>NC_088781.1:44154814-46947314 GCF_958450345.1 Calliphora vicina | reverse complement strand
CTATACATCGCGCTATAATGATTATTTTAATGTTATTCCTTTGGAATGTTGTTGTAAATTTTAAGTAACATGTGAAAAACTGCTTAACAGATAGGGATGAAATTGGGTTTAAACAAATTTGAATAAACATTGAACTGGACTGAATTTTAAAAAACGAGAAAAACCATTTCGGTGAAATTACATGATGTTTATGATCAAGAAATTTCATCTATGTATTTGAATAAATTCTATGAAAAATTTAAAAAAAACTAAAATTTTGTCGAAAATTTTTAAAATTTTTTAATTAAAAATTTTTTTTTTTTAAATTTCTTTTAACCAATTGAATGCGTCTCTCAAAGACCTTTCATATGATACCAAATTTACATATACTTCCTTTGGAAGAAATATGGAAAAAATGTAAAAAACCTCAAAAAAGGACCTTTTTATACTTCGATCCAGCTCGCCAAATATTGACCCCAGGACGAAAAAAATTCAAAACGTAGTCTTAGAATGAATCAAATTTTCATTTTAGGTGGGAACATCCGCAACTTAAATTTTGGGGCCACCCTAATGTACATAGGTCAAAAATCAAGGTTGTCCTGGTTTTTTCCTCATATTTCAGCCATTTGTGGACCGATTTTGCTGATTTTAAATTGCAAACATCTCGAAAGCATGTCTGACATAATTATTGAAGATGTGGATCCCGAAGATATCTGGGGTCTTCAGAAAATTGATTTCAACAGACAGACGGACAGACAGACGGACATGGCTATATCGACTCCGCTATCTATAACGATTCAGAATATATATACTTTATAGGGTCGGAAATGAAAAATGTAGAAATTACAAACGGAATGACAAACTTATATATACCCTTCTCACGATGGTGAAGGGTATAAAGAGGGAAATAAATCTGTAACTTCTAAACCCTTAGTCCGATTTGAATGAAATTTCCCATGCGTAAAGGAGAAGTGTTTTCGAGTTTAAGTTTTGAATCTGGAGACACCTCGGGTATGGTCAATTTTAAAAATGATCCTATTTCTTCGTTTGTGTTCCAATTTAAAAAAAAAATTACATATGTATATAGAATCTCCTCATCAATCACTACATAAAACCCCATAACGATTAATTATCTCTTATAGCTTAGGAGATATTCGCATTTGAGAATTAAATTTTCAACATTTTTACACACCCTACTCCAGTTTTTTGATGATCGCGGTTCCAAATATTTCCCATTTTTCTTTTATAGGATTAACAACAGATGTATATATCGAATTAAATATGAATTGTTTAAAAATCCCCTTTGCGCATGTGAAATTTTATTCAAATCGGACTAAGGGTTTTGAAGTTACAGATTTATTTCCCTCTTTTTTTTTCTCATACAACTGTGCGCCCTTCCCAGTTCCGATGGAAATGAGCACATTGCCCATTAGTGTGTCCCAAAAAAAATGTTTGTTGGGGCTCAAGCATAATTTGAAAGCTTATAGGGTAAAGTATTTTTGAGATTTTTCGGAAGAGGTTTAGAGGTCGCTCATGTCGAGTTTTTGCCAAAAATCGGGTTTGTCGGCCTTTTTTTGAGTTGTTGTCTCTAAATTATTAAGAATTAATTGATCTTTCAAACTGCATATTTAGTTTTTTTCATTTTCATAAAAATATTAAAATTATTAAAGCCTTATTTACAAAATTTATGGAACAATTTTGAAAAATTGTAATGTAGGGCACCTTAATGAGCCAATTCATTGCAAAAGTAAAAATTTTTGCACACAAAAATAAAGCTCGTACATTTTTCTTTTAAACTGTGTCCTCAAAAGTAATGAAAATCGTGGATCTTGACAAAGTTATGAATAAAACTAAAAAAAGGCCGACAAACTCGATTTTTGTCAAAAACTCGATTTGAGCGACCTCTAAACCACTTCCGAAAAATCTGAAAAAAATCTCAAAAATACTCTACCCTATTGGCTTTAAAATTATGCTTGAGCATAACTTTTTTTGGGACACACTATTGCCCATGGGCAAAATTGTAAAAAAATAAAATTTTTGGGATTTTCGCTACAATTTTTAGAAATTCCGGATTCCCTTTGATAAGTTTTTTTTTTACACTTTCTTATTTAGAATGACAAATTTAAAAAGCGTTGAAAACTTCATTGAGTTTTGCTAATAAATAAATATTTTATTACATTTATTGAGTTTCTAAAACTAAAATTTGTATCAATATTTTAATAGGAAGGAAAATATTAAGAACAATTTAATCCGCATTTATTGCGAACTAATTTTTTGGTCTAGATAAGTAAAGGTTTGGTCTTACAAAAACAATTGCTAGACAATATCTCAACTAGATTCAAAAACATGACACTTTGAAACTCAGTCCTTCAAAAATATTGCACTTTTTGACCTAGTCATTTAGAGCAGGCGTTTAGAAATGAAAGATTTATTTCCAATAAATTTTGATTCTGCCCCACTGTGCATTGTTATGATCTTTTCCCATCTTTCTGGAAACATATGGATTCCGAGCCAAAAGAACTTCTCAATTATTGAGGCCAAGAACGTATCAAACCAACCACTTCATTGTAAATACTTGTTAACAGGAGGCTGATGTCATGATGGAGTATTACGGTTCCATGTCTGGCCGTATTTCGACAAATGCTCGCTTCAAACGAATAGGTTGCGTACGGTACAGGTTCCATTGGTGTCGATGTGGTTGGTTAGCCGGGCTTCACATACGGTCTCTATAGCGGTGTGTCCACTACCAAGTTTTCATGTGGAAGTACATAGCTTCCAGAAGTGACTTGCAGAAGTTTTAGAAGTCGACCTCCAGATCTCACTGCTTGTAGAAGTTACTTGCAGCAATTATGTGGAATCACGTGTTTGTTACTTGCTGGAAGTAACTTGAACGACTTGCTGTGAACTGCAAGTGTTTTGAAGACTTTCAGAAGAAGAAGGGTAAACGATTTGTGGTATTGTCTTCTGTTTTCAGTTTTGTTTGGTATTTTTTTTAGTTCTTTTCCAAATTTGTAAAAATGGAACAAAATAAATTCGTTTGGTCTAGTGAAAAAACACATTTGTTAATTGAAAACCAAGAATTTTTTCCAGAATTATGGCTCAAAAGGCCGCAGCACCCAATTTCTCAACCAAACACTTTTTATACCCTACACCACCATAGTGGGGAGGGTATTATGCGTTTGTTTTAGTCTAACACCCACCTTAAAGTATACCGTTCGACTTATAATCACTTTCTGAGTCGATTAAACGATGTCCGTCCGTCCGTCTGGTTGGCTGTCCATGTAAACCTTGTGCGCAGAGTACAGGACGCAATTTTGAAGATATTTCGATCAAATTTGGTACATATTATTTTCCGACCCAAGGACCAAGCCTATTGAAACTGGCTGAAATCGGTCCATTATTTCACCTAGCCCCCATACAAATGTCCTTCCGAAATTGGACTTTATCGGTCATAAATGTTTAATTTATAAATGTATCTCCACAAATTGCGCTACAAATAAGTTTTATATATACAAAATACATGTCACCAAATTTTGTTACGATCGGTCCATAATTAGTCATAGCTCCCATATAGACCCGCTTCCGAAAATCACTTTAACGTGCATAAATCGCTTAAAAATGTTGGTATACTCACAAAATTCAACATAGTAAACTTTCATATAGACACAAATTACACGACCTAATTTCATGGTGATCGGTCCATGATTGGTCATAGCCCCCATATAAGGCCCATTTCCGAAAATCACTCAAAAGTACAAATTATTGAAATTTTAAAAGAAAAATGTTTTTACTCTTTTACTTAGTGTAGGGTATTATATGATCGGGCTTGACCGACCATACTTTCTTACTTATTTTTTGTTGAAAATGGGCAATATCTGCTCACGATTTCAGCTGGCCCCATACAAATGTCCCCCCCCCTGGAATACTATTTGAATAGTCATAAATATGTTGATTATGCTGCAATCCTGATAAAATTTTGCTCAAATCTCTGAAATTATATTGTAAAGTATGGCGAACATCGTTTCCAAACAAGGTCCCTCTTAGAAAATGACTTGAACATTCATAACTGCCTTATAACATTGCTTGTTGTTTCTTTTTTTTTTTTTTTTTAATTTGTTGTTTCTTTCGAATTAAATATGCTGCGATGGCAGCTGCCAATCTTATTTTACCGCAAAGATATTTTTATACTGTCATTCGTAAAAAAAGCAAAGTCAACTGCAAGCTGTACTCACATTGCGTGGATCCGCCCATAGGCCAAAAATAAATAAAACGATGACAAAATATTTAGACAAAATGCATAAAAATTGTCTCTTAGATATCCAATCTTTTAAATGGCAAACCGGTTTTTGCTGGAAATCTAACGGGACTTTTTAAAAATAAAATTAAAAGCATGAGCAAATATTCATTTACAAAGCGCAGCTGAACGCTGGATTTGCAAAAGTGCACTTCAAAACGGTCTTGCAATTGCTGTAGTCTACAAAATTAAATTATTTTCAATGAATTTTGAAGTTAAAGGTATTTATTTTATCTTTAGAAAATAATAAAACTAACTTGTGTTGTAATTCTTGTGAAATTAATGTTTTAGTTAACCTATATATTTGTTACTTTTTTGTATAACTTCATTATGTTTACTTAAAGTTTTAGATGTGTTCCCCCAATATTCCCCCGTAGGGTTTTTTTCATTGTATCTATCAGATTCTTAAGATAATAAAAGTGCTGAAGTTAGTTGCGGAAATTTGCGGATGGGCGTGTAATCTTTAATATACTAACTCGCCCCACAGAGGGATGGCTTCATACATTTTTTTGCAAAAATTATAAGCTGTGGTGGTAGAGCGCTGAAATTTGGCACAGAGAATTATATGGACTAAGTTAAAAAAAAAAATGAAATTTTATCAAAATCGTCCACGCCCAACGCCCACTGCCCATACAATCCTAATTGATTTTTTCGCATAAAATTGTTTATATTCAAGCAAAAGTCTAGAAATTTGGTACATACATTTATTGAAACAAATAAGGAACGCATGCCGAGTTTCAATAAAATCGGTCACGCCGATGGATATTTCGTTTATTATTCGACAAAAAATTTTTAGTTTTCATCCTGTCCCGAAAACTTCAGAAAACAATTATTTTTTTTAATCGAAACAAGACAGTCCCACCTTTCATTTTATTAAAAAAAGAGCTTGGGGGAAAGTGGGGCTACATTTTTTTCTCCATGGAAAATCAAAAATACAATAATTATTAGAGACTTATCGATTTGGGCATATCTTCTTAACTGTTATGGTATCCCCATAATTTTTTTTTTTATTGATGTGGAAATGTTATATTTTTCAAATATGTTAAAGGTAAATGGTATATAAACCACTGAATTGCGTGAAAATATAAGTAAATTTTTGCTTAACACCCTTGCAAGGACTTTACTAGCATGGACTTTTTTAAAAATAAAATAAATTTTTTCTTAAAACTATAAGTGTACATTTCATCTTTAAACATTTCTCTACAAAACTGCATCATTTGATTGTTGAAATTAAGTGTTTGAAAAATTGACTTTTTGACACCAAAATCCCTCTGTGCGCCGTCTTATTTTTGCATCGGTACTTAAAAATCTGATCCATGGAGCTGAGGTAAGCAAGCATGTAGTAGTGTCAATAGGTGAATTGTCGGAGGAAGATGCTGAAGCGAAAAATAAGCATATAAAACAGTTTAGATTGCAACATACCCGAAAAATATCGCGCATATAACTTTGTATAACTTTTTAATTTAGTTTTTTTTTTCAGTGTATAATTCAAATGAATTAAAATGGAATAAAAATTAACTAAAATTGTTTAAAACAAACGAATTTTCATACTGAAATATTTTATTTCAAAAATTCATAAAACAAATCTAAAAGCCAATTAACCCTTGGAAAATCAAAGGGCTACTGTGGCTACAGTTGTTAATATTTTTTCTAAAAAATTTGCGGACTTTAAGTTCTTCGGGCATGCTATGAGGTGATACATTTTGAAGACCCTACCTTTTTTAGTTTTGAAGATATTGATTATTGACCGCTTGTTCATATAAGGGAAACCACTGTGCATTGTGTGGAAACACGTCTGCAATTTCTTGCAGCAAGTTCGTCGTAATAACTACTTCTGGAAGCAAGTTCTTCCGCAAGTTTCGGTTTGAGTCGAAACTCTTCAGCAAATAATTGCAGAAGTTCTTCCGCAAGTGACTTGCTAGTGGACACACGGCTTTACGCTTCGAATTATTGCAAGTAATGATTCGGTGCAAAAATGATTTTATTTTATAGCGTTCAAGCAGCATTTTGGTCATTCAAAATCGTCGTTCAAGGTCTCTCGGCTTCAGTTCGTATTGTGCCCAATTTCCTTGCTTTTGGAGGAATCCTGCTGCTCGCAAATGTTTTGAAATTGTTGTTTGAGTAGCTTCCAATGATTTTGCAAGCTCTTGTTGAGTTTGGCAATAATCTTCATGGAGTAATGCCTCCAATTCGTGCTCTTCAAACATTTTTGGCTGGCTTGGGCGATCCTTGTCTTCCTTACACCTTGGACTAATTAAAAATCCAAAAATAACAATATAAGGACCACCCTAATACACATACACAGTTCTACAATATGACCGACAGACAGTCAAATAAAGGAAATGTACACATACAATGACATATTGTATATTTGGACACATACATACTTCTTACAACATGCATAAATTCATTTATTTTCACTCAGGCACTTGCACGTTCTTTAATCACATCGGGGATGTGAAAAAAGAATTAAAAAAGGTACCAAACCAAAAAATTGTACCTGCTGTTTTGAAACATCTTTAAGTTGAAATTAGTTTTGTTTCAAAGGCCAAATTCGAATATTGCTGGGAATTATGAGAACAAAATCAAATGTAGTCTGTCTTTGAATTCCAAAGACTTGTCCGCTTATCTATAATTCTATTTTATTTTATCAAAGTTTTTCATACAAATATGGCACGATATAAATTTTTTATAAATTTCTCAGCTTAAAAATGTACCAAGTTTTTGTAAAGGTTTCAACATTTGTTCATCTCTATCTCGTATCCTCTTACTACCGTTTTTAACCAAGTGTTGTACCAACAATATAAGTTTATTTCCTTTCGTTTCAATTCATTTCGTTGCTGACTTTTTTTTAAATCGTAACAAGATGGATAAAAATGTGTTGACATTTCTCTCTCCACCTCCTGCTCCTTCTGTTCTTTATACACCACCAAATAAACACACATCATTTACATTTCTTCATTTTACAACTGTTTGTCTCTCCTCTGTCTGTCTCAAAAGCGCGAAGTGCGACATGAATCCCTGTTATAATGTTTTACATTTTATAATAGTCAGTCAGCCACCCAGTCATATAGTCAGCCAGACAACCAGCCAGCCATCCTGTGATTCATTCAGCTACTGTTAGTCATTTGTCGTCATTGTCATTGTAATATTATGATGATACGTAGTAGCTGATTTTCATTTATTCATCCATTCATTCATTCACATTTTTATATAAATTCTTTTACTTAATTTGTGTAAAAAAACAGTGGTGTTTAAGAACTTCACTGCAAGGAAGGTTGTTTTTTCGCAGAACTTTTCCCATGCATAAGTTAAAAATGAGAATTTCGTTACTTTAGCTATTAAAAAACGTTATCCTTGGAACTTACTTTATATGTAGATAAGGTTTTCAAGACACCCAGTCAGTCATAGCCGGCTTAATTGGGGACATAGTCTGTTCCTTTTTTTATACCCGGAAATTATGATGTTTTGGTCAACCAATTATTACCTTTGCATGTAATTGTATGGTCGATGCCAAGCTTATCATTCGATGCATGATTGACCGAATCCATCTTCTGTCAGGTCATGCAAAGACGAACTGTTCAATATCGAGATACTTTAAACACGAGAGTGCAGGTAGGAGGTGCTCGTTATCTATTTACTGAAAATACCACAAGAGTCCCACCGCCGACCTATGAAAGTCTTATATCGGTCATGTCAGCCTCGATATCGAGCATGTACTCATAGCAGACCATCTGGTTTCAAGGCTTATAGAAGTATAATAGGCTTACAGCATGAAAGTGTAACCAACCATTTCCCCGTGTTGTAGACGAGAACCGGAATAACCCACTTCGTCCGAAACGATATTGCCAGGTTTATCAGTATGATACGGCACCCAGAAATGCTCCATATTAGAATGGCTCGTCATCTCATTTAGAGACATTTGACATTCGTAAACCATTCTAGTTGTCGTGTAGACTCCAGAGAGAGATTTAATCGCAGGTTAATTGACGGTACATATGCGAATATTTTCTCCGCATAGCCAGTAGTATCTTAGCTAGAGTATGCCCTGTTTATGGCAGAGATCTCAGCCTGGCTAACGTAGCCTGAAACTTACCCCCTCGAAAGCAGAAAATACTTTTTATTGTAGGGATTTTGTTAGATCTCGAATTGTCGTCGTGGAACGTAAGATTGTGTTTTGCAGTTGCTCTTAATTTGTTCTGGAAAGACTGCGAAATAATTGCTCAATCCTAAATTCCTTGTAAGATAGTTGTACAGCATAGAATATATGAGGCAGCACAGAACAGGTGGACTAACAGGTCGACGATGCGGCAGGACGAATCTACTTATGGAATTTCATCGTGAGCAAATAAGACTAATAGAAGCTGTCAAAACGAAGAAGAGGAGTATACAGCATCTTACCTATTCTGCCAATGCCCAGCTCTGACAAACTTGAGGTAACGTATCCTTGGAATCACATTCCTATCGTGTTTAGATATACTAACAAGGATGCATCTAAGACGCACCAACTCCTTCATCAGACAATCTGGTTGGTTCACCTTGGATACAACGGATGTATCACAATGGGATCAGTTTTGAATGGACCCAAGTGAGCTGCTTGTCTAATGGCTGCCCTTGGAACCGAACCTAATCTAATCCTAAGTGATTTGTCGAAGGAGATTTTTTGAAGTTTTAAAATTTACAACATTTTTGACTCATCTTATATTGGGGTCATTGGGTGCCAAATCAGTACTGATTGAATATTTTAAGTTCTTAAATATCCGTTAATTGGAACTATAAGTTGTCTCCTTTGCTTCCAAAAAGAATAAAATAAAGAAATTCCCGAAAAAGTGCCAGTCTGCCTTCGTTTTTGCTGAAAACATTCAAATCTCTCCCAATGCAATTTCTACAATGATCTTAAAAGAAAGGTCAGTAGAATCCCGTACGACGTTGTTGAAAGACACCCGACATCATGGTATTATTTTTGGGACCTTGTGTGATTTGAGGGATTAAGAGATAAATGAAAAAAACTTATAGGACAAGGAACATCCTTGCGGTGTCAAGTTACTATAACACTTTTGTGGAACATGGGCTTAATTGAAACACCCTTTCAATGCAAAAGATAAGAGACGAATATTTGGTGTCCGTTTTAGGGTAAATTTCTTAAGATTTACGAACTCATGTAATCGGTCCTAAGCGCATTAATAACATAGATTGTTAAACTTGAGTTTTTTCGGAACTTCACCCAAACGGTGTGGTTTTAAACACTCATGCACATGTAATGCTGATAGTATAATGGAAAGGCTATATTTGAAATCTATTTGAAGACCATTTGGAGAAGAAGGTATTCCAAGCTATACATTAAACGTATACTTAATGGGTCTTTACTTGATACTAAATATAGAAGCTATCTTTTCCAAGATGCCTTCTTACTATGTGAAGAATATATCATCAAATTAATAGAAATAAATAGGAAGAAGGAGGACGAATGCTTGAAAGTATTGGTTGTAGCACTATTTTACGAAGTAGTAGGTGGATCAGTCTTGGCAAAGGACTGAAACTAGCCCGCTTTTTAATTACTAGTGCTGGTGGTTCTCCTCCTCTAGCCAGTTGGACAGGAAGGAGACAATGTTGGATTAGTTGTTCAATGTGTCATCTTCGCCTATTGTAGAGTGTTGGATCGGCTGTTCAATTTAAATTAATTAGTTGCTTGAAGTCAACAATTGAATGTCACGAATTTTTCTGTTGACGGCTTATAGAAATTCGACCAATATTCACTACAGCGTCCTCAGTTGACTTTTGTTTATACCGTCTGTTCGATGAAGCGCCTTCTTTATTTACTGTTACTGTTTTTCAACAAATATGTCGACTTTTCAACACCAAGACTTGTTCTGTTGTCATGCTAATTGTTGAACACAGAGACTTCGATCTTGGTTTCACCCAACTATTCAATGAAGAGAGTGACTTGTTGGTACATAGTTCTTAGTTGGACGTAAACCTAATGAACTCAGGAGGTCTGAAGCTTGAAGATATTGATTGTGGCATCATCATAAGAACTAAAGGATCGCAATTACGAATTTTGAAAGATCCTTCCTAATTCATTATCAATAAGAGATGAGCTCTATCCTTCAGGGTGATAAACAAGGCTACAGTTCGTATATTATAAGGAGTGAGATCGAAAAATTCTTAACATACATATATGTTTATAAAAAAGAAACCACTAAACTTACAGCTTTAATTTTTTTTTTATTTGATTGAAATTATTATTACAATTTACAAAAAAAATTATTTTTATAGTTTTAATCACTAGTGATGAAATTTTGAACCTTTTTCGGAAACCCTTCCATTAACGTTTTTATAGTGCTTTCTGTCACTTTGCTCGAACATGTAGTCCATCTCCGTTTAAAATCTACCACACTTTTGGACACCTTTTTTGTACTCTTCAATTCTCTTTTAACAAGAGCCCAATATCTCTCCACTGGCCTTAGCTCCGGGCAGTTTGGAGGATTTGCCTCTCTTGGTACAAATACCACATTATTGTTCTTGTACCACTCAAGGGCTTGTTTGCCATAGTGACAGGATGCCAAGTCAGGCCAAAAATAAGTGGACACATTATGAAGTCTTATGAATGGAAGCAGCCTTTTTTGTAAACATTCCTTGATGTAAATTTCGGTATTTATAGAGCCCGTTGTAACAAATGAGTGGCTTCTTTTGCCGCAACTGCATATTGCTTGCCATACCAAGAACTTTCTGGGAAATTTTGTCTGCTTTTGGGTCCTAAACTTTTCTTCAACATTCCCTCGAGCATCAGCAACATAAAATTTTTGACCTGGAAGTTGCGAAAAATCTGCCAGAACATACGTTTCGTCATCCATTATGCAGCAAGAATATTTTTTTATAAAACTTGACTTCAATTTCCGTGCTCTGTTTTTGGCCTCTAAATTTTTAGTAGCGTTCCTGTCAGGAACTTTTTGAGCCTTGTATGTTTTTAAACCTGCATTAGCTTTAACTTTTCGTACCAAATAGTCCGAGCACTGAGCTAACCGGGCTGCTTTCCTACCGGATGTGTTGGGAGCTCTTTTGAAAATGCGTTCTATTTTTTTGGCTTTAGAAACATCATGTGGACCATTCCTTCTACCTGAACCAGGTTTTCTATCAACTGACAAGTTCTCCCGGTACTGTTTAATAACATTGGAAACAGTTTGACGGCAGACCTTTGTATGCTTGGCCAACTTTTTGTAAGACCAAGTTGGGTTTTGTTGAAAATATTTAATAATTTCAGTACGCACTTTTTTCTGGTCACTCATTTTAATCAGATTAACAAAAAAATTAATATAATTGACATTACACATAATAACTGACATGTTTTTCAAAGGTAACTTGATCAAAAAAAAATTCAAATAATACTTGGGTTAAAAAATGTAATGAAAAACGTGTGTTAAGAATTTTTCGATCTCACTCCTTATATGACGATAGTATTGGTCATATCCTCTTGGATCCAGAGCCAGCGAGTCAATGGAGCTGGACCCCTACTGTCACCGATAAGCACCATCGCCCTTTCCTGCATGCAGTCGTGTAACTCCAAAACAGACTTCGAAGCACCGACTCGTAGATAGTAAAGAGATCAGATAAAGTGATCCTACACCATTCACAAAAAAACAGATGGAACAACATTGAGTCTTTCTAGCCAATAGAGCATCTTTGGTCGATGATTGTTCAATACATAGTTGTCCACAGCACATCAATTGGATTGTAAAACTTTTTCGTTCCTGTAACTTTTGAAAATATCAACAGATTTTAGGAATTGTAATTTTTTGTTCAACAATAACAGAGTTAAAGTAATTAAACTTCCTTCCTTCTCATTAAATAAACATTTTTATGAACACAAAAAAAAAAGATTTGAATTTCTGTTTCCTCTTAAAAAAACTCTTGATTTCAAATGTCTTATGTATATATGTATGTATATTTATGTCAAACTATTGTTTGCACTAAATTAAAGATTTAATATTTAAACACCTTCTGTTCATTTTGACCTTCTAACTCAACATGTGCGCTAAACTTTTGCTGCTGTTTCTTTTTCTTACAACAAACTTTATTCATGTTGTTTTTGTATCATTTAAAATGTAATAGAGCATTAAAACTACTGTGTTCAAAGTGGCAGCAACATACATTTATTACTTATACTGTAGTTTTAGAGGATGTTGTGCTACTTTGGTTTTCTTTTAGTTTTTTTTTTTATTTTATTTTTATATTTTGGCATTTTCTTTACGTTCAGCTGGAACTGAATTATATAGAAATATCTGTTTTTTTTTTTGTTTTTGATAAACGTGTTAGTTTTATGCTGCAGCAAAAATGAGTAGCGAGCAAGAAAGCTTCTTTATGTTCCGAATAAATGTCATTATAGTGAAGGTTGTGATTTTTAACATTTTTCTACTTTTTTCCTTCCCAGTTTTTTGTTTTTTTTTACTTTTTATTGTTCTTTTTCCCTGTTTCCGGAATTAAAGTGAAAAACAAAAGGTATTTTGTTATTTCATAATAAAAAAAAGGAAAGAGAAATTCTGTTTTATTTTATACTGCGCTTGTGACAAATAAATATTTAGTTGGTGTGACATAAACCATTCATGTATGTTGGTACAAGACGTGTATAAACTATTGTCTTTCATTTATTTGGGTTGATATTTTAAATGACTATTAGATGCGGTGTGTTTCGTTATGTTTGTTATAATTTGGACAGGTTTACAGTGGAGTTGATAAATAAAAGGATTATGATAAATTAAATATAGACTTAATTATGTTAAATGGGTCAATGAGCTGGGATTCCTTCTGAATTACTAAAACTGATAGATGCGGTTAACATTAGTAGGTCAATGTTATCCGCATGTATCAGTTGTTTAACCACATTTATGATACAGGACAATATACGCAAGACTGGCGAAAATCCACATTCATAACTACACCCAAGAAAAACGTAGCAAGATCTTGTAATGACTACAGACTTATAAGTCTAATTAGCCATGCCCTGAAATTATTCCTAAGAGGAAATGTGGGAGTCGCAATTTGGGTTTAAAGATGGAATAGGTACCCGTGAAGCGCTCTTTTCTCTACAGATACTAGTCCAAAAATGCAGAGATGTACAAAAGGATGTTTTCCTATGCTTCGTAGACTACGAAAAAGCTTTTGACATAGTGCAACACGATAAACTAATGAACATCATTATGTCAATCGGTATAGATGAAAAGGAAACCCGATGCATCAAAAGCCTTTATTGGAACCAATCCGCACGAATTCAGGTTGACGGAGAGCTGTCTGAAAGCATTTCAATATCGAGTGGCGTTCGACAAGGTTGTATACTGTCCCCGATATTGTTTAATATATATTCCGAGAGGATATTTCAGGAATCCATAAGCAACATATCAAGAGGTATTTTTTTAAGCGGCCTATATAGGAATAATATTAGATATGCCGATGATACCACAGTACTGGCTGATAGTATTACTGGACTCCAAGATTTAATGAATAGACTAGTTACATATAGTGAAACATATGGAATGAAATAATAACTACAGCACTGTTAACTTAAAAATACAAAACTTTTTCATCGAATTATGAACCCTAACTTCCAATATCTTGGAGTAATGATCAGTGACCAATGGGACGGATCAAAAGAAATACGGCGACGGATAGATATGGAAAGAGATTAAGTTTTTAAATTTATAAAAAAATTCTAACGAGCCATGATATAAATCTAGATACGAAAATACGGTTTATCAAGGTATATGTATGGTCAGTACTACTGTATGCAATTAAGGTATGGATCAATAAAGCGACAGATGTGAAAAAGCTAGAATCCTCTGAAATGTGTACTATATTTATCGACGGATGTTAAAAATACCATGGACCGATTTTATATCAAAGGTGCTGAGAAGAATGCATCGGAATAGAGAACTCATTACCACTATAAAAACGGAAAAGAGCATACCTTGGACACATTATGAGAAATCCAAATTGTTACAAACCATCACGAAGTCGAAAATAGACGGAATGCCTTCTAAAGGAAGAAATGGCTTGGATTACAAATATTCAGGAATGGACTGGATTCCGAGATGTAGTATACCTTCTGAGTGCGGCAAGAGATAGCAGTGTTTGCAGAAATCCTAGGAACCTTTAGAAATTTTATATAAATTTTAGCAATATAACATGTAATTAATTGTAATTATATTGGTCGCCAACATTCGTATGACGAATAGGCAAATAAAGAGAAAAATTGGTCAAAAGGAATAGTATTTAATAGATTTCATAGAAGCATGGAGATTTTGAACAACTACGAATCACGATTAATACATATGAGAAGTCAATTTTATGGTTTGTTCAAAATAGTTTCTACTGGCGACTTTTCAATACTAAGGTTAGCTGTTCACAGCCTGGATATCAGACAACTATTCAATACATTAATGTTGGTCGATTATTTAATATATTGACTTCAATCGAGTGTTTAATGTTGTCTCTGATAGATTGCTCAATGTAAATGTATGCTCTACTATTATTGTTTGTACAGCCAACTGCATACTAGAGCGTCTTTGAAATTTTAAATATACTGGTTTCACTGGACCATTCAACTCTTTGATCGATTGATCAATACAATGTCTTTGAGTGATTACTAAATACATCGAAGTTGTTTACTCAATTTACATTGAATTCGGTCGAGTGTTCAATAGAACAACAATGAGTGACTTTGGAAGATTAAAAATGTGTCTTCAGTTTCAATAGAGTATTTTTGTGGACTATATACCGCAAATTCTGCAGACCGACTAATGATTGCAACGCCTTTTAACGACTATTCAATTTACCTATTTGGATCGTTTGTCCAATTCAGCATCTTCAATCAATTCCACATGCTATTCAAGAGAGCGACTCTGGTCGGGTGTACATCGAGTAGACTTTTCATTGACAAGTCTATTTCGTTCATCTGTTCAAATATGAACAAATGTGGATATTCTGTCGATTCTACTCGCTATTCAATGGAGACGCATTATCATTCCAATTTTTTTAAAAAAATAGTCAATACAGTTTCTAAACTGTTCGATACATCAATAGACTGTAGGAAACAAAAACGACTGTTTCGTGGGAAGCAATGAAAAAAAGTAGTTATAGGAAGACATTCAATAAAGTTCAGAGATGTGCTTCCATTGGAATAATCATTGGATATAATCCTTAACTTACTGCCAATTGAGAACTATGAGCCAAAGATGGCGGCTAGAAATTTGGTTAGACACTGAGTCTTCTCTGGTGAAAGCAATGCGGGTCGCACGAACATTTTGTACGAGGTAGGTCTAATTGGTCAGGCAAGAATTTCGGACCATAGGCTAACGACTTTAGTGTTTCCAAGTAGGGACTATTGGGTTTGATCTGGACAGTTGTTTGAAAGGGGTGCTGTTTTCATTGATGGGTCTAAGATGGAATCTGGCATTGAAGCCGTAGTTTATGTAGTAGAAGAGGATATCGAAGTGTCATACAAACTCCCAGACGAATGCAGCAACTTCCAGGCAGAGATCCTAGCGATATGGTTAGCCACGGACTTGATAAGGACACACGTCACAGAGGGATCTGTAGTGATAATTTATGTAGATATTATGGCAGCAATGAGGGCTTTGAAATTCCATATGGTACACTCGTGCATAGTGTTGAACTTTTAGATGGCTCCAGAAGCGTTAGTGGAACTATATACTATCAGATTGTATTGGGTACCAGGGCACTGTAACATACAGTGAAATGAAATAACAGATGAACATGGCAGACATGGTTCGGTTCTGGACTATATTAATAGGGACTGGGAGGTTTAACCTCCTAGAATTTCTTGAAGATCAGCTCCGAAGGTTCCCGAAGGATCCCGAGACGCTACGAACCAATTCTGGTGTAGTAGGAGGGATTGCCAAAGTTGTCTAATACAGTGGCTTCGACTGACTGTTGTGAATATAGATCGTTTGTTGAATATGGATTCAAATTCTTCAATGAAAGAGTCACTTTATTCGGATCAAGTGACACTTTTCATTAAAGAGTTCAGAATAGTGCCCTCTTGGGTCGTTTCTTCCGACTATTTTATAGATTTTATTAGTCATCTATGTCTATGACAAACTGTTCAATAACAATCCACTCAATAACAAAAAACTGTTCGGAACAATGATTTTCACTGACTGTTTACAGTCCCTTGTGTTGATTGATCAATTCATTGACTACAATCATTTGTTCAAACAGCTGCTAAATTTAATGACTTTGTCCTACATTTAAATACCGGAACTTCGGAAGTCTCTTTGAATGATGACAGAGACCACGATTGCTAAAAATAGCAACATTGTTCGAATAAATATGCTTCATATAACGATTTTATAGTAACTTTAAATCTCTCAAACCAAAGCTTGTGAAGAATTCACTCTTAATTCAATTTATGAAATCTAATTAAATTGTATTGCTTAGTTCGTTGTCTTAATTTATTCTTTCAAGAACTTATGATTTAAAGAACCAATTCTTTATTGAATCATTCCAGTTTTCTTTAATAGAAATCCATTACAAATCAATAAGTCTGATACTGTTTTTAATTTCCCGACTCTTAACCGAAAAGGCAACACTGCAACAAGCATCTTTCAATTGAATGCTGTCAATATTTAAACAAGCTGCGTTGTTAAGTTTTTGTTTGACAGCCATTGATAGTAGACTACCTCATTAGAAAAAAGTCTACGAAATGCTCCCTCTTCCGACCTATTCTCTGAATTTAGCCCAGAGTAACTATTTCCTGTTTCCAAATCTGAATGTCTCGGCGGTAAGAGATTTCACTTCAACGATGAAATTGGAGAAACGTTGGACAAAGTACATAGAGCTCAAATGAGAAAAATAAAATAATTTTTTATCCAAAAACTTATGTTTCATTAAAAAAGTCACGGATATTTTTACCCACCCTGGGTCAATTTTATTGAATTATAAAATCACATTAAGATTTTAGTAAACGAAGCTTAAATTGAATAAATGAATTCGAAGTTCTGTTTCAATTTGAAGAAAATTTAGCTCAATAAAACATTGCTTCTCAAAGTACCCGAATTATCTCTACAAATGACTGCAGCTAAACTCTCAAAATATAAAAAAAAATAATTGTCAAACGCGGTAACTCTTCAACAAGACAATTCTTACAGTTCTTCCTTAATTCCCTCAGATATAGAGAAGTTTTCATATTCTGGGATGGACTCTGGACTCTCCAAGCTCTTGGATTTCTATACTACCACACTTCTTCTGAACATGGTTATATGAATGAGCGGACTCCCCCTATACATTGGTGCCATGAAAATGTATACTGATGGCTGCTAAAGAGACAATAGAGTTGGAGGTGGATTCTTTATTAAAGTATATGGGATAAAATACGATTTTAGGCAGTATGAATTTTGTATTGCTCTGATAACCGTTAATCGTACAATTCCGGTTGTCTTAGAATAGGATAGCGAGACATTCAAGACTAACGCTAATACGGGTCTCTAGACACGGAACAATCAGAAATGTCATGATGGATACTGAGGCGATTGATTCCTTTCCTTGTATTCCTCTTGCAAACGAACCGGATGATATACGTCTGAAACAATAAATTAAATGGAGAAAAACTGCGTTTTCAGTTTTTCATTTCGTGATCCTGTTTCCTTTTAAAAGGACTTAAAATTTTCAGAGGAGTACATTTTTAAAAAAATGTTTTAAAATACTTCTGATCATCCTACTATGTCAAATTTGGTGTCAAAAGATCAAGAAGAGTTGTAAAATATTTCGTATTATTTTTATTTTATCCTGTAAGGATCAAAAGATGTCAAAAATGTCCTTTAAAATTTTTATCCTTGAATATCCTTTTAGATTTCCAATAATTTTTTTTAAAAAAAATAGTGAGTTAAAGATGCAAATATAGAATACCACATGCCAAAATTTCATCCTTCTATCTTAACTACTTAAGTGTTAAAAAATATTTTAAATTTGAATTATTTGATTTTTTATGTTTTATTTTAATATTTCATTCGAAAAAAAATATAACAAAATCCGTTGTGAAAAGCAATGAAGAAGACTTTTTAGTAAACATGAAAATGGTAAAGTCGGGCAATTCCGACCTTATGATACCCTACAACGGGTAAATGATTATAAAGAGTTTTCTTTTGATATGAAACTTATTTGTGTTGAATCTTATTTGAATACACACATTTTCGGCAGTGGGCCTTATATGGGAGCTATGACTAATTATGGACCAATCGTCACAAAATTTGGTGGGATGAATTGCGAATATATGAAACATATTTGTGTTGAATTTTGTTTGGATACTGACATATTTCAGAGATTTGTCTATATTAATGAGATTTTCGAGAATGTTGCTTATATGGGAGCTACGGAATACTGTTGACCGATAGTCACGAAATTTGGTCGTGAGAGTTCGGCTTACATAAACCTTAATTGTGCTGAATTTGGTTTGAATATGTTTATAATTAAGATATTTATGAGAGCTTAACTATTGGGGGGGCTATTGTATGGGGGCTAGGATAAATAATGAGCTGATTCTAACCAAATTCAATAGCCTCTGTCCTTGGGGCAATATAAAGGTTTGAGCCAAATTTTGTCGAATTATCTTTAAACATACGACCTGCAGTTTGATTACAAGGTTTACATTGATGGACGGACATCGCTTAGTCGACTCAGAAAGTGATCCTGAGCAGATTGGTATACTTTGTGATGGGTGTTGGGACAATATTTTTGTATGTTGCAAACAACAGCCCGCTTTTCTTAATAAAACTTTTTTATATACTAATAAATTTTTTTTTATATTTTAATTTGACCTTTATATATATATACAGGATGAAATTTTGACATTTAGTATAGATTCCAAAGTTATCACAAGATTATAAGCAAATGTATATGGATTTCCAAAGTATTCCTGAAAAGTGGTTCAAAAGTTGTGTTTTTCAGAAACGTCTTGCAGGCAAGAGCAAGTTCTTGATTAGCCCATGATTTTATCTAATATATTTTACAAAGATTTGATTATATTTTCAACCACTGTCCTAGTTCCTTTTGCCGGTTAAAGTTTTTTCAAGATTTTCCCTTGATTTGTTAGTTGGTTTGTTTTCCATTTTGTTTGGCATTAAATTTTCATAGTGATATTTTTTTGTTGCCCTTGTTTTGTAGGTAGTTGGAAAACTTTTTGTCAAGACATTAGTTATTGTTGACGTTAATAAAGTTTCGTCTAAAAAGACTCAACGAAACAAAAAACAAAAAATATACCAACGTTATTATTTTCATAGCCGTCTTGTAAGCCTTGTATGAAAAAGGTATGTTAATATATAGTATTTTTTGTGTTGCCTTTCACTTTTATGGTCACTTTTTTGTTGCTTAACTGTTAAATGAAAATTGAATTTTAAATTACTAAAAAACAAAATGAAGAAAAGCCAACAAAATTCGAAGTGGATAAAATCAACTATAATTAGTTATTTGCCAGAAAAAGGAAAATGAATAGTTAATAAAAAAACCAGTAGGTGAAACGAAACAAAAAGTAGAGAAGTAGAAAAAAGAAAGAAACATTATTGGATTAGATAATAAATTACAACGAAATGTAGAACAAGAAGTATTAAGTAAATAAGTAATTTTGTTAAATTACAATAAGGCTTAAATGGGTGTTAGAGTTAAGACCTTATTTTTGTATTTGAGATTTCACAAAAATACATTAAGCAAAATGGAAAACATTTGATTTGCTAGTCCTGCTTGAGAACTAGAAAATCATTTTTAAATTAAATTTATTTCAGCTGACTTTAGTTTTCATTAAACTTAGTATTTTAGATTTATAAACTCATTTACGCTTTACCTAAATAAAACTTGACTGCATAAATATTTATTTAATTCCACATTAAAATAATAAAAATACAAAATGAAAAAAAAAAGAAACTTCATTAAAATCATTCATTCATTGACTATTAAAAATCATGATGAAATATTATTGTTTTTGTTGTTATTGCTGGTTTGACTCTGACAAATGCCATCAATAAATCCGTCAGCTAAACAGCCATGCCATGCCATGCCAAGCCAGCCATCCATCTGATCTATTTACAAAAATACGTATTTCAACTAACAACAAATTTATAACAAATCTACATATACAATTTGGATTTGTATACCCTACACCTTTACTCAGGGTGTACATTGTTTGTTGTTCTCTAAGTAACATTGAGAAATATTGTGAATACTGTGAATGACAATACAATGAAAAGTTAACACAATGAAGTCTGATATAGATATAAATCACGCGATCGGTCCATTATTGCTCATAAAATCAGAATCATCTCATGGAGTTCACAAGATGTTCAGTTATATCTTTAGTAATTCCTCCCTCTTCCTTTAAAGAGGAAATGCTTCGTTTTCCAATATTCCGATCTAAAATTCCCCATAGGTGCTCTATTGGCTTAAGGTAATGTGATTTGGGTCATTGTCTTGCTGAAAGACCCATGGAGTTACAAAACATAAATATTCAGCACTTACTTTCAAATTGTCCTTTAAAAATTTGTAAGTAGTATCGGCTGTTCATTGCGCAGCTGACATATAGCCCACATCATCAAAGACCCACCGCCATGTTTTACGGTAATGTTCTTTCAAATATAAAGAGTGAGTCAGAAATAACTTAAACGGCCACACAGTGGTATTGACAAACAAAATAGAGGGAAATAAATCTGTAACTTCTATACGCTTGGTCCGATTTCAATGAACTTTGATATGCTCAAAGAGGATGTGATGGTGAGTTTAAGTTTTGAGTTTTGACAGCAAGGTCCCACCAGATGCGTGGCCAGGGGCTCCCAAAGTAGGAAACTTCGGGTATGTTACATGTTTAAAACCATACTATTTCTTCGTTTGGGTTCCTATATCAAAAAAATTACATATAAAGAATCTCCTCGTCGAGTACTAAAATCCTTGTAGCTATCAGTTATCTCTCTTATTTTTACCTACCCTACTCCACATTTTTGATAACAGTGGTTCCAAATATTTCCCGATTTTCTTCACTTTGCTTTTATTGGACTAACAACAAATGTATATCGCTGGCTTAACATGCAAAGGCTCTATGTCCATATTTTAAAATTTTACAGGAGAGACAAAAAACATTCAAACTTTTTTTTGCGTAAATATTTTTAAATTCTGTAAACGCAATTTTTTTTTGTATTTTTCATTGTTTTCGATGTGCGTAAAAGCAAAATGATAACATAAGTATTTGCCGAGATAAAAGGTTTTTTGGACTTAGAACTTTTTCTATTGCTTAGTTTGTATTTTTTCTATGGACTTAGGTCTTTTTCTTAGAACTTGTCTTTCATTTTTTATTTACTAGTTTTTATATCTGGATTACTAAGTCATTAATATAGACAATATGGGTATCTAATGATAGAAATTTCAAAGTCCATTGCAACGCTTTATATAAGGCTATAGAAAGTTGGACCTACAATGGGTCAAATTTTTTAAAAATTTTAAAAATTTAAAAAAAAAAATTAAAAAATTTAAAAAAAAATTTGTAAAAAACTTTTTTAAAAAGGATATATAAGATTCGGCACAGCCAAATATAGCTCTCCTACTCGTTTATCACTAATAATTTAAAAAAAAACTTAAAAAAAAACAATTTAGGAAATTTTTTTTTTAAATTTTAAAAAACAATTTTGAATTTTTTTTTTAAATTTTGTATACCTAAAAATATTTAAAATTTGTATTGTAAAGTACAATTTGGTGAAGGATATATAAGATTCGGCACAGCCGAATATACATAGCTATAATACGTTTGTGTAGATAATTGTAACGCTCAAAAATATTAGTCTAACACCCACCTTAAATTATACCGATAGACTCAAAATCACTTTATCGTCGATTAATTTGGAAGAAATTTCGATAAAATGTGGTATATACACTTTTTTTAGGCCTAAGGACGAAGCCTATTGAAACTAGCTGAAATCGGTCCATAATTTCCCCTAGCTCCCATACAAATGTCCTCCCGAAATACTTTATACAATGGAAATCATGTCACCTAATTTCATGGCGATCGGTCTATAATTAGTCATAGTTCCCATATAGGGCCCGCTTCCAAAAATCACTTTAACGACATAAATCTCTTAAAAATGTTGGTATACACATAAAATTCAACGCAAATAACTTTGATGGCGATCGGTCCATAATTAGTCATAGCTCCCAAATAAGACCCTCTTCCGAAAATTGTTACTTTCCAAACATATATGCACTTGAATTTAAAAATTTAAAAAGGCGATTTTTCGCTAGTTTTTGGGAAAAAAGTACTTTTTGTTATCTAAAAAAATTCTCAGAAGATGTATTAGAAATTTATATTTTTTGAAAAGCTAACATTACATTAAATATTTTAAATGAAAAAAAAACTAATTGTTTTTGATACCGAGGGGACCACGTCCATTCAAAAACCGCCTATTTTTTATATAAAATTCAACTTTAGGGCAAATATTCCCAAATCGCATAGACATTATCAAAATATAGTAAGCCAATTTAGGTGGCTTCCGATAACCCAAAAACTAAAAAATTCCATTTTTGGGATTTTTCAACACTTTTTTTGGGAATTACGGGATTTCTGATAACAAATTTCAAAATTTGTTTTTATTTTTTCATTTCCAATAGAAAAATCTATATAACTGTAAAATTTCATTAAAAATATTCATAAATTAAAAATTAATTTCAATTCGAAAAATTTGTATCTTTGTTTTCAAAAAAGTATTCCATGAATTTTTTAATTGTCAAAAGTTATATAAATTTTTGAAAAATAGACAAAATTGATATATAACTTTCCTACCATATGTTTTTTAAGTGGCAAATTAATTACGGAAAACTTAACAACTCGCAGAGAATTTACCTTAAAGTATAAATAAAATCGGAACCCAGACGAAGAAATATGATCGTTTTAAACATGTAACAAAGTGGTTCCAACTCATAACTTGAAATTAAACACAATTCCTCTTTGCGCATATAAAATTTCATTGAAATCGGACTAAGCGTATAAAAGATGCAGATTTATTTCCCTCTATTTTTTTTTCTTTACCAATCTGTGCCGTAACTTCGTCATTTTCTAACCGATTTTTTAATTTCTAACTTTAAGAATTTCACTATTTCACAAAAATGACAAAACGAAATGGTAGAGAAAAACTATAAGTATTTCCGAACTCTATGGACTTCAATACAACAGAATTAACATATGAGAACCCGTCCACACCATGGAAATATAACCATATAGGGACACCACAACGCACAGTGGGGCAGAATCGAAATTTGTTGGAAATAGATCTGGCGTAGCCAAGGAGCATTCGAGTTTTAGTTATTAAAATGGGCCATACAAATGCTCCGATTTCAAAGATTTTAATATTTTTGAAAAGCGCTCTTGAAAAAACATGCTTGCGTTGGCTATTTATCTCATATAATTTCCCAGTTATAGGCATTTCAAAATTTAAATTTTAAAATTTTGCCATACCTTGATCCGCTTTTTAAAAAAAATGGGTCGTACTTTTGGACCGAATGGACTCGAATTTTTTTATTAGTTAGACAACTAAATATTAAAAAAATAATAGATTTATGCTATTTTTTGGGCGAAAAGTTGACTTAACTCTTTTTTTATTAAAAAAAAAACTTTCTTTAAGAACATATAACAATTTTATGTTTTTCTGTAAGGTATCTCTACGGAGAATATTTTGGTATAAAAAACAATTTTTCAAATATGTCGCCCCTACGCCCTTCGGAATTTGACCCATTTTTTTTATTAAAAATTCAACTTTGGGCCACATGTTCTAAAATCCCAAAGCTTAGATCAGAAAAAAGCAGCTTTGGAAACCTTGATGTGTACCCTATTTATCGCCAAAGTATTTCCCCAGCCACGAAGGAAAAATTGACAAAATTGTAAAAAATACCATTTTTGGGATTTTCGCTCCAATTTTTAGGAATTGCGGGATTCCCTTTGACCTTTTGACAAGTTTTTTTACACAAAAAAATAAAGATTTTATTATACATTACATATTCATTGAGTTTCTAAAACCAAAATTTATATCAAAATTTTAATAGGATTGCAAATATTAGGAACAATTTGATCCACATTTATTCCGAGCTATTTTTTTTTTGTTTAGATAAGTTAATTTTTGGTCTTCCAAAAAAAATTTCAAGTCAATATCTCAATTAGATTCAAAAATATGCCACTTTAAAATTAAGTCTATCAAAAATATTGCACTCTTTCATACTAAAAGATTTGTATAAATTTTCTTAATACATATTTTATTCAACACAAGTCAATGGTTCTGACTCAGTCACCTTTTCGCCTAAAAAACAGCAAAAATCTATTATTTTTTGAATTTCTATATTGAAAATCGTTTATTTTTGGATTCATAATTGATATTGCTATGAAATCTTTTGTATGTCATTCGTAATTTAGTTGTCTAACTAGTCCATGCGGACCAAAAGTACGACCCATATTTTTAAAAAAGCGGACCAAGGTATGGCAAAGTTTCAATTTCAATTTTCAAATGCCTATAACTCGGAAATTACTCGGAAAAAACATTTTCATGACCTAGTTGAGCGCTTGAAATCGGTAAGGAAACAAAATAATTGCACGAGTTTAAAAATGTTACATGTCGAAGGTACCCTACTTTGAGCCCCCATGGCGCCACCACTGGATCATTTGTATGGCCCATTTTAATATTTTAAACTCGAATACTCCTTGGCTACGCCCACATCAAATTTTATCCCGATCGGACCATCCGTTAAGAAATGCCAGATTTATTGCCAAAAAATTTCGATTCTGCCCCACTGTGCCACGTAATAAAAGACCCAAAAAAAGACCCGTGTCTCATAGTTTTAACCAAAGTCATGAACTTTTTTTATCTTGCAAACAGTTCGGATTTTTGATTAACTCTCTGAGGCAAAGTTGTGGCCCTTGTCATAAGGAACAAATGTTGTGAACATATAAAATCAAAAAAACTTCATCTTCAAGATCAAAATCGCAGAAAACTTTAAAAAATTCGAAATAAATTTAGAAATATTTTTTAAAGCTTCCTAAAAGTATGTTTATACTAATTTAATAGTTTATGGCCCAAAACACTTAATTCCTTTAGTTTTTTCTTACTAACTTATATTGACCTATCTAAACGGTGTTAAGAATTATTCCTAGGAAGTTCATATGTTCTAGAAAGTTGTTTATTGAGATCTTAGGTACATTTTTGTAGATTCAAAAATATGCCACTTTAAAATTAAGTCTATCAAAAATATTGCACTTTTTCATACTAAAAAATTTGTATAAATTTTCTTAATATTTTATTGTTTCCTTGAAATTTTGAACGGTTACCAATAGGAAAAAAGTAAAAAAATCGAATTTTGATCTTGAAGATGAAGTTTTTTGATTTTATATGTTCACAACTTTTGTTCTTTATGACAAGGGCTACAACTTTGCCTCAGAAAGTAAACCAAAATTCCGAACTGTTTGCAGGATATGAGCCTGAGGAAATTATCACTTTTTTACAAAAATGACAAAGAGGCCCCAAATCTTTGGAGGCCCATAAAAAGGGTATTTTTTTTGGTCTTTTATCACGTAGTGGTATCCGTATATGATTATTTTTCTTCGTGTTGCACTGTGTTATACTAAATGAAAAAAATTTAAATTAATGTCTGAGAGAATTCTCATTGTCAGATTTATATTGTGGAATTTTAGGGGGATAATTTTTTGATGGAATATCTTAACCAGTGCTGTCATTTTGACGCTTTTCGGGTATTCTATGATGCTTTTTTGGTCTCGTTACTCTTTTATTTTTACCAAATACCTTTTTTTAAAAAAGGGTATTTTTTTACGCTTTTTCCATATTATGTGGCGCTTTTTGTTGCAACCATGAGATTTTGTAACAAATCAAACTTATATAAGATCTGGGGGTAAATTACCGCAGTCGAACACTTATTCGAACGTGCGATTTTTTATTTTTGGAATTCTTTTATTCGATATTGAATAAAATGTATAGCAAATTATAATGATTGTGCTCGATTACGAACGAGTTTTAACTCCAACACTAATAATATTTTTTATTTTATTAAAATCGTTTTGTAGCTCGGTGATGATGATGACTTTGAAACATATGTATTTGAAAATTAAATTGTTTTTCTATCATCATTTTGCTTTTTATTGAATTGTTATTTTATTTTAAGTTTCTGCTTACTCCTAAGTAAATAATAAAATAAATAATTTAATTTAAAATGTTAACCTTCCTTTTATATTTATTTTTTTTGAATTTTTATCCTTGTTTTGGGTGCCAATTTAACCCTTTTTACCCGTTTTGAATGTGTTATACCATGTTCTGACGAGCGGTTGAATTACTTAATTCACGATCGTAATTACTAATTCAATTTGACATTTATTTCTTCTTCTTGTTTTATTTTCTTCGTTTTGTTTTGGTACTTTTGTTTTGACAGCTGACATTGACAAAACACTCGATAAAAATTAGAGATGAAACGAGGTAATTCGCACTTGAAATTTTGAAATCATGTAATTCAGTTCGTAATTGGGGGTTGAATGACGAATGAGAGCGTGAATGAATAATGCCGTCGTAAGAACGGGGGTATTATTCGCAAAGCAAAAGAATACGTTTTCAAATTTTTTGTTAAAATTTTCCTTTTTTCTCTTGGCGCGTTTTACCCTTTTTTGTAATTTTTTTTTACCCTTTTTACCCGTTTTTACTATACACTTGACGCTTTTCTTCATTACTAAAATGGCAACACTGATCTTAACCCTCAAACTCTTCTCTTTAGGGGTCAATTATACCCTTTTTCGAGAAAATCCAAAAAATTATTTTCAAAAAGGACATGTAAGAATTAAAATATTCTACGAAATTTTTTTCCGGAAAATTTCAGTGGGGGTCAACAAAGTTGTAAATAAAGCTGTATACGCTTAATTAACAAAATTATAACCCAAAATATAATTTTTTTTTTTTAAATTGTCAAAAATCCATTTATTATTCGCATCGAATGAGCTGAAATTTAAAATATAAATAGTCGTTGAGAAGATCTACAAAAAACAAGTTATCTGTTTCTGTTCAAGAGGTATTTGGGTTATTTTGTTTGCACGATTTTTTTGTTTTGTTTTTAGATTTATATTTTATTCGTTTATTCTACAAAAATAATCTACTCAGCATGCCCTTTCACAAGTATATATATTTTTCCTAAAATGCTGTTGGGCAGTGCAATGAATACTTTTTAGTTTTCAGAATTTAATAAATTATGTTCTTAATTGTTGATGTTAGTAAACAAAAGTATATATTTGTACATATGTATTTTATGCTGATTTTTATATGTTTTTACAGAAAAAACTTTATTTGTTGTTTTAGCTTTTTGTTGTTTTATTTTGTGTATTTTCTTCCGTTCAAGGAAGTTCACTTTATATTTATTTAACTTGATGATCTTGGCCTAAAGGTCTTGTTTAAGAATTTAAAAAAGGAAATCTGATTTTTTGTATTAATTGTATGTCGCACCCAAAGCATTTAATAGGATATGTTATACATAGTTCTCTCTTTGAAGAGAGAAACCATCTCACCCTTGTGTGGGAAACCACACAAAATTAATCTATTTTATAAATTAAAAAAAAAAATTGTAAGCGTGGTCTAGAAATGCTTGACATTTCCTTGTTCCTTGCAAATTTGTTTGGGGGCTAGGTGAAATGATGTACTGATAATGTCTATAGAAAATAAACCTAATCAACAGAGAGTATTTGTGGAAAATTGCAGCCAGCTAACTCCTTTCGTTTGGACCCTATCGTGTTTTCAACAGACATACAGACGGACGGACATAGCTAGGTCGTCTTAGAATATTATGAGGACCCAGGATATTTCGGTATGTTACAAAACGGAACACAAAAATCAATATACCTCTAGTTTGCATGCTCAAGCTTGTTTTGTGTAATTCTAGTCTTCAATGAAGGGTATCTATTATTCGTTTCCAATTTGTTTAATTTTTTCTCTTCATGTTTTCGCATATTTTGCATAAATTTGCCTTCATTTAAGATTTATTTTTTGTAATTTTTATTTTTACTTGCAGATTTTTTCTGTAGTGATTTTCCAAACATTTCATACAATAGCAATTATAATAACAGCAACAACAACAACAGCAGCAGCAGCAACAATATAGAAATTATATTCACAGAATCTGATCGATTTATTGGAGTGTAAAAATATGCTTCTACAAATCCCCATGATTATCGTATCTCATCGCATTTAACAACAAGTGAGTGAAACTACCATCAAACGTAAATTTCTTTTTTTTTATTTTTTTCAATTTTATACTCGTTTCTTATATTCTGACATTGTCATAATCTTTCTTATCGTCATCAGCATCATCATCATCATTATTGTTGGAAAACTTTTGAGAATTCATATAGGAAGATAAAGTAAGAAAAATAAATTTATATTGAATCTATATAAGAATATTTTTTAAACGCATAAAAATCATTATAATAAACTGCCAGCAGTGTAGAGAGTTGTATTATTTGGGAAGGGAAACAAAAATAATCTTTCAAATGGCTTAGAATTTATGTTGAAATGCTGTAAAACAAGTGGAAAAGGGTGATTTATTTTATTCGCCATAAAACATGTTGGGGAAAACGCCAAATAAATATTGACAAAAAGTTAAATGAAAATGGGGGGTTTTTTTAAAGCCAACAATTAAGTAGTAAAAATTTTAATAGTTGAGAACCCAGTAAATTATTTGAGGTTGTGAATTGTTTAAGGTGACAGTTGGAAATTCGATTTTAAAGACAGAGAATCATTAGGTGTAGGTATATTCCATCATGGCAACACTCGGCCACATGTTGCAATACCTGTTAAAAAGTATTTAGAAAAAAGTGGTTTGGAAGTTTTGCCTTAACCGATTTATAGTTCAGACCTTGCCCCCTCCGTCTGCTATTTGTTTCGATCGATGCAGAATGCTCTCTCTGGGATGCGCTTCACTTGGGCATGATTCGTTCTTGGTCTCTAAAGGTGAGCAGTAAGTTTGGAAAACTTCATAGCTAACAATGGACAGTACTTTGAAAAAAATTATATTGTACTGATGTTTCAAAATAAAAGCTACAAATCTTAAAAATTCCCGCATTATTAAGTCATACACACAATAATTTAGTGAATTTCTTTATAATTTTTTTTATGACAAAATTTTTTTTTTGGTAAAAAAAAAATTATGAACAAAAAAATTTTTTGGTAAAAAAAAATTCGGGTTAAAAAATATTTTCCCGATTTTGACCCATTGTAGGTCAAAGCCTTATATACATACATCGTTGCAATGGACTTTGAAATATCTATCATTAGATATACATAATGCCTATATTAATGACTTAGTTATCCAGATATAGATCAAAAATAGGCCAAAAATCGAGGTTGTCCCGTTTCTCAGCCATTTGTGGGCCGATTTTCTCGATTTTAAATGGCAACCGAGCCGGAAGTATTCCCGATATATTGATGTATCAATCATGTTTGTAAGTTATTTGGGGTCTACGGAAAGTTGAATTCAACATGCAGCCGAATAGACGGACATGGCGATATCGACTTCGCCATCTATAACGATCCAGAATATATATACTTTGTGGGGTCGCAAATGAAAAATGTAGAAATTACAAACGGAATGACAAACTTATATATACCCTTGCCCATAGGGTACAACTAGAGGCGCAACTGAGAGTAAGCTGAGAGTAACAATAATTCCTCTCTTTACACGTACTTGTGATATGTGAATTCAACATACTTGTGAGAGAAATTAACACATTAAAATACTTGAAATTTTACCTTTGATTTACCGACTAAATACAGACCGAACCACTTTATTACACTTCCATTTTATTACACTATTTTATGATTTTTTTTTAACAATTTACAGCACATTTTATTTCCGAAACACCTTAATTTTGCTCAAACGAAAAAAAATATTTTTTATTAATTTTTGACACTTAATTTTATTTGCGGTGGAATTTAATTTATTGAATAGAGTTTCAATTTTTGGTATTGAAAATAGAAGAAAATTTACATAAATTTAAATTTTAACATTTTTATACAACTCAGTGTGTCTGGTGAAAATTAAAAAGGCACCAACACAATCTCAAAACTTTGTACTAATACATTCTCACGACTTAGGTTTTTGACAACAGACTTAGGTTTTTTCCCTCTCAGTAACGCTTCTATGGATATATTATTCTATGCCCTTGCCACTCGTGGTGAAGCAAGGCGTATTAACAAGGTGAGTGCGTCCCGGCAACAAATACAACAATGCAAAAACAACAGGCAATTTGTTTTTGTTAAAATGTACGGTAAATGTCAAAATCAAGGCGAATTAAAATATTACTATGTTATTTACAATAACAAATGTAAACATAAACAAAGTTTGACATATAGTGTACATAAAACCACAGCGAATTAAGAAACAGCTGATTTTATGCACTCACCTTGTTAATACGCCTTGTGGTGAAGGGTATAAAAATAAAAATCAAAGTCTGACAAATATATCTTGCAAAAAAAATAAAAATCAAAAAATAACAATTATTCCTGACAAAAAAAAAATAAAACTCAAAGTCTGACAAATATTCCTGACAAAAAAAAAATAAAAATCAAGGATTTAAAAAGCATGTTATTTTATGAAAATATAGTTGAAAACAATCAAAATGGTATGCTTGACTCTCCGATATTATCATGTGATGGCTTTTTTCCTTAGAAATTTCAAGAATAATTATTATTTTCGGTCCCTGCTTTTATGATTTAAAATTATCCCAGAAAATATAAAATTTTTTTTTCCATTTTTTTTTTAATATTCCAGAAAAGATTTTTTTTTGTTTTTAATTTATTTTTAAATTTTTTTAAAATATTGCTAATAATCCGTAAAGAAGGTATATCTGATTGGTTTTCACGGTTTTATGTCATAAATTGCATACAGCACATTTTTGGAACCATATCTTTTTTCAAAATTTTACCTCTAGCAAAAATTAGGTACAGAAATAATCAAAGAATTTATTTTGAAAACATGACAAATGTAGACATTTATAGTTTTTTTTATTATTCATCAAAGTTGAGAAATATTGAAAAAATGGGTAGTTGGTAAATATCGATTTTCCTGGACACAAAGCAAACAGTACAATTTTTTTATTATTTTCTTAATAAATAGATCTATTAACAGAATAAATAAGAATGACGATCCGATTCCTAGTATTCGAGATACTGTATCTGAAAGCAGACAAAACTGTCAGTACACCATTAGGAAAAGCAAATCCCGCAATTTCCATGTTTGTTCCGTATAGATGAAAGAATAATATGAATGATTTGGAATACATCAAAGTATCTAAAACAAGAGCACGTTTTGAAATTTCAGCTATGGAATTTACTTAGCTTAAATTCAAAAATTCTATAAAAAATAAGTTAAATTCGGAAGGTCCTAGGATATCTCCTCTTAGTTTGTTTTATTTTAAAGGTATCCATATTGAGATACATTTCAAAAATATATAAACGCTTAAAAGTTCCATAAGAAACTTTTTGTATATGAAGAATCAACATTTTCTCAATTTTCAAATTTAAAATCGATTATTTATGGACTCGCTTAACTAACCGAATAAATTTTAAATAAATCGGTCATATATTCTGTCCTATATTATGAGAAAAAATAGAGTCAAGGTATTGTGAAATTTAAATTTCATGAACAATAAGGCATATGATCCAAAACACACCAAGAAGACAGTAAAACACAGCGCATAGTGTCGTGAGTTCATATAACAAGTGGCCAAAACTAGAAGGTGTTATCGCAAAGTAATGAAATTTGGCACACATGTTTTAATTGGCAAAATACAATTATACCGAAAATTTGGCCATTTAAATTTCAAGGATTCGTGTCCTTCCCATATATCCTGAAATAAAAAATTACAATAACAGATAGAAAAATAATTGTAACTTAACGTACAGACATTAATTTTAATATAGTTAATGATTTCGTTCAATTTAGAGAAAGGAAAAGTAAAAAAGAGCAAAAAATAATATAATATAATATCACACCTTAGATTTGGCCATTTTAATTTCAAGGACTCGAATCCTTCCCGTATATCCTGGAACTAAATAATGTACTGAAAATAATGTCGCATTTTATTTAGGCTGACAATAAAAAAATAACAATTATTAAAAATGCCGCAAGTAAACGCAGCTAAATTTTTATTTTTATGTATTTACTAGGGTATTCAATCGATTAACCGATAATCGGTTAACCGATTAATTTTGGACGGTTAACTGTTCGAATAATTTAAAATTGCAGATTTTCAAATAACAAATAAACCGATTAATTTGTTTCGATTAACCGATTAACCGAAATTCCATTTTTTTCCACTTTGTGCCGATTTACACCATGACTTTTAAGACGTCGTTTTTTCTTAAATCTCTTTTAAAGTTGCTTTTTCTCCACCCCTCTTATCCAAAAACTTAAAATATCAAAAGAGAATTAAGAACGTCTTAAAAGCCATGGTGTAGATCGGCACTTTATCATGTTTTTTTTTGTATTTATTTTTCCAATTCAATTCAATTACAAATTTCAAATTAAAATTATATATTTTTTCGAACATCCAAGAAAAATGTTTAGTGAGAATCAGTGTTTAAAAAAATAGACTACAAGTAGCAGTAGCAACGAAAAAACACAAGTAGTCTAGTTAAAAAATTAATAAAAACTCGGAGACAATAATTACTACTACTACTGCTACCTTCACATTTTGGTAGCAGTAGTTGTAGTAGTACTAATAAAAGAAAAATTTAAAATTAGCAGAGTAATTTATTTTCTATTGCTACCTTAAAAAAGAAAAAGTTTTGATGTAGCAGTCATTAGTTTTTTATTAATTCTGCTACTTTTAAAATATAGTAGGAATAGAAGTAGCAGTTGAGGTAGTAGAAGAAGTAGCAGTTAAGTAGCAGTAGAAGTAGCAGCTACGTAGCAGTTGAGGTAGCAATAAAATAAGTCAAAAATAAAAATTTTCAGCCAAAAAAGTATATTATGTGTTGTTGTTGTGAATGTATATTTGTGTAAGTTGGTCGTGTTGTAAACAAAAGTTCGGCTTTTTTGTTATACACACAGAAAACACGATCTTTCTGTTAGCAACACGAACATCTGACACGAATAGAAACGAATAATTCTTTCAAACTCTCTCAAAACAAAAACAACACACAGTGTTTAATTCTGTCAAGTTTGGTGTTATGACTGAAGATTTTCTTTTTTTGACTACTTTTATTGCTACCTTAACTGCTGCATCGACTGCTACTTTACTGCTACCTTAAAAATTAAAACTCGATATAGAGCAGTAGCAATGATTTGTATTTTTATGCTACTACTCCATTTACAATTCATGTTTTATTACTACTGCTCTGTTAAGAGTTTTATATTTTGAAGGTAGCAGTAGTTTTAAAAAAACAAGAAAACGAAAAAAGACATATGCTACTGCTACCGCTACATACACTTTTTTGAAGCAGTAGTTGTAGCAACAGTTAAAAATTTGTTAGTTATCGTAGCTTTTTAAACACTGAGAATAACAACTGACATATTTAATTTACATGGATTTAAAACTTTGTTTGCATTTGCATATACAGAATTTAACGAAACGAAACTATCAAAAGTATTCACTATCTAAAACAATCCAAAAAGGACACCGATATGCTTAGAAAGAACTAAAAAAAACTGAGATAATTAATATTCTTCATCATGCTTTCGATTTCTCCAACATCTACAATCAGCGAAAGAGTTTTTTCAAGTCAAGTTTTATTAAATCTAAAGAAAAAATCGTTTAAAAGGAAAAAAATCAATTATATTCTTTTTATATAATATTATTTTGGAAGATCTCACTAAAATCCTAAAAAAACTCAAATGTGTATACAAAAAGGATCTCAAATACCATATTTGCTATTATTTTTTGGTTGACTTGTTATGTTTTTTTTTTGTCTTTTATGTTTTTGTACACAAAATTCGTGGTTGTATTTTCAATTTGAAATTAAAACAGATATTATTCGGTTAATCGAATAATTTTAAATTAACCGATTATTAACCGAATAAATCTAAACCCCGATTAATTATTTGCTCGGTTAACCGATTAAACCAGAAACCCGATTAATTGAATACCCTAGTATTTACATACTTTTTGCTATAAAATAAAAGAAAATCATTGTTCATCTCATTCTTATAATGATACATACAGTGTTGTTAACATATGTAATTAAAAATAGCGTCAGTATACTTAAAACATAGTACAATAACTAATCTAGAACAAGTTTTGTTTATTTGTCAACTAAATTCAATTATTTAACCCTATGAATTACATGCTAATTTTTTATCCATTTTTATATAAAATTGTAGTTATTTCAAACCACAACTGTGAAGAAATTTTTGGAAAAAATTATTATTTTAATTAATTTTTTTTTTGATTCTTATTAGTAAAAGTGTCTTTCATTAAATACCTTTAGCCATTTTTTTAATTTCCAAAATTCGATTTATCTATTTATGGCCACGCACAACACTGTCGCTTCGCTTTACTACATAAACTAGCTATCAATTATCTCTTATAGCTTAGGAGATATTCGCATTTGAAAATTTAATTTTCAACATTTTTACCCACCCTACTCCAGTTTTTTGATGACCGCTGTTCCAAATAGGAGATATTCGCATTTGAAAATTAAATTTTCAACATTTTTACCCACCCTACTCCAGTTTTTTGATGATCGCGGTTCCAAATATTTTCCGATTTTCTCCATTTTTTTCTCCATATCTTTTATAGGACTAACAACAGATGTATATATGAAATAAAGAAAGAATTGTTTAAAAATCATGACTGAGTCCAAAGTTATATACATTTGAATTTAAAAAAGGCGCTATTTTTTTTAGGAAAAAAGTACTTTTATTCTTTTTAAGTTTCTAAGACGATGTATAATAAATTTGTACTTCTTGAAAAGCTAACTTTACATCAAATATTTTAAATGAAAAAATATTATAATTTTTGATACCAAGGGTCCATTCAAAAAACGCCTGTTTTTTAGGTAAAATTCAACTACAGGTAAATATAGTAACCCATTTTAGATGGCCCATTATGTTCTTAATTATTTTGTAAAGGGGGTTATCGGAACCCCTGGTATGGATATTATAGCCAAAAAACGAAAAAATCCCATTTTTGGAATTTTTCAATACTTTTTTGGGAAATGCGGGATTCCTGATTACAAATTTCAAAATTTGTTTTTACTATTACGAACATAATGCTTCCATTGGCTGATGCCCTTGAGATGGGAGTTTCAGTAGGACAATGAACAGAAGCACCCCTCAAAATTGTCAAAGGATCGGTTTGCGGTCAATAAAGTACCTCTTATAGAATGACCTTCGCAGTCACCGGACCTAAACCCACCAGAACACCTTTGGGGAGTGCTCAATAGGAAGCTGGAGGGTTTCAGTCCGAAAAATAAGGACGAATTATGGGAAAAAAATCCAGGAAGAGTGGTTTTCCATTGACAAGGACATCAAAAACAGCAACAAAATTATAAAACAAAATAATTTTTTAACAAAAAATATAAAGATGTACCCTAAAAATTTAATCCTTTTACGAGTTTCTATTATTTTTTCCAGTAAAAATATTGACTGTTCACATTGTATTCAAATGTATTTAAATATAAATGAAAAGAAGAATGATTATGTTTTTTCTTGTGTTATATATCTGATAAACAAAACTGCATATACATAAATTTTTTTGGAAAAACAAAACTTGACTTTGAATTTGAAAAAATGTTCATCATCGATTTCAAAAGTTGGTTCACTTGACATTAAATCCCCCATATGTATCAAGACATTGTGAAAATGGGGATAAATCTTATAAAAAGTTATTTGTTTAAACAACATTACATTACACGGTTCACTTAATTTAAAAAACGAAAAATATGCTTCCAGCCTGCAAATTGTTCACTGGGTTTCTCTTTATTTAAATAATTTGTTTGGCACTGCAAAAGGTAGAAAAAAAGTAAAACAAAATAATTGTTTTATGTCAAAATATTTTTACTCAATGTGATAAAGTACCACAAAAAAAACACATTTTTTATATGACACTTTAAAGGTTTTTAAATTTACTGTCATATAAAAAAAAAGTGTACACCCAGTCATGCCGCTTGTATTTAAGTGGAGTAGGTAATGCAAATGGTTCAGCAATTTGCTTTAAAATGAGGAGGAAAACCGCACAAGAGCAACAAGATATTTTTATCGCATCCTTAATACAGAAATACTCGTAAAAAAGCCAAAAAATAAGTATTAACTGGTAACAACAAGAAAAACGTTTCGTATATAAATAATATAAAATGTTTTGGAAAAAGTTACAAATGATAGGGTTTGAAGGTACAAGGGGGTTTCCTGATTTTGTGGTCGTATGTAGAAATTTAAAAGGTGAAGCTAATTAACAAGGGAAGATTGGGGGAGTTATTTTGTAAGACGATTCGAATAGAAAATCGTTCGAATTTCTAAATTTTCCTTCGAGAAACATTTTTGATTTTTTTTTTACTCTAAACCTCATTAATAAAAAAGTTCAAGAGCAAATGCAAAATTTAGTGTTTTTATGACTTTCTCTTCAAAATTATTTTTCGAAATTAATTTTGCCTAATGCTGCATTTCATTATGTTTATTATGCCTTTCATGGACGTTATAATTATCAAAACACAAACAAATTATATAAATTTTTTTTAACCATACAAATCCATCAATTATTCATTGTGTTTATTTCAAAATATAATAGACTTTAATAGTCTACATACTCTAGTTTATACAAACATTCATTCATTCATTCCTACATACTTCTACTTCTATAACAAAACAGTTCATTGCATTCACAACAGCCAACATGTTTTTTTCTGTTAAAGTACCAATTTTTATTTGCTGCAGACATTTTAACGTAAATTAAAGTCAGCAAAAAGAAGATGAAAAAAAAATACGGAAATAAAACAAAACCAATATGGGTGCTCAGAAGGCAAACAAAAATAACGGACTGAATGAATGAAATAACTTTCAACGGCAACAATAACAAAAACACTAAAAGCAAAAGAAAGATTTTGTAAAAATAAAAGTACTTCGTTTTTCTTTCTTTCGTTTGTGTGCTTCTTTTTTTAATGTTGTTTTTGTAAAACATGTGTTGTTATAATTTACTACATAAAACCGACAGTGTATTTTTTGTGTTTTTGTTTGCCAGTAACAGGAAAATACGACAGCAGTTCGTATGTTAGTTGGTGTCTGTGTAGCTTTAACATTACACTGTAAGTTTTAACAGACATCTGGTTAAATTAACATTGAAATGAGGAATTCTCCTGTTCTCAAATGTTAAAGAAATGAGGAGAGAGTAGAAACAAATGTTTCTTTATTATCTGTTTAGGGAAGAGAAGAGTTGGTGTGTTAAATTCAACTTAAAATAACTGTTTTATTAAACCTACCATTTTAGCAAGGTTTTTCACTTTTATATTGAAGTTAGCCACCAGGTTTTTAACAGGATTTGTAATGTTTTTTAATATTTTTATACATTTTGATTATTGTTATACAATTTTGTAAGTGTTATATTAAAGTATAAATGTTTCACTCCAAGTTGATGAGGATGCTAAAAAGGGATTTTGTTTGGAAATATTCATTGCGCAGTTTCAAAAAATTTTAGCTTGAAAATTTAATGTTGTGGATATTGTTGTAGAGCTTTTTTTCTTAAACGAACTGGGACATTGTAATGCCGTTATTAGAGATTTGGTGGTTTTGCTCATTTTAAGCATTTTGTGTATTTTTGTTAAACATTATAAACATTAAATTGAACATTTGCCTAGCCTCCAGTGGGACAATTGAAAAAAGTAGAGATTTCGAAAATTGATGTTAAATTGCTTGGTTTTAGAAAATGTCTAAAAGCTTTTCTTTAAGTGAAAATTATTAAAACAAAATTGTCATTAATTTCCGCTGTAATATACAGAGTACACGGTTAAACATGTGTCACTGCACAGTGGTTTAGACAAATTTTATTTTGGAAATAATTCGGTAGCTCTCTTGCCCGATTGGATATATCTTAAAAGTGCCTCAAGGCATTACAAAACACAAATTATCACAAAAAGTCATTTTGTCATTCCGTTTGTAATTTCTACATTTTTCATTTCCGACCCTATAAAGTATATATGTATATTATGGTTCTTTATAGATAGCGGAGTCGATTAAGCCATGTCCGTCTGCCTGTCTGTCTGTTGAAATTAATTTTCTGAAGACCCCAGATATCTTCGGGATCCATATCTTCAATAATTCTGTCAGACTTGCTTTCGAGAAGTTTGCTATTTAAAATCAGCAAAATCGGACAGCCTCGATTTTTGACCTAAATACAGTGGTTCACAAAACAATGGAAACTTTTCCAAATATTTCATTAGTGGCCTAAAACCTGAAAATTTTTTTTAAAAAATTTTAAAATATTTGTAGTATTTTATTTGCATACTTTTATTAACTTAATTTAACAAAAAACAAAGGTTATAATTAATTAAATTCTAAAAATGAGAAAACAAAATTAAAAGATTTCTTTATTACGGCATTGACAGAACAATGGAAACTTAGGTATTATTTTAACAAATATGGTCTAAACTTTGCAATGACTCAATATTTTGTTGGGTAGCCCTTATTTTTTATAACTGCTACACATCGACGATGCATGAAACCAATTGAAGAGTCAATGGTCTCCTTTGAAATATTTTGCCTTTCCCTTATAACCGCCTCCGATAAATCTTCCTTCCTGGTGTAATTTTGGTTCCTTATTTTACGATCTACAATTTCCCATAGATTTTCTATGGAATTGAGATCTGGCGATTGGGCAGGCCACTTCAAAACACGTACCTCGTTGGATTGTAACCACTCGATTACAACCCTAGAGGTGTGTTTCGGGTCGTTGTCGTGTTGGAATCTCCAAACTAGGGGCATATTTTCCTCAGCGTATGGATACATAACATCGTTTAATATGGTTCTATATCCTATACCTGTCATGGTATCTTTTATAATATGAATTGGGTCCATACCTTGTCCTGAAAAACATCCCAATACCATAATATTGCCACCGCCAAAATTTACAGTCTTATTTGTGTACTTTGGATCTAATCTTTTTCCCTTTGGTCGTCTTACAAATGCTCTCCCATCACTGCCTCTTAAATTGTATTTGGATTCGTCGGAAAAGAAGACAGTATTCCATTTCTGTATCGACCAGTTTAAATGATCCCTGGCAAATTGTAGACGAGCAGAACGGTTCTTTTTAGAAATGAGTGGTTGTTTGCCCTGCGACTAACTGTTCGGGTAATTATTTCTAAATTTAGGCTATTAACAACCTCTCGAGGAGTTATTTTTGGGAATTCCTTGAACTCTCTCGCTATTAAATTATCTTGTCTAGGAGTAGTCTTACGAGTCTTCCACCTAAATGTTGAGTTTTTACAGAACCGAAATTTCTTTATAATTTTTGAAACTGCTGATTTATTTATTGAATATTTGTCACAGATACTTTTTGGTTTTAAACCAGCTTTAAAATCGTTAATTATTTTATTTTTTAAGTCTTCACAAATCTTAACTTTAGCCATTTTCGTTAACTTTGAAAAACGCAATTATGCGATAAACTTAGAAAAAGAAATTGTGAAAATTACCAGAATTTAAAAATAAAATCACTGTAAACAAGATGCTTTTTACATCGTTCTTTTAAATATTATTTTCGTTTTACACTTCTTTTTTGCAAAATTTTAAAAGTTTCCATTGTTTTGTCAGTAGCGAAATAGTGAATATTTTTAATTTTGTTTCCTTTTTTCAGAATATAATTAATTATGTTGTTGGTTTTTCAATTAATTTATATAAATACAAGTAAAATACTAAAAAAAAAAAAATTTTATTTTAAATAATATTTAAAAATTTGGGCTACATATGGAATATTTTGAAAAGTTTCCAGTGTTTTGTCAACCACTGTATATCTGGATTACTAAGTCATTAATATAGACAATATGGATATCTAATGATAGATATTTCAAAGACCTTTGCAACGACGTATATAAGACCATAGTAAGTTGGACTTACAATGGGTCAGATTATTTATTTTTTTTTTTTAAAGGTAAGTCCTCAGGGCACTGTTGCGGGTTGCGGCTAAATTTATCGGCGTATTATATTGTATAGTTTTTTACTTTTTTGTTATAGGAATGGCATACAGATTATATTAAATTATCCGGTGAAGCCTTCACCGTGAAGGACATATTTTCTTACTTTTTGTATATTTTTCATTAGTTTTTCAATAAAATCGTATGTGTTGTAACTAATGTTTACATTTAATTGTTGTTTACGCTTAAACCAGTGTAACCTGGTTCCTTTTTGCACCTGGTTCCTAAACTTAATTTGCAAAAATTAGTTTCTAATGGCTGTTCTGAGTTTATTGGGTCATTTAGCTTTTTAAAGTTTGGGAGTAGAGGGTTAAAATTGTGTTCGCGAGTACATGCGATCATAGTTGGATTAGGGTATTGAAACATGTGGCCGAGCGTTATCATGATGGAATATTATGGTTTCATGTCTGGCCGCATATTCTGGTTGTTTTTCGGCAAATGCTCGCTTCAAACGAATCAGTTGCATTCGGTACAGGTTACATGTGATGGTCCGGCCAGATTTCAGCAGCTCATAATAGATATGACCCTTTTGCTCCCACGAAATACAGAGCATTACCTCAGCGCCATGGATATTTGGCTTTGCTGTCGTTTCAGGTGGTTGGCCGGGCTTCACATACGATCTCTTACATTTCGTGTTATCGTAATGGCTCGATTTTCTATCGCATGTAATGATTGGGTGCAAAAATGATTTTCTTTTATGACATTAAAAATCGTCTTTTAAGGTATCTCGGCTTCAATTCGTATGGTACCCAATTTCCCTGCTTTTTGATGAATCCTGCTGTTTGTAAATGTTTTGCAATTGCTGATTGAGTAGCTCCCAATTATTTTGCAAGCTCTTGTTGAGTTTGACAACATTTTTCATTGAGTAGTGCCTACAATTCTTGGTCTGGTTGATTTTTGTCTTCCGTATCAAAATCAACACTTCTGAACGGCACAAAACATCTCTCGCACGTTGAAACCGATGGAACACATTCAACATAAGCTTTGTTGAGCAATCGGTGAGTTTCAGCGGTATTTTTTTTAAATTAATGAAGTAAAGCTAAACTTCCCGCATATGTTGGTATAAAATATGATATTTTTGAAAAAAAAAAACTTTGTCGTTTACGACATAATGTTATGAATAACTAAGTGACCCTCAAAAATGGCATATATGTTATGATAATCAAAAACCGCGTTTAAAGGATACGCCATCTATTGTAAATCCCGCATTTTTAAGTCCTTCACCCAATAAAAAATGCATTCATTTATGATACAAATGCAAATTTCTGATGGTTTTTTTATGAAGATTATGTTTGCATCATAAATTCATGTTTTAAAACAAGTATCAAGAGCGGAAGACCCAGGGTCAAAAACTTTTCTGTGCTCTTTCAAGGAATTCATGAATTTTGGTCAATCTTCTCCATTTAGCTGCCCTAGTTGAGGTCCTGTATATTGAAGACAGATACCCTATGTGATAGGTTTCCAGAGCAGTTTATTGACAGGAGTTTTGAACAAAATGTTTAGTTTAAACTATAGAAGAGTTTAGAATTAAGTGCAATTTGAAAACCAAAAATCGGTCTTTCGCTAGTTATGCTAACGAGAACCTATTTTAATCAAATTGTGCGTAAAAAGTTATATAAATTTGAACACAGCTGTGCAAATTTTAAGCAGTACACAATCCAACTTTTTTATCTTTCACAAAAGGAGCTTGTATTTAGTAAATAAAATATGGATTGTATGTATATTATTTTGTAATCCTTTTACTGGTTTTGGTTAGGTAAATCAAAGTATGAATTTCGAATGATTTTATATCTTTCGTAGATAAAAACATTGTTCGAAAATATACCGAAAATTCTTCCAATATTCATCTTGTGGCTGAATAAGGAAGTCATTGGAAAGTTTTCTTTATTTTATTTCGAAATAGAATTTCGATTTTCATACTTAGGTCTTACTTATGAAAATATATGCAGATGTCGCTATACATACATAAGTATAGCAGTATGATTTCGCACTGTTTTCATAGATTGTTCGAATATACGGCAGGAATGTTTTCAATATTGTCTTGTGGCAGAATAAGAACACTAACAGATGTCGCTATTTACTTATATTTATATTAATTATGTAGACAATATTATTTCGAAAGTCGTATATGAATTCGCACTTCTTTCGCACATGAAAACATTGTTCGAATATACTCCAGCAATGCTTCCTGTACAGTCTTTTGGTAGAATAAGGTAATCATTTTAATGTTTTTTTTTAGTTTATTGTAAAAATATATACCCTAGAAATTTTTCCAATATTGTCCTGTACTGTCTTGTGCCGAAATTAATCAACGTTTTATTTTTTACTTTTATTTCGAAATGAAATTTCGATTTTCTTAACATTTTGTTGGTTGAAAAATATTAAAAGATGTTGCTGTAAATGTCTCTGGTGTCCAATAGGAGAACAAAATATTGTTTTTTTTTTATTTCGTATCAACAATTTTTGGTACTAATTTAAAACAAAGCTTTTCATTGGAATTCGTTTAATGACTTTATTTAAAGACGTTATTTGTGAAAGTATTTTTTTAGTAAACTTTTCCTTTTGACAAATTGGGTAGTTAATAAATAAATACTTCATTATTGAGATTTTAGTTTTAAAAAGCTTTCTTAAAAGAGTATTAAATTGTAGAAGCATTTCCGTAGCACACTTATATGGAAAATTTAAAACTGTCATAATCTTCTAGAGTCCATATGTGTTCAATTTTCCAACCATTATGTAGAGGTAAATGTGATGAATTGTAATTTTTTTTTTAATTTGTGTGATGTTCTCGAATACTTGAATGACATTTTAATAAATATATGTATTTGTAAAACAAGTAAGAAAGTATGGTAGTAAAAGAGCAAAAACATTTTTCTTTTAAAATTTCAATAATTTATATTTTTGAGTGATTTTCGGAAGTGGGCCTTATATGGGAGCTAAGAGAAATTATGGACCGATCACCATGAAATTGGGTCGTGTGATTTATGTCTATGTTGAATTTTGTGAGTATACCAAAATTTTTAAGCGATTTATGCTCGTTAAAGTGATTTGCGGAAGCGGGTTTATATTGGAGCTATGGACCGATCGTAACAAAATTTAGTGACATGAATTCCGTATATATAAAACTTATTTTGAGCGGAATTTGTGGAGATACATATATAAATTAAACATTTATGACCGATAAAGTCCAACTTCTGAAGAACATTTGTATGGGGTCTAGGTGAAATAATGGACCGATTTCAGCCAGTTTCAATAGGCTTATCCTTGGCCCGAAAATATAATATGTATTAAATTCGATCGAAATATCTTCAAAATTGCGACATGTACTCTGCGCACAAAGTTTACATGGACAGCCAGCCAGACGGACGGACGGACATCGTTTAATCGACTCAGAAAGTGATCCTAAGTCGATCGGTATACTTTAAGGTGGGTGTTAGACTAATATTTTTGGGCGTTACAAACACCTGCACAAACGCATTATACCCTCCCCACTATGGTGGTGTAGGGTATAAATAGGCAATCGTGTTGCAGTTGTCTCACCTGTCCTTATTTCTCCACTATAGGCCTTACACCTACACAATTTTTAAATTTATGAAAGGTTTCTAAAACAAAATTTCAATACAATAATTGTAATAACAAGTATTCGCAATGAAAGTGGAAATGCTTTATTTTTTTTTTTAATTATTACTGTTTAAAATGAATGCTTATTTCAATGTTTATTTCTAATACTTTTTATAACTTTAAAAGCTGATTCTTATTAACAATCATAGTTCCCTAATATATGTGTATTATCATCTTCTTTTTCAGCCATCATCTTCATATAAAATTATTGCCAATGCTGCAACAAATATTTAGCAGAACATTTATCACTGGACTTGTAAACAGACAATTTTGCCATACATCAATTAAAATTTGATAATGCCTTAGAAATGGTAAGTTTATAACCGATATTTCGTAATTAAAAAAAAATATGTTTTACATTGATTGCAATATTTTTGCCCGATTTTGACACTCTAGAACGGGAAATATCAAAATAATTGTTCAATTCACAAGGTCTCCTATCATATCATATTGTCATAATGTCCTAATATTTCACAATGTTGTTATTGCCTTTTAAGCTAAAAATGTCCTAAAATAATACTACTGTGTATACAATGTTTATTGTGTTATCGTAACCAACCAGCATAGATGGGGGTAGTGCACTAATTCAAAGTTAAATTAGTTGATTTAAAAAAATGCAATCATCAGTTTATTGCAACTTTTTTGTATGCACTAATTTGAGTGCAACTTCAAATTGTGCACTAAATCTTTAAGTTCAAAATGGTTTAAGTTTATTTCTGTACACTAATTTAATACTTAAGACTAATATTTCATTAAAAATAACAAAAAATATTTAAAATTTTTATTTTTCGAATTTGGATTCAACAATTTCATGACTACTCATTTTAAAAAATTTAGTGATAGTATGTTTAATGCAGCCTTTTTTGATTGCAGGTAGGGTTTGGGGTTTCCCGGATAATTTTATTTCCCGTTAAACGGGAATGAAAAATTTCATTTCCCTGGATTCCCGGGAAGTTCGTTTTAGAACTTGTCGCCTGTTTTCCCGGCATGTGATATGAAATAAATCATTTGTTTCACAGCTAGTGAAATTAGCGAACTGGTGATTTATGATCACATTTGCAAAATAGATTAGAACTAAACTCGAGTATTGCAATTTTTATTTTACTTTTTCTCATTCCTCTTTTATAATTAAATTTTGAAAAATGTTTTAAATTTTCTCAAATTAAATGTATTGTCTTGTTTTATATTCATGGCGTATAAGTGTTATTATTTCACAAAATTCATTTTTAATAACAAGTATACGCAATGTAGGTTAAAATGTTTTTTTTGCTTGCAAAAAATGTTAGTTTAAAATTTATGTTAATTTCAATGTTTATTTATAAAACATAAATGTTGCTTTTAAATTTAACTAACATTTGTACAGTGAGTCGATTGAAATATAAAGAGTAAGATCGAAAAAAACTTAATATGCATAAATGTTAATAAAAAAGAAACTACTAAACTTACATTATGACAACTTACAAACAATATTATTTTTATAGTTCTAATCATAAGTGATTAATTTAATAACTTTTCCGGAAACCTTTCCATTAATGTTTTTATAGACCTTTCTGTAACATAGTTCGAACAAGTAGTCCATCTCCGTTTAAAATCTACCACACTTTTGAACACATTTTTTGTGCTCTTCAATTCTCTTTTAACAAGAGCCCAATATCTCTCCACTGGCCTTAGATCCAGGCAGTTTGGAGGATTTACCTCTTTCGGTACAAACAACACATTATAGACCTTTCTTACCATAGTGACAGAATGCCAAATCATGCCAAAAATAAGTGGACACATTAAGAGGATTACAAAAAACGATGCTTCCATTAATCCTTTTTTGTAAACATTCCTTAATGTAAATTTCGGTATTTACAGAGCCCTTTGTAACAAATGTTAGACTTCTTTAGCCGCAACTGCATATTGCATGCCATACCAAGACCTTTTTGGGAAAGTTTTCTACAACATTCTCTAGAGCATAAGCAACATAAAAATATTGACCCAGAAGCTGCGAGAAATTTCCAGAACATACGTTTTTGTCATTATTATGCAGCAAATATATTTTTTATAAAACATGACTTTAATTTTCGTGCTCTATATTTGGCCTCTAAGGCAGCGTTCCTGTCAGGATGTCCTGTCAGTCTTGAATGTTGACCGGAGTGCTTTCCTACCGGATGTGTGTTATTTATTGGCTTTAGAAACATCAAGTGGACTATAGGGTGGCCCTTAATAAACAAAAGTTGTATTTTACCAGTCTCACACACCAGTTTGGTGAATATTGGTAAAAAAATCATCCTGAACCAATTTTAAGTAAATCGGTTGGGGTTAAGAAAAGGGGAAAATGCAATTTTTCAGTTTTTGTAAAATTTTTGCCATTAAAATGTTACTTTTGCAATTTAGTTTAAAAGGCTAGGAATGTTTACGTAATTGTAGTTCTAATCAGACATAAAAGACAGAAATTGGTTAAAAAAATGTTAAAGTTATTAAAAATTCCCCAGGCCATTAACGTGTCTCAGACCACTAGAACAAGAAATCTACGAACAAAATTAATATATTTTGAGAAATATTAAAATAAAAGCTCATTTTTACTTAAAATATATTCATATTTACTTGTATATGACTTTTTGTCTTCGTAGGATAACGTTAACCTATTCGCAGGTATGACCAAAAAAATAAAATTTTTTTAACGATAGTTTCAAATTTTTAAACATTTTGTTAAATAAATTTCAGAATTTTTTGATCATCTCATTGGGTTTTATTAAGAATATAATAGGGAATAAAAATGTGAAAAAATTATGAAAATATCTCTCATAGTTTTTACGTACCTGCGATTTCAATTTTTAAATTTTCGAGAAAAATATTTTGGCGAAGGGCCCCAATTTTCCCTACTGTTATGAATTTTAAGTAAAACCTGTTCAGAATATAATAGTCCAGGTGATTTTAAATATAGTCTGAAAGTTTTTTTTCAAAGGTCAAATATGAAATTTCTTGAAAACTATTTCTCTAGAAAATGTATGTTGAATATATGTACCACCATAGAAAAAGATGTAAAGATTCTGGGTCCTAGTGGAATTTTAAGACGATCTAGCTATGTCCGTCCGTTTGTTTGTCTGTCTGTTGAAAACACGATAGGGGGCAAACGAAAGGAGCCAGCTGGTTGAAATTTCCCACACCTAGAAACCATACAAATGTCCCCCCAAAAATACAGTTTGAGCTGTCAAAATTATGTTGATTATGCGACAATCCTGACCAAATTTTGCAGAAATTAGTTCTAAGTACTACGAAATTATACTGTAAAGCATAACGAAAAGCGGTCAATATTTGTCCTTAGTCCCCATACAGTGCCCCCCTCACAAAATTATTTGAACATTAATAATTGTTTTATAATTAATATCGTGATGAAATTGGACGTAAACAAGTCTATTTTGTGCTTTTTTTTAATTTTTAAAAAGTCACCGCTTTAAAAATAACTTTCTAGATATTGTGCCCACTGCCAAAATTAGTCTCCAAGACGTATGAGTGATAATTAGTTAAATACATTAAATAAGAATTAATTATACGTTTTATTATATTGAATATTTAAAATTATTATGAATTATTAAAAATTAAATTAAAAGTAAACAAACACATTTCTAATTTGTCAAACACTTTATTCACTTTCCATAACAACCCCTCTTTACACTTCTTTCTAATCCATTCCCATGTTATTTTGCTTAACATTTACCCTACAATAACATTACATTATTTCTGCTTAACATAAAAAGGCGAATGTTATTAACCTTAACATGCTTTCGGTATTGTAACACATTTCCTTGTTTGCCATTTCTGATACACCATCAACCATGTTAGTAAAAGTCAAAATGTTATTGCAGTCATTAACAGTAAAAGCCTAACAGCAAACAAAAACAGCAAAACATAAAAAGTAAAAACATTTACGATGTCAGGATGTTACAGAAAACACAAAATACGAGTTAAACCTTAACTAGAAGCCGCCACATGAATTCAGTTCAATGCGAACCTTTCATCATAACGGTGCGGTATGAATAGAGACGAGTATGCGTTTAAACAACAGCCGCGTAGAATAAATGGTGTAAAGTTGAAATAAAAGGAAAATAACGTTTCATAAAGAAAAAAATTCGCATATATAAAAAAAGAAAAAAATATTTTTTAAGAAATTCTAAAAAAAATAAACAAAGTAACACATTTCTAGCAAGTCCATATAATATTTAAACTCGTTAAAAGTTTCGGGATTTCGGTTTGTTATTATTGCTTTTCCAAGTAATTGTGTGTATTTTTTTTCTGCTGGCTGCTTTCGTTGTTTTCGGGAGATATTGAGAACAAGAATGTAAATATAACGGTATTAAGGAATATAAATACTAAGCACAAAGTAAAAACAAACAACAATATTTAATGTCACCTAAAAACCAAACAAAACAACAACAACAATAACAACGTTAAGAAATAGTTTGGTTGTTGTTAAGTAGTAAAAAACCAACAAGAAAACAAAAAAAACTGGTTTTAAATTGAATTTTTGTTTTCCTTTTTGTTGCTGTTGCTTTTAGCAGTAATTGTATTGTGTTCTCTGCTCTTTAACTAAATCTCACATTGGATTATTTATTGTGTGTACAATAAAAACAAATAACGGAACAACAACATTCAAGTCAGAGTTTAAGTGGCAAAACACAGAGAGCCTGTGATTGTGCATTCATTTATATGGGTGCGTGTGTTTGCTTAATGTTCCATGCAAGTAAAAGTGCCTGCATTTTCATGTTTGTGAGTTTGTTTTGAAGGTCTGTGTCTCTGTTTAGGGGCAAACATAAAGAAATAAAACTAAAGGGTAACTGGCACAAACAACTAAAACATAACATTGTGCTAATTGTGCTGCATGGTAAAATGTGTTGCATTTTTAAAATGTTGGTTAAACCAAAAACAAAATAATTGTGTATAAAAAAATTTTATTCAAAAAAGTTCTTTGCAAAAAAGCTACAAAATGCAAGTCTTAAAGAAAATCTCTCAATATTTTACTAAGTAATAAATGCAATTGTTTAAAAAAGAAAAATTTTGCAAAAAAAGTAGAAAATGTTTAAAGAAATTTAAGTGTGGTATAAAATAAAGTTGTGTTAAATAAAATCTTGCTAATAAAAAATTGAAAATATGCTAAATTTTGGATAAGCTTTTTAAATAAATTTTGAAAAAATAAAAGAAAATATAAATTTTTCATATTCGTTAAAAATATTGAATAAATAACAAAAAAAAAATAATTATAGCAAAAATTAAATTTTAAAAATATTACTCTGCTATTTAAAAATGTGCTTTTAAGCAAAAAAAAAAAATTGTGCTAGAAATTCTTAAAAGCCCAAATATACATTGGAAACTAACTGCTGCTGATTACACTTAAAACTAGGATTTATTTTAGTCTAAAAACTGTATTAACACAACTTGGATTAAGACTTCATTATTAACTTTATAATAAGGTAAGAATATTTTTTATTTGAAATTTTAAAAAGATTTCATGTGATTACAAAATATTAGCATTTTTTTTCATTTCGAATGCCTAAAAAAATGCAAGCCAGTTTCAACGATTCTCGACAATTTCGGAATTTCCTCATATATGAATTCTTCTTAAGAGAAATTAAGAATTTTTAAGATTTTAATTCTACTGACTCTGAACCAACAATTTGTAGCCATCCTAAAATAATTTTGACACAACTTGAAAAGCGACTTAATGGTGGTTGTAGGTCTATACAAAAAGCGTTTTCAAAGATTTTGATTTTTTTTGAAGAAATTGTTTTAGGGTAGGTCCTAGTACTTTAATACCTCTAACTCACACATTTTTAGACCGATTTAAAATTTTTTAAAATGTGTGCAATATTGAAATAAGGTTTATAAAAAGTTATTTAAATATTTTTCCTTGAAAACCTATTTTTCCTTGCACCATGTTTTGTTAAGAACTAAATTTTCTTTATAACTACATAGGTATAAATTTTTGTAAGCTTTCATACCAAAATAAGCAATGAAAAGCAATTAAAATCAGAAAAGTTGACAATTTTTTTTTTATAGACATTCTTAACAAAAACAATACTTTTAATCAAAGAATAATAACAAGAAGTGAAACGCTGTCAAAAAAAACCTAAGTCGGTTGTCATAAAAAACCTAACTCTTCGGATGTATTGGTAACATTTTGTTTATATGTTTTAGTTTTCAAACCACTTTCACCACACTTCTCAAACACACAGAGTTGTAAAAAAGCGACCTTAAAAATTATAACAAAATTGTATTACAATTAAATTTAAAAAATTCAAACTATTTAATGTATATTTGACCAGGAATGATTATATAATTAGATTTTTATGCTTTTTATTCCATAATTTCTGCAAAAATTAAATCTATTTGAATTTTTTTATTAATTTGCAATACCAAATTTTACAAGTGTGTTTTTTTCAGTTTTAATTTCAACACCCAAAAATTAAAAGTCAAAATAATTTAAAAAAAATATTTTTCGTTTGTGCAAAATATACATGTTTCGGTTATTTTAATGGTTTATATGTGTGAAAAAAAATAAAAGAATATTACATGTCTGTGAAAAAGTGTGTTAGAATTGCAATTTTATTGCAATTTTCAAGAAAAAGTTTTGAAGTCAAATCTCTCTCTCAAGTGTGTTGAATTCACATTCTACTTGTATGTGAGAAGAGAGAGAAGTTGTTGTTGTAGAAAAATTGAGAGGCTTCCCTTCTTGTTATTCTTTGCTTTTAATATTCAATTATATTTTTGTTTGAGGAAAATAATTGATTTATTGTCTTATTTTGCCAACATTATAACACAGTTTTCTTGATCAAAAAATATTTTGGGTATAATAAATATTCTTCTGGTTTCGGCTGTTGTGTTAGTTTGCAAAGGAGTGATAATTTTGACTATTAATTTCGACTTGAAGTTATATAAAAATTTAATAACAACATATTGATTGGGAGAAAAACAGATGGAATAGTAAAATAAAGGGACTATAGAATGTAACAAAAACCAAAACAGTAAATAAACGATTGTGAACTTAATTAAATATTTTTGGGCCGAGGGCTCTACATAAAATGAACTAATACCTTTTAAAACTTCTCATAAAGAACACTAGGAAGAAAGTTAAGGTCCAAAAAAGACAAGCTTTTTAAACGGTAAACAACCTTTTCTTAACCTTTAATATGGTGTAGGGAAAATAAAAATTTTAAATATTTTTATGTCAACAAAATTTTAATTTTTTTCAGTTGTTTTTTCGATATAGTTTTTTAATTTTTTTTTTAATTTTTTAAAAAAAATTAATTTTTAATTTTTCGGGTAAAAAAATATTTTTTCCGGTTTTGACCCATCGTTGTACAGGTGTTTGAAATATCTATCATTAGATATCCATATTGTGTATATTAATGATTTAGTAATCCAGATATGGGTCAAAAATAGGTAAAAAATCGCGGTTGTCATGGTTTTTTCCTTATATCTCAGCCATTTGTGGACCGATTTTCTCCGAGATTTCGGAGATATTGATGTATAAATCGTGTATGACGGATGTGGCTATATCGACTCCGCTATCTATAACGAACCAGAATATATATACTTTGTGGGGTCGCAAATGAAAAATGTATAAATTACAAACGGAATGACAAACTTATTTATACCTTTGCCACTCATGGTGAAGGGTATAATAATTATTTTGTTGCACTGATTTGCAGCAAATGCATATTGGTCAAAAACTAAAATATTTGTGTTAAAAAAAGAAAAGAACTATGATAAATCTACCTATGTCCGTCCGTCTGTCTGCTTGCTAAAAACACGATAGGGCTCAAACGAAAGAAGCTAGCTAGCTGAAAGGTTTATTTGGTATTGAAAATGACTAATATTGGTCCATAATTCCCCCCGGAATACTGTTTGAGAAAACATAAATACGTTGATTATGCGTTAATTCATAATTGTATTATAACAATTAATATCGTGATGAAATTGGACATAAACAAGTTTTATATGAATCTAAATCTTTCTAATAACTTTTGTGAGGATCGATCCATAAATTGACCCGCATATAACTTCTATATCAGAAAAATATTTTATTGTCACATATTGATGGTGGTTATAATAAATTCGGTACAGCCGATAGTCTAAATTTTTTTTTATCACATTTTTTGGCATATGGATGCATTTTAATTTTATTTTCTCTTCGTAAAGGCGTACATAAAATCTTTTCGTAGTGTGACACAATGATTGAATCTGCTTCAATATTTTTTTAATAGTGCGAAAAAGGGTAATTAAATTACAAAATTTGTTACGACAGCTTCTAAAAAGTGATTGCACTGCCTTTAAATTTTAGAAACATTTGTCTTAGTGTTTCACAATTTTCGAAAAAAAAACGAATCTCACAAGCACCTGTCAAGCAGTGATTTAAAGACGCCGTACATAGAATACATACAGTAAAAGTCTAAAGTCTACATGCTGTCTTATATATATTGCGTTATACTGAAGAAAATATTTATTTAAATAAAAAATATAATGATACCATTTTAACAAAAATTACAAAAGTGTACATACAGTTCAGTCTTCACAAAAACCTACTACTCATATTTAAATACATCGTGCTTTGCTTGCAGGCGTCATTGCATTGATTATACCAGAATGGTCATCTCTTCCGGAGTCACTTTGCTGCTTGCCTCTATCAATGACTTTTTCATTGATTTGGGTTTGTCGAATTTTGCACTCCAAATGCTACCAAACGTGATCTATAGAATTTAAATCTGGACCATGAGGTAGGGTAATGAGTTGCCTGGGCGGGTAATATAGAGGATATTCCTTAACGATTAATGCAGTATATTATTGTTGGGTTTGTTATCTTGTTGGAAAATCCAACCTTCCCCAATTCCCAAGCTATCCACAGATGGCTTCAAACTTTGTTCCATAATGGTATCCGTCCATAATATCTTCAACAAAAATCAACTTTCCAACGCCAGACTCTGTTATTGCTTCCCAAAACCATAACGCCATGCTTCACAGTTGGCATAAAGTTTTAGAGCTGCATAAACGCATTTCTTTTTCTCCATAACATGGCAATTACGTCCGAATATGTTGAACTTTGATTCGTCAGTAAATAAATAGTTGTACCAAATATACGCACGTGCAAACTCAAGTCGAAGACTGATATTAGAGACTTTTTACGCGGTGTTCTGCTAAAAAGTCCATTGTCGTTAATTGCTCTTTTGACAGTTCTTGGCTGGACACTCTTATTGAAGATATGGGCTAATTTTGGAGCACTAATTCTGGGATTTTTTTCACTTTCTTTATAATAGAACTAATGTTTCTACTGGAAAGTTCTTTGTCCAGTTTTGTTGTATTTCTCAATAATCGTTTGTACTGTTGCTCGGCAATATCAGCGTACGATTTATTAGTCTTTTACCAGTAATTATCAGTTGATATTTCTTTTCAATGTGGTATTTTTTTCTACATTTAACAAAATATAAACTAAAATGTTGCTTATAGTTTTAAATATCGATATTTTATTTTTGTTTATTTTTTAATAATTTGTGATTTTTTTCCCTGTGGAAGGAATGTTTTTTTTTATATTGTTGGGAATGAAAACAAATGTAGAACAAAACGGTATATTTAGCTTTTTCATTTAATACATATTTTTTTGAAAATAAACAAATTTATGATTGCATGTAGACTTTCATTGTATAAAAAATTAATAATTTTTTGTAACACAAATAAGTTTCATATCAAAAGAAAACTCTTTATAATCATATACTCGGTGTAGGGTATCATAAGGTCGGGCTTGCTCGACTATACCATTTTACTTGTTTATTAAAAAGTCTTCTTCGTTGATTTTCACAACGGTTTTTGTTATATTTTTTTCGAATGAAATATTAAAATAAAATATAAAAAATCAAATAATGCAAATTTAAAATATTTTTTAACACTTAAGTAGTTAAGATAGAAGGATGAAATTTTGGCATGTGGTATTCAATATATGGATCTTTAACTCACTATTTTTTTTTATAAAAAATTATTGGAAATCTAAAAAGATATTCAAGGATAAAAATTAGAAAAGACACTTTTGACATCTTTTAATCCTTACAGGATAAAATAAAAATAATTCGAAATATTTTACAGCTCTTATTGATAATTTTACAGCAAATTTGGCATAATTGGATGATCATAAGTATTTTAAAGCATTTTTTTAAAATGTACTCCTCTGAATATTTGAAGTCCTTTTAAAAGGAAACAGGATCACGAAATGAAAAACTGAAAACGCAGGTTTTCCGTTTGTGCAGATGTTTGTAACGCCCAAAAATATTAGTCTAACACCCACCTTAAAGTATACCGATCGACTTAGAATCACTTTCTGAGTCGATTAAACGATGTCCGTCCGTCCGTCTGGTCGGCTGGCTGGCTGTCCATGTAAACCTTGTGCGCAGAGTACAGGTCGCAATTTTGAAGATATTTCGGTCAAATTTGGTACATATTATTTTTTCGGACCAAGCCTATTGAAACTGGCTGAAATCAGTCCATTATTTCACCTAGCCCCCATACAAATGTCCTTCCGAAATTGGACTTTATCGGTCATAAATGTTTAATTTATAAATGTATCTCCACAAATTGCGCTCCAAATAAGTTTTATATATACAAAATTCATGTCACCAAATTTTGTTTCGATCGGTCCATAATTAGTCATAGCTCCCATATAGACCCGCTTCCGAAAATCACTTTAACGTGCATAAATCGCTTAAAAATGTTGATATACTCACAAAATTCAACATAGTAAACTTTCATATAGACACAAATCACACGACCTAATTTCATGGTGATCGGTCCATAATTGGTCATAGCCCCCAGATAAGGCTCATTTCCGAAAATCACTCAAGAGTACAAATTATTGAAATTTTAAAAGAAAAATGTTTTTACTTTTTTACTTAGTGTAGGGTATTATATGGCCGGGCTTGACCGACCATACTTTCTTACTTGTTTGTTTTTTGTTTGTATTCTTTATTACCAGGTAAACCATATTTTTAATGTAATTTGATTAATTTAATAAGGTGTAGTCACTAAAACAATAGCTGCTTGCTTTTATATGTGAAATTTTGACTGTTTACTGCCAAAGTTAGTACGAAACAAATATCCGCCGTTTTGTTAACTACTTTTTACCAACTGCCACCAGAGCCTGTTGTACCTCGCTGGGGAACATGGCTTTCAGCTGTTAATTATTACGCCAACAACTTTGAAAAAATTTGTGAAGTTATCAATGCTTTAAATGAGGAGTCTTAGTTTATTAATATTGCTAAAGATGCTTTAAATACACCTGCAATAAAAAATTACTTAATTTTACAATGGCCGAACAGTATAATTTAATGGAACAAAAATTTAAAAATATTGGTAAAATACCAAATTGTAGTGTTAAAACTAATATTAAAATAAAATTTGAACAAATAATAGGAAAAAATTAAGGATTAAAAATTAAAGAAAACATTTGTAAACAAAATACAGGACTTTCCTCAACACAGATTTCAAAAATAAGTGTTAAAGAAATATTATCTTTTAAATTTGCTCCTGTAACATCAGTTGATGTCGAAAGAACATTTTCTATGTATAAAAATGTTTTCAGATCCAATAGATAACGATTTTTATTTGAAAATGTATGTCAACATTTTGTAATTTATTGCAATAATAACATTAATAAGAAGTGACTTTATATTTATATAAAACTATTTATTAATGTAGTTCTTCCAGTTTCTCCAAAAAAAATGTCTCTTATTAAGAAAAGTGAGAAGTGAAAAGAAGGCAATATATTAAAAATTAAAATTTCCGAATTTCTGAATTTTTTCTCCATCTCCTGATAATTTCCAATTGAATAAAAAAATCATCGAAATCGCTCCAGCCGTTCTCACGTGACGCCATTACATACATGGACCATTTCATTTTTTTAGAGCATATTAAGAGCATATTTTAAAGTTTTTACTGCATATTTAAAGCGCTTAAAACGCTTTTTTTAGAGCATATTTCCGGTTTCCCAGCTTATTACAAAAGTCTTTAATGAATTTTGAATATATGTTCATATGAGTTTGAAAGTAACATTTACTTATTATTAGGGGGCGGATTTATATGCAAATGCATGTTTTTTCTCGACCGTCCAAATACAATGTAGAATAATTATCTATCCGAATCGCATATTTTGCTGCAAAATGGCATCGATTTGTTAGTGCATATTTTTGCATATTTTATTGATAATGCATATTTTGTTATATTTTACTTCAAAATGCATATTTATATGCATATTATGCCAATTTTTAATAAAAAATAAATTTTTTGTCGTTAATGGGCAATACATTGTTTCGACAAAAAATTTTTTGTCGAATTTGTTATAAAAATAGCAGTAAATGTTATCGACTAACTTCTTTCGACATCGAGAAACTGGCATTAAGTTCTTCATTTCTCTATCAGTAATTGAAAATTATCATTTCAAAACGTTTTTCTTCAAAAAAGTTTAGTTTTTTTAAGTATCAAAAATTTATTAAATGTATCGAAAAACATTCATATTTGTTTTCATTGCAAATTCGATTTATAAGAGATTTTGTAACACATAAACAGTTACCGCTCCTGACAGTAATTTCCAAGTAGTTTTACTAGACTGTCGTAAACTAGTGATTTTGGATAACTTAGACCCAAATGCACTACACAATTAACATTTAAATTCCCTGCATTATATAAAGTAACCAATTGACTTCTATCTGCATTACAAATAGCACGTCAAATGAACCAAAATATATAAATTGGAGTCAGCCAAGTGATTCGGTATTATTAACAATTTCCGTCTATAAGGGATACATTTACTAATTGCTTAATTGCTGGGTTATTATGAGATAAATATTAAGGTTGGATGCTACTCTACAGTACGATCAAAATATTGATGATTTTAAAAGGAAAGTCACAATATAGAAGCTCTAAAGATTATGGCTTTAAACAAGTATTCATACCAATTAAAATATCCATCGTTTTTTTAGAACAAAAATTATTTTAAAAATAGTTTTAGAACTGTAATGGTTTAATTCCTGGTATAATTTGAATAGTTCTAACTGCTGGCAACAGTGTTGTGTATTTTTTGGACATTTCGAAATCCATACTTAATTATTTTATGTTTCTGCACAAAAATATAAGTGCATATTTTTTAAATTTTTAGGTCATATTTTGATTTTTTTGAAGCATATTTTAGGCGCATATTTTCCAATAATAAATGCATGAAAATCCGCCCCCTACTTATTATACATTTGTGAAAAGTTGACACACAATTTCCTATCTGCTAATATACATATGTCTACTTTTTCTTTATTCCATGGCAAATTTGTTTACTGTATTTAAACAGAATGCTGAAAAATTTAATTTTCAGAAAGCTTACCCCACCTACAGTTGTAAAGTTTTTCCCAATCGCATGAGCATCTTAGGGCACTGCTACACGTTCAATATATATTGTGATATTTGGATCGCGATCCATTGAAATGGATCACGCAAAATGAGGTTATTCTGCGATTTGGATCGCGTTCCATCAATACCGTATGCTACACGTTCAATAAATATCGCGATACTGGATCGCGGTCAATATATATTGAACGTGTAGCAGTGCCCTTAGAAGATACATATGGGGGATTTCATGTCAAGTGAACCAACTTTTGAAATCGATGTCTTCCGATCGGGATGAAATTTGCACCAAGGTTAGCTCTATTGGATAGTAACTCAGACACAATTTTTCAACAACATCGGTCGAGAACTCTCTGAGTTATAGGGGGTAAAATTTTGACAATTTGGTCAAACAGGGGTTTTTTCTTATCCATGTAACTTATTACCTATTGTTCTTAGCAAAATGTGTTCCAAATAGTATAGATAGATATTTCTTCGATCTTTCGAAAAAAAATATTTAAAAAAAAAAATAAAAAATTTTTAATATTTTTTTTCCGAAATCAAAAACTTTTTTGACTTTTTTTTAAAATACGCTATTTTTTTTTATTTTTTTTTTTTTTCTTAAAATAAAGTTTAGATATTTTCCTTGAACACCTACTTGGTCGCTTAGTGGGATGCGAGTGGGATATCTATCAAAATAAATATTTTTTAACTCAAGACTTACAATTTTTGACTTTTTTTTTTGCAAATACGATTTTTTTTCCAAATGGGCCCTTTTTTAAAATTTTTTTTTAGTCAAAAGAAAGCTTAGGTCCATTCCTTTAAGATATTTTAGGTCCCTTAGTGGGATACGAGTGGGATATCTATCAAAATAAATATTTTGTAACGCAAGACATTCAATTTTTTAATTTTTTTTTGCAAAATCAAAATTTTTTTCCAATATGGGCCCTTTTTTAATTTTTTTTTTTTGCTCAAAAGAAAGCCTAGGTCCATTCCTTTAAGATATTTTTAGTCCCTTAGTGGGATGCGAGTGGGATATCTATCAAAATAAATATTTTGTAACGCAAGACATACAATTTTTTAATTTTTTTTTGCAAAATCGAAATTTTTTTCCAATATGGGACTTTTTTTTAAAAATTTTTTTTGCTCAAAAGAAAGCTTAGGTCTTTTCCTTTAAGACCTATTTTGTCACTTAGGAAGATGTGAGTAGGATATCTATTAAAATAAAAATGTTGTAACTCAAGACATTCAATTATTGACTTTTTTTTTGCAAATTCGATTTTTTTTTCAAAATGGGCCCTTTTTTAAAAATTTTTTTTTAGTCAAAAGAAAGCTTAGGTCCATTCCTTTAAGATATTTTAGGTCCCTTAGTGGGATACGAGTGGGATATCTATCAAAATAAATATTTTGTAACTCAAGATATACAATTTTAGATTTTTTGGCAAAATCAAAAACTTTTTTGACTTTTTTTTAAAATGGGCCCTTTTTGTAATTTTTTTTTTGCTATAAAGAAAGCTTAGGCCTATTCCTTTAAGATGGTTTTGATCGCTTAGTGGGATGCGAGTGGGATATATATCAAAATAAATGTTTTGTAACTCAAGACATACAATTTTTGTGTTAAAACATTTATTTTGATAGATATCCCACTCGCATCCCACTAAGGGACTAAAAATATCTTAAAGGAATGGACCTAGGCTTTCTTTTGAGCAAAAAAAAAAATTAAAAAAGGGCCCATATTGGAAAAAAATTTTGATTTTGCAAAAAAAAATTAAAAAATTGTATGTCTTGCGTTACAAAATATTTATTTTGATAGATATCCTACTCGCATCCCACTAAGGGACTAAAAATATCTTAAAGGAATGGACCTAAGCTTTCTTTTGACTACAAAAAAAATTTTAAAAAAAGGGCCCATTTGGAAAAAAAATCGTATTTGCAAAAAAAAAAGTCAAAAATTGTAAGTCTTGAGTTAAAAAATATTTATTTTGATAGATATCCCACTCGCATCCCACTAAGCGACCAAAAGGGTCTTCAAGGATAATATCTAAGCTTTTGTTTGACCTAAAAAAAAAGATTAAAAAAGGGTCCATTTTGAAAAAAAAAAGTCAACAAAGTTTTTGATTTTGCAAAAAAAGTAAAAAATTTTATGTTTTGAGTTACAAAATATTTATTTTGATAGATATCCCACTCGCATCCCACTAAGCGACCAAGTAGGTGTTCAAGGAAAATATCTAAACTTTATTTTAAGAAAAAAAAAAATAAAACAAATAGCGTATTTTAAAAAAAAGTCAAAAAAGTTTTTGATTTCGGAAAAAAAATATTAAAAATTTTTTATTTTTTTTTTAAATATTTTTTTTCGAAAGATCGAAGAAATAGCTATCTATACTATTTGGAACACATTTTGCTAAGAACAATAGGTAATAAGTTACATGGATAAGAAAAAACCCCTGTTTGACCAAATTGTCAAAATTTTACCCCCTATAACTCAGAGAGTTCTCGACCGATGTTGTTGAAAAATTGTGTCTGAGTTACTATCCAATAGAGCTAACCTTGGTGCAAATTTCATCCCGATCGGAAGACATCGATTTCAAAAGTTGGTTCACTTGACATGAAATCCCCCATATATATTATCATTTATTTTAAATATTATATTTGATAAAATAGGCCCACTGGCCGTATGAGTAATATCTGCAAATATGAGCTGGACTATTAAGTATACGCATTAGATAGTCTTTTTAGACTAGGTTTTTAATTTGAAAACTAAAGTAGTGTCACACATGACAAATATTTGACGAAAAAGACCTAACCACTAAATAAAATACATTTGAATGCTTTTATTTATTTGAAAAACTTATTTTACTTAGGATCATTCAAAACAAAAAAAATAGTTTTATTTTATTTGATGGTGTTTACTAGGGTATTCGATTTATTCGGTTTTTCTCTTGTTCGAATAAAACGAATAATTCGAATAAGAGATTTTAACTTGTTCGAATAATTCTATCACACTTTTAAAATTAATCGAATTATTCGAACAGTTAAAGTTAACAATTCAAGTATGGATAATGTTAAAAAACATTCGAAAACAAGGTCCATCATTAAATTTTTAACAGAAATATTCTGATCAGATTAACTCCCGAACAATCTACACATCAATTGACTAGCAAACCCATTGCTTTAAACAATTTGAGCTAGTTGGACATGATCCTGAATTCAAATACATTATAAACGTATTAAGAACTTTTTTATGTCGTTCATTAATTCGGGTATTAAATTAAGTAACTAATTCTTTAGTAAATGAATTATTCACTATTTCTTAATTATTTATAACAAATTGTATTATACATCAAGCTCTATCAACGTTGCCGAATCTTTGCTTAATAAAGTGGTCTTGGGGAATTACACAATAAAGGGAATCTGTCCAAAGTTTGATATCATTGTCAGTGAACGTGGCTAACTTGAAGTCAGGCAGTTCATGATTGACGTGTTAGACAAAGATGTTAAACGATGTTCAAAATCATGTTTTGTTGCATGCTTTTCTTGCAACAAAACGTTAGTTTGCAATATTTGTGTTTATCATTCGATTTATTAAATATTTTGCAACACTTACGTACGCGGTTAATAACATCACTTATATACATATGTATATTTTAAGATCATGGCCTTCATCTATTTCAATGTAATCATTATAAATGTCATCCTCAATATCACTTTCGACAACCGTTTCAAAATCACATTCTCCATCACATTCAACTCCACGTTAATCTAAGTTAATAAGTTGATTATTAATTGCTATTCTTCTAATATTTCGCCAGCTAAATAACAAATATTTTATTTCGTACCTTTTATTTTCATTGATTCAAGTCCTAAGTTAAAAATTTTGAAAGATTTATTTTTAGAATTGTAACTTCTTGGTTTAATATTTATATATTTATAGAAGGAGCTATCGGAACACTCATCTACAGTGATCGAAAGTCCCTTTGTCTTTAGTTATTTTTCGAATTTCAGAAACAATGCAATTTTTGTGAGTCATTATTACTTATTTAAATTTGAAATTATGAAAAATTTTAAGAAATTTAATAAATTTAAATATATAATGAACATTTATTCGTTTTATTCGATTATTCTACATAAAATTGTTCGAATTATTCGTTATTCGAAAATGGCAATTTTTAAATTGTTCGAATAATTATTCGTAAGAAATTATTCGATTAATCGAACGATCATTAGTCGAATGAATACCCTAGTGTTTACTCGTACACTTGTAAGAGTAAACACCTCAAACACTTTTAATGTCTGCAAGTTTGAAAAATAATTGTTGTTTTTACCGTAACTGATTTCTTTATAAAACATTATCATTATTTTGTATTCTTCTATTATTATTATTGTCCTTACTTTATTAGAAACTAAATATTTTTATTAAATTCATCTAATCTTCTTAGTAAATAAATACTTTGTCTTACAGCCAGACTTAGAACTTTCATTGAAATTGATATTTATTTATAAATAATACTTTTAGTAACACAATTGACTTTTGTTTTCAATTACTATGTCTTGTCGGTAATCCTTTAGGCTGTTTATTTTACTTTTATTTTAAATACAAAACATTTTATGTTCTCTGGTAAATACCTTTAACTTTTTTTGTTTTTAAATAACATGGCATATTTTAATTAAGTTTCAGTTGGCTGTTAAAAATGTCACGTCAATGGGGGGGAATGAGAAGGGGAAAAAAGTTTTTAGTTTTTTGTTGTCACAAAAAAAAAAAACAAAACTTTATAACACTGTTTTAATTTAAGGATTAAAGAAATGATACAGGGAATATAATTTAAGCAGGGGGTTTAAAAAAAGAAATTAAAGTAGTAAAATTTAAAGATGTTGTTGCTATTTACTTACAACAATCCAACAACAAACATAATTACAACAACGTAGGATACTATAAAAATAACTTTGATTATATAGCTAACAAATACACTTGTTGTAACTACAGTTTAAGCATTTAATTTTTGTATTGTTAAAATTTTACAATTTTGTTAGGTTGTCTCACATTTTTTTAAATAACTTTTTTTGTGCTGATCTGATCTTGCTGATTTTTAATAGCAAACTACTTAGGACTATGCACAATATGCTAAATACTTTGCTTTAATTAAAGGTTTTATAATTTTCACATAAGCATGATTTACACACACATATGGGCAGCTATAACTAAAACTAAGTAATAAGGATTAAACATTTTAATATTTTGTAGGAAAAATATTTATAGATGAATATTTTTAAAAATTACGCAAGCAACGACAAATTTATCAGAAGTGCACTGTTTAAGAGAGACGTATTTTCCAAATTAATTGAGGTTTTTTCATAATGATGTATTTAGTTTTAAAGAATTTAATTTAAAATTTAACTTTAATGTTTACTGGGATTCTGTGGCCATATATTTGTGTATGATAAAGTTCGAGTATGAAATTGTAAAATCACCACATCCATGTAAAGTGTACTTGTGTTCTAACGAAACGAAAGTGTTGCACAGCAGCAAACAAATAAATTGTTTAAACACACCAAATGGAAAAAAAAACAACACAAACAAATAAAAATAAAACCAAAACTAAACGACACAAAAAAACAATTCTACTATAGAGAGACATTTATCAACAATTGATCGTATAGAGACAAGGCAATATTTACAGAACAGTGGGTTGGAGTCAATTAAATAATAAAAAAATTAAACATTTTGGAGAAACTACTGAAAAGCTGGAATTAAATAAATCATAAGATTTACAAAAGAGAATTTTCTCCATATTACAAATATGTTATACATGAGTACATACACTTTATTTTTAAATATCGAGGGTTTATATTCAAATACTGCTATACGACATTTTCTCGAAAATTAGGTTTTTATTGCAACGTATTCCCTGACTAATTTGACATCTGTCATTTTATTTTTTAAAAAAAGAATATTTCCAATGGTTTTTTTCATAAAATTTGTATTGTGCTATCTAACACACAATTTATTTTGTTAGTAAAAAGTGCTATATGCATATGAAGTATTCGTGTATATGAAATATTAAAAGTGTTTTTTATAAAATATAATTGGGGTCTGCTATTAGATCGTATTGTCATAAAGTCCTAAAATATTTTTTTTAGTTTAAACAAATTCTTGTTGTGCTGCAAACAAAAAATATGTTATTTTATGACAAACCAATAAACATAGTTCAAAAAGCCTTATTAGTTTATAACGTTTTTGTTTGCAACCCAACAAAAATTAGTTTAAACTAAAAAAATATTTTAGGACATTATGACAATACGATCAAATAGTGGACCGTTTGAATCCCCCAAATATATATTACACCGTACGACACTCAATATTAGTCACGAACCGGATGATATATGTCTAAAACTATAAATTAAATGGAGAAAAACTGCGTTTTCAGTTTTTCATTTCATGATCCTGTTTCCTTTTAAAAGGACTTAAAATTTTCAGAGGAGTATATTTTTTAAAAAATGTTTTAATCCCATTATGTAAAATTTGGTGTCAAATGATCAGGAAGGGTTGTAAAATATTTCGTATTATTTTTATTTTATCCTGTAAGGATCAGAGGATGTTAAAAATGTCCTTTCAAATTTTTATCCTTGAAATTCAAATAATTTATTTTCAAAAAAATAGTGAGTTAAAGATCCATATATTGAATATTACATGCCAAAATTTCATCCTTCTATCTTCACTATTTAATTGTTAAATAATATTTTAAATTTGCATTATTTGATTTTTTATATTTTATTTTAATATTTCATTCGAAAAAAATATAACAAAAACCGTTGTGAAAAGAAACGAAGAATACTTTTTAATAAACAAGTAAAATGGTGTAGTCGGGCAAGCCCGATCAACCAACAAAATGAATTCCCTACAGCCTACATTTGAAACGTTTTGGAGTATGTCCTGAGAAAGTAAGCAAATTTTTTAAAGACCCAAGTAGCACAGCTTCCTACAAAAAAAATTCTGTGGAAAATTCTAGGAAGCTGATTAGCTTTATGTATAAACTTTCTTACAATTACGAAGTTCTTCACGTATGTAAAACTATGTCCTATTCACCTAAACAACTATTAAAAACTCGCATTATACACTACACCATCATGAATGTGCAATCAAGTGATTGTGCCAGCTGATTGGCCGTGTATGAGCTTGTAGTGTGATTGTACCTCAAAGTTTTCATTAAAGCTCATTTTTATTTTTGTTCAAATAGTGATATCTGCTTATTTCACTGTTAGAATCGAAAAAACTTGAACATGTAAAAAGAGCTATCTAACATATAAGCGCGAATATCAGGAATTAATAAAAACTTAACATATGCAGGATTTAGACGCCGTTTTTAAATAACATTGTAAAATAAACTTTAGTTATTACTCTTATAGTTAACGAAAAAAACAGTTTTTTCGCTCTCCTGTAAAATGTTGATTTTCCTTATAGCACTAGTTGAATATAAACCCTCGATATATTGTTTCAAAGATTGGGGAAATTTTTTCATATAACTTTTGTATTATTATAATTTCAAGAATTTGTCTCCATTTATTCCAATAATTTACTGTTTAAGTTCTGGGTATATTTTAAAATACATCCATTAAAATCAAAACACAAAACAAAGAAAGAATGCGGAATGCTAGGCAAAAGTATAAGTGTTGGCTGAAGGAAAAAAGTGAAATGATTGAAGATAAAAGGTGGTATGACGTAAGATTAAAAAGATGGGGAAAGCTCACAAAAATGCGAAATTATCAGATTCAAAAGCATTCCTTTTATATTACATACATAATTTATATGAAAAATGGAAGCAAATAAAAGGCATTCCAAATGCAGCCCAGTTGAAACTGGACATTTTACATCCTTCCATTTTTCGTCTGAATTATAAAATATAAACGGAATGATTTTCAAGCAGCTAGGAGTTTTCGTTCAGGGAAAAAAAAACAGTTTTTGATATTTCTGATACTACTTTATTCATACTACATATTTTTGTTAAGTTTGTAGTTTCGGCATGAAACAATACCGACAGTATAAGTTAATAAAACGATGTCTGGTTATATTGTGTTAATGGAAGTAAATCGTTCAATTATCAATATGTATAAAAAATAGGAAGGAGAGAATGATTTTGAAGTATTTAACACATTTTTTTCACTATTAAACTTCAAATTTGAAACCAAAAAATTTATATATTTTTAGTTTTTGTATAATTATAAATTTGATAATGTTTTCTATTTGAAAACTAGTAAGGATTGAGATCGAAAAAAGTATTATTTGATTTTTTTTGATCAAATTACCTTTGTAAATTGTATCGGTTATTATGTTTAATGTCAATAATATTCATTTGTGCTTAAAATGAGTGACATAGAAACAAGTGGGTACTAAAATTATTAAATATTTTCAACAAAACCCAACTTGGTCCTACAAAAAGTTGACCAAACAATCAAAAGTCTGCCGTCAAACTGATTCCAATGTTATTAAACAGTATCGGGAGAACTTTTTCGTTGATAGAAAACCTGGTTCAGGTAGCAGGAATTGTCCACATGACGTTTCTAAAGCAAATAAATGGAAAATGAGCTCGCAATACATAGGAAAGCAGTCCAGTTAGCTCAGTACTCGGTCTATTTGGTACGAAAAGTTAAAGCCAATGCAGGTTTAAAAACATACAAGGCTCAAAAAGTTCCCGACAGAAACTCTGCTAAGAATTTAGAGGCCAAAGATAAGTCTCTGTTTATTGAAGTCAAATTTTATAGAAAAAATATACCTGACGAAACGTACTTATGGAAAATTTTCGCAGCTTCCGTTTTGTAGTAGATTCGAACCTATACCGCCATAACGGGTGTTTTTTGCACTGTTGCATTGCAAACAGTCATAGCACCCATATAAGGTCTACTTCCTAAAATCTCTCACGAAAAAAATTATTGAAATTTTAATAGAATAATGAATATGCTAATACTCAGTGTAGGGTGTATTACATAGTCGCACTGACCGACCATACCTTCTTACTTGTTATAATTTCAAATAATTTTTAGAATATCGACAACGCTCTTTGGAGATAATGGTAATTGCTGGTATAATTGCAGCTGAAATGGTATTTTAGGGGTAACGGAAAAAACTGATAATTAATATTAATAATACGTCAAGGTGGAAAAAATTACAATTTTAAGAGAAATCATCATAGTTTTAAGATTTTATTGCATAAGGTAAAATTGCATTTATATAAAATAAATTTATGCAAAAATCAAAAAATTCTAGAAATATATGTGAAACAACGTCTAAATTTATAGAGACATACGATTTTAAACTTTGTTATGGGAAAAATCATTTAGTGACCGGAATCAGAAAATGGAGAAATCCTCACAAAATTTGGTGGGATGAATTGCGAATATATGAAACATATGTGTGTTGAATTTTGTTTGGATACTGACATATTTCAGGGATTTATGTATATTAATGACATTTTCGAGAATGTTGCTTATATGGGAGCTATGGAATATTCTTGACCGATCGTCACGAAATTTGGTCGTGAGAGTTCGGCTTACATAAAACATAATTGTGCTGAATTTGGTTTGAATATGTTTATAATTAATATATTTATGAGAGCTTAACTATTTTCAAATAGGCCAATTGTATGGGGGCTAGGATAAATAATGGGCTGATTCTAACCACATTCAATAGCCTTTGTCCTTGGGGCAATATAATGGTTTGTGGCAAATTTTGTCGAATTATCTTTAAACCTGCGACCTGAAGTTTGATTACAAAGTTTACATGGATGGACGGACAGACGGACAGACATCGCTTAGTCGACTCAGAAAGTGATCCTGAGCAGATTGGTTACTTTGAGGTGGGTGTTGGGACAATATTTTTGTATGTTGCAAACAACAGCCCTAACCCATTATACCACCCCCACTATGGTGGTGTAGTTTATAAACATGCACTTTTCATAATAAAACTTTTTTGTATACTAATAAATTTTTTTTTATATTTTAATTTGACCTTTATTATTATTATTATTATTATTATTATTATTATTATTATTATTATTATTATTATTATTATTATTATTATTATTATTATTATTATTATTATTATTATTATTATTATTATTATTATTATTATTATTATTATTATTATTATTATTATTATTATTATTATTATTATTATTATTATTATTATTATTATTATTATTATTATTATTATTATTATTATTATTATTATTATTATTATTATTATTATTATTATTATTATTATTATTATTATTATTATTATTATTATTATTATTATTATTATTATTATTATTATTATTATTATTATTATTATTATTATTATTATTATTATTATTATTATTATTATTATTATTATTATTATTATTATTATTATTATTATTATTATTATTATTATTATTATTATTATTATTATTATTATTATTATTATTATTATTATTATTATTATTATTATTATTATTTATTAATAGCAAATTAAATTTACATATGAGTATAACAAGAAATTAGGAAACTGGCTACTGTGGCCTTCGTCCTTATTGACCTTTATATATGGGGGATTTCACGTCAAGTGAACCAACTTTTAAAATCGATGTCTTCCGATGGGGATGAAATTTAAACCAAGGTTAGACCTATTGACCTCAAGATATACAATTTTTGATTTTTTTTTTTGGCAAATCGAACTTTTTTTCAAAGGGACCCTTTTTTTTAAATTTTTTTTTTGCTCAAAAGAAAGCTTAGGTCTATTCCTTTAAGAGCTTTTTGGTCTCGTAGTGGTATGCGAGACACATTTTGAAAAAAAAGTTAAAAAAGTTTTTGATTTCGGAAAAAAAATATTAAAATTTTTTTATTTTTTTTTTAAATATTTTGCTTCGAAAGATTGAAGAAATAGCTATCTAAACTATTTGGAACACATTTTGCTAAGAACAATAGGTAATAAGTTACATGGATGAGAAAAATCACATGTTTGGCCAAAATGTCAAATTTTTACCCCCTCTCAGAGAGTTCTGGACCGATCTTGTTGAAAAATTGTGTCTGAATTACTATCCAATAGGTCTAATCGATCGGAAGACATCGATTTTAAAAGTTGGTTCACTTGACGTGAAATCCCCCATATATAAAGGATGAAATTTTGACATTTAGTATAGACTATTTGGGTCTTTAACGCACTATTTCTTTAAAAGGAATTTATTGGCAATCTTAAAGGATATTAAAGGATAAACATTTTAAAGGACATTTTTGAAATCTTTTGACCCTTACAGGACAAAATAAAGATAATACAAAATATTTTACAACTCTTCTTGTTCATTTGACATACAATTTGTCATTGTTGGAATAGCAGGAGTATTTTTAAATATTTTTTGAAAAATGTACTTCTTTGAAGTCCTTAAAAAAGAACACATGATCATGAAATGAAAAAATGAAAACACAGTTTTTCTCCATTAAGTTTATAGTATCAGACATATGTCATCCGGTTCGTGTCTAACGAATTTTTTCTCTATTTGTCGGACGGTGTAATATAACACTCTTAGGGCCATTATTACAACTTGCCGTTATAGTTAAAGTTAACTTTAAGGCACCTTTTTCTATTGCTTAAAGTTACCTGCAACTATAAAGGCAAGTTGTAATAATGGCCCTTACTTGTTTAAATTGTTTTCCTCACTTTCAATTCAATACAATTCGGTTTATTTACTGACGTTATCGGGTACAAAAAATCGGTATATGGAAAACTAATGATGGGGTTATATAGAGCAAAGTGTTAGCTTTCCCATGATATAATGTTTTTTGACAAACTGCCTATAAGGCTGCTTTTTAATTTTAAATTTTAATTTAATTTTGAGTTAACTAGCGTTAATTCAAAATTTTAAAGTTATATAGAGACAAATGTTACGTTTCTGATAATGTAATCTTATAATGTATGGTTATATACAGCAAAGCATTAGCTCTCCGATGAGATAGATCGATTTTTAGTTTTTGCTTATTAACCAATCTGCTCCCTATAGCAAACCCAATGTGCAGCGTAAAGTTAACGTAAAATAAAAAATAATGGAGTGAAATGAATTTGACAACGTAACTGTAGCCTTTCACCTTCAACTCCACTGTTTAACGCTTGACTGAATAATGTTATAGTCGTTATACGAAGAAGCCGGCACAAACAGCAAAAGTAACCAAGATTTTTTTTTTTGGTTATAGTTGAGTTGATGGCTGTAAAGACCTATAAAATAGAACAAAAACAAAAACAACAATGAAAATTCATATAATCCCACAGGAAGGATACTAGGCATACACAATATAAGAGCACACAACACAGGAATATACCCCTTTTTTATTTACAGCCAAAATAAAGAAAGTATAACAAGAAAAAAAAATTGTGTAGAAAAATTCTCTCCTTGATAGTTTGTCGTCCGGGCTGTGCAGTGTTTACTTCCTTAGGGCTGTGTCGATGTAATGGAAGCATCTATATTTTGCGTTCAACCGCAAATAACCACCCATACAGCCAGCTATCCAGCCATCCATGCGTGTTGTGTAGTTGTGGGCATTTTTACAATGAACGTTTATTTATTTTGACACTTAAACACGTGTGTAGGCGAACTTTCATAACAATAACACATACACAGTCGCTCTAAACAAATACACTTGAACTCTCCTAGTAGTTTTAAAGGTAGCCGTTAACTATTTCGTTGCTGAATTTCAAATTTAAAGTTATTAAATGTTATACTAAAAGAAGAGTGAGTCAGCATTACTATTCACCAAGAAAATGGCTAGTTGCCTACCATTTGTAAGTGAGTGATAACAAATGAAGCAATAAAGAGCTTAATATATTTACAAAGAATCAATTCGGCGTTTGACTTTGAAGCCGCCACCATCAACATCTATTAATACGAATAAATTGAAACAATTTCAGTTCTAAATATAAACAAAATGTGCAGCAAGCTGAATTGACTTTAAAAATGAAAGAAAAATAAATAAGAAGACAACTTTTTTCTCTACACGCCACCAAGTGACCACCATTCACCAGTATTTTCGCTAGTAAATGAGAAGTTGCGCATGCTAAATTTGATGGCTAAAATTATGTTTTTCATTTCGAAACACTAAATAAATACAAACCATTAAAAAATTCAATTTTCATAAACGATAGTTGCTTAAAGTTTTTCATACATGTTGAAATAAGACCACGGACCGTATGAGTAATATTCTCAAATATAAGGTGGAATATCAAGTATACGCAACAGAATAGCCAGCATAGGTTTTCTTTTAGAACAAACTTCATATACAAAATCATGTTTAAACACTTTTAAATTTAGTTTTCGCCAGTCCCTTGCAAATATGTTGGAGAGTATGTCAAGGCTTTTTTCATGTAGCCAAGACATATATCAACGCGAAATTGATGCCAAAAGCTGCAGGGCTAGTATACTAATGAAAGCACGCACACACTTTCCCACTTATAGACTGTGTTCTCTAATAAATTTGTTACATTTTTACAACATGTAACCTAATGGTACTTTTTAAACCCAAAAAAATAAAGAAAAACGAGCTAAATGAATAAAGAAATGTTCGAATAAAAACTATGAGAAGGAAATGAGTTGATGGCAAGTAATAAATTTACTAAAAATCAGATTTGCGTAAAGAAAATCAAAAAAGGTACTATAGATTTAAGAAAAGTATACTTTTAGGGGCAATACAGTAAATGAAATATAAAGAAAAGTTAAATATTAGAAAACAGGAAACTGAATCTAGTTAAGATTGATTTAATTACAATATTATTTTTATTTATCACTTTGGCTTTTCCTAAAGTTCCTAATAAAGCAAAAACTACTTGCTTTAATTGAAATTTTTTTAGGAAAGTAAACTGAAGTCGATTTAGATGATTTAAATTAATTTTTGGGCACTCATGTGACTCAATTCAGATGAGAATTGCATTATAGATAGCATTAGGGAGCTAAAATCAATTTTAATATAAAAACTAGTAAGAGAGCTATATTCGGCTGGGCCGAATCTTATATACCCTTCACCAAAGTATACTTTAAAATAAAAATTTGAAATATTTTAGGTAAAGAAAATTTAGAAATAATTATCCGATTTTTTTTTTGGTAAATTTTTTTTTTTAATTTTTTTTCCGATTTTGACCAATTGTAGGTGCGAATTACTTTGGACTTATATACGCCGTTGCAAAGGTCTTTGAAATATCAATTATTAGATAACCATGTTGTCTATATTAATGACTTAGTAATCCAGATACATATATGTAGATGAAAATTAGGTAGAAAATCGAGTTTGTCCTGGTTTTCTCCTTATATCTCAGCCATTTGTGGGCCGATTGTCTCCATTTTAAATAGCAGCCGAGCCGGAAGAATTCCCGATATATTGATGTATGAATAATGTGTGTAAGTTATTTGGTGGCTACAGAAAGTAGATTTCAACATACATATATAACGATTTAGAATATACACTCTCGATCAGATGATTAGAACCACTGGAATTTATGTTTTTATTAGGCCATATATTTTTAAATATTTTTTCGAGAACTAAAATTTCGCTACCATCGGCAAGGCCACTTTCTTAAGATTACAAAAATAACAAAACCATCATTAAAGTTTTATGCAACAGTAATTTAAAAATCCTTTTTCCAAAAAAAGACAAAATAAAATTAATTTTTTTCCGTTCATATGATTAGAACCACTTTGAATTTTTAAATGTTTTGCAAGTAGTCTTCTTTGATTTATGCATTTAAATATTTTCAGAAGAAAAATATTACTTTCTAATAAACATTAGTGAAAAATATGCAAGAAAAGTATTCTGAACATAGCGGAAAGGGCCAAAATCGATGTTTGCCGTTCGCAAGGATATTCCTTTCGGGCCATTGCGCGAGAAATTGGGAGAAGTAACAAAGCTGTGATGGGATACTTAAAAGATATTGAAAACTATAGAAAGAATTACAAATGGAGGATTCCAATCGCTTTAACTCCAACAGAAAAGAAAAAAATCTTGAAGATTGCATCAAACTCGTCTCTTTCTGCACCAAAAATCAGGTCTCATGCCGGCACCCAGGCAAGTATATCAACAGTAAAAAGAGGCATTGGAAGCTGCGAATATCTGATATTAAATTATAAAATAGTGCATTTTTAATTAAAATTAATTAACTGGTTCTAATCATATGAACGGAAAAAATTTAAGTTTATTTTGTATTTTTTTTGGAAAAGGACTTTTAAACTACTGTTGCCTTAAACTTTAATGGTGTTTTTGTTATTTTTGTAATCTTAAGAAAGTGTCCTTTCCGATGGTAGTGAAATTTTAGTTGTCGACAAAATATTTCAAAAGATATGGTCTACTAAAAACAGAAATTTCAGTGGTTCTAATCATCTGATCGAGTGTGTACATACGGACTGACAAACTTATGGTAAGGAGTATAACAAGTAGGGTGATTTATTCGGCTGTGAGTGTATGACAATAACATATTTTTCTAGTATAGGGGTTATATGTGGGGTAGGGTCAATTATGGACCGATCCTCACAAAAGCTCGTATAAAGAATTAGTTCAGAGTACTTAGAACTAATTTGGGCAAAATTGTCACTTTTATGACTGCTCAAACAGTATTCCGATATATGGACCAATATTGTTCATTTTCAATACCCTTCGCACCATATCAACAGAGAGTATTTCATAGTAAAAATTGTGCTAAATTTCGCAATTATTGATTAATTCACTGAAATTTATTGTTGGGGGATAAGCTAGTTCCTATGCGCATTTCACTGGCTGCTTAGGCCAGATCATCAGGAAACCTTTTCCCAAAAGGCTTTAGAAAAACTAAAGATATTATACAAATCAAGCTATAGAGTGAATGTGAATTACAGACACTCAAGCTTTATTTGTAAAAATATCAAAGCTTAAACAAAACTCCAACAATAAACAGTGAGTTTATCTTTTCTTACATTCCCTCTAAAATTGGTTGGCTTTTTTCCGACTCAAACTGTAGTTGTAAGTTGGTAAAGAAAAAACAAAACAAAAAAATTTGTTTTGAACTAACTATTTGAACTATTTAATGAATTAACAATAAGTGGTTCAAATCTTATATCTAATAATTATTATTTAATTAGTCCAGCCAGTGCCGGACGAAAAAATTTTGTATTCATGGTTATTTTGGTTAAATTGGCATTCTTCCTTCTAGATTAGGTCTGCTGTGTCCCTCCTTCTTAATCGAGTGTGGCCACGGTTATCTAATATGTTGCGGGCCAGCGGGTTTGGGTGAATTTCAAGTTTTTTTTAAATATTTTTGTACATTTTTCGAGATTTCAGTTTTTACAATGGTCACGTTGAGACCTTTGTGTATATTCGCGTTTTTGATATACCAGGTGGCAACTGTGATCATTCTTAGAAACTTGTTTTGGCGTCTTTGGATCTTTTCTACATTTGACGCTGAGGCCGTGCCCCATAACTGTATGCCATAACACCATATCGGTTTTATGATCATGTTATAAAGTAGAAGTTTACAATCTAAATTAAGCGTAGAGTTTCTGCCAATATGCCAATTAATTTGAATTGATTTCAATTTCATTTGAGTCAACTTTGCATCTATGTGACTTTTCCATGTAAGGCGACGATCGAGATGTATTCCGAGGTATTTCACTTCCGATTGTTGAATTATTGTTTGGTTATTGATATGAATAGGGGGGCATGATCCTCTACGCAATGTAAATGTTATGTGTTTACATTTTTGCTCGTTGACTTTAATTTTCCATTGTTTTAACCATTTTTCTAATTCAAATATGTGGTTTTGTAAGTAACGAGACGCTTCTTTAGGGTTTTCATGAATGCTTAAAATGAATGCAAAAATAAAAATAATTTCGTTTGGAGCTGGATGGTTGAAATCTGTATCGTGTTTTCAACAGACAGACGGACGGAAGGACATTTCATAGCCTAAAATAAATATACAAATGTGGGTCTGCGAAAAATATTTTGATGTACTAAAGACGAAATTACATATATAATACACCCTCCATCTTTTTTGATTTTATTGGAATAAAACTGAGGACACAAATAAGTCATTATTTTGATGAGAATTCAGCAGTGGTTGCCTTAAAAAGAATATGGAACAAAGATTTTTGTTTTATGTTTGATCATTTTTATAAACTTATGTAGTTGACATTCGTATTGTTTACAGGCAATTAATCGATTATTGGCTATGAGAGCCGATCAATGAACTGGAGTAATTAAGGAGTACGTTGCACAGTGGTATAGGAAATAAATCTGTTACTTCTAAATGCTTAGTCCGATTGCAATGTAATTTGACGTGCGTAAAAAAAATATGTTGTTGAGTTTAAGTTTTGAGCTAAGATCTCATGGGCCCAGCAGATGCGCAACCAGGGGTCGCCAAAGTAGGACACCTCGGGTATGTTATATTTTTAAAATGATCCTATTTCTTCGCTTGGGTTCCGACTTCCAAAAATAATATATATAAAGAATCTTAAAAAAGCTTGTCGTAGCTATCAATTATCTTTTATAGCTTAGGACATATTCGCATTTTAAAATTAAATTTTCAACATCTTTACATACAGTTTTTTGATAATATCGGGTTCAAATATTTCCCGATTTTCTCCATTTTTATTTTATTGGACTGACAACAATTGTATATAGAAAAATAACTGTCTAAAAATCATGACCGACTTCAAAGTAATATGCATTTTAATTAAAAAAAGGCGATTTTTCGCTAGTTTATGGGAAAAGAAGAACTTTTTTTATTTTTGAGTTATCTAAAAAAATTCAAAGAAGATGTATAAGGAATTTATATTTTCTGAAAAGCTAACATTACATTAAATATTTTAAATGAAAAAAAATGTAACAATCAATTTAAGGGCAAAAATTCCTAAATCATATAGTCGATATCAAAATATAGTAACCCAATTTAGATGACCAAATATGTTCTTAATTATTTTGTAAAGGATTCCGATAACCCAGCCTCCCAGCCTCATTTTTGGGATTTTTCAACTTTTTTGAGAATTGCGGCATTCTTGATTACAAATTTGTTTTTATTTTTTTTCATTTTCAATAGAAAAATCTATAGGTCTGTTAATTTACTTTCCCAGTAAATACTTGCAACGAGAGAATAAAATCAAAATTTACAAAATTTATCTCTTAAAATCTCAAAAATAGTAAAAAGTAAATGAACGCTTTTCCAGTAACAATTGTTTTATACACACAATTTTCATATTTTATTCCTTTTAAAATGTATAAATACTCACAATTTCTTCAATTTTATTGAAAATTCTTTTTTTATATTTTTTCACCACAAAACTAAAATTGAAAATAAATAAACAATACAATTGTTACTAACTATTAACAACTTTTAGTTATTGAACATAGCTTATATAACTGTATAATTTCATTAAAAAAATATTCGTAAATAAAAATTAAATTTCAATTTGAAACAATTTTATCTTTGCAAAAACCCAATAAAAAGCGTTTAGAAGTTACAGATTTATTTCCCTCTATATTATTTCTATACCACTGTGCGTCGATCAAATAGGGAATACGAACATAAATGATGATTGCAGTTAGTCCGAGATAAAAGTAATATCATTAATTGCTACATTTTATACAGACTTAAGTGTATTGCAAACAAATTGACTTAAGTATATCACAAACTCAAACTCTCGAATTTATTCCTTTTTAAATGTTGCTTCGACGATTGAATAATGCATGACTGGATCTGGTGCGATGTTATCACCTCCAGGACTTTTGGGTTTTTTTTTTAGGAATTTTTTGGCTTCAACGATCTCAGAGATTACTGGAGGAGTTATGCATATATTGGGTTGGATGTTATGAGCTAGATTGGCAATTGTATACGGAAAGGCTGTCACGTTTTCTTAACCCTCTACCCACAAACTTGAAAAAGCTAAAAAAAAGTTGTCGAATAATTTTTTTAGGGTAATTATGACCCAATAAACTCAGAACAGCCATCAAAAACTAATATGCAAATTAAGTTTAAAAAAGGTGAAGAGTGCCCCAGGGCATTGTTGCCGGTTTAGGTATAAAACACAATAATTATGATTCGATTTTATTGAAAAACTAATGAAAAAGAACAAATTAAAAGTATTTCGAATACATCTTTGGAACTTTGATTTAAAAAAAAAATGACACACAAAATTTCACGTTCTAAAATTATGACATCACTCACAAAACAACTGACAGAATAAAAACTAAAAGCCAGAATGCATTTCGACCTTCGAGGGAAATGTTAACAAATCTGTAGCTAAAGTCAGAGTTAAATCTAATCAAAACAAGTAAGAGATCTATATTCGGCTGTGCCGAATCTTATTACCCTTCACCAAATTATACTTTAAAATAAATTTTTTTAAATATTTTTAGGTAAACAAAATTTAATTTTTTTAATTGTTTTTCCAAATTTTTTTTGTTCGAAATTGTTTTTTAATTTTTTTTTAAAAAAAGTTTTTTCCAAATTTTTTTAAAAAAAAATTTTAATTTTTTTTTTTTAAAAAAAAATTTTAATTTTTTTTTTTTTTTTTAAAATTTTTTGATGAAAAAAAATTCGGGTTAAAAAATATTTTTAACGATTTTGACCCATTGTAGGTCCAACTTACTATAGCCTTATCTACATCGTTGCAATGGACTTTGAAATATCTATCAATAGATATCCATATTGTCTATATTAATGACTTAGTAATCCATATATAGATCAAAAATAGGTCAAAAATCGAGGTTGTCCCGGTTTTTTGGTCATATCTCCGTTATTTATGGACCAATTTTGCTTATTTTAAATAGCAAACTTCTCGAAAGCATGTCTGACAGAATTATTGAAGATTTGGATCCCGAAGATATCTGGGGTCTTCAGAAAATTGATTTCAACAGACAGACGGACATGGCTTAATCGACTCCGCTATCTATAAGGATCCAGAATATACATATATACTTTATAGGGTCGGAAATGAAAAATGTAGAAATTACAAACGGAATGACAAACTTATATATACCCTTCTCACGAAGGTAATGGGTATAAAAATTATAATTACTTTTTGAGATAATTGGTATTTTGTAATGCATGCCTTGAGGCACTCTTGCGGGTTAGAGGGTAAAAGACAGCATTTCAGTAAAGTGTTCCAGCCATAGATAAACCTGTCCGTCCTTTTGCGTGGTTAGTGTGACGTTATTATCTTTTATTGGTTTTCCGACAGCAGAGTTAATAGTATAAGATAGCTTTTTGACGAGTCTATAAAATTCGGTGCTTTGATTTATTTCAGATGACTCTTGGCAGTAATCTTCTTTCAGATAACCTTGAGCATACCGAGGTTTATTCAAATACTCCATGGAGGTAGAGATGAGTTTAGGTTTGGTAATCTTATTGTTATAGTTTCTAACTGTGACACGTTTGTTGAACCTAAAAGGAGATATTGAGAAAAATGTGATAGATGATAGATAAGAAAGTTTAATAGAAGTAATGTTCAAATAAACCTAAATGGAGCACATTTTTCATTGTTTGTTTTCTATAATCTAATTTTGGCTGGAAATTCGGTTACCGGGCAGGTATGATCTTAGAGATTCTAAGGAATTTACATTTATAATCATTCTTTTGTAATGTGTCTTGTGAGGTTACCACAAACATATCCTTCCAGTTATAATTTTTGGTTTGCCACTGAGCTTTATAGTTTAAAATTGTACCCTAACTAAAGTACTATTTTATAAAATTTGTCATCCCTGCTGGTGGCGTAAGTGTAACAACATTTGGTATATTGTGTGTGAAAGAAAAAGCGTGTTATTTTTCTTGTTGTTGTCTAAGTTCTAAAGTTAGTGGTGGGTTGTTAAGGAAAAGTAACCGAAGATCTTATCAAACCTTTGTCAATTTTTTTCTTCTTCATTTAAGATTATTTTTCACACAGCCCTTCCCCACTTCCCTTTATTATGCTTTATGGAGACTCGAGATTTTTTCGCCTTACATACCGTTGTCATTGTTGTGGTGGTTGATGGCGTCGTCATTTTTACCGCTACTGAGGCCTGTTACTATTAATATTACGAATTCTCTGTTAAGAGAGAGAGAGAGAGAGAGAGTGTGAGATTGTGTGTGTGTGCGTGAGCATAAGGAAGTATTTGTGGCGTTGAAGGCATAATGATGATATTTAGTTTTTTTTTTCTTACTCCATTTTGGTATTTCAGTTTTTTTTAAGTTTAAAGCCGTTACAAGTGTCAACTGTCAAGTGATGCTTATTTGTTATTTATTTATGTGGGCACACACATGTGTGAAAGTGTGTTGTTTTGCGTAACTGTTGTTTAGGTTGTAACGTTTGTTTAACAGTTTCCGCATTATGTTGTCATATTAAATACATATAAATTTGTTTACAACAACTATTACAATAACTAACATCATAAACATACACACTGGTGCTTACACTCCATACTTATACATACGTAAATTAGGGTGTCTCCCATTTTACACTTTTTGGATTAACTACTGTTTGGCACACACTGTGTATACGGAATTAAGCAAAATTATCAACAAAATATTAACTCAATATGGCTTTACCTTTCTAGTACTCCGTAATTCTGCCATTGGTTTCTGAATTCCGTTTGTATCGATGGTTTTTTTTTATTATTAGTTGAGGAATCTTAGTTTTTTGAACTGCATCCGTTTCTATAATCTTTCCACTCTATATTTGCCAATAAATTTTTGGATCTAAGTTCGGGAACTTTGAATAGGTTGTTTATTTTCAATATAAACTTTGATTTTTCTGCAATTCAAATAGATAATTTTTGTTTTGACCAATTGGGTAAAATTTGATGAATTTTTAAGTTTTGGAATACAAAATTTAGTATAAACTGTCGATTCCATTATGTATGGAATATAACATCGTACGAAATGTCCAATTTTCGATGATGCTGGCGGATAAATCAGGCTGAATTAGACAGATGGCATAGGTTATGTTGGTGGCTTATTCGCATAGATCTGCGACTGAAGAAAATCCCACAAGAAAAATTCTAACTGGGTCAAACCACACTATATCGGTGGCCAGTTTACGTGATCGCCCATGAAGAATATCCAATGTCGAATGTAGAACCATCCAATTGAAAACACATGTCGTTGGTTGGTGTCCTTATCATCCAATTCCAGCCAAACTAAGTTGGTAATCATCGACATATAGCGCTCGCCGTTGATAGTGATGGCCTGGTAAATGTCGTTCCCAAAATCCCAACCAAACTGTGAATTTTTCGGGATGCATTAGACGTTCTTGGAACTCATGTGTATTGGGATCGTCATAAATACGACAATGTCTACGTTGAAGATGATTTTTTGATGAAAATCAGCGGAACGTTACCGGAACAGAATAATTTTTAATGTAGAGGTCTAAATTTGCTGTCTTATAAAGATTGATCTCAGATATAAAAGGCTTAATAATGACCTAAATTTAATTTAATCTTAAATAAGCGACCAAAAGAAACAATCTGAAAGAAAATATTTGAAAACAGGCTACAAAAAAATGTTTTTCTTAAAAATAATTTTAAAAAAATTGTGACAAAAACTAAATTTCTTCGGTCCCAATGCTAACTCTTAATAGGTACAACTGTTAAGATTTGCATTTTTAATCCCTATTTAGCATTAATTAGAATCAAAAGCAAATTTTTTAATTTTTTGAAAAAAAATCTTAAAATGCAAATTCTCGGATTTGAGTTACGCATACAATGTTAAGGATTTTTTTCGTATTTAAAATTTATGTATATATCTATGGATAAATGAAATATAAAAACAATTTTTAATTGAAGTTTTTTCAACATTTATTTTTTTAATATTTTTAAATAGTTTTTATTACCTAGAGCGTATGATTGATATTAATTATGGGGTACTTGGACATTACCTGGTATAACTTTTGCTAAAAATTAAATATTTAAATTGTGTAAATGGTAGTTAAAAGACAATATTTAAGGCTTTCATACCAGTTATTAATAAATTATTTCAAACCTCAAATTGTTATAAATTATTTCAAGAAAATGAAAAAAAAATTTAATTTTTTATTTTCCATTTTTTTATTATGTATTAAGAAACTTATTTCCTAAAATGTGATGTTATAAGTTGTAAATATTTCTTTATTAGAAATGTTTCCTATATATATAAATCATTAATAAACATTTTTGTGGGTAGAGCGTATGATTTACATATATTAATTCAGAGGTTCTTGAACAAAAACACGCATAACTTTTGCAGCTTTTAATATATTAAAAAAAAATTAGTGGCAATTTAAAATCTATTTATCATTATTTAATATTTTTTTTATCTATTTTAAGTTTTTTATTTCTCCTAACCAAAAAAATAAATTTTTTTAATTTAATACAAAATGTTTCTTATATACAGAAAATCATGAAGAAACGATTTTTATAAAGGCGTATGATTAATATTAATTCAAAGGTACTTCAACAAAAAGTGGTATAGCTTTTGCTGCTCTTACTCAATTTTAAAAGTTCAATGGAAAATTACAGGCAACATTTAAGACTTTCAAGTGTATATGTAATAATTAAATATTTTTAAAGAACTTTTATAAAATTTAACTTTTAACTATTTTTTTTTTAATTTTGTTATTTTATATTTTCAAAATCTAAAAAGTTCAAATAAGGGTCATACTAATGCACATATATTTACACCAGCATATATTTATTGTACTTACTTATACAATAAAAATTAATGTTATTTATGATTGTGTAAATGTTGATATGGTGTCTGAAATTATTAATGGCTCCAATTAGTTGAAAATAAATATGTTACATTAAGATTTGATCTGTTTAATTATGTATTCAATTATTCATATATAACAAAACAGCAAAAGCTACACTTTACTTTTTGTTTTCAACAATATTTTCCTGAATTTTTCTTTTCTTTTTTACGCAAGAACTAAAAGTTGTTTTCATAAGATGACTGGCAGACACGTTCAATGTCTTAAATGAAAAGTTAAATAAAACTTGCCATGTTTTCATAATTTTATGCTGTACTTCGCTAAGAACAACAAATTACAAGTTTATTATTATTTAGGCCAGAGATATGGAAAACTAATAAGAGACAAATATATGTTTGATGAAACTGATGATTTTATTGAAAACAAGTCCGACTGAAATAGAAGTGAACTAGAACTGAACTAAAACTGAACTAAAACTGAACTAGAACTGAACTAGAACTGATCTAGAACTGAACTAGAACTAGAACTGAACTCAACTGAACTGAACTAGAACTAGAACTGAACTGAACTAAACTAGAACTGAACTAGATTTGAACTAGAACTGAACTAGAACTGAACTGGAACTGAACTAGAACTGAACTAGAACTGAACTAGAACTGAACTAGAACTGAACTAGAACTGAACTAGAACTGAACTAGAACTGAACTAGAACTGAACTAGAACTGAACTAGAACTGAACTAGAACTGAACTAGAACTGAACTAGAACTGAACTAGAACTGAACTAGAACTGAACTAGAACTGAACTAGAACTGAACTAGAACTGAACTAGAACTGAACTAGAACTGAACTAGAACTGAACTAGAACTGAACTAGAACTGAACTAGAACTGAACTAGAACTGAACTAGAACTGAACTAGAACTGAACTAGAACTGAACTAGAACTGAACTAGAACTGAACTAGAACTGAACTAGAACTGAACTAGAACTGAACTAGAACTGAACTAGAACTGAACTAGAACTGAACTAGAACTGAACTAGAACTGAACTAGAACTGAACTAGAACTGAACTAGAACTGAACTAGAACTGAACTAGAACTGAACTAGAACTGAACTAGAACTGAACTAGAACTGAACTAGAACTGAACTAGAACTGAACTAGAACTGAACTAGAACCTGAACTAGAACCTGAACTAGAACCTGAACTAGAACCTGAACTAGAACCTGAACTAGAACCTGAACTAGAACCTGAACTAGAACCTGAACTAGAACCTGAACTAGAACCTGAACTAGAACCTGAACTAGAACCTGAACTAGAACCTGAACTAGAACCTGAACTAGAACCTGAACTAGAACCTGAACTAGAACCTGAACTAGAACCTGAACTAGAACCTGAACTAGAACCTGAACTAGAACCTGAACTAGAACCTGAACTAGAACCTGAACTAGAACCTGAACTAGAACCTGAACTAGAACCTGAACTAGAACTGAACTAGAACTGAACTAGAACTGAACTAGAACTGAACTAGAACTGAACTAGAACTGAACTAGAACTGAACTAGAACTGAACTAGAACTGAACTAGAACTGAACTAGAACTGAACTAGAACTGAACTAGAACTGAACTAGAACTGAACTAGAACTGAACTAGAACTGAACTAGAACTGAACTAGAACTGAACTAGAACTGAACTAGAACTGAACTAGAACTGAACTAGAACTGAACTAGAACTGAACTAGAACTGAACTAGAACTGAACTAGAACTGAACTAGAACTGAACTAGAACTGAACTAGAACTGAACTAGAACTGAACTAGAACTGAACTAGAACTGAACTAGAACTGAACTAGAACTGAACTAGAACTGAACTAGAACTGAACTAGAACTGAACTAGAACTGAACTAGAACTGAACTAGAACTGAACTAGAACTGAACTAGAACTGAACTAGAACTGAACTAGAACTGAACTAGAACTGAACTAGAACTGAACTAGAACTGAACTAGAACTGAACTAGAACTGAACTAGAACTGAACTAGAACTGAACTAGAACTGAACTAGAACTGAACTAGAACTGAACTAGAACTGAACTAGAACTGAACTAGAACTGAACTAGAACTGAACTAGAACTGAACTAGAACTGAACTAGAACTGAACTAGAACTGAACTAGAACTGAACTAGAACTGAACTAGAACTGAACTAGAACTGAACTAGAACTGAACTAGAACTGAACTAGAACCTGAACTAGAACCTGAACTAGAACCTGAACTAGAACCTGAACTAGAACCTGAACTAGAACCTGAACTAGAACCTGAACTAGAACCTGAACTAGAACCTGAACTAGAACCTGAACTAGAACCTGAACTAGAACCTGAACTAGAACCTGAACTAGAACCTGAACTAGAACCTGAACTAGAACCTGAACTAGAACCTGAACTAGAACCTGAACTAGAACCTGAACTAGAACCTGAACTAGAACCTGAACTAGAACCTGAACTAGAACCTGAACTAGAACCTGAACTAGAACCTGAACTAGAACCTGAACTAGAACCTGAACTAGAACCTGAACTAGAACCTGAACTAGAACCTGAACTAGAACCTGAACTAGAACCTGAACTAGAACCTGAACTAGAACCTGAACTAGAACCTGAACTAGAACCTGAACTAGAACCTGAACTAGAACCTGAACTAGAACCTGAACTAGAACCTGAACTAGAACCTGAACTAGAACCTGAACTAGAACCTGAACTAGAACCTGAACTAGAACCTGAACTAGAACCTGAACTAGAACCTGAACTAGAACCTGAACTAGAACTGAACTAGAACTGAACTAGAACTGAACTAGAACTGAACTAGAACTGAACTAGAACTGAACTAGAACTGAACTAGAACTGAACTAGAACTGAACTAGAACTGAACTAGAACTGAACTAGAACTGAACTAGAACTGAACTAGAACTGAACTAGAACTGAACTAGAACTGAACTAGAACTGAACTAGAACTGAACTAGAACTGAACTAGAACTGAACTAGAACTGAACTAGAACTGAACTAGAACTGAACTAGAACTGAACTAGAACTGAACTAGAACTGAACTAGAACTGAACTAGAACTGAACTAGAACTGAACTAGAACTGAACTAGAACTGAACTAGAACTGAACTAGAACTGAACTAGAACTGAACTAGAACTGAACTAGAACTGAACTAGAACTGAACTAGAACTGAACTAGAACTGAACTAGAACTGAACTAGAACTGAACTAGAACTGAACTAGAACTGAACTAGAACTGAACTAGAACTGAACTAGAACTGAACTAGAACTGAACTAGAACTGAACTAGAACTGAACTAGAACTGAACTAGAACTGAACTAGAACTGAACTAGAACTGAACTAGAACTGAACTAGAACTGAACTAGAACTGAACTAGAACTGAACTAGAACTGAACTAGAACTGAACTAGAACTGAACTAGAACTGAACTAGAACTGAACTAGAACTGAACTAGAACTGAACTAGAACTGAACTAGAACTGAACTAGAACTGAACTAGAACTGAACTAGAACTGAACTAGAACTGAACTAGAACTGAACTAGAACTGAACTAGAACTGAACTAGAACTGAACTAGAACTGAACTAGAACTGAACTAGAACTGAACTAGAACTGAACTAGAACTGAACTAGAACTGAACTAGAACTGAACTAGAACTGAACTAGAACTGAACTAGAACTGAACTAGAACTGAACTAGAACTGAACTAGAACTGAACTAGAACTGAACTAGAACTGAACTAGAACTGAACTAGAACTGAACTAGAACTGAACTAGAACTGAACTAGAACTGAACTAGAACTGAACTAGAACTGAACTAGAACTGAACTAGAACTGAACTAGAACTGAACTAGAACTGAACTAGAACTGAACTAGAACTGAACTAGAACTGAACTAGAACTGAACTAGAACTGAACTAGAACTGAACTAGAACTGAACTAGAACTGAACTAGAACTGAACTAGAACTGAACTAGAACTGAACTAGAACTGAACTAGAACTGAACTAGAACTGAACTAGAACTGAACTAGAACTGAACTAGAACTGAACTAGAACTGAACTAGAACTGAACTAGAACTGAACTAGAACTGAACTAGAACTGAACTAGAACTGAACTAGAACTGAACTAGAACTGAACTAGAACTGAACTAGAACTGAACTAGAACTGAACTAGAACTGAACTAGAACTGAACTAGAACTGAACTAGAACTGAACTAGAACTGAACTAGAACTGAACTAGAACTGAACTAGAACTGAACTAGAACTGAACTAGAACTGAACTAGAACTGAACTAGAACTGAACTAGAACCTGAACTAGAACCTGAACTAGAACCTGAACTAGAACCTGAACTAGAACTGAACTAGAACCTGAACTAGAACCTGAACTAGAACCTGAACTAGAACCTGAACTAGAACCTGAACTAGAACCTGAACTAGAACCTGAACTAGAACCTGAACTAGAACCTGAACTAGAACCTGAACTAGAACCTGAACTAGAACCTGAACTAGAACCTGAACTAGAACCTGAACTAGAACCTGAACTAGAACCTGAACTAGAACCTGAACTAGAACCTGAACTAGAACCTGAACTAGAACCTGAACTAGAACCTGAACTAGAACCTGAACTAGAACCTGAACTAGAACCTGAACTAGAACCTGAACTAGAACCTGAACTAGAACCTGAACTAGAACCTGAACTAGAACCTGAACTAGAACCTGAACTAGAACCTGAACTAGAACCTGAACTAGAACCTGAACTAGAACCTGAACTAGAACCTGAACTAGAACCTGAACTAGAACCTGAACTAGAACCTGAACTAGAACCTGAACTAGAACCTGAACTAGAACCTGAACTAGAACCTGAACTAGAACCTGAACTAGAACCTGAACTAGAACCTGAACTAGAACCTGAACTAGAACCTGAACTAGAACCTGAACTAGAACCTGAACTAGAACCTGAACTAGAACCTGAACTAGAACCTGAACTAGAACCTGAACTAGAACCTGAACTAGAACCTGAACTAGAACCTGAACTAGAACCTGAACTAGAACCTGAACTAGAACCTGAACTAGAACCTGAACTAGAACCTGAACTAGAACCTGAACTAGAACCTGAACTAGAACCTGAACTAGAACCTGAACTAGAACCTGAACTAGAACCTGAACTAGAACCTGAACTAGAACCTGAACTAGAACCTGAACTAGAACCTGAACTAGAACCTGAACTAGAACCTGAACTAGAACCTGAACTAGAACCTGAACTAGAACCTGAACTAGAACCTGAACTAGAACCTGAACTAGAACCTGAACTAGAACCTGAACTAGAACCTGAACTAGAACCTGAACTAGAACCTGAACTAGAACCTGAACTAGAACCTGAACTAGAACCTGAACTAGAACCTGAACTAGAACCTGAACTAGAACCTGAACTAGAACCTGAACTAGAACCTGAACTAGAACCTGAACTAGAACCTGAACTAGAACCTGAACTAGAACCTGAACTAGAACCTGAACTAGAACCTGAACTAGAACCTGAACTAGAACCTGAACTAGAACCTGAACTAGAACCTGAACTAGAAACTGAACTAGAACCTGAACTAGAACTGAACTAGAACTGAACTAGAACTGAACTAGAACTGAACTAGAACTGAACTAGAACTGAACTAGAACTGAACTAGAACTGAACTAGAACTGAACTAGAACTGAACTAGAACTGAACTAGAACTGAACTAGAACTGAACTAGAACTGAACTAGAACTGAACTAGAACTGAACTAGAACTGAACTAGAACTGAACTAGAACTGAACTAGAACTGAACTAGAACTGAACTAGAACTGAACTAGAACTTTTTTTTTTTTAATTCATTTTTATTTGTATCAAATTTACAATTACAAAATTTTCTTAAAAATAAACCCGCTAAGCCATTTGGCTTGACAGCAGGACAATATTATTAAAAAATTTAATAAAATTACATAAAATGAGAGTTTAATATAAATTTTGATATTTTTTGTTCATTGCGAACATATGAAAAAGTTTTTTATGAGTTTTTTTCTTTTCAATTCATTTTTGGTGTTTATTATGTTAAGTGGAAGTTTATTTATTATGGTGGGGAGAGTTACGCCTAGTGTATTTCTTCCATATTCGTTGTAGAATCGTTCCACCTTATACCGTTTTTCCGCTCGCCGTCTCGTGTTGTATATGTGATCTATTTCGTGTAGAAATCTGCGATCATCGTAGAAATCATTCGCCAGTGTTGTGTGGTATATGCTATTCACATTAAGTAGTTTTAGTTCTTTTGTGATGTTATTGGTATTGGTGTAGTTTATGTTCCGAGTTGAATTATTGTTTAAGTTTATTTGTTGGTTCATTACTGAAGTTGGTGTGGTATTTGAAATGTTTGCGTTGTTGATTGTGTTGTTGTGATTGCTGACAATGATGGTGTTTGTTGGGAATACTTGTGTGTTGTTATGGATGTTGTTTGTTAAGGAGTATATTTGGTTTGTGCTGATAAAGATGGTGTTGTTTGAGTTGTTGTCGTTATTGATTATGTTAGAGGATGATATGTTGTTAGTTGTGTACATAGTTGAGCTATTAGTGTTGTATATATTGTTGTTTAAATTTAATTGGTTGGAGCTGTTGGTGTTCAGGACAGTTGAGTTGTTATTGTATGTGTTTATTGTTGTATTATTATTTGTGTTGTTTGTTATATAGTTGTTGATGTTTGTGTTGTTGACATTTGTGTTGAGAAACGTGTTGTTGTTGGTTGAGGTATTTGCAAATATGTTTGTGTTTATTGAGAAACGATGATTTTTCCACAGTAATTTTATTATTTGGTTTTGTGATTTTTGCAAACTTCTGCAATGTGTAGCGCTACCCCAAGCGGCAATCCCATGTCTTATATAAGACTCTGCGAGAGAAAAGTACGCTTGTCTTAGCACACTATATGTCGCACAGCAACTTAGGTGGTACAATATGTATGCTGATTTCCGGAGCTTTTTTCGAACATTTTCAACTTGTATTTTCCATTTGAAAGCACTATCTATATAGACACCTAGGTATTTGTATGATTGTACTAATTCAATGTTTGTGGTGCATGTTTCATTACTATTATTGTTGAGTAGTATTTTTTGGTGAAGGCATTCGGCGCTATGAAATTTTATTTCAATAGGAAACTCAATAAGATGTCGAGGCTTGATGTGCATTAATTTTGTCTTCGTAGCATTAATAATTAATCCATTGTCATGACACCATTTTGTTGCAATGTCTAGTTGCTTTTGCATTGTTTTTGTGGCAATGTGTATGTTTTTGTCCGCTACGATGATTGCAGTATCATCTGCATAGGCAAATGTTGTGCTTTCCTGCAAATATCTCATCATATCGTTTGCATATATTATATACAGAATTGGCCCTAGCTTCGATCCCTGAGGTACTCCATATTGCGATACCATTTCATTACTTAATGTATCATTCATCTTTACTCTGTATGATCTGAATTCGAGATAGCTTTTGAACCAGTTTAATGCATTTCCCCTGATTCCATTTCTGTCTAGAATTTGAATTAGTTTTGTATGTGACAGAGTATCAAACGCTTTACTAAAATCAATGAATAGTACTAGACAATGTTGGTTTTTGCTTAGACAGGTGTTGATAACGTTTGAGAAGTTTCCTAGCAGCTTATTAATGCTTTTTCCTTTTTGGAATCCGAACTGGTTTTTATTTATAATTTTGTATTTTGTCAAAAATGCTGAAAGTCTTCTAACAACTACTTCTTCTAAGATCTTTTCAATTATTGGAAGTATTGCTATCGGTCTATAATTGTTATATTCCGATTTACAACCACTTTTAAAAATAGGTCTAATAATTGAAGTTTTTAACAGGTTTGGTACAGTTGCATTTTCTAAACTGTTATTTATTAGTTTGGTTAGCACTGGTGTAATAAGACTAGCATTATTTTTCAGGTCTTTTGGTCGAATGTGATCAATTCCAGCACCTTTTTTTATATTTAATGTTTTTAAGATACCAAATATTTCATTTTCATCTGTTTGTGAGAGATACATTGAGTTTTGTTGGGTATAATCAGTAGTGTTTAATGTTTTTATATTACAATTATGGATTAGATTATTAACATTTTCTTGAAAATTATTTGCAAAACAGTTCACAATATTAGTTACATTTTCATTTTTAAAGTTTTTTAGTAAAATATCATCAATGTTAGTGGATTTTTTCCCAATAATTTCATTTATTATTTGCCATGTAGCGCGCATATCATTTTTGTTTTCAATAAATTTTTGACGATAATAGTTGTTTTTGGCATTTATTATTTTTTTATTTAATTGATTTCTAAATGTTTTGTATTCATTTTCAATATTTTTGTTATTTTTATTTTTTCTCCATTTTTTAAAAAGTTTATCACGTATGTCACAATGTTTTATTAAGTCTTCACTAATCCATTGATTAGAAGATCTTTTTTTGCGTGTTGTTGTTTTTTTACATGAACTATTGTAAATTTCTCTGAATTTCTCATATATTTTATTATATATATCATTTATATTTTGAGTTTGATTTATTAGTTCATTCCAATTTACTTGTTTTATTTTTTTATTTATTATATAGTTATTTAAATGTGGCCCCTGAGTAATTTGGTTTTCCCTACCCTGATGGGTTTCTTGTTTGTTTATACTGCAGAAAAGAGAGTAGTGATCTGATATTGTTGTTGTTATTATTGCAGCATGAGTTTGTGTGTTTGCTTTGTTTATTTTAATAAATAAATGATCAATACAAGTACTTGTGTTGTTGTTTAAGTCTTCACGTGTGCTCTCAGTTATCAAACATTGCAATCCATTCGACATTAACATATCTAGGTATGTTGTTGTTGTTTTGTTTTCTTTTTTTATGTCTATATTTATGTCTCCTACAATGATGATTTCTTGTTTGTTGTTTATTTGAGCAACTATTGATTCGAGTTCGTTTATGAATTCTAAAGCTTTTTGATCAGGGGGACGATACACGGAGAGAAGAGAAATTGTTTTGTTATTTATGATTACATCAGTTTGTAATAATTCAAAAGAGTTTGTGTTTAAGGAAACTGGAGTATAGTTGATATTCTCATTTATATATACAGCTATACCCCCACCTTTACCTTCTCTATTTAGGAATATTGAGTTAAAGCCTCGTATATTATAGAAGTCATTCTCGCTATCATTTATATTTGTTTCAACGAGAATTATGAATTTTATTTTGTTTATTATTTTGTTTATGCTGATGAGAAAAGTAGCAAAATTCAACCGTAGTGAACGGATGTTCATGTAAATTAGTGACATGGGATAACTTAAATATTCAATATCAATTTCTTTAAAAGAGGATAATGTTTGTTTATGATTGTTTTTCATTTTTATTTAAAAAAGTTAGTGTTAAAATTGTATAAGAAAGTTTTTATTTTTTAATATATATTTTTTAATTAATTAACTAAATGCGTGCAAATTGTAAATTTAAATTGTGGATGTTATGGACTCAATATCGGCAGCATTGTTGATAATTATCGATGGACTATTTTCATTTTTACGCGCAAATATGTTGCCATTTCGAACCCAAACGAACTTCCAATTAGCTTCATGAGCTTTGGTCTTTGCTACCCATAGAAGCTGGCGGTAATTGTAGATAAGCTGGTCATTTATATAAATATATTTGCTATTATTGTTATCATTGCCGTTTATAATTGATCCTTCTACTCTATGCCTTTCTATTTTGCTCATAAATTCTGTTTTTTTATCCAGAGAGAGGAACTCGACAATAATTTTGCTTTCTTGTCTCTTCAAACGATAAGCCTTGCTAATATCTTCTTCTTTGATCTCAACGTTTCGCGAAGCTGCTATTTTTTTGACGACATCGAAAGGAGAGATTTGTTTATTATCAATGTTTTTAATCTCAATGTTTTTAGCGATCATTTGTTGTTCAATTTTGTTCATACGCATCTCCATATTGTTAATTTGTTTTTCTCTTTGTTTGTCTTTATCGTTTAACTGACTCACTTGAGCTACTAGAGTTGATAAAGTTTGAGTAATAGTTGAGAGTGCTGATTGTATTTCGTCTTTAATTTGTAAATTGGACGTATTTACATTTGATGCAAGCATTTCAATTTGTGATTTTATTTCCTTCATGTCCGATTTTAATTCTGTTACATCAGATTGGACAGAGCAGAGTTTCGAATTTACTGAGTTAAAAGACAGAGACTCTTTGAATTTTTTCGCTCTGTCATTTTCTTCAGAAATGGTATCGTCTCGTATCTGCTTTTGTTGATTATTCTCATCAAACACGAAAGCTTGATAGATGTTATTAGGAGATTTACTCCGAGGTTTACACACATGACATCTCCAGTTCATTTTCTTCTCAACAGTCATAGTGGTGTATGTAGATTCCGATAAGGGAGAACACGTAGAGAAATGATAATTGGCGTTGCAGTTATGGCATTTCACAAAGTTTGTTGTTGTTATTATATTATTACACTGACTGCAGAGAACGTTACTCATTTTGCTTATTTCTCTGTTTTGTATTTTTGTGTTGATGTAGATATTTATTTATGTTTTAGGTTTTTGTGTTTTATAATTTGGATTAATTTAGCAATTTTACAACCACAAATCTATTGATTTTGCAATTTTTCAACACCAAATTTTAGGTTTTTCAATACTTTTTGATAGTTTGTATTTTATTTTAATTTTGGCCGCTTATTTATGAAGTAAATCGATATTTAATACGAGCACTTTATAGACACGTCTGTTCGCAACGAGATTGAAACTAGAACTGAACTAGAACTGAACTAGAACTGAACTAGAACTGAACTAGAACTGAACTAGAACTGAACTAGAACTGAACTAGAACTGAACTAGAACTGAACTAGAACTGAACTAGAACTGAACTAGAACTGAACTAGAACTGAACTAGAACTGAACTAGAACTGAACTAGAACTGAACTAGAACTGAACTAGAACTGAACTAGAACTGAACTAGAACTGAACTAGAACTGAACTAGAACTGAACTAGAACTGAACTAGAACTGAACTAGAACTGAACTAGAACTGAACTAGAACTGAACTAGAACTGAACTAGAACTGAACTAGAACTGAACTAGAACTGAACTAGAACTGAACTAGAACTGAACTAGAACTGAACTAGAACTGAACTAGAACTGAACTAGAACTGAACTAGAACTGAACTAGAACTGAACTAGAACTGAACTAGAACTGAACTAGAACTGAACTAGAACTGAACTAGAACTGAACTAGAACTGAACTAGAACTGAACTAGAACTGAACTAGAACTGAACTAGAACTGAACTAGAACTGAACTAGAACTGAACTAGAACTGAACTAGAACTGAACTAGAACTGAACTAGAACTGAACTAGAACTGAACTAGAACTGAACTAGAACTGAACTAGAACTGAACTAGAACTGAACTAGAACTGAACTAGAACTGAACTAGAACTGAACTAGAACTGAACTAGAACTGAACTAGAACTGAACTAGAACCTGAACTAGAACCTGAACTAAAACCTGAACTAGAACCTGAACTAGAACCTGAACTAAAACCTGAACTAGAACCTGAACCTGAACTAGAACCTGAACTAGAACCTGAACTAGAACCTGAACTAGAACCTGAACTAGAACCTGAACTAGAACCTGAACTAGAACCTGAACTAGAACCTGAACTAGAACCTGAACTAGAACCTGAACTAGAACCTGAACTAGAACCTGAACTAGAACCTGAACTAGAACCTGAACTAGAACCTGAACTAGAACCTGAACTAGAACCTGAACTAGAACCTGAACTAGAACCTGAACTAGAACCTGAACTAGAACCTGAACTAGAACCTGAACTAGAACCTGAACTAGAACCTGAACTAGAACCTGAACTAGAACCTGAACTAGAACCTGAACTAGAACCTGAACTAGAACCTGAACTAGAACCTGAACTAGAACCTGAACTAGAACCTGAATTAGAACCTGAACTAGAACCTGAACTAGAACCTGAACTAGAACCTGAACTAGAACCTGAACTAGAACCTGAACTAGAACCTGAACTAGAACCTGAACTAGAACCTGAACTAGAACCTGAACTAGAACCTGAACTAGAACCTGAACTAGAACCTGAACTAGAACCTGAACTAGAACCTGAACTAGAACCTGAACTAGAACCTGAACTAGAACCTGAACTAGAACCTGAACTAGAACCTGAACTAGAACCTGAACTAGAACCTGAACTAGAACCTGAACTAGAACCTGAACTAGAACCTGAACTAGAACCTGAACTAGAACCTGAACTAGAACCTGAACTAGAACTGAACTAGAGGTTCCTTAACACTACTTCTTAAAACACTTTCAAGTAGACTCTTCTATTCGCTGTTTTATTTTACAAAAAGTGTTAAACAATTGCTCATATTATCACTCTTTTAAACCCCTCCCCACCAAATAATTTAAAACTTTCTGTTCACAACTTTTTAAATATTTCATTAGATTTGCTTAAAATTACATTTCAAATAGTTGTTAGTTGATTTAAAGAAAACGTTTTTATTAAACAATAAAAAATTCTTGTGAATAGAAAACTTTATTAAAATAAATTCTTTAAAAAGTTTTCAATAAATATTCCCCAAATGAATGTTCCCCATGCTTTGCGCAGAAATACGAAATTTATTTAAATTTTTTTTACATACAAATCACGAAGATTTTTCTTTTTTGGCAAATGTTTGAATCCCTACAACTTGACTGACTGTTTTGTGAATTCTTGGATACTTTTGAACAGAACATATTTTTTAGTGAAGGGGGTAGGGAGAGCAAAACTTTTACTTGCTTTAAACAACAACCATCATTTAAAATCAAAAACATAGAAAAGTTTTAAATATTTTCTTAATGTTTTTTGCTTCACTTTCGTTCTTTGTATAATCTTGTGCTTTATTAAATATTTGCTGTTGTTTAATAATCTTTAATAGAAAATTTAAGTAATAACGAAAATATTTATAGTTTTCAGTTTTATAAAGAAGACATTTTCTTTTGCCAAAAAAACGTATAGAGCATAGATATATTGTATTTTGGTTTTTGTGGTTTTAAAAGGAAAATAAAGTAAATTTATAGAAAAAGTTTATTTAGAATTTCTTCTAAAATACATATTTGTTAAAAGTTTTAACGAGTATTCAAATTTAATAAGTTAGTTTTTTTTTTGTTTTTTTGCACCAAATATTTACTTAGTTGTCTTGCTGTCTTTTATCTCTATAGCAATGAAATGGAACTTTAGATGCAGTCATATGTAAGGAAAAGTTAAGGAAAAGTTTTGCTATGGGCAATTTATATATTTGTTAATAGAAAGTTGGTGAAAATATTAAATATTTGTTCATGTGAAAAAGCCAAGTTTTATTTGAAAATTTTTGTAAGCATGTGTTAATTTATTTAATACATACTTACTTGCGAAATCATATATGTAAGTAAAGCTATACAATCCTTTCAAGCTTGCAATACTCTTAATATTTGTGATGGGTATGCATTAGGGTGGCCCTTAATAAACGAAAGTTGGATTTTGGCCATTCTCACCCTCCAGTTTGGTGAACATTAGCAAAAAAATCATCCTGAAAAATTTTTAGGTAAATCGGTTGGGGTTAAGACGTGCCGCAAGCCCTCTGAAGTTTTGAGATGCATTTACAAGGGGAAAAAATGCATTTTTTTCAGTTTTTGTAAAAATTTTGACATTAAAAAATTACTTTTGTAATTTAATTTAAAAGAATCGAAATGTGTACGTAATTGTCGTTCTAATGAGACATAAAAAACAGAAATCGGTCAAAAAATGTTAAAGTTATTAAAAATTCGCCAGGCCATTAACGTGTCTTAGGCCACTAGAACATGAAATGTAGGAACAAAATTAACATATTTTGAGAAATATTAAAATAAAAGCTCATTTTTACTTAAAATATGTCCATATTTACTTGTATATGAGTTTTTGTCTTCGTAGGATACCGTTAACCTATTCTTAGGTATGAACAAAAAAATTTAATTTTTTTAACGGCAGTTTCAAAACTCCATTTTCAAATTTTTAAAAATTTTGTTAAACAAATTTCAGAATTTTTTGATCATCTCATTGGGATTTATTAAGAGTATAATAGGGAATAAAAATGTGAAAAAATTATGAAAATATCTCTTATAGTTTTTCCGTACCTGCGATTTAAATTTTGAAATTTTCGAGAAAAACCAATTATTTGGCAATTTTTAGGACAATGAGCTCTATTTCCTTACTCTTATGAATTTTAAGTAAAACCTATTCAGAATATTATAGTCCAGATAATTCAAAATATACTCTGAAACTTCTACTAAAATCGGAAGACGTTAACCCTTAAATCGTGAAGGTCAAAGGTAAAATTTTTCAATATTTGGAATTTCTCTTGGAAAGATTTCGAAATGATCGAAATGTTGTATATTTTTGGGCCGATTTTGATGAAATTTAACAAAAATATAACATAAACTTTAGGGTTTATAATAACAGCACAAGAATGGAAATTAACGCTTAATGGCACTTGGGGTTAAAATGACACCAAACTTTTAAAATCATAATTTTTTATGGTTTTAGAAGTTTGGGGTCATTTTAACACCAAGTGCTATATAGGGTTAATTTTAATTTTTCTGCTGCTTTTGTAAATACTAGGCTTTGTGTTATATTTTTGTTAAATTTCATCAAAATCGGCCCAAAAATATACAACATTTCGAACATTTCAAAATCTTTCCAAGAGAAATTCCAAATATTGAAAAATTTGACCTTTGACCTTCACGATTTAAGGGTTAATGTTTTTTGATTTTAGTAAAAGTTTCAGAGTATATTTAGAATTATCTGGACTATAATATTCTAATTAAGTTTTGCTTAAAATTCATAAGAGTAAGAAAATAGAGCTCTTGGCCTAAAAATTGCCAAATAATTGGTTTTTCTCGAAAATTTCAAAATTTAAATCGCAGGTACGGAAAAACTATAAGAGATATTTTCATAATTTTTTCACGATTTAATTCCCTATTATACTCTTAATAAATCCCAATGAGATGATCAAAAAATTCTGAAATTTGTTTAACAAAATTTTTAAAAATTTGAAAATGGAGTTTTGAAACTGCCGTTAAAAAAATAAAATTTTTTTGTTCATACCTAAGAATAGGTTAACGGTATCCTACGAAGACAAAAACTCATATACAAGTAAATATGGACATATTTTAAGTAAAAATGAGCTTTTATTTTAATATTTCTCAAAATATGTTAATTTTGTTCCAACATTTCTTGTTCTAGTGGCCTGAGACACGTTAATGGCCTGGCGAATTTTTAATAACTTTAAAATTTTTTAACCGATTTCTGTTTTTTATGTCTCATTAGAACGACAATTACGTACACATTTCGATTCTTTTAAATTGAATTACAAAAGTAATTTTTTAATGGCAAAATTTTTACAAAAACTGAAAAAAATGAATTTTTTCCCCTTGTAAATGCATCTCAAAACTTCAGAGGGCTTGCGGCACGTCTTAACCCCAACCGATTTACCTAAAATTTTTTCAGGATGATTTTTTTACTAATGTTCACCAAACTGGGGGGTGAGAATGGCCAAAATCCAACTTTCGTTTATTAAGGGCCACCCTAGTATGCATATTTGAAAGGAATGGTTGTTAAACTCTAGTGGCACAAACCGAAGCCATCTGCTTTATATAATCAGTATTATTCATACGCTTATACTGAAGACTACGTCTTATATTAAAGACTACGTCATATACTAAAGACTACGTCTTATACTAAAGGCTACGTCTTATACTAAATACTACGTCTTATACTAAAGACTACGTCTTATACTAAAGACTACGTCTTATACTAAAGACTACGTCTTATACTAAAGACTACGTCTTATACTAAAGACTACGTCTTATACTAAAGACTACGTCTTATACTAAAGACTACGTCTTATACTAAAGACTACGTCTTATACTAAAGACTACGTCTTATACTAAAGACCACGTCTTATACTAAAGACTACGTCTTATACTAAAGACTACGTCTTATACTAAAGACTACTTCTTATACTAAAGACTACGTCTTATACTAAAGACTACGTCTTATACTAAAGACTACGTCTTATACTAAAGACTACGTCTTATACTAAAGACTACTTCTTATACTAAAAACTACGTCTTATACTAAAAACTACGTCTTATACTAAAGACTGCGTCTTATACTAAAGACTACGTATTATACTAAAGACTACGTATTATACTAAAGACTACTAAATAGTTGCACAAATTTAGAAAGAAGTGGCTTATATCCATTTATGGACCAACTTTCAAGATTTTAAATAGTCTAAGCTGGATTGTTGCCGATATATTGTTGACACTAATGGTGAAGGGTACAAAAATACATTTCGTAGCCTATTTTGGGTAGCTAATTTATGTGTTTGAAATTTCTGGGGTCAAAATTTACCATGACAGCAAAGTTACTCATCTACAATAAATGCTACAAAATGTTTTTTTTTATAATTTGATTGAAAAAAATATTGAAATTCGCAATATGCTTGCAATTTTATGATTTGCTTTAATATCAGAATATGTTTATATTTATTTCATTGCTCATACAAATATTTGCTAGGAAAGTTATTATATAATTATCAAATAGTAGATTATCCTCCTACATTGTTTAAGTATTTTCTTCTAAATGCTTTAAATAATATATAAAATATTTATACAAAGTTATTTAAACAAATTTTTGTCTTATATGCAGGCATATTCATAAGAACATATACATAGATATAGAAATATTTATGATTTGCCTTGGATATACTTTAACTCAGCTCACGCAAGTATTTCATACGTTTTATTTATTTAAAAATGAAATCAAAGTAAACAAATACAAATAAATAAAAACACCATTATATAATACAGACTTAAGCGTATGCTTATATAGTTATATATATTCGTACATGTGAATATCGGTAATATACTTAATATAAATACATTACAAGTAAAACAAAAACATTATTATTGAAATTTAAAAGGAAAAACGAAATAAAACAAACGCCACAAACGTCATCAACTACCCGCACAAAAACATAAATAAGAAAATCTAATTTTTTGACATTATTTATTATTAAATACCCTACAGTAAAAGGGAGTGGTCCTTGAATTTAATACCTAGTTGGTAGTCTTTAGTATAAGATAAGATGTAGTCTTTAGAATAAGACCTAGTCCTTAGAATAAGACGTAGTCTTTAGTATAAGACGTAGTCTATAGTATAAGACGTAGTCTAGAATATGACGTAGTCTTTCGAATAAGACGTAGTCTTTAGAAAAATACGTAGTCTTTAGAAAAAGACGTAGTCTTTAGAAAAAGACGTAGTCTTTAGGATAAGATGTAGTCTTTAGAATAAGACGTAGTTTTTAGAATAAGGCGTGACTACGTTTTCATGCTAATTCTGCATTGAGCATTTAGAAATATGTATATATATATGATATACACATACTCTTCATTAAACTCATGTCTACCATCCACCAAGTGTAGGATACCAAAAACGCAAAACTAAAGTTGATAAGGTCAAGTGTGACCGCCCATAATTTGTGATTTAATATTACAAGGCTCTTTCTAGAAAGCGCACATTAATGTAATAAACTTTAAGAGGCCCACCATAATAAAATCAATATTAATACAGACATAAAAACACTGTTACATACAAACGTCACATTATCAACAGCAGCGTCATCACGACATCAACAAATTGAAATAATGAGATTTTTTCTCATCATCTTTTTTTATTTCACAATCTACCACATGTCAACCGACATACAACACCACATCACAATAAAACCATACATATGTGAAATGAAATGTACTGAAATGAAATATCTTTTTAACACAAAATATTTCTATGGAAAAATGTCTTTGGCCACAAATGAAAGGAATAAATGAAACTCAATAATCAACAAAAAAAAAACAAAAATAAACACAAGATGAAAAGAACTTCATGAAACAGCATTTGATAACCATCTTATTTATATCTGAACTTATATGACCAAAAGATTCATTCACAGAAAATCCTAAAGTTACACTTTTAAAGATAAAGTTTGCTTATATTGAATTTTAATAATACAATTTTCATGTACTTAAATGCATTTAAGTTTAATGATTTCTATTTTGCTCTATATTATACATATCAAAATAGTATAAACTAAGTAGGAATGAACTGTCCATAAGTCCATTTAAATGTCATACGTAAAATCAAAGTTGATCTTTTATTATTATTTGAATTGGCAAAGTTTTCGCTTTTTATGTGTGTCAACTTTATTTTGTGAACAAATAATATAAGAACTTGCTTCAATGGTCACCAACAAGGAGAGTGTGGCAATACCACTGACACCATTATTCTAATAGACAGTTTGTTAGAAAGAAATTTGTAAAGTTTTGCATGCATGTTACAGATAACTGTATTAGGAAGTTTTAACGTCTAAGAGTCTGGGGAAATAAATGCGTAAGAGGAGACCAAATAAGGTATGCAGGAAATATTCCAAAAGGACCAAGTTTGCCATTTTATTACGTTGCTTTTAAATATTTTATTTGCTTGATATAATTTCTATTAAAATTAATACATGATGAAGCTATAATGTTATAATAGTTAGAGGAAAGGGGTAATTGAAGATATTGCAGCGGCTAAATATTTTAATATATATAATATTCTATGCTAGTATTAGCTATATTAATACTTATCCCCATTAACACGAAGCCTGGTTATGCCTTAGCTAATAGTTATATTTTTTTTGTATGAAAACTGTCAGTATAACTACTTTAACATAACCAGAAGATTTAGATGTAATCTTTAGTATCAGTCTTCAGTATAAGACTTAGTCTTTAGTATAAGACTTAGTCTTTACTATAAGACTTAGTCTTTAGTATAAGACTTAGTCTTTAGTATAAGACTTAGTCTTTAGTATAAGACTTAGTCTTTAGTATAAGACTTAGTCTTTAGTATAAGACTTAGTCTTTAGTATAAGACTTAGTCTTTAGTATAAGACTTAGTCTTTAGTATAAGACTTAGTCTTTAGTATAAGACTTAGTCTTTAGTATAAGACTTAGTCTTTAGTATAAGACTTAGTCTTTAGTATAAGACTTAGTCTTTAGTATAAGACTTAGTCTTTAGTATAAGACTTAGTCTTTAGTAAAAGACTTAGTCTTTAGTATAAGACTTAGTCTTTCGTATAAGACTTAGTCTTTAGTATAAGACTTAGTCTTTAGTATAAGACTTAGTCTTTAGTATAAGACTTAGTCTTTAGTATAAGACTTAGTCTTTATCTTTAGTATAAGACTTAGTCTTTAGTATAAGACTTAGTCTTTAGTATAAGACTTAGTCTTTAGTATAAGACTTAGTCTTTAGTATAAGACTTAGTCTTTAGTATAAGACTTAGTCTTTAGTATAAGACTTAGTCTTTAGTATAAGACTTAGTCTTTAGTATAAGACTTAGTCTTTAGTATAAGGCTTAGTCTTTAGTATAAGACTTAGTCTTTAGTATAAGACTTAGTCTTTAGTATAAGACTTAGTCTTTAGTATAAGACTTAGTCTTTAGTATAAGACTTAGTCTTTAGTATAAAAGTTAGTCTTTATTATAAGACTTAGTCTTTAGTATAAGACTTAGTCTTTAGTATAAGACTTAGTCTTTAGTATAAGACTTAGTCTTTAGTATAAGACTTAGTCTTTAGTATAAGACTTAGTCTTTAGTATAAGACTTAGTCCTTCGTATAAGACTTAGTCTTTCGTATAAGACTTAGTCTTTAGTATAAGACTTAGTCTTTAGTATAAGACTTAGTCTTTAGTATAAGACTTAGTCTTTAGTATAAGACTTAGTCTTTAGTATAAGACTTAGTCCTTCGTATAAGACTTAGTCTTTAGTATAAGACTTAGTCTTTAGTATAAGACTTAGTATTTAGTATAAGACTTAGTCTTTAGTATAAGACTTAGGCTTTAGTATAAGACTTAGTCTTTAGTATAAGGCTTAGTCTTTAGTATAAGGCTTAGTCTTTAGTATAAGACTTAGTCTTTAGTATAAGACTTAGTCTTTAGTATAAGACTTAGTCTTTAGTATAAAAGTTAGTCTTTATTATAAGACTTAGTCTTTAGTATAAGACTTAGTCTTTAGTATAAGACTTAGTCTTTAGTATAAGACTTAGTCTTTAGTATAAGACCTATTCTTTAGTATAAGACCTATTCTTTAGTATAAGACGTAGTATTTAGTATTAGCGGATTTAAGCTCAAGGTACTTATAGAAAATTTGAAGCTAAGTACAAAAATTCATCAAAATTCCTACAATTCATTTAAAAAACCCTCTTGAAATATAAATCATTTTTGTAATTAATCACCTTTATATTAAGATTTCCGCTGCTTCTAAAAGTACATATTGTTGTAATGTAAATAATTTATTGTTATAATTATTTATTTATTCATCTTTAACGCAGCCAAGGTATGCTAATTCATTAAGCAGCACTGTAACGTGTTTTCGTATTGTCTGAAATCTAGAAGCATGATGTTTTTGTTTGTTGATTTATAGTTGAGCTATAGAAATCCTTAAAGCTTAATGTATACTTTTAGGCTTAAAAAACATTCAATACAAAATACAAAAACACACAAAACGCACACGAATACACACAGCCACACTTGTACGACTACCGGCAGGCACATGCCGCATAGAAATCATACATGCGACAACAAGCAACAACAAGCTACAACACAAGTTGTAGTTGTTACTGTTCACAATCGGAATTGTTGGAAAAATAAAGAAAAAAAAAATAAAACAGGAATTGCCTCTACACCCACTCTACAAGGCGCGTGTTTGTGTTTTAGAAAGTAAAACTTTTTTGCTATTTTGAGGTTTTAAGGAATTTAATGAAATGAAATGTTTCTTTATTTTTTTTAATAAAACATGTCCATGATTAATGAAAAGTTTTCAAGTTCTCAAAACTATTCAACAGTTATTTGTTTGTGCTTTGAAGGACCAATTTCCTTTTCTTTTTTTTTATTAAATATACAGTGTTTAACATTCATTACAGACCCCCCAAAACGTTCAAGTTTCTATTTTTGTATTTTTTTTCTTTATTTGCCCTCTTGTTGTCATGCATGTGTTTGATTTAAAGAAGATTTTGATTTATTTTTTATTTTCTCTACAGCTTTTCCGCTTTACGACTGCAAGGATTTTTTACACTGTTACTATTTGAAGGATGTTTTTTTTTTGTTTAGTCAATGTTATTTATATGTTCGCATACGAGTGTATTTGACAGTAGCAAGGAAGAGAGCGAACATTTTCTGTGTATGTGAGTTTTAGAATAGACTTTAAAGAGTTTGGTGCTTTATATATGAGATTTAATCAAGTGTAACTTGATATATCAATAAATTTTAGCAATGAAGTGTAGGAAATTTATTGATTTGCTATTACTTCTGTAGGTTTTTCTTGTTAAAAACCAATTACATTTTTTATTTAAAGATTAAAGAGTGAAATTTTAAAGCATTTGGTAATTGTGGGAAATTATGTAGATGAGTTTTTAAATGATCCTTAGGTAAATTTTTTTTCAATGGCTTTTTCCTTTTTCACTGGATTTATTGTATCTATTCTGTCCAGCCTTCTTGTTATAGCCTTCTCCAAGAGCAGCAAGGGTACAACCTATATAAGTTATTCCGTTTGTTAGGTTTGAGATCGAATAAATCTTAACATACATAAATGTTAAAACAAACCACTAAACCTACAGTTTTAATTTTTTTTATCTGATTGAAATTATTATTATAACTTACAAAAATCATCAAAACGGAGTCCCTTCGACTCTACTTGATTGTTCGCACGTAGTGACTTACCACGTAAACCAAACAAAAAATATTATTTTTATAGTTGTAATCAATAGTGATGAATTTAAGAAGATTCTATTAAGGTTTTTGTAGAGCCTTCTGTCACTATGTTCGAGCAGATAGTCCATCTCCGTTTAAAATCTACCACACTTTTGGACACCTTTTTTGTGCTCTTCAATTCTCTTTTAACAAGAACCCAATACTCTCCACTGGCCTTAGCTCCAGGCAGTTTGGAGGATTTGCCACTCTTGGTACAAATACCACATTATTGTTCTTGTTCGCCTCAACACCTTGCTTAACCTAGTGACAGGATGTAAAATCAGGCCAAAAATAAGTAGACACATTAAGAAGTCTTATGAATGGACACATCCTCTTTTGTAAACATTTCTTGATGTAAATTTCGGTACTTATAGAGCCCCTTGTATCAAGTGTTTGGCTTCTTTTGCCGCAACTGCATATTGCTTGCCCTACCAAGAACTTTTTGGGAAAATTGTCTGCTTTTGGATCCTAAACTTTTCTTCAACATTCCCTCGAGCATCTGCAACATAAACAAGTTAGAGAGCCTGACCATATGATACCGTACACCAATATAATTATGGACCAATCGCAATTAAATTAGTTGGCCTGACTTCTGCATATATGAAACCTATTTGTGTTGAGTTTTATTTGAATACCAACATTTTTAAGAAATCTACACTCATTAAAATGATTTTCGGAAGTGGGCATTGTATTGGAGCTATGACTAATTATGGACCGATCGTTATAAAATTTAGTGACATGACTTTTGTATATACACTGGTGCACTTTCCTATAAACGCACACTACTTTTTTTTAAAAAGATTGTAAAAATTAAACATGAACATATTTAGGGGCTATAAATTAGTTTATTAAATTATTTAAGACTTCACTTCAAATATTCTTTACAAAAAAATTCATTTGTACTTTATTTATTTATTTTTTTACTGAATTTTCGAGATTAACAACCATTTTTAAGGGAATTTTCCTATAAACGCACTTTAATTTATGGGCCACTGTAGCATTATTAATAATGTGTGGATGATCCTTTGTTATGGATTGTTTCAAAAATACGTTCTGGCATTGATGCCACTAATTTTTTAAGCAGATCGCAATCAATTTCCTCCCAGACTTGTTTAATTTTTAGTTTCAGCTTTGTCACAGTCATTATGCTTTCATTCTGGACATTATTTGCATAAACTTTACGGGCCATGTATCCCCACAAGTTCTCCATTGGGTTTAAGTCCGGACTACAAGCCGGCCAGTCCAACAGAGGAATGCACAGTGGACCAAATGCTCAATCTAGCGCGCAAGAGGGTTTAAATCGACTTTGAAAGCACTTAGAAATCTGAAATTTGGAATTTGACTCGAAAATTAAATGATCTAACAAATGTGGGTGATATTTAAAGGGGCGTGGCACTAATTATAATAAAATACAATGTGTGAAAATAAACTTTTTTATTACCTTTTTTATTTATATTAAATAAAAAAATAAAAATACACATAACTTAAATAAAAAAAATAACATTTCATTTAGTTTTAAAAAAGAGTTATTTAGAAAATACACATACATATATAAACATTATAAAAATAAAATACTTTTCATTTCAACTTTATAAAAAAATACTTTGCATTTCGTTTTACAAAGAGTTTATTTATTAGTTATTCACTGCTTTCATCACTTGAATAGTCTTCTGCAATATCGTTTTCGGTTTCTGGTATGAAGGGTTCTGAAAGCAAGGATGCAACATCGGAACAAATAGACTCCGATTTTCGATATTGGAACGGCTTTTTTGAAATTGATGATATAATGGGATCCGATGATACTATTAAAGATTGAAATAAATGTTGCATGGTTTTTTCTCGGGAACTCTTTCGAGTATGAAATTCGCGTACATTTCTAATGTCTTTATTTCTAGACTGTAAGGCCTCTTCTGATAACATGCCGATCGGTAAAGAAAATTGTTGAATTATATCCGCGCCATGTATAAGTATTTTGTGCAGACTAGGAGGCATATAGTACCAGGGATATAAGTCTACATATATTTTGGCTGTTTCTGATAAGTATCGGCGAAAAGCTTCAATATTTATCGTATATCCACAGGATATTGTGCTTAAAATGATTTGCAGTCTCTTTATTAAAACCTCGCTTACTCCAGTTAAACTTGACGCTAAGGACGATTGACTAAAAAATCGTCTAGCCGTGTTTCCGTCGTTCGTTGATCCCATTCCAGGTTTTGGGGCATCGACCAATAAATGAATTTCTGATTTAATTTTTTCTTTTACGGCCTTTTTTTGGTTTTCAACTTTTTCTCTTTCTTCAGTATTACAAGGTCTCCACTTTTTTATTACAACCTTATACGAAATGTGTAAAATACACTCTAGACATCGTATCCAGGCATGCAAAACAGAAATTCCGAACTTATATAGATTTTCATCACATGGAAGATTTCCAATTGCATCTAACTTGTTCATTATACTCGGTTTTGCTCCACATATACCACACACTTGGGATGACGAGTCTGAAATAGTGCTGAAAATCTTTCCATCAATCATTGTCAACAAAAAATGATGATGTACCTTCATTTTCTTCATTTTTTAAATTTATTTTTGTTGGCTGGATTGCGGATATTTGATTTTCAACTATTGTAATTTCTTGTTTTATTAAAGATTTGGTTTCCTTTTCAAAAATAAGCTTGATAGGTCTACAAAAACGTGTAGATGATGGTCGTGGATTTTGCCATAAAAAAACATTATTAGCTTTAAGCTGTAAGGGAACGAGACATACTGCAAAAAGATGTTGGTCTGAATTATTAGCATTAGTATCGTTAAATTTTTGCTTATAGTTGGAATGACCACTACTACCATCACATCCCCATTTGTATGTCAAAAAAATTTCAGGTGATTTTGTTTGTTCCAGTATGTCACTTTGAAGGTATACTAACCTTTCAGCAGTTTTATTGACAAAATATTGCAAAGGAACCTCTCCTGAAACATCTGAAAATGTCATATTTCTGGGATAACACTTTTCTTTCGCAGATTGTATAACATGATATGTAGGATATATGTTTGAATTTGGTTTTTTGCGCCCATTTGCATTAACTTATAAGTATGTTTGCTATAGTCTCCGTCCACAAATTAAGCCAACGCCTCTTCAGGAGTATACGGTATAGGCATTTCAGGTGGATCAAAAATTTGTTTTTTAATTTTGTTTGCTCTCGTTGGAGAGGCAGCCAATTCCTTCAACATTTTCGCAGCATCTCTTTTTCCAGATTTATATAAACCAACTTTTGCTGCATTAACCAATTCATCACACGACTTAGAATTTACAAGCGAAGAAACATCTAATAGTTGTGCTCTCTTACTTTTTTCAGAATAATCTTTTTTTGGTGCATGAGTAACGGGGACAGATGTTCCAGGAACTTCAGAATTAGTTTCAGAAATTACAAAAACTAAGTCACTATTTAACCACTTTTCATATTTCGCTTCGAATGTTTGCCTCGTTCTATTCACACTTTTCCATTTCTCGCACAGATCATGGACAAATTTATATAAAACATGCTTCACTTTATTATATTCCACACTTTTTTGTTGTTTGTGTAATCCGATTTTTCCCATTACATATTCTATAATGGTATCAAATTTATTTTTGTTATCATGAATGTTTACCCAGATATTGAACAATTCGCGTCTCAATATTGACATTTCGACGAATAACAAGGAAAGGGGCAAAAAGTGGCAGTCAATTTTTTTATTATTTTGAACCTTAGGAACTATTCTTTCTAACATATATAAAATAACTACAGAAGTAAGCGGGAGTAGTAATTAAAAACTTTAATAAAATTCAAGATTTTTTCAAAAATAACTTCAAAAGAGGCATACATTCAATTGAAATTTTCTGGCGAACCACGTGACAAACTTGCTACACATATACACAGTTATTTAAGCATATCTTGTAGTTAAAAAAATAATAAAAAAAAAGTATCAATTACCTTCTCACAATTATAAAAAAAACACTTGAAACTAACAACGCGTCTCTACCGATTTTGCCGAAGTTTTTATTTGAAATAATTGCTTATGTTTGACTGCATACAGCGTTGTTAATTTGGTAGGAAACAAAAAATAAAAATTACCGTTAAGCACACTGGGAACATAAGAAGCGTAAAATCGATACAAATTGTATTTTTAAAACATACAATTTCTCGACCAATTTCGCGCTAGATTGGGCATTTGGTCTACTGTGGAATGCTATGATCATTAAACCAAGATTTCGATTGCTTAGAAACATGGATTGCAGCATTATCTTGTTGGAATATGCAATCTTCATACATTTTTTCCTTCATAAATGAGAGAAGAGCATCTTCCAACAGTTCGTTATAAATCGCACTATTCATTTTTGTCGGAACAAAACATATTTTCGACTTGCCAACTGCAGCAAACGCTGCCCAAACCATAACACTGCCACCACCAAAATTACGTTTTGACATCCGAACATCGTTTGATCTCAAATCGTGCTAATAGTATGAGTCAGGACCGTCTAAATAAATTTTTTTTTCGTCAGAGAAAATTACTTTTTTCCACTCATCTGTCCATTTCGTATATTTTCTTGCGAATTTTAGACGATTTTCTTTATGGTGCTTTGTTAGCATTGGTTTACATTTCGGCTTTTTCCATTTTATGTCTTCATCGTTTCGTAAAATGTGTGCAACGTGTTTGGAAGTCACTGGAAGATTCAATTTATTCTTTATTTGTGTGGAATTCAATTTGTTGCGGGTTGCTTCTTGTTTTATTAGATTAAGTTGTCTTCTTGTTACTTTTGTATTTCCCTTTGTAGGTTTGCGAACACCATAATTTTGAACTTTCTTCAAGAAATTTCGCACCACACTTTCCGATGGATCGATTTTACGTCCAATTTCTCTATTGGAACATCCTTGGTCGTGAAAAAATTTAATTTGAATTTTTTCTTGATCGGATAAAAAAGTTCCCTTGGGCATCTTTAAAAGTGATGAAATTTATTGATTCAAATAGAAAAACTTGCAGTAAATTGAGATGTTACTATTAGAAACGTAACTTTGGTTGAAAAAAAAAAACTAAAATTGATAATATTTTATTTTTGGTAATTTTTTTAAAAACAAATTTCTTACGAATCTTCCACTTAAAATAGCACCAAGAACATTTGATCGCATAATTAAGGCAAACAACAATAATAAGGAAAAAAACTACAAACATCAGCACTAACCCAATATACCCTCCCCACTATGGTGCTGTAGGGTATATAAATTGACCCAGAAGCTGCGAAAAAAATGTTATACGTACATTTCGTCATTCATTATGCAGCACGTGTATTTTTTGTATAAAATTTTACTTCAATTTCCTTACTCTGTCTTTGGCCTCTAAGTTTTTAACAGAGTTCCAATCAGGAACTTTTTGTGCCTTGTATGTTTTTAAACCTGCATTTGCTTTAACTTTTCGTACCTAATAGTCCGAGTACTGAGCTAACCGGCCTGCTTTCCTAGTGGATGTGTTGGGAGCTCTTTTGAAAATGTTTTCTATTTATTGGCTTTAGAAACATCATGTGGACCATCTCCCGATACTGTTTAATATCATTGGAATCAGTTTGATGGCAGACCTTTGTTTGGCCAACTTTTTGTACGACCAAGTTGGGTTTTTTTGAAAGTATTTAATAATTATAGTAGACATTTTTTCTTGTCACTCATTTTAATCAGATTAACAACAAATGACCATAGTTGACATTAAACCTAATAACTGACATACTTTTCAAAGGTAACTTGCTAAAAAAAAATCAAATAATACTAAGGAAAAACGTGTGTTAAGGTTTTTTCGATCTCACTCCTTATGTTAGCTGCAAAGAAGGAACAGTTCCATCTTTGAGCTGTTAGCCATTGTTACCTTTTCCCATCTTTCTGGCAACATATAGATTCCGCTCCAAAAGACCTGCTCATCTTTTGAGACCAAGAAAGAATCAAGCCAATTTCGGATACTCTGTTCAGAAGTGAAGTGTATCCCAGAGACAGCATTCTGCATCGATCGAAACAAATAATAGTCGGACTGGGCAAGGTCTAAACTATAAGACGGGTGAGACAAAATTTCCCAACCACTTCATTGTAAATAGTTTTTAACATGTATTGCGATATGTGTCCTATAGTTGTAATGATGGAAAATTACGGTTTCATGTCTGCATATTCTATGCGATTTTCGGCCAGATTTCAGCAGCTCTTAATAGACAACACCCTTTTGGCCCATCAAATACAGAGCATTACCTTAGCTCCATGGATATTTGGCTTTGGTGTCGATTCGGCTGGTTAGCCGGGCTTCACATACGATCTCCTATGCTTAGGGTTATAGTACAGGATCCATTTTTCATTGCAAGTAATGATCTGGTGCAAAAATGTTTTTTTTATAGCGTTCAAGCATCATTTCGGTCAGGAAAATCGTCTTTCAAGGTTTCTCAGCTTCAATTCGTATGGTACCCAATTTCTGTGCCTTTGGATGAAACCTACTGTTCGCAAACGTTTTGAAATCGCCAATTAAATAGCTCCCAATGATTTCGCAAGCTCTTGTTGAATTTTAGTCCAAAAATTTCTTATCTATGTATATCTGGATTTCAATGGCGTATATAAGGTACATTGGGTAAAAATGTTTTTTTTTAATTTTTTTGTCAAAACATTTTTAAATTAAAAAAAAATAAATTAAGAAATTTAAAAAAATTATTGCCATAAAATCTTGTTCATATCCGAAAAATATTTAAGTTTTTTATTTTAAAGTATAATTTGCTGAAGGATATAGAAGATTCGGCTCAGCCGCATACATATCTCATCGACTTCTATATGTGATACTCAGCAAGTATTTTCAAATACCTGAACAAAAACTTGAAAAACTATTTGGCAAACTTAAATTCAAATACCTGTACTCAGTACATGAGGAATGTTAATGTTAATTAAAAGCTAAAAAAATTGTTCTTCAACACAAATCAATTAGAGTCTTAGTCAAATGAAAGAAATTTAATTAAACAGCAGAAAAACGAACACAAAAGCCAACAGAGACTTAATTCTAGCAAGCATTTGTTGTTGCTGCTGGTGTTTCTGTGTGGTGTGAAAAACAACACTCCAACACATTAAAGAGAGCAAAAGAAATGATTATGTAAATAGAAAAACAACACTTTTCTTTTGCTCTTTGCTCTATTGTTTTTGTTGTGTTATGTTATGTTTAATAAGTCTTAAGCTGCTAAAATATTTTACATACATTACACTTTTTATGTTTTATCTATTTATTATTTTTATTTCAGCTTCTTTCTTTCTTTTGTTTTATGTTCTATAAATATTTAAAAATACAAATTATTGATTTGCATTTATATTTAAATGTAGATGTGAATACGTGCGTGTACATTATTGAATATTGAATGTAGTTGTAGTTATATGCCCTAAAGTATGCAAATAATGTTTATTAATGCACACACATCCGTATGAATATAACTAGTAGATACATAAAAATTCATATTTCCTAAATATATGCTACAGAAATTGTTTATATATTTTTTTTTTGTTGGTTTAGGTATTATAAAACATTATTATTATTTATTTATTGTTTTTTATGTTGGTATACATGCATATATTTATGGTTATAGAAAAAACAATTGCATAAATTAAATAACAATCAAATTAGAAAATATATAATAAAACCCATACAATACATTCAATATACTATCATCAGTTCAATCATGTTATAGGATTTTATTTTATTCTCAACAATATGAATGCGTATGAATAAATATAATTTATTTTACAGCGGTAATATACATTAATGTGGTTTTAAGTAACACATGAGATTCATATGGACTTGTGCTAAATGTAAATGTAAGCCAAGTTTAATGTTTCTTTTTTTTAGGTATCAACTTTTTGAGAGGTATAGGAGAAAAAAAGTGACAGCTGATGTTTAAATTTTAAAGAAATTTAAAGTTTTTCTATATGTCTTGTTAAGGCATACTGTAGAGGTCTTGGTATTTCAATTATATAATGCTATAGAGAAAATTCTGTTATCATTTTGATGTATCTAATAAATTGTATGTAATTTGTTAAGGCATGGAAATATAACCATATACGGACACCAGTACGTGATAAAAGACCTAAAAAAAAGACCCGTGTCTCCCAGTTTTGCCCAAAGTCATGCACTTTTTGTTATAGGGACCCAAAGATTACATAGAAAACAAGTTAGAACTCTGTTTTTTTTTTCACCAAAGACAGTGAAGAGTTTTTTACAGTTTTTTGCTTATATCTTGGCAATAATAGACCGCTTATTATTATTATTTATTTGGGGTTTTTCGTATGAAAATTTAAAAAGAGAATTCATTATTTATACAATTTATTTCTTATTGAATCATTCTAATTTCTTTAAGTTTCCATAACAAAATAGCTTCAAAATTCAAAATGACTAAATTTTTCTTCAATTAAAATCTAGTACAAAAAGGTTTTTTCAATTAATTTTGTAAATGATTTGATTTAACAAAAATTTAATCATTCAAAGTTTGAATAAAGATTTGGAGCCTCGTTGTCATTTTTGCAAAAAAAAGTGACCATTTTCTCAGGCTCATATCTTGCAAACAGTTCGGAATTTTGATTTACTCTCTGAAGAAAAGTTGAAGCCCATGTCTTAAAGAACAAAAGTTGTGAACATATAAAATCAAAAAAACTTCATTTTCAAGATCAAAATCGCAAAAAACTTAAAAAAAAAATCGAAATAAATTTTTTAGAGCTGCCTAAAAGTATGCATTAGTTTATACTAATTTAATAGTTTAATACTTAATTCCTTTAGTTTTTTCTACCTAAGAATGTTAAGAATCATTCCTAGGAAGTTCATATGTTCTAGAAAGTTGTTTACTGAGATCTTAGGTAGATTTTTGTAGTTGATTGTTTCCTTGAATTTTGAGCGGTTTGCTACCTATGGACATGAACAGGGGAAAAAAAGGTAAGAAGTCCAGTTCAAATTGAGAAAATTCCAAATTAAATTGAGAATTTCCATTTCAAATTGAGAAAATTCCAATTGAAATTGAGAATTTCCATTTGAAATTGAGAAAATTCCAAATGAAATTGGGAAAATTCTAATTGAAATTAAGAACATTCCAAATGAAATTGAGAAAATTTTATTTTACTCTACATAAATAAATATTATAATATAAATTAAACAAAACACATATGTACACAGTCTTATTGACCAACAGGCATATCTTGCAATTCAAAAGCGCTTTGGTGGAATGATGTTGTATGTTGTATAGCTTTACTTCAATCTCCAGTACATAGTTATATAGGACTTGGAATCGTTAATTAATTCTTGAAGATATAAAATCCTCTGCTCTCCTACATTTGAAGGATTTACGGTTGGTATATTCATTTTTGACTTCACAATATTTTTGATTTTGGACCAAATTATTTCAATAGGGTTAAGCATTGGTGAATAGGGACTCAATGGTAAAAGTGTTGCTGGAGAGTTGTCGAAAATTTCACATAAACGATTGTGGCAAGGGGCATTGTCGCATACCAAAACGAGTTCAGATAACTGATTACCCACCTCTTGCTATCAACACTTTTGACCCATTCGTTATATTTTGACCCATTTGAAAAATGTCTGCGGTACCAATTGCACCTATCAGGTGGATGTCGGGCCACGGGAAGTAGGTATCAAAAGAACTGTTCGGGATCCAACACAAGACCAACCATGTTTTCTACGACAAAACAACATCTTTCCACATCTGATATAATTGTTAATTTTGTTCTTTTTAGTTTAAAATAATTTATATAATATTTCTAAATTTTATTTAGAATTTTCCCAATTTCATTTGGAATTTTCTCAATTTCAATTTCATTTGGAATTTTCTCAATTTAAACTGAATATCTCAATTTCAAATGGAAATTCTCAATTTCAATTGAAATTTTCTCAATTTAAAATGGAAATTCTCAATTTCATTTGGAATTGTCTCAATCTGAAATGGAAATTCTCAATTTCATTTGGAATTTTCTCAATCTGAAATGGAAATTCTCAATTTCATTTGGAATTTTCTCAATTTCAATGAAAAATGGTATAGTAGCTACTATGGCGTATGATTAATATTTTTATTATGGCTTGTATATAATGTTGTTCATACGTTACTGTGTACAATGAAGTCGATCGGGAAACAATTTTAATAAATCTGTATATTCTAAGCTACTGGTCCAATTAAAAAATAAACTGGGAACGAATCGTACAGAATGACATAAGCTTTCATATAATGGAAATTGTGACCACCCTAATATATAACAAGGTGATGTACAGGGTGTCAAAGTCGATCGCCTCTGATTTTATAACTTTCTAGAGCTCATAACTTACTGGTTTTTATACCCTACACCACCATGGAGGGGAGGGTATAATGCGTTTGTGAAAATGTTTGTAATGCCCAAAAATATTAGTGTAACACCCACCTTAAAGTATACCGATCGACTTAGAATCACTTTCGATTAAACGATGTCCGTCCGTCTGGCTGGCTAGCTGGTCGGCTGGCTGTCCATGTAAACCTTGTGCTCAGAGTACAGGTCGCAATTTTGAAGATATTTCGATAAAATTTGGTACATATTATTATTATTGAATCTGGCTGAAATCGGTCCATTATTTCACCTAGCCCCCATACAAATGTCCTTCCGAAATTGGACTTTATCGGTCATAAATGTTTAATTTATATATGTATCTCCACAAATTCCGCTCCAAATAAGTTTTATATATACCAAAGTCATGTTACCAAATTTTGTTATGATCGGTCCATAATTAGTCACAGCTCCCATATAGACCCGCTTCCGAAAATCTCTTTAACGTGCATAAATCGCTTAAAAATGTTGGTATACACAGAAAATTCAACGTAGTTAACTTTAATATAGACATAAATCACACGACCTAATTTCCTGGTGATCGGTCCATAATTGGTCATAGCCCCCATATAAGACCCACTTCCGAAAATCACTCAAAAATATAAATTATTGAAATTTTAAAAGAAAAATGTTTTTTCTCTTTTACTCAGTGTAGGGTATTATATGGTCGGGCTTGATAGTGCAGAGTTCCCATAGTATTTATCAATCTTGGCTTTCGGAAAAATAATGCTTAATTAGCAGAGGAAATTCACTTCTTTTAATTTCTTCTCAAATAACGAGGTAGTCTGGTATCAAAGGCTGTCAAAAGCAAACTAAATGACGAGCATGGTTCAAATTTTAACACGAGTCCAACAGAAAATGCTCTTTAGAGCAATATTTTGCTAAGGTGCTATATGAGAAAAGGAGTTTTAGAATTGTAACTTTTCTCTTTATTTTAAATAGCATAACTCTAAGTCTTTGCAATCTCATATCTAAAATTTTTCATTTTACTGTGTTTATTAACAAACATTTTTTGTAATAAATAAATTGTTTATGCAATAATCTTCTGTATTTGCATTCTTGATTAGAATATTTCAACATGTTTAAATTAAATTTGGCATCAACATTGTTGTTTTTTACCTTTTTGTATGAATATTTTATAAACATACTTTTTACTTACACACATAGTTTTTTGCAAATTATTAAATGTCTAAATTTATGCTACAACATAAGCATTTTTGATGAAGCTTTTAAATACATATTTTTAATATAAACATGTATAAATTGTATGCAAAAAGATAGTAAATATTAAATACTTTTTATAAACTATGTAATAAATTTTAAATTTATAATTTTGTTTAATATGTTAACTACTATTCTGATGGAGAATGGGATATTAGCTTTTTAAAATAATAATAAAGGTTAGAAATATTGACTTAAAAAAGCTGTATACTGGCTTTAAGCAAATGAGTAAATCACATGTATTCAACAGCTTGGCGAATACAATTATTGTTTCTTTAAGGAATTAGTCTACTTGTGGCGTCCACTGATTTCTATTCTACATTCACATTAAATATGTACATTAACACCTAAAAATATGTTACACTCGTTAACTATTTGAAATATGCCTTGAAAATGTGCACAAAACAATAAATAATAAATTCTGTATTAAGAAAAACACATGGCAGACTATTAAAATAAACTATAAACAAACAGGAATTTATGCTCAAATTTAAATATCAATTAAAAATTTATTGCAGACATGTTTAACAAAAATACTTATTAGTAGTATTTTTATTACAAATTTAATTATTTATAAACGTTGTTAATAAAAATCTGGAACGTAAAAAGATAAAATTTATAGTATAAATATTGTGGGAAGGGTACAAACATAAATTGTAGAAAAATTTCAGTAAAAATTTTCTCTTAAGTTAAGACAAATGTTTGCTTTCTAGTGAGATTTATTTGATATGTTGATACTTGTTCTAGTTCTGTTCTAGTTCTGTTCTAGTTCTGTTCTAGTTCTGTTCTAGTTCTGTTCTAGTTCTGTTCTAGTTCTGTTCTAGTTCTGTTCTAGTTCTGTTCTAGTTCTGTTCTAGTTCTGTTCTAGTTCTGTTCTAGTTCTGTTCTAGTTCTGTTCTAGTTCTGTTCTAGTTCTGTTCTAGTTCTGTTCTAGTTCTGTTCTAGTTCTGTTCTAGTTCTGTTCTAGTTCTGTTCTAGTTCTGTTCTAGTTCTGTTCTAGTTCTGTTCTAGTTCTGTTCTAGTTCTGTTCTAGTTCTGTTCTAGTTCTGTTCTAGTTCTGTTCTAGTTCTGTTCTAGTTCTGTTCTAGTTCTGTTCTAGTTCTGTTCTAGTTCTGTTCTAGTTCTGTTCTAGTTCTGTTCTAGTTCTGTTCTAGTTCTGTTCTAGTTCTGTTCTAGTTCTGTTCTAGTTCTGTTCTAGTTCTGTTCTAGTTCTGTTCTAGTTCTGTTCTAGTTCTGTTCTAGTTCTGTTCTAGTTCTGTTCTAGTTCTGTTCTAGTTCTGTTCTGTTCTAGTTCTGTTCTAGTTCTGTTCTAGTTCTGTTCTAGTTCTGTTCTGTTCTAGTTCTGTTCTAGTTCTGTTCTAGTTCTGTTCTAGTTCTGTTCTAGTTCTGTTCTAGTTCTGTTCTAGTTCTGTTCTAGTTCTGTTCTAGTTCTGTTCTAGTTCTGTTCTAGTTCTGTTCTAGTTCTGTTCTAGTTCTGTTCTAGTTCTGTTCTAGTTCTGTTCTAGTTCTGTTCTAGTTCTGTTCTAGTTCTGTTCTAGTTCTGTTCTAGTTCTGTTCTAGTTCTGTTCTAGTTCTGTTCTAGTTCTGTTCTAGTTCTGTTCTAGTTCTGTTCTAGTTCTGTTCTAGTTCTGTTCTAGTTCTGTTCTAGTTCTGTTCTAGTTCTGTTCTAGTTCTGTTCTAGTTCTGTTCTAGTTCTGTTCTAGTTCTGTTCTAGTTCTGTTCTAGTTCTGTTCTAGTTCTGTTCTAGTTCTGTTCTAGTTCTGTTCTAGTTCTGTTCTAGTTCTGTTCTAGTTCTGTTCTAGTTCTGTTCTAGTTCTGTTCTAGTTCTGTTCTAGTTCTGTTCTAGTTCTGTTCTAGTTCTGTTCTAGTTCTGTTCTAGTTCTGTTCTAGTTCTGTTCTAGTTCTGTTCTAGTTCTGTTCTAGTTCTGTTCTAGTTCTGTTCTAGTTCTGTTCTAGTTCTGTTCTAGTTCTGTTCTAGTTCTGTTCTAGTTCTGTTCTAGTTCTGTTCTAGTTCTGTTCTAGTTCTGTTCTAGTTCTGTTCTAGTTCTGTTCTAGTTCTGTTCTAGTTCTGTTCTAGTTCTGTTCTAGTTCTGTTCTAGTTCTGTTCTAGTTCTGTTCTAGTTCTGTTCTAGTTCTGTTCTAGTTCTGTTCTAGTTCTGTTCTAGTTCTGTTCTAGTTCTGTTCTAGTTCTGTTCTAGTTCTGTTCTAGTTCTGTTCTAGTTCTGTTCTAGTTCTGTTCTAGTTCTGTTCTAGTTCTGTTCTAGTTCTGTTCTAGTTCTGTTCTAGTTCTGTTCTAGTTCTGTTCTAGTTCTGTTCTAGTTCTGTTCTAGTTCTGTTCTAGTTCTGTTCTAGTTCTGTTCTAGTTCTGTTCTAGTTCTGTTCTAGTTCTGTTCTAGTTCTGTTCTAGTTCTGTTCTAGTTCTGTTCTAGTTCTGTTCTAGTTCTGTTCTAGTTCTGTTCTAGTTCTGTTCTAGTTCTGTTCTAGTTCTGTTCTAGTTCTGTTCTAGTTCTGTTCTAGTTCTGTTCTAGTTCTGTTCTAGTTCTGTTCTAGTTCTGTTCTAGTTCTGTTCTAGTTCTGTTCTAGTTCTGTTCTAGTTCTGTTCTAGTTCTGTTCTAGTTCTGTTCTAGTTCTGTTCTAGTTCTGTTCTGTTCTAGTTCTGTTCCAGTTCTGTTCTAGTTGTGTTCTAAGCTCTTTTCTTATTGATTTAATTACACAAGTAATTGAAACAATATATCATTTAATTGAAAAAGTTTGTTTTACTTTTTTCTTTAAGCTGCTTACAAAACTATGTCACTGTTATTTTGTAAAATACATAATTTAATTACAAAACATTGCATTTTTCCACACCACAAAACTCTTTTTAAATAATTGTTGTTCATAGTCTGTTTATGTCACTACGTACATAAATTCAGAAAACTATGTATTAAATTTTATTATGGAATAAAACATAATAAGTTATAAAGCCATAATATTTAACAAAGAAAAAATATATAAAAAAACAATAATAATAAATACTCTATACAGAAAAAGACCATAAATTATTAAATTTTACAGTTTTAATAAACCAATTGAGCCAGTAAAATATGACTTAATAAATTTATTAATGTCTGCAGTAAAAAATAAACATACAGCAAAACGCAAAGACCACACACAGTAACGCAGACATTTCAGTATTTTTGGTATAAAAAATAGTTGATCATATAAAAATGTCTAAATGTAGTATAGATAAATAAATAAAAGCAAAACTATTAAAAATAAGAGAAAATGGAAAAATTCCTCAAAAATAAACTATTTAAACTGAAGCAAATATTGAACACTTTTTATAACATAATTTTAAATATTTTATATTCAAGTGTTTATACTTATAAAAATGTTTTGCAGTATGCCTTTTTTTTGATTTAAAATAAATTGTTTTAAATATAATTTACAAGGGTTTTATGTTGTTTGGAGAAAATTATACAATTTTGATTATATTGAATTTGTTAGTATGGATTTCATATAACCCTGAATATTTGAAGTTTTTTGTAAAATGAATTTCTTTACTGACATATAAAAAATAGAAGTATTTCGTATACAGTCACCGTGGACATTGGGGCGAATGTACTTAGAATCTGGCAAATAATAATTTACATGATTTTGGCATAAGTGTTTAGTATTGCCCAACCAAAAATACCATACACTGAGTAAATGTGCAAAAACAGTACTCGTTTATAACTTCAATAATTTGTTATTCTTGAGTGATTTTCGGAAGTAGGCTTAATATGGGTCAGTATTAGAAAATAGTCCTATTTCGGAAGGATATTTATGTGGGTACTTGGTGAAATAATAAACCAATTTCAATCTGTGTCGAAAAAAGAAAAAAAAAATCTTATCGAAACATTCTTTAAAATTCCGGGTTCAATTATCCGCTTCACAGTAAACGAATATAAATCAATATTCCGACCATATTTTTTATGAAATTTTCAAACTTTGGCGGACTAACTTTTATTGGTTTTGAAATATTTTTAACATAAGTCATTCGAAGTTTCAAGAAATTAGAAATTAATCACTCTATCAAATTCTATACAGCTGGCACCATAACAGATTCAATTTCCCATATAAGACCAAAACTACATATTGATGGTGGGTGTACAAGATTCGGCACAGCTGAATATAATACTCTTACATTTTAATATTGTTTATTTAAGAGCATTTATCCCTATACTCTTGTTAACCCTTTTATTTGTTTTTATTTTGATGTTTTTTTTTGTTTTAATATTTACTGAAAAGTTATTTGTTTATAACCTAAAGGTTAAAACAAACATTTGCCAATAGTGATGTTGTTTTCAATACTTATTTCAAAATTGTTTTATAAGTTATTAAAAATATAGAAATATGTATGAAAATGTGAATAAATAAACACACATAACTAAATACAGAATATATTTATAAACATTAGGGTGGAGTTGTTTTGTAAGGAGTACAAATAAAAAATGTAGTCAAAGAAAAGTTTATTTTCGGTAAAATTGAAACTGAGAACTAATTTCTGAAATTGATAAAAGTGTTTATGCAAAATCCATAAAGTTTTAATATAACTGCTTTTGTTTGGAAATTTACTTGAGTGCCTCTCCATGATCATTTAATGATCTTTCGTTTGATACCAGCATTTATGTACACTGGTGCATATTCCTCGCACACTACTTTTTTTTTAAAAAGATTGTAAAAATTAAACATGAAAATATTTAGGTGGCTACAAATTTGTTTATTAAATTAGTTAAGACTTCACATAAAATATTGTTTACAAAAAAAATTCATTTGTACTTTATTTATTTTTTTTTTACATAATTTTCGAAATTAACAGCCATTTTTAAGGGTATTTTCCTATAAACGCACTTTAATTGATGGGCCACTGTAGCATTATTAATAATGTGTGGATGATCCTTTGTTATGGATTGTTTCAAAAATACGGTCTGGCATTGATTCCACTAATTTTTTAAGCAGATCGGAATCAATTTCCTCCCAGACTTGTTTAATTCTTAGTTTCAGCTCTGTCACAGTCATTATGCTTTCATTCTGGGCATTATTTTCATAAACTTTACTGGCCATGTATCCCCACAAGTTCTCCATTGGGTTTAAGTCTGGACTACAAGCCGGCCAGTCCAACAGAGGCATTCTGTGTTCATTAAACCAAGATTTCGATTGCTTAGAAACATGGAATGCAGCATTATCTTGTTGGAATATGCAATCTTCATACATTTTTTCATCCATAAATGAGAGAAGAGCATCTTCCAACAGTTCGTTATAATTCGCACTATTAATTTTTGTCGGAACAAAACATATTTTCGACTTGCCAACTGCAGAATACGCGGCCCAAACCATAAGACTGCCACCACCGAAATTACGTTTTGACATCCGAACATCGTTTGATCTAAAATCGTGCCAATAGCATGAGTATGAGTCAGGACTAGAGATGCTAATCGGGACTGATTTCTGAAAATCCTGGGGATCGGGATTTGGTAAAGAATCCCGAAATCCCGACCCGGGGTTTCGGGATTTTCGGGAAATCTAAAATCCCGAAAATTATAAGAAAGAAACGTAAATAATTATGTCTTTACAATTGAAAGTAAATTTTTTATTTAGCAAAAATTATAAGAAAGAAACGTAAATAATTATGTCTTTACAATTGAAAGTAAATTTTTTATTTAGCAATTAATTTTTATTAGACACTAAAAAGCATACTATTGCATCTATGGTTTCGTCTGCCTTTCTGGAACGAATTTTGTTTCCGACATATGCTGCTGCCGAAAAACATCTTTGATTTGGCAAAACCGTTTGCAAATACTTATAACAAATCTGCAAGTATTTTCCTCTTGTTCTTTCTGAAATAAAGAGATCTATTTCTTTTGCAAGCTACAAATCTACATTACAACTTGGTTTCGTTATTGTTATTTGGGGTTTTTACATTTATTAATATTATCTTTTAGCCTTTGAGCAATCGAAATATTTTTTTTGTTCGAGCTCCTCATCTGAGACACAGAGGCGACACGGCAAAAAAAATATATTTTTCTCTTTCGCTCGAAACAATTTCAACTGGTTTGGTTTTGTGCTTATTTATATAGTTGTTTGTTTTAACGCACTATCTGTATTAAATCGCAAATTTGTTTTCTCTTTCTATCGAAACAATTTCAAAAAAAGCTGATTTTAGTGTTTTTGAACTGTCAAATTTGACGCCTCTGTATACTTTGTGTCTGAGATAAAATCAATTTCGTTTGAAGAGGATTTAAATTGAGTTTTGTTAGATAACTTACAAAAAAATGTGAAGAATTGATTTTCCAGAACCCCACTCTAGGAAAACCAAAAATACCGCTTTCCTTTATTAACTGTGTTGTAGCAGGAGTTGAGCTTAACAACTCTGCTGAACATCACTTTGCGATATTTAGGCATGTAGAATGTCAAAATGCATAAAAAGGCACACAAAAATGACAACATCCCCTATTTATTTATGAAAAACGGGATTTGGAAAATCCCGGGATTTAAAATTTAAAAATCCCGAAAACCCCGGGATTTTCGGGAACGAGATTCCCCGTTTGGCATCTCTAGTAAGGACCGTCTAAATTAAATTTTTTTCGTTCATATATTTTCTTGCGAATTTTAAACGATTTTCTTTATGGTGCTTTTTTAACATTGGTTTACATTTCGGCTTTTTCCATTTTATGTTTTCATCGTTTCGTAAATGTGTGAAACATGTTTGGAACTCACTGGAAGATTCAATTTATTCTTTATTTGTGTGGAATTCAATTTGTTGCGGGTTGCTTCTTGTTTTATTAGATTAAGTTGTCTTCTTGTTAGTTTTGTATTTCCCTTTGTAGGTTTGCGAACACCATAATTTTCACCTTTCTTCAAGAAATTTCACATCACACTTTCCGAACGATCGATTTTACGTTCAATATCTCTATTGAAATATCCTTGCTCGTGAAAAAATTTAATTTGAATCTTTTCTTGGTCGGACAAAAAAGTTCCCTTGGGCAACTTTAAAAGTGATGAAATTTATTGATTCAAATAGAAAAAGTTGCAGTAAATTGAGATGTTACTATTAGAAACGTACCTTCGGTTGAAAAAAAACTAAAATTGATAATATTTTATTTTTGGTAACTTTTTTAAAAACAAATTTCACGTCTGCGTTTATACGAATCTTCCACTTAAAATAGCACCAAGAACATTTGATCGCATAATTAAGGCAAACAACAAGAATAAGAAAAAAAACTTAATTACTTTCAAAAAGTACCGTTAAGTTGTCTTTCATTAAAAAAGTTAAATTTTGGTTTTTGATGAGAACAACAAAAATACAGAAAAAAATTAAGTGCGTTTATAGGAATATGCTCCAGTGTATGTTGCTTTAGATCAGTGGCTGGCATAAATAGAGCATGCAACTTGGATTACAGTAATAACAATTGAGTTGTTATAGATAAGATGAGTGCTGACCACTGCTTTTGAGTAAATATTAGAAACAAACCTTTGTGTTTTTTTTTAGCTAATTTTGAGCAATATTTTGCTGCCTCCCTAATTTACATATTTATTTTGTGTTTCAAATTCCACTCTATTAAATCGGCTTTGAAATATAATACAAAACAAAATGTTTTAAAAAGGATTTTAATATGTAGTAGACAAACTCTAAATAACAATAAAAGCTAAATCCTTTTAAAGCTTAACAACTTGCATTTTTTAGTATTACAATAAAATTTTTCATAAAAAAGGGTTATTGTTTTCATGAGTATTTAAATAAAAAAATTACATAGAAAACAAATCAATTGAAAATATTTAATAGTTTAAAAAGCTTAAATGTTATTTATTTATTTATTAATACTTACTATTGTACTATAACAAAAATATTTCTAAACGGATGAAAATTAAAAAAAAAAATTTTAAATTAAACTTGTATTATAAAGTGGTGATTTATTTCTTTGATGTTTTCAAGGATCATTTAATTATTTTTGGTACCTATGTATTTCAAAAAACAAGTAAGAAATTATGGTCGGTCCAGCCCGACCATATAATACCCTACACTAAGTAAAAAAGCAAAAACATTTTTTTTTTTAAAATTTCAATAATTTATATTTTTGAGTGATATTCGGAAGTGGGCCTTATATGGGGGCTATGACCAATTATGGACAGATCACCATGAAATTAGGTCGTGTGATTTGTGTCTATATGAAAGTTTACTATGTTGAATTTTGTGAGTATACCAAAATTTTTAAGCGATTTATGCACGTTAAAGTAATTTTCGGGAGCGGGTCTATATGGGAGCTATGACTAATTATGAACCGATCGCAACAAAATTTGGTGACATGCATTTTGTATATATAAAACTTATTTGGAGCGAAATTTGTGTAGATACATAGATAAATAAACATTTATGACCGATAAAGTCCAATTTCGGTTGGACATTTGTATGGGGGCTAGGTGAAATAATGGACAGATTTCACCCAGTTTCAATAGGCTTCGATTCTAATATGTACCAAATTTGATTGAAATATCTTCAAAATTGCGACCTGTACTCTGCGCACAAGGTTTACATGGACAGCCAGCCGACCAGCCGACCAGCCAGACGGACGGACGGATATCGTTTAATCGACTCAGAAAGTTATTCTAAGTCGATCGGTATATTAAGGTGGGTGTTAGACTAATATTTTTGGGCGTTACAAACATCTGCACAAACGCATAATACCCTCCCCACTATGTTGGTGTAGGGTATAATAAACAAGTAAGAAAGTCAAGCCAGACCATACGATACGCTACACCAAGTATATGATTATAAATAGTTTTTTTCTGATATGAAACTTATTTATTTGCATTGAATCTTATTTTAATAGCAACATTTTTAATATAGTTATTTATGCTCGTTAAATCTTTCAGCCACGGTTTTACGTTTATGATTGTTTAATCCATTAATTAATCATTTTGACTTGGCCAAAACAAACGAAATATCTGTGTAGGAGAGACATTCTCTATTTATACCCTTCACCTTCGTGAGAAGGGTATATATACGTTTATCATTCCGTTTGTAATTTCCACAATATAATTTTCCGAACCTATGTCCGTATGTCTTTCTGTCTGTTGAAATCAATTTTGTGAAGACCCCAGATATCTTCTGGATCCAAATCTTTAATAATTCTGTCAGACATGCTTTTGAGAATTTTCCTATTTCAAATCAGCAAAATCGGTACACAAATAACTGAGATATGAGAAAAAAACCAGGACAACCTCGATTTTTTACCTATTTTTGATCTATATCTGGATTACTAAGACATAATTAAAGACTATATGGATATCAAATGATAGATATTTTAATGACCTTTGCAACGAAATATTTTTTAACCCGAATTTTTTTTTCACCAAAAAAAAAATTAAAAAACCAAATTTTTTTTTTTTAAATTTAAAAAAAAAATTTTTAAATTTAAAAAATTTAAAAATAATTCGAAAAAATTTTTTTTCCAGAAAATTAAAAAAAACAACTTTGGACAAAAAAAAATTTTGTTTACTTATAAATATTTAAAATTTGTATTTTGAAGTATAATTTGGTGAAGGGCACAGCCGAATATAGCTCTCTTACTTGTTCAATCTAAAATTGGTTCCTGGTTTTGGTTTCAACACAGCAGTTTGGATAGATAAGTCACTATCAGGAGTATGAGCCACATTTCATTTAGGTATGTCTTTGTCGATTTCAAGACTGCATACTTACCAGCCAAAAGTATACCTTCCAACAAAATGTCCAACAAAATGTCTTTTACAAGGTGGCGCAAAAGAAATCCTCCTTTCAGAAAATACTATAAATTTTGCGATTGGCCCCTAATGTCAGTTCTGTTTTGACATTTGTGTAGTAAACACATGCGAAATACACGTTAATAAACAATGTTACGCTACACTGCTCCAGAACGCGGAATATAGCTGACTATAATCCAATAATCGGTCGGTTTTTTCATTAAAAATAATCATGAGTGATGAGGCCCATTTCCATCTTAACGGGTACGTAAATAAGCCAAATTTACGCTTCTGGGGCACTGAAAATCCGCGTGTAACCCAGGAAGAGCCGCTCAAAGTCACTGTAAGGTGTGCTGTTTTCGCTGGAGGAGTCATCGGACCTTTTTTCTTCGAAGACGTCGCGGGCCAAACGGTTACTGTGAATGGTGAGCGCTACAGAGCAATGATCAACGAGTTCTTTTTGCCGCAACTTGATGAATTGGGATTGGAAACATGTGGTTCCAACAGGACGGTGAAACGGCACACACTGCACGTGCCACAACCGATATGCTGAAGGATGCATTTCCCGGGCGCCTAATCTCCCGTTTTGGCGATTTGCACTGGCCAGCAAGATCGCCTTATTTGACCGCTCCAGACTTCTTTTTGTGGGGCTTTTTGAAGTCGCGGGTTTATGTCAACAAGCCTCAGACTCTTGCAGCTCTTAAAGACAATATCCGTCAAGAATGTGAGCACCTATCGCCGGAAGTTTTGGCTAAAGTGATGGAAAATGCCACAAAAAGGGCTCAAATGACAATCAACTGTGGCGGCGGCGATTTACATGACATCATATTCTCGACTTGATGTAAAACAAATTAAAAGACCAAGTAAAAATAATCCACAAGAAGAATCAAAGTTGTTAATTTTTTTTTTTAATTACAGCCAAAAAACATCGGAAGTTTACTTTTGGGCCACCTTGTATATTCACTTTCATTGAGTACACACAGTATCCTTACAAAATAAACCTATTTCAGTCACAGTGGTTAGTAATCTAACCACTCTATTACTTACGTTATTTATCAAAGAGTATCTTATAAAATATTACTTTGTTAGCACAAGAGAACCAAACAAACATTAAATAACAAAGTAACACTGAATTCGATGAACAATAAACACTCAGAGCTTTTTCATTGAATAAAAAAAATGTTTTAAAGACACTAGCAAAGGTGGTTAGAAAAGTAACCACTAAACCCTATATGGGAGCTATGGAAAATTATGGACCAATCGGTACTAACTTTGGTAGTGTGAGTTCATTTTATATAAAACTTATTTGTGCTAAATTTAATGTTTAATTGTTTATGTCATGGATATATAACCATATACGGACACCAGTACGTGATAAAAGACCAAAACAAAATACCCGTGTCTCCCAGTTTTGCCCAAAGTCATGCACTTTTTTTTATGGGCCCCCAAAGATTTGGCGCCACGGTGTCATTTTTGCAAAAAAGTGATAATTTTCTCAGGCTCATATCATGCAAACAGTTCGGAATATTGATTTACTCTCTGAGGCAAAGTTGTAGCTCTTGTCATAAAGAACAAAAATTGTAAAATAAAATCTAAAAAACTTCATCTTCAAGATCAAAATCGAAAAAAAACTTTACAATTTTTTACCTTTTTTTCCCCTGTTCAGGTCCATAGGTAGCAAACCGTTCAATAAATAGGCTTTGTCCCAGGGGCAATATACAAGTTTGTGCCAAATTTTTTCGAATTATGTTTGAAATTTCAACCTGTAGTTTGATTACAGGGTTTACATGTATGGACGTTCAGTCCATACGGTCGGTCCGACATCGCTCAAACAACTCAGAAAGTGATCCTGAGCAGATTTGTATACTTTAAGGTGGGTGTTGGGACAATATTTTTGCACGTTGCAAACATCACCCACAATGGTGGTGTAGGGTATAAATAGTCTTCCAATAGGGAATTCCGAATTTTGCCGAATTGGCTCTCATTTATTCAGTTTCATTTTCCAAATCACGATGGACGGAGATAGCGTTTAAAAACTCGTCAACGGCTATCTCTTCTACTGCTCGAATATACCTCAATATGTGTAATAAATACTAATAAATATCATTACTAAACCACTTCTAAGTAATCTACAAGGTATGCAGTCGTCTTTATAAGACAAATTAAACAACAATGTTAAAACATTTCCCAGTTTTTATAACAAAATTTTAATTTCCTGTGCTTTTTTTTATTTCACATTTTGTTTTTTTTATTATTTCTAATTTACTTTAATTGTGCTTTTGTTTCGCACATTAAATGACTTTAATTGCATCAATGATTTTTACAGCAAATAATGTTTAAATCTAAATACGCCTTTAGCCATAAATCCAGTGTAATGACAGTAATTAAATTTAAATATTTTATTAATTTACCAGCTGTACATAATTGTTTAAGTACTTCTTTCACAACGTATTCGCTCATGTATATAACTAAATAAATTTTGTATTTATGTCTAACATGCATTTATTTAAACCTTTAGATATTCAAAACATATAATACGCAAACAATATCAAAATCGACAATTATTTACTAACATTTTTACATTGAAATTATAAATTAAACAACAGTTTTTGTAACTACATAAACAGGCGAAGAGAAAAACTACTAAATGGAAACCAGTGAACAATTTGAAAGGGGGGTAGATAATTAAAAGAATGTTTAACAGTTTTCAGAGATTAAAATTTTCAAAAATGGTGCAAATAAAAGAAGTGTCCCCCGTTCTTGATGTAAACACAACTAATTACATATAACCAAAATATTCTTAACTAATTGAGAATTATATTGATTATTTGCCTGCTTCAGAAACTATTTCTCATAGGGAGACAAAAAAAACCTAAGATGGTTGTCAAAAACAAAAAAATCTGATTCTAAAATTTCTCAAATTTTACATTTTCGAAAATTTTTTTAAACGAATTTTTAAGTAGTTAAGAAGTTGTAAATTATTTTCTGGAATCTAATAAATGCTAAATAAGGATTAAAAATGCCAATTTTAATGGTTGCATCTATTATGGTTTAGCATGGCTACCGATTTTAGTTTGTTGGATTTCGAGGAAATCTTGATTTTTATTACTGCCCCGGCTTCTCCCGGTAGCAATTACTAATGTTAGTTCGTCAAGTTTCTCCAACCCTGTCTGTTCTTATTTATTTGCAAATAAAATATCTAAATTTGTACTGCATACTCTAGGGGCTTTTTTATTACAGTTGACTGGACTCAAAAAAGCCGGTTTTAGCCGTAATTTTGTATTTTTTTTTTCTTTACAAACCATCTCCTGGAAATTTCGAATCGAATAAAAAAAAAATCAGCCATATTGCTCCAGCCGTTCTCACATGATGACATTACATACATGGACCATTTAATTATACTCTACACCACCATAGTGGGGAAGGTATTATGCGTTTGTGCAGATGTTTGTAACGCCCAAAAATATTAGTCTAACACCCACCTTAAAGTATACCGATCGACTTAGAATCACTTTCTGAGTCGATTAAACGATGTCCGTCTGTCTGACTGGCTGTCCATGTAAACCTTGTGCGCAGAGTACAGGTCGCAATTTTGAAGATATTTCGTCCTAATGAAACTGGATAAAATCGGTCTATTATTTCGCCTAGCCCCCATACAAATGTCTCCTCGAAATTGGACTTTATCGGTCATAAATGTTTAATTTATATATGTATCTCCACAAATTCCGCTCCAAATAAGTTTCATATACACAAAATTCATGTCACCAAATTTTGTTACGATCGGTCCATAATTAGTCATAGCTCCCATATAGACCCGCTTCCGAAAATCACTTTAACGTGCATAAATCGCTTAAAAATGTTGGTATACAAACAAAATTCAACATAGTTAACTTTAATATAGACATAAATCACACGACCTAATTTCCTGGTGATCGGTCCATAATTGGTCATAGCCCCCATATAAGGCCCACTTCCGAAAATCACTCAAAAATATAAATTATTGAAATTTTAAAATACTCCATATGTGTTTTACAGCTTTTAAATATATAACAAGTAAGAGGGCTATATTCGGCTGCACCGAATCTTTTATACCCTTCACCCAAATTATACTTTAAGATAATTATTAAAAGAAAATTTTTGGTGAACAAAAAAAATTGATTCATAACATTTTTGGGAGAAAAAATTGTAGTTTTAAAAAAGATGTTGGTGGAAACAAATTTTGTGAAAACTATCTTAGCCATTTATTTGTATGTTTAAATAGCTATATATTAGAGTGTCCCATAGAATTAAATTTTTTGAAATGTTGAAACGGTACCCCCTGAAACCTTCGTAATGACCTAAAATACCAACAAAAAATTTAACCCGTGCCGACTTTCGATTTAGTTTTGAGGTGCATTAACAAGGGTTAAAAATGCATTTTTTTCAGTTTTTATTTTTAAATTTTGCAATTAAATAATTACTTTTGCAATTTAATTTAAAAGGATCGAAATGTGTACGTAATTGTCGGTCTAATAAGATATAAATGACAAAAAATTGGTTAAAAAATGTTAAAGTTATTAAAAAATCGCCATTAACGTGTCTTAGGCTACTAGAACAAGAAATGTAAGAACAAAATTAACATATTTTGAGAAATATTAAAACAAAAGTGTATTCTTACTTAAAATATATCCATATTTACTTGCATATGAGTTTTTAACTTCATAGGATACAGTTAACCTATTCGCAGGTATAACCTAAAAAAAATATTTTTTTTAAAGGCAGTTTCAAAACTCCAATTTCAAATTTTTAAAAATTTTGTTAAACAAATTTCAGAATTTTTTGATCATCACATGGGGATTTATTTACAACATAATAGGAAATAAAAATGTGGAAACAAATATGTCAATACCTCCTAGAGTTTTTCCATGCCTGCGATATAAATTTTGTGATTTTCGAGAAAAACAAATTTTTTGGCCATATTTTGGCGAATAAGCCTAATTTCCTTACTGTTATTAATTTTAAGTAAAATCTGTTCAGAATATTATAGTCCAGGTAATTTTATATATAGTCTGAAAGTTTTCCTAAAATCGGAAAACGCTAACCCTTAAATCGTGAAGGTCAAAAGTCAAATTTTTCAATACTTGGAATTTCTAATGGAAAGATAAAATGTTATATATTTTTGTGACGATTTTGATGAAACTTAAGAAAAATATAACATGAAGTCTAGTATTTACAATAACAGTAGAAAAATGGAAATTAACCCATAAATCAACAAATTTAATTCTAAGGGACACTCTACTATATATGTAAGTTGTATAATATTGATATATCAATAATTTTTCTAGCCATTATGGCTTCCACAAAGCATTTCTATCTTACACGATTTGTTGGAGTTGCTTTCGCTTCTTCCCATGTAAGATTGCACTGTCCTATTTCCTGGAGTATCTTTGGTCGACTACGACTTCTTTTTAGTGTTTGACTAATAAAGTTGGCACCAAAAATCCAACATAATCTGTGTGGTACCTTTTGGTTTCTGTACCTTAAAGAACTTTTAAAATTTTTAAACAAATGTTTATTATAAAATTTTTAATTTTTAGAATAGTAGCACTCGCCGCACAGTGGTATGAGAATAAAAAAGAGGGAAATAAATCTGTAACTTATAAACCCTTACGCCGATTTGAATGACGCGCAAAGAGGTAGTGTAGTCGAATTTAAGTTTTGAATTTGGACCTCATGAGCCCACCAGGAGCGGGACCAGGGGTTCCCAAAGTAGGACACCTCGGGTATGTTCAATTTTTAAAATGATCCTATTTAGAATCTCCTCTCCACATTTAGAATCTCCTCGTCGAGCACTACATAAAACTTCGTCGTAGCTATCAATTATCTCTTATAGCTTAGGAGATATTCGCATTTGAAAATTTAATTTTCAACATTTTTACCCACCCTACTCCAGTTTTTTGGTGACCGCGGCTCCAAATATTCCCCGATTTTATCCATTTTTCTTTTATAGAATTAACAATAGATGTATATATCAAAGAAAGAAGTGTTTAAAAACCATGGCTGAGTCCAAAGTTATATTCATTTGAATTTAAAAAAATTAAAAAAGGCGATTTTTCGCGATTTTTTTTTTTGGAAAAAAGTACTTTTATTCTTTTTAAGTTATCTAAAAAATTTCTGACAGGATGTATAATGAATTTTTACTTTTTGAAAAGCTAACTTTACGCCAAATATTTTAAATGAAAAAAACATTTATAATTTTTGATACCGACGGGAGCAGGTCCATTCAAAAAATGCCTATTTTTTATGTAAAATTCAACTTTAGGGCAAAAATTCTCAAATCGCATATTCGATATCAAAATATAGTAACCTATTTTAGATGGCCCAATAAGTTCTTAATTATTTTGTAAAGGGTTCCGATAACCCCGCCCCTGGTATGGATATTATAGCCAAAAAACAAAAAAATCCCATTTTTCAAGATTTTTTTGGGAATTGCGGAATACTTGATAACAAATTTCAAAATTTGTTTTTATTTTTCCATTTTAAATAGAAAAATCTACATAACTGTGAAATTTCATTAAAAAATATTCATAAATAAAAATTTTATTTCAATTTGAAAAATTTGTATCTATGCAAAATTCAATAAAAAGCATTTTTTGTCATATTTTTCAAAAAAGTATTCCATGAATTTTTTAATTGTCAAAAGTTATATACATTTTTGAAAAGTAGACAAAATCCTCTATCCATTGATATATAACATGTCTACCTTATGTTTTTTACATGTCAAATAAATTAGGGAAAACTAAAGAACTCGCTGAGAATATGGATTTGAAGTTATTCGTCAGAAAATTAGTAGAAAATATACTCTAAATTTCAAAGAAATGGGAGTTTGAGATAATCCACACTGAGTCAAATTAAAATGGAATTACGCAATAATGAATTCCCATTAGCGAAGACCTTTTATGGAGTTATTATTTGATACAATTTCTCATAATAATAAGCATAAAATTCCGAAATTATTGATTTATATTTCGAAAAAATAACAAAACGTTTTTTTATAAACAATACTTGTATCAAAATTTTCAATCTTTGTTGGGAAACTAAGACCTAATTAATATCTAGTATGCATCTAGTTAGCCTGGGCGATATTTGTCTTCAGTGTCAAGAATAGCACGACCCATATCTTGCACGTTTCAAATTAAAGAAGTAAAACAATACCTCGTACATAAGACGATTCGTTGGTACAAAAATCGAAATTTTGGAAGCAAAAAGAAAAAAAGTGTAACAGTGTAAACTATAATATTCAATAACTAAGTGGTAATAAATGACATTTATGTACCTTTCAAAAGGATTTTTGGGGGCTTCGGAAAGATAATTTCAACAGACATACGGACTGACATGGCTATATCGACCTCGCTTTCTATAGCGATCCGGGGTATATAAACTTTATGGGGTCGCTAATGAAAAATAATAAAATTACAAACGGCATGACAAACTTATATATACATCTTTGCAACTCATGGTGAATGGTATAAAACTAAATATTTCTTTGTGTTTACTTTACTTTCCTTTCTCTCTCACTCTCTCTTTCATTTAACCGCCATCACTTTATATTTTTTTGAATTACTGTAGTGTAGGTGTGTTATCGTTTACTGTTGCTGCTCTTGTAATTTGGCGTTTGTTAAATAATTTGTTGATTTACAAATAAACACCATATTTATTTCATGCTAAATATAATTTAAATTTTACACGACATTGTTTGCTTGTTTGTTTATTATTTTTGTTCGTTATACAGATTTTTGGCATAAAAGTTACGTATTTAACAAATGTTGAATTTGTTATACCTGCTGCTGCTACTTTTAGCCTGGCGTTTAGATTTCATTACTTGTTTATTATTGTTGTTGTTTTTGTAGGGATAACAAAATAATTTCCCTGTTTAACATTTTTAGCATGAAAAACAATTTTGTTGTTGTTTGGTTTTATTGTTGAGATTTATGTATTTCAATTATATTATTTAGAATTACTATAAACATACATGCGGTTAAATGGAAACACGGCATTAAATCGTAAGTACATAATACAATATATGACATTTAATATAGTGGGAAGCGAAATAATAGTACAGAACTAATTTTAATGGAAACTAGAGTGAGGCAAAAAAGAATATAGGAAAACATTAATACTTATATTTTCATTAAAGAGTACAACAGTAGCCAGCATTTGGAAAGTTCAGGTCCAAATTGACTCTCGGAATTTCATATATCTTTTTAGAGCTATTATCTCTGTAATGTTTGTGTCCATCTGACATTTCTTAATTAGTTCGAACAAATCAGATGGTTTCATACGATTTTTATATTGACAATAGTGAAAAAGTTAGCAGGGCGATCTAACATTTTGAACTGAGAAGTCAGAAAGTAACGTACAAGCTAAATTGGTACTAGTACGTTATGTAATTTCAAATATATCTGCTATTTTTATGCTCTTTTCTATTTTGATGACAAAATGTTTGTATTGATGTAGCACATTAGACTGGTTTAATATTGCATGAAAGAAAATAAATTCGTAATAATGGTGATAGTTCCCCTTAAAATTGTTCATTTTCATGCTAAACACAAATACTTGGAGAAATATAAAAGCCCTAATCTTACATTACAGATTTAAAGTTGTGGCCGAAGCATGGTGACCAAAGATGGTTTCAGTGTTTGAGGTGTTTGATTCTTAGGCCACATACTTATGATGTGTTTGAAAGTCTAGCTGCTTACTTACTACTCCATGTATGTGTTATTTTATCGTATCTTAACAATGGTTTTAATATAAACATAAAAAATATATTTGGTATGTATAAAAAATTAATGACTTCGAATGGTGTTGAAACACACTAGAAAGCTATGGCAAAGGCAAAAGTTCATTAACAACCTGTACAAAAATAAGTACCAACTCTACTAGATAAGGTAATATGCTGGGTAACGACCACTCATTACAAAATAATGTATGACTTAAAAATACGGCATTTACAATAGATGGCGTAATTTTTAACTCGTTTTTTTTATAACTTTTGTGTTATTTTGTAGGAACCAACCAACTTGTGAAATGGATGTCTTGCTCCAAGGTTAGTTCTATTGAATAGTAATTCATATACAATTTTTCAACAAGATCGGTTAGAATAAGAGGGGGTAAAAATTTGACATGTTGGCCAAACAGGTGTTTTTTCTCATCCATGTAACTTATTACCTATTGTTCTTAGCAAAATATGTATGTCCCAATAATTTTTTTTAAAAAATTTTAAAAATTAAACAAGAACATATTTAGGGTTCTACAAATTTGTTTATTAAATTAGTTAAGACTTCACTTAAAATATTGTTTACAACAAAAAATTCATTTGTACTTTATTTATTATTTTTTACTTAAATTTCGAGATTAACAGCCATTTTTAAGGGTATAAACGCACTTTAATTTATTGTAGCATTATTAATAATGTGTGGATGATCCCTTGTTATGGATTGTTTCAAAAATACGGTCTGGCATTGATTCCACTAATTTTTTAAGCAGATTGGAATCAATTTCCTCCCAGACTTGTTTAATTCTTAGTTTCAGCTCAGTCACAGTCATTATGCTGTCATTCTGGGCATTATTTGCATAAACTTTACGGACCATGTATCCCCACAAGTTCTCCATTGGGTTTAAGTCCGGACTACAAGCCGGACAGTCCAACAGAGGAATGCTATGTTCATTAAACCATGATTTGGATTGCTTAGAAACATGGATTACAGCATTATCTTGTTGGAATATGTAATCTTCATCCATTTTTTCATTCATAAATGAGAGAAGAGCATCTTCCAACAGTTCTTTATAAATCGCACTATTAATTTTTGTCGGAAAAAAACATATTTTCGAATTGCCAACTGCAGAAAACGCTGCCCAAACCATAACACTGCCACCACCGAAATTACGTTTTGACATCCGAACATAGCATGAGTATGAGTCAGGACCGTCTAAATTAAATTTTTTTCGTCAGAGAAAATTACTTTTTTCCACTCATCTGTCCAATTCGTATATTTTCTTGCGAATTTTAGACGATTTTCTTTATGGTGCTTTTTTAGCATTGGTTTACATTTCGGCTTTTTCCATTTTATGTTTTCATCGTTTCGTAAAATGGTGCAACGTGTTTGGAACTCACTGGAAGATTCAATTTATTCTTTATTTGTGTGGAATTCAATTTGTTGCGGGTTGCTTCTTATTTTATTAGATTAAGTTGTCTTCTTGTTAGTTTTGTATTTCCCTTTGTAGGTTTGCGAACTCCATAATTTTAACTTTTCTTCAAGAAATTTCGCACCACACTTTCCGAACGATCGATTTTACGTCCAATTTCTCTATTGGAACATCCTTTTTTTGGTAAATTTTTAAAAACAAATTTCACGTCTGCGTTTATACGAATCTTCCACTTAAAATAGCACCAAGAACATTTGATCGCATAATTAAGGCAAACAACAAGAATAAGAAAAAAAACTTAATTACTTTCAAAAAGTACAGTTAAGTTGTCTCTCATTAAAAAATTAAAATTTAGTTTTTGGATGAGAACAACAAAGATATAACAAAAATACCGAAACAAATTAAGTGCGTTTATAGGAAAAAAAAAAATAAAAACTTTTTTGACTTTTTTTTTTCAAAATAGGCCCTTTTTTCTCAAAAGAAAGGAAAATATCTAAGCTTTCTTTTGAGAAAAAAGGGCCCATTTTTAAAAAAGTCAAAAGTCAAAGTTTTTGATTTCGGAAAAAAAATTATTTTTTTTTTTTAAATATTAAAGCAATAGCTATTTGGGACACATTTTGCTAATAACAATAGGTAATAAGTTACATGGATGAGAAAAAACACCTGTTTGGCCATCATGTAAAATTTTGACCGCCTCTTACTCTGAGAGCTCTCGACCGATCTTGTTGCAAAATTGTGTTTGAATTACTATCTAATCGGAAGACATCGATTTAAAAAGTTGGTTACATGACCTCATAATTTCATTTATTCTCACTTACTTATTGAACATTATAGTCTAAACAACAAATTATTTTTTGCTTCGAAAATGTCGAATTTTGTGTCAACAAAGCATCACATGCGGGAAGTTTTGCTTTACTTCTTTAATTTGAAACAAGTAAGAGCGATATTTGCGGCTGTGCCGAATCTTATATACCCTTCACCAAATTATACTTAAAAATATTTTTTAAATATTTTTATTTAAACAAAATTAAATTTTTTTTAAAAATTTTTTTTTCCAAATTGTTTTTTAATTTTTCTAAAAAAGTTTTTTCCAATTTTTTTTTTAAATTTTTTTAATTTTTAAAAAAACATTATTTTCAAAAATTAATTTATGACAAAAAAAATTTTTTTGCTAAAAAAAAGTTTGGGTTAAAAAATATTTTTCTCGATTTTGACCCATTGTTGGTACAACTTACTCTAGCCTTATATACATCGTTGCAATGGACTTTGAAATATCTATCATTAGATATCCATATTATCTATATTAATGACTTAGTTATCCAGATATAGATCAAAAATAGGCCAAAAATCGAGTTTTTCCCTTTTTTCCTAATATCTCAGCCATTTATGGACCGATTTTGCCGATTTTAAATATCAACCGAGCCGGAAGAATTCCCGATATATTGATGTATGAATCATGTATGTATGTTATTTGGGGGATTCGGGAAGTTGATTGCAACATACAGACAGACGGTCATGGATATATCAACTTCGCTATCTATAACGATCGAGAATATATATACTTTGTGGGGTCGCAAGTGAAACATGTAGAAATTACAAACGGAATGACAAACTTATATATACCCTTGCCACTCATGGCGAAGGGTATAAAAAAGTGCCGCAGAAGAACAATGATTACCAGGGCAACCAAAAATATGCAATATCATATTTTTTGCTTTGCGTTGTATAAACATATGAGTTAATTATTTATCCGTTTTAGACAATTTTAAGAATTTTGGCATCGATTTGTTAGTGCATATTTTTGCATATTTTACTCTTTACTGCATATTTTAGCATATTTTGCGTTTTATAGCATATTTTTGCATATTTGACTCATAAGTGCATATGTTCGTTGCATATTTTCTTTCTTTTCATTAGTTTGTTCTCTTAATACAATTTTAAAATATACATGGATATCGATAGACGAAACAATGGGTGAGAAAGGAAGAAAAATAGGAAATGTCATGGTATTTTTAGTCCCAATCATAAAATTCCAACAAAAATATTTCTTTAATTGTCACAGTTTTAACTAGAACAAGTAAGAAAGTATGGTCGTTCAAGCCTGACCATATAATACCCTACACTAAGTAAAAGAGCAAAAACATTTTTCTTTTAAAATTTAAATAATTTATATTTTTGAGTGATTTTCGGAAGTGGGACTTATATGGGGGCTATGACCAATTATGGACCGATCACTATGAAATTAGGTCGTCTGATTTATGTCTCTATGAAAGTTTGCTATGTTGAATTTTGTGAGAATACCAACATTTTAAGCGATTTATGCACGTTAAAGTGATTTTCGGAGGCGGGTCTATATGGGAGCTATGACTAATTATGGACCGATCATAACAAAATTTGGTGACAAGAATTTTGTATATATAAAACTTATTTGGAGCGCAATTTCTGGAGATACATTTATAAATTAAACATTTATGACCGATAAAGTCCAATTTCGGAAGGACATTTGTATGGGGGCTAGGTGAAATAATGGACCGATTTTAGCCAGTTTCAATAGGCTTGGTCCTTGGGCCGAAAAAATAATATGTACCAAAATTGATCGAAATATCTTCAAAATTGCGACCTGTATACTGCGCACAAAGTTTACATGGACAGCCAGCCAACCAGAACGACGGGCGGACATCGTTTAATCGACTCAGAAAGTGAATCTACTTTAAGGTGGGTGTGACTAATATTTTTGGGCGTTACAAACATCTGCACAAACGCATAATACCCTCCCCACTATGGTGGTGTAGGGTATAATGATATAAAAGTGATTTTTATAGCTTTATGTAGAATAGAAATATTTCGAGAAATTTATCCGAAACATCCGGAACATGGGGCACATTGATTGAGCAAGTAAAATATACCACTACTTACAAAAACAAAGTTTGAAGTATAAGGCAGTTTAAAAGATGAGACAAATTAACTCTACGGAAATCTAAAAAAAAGATTCAGTTTGAACATTTAAAACTTAAGAAAACATATACCCAGTATGCAAAATGATTCGAAGGTATATCGAAAGTGAATCATTTTTTCGTAAAATTTTATCGATATCGACTTCGATATAATGTCGAGAATGTGCGTGTTTTCCTAAGTAGAGTGCAGAGCGATAAAGAGTCGAAAATCGTTTATTATTCTGATTCTAATTTTTATCGATATACTATGCCTTTTTCGGTATTAGAAATGTTCTAAAATGATTCGATTTCGATTAAATATATAAACAATTTCGTATACTTTATACCATCGAGCAATTTGTTCTTGAAATAATGATTATTCAATACCTTTATTATTATTCAATAATGTTGCGTTAGATGTGTTTTCATTTTCAAATGCAATAAACTCTGCACATATTTCTGATGTTTGCTGATTTTGAAGATTCGAATTGTCAAAACAACATCAATAATTGGCTGATCTTTTCTTTTAAGACGTCTTCGATCCATTTTTTGTGTTAAACTATATTTTAATGAATATGTTATTGATAGGATAATAAATAAAATTTTATTTTCTCACAAATTGACAAAAGAATAATATGTATGTATATGAATTTGTCAATTTGTGAAAAAATAAAATTTGGCATTAAAAAAAAACTCGAACATTATTCACCATTTCTATAAAATATTAAAATACGATATTCTAAAAAATGTAGATTGGATAGAGCATCATAATAAATTCATATTTTCGATTTTAGTTCGAAATAAGTTCGATAAAAAGAACTGACTCGAAATGTTGCATACTGGGTAGTAATTTATTGCTAAATATAATAAAATGAATTGAATCAAACTTTCATGTAGTGCAAAAGACAGGACAATCGAAATTTAATCCTATAAGAAACAATTTTAATGAATCAGCTCAGTATTTTATTTACTTCTTACATATTTTTTAATAAAACGTTAAAGTCAAAAAGTAACCAACTATTTTTAAGTGCATATTTTTTATATTTTAAGAGCATATTTTTCGCATAAAACACTTTTTTTAGAGCATATTTTTGGTTGCCCTGCTGATTACTCACCTAAGCACATGGTGAATGTGTTCCATCAGTTTCAACGTGCGAGAGATGGTTTGTTCAGTTCAGAAGTAGTAATTTTGACACCGAAGCCAAAGATCCCGAAGGCCAGCTAAATAATTTTGAAGTGGTAAAACTCAACAAGAGCTTGTAAAATCATTGGGAGTTACTCAAGCAGCAATTTCAAAACGTTTGCGATCAACAGGCTTCATCCAATAGCAGGGAAATTGGGTACCATATGAATTGAAGCCCAGAAACCTTGAAAGTCGATTTTATACTTCCGAAATTGTGCTTTAACGCTATAAAAGAAAATCATTGTTGCACCGAATCATTACTTGCGATGAAAAATGCATTCATTAAGATAACCCGAAGCGTAAGACATCGTATGTGAAGCCCGGCCAACCAGCTGAAGCGATACCACAGCCAAATATCCATGACGCTAAGGTAATGCTCTGTATTTGGTGAGAGCAAGAGGGCCCTATCTATTATGAGCTGCTGAAATCTGACCAGACCATAACATGGAACCTGTACCGAACACAACTGATTCGTTTGAAGCGAGCATATTTCATCATGACAGCGCTCGGCCACATGTTGCAATATCTGTTAAAGAGTATATAGAATTAAGTGGTTGGGAAGTTTTACTTCAACCGGTTTATAGTCCAGATCGTGCTCCTTCCAACTACTGTCGTTATGGTAAGCAATTTCTTGAGTGGTACAAGAAAAATAATGTAGTATTTGTACCAAGAGAGGCAAATCCTCCAAACTTCCTGGAGCTAAGTCCAATGCAGAGATATTGGGCTCTTGTTTAATATCAAACAAGATCCAAATCGTGCCAAAATTTCATCCTTCTATTATATTTGGGACTTTAATGCACTATTTTTTTAAAAGGAATTTATTGGCAATCTTAAAGGATATTAAAGGATAAACATTTTAAAGGACATTTTTGGCATCTTTTGATCCTTACAGGATAAAATAAAAATAATACGAAATATTTTACAACTCTTCTTGATCATTTGACACCAAATTTGACATAGTAGGATGATCAGAAGTATTTTAAAACATATTTTTTAAAATGTAATCCTCTGAAAATTTTAAGTGCTTTTAAAAGGAAACAGGATCGCGAAATGAAAAACTGAAAGCGCAGTTTTTCTCCATTTAATTTATTGTTTTAGACGTATATCATCCGGTTCGTGTCTAACGAATTTTTCTCTATTTGTCGGACGGTGTTATAACTATAAAAATAATTGGGGTATTCACATGGTCATATTGTCATAATGTCCTAATATATTTTGATAGTTTAAACAAATTTTGGTTTTGTTTCAAACAAAAGGTTCTAAACTAATAGCACTTTTTGAACTATGTTTATTATTTTGTCATAAAATAATACTTTTTTATGTTTAAAACGCAACAACAAATATTATAATATATTAGGACATTATGACAATATGACTAATAGCAGACCATGCGAATACCCCAAATATTTTTTGTACTTAGTGGTTTCTTTCTTAATTTCAGCTTGTAAATTAAGTAATTATTTTTCGTGAGCTAGTCTAATATATTGTATAATGTATGTATGTATGTATGTATGTATGTATGTATGTATGTATGTATGTATGTATGTATGTATGTATGTATGTATGTATGTATGTATGTATGTATGTATGTATGTATGTATGTATGTATGTATGTATGTATGTATGTATGTAGCTAAGCAAAACATTATTTAAAATTTATATTTTTATGCATCTAGATAATGTCTAAAATTATGTACAACTAGTAGTATATGTGTTATGTATATGATTTTTTTTTCAGCCGATTAATAATATGTTGTGTTGTGTACTCTCTGGCTTGTCTCCCATATCAAATGTAGCTGGCATGTTTATATATTTTAATGAGTCCCTCATGTGTTGATATTGACACGCGTTTATCATTCGAAAGAGAGTGAACAACGACAAAAAAAAAAATGAATCAAAAACGAAAGCATTTGATTATGAAGAGTGGGTAGGATTTATGAAGTGTGTGTCTAATGTGAGGCTGACACAGAACAGTGTAGAAAGGAGTTGCAAAGTAGCAGATTTTATTAAAGTAAAAGTATAACAGGAGTTGTAAGTAAAAAAATGTGTTATAGTAGTAAAATTTATAAGGCTTTACTAGAGCACTAAGATTAAATGAATTACTTGTTAACCTTTTGCCATATGTAAGTTTTATGTTTTAGTTTTAATTAAAAATAATGAAAAGTAACCCAGATTTTATTAATTTTTTTATTATTGTGTAAGACCTTGAATTTTTTTGTAGTATTTCCCTAAACATTTTCTATTTAACCACTGTGCAGATTAAATGCCACAGAAATTTTACTATGACATGCTTCTATAATTCATATTGATGTTGTGTACGCGTAAATGTGGTAGTGAGTGAGAGTGTGTGTGTTTAAGTGTATATATATGTATGTGATTATGTTTACGGATGTGTTTTATTGTGTTTAATTCTATGGTGTATAATTTTAGAACCTCAACCATTAGATATCAACAATACAAAATCATCGGCATCATCATGTACATCTATACTTTAATCCTAAATACACACTAGGGTGATCCCTATTATGTATTTCGATGCTCTCATGGCCTAAAATTACTCTCCGTCAGCTAAAAACTAAGTGCAGAAAATTCGATAACCTTTAGAGGTTGCAAATTTTGTTTAAAGTTTCGAGTATTTTGTTAAAATTTTCGGCATATTGCTTTTATATAACGGAAAACAATTTTAAACCTTGGGAGCATCAGAGACGCCAAAAGTGCAAAACAGAGACGCCCTAATACACGCACTTACACGGTATTTAGACACTCACACACTCACTCATATACATATGTATGTACATTAATATGGCTGTATATCTCTAATACGCCAAATGTAAACGAACATTTAGTTATCAGGTTTAATTATTTAATTAGCACTTAAAACATGGGGTTTTAATTTTTGTTGTTGCAGTTGCTGTTGCTTTTTTTCCACTCTCTTGTTGTATTTAATATTTCCGTGTTACCACTATGTTGTTGGGTTTGATGTTGTTGTTAAACTTTTAATGTGAAATTTTTTTTGTTCTACTTTATATGAATGTGTCTAACGTTGACCTTTTAAAGGCCTTTCATTTTTGTTTTCATCTAAAAACAAGCCACCGCACTCGCAAACACATACATAGATAGATGCACACATACACATATTTCATTATTATAATACTAACACATACACGCACACACATTCTTTTATATTCATTCACTCATTCATTCATTTTATACAGTTATTTTTGTTTTGATCATAGAGCATTTTGTTGTTGCTTAACCATACGTTTTTATGGTTAAACTAAACGCCTAAATGTATGCATCATCACACACGGAAATATTAAAACAAACAACATACACACACACACGTACACACTTATATTTGAGAAATCAACAAACATACATACTCTCTCTCTCATTCATATGGTGTAATTTACAATATTTGGTTAAGAGTTGTGGGAATTATGTAGTTTGAGTTTTCATTTTTTGTTTTCTATTAATTTCTTGCTAAGGGAAAAAGTACTTTTAGGGAATAAACACTAAATTCAGATATTTATAGTATAGGATTTTAAAAAGCTCTTTGGGCAGCTGTTTGGAGAAAATTGAAGGAAATTCAAAAATAAAAAAAAAACAGATTTTAAAACCAGTAACATAGCTATATTCGGTTGTGATGAATCTTACATACTTTTATGATTTTTAAGTAAAAGCTATTCAGAATAATATAGTCCAGGTAATTTAAAATAAAGTCTGAAAGTTTTACTAAAATCGGAAAACTTTAACCCTTAAATCGTGAAGGTCAAAGGTCAAATTTTTCAATATTTCAAATTTCTCATGGAAAGATAGCGAAATGTTATATATTTTTGGGACGATTTTGACGAAACTTAAGAAAAATATAACACATAGTCTAATTTTTACAAAAACTACAGAAAAATTAAAATTAACCTTTAATAGCACTTGGTGTTAAAATGACCCCAAACTCCAAAAAACGGCAAAATATTGTAATTATACCTGATTTTTGCTTTAATAGCGTAATTAATATTTTATTGAGGATTTTTGAATAATAAAAATTATTTTAACCCTTTAGTGTACTTTCGATATATTAAATTTTAAAAATAACATGAATGATTCAGTTTGTTTAATACTGAAAAAAACTTTAAAAATAGCAGTATTCATATTGTCTGTGTTTTTCGTGATTTTAGAAGTTGAGGGTCATTTTAACCCCAAGTGCTATAAGGGCTAATTTTAATTTTTGTGCTGTTATTATAAATAATAGACTTCATGTTATATCTTTCTTAAGTTTCATCAAAATCGATGCAAAAATAAATAACATTTCGCTATATTTCCATGAGAAATTCCAAATATTGAAAAAATTGACCTTTGACCTTCACGATTTAAGGGTTAACGTTTTCCGATTTTAGTAAAACTTTCACACTATATTTTAAATTACATGGACTATAATACTATGAATAGCGTTTATTTAAATCCCAATGTGATGATCAAACAATTCTGAAATTTGTTTAACACAATTTTTAAAAATTTTAAATTGGAGTTTTGAAACTGCCGTTAAAAAATTTTATTTTTTTGGTTATACCTGCGAATAGGTTAACGGTATCCTACGAAGACAAAAACTCATATACAAGTAAATATGGATATATTCTAAGTAAAAATAAACTTTTATTTTAATATTTCTCAAAATATGTTAATTTTGTTCCTACATTTCATGTTCTAGAGGCCTGAGACACGTTAATGGCCTGGCGATTTTTTAATAACTTTAACATTTTTTAACCAATTTTTGTCTTTAATAAATTATTAGAACGACAATTACGTACACATTTCGATTCTTTTAAATTAAATTGCAAAAGTAATTATTTAATGGAAAAATTTATTCAAAACTGAAAAAAATGCATTTTTCCCCTTGTAAATGCTCCTCAAAACTAAATCGCTAAGTCGGCAGGGGTTGCTCTTCTTAGAAAAAGCTAAACAATTTTTGGTGGTATTTTAGGTCATTACGAAAGTTTTCAGCAGCGGGTACCGTCTCAACATTTCAACAAATTTAATTCTAAGGGACACTCTAATATACAGGGTTTGTCCAAACAATCATGGACGTTTTAAAAGCATCGAAAAAATTAGGTTATTCATGTAAATGCTTGAAATTTAGTCCAAAAATCGTTCGTACAAATTTCGGAATACATATACAGGGTTTGGCCAAACAAACGTGGACGTTTTGAAATTATCGAAAAAGTTAGGTTATTCATGTAAAATTTGAAATTTCGTGTACATTTAAAAAAAAACATACTTGATCTATCGCAAAAAATATTATAAATTGCATATAGGATTTGGCCAAATAAACATTGACGTTATAAAAGTATCGAAAAAAGTGTGTAATTTTTGTAAATGGCTTCAATTAGGTTTATAATTAAAAATAACATAAATGATCCATTGAAAAAATTTCGACATACAAATACATGGTTTGGCCGATTCAGCATAGACGTAAATAACTCTCAAACTTACATAATTTTTGAAATTGACCAAAAAAATACAAAAGAAATGTGTAAAATATGTAGGCACTGAAATCATTCTGGTTATTAGAATGGCAAATAATTGCAGCTGAAATTTATAGTACTTACTCTTGATACTTTACAGTATTAGATGTAATTTACACTTAACCTCTAGTAGCCCCTTTTAATTTGTTCTGGCTTTTCAAACTTTTATTAATTTAGTTTCGATTTTAAACTATTTCCAAATCATTTCACTTTTATAACTACGTAGAATGGTTAACTGCTAACTGTTTTATAAAAGCATGTGCTTTAAAGAAAAAAGCACAGGCTAATTCAATTCAAAATAGAAAAATCACATTTTTCTAATATTAAAATGACAAGAAAAAACCTTTGACTTTACAGCTCTATAGATAACCATATAGTTACTCTATAGCCAAAATAATTAAGATACTGTATATTATGAAGTGTTAAGAAAAATTTAAAATCAAAATTTTATAAAAATTAAAAAAAAACAAAAAAAACATTTTTTGCCGGAATTTACCACCGTGCATTGTAGGTCTGAATTGCTATGAGGTTATATACGTCCCACTGTGGCTCAGAACTTGATTTCATCGGTCAAAAGTCCAACTTTTTGTTAACTCCGATTTCAAAAATTTTAATGCCATTCAATAGTAAACATATTGAAATTAAAGTAGCCAACAAATTAAATAAACATATTGGCAATTGTGGGCGTGGCATGTTGTTAAAGTCAAATATTTTATATTATTTTATAAAAAATGTGACTTTTGTAAATTTGATCAGAAGTAAATTATACAGGTCAACTGCAAAAAAAGTCTTCACTAACTATATAGATTTGATGCACATGGTTACCTAAGTATACATTTTTTATGTTTTTTTTTCTAATTTTTTTTTTTGATTATTGAATCTTAATTAATTAATTACCATGAATATGGTAAAATTTTTGAATTCTATGGATAGATTTTTATTAATTTTTTTTTTCTAAAATTGTGATTTCAGAAAATTGTATGTGCGAACAAGCGTGTACTTTGAGTGTTCAATTTACATGAGTTTTGTTTTTGTTAAAATTTTTGTTACAATAACAAAACATATGTAAAATTTACACTCAAAGTACATGCTTGTTCGCACATACAATTTTCTGAAAATGAGCGAATTCACTTAATTGTGAATAAATTCGAAAATAATCAATCGATTTTTATCTTCGATATCTCATTTTGACAAAGTAATAAACCTGAACAAGTTCTGCCGTTTTCGATTTTTTAAATTTGTTATTATAACTCCGAAACTACTGAGCCGATGAAAACGTAATATATAACCGGATTAATGGTTATGTAAATTTGAACTTTTCTAAGTTTACTTCTATAATATCGGACTAAGGCTTTTGAGTTATCATAAATTATGTGGAGAAACATCTAAAAAAATTCACAATTTTAGAAAAAAAAAAATTTAGTAGTGCTACTGGAACCACAATACATACAAATTTTGTATGTGCTTAAAAATCTCTGAAATTTTCGATTTTATTGCCCTGTGTAATTGGATGATTTTTTTTTGTTATGTTGGTAGAATAATAGTCTTTAGGAACTGGTATGATGTGTCACTGTACCGTTTATATTTGCTGTGTTATTAATTTTTTTCTCAGGTTCAATATTTTAGTCAAATTTAAATTTCATTGAAATTGAAGTCCTTAGGGTCAAAAGGGGTTAAACAAATTTTACTACAGGGAGAATGACCAAAGTGTTTTCTGTAAGCCCATATATACTTATTGACCTGTTTGTTGAACCTAGCACCCATATAAATGTTCTTCCGAATTTGAACTTTATCGGTCGTAAATTGTTCGGGGGTTATAATATTTTTGCATATTTGAAATCTAGAGAAAATTGCCTTTTCAATAATACCAACAACTTACATCACAACCCAGTGGTCGATTTATCGCCCCTTTTAATATATCTTTGCCCCTATGTGCATTGCTCCAAATAAGTTTTATATATACTGAATTCATGTCACCTAATTTTATTATGATCGGTTCATAATAAGTCATAGCTCCCATATAATGTCCTCTTCCGAAAATCACAGGTCGGACTTGACCGTACATACTTTCGTACTTGTTTTTACCAGCTTATAACTTTTTTATAAGTAAAGCTGATGCAAAAAACCAAAAAAAAAAATTCGCATTTTCATAATAAATGCTATACAAAATTAAAAGTTTAACTTTAGCTTTAAATTTCTCAACTGCTGAACCTATTTTAATGAAATTAAAACTGGAGAAAAATTCAAGAAAATATCTGTCCATCAAAAAAGAAAATTCTAAAATATTTCTATTGGTTCAAAAGTTAGAGAATTTTGGGCCGACATCGTTTTCAAATAAATATGATTTTGAGACGGAAGACAAAGATCGCAAAGAGCTGCCAAATCATTGGCAGCTACTCAAGCAGCAATTTCAAGATGTTTACGAGCAGCCGGATTCATCCAAAAGCAGGAAAATTAGTACCATTCGAATTAAAGCTGAGAGACTTTGAAAGACGATTTTGCATGTTCGAAATGATGTTTGAATGCTATAAAAGAAAAACATTTTTGCACCGAATCATTACTTGCGATGAAAAATGGATCCATTAACGTAACCCGAAACGTTAGAAATTATATTTGAACCAACCAAATCGATACCAAAGCCAAACAGGGAACCTGTACCGAACGTAACTGATTCGTTTGAAGCGAGCATTGCCAAAAATCGCCCAGTATATGCGGCCAGACATGAAATCGTAATACTCCATCATGACAACATTAGACCACATGTTGCAATACCAGTTAAAAATTATTTAGATAGAAGTGGTTGAGAAGTGTTGCCTTAACCGCTTTATAGTCCAGACCTTGCCTCGTCCGAATACTATTTGCTTTGATCGATGCAGAACTCTGTCTCTGGGATACGCTTCACTTCAGAGCAGAGTATCCGAAATTTACTTGATTCATTCTTGACCTCAAAAGATGATCAGTTCTTTTGACTTGGAAACCATATGTTGCCAGAAAGATGGAAAAAGGTAATATCCAATACTTTGAATAAATTTATGTTGTACAAAGGTTTCAAGATAAAAAAAAAATTTTGAAAAAATCACCCATTTTTAAGTCCAATTCCAATATACAAACGTGTTAACTTTCCGATATAATTCGTATCAGTGCAATTTGACAATGTTTACTACGATATTCGTCGCCATATTAAACTATTCAACATTTACACTGGAATTTCGTGGTCGTTCAAACAAAAAAATTGTTTTCGAGCTTAAATATGCATAAACTGATAATTATCCTGAAATAAAATTAACCCCATAAAATAATGTCAAAGTACTTTATTCAGCTTTCCTGTTGGTACTAATCCTAAAAATCCATACGCAACATTGCTTAAATATTTTGGTATTGCATACTAAAGATATAGATGATTTTGCTGCTGCTGTTTTATTTTTTTGTTTTGCTCTACTCCTGCTGCCATATAATTCTTTATATTTATGCTCACACTATTAAAACCAGTCATGTAATAAACAACCATTTCAATTCATACTCTAAAGTAGATGGAGAGATGGATGAATAGCTGGATGGTTGGCTGGATGGTTGGTTGGATGGCAGGATGAATGAATGACTGAAAGCATGAATGGTTGGTTGGTGGCTTGGCTGATAGAATGTTTGAATGTAATAATGTTGCTGTAGTAGCAGTAGCTGTGTTGTTGCTGCTACTTGTGATATGATGTTTACAGTTGCTGGTATATTTGTTCCTGGTTGTTATTGCTGCTGTTAATTTTGTGTACATTTTACAGTTGTACTTTTTATGGCGACAACTTTTTGTTGTCGTTTCTTGTTGAATGATGAAAATGAACGGATGTAATGGTGTGCATATATGTAAATGTATGTGAGAATGTTGTGCTGGTACCCTGCATTACCTTTCACCATCAAAATCGCTAGTTCATTAGCAATATTAAATAGGAAAAAATGCAGTGTGGATTTGAGTATAAACAAGAGATAGGTCAAAGTATTCCTCTCCCGTGGTAAAGAGGATCAAACTGTTTAATTTTTTGTTCGCTCTATATTTGTACACGCCACCTAGCAACAACCATTCTATAGTTATTTCACTAGTAATATGTATGTAAAGGGTGTCATGCTCGTGTTAAAATCGATAGCTAAAATCCTTCTAAGTGGCTTAATGGGTAATCAGTGTTAGTCATTGGACTGCAGGGTGTCCATTAAACTGTGCGTGTTATCTATGCTAGTGTTTTTGTTGTATTGGTTTAATCAACAATGGATTGTATAGTTGTTGCAAGTTTAACACATACATACGCACACACATTTTAACAGAAAACATAAATTTCAAATGGTTTTTTGTTTTTTTTTTTTAACATGGTTAAAATGATGAAGTGGAATTTCATGTATTTTTTTACGTTGTTGTGTATTTTATAATATTTTCACCTTCTTCACAACATCTGCTTGCATGTTCGTTATTGTAGTAAACATCTTTTAATTTAATTTTCATTCTAACAAGTCTGTTGTTTTGTATTATTAAACAAAAATTCTTTAAAAGCAACAAGGTAAATAAAGGAAAAAGCAAAAAGAAAAACAAATTAAAAACATCTTTATAATGAATATTTTAAAAGCAAAGAACAGAATAATTTACTTACAATTAGCTGCTTTAAACAGGAAAATTTTGAAGTAATTAATTTGAAATTCAAACAATTTCCGTTTTGTGAAGAATTTTAAATAATAATATTGTTCTTTTAGTTGTTGTTTTTATTAGCACTGTACATTGGGGGCAGCTATATGTTGAGGATAAGAGAAAAAGGCGCTTTTGGAAAAAAATTTAATATGATATCTGTGCAAATATTGCACAGTGGGGCACAATCACAATGTTTTGGAAATAAATCTGGCATTTCTAAACGGCTGGTCCAATCGGGATATACAAGTTATTCCATTTTAAGTTATTAAAATCGCCCCTCAAAACATGCTTGCAATTTATCTCTTATAATTTTCTAGTTATAAGCAATTCAAAATTAAAATTTTAAAATTTTGCCATACCTTGGTCCGCTTTTTTAAAAATATAGGGCGTACTTTGGACCGAATTTCTTTGTTAGTTAGACAACTAAAACACCAATAATATATATAAGATATGAGCAATATCAATTATGGATCCAAAAAAATTAACGATTTTCAATTACCAAATTCAAAAAGATTTTTGGTGACTTAACTCTTTTTTTATTAAAAAAAAAACTTTCTTTAGGAACATACAACGATTTTATGTTTCTTTGTAAGGTATTTTTACGGAGAACATTTTGGAATTTCACCCATTTTTATACCCTTCACCTTCGTGAGAAGGGTATATATAAGTTTGTCATTCCGTTTGTAGTTTCTACATTTTTCATTTCCGACCCTATAAAGTATATATATTCTGGATCCTTATAGATAGCGGAGTCGATTAAGCCATGTCCGTCTGTCTGTTGAAATCAGTTTTCTGAAGACCCCAGATATCTTCGGGATCCAAATCTTCAATAATTCTGTCAGACATGCTTTCGAGAATTTTGCTATTTAAAATCAGCAAAATCGGTCCACAAATGGCTGAGATATGAGGAAAAAACCAAGACAACCTCGATTTTTGACCTATTTTTTACCTATATCTGGATTACTAAGACATTAATATAGACAATATGGATATCTAATGATAGATATTTGAAAGACATTTGCAACGACGTATATAAGACCATAGTAAGTTGGACCTACAATGGGTCAAAATCGGGAAAAAAATTTTTAACCCGAATTTTTTTTTCAAAAAAAAAAAAATTTTTTAAATTTAAAAAAAATTTTAAATTTAAAAAAACAATCGAAAATTTTTTTTTTCCAAAAAATTAAAAAAAACAACTGGAAAAAAATTAAATTTTGTTTATCTAAAAATTTTTAAAATTTTGAAGTATAATTTGGTGAAGGGTATATAAGATTCGGCACAGCCGAATATAGCACTCTTACTTGTTTTTTTTTTATCAAAATTTCAACTTTGGGCAACATGTTCTAAAATCCCTATGCCTGTATCCCAATTGCCTGTATCAACCAGATCAGTTGCGGGTAACGGAGGGTTAAAAAGCGTTAATAATTTCATTGAGTTTTGCTAATAATTAAATATTTTATTACATATTTATTGAGTTTCTAGAAATGAAATTTGTATCAACATTTTAATAGGATTGCAAATATTAGGAACAATTTGATCCACATTTATTCCGAACATATTTTTTATACTCTTTATCTTCGTGAGAAGGGTATATACATATAAGTTTGTCATTCCGTTTGTAATTTCCACAATATAATTTTCCGACCCACAAATGACTGAGATATAAAGAAAAACCAGGACAACCTTGATTTTTTATCTATGTTTGACCTATATCTGGGTTACTAAGTCATCAATATAGACAAAGATAGATATTTCAAAGATCTTTCCAACGACTTATATAAGAGCATAGTAAGTTGGACCTACAATGGGTCAAAACCGGAAAAAATATTTTTTAACCCGAATTTTTGTTCACAAAAAGTTTTTTTTGCTAAATATTAAAAAAAAATTTAAAAAATTCGTGTACATTATAAAGTGTGTCTGTATTTCTGCGAATTTATAAACGTGTATAAAAAAAACACTGAGCGACTATTTAATTCTGTTGTTGTTGTACATTTTAAATAAATAAACTACTAAACGGCTTTTATTTGCAATCAAAAGTATCCGGTTTATTTAAAGGAAATAAACCAACGTTTTGAAAAGGTTAAAACGTAACAATACTTAAAAAATTGTATACATTTTCTTAATATTTTTTTGTTTGTCTTCGCCCACGTCAAAAAATGTTGATTCTGCTCCACTGTGCATTGTTAACTATGACCTTTTTTTATAATTCTGGCAACATACTGATTCCTAGAAAAAAGAACAGCTCAACTTTTGAGAAAAAAAAAACGAATCAAGAGAGATCGTTCAGCATCGATCGAAACAAATAGTAGTCGGAAGGGGGCAAGGCAAAACTTCCCAACTACTTAATTCGAAATACTTTTTAACAGGTATTGCAATATGTGGCCGAGCCTTGTCATTATGGAATATGACGGTTTTATGTATGGACTCATATCCTGGTCGTTTTTAGGCCAATGCTCTCGGTAGACGTTCCCTGTGATGGTTTAGTCAGATTTCAGCAGCTCATAATATAGGACCCTTTTGCTCCCACCAAATACAGAGAATTACTTTAGAGCAATTGATATTTGGCGTTGACCTAATATAAAACCACTAACAATATCTCGACACCACTTTTTTTCTTTATTTGTTGACCTGTGTAATTCATGTTAAAGGTTTTCCTTATGCCGAGTACTGCTTTAATCAAATCAATTAAATATAATTCATACATTAAATTCTCATTTCTCTTGTATTTATTATATTTAAATTATTAAAAAAACTACTGAATTTATTGGCAATATTCTCCCAAATCTAAATATTAATTATAATGTGTGTTTAGTGACGTATCCATTTCAATTCATTACATTTTGACATCAATAAATTACATGGTCATGTAATTTAAACAATTATTTTTATAAAAAATGCCAGACAAAATATTACTAGCAATATTGTTGGATAAATAAATAAATTAATACAAATTCTTTATACTTTTAATTATTTGTCATTTGTCATACAATCTAATCAATATAGCAGCATTGTAAATACTAAGCGGTGTCGTATTTAATATTGTTTAGAATTTCATTGAACTAATTAAAGTAGGGGTAAATTGATTTATATTTAATTTATACATTTATTTACAGTATTGAATTGTTATTAATAAATAATTTAGAACAATAGTTTAGAATGTAGGCAATCTGGAAAGTTATTATAAAAAGAAAGAGATATTTGGTAAGAAACTAAGTTTTATTATAGATTTACATAAAATTTTTACCTCAATGCTATTAAATATCTCAGTTTCTGATTCAGCGTGAGTTTCTCCATGAAATATGAGTTTACCTAACACAAATTGCTTCAAACTTTTCTTTAAATATGTAACTACATTTTAAATCTACCTTCGATTTTTATTTCAATAATACTTATTTCTAATAATCATAATCGTATAAATAATTATGTATAATGTGATTGTTGTGATTATTTATGTCTGTGTTATTATTCAATCTGATAATATGCACTTTAGTATTAACAACGAATTTATTCAGTAATTACCCAGCGGGAAAAAATGATAGGACTTCAGTTTGTAGGCCTTCTAAAAGGCATACTTACACATTCTAAAAGATCCGATACTCATTCCACACTGCCTGCTCTTAGAAGGTGTTCATGAAGGCCTATGAATCCCCTTCTAATAACAAGTGGTTAAATAAAAATAGTCTACATCAAAAAATAAAATACTCTGCATCTCTTTGATTAACTCTCTTTACAAAATTTACAACAATAAATTGCTTGATGTGGTTTCTTATTTATTTTTGTTGCTTTTAAGTATGTAATCAGAAATGATCATGTTTCAAAAAATTAAACAAACAACTTCATATTAATTCTTATTTTTTTTATTTTAGATCTTCTAATAAGACTTTATAAATAGGTCTTCCATTGTAGACGTTCTATAAAACTTTAAAATGCACAACTTTTCATAGGCCGTCCTTTGATGCCTTATTCTAAGGCTGTTTTTCTCTTTTAGGCACTTTATTAGGCCTCTCATGTAGCCCTTCCATAAGACTTTGCAGTAGTCCTACCTTTCTAGGCATTCCATATGACATTCCTCTACAGGCCTTTCATTATATCAGTAATAACAGGTTTTTGTACAGGCATAAGACCATATAGCAGCCCTTCGAATAGCCCTTCCAAAGTAGACCTACTAATAGCCCTTCCAAAGTAGACCTTCTAATAGCTCTTCCAAATTAGGCCTTCTAGAAGCCCTTGCAAAGTAGGCCTTCTAGTAGCCCTTCCTAAGTAGGCCTTCTCTCAGCCCTCTAACAGCAGCGAGTGTGCAAGGCCTTGGCTCGCAATGACATGCCGTGTAAAATTGAAATGATTTTGCAATGCGGCTAGAAGTCCTTGTGTCTGCAAAAGAAGGCCTTTAGGAAGGCCTCTTTACAGCATCTTTTTCCCGCTGGGTAATAGAACGCCTAAAACTATGCTGTACATTTCATCACATGTTGTCTGTGTATGTAAATACCCTGCCGTTTTTAGAGGTTAGCAACTGTCAACTTTGTCCTAGCAGGACCTCAATATACATATGTTTACAACAAAGAGACAAATAGAGAAGAGCAATTAGAGGCTAAGCTGCTAGTGCCTCTGAGTACAAAACAGAAAATCATTTTGAAAATGACCTGAGCTTGTTAAAGTCTTGCAAGTAGCTTGGTGAGTAACCAATAGAGTTGGTTTTTATAGCTAACCTAATCGCCAACAAGCTACATTTTCCAAGCGCTGCTGGGTAATACATAGCTACATATATATTTAAACAAATACTAATTCATAAAATATTTATCAGATTAAAATAATATTAATAATAAAACCACTTTGTTTCCTTTTTATCTTTGGCTTTTCAATTTAAATAGTAATTCCTTTTTCAATTACTGAAAATCAATACAAGTTCCCTTATAGTATTTCCTTATACAAATAACTTTTTCAATATTAATTAAAAGAAAAACTTCATTTATTCTTTATTAAGTCATTTCCGGGAAATTCCTTTGTATTTCAACATGTGTTTCTTTTTTCAAAAACATTTCAAATTGACTTGAAACTTTTGCTTATTATTTTAATGAACTTAAAAAAGAAAAGTTGAAAGTTTTTTTTTAATTTCTTTTTTTGGAAAAGAATTTCTCCGGCAAATTAGTGCTTATTAAAATTATATTGTTTTTCTTGACAATTTGTTATAAAATACTTAATTTTAAAGTTTCTTTTTATATGAGTAATGCGTAAAATAAGGAATTTTACTAATGGCAATTTTTCGTAATTATTTCTTTGCAGGTAGGTTGGTGTAGCTGTTGTCATACACAATTTGTGAGTACCAAAGTGCTTTTGTATGTGATTTATGTAAATTTATTGTTAAGGAATTTTTGAGAAAATGATTTTATTTCCTTATTTAAAATTACTTTGTAAAATGTTCTTTGATACAACTTGATCAGCTTAATTTTCCAAGAAGTACAGTTCAATGATGTTTCTAGAACAGAACTAAAACAGAACTAAAACAGAACTAAAACAGAACTAGAACAGAACTAGAACAGAACTAGAACAGAACTAGAACAGAACTAGAACAGAACTAGAACAGAACTAGAACAGAACTAGAACAGAACTAGAACAGAACTAGAACAGAACTAGAACAGAACTAGAACAGAACTAGAACAGAACTAGAACAGAACTAGAACAGAACTAGAACAGAACTAGAACAGAACTAGAACAGAACTAGAACAGAACTAGAACAGAACTAGAACAGAACTAGAACAGAACTAGAACAGAACTAGAACAGAACTAGAACAGAACTAGAACAGAACTAGAACAGAACTAGAACAGAACTAAAACAAATTAATATTTTTGTATTGAAAATATTTAAATTGTATTGAAAATATTTAAATACTTGTTTGTATTCAATTCAATTTCCCATTTCAATTATATTTGATCACGATTAATACCCTTATAGTCAAAAAAATATTAAACTAATCCCACTGCCTTGATATTTAGCGTGAACTGTCCCTTTTTCTTTAACAAACAAAGCAACAAAATAAAAACGTTTTCCCTTTACTACTTAGTGTCAGTTAAAAGTATCCTCAAACTAAATATTTAAATACGAAAATCTTTAATTTAAGCTTTTTCCTTGTTTCCTAAAAAAAACGTTGAACATTATACTCAAATTACTTTTGCTTTTTAATCTCGTTACCATAATATTCTATGACTACTTTTGCTTTCATTGAGTTGCTTTTTCTTTGGCATTTCCATTATACCTCTTTACAAGATTATAAGATCTTTTCTGTGTGTGTATGTATCTATTTGTTTGTTATTTGGGAAGGTAGTAAGTATATATTCCACAAATAAGATTTACCCCTTTTATTGCTTTGGAAAATGGAAAAAATAAAAGAATATTTTACTGGTATTTAGAGAACAAAAACAGGACACCCTTCTTTTTACACTTTCTTTCTTCTGAAAGAAAGTGTAAAAAAAAGCAAAATTTAAATGAAAGTGAACAAACTGAAAACATTTGGTTGCCGGAAAAACATGAATTTATATCAACATTTAAACGCATGAATGCACTTTTGGCCATATTATTTCATGTGGCGTGTCTGTATCTTTTTTCTCCATATTTTTCTACATCATCTGTTCGTCATACTCATCATCATCATTCTCCTGCTCCTCATCATCATTCAATATCGAATACATGCTGTGTTTGTTCTTTTATCCTTTTTATTCCTCGTTTGTTGGTTTGTTATAAAAAATTTCGATTTTTATTATCATGTGAACGTGCTAAGCCAAAGAAAATGTGTTTCGTTTCGTATCTGTTTTTTTTTCCTTTTACGTATTTTCTGTGGACAATAAAAACAGAGTACCATTATCATGGGGTATGAGGAGTCTGAAAATCTTTAATAACTTTATCCACGTAAACCTCTTCTTCTCTCTCTGTACGTTTTACGTTTTTATTTGCAGTTTTTAAAGGATATTTTCACTTTCTCTTGTAGTTGTTGGCTTAAGGAAAAGGCTGTTTCATTTCTTGTTGATTGATTTTTATTTTCACTTCTTTTCTTTTTGCCCATTTAACAAAAACTTTGTTAATAATTGTCCGTTATGATGACAACAAATGAATAAAACTGAAAATGCCATTTTTTTGCTCAGGAAATATAAATTGACAAGTTGAGTTTAAAGCCGTAAATGTAGGTAGAAAGTCTCAAATATATTCTTGGAAAATAAAATAAAAGAATGAATGAGTGGTGGCACAGCAGGTACATGAAGTTCAAAGAAATTATTGAAGTAAATTTTAAGCAATCGCTTAAAAATGGTGCTAAAAGTAGTTGTGGTGACATTACAAATTATAAGGATATTATAAAATAATCTGATCTAATGTAATTGTATTTATTCCGGTACTGAAAGGATTTCTGATAATTTACCTGGGTTTTTTCTCATATTAAGCTCTAATTGGGAAAACCTTTTTTAAATATTTGATGAACAAATATCATCTCCAGTATTTTGGTTAGTTTATATTAAAAAGAGTTGTATTTGGTAATACCACGGAGAAAGAATCCTAGATTCCGTTTTGCTTCCTTTCGAAAATAATAAAATACCTAAAGAAAAAATGCTAAAGATAAGAACGAACCATAACGATAATCAAAAAGCTAGTGTTAGTAGAGAATATGCACAAGTTAGAAGCAAGAGTTCTCCCAATTTTCAATTTCCCGTCATAAAGACATCTTTTTCCCTAATGAAATACAAAATATTCTTTAGTATAAATCAGTAATGTCCTCCAGTCTATTGTAGAATGCTCTGCATAGCCATTTAATCCATTGGCATTAAATGGCTATGCTGGGGCAATTACACAGTCTCAAATCCGTCGACATTCTCGTACATGATACAAAAAATCGAAGTGCTACTTACTAATCCTAGCCTTTATTGAACAGACACCCGCTAGTCCTCCAAATGTACCTTTTTAAATTACATCCAAATATCTCTCATATATTATCCTATAATGGCCACAGATTAGAGGTTTTACCCCCATTTCTCTCATAACAAAGTCCTGATCTGTACAGTGTATTGCTTGTTTGTCCGCGATCTCTTTCCTTTGTACATTATAATGTCCCGGTAAGCAGAGCATCCAAACATTGAACAGACCCATTATATCACGTATAGTTCCCTTACAAACTCGCCTCAATCTTGGAGTGGACCACAAGAAACTTCACTGCCTTTACCGCAGCTTATCTGTCGACATGAATGGTCTCGTCGAGCCCTGTACCGAGGGGTTCAGGACCACCAAGATCATAACCTGAAAGACATTGCATTCGTCAGCAATATAACATCCGATTATCAGTTTCCTCTTTGAAGACTGCAGATCCTATGTATATCTCTACCTTTGATCCGTCTAACGAATCCATGTCAGTCGTTTGTGTGTGGTACCGCTATTGGGGGTAGAATATCGAAATAGAGTACCGAGATCCTGTATTCTGTGATTCCTGGACGAATAGCGGCGTGTCTGATCTACTCGAATTTTTTAGAAATTTGTCGCCACTTCAGCTACATAACCTCAATAGGTAGTAGGTTTAGTATGATTTCCAAAGTCGCCTAAGATGTGCTTCCAATGACGCTATTGGTGCGTCTTTTAACTTAATCGAGTATCTTCCTATAGCTATTTAATGTCTAAATCCCATTTACTTGGTCGCAGAATTCTTACTGCATGCATAGTGGGCGTTTTTATTTACAAGAATAAAATTTGGAATTCTATTAAAAACAATATCCAAGTCTATGATGGATACGTTATGGATTGCACACAAGAAATCTAAATCTATATGATTTTGTTTTGATAAGTCAAGATCGGTGGAGCTTGTACTTGTTTAGTTAGTAATTGATTCAGCCTGTCCCATTATTGATTTCAATAAGGTCACACTAGCTGGTATTAAGTATCCATCTCTCTCTTAACAGGAGAGATGACGAAGTGTTCTTTCTTTTCGCGGTCCAGACAGCTGGGGAAGTAACTGTTGAAGGGAAGTCCAAGTCTGCCGATCCCTTAGTGATACGTGAGGACTTCTATTATCCTCAAAATGTTTTTCCAGATCCTATCCTATGGGTTTCTCATTGTTTTCTGCCATTTTACATCAACTATTGTCTGCGTTCTGAGGGTAATATCTACAGATTTCGCTTTTAATGGTTCAATCGCATCTGAGACTTTTAAAGTGAAACCTCCTTTGTTCTTACTCTGCCAGTTCTTCCGCATTTTCATTACATAAATTTGGATGCCCAGGCAAACTAATGTGATGCTAGATAGACAGTTCTTCATTATACTGTCTGACTAAGGTAGAAGTCATAGTATAGCACTTAATTGACATAAGTGGCGTCTGGCTTTCAACAAATTTCGCACAAATTTTCCTTTCCCTTCAATGATCGGCACAATTTCAACTTAGTCATCAAAATGGTTATTTTTTGTGAGATAATTTCATCGTTGGTGTCAAATCACTTGCCGCCGAGTCATTTCTTCAGGTTTGGAAACATGAAACTGCACATGTGTGTGACCTTTCGTGCACCCGATTGTGAGCAATTGCGGCACCCATCTTGCGGAAAGCTTTATTAGAACCAAGTGGTCATTCAAAATTTAAGCCACTGAGCTGTGTGAGATTCGTATGGCTTCCACAATCTCTCGCACTTTCAATATCCAATCACATTCATAAACATATCTGAAACCCACAATATCACATCCTCCATGTAAGCAGTAGATTTAACTCCCTTGTTTTCCAATTCTACAAGAATCGAGTTGACAATCTTAAAGTGATCCACGCCATGATGTAATAATTCTCGATCCCGTTGCTGATGTATATTTTAACCTCTACAACTTCTAGAGCCTGTTGAATTGTAAAGGTCGCTTTTATTTATCTAGGAAAGATGAATTTGAATTCAATCAATGGTTCACTAACCTCATGCAGAGCTGTGTACATTGAGTGCCCCTATAGGTCGGGAGTCGATCAGTCTATACAAGGCATTCTACCAGGAAGATGATAACCTTATTGGCCGTATGTCTTTTGGATTCTGATGACTTGTCTTGGCATTCCTTCAACTCAAATCAAACGGAACATAGTTGAGAGAGAGAGTAGCATAGTTTGTATGTTAAATATAGTCAAGGAATAATGGATTCCTTTGCATTCTGCAGTATCCATCAAACGGTTTTAGTTTAAATTAGAATTTCCGAAAAGGAAATTAAAAATTTTGAATGATGGAATGTCCTTCAAATAGCGTAACAAATTATAAGATGTTAAACGTTATATATGAAAAAGCTCACCAAAAAGGCAGCTACGGTACGAGAAGGGCAAACAATTTGTAGACTTGTTCCAAAGTCGTCCATGTCAGTGGCAAAATTTCGCAAAGAAAGTGGATTATAAAAATGGGTATAAATGTTTGTTCTTCGGAAATTCGAAAAAAAAACAACTTTTACTGACAGACGCCTTCAATTTGTTTGCAACACTCAAACCCTTTAATTTATATTTGTCACACATAGGAAACAACTTTATCCTCTAACCAATATGCCTTTAAATAATTAATTTCTTTCAATTTCATGTTGAAACTTCCTTATATGTGGCAAAGCATAAATAATGTATAAGTTTGTCATTTCTTTGGGAACACCTGCAAATAAATAATATCGAATATGATATTGAATATCGAAAAGCATATGAACAATTTTTGTTTCTTTAAACCTAACAACAAGTACCTTTATGTATAGTAATAATGAAAAGAAAGTCTTTTGTTTTAAGGGAAAATATCAAGGAAATGATGAGAGACATTTTAAGAATTTTAATTTAGGAAAAGGTAAATTATGTATGGAATGAACAAAACTTTTCTAATCTGCAAATTTTAAATTAAAATGAAAGATGTGATATTTCGCATTCCATAATGAGTGAATACTAAATGTAGAATATTTTTGTAATCTTAGTAAAACCCAGAAACCCAGAATATTACCTCTCTTAATCAAAATATGACAAACTTTATGTCATCCATGCAAAACACAATACAATAGCTTTTAAGGGCGCAGAACCAAATGATACAAATCCTCTTAACAAAAAAATTAGTTTTTTGAGACTATGTTTCTGGAATGCAAACGATTTAAACCAACACAAATCAGAGGTATCCCACTTCATGCAGAATAAAAACATCGACGTGCTATTGGTTTCGGAAACTCATCTTACCAATAGAAATTTTATATTTCGGGTTATACATTCTACTGTACAAATCATCCTGATGGTAAGGCACATGGTGGCACTGGTGTTTTGATTAGAAATCGTTTAAAACATTATCCCCTAGATGAATTCTCAAAAGACTATATGCAGGCAACATCCATTCATCTGGAAAGCTTTGCTGGAGATTTAAATATAAGCGCGATCTATTGCTTACCACGCTTTTCAATGACCAAGGAGAAGTTTGAAGAATTCTTTAGCACGCTAGGAGGTCGCTTTCTGGCATGTGGCGACTATAATGCCAAACACACTTACTGGGGCTCTCGACTAATGAATCCCAGAGGTAGACAACTTTATAAAGCATTAGTTGATCGCAACAATGGCCTAGATATTGTGTCCCCTGGACAACCAACATACTGGCCTGCTGATTCTAAAAAAATTCCTGATCTCATAGACTTTGCCATAACAAAAAATATTAATCGAAATTCAATATCTACAGAAATGTCATATGATTTATCTTCTGATCATTCCCCAATTATAGTATCTTATTACGGGAGGACTAACATTTCAAAATTTCATACTGACATATTACTTTAAAACAAATTGGCTTAAATATAAAAAAATATATAAGCAGTCATATCCACACAGATCTTTGTATTCACTGTGAGGAAGATGTAGATAAAAGTGTCAATGACTTTACGTCATTAATTGTATCGGCTCTAAATCATTCAAAGAGTCAAATATTTCCTAAAACTGATATGCACATTTCCAACTCAGATATTGAACGACTTCTTTTAGAAAAGAGAAAACTCAGAAGAGAATGGCAACAAAGTAGATCACCTGCTGCAAAGCAGAGGCTGTCTGCTGCTAGTAACAATCTGAAAAAAGCCCTTCAATTAGAGGAGGATCGCAGAAATAGAAATTACATTCAAAGTTTAACAAATACCAAACACACAAATTTTTCCCTTTGGAAGGCAACGAAAAATATCAAGCTACCGGTAGAGGGGCAAAGCCCTTTAAGGAAAGCTGACGGTACCTGGGCTCACAGTACGGAGGAAAAGTCTAAAATATTTGCCGATCACTTAAGTACGGTCTTTCAACCAAACTCGCCAACTACTGTTTTTGAACATGTAGAGCCACCTGTGTCAACATTATCTAATGATGACATATTAGATATAAGCCCAGAAGACATTAACGAAGTAATCAAGGATAATATAATATTAAAAAAAATCACCTGGAAATGATTCTGTTACACCTACTATGATTAAAAACCTACCGAGTGTGGCAATAATTGTGCTGTCTACAATATTTAATGCGATCTTTAAACATAGAGTTTTTCCGACAAATTGGAAAACTTCTCAGATAGTAATGATACCAAAGCCAGGTAAGGACTTGACTGTACCATCCTCCTATAGACCAATAAGCTTGCTTATCGAAACTGTTCGAAAAAGTGTTCCAAAAGAATATCATACCATTTTTAAATGAGAAAAATATAATCCCAGTTCATCAATTTGGTTTCCGGGAACGCCACGGAACAATCGAACAAATTAATCGTATAACCGGGGAGGTAAGAAAATCCTTTGAATTAAAGAAATATTGTTCAGCTATATTTTTGGATGTCGCTCAAGCCTTCGACAAAGTATGGCACAAAGGCCTGGTATATAAAATAAAATGTTTGCTGCCACCATCTACTCATAAACTATTGGAATCTTATCTATCGGACCGTATATTTACAGTTAAGTACAATTATTACGTGACAAGAGAATATAGGATTGGAGCAGGAGTACCACAAGGAAGTGTTCTTGGACCTACCCTCTATTTGATTTACACCTCTGATTTGCCTACGAGCGATGAATTGACTATTTCTACATTTGCTGATGACACCGCAATTATTAGCTCGCATGAACACCCATATACAGCATCTAGTATACTAGATGGCTGCTTAAGATGTGTGGAAACATGGTTAAACAAATGGAGAATACGTGTAAATGAGTTAAAAAGCAAACATGTTACGTTCACACTGAGGGGGGGATGCTGTCCACCTGTCACACTTAACAATGTTAATATACCTCAGTCCGATTATGTTACATACCTTGGTATATACACTTAGATAGAAGACTTACATGGCGCCGTCATATAGAAACCAAGAGACTTCACATGAAGCCTTCACTGGTTAATAAGTGACCAATCAAAGTTAAGCCTGGACTATAAAGTCACCCTGTATAAAATCATTTTAAAACCAATTTGGACATATGGAATTTAATTGTGGGGAACGGCCAGTAATTCCAGTATTGAGCTTATACAGAGGGCCCAGTCGAAAATTCTTAGGACCATGACGGGTGCACCATGGTACATAAGAAATGAAAACATCCACAGTGACTTGGAAGTGCCACTAGTGAAGGATGAGTTTAAGAAAGTCCGCGATAAATATATACTGAAACTGCAATCACACCCAAATCCGCTTGCTCGGCTTCTCGCACAGAGCCAAACCAGATCAAGGCTTTGTAGAGGAGATCTACCACCCCGCTAAGATGAAGTCCATGCATCAAACAATGCTCTCTTTAGAGAGGAATTAGTTTTAATTTTAGTTATAAGATTTAATCACTTATTGTTAGGCAGATTCAATAAATAAATAAAAGGTTAAAAAAAAAAGTAAAAGCCTGTTTAGAATTGTACGTCTTAAGTAGTTAGAATCAATGACAAAATATCTAGTATCACCAAAATGACTTACTTAGCTTCCCTTTTGAAATTTATTTTCTAAATTTTCATTAATTATATTTCAAATTCTTCTTTAATTTGCAAAATCACCCAAATACCTTCATAAAGAAAATATATTCAATTAATAAAAAAAATCAATCATTTCATCACCTTTAAAGATTTAAATTAACAAGTTTTATTTAAAAAAAAAAAATTAAGGCTTTTTCTTTCCTAATAACTTGTTTTTCGTTGCGGATTTAATTTAAAAGTTTGGTGTTGTTTTGTTGCTTTGTTATAGAGCCACAAAAATTTTTTCATTAAAATAATTTTTTTTTTGTTAAAATTCTTGCTATTTGTTTAAGGATTTGTTTTTTTCTGTATTTTTTATTTTACATTTAATGGCGTACATTAATGGTATTATGTTAAAATGTCCATTTAGTAAAGTGATTAGGGTATTCTGCAGTTTCGATGCTCTGTTCTGCTTTCCTTTTAGTTTTTCTTTCATTTGTGAGTTTTTGTCTTATTTTTTCATAACCACCACCAAAAAGATGGCGGGGTATATTGATTTTGTCATGCCGTTTGTAACATATCGAAACATTGGTGGTAGAACCAAAAGTATGGGTCCATAAACAATTACACAGGTCAACAGCAAAAAATGACTTCACTAACCACTAAATAGATTTGATGTATCATGGTTACCTAAGTACAAAAATGGTAAAATTTTTTAATTCTATGAATAGATTTTTTTTAATATTTTTTTTTTCTAAAATTGTGAATTTTTTTAGATGTTTCTCGTCATAATTTATGATAACTCAAATACGGTTAGTTCGATGTTTTGTTAAACTTTTTGTTACAATAACAAAACACATGTAAAATTTACACTCAAAGTACACGCTTGTAAGCACATACAATTTTCTGAAAATGAGTGAATTCACTTAATTGTGAATAAATTCGAAAATAATAAATCGATTTTTATAGTCGATATCTCATTTTGTTCCTCTTACATGTGGCTTTGCGATAAAGTAAAAAATCTGAACAATTTCTGTCGTTTTCGATTTTTTCTGATTTTTTTAAAACAAAAAAATTGGATATTTTCACATAAAAAATATATTTTTTGCTTTAATTTGTTATTATAACTCCGAAACTACTGTGCCGATTGAAACGCAATATATATGTGAATATTTGTACATAGCATGGGGAAAATGTTTTCAAAATTCAATCAATCGAAAGAAGAACATTAACTACTTAATTTTATGTATATCAAACAAAAAAGTAAAATTTTGTGAAAATGAGCGAATTCACTTAATTGTAAATAAATTCGAAAAGAATCAATCGATTTTTATGATGGATATCTCATTTTGTTGCTATTATATGCGGCTTTGTGACAAAGTAAAAAATCTGAACAATTTCTGTCGTTTTCGATTTTATCTGATTTTTTTAAAACAAAAAAATTGGATATTTTCACATAAAAAATATAATTTTTGCTTCAATTTGTTATTATAACTCCGAAACTACTGAGCCGATTGTAACGCAATATATATGTGAAAATTTGTACATAGCATGGAGAAAATGTTTTCAAAATTCAATCAATCGAAAGAAGAACATTAACTACTTAATTTTATGTATATCAAACAAAAAAGTAAAATTTTATGAAAATGAGCGAATTCATTTAATTGTGAATAAATTATAAAACAATTGATCGATTTTTATGATGGATATCTCATTTTGTTGCTATTATATGCGGCTTCGTGACAAAGTAATAAACCTGAACAAATTCTGGCGTTTTCTATTTTTCATGATTTTTTTAAAACAAAAAAATTTTATATTTTTATATAAAAAATATATTTTTTGCTTCAATTTGTTATTATAACTCCGAAACTACTGAGCCGATTGAAACGCAATATATAAACGGATTAAAGGTTATGCAAATTCAAACTTTTATAAGTTTATCTTAATAATATCGGACTAGGCCTTTTTGAGTTAACATAAATTATGTGGAGAAACGTCTAAAAAAATTCACAGTTTTTCTTAAAAAATTAAAAAAAAAACTTCTCCCTACCCACCATAGTGGGGAGGGTATAATGCGTTTGTGCAGATGTTTGTAACGCCCAAAAATATTAGTCTAACACCCACCTTAAAGTATACCGATCGACTTAGAATCACTTTCTGGGTCGATTAAACGATGTCCGTCTGTCCGTCCGTCCGTCTGGTCGGCTGGCTGTCCATGTAAACTTTGTGCGCAGAGTACAGGTCGCAATTTTGAAGATATTTCGATTAAATTTGGTACATATTATTTTTTCTGCTCAAGGACCAAGCCTATTGAAACTGGCTGTAATCGGTCCTCTATTTCACCTAGCCCCCATACAAATGTCCTCCCGAAATTGGACTTTATCGGTCATAAATGTTTAATTTATATATGTATCTCCACAAATTCCGCTCCAAATAAGTTTTATATACACAAAATTCATGTCACCAAATTTTGTTACGATCGGTCCATAATTAGTCATAGCTCCCATATAGACCCGCTTCCGAAAATCACTTTAACGTGCATAAATCGCTTAAAAATGTTGGTATACACACAAAATTCAACATACTTAACTTTAATATAGACATAAATCACACGACCTAATTTCATGGTGATCGGTCCATAATTGGTCATAGCCCCCATATAAGGCCCACTTCCGAAAATCACTCAAAAATATAAATTATTGAAATTTTAAAAGAAAAATTTTGTTTGCTCTTTTACTTAGTGTAGGGTATTATATGGTCGGGCTTGACCGACCATACTTCCTTACTTGTTTTTTATCAAAAATGTTTGGTATTGAAAAAGGGCAAAATTGCTTAGTACCAGATTTATGAACCAAAAAATGTTACAATCACCAAAAATAAACCACCGCTTTTAAAAGGTAAAAACATAACAACATATGTACATAATGTCGTTCCAAATATTGTAAAGATCGAGTCATAATTAGTCATAGCACTAACCAAATCGTGAGTACTATTTTATACAAAATGCCTAACAATCGGTACCTGCATTGCATTGATGTTGGGTATAAAAGATTCAGCACAGCCGAATATAACACTCTTAGTTTTTTCCTCTTTTTCTACGTTTTTTTTTTTTAACAACTCATTTGTCTCAACATTTAATTAGGTTTCCTAAATGATTTTCTGGGTAAATTTGTGTTTCAAACAAATCGTTAATTTGTTTTTTTCTTTCTTCGCTTTTTTCTACTCTTTTTGCCCAGCTAAGAAAAAAAAACACAAGATTTTTACTTTTCCTTTTTCAGATTCGTACATTTACCTATATATACAAAATAAAACAAAAAAAAAAATCGTTAATACTCATGGAAATGAATTGAAAATAGGGGGAGGGGGCAACGGTTAAATTGGGAATTAGATAATAAGGCTTCTTTAATTGTTAGGGAATTAAGTGTACACTTTACCTTAATTTACTAAATTGTGATTTTTTTATTTGGAGTGTATAATTGTTAATAATTAAACTTTGTAATAAAGTTGGTTGTAGAAGTTTAAACCCAAATTAGAATCAAAATATAAAGGCCTCTATATTTAGAGTCGACTTCTTTGAGAATATATACATTGTATAGATATAATAATATATACACTGGTGCATATTCCTATAAACGCACTTATTTTTTTTCTGTATTTTTGTTATATCTCTGTTGATCTCATCCAAAACCAGAATTTAAAACTTTTTTAATAAGAGACAACTTAACGGTACTTTTTGAAAGTAATTAAGTTTTTTTTCTTATTCTTGTTGTTTGCCTTAATTATGCGATCAAATGTTTTTGCTGCTATTTTAAGTGGAAGATTCGTATAAACGCAGACGTGGAATTTGTTTTTAAAAAAGCTACCATAAATAAAATATCAATTTTAGTTTATTTTCAACCGAAGGTACGTTTCTAATAGTAACATCTTAATTTACTGCAACTTTTTCTATTTGAATCAATAAATTTCATCACTTTTACAGATGCCCAAGGGAACTTTTTTGTCCGATCAAGAAAAGATTCAAATTAAATTTTTTCACGACCAAGGATGTTCCACTAGAGAAATTGGACGTAAAATCTATCGTTCGGAAAGTGTGGTGCGAAATTTCGTGAAGAAATATCAAAATTATGGAGTTCGCAAACCTACAAAGGGAAATACAAAACTAGCAAGAAGACAACTTAATCTAATAAAACAAGAAGCAACCCGCAACAAATTGAATTCCACACAAATAAAGAATAAATTGAATCTTCCAGTGACTTCCAAACACGTTGCACACATTTTACGAAACGATGAAAGCATAAAATGGAAAAAGCCGAAATGTAATCCAATACTAAAAAAGCACCATAAAGAAAACCGTCTAAAATTCGAAAGAAAATATATGAAATGGACAGATGAGTGGAAAAAAGTAATTTTCTCTGACGAAAAAAAGTTAATTTAGACGGGCCTAACTCATACTCATGCTATTGGCACGATTTGAGATCAAACGATGTTCGGATGTCAAAACATAATTTCGGTGGTGGTGTTATGGTTTGGGCAGCGGTTTCTGCAGTCGAAAACATGTTTTGTTCCGACAAAAATGAATAGTGCGATTTATAACGAACTTTTGGAAGATGCCCTTCTCTCAGTTATGGATGAAAAAGTGGATGAAGATTGCATATTCCAACAAGATAATGCTGCAATCCATATTTCTAAGCAATCGAAATCTTGGTTTAATGAACATAGCCTTCCTCTGTTGGACTGGCCGGCTTGTAGTCTGGACTTAATACCAATGGAGAACTTGTGGGGATACATGGCCCGTAATGTTTATGAAATAATGCCCAGAATGAAGCATAATGACTGTGACAGAGCTGAAACTAAGAATTAAACAAGTCTGAGAGGAAATTGATTCTGATCTGCTTAAAAAATTTGTGGAATCAATGCCAGACCGTATTTTTGAAACAATCCATAACAAAGGATTATCCACACATTATTAATAGTGCTACAGTGGACCATAACGGGAACTATTGGAGATATTATTACAAAATTTCACATGGTTAGAGCTGAGGTGTTTTTGAGTTGAATTACATTTGTTCAGCTTCCTAGGGGTAATACCGGCCAGTTTGTGTCCCCTCAAAGTTGGTCACCTCGGGTCTCAAAATTTTTAAAAAAATCCCCAAAAATCCATTTATTTTAAATATAAATAGTCCTTGAGAAGATCTACAAAAAATACGCTTACATGTGTAGGTTATCTCCTTCAGTTGAAGAGATATTTAGGTTTATTTATTTTTTTTTAATTTTGCTCGATTTTTTTTTGTTTTTTAGATATGGCGGCCCTACGGAGGGTCGAATTTTTTTCAAAATATCAGCTATATTGGCAATAAAATTCTAAATAAAATAAAAAAAACTTGGTAACAGTTATCTCGTCCGTGTAAAAAGTTACACGCATCCAAAGTTGGAACATGTAAAATGGGCCTAATTTTTTACGATTTTTCCTAAAAAAGTCCCTATATTTTTTCTTTTGTAGAAACAAATTTTCTTTGGGACTATATACAATTTTTATATGTTCCGGAAAGAAAACTTAATGCAAAAGCATGTAAAGTAAAATTGGGCTCACTTAAGCGGACACAGTATCCCCCAGACCTATCCAAACTTGGACAATTTTAAAAAAAATATTTAGGTTTCAGTAAAAAATTCTAAAAAGGCAAAGCACCGATCCCCGAAAAAGTTCCGTATTTGTATAACCCTATATGTTGTTTAAATACTTAGAAAGTTGTTTTACTATCACACGGTAAATAGCGTCACAGTAGGCACTTTTCTAAAAAAACTCAGTTTTTGGAACACATTTTCCCCGTTTTAGGAATTTCGGTATTTGAAAATAAAAAATGTCAAAAATTATAATGTCATTAATTTAAGGACATTTGGATCTAAATTAGTTCCCAATTTTGTTATGATATCTTTAACCGTTAAAATTTTACATTAAATCAAATTTTATATTTTTATTCGTGGAAAATCACCATATGAAAGTTTTTTTAGTTTTTAAGGTAAATGAAGTCCCAAAATTTTATAAAATTACTTAATTTTACTAAAATAAAAATCCTCAGGTCATAGTGTTTTCAACAGTATCAAATACTTATATAAAAAGCCTTTATTTACTCCTCAGAAGTTCCACAAACCTTGCCCGCTTTGACAAATTTGTACATTTTTTCATATAATGCGTGCAAAAATCTGTTACACTAAAATTTCTGTTAAGTCAGTATGTGTTTGAATTCAAAATTTACATTCGACCCTCCGTAGGGCCGCCATATCTAAAAAACAAAAAAAAATTGAGCAAAATTAAAAAAAAAAATAAATAAACCTAAATATATCTTCAACTGAAGGAGATAACCTACACATATAAGCGTATTTTTTGTAGATCTTCTCAAGGACTATTTATATTTTAAATTTCAGCTCATTCGGATCATAAATGAATTTTTGGGGATTTTTTTACAAATTTTGAGACCCGAGGTGACCAACTTTGAGGGGGCACAAACTGGCCCGTATTACCCCTAGGAAGCTGAACAAATGTAATTCAACTCAAAAACACCTCAGCTCTAACCACGTGAAATTTTGTAATAATATCTCCAATAGTTCCCGAGATACCGAATTATTTCCAAAAAAAAAAGTTTCTAAACCACTGTGCAGTGTATGACTAAAACAAATAACATAATACCTAACAAATTTTAAATTTGATCTTTAAAAACCATTCTTCATATTCGGGGTGGCGTATTTTCAAAATCGAAAAAAATCTTAATATACATAACTGTTAATAAAAAAATAAAGCACGGAATCTACAGTTCTGATTTTTTTTATTTGATTCAAATTATAACAAGTAATAGAGCTATATTCTGCTATGCCGAATCTATATATCCTTCACCTAAGTGTCGTGAAGGATATAACTAAGCTGCGAAAAATATACGTTTCCTCATTCATTATGCAGCAGGTATATTTTTTTTATAAAATTTGACTTTAATTTCCGTGCTCTAGTTTTGCCCCCTAATTTTTGCAGTGTTCCGAATGTGTTGAGAGCTCTTTTGAAAATGCTTTCTATTTATTAACTTTAGAATCTTCATGTGGACCATTCCTTCTAACTGTAGGTTTTCTATCAACGGACAAGTTCTCCCGATACTGTTTAATTACATTGGACACAAAAAAAAGACAAAAGCTTATAAAATTATAAAAATACTTATTTCATTAAATTACTCTCCAACTGTTTCCTGATTTCCCAAAATTTAATTTTAACTTTTCAATACAAAACACAGCCCTAAATTCATACTTAGTACTTATATCCATTTGATAGTACTTTAAACGTTCATATCCTTTACTCTCTGCTTGCAAAACTCACTCTATTATAGTTTATCTTAAGCAATATTTTTATTTCATTTATATTTGAGAAACATTTACACGGAAAACATAAATTTTATTTATAATCAACTTATTTTCATACTCCCAACTCCAGCCCCAAAAACCAAACCTAAATTTCACGGCAAAACAAAATCCAATAAAACTCCAAAAAAAACAAAAAGACTAACAAAAAGAAGGAGGCCAAAAAGGGACACACTAAAAATGTCCTTTTATACTACAAATATTAGTTGTAGGAGAAGGAAGTTTTTTCTGCACTAAAATAAAGAGTAAAACACAAAATCGTATCAGATTTCCAAAATTTTCCGGTTTTTCTTTACTTAAGGACAATGAGAACAAGTACTACACGAATATGCTTATAATTGTGTCTTTGGAGTTTTAGTACAAATGCGATTGTTAGCTGGTTTTCAGGATAAATTGTATGTGTAGCTATGTAATACGTAGTTGGGCATTCACAGTTGTAAGTAGAAAGTACAAGGAAGCAAAAGTATCAAAGAACATGTGATTTATTGCCATGACAAAAAGATAACTAAAGTCAAATAAATTTTCTTCACTGTACAATGAGGTCAAAACACTTTTTTTTTGGGATTTTTTCAAAAGAAATTTAATATTTCTATCGTAATGCTGGCAGTGCGTTGACTGCGTTTACAATATGCCTTTGCTAACTGATTTTAATAGGGCTGAAATCAACTTGTCTTACCTTTTTAGACATAGTTTTTGTAGTATTTTGAGGAAAGGTTTATGAAAATAGAGTAAAACTTGTTTTATTGCTAATATGTCAGCCATTTTTTTGTTTGCTTGGACTCAGTTGATGTCCTGTACTCATGCACTGTATTGTGTTGAAACTAAGAAATTATTGGATTATTATTTCACAATGCAATAACTCGCAATGAAACAACTCCCAATGAAATTTTAGTTGGGTTTTATTTTATTTTGTAAATTAGGAGTTATTTCACTGTATTGGGAATTAGTTCATTTTTGTTGGGTTCTACTTTGCAAGAGCATAACCCATAAATATCTAAAACTGGTTTCGCTCAGAAAATTTGTTTTGCATTGCCGGCGTTTGGCCTGGCGCTAAGGTTTTCTCCTCTGGGGTGTATCAAAAACTGGCATCGCTTAGAAAAGTTTGTTGCATTGCCGTCCTTCGGCCGGTCGCAAAGGTTTTTTCCTCTGGATTGTATCAAAAACCGACTTCGCTCAGAAAAGATTCTTTTTAAATTGTCGGCCTTTGTCAGGTTGCAATGATATCTTAATCAGTGAAAATCGGAATAAGTCCCTCAATGCAAAAAACTTATTATGAAACCGCCGATTATTGGGAGTAATTTAATTTTACCCTTTGGTAGTTATTTAATTTTTCAAGTTTGGGAATTATTTTATTTTTGGTGGGATTTATTTCACTGGGAGTTATTTCATTTGGGACCTATTTCACGGTACCTCAAGCCTCTGTTCCAAAGTGAAGCGTACTCCAGAAAGAGCATTCTGCATCGATCGAAACACATAGCATTCGGACGGGCGAGGTCTGAACTATAATGTGGTTGAGGCAAAACTTTCCAACAACTTCATTTTAAATACTATTTAACAGGTATTGTAACATGTAGCTGAGCATTGTCATGATGGGATATTACGGTTTCATGTCTGGCCACATATTCTCGGCATTTTTCGACCAATGCTATCTTCAAACGAATCAGTTGCGTTCGATACAGGTTCCGTGTGCTGGTCTGGTCAGATTTCAGCAGGTCAAAATAGATAGGACCCTTTTGCTCACACCAAATACAGAGAATTACCTTAGCGCCATGGATATTTGGCTTTTTCGTCGATTCGGATACGAACTCCTACGCTTCGGGTTATCGTAATATATACATTTTTCATCGCAAGTAATTCTGTTCGTATGGTACCTAATTTCCCTGCTTTTGGATAAATCCAACTGCTCGCTAACGTTTTGAAAATTTAGCTTGAGTAGTTCCCAATAACTTTGCAAGATCTTGTCTAGTTTCACAATAACCTTCATGGAGTAATGTCTCCAATTTGTGGCCTTCAATCTTTTTTAGCAGGGCGATCTTGGCTTCCGTGTCAAAATCACCACTTTTGAACCGCACAAACCATATCTCTCGCGTTGAAACAGATGGAACACATTCACCATAAGCTTTGGCAATCGGAAGTAAAGCAGAACATCCCGCATATGACGCTTTGTTGGCACATAGTTCTAAATTTTCGAAGCAGAACAAACTTTGTTGTTTAAGTTATAATATTCATTTACTAAATAAATGACAGATATGTATATTTATTTATTCATATACCCAATATGACCTCAAAGCTTTCGTAGTCATTAACAAATATATGGCTGAATATGTGTCATATGATTGCAAATATATTTCAAAATACATTAATTATTATATTTTTATCTTGCTTTGAAAAATTTCGATTTAAAAATATAGAAAAACAAGTAAGAGTGCTATATTCGGCTATGCCGAATCTTATATAACCTTCACCTTTGTTGTGGATGCATTATTATTTTTTATAATTAGTATATACATATGTATGTACATTGCCCACTTTCAGCGTACAGCATCCTAAATTTATCAAGAACACAAAAAACAACAACAACGCCAAACGAAACAAAACACCAAAAGAAAAAACAAAATACGCAAGGCAATGAAACCAACACACATCCAAACATACGTTTAATTGTATAAAAAACAACAACAACGCCAAAAGAAACAAAATACGCAAAGCATGCACATTCAAACATACGATTTGTTGCTTTTTTTGTCAAAAAAACCAACACACAACCAAACAAACGTTTAGTTGTATAAAAAACAACAACAACGCCAAAAGAAACAAAAAACAAAAAAAAAACCAAATACACAAATCTTGCACACCCAAGCATACGTTTTGTTGTTTTTTTGTCAAAGCATGCAATACATTGTGTTTTTTGATGAAATTTTCAGAGGTTGTCTCGGATTTTTGCTCATATCTCCGTTATTTATGGACGGATTTTGCTGATTTTAAATAGCAAAATTCTCGAAAGTATGTCTGACAGAATTGTTGAAGATTTGGATCCCGGAGATATCTGGGGCCTTCAGAAAATTGATTTCAACAGACAGACAGACAGACAGACGGACAGACAGACAGACAGACAGACAGACAGACAGACAGACAGACAGACAGACAGACAGACAGACAGACAGACAGACAGACAGACAGACGGACATGGCTTAATCGACTCCGCTATCTATAAGGATCCAGAATATATATACTTTATAGGGTCGGAAATGAAAAATGTAGAAATTACAAACGGAATGACAAACTTATATATACCCTTCTCACGAAGGTGAAGGGTATAATAACATTTGTTTTCAGGGATTTCCACTTATTGTTCTCCCTTTAGCATTAATTTCTTAAACATAATTCCAAAACAAATAGATTTGAACATGTATAAGTAACTATTGTTCACACAACTTTATACATATGTACCCTGCAGTTCATTGAACTAGTTCCGCCACATCGAATGAGTTAGTCACTGAGAACTACTACTAGTGAATGTGCAATGTTAATGATTGGTGAATTTAACATGGGGATGTCATTGCATAACACTTCACTATTAAATTCAATAGTACTAATTCTACTGCATTTGAGAAAAAAAATGTTCAGAGAGCGGGGTTTAACTCATAAACTCTCGTTTTCTAGGCAAATGCTCTAACCATTAAGCCATAGCACTGTGGTTCCAAATCAAAATCTAGTGGACAAAATTATAAAAATCGGTATCTTCAGAATTTGGAAAAACTAAGTTTTTTCGGAAGCTGACTATCTGCTCTCCTCCAATACAAATGGGTTTTTTAATTGGACATTTAATTTTTTCGACAGAAGCGCCAGAAGTTCAACAAATTTTGAATCATATTTTCGTTAATTTTTATACCCTACACCACCATAGTGGGGAGGGTATAATGCGTTTGTGCAGATGTTTGTAACGCCCAAAAATATTAGTCTAACACCCACCTTAAAGTATACCGATCGACTTAGAATCACTTTCTGAGACGATTAAACGATGTCCGTCCGTCCGTCTGGTTGGCTGGCTAGCTGTCCATGTAAACCTTGTGCGCAGAGTACAGGTCGCAATTTTGAAGATATTTCGATGAAATTTGGTACATATTATTTTTCGGCTCAAGGACCAAGCCTATTGAAACTGGCTGAAATCGGTCCATTATTTCACCTAGCTCCCATACAAATGTCCTCCCGATATTGAACTTTATCGGTCATAAATGTTTAATTTATATATGTATCTCCACAAATTCCGCTCCAAATAAGTTTTATATACACAAAATTCATGTCACCAAATTTTGTTACGATCGGTCCATAATTAATCATAGCTCCCATATAGACCCGCTTCCGAAAATCACTTTAACGTGCATAAATCGCTTAAAAATGTTGGTATACTCACAAAATTCAACATAAAAAAATTCATATAGAAATAAATCACACGACCTCATTTCATGGTGATCGGTCCATAATTGGTCATAGCCACCATATAAGGCCCACTTCCGAAAAACACTCAAAAATATAAATTATTGAAATTTTAAAAGAAAAATGTTTTTGCTCTTTTACTTAATGGTCGGGCTTGACCGACCATACTTTCCTACTTGTTTTTATTATCCCTTCTTTCACTTCTGTAAACAATTTTGTAGTACTTTTTTCTCTAAAGATTTAATATGTTATATGTAATTACAATTGATTTCTATTTTTACAAATAAATACAGCTATCTGGAATAAACTTGCATATCATGCTCTATTGCCTTGTTATACCCTTCAGCTTCGTGAGAAGGGTATATATAAGTTTGTCATTCGGTTCATTTCCGACCCTATAAAGTATATATATTCTGGATCCTTATAGATAGCGGAGTCGATTAGCCATGTCCGTCCGTCTGTCTGTCTGTCTGTCTGTCTGTCTGTCTGTCTGTCTGTCTGTCTGTCTGTCTGTCTGTCTGTCTGTCTGTCTGTCTGTCTGTCTGTCTGTCTGTCTGTCTGTCTGTCTGTCTGTCTGTCTGTCTGTCTGTCTGTCTGTCTGTCTGTCTGTCTGTCTGTCTGTCTGTCTGTCTGTCTGTCTGTCTGTCTGTCTGTCTGTCTGTCTGTCTGTCTGTCTGTCTGTCTGTCTGTCTGTCTGTCTGTCTGTCTGTCTGTCTGTCTGTCTGTCTGTCTGTCTGTCTGTCTGTCTGTCTGTCTGTCTGTCTGTCTGTCTGTCTGTCTGTCTGTCTGTCTGTCTGTCTGTCTGTCTGTCTGTCTGTCTGTCTGTCTGTCTGTCTGTCTGTCTGTCTGTCTGTCTGTCTGTCTGTCTGTCTGTCTGTCTGTCTGTCTGTCTGTCTGTCTGTCTGTCTGTCTGTCTGTCTGTCTGTCTGTCTGTCTGTCTGTCTGTCTGTCTGTCTGTCTGTCTGTCTGTCTGTCTGTCTGTCTGTCTGTCTGTCTGTCTGTCTGTCTGTCTGTCTGTCTGTCTGTCTGTCTGTCTGTCTGTCTGTCTGTCTGTCTGTCTGTCTGTCTGTCTGTCTGTCTGTCTGTCTGTCTGTCTGTCTGTCTGTCTGTCTGTCTGTCTGTCTGTCTGTCTGTCTGTCTGTCTGTCTGTCTGTCTGTCTGTCTGTCTGTCTGTCTGTCTGTCTGTCTGTCTGTCTGTCTGTCTGTCTGTCTGTCTGTCTGTCTGTCTGTCTGTCTGTCTGTCTGTCTGTCTGTCTGTCTGTCTGTCTGTCTGTCTGTCTGTCTGTCTGTCTGTCTGTCTGTCTGTCTGTCTGTCTGTCTGTCTGTCTGTCTGTCTGTCTGTCTGTCTGTCTGTCTGTCTGTCTGTCTGTCTGTCTGTCTGTCTGTCTGTCTGTCTGTCTGTCTGTCTGTCTGTCTGTCTGTCTGTCTGTCTGTCTGTCTGTCTGTCTGTCTGTCTGTCTGTCTGTCTGTCTGTCTGTCTGTCTGTCTGTCTGTCTGTCTGTCTGTCTGTCTGTCTGTCTGTCTGTCTGTCTGTCTGTCTGTCTGTCTGTCTGTCTGTCTGTCTGTCTGTCTGTCTGTCTGTCTGTCTGTCTGTCTGTCTGTCTGTCTGTCTGTCTGTCTGTCTGTCTGTCTGTCTGTCTGTCTGTCTGTCTGTCTGTCTGTCTGTCTGTCTGTCTGTCTGTCTGTCTGTCTGTCTGTCTGTCTGTCTGTCTGTCTGTCTGTCTGTCTGTCTGTCTGTCTGTCTGTCCGTCTGTCTGTCTGTTGAAATCAATTTTCTGAAGGCCCCAGATATCTCCAGGATCCAAATCTTCAACAATTCTGTCAGACATACTTTCGAGAATTTTGCTATTTAAAATCAGCAAAATCCGTCCATAAATAACGGAGATATGAGCAAAAATCCGGACAACCTCTGAAAATTTCATCAAAAAACACAATGTATTGCATGCTTTGACAAAAAAGCAACAAAACGTTTGGATGTGCATGCTTTGCGTATTTTGTTTTTTTTGTGTTTTGTTTCTTTTGGCGTTGTTGTTGTTTTTTATACAACTAAACGTTTGTTTGGTTGTGTGTTGGTTTTTTGACAAAACAGCAACAAATCGTATGTTTGGATGTGCATGCTTTGCGTATTTTGTTTTTCTTTTGTGTTTTGTTTCTTTTGGCGTTGTTGTTTTTTATACAATTAAACGTATGTTTGGATGTGTGTTGGTTTCATTGGCTTGCGTAAATTAATTTTATTTTTTCTTAGTTAAATAAAACCACTTTAAATTTTAATTAAAAAACTTATTTTAAATTTTATTACATTTCAATTCATTTCTTCACAAATCTTAAATTATAAATGTCGCTTTCCTTTTCTATGAGGATTGCTTATTAAACGGTAGACAAAATAATACTGAACTAAATACTATTTGCATAACGAAAAAGAGATCGCTTAATGGAGAGTAAATAAGTTCATAGAAATAAGACTAGTACTTTAAGTACGGCCTTAACTGCCCTCCCTCTTTAAAACCAGTCGTCCTCGACTGTTGCATTATTTCTTAACGTATCTATATTTTATTATTTTTTTAAGTATTACACAATAATTCCATAAAAATAAATTTTTGTCTTATTTCAAAATAATTTGGTTATAATTCGGTTAAAAATAACAAAATTCAAAATTCTATTGTATATTATCCTTATGAACAGGTCGATTATCTATCAGCACATAACTACCCATATCCTTTTGAACTACTTTTTCTACAAAGCGTTTACTAAATTTATTCCCTAATCTCCTGTTAATTTTTAAAAATACCTTGTCTCCCTGGGAGAAGTTTCTCACTATCCTATGTGTGTTATGGTAAGTCAAATCCTTGTCCTGAGCTATATCCAGTTTCTTCATCAATGATATTCTTAGCTTGTCAGAAATACGGTGAAGGACGTCAATGGGTTTGAGTCCAGTAACAGAATGTATCGTTTGATTATATTTAGAAACAGAAATCAGAACTAACTCCGTTGTGTCGACATACCCTTTTTCTGCTTTCAAACACCTTGCGATTTCGGCCAAAGTGCTATGAAAACGTTCTACTTGACCATTACTTGTGCTATGTGCCGGTGGAACTGTAAAAATGTCCACACCAAATTGATTTGCGAGAATAGATTTAATTGTTTCAGAATTGAAAGCTTTTTCATTGTCGCACACTACAGTCTTGGCCTTTGGAAAAAAATTCAATATTGCTAATAATGGAATTTTTATATCTACAATTGACCGAGATGCGATTGGGAAAACGAGTGCGAATTTGCTAAACTTGTCGACACAGGTAAGAAAATGGGTGTTATCAGTTGAAAAAACGTCTATATGTAGCAGTTCACCAGGATTTTCAGGGATAGGTGTTTTGCCTATTCTAGTTTTTTTAGGATGCCTGACGTACTTCGATTCTTTACAGGTTTTGCAAGTTGAAACTATCTCTTCAAGTTTCTTTCGAATGCTTGGAAAATAGTATTCTCTAAGGATTTGATTAAGATTTTCTCGAATATTACGATGTGCCCTGTTGTGTTCATTTAATAGAATTTCAAGCTGATCATCAGGATTGTGAATATCCATTACCATTTTTTTGCTAATGACAAATCTTACCGACGGAAAATTTTTTATAAGATCATTCTGAATTTGCCCTAACGTGTGATGATCACAATATATGCAGTTCACAACACTTGGATTCACAGCATCCCTCACGAACTTCATGATGTCCGGCACCTTATTGTAATTTATTAGATGTCTTACTTGATTGACAAATACGGTTTCTGAAATCAAAGCAGATTTTGATGCCTCAATTAGAACAAGTTGGTTTTTAAAGCAGTTAATTGGGTTTGCAACTGACTTGATCACTTCTGTGGAAGATTCTTCACTATGTATTGTTGCAATGGTCGATGTTTCTGACGCAGTTAAAGTGTCAGAACCTATAGATCCTTCAGTTGCAGACATAGTTTCAGAGCCAATTGTGGCATCCATGCTCATTGAGTCAATTTCCGCGTAGTGCATATATTGACGGGACAAAGCGTCTGCCACTATATTATCTTTGCCGGGTTTGTAGTGAAACTTTGGTGAAAATTCTTCTATAAATGCCCTCCACCTCCTTATTTTTGTATTGGGATTTTTTTCCGAAAGAGAAAATGAGAGCGGCTGGTGATCTGTGTAAATGTTTACGTTTTTTGCGCCATACAGATAATTTCTTAACTTTTGAAGCGACCACACTATAGCCAGAAGTTCACGCTCATTTGTGGAATAATTTTCTTCCGTCGTAGATAAAGTCCTTGAAATCATGGTTATAGGTCTACCATGTTGTGTCAATACAGCACCTATTGCACTAGACGATGCATCGGTAGTAAGTTCAAAGGGTTCATTAAAGTCTGGATGAAGCAACAATACGTCTTCTGATGCCAATATATTTTTTATCCTTTGAAAGGCGACCAGTGCTTCCCTATCAAGATATACCTTTACATTTCGAGAGCACTTTGCAGACACGTTGCCATTTTCTCCTCGGAGATATTTTGTGAGTGGTTTTGTTATGAGTGCGTAGTCTTTGACAAATCTGCGGTAATACCCCGCCAACCCTAAAAATGACCTCAGACTACGCAATGTTTCAGGGACCTGATAGTTTATAATATCATTGACTTTTTCAGGACAGGTCTTTATACCATCTTCTGAAATAACAAATCCTAAAAACTCCACAGAACTTTTAAAAAATCTTGACTTCTCACTTGAAACTCGCATGTTCGCCTTGTACAATTTTTGGAGGATTCTATCAATGTCAGAGATATGCTTTTCAGCCGATGATGAGAAGATGATAATATCATCGATATACACGTGACAGGTTTTTCCAATTTCTTCGCGTAAAACGTCATCTATTGCACGCTGAAAAATACTGGGTGCATTTTTCAATCCAAACGGAAGTCGACAAAATTCAAATTTCCCATTATTGACACTAAAAGCAGTTTTTTCCCTGTCATTCTCTGCTAGGCTGATTTGATGGAATCCTGATTTTAAATCTAATGTAGTGAAATAAGTAGATTTTCCTAAATTTGATAAAATGGTCGATGTATCGGGTATTGGGTACCGATCGCTTGTAGTTTTTGAATTTAGTTTCCGAAAGTCAATAACAAGTCTTTTTTTCGGTTTCCCTGACTCATCGAAACCTTTCTTATCAACTATCCATATAGGATTATTATATGGAGAGCGAGAAGGTTTTATTATGCCATTTTTCAATAAATTAGTTATTTCATTATTAACAAAATCATTCAAAGCTAAAGGGTACGGATATGACTTCGAGTATACTGGCTCTTGGTCTTCAGTTCTAATAGTAGCTACAACCTTGGTGACAAAAGGAAGGGATTCTATAGGATCAGCAAAGGCTCCTTTGTTAGCTTCCAGAATATTTTCGAGTTTCTTAACTAAGTAAGTAGGTACATCACAAGCTTCAGGGCTGATCATATTATTAACAGCATTACAGTAAATAAACGACAATTTTTCTTCTCCATCATTATATTTTAGTATTCCTTCTTTGCAGTCAATTTGCGCTTTTATTTGAGTCAGAAAGTCAAAGCCAACTATTACATCAAAAGTAGTCAAATCCGGTAAAACGAAAAAGTTAGCAGTTGTTCCCAATAAATATGCTACACATTTTGAAAAGATTTTTGAATTTCCATTTACTGATTTTACAAAAAAGGGTTTATCGAGCGGTTTAACTGATTTCAAAGAACTAAGATTTTTAATATAATTTTTGGATGTACCGGTGTCAATTAATATTCTTAACGTCCTACCTCCTAACGATCTAACTATGAACGGCAGGAGGGATCTTGTTCTAAAAAATTAATTTCGTCTTGTATATCGAGTTCAGGATTTTGAACTTGTGGGACATAAGTAGGCTGAGGCTCAGGTGGAACAAATTCGAAACTAGATTCAGGTGGCTCATTATAATCGGAATTAAAATAGTTTTCTGTAGGATAATGTTGATTTAAATGATTAACTCTTTGTATTTTTGACATATTCTGATTTAAACTGCCAGCTGGTCGTTTTTGATGATGCTGAGTGAAACGATTACTAATGTCAACATCCATTGGCTCGGCATTTTGTCTAAGATTGCCATCATAAAATTGCATTCTATTACTATTTCTATTAAATGTAGCGTTCTGATGTGGATGGGAAAAAGGAGTGGCGAAGTTGTTGCTATTTTCGTTAATATTTAAGAATTGATTGTGTGCTGTTTGAAATCTATTGTTAAATTGATTTCTAGGAATAAAACCTTGTTGTGTTGGTCTATTATGAAAATAAGGTTGTCGAACAGGTTGATAATGTGGTGAATTGTAAGTAATGCCTTGTGGCGAATTATTCCAAAAGGTTGTTGCAAAATTATACCTCGCCTGGTTAGTCTCAAGTTCCTGGGCTAGAGCGAGAGCAGAAGGCATGTCTGGAGGTTTACACGAAAACAATACATCCGACATTGGACGTCTTAACCCAGAAATAAATACACGTAGTGCATTTTCCCTGTATTTCTGACTAAGAGCTTCAATTAATGCCGAATTTCCTTCATTGGTCATTATAACTTTGTTCAAAATCAGTGCCAATTTCTTCTCGACTGCATCATAAAACTCAATAATTCCCTGGGGACCTTGCTTCAATGTCGACAACTCCTGCTCAAGTGTAAATATGGATCTTTTATCTCCAAATGAAAAATCTAATCTAGATAAAATTGCTTTGAAATTCAATACTGTATTATACGAACTAAGTACTGTGTCAGCAGCCCCTACAACTTTATTTCTAATAATTCCTACAGCCTGATAATATGTTGAGCTGCCCTCATAGGATTCATATAATTTGTGGGCAGTTATTGCGGCCTGACGCCACGACATATACTTGCTCGCATCACCACTGAACTCTGGAATAGATTTCACTATATCTAGAGATTCACTGCATCTCACACCTACCCTGATAGCTATAGGCTTATATTCTTCAACTTGAACTGGATTTTCTAAGATGGATAATCTTTTAGTTAGATCATCAATAGTGTTCTGAAAACCTTGCCGCGCTTGCTCAGTTGCCTGAACTAAAGCAGTATTTAGTAAAGCTTGGACGGTACTGGCGTCCATATTTTTAGGATTTAAGGAAGTATTTTCTGAGCTAATTTTAATGTTTTTTATATCCGATATTAAATCATCGATGTTCATAAGGATAGAAGTTATTATTTATTAAATATTTTAATAAGTATCTCTTCGTTAACAACTTTAATCATAAATCTAAATATACTTACAATAAAGACAAACAAATTTTAAATAAGGAAAGTTAATAATAATTTTATAATAGCCAATTAAAATTAGTAGCAAAATTATTTAAGATAATATATAGACCAATAAATTTAAGTAAATATACGATTAGTTAGGTAATTGTAGAGAAAATAAATTATTTTATAAAATTATTGATATTAAGTTACTCTTAAGTAGATAGTTCATATTTCTAAATCTCTTAATTAATTATAGCAAATATTTATTTATTTTCAAGAAGACTTAAATAATATATAATTAATTATACAATTTAATACTTAAATTATTTATTAATCATAGATACTCTTTTTATATATTATTTATCAGCAACTTTTGTCAACAGCAGTTCTCTTAATAATTACGTCCTCTCGTAGATTTGTCCATGCTAATTAATTAGTGTTTATAGGCAGTTATTTTTAGGATCTCTTTATTATTTCGCAGCAGTACTCTTAGTAATTACGTCTTCTTAATGAGTACTCCTAAACAAGCATATCTTTAAGTCTCCAATTTTTTATTATTTGCTTTTATTTAATCTTATTTCTCTGCTACTGAATTTATTTATTATTAATTTTGCTTTGATTCTTATGTTATTTTGAATTATTGTCACAGATTTTTATAAAGAATTTTAGTACCGTTATTTTTATTAACTTAAATTTTTGTCATTTAAAAGTTTATTTTTGCTTTCTATTAAATATTTTTTGTTCTTCGTTTAATCATTTTTTAACATTCGCTTAGATTTCAGGTATCTTTGTTTATTCATTTATTTTGTCATTTTCAATATTTTAAATTAAAATTTTAACTTTAACTTTTTGATTATTTTATTTTAATTTACGTTAATGTAGTTGAATTATTGTAATTTCATTTATAAGATATATTATATGATTTTCTTTAGTTTTTTTTAATGAACATCACTTAAATACATAGATTTATTTTTTTAATTTTATAAAGTCAAATATTTTGGGTGTTATTAAATTGATTCTATTTTATTATATTATATTTTATGTTTTAAAGTTTCAATATTTTACTTTAGCCCCGGCCCCACGTTGGGCGCCAATTAATTTTATTTTTTCTTAGTTAAATAAAACCACTTTAAATTTTAATTAAAAAACTTATTTTAAATTTTATTACATTTCAATTCATTTCTTCACAAATCTTAAATTATAAATGTCGCTTTCCTTTTCTATGAGGATTGCTTATTAAACGGTAGACAAAATAATACTGAACTAAATACTATTTGCATAACGAAAAAGAGATCGCTTAATGGAGAGTAAATAAGTTCATAGAAATAAGACTAGTACTTTAAGTACGGCCTTAACTCGTATTTTGTTTTTGTTTTTTCTTTTGGTGTTTTGTTTCGTTTGGCGTTGTTGTTTTTTATGTTCTTGATAAATTTAGGATGCTGTACGCTGAAAGTGGGCAATGTACATACATATATACTAATTATAAAAAATAATAATGCATCCACAACAAAGGTGAAGGGTATAAAAGATTCGGCATAGCCGAATATAGCACTCTTACTTGTTTAATTACATTTTTTAAAAATTTAACATGAAACCGGAGGCAGAAAATAATTTCCGATTGGAGCCAAACTTGGTGACATGAAAATATTAATAATTTGGCACATTTTTGTCACATTCTTGACACCGTGCCCATAACAAAACTTTAAAAAAAATTTCTTCATACACGGGTGACCCACCCTACTGTCCATGTAAACCTTGTGCGCAGAGTACAGGTCGCAATTTTGAAGTTATTTCGATCAAATTTGGTACGTAGGACCAAGCCTATTGAAACTGGCTGAAATCGGTCCATTATTTCACTTAGCCCCCATACAAATGTCCTTCTGAAATTGGACTTTATCGGTCATAAATGTTTAATTTATAAATGTATCTCCACAAATTGCGCTCCAAGTAGACCCGCTTCCGAAAATCACTTTAACGTGTATAAATCGCTTAAAAATTTTGGTATACTCACAAAATTCAACATAGTAAACTCTCATATATACATAATTTCATAGTGATCGGTCCACAATTGGTCATAGCCACCATATAAGGCCCACTTCCGAAAAACACTCAAAAATATAAATTATTGAAATTTTAAAAGAAAAATGTTTTTGCTCTTTTACTTAGTGTAGGGTATTATATGGTCGGGCTTGACCGACCATACTTTCTTACTTATTTTAATATTTTACTGCTTTACTGAATTAGATATATCTCAATTGTTTTACCATATAGAAATTCATACTTCAAAACATAGATAAACATTGATATATTATTTTATTAAGTGTATATCTTATATTTATGGGCCTCTCCATTTTCACGTTATAGTCCTTTAAACTTGGGCCTCAAATATACTGATATATTTTTTTTCTAAGAATATTATATAGCTTGTCAAAAAAAAGACCGTCGAAGCCCGCCCAATGACTATATACATCATTTAAAGAAACTTCTGGGGAATGTCTTTGTAAAAAAATTGTACCCGCCGAAATACTTTATTTATTGATTATTGATTTTTATATATCTACTGTAACTTGAAATATATTAAATACAGATCTTTTTAAAAATTTAGTTTCAGAAACACATGAAAACGAATTTTTTTAATTTTTTATTAATGATTTTTATATGTATATCTAGACCCTGTAACTTCAAAAAAAGTTTATATTGACCTTTTAAACATTTTTTTTTGGAATCGGAGATACCAATTCTATATATAAAAAAGCACCAAATAATTTTGTCCACCTAGATTTTGATATGGAAGCACAGTGCATAGAGCTGTTATTTGAATGGCTCTCTAGTTGTTATTAAGAATTGCATGTGAATCTACTCTCAACTTTTGCATTTTCTGTGAGAACGAAAACACGAATGGGCACTTTCAGCAATACATGTGGTCATCGACGTGGTATATTTTAGAGGATTTAATTTTTGTCAAATTTATTTTCAAAAACTTAAGACGAATATCTGACTATAGTTTATTTCTGAATATGCTGGTGAAATTTAGTGCAAGTGATAACCATTTAACTAACACTTTAGCAGCCACATCGAATAAGTTAGTTGTGCAAATAGTAATATAGCTAGTGTAAGGTTTCCAATTGGCACTTTTCCAACAGCTGGGTATATACTTATGTGTACATTTGTTGTCTTTAATTTGTAATTTTTATACTCCTAGATTCTAAAATGATTCTCTGTCATCTAAAAATCAAATGCTGGAAATTTAATTAAAATCGGATAACGTTTAGAGATTGCACATTTCATTTGAAGTTTAGATTTTCGGTCAAAGTGGAAATATTTGAAAAAAAAAATCAAGAATTAAATGTTGATAAGAAATTATACGATGTTGATCAAATGTTCAGCATTTGTTTTTTAGATAACAAAGAACAATTTAAGATTTCTGAGGTATTCAAAAATTTAAAAATTGCAAACTATGGGCCACCCAAATATACAAGTTCATATAATTGTTTGTATACATACATGTGTAAAAGTTGCCTGCGTGTATTTTAAAGTTTATGTTATTGTGTGAATGCGTGCTTAACAAGGATCCTTCGAGTGTTTCGTTGTCGGTATGTAGTAGGATGCGTGCAAAATAATAGTTAACATTCGCAATAAATGGCTTTTAGTGTAAAAAGCCAATTTGTGTTAAAATCCATAAATTTTCCGGGTTACACAAATATTTTTGTAAAAATTTACAACAAAGATTTTTATCTTTTGTTTTCTACTTTCTTTACCTCCCTCTCCATCCCACTTTTCGTTTTTCTTTACCATCTTGTGATTAAAATGAAAATTTTATATAGAATTCCTTTTTTAGCAAAAAAAATTGTATTTCAAACGAGATTATAATGAAAATAAGTTTGAAAAAAACTTTAGTATGTTGTTTTTATTTTGTAGTTTTGGTTGTTTTTGCTTTTTGCCATATCGAGAAAAAATAAAACTTAATTCTACTCTGCTGGCAAACGTGCATAAAATGCATAAAACTTTTAAATAAAACAAAAATAATACTACTAACCCACAAAAATATTTGTATACAAAAAAAAGTTGAACAAAAAAAAAACACTGAAAATATAAAATACTGAAAACAAAATGTTAAACGAAAGTCGAGAAAAAGTATCTACTATCTTAGCTCATATCGTTTCGTTACGTATTTCGTATCACATTTTTTGGAGTAACAGTATCCTTTTAGTGGTACTAAATGCACACGTAATCTTCTGTGCACACAGGTTTTTAAAAGTATGTTTTATTCTTTAAAAGAGAATTGCATTTTCTTTTAACTAAAAATTCTTATTTCTGAATTTTTATGTTTTCATTTAAAATCGGGTTAAATTTGTTCTTTAATAGCTTCTCAGATAGCTTTGATATATCTCAAGATGTATGTTCGGAATAAATTACCCCTATCGTGAAAAACATGTGAAATTTATGTTCCCATGAAATATCCATTTCCCTCGAAGGGAAAATAGCTATCGTGATATTCCCCTAAACTTATCATTCACAATAGTTTACAAAATTCCATCTAAAAATTTCACAACATGGGGAATTTTTTCACATGAACAAAGTTTATGAACAAAAAATTGGAAAAGGGAACATATTTCATGTGAAATATTGTTTCGCGATAGGGGTGAATATATTTTTCAAATGATTGCCAGGATTGAGGAATCATTCTAATAAAGCTATTGATGCCAATTGCCCCGATATGATATTTAAAGGGTGTTTTTTTAAGACCGATATAACTTAAGAAAGGGTTAACTGTTATACTGCGCTTTTCGACACATATGTATGATCATTGTACTCTGGCAAATCATCATGAATTGCTTGACGCTTGGAAATATAACCATATACGGACACCACTACGTGATAAAAGACCAAAAAAAAAAGCCCGTGTCTCACAGTTTTGCTCAAAGTCATGCACTTTTTTTATACCCTCCACCTTCGTGAGAAAAAAAAATTATTTTAATATTTAAAATTTGTATTTTGAAGTAGAATTTGGTGAATATAGCCCTCTTACTTGTTTTATTATAAACTAAAGCATACTTTTAGGCAGCTTTAAAAAAATAATTTTGAATTTTTTTTATTTTGATCTTGAAGATGAAGTTTTTTTGATTTTATATGTTCACAATTTTTCTTCTTTATGACAAGGGCTACAACTTTGCCGCAGAGAGTAAATCAAAATTCCGAACTGTTTGAGCCTGAGAAAATGATCACTTTTTTGCAAAAATGACAGCGAGGCCCCAAAATCTCTCATGTAGTAATTGAACGAACGCTATCGTGTCGCGATATCATGACATGTTTGGAATGCGTTTTGTTTTCCGAAAATCATGCGTGTAACTTGCATTTAAGAAAATATGTTAATCAGTAAGAGTGCTATTTTCAGAAAATTTCCTGAAAATACATAAAATTACTTATCAAATGCAAATCCTTTAAGTTCTGCATTAGATAACTGACAAACACACACACACACATGTGTGTTAGAGAAAGACTACAACTGAAAATAACACAAACTCTCAGGTTTTATACATTAAACATTGGTTGCCGTTGGCTACATTTGAGAATGTGAATGTAAGCCAAGCGTTTTTTGCTTTGGTTATAAAAGTATTAAAATAATGAGTTTTTACGAGTTAAACAAACTCACATCTTAGAATCTGAGACAAAAGAGAAAATAATTTATTATATATAGGTGATCTACTGGTGAAATAAAACTTATATATATTGTATTTATTTGAAAAAGATTTTTGGGGTTAAAATGTTAAAATAAAAGTGTTATTATAATAAAAGTGTTAATGTTTAATATGGAGTATTTAACTAAGACCTAATCATTATAAAATTCCTTGTCAATTTTGTTATATTTGTTCATCTGTCTGTGTAAGTCACTATTAGGTTTCAAATACAAACTCAAATTTAATGATTTGAGTTAAGTGAAGTTAAGAAAAGCTAAAGTAGCTTTCTTAGCGTAGCTTTTTAAATGAATAACCCGACTTTCAGTAATCCATATCTGTTTAAAAGGTAAACGCATATCCTTCTAACATAAAAAACAGTCTTGAAATCAGTTAAACTGTTACGAATTTGTATTTGAATTCAAATATAATGATTTCTAACTGCTAGTTTCAAGTAGCATCATGTTTATCAACATTTAAATTTCTGCAGACCTCTAATTGGGGACAATGTTGTTTACCGGTCGATTAACAGTAGTAAACATATATGTGGATATTATTAGCATAGCTGTGGAACATACAACATTGAAAAAAAGCTTTGAGTTGATCATTGTATAAATAGAAATTTCAAGAAGCATCGATATATGGAGCTGGAAACATATGAATGGTAGTGAGAACATCAACCAGTCAGTGTAATTTGTAACATCATTAAGTAAATATAAATTAACTGCCTGACAATGTGCTCTACAAGTTGTGAATTATAATCGTGTATTTCTCTACATATAAACACTTAGTGAGTATTTAAACTTTTGTTGTGTAAATTAGAATAGAGAGTTGTTATAATTTTAAACTATTAAACTGCTTTTATTTGCAATCAAAAGTATCTGGTTTATTTAAAAGGAAATAAACTACCGTTTTTTAAAGGTAAAAACTTTTTAAATTTAAGATTACAGTAGTTTCGCTTAAAAATATACTAAACGAAGTAATCGAGATATACTATAAGTAACGGTTGTTATTTTTTAGACGCATACAACTTCAGATAGTTGTCATAGTGCGTTCACTTTTTGAAATTTTTGACCATTTTACTCTGGCAAATCATCATGAATAGATTGACATTTGACAAATCTACCAAATTATTCAAATTTACTTTGAAGTCATCGATTCGCCCAACTTATAGACGACTGTTTTGTCTTCTGCAATGAGCCTCATGTCTGGCTTAACGGGTATGAAAACAAGCAGAATTTTCGTTTTTGTAGAGAGCACAATTCCTAGGCGACTCTTGAAACTCCACTAGATTCCGAAATAATCACTGTTTGGTGAGGTTTACTGTGAATGGCGAACGCTACAGGCAACTGATTCGTGATTTTTTTATTCCCCATGTCATTTTATAGTATTTGGAGGAGAAATGGTTCCAAAAAGATTGAAGCTAGAACAACGCTACCAAATTATCCAAATTTACGTTGAAAATCATTCATCGATTTGAGCAACTTATAGAATACTGTTTTATCGCAAAATTGTGTTCAGCGGTGAGGCTCATTTCTGGCTTTACGCTTGTGTAAACAAGCAGAATTGTCGTTTTTGGAGAGAGCACAAGCCTAATGAGACTCCAAAACATCCCGAAAAAATCAGTGTTTGGTGAGGCTTTCATGTCATTTGTCTTTAAAACCGAAACCGGTGCCAACATGGAGAACGCTACAGGCATATGATTCGTGATTTTTGTATTACTCATGAAATAGTTACAACAAGATAGCTCAACATGACATACAACCCGTGACACCATCACTGTGTTGAGCAAGTGATGGTGGTAAATTCACTAGACCTCTCAATTGGCCACCTTGTTCGTGTGATTTGAAATTGTTCCAAAAAGACGGCGCATATTGCCATACAGGCCATGACACCATTACTTTGTTGAGCCAAACGTTTGGTGAATTATCTCAAACAATTGACCTTTGAATTGGCCACATATTCGTGTGATTTTATTAATCCTCATGTCATTGCAAATCATTTGGAGGAGAAATGATTCCAACGAGACGGAGAAACCATTACTTTGTTCACCGAATTATCTAAAAAAATGTACCTGTGAATTGGCTACCTCGTTCCTGTGATTTGACTACTACTTTTTGTAGGGGTACGTCTAGTCTCTGGTCTATGCTGATGAACCAGCATCGATTGATCATTTAGAAGAAAAACATTCATTATTGTGCATAGCAAAATTTGTCCCAAATGGTTTAAATAGCTATTTCTTCAAAGTTTCAAAAAAAAAAATAAATAAAATTTTGACTTTTTTTTTTGCAAAACCAAAAACCTTTCTGACGATAGGAAGACATCGGTTTCAAAAGCTGTGTCACTTGACATGAAAACCCCCATATACATATGGGCAATTCCATATCATCGTATTTGACATTTGTACGCCTATAGAGTGGATGGAATAGATTTTGCAAAAATAAGAGTATCTGAAAAAATAATTTGGTCTTTATGTTCCATTCAGAGGGTACTATATTTTAAAATAATAAAAAGTTCTGTTGAAACATTGTTGTCCAAAATATCGAAAATATAAGGTTATATCGTACGTGACACAAAACGGAAGTCATTTTGAAGTACATGTAGAAATGTGCGAAAATTTTCGAATCGTGAGAGGCGTTATGTTTTCTTTTAATTTCTTATACTAAACGAAATATTTATCTTTTGCAATCCGTTGTCTATATATATAAAAATGAAATGGTCCATGTATGTAATGTCATCACGTGAGAACGGCTGGAGCGATTAGATAAAGAAAAGAAAATTAAAAAATTACGGCTAAAACCGGCTTTTTTGAGTCCAGTCAACTGTAATAAAAAAAAGCCCCTTAAGTATGCAGTACAAATTTAGATATTTTATTTGCAAATAAATAAAAACAGGCAGGGTTGGAGAAACTTGACGAACTAACATTAGTAAATGCTACCGGGCGAAGCCGGGGCGATCAAATAGTATTTAAATAAAAACTATTTTTGGATGATTTTATAATGAATATATAAAATATACATTCGGTTTCAATAAACAATTTTACAATAGCAAATAAACAATCAGAGTCACATACACGTAGTAGTCATTCTCGTGGAATTGCCCATATGTAAGTTTTTAATTCCGTTTGTAATTTCAACATTTTTCATTTGTGACCCCATCAAGTATATAGCTATTCTGGTTCGCTATGGATAGCGGAGTTGATATAGTCATGCCCGTCTGTACACGCAGAGAAAAAATGTAGTTGGGCATGGTTACTGTAACCATTTCAATATTGTTACAAGTTTTTTAACTATATTATAGTCACAGTAACCATTTACATGATTGTGGTAACCATAATATGGTTAACTTACGATTCACATGATTGTCTCAACCATATATATGGTTACAGTAAACATATATATGTTTGTGACAACCATTTATATGATGAAGGACTTATCATATTATGGTGCTCTCGGCTTAAGGCTTATCATAATCTGAGAACAACATATTATGATAAAATTATTCATCATAAATATGGTTGCCACAAACATATATATGTTTACTGTAACCATATATATGGTTGAGACAATCATGTGAATCGTAAGTTAACCATATTGTGGTTACCACAATCATGTAAATGGTTACTGTGACTATAATATAGTTAAAAAACTTGTTACACTATATAAATGGTTACCATGCCCAATTATATTTTTTCTCTGCGTGTATGTCATATATACATGACTGCTATATCAATATATCGGCTAGAGTCTGATTCAGGCTGTTATTTGAAATCGGCCTATAAATGGCTGATATATAGGCATTAATCGGAGAGAATTTTTTTAAAAAAAATATTTTTTCACTTAAAATTGTTTTTAGGACAATAGGACAATTGTATAGTATCGTAAGGGCTTTGAAGACAGGGAGAGCAACGGTTGAAAGTGCCAGCAACAATTCGTTTGCTGTAAATGAATATACACCAACCGGTTCTCAACTGTTCGCGAGTGCACAGTTTCTTCTCGATTTCCGAGATCGCATAAGAGTGTTGTGTTGCATTTATAGCCATTTACGGCTTTAGCGATCGCCATTTTATTCGACGTAGGTTGGGATGACGTCCAATATATCATAGAAATAGGACAATTTTGAATATTCAAGTAATTTTCTGAGGGGGGCCTTGTATGGGGACTAGGGACAACTGTTCAGAGTACTTAGAACTAGTTTGTGCAAAATACACACTATTGTTTGTATGGGGGCTAGGTGAAATCATGGAACATTTCAGCCAGCTAGCTGCTTCCATTTGGGCTCTAGCTTGTTTTCAACAGACAGACTGGTGGACGGACATACATAGCAAGATCGTCTTAGAATTTCATGGGTAGATGAATATTTCGATGGGTTACGATGGTTAAAATTAAATTAAAGATTCTTAAACTTCTTTTGACTTAGATTTCAAAATATTTTCATTTGATAATAAAAATCCTTCAACCAAATGCATACATACATATATATGTTTTATTTGTTCCTTAAACATAAATAGAAATCTCATGTGTGCAAAACAATTAAATGTTCCTTAAAGAACATTAAAACAAAAACAACAAACAGCTAAAAATAATTTAAGTGTATGTTTTCAAAAAAGAGATACTAAAACACTAAGAATGAAATGAAAACAACACCATAAACAAGGTGTCATTATTATTTTTATTTTTATCATTATCAACGTCTTCATTCTTCTCATTCATTGTCTTTTGTTTATAGTCATTTTAATTGCTTTTGTTTGTTTGTTCGTTCGTTTGTCGTGTCTGCAACTTTTTAGCAAAGTGCAATAACATTTTTTGTAGTTGTTGTCACCTGCTTTTAGTATTTTTTTTACTGCTGCGACTCTTTGAAAGCGCTAAGAAAACTTGAACGTCATTATATTTTCATTATTTGCACGTTCATTTTATGTTGTTGCTGTTTTTTTTTTGTTATATTTTATTTGTACATTTTTCGTTTTTTTTTTTAGACATTATTTTTTCTAAGAAAACTAAATGTAGAAAATAAACATTTAAAATGAATGGAAGTGAAACATCTTGAAAATATTGGATGGTTGGAAAAGCAGTTTACAATCATAATTGTGAGCTCATAAACCTGATGTTGTGAACTGCCATGCCAACTCAAAGACATTGTCATGTCATGCTTTGCAGAGCATGACAGCCAGTACATTTGTGTGCTGCAACTTCAGTTCACATGTATCGCATCTGAAGTGATGAAATTGAATACAGCTAAATTGATTTAGTTTATATTAATACCTGTAATTCAATTGACATAAAATCATCTTACAGAACATATGTCACGCATGTCCGTTTGTCTAGTAAATGATGACATATGAAAAGCATGAGTTCTTTCTTACTTTATATACGATGTACAACTGTTGAAAAGAAAGTAAGTAATAGAGTTGGTCCATCATTGTCTTAGCATGTCATGATGAAGACATTTGAAAAACACGACATGACTTAACAATGTCTGGTGTCACACTTGTCTTCTAGTTAAGTTCTGTCCTATAATATTTATAATTGAAATCTACTATTTCTTTCAACCAATATCTTCACATATAGAATATCATCCCACATATAGTATATTATTATAGAATATTTCTATCTTTTTTACAGTTTCTTAAACAACTTGATTCTTAGAAATAAACTATAGAAATAACCTTTAACAATAGATAAATAAGACAATAACTTAAGACTGTATTGTTTATGCTGCTGTTATTTCTATTACAAAAAAACTGAGCAACAGAGGTGGAGGATAATTTAAGGTTTATTGTCTGGTCATTATAGGTGTAAGCTACAGCAGCAAAGGAAAATAAACGAAAACAGCGAAAAAAAATGCGCCAGATCATTGTAACTGTAATAAATAATAATTGTGTAGCTAAATGTTACAAGGTTAAACTTTTCATTGTGTTTTTTAAGAGAAGCTAGTTTAATAATGTTGTAAGTGACAATGGCAATTTATATAAACAGAAACATATCAAGAAAATATTTTTTGTAGCTCAGAAAATTTTGAAAGGAAAATATATGTACGTGCATTTTATTTCATTTAAAATATCTTTTTTTTATGAAGAAAGAGCACATCTAGATTAAGCAATATTTATGTAAAAAGGTCACTCGGTAACAGAGTTAGGGTCAAAAAGTTGAGATAGTTTCATATTTGAAAATGTGATCAGACAATTAGTGGATTCACAAGAAATCCTATCATGTCATATTGTCGTAATGTTCTAATATTTTATAATGGTTTAAAAATATTCTTATTGCCTTTCAACCAAAAAATTCCCTAAAATAATACTACTCTGTATGCTATGTTTATTGTGCTTTCGTAACCAACCAGCAGAGACCTGCGCCGAACGCCTAAGAGTCGGATAAGCCGAGCCACCGAGTTATGAAATATTAGAACATTATGACAATATGAGATCCACTAAATATATGTAGAAAACTACCTTTCCTTCTCTATCTCTCTGGCTTAACTTCCAATTGTAGAATTCTACTTCTCTTTCTGGTTTAAATATTTCATCTTGGTTGTGCTGCTTATCGTAAAAACTCTATCTCTCTATATATATAAAACACTTCTTCCAATTCAAATTCATTCAAAAAACTCTATTTTTCAAAAAAAAATCTGTCACTCTGACTGACTCTCACTCTCGCTCAGTGACCGATCTCCACAACTGAATGATTACTATTCGAAATGTTCTTATTTTATACTCGTGTTCCTGTTCCGCCCTAACCCATTACCAATATATTGTCTCTGTCATGTAAACGTAGTCGATCTTCATGTAAATTTTCCTTGACAAACACTAAATTCTTTTCCGTTCCTACATATATTTTTACATTTATCGTATATAAATACCAGGATAGCGTTAATATCATATGATTTACTACTATTAGATTCGAATGCGTAAGTGACAACTGACTTTAGCTGGGGCTGAATATTCGTGCTTAAGGATATTATTTTCTTCTATTAGAGTAATGTAAAATATATTATCAAGATCTCATAAACAAGGTCTTTTAAATAAGTTTACTTATATTTTAAAATGGAAAAATTTAAAGGCTGACTGCCTTTTTATCGCCTCAATATACGCCACTGTGATCACGCAGAAATGTCGAAATATCAGCCAGGGCATCAAAGCGTAAATCTGGGGTATGCATAAAGAAATTGAGAAAAATTAGTTGCCAATTAATGGTTAATTAGGCTGTAGCATTCTGGTCAAGGCCAAAGTGTAATAAGGTAATTAGGAGACAAAAACTTCCTTCTGGAATGTAAATAGCGGAATCATCCATACTTAGACATCAGTTAGATTCTTATTGTAAAGGAAGGTGTCAGAGTCAATCTCCATAAAATATAGGACCATATTAGTTGAGGAAACTGGAGAGGCAACTACTACATTTCTAACAAGACGAAATTCTTTGTACTGTACAAAATACAGTAGGATTGTTTTCTGAATACGTGTTTGGCTTAAGATGGGAAAGAACTGTTGCACCATTTTTCCCTTATCCCCGGTATCCTGCGGCGCAAATAATAAAATAATTTTTTTTATGTTTAAAACATTTAAAAGCTAACTTTTTATGATGGAACCATCAACTTCAGGTATTTGAGTATATGAATAAGAATCTTTTATTTGGATTTTTATTGTAAAAGTATTTTTGTTTTTTTTTTCTAAATGTTCCAAATTTAGAGTATTTTTAATTTTTGATGGATAATAACTAAATATGTTTGTAGTTGTTTGTTTTTAAACTATATAATAAAAAGAAGTATAACATTTAGGCTTTTATTTTAACAAAAAAATGTTGCGCATGTTTGCGCGCCTTTTTTTAAATTAAGATTTTATTAAAAGACTCTGCACTGTGGCGGAAAATAAAAATGGAAATTAATTAAAAAAATTGGAAATAAATCTGTAAATTCTAAACCTATTGTCGGATTTAAATAAAATTACTCATGGCTGTAGAGGAGTTAGAGTTAAATCACTAATACGCGCCGGAGCCTCAAGGCCTCAAAGTGAGGTAACTCGATGAGAAAAAACACCTGTTTGGTCAAAGTGTCAAATTTGGAACCCCTCTAACTCAGAGAGTTCTAGACCGATTTTGTTGAAAAATTGTGCCTTATTTACTATTAAATTTCGTCACGATTGGAAGACATCAGTTTTAAAAATGTTTGAACATTTGACATGAACATTTTTTCTTTTGTGAAATTTTTTTTTATAAAATGTTTGCTATTTTTTTACTTAATAAGGCATAATCTTTTAAAAAAATATATAAATAAAATCTAACACTATTGCCTGAGTTAAGCGTCACTTTGGATGTGATTCAACCCACTGTGCGGCGTATGGTATCCTGCAACCGAATAAATTCATATCATTTAAAGCTAACAAGTTCGAACTACGATCAAATGAGTACTGCAAATATTACTGTATGCTCTTCTCAAGTCTGCAACTGGGTGATGACTGTTACGTCAACACAACATTGTGTTCCTTTACCGGAATAACCTTGCGGATATTATTAAAGACATCCTTTGAAAGTCCTTAAGGCTGAAAGCTTTGCATATGTTTTGAATATGCTGGGCATAAGTTGGGGACGACACAGTCTATGAGGGAACATGATCTACGCAGGATATATTTAAGCCAACCTGTTTTCAAGGATTCAATACCTATTTGCTTATAATGAGAATTGCGATGCCTCTCCAGTTTACTCTTTCCTCAGCTAGTATAGTCTCATATTTTAGGGAGATTGACTTTGACACGTTCCTCTACAACAAGAATCTGTTTGATGTCGAAGCTCGGATGATTCCTTTGCTGACCTCCAAGAATGAAGTTTTTGTCTTCCTTCCTCAAGTCTCCAATACCTGAGTATATTTAACAAGTGACAACTAATTGTAAAGCTACACAGAGAAAAAACATTCGTAATAGCACCAGAATTTGGAATCGAACCTGCAACCCTCTGATTAATAGTCCAGCATACTATCGACTTGTCTATCGGGGCACCTGATGCAAATGAATGACATTTTACAAGTGTTTAAATGATTCCGAATCGGATTAAAACAAATTTAACCATAACTAGTGTGCAAGATATTCCAAGAAAAATACACCATCGTCTTCCTGGTCAATGTTAGGACAATTTTTGTTATACTTTTCAACATTTTAGGTTTTCGGTGGGATTCAGGAAACTCCGGAAAGAAGAAGATATGAAGTGTAGAAGAATCCTGTGGAGACCATCCATTTAACATGTTGATTATGATAATGAAAGTAGGGGCATTAAAATAGTCTTCGCATATTTCTAAAACCACAGGGTTATAGTTGACGAACTCGCAGACTTCTTGAACCACTTTAGAAGCATATATTCAAGAGGATGCATACTCGGGTACGAATTCGAATAATGAGCTTTCGATTAATCGAATAATTATTCAAAGAATTTAAAAGTAACAATTTTCAAATAACGTATAATTCTAAAAATTGTATGAAGATCAATCGAGTAAAATATTTGAATTTATTCAATATATTTTTTAAATTTTTCATAATTCTAATCTATCCTCTATGACATTCATAAAACTTGTTCCTCTTCATATTTACAATGATTTTAGTTTTTCGATTAATTGGATTAATTTTAATCGAATAAATCGAACAAATCGAAAAATCTCTTATTTGAATTCTTTGTATTATTTGAACAATAGAAAAATGAGCACCACTTTTTTTAAATTAAAAGAAAAAAGCAAAATTTCTCCCATATATGACGCAATATAAACTTGTTTATAATATAATGTTCAATAACTACTTAAGTGATAATAAAGTTATTAAAAACAAAAACCACGATATAAAGATACGCCATCTATTGTAAATCCCGCAGTTTTAAGTCATACACCCAATAATAAAATCTCCCGAAAAACTGTACCACGAAAACCACTTATCGGTTTAAGAAACAAAAGCGAAATTAGTCGGCTGTTGTTTTAGAAGAACACTAGAGCGTATGAGTGTTACAAACTATAATTTGACATTAAGTATACGTATTTTTTAACTTAAGAGTGGAGCTCATTGTCAAAAATTATTACAAAAATGGTAATAACTATGTATCTTCTAAACTACAACTAAGCGAATAGTTTGATACAAGGACGTAATTACTGAAAAATTTATTTTAAAAGTAAAGAATTCAAATATTTTTAATAAGTAGTTAGCCAGCCGAAGAGTGAATTGTTACATTTTTGAACTTTATTAAAAAATTATTTAGCCTTGTATAAAAAGCTCTAATCCTTATAATTTTTGCTATTAAGTTGCAGTGCTTTTAACAATAATTTAAAGCACACTCTAATGTTTATATTTTTATTTTTCATTATATTCCAGAATATTTTAAAACAAATTTGTTCAATTACCTCTTAATTTAAAAGCCATAAAAACTTAAAATATACTTACTTTATTTCGTTCATTAAATTTCACTTAATTGATTGAATAACCCAAAAAAAAAATAGGCTATAGTTTTTATATAATTTTTTATAACAAACAAAATTTAACTTTACAAACAATCCATTATTATAAATTTTAATTGCTCTCTGTGATATTTTTTATTTGTTTTCAAAAAATATTGTTAAATAATTTAATGTAAAAATTTATTTATAAAATAAAAAAAAAACTTAACGATTTTCCAATTCAGTGACTTATGGGTTTTTTGTTTGTTATTATGTTTAAATTATTTTTGATTTACTTTTTGTTAGTTTTGCTACAATTTCTAACGATAAGAACGTAAAAAAGTACACAAAAAGCATTAACATGAAAAACTCGTAAACATTATATTTAAAATGTTAAAACAATTTAAAATATCATATTTTATAATGCATTCAAAATAAAAAAGTACCTACATTAATTTAAAAAAAATCGTTTTTTTGGTCACATTTATAGGAATTTAAAGTAATGATCATTTAAGAATACCCTACGATGCCTTGATCGCGTTATGTTCTATGCACGAATCGGCTTTGTAGGTTCAGCATATATTTCTGGATATTCCTCACAACTGGATTCCATACCTCCAAATTGGTTTTATAACGGTTAATATTGGATGAAGGCTAGAGCTTTTAACTGCATTTGAAGTCTCTTGGTTTCTGTATATAACACCAAATTTGGAAACTTAATCCGATTAACATTGTTAGGTATAACAGGTGGATAAACGTTAACACTTTCCCCAGTTTTTCAACCATGTCACACACTCATCTGATATAGCCAGATAATTGGGTTTTCGAAATTTTGAAAAGCGCTTAAAAATTATGCTGAAAATTCTTAAAAAAGATCATTATTAATATTAATCATACGTCAGGTTAAATAAATTTAATCTTTTCGTAAATTTTTTTTAATCCAACGAAACAATTTATAGATTCTTGATATTAATGCATAAAATAAAGATTTATTTATGATTAATATAAACAATTTAAATAAAATTATAAATTATTGTAATTATTTTCTTGTTTAAAACAGTAAATTTCAGTAAATTTTATATTTTAAATTTTCAGCCATAATATACAAAATATATGAAAATAATTTATACAAGTGGAAATATTTTCATTTATTTTTAGTTAAAATTTTCAAATTCTATTAAATTTTATATTGCAAATTCTCAAAATGTTCTTAATTAATATTAATCATACGTCATATTAGACAAACTTTATAATTTGGTAAAATTCTTGGTAGCAAACTGAAAAATTCTTGATGCAAATGCTTAAAATAATGTGAAATTTATGATTTCTATATAAATAATATTAATAAACCTAAATTTTGCCATTTCTTTGGAGTCATTTCGAAAATCCTTCGGGTTATCTAAATTGATGCATTTGTCATCTCAAGTAATGATTCGGTGCCAAAAAAGATTTTCATTTACAGCGTTCAAGTATCATTTCGGACATGCAAAATCGTTTTTCATGGTCTCTCGGTTTTACTTCGTATGGTACCCAATTTCCCTGCCTTTGGATGAATACTTTTGCTTGCAAACGTTTTGAAATTGTTCCTAGAGTAGCTTCCAATAATTTTGCAAGCTCTTTTTGAGTTTTACAATTTAAGCATCTTCATAGAGTAATGCCTTCAATTCTTGGTCTTTAAACATTTTTGGCTGGCCTGGACGATCTTTGTCAAAATTACTACTTCTGAACTGAACAAACCATCTATCGCATGTTGAAATCAATGGAATATCTTCACCGTAAGTTTTGAAGAGCTATTGGTGTGATTCAGCGGCACTTTCTTTGAAATTAAAGAAGTAAAGCAAAACTTCACGCATATCACGATTCGTTGCTACGAAATTCTACATTTTCGAAGCAAAAAAAAACGTTGATGTTTACACTATATTGTTCTATAACTAAGTGAGAATAAATGAGAAATATGTACCCTTCAAAAGGACATCTGAGTTAAGAAAAACAAAAATCTAAGCCGCTGCTTCTATCTAAATCATTCATTGATCCATTGCAATCCCGCAATTTTATAATGATCTGTTATACTAAAATCCTAAGACAGCCTATTTTTTGATAGATCTGAAGATTTCTTTGACAATATAAATTTTTTATTACAATTTTAAAGCCTTAAAAATCAGAACATTTATAAAAGTTATTTCTTTAACAAAATTTTCAATTTTTTTTTACATTTTACCAAATATCTCGTGGAATTTTTAAGAGATATTGAATATATTAAAGTCTAGTTAATAATGAAAACCTTGGATTTAATATTCTAAAATATATATTTTAAATAATTTTGCATTAGAATGGCGATTCTTTTATTTTTAAAATTTAATTTATTCCAAATAATTGCAATAGTGAAATCTTTGCAATAGTGTTATAGTGAAATCATGTCATATTGTCATAATGTCCCAATATTTCACAATGGTTTTTATTGCTTTTCAAGCTAAAAATTTCCTAAAATAATACTACTCTGTATGCTATGTTTATTGTGTTATCGTAACCAACCAGCAGAGAACTGCGCCGAATGCCTAAGAGTCGGTTAAGCCGAGCCCCCGAGTCGTGGTATATTAGGACATTATGACTGAGACGTTTTTAGTTGACAAATTGTATCTAAAACCAACATATTGTGGTGTTAAATCTGAAGATTTCTCTGCAAATATAAATTTTGTCTACCTTGACGTATGATTAATATAAATTATGACTATTTTCACATGTTTTTTTGTGTAACTCGTGAAATTTTTAAGCGATTTTGTAAATTTTAATGTCTAATAAATCGGAACATTTTTAAAAGTTATTTCTTTAACAAAATTTTAAATGTTATAAAAATATTTGCGAGTTTTAGTCAAAAATGACAAAAATTTTGGAATATTATTTTAAAATAATTTTTTGTAAACACAATTTATTCTAAATACTTGCAATTTTATAAAGATTTGTTATTGTGAAATTATAAAACAGTCTGTCTTTTCAAATATTTTATCAAAAAGATTTTTCTGAAAATTAAAATTGTGTCTAACTTGACGTATGATTAATATTAATTATGACTTTTTTCACATTTTGTGGTATAACTTGTGTAATTTTTAAGTGATTTTGAAAATTTAAATTTCTAATATATTAAAACCGTCACCGTGTTATTTCTTTAACATTAAGTTTAAAATACTCTTGCTTGTTGGAAAGGAAATTCACTATAGATCACGAGGCCTTTATACATAAATGCAATAATGAATATTTAAATTCCAAAAAAAGTAAAAATAATTACAAAAATAAAAAGAGTATAAAATATTCGTTACTGCCTATCTATTGTTTATTATGATTATATATATTTTTTGTCAAATTAATATATTAATAACAACTAATGTGTATAAAAAAATGTTTTTTATAATAATTTGTTTTTATATTTATATACTTTACTTGCAGATATAAAAAAAAAAACATTCTGCTTCCCAAAAAACCATGACTAACTAAAGACTGGGGCAATATGGCCACTAGCAGGATGCTGATGAAGTTGTTAAATAAAAAATTAAACAAAATATGTGTAAATAAAATAAATATTAAAGTGATATAACATTATAAACCAACAAAAAAATTAATAATATGTTTTACAAAATCCATGAAAATAATAATGATTTTAAAATAAAATTAACAAAAAAAAAAATAAACGCCAAACAAATAAAGGATCTGCAAACAATTTAAGCAAACAACAAATAAAGATAAAAAATAAATAAATAAATTGTGCAAAAAATATAAATTCCAAAAAAATATGCATAAAAATGTTGAAAATCTAAATAAATATTTTAACTGCAGCAACCAGCACACATACTGCATTTGTTTGTTTTTTGTTATTACGCTTAACAACAAATAACAATGACATTTGAATATTTTAACAACTTTTTTAATACGACATCAACAACAACAAAAAACAACACACAAACAACATGTCCAGCAGCAGCAAATATTTGCAATAGCAATAATAACAGTAGCAGTGGTAGTGGTAGTAGTAGTAGTAAAAAATCTAGTACATTTACCAGTAGCAGTTGTAAAAAAACTAACACCACCAGCAGCAGCTCACGTTTATATCCAACTGCATTAAGACGAAAAATACGAAAAACTTCCAGACGGAAGAGGAAACGTAGACGTAGCTCGTGTTTACACAGCATTGTAAATATGGTGGACAATATAGGGGCAGCAGCAACCAGCAAAACAACTACAACTTACAAATGTAAACTAAATGTAAATAATACAAGGACAACAACCAAATTACAGTCGTACGTTAATAAATATAAAAGCAGCTACAACTATAATAACAACAAAAGAAGATATTTTAGTAAATGTACATGTTGCACACACATTTGGAAGAGTATACGCAGTAGCTGCCACAGCAGCCGTAAATGTAGTAGTGATGGTAATTGTTGCGATTGTAGTTGTAGTAGAAAAAAGATAAGCTTAATAGTAAAAAATATAGTGACATTGTTATTACCCCAAACAACACAAATAAAAACAGCACTAGCAGCAACAAAATTAGCACATGCAACAACAACAACAACAATAACATCAACAACTAATAGAAAATACGCCACAAATAATGATCACAAACGAAAAAAAGTTCAATTACATTTAAAACAGCAACAAAAAATGCAACATGGACAGCAGCAGCAGCAGCTTAAATATTTATATGCTCTAGGGAAATGTGTTATAAAAACAAAAACAATAGCACAAAAACAAGAACAAACTGAAAATGAAGCACAAACCCCAACAACACAACATCAACTACAAAACCCTTGTTCTATAACAACAACAGCAACAACATCCATACTCTCAACACCAAAAGCAGCAGCAGCTTCCCCATCATACCCCACTTTTTCTACCATATTACACAACTGCAAGCATTTAACAGCATCCGCATCCTCAAACTCCTTAAACCACTCTGACTCCTGCTCGATGCCGCCGTCATCATCATCATCATCAGCATTCTCCACATGGTATAGTTTAACTAGCCGGGCTCCAGCTTTCAGAATTCTCAATGAATTGTATGGTGTGATATTTATGACTCTACTGGTGCTTAGCATATGCCACAATAACGGTAAGTTTTCTGCTTTTTTTCCCTCATTCTCTATCTCTCTCTAGTTCTGGTTTTGTTGTTATTATTACTTCACTCGCTCTTTTGCTTTCTGCTGTGTAGTACTGTTTATTTTTGTTGCTGCAGCCAACAACAAATAAATTGTAAATGTATATAAAAACAAATAAACGTTTGTTGTTACCACACATATTAACTATGTAACTATGTGCACAATGGGTGAGAAATTTTAATAAAATTGTGGAAAATAAATTATAGAAAAATTCTTTTGTACTTTTGACATCTACAACACGTCTTGTTCCCCTAATAACCCAACAACATCTCTACTTACCTACTGAGCGAGCAAGTAATATTGGAGCTAAATGATAACTACTTCTTGCTTGACTGAAGAACTAGTTATATTTGTTAGCGATTTGGCAAAATTCAAGTGTCCCGCTTACAAATGTACAAAAATAGAAAAAAAAAACAAGTAAGAGGGCTATATCTAATCTTATATACTCTTCATCAAATTATACTTCAAATTACAAATTTTAAATATTTTTAGGCTAACAAAAGTTGTTTTTCAATTTTTTTTTAAAAAAAAATTTCGAATTATGTATTTGAATTTTTTTTTAAAATTTTTTAATTTCTTTTTTTCCAAAATTGTTTTTTTCATTTGTTTGAATTTTTTTTTTTAATTATTTGAAATTTTTTTTTTTAAATTTTAAAAAAATATATTTTTTGTTTTTTAAATTTTTTTTTGGTGAAAAAAAAATTTCATATTAAAAAATATTTTTTCCGATTTTGACCTATTGTAAGTCCAACTTACTATGGTCTTATATACGTCTTTGTAAAGGTCTTTAAAATATCTATCATTAGATATCCATATTGTCCATATTAAAGACTTAGTAATCCAGATATAGGTCCAAAATCTAGGTCGTCCTGTTTTTTTCCTCATATCTCAGCCATTTGTGGATCGATTTTGCGATTATTGAAGATTTGGATCCCGATGATATCTGGGGTCTTCAGAAAATTGATTTAACAGACAAACATACGGACATGTCTTAATCGACTCCGCTATCTATAAGGATCCAGAATATATAAACTTTATGGGGTCGGAAAATTATATTGTGGAAATTACAAACGGAATGACAAACTTATATATACCCTTCTCACGAAGGCGAGGGGTATAATAACTTTGTAACAATTGTTTTTTTGTGTTTGAAAGTCTAGCTGCCCTGCAGTTCATTGAACTAGTTCCTCCACGTCGAAGTAATTAGATACTGAGAACTACTACTAGTGAATTTTCAATCCACGCGTAATATTAATGACTGCTGAATATAACATGGGGATGTCATTGCAGGTGGCCGATTGACACACTCTGCATAACACGTTACTACTAAATTCAATAGTACTAATTCTACTGCATTTGAGAAAAAAAAAATTTATCTGAGAGCGGGGTTGAACTGTGCTGCTCTCTATTTATTATTAAGAATTGCATGTGAGTTTACTCTTAATTTTGCACTCTGCATAACATTTCACTATTAAATTCAATAGAGCGCGGTGTTCATAAACTCTCGGTTTCTAGTCAAATGCTTAAGCACTAAGCCAAATAGCACTTATTTGTATTGCGCTCTATTTGTTATTACGAATTGCAAGTGAGTTTATTCTCAATTTTTGTATTGTCTGCATCATCAGCGAGAACGAAAACACAAACAGCCTTATTTAGTATACACATGGTCATCGAAGTGTTATATTTTAGAGGATCTTTTTTTTCTCAAATTTATTTTCAAAAACTTAGACGAATACATATCTGTCTATTGTTTATTTTTGAATATGATAGCGAAATGTAGTGCTAATAATAACCATTTAACTACAACTTTAGCAGCCACATCAAACTAGTTAGTTGTACATTGTACAAGCAGTAATATAGCTAGTGTAAGGTTTCCAATTGCCACTTTTCAAACTGCTGGGTGCGTACGAGTTATTTTATCATAAGTTAACAAACGTTTTAACATAAACGTATACATTAAATATAATATGAACAAAAAAATGCATGGATTCGACTAGTGTTGAACCACTAACGTCTTGTTTTTCAGCCAAACACACAATAGAGCTGTACCGAAACTACAATTGGGTGTATTTTTTTATAGTATTTTGAAACATATGTCCAATATAAATTTATTCAAAGTATTGACCATAGCTAAACCGTTTTCTAAACCAAAATAACTGCTCAAGTCAATATCGAAAGAGAGCAATTCGATCGATACAAATAGTAGTCAGACGGGGCACGTCTAGACTATAAAGCGGGTGAGGCAAAACTTCCCAACCACTTAATTCTAAATACTTTTTAACAGGTATTGCAACATGTGGCGGAGCGTGGTCATGATGGAATATTTCAATGTGATTTCTGGGCGCTTATTCTACGCGATTTTCGGCGATGTTCGATGTTCGCTTCAAACTTAGCAGTTACGTTCGGTACAGGTTCCATGTGATGGTCTTACAAGATTTCAGCAGCTCATAATGATGATGCGGTGCAAACAATTTATTTTTTTATAGCGTTCAAGCCTCATTTCGGTCATGCAAAATAGACTTTCGGCATCAATTCGTATGGTACCCAATTTACCTACTTTTGGATGAATCAGACAACCACATTTTGAATTTGCTGTCTCGCCGTCTCGCAAAACTTCCCTCATATAACGCTTTGTTGGCACTAAATTCGACATTTTAGAAACAAAAAAAACTTTGTTGTTTAAACTATTATGTTCAGCAACTAAGTGATAATAAATTACATATATTACATACAAGTTATTAAAAACAAAAACGGCGTTCAAGAAGAGAAAAACAAGTAAGAAAGTATAGTCGGTCAAGTCCGAGAATATAATACACTACACTAAGTAAAGAGCAAAAACATTTTTCTTTTAAAATTTAAATAATTTATATTTTTGAGTGATTTTTGGAAGTGGGCCTTTATGGGGGCTATGACCAATTATGGACCGATCACCATGAAATTAGGTCGTGTGATTTATGTCTACATGAAAGTTTACTATGTTGAATTTTGTGTGTATACCAACATTTTTAAGCGATTTATGCACGTTAAAGTGATTTTCGGAAGCGGGTCTATATGGGAGCTATGACTAATTATGGGCCGATCGTAACAAAATTTGGTGACATGCATTTCTTATATACAAAACTTATTTGGAGCGGAATTTGTGGAGATACATATATAAATTAAACATTTATGACCGATAAAGTCCAATTTCGGAGGGACATTTGTATGGGGCTAGGTGAAATAATAGACCGATTTCAGCCAGATTCAATAGGCTTGGTCCTTGGGCCGAAAAAATAATATGTACCAAATTTGATCGAAATATCTTCAAAATTGCGACCTGTACTCTGCGCACAAGGTTTACATGGACACCCAGACAGCCGACCAGCCAGACGGACGGACATCGTTTAATCGACTCAGAAAGTTATTCTAAGTCGATCGGTATATCGGGTGTTAGACTAATATTTTTGGTCGTTACAAACATCTGCACAAACGCATTATACCCTCCCCACTATGGTGGTGTAGGGTATAAAAATGTTGAATTTTTTTTTTTTAAATGGGCCCTTTAAAGAAAGCTTAGATCTTATCCTTGAAGATCTTTTTGGTCGCTTAGTGGGATGCGGGTTGGATATTTATCAAAATAAATATTTTTTGTAACTCAAAACATACAATTATTGTCTTTTTTTGCAAAATCAAAAACTTTATGAATTTTTTTTTTTAAAATGGCCTTTTTTTAGTTTGTTTTACTCAAGATAAAGTTTAGGTCTTTTCCTTATAGATATTTTTTAATGGTGAGTGGGATATCAAACAAAGTAGATGTTTTGTAACTCAAGACATTAAATTGTTTGCTCAAAAGAAAGCTTATGTCTATTCCTTTAAGAGATTTTTGTTTGCTTTGTGGGATGCGAGTGTTTTATCTATCAAAATAAATGTTTTCTAACTCAAGAGTTAAAACATTTATTTTATGATTTTGAAGGGGTCTTTCGAAGTGTTCCTTTCATCAAGATCGCAATAACTCTCAATTCATTAAAATCTTCTTTAATTTTCAGTAAAAATCCCATTTTTCACCCATAAAATACAGATTTTTCAGCTGTTCTATACCAACTATTTACTGTGCAGCAGTCGTATTTTTTACATTTTGAGCGAAACATAGTTTTGCCTGTACGTATGACTTTTCCCCATACTGCAAGTATAATTTGGTGTAATAAAATATAGGGTTAACTCCTCATTTTTTTTCCCAACAAACTCAAACTCAATGTTTGTTTAGTACTTTTTGTAGCCACGAAAACACACACACACCTTCAAAGTCATGTTTTTTTTTGGTAACAAAATATACATAGATTCATGCATATGTATATGTAGTAAGTATGTGTGTATGTATTCATGAGTACCATGTTTGCGTGGGAATTTCCGGTGTTGTATGTATGATCATCACATTGCCTGTTTATGTATGTAAGTGTGTTCATCCGAACATGAAAAATATGATTGTGGCCAAGAATGAAATATGAATATTGGGGGAGAAATTCCCATATGGCAAAGTTTCTTCATTTCATTTTATTTCGTTTATATAAAAACAGTTTTTTTTGTTGCTTTGTTTGAAAATAAATTTAATTTCTAGTGTCAAATTGTTGCATAAATATAAACACCGTTGGTAAAATGCCCGGGAATAACGTATGTACGGTACGTTATTTTGCAGCTCGTATTCATATAGAAAAAGTTTGTTTTGCTAAATTTGATTTATTAAAACTACTAATGGTTATTTGGAGTGGAGTTTATCATGGCAAAAGAGCAGTGTCAGTTGTGGGTATAAATAGATAAATACATGTTTAAGGAATGCAATTTAGATTTAATTACGGGATTATATGAATATTTTAAATGTAAAAGAGGAGTGTTATTTTAAAATAGATATAAACATATGTTTTACACAATATTTTATATGTTTCCTGACAGTAATAATTTCAATAATACTGCAAAACTAATGAAATTAGTTCTTTTTGGAAATCTCTCCTTATTACTACTGCAAATTAGGTCAAACTGATTTTATTTTTAGAAATCTAATCATTAAAGTTATTACGTTGGGCCTATATTCTCTTCTCCTAACAGTTCTGTTCTTCACCATTTCGTTATTTGTAAATTTCACATAAAATTTAATGTAGCTCACATGTTTATAACACATTTCTAAATATTTATAAACTAAATAAATTTACTCGATACAAAATTTATGTACAATACATACATTTGCTCTAAAAAAAATTAATTGAAAATAAAATGAATATTACACAGTGCTCTTAACAAAAAAAGAATACTGTCGCTTTAAGTACTTCATAACACTCTTAGCTCTTTGCGGTTTAGTGGTCACTTTACTAACCACCTTTTCTATAGTCTTTAGAACGTAGTTTATTGGCATCTATTGGCATTTTGCTAAACAATTATGTTTATTGAACTTATCGTTGATGATTTTTTGCAAAACTTTGCCGTCAGGGTCTTTGGTTAGATAAATATATTAATTTGAAAATATTGTAAAAATCAATTTTTTTAAGAGACTTGTTTCAATAAAAACAAGTAAGAAGTTATGGTCGGTCAAGCCCGACCATATAATACCCTACGCTAATTAAATGTTCTAAAACATTTTTCTTTTAAAATATCAATAATTTATATTCGTGACTGATTTTCGGAAGAGGGCCTTATATGGGAGCTATGATCAGTTATGGACCGATCTCCATGCAATTAGGTCGTGTGATTTATGTCTACATGAAAGTTATTTATGTTGAATTTTGTGTTTATACCAACATTTTTAAGAGATTTATGCACGTTAAAGTGAGTTTCGGAAGCGGGTCTATATGGGAGCTATGACTAATTATGGACCGATCGTAATAAAATTTGGTGGCATGAAATTCGTATATATAAAACTTATTTGGAGCGGAATTTGTGGAGATACATATATAAATTGAACATTTATGACCGATAAAGTCCAATTTCGGGAGGACATTTATATGGCGGCTATGTGAAATAATCGTCTGATTTCAGCCAATTTCAGTAGGCTTGGTCCTTGTGCCGAAAAAATTATATGTATGAAATTTTATCGAAATATCATCAAAATTGCGACATGTACTTTGCGCACAAGGTTTACATGGACAGACAGCCAGACGGACGGACGGACATCGTTAAGTCTCAGAAAATAATTACAAGTCGATCGGTATACTTTAAGGCGGGTCTTTGATTAATATTATTGGGCGTTACAAACATCTGCACAAACGCATTATACCCTCCCCACTATGGTGGTGTAGGGTATAAAAAGCACAGAGTGTTTATTGTTCATCGAATTCAGTGTTACTTTGCTATTTCGTTTTGTCAGAAAATTTCCAAAAAAATTATAGGAAACGAAAATTTTTATCATAATTATTTTTAATTGCAACCGCCACGGTGGTTAGTATACTAACCACTTCACTTCACAAAAAACTTTGGAATGTGATGTTTTTTTATGTTTTGATTTATTTTTTCTTACTTTTTTTATAAACTAACCTTGATTAAAGTAAAAATGCAATTATTTTGATTTTAAACTAATACACAAAACATTAAACTTATGGCAAAAAACATTAATTACCAGTAATGGGTTAAAATGTTAATAAGGAGCGCGTTGATAAAAAAGGAAACATGTAAAAATTTATTTAATTTGAAGATGACTGTAATTAAAATTAAAACTATTTATTGCTGCACTTTCCAAAATTTACTCTAGATATAAATTAAATAGAAAACACTCATATAGTATATATATTCTGGATCTCTAAAGATAGAGGAGTCGATATAGCCATTTGAGTATGTCCTTATGTATGTTGAAATCAACTTTCAGTAGCCCCAAATAACTTACATAGATTATTCATACATCAATATATCCGCTATAGTCCGGTTGCTATTAAACATCTAGAAAATTGTCCCATAAATAACTAAGATATAAGAAAAAAATCACGAATACCACGATTTTAAGACTATTTTTGATATATGTATGGATTACTATGTCATTATATAGAAAATATGGATATGTAATGATAGATATTTCAACGGCCTTACCAAGTAGTACTTTTTCATATTTTTTGTGTATAAATTTTCTAAATATTTTATTCAAAAAAGAAGTCAGTGTTTCTGACTTAGTCACATTTTATACTAAAATTTAAAAATCTGCAATATTTTTGATGGACTGAGTTTTAAAGCTGACATATTTTTGAATCTAATTGAGATATTGACTTGAAATTTTTTGGTAAGACCAAAAATTAACTTATCTTAACAAAAAAATCTAGTTCGGAATAAATGTGAATCAAATTGTTTCTAACATTTGCAATCCTATTAAAATTTTGATACAAATTTTAGTTTTATAAACTCAATAAATATTTAATATGTAATAAAATCTTTATTTACTAACAAAACTCAATGAAATTTTCAACGTTTTTTCAATTTGTCATGCTAAATAACAGAGTGTAAAAAACTTGTCAAAAGGTTAAATAGAATCCTGCAATTCCTAAAAATTGGAGCGAAAATCCAAAAAATTGTATTTTTTACAATTTTGCCCATAGGGTGCACATTTCCATAGGGGCTGGGAAAATACTTTGGGGATAAATAGGGAACACATCAAGGTTTCCAAGGCTACTTTCCGTTTTCTGATCCCAGCTTTGGGATTTTAGAAAATGTGTCCTAAAGTTATATTTTGATTAAAAAAATAGGTCACTTTCTGAAGGGTGTAGGGGCGAAATAATCAAAAAATGGGACATATTATTTATACCATAGTCTTCTACGTAAAGATAGAGCACAGAAAAACATAGAATTGTTATATGGGCAAATCCTGCGTGATGAACGTTTCATTCGTACACGTTTTCATATTTAAATATGAAAATTTTTTGGTTATTCAAATAAGATACCTTCAACGTATACTATACGCTGTAGTGAGATTTAAATGCAATTCCAAATGGCATAAGACATTCCCTTTTAATTGCCATTTCTTGCGAAATAATTGATCGCAAAATTTTGTGACAAAAATTGGAAGTAACATTAAAAGTTGAAGTGTTTATTCGTAATTTTAGCGAATTTGGCATAATAAAGCACACAAAATATTATTCCTAAAAGAAAGATGAATGAAAGAGAATTCTAATATAACTTATTAGCATGAAAAAACATTTGCCGTTTTCATAAAAAGCCGAGAACATTTTGTGACGCACGCACAGTGGTTTAGAAACTTTTTTTTTTGGAAATAATTCGGTATCTTGTGAACTATTGGAGATATTATTACAAAATTTCACATGGTTAGAGCTGAGGTGTTTTTGAGTTGATTTGAGTTTGATTTGTTCAGCTTCCTAGGGGTAATCCCCAAAAATTCATTTATGATCCGAATGAGCTGAAATTTAAAATATAAATAGTCCTTGAGAAGATCTACAAAAAATACGCTTACATGTGTAGGTTACCTCCTTCAATTGAAGAGATATTTAGGTTTATTTATTTTTTTGTTTTTAATTTTGCTCGATTTTTTTTGGTTTTTTAGATATGGCGGCCCTACGGAGGGTCGAATTTTTTTTTTCAAAATATCAGCTATATTGGCAATAAAATTCTAAATAAAATAACAGTTATCTCGTCCGTGTAAAAAGTTACACGCAGCCAAAGTTGGAACATGTAAAATGGGCCTAATTTTTTACGATTTTTCCTAAAAAAGTCCCTATATTTTTTCTTTTGTAGAAACAAATTTTCTTTGGGACTATATACAATTTTTATATGTTCCGGAAAGAAAACTTAATGCAAAAGCATGTAAAGTAAAATTGGGCTCACTTAAGCGGACACAGTATCCCCCAGACCTATCCAAACTTGGACAATTTTAAAAAAAATATTTAGGTTTCAGTAAAAAATTCTAAAAAGGCAAAGCACCGATCCTCGAAAAAGTTCCGTATTTGTATAACCCTATATGTTGTTTTAAATACTTAGAAAGTTGTTTTACTATCACAAGGTAAATAGCGTCACAGTAGGCACTTTTCTAAAAAAACTCAGTTTTTGGAACACATTTTCCCCGTTTTAGGAATTTCGGTATTTGAAAATAAAAAATGTCAAAAATTATAATGTCATTAATTTAAGGACATTTGGATCTAAATTATTTCCCAATTTTGTTATGATATATTTAACCGTTAAAATTTTACATTAAATCAAATTTTATATTTTTATTCGTGGAAAATCACCATATGAAAGTTTTTTTAGTTTTTAAGGTAAATGAAGTCCCAAAATTTTATAAAATTATTTAAATTTACTAAAATATCAATCCTCAGGTCATAATGTTTTCAACAGTATCAAATACTTATATAAAAAGCCTTTATTTACTCCTCAGAAGTTCCACAAACCTTGCCCGCTTTGACAATTTTGTAGATTTTTTCATATAATGCGTACAAAATGTTATTAACATATCAAATGTAAATTTTGAATTCAAACACATACTGACTTAACAGAAATTTTAGTGTAACAGATTTTTGCACGCATTATATGAAAAAACGTACAAATTTGTCAAAGCGGGCAAGGTTTGTGGAACTTCTGAGGAGTAAATAAAGGCTTTTTATTTACTCCTCAGCTCATTCGGATCATAAATGAATTTTCGGGGATTTTTTTAAAAATTTTGAGACCCGAGGTGACCAACTTTGAGGGGGCACAAACTGGCCCGTATTACCCCTAGGAAGCTGAACAAATGTATTTCAACTCAAAAACACCTCAGCTCTAACCATGTGAAATTTTGTAATAATATCTCCAATAGTTCCCGAGATACCGAATTATTTATTATTGTTATTCCTTAAGAATTGTTAAGGAATGTTTGCAATAAAAAATTACGTAACACCGGCTCCATTGAAGGACCTACGGTCTTCAGTCCATTGGTAGTAACACAAGTTTATGGATTGGCCTCTTCAAAATACCATTTCTAGTTTTCACTTCCGATACTCTCAATTTGCCGCCTGCGCCTGGTTTTACCGCCATCACTCAGCCACTGCAGGGATGGCAGGGATTACGGCAGATATAGAAATTGATAGTTTTTTTTTTATTTTCCATCAAAGTTGAAATGTATGGAAAAAATGGATAGTTGGTAAATATCGATTTACCTGGACAAATACAAAGCAAACAATTTTGTTTTATTCTTTTCCTAATAAATATATCTATCAATAGAATCAAAAATATTGACGATCCGCTACATAGTTTTCGACATATTGTATCTGAAAGCGGACCAAATTACATAAAAATGGTCAGAAAACTGAAAATCAGTCAACTTTGAAGGGCTGTATCTTCTGAACCAAAAAGCTGGTTAAATAAGAGTGGAATACTTGAAATCGTTGGACAATTTACTATAAAATAGATTTAGTCAATATTTTTTAGGGGCTTTTGAAACTTTTGATTTTTGCAACCTCACTTGTTCTACTGGCGCCACTATGCGACGATAAGATCTTGATCTTCGTCCGCCCACTTGGTCTTGGCTTGGAGGCGGCGGACGTAGCCAAAAGAACTGCTCATCTTTTGAGGCCAGGAACAAATCAAATCAATATCTGTTCCAAAGTGAAGCGTGGTTTGTGACTGGGCGTGGTTTGGACTATAAAGCGGTTGAGACAAAACTTCCCAAGCACTTATTTCTAAATAGTTTTAACAGGTATTGCAACATGTGGACGAACGTTATCATGATGAAATATTACGATTGCGTATAGGTTCCCTGTGACGGTCTGGATGGATTTCAGCTAAACCTTTTGCTCCCAACAAATACATAAAATTAACTTAGTGCCATGGATCCTTGGCACTGGGGTCGATTTGATGGTCTGGCCGGGCTTACGCTTAGATCCATTTGTATCGTAAATAGTGATTCGCTGCAAAAATGATTTACTTTTATAGCGTTCAAACATCATTTCGGACATGCAAAATCTTTCAAGCTCTCTCGGCTTCATTTTTATAATAATTTGAAGAAACTAGAAAAATAAAATTTAGTAATTTAACATTTCTCGGCTAGAATATATAGCGAACTTTAAAAGAAATATAATATTTTGAATTAAACTCTTGCCAAGGTTGGCCAAAATTGTGGTTCTTTGTAGCACAGTGTCACTGATAAAAATGTGTTGTAGTTAGTAAATGTGTGGTTTTGTTTTATTATAAAATTTATTTATTATTGCTTTACATTTTTTCTCTAAGTTTTTTCCCCCTATTTTGTTTATATGTTTGTTTTTTTGTTCAAAAATATTTTTGGGAAATTTATACTCTATAAAATAAATTTCAAACATTAAACCCTTTTTTGTTTGGACGGTTGGTTGCTGCTACTAGCTTTTGTTGTAATAACACACGTTTTTTGCTGTTTTTGTTTTTAAAAATTATTACCTTTTTAACAAAAAATATTGTATATTTTTAACACTTTTAGTTTTAACATCAATATATATTTAGCAAAACAATATTGTATGGAAATATACTGTTTGGTGGCATAAAACATATATTTTCATATTATATTTAAATATTCAATATACTTTGAATATTGTAGCCATATATCAACTTAAACACCAACACATTTCTAAATACATACAAACACTCTGACATAAAAGGTATATTCACACGTATTGTTTGTGTGTGTGTGTGAAAATGAAAGGGCAAGTGGGTTGTACTTAACGAAGGATTATTTATGAATAAAAGGTTTTCACTTTTTGTATTTATTTATTTCTATTTTTTGCGGCTTTTGTTTGTTACATATTTTTTAGAAAAAAAAATAATATATGAAAAACAAAGAGAAAAAAATCTTTTTTACAAACAGCTTTTTTTGGAAGATTAAATTTTGTCATGCCAGTCAGCTTTTTTTATCCAATTTTTTGTGTGAAATGTGAAAATGAAAAATTCTATATATTTTATTAAATTTTATCTACTTTTTGTTTGTGTGAGAAATAAAAAAAAATAAAGTAAAATAGAAAAAATATTAAAAGTGAAATTTAAAATTTTGTGTTGATATTTAGATTTGTTACAGTTTTTAAAATTGTTTAAAGTAGAGTTACTGAAACCACGTTAAACATTTGGTCATAATTAATATTTTGGTCCTTTTTCGATCTAGGCTCGTTTTAAACGAATCAGTTGTGTTCCATGTGATGGTCTAGTAAGATTTCAGCAGCTCATAATAGATAGGACCCACTTGCTCCCACCAAATCTACAGCATTACCTAAGCGTCATAGTTATTTGGCTTTGGCATCGATTCGGCTGGTTGGTCGGGCTTCACGATGTCTTACGCTTCGGGTTATCGTAATGGATTTTCACCACAAGTAATGATTCGGTTCAAAAGTGATATTCTTTTATAGTATTCAAACATCACACAGTGGGGCAGAATCGAAATTTTTTGGAAATAAACCTGGCATTTCTAAACGGCTGATCCGATCGGAATAAAATTTGACGATCGGCTAAAAATAGGGTACCGATTTCAAAGATTTTTATATTTTTGAAAAGTGCTCGTCTGATCCGATCGGAATAACTATTGTCGTGGGCGTAGTCAAGGAGTATTCGAGTTTAAGTTATTAAAATGGGACTTATGTATGCTCCAGGGGCGGCGCTATGGGGGCTTAAAATAGGGTACCGATTTCAAAGATTTTTTTGAAAAGCGCTCGGATAGGTCTTAAAAAACATGCTTGTATGGACTATATATCTCTTAAAATTTCCTAGTTATAGGCATTTAAAAATTTAAATTTTAAAATTTTGCCATACCTTTGTCCGCTTTTTTAAAAATATAGGGCGTATTTTTGGACCGAATGCACTCGAATTTTTTTTTGTTAGTTAGACAACTAAATTACCTATAATATACAAAAGATTTCTGATCAATATCAATTATCAAAAAACGATTGCAATTTAAAAATCAAAAAAATATTAGATTTTTGCTGTTTTTTGGCCGAAAAGGTGACTTAACACTTTTTTTATTAAAAAAAACTTTCTTTAAGAACATATAACAATTTTATATTTTTCTGTAAGGTATCTTTATGGAGAACATTTTGGTATAAAAAACATGTCCTATTTTTAGAATATGTCGCCCCTATGCCCATTTGGTATTTGATCTATTTTTCATCAAAATTTCAAATTTGGACCACATGTTCTAAAATTCCAAAACTGGGATCAGATAACGGAAAGCTAAATTGGAAACCTTGATGTGTTCCCTATTTAACCCCAAAGTATTTCCCAGCTCCGATGGAAATGTGAACCCTATGGCAAAATTTAAAATAAATACCATTTTTGGGATTTTCGCTCCAATTCTTAGGAATTGCGGGATTCCCTTTGACCTTTTGACAAGGTTTTTTACGCTTTGTTATTTAGAATGACAAATTAAAAAGAGTTTGAAAATTTCATTGAGTTTTGTTAATAAAAAAAGATTTTTGTGCTGTTTTTCTATAGCAAATGAGCGTTTTGAGTGGACGTTTTACATCAGCGATGTTCACGCCATACAACAATTGTTTGAAAAATTTACACACATTTGTTATTCTCTTTTAAAGACTTTTGTTCATTCATCGCTGAGCATGCGAAGAAAACACATGTGGCGGACTATCGTCATTTTTTTCAGAAAATTATTAGGCATTGTTGTTGGTCGAAGCATAGCAAACACACGCGTTTCAATTACAATTGAGCTCAATAAAACAAAGTCAAAACTAAATACAAAATTTAAGAGAATTTCGGACTTACAATGTATATTTTTTCATTTCCTTAAAATTTAAATTACATTCATTTAATAAATTGGTTTTATTTGACATAAATTCTAAATCAAAACTTTCTTCATTTTGTTATTATTTTAAGTGTTTGACATTGTGTTTGCTGGGTAGCTCTCTCACCAATACATCTTCATTTTTATTTTTGAACATCACTGTTTTACATGTATTTTGTTTTTGTTACAATAACAAAACACATGTTAAATTTCCACTCAAAGTACTCGTTCGCTATAGAAAAACAGCACATTTATTACATATTTGTTGAGTTTCTAAAACTAAAATTTGTATCAAAATTTTAATAGGATTGCAAGTATTAGGAACAATTTTTATACCCTACACCACCAGGGGTTCCCAAAGTAGGACACCTCGGGTATGTTCAATTTTTAAAATGATCCTAATTATTCGTTTGTGTTCCGATTTAAAAAAAATTACACATAGAGAATATTTGGAACCGCGGTCACCAAAAAACTGGTGTAGGGTGGGTAAAAATGATGAAAATTAAATTTTCAAATGCGAATATCTCCTAAGATATACTAGATAATTGATAGCTACGACAAGGTAGTGCTCGACGAGGAGATTCTGTATGTGTAATTTTGTTTAAATCGGAACACAAACGAAGAATTAGGATCATTTTAAAAATTCAACATACCCGAGGTGTCCAACTTTGGGAACCCCTGGTCCCGCTCCTGGTGGTGTCATGAGGTCCAAGTTCCTCTTCCTCTTTGCGCATGTGAAATTTCATTCAAATCGGCGTAAGGGTTTAGAAGTTACAGATTTATTTCCCTCTTTTTTTATTCTCATACCACTGTGCATCGTTTATGATTTTTTGCAAAACTTTGCCAGCACAGAGTGTTTATTGTTCGTCGAATTCAGTGTTACTTTGGTATTTCGGTTGTTTGGTCAGAAAATTTAGTCAAAAATATTCGATTTCCAAAAAATTTATACAAAACTAAAATGTTTATCATAGTTATTTTTAATGTCAACCGCCACGGTGGTTAGTAAACCACCCCACTTCACAGAAAACTTTGGAATGGGGTGGTTTTTTTATGTTTTGATTTATTTTTTCTTACTTTTTATAATAAACCAAACTTGATTACATTAAAAAAAAACTGTGCTTTTAGTTAATTCAAATCTTGCGTTACTTTGGGTTGCTCTTTATATTCATCATATTTCCATACATTCCCTTTTTACTGTAATTTTTATTTTGTATGTTTTTTTTTTTTGATACTTTTTTGTTGATTTATTTATTTGTTTTGGTATATTTTTGCAGTTTCTGCTTATTTTTCCTGAAAATAATGTTACGCAAAAATAAATCATAATTTATCAATACATTTTATTCTTATCGATCTCAATAATGGGTTTGGATATTGATGTTATTTTTCTGACATCAATTTGTTTTTTTTTTTTGCTTTTGTTCACAAAATAAAGTTTTTTTTCCAGTTAGTTGAGTTGTTTTTCATAAATTTGTATTAAAAACAAAGTAGTAGGTAGAAATATATATTTTGTATATAAAATATATTTTGTTAATTTTATAACTTTTGTAAAAATTGATTACTTGTTGTTTTACACTTTATAAAATTTTAATTAATTTTTGTAGAAACTGTATGTATTTATAGCTTCTAGTGTTGAACAAGTTTCTTTTTTTTAATATTGTTACTTTATATTTATAGTATATTTTAAAGATAATTTAATGTTACTAGAGTTTCCTTTTTGGTTCGTCTCATTTTATTAGTTTTGTGTTGTTTTTTATTATGTTTTTTTTTTCAATGAATTTCAATTTGTTGAGAGTAAACTGATAAAAATATTTTGCTTATAGTTTAAGCTAGGAAGAGAAACTAAATCGAAAGTTATTTGATGAGAAAAAGTATAAAAAATATTCTGTTGTTTCTTATTTTAAATTGGTTAATTAAGTTTTGGGTAGTTTTACAAGCTATATTTTAAGATTGTCCTTGAAATTGACAAAACTGTTTACATTGGAAGTAAATGTGGCAGATTTGTGTTCCGTTTTAAATGAACTTAAATCTTCTATACTTGTTTTACAAATTGAAATACGACATATATTAAAACGGGCATCCCCAGCAACTAATTTCAATATCACAGCAACATCACAGCGATGTAAAAATTACTCATGAGAGACCGAATAGGGCAGCTACAATTTTGTTCATAAAAATTTGAACAAATTTTGAAAAGCCTGCTCTATTAAAATACAACTAATTGTCCTGCCTTAAACACAATTCTCCATTCTCTTACTTTACATAATGGACCGCTTCAAAAATATGTCACGTTCAAACAAACCTCCAGGCTGTACAGTTATGAATAGAGCAGTTTTGTTTAAAATTCCTTAAAATACAATTAACAGATATAATTTACAGTTTCTTTCTTGATAAATGTTTATATTAAAATTTTTGTTAAAAAAATAAATAATAAATACAAGGTTGTCTAGCAAATAAATACATAGTAGCCTGCGGTGTTTCAAAACAATATATTAGTCTGAGAAGCAAAAACAAAAAAAAACGAAAAACCTAGAACTTAAAAAACAATTTTCTCCAGTAGATAACTTTTGTATAAATTGCCCCTTTGAATGAATAAATGTTTGGAACGAAAAAAATTGCAATTAAGACAATAAGTTCTTCTCTTTTTCCCTCTCTCTCTTTTTCATCTTTAGTTTCAGCCATTTGTAAGCAACTGTTTTTTTTTTAATTTCTTTTTCCGTTCATTACAAAAAAATAAAAAGAAAGAGCTCCAGAGAGCAGAGGCAAAATATGAAAAAAAAAGATGGAAAAAAGTTCAAGAAACTCATTTATTTATATAATGGCAAAAAGGAAAACTTACAAATTTGATTTGTTTATAGAAATACTATTCAATAAAGTTTTGTTTTTTTGCCCTGCACTTTCTTTTTCCCTTCCTTACTTTGCTTCCTTTTTTTATTTCATTTTATTTCTTTCGTTATTGTTTTAGTCTTGTGTTGTTAAGAGAAACAGCTTCATGCAACAGCACTCAACACTGCCACAAACACGCATACACACACAAACTACACACCAACTTACACTGTAAAACAATTGATATTAAACAAGCCTCTTCAGCAGCAAAAGTTGTTAGATGTGAAAAATATGAATGTATTTGCAGTTGTGTGCCTACAATAACTTTATAAAACGACAACAAATTTTCAAAAACAAGAACATCACGAACAAAACATATTATTTTATGGCAAAATCATTCTAAAGTTTTTTGTAGTTTTTTCTTTTGTTTTTTCTTAAAAAACAACAGATATTTAAGTGACTGCTTTTAAACGCCACTAAATAAGTAGAAGCAGCGTGAAAGTTCTGCGACCTTTTCAAGAACACTCTACAATAAGCAGTAGGAAATACCATAAGAACAGAACTAGAACAGAACTAGAACAGAACTAGAACAGAACTAGAACAGAACTAGAACAGAACTAGAACAGAACTAGAACAGAACTAGAACAGAACTAGAACAGAACTAGAACAGAACTAGAACAGAACTAGAACAGAACTAGAACAGAACTAGAACAGAACTAGAACAGAACTAGAACAGAACTAGAACAGAACTAGAACAGAACTAGAACAGAACTAGAACAGAACTAGAACAGAACTAGAACAGAACTAGAACAGAACTAGAACAGAACTAGAACAGAACTAGAACAGAACTAGAACAGAACTAGAACAGAACTAGAACAGAACTAGAACAGAACTAGAACAGAACTAGAACAGAACTAGAACAGAACTAGAACAGAACTAGAACAGAACTAGAACAGAACTAGAACAGAACTAGAACAGAACTAGAACAGAACTAGAACAGAACTAGAACAGAACTAGAACAGAACTAGAACAGAACTAGAACAGAACTAGAACAGAACTAGAACAGAACTAGAACAGAACTAGAACAGAACTAGAACAGAACTAGAACAGAACTAGAACAGAACTAGAACAGAACTAGAACAGAACTAGAACAGAACTAGAACAGAACTAGAACAGAACTAGAACAGAACTAGAACAGAACTAGAACAGAACTAGAACAGAACTAGAACAGAACTAGAACAGAACTAGAACAGAACTAGAACAGAACTAGAACAGAACTAGAACAGAACTAGAACAGAACTAGAACAGAACTAGAACAGAACTAGAACAGAACTAGAACAGAACTAGAACAGAACTAGAACAGAACTAGAACAGAACTAGAACAGAACTAGAACAGAACTAGAACAGAACTAGAACAGAACTAGAACAGAACTAGAACAGAACTAGAACAGAACTAGAACAGAACTAGAACAGAACTAGAACAGAACTAGAACAGAACTAGAACAGAACTAGAACAGAACTAGAACAGAACTAGAACAGAACTAGAACAGAACTAGAACAGAACTAGAACAGAACTAGAACAGAACTAGAACAGAACTAGAACAGAACTAGAACAGAACTAGAACAGAACTAGAACAGAACTAGAACAGAACTAGAACAGAACTAGAACAGAACTAGAACAGAACTAGAACAGAACTAGAACAGAACTAGAACAGAACTAGAACAGAACTAGAACAGAACTAGAACAGAACTAGAACAGAACTAGAACAGAACTAGAACAGAACTAGAACAGAACTAGAACAGAACTAGAACAGAACTAGAACAGAACTAGAACAGAACTAGAACAGAACTAGAACAGAACTAGAACAGAACTAGAACAGAACTAGAACAGAACTAGAACAGAACTAGAACAGAACTAGAACAGAACTAGAACAGAACTAGAACAGAACTAGAACAGAACTAGAACAGAACTAGAACAGAACTAGAACAGAACTAGAACAGATGTAAAAATGACGCTCAAAGAAAAAAAGCGAGCAATTTTTATTAGTAAAGATCTTTAAATATGGCTGGTATTTACATATTTATTAATTTTTTAATAAAATTGGTAGTATTTTTATGAGTTATTGACTTACATTTATTTCTATTCAATCTTTAGTAAATTGTACTTGCACCTTAAAGATTCTATGGTTCTGTTGCATGGAAATGATTACTCAAAACCATTGAACCATTTTTCGCTATAAATTCCTTATTTAAATAAAATCTCGCTACATAGTGATCCATAAATGTCACCTCCGCTAACTTAACTCCCTGCAGCTATTTTTATTTCTGCTGTACTGACAGCACAGATGAAGTACTACTCTTCTGGTGTGCTACACCCTCCATCAAAAACGTTTGTGTTTTTTGCGCAAAAAACTTTTTAATATGAAACGAAAAATTAAATCGAGTAAAGGAAAAAAAAATTATAAATTTTAAATTTCAAAGAAATACAACGGAAAAAGCAATGGTTTGACTTTAAATTTAAATGAAACGAAATAAAAAAGACAAGTAACTCAACTAAAACAGCTGCTGCAGGACAAAAGCAGCAGCACAGTTTATTTTTATCTTTTCAACTACCTGTTTTTACAGACAAATATACAGTTTATTTTAATTTATGGTAAATTGAGTTGAAGCAAGGAATACATATTTCCTGTTCCTGTTTGTTATTGCTCTATCGTTTTTTTTGTATGGTTGTTTGCATATTTTCGATATTTTTATAAATAAATTTATTTTGAAAAGAAATTTAAATGAACATTTGTAATCTGTCAGATGGTATGCATGAATTCATATAGGAATTCTGCAAGAGATTGCTGCACATACATAAGAATACGAATACATGCACGTTGGAGAATGATAAAAATAATAAATTTTTTACATACATAGATACATATTTATATTCGGTTATGCAAATTGGAGTCAAATGAACTTGTAACGAAAATATAAAACCAACAGAAGGGGCCACCACTACTGGCACAGAAGAGTGTTGTATGAGGAGCTACATAATTTTAGAACAGTGATTTACAGGTTAAGAGTATTGAAATGTATAGTTCATACTTTGATTTGGTTCCTGTTCAGTTGCAGTTCCATCATAGTTTTATTTCAGTTATCAGATTTACCTTAAATGAATCACTGTTTGTTACTATAGAAATCATGAAAAGTTAAAGCATGACCTATATATGTTTGTTTTACAAAGAGAAAAATATTTTGCTAAATTTGTGAAAAAAAAATAAAATTGATAAACTATAACAGATGAAAGGGAAAAATGTTGTGCAATAGGGCGGACATTTTTATGAACTTTCTACATTTTTACTATACTCAAGGACTAAAATTGTTCTGCTGAAAATTTTAACAAATTCGCATAATGTTTTGGAAAAAATTTAACAAATTTATTTTAAAACAACCCTGCACTAAGTAAAAGAGCAAAAACATTTTTCTTTTAAAATTTCAATAATTTATATTTTTGAGTGATTTTCGGAAGTGGGCCTTATATAGGAACTATGGCCAATTATGGACCGATCACCATGAAATTAGGTCGTGTGATTTATGTCTACATGAAAGATTACTATGTTGAATTTTGTGAGTATACCAACATTTTTAAGATATTTATGCACATTTAAGTGATTTTCGGAAGCGTGTCTATATGGGAGCTATGACTAATTATGGACCGATCGTAACAAAATTTGGTGACATGAATTTTGTGTATATAAAACTTATTTGGAGCGGAATTTGTGGAGATACATATATAAATTAAACATTTATGACCGATAAAGTCCAATTTCGGAAGGACATTTGTATGGGGGCTAGGTGAAATAATGGACCGATTTCAGCCAGTTTCAATAGGTTTGGTCCTTAAGCCGAAAAAATCATATGTACCAAATTTCATCGAAATATCTTCAAAATTGCGACCTGTACTTTGCGCAGCCAGACGGACGGACGGACATCGTTTAGTCGAGTCAGAAAGTGATTACAAGTCGATCGGCATAGATGGGCACTTTGCAGTACCAGTACTTTTTCAGTATATATTTATTTTTACTGATTACTGGAAAAAAATTCAGTATGCAGTAAATTTTACTGATTACTGAAAAAAAATTTCAGTATTCAGTAATCAGTAACTGATAAGAATGCAGTGTCCGGACGATTTTATCAGATACTAAAAAAAGGTAAGTACCATAGATGGGCTCTTTGAAGTGCCATTACTTACTAAGTACTTAAAATTAACTTCAATTGAAGTTTTTTTTTAATTTTTTGTGAAAATCTCAAGATACTGCAATCTTACTTACTGATTATTGATATGAATTGATTTTCAGTATTCAGTAAATTTTACTGATTACTGAATTTGTTTCTCAGTAATCAGACAAATTTACTGAATACTGATTACTGCAGTAAAAAAGTAATGCAGTATGCCCATGTATGTCGATCGGTATACTTTAAGGTGGGTATTAGACTAATATTTTTGAGCGTTAAAAACATCTGCGCAAACGCATAATACTCTGTGTAGGTGTAGGGTACAAAAATCCAATTTTTTAGCTTCTATTTTTAAACATTTGTACAATATAAATTTATTCAAATTATTGGCCATGGTTAGCTGTGACTTTTTCCAGTCTTTCGGGCAACATATGGTTTCCGAGCCAAGACGAATCAAGCCAATATCGGATAATCTGTGCCAAAGTGAAGCGTATCCCAGAGGGAGCGTTCTGTACCGTACGAAAAAAATAGCAATTGGACGAGGCACCCACGCCCTTAGTCAGTTTTGAGTGATATTCGAAAAGCGCAAAGAAGAAGTAATGTCAAGTTTAAGTTTGTGACCTGATTTTTTCGTAGAGCCCTATCAATTATCTCTTATAACTTAGGAGATATTCCAGTTTTTTTGATAACAGCAGGTCCAAAATAGTTCACGATTTTCTCCATTTTTCTTTTATTGGACTAAGAACAAATGAATATGTCAAACAAGGAAAGAACGGTTTAAAAATCGTAACTGACTTTAAGGTTATATGCATTTGAATTAAAAAAATTTTAAAAAGTAAATTTTTCGCCAGTTTTTTGGGAAAAAGTACTTTTTTGCTTCTTAAGTTATCTGAAAAATTTCTAGGAAAGTGTATTAGGAATTTATACTTTTTGAAAAGCTAACTTTACATTAAATATCTTAAATGAAAACAAATTTGAAAATTTTTGATACTTAGGGGACCAGGTCCATCCAAAAAACGCATAAAAAATTCAACTTTAGAGCAAATCACATATTCAATATCAAAATATACTAACCCATTTTAGATGGCCCGATATGTTCTTCATTATTTTGTAAAAGGTTCCGATAACCCCTGGTATGGATATTATAGCCTAAAAACTAAAAAATCCCATTTTTGGGATTTTTCCAAAATTTTTTGGGAATTGCCTGATTCTTGATTACAAATTTCAAAATTTATTTCTATGTTTCCATTTTCAATAGAAAAATCTATATAAATTTAAAATTTCATTAAAAAATATTCATAAATAAAAATTTAATTTCAATTTGAAAAATTTGTATCTTTAAAAAAACTTTAAAAAAAGTAATTTTTTATTATTTTTCAAAAATGTATTCCATGAACTTTTTAATTGTCAAAAGTTATATAGTATATTTTTAAAAAATAGACAAAATCCCCTATCCATTGATATATAACATGTCTACCTTATGTTTCTTACGTGGAAAATTAATTAGGTTAAACTTAACAAATCGCAGAGTTGTAAAATTTCATTCAAATCGAACGGAAAGGTTTAGAAGTTACAGATTTATTTCCGGTTTTTTTCGGGACCACTGTGCGACGTTTAAAACCAGACTAGAAACAAAAATATGTTTCTGATAAAATTACTTTGCAGACCGCGCTAATTCTTTAGTGAGATGTTGTGATCCCTCAAGAAAGAAAGCTCTGAAGAGCTTGTACATCAGTGAGGTATGTAAGAATTTTGATTTTTCAATGTCATTGTTCCAACGTCGGCAATTTTTATAAAGAACAATAAGGTGTTTTTCTACTTTCCAAAATGAAGCTACTTTAACACATAACACGTTAACAAAAATAAAATTTTTAAAAAAAAAAATTCATGACAAAAATTATTTTTCCTTTCAAGACAGACAAACTGACGGACATAGCACAGTGGTTTAGAAACGTTTTTTTTTTAAATAATTCGGTGTCTCGGGAACTGTTAGATATTCACATGGTTGGAGCTGAGGTGTTTTCGAGTTGATTTGTGTTTGTTTAGCTTCCTAGCGCTATTGGGAACCAGTGGGTAGCCCCTCAAAATGGGTCACCTCGGGTCTAAATTTTTTGAAAAAAATCGTCAAAAATCCATTTATGATTCGAATTAGCTTTAATTTTAAATATAAATAGTCCTTGAGAAGATCTACAAAAACTACGCTTACCTGGAGGTCATCTCTATTAGTTGATGAGATATTCAGGTTTATTGATTTATTTTTTTTTTTTTAAATTTAGCTCGATCTTTTTTAGATATGGCGAGCCAACGGAGGGTCGAAATTTATCAGCTGTATTGGGGATAAAATTCTAAATAAAATAGAAAAAACTTGCTAAAACTTATCTCGTCCCTATAAAAAGTTATACGCATCCAAAATTGGAACTTGTGAAAAGGGCCGCAATTTTTACGTTGTTTCATTAGCATTAACTACATGAAATCTGAAATTTTAGGAAATAGGCTACGAAATGTATTTCAGAAAATTTGTGAGCTTATTATCTGATTTAACTAGATGACGGAGAACAGTTCTGATCTTAGGACCATCGAAAATGTACAAAAATAAGGACCACCTTATTAAGCAAACATTAAATACAGACATAACAAATATGTAGATACCCTTACTTGTATAAAAAAGATAAAATAAATAACTAAATATATTCAACTAAACTGAAATACTAAACGAAATAAAACTAAAATGGAAATAAAAGAGGATGTAACAAGTTTAATGAATAATTTATGAACGAAATGAATCATAAACAAATAAACGTATGAGCGAGCAGACCACAAAAAATCGAACTAAACCAAAATTTTATGAATTGCGATTCTTTTTATCAGAAAACAGCTAAAAACACACACAAACTGCTTAAAAAAATATGTTTGCTACTCATACGTCTGTATAAAAGTTACTCTGTTCCTTTTCTTAGTTTCTTGAAGGAATCCCTTTGGTTTGAACCGATCTAAACACCCTGAGACTAATAAAACATGATTATTTCGGCATCATTGAAAAACATAAAGAACAAAAAAAAAAATACAATAAAATAAAATAAACAACCAGCGAATATTGTTTCAAAAATAACGACTCAGACGACCAGTAAGAAAACAAACGCAAAAAATAAAGTGATAAAATATATATGTATTGCATAAAAAGCAATAGAAGGATTTTCTTTTTTATACTTACAAATATAAAAAATATACACAGATACCACACAAACTCATACAATATATTCGCACGCTTTATAAAAATACATATTGAACATTCAGTTATAAATCCTCATATAATATTTATAAACCAATATGCTGCCCGACCGCTCCTCCTTGGCGTTTTATATTCATATTTGTTTTTCTTCCCTCTTTCTGTTTGTTTTTATTTTTCTGCAGCCAGATCACACAGAAAGTACTTTTGTTGGTTTTATTTTGATACAAACATCCATATAGAGCATAATAAATCAGAAACAAATATACTCTGGAGTCACTACATATAAAAGCTAAAAAAAGCTGTCTTTAGTACTGAGTGTTTTCCTTTGTTTGTATTTGTTTATATGGGTTTTTATCTAGTAAAAATGTAAAGGTACTTTTTTGTTAGTTAGAAAATGTACTTCATCCATTTTCTTTTTTTTGAGAAAAAGAAGAAAGTGTCTCTGATAGTTCTAGTTCTACTTCTGTTCTAGTTCTGTTCTAGTTCTGTTCTAGTTCTGTTCTAGTTCTGTTCTAGTTCTGTTCTAGTTCTGTTCTAGTTCTGTTCTAGTTCTGTTCTAGTTCTGTTCTAGTTCTGTTCTAGTTCTGTTCTAGTTCTGTTCTAGTTCTGTTCTAGTTCTGTTCTAGTTCTGTTCTAGTTCTGTTCTAGTTCTGTTCTAGTTCTGTTCTAGTTCTGTTCTAGTTCTGTTCTAGTTCTGTTCTAGTTCTGTTCTAGTTCTGTTCTAGTTCTGTTCTAGTTCTGTTCTAGTTCTGTTCTAGTTCTGTTCTAGTTCTGTTCTAGTTCTGTTCTAGTTCTGTTCTAGTTCTGTTCTAGTTCTGTTCTAGTTCTGTTCTAGTTCTGTTCTAGTTCTGTTCTAGTTCTGTTCTAGTTCTGTTCTAGTTCTGATCTAGTTTATGGTACTTTTGTGGTACTATATTTAAATAGTACTTTTTGTATTTTGAATATTTATTTCTTATTCCATTTAAGTAAGTAAGTATGAGTTTTTATGTTTCCAAGAAAATCAGTTATTTACATATGTCAAGAATACTAAAGTACTAATCTATACAAAAATAATGATCCCTTTGGTGGCTTTTACATTAAGAGTCGATACATTTTATTTTTTTTATTTTGTACTGTTCAATTGTTTTTAATATTTCTCGTTGTTTTTATTGTCATTTATTATCCTTTATAATACTTATGGAGTAATATTTTTTTGCTTTTAGTCTGATTTTTTCCAACTCATGTTCAGTTTTCATTTAGGGATTCATATTTCTTGTTTTTACAACAATTTTATACATAAGAGAATGACTTAATGTAAACGAGTGTGGTTGATTCTATGGAAATATTCCAACATATTTGTATTGTAGGAATAAAATCAAAAAAAAACAGAAAGAAAAACTGTAAATAAAAGGGATTATTTATCAATAGTCCAGAATTTACAAATTATTTTATTTTATATCTATATGTTGTTGCTCCGGTTGGCGTTGTTGTCATTTTATTGTTGAATGCAAACAACCAACACCAGTGACAACATGACAAACCAACCAACAACAGGACACATTTTGTTACATTTGTATTTCGTAGATATTTTCGTATTTATTTATTGTCAGCATGTAGGATTTAATGCCAGTCTGTCGTATAGTCGCCAGCATTTGTGTGATGGCTTAAACAAAGCTAAAGCTTGGGGAATTTTTGTGACTATAGAACAAGTTTTTTGAACCTTCGCTAGAATTATCAGTTATTTTTTTTTTGTTAGTGTAAAAAGTTAGAGAATTGTCTATACCTTTAAATTGATTTAATTGAGTAAATCGGATTACGCCCTGATAGCTTTCAGAGGCAGCTGCAAAAGTTGATTTTATGTAACTTTTAATATTCAAAAAGTTGTGAAATTCCGCCTAAAGCTAAATTTTTTAACTGGATCTGAAAATTTACATTAATTTTTATGTTGTTGACTGTATTTGGGTTTCATGTGTTCTTCATGCGGTGACAATTTTTTTACACCCATATCAAATGCGACAACAATAGGATAGAATTTATATTTTTCTTATTCTTCAACAAGATAAATTACGGTCTGTTAAGTTTAGTTTTATTATGGATTAGTTACAAATTTATAACTTTCTATGCTGCCCAAAAAACACACAAAAATAATAGAATGCAAAATGAAGATGACAAAAAAAATACTGTTGACAACAATTTGACTTTATTTTGGAAAGTTGTGGAAAAAGAGAAAGAAAACTTTAGTAAGAATTTATAAAATATTTTTACATTTTAAACGTAAATAGAATAAATTTGAACTGAAATTAAGAAATAATATATTTTTATTAAATTAAATTGAATAAAAATTAACAAGTAACCGTCCACATAAATATGATAAAAAATATTGGAATTTCATGGTATGTAGATTTTAATATCTATATTCGGTGTTTGTTATTGGGACTTATAAAAAATCGATTTTTGTTCAGATATATGAGTGATCGAGATCGAGTTCCTTTCTTGATTAAACGCTTATTGAATTTAGATATTGGAGTTTTTATATAAAAAATCGATTTTTGTTCCGAAATATGAGTGATCACAGATCGAGTTCCTTTTCTTGATTAAACTCTTATTGGCCAAGTTATTATCGAATTTAGATATTTTGATTTTTTATATAAAAAATCGATTTTTGTTCTGAAATATGAGTGATCACAGATCGATGTATTTTGCAGATGTATTTAATAAGTGGACGTGGACAAATTTTATTTCTGTAAAAACTTTTGCGGACTATTGCGAACATTAAAAAAAATTTGCCAAATCGGTCCAGGCGTACTCAATTTTTCTTTCAGTAGAAACTTAAATTGGATTACAATGAACATTTAAACAATAAATAAGCCTAATAGGTGCAGTCGTTTTCGAATTTTGGATAAATCAGTTCTAGTTCAGTTCTAGTTCAGTTCTAGTTCAGTTCTAGTTCAGTTCTAGTTCAGTTCTAGTTCAGTTCTAGTTCAGTTCTAGTTCAGTTCTAGTTCAGTTCTAGTTCAGTTCTAGTTCAGTTCTAGTTCAGTTCTAGTTCAGTTCTAGTTCAGTTCTAGTTCAGTTCTAGTTCAGTTCTAGTTCAGTTCTAGTTCAGTTCTAGTTCAGTTCTAGTTCAGTTCTAGTTCAGTTCTAGTTCAGTTCTAGTTCAGTTCTAGTTCAGTTCTAGTTCAGTTCTAGTTCAGTTCTAGTTCAGTTCTAGTTCAGTTCTAGTTCAGTTCTAGTTCAGTTCTAGTTCAGTTCTAGTTCAGTTCTAGTTCAGTTCTAGTTCAGTTCTAGTTCAGTTCTAGTTCAGTTCTAGTTCAGTTCTAGTTCAGTTCTAGTTCAGTTCTAGTTCAGTTCTAGTTCAGTTCTAGTTCAGTTCTAGTTCAGTTCTAGTTCAGTTCTAGTTCAGTTCTAGTTCAGTTCTAGTTCAGTTCTAGTTCAGTTCTAGTTCAGTTCTAGTTCAGTTCTAGTTCAGTTCTAGTTCAGTTCTAGTTCAGTTCTAGTTCAGTTCTAGTTCAGTTCTAGTTCAGTTCTAGTTCAGTTCTAGTTCAGTTCTAGTTCAGTTCTAGTTCAGTTCTAGTTCAGTTCTAGTTCAGTTCTAGTTCAGTTCTAGTTCAGTTCTAGTTCAGTTCTAGTTCAGTTCTAGTTCAGTTCTAGTTCAGTTCTAGTTCAGTTCTAGTTCAGTTCTAGTTCAGGTTCTTTTCAGGTTCTATTTCAGGTTCTAGTTCAGGTTCTAGTTCAGGTTCTAGTTCAGGTTCTAGTTCAGGATCTAGTTTAGGTTCTAGTTCAGGTTCTAGTTCAGGTTGTAGTTCAGGTTCTAGTTCAGGTTCAAGTTCAGGTTCAAGTTCTAGTTCAGGTTCTAGTTCAGATTCTAGTTCAGGTTCTAGTTCAGGTTCTAGTTCAGGTTCAAGTTCAGGTTATAGTTAAGGTTCTAGTTCAGGTTCAAGTTCAGGTTCAAGTTCTTGTTCAGGTTCTAGTTCAGATTCTAGTTCAGGTTCTAGTTCAGGTTCTAGTTTAGGTTCTAGTTCAGGTTCTAGTTCTGATTCTAGTTCAGTTTGTTCTTTTTTTCTCAGTTGTTTATTTTTTTTTGGAACTAATAGTGTATTTCATCATGTAACTTTAGGTTGTTGTGTTATTAGACACTGACATCTCCTTCGAAAAAAAATTCAAACTGTCTCTCATTGCAAAACATATTCTAAAGTTCAAAAACCGTATAAGCTTCATAAAATCTTATTATGAAAATACCAAAGAGCTTGTTATAAACTAGAAAGCATACAAAAGCATTTTTCATAAATCATATCAAACGAAGGAACTTTGCACATACAAAAAACTGCATATTTTATCATCGGTCTGTCCCACGTCAAGTTTCATAAAACTAAATAACTAAATAACAAGGAAATATTAGATTATAAATATACACATGCCGGGCCATTGCCAAAAAAAGAAACAAACTACAACCAGAAAAATTAAGTTTTATTTTAATCCTTGCACCGTCAGACAGACCATCCACAGCGATGGGTTCAAAGAACTCCATTTAATTTGTCTTCCATTTTTATTAGTCGGGGTTTGCATGGACATAAATCGTTATTATGTACATTGAGGGGAACTTTTATCACTCGTTACCGTTTATGTTTTAAAAATGAACTATACAATTTTTTAATGCAGTTGTATGACCATATTTTGGTATTTTAGAGGGAAAGAAAAGAGTGACCAACTTGCATTTTAAACATGTTGAAGTTGCAGGGAAAGAAATTCTTTAGAACATTTTTCAATCTCCTATAAAAATTTTCTAAGTCGCCCTGTAACTGGTGTTGAGGACACAATTTTCTATATAACAGTTTGCAGTCTCCTTGTTAAATAAAATGTCTAGAGGAAAGTTTGCAGTCTCCTTGTTATAGGGAGACTAGGGAACAATTTTCTATAGAAAATTTGCAGTCTTCTTGAAAAAGTGATCACTGCACAGGGTACTTGAGCATTCTCCTAATAAAAGGAGACTGGGTGTAATTTTCGAAAAGAAAGTTGGTTACATTATTTTACCTTGAGCAACATAGCGTTCCTCTCCATGTAACAAATAAACGTTACTCAAAGTTAAGCCAGCTAAATAGAAAGCATAAAAACGATAGTGTCGTTTAAAAAAATTGTTTTAAAATAATAATTAAAAAAGAGACCTAAAGATAAAACTAACAAAAAATAATCATACAAAAAAGCAATGACGACGTATGGTATGGGCTTAAAATATTTTTGGGTCAATTGCACGTGTTGTACATGTTACTGTCTATCTTAATATGAGTATATATTTGTGGCAAGCATGTGTACACAGTGAAAATCCCCACGGTTATAACGCATGCATCAAAAATAATAATAACAAACACACACAAAACAAAAAAAAAAACAATTTCTAGTATCTCAACAACAGCTACAACAACGAGTAAAACATTACAGACATCAACTGCTATCGTTGGCGTCATCATCTTCATCAGTACTACGACCATTATAGTTCTATTTTTTCCAAACCTCTAGGCATACAAATGATCATTATTTGTGCAACCATCAACACACGCTTACTCTCATCCATTCACAGCAACATGGAGGCAAATACAACTACTACTTTACACTTTCAAGTACTGTTAAGTGTACGTACGCTTGTATGTGCAAGTGTTTGTTAGTGTTAACTGTGGGCTGTTATGCATACAGACTGCTGCTCTCGCCTCACTCTTGCAGCCAGGCAAACATCAATTTTCATACTTTTCAAAATTAAAAAAGAATCCTTGCAGAGCAGCACAAAATAAATATCAAAAAAAAAAAAGAAAAAAAACTAAAGCGCAACAAAACCCTACTCATACACTCTAAATAAAAGTAAAAAGTATGAACATGTGTGTGAAAACATACACACACACATGCCACATACTAGTTGCAGTTGCAGTTTACTAAACGAAGCATATGAAAAAATTTACACCACAAAATACACATGAGGGTCATTTCATGCAGGAGAACACAAAACGCTTTGCATTGCAAATAATGTTTACTTTTTATTTTATTATTATTTTGCTCTTCAGATGTTGTTTCACTTCTCGTTCAATTCTGAAAATTTTAATTCTAATTTTAATGTATACGTAGCATTTAAAATGAAAAAAATCTGCAAACCAAATTAATTTTTTTACATATAAAATTTCCCATAAGTTATTGCTATACAGTATGCAACAAAAGTTTGCTGAGCTATCGGTCTAGAACTAGAACAGAACTAGAACAGAACTAGAACAGAACTAGAACAGAACTAGAACAGAACTAGAACAGAACTAGAACAGAACTAGAACAGAACTAGAACAGAACTAGAACAGAACTAGAACAGAACTAGAACAGAACTAGAACAGAACTAGAACAGAACTAGAACAGAACTAGAACAGAACTAGAACAGAACTAGAACAGAACTAGAACAGAACTAGAACAGAACTAGAACAGAACTAGAACAGAACTAGAACAGAACTAGAACAGAACTAGAACAGAACTAGAACAGAACTAGAACAGAACTAGAACAGAACTAGAACAGAACTAGAACAGAACTAGAACAGAACTAGAACAGAACTAGAACAGAACTAGAACAGAACTAGAACAGAACTAGAACAGAACTAGAACAGAACTAGAACAGAACTAGAACAGAACTAGAACAGAACTAGAACAGAACTAGAACAGAACTAGAACAGAACTAGAACAGAACTAGAACAGAACTAGAACAGAACTAGAACAGAACTAGAACAGAACTAGAACAGAACTAGAACAGAACTAGAACAGAACTAGAACAGAACTAGAACAGAACTAGAACAGAACTAGAACAGAACTAGAACAGAACTAGAACAGAACTAGAACAGAACTAGAACAGAACTAGAACAGAACTAGAACAGAACTAGAACAGAACTAGAACAGAACTAGAACAGAACTAGAACAGAACTAGAACAGAACTAGAACAGAACTAGAACAGAACTAGAACAGAACTAGAACAGAACTAGAACAGAACTAGAACAGAACTAGAACAGAACTAGAACAGAACTAGAACAGAACTAGAACAGAACTAGAACAGAACTAGAACAGAACTAGAACAGAACTAGAACAGAACTAGAACAGAACTAGAACAGAACTAGAACAGAACTAGAACAGAACTAGAACAGAACTAGAACAGAACTAGAACAGAACTAGAACAGAACTAGAACAGAACTAGAACAGAACTAGAACAGAACTAGAACAGAACTAGAACAGAACTAGAACAGAACTAGAACAGAACTAGAACAGAACTAGAACAGAACTAGAACAGAACTAGAACAGAACTAGAACAGAACTAGAACAGAACTAGAACAGAACTAGAACAGAACTAGAACAGAACTAGAACAGAACTAGAACAGAACTAGAACAGAACTAGAACAGAACTAGAACAGAACTAGAACAGAACTAGAACAGAACTAGAACAGAACTAGAACAGAACTAGAACAGAACTAGAACAGAACTAGAACAGAACTAGAACAGAACTAGAACAGAACTAGAACAGAACTAGAACAGAACTAGAACAGAACTAGAACAGAACTAGAACAGAACTAGAACAGAACTAGAACAGAACTAGAACAGAACTAGAACAGAACTAGAACAGAACTAGAACAGAACTAGAACAGAACTAGAACAGAACTAGAACAGAACTAGAACAGAACTAGAACAGAACTAGAACAGAACTAGAACAGAACTAGAACAGAACTAGAACAGAACTAGAACAGAACTAGAACAGAACTAGAACAGAACTAGAACAGAACTAGAACAGAACTAGAACAGAACTAGAACAGAACTAGAACAGAACTAGAACAGAACTAGAACAGAACTAGAACAGAACTAGAACAGAACTAGAACAGAACTAGAACAGAACTAGAACAGAACTAGAACAGAACTAGAACAGAACTAGAACAGAACTAGAACAGAACTAGAACAGAACTAGAACAGAACTAGAACAGAACTAGAACAGAACTAGAACAGAACTAGAACAGAACTAGAACAGAACTAGAACAGAACTAGAACAGAACTAGAACAGAACTAGAACAGAACTAGAACAGAACTAGAACAGAACTAGAACAGAACTAGAACAGAACTAGAACAGAACTAGAACAGAACTAGAACAGAACTAGAACAGAACTAGAACAGAACTAGAACAGAACTAGAACAGAACTAGAACAGAACTAGAACTAGAACAGAACTAGAACAGAACTAGAACAGAACTAGAACAGAACTAGAACAGAACTAGAACAGAACTAGAACAGAACTAGAACAGAACTAGAACAGAACTAGAACAGAACTAGAACAGAACTAGAACAGAACTAGAACAGAACTAGAACAGAACTAGAACAGAACTAGAACAGAACTAGAACAGAACTAGAACAGAACTAGAACAGAACTAGAACAGAACTAGAACAGAACTAGAACAGAACTAGAACAGAACTAGAACTTTCAGTGTATATTTCACTTATATTGAAAAAACTTTCTAACATATGTGTAAATATTAGTGTGTGAGAAAAGAGAATACATTCAGCCATACTTACACGCGAAAAAACACAAAAACCGCAAGCGTCACTTGCACTTATTCACCCTGAGAACAACATGCATAATGTGCACTAATATTTACACGACGAAGAAAAAAAGTAAATTTTGTACTTAAAAAACCAAAAAGGAGCTCTACCAACCCTCCGTTAAAAATCATTGTTTTTTATCCCCAACATTATGCACCGTTATTTGAATGAATTTTACCGTTGCAAACTTACACTCACGTAAATCAGCTTCAACACATATTCTCTCGCTCACACATCCACACTCATTCAAACATATTTTCACAGATGGTGGCGTGAAATAGTGGGTTGTTGGTTTGATTTCCCTGCTGCTGCAGGATTTCGTTAAGCGGAAACTGCAAAGAAATATTATACAACATTACACATACTCTCAACATGCATATTTTTTTTTCGATAAAATGGAAATTTCTTATTCTTTTTATGGGTGTATTTTTTTTTTCTTTTTTTGGTAAAATGTTTTCCTTCCCCCCAAAAAAAGTATCTGAATAATGCTTCAATTCTTTTACCAAAATTGCTAATTTTTCTCTAGCGTAGATTTTACAGCGAAAGTACTTACTTATGAGAATAAATATGTCTGTGCATTAATACTAATGTGTATAATATTTATGCATGTATGTGTATGAGTAATTTAAAGGCAGTTGTTGAAAACTTTTGTTTCTCAAAAGAATGGAAGAACAGTTTTTGCAATTAGATCTGTCTAGTGTAAATGTTGGTTTTGAGTTAGTAAATGTTTTGTTTAGTTATTACAGGTAGTACAGGTACTTATTGTGTATTGTGTTTTTGTGGTAGCTTTTTCGTAAATTTAGAGGCAATATTGAAGGATTTATTAGAACATTTTTCGTTTTAAGAAGATACAAATGAAAGAGAATGATTTATAATTTAGAAATAGGAGCTTAAGTATAAATTCTAAAGTAACTAAACTTGTATATTAAATTTCAAGCAAAAACATTCGATTTTATTGGAGTTCAATCCCTGTGTTTCAGGTAAATTCATAATCGACTGAAATTTATTTGAAAACGCCTGAATCAAAGTCACTCTTTATGGCACTCAGTTTTGATTTATTGAAAATTTATGCCATAAGTTTAAAAAGTTAATAGTTTTTTGTTAAAAAAAAACTATCTCGAAACTTGCCAAATACATTTTCTTCCGTTGCTTTAGAATTTTAATTTTCTTCAAACAACAAAAGTTAACAAAGATGAAATTGACTCCAGAGACCTATTTCTAACAAAGCGGTATTTAGTCCTAAGGGATTACATTGCTTTTTAAATTTAAATAAAAAATTTTACTCAACTATATAAACTTTAGCAAGTTCTCCGCTCTCCCCCAATGCGTGTACATTTTTATAGAGAAAATGTCAATTATTTTTATAAAAAATGTCTACTGTTAGTTGTTGTCCTCTAGCTGCAGGTGCAGTATCTTTTTGTTCTATTTACTGACAATATAAATAAACAAGGAGGCATATAAACTTTTGCTATGATACAGGTTTTGTATAAATTTGTTTAAATTTGTCACTGTGTGGCATGTTATTGAAGAAAAACTTTTGTTTTACTACAATTATTTTTGAATATGTTTATGGGGGAAGTTGGCTATCATGATGATACTCTATAAGTGGCAGGGAATAGACATGAATTGAAATAAATAATAGTTGTTAAAAGTTTATGGTATATACAAATTTAAAATTTTTAAATGGTACAACCTTTGCCCTTTTTTATATCTGTCTACACAGAAAAAAGAAATTCATAATTGGAATGAATTTTGTAATAAATATTATTAATCGAACTTGACTTTTTTTTCCCAAACTTATTTCATTCAAAATAAGAACATGTTCATAAATATTATAAAATTTTACATGACGGAAATTTTTGCATTTTTTACTTAATTTTTTTAATAAATTGCATTATAATTGAATTATATAATGAATTAGTGCAAGAATATTCGCATAATAGCCATATATTGGCCAATATTTTAAGATAAAAAGGAGAATATCTGAAACTTAAAAATTATCATTAAACATAATAAAACATTCATAAATATAAAAGCATTTCATCCTCTTAAATCAATTTAATCATTTTCGCGCTTTTATATCATTTTGTAGCTGAAAATCATAAAAAAAACTAAAAATTTTCCATGAAAAATTTCAAACATTTTTGAACAACATAAAAATAAAAATGAAATTGAAATTATAATTTTCAAGCCTTCTAGATTTTATTTCAAAACATAAAATATTAAAAAAATCATACTATTTAAGAAATTATTTATAAATGTTATGAATTGAAATCAATGAATTCGAATCATAATATTTATGTTGAAACTTTTTTCTGTGTAGTATAATACAAAGAAATTCAATTTTGTTAACTCACACGATCTAGGGCGTCCAGTTTGATCAACGAAAAAAAAATCATACAGCCAGGAAATGTCTCATGCTCTAATTAATTTCTTTAATGGGCTGTATGGATGTGGCACCACATCAATATCATCCAATTTAGGCCGAAAGAAATCTGGTATCATGACGGAATATCAAGAACCAGTAATAGTCAACGGATGACCAGCCTCATTTTCGAAGATGAGGCTTAAACTTATTAAGAAATCTAGATGAAGATTTGTAGAATTTTACAAGTTTTAGATAACGATTGTGATCTGGACTGATATCGTCGCTATCATTTCGATGGACTCACAGCGGCGCCATTTGAGTTTTTTTGTTGCAAAAATCATAACATTTGAACCAAATGAGATAATTTAAAAGGCGTATGATAGATAGTTGTTCATCCTATGAATCAATTTTATGGGAAGTAAAATAAAATATTTTGTAATAATTTTGATTTTTTATGTTTCTTTTTAAAGGTTTTTATGATTTAAAATTATTCCAAAAAAGATTTAAAATTTTTTTTTATTTTTTTTTGTAAAATATTGCTCACAATTCGGTTTTCATGGTTGTATGTCATAAATTGCCCAAAAATTTATGCAACACATTTTTGGAATCACGTCTTTTTTTAAATTTACCTGTAGCAAAAAATGAGGCAAGGACGGGCAGCTGGAAATTTTGGCATTAGATAAAGGAGTATTCAAAGAACTTATTATTAAAATATGAAATATGATAATTTCGTATGTTTTTACGGTGGGCAATGATCGTAACGTAATTTATAAAAAGTTAGAAGACTCTAAATACAACAGTTCTTTAGATATTCGAAAATAATTATTCACTTTGATAGCACCCATTTTTAAAACGTACAATGGTACCAAAATAGCAATGGTACCAAAATAGCAATGGTACCAATTTTTGAGAATCACGCTATTATAGATCTCCAGATATCTGTTAATAACAATGAACCGAATATGGAACAACCTGTTTCGATCTCCCTCACTTTAAGACAAATTACGGACACTGACAACAAAGCGATTTTAACGAAGAATGAAAACTCTGTCTATAGTAGTTCTCAATATCGAGGACCTATATTCAAAATTCTCTATCTTTGATTTTCATAAAAATTACTTCTTGATGGTAAAATGTTTAATAAAACAGCCCATATTTTTTTGAGGTTTTATTTGCAAAAATATTGAAGAATTTAATAACTCAATTTGTGTTCTTTTAAGATAGAGGGTTTTGAAAATAGGTCCTTGATATATTCGATAATATATATTATCTTTGAATTTAGAGGGAACATCTCCCTTGTTTCGAACTACGTTCAGTTATTGTTATTCGCAACTACGTGTAATGGCAACAAAATAACTCACGAAACGTTTAGTTCTCCAGATATTCGATAATAAATATTTTCTTTGTATGGGAGGGACACGTGCCTCCGATCCTCTTAATAATTTGGCATAACAGGACACTGACATCAACATAATTTACACAACGTTTCAGTTCAATTGAAAATTGTTCTGATTCCACCCATTTTTATATCTTTTATGTACATAGTAACATCTCAAGCTTTACTTAACTATTATAACTAGCATAACCCGGTGCGCTTCCCTACAATTCGCTTGTATTCGAAAATAACTAAATAAATTGGTATGGGAGATAGGAATCCATTGTTCTTATAACACCCATTTTTATATATTTTATGTCAAGACTTACGTTAACAACTATATTTCTGCAACTATAACTATTTTCTTTGTATGCACAGAGTAAACAGATTCGTGATAGCAACCGAATTTGTTGCCAATCGAATGATTTGGTTGCACACATGGATTTTTTCAGTTCTATCAACAGAAAGTCAGTTAACAAAGAAGAATTTCGGTTGAAGCAACCAAACTTTTGTTACCCCTTACAAAATTTTGTAGTCTCAACTGTAAAATGCTTAAATACTCTCGCAATTACAATTTTCTATGTAATGGCGGTCCCACAACCATTGTTCTTGTCTTGCTATTTTTTAGCTACACTTCGTACAGTGATAAGCAGGGAAACCAAAATATGCAAATGCATGTTTTTTCTGGTGAGTCTAATGTGCCAATGGATAAGATATTTACACGTTTCAGAACTATTTAAGAATTTTGGCATCGATTTTTTAATGCATATTTTTGCATATTTTACCCTTAAATGCATATTTTTGCATATATTTGTTTTAAGAGCATATTGTCATATTTTTGCGTTTTAGAGCATATTTTACTGTTTAATAGCATATTTTGACTTTATCAAAAACAAATTTTGTCTTACTTATTTTTCGCTGTTGTTTTACTTCCTTTGTTTAAAATTCAAAATTGATAGATGGCTTTTTTTAAATATAAAATAACCACTATTTTAATAATAGTGCCATCTAAATATCAAATTTTAGTTCTAATTCAAATTTAACCGTTCAAAGCGTTAAAGAAATATTATCTTTTAAATTTGCTTCTATAACATCAATTCATGTCGAAAGAACATTTTCTATGTATAAAAATGTTTTCAGATCCAATAGACAACGATTTTTATTTGAAAATTTAAGTCAACATTTTGTAATTTATTGCAATAATAACCTTAATTGAAGAAGTGACTTTATATTTATATAAAATATCATCAAAAAATACCTCTCGAGGTCTTTTCATAACTTAAATTCCTATTGTTTTTATGTTGTATTTATTTTTTGTTATACTTGTTTTAGTTTTTGTTATTCTTGTTTATTTTATGTTACTTTACCTTTATAGAAATGAATTGTATTGATTTTTTTTAAAAGTTTGTTTTTTTAAGAGCATAATTTTTAAATTTTAAGAGCATATTTTAAAGTTTTTACTGCATATTTAAAGCGCTTAAAAAGAGCATATTTCCGGTTTCCCTGGTGATAAGGAATAAACCGTTTTAGCAAAACTCGGTGATAATCAATTGATACATTCAAAGTTAAAATACTTTTACAATTATAGTTCTCCAGATATTCGAAATTAACTATTTAATATACCGACCATTTTCAACCAAACTGTGTAAAATGATAAGACAGTTATTCGGACAAAGTTTGAATAATCTCGTAACTATAATTCTCAAATATATGTAAAATAATAACTTTGAAGACCTCCACAATATTTGGTAGGTGCCACACCCCCTGTTTCTATCCATCCCATTTTCGGCTAGACTTTATCATGACAACAAATTGGTTCTTATAAAGTTTGAAGGCCTTCACAGTGAAGTTCTCCAGATATTCGAAAATAACAAATCTTGAGGAGTCAATAACTAAGTTGAATATTAGCCGATTTTAAGTTTCTCAGCAGATTTTGAAATAAGAAACTTTGGCCTTTTAAATGAATATATATAAAATCTAAATAACCATGAGAAAATTATTTGTATATCTCCAGCAAACAAATTGTTTGTTAATAAAAAATATACGGTCAGTAGAATAAATAGAATAAATAGATATTTAGCAAATGGCAAAATTATTTTTTTTTATTGGCAAACCAAGATTGAAAAAGGCAAAATGTAGCCAGAAAAAAACTAAATTGCCAACACTTCCTGGGTCAAAAACCCCAATAAAAAAATAATGTTCTGTTTAAAATCATAATATTTGCTGAATTTAAAGAATATTTAAAACAAAATGAAAACTTGATAAAGCAAATTTATTCCTCTGCAAAATATTATAAAATTATAATATATAAATTATTATATATTATAATTTTTATACCCAACATCAGAAAAGATGCGGGGTATATTGATTTTGTCATTTCGTTTGTAGCATATTGTCGTTGAACCAACTAGTATTTATATTTTAGGTCCTCATACTATGTTTGTCCGTCCGTCCGTCCGTCCGTCAGTCAGTCTGTCTGCCAGATGAAAACACGATTGGAGGCAGATGACTGAAATTATCCACAAATACTCTCTGTTCACAAGGTTTGTGTGGTATTGAGAATGGGAAATATCGGTCCATGATTTCAACTAGCCCCCACTCAAACGTCCCCCTGGAATATATGTTGATTATGCGGTAATCCTGATAAAATATTTTTTTGTTCCAAGTACTTTAAAATTATACTGTAAAGTATGGCGAAAATCGGGCAACATATGCCCCAAGTCCCCATAAATAGAAGGTCCCCCTCAGAAAATTACTTGTCTTATAATATTTAATATCGCAATGAAATTGGACATAAACAAGTTAAATATGAACCTAAATCGTTCTACCATCTTTTGTGTATAAAAATCAATCGTTTTCATAAACATTTTGGCTGCCAAATTCCATTTGGAACTCTCCTACAGGTTCTCTTTCTGTATTTCTCATTAACGTACTATACAATATGAATTTCTTTTCTATTTCTTTATTTTTATGGCAAAATTTATTATTATTTGATATAATGGTTGGTTTTTAAAATGTGTAATTACTGAAACTTAATTTCTAGTCATAATTTTTCACAATAAACTACTTTACAGGCTTCTTGGGATTTTTTATAAAATGCCAGTTAATTGAAGACACGTTAAATTTTTTATAATTATAATTATTTGTAAAAGCAATTGCTTGAATTGTACACTGGTACATATTCCTATAAGCGCACACTACTTTTTTTAAAAAAGATTGTAAAAATTAAACATGAACATATTTAGGGGGCTACAAATTTGTTTATTAAATTAGTTAAGACTTCACATAAAATATTGTTTACAAAAAAAATTCGTTTGTACTTTATTTTTTTGTTACTTAATTTTCGAGATTAACAGCCATTTTTAAGGGCATTTTCCTATAAACGCACTTTAATTTATGGGCCACTGTAGCATTATTAATAATGTGTGGATGATCCTTTGTTATGGGTTGTTTCAAAAATACGGTCTGGCATTGATTCCACAAATTTTTTAAGCAGATCGTAATCAATTTCCTCCCAGACTTGTTTAATTCTTAGTTTCAGCTCTGTCACAGTCATTATGCTTTCATTATGGGCATTATTTGCATAAACTTTACGGCCATGTATCCCCAGAAGTTCTCCATTCGGTTTAAGTCCGGACTACAAGCCGGCCAGTCCAACAGAGGAAGGCTATGTTCATTAAACCAAGATTTCGATTGCTTAGAAACATGGATTGAAGCATTATCTTGTTGCAATATGCAATCTTCATACATTTTTGCATCCATAAATGAGAGAAGAGCATCTTCCAACAGTTCGTTATAAATCGTACTATTCATTTTTGTCGGAACAAAACATATTTTCGACTTGCCAACTGCAGAAAACGCTGACCAAACTATAACACTGCCACCACAGAAATTACGTTTTGATATCCGAACATCGTTTGATCTCAAATCGTGCCAATAGCAGGAGTATGAGTCAGGACCGTCTAAATTTAATTTTTTTTCGTCAGAGAAAATTACTTTTTTTCCAATCATCTGTCCATTTCTTATATTTTCTTGTGAATTTTAGACGATTTTCTTTTCTTTATGGTGCTTTTTTAGCATTGGTTTACATTTCGGCTTTTTCAATTTTATGTTTTCATCGTTTCGTAAAATGTGTGCAACGTGTTTGGAAGTCATTGGAAGATTCAATTTGTTCTTTATTTGTGTGGAATTCAATATGTTGCGGGTTGCTTCTTGTTTTATTAGATTAAGTTGTCTTCTTGTTAGTTTTGTATTTCCCTTTGTAGGTTTGCGAACTCCATAATTTTGACCTTTCTTCAAGAAATTTCGAACCACACTTACCGAACGATCGATTTTACGTCCAATTTCTCTAGTGGAACATCCTTGGTCGTGAAAAAATTTAATCTTTTCTTGATCGGACAAAAAAGTTCCCTTGGGCATCTTTAAAAGTGATGAAATTTATTGATTCAAATAGAAAAGTTGCAGTAAATTGAGATGTTACTATTAGAAACGTACCTTTGGTTGAAGAAAAAAAATAAAATTGATATTTTATTTTTGGTAACTTTTTTAAAAACAAATTTCACGTCTGCGTTTATACGAATCTTCCCCTTAAAATATCACCAAGAACATTTGATCGCTTAAGAAAAAAAACTTGTTTATTTTCAAAAAGTACCTTTAAGCAGTGTTTAAAAAGCTACGATAACTAACAAATTTTGTAACTGTTGCTACAACTACTGCTTCAAAAAAGTGTATGTAGCGGTAGCAGTAGCAGTAGCATTTGTCTTTTTTCGTTTTCTTGTTTTTTTAAAACAACTGCTACCTTCAAAATATAAAACTCTTAACAGAGCAGTAGTAATAAAACATGAATTGTAAATAGAGTAGTAGCATAAAAATACAAGCCATTACTACTGCTCTATATCGAGTTTTAATTTTAAGGTAGTAGTAAAGTAGCAGTTGATGCAGCAGTTAAGGTAGCAATAAAAGTAGTAAAAAAAAGAAAATCTTCAGTCATAACACCAAAATTGACAGAATTAAACACTGTGTGTTGTTTTTGTTTTGAGAGAGTTTGAAAGAATTATTCGATTTTATTCGTCTCAGATGTTCGTGTTGCTAACAGAAAGATCGTGTTTTCTGTGTGTATAACAAAAAAGCCGAACTTTTGTTTACAACACGACCAACTTACACAAATATACATTCACAACAACAACACATAATATAATTTTTTAGCTGAAGATTTTTATTTTTGACTTATTTTATTGCTACCTAAACTGCTACTTAGCTGCTACTTCAACTGCTACTTAACTGCCACTTCTTCTACTACCTCAACTGCTACTTCTATTACTACTAAATTTTAAAAGTAGCAGAATTAATAAAAACTAATGACTGCTACATCAAAACTTTTTATTTTTTAAGGTAGCAATAGAAAATAAATTACTCTGCTACTTTTAAGTTTTTCTTTTATTAGTACTACTACAACTACTGCTACCAAAATCTGAAGGTAGCAGTAGTAGTAGTAATTAATGACTCCGAGTTTTTATTAATTTTTTAACTAGACTACTTGTGTTTTTTCGTTGCTACTGCTACTTGTAGTCTAGTTTTTTAAACACTGCCTTTAAGTTGTCTTTCATTAAAAAAGTTAAATTTTGCTTTTGGATGAGAACATCAAAGTTATAACAAAAATACAGAAAAAAATTAAGTGCGTTTATAGGAACATGCACCAGAGTAGCTCCCATATAAATCCCACTTCCGAAAATCATTTTAATGAGAGTAGATTTCTTTAAAATTGTGGTATTTTAATAAAATTCAACACAAATAGGTTTCATATATACAGAAGTCATGCCATCAAATTTTATTGCGATTGGTCCATAATTAGAATAATGTAGGGTATCATATGGTTGGGCTTGACCGAATATACTTTCTTACTTGTTTTTATTGCAAAATGTATTGTTATTTAATATAAAAGTTGGTTTTTGAAATGTGTAATTACTGAAATTTAATTTCTAGTCATAATTTTTCTCAATAAACTACTTTACAGACTTTTTATGATTTTTATTAAAGTGACAGTTAATTGAAGACACGTTAATTTTTTTATATTTATAATTATTTGTAAAAGCAATTGCTTTCATTGTAGTGTACTCTATAGACTTCGGAAGCCCCACAAATTGTAACTTTGTTCCTTAAACTAATTCTCTTAATGTTAATGTTAGTTTTTTTTATATTGTTAGTTTCCCCCTAGTTTTCAACGCGGCGTACACAACTTTTGTCATAATTTACATTTAGATGACAAACTTTTGCTCAGTATTGTTTTTTTTTTTGCTGTTGCCCTAGGAAAACTTGCAAGAAAATTCCTATAAAAACCTAATGCTACCCCTACCCATATAATGCTAAATAAGCTTAAAAATAAAAGAAGGGAAAAAAAGAGTAGCAAAGAACAAAGGCCAAACAGAAAACTAACTAGAAGAAATGCAAAGCATGACATCAAACTTTTAACTAATTAGTTATTATAGGCATTATAAACGAACTATTAGTCCTGTTAACTGCTTGAAACCTACAACTACAAAGAAAAACTTCTGGTACTTTAATAAAACCTTAAAACGTACCCATAAATTTTATGTATGTAAAAAAAAACAAACTCACATTTTTAAAATAAAACTGCACAAACCTTAACGAACACAAATTTCAAGAATTTCTTAAGTTATTTTATATATTTTTCTAAATTAACTTTGAAAAATTATTTTAGAATGAAAACGTTGCAAGGCACAGCCAGCGCATTACAAAAGAAAGAATCTTTGCGAAACGTAAAGACACGACGACAACAAAAATTGAAAACCTTTTAGTGTTTCTCTTGAGAAACAGCAGCAACAAAGTAACTAAAAAAAAAAAATATTTATAAAACAAAAAATTAAAACCATTATTTATATGACTATGATGATGATGTTGATGTATATTCACAGAAAGGAAAATAAGAAACAACAACAACCAGCCTTAAAGTATGCTACATTTTCTTGTTTTATTGTTTAGCCTTAAAAGTATGCCTAAGTTTCTTTTATATTTCCTATAGTCTTTATGTTGTTGCTGTTGTTTCATATTTTTATGATTCTTTTGTTTTGTTGTATTTTATGCACAAGTTTGTAAGTACATGTGAGCTGAGTTTGTGTGTTTGTGTCCGTACATATAAGTGTGTCTTGTCTCCTTGCCTGAGTTGTGAGGAAAACAATACGATTTTGTTTTGAGTAGTTGTAGTTATATTACAAGTCCTAGTAGCACACTAATGCACTATGGTCCATAAATTGATTAGGAATTAAGTAATTTTATTATTCGTAACACATATAAGGTAAATAATTTAATTTATTACACAACATCAAGCTACATTGAAATTGGAGTAAAATGTAGAAAATTACTGCAAATAATTCTAAGGTGTGGTATGTGCTTTAAAATAGAACTTCTGGTTCTGTTCTAGTTCTGTTCTAGTTCTGTTCTAGTTCTGTTCTAGTTCTGTTCTAGTTCTGTTCTAGTTCTGTTCTAGTTCTGTTCTAGTTCTGTTCTAGTTCTGTTCTAGTTCTGTTCTAGTTCTGTTCTAGTTCTGTTCTAGTTCTGTTCTAGTTCTGTTCTAGTTCTGTTCTAGTTCTGTTCTAGTTCTGTTCTAGTTCTGTTCTAGTTCTGTTCTAGTTCTGTTCTAGTTCTGTTCTAGTTCTGTTCTAGTTCTGTTCTAGTTCTGTTCTAGTTCTGTTCTAGTTCTGTTCTAGTTCTGTTCTAGTTCTGTTCTAGTTCTGTTCTAGTTCTGTTCTAGTTCTGTTCTAGTTCTGTTCTAGTTCTGTTCTAGTTCTGTTCTAGTTCTGTTCTAGTTCTGTTCTAGTTCTGTTCTAGTTCTGTTCTAGTTCTGTTCTAGTTCTGTTCTAGTTCTGTTCTAGTTCTGTTCTAGTTCTGTTCTAGTTCTGTTCTAGTTCTGTTCTAGTTCTGTTCTAGTTCTGTTCTAGTTCTGTTCTAGTTCTGTTCTAGTTCTGTTCTAGTTCTGTTCTAGTTCTGTTCTAGTTCTGTTCTAGTTCTGTTCTAGTTCTGTTCTAGTTCTGTTCTAGTTCTGTTCTAGTTCTGTTCTAGTTCTGTTCTAGTTCTGTTCTAGTTCTGTTCTAGTTCTGTTCTAGTTCTGTTCTAGTTCTGTTCTAGTTCTGTTCTAGTTCTGTTCTAGTTCTGTTCTAGTTCTGTTCTAGTTCTGTTCTAGTTCTGTTCTAGTTCTGTTCTAGTTCTGTTCTAGTTCTGTTCTAGTTCTGTTCTAGTTCTGTTCTAGTTCTGTTCTAGTTCTGTTCTAGTTCTGTTCTAGTTCTGTTCTAGTTCTGTTCTAGTTCTGTTCTAGTTCTGTTCTAGTTCTGTTCTAGTTCTGTTCTAGTTCTGTTCTAGTTCTGTTCTAGTTCTGTTCTAGTTCTGTTCTAGTTCTGTTCTAGTTCTGTTCTAGTTCTGTTCTAGTTCTGTTCTAGTTCTGTTCTAGTTCTGTTCTAGTTCTGTTCTAGTTCTGTTCTAGTTCTGTTCTAGTTCTGTTCTAGTTCTGTTCTAGTTCTGTTCTAGTTCTGTTCTAGTTCTGTTCTAGTTCTGTTCTAGTTCTGTTCTAGTTCTGTTCTAGTTCTGTTCTAGTTCTGTTCTAGTTCTGTTCTAGTTCTGTTCTAGTTCTGTTCTAGTTCTGTTCTAGTTCTGTTCTAGTTCTGTTCTAGTTCTGTTCTAGTTCTGTTCTAGTTCTGTTCTAGTTCTGTTCTAGTTCTGTTCTAGTTCTGTTCTAGTTCTGTTCTAGTTCTGTTCTAGTTCTGTTCTAGTTCTGTTCTAGTTCTGTTCTAGTTCTGTTCTAGTTCTGTTCTAGTTCTGTTCTAGTTCTGTTCTAGTTCTGTTCTAGTTCTGTTCTAGTTCTGTTCTAGTTCTGTTCTAGTTCTGTTCTAGTTCTGTTCTAGTTCTGTTCTAGTTCTGTTCTAGTTCTGTTCTAGTTCTGTTCTAGTTCTGTTCTAGTTCTGTTCTAGTTCTGTTCTAGTTCTGTTCTAGTTCTGTTCTAGTTCTGTTCTAGTTCTGTTCTAGTTCTGTTCTAGTTCTGTTCTAGTTCTGTTCTAGTTCTGTTCTAGTTCTGTTCTAGTTCTGTTCTAGTTCTGTTCTAGTTCTGTTCTAGTTCTGTTCTAGTTCTGTTCTAGTTCTGTTCTAGTTCTGTTCTAGTTCTGTTCTAGTTCTGTTCTAGTTCTGTTCTAGTTCTGTTCTAGTTCTGTTCTAGTTCTGTTCTAGTTCTGTTCTAGTTCTGTTCTAGTTCTGTTCTAGTTCTGTTCTAGTTCTGTTCTAGTTCTGTTCTAGTTCTGTTCTAGTTCTGTTCTAGTTCTGTTCTAGTTCTGTTCTAGTTCTGTTCTAGTTCTGTTCTAGTTCTGTTCTAGTTCTGTTCTAGTTCTGTTCTAGTTCTGTTCTAGTTCTGTTCTAGTTCTGTTCTAGTTCTGTTCTAGTTCTGTTCTAGTTCTGTTCTAGTTCTGTTCTAGTTCTGTTCTAGTTCTGTTCTAGTTCTGTTCTAGTTCTGTTCTAGTTCTGTTCTAGTTCTGTTCTAGTTCTGTTCTAGTTCTGTTCTAGTTCTGTTCTAGTTCTGTTCTAGTTCTGTTCTAGTTCTGTTCTAGTTCTGTTCTAGTTCTGTTCTAGTTCTGTTCTAGTTCTGTTCTAGTTCTGTTCTAGTTCTGTTCTAGTTCTGTTCTAGTTCTGTTCTAGTTCTGTTCTAGTTCTGTTCTAGTTCTGTTCTAGTTCTGTTCTAGTTCTGTTCTAGTTCTGTTCTAGTTCTGTTCTAGTTCTGTTCTAGTTCTGTTCTAGTTCTGTTCTAGTTCTGTTCTAGTTCTGTTCTAGTTCTGTTCTAGTTCTGTTCTAGTTCTGTTCTAGTTCTGTTCTAGTTCTGTTCTAGTTCTGTTCTAGTTCTGTTCTAGTTCTGTTCTAGTTCTGTTCTAGTTCTGTTCTAGTTCTGTTCTAGTTCTGTTCTAGTTCTGTTCTAGTTCTGTTCTAGTTCTGTTCTAGTTCTGTTCTAGTTCTGTTCTAGTTCTGTTCTAGTTCTGTTCTAGTTCTGTTCTAGTTCTGTTCTAGTTCTGTTCTAGTTCTGTTCTAGTTCTGTTCTAGTTCTGTTCTAGTTCTGTTCTAGTTCTGTTCTAGTTCTAGTTCTGTTCTGTTCTAGTTCTAGTTCTGTTCTGTTCTGTTCTGTTCTGTTCTGTTCTGTTCTAGTTCTGTTCTGTTCTGTTCTAGTTCTGTTCTAGTTCTGTTCTAGTTCTGTTCTAGTTCTGTTCTAGTTCTGTTCTAGTTCTGTTCTAGTTCTGTTCTAGTTCTGTTCTAGTTCTGTTCTAGTTCTGTTCTAGTTCTGTTCTAGTTCTGTTCTAGTTCTGTTCTAGTTCTGTTCTAGTTCTGTTCTAGTTCTGTTCTAGTTCTGTTCTAGTTCTGTTCTAGTTCTGTTCTAGTTCTGTTCTAGTTCTGTTCTAGTTCTGTTCTAGTTCTGTTCTAGTTCTGTTCTAGTTCTGTTCTAGTTCTGTTCTAGTTCTGTTCTAGTTCTGTTCTAGTTCTGTTCTAGTTCTGTTCTAGTTCTGTTCTAGTTCTGTTCTAGTTCTGTTCTAGTTCTGTTCTAGTTCTGTTCTAGTTCTGTTCTAGTTCTGTTCTAGTTCTGTTCTAGTTCTGTTCTAGTTCTGTTCTAGTTCTGTTCTAGTTCTGTTCTAGTTCTGTTCTAGTTCTGTTCTAGTTCTGTTCTAGTTCTGTTCTAGTTCTGTTCTAGTTCTGTTCTAGTTCTGTTCTAGTTCTGTTCTAGTTCTAGTTCTGTTCTGTTCTAGTTCTAGTTCTGTTCTGTTCTGTTCTGTTCTGTTCTGTTCTGTTCTAGTTCTGTTCTGTTCTGTTCTAGTTCTGTTCTAGTTCTGTTCTAGTTCTGTTCTAGTTCTGTTCTAGTTCTGTTCTAGTTCTGTTCTAGTTCTGTTCTAGTTCTGTTCTAGTTCTGTTCTAGTTCTAGTTCTGTTCTAGTTCTGTTCTAGTTCTGTTCTAGTTCTGTTCTAGTTCTGTTCTAGTTCTGTTCTAGTTCTGTTCTAGTTCTGTTCTAGTTCTGTTCTAGTTCTGTTCTAGTTCTGTTCTAGTTCTGTTCTAGTTCTGTTCTAGTTCTGTTCTAGTTCTGTTCTAGTTCTGTTCTAGTTCTGTTCTAGTTCTGTTCTAGTTCTGTTCTAGTTCTGTTCTAGTTCTGTTCTAGTTCTGTTCTAGTTCTGTTCTAGTTCTGTTCTAGTTCTGTTCTAGTTCTGTTCTAGTTCTGTTCTAGTTCTGTTCTAGTTCTGTTCTAGTTCTGTTCTAGTTCTGTTCTAGTTCTGTTCTAGTTCTGTTCTAGTTCTGTTCTAGTTCTGTTCTAGTTCTGTTCTAGTTCTGTTCTAGTTCTGTTCTAGTTCTGTTCTAGTTCTGTTCTAGTTCTGTTCTAGTTCTGTTCTAGTTCTGTTCTAGTTCTGTTCTAGTTCTAGTTCTGTTCTGTTCTAGTTCTAGTTCTGTTCTGTTCTGTTCTGTTCTGTTCTGTTCTGTTCTAGTTCTGTTCTGTTCTGTTCTAGTTCTGTTCTAGTTCTGTTCTAGTTCTGTTCTAGTTCTGTTCTAGTTCTGTTCTAGTTCTGTTCTAGTTCTGTTCTAGTTCTGTTCTAGTTCTGTTCTAGTTCTAGTTCTGTTCTAGTTCTGTTCTAGTTCTGTTCTAGTTCTGTTCTAGTTCTGTTCTAGTTCTGTTCTAGTTCTGTTCTAGTTCTGTTCTAGTTCTGTTCTAGTTCTGTTCTAGTTCTGTTCTAGTTCTGTTCTAGTTCTGTTCTAGTTCTGTTCTAGTTCTGTTCTAGTTCTGTTCTAGTTCTGTTCTAGTTCTGTTCTAGTTCTGTTCTAGTTCTGTTCTAGTTCTGTTCTAGTTCTGTTCTAGTTCTGTTCTAGTTCTGTTCTAGTTCTGTTCTAGTTCTGTTCTAGTTCTGTTCTAGTTCTGTTCTAGTTCTGTTCTAGTTCTGTTCTGTTCTAGTTCTGTTCTGTTCTAGTTCTGTTCTAGTTCTGTTCTAGTTCTGTTCTAGTTCTGTTCTAGTTCTGTTCTAGTTCTGTTCTAGTTCTGTTCTAGTTCTGTTCTAGTTCTGTTCTAGTTCTGTTCTAGTTCTGTTCTAGTTCTGTTCTAGTTCTGTTCTAGTTCTGTTCTAGTTCTGTTCTAGTTCTGTTCTAGTTCTGTTCTAGTTCTGTTCTAGTTCTGTTCTAGTTCTGTTCTAGTTCTGTTCTAGTTCTGTTCTAGTTCTGTTCTAGTTCTGTTCTAGTTCTGTTCTAGTTCTGTTCTAGTTCTGTTCTAGTTCTGTTCTAGTTCTGTTCTAGTTCTGTTCTAGTTCTGTTCTAGTTCTGTTCTAGTTCTGTTCTAGTTCTGTTCTAGTTCTGTTCTAGTTCTGTTCTAGTTCTGTTCTAGTTCTGTTCTAGTTCTGTTCTAGTTCTGTTCTAGTTCTGTTCTAGTTCTGTTCTAGTTCTGTTCTAGTTCTGTTCTAGTTCTGTTCTAGTTCTGTTCTAGTTCTGTTCTAGTTCTGTTCTAGTTCTGTTCTAGTTCTGTTCTAGTTCTGTTCTAGTTCTGTTCTAGTTCTGTTCTAGTTCTGTTCTAGTTCTGTTCTAGTTCTGTTCTAGTTCTGTTCTAGTTCTGTTCTAGTTCTGTTCTAGTTCTGTTCTAGTTCTGTTCTAGTTCTGTTCTAGTTCTGTTCTAGTTCTGTTCTAGTTCTGTTCTAGTTCTGTTCTAGTTCTGTTCTAGTTCTGTTCTAGTTCTGTTCTAGTTCTGTTCTAGTTCTGTTCTAGTTCTGTTCTAGTTCTGTTCTAGTTCTGTTCTAGTTCTGTTCTAGTTCTGTTCTAGTTCTGTTCTAGTTCTGTTCTAGTTCTGTTCTAGTTCTGTTCTAGTTCTGTTCTAGTTCTGTTCTAGTTCTGTTCTAGTTCTGTTCTAGTTCTGTTCTAGTTCTGTTCTAGTTCTGTTCTAGTTCTGTTCTAGTTCTGTTCTAGTTCTGTTCTAGTTCTGTTCTAGTTCTGTTCTAGTTCTGTTCTAGTTCTGTTCTAGTTCTGTTCTAGTTCTGTTCTAGTTCTGTTCTAGTTCTGTTCTAGTTCTGTTCTAGTTCTGTTCTAGTTCTGTTCTAGTTCTGTTCTAGTTCTGTTCTAGTTCTGTTCTAGTTCTGTTCTAGTTCTGTTCTAGTTCTGTTCTAGTTCTGTTCTAGTTCTGTTCTAGTTCTGTTCTAGTTCTGTTCTAGTTCTGTTCTAGTTCTGTTCTAGTTCTGTTCTAGTTCTGTTCTAGTTCTGTTCTAGTTCTGTTCTAGTTCTGTTCTAGTTCTGTTCTAGTTCTGTTCTAGTTCTGTTCTAGTTCTGTTCTAGTTCTGTTCTAGTTCTGTTCTAGTTCTGTTCTAGTTCTGTTCTAGTTCTGTTCTAGTTCTGTTCTAGTTCTGTTCTAGTTCTGTTCTAGTTCTGTTCTAGTTCTGTTCTAGTTCTGTTCTAGTTCTGTTCTAGTTCTGTTCTAGTTCTGTTCTAGTTCTGTTCTAGTTCTGTTCTAGTTCTGTTCTAGTTCTGTTCTAGTTCTGTTCTAGTTCTGTTCTAGTTCTGTTCTAGTTCTGTTCTAGTTCTGTTCTAGTTCTGTTCTAGTTCTGTTCTAGTTCTGTTCTAGTTCTGTTCTAGTTCTGTTCTAGTTCTGTTCTAGTTCTGTTCTAGTTCTGTTCTAGTTCTGTTCTAGTTCTGTTCTAGTTCTGTTCTAGTTCTGTTCTAGTTCTGTTCTAGTTCTGTTCTAGTTCTGTTCTAGTTCTGTTCTAGTTCTGTTCTAGTTCTGTTCTAGTTCTGTTCTAGTTCTGTTCTAGTTCTGTTCTAGTTCTGTTCTAGTTCTGTTCTAGTTCTGTTCTAGTTCTGTTCTAGTTCTGTTCTAGTTCTGTTCTAGTTCTGTTCTAGTTCTGTTCTAGTTCTGTTCTAGTTCTGTTCTAGTTCTGTTCTAGTTCTGTTCTAGTTCTGTTCTAGTTCTGTTCTAGTTCTGTTCTAGTTCTGTTCTAGTTCTGTTCTAGTTCTGTTCTAGTTCTGTTCTAGTTCTGTTCTAGTTCTGTTCTAGTTCTGTTCTAGTTCTGTTCTAGTTCTGTTCTAGTTCTGTTCTAGTTCTGTTCTAGTTCTGTTCTAGTTCTGTTCTAGTTCTGTTCTAGTTCTGTTCTAGTTCTGTTCTAGTTCTGTTCTAGTTCTGTTCTAGTTCTGTTCTAGTTCTGTTCTAGTTCTGTTCTAGTTCTGTTCTAGTTCTGTTCTAGTTCTGTTCTAGTTCTGTTCTAGTTCTGTTCTAGTTCTGTTCTAGTTCTGTTCTAGTTCTGTTCTAGTTCTGTTCTAGTTCTGTTCTAGTTCTGTTCTAGTTCTGTTCTAGTTCTGTTCTAGTTCTGTTCTAGTTCTGTTCTAGTTCTGTTCTAGTTCTGTTCTAGTTCTGTTCTAGTTCTGTTCTAGTTCTGTTCTAGTTCTGTTCTAGTTCTGTTCTAGTTCTGTTCTAGTTCTGTTCTAGTTCTGTTCTAGTTCTGTTCTAGTTCTGTTCTAGTTCTGTTCTAGTTCTGTTCTAGTTCTGTTCTAGTTCTGTTCTAGTTCTGTTCTAGTTCTGTTCTAGTTCTGTTCTAGTTCTGTTCTAGTTCTGTTCTAGTTCTGTTCTAGTTCTGTTCTAGTTCTGTTCTAGTTCTGTTCTAGTTCTGTTCTAGTTCTGTTCTAGTTCTGTTCTAGTTCTGTTCTAGTTCTGTTCTAGTTCTGTTCTAGTTCTGTTCTAGTTCTGTTCTAGTTCTGTTCTAGTTCTGTTCTAGTTCTGTTCTAGTTCTGTTCTAGTTCTGTTCTAGTTCTGTTCTAGTTCTGTTCTAGTTCTGTTCTAGTTCTGTTCTAGTTCTGTTCTAGTTCTGTTCTAGTTCTGTTCTAGTTCTGTTCTAGTTCTGTTCTAGTTCTGTTCTAGTTCTGTTCTAGTTCTGTTCTAGTTCTGTTCTAGTTCTGTTCTAGTTCTGTTCTAGTTCTGTTCTAGTTCTGTTCTAGTTCTGTTCTAGTTCTGTTCTAGTTCTGTTCTAGTTCTGTTCTAGTTCTGTTCTAGTTCTGTTCTAGTTCTGTTCTAGTTCTGTTCTAGTTCTGTTCTAGTTCTGTTCTAGTTCTGTTCTAGTTCTGTTCTAGTTCTGTTCTAGTTCTGTTCTAGTTCTGTTCTAGTTCTGTTCTAGTTCTGTTCTAGTTCTGTTCTAGTTCTGTTCTAGTTCTGTTCTAGTTCTGTTCTGTTCTAGTTCTGTTCTAGTTCTGTTCTAGTTCTGTTCTAGTTCTGTTCTAGTTCTGTTCTAGTTCTGTTCTAGTTCTGTTCTAGTTCTGTTCTAGTTCTGTTCTAGTTCTGTTCTAGTTCTGTTCTAGTTCTGTTCTAGTTCTGTTCTAGTTCTGTTCTAGTTCTGTTCTAGTTCTGTTCTAGTTCTGTTCTAGTTCTGTTCTAGTTCTGTTCTAGTTCTGTTCTAGTTCTGTTCTAGTTCTGTTCTAGTTCTGTTCTAGTTCTGTTCTAGTTCTGTTCTAGTTCTGTTCTAGTTCTGTTCTAGTTCTGTTCTAGTTCTGTTCTAGTTCTGTTCTAGTTCTGTTCTAGTTCTGTTCTAGTTCTGTTCTAGTTCTGTTCTAGTTCTGTTCTAGTTCTGTTCTAGTTCTGTTCTGTTCTAGTTCTGTTCTAGTTCTGTTCTAGTTCTGTTCTAGTTCTGTTCTAGTTCTGTTCTAGTTCTGTTCTAGTTCTGTTCTAGTTCTGTTCTAGTTCTGTTCTAGTTCTGTTCTAGTTCTGTTCTAGTTCTGTTCTAGTTCTGTTCTAGTTCTGTTCTAGTTCTGTTCTAGTTCTGTTCTAGTTCTGTTCTAGTTCTGTTCTAGTTCTGTTCTAGTTCTGTTCTAGTTCTGTTCTAGTTCTGTTCTAGTTCTGTTCTAGTTCTGTTCTAGTTCTGTTCTAGTTCTGTTCTAGTTCTGTTCTAGTTCTGTTCTAGTTCTGTTCTAGTTCTGTTCTAGTTCTGTTCTAGTTCTGTTCTAGTTCTGTTCTAGTTCTGTTCTAGTTCTGTTCTAGTTCTGTTCTAGTTCTGTTCTAGTTCTGTTCTAGTTCTGTTCTAGTTCTGTTCTAGTTCTGTTCTAGTTCTGTTCTAGTTCTGTTCTAGTTCTGTTCTAGTTCTGTTCTAGTTCTGTTCTAGTTCTGTTCTAGTTCTGTTCTAGTTCTGTTCTAGTTCTGTTCTAGTTCTGTTCTATTTCTGTTCTATTTCTGTTCTATTTCTGTTCTAGTTCTGTTCTAGTTCTGTTCTAGTTCTGTTCTAGTTCTGTTCTAGTTCTGTTCTAGTTCTGTTCTAGTTCGGTTCTGTTCTAGTTCTAATTCTTTTCATGCCACTGTGCATCTGCTTCAGCTGAGCTTGCATTTTTAGATTGTTTTCTATACACATGCATAAGTTTAATTTTCATAAAACAGTTTCCTTTGCTTTATTCATTTCCATTCTAAAAATGTACTTAGAAAAGTTCTAATAAAAGAAAATATTTCATAGAACTCTCGTTTACTTCCAAGTTTCATGTTTATTTACTTTTAAATTGTTAGTAATTTAAAAATTAATAAAGCACTCGTTTTTCTCTGCTGGGCTTTTTAAATTATTATGAAAACAAAATTAGAACGTGTTAGATTTACATATTGTTGTTGCTGTTTTTTTTAATTTAAGTTATATGCCAACACGTTGTTAGGCTAAACCCGTCAAAAAAAAAAAACAGCAAATTAATTGGATGAACAAATTTTTAAAATAAACACAAAACAGAATGTATTTCAAATAAATATTTATGTAATTAAATTGAGTAACAGATGTTTTTGGGTTTTTAATTCACTTTTGGTAATTAAAAAATTATAAATCACGAAAAAACAAAACGGCGTGTGATGGTATTTTTTTATAGTATTTTGTTGAATTTTCAGAATGAAAGTATGTGAACGAACGGTTTATTTTAATTACTAAAATGTACTAAATTGTTTGGTTGCAACTATAGTTTAAATTATTGAATCATTAAAAGAATTAAAAATTTTTACTACAATATAATTTAGCTGTAGAATAGTTTAAAAGTATGATTAATATTTAATACACACTTGAATTAAATATTAAGTATACGCCACTAAATTTTTTTACATCACTATGTAAAAGTATGATTAATAATTATATAATATTTGAATTAAATATATATCATACGCCTTAGCATTTATTAATTTACTTTAAAGAAGCCTTCAATGAATGTTATGCTTTATTATTTGAAAAAAATCTTGTAGTGTAGTATCATGAATACTACTTTAATTCACTTTGCTATTTCATATAAAACTTAAGCATTAAAAGGAACTTGAATATTAAAAGAGGTTTTTTTAAATACTTCCTTTTATGCACTGCAGCAAATTTGATTTTTTTTTTTCAAAACCTTAACTTTTCAACACTTGTGCGTTTATAAAACTAAATGCAAGAAAAAACTTGACATTAAACTTTGGTAGGAAAGCAAAAAATTAAACTTGCATAAACGCATATTAAAAAACTATAATCAGCAGTGCCGAATTGTGTATACCTTTCAGCTAAGTAAGAAAAATTTAAGAATTTTGAGTATACAGACTCAAATTTGTGTATCTTAATAGTTTTAGCTATAAGCAAATGTTTAAAATGTGAGAAAAAATTTGAAGTTTAAGAATTAATAAAGGATATTTCATTAAGCGCTTCCTATCTTTAAATTTAAATAAAACATATGTCATTTGTTATGTTGGCCTTGAGAGCCGCTTTCGTTTGTGGTTTATTTGCATAGACCTGAGACTTAAAAAATGAACCAATACACACCAAGTAATAACTTAATTCAGGATGCTTTTGGATCTCATGTCTATTGGTAGCGTTCCAAATTTGAGAATTTTGTTTGATCAGCGATGAACACAATTTTGCTATAAAAGAGTCGCCTATAATTTGTGCGAATCGATGACTAATTTTCGCCCTTATTTCTTCAAAAATGAAGCCGGAATTTACGTTAGGGTCAATGAAGATCTCTACCGCGCTATCATCAATGATTTTTTCTTTGAGAATATGTATGATGTGGGTGAGATATTTTATTGGAATCAAAATTTGGCAATAAATTGAGTTCGAGAAATGAAACTGACACGTGGCCTCCAAGCTCGTGCTTTTTGATACCTACCGATTTTAATGCTGATAAACCAGCATTAATTGACGCCTTGGTGGCCAACATTGTTAGTGTTATTCGTGAAATACGGCCAGCAATGCTCAAAAGGGTGGACGTCCAGAATGCGCTTCGTCAAGAACAGCCGCAGCGGCTATATGCCTAAATCATTATGGAATGTTAATGCCACGTATTGATCTATCGAATTAAAAAAATCGTTTGATTAAAATTTACTTTTTTGTGTTATCTTTCATAATTTCAAGTTCTATCGAACAAGAAATCATCTCTTCCCAGATTTTCTCAAAAGTATAAAAGACACATAGTGCCCTTAGCATTCGACTTTCAGCATTACATTTTTACTAGATCTTACAGTCTAGAAATAAGCCAAGATATTTGGTTTCCCTCGCGTTGGGCAGCCAACTGTTTCCAAATGCCGATTCCCAAAATATAACTAATGACTATCATCTTTAGAACGTTTTTCTTTTAGTTCGGTATTCATTAGTCAGCCCTTAAATCACCTCCTTTGTCATGTTTTTCTAGTCTAAATTTCATGATTCTAGATCGATGATGGGTTGGACTAGGGCAAATCAATCAGTCACAGTTGTGTTTGTGAAAATGCTTTGGATAACCTACAGGAGCAGATGAAAATAACGTTTACATTGATATTGTTAATTTGACTTCAAGGATTCTGTTTACTTTATAGGCTTCCATATTAAATTTCTGGAATTACAAATGACATGGCAAACCTAAAAACTATAAAGTAGGGTATGTGGAAACAAATTCATTAAAACTAGCCCGCTATGAATACAATAATATTTTTTCTTTTGTAATAATTAAAGCGTTAACGCATTTGTTCTAAAAAAAATAAAAATTTTAATATGCACAGTAGGTACAGAGTAAAACTTATTTGGAATGCTGCTTGTTCTTTTTATAAATATAATCTAATAATTGGAAAAACATCAAGAACAAGTAAGAGGGCTATATTCGGATGTGCGTATAAGACGACCGTCTTAGTATAAGACTACCGTCTTAGTATAAGACTACCGTCTTAGTATAAGACTACCGTCTTAGTATAAGACTACCGTCTTAGTATAAGACTACCGTCTTAGTATAAGACTACCGTCTTAGTATAAGACTACCGTCTTAGTATAAGACTACCGTCTTAGTATAAGACTACCGTCTTAGTATAAGACTACCGTCTTAGTATAAGACTACCGTCTTAGTATAAGACTACCGTCTTAGTATAAGACGGTAGTCTTATACTAAGACGGTCTTATATACCCTTCACCAAATTATACTTCAAAATACAAATTTAAAATATTTTTAGGTAAAGAAAACTATTTTTTTCCAAAGTTGCTTTTTCTAATTTTTTGGAAATTTTTTTGTTTCGAATTGTTATTTAACATTTTTTTTTTTAAATTATACAAAAAAACTTTTTGTTTTTTATTTTTTTGTGAAAAAAAATTCGGGTTAAAAAATATTTTTTCGATTTTGACCCCTTGTAGGTCCAAGTGGTCTTATATACGTTGTTGCAAAGGTCTTTAAAATATCTATCATTAGATATCCTTATTGTCTATATTAATTACTTAGTAATTCAGATATACATAAGTCAAAAATAGTTAAAAAATCGAGGTTGTCCTGGTTTTTTCCTCATATCTCAGCCATTTGTGGACCGATTTTGCTGATTTTAAATAGTTAACTTCTCGAAAGCATGTCTGACAGAATTATTGAAGATTTGTTTCCCGAAGATATCTGAGGTCTTCAGAAAATTGATTTCAACAGACGGACAGACAGACGGACAGACATACGGACATGGCTTAATCGACTCCGCTATCTATGAGGATCCAGAATATATATACTTTATAGGGTCGGGAAATTATATTGTGGAAATTACAAACTTATATATGTATACCCTTATCACGAAGGTGAAGGGTATAAAAATTTAAATTTAGGATTTTTCTCATTGGATATACATTTGATATACCTTTTTTAAAACTGTATTCAGTTGAGGATTCAATGCTTTGGGATTTTATAAAAATAGACTAAATTCGAAATTTCAACATGAAATTCATTAAATTTGATAGAACCTGTAAAATACCCCTTTCAAAAGTAGGAACAATTCTTTATGTTGAAATAACTGTAGTGAAAACATTTATTTCCAGGAAGTAGAATTTGTTTTTGACTTTTAGACTGACCAAAAATCGATAAAATTCGAAATTTCTGTAGTTTTAAAACTAAAGAACAAATTTTTGGACTCGTACAAAATATTGATTTAAAATTGTTTTCGTGTGATCGGAAAAACCATTTTTAGCAAACGAGTTTATGTTTGCCACACAGAATTTTTCCCATGAAGTCCACATTTGGTGCGGAGCTGTTAAAATAATTATATAAATAAATTGTTATACATCATATTATCTTAAACTATTTTGAATCCTATCTTTCGGGTTTTAGGGAAAAATTTCGGTAAGAAAATGGGTTAAATTCGGAGGGGTCTAGGGAAACCACTATTAGTATTTTTTAGGCATTTTACATTTTAAAGTTATCATTGTGCGGATGTCTTTCAAAAGCATATAAAAACATTAGATGTTTTTTAAGAATTTTTTTTTTTAGGAAGCTAACCAGAGAAAACAGATTCGTAGTAGCAACCGAATTTGTTGCCAATCGAATGATTCGGTTGCAGAGATAGAATTTTTCGGTTCTATTAACAGAATGTCAGTTGATAAAAAAGAATTTTGGCTGAAGCAACCAATCCTTTGTTACCACTTCTAAAATTTTATAGCCACAACTGTAAAATTCGGTCACTAAGGTAGAATCATTCGATTGGCAACAAATTCGGTTGCTATCACGAATCTGTATTCTCCGTGTAAGAGTAATATCTGTTTTCAGCTCTTATAATCCTCCGCTATACTTGCGTAAACCTACATGTCAGCCAGTTAGAAATGGAAGATTCAGATAGAAAACATTTCGATTCTTTGCCTTACTGTGCCTCGTACAGCAGTTGCTTAAATAAAATTAAAAATTCCCAGCCTCTAACACATAATGAAGGCTGCGCAAAAAAAAAAACTTTTACCAAAGAAAATGCACAAAAATTGGCACAAACTGTTTGTGCAATAAGTAACGCACATTTACACACACTCATGCTTTCATACTTACTAACACACAGCAATACAATTAAAAGCGGAAAATTACTTAAAGTGAAAAAAACGGAAATGTTAAAGAAAAACTAAAAAGAAAAGGAAAAACATTAAGAAATATTTCAAAAGTAGTTTAATGTAAACCTAAAAAAAACATTCAAAAACTCTTAAAAAAAAAACATTGAATAAAACTTAAAAGAAGAAAAAATTTAACACAATTCTGAATAATATGTAAGAAGAAAAACAAAAAAAACAAAAAAAAACTCCACCCCCTTCTCGTTAAATAACTTGTTTAATATTTACTTTACAAAAAGAAGTCAAAAAAATTAAAGAAAACTCCAGCTTCAGCTAGCAATTTGTAGCAACAAACAGCTGCATACAATTTCTTAAAATCATGTTAATGCATTAAGGTTTTATGCTTTTTTTTTCTTGGTATTTTTTTTATGTTATAAGAAAAAATGTAAATTAATTTATTTAAGCATTGTTGCCAAAGAAAATAGAACAGCGTTCAGAAAAGAAAAAAGAGCAAACAGTTTTTGCTGGCTGGCTGGTTTTTGTTGTCTTAAGCCGGTACTTTATGTTGTTAAGACCAAAAGCAAAAAAAAAAAAAAAAGTAATTGGAAAGAGTGCAAATCAGTGTTGGAGCAGCACAAAGTTAAAACATATATTAACTTAATAAATATTCGAAAACAAATATTTGCTTTCGCTTTTTGCAAATTTCATCGTTGATTTTGTTTTTCTTTGGTTTATAATTGATAATTCTGGTGGCTTTCAAATGGAAGGAAGTGGTTGGTGGTGTGTATTTAAAAGTTTTGTTGTTTTTGCATAAATTTTTACAGAAATTAAATTGGTTTTGGAATGGTGTACTTAATTAAATGGATAGTACTTAATGTAAATTAGCAACAGAAAGAAATAATTATAACTCTGCGATTAATAAAGGAGATTGGTAAACAGAATTAAAGAAGAACTGCCAATATATCATAATTTAATATATAAAATAGTAACGTTACTGACTCACTGACTGACTGATTCATCATCATACAGCCCAAACGACTGAAGCTAGAATCATGAAACTGTGGGTTCCTCCCTCCCCAAAACGATCCGATAAGAAGGGATTTTTTTAAATTCGAACGTTTAGTGGATAAAAAAGGGTAAAAACGGGTAATTTCGGTAACCTTATATCTTCAAAACTAATAAAGATACACAAAAACGTTAAATTGCATGTTACTCCATTTAAAAAATAAGCTGACAGGTATTTCGTACTTTTTCGAAATTCGAAGCTTTTAGGGGAGAAAACCGATAAAAACTGTATTTTGGTACTTTTTTGACACCATATGTATCTTTTAAACCAATAAACATAGAGACAAATTTTAAATCGTATTCTTTACTTATCAAAAAATAAAAAATATAAGTTTGGTACTTTTGGGAAATTCGAACCCTTAAGGGATAAAAATTGTGTTTATTTTTGGTACTTTTTCATAAAATATGTTTTTCTATAATTTTACATAGTCATACGAATATTTTATTATAAATTCCCACCACGATGCAGATTTTTATTTGAGTAAAATTTTACCGCCGCATTGGGGATAAAAAAGGTACCAAAAAGGGGATAAAATCGGGCAAATACATTTTATTTGAAATTATTAAGTCAATTTTGATAATTTTTTTTAACATTGACTCCTGGATTCATACAAAAATTAAATAACAGGGTGTTGTTTGGAACTCGAGTGAATATTGGGCCAAATCCTGGGTAAACAGTTCGGTACTTTTTTTATTTATTTTATATTTTATTATGAAGTCCCACCACGATGAAGATTTTTATTTGAGTAAAATTTTACAAGCGCAATGGGGATTAAAAAAGGTACCAAAAAGGGGATAAAATCGGGAAAATACAAATTATTAAGCCAATTTTGATAATTTTTTTAACATAGGCTCCTGGATTCATACAAAAATTAATTAGCAGTTGTTTGGAACTCGAGTGAATATTGGGCCAAATCCTGGGTAAACAGTTTATTGGGCAGATTTTAATCGTTTGATATATTTTTTAATCGTTATAATATTTTTAGATTTCAAACTTGAGGGGTGTTCAAGGAGGAAAAGGGAAATTGGTACTTTTCTCCTAATGGTGCTTTTTTAATATTTTAAATTATTTCAGTTATCGACATTAAAGTTAGCTGATATGTATCTGAGTGAAGTTAGTGTTAGGAATAGGGTACAATATTAAGGTACCACAATGTGAGATCTGAACTATAGGTACTTTTTTGTTCTTCTAATGGTACTTTTTTGAAATTTCTATAAAAATGAACCTAGAAATATGAAATTAAGCGATTATGGTCCTATGTGAGTCAAAATTCAAGCTGATACTTCATGGTACTTTTTCATTATTCTAATGGTACTTTTTGAATTTTCTATAATAATGGACCTAGAAACATTAAGTTAAGCTATATGGTCCTAAGTCAGTGATAATTCTAGGGGGAGACTTTTTGGTAATTTTTTTCTATTCGGATGGTACTTTTAGTAATTTCTTCACCAATGAACCTAGAAACAAGAAATGAAGCTTATATGGACCCGAGTGAGTGGGAAACAACAAGTGTTGGTTTTTTGGTACTTTTTCTTTATTCCAATGGTACTTTTTTGAAATTTCGATAAAAATGGACTTAGAAACATAAAATTAAGCGTATATGGTCCTATGTGAGTCAAAATTCAAACGGATACTTCATGGTACTTTTTCATTATTCTAATGGTACTTTTTGCATTTTCTATAATAATGGACCTAGAAACATGAAATTAAGCTATATGGTCCTAAGTGTGTGAGAATTCTAGGGGGAGATTTTTTGGTACATTTTTTCTATTGGGATGGTACTTTTTGTAATTTCTTCACCAATGAAGCTTATATAGACCCGAGTGAGTGGGAAACCACAAAAGGTATTTTTTTGAATTTTCTGTAATAATGGACACAGACAAATTGAAATCTGAGTGAAAATTGAAGGGGATACTTCATCTTACTTTTATTGTAATGATACTTTTTTGAATTTTCTATAATAATGAACCTATAAACATAAAATTAAGCATGTATGGTTCTAAATGAGTGAGAATTTAAAGGCGGACTTTATGGTACTTTTTTATATTTTTTTCACCAATGAACTTAGAAACATTATGCTTAGTTTATATGGACCCAAATCTAGAAGTAGTGACAATATGGAACTTTTTGTTTATTATAACAAAATAGTACCATATATTCTTAGAGAATTCAAAAATCTAAGAATATATGGTACTTTTTCGTTATTCTAATTGTAGTTTTTGTATTTTCTTCACCAACGAAATCAGTAACATGAAATAAAGCTTATATAGAATCGATCGAGTGGAAATGCTGTGGGGGCTTTATAGTACTTTTTCTTAAGGTACTTTTCTGTAATTTTCTATAATAATGGAGCTGGAAAAATTAAATTAAATAGAATTCGGATGGAATAGGACGATTAAATATTTGGAAAATTATGTACAAACGTTATTTGCTAATCAATAACATAAATAACACATAAATAACACATTTTTTAATTGTACATTGATATACTTTTTTATACCCTACACCACCATAGTGGTGAGGGTATTATGCGTTTGTACAGATGTGTGTAACGCCCAAAAATATTGGTCTAACACCCACCTTAAATTATACCGATCGACTTAGAATCACTTTCTGAGTCGATTAAACGATGTCCGTCCGTCCGTCTGGTTGGCTGGCTGTCCATGTAAACCTTGTGCGCAGAGTACAGGTCGCAATTTTGAAGATAATTCAATCAAATTTGGTACATATTATTTTTTCGGCTCAAGGACGAAGCCTATTGAAACTGGCTGAAATCGGTCCATTATTTCACCTAGCCCCCATACAAATGTCCTCCCGAAATTGGACTTTATCGGTCATAAATGTTTAATTTATACATGTATCTACACAAAATTCGCTCCAAATAAGTTTTATATATAGAAAAATCATGTAACAAAATTTTGTTACGATCGGTCCATAATTAGTCATAGCTCCCATATAGACCCGCTTCCGAAATTCACTTTAACGTGCATAAATCGCTTAAAAATGTCGGTATACTCACAAAATTCAACATAGTAAACTTTCATATAGACATAAATCATACGACCTAATTTCATGGTGATCGGTCCATAATTGGTCATAGCCCCCATATAAGGCCCACTTCCGAAAATCACTCAAAAATATAAATTATTGAAATTTTAAAAGAAAAATGTTTTTGCTCTTTTACTTAGTGTAGGGTATTATATGGTCAGGATTGACCGACCATACTTTCTTACTTGTTTTAATAACAAAATATGTGCTAACGAAGTAGCGGGTGATATGCTAGTAATTTCACTTTTAATTTTACAAAGTTTATTCCTACAAAATTCGTAGTATTGTAGACGTAGTATTTCTGATCCTATATAAGTCTGTTTAAATCACGCTACAGTGTAAAATAAATAACTGAACTTAGTAAGCTTAGCCTGGAGTATTTACTACTATCCTAAAAAGTTTGGTATTGAAAATCAGCAAAATTGATTGAGTAGAAAGAAAGTTATGAAACAAAATGTGCGATCGCCTTGAACAGATGCAAAAATTTAATACCCGGAATTGTGAAATATGTTTAGCTTGCTTAAAAGTTCCTTTAATAACACTGTCCAACAGCATTTTGAAACGGAATAGCGATCCTATAATTCTGAAAGCGCATGTTGAGTAGAGCATTTTTGTAGAATAAACTTATAGTGCAGCTGGTCTGAATTTTTTTTATAGTGGGTCAAAGTTTTCATTTTTTGATCGAAGGGAGCAGTATACTAACTTTATAGTATTCGAAATTTTATCGCGAATATAGGTGATATTTAAAAAAAAAACAATTTCGAAATACCGTAGGACCGACATATCTAAAAAACTAAAAAAAGATCGAACAAAATTAAAAAAAGAGTAAATAAAAAAACCTAAATAAATCTTGACCTTAAAGCGATAATCTACATATGAATATATATTTTTGTAGATCTTCTCTAGGGCTATTTATATTTTAAATATCAGCTCATTCGGATCATAAACAGATTTTTTTGCGATTTTTTTTAAAAATGTGGGACCCAATGTGGAGTGTAATTTTGCTAATTAATCGTAAAGAGCTTTATTTACAACTTTGGTATCTTTGGTGACCCCCACTAAAATGTTACGGCAAAAATTTTCGTAGAATATTTGAATCCTTAAATGTCCTTTTTGAAAGGACTTTTTTTTGATTTTCTCAAAAAAGGGTCAAATTGACCCCTAAAGAGAGGAGCTAGAGGGTTAAGATCTTCCACAAAAATGATCCCCATAAAATTCCATAATATAACTCTGACCATAAGAATTCTCTCAGATATTAACTTAGAACATTTTTTTCAGTTAGTATACTGCTCCCTTCGATCAAAAAATGAAAACTTTGACCCACTGTAAAAAAAAATTAATACCAGGTGGACTGTAAGTTTATTCTACAAAAATGTCCTTTCATGTCCTTTCAGAATTACATTGTCGCTATTCTGTTCCAATCAAAAAGTCTCAAGTTGTTGGACAGTGTTGGCTAATAACTCCTCTCATTATTGCATGAAAATATCCATTCTTCTTGAACAACTTTAATTTGTTTTTGCTGGATGAATTAGAGTATGAGCAATAAATAATTCAAAACACTGATTAAATATTACTCATACGTTTGGTATTAAAATAGCACATGAAACATATTTGAAATGTCTTTTAAGTTTCATTAGAATTTTCGCCAAATTACCTATGCAAATACATATGAATGTGTACTTTGAAATGATGATTCACAGGAAAAAATAGCTTCATTTAAAAATGTTATTTTATTTTATTTCTTTATTTTCCATAATTTCAATACAACTTATCTATAATAATCTACTCATAATAACAGCTACTGACTTGCTTGACTGTCTATAATTCTGTTTTGTCTGCTGAAACATCATATTGCTGAAAATCTCTGAAATTATTGATAAAAATCTATTCATGTATTCAAATATTTTTCATTTAACAATATTTGCATACAAAATCTACATTTTTCTGCTGGCTGTGTTTTTTTTTATATGTATTTTTAGCTAAATGACAAAATTATACAAAAGAAATCAAAATGAGACATTGTAGCAAAATGTTGTCAATACGCATTTATTTGTCTCAAGGTTAATGGCAAGAAAATTTTATATTTAATTTTCATTTTTTTTATTTTATAAAATTTTTGTTTTATTTTTGTTTTTAAATATTTAAATATTAGTAGATTTTTATAAAGTTCTTGGCCCATTAAATTTAGCTTGCCATAATAATTTCATAGCTTTTTTCATTTATGTTATCTTGGCCTGTTTGTGACGCTGTTTTGTTTAAGCCTTAAAGTATGCTAAGAATTTGTACACTTCAAACAGCCCACAAGTATGCCGAAGTTCTTTTATAACCCACTTCATAAACACTTGTCAGTGTTAAATTCATATTGTTGTAGTTGCTGTTGTTGTTTTTTTTAAATTATATAACGCTGAAAAACCTACTTTTTTTTTGAATAAAACTTTTAAATGAATCTCTTTGGTGCAATATTTTGTGTTTTTGTTTTGTTTTTACTCATTTCAGTTTGTTGCTTTAATTTTACATATAAATAATTTATAAAGACAAGTGGAAATATGAGTATGAATAATGTAGATGAATGCATAAATGAAATGTTTTGTTAAATATTTTATAGTATTATTTATGAAATTTAAACAAGAGCTTTGTAAGTGATGTAAAATTTGTCCTAGAAATTGGATTTTGTGGAAGTCCTTAGGCTTCTTTTTTAAAAAAAAATATGCAACAAGAAGAAGTAATTTTTTGGAACAATTTTAAATTATATAATCATTTAAAGTTAAAAAGTATTAAGTACATTCCTGGTATAAGTTTATAAGTATGTCAAACAGTTTGTAGTTTCCACAATGATGAATTGGGGGTGGTTCAAATGTAGGTTTTTTCAGATCAACTACTTCACTGAGTAAGAAGAGATTCGTGGAAAATTTGTTGAAAATGTTTTTTTTTTAATGTTTTTAAAAAAAAATTTTTTTAATTTATTTGTGAAAAAAATATTTTTGGTAAAAAAAAATTCGTGTTAAAAAATATTTTTCCCCATTTAGACCTATTGTAGGTCCAACTTACTATATAGCCTTATATACATCGTTGCAATGGCTTTGAAATATCAATCATTAGATATCAATATTGTCGGTGGCATGTCAAAGTGTCCATTGACATAATGTCCATGGACATCATTTCACTCCAAAAGATGACATTATGTCCATGGACATTATGTCATTTTGGTGGTGTCATAATGTCCATATGTAAAGTGTCGTAAAGTCCATGGACATAATGACACTTTTGGAGTGACATAATGTCCATGATATTTAAAAAATAATTTAAGTATTTATGTTTTAATTTAACTTCTATCGAATTTACCGTTGTAAATTTAAAGTAGTAATAAGGCGATAGCTGCGATTTTTAGTTATAAGTTATCTGAATTTTGTGGAGTTCAGACTTCACAAATTTAAAGTTTAAAAAAGTAAAAGTGTTAAAGTGTTAAAATTGGTAATGTAAAATATAAATATGAATTTAGGAATAAATTTTACAAAAAAAGAGTGCTCAATAAAAAATTTAAGAACTTTGACTTCAAAAAATACTTTTTAATAATTTATTTACAAGAAAGGCTTTATTTAGCGAAGCCGCCTGCCGCGTTATATGCAGAAGAAAGTCCCTAAGAGCGGCCATAGGCCGCCACGCAGAAAAACTATATTTACAAAGACAAGTTTTTTGCACTCAGTAGCATGGCGAGCAACTATTCGGTATCGCAGAAAAAGGTATTTTTTATTGGCGGCCTGCAGCCATTTTAAGGGCTATCTCCTCCATGGAACGCGGCAGGCGGCAGGCGGCTTCGATACATGAAGATTTCTAATATATGAAAATATAAACTATTACTAGGATCAAAAATTTTATAAAAATTAGTTGTTCTGAACAAAATTTGGACATTATGACACTTTCAAAAGTGTCATAATATCCATAAGCAAAGTGACATAGTGTCCATGGACATTATGACACTACCGAAATGACATAATGTCCATGGACTTTATGGGGTGTTATAATGTCCATAGACATTATGTCAATGGACACTGAGACATGCCACCAATATTGTCAATATATTAATGACTTAGTTGTTGATATAGATCAAAAATAGGCCAAAAATCGAGGTTTTCTCATTCTTATAGTCATTTGTAGACCGATTTTGTGGAATTCTTCCGAGCCGGAAGAATTCCCGATATGTTGATGTATGAATCATGTATGTAAGTTATTTGGGGCTACGGAAAGTTGATTTCAACATACAGACGGACAGACGGGAATGGCTATATCGACTTCGCTATTTATAACGATCCAGAATATATATACTTTGTGGGGTCGCTAATGAAAAATTTAGAAATTACACACGGAATGTATAAAAATTTAAATAACTATTGTTTTTTCATTGAAATTAAAAAGAACTTTTCAAGTTCTGCCAAAAAGTGTTATTTTGTGGCAGAGTATAATTCATGTATAATGGTTAGGGTATTCATTCGACTAATGATCGTTCGATTAATCGAATAATTTCTTACGAATAATTATTCGAACAATTTAAAAATGGCCATTTTCGAATAACGAATAATTCGAACAATTTTATGTAGAATAATCGAATAAAACGAATAAATATTCATATATATTTAAATTTATTAAATTGCTTAAAATTTTTCATAATTTTTAAATTTAAATAAGTAATAATGACTCACAAAAATTGTATTGTTTCTGAAATTCGACAAATAACTAAAGACAAAGGGACTTTGAATCACTGTAGATGAGTGTTCCGATAGCTCCTTCTATAAATATATAAATAATACTGCAATAAGTTACAATTCTAGAAACGAATCTTTAAAAATGTTTGACTTAGGACTTGAACCAATGAAAATAAAAGGTACGGAATAAAATATTTGTTATTTAGCTGGCGAAATATTAGAAGAATCGAAATTAATAATCAAAATTTTAACTTAGATTAAAGTGGAGTTGAATGTGATGGAGAATGTGATTTTGAAACGGTCGTGGAAATTGATATTGAGGACGATATATAATGACTACATTGAAATAGATGAAGGCCATGATCGTAAAATATATGTATATAAGTGATGTTATTAACCGCGTACTTAAGTATTGCAAAATATTTAATAAATCGAATGATAAACACAAATATTGCAAACTAACGTTTTGTTGCAAGAAAAGCATGGAGTTCGTCTTATAAATGATTTTGGCAATATACTTTTTGCGTATTTGTAAATGCGTCAATCATGCACTGCCTGACTTCAAATTAGCCACGATCACTGACAATGACATTAAACTTTGGACAGATTCCCTTTATTGTGTAATTCCCCAAGACCACTTTATTAAGCAAAGATTCGGCAACGTTGATAGAGCTTGATGTATAATACAATTTGTTATAAATAATTTTGAAATAGTGAATAATTAATTTACTAAAGAATTAGTTACTCAATTTAAACCCCGAATTAATGAACGACATAAAAAAGTTCTTAATACTTTTATATTGTATTTTAATTCAGGATCATGTCCAACTAACTCAAATTTTTTAAAGCATAGCTCCAAAACGGAAACTAGTCAATTGTTTTGTAGATTGTTCGGGAGTTAATCTGATCAGAATATTTCTGTTGAAAATTTAAAGATGGACTTTGTTTTCGAAAGTTTTTTTAACATTATCAATACTTGAATTGTTAACTTTAACGTTATTTTTTGTTTTTCTTTAACAATAAAATATTTAAAAAGCGACATCAAAACTTCATTCGATACTTTTTTAAAAAAATTTAAATTATTCGAATAATTCGATTAATTTTAAGCGTGTGATCGAATTATTCGAACAAGCTAAAATCTCTTATTCGAATTACTTGTTTTATTCGAACAAGAGAAAAATCGAATAATTCGAATACCCTAATAATGGTATTAACATGTATTTCGATATAAGTCATTTAAAGTAATAAATTCTGTACAGTTCGGACATAACTGATTCAAGTCCCCATTAGGGTGGGTCAAAATTTCTTTTTTTCTAAAATTTTTGAAAGGCTCAGCGATAAAAATGTGCCAAATGGTGTACTTAATATGTATCTAAAATTATATTGCATTATTTTAAGTTTTACTGCCTCCGGATTTTTAGAAAGAGTAAATTTTTTACATCACATTAATAATACTTTTTTATGCGAAATAATATTAACTACAGATACCAATATAAAATATTAGAATTCAAATCCGGATTTGTACTGTTACATTTCAGCAGAACACGTATTTACATATTACTTTTTTTATACAAATACCCTAAAAATTGTTTTATTGAGTTTTCTACATATTTCGATAAGTTACGGAAAAAGTGCTATTATTTATTTGGTTTTCATAATCTGAGAAATGGGGCGTAACAAGAATAGTAGGAAGTGTCTCTTATTTTTTGTTTTGTGTGATTTGAAGTATAATATATTGTCAACCTATGCAGATCTGATGAAATTTTATGAGTGGACCAGTCATAGCCTTAAATATGAGAGGGAAACTAAAAAAGAGCCAACATATAAAGAAATAGAAGCCAAAAAATACATGCTGGAGAACGAATTTTGATAACATACCAAAGAACGGTTACACAAATGGATATTACTAGCCAGATATATTGTGCAGTGCATCTGAACTTGAATATGATCAGTCGAATTGTGAAGAAACAGAATAATTATGAACATTAAAATATTTTTCTTGGATAAGGGTATATCACAAAATTTGTTAATTGCATATTCGATTACTAGAAAAAGGATTGGGTAGACCCTAATTGTATATCATTTGTATGTTGCATATGAATGAACTGCCATTCAGACACCTGTTTCAACATATTGATGGTGGTAAATCATGACCACAGACATTTTTACAAAAAATTGCAAAGAACGTGAAAACTTTGAAAAAAAAATACCAATAGTGAAGTTTAAACCAATTTCCACGAATCAGAGCTGTAAATGAATCACTCATTTTTGAATTAATTCGCGAATCATTCACACAAAAAAATGAATTGAATGAAATTTGAGTCAATTCAAATGAATTTGGTAAAAATGAATTGCAATTCGTTTCTAATTCAAATGAATTGAATTGATTTTGAATTAATTCAAATGAATTTGGTAAAAATGAATTGCAATTCGTTTCCAATTCAAATGAATTGAATTGATGTTGAATTAATTCAATTCATTTACAATTCATTTGAATTGAATTGATTTTGAATTAATTCAAATGAATTAGAAAAAAATTAGCAATTCATTTCCAACTCCGACGCGAAATTCGCAGCATATTTAGCAGATTGTTCAAAGTCATCAAGTATGCAGTAATTAATCGACGGTTAAAAAGTCTTTCTTTAAATATAATGCGCCGTTACCATCGTCAGCTGGCGTTGAAAGATTATTTTCGTACGCCTCTATTCTAAACATCCCTAAACGTGGATCACTTTCAGATAATAATTTTGAAAAGCTATTATTGTTTAAGGTGAATGGTGCATTCTAATTAAATCTAATTAGCCTTATTTATGAAACTCAATTGTGTTTTGAACTACATACATTGTTATTTTTCCTGATTTTTGATTATTTTTGGAAGATAGTTTTATTTTTTTGAAATAAATATAATATAAATATTAGCAAAAAGTTTGTCGTTGGGTGGTCGTGGGTCACAAAATTTCAAAAATTATTAATTGCTTCTTGAATATTAAATATGTTTTGTCGTTCAGCGTATTTCAAAATAAAAATCAGTTCTTCTTGAAGAAATAAACCCCAAACACCATGTTTTTATTGATCATGCGCGTATACAGGACAAGGCTTTTCAATTTTTGTACTGGATATTTTCATTTTGGTAGGAGAAATCTTTCATTCCCCCTAGAGATCTGCTCTTGAATTTTATTGATTGCAATACATTTTCGAGTCATTCATTTGAATTGCTAATTCTTTTTTCTAATTCATTTGAATTAATTCAAAATCAATTCAATTCAAATGAATTGTAAATGAATTGCAACTCATTTTTACAAATTCATTTGAATTAGAAATGAATTGAAATTCATTTCTGCCTAATTCGTTTGAATTGATTCAAATTTCATTCAATTCATTTTTTCAATTCAATGAATTAATTCAAAATTTAGCTAATTCATAATGAATTAAAATCAAAAAAGAATGATTCATTTACAGCTCTGCCACGAATTCATCAGAGCTATGCGTTGAATATATACAGTGGTGGCCAGGAATTTAAGACAAAAATTGTTTGCTAAATTCCATGTAATTGTCAATTATTTTTTCAAATATTTCCACAAATATGTATGCATGAGGACTGTTTTAACACACAAGTGTGTTTTATTCGACTGTGTACATACATATTCACCATGAACACATAAAATTTTTCTACAACTTGACCAACAATTTTTTTTTTTAAATAAACATATTTTCTCACATTTATATCATTATATTTTTATTATTATAAAATATTCGGACCATATTTCGTATTTTTAGTTCCATTAGTTTCGGTCATATCATGTTATTAACAGCGGATGTTCGCTGAGGTGGGTCAACGTATTTCCACATATCTTTGTCTATATATGTTTTACCGATTTTTCCAAACATTTTTCAGAAACTAGAAACATTAATAATAAATTTCATACCCTTAGAGGTCCTTTTATTTTGGCTCTATCGCACTTAAAATTCAGTTGATGAAAAAAATTCAAGTATTTGTCTTAAATTGGTGGCCACCACTGTAGATCAAAAATAGGCCAAAAATCTAGGTTTTCTCATTTTTTCCTTATATCTCAGCCATTTATAGATCGATTTTGTCGATTTTAAATAGTAGCCGAGTTGGAAGAATTTGCGATATTTTGATGTATGAATCATGTATGTAAGTTATTTGGGTGCTACGGAAAGTTGATTTCAACATACAGACGGACAGACAAGAATGGCTATGTCGATTTCGCTATCTATAGCGATCAAGAATATACATACTTTGTGGGGCCGCTATTGAAAAATGTAGAAATTACAAACGGAATGACAAACTTGCCACTCCTGGTGAAGCGTATAAAAATTTAAATAACTATTGTTTTTCATTGAAATTAAAAAGAACTTTTCAAGTTTATGTACAATGGTATTAACATGTATTTCGACATAAGTCGTTTAAAGTAATAAATTCTGTACAAAATTACATATTGATGGTGGGTAATAATTAGGGATGCCAATCCCGAAATCCCGATCCCGAAAATCCCGGGATTTTTCGGGATCGGGATTTCCCGAATCCCGGGATTTGTGAAAAAGAATCCCGGGATTTTTCGGGATTAACAAATCCCGAAATATTATGAGATTTTTGATATTTTAGGAAGATTTTTGAAGCACCCAAAATACTTAGAAAGCTAAATTTCAGCATATTTATAATACTAATCTCGCTTCAAATCCAAACGCAGCCAGATTTTTTCATTTGAATCAGGGAGCAGCACGTCTTGACAGGCTTTTACACAATTTACACTTTTATGAAATTTATGTTCAAGTTATTTTCTGAAGGGGACTAGGGGCAAATGTAGTCCGATTTCCGCAGTACTCTACAGTATAATTTCAGAGTACTTACAACTTATTTTGTGCAAAATTTTATAAGGATTGCCGCATAATCAATATATTTATGCCTGCTCAAACAGTACTCCGGGGGACAATTGTATGGAGCTAGGGGAAATCATGGACCATTTATTTTAATTTAATGCATTAGTTTTTGATTTGTTATATTTGTACTTAAATATATTAATGAAATCAATAGTTTGTATTGTTGAATTTGATGTTTTTGACGTTTAACTAGAATCCCGAAGTCCCGAAAAATCCTGAAATCCCGAAAAATCCCGGGATCCCGAAAAATCCCGGGGTCCCGAAAAATCCCGGGATCCCGGGATTTACATTTCTAAAATCCCGAATCCCGGGATTTGTAAAACCCAGTCCCTAGCATCCCTAGTAATAATACTCTTACTTGTATTTCAGTAAAAATCTTTTGTATATAAAAGCAATTTTTTTAAAAAAAAGCATTTTTGTGTTTTACAAGCACCCAGTTTTGAATAAAACATTTTTCCAAAAATCCTTTTTTTAAATCCATTAAAACATTTTTATTTATTTACAAGAAAGCTTTTTAATAACTATTTTCACAAGACAGTTATTTTATTGAAATTTTAAAGTTCTATCAACAGCTTTAATATATAATACCAAACCATATAATATCCTACACTAGGAAAAAGAGCAAAAACATTTTTCTTTTAAAATTTCAATAATTTATATTTTTGAGTGACCAATTATGGACAGATCACCTTGAAATTAGGTCGTGTGATTTATGAAAGTTATTTATGTTGAATTTTGTGTATATACCAACATTTTTAGGAGATTTATGCACGTTTAAGTGATTTTCGGAAGCGGGTCTATATGGGAGCTATGACTAATTATGGACCGGTCGTAACAAAATTTGGTGACATGAATTTTGTATATATGAAACTTATTTGGAGCGAAATTTGTGTAAATACATATATAAATTAAACATTTATAACCGATAAAGTCCAATTTCGAGAGGACATTTGTATGGGGGCTAGGTGAAATAATGGACCGATTTCATCCAGTTTCAATAGGCTTCGTCCATGGGCCGAACAAATTATATGTACCAAATTTGATCGAAATATCTTCAAAATTGCGACCTGGTTTACATTGACAGCCAGACAGACGGACGGACATCGTTTAATCGACTCAGAAAGTTATTTTAATTCGACCGTTATACTTTAAAGTGGGTGTTACACCAATATTTTTGGGCGTTACAAACATCTGCAAAAACGCATTATACCCTCCCCACTATGGTGGTGTAGGGTATAAAAACATTCTTGAATAATTTTTTTTCAAACTTTTTCCATAGATTAATGTAATGTTTGTAATGTTTTACCTGTATCTTCATAACTTTATCGCAATACACCGATTTTTAAAAATCGTCTTTATGAAAATAATGTTCTTATATAATTTTTCGAAAAGAGACTTTAAAAAAAAACTTCTTTTTGTAAAAACCATTTTTTTCTAACAATTTTTTTTTTAATTTTGGTAAAATCAAAGCTATACATTTTAAAATATCCAGCATTTTATACACCCAATATATAAAACCAGTTGCGAAATACGTTTTTACATTTTGAAAACAACATTAATTTTTAAAAGCATTGTAATATATTTCCTCATATAGAAAAAGGATTTTTTTTAATTATTTTTTTATTTCTTTGCAGGTATGTTGAACAAATTAAATATATATCAAACATAGTATTTGTAAGTATAATATTGTAGTTACATTATAAATAAAAATTCAATAGTTAGCCTTCATAAATCTAAATTGCTAACTACATAATTATGTATTTTTCTTTTTTTTTTATATTAAATAAATTTATTGCATTCTCTTCAACAATAACTATTCAAATAAGCTTAAGAACAATATTTACTGGAAACTACTTGATTAACAAAATCAAAAAATAGCAACTACTACAAACTTTAAGCTAAAGGATTTCAATTATTTGTAATGAAGGAAATAAAATAAAATATAATATTTTTATTCACTTTTTACTATTCTTCCCTTTAAATGCTCTACTTTCTATGCTTGATTGGCTTCATAAATACAAAAAATAAAAACGAAAAAAAAACTCAATGAAAGTAACAATTTTAAGCAAAAATAATACAAACGAATTGAATTTTACCTAAATTTCCAATGCTTTTTTTGATACATTTTGTTACAGCAAAAAACATATTCCAAAAAAAATAACAAGTTAAAAATCTACACAGTAGAAAATTCATACAAAAGATGAAAAAGTATAAAGTAAATGAATAAATAAAAAAAAAAAAATTACTGATGGGAAAAAAGTGTTATAATGAGATAAAATTGTAATAATGAAACAGAATAGAAAAACAATAAAGTAGAAAGAAAAACAGCCAGCCAGCAACAAACTTCAATAATAAGAAATACTAAGGGGGGAAAAAGTTAAATGCAAATGCTAATAAATGTTGAATAAACAAAAGAGCAAAAGAAATATACAAAAATCGATTTACATAAATGAAATGTCTTTAATAAATATGTAAAAGATATAATTTATACTTAATATCGTTTTTTTTTTTTTGCTGTAGCCAACAAAACAAACAATTTTAAAGCTTAAACTGTTAGGAAAAATTTGTTTTAAGAGGGCCAACGAAAAAGTTTATTTGACAGCTAAGATATGTTATATGAGAATTTAGAATAAAAATAAGAAAAACTAATTACACTCTCTCACATCTTTGCTGAGCTTCAATCCTATTTGCTCTTACATTCATAACTAGGGTACTCAATGTATTAAGTCAAAGATACACAATCACCACAAAACAAATACTCCTTTGAATACAAACACTCACCCTTAGGTACCAAGCCATTCTAAGTACGTTCTTTTACAACATATCTTACTCACTCCCTCGCTCTCCAATACATATATACAGTAATCCCTCGATATAAGTCGTGATTAGTTCCTGAGAAAGGATTTAAATTACTTCTCATACTTCCAGATGGTTTAACTCATATATCGTTAGCTTAGTTAACTGGTAGTTAACTTAATAAATAGACAAATTTCTTTATTAAACAAGTAAGAGAGCTATATTCGGCTGTGCCGAATCTTATATACCCTTCACCAAATTATACTTTAAAATAAATTTTTTAAATATTTTTAGGTAAACAAAATTTAATTTTTTTTTAATTGTTTTTCAAAATTTTTTTTTTTCGAAATTGTTTTTTAATTTTGTTTAAAAAAAGTTTTTTCCAAATATTTTAAAAAATTTTTTTAAATTTTTTTTTTTTAGTTTTAAAATTTTTTATTTTTTGGAAAAAAAATGTATGAAAAAAAATTTTTTGATGAAAAAATATTTTTCCCGATTTTGACACATTGAAGGTCCAACTTACTATAGTCTTATCAACATCGTTGCAATGGACTTTGAAATATCTATCATTATATATCCATATTGTCTATATTAATGACTTAGTAATTCAGATATAGATCAAAAATAGAGGTTGTCCCGGTTTTTTGCTCATATCTCCGTTATTTATGGACCGATTTTGCTGATTTTAAATAGCAAACTTCTCGAAATCATGTCTGACAGAATTATTGGAGATTTGGATCCCGAAGATATATGGGGTCTTCAGAAAATTGATTTCAACAGACAGACAGACACTCTGACATGGCTTAATCGACTTCGATATCTAAAAGGATCCAGAATATATATACTTTATAGGGTCGGAAATGAAAAATTTAGAAATTACAAACGGAATAACAAACTTATATATACCCTTCTCACGAAAGTGAAGGGTATAAATGTCAGATGTTAAAAACAAAAGTTCAACTTTGACCTTAAATTTCTCAACAATTGCTGAAACGATTTTAATGAAATTAAAACTGGATAAAAATTCAAGAAGAAATTCATAAGAAAAAAATACAAAAATATCTCAATTGACCAATAAAAAACGATTCTGAACCATTGTGCTACATAAATCGGGGGATTACTGTATGTATTTGTACATGCACTTACGTAAATACAATCAACTATTTATAACAAATACCAATAAGTAGTAGTAGTAGTAGAAAGTGGAAAATAGGAGGGGAGAAAGAAGTAAGTACTTAGTACTGTACAACTGTATATGAAGTGTTTGTTCAACTTATGATCATTAATAAAAGTGTGAAGTTTTGCGAGAGTGCTAGTTAGTATTTATTAGACTGCTACATAATAATTATTTTGTGAATTCCAACTGAAATTTTGAACAACCAAATACTCAAACACTTCTATTAACCGTTTTTAATAGAATTCATGTTGAAGAAAAGTGTAATTCAAGCCTTGAATTATAGTTGTATTACACATTATACCAATAGCATTCTCCAGTTTAAGGAAACATAAATTCAAGCCATAGGTTTTTTGTTTGAAAATTAATTAATTTTTTTTCAAATATTCATCAAGTTTAAAACATATATTATTTATAACATATAACCAATTAGAAGATTTACTGGAATTCAAGTGCAATTCAAGCCTTGAATTATATTCAAGCAATTCCAGTAAAAAGGAAACATAAATTCTAGCCATAGATTTTTTGTTTGAAAAATATTTAATTTTTGAAATATTTTTCAAGTTTAAAACATAATTACATTTACATTCAAGTCGAACTCCAACAAAATATTCAAGTGCTTGAAATTTTGGGGCTTGATGCTTACTGGGTGTAATTATATTAGCATTCAAGTCAAATTCCAACAAAATGTTCAAGTGCTTGAATTTTTAGGAATTTTGTGCTTATTGGGCATATAGTCCCATCGCAATAAGCACTTTTCCTGGAATTCAAGGGTAAAACAAATTTAATTCTAGTCATAAAATCGAATTTGAAATACACTGGTGCATATTCCTATAAACGCACACTACTTTTTTTTAAAAAGATTGTAAAAATTAAACATGAACATATTTAGGGCCGTTTTCTCATTAGGTGATTATCTTTTTTCCCAACGAAAAACTGCAGATTAAAGAAATTTGGTTTTCTCAATGTCTCATTTGCTTCTATTCTGTTTCTATTCAGATAAATTCAATCAGCTGACTGCTGTTCATAGTTTGTATGTGTTTGTATTTTTGTAAACGAAATTAAATAGATTGTATAAAAAAAAAGTTTAATAGAGGAATTAACATTAATTTGATGGACGATGAACACGAAGAACATTAGTTCCAAGTGAATGCTGAAAAATTTGATCATGCCTAACTACCTGGCAGACATGGAGGATAATGAATATTTCAAAAGATTCCGGCTGTCGATGGCCACGTTAAACAGCTGATTTATGTAAACATGTTGTCAATTGAAGGCAGGGTTCCCAACTTTCACATCTATTTTGAGAGGTATTGCCAACTGAAAATAATCTTTTTTGTCGGTATATTGAGAAAAACAAAATTGTTAACGGACAGTTTATCCGCTTAATAAATTTATGTCGACATTTAGTAACAGGCAGTTTGTAGATACATTGAGAAAACGGGCCTTAGGGGGCTACAAATTTGTTTATTAAATTAGTTAAGACTTCACTTGAAATACTGTTTACAAAAAAAATTCATTTGTACTTTATTTGTTTTTACTTAAATTTTGAGGTTAACAGCCATTTTTAAGGGTATTTTCCTATAAACGCACTTTAATTTATGGGCCACTGTAGCATTATTAATAATGTGTGGATGATCCTTTGTTATGGGTTGTTTCAAAAATACGGATTGGTATCAATTTCCTCCCAGACTTTTTTAATTCTTAGTTTCAGCTCCGTCACAGTCATTATGCTTTCATTCTGGGCATTAATTGCATAAACTTTACGGGCCATTCCCCCATAACAGAGGAATGATATGTTCATTAAACGAATATTTCGATAGCTTAGAAACATGGATTGCAGCATTATCTTGTTGAATATGCAATCTTCATCAATTTTTTCATCCATAAATGAGAGAAGAACATCTTCCAATAGTTCGTTATAAATCGCACTATTTAATTTTGTCGGAACAAAACATATTTTCGACTTGCCAACTGCAGAAAACGCTGACCAAACTATAACACTGCCACCACCGAAATTACGTTTTGAAATCCGAACATCGTTTGATCTCAAATCGTGCCAATAGCATGAGTATGAGTCAGGACCGTCTAAATTTAATTTTTTGTCGTCAGAGAAAATTACTTTTTTCCACTCATCTGTCCATTTCATATATTTTCTTGCGAATTTTAGACGATTTTCTTTATGGTGCTTTTTTAGCATTGGTTTACATTTCGGCAGTTTCCATTTTTTGTTTTCATCGTTTCGTAAAATATGTGCAACGTGTTTGGAAGTCACTGGAAGATTCAATTTATTCTTTATTTGTGTGGAATTAAATTTTTTGTTTTATTAGATTAAGTTATCTTCTTGTTAGTTTTGTATTTCCCTTTGTAGGTTTGTGAACTCCATAATTTTGATCTTTCTTCAAGAAATTTCGCACCACACTTTCCGAACGATAGATTTTGCGTCCAATTTCTCTATTGGAACATCATTGGTCGTGAAAAAATTTAATTTGAATCTTTTCTTGATGGGACAAAAAGGTTCCTTGGACATCTTTAAAAGTGATGAAATTTATTGATTCAAATAGAAAAAGTTGCAATAAATTGAGATGTTACTATTAGAAACGTACTTTTGGTTGAAAAAAAAAAAAAAATTGATAATATTTTATTTTTGGTAACTTTTTTAAAAACAAATTTCACGTCTACGTTTATACTAATCTTCCACTTAAAATAGCACCAAGAAATTTGATCGCATAATTAATGCAAACAGCAATAATAAGAAAAAAAACTTGTTTACTTTAAAAAATTAACGTTATGTTGTCTCTCATTAAAAAAGTTAAATTTTGCCTTTGGATGAGAACAACAAAGATATAACAAAAATAAAGAAACAAATTAACTGCGTTTATAGGAATATGCACCAGTGTACTCTTATCTTTCACTTTATTTCAATAGCAATCACCTGTGAAAAGTAAACTTGAATTCAAGCCAAACATTTCAGTATAAATACTGTTGAATATAAGCCTTGAATCACCGTGAAATATAAGTCGAAGAAATACTTGAATTCAAGCCTTGAAATATGGTTGAATTCTACCCCTCAATTATGGCTTAATTCTAGCCGAGAAGATAATAGAATTAATTTCTAGTTAGCAAAAATAAATGTTACAATAACAAAACACATATAAAATTTACATTCAAAGTACACAGAAAAAACTATATTTCAATTCAAACATTTATCACATATTGAACTGGTTTCAATTATTTCATAATTGAGTCAAGTTTCATGTGCTGAAAAACAAAATTTTCTGATATTTGCTATTGAATTTTGAGTTTTGAATTTGATAATTATGATAATTGAATATACAATTTTCGTTACTGGTTGAACTTTAAATACAAAAAGTATTGAATAGATAATTTTCTTATTTAAAAAATAAAAAATAACAAAAATGGGTTTTCAATTATACACGCTCGTAAGCACATACAATTTTGTGAAATCAAGCAAGTTCACTTAATTGTGAATAAATTCGAAAAAAATACATCGATTTTTATGGCTGATATCTCATTATGTTGCTATTACATGTGGCTTTGCAATAAAACAATAAATTCGAAGCATTTCTGACGTTTTCGATGTTTCGTGATTTTGTTTACACAAACAAAATTTACTATTTTCACTTAAAAAATATATTTTTTGCTTCAATTTGTTATTATAACTCCGAAACTACTGAGCCGATTTAAAAAATGTGTACATAGCATGGGGAAAATGTTTTCAAAATTTAATCATTTGAAAAAAGAACATTAACTACTCAGTTTTATGTATATCAAACAAACAAAAACTAAAATTTTGTTAAAATGAGCGAATTCATTTAATTGTGAGTAAATTCGAAGAGAATCAACCGATTTTTATGATCGATATCTTATTTTGTTTCTATTACATGTGGCATTGTGATAAAGCAATAAATTCGACCAATTTCTGATGTTTTCGATTTTTCATGATTTTTTTAACACCAAAATTTGCAATTTTCACGTAAAAAATAAGTTTTTTGCTTAAATTTGTTATTATAACTCCTAAACTACTGATCCGATTGAAATGCAAGATATAAAAGAATTAAAGGACATATAAATTTATTTTCTTTTAATTTTACTTTAATAATATCGGACTAACCGTTTTTAGTTATCATTAATTATGTGAAAAAAACGTGTAAAAAAATCTCAATTTTACTCAAAAAATTTTTTTTTAAAAAAAACCTCTCCATAGAATTTAAAATTTGGACCATATTTGTACTACTGGAGCCACAATAAATCAAAATTGTTTAGGGGTTTTAAAAGCCTCTAAAATTGTTTCGATAGTGTTGCCCTGTGTTATGGACCGATCGCACAGTGGTTTAAAAACTTTTTTTTTTTTGGAAATTATTCGGTATCTTGGGAACTTTTGGAGATATTGTTACGAAATTTCACACGGTATGAGCTGAGGTGTTTTCGAGTTGATTCAGCTTCCTTCCTTATTAAAAAAATCGCCAAAAATCCATTTATGACCCGAATGAGCTGAAATTTTGAATGTAAATGGTCCTTGAGAAGATCTACAAAAACTACGCTTACAACTGTAAGTTATTTCTTTTATATTAGTTGAAGATATATTCAGGTTTATTGATATATTTTTTAATTTTGCTCGATCTTTTTATGGTTATTTAGATATGGCGGACCTACGGAGAGTCGAAATTTATCTTGAAAATATCAGCTATATTGCCGATAAAATTCTAAATAAAATAAAAACAACTTGCTAACAGTTATCTCTTCCCTAGTAAGAGTTATACGCATCCAAAGTTGGAACTTGTAAAAAGGGCCGTATTTTTTACGTTTTTTCCCAAAAAAGCCCATATCTTTTTTCTTTTCTAGAAAAAAATTTCTTCGGGACTATATATAATTTTTATATTATCCAGAAAGATATCTTAATGCAAAAGCGTTTAAAGAAAAATTTGGCTCATTTAAACGGACATACCACCCCCAGTCCTATCCAAACTTGGCCAATTTAAAAAAAGCTCAAACCATGTGAAATGTGAAACCATGTGTAACAATATCTCCAATAGTTTCCAAGATACCGAATTATTTCCAAAAAATAAAGTTTTTAAACCACTGTGCGATCGTTACAAAATTTGGTGGTGCGAGTTTGGCTTATATAAAACTTATTTATGCTGATTTGATTACAAGGTTTACAGGGACGGACGGACATCACTTCATCGACACTGAAAGATGGGTATACTTTAAGTTAGGTGTTAGGACAATATTTTCGCACATTACGAACATCAGCACTAACCCAATATACCCACACCACTATGGTGGTGTAGGCTATTAATATTTAACTAGAAATAAGAATGTTCTATTGTATCACTGCTAACATTCTTGGAATCTTTATTGTTTCTTGGTTTCTTGGAACACTGTCTTCTTCAGAAACAAAATATGAGTGCGCTTATTCTACTTTTTGTCTTTACTATCTTATGATTTGATAGCAGACTTGCACTTGACTTGCGTATTGAGTACTAGCTGAACCCGGTCCGCGTTGCTCGCCCAAAGAAAACATCTGTTTTATATTGCATCTCGATCTCGATTTTAATATAAAGTGTCGGGCAAAGTCGGTGATCCAACCTTCAATGTTAGTACATGTAGTGGCTGTCCGGCTGGTTCCAATAAATTCAAAAATTCGGTAGGATAATCGACGGCTTGTTCTTCGTTCATTTCTGTGTCAATCGATTTGTATTTTATTGTTTCGCCAGGCAGTTTCAATTGTATTTGCTCATTGAGCTTGTTAAAATCATAATTTGTTGGCGCCAAAATTGCATGTTCCTAAAGCCAATCCGAATTTTTGTAGTTGGCTGTATGACTTGGGAATACCTTGTTGGCAACGGCTTGAATATTCATTCGCATTTGGCAGAAGTTCGGGAATGAAATCTCATTTGTGGCAGGATCAATGCGAATTTTTCCATTTCCGATGTCCAACAATTGTTTTGAGAATGTTTAGGCAGAAGAGTATTGCTGGAAATGCACACGCATGTTAAATAAATTTGAAGGAACTTCGCATCATCATTGATCCAATTCAGTGGTATATTTGACTTTGAATTTTAAAGGTGGGCATGAAGCCCACTTTTGGATATTTTGAAGGAAGTGCTTGGAAATAGGCTTGATCGACAATTTGTTTGGACAATTAATTTTTTAACTTTTTTTTTTTTGCACCACTCACTGACCTTGTAAGCCAGCATATAAGAAACTAAATAAACATACTATATGGTGAATTATAACCCCAAAGTGTTAAAAATTAATGAAAAGTGCAAAGAAAATCTGCAACCTGTAACTGAAAGTTATTTCTTTTTCTCCCTGGCTTTTTGGAGTAGTCTATTATGTATGAGTATAAACTAAAAACTATTATATTCTGGTATTGTTTTACTATCTTCATAAAAATAATCACAATGAAACATAAATATTTTTACACTAGCTGACCCGGTGCGCTTCGCCACCCCAATTAGAAGAAAGAAATAGTACTATCAAGTCTCACTTTGTGAATCTAATTGTAAATGTCTAATTTCATATTTCTGGGTCCATTATTATAGAAAATGCAAAATGTGTTCCTAATTTTAAATTTTTAGGTTTATTATTATTATAAAATATTCAAAAAGTACCATTGCAATAAGGAAATAGTACCATTGATTATCACTTTTAAATTCGCATTCACTAAACCCGTCAAGTTTGAATTTTAGATTTGTATATCATTATTATCAACTAATTTTGTTTCTATAATACTTAATATTTAATAAATTATCACAAAACCGAAACCGATCGGTTTTTAATTTTTTAAAACCGAAAACGCGGTCTTGAAATTCTTCGATTTTTTGGAAACTCTAGGTCCATTATTATAGGAAATTCAAAAAAGTACCATTAGAATATATAAAAAGTACCAAAAATCCCCCACTTGTGGTTTCCCACTCACTTGGGTCCATATAAGCTTTTTTTCATGTTTCTAGGTTCATTGGTGAATAAATTACAAAAAGTCTCCCCCTAGAATTCTCACTCACTTAGGACCATATATGCTTAATTTCATGTTTCTAAGTCCATAGTTATAGAAAATTCAAAAAAGTTCCATTAGAAGAACAAAAAAGTACCTATAGTTCAGTTCACACATTTTGGTACCTAAATATTATCCCCTATTCCTAACACTAACTTCACTCAGATACATATCAGCTAACTTTAATGTCGATAACTGAATTAATTTAAAATGTTAAAAAAGTACCATTAGGAGAAAAGTACCAATTTCTTCCTTTTCTTCCTTTTCTTCAAGTTTGAAATTTAAAAATATTCCATTTTGCCAAAATTGTTTATGCTACAGGCATGTCTGAAAATATTAAAATCTGTGTTAATGTGCCCAACAATAAATATGTTTTAGAAAAAGTACCAAACTGTTTACCCGGATTTGGCCCAATATACACCTTGGTACTCGAGTTCCAAATAACACCCTGTTAATTAATTTTTGTATGAATCCAGGAACCAACGTTAAAAAAATTATCCAAAATTGGCTTAATAATTTCAAATATAATGTATTTTCTCGATTTTATCCCCTTTTTGGTACATTTTTTATCCCCATTGAGGTGGTACAATTTTATTCAAATAAATTTCTGTAACGTGGTGGGAGCTCATAATAAAATATTCGTATGTCTATTTCAAATTATAGAAAAACATATTTTATGAAAAAGTACCAAAAATAAACACAATTGTTATCCCTTAAGGTTTCGAATTTCCAAAAAGTACCAAACTTATATTTTTTATTTTTTGATAAGTAAAGAATACGATTTAAAATTTGATTCTATGTTTATTGGTTTAAAAGATACATAGGGTGCAAAAAAAGTACCAAAATACAGTTTTTACCCGTTTTGTCCCCTAAAAGTTTCGAATTTCCAAAAAGTACGAAACACCTGTCAGCTTATTTTTTAAATGGAGTAACATGCTATTTTAAGTTTTTTTGTATCTTTATTAGTTTTGAAGATATAAGGTTACCGAATTTACCCGTTTTTACCCTTTTTTACCCCCTAAACGTTCGAATTTCCAAAAATCCCTTCTTATCGGATCGTTTTGGGGAGGGAGGAACCCACAGTTAAAATTTCATGAATCAGTCAGTCAGTGAGTCAGTAACGTAACTCTTTTATATATATAGATTATTATTGTTACTGTAGTTTTTTAAAATGAAAAATAATAGTTCACAATATCATTTGTATATAAAAAAATTAAAATACGTATGTATGTATATTGTTTTTAAATCTAAGATTTAAAACTTTCAACTTAATTATAACTTACTTTAGTCCTCTGCTTGTCAAATTCAGAAATATTTCCTTTACTTCAAACTTTTATATTCTCCCCCACTCTCGAAACGAAAGTGTGGAGTGTTTGTGCATAAATATTTTATTTTGTATTAAAAACGCTTATAGACAGATACACATACTTAGAAAAAAAGGAATAGATATGCCAGTATTTAACATAAACTAACATTTCCTTAAATTAGACAACCCAAAAGACATACAAATGTAACGAAAATAAAGTCGCCACAATTTAATTGTATCTAAGGGCAGGCAGAAAAACAGCTCTCTCCCCTCACAAATCACTAATACAAACATGGAAGTCTTAATCGTTTCTATATTTTTTTTCCAATACAAACAAACTTTGTCAGATTTGTTATCATGGAAATCCTGCGAGGGGTGGAGATTTGGTGTTTATTACTACATACTTGTGGGGTTTAGTATTTGTGTGTGTGAGTAATTGTGTTTATGTATATAATATTTATTTTAATACAGTTTTTTATTCTAACATCATGATTTTTACATGAGCATTTTGGTATTAGAGGGGATGAGAAAGATATTTCATTTCACACTTTTTAATAATCTGCCTAAGTTGTCAGTTTTATGTTGTCTAAGTTGATGACAATTTTAAATACGTTAGTAATGTTTTCAACTCATATATTTTTTATATTTTTTGTATCAACAACAAAGTTCTTTTTTGCTTCGAAAATATCGAATTTTTTTAATTCTTTAATTTGAAAAAAGTTCCATCAGTTTCAACGTGCGGGAGATGCTGTTCGGAAATGGTGATTTTGACACGAAAGATAAAAATCGCACATGCAAGCCAAAAAAATTTGAAGAATTGGAGGCACTACTCCATGAAGATTGTTGTAAAACAACAAGAGATACTCAAGCAGCAATTTAAAGATGTTTGCGAGCAGCATTTTTCATCTAAAAGCAGGGACCATACGAATTGAGGCCGAGAAACCTTGAAAGCCGATTTTTCATGTCCGAAATTATGTTTATTACTTGCGATGATAAATGGATGCATTACAATAACCCGAACAGTAAGAGATCGTATGTGAACCAGCCGAATCGACATCAAATGTGGAAAGACCTGTTGAAAAGTATTTAGAATGAAGTTGTTAAAAGATTTTGTAGTCCAAACAGTGCCCCGTCCGACTACTATTTGTTTCGATCGATGAATAACGCTCTCTATGGGATACTCTTCACTTTGGAACAGAGCATCCGTTATTGCTTTGATTCCTTCTTGGCCTCAAAAGATAAGCATTTCTTTTGGATCGGAATCCATAAGTTGCCAGAAATATAGGAAAATGTCAGAGCTATACATAACATTTCATTTATAACTTTTTAGCTAAAATGTCAACAATATTCCTCTAATATTGCCAATACGAATACCACCATTTCCCCCCACCAATAAACAACGAATTCGCTACCCCTTCTCCCACACGAAAGTGAATAAATATTTTGTGTGACTTTTGCCTTTTTATGTTGTGTCGTTATTACTAGTAATTTTTATAGATGTGGACAATAATTTCTGCTGGTAGTAGTTATTATATGTCTATATATTTGTATCTTTCAAGAACCCAGCAGTTCTGGGTTACTGTCCCAAATTAGTGATTTCACCTATAACATAGGTTATCTACTGGCTACAGATTTACAAATTTGCAACTTAGAAAGAAATAGCTTATTTGTAAGGTGCAACAAAAATGTTTAAAGCGAGACTATGTCCTAAATTACTTAGAGACACTAAAGTGACAATTAACTTCACGATAGATTACCTGGGATGTATGAAGTAACCAACTGATTTCTCCTAGCATTATGAAGACTAACCATGAGTAATAACAACTTGTTCTAAATTAATAGAGTTAGTAGGAGAGTTACATAACATTATACCCCTCACCAAAGTATACTTTAAGATAAAAATTGAAAACAATATTGGTTGAAAAAAATTTGTAATCCATATATAATGGGGCTTCCATAGGTACCTCCAAACGGTGACAGTTGATAGCGGCCATATTGCTGAAGCTACATCTCTTGAATTGGCTGTCGTCTATTCATTTTGTTTTGCCAAAACACCATGGATGGATTAAACAACACGTATAAATGATAAAATTGTTTTAACAAAATGGTTGTTCTGTTAGTTTTTCATCAATAAATCATCATCAGCGATGAGGCCCATTTCTGGATGAATGTGTACGTCAACAAACAAAATTGTCGAATTTGGGACTGCAAGATGCGAGTATATAAGATCGATGACTACCAACTTCTTTTGGCCTGTATTGGATGATATGAACACCAACGTCATGTGGTTTCAACAGGACGGCGCTGCGTGCCACTTTGGACATTCTGCACGAGCTATTCGAGAGCATGGTCATCTCACGTGGAGGTGATGTCAACTGGCAATAGTTACGCTTTTCTTGCGGGGTTTTTTTAAGTTGCAGGTCTATGCGAATAAGCCACAAACCACAGCGTCCCTGAAAGCCAACATAACTTATGCTATAGGTCTAATTCAGCCTGTTTTATACTCCAGAGTCATGGAAAATTGGACATTTACGATACACGACAGCCAGCGAAACCTCATCGGACATTTGCACGATGTTATATTCTGTACAAAATGGCATCGATAGGACTTTCAACGAATAAAAAATGTTGATGATATCTCTCATACACTTTGTTTTATATAAACTTAAAGATAGGAAGCGCTTAATGAAATACCCTTTATATCAAGGAAAGTTCAAAAATCGATGGCCGATCTTCCAGACTTTAAATAGCAATCTAAAGTTGGACTATAGCTGATATATTCATGTGTCATATTTGTAAATTATTTGCGGCCTTTGGAAAGTCGATTTAACCTATGTATACCCCTTTCACTCATGCACAGTGGGGAAGAATCAACATTTTTTTGTATGTAAAATTTCAAATGCTCCAGGGGCTCAAAGTAGGTTACCTTCGACATTTTTTAAACACGTGCCATTTTTGTTTCCCACCTAGCTAGTTATCTCTTATAATTTCCGAGTTATAGGCAAAAATTAAAATTTTGTTAGTCTAAGCGATCATATATGGCCATCTTATGGGCTCGATTGTAAACTGTGAATTGTTATAGGTTAGGTTAGATTACTTGGGTTGCTCGCAATTTAGCGAGTTCACTCAGAGACCTTGTGGCCCATTGTGATACTCTTAGAAATACTATTCCCTTATGCTGAAAATTCGTACATAAAGTGAGAATATATTCCCCCTCTAATTTCGTTGACTATGTGATTCCTGTGGTCCCCGTGGGAACCAACCGGTACTTCTAATAAACCTGATCATATTTACTAGTGACACATCTCTGAGACAGTCCAGATCATGGAAAAGAGCTCTACCAAGATGTAGTAGTCTATGCTCTTGTAAGGCTGGGCATTCACATAGAAGGTGCTGTACCGATTCCTCCTCCTCTTCGTCTAAACAACTTCTACAGTAGCTATAACGTGGGTTATATGTCCAATCATACAGTGCCCAGTAATTATACCCGTAAGAAGCCTGATCGAATTCCTGCTAAGATACAAAAGAGTCCTAGTTCTATCCTCTGTCAGATTGGGCCAGAGCATTCTGGATATTCTAGAAGTGATGATATTTGAGCACCTGCGTTCCGTCTCGCTCAAAGCCCATTCATCTATCAATCTCGATAATGTCACCAGGGGAGTGTGAATATCCCTTTGCGCTAGAGATACGTCCAGGGACGACCCGTTGGTTGCGCACTCATCAGATACTTCATTTCCCCGGATGCCCTCGTGCCCTGGAACCCATATCAACTCGACGTGATGTTGTGTCAGTTGTGCCAGTGATTTGATACAATTGAGAAGACATTTCGACCTGATCACGTTGGAGTTAAGAGCCTTGATTGATGCAAGGCTGTCCAAGTAGATATGTATAGTCGAATTTTGGAGATTCAGTTCCCGGATTCTTCTCGCGGCTGTATCGATGGCATAAATCTCTGCCTGGAAAACCGTGCAGGTATCTTGCAATCGAATAGACATCAAAAGGTCCAGTTCATCTGAGAAGATTCCCGAGCCCGTGCCTCTTTCTGTCTTTGAACCATCAGTGTAGATTGAGATCACGTCATCCCTTAGGACAGAGTTCGCGGCCCAATCATCCCTTGTCGGTATTCTGGTCTTAAAAGTTTTGTCAAAATTCGGTGTAGGTATTATGTAGTCCATTTCCCGCCCTATGATTGGCCTGCCTATCTTTTGTAGGATGGTGCCATGACCAATACGATCATGCTTTAGACTGTTTAAGTCGTAGAGCAGACTTAGCAGAAATGCATTTGATATATATATCAAGGGGAGTTATATTTAGCATCGTCGCTAGACTGGCCTGAGGGGTAGAATTCATAGAGCCAGTAATTGCAAGACATGCTAATCTTTGCACCTTGTTTAGAATAGAAAGGTGAGTGTTAGTGTCTACCAATCTCCACCAAACAAGAGCCCCATAGATCAAAATAGGTCTTATGACCGCGGTGTACATCCAGTGTACAATGTATGGTTTAAGACCCCATCTCTTCCCAAAGGTTTTCTTACATATATAGAAGGCACATAAAGCCTTCTTCATTCGACTCTCAGCATCACGTTTCCACGAGAGCTTAGAGTCCAAAATTACGCCAAGATAATTGGCTTCGCTTGAAAACTTCAGAAAAGTACCATCCAGTCGTGGAGGTCTGAATTCTGGAGTTTTATATCTCCTGGTGAAAAGAACCAGTTTGGTCTTGGCAGGATTAACACCTAGACCGTTTTCCTTGGCCCATGATAGCAGAACGCTGAGAGCTGATTCCATGAGTTCACTTATTGTGGGAAGAAGCTTACCCTGAATAAGAAGCGCAACGTCGTCAGCATATGCGACTACTTTGGTACCTATCCTGCTGAGCCTGAAAAGGATTTTATTTACGACAAGATTCCACAGAAGTGGAGAGATGACACCACCTTGTGGTGTGCCTCTTGTCACAACTTTCCTTGTGAATTATTATAAATAAATAAAAAATAAAATTTTAAAATTTTGCTGTACCTTGGTCCACTATTTTTGTTATTTTTTTTTCTATTTAAAAGTTCAATAGGTGACTTAAATCTTTTTTTTACAAAAAAAAAACTTTCTTTAAGAACATATAACAATTTTATACTTATCTATAAGTTATCTTTACGGAGAACATTTTGGTTAAAAAACATGTCCTATTTTTCGAATATGTAAAAAATAAATTTTGTTGGGATTTTTGCTCTAATTTTTAGGAATTACGGGATTCCTTTTGACCTTTTGATAATTTTTTTTTACAGTTTGTAATTTAGAATGACAAACGTTGGAAATTTCATTGAATTTCGTTAATAAATAAGGATTTTATTACATATTTATTGAGCTTCTAAAACTAAAATTTGTATCAACTTTTTTATATGATTGGAAATATTATTAACAATTTGATACACATTTATTCCGAACTATTTTGTTTTTTGATTAGATAAGTTAATTTTTGGTCTAACAAATTAAAATTTCAAATTAGATACAAAAATATGGCACTTAAAACTCCGTTCTTCAAAAATATTGCACTTTTTCATACTAAAAATTTTTTATAATTTTTCTTAATATTTTATTCAACAACAAGTCAATGGTCACATTAAAATGTGAAAAAGTGCAATCCTTGGCTCACTTCAAATTCTCGATCGGACCAAACGTTTAGAAATGCTAGACTTATTTCGAAAAAATGTTTATACTGCCCCACTGTATCATGGTGAAGGGTAAATTTACTGTCTAAAATAAATACAGTAGCCACTTTAACAACTGCTGGGAATTGTCGTCTTTGAATCTCAGTGTCTGGATCTGTTGTGCGTTTGTTTCGCTATCTATTTATTTATTTATCTCAGTGTCTCTGTATATACTTATAAGTATTTTTATCACTTTATTTGTGATATTTATTTATTGTTACATAAATAAGCAATATTTACTTATTTTTGTTACTGTTTCACTCTCTTCTTTTTACTGTATTTATTTTATGGTAGCTGTTGTTTTCGTTATTGTTACTGTTAGTGTTCATTTCTGTATTTATTTCACTGGCCATTTACTCTTCATTATCTCGAAAATGTGTCAATGTGTAGTAAATAAAATTTAATAAGTTCGTTAGTATGCTAATGAAATATTCTTATTTATTGCATTATTGTGTTGTGACACAAACATCCTATAAACAAATGCATTAAAATAATGAAAAAAATATATGTATTACTATACATAACTACATATATATACTATATATATTAAATGCAGACATTATTTGGATGATGATGTTAAGAGAAAATAAATATTGTAGTTTTTATTACTAAAGGCTTGAAATGAGTAGCCAGCAAAAATTGTATAACTTATTTTAGTTGTAATAGGTTATTGTGACATTACTATATATCTTTTATCGCTACTTTTGGCATTATGGCCTCAACGAGAAATTATTGTCGCAATGAGCGAAATGTGTTTTGTTACATTTGTGGTGAGTACACAGTCAAAAAGTTTAGAAAACCTATAACAGACTTAGCGAGAAACATATATTTCAATTCCTTTAAGATGGAGATTAAAGTCCCGAATAAACTGTGGGTTCCAAATATTGTAGTGAACATTTAAGACAGTGGGAACGTATTTATTTGAAGTTGTATGAGGATTTTAAAACAAATTGTTTTAAACCCGCCTTTGGTTTCCAGAGATAAGGACATTTTGCCTTCATTACACATAAAATTAGGACTTATGAAGCAATTTCTAAGAAGATTTATTATGAATTTATACTTTTTGAAATTCCTACTTTACATTAAATATTTTAAATGAAAACAAATTTGCAAATTGTTGATACCGAGGGGATCAGGTCCATCCTAAACGCCTATTTATTATGTGAAATTCAAGTTTAGGGCAAAAATTCTCAAATCGCATAAAAATATAGTTACCCATTTTAGATGGCCAAATATGTCTGTAAAGGGTTCCGATAACCCCGCCCCTGATATTTGGAACACCTTTTTGGGAATTACGGGATTCCTGATTACAAATTTCGAAATTTGTTTTTATTTTTCTATTCTCAATAGAAATCTATATAACCTTAAAATTTCATTAAAAAAATATTCATAAATAAAAATTTAATTTCAATTTGAAAAATTTGTATTTTTGCAAAAACTCTAAAAAAAGCCATTTTTGTCATATTTTCCAAAAACATTATTCCATATTTTTGAAAAATAGACAAAATCCCCTATCCATTTGTATATAAATAACATGTCAGAAGTGGTGATTTTGACACCGAAGACAAAAATCGCCCAGGCCAGCCAAACAAGTTTAAAGATCAAGACTCAATGAATATTGCTGCAAAACTCAACAAGAGCTTGCTTCTAAATCATTGAGTGAATGTATGAAATCATTGTCTTTCATTAAAAGTCTTATTTTGAGGGCCATCAAAAGTTACAGCTTTTAGTTTAGCTGTACTCAAACCTGGAAACTTTCTTCAAAGAAAGACAAAACTTGGACCAGTTTTATATAAAGCCTTTTGATAATCTTAAAAGAAAAAAAATTATTTTTTTCCAAAACCTAGAGCAAAACCGCCTTTTTTAAATTTTTAAATTCAAATGCACATAACGATTTTTAAACAATTACATATTTTTTTGTTTAACATACACCTTTGTTGAATAAGTGAAAAATGGAGAAAATCGAAATATTTGCACCCGCTGTTATCAAAAAACGGGAGAAAATTTAATTTTCAAATGCAAATATCTCCTGAGTTATAAGAGATAATTGATAGCTACTCGACGAGATGTAATAAACACATTAATAAGAGACACGTTTATGAACGAATTAAAATGGGTTCCAGTTTCTTCTTTTTTCATTCTATAGTTATTCAATACTAGCTGACCCGGTGCGCTTCGCCACCCCAATTAGAAGAAAGAAATAGTACTATTAAGTCCCCCGCTCACTCGGGTAGAATCCTAACTCACTTAGGACCATATATGCTTCATTTCATGATTCTAAGTCCATTGTTATAGAAATTTCAAAAAAGTATCATTCGATTAAAGAAAAAGTGTTAAAAAGTCTCCCCCTAGAATCCTAACGCACTTAGGACGATATATGTTTAATTTCATGTTTCTAAGTCCATATAGAAAAAGTACCAGAAAGTCCACACTTGTGGTTTCCCACTCACTCGTTTCCATATAAGCTTTATTTCAGGTTTCTAAGTTCATTGGTTAAGAAATTACAAAAAGTACCATTAGAATAAATAAAAAGTACCAAAAAGTCTCCCCCTAGAATTCTCACTCACTTAGGACCATATATGCTTAATTTCATGTTTCTAAGTCCATTGTAATAGAAAATTCAAAAAGTACCATTAGAAGAATGAAAAAGTACCTATAGTTCAGTTCTCACATTTTGGTACCTTAATATAATCCCTTATTTCTAACACTAACTTCACTCAGATACATATCAGCTAACTTTAATGTCGATAACTGAATTAATTTAAAATGTTAAAAAAGTACCATTAGGAGAAAAGTACCAATTACCCTTTTCCTCCTTGAAATTTAAAAATATTTCATTTTGCAAAAGTTGTTTATGCTAGAGACATGTCTCAATCGATTAAAATCTGTGTAAATGTGCCCAATAATAAATATGTTTTAAAAAAAGTACCAAACCCGGATTTGGCCTAAAATACACCATATCACTCGAGTTCCAAATAACAACCTATTAGTTAAGTTTTGTATGAATCCAGGAACCAATGTTAAAAAAATTATCAAAATTGGCTTAATAATTTCAAATAAAATGTATTTTCCCGATTTTATCTCCTTTTTGGTACCTTTTTTTATCCCCCATTGCAGTGGTAAAATATTACTCAAATAAAAATCTGCATCGTGATGGGACTTCATAATAAAATATTCGAATGTCTATGTCAAATTATAGAAAAACTTATTTTATGAAAAAGTACCAAAAATAAACACAATTTTTATTCCTTAAGGGTTCGAATTTCCAAAAAGTACCAAACTTATATTTTTTATTTTTTGATAAGTAAAGAATACGATTTAAAATTTGTTTCTATGTTTATTGGTTTAAAAGATACATAGGGTGCCAAAAAAGTACCAAAATACAGTTTTTACCCGTTTTCTCCCCTAAAAGGTTCGAATTTCGAAAAAGTACGAAACACCTGTCAGCTTATTTTTTAAATGGAGTAACATGCAATTTCAAGTTTTTTTTGTATCTTTATTAGTTTTTAAGATATAAGGTTACCGAATTTACCCTTTTTTACCCCCTAAACGTTCGAATTTTCAAAAATCCCTTCTTAGTGGATCGTTTTGGGGAGGGAGGAACCAACAGTTAAAACTTCATGATTCTAGCTTCAGTCGTTTGGGCTGTGGGATGATGAATCAGTCAGTCAGTCAATGCTTTAAAATGAAAATATTGTTTGGTAAACTAAATGTAGATTTTTTTAATTTATAGTGAAAAAAATTTTAAAATTTGTATTTTTTTTAAAAAAAATTTATTAGTAAAAATAATTTTATAACAAAAATATTTTTCACAATTTTGACCCATTTTAGGTCCAACTTATATACGCCGGTGCAAACAGAATTTTCATTGTTAGCCTCTTTGCTCTATAGCAAAGTAAAATTCATTTAAATTTATTACACGTCACGAACTCTACAAAGTTTTGCACACCAGATTTCGTAAGGAAGACAATAAATTCCATTTTCTGAAAGCATACGATTCGTCCGTACATTATTTTGAAAACGGTTTAGAAGATAGAGAATTATTTCTTCACTGTACAACAGTGTTTATGAGTAATATTTTCAATTTGTTTAGTAAATAAAATTAATCATACGTACAACAATCTTATAGTGTTTTCACACTGAGTGGTTTTAATGCAAAAGTTGGTTTTATCGTTAAAATCATCATAATATTAATAGGCAAGTGGATTTCTTTAGACCCCTTTTACGCTCACATTATACATTCAATTTGGACAAAAAATATACCATTTTAAAGGGATTTATTCATAGAAGTGCAGAATATATATTTTATTGAAATCGGTTCAGTTTCTTAGGAGTTATAACCCTTTAAAGATGTTACTAACACATATGCAAAAACGTGTACATGTGAACCTTAAGCTAAAAAGTAAACAAAGCAATGCGTGTTTGTCCCATTTGTTGTTGTAAATAAATAAGAGAAACAATTAAACAGTATTAATTTCGCTCTGTTTTAAGTGAGAGTTGTTATAGAAAACAAAGAAGACTTTAGTAATTTAAATTCGTTTTAATAAATATATTTTGAAGGTGTTTTTTTTATTTTCTAAATCCCACATGCATAAACAATTTTTAAATTTATCAAAGGTTTATAAAACAAAATTTGTTTAATAAACCTTTGACAGATTTAAAAAACTGTTTATGCATATGGTGGTAAATATGTAATTGTAGATAAGTAAATAATTATTTTATAATTGTGACGATTTTCAACGGTTTATCACTGCATAAAGTTTAATGAAAAATGGGACGGGTCGGAAAAAATGGTGAGTCGCCTCCCATACAAAGTAAATAGTTATTTCTAAATATTTTCTGAAATATAATTGCAAGATTCTTAAAACTTAGTCTAAATGGCTATTTTATAAATTTTCATAGTTTCGCTGAAATTGTTCGGGATTGGAATAGTGGGCGTGGCACACCCTATACAAAGTATATAATTAATTTCGAATATCTGTAGAACTATAATTGTAAAAGTGTTTAAACTTTTAGCGAATTAATTTCTTATTACTGTGCGGAGTTTAGCTGAATATAGACGGAATTAGATTAGAGGGCATATCACCCAAAATGGGAGGGGTCGGAAAAGTAGGTGAGTCATCTCCCATACAAAGTAATAATTGAAAGGTTCTTCAAACTTTGTCCGCATAGTTCTCTTACGATTTTACACAGATTGGCTGAAAATTGTCTGGATTGCATTAGTGGTTATGGCGCAAAGTAAATAATTAATTTTGAATATCTGGAGAACTATAATTCTAAAAGAATTTAAACTCTGTATCAATCAACTTATTACCATTCTGAGGAGGTTAGCTAAAAACGAATTTATTCCTGATCCCTGTTCGAAGTTTAGCTAAAGCTTAGTAGGAATGACCCCTCCCTTATAAAGGAAAGTAAAGCTTGATATTTACATAAAAGGTTTAAAAATGGGTGGGATCAGAGCAGTGGAGTGGTATCTCCCATACAAAATTAGTTAGTTATTTTCGAATATCAAGTGAACTGTAATTGAGAGATTTTCAAATTTTGTATGTGTTATTTTCGTATTTCCATTCATATTTTTTTAATTTTACTAGGGTAGGGGTAGCGAAGTGCACCGGGTTCTGCTAGTCATTAAAACCTGGTTTTACCATACAAAATTATTATGATAAAACCAACTTAAACCTTTTTTGAATTGGTTTTAAGTAGGTTTTATGAAATAAATTCAGAGCTACCAACATTAAAATGTTGAAAACAGCTGATAAAAGAAAACAAAACAAATATAAAAACGAAGAAAGCCGCTGACAAAGTGTAAAAATTAAAAAAAAATAAATAATAAACTCAAGAGCAGCAATAAAAAAAATACAAAAGAAAAAGAGGCTTTTGGACCAGAAAATAATGAAAATGTTTTTGTTGAAATGTGGGAGGAAAAAAACAAACAAAAACAGCTGTTGTACAGTTTGTCCAATAAATGTTAAAACCAGATTTATGAAAACTTATAGTGTGAATGAAATTAGCTAATTAAGGTTTTAACGTTAAAACCAGGTTTTAACTTTAGGTGTGAAAACACTATTAGGCTAAAAACATATTGGAGCAACGCACAGTGCAAAATTTTAGTAATTTTTGTAAGATTTTTTTTAGTTGAACATGTGATTTTTTTACTAAAGTACTACTTATAAAAATAATAAAAAAAACTACACTTTTTTGTAAGCAAATAATTTGGATCCATAATTTATAACACAAAGTTGAAACGAACGGAAGGTTCCTTAACTCAAATTTCACGATATAAAACTATGAAAATATTAATTTTAATAATTTTTGTTAAACTAAACTTAAATTTTAATCCGTTATATAGTTCATTTCAAATTCTCTGTAAACCACATGAAATCTCTACATCTTTATCTGTGTTCGTAATAGTAGCAATAACATTTACAATTAATGTATTCATTACATTAATTAAATGTTAAAATATTTCATGACATGACACAAACAAACATGCGTGTTCATAAAAATAATAACAATTTTGTTTTATCATAAAAAAAAAAAACGCCAACGCACAACTTCAACACATTATTGCTACAATCATTCACAATCTGTGATTGGATGGGTGGCGCAACGAAAGTGTGTTAAAAACTATTATTGCTTTTTTATGATAATCACAACATTGATGGATTCCCCAGCAACAACTCCAGCACATTTTGTTTTTATGGCTGTTAATTTCTCATACAAGTAGAACAAATTCAGTCATAAAAAATGTTCTCAAACATAGATATTTCTCATCGATGATGCTGATGATTTATTGGAGGTGACAAATTGTCTAAGATCTCTTGTGAATATATCAAGGGTTTTATGCTTAGGGGGTGAGTTGAGTGGTGAGCTGAAATATAGTTATTATTTGTTTTAATGTTTAACTATTTACTTTTTTTTTATTTATTTATATGTATTTTCCATTTTTTATACAATATTTATGGGAAATTTGTATGGGCTGTATTTGTTTGGCATGATGATAAATTGTACATTAATTTGATGCATTATATGTTGTAAATAATTTAACATAAAATTTATTTTCCATGTTTTTCTACCATTAATTTAAGAAATTCATAGTAAAAATAAATATATCTAATGGAGAAAGGCTTTATTTGGAATTTTTAATTCGTTTGAATCAATTTTCAAAATATTTCAAATGCAGAGGAGAATTTTTTTTTTTTAATTTTTTGCAGCGGACCCCTTAGGAACGGCGCTGTGGTATCTCAAAGTAGGGCACATAAGACATTCTATATTTTTGAACGCTTTATTATAAAATTTATTATACGTAATTTTTTAAGCTATTTAGTTCATAAAGATATTAAAAGTTTTTTTTGAAAAATCTATGAGAACAATTTTAAACAATTAAGCTCCATTTTTTTCAATATTTATGAATTTTTCATACTCATTACATAACCATTTGAAAAACATTTTTAGACAACTAGTACCGAAGACATTTGCGAAAAGCAAATATTAATCATACGCCATATGTTATTATAATTGTAATTAAATATTAATCATACGCAACCAGTTATTTAAATCTGATGGATGACACTAGGGTATTCAATTAATCGGGTTTCTGGTTTAATTGGTTAATCGAGCAAATAATTAATCGAGGTTTAGATTTATTCGGTTAATAATCGGTTAATTTTAAATTATGCGATTAACCGAATAATTTCTATTTTAATTTTAAATTGAAAATACAACAACGAATTTTGTGTACAAAAACATAAAAAACGGCAACACGTCATAACTCAAAATCCGTGTTTTTTGAACTGAGTACTACAAAATATGCGCTGTTCTAAAATCTTTCATATAGTTTTATCAGTTTTCAAAATAGTCAATTATTTTTTGTGTGAGAGTGTTTTTTTGATGTAAACATCAAAACTAAAATTCATGTTTTCTCGTATATTTGATAAGTAAAAATTTGGGTTAAATACAGATTAGAAAAATATTAACATCTACTGTTTAAATGAGGTTTTATTTCTGAAATCGCATGATTTGTTGAAAATTTATTTAAGAAATAGTAAAATGTCATAAAACATTCAAAGACGTTTTTCTCGAAACGACTTTTTTTGAATTATGACGTTGTTGCAGCAAATGAGCGATGTGTGTGTTTTTTAGGGTTTATTTGAATTGAAAGGGAAAAATAAATACAAAAAACATTTTTAAAATGCAAAAAAAAAAATGAATTTAGGTTAATCGGTTAATCGACACAAATTAATCGGTTTATTTCTTATTTGAAAATCGACAATTTTAAATTATCCGAACAGTTAACCATCCAAAATGAATCGGTTAAGCGATTAACGGTTAATCGATTCAATACCCTAGATGACACACAATTTGAGAGTGAATTTTTGGATAATAAAAAAAAACAGAAAATTACAGAAATATGATTGCAATTTTTCAATAGAATTACGGATATACATACGTTTCCATTTAAACATCTTCCCAGAAAACCTTGGACATATGAGTGATGGATATGGCGAACGGTTGCATCAATATCTAAATCAATGTGCATGGAATGATTAAGAGTTTTGGGAGCAGCATTTAATAAGACACTATTTTAGGAATATCGTGAGGAAGTCAAATGAAAATATTTATAAAAAATTAACTAAAACTTTTACCCCATATTCATAGACAGTTTTGAAATTTTTCAAAGGTTGTTTCATAAACATTTTATAAATTGTTTATAAATATGAAGGTTAATTTTTTCTTCCTACATTAATGTAATTTTTGTTATTTTTCTTTCTTAATAAAGTGTCTCAAAAGTTTGATAACTTTCTCAAAGTTAGAAAAATTCATATATGTTTCACATCATAAACAAAAGCGTTGTAAATACATTAATGCAGGTATGTGTCTAATAAATAAATACTTAGCAACAATTTATAATTTGAGCTTTACTAAACTATTTCTATGAAATTCAGGTATTTGTTAATAATTAATAAAACGTCATTGACAAATTGTTCCTGGGATACACTCAATCATGAGGTTTTTTGACAATACTGATAAGTACAAACAAAAGTTATGAAACATAACGTATATAATGGAAAGGATAAGCCTTAAAGTATGCACCATTTCATTGCTTTAACTTCTCTTTTTGAATCAGTGATGGATTTATGGCCATATTAGGAACAACTTTTTATGTTTTTCAAATAGTTTTGAGCATTAATTTCTGAAATGAAATATTGTTTTCTTTGCTGAGCAATATATTAAAAATTACGAAGCTTTGGCAGATACCATGAGTGATATACTCAGCACCTTTTCCAATACAAATGATTGATTAAATACAATGTATTTTAAATCGAGTCATTAAATTAAACATAGTAAGGTTCGATTACACAGGGCAACAAAATCGAAACATTTTTAGAGGCTTTTTAAACCACTATACAATTTTGATGTATTGTGGTTCCAGTAGTACAAATATGGTACAAATTTTAAATTCTATGGAGAAGTTTTTTTTCTAAAATTGTGATTTTTTATAGATGTTTCTCCACATAATTTATGATATCTGAAAAAGGGTTAGTCCGATATTATAGAAGTAAACTTAGAAAAGTTCAACTTTGCATAACCTTTAATCTGTTTATCATAAATTATGTGGAGAAACATCTAAAAAAATTCTCAATTTTTGAAAAAAAAAAATTTAAAAAATCTATCTATAGAATTCAAAAATGTTACCATTTTTGTACTTAGGTAACCATTATGCATCAAATCTATATAGTGGTTAGTGAATTCTTTTTTTGCTGTTGACCTGTGTTATTCTTTAATAACTGGCTGAAAATCTAAAATGTGTCAGTTTTATGATCATCTATTTATTTTTTAACTTAAAATGTTGCCAACATATTTTGTACTATTTATTAAAGGTTGCACATAACCTCATAATGTGTTACAATTTTAACGATCACAGATGGTAAAAAACCAATGCCACTTATGCCATTTTATTTTATGAGCTTTCAAATATTCTAAGAGAGTAATTTGTGTTTCCATTAATCAAAAAATAAAAAAACTGTTTCATTAACACAAACGAACTTCAACAAAAATATAAATTTTTGAAAAACAATAACAAAACAGCTGTTCCATTGATCAAATTGAGGGTGAAACATGTAGCATATTTTCGGGGTTATAAGGCAACATTATTTGAAAATAACACTTTACAAACTACATTTTTTACAGAAAAGATCGCAGTGAAGGGTAAAAGGCAGAATAAATGTAACATTTATGCCAGAAAAAATACCATTAGTTAGACATGTTAGATTTTCATGAAAATCGGCGATTGTCACAGGATATGTCCAAAAAAGGTTGTAGTACACTGCTTGAATTCATATTTTGTCTTGCAGTTATTTCCTTATTAATTTTACGGAGATTTTTGAAATGATTACGACGTTTTTTGGACATTTAAACTAGCAAATAAAACAAAATAATCGACAACCAAAAAACAACTTACCTAGATGAACTTGTGTAATTTATATTCCAATCTTCAAGTCAAAAGCCAGCCTCAGAGTTTAGAAAATCTAGGAAATATTGTTGAAAAACCAATCGACCCTTCAGCCTGCGGGCCAGTGTTGCCAATTTAGCACTTTTTGGGCTAAATTTAGCCCTTTTCAAAATTTATGTTTTTGCCAATGAAAATCAATTCTGCCCGGCGACGTGTATAATTTTTAGAATATTTTTTTCTGCATTACATGAGAGGTATATTTGCCATATATTCACTTATCAAAATATTCTCCATCGAAGTTATCACAAAGTTATCACTTTATATATGATTTGTCTTTCATATAAAAAATTTTGCCTAGGAGCATTTTGCAGGTCAGGTGATAAATACAAGGCTTTAAAAACATCAGCATATGATGTGGCCTCGTATTACGTTATTTTAAAGTTAAGGATCAACATACAGGAATAAATGTTCTTATTTTCTTGCATTTGAACGTGTGTTATATTCATACATTTTTGTTTGTCTATTCGGCACAGCCAAATGTAACATTCTAAGTTGTTTTTTGTGTGAAATGTATGTATCTTTTAATTAAAAATATTAGCCCTTTTTCAGACACTTTTTAGCCATTTTTTAGCCTTTTTTTCTAAGTATTTAGCCCTTTTTGTTTACCATGAATTGGCAACACTGCTGCGGGCTGAAAAAATATTAAAAAATATTTTTGACCCATTGTAGGTTCGACTTAATATGGCCTTATATGCGTCGCTGCAATGAACATTGTAATATCTATACTTGGCAAACTTCAATTTAAAATTGCTATCATTAGTTTTAATAGTTTAACAAAAACATTGGTCTTGTAAATCAAAAATAAGAATATTTCTTTTAAAACTTCAAGAGAGTGGTTTATAAACGTTTTTTTTTTAATAATTCAGTATCTCGGGAGCTATTGGAGATATTGTTAGGAAATTTCACACGGTTGGAGCTGAGGTGTTTTCGAGTTTATTTATGTTTTCTCAGCTTCCTAGTGCTAATGGGGGCCAGTACCTCAAATTTGGTCAATTTGGGTCTCAATTTTTTTAAAAAAATTGAATGAGTTGAAATTTTAAATATAAGTAGTCCTTGAGAAGATCTACAAAATCCAATTGAAATTATATTCAGGTTTATTGATGTATTTCTATTAATTTTTCTCGATCTTTTTATGGTCTTTGAGATATGGCGATCCTACGGATTGTCCAAATTTATTTTTAAAATATCAGCTATATTGGTGATATAATACTAAATCAAATAAAAAACTCGCTAACAGTTATCTCGTCCCTATAAAAAGTTATACGCATCCAAATTGGAACATGTAAAAAGGGTCGTGTTTTTTTCCCAAAAAAGCCCTTCCCAATGGTCAAGTCCGACCATATAATACCCTACACTAAGTAAAAGAGCAAAAACATTTTTCTTTTAAAATTTCAATAATTTATATTTTTGAGTGATTTTCGGAAGTGGGCCTTATATGGGGGCTATGTCCAATTATGGACCGATCACCATGAAATTAGGTCGTGTACATTATTTAAAAGTTTATGTTTATGAAAGTTTGCTATGTTGAATTTTGTGTGTATGCCAACATTTTTAAGCGATTTATGCACGTTGAACTGACTTTCGGAAGCGGATCTATATGGGAGCTATGACTAATCATGGACCGATCGTAACAAAATTTGGTGACATGAATTTTGTATATATAAAACTTATTTGGAGCGCAATTTGTGGAGATACATATATAAATTAAACATTTATGACAGATTTCGGAAGGTCATTTGTATGGGGGCTAGGTGAAATAATGGACCGATTCCAGCCAGTTTCAATAGGCTCCGTCCTTGGGCCGTAGGGTATAAATATCTACAAAGTGTTTTTCACTATCACACTGTAAATAATGTTACAGTTGGCACTTTTCTAAAAAAAAATCAGTTTTTGGTACACATTTTCCCTGTCTTAGGAATTCCGGTATTGGAAAATAAATAATATCAAAAATTCTAATGCCATTGATTTGAGGACATTTCAGTCTATATTAGTTCTAAATTTTGTTATGATATCTTTAACCGTTAAGATTTTACATTAATTCAAATTTTATATTTTTCTTTGTGGAAAATCATCATATTATAATCTCCTTAGGACAAGGTTTTCACCAATATAAAATGCCTTAATTTACTCCTTAGAAGTTTCACAAACCTTGTCCCCTTTGACAAATTTGTACGTTTTTTCATATATTTTCTTCAATATAGAGGATATTTTGATGTATGTAAGTTATTTGAGGGCTACGGATAGTTGATTTCAACATACAGACGAACAGGCGGGCATGGAAATATCAACTTCGTTAACTATAACGATCTTTGTACGGTCGCAAATGAAAAATGTAGAAATTACTAAAGGAATGACTAACTTATATATACTTTTGCCACTCATAATGCAAAGTATAATGAAACAGCATATTTCAATTGAATTACCACTACTTTTTAACAATTTGTATCAGAAAAGGATTTAAATTTTGTATATTTTGCGAAAAGTAGACCTGCACTATTGAACACATTTTGGCACAATTTGGAAGGCAGTTTTATCTCTTTCTAATTTTTTTCTCTTTCTAATTTAATTTAAATTTCAGTAAATACTCATATGTAGTATTGCTTGCATCGCATTTACAACTTTAAAATGTTAACCTCTAAATTTCAAACAGTTTCATGCGTGTTGGCTTCAGATGTTCGTTCTGTTCCTCCATTTTAACTGCTGTTCCTAGTGATTTAATAATTGTTTTCTTGCTAAATCCTTTTAAATGCATCCCGTTGTGTTATTTAGTATTTTAATTCAATTTCTAAACAAAGCAAAGTTTTACAAATTTCAAAACATACACAGTCATACATACATACCAGCACACAGATGCAGTAGTCACTCACGCAGGCAAAGCTAGAGGAAATAAATGCAACAAAAAAAATTAACATTGTTACCCTGCAGATTTGAAGGTAGCAATTGTTGGTTAACATAAATGCTCCTCCTAAACGTACAAGTTCGAAGAAAAAACTAATTTCACACTTCGGTAACATGAAGCTCAACTTGTACTTGCGAATACTCAACTTGCAACAAGTTACTTGCATGCAAACATAACTTTACTACGATCATTCGTTACCTACAAGTAGGTTGATGGGTAACCAGTTACAGTGAAACTACTTTCCAGAGCTACAGGGTATAAATGATCATGCATATATTTATTTGTAAGTACGTGTGTTAAATGCACAAGTATTTCAGCATGTATGAATACTTCGTTACTGTTTTTGTTACGTCTTGTTAATACATCTGTCTGTTTTTCTTGCTCTCCCTACTCCTCAGCCTAACTGCTGCTGCTGCTAGCTGTGTTAAAGTTTATTGTTTATGAACACATGCATAAACACTGACTCGTTCACACTAGCACATTAAAACAGACATACACTGTACGTTTAACATTTCCTCCCACTGCTAAGTCTCTGGAGGAGGTCGTTTCCATCTACTAAACGAATGCATTTCTGTGCAAAATTGAATAATTCAATTTAAATTGTAGTGTGTTTTTCTTCTCCCAGCTGCCTTTTGGCTTTTATATTCTTTTTTATTTCTCCACTAAAATCCAGCAATTATTAGGCAGCAATTTAAATTCGAGAAAGAAAACGTTTTAAATTTAAACGTTTAGTTTTTTTTCTGTGTGTTTGTATTTCCAAAAACTGTATAAATGAATGAGTAATGACTAGAAAACTAGAAAAATAAAAATCCCTGCCAATTTTTGTATAGATTAATTGGAATTTGTAACGATTGTGATTTTGTGTTGTCTTTACAATTACGTTGCAAATAGTTTTGCATGCAATTGCTACAATGAAAATTCATTTTTAAGTGTGTTTATTTAGGCAGGCAGCTGAATTTGCTAACGAAGCACACAATTTTAAATGAATTAAAAGCAGCAGCCAGTTTGTTAGTTGTGATTTAAAAGGTCTGGGATGGGGTGAGATTTTGTTTATTAATAGAGCAGTTTAGTCGAAACATCCATTACCAAGTAATAGCAATATACAGACTCTTCTCTACTTATACAATGACAGTTTAAGTCAGTATTTTCATTCAAGCATTACTCCACGAACATTGTTGCCAAACTTAACAAGAGCTTGCAAAATTATTGAGAGCTACTCAAGAAGTTATTCTAAAACGTTTACCAGCCAGCCAAAATTCATATAAAATCAGGGAGATTCGATACCAACGACTTGAAGCCAAGATACCTTGAAAGACGATTTTCCATGTCCGAAAAGATGCTTAAACGCTATAAAAGTAAATCTTTTTTCCACTGAATCATTACTTGCAGTGATAAATTCATCCATTACGATAACCCGAAGCTTAAGAGATCCAGCCGAATCGACACCAAAGCCAAATATCCTTGTCGCTAAAGTAATCAAAGGTTTGTAAAACAAATTTTCTATCGAAATTTTGTATTATAAACCTTTTATAAATTAAACAAGCTATATTCGGCTGTGCCGAATCTTATACATATATCCTTCACCAAATTATACTTACAAATATTTTTTATACCCTACACCACCATAGCGGGGAGGGATGTTTGTAACGCCCAAAAATATTAGTCTAACACCCACCTTAAAGTATACCGATCGACTTAGAATCACTTTCTGAGTCGATTAAACGATGTCCGTCCGTCCGTCCGTCCGGCTGGCTGGCTGTCCATGTAAACCTTGTGCGCAGAGTACAGGTCACAATTTTGAAGATATTGCGATCAAATTTGGTACATATTATTTTTTTGGCCCAAGAACCAAGCGTATTGAAACTGGCTGAAATCGGTCCATTATTTCACCTAGCCCCCATACAAATATCCTTCCGAAATTGGACTTTATCGGTCATAAATGTTTAATTTATAAATGTATCTCCACAAATTGCGCCCCAAATAAGTTTCATATATACAAAATTCATGTCACCAAATTTTGTTACGATCGGTCCATAATTAGTCATAGCTCCCATATAGACCCCCTTCCGAAAATCACTTTAACGTGCATAAATCGCTTAAAAATGTTGGTATACACACAAAAAATATAGTTAACTTTCATATAGACACAAATCACACGACCTAATTTCATGGTGATCGGTCCATAATTAGTCATAGCCCCCATATAAAGTCCACTTCCGAAAATCACTCAAAAATATAAATTATTGAAATTTTAAAAGAAAAATGTTTTTGCTCTTTTACTTAGTGTAGGGTATTATATGGTCGGGCTTGACCGACCATACTTTCTTACTTGTTTTTAAATATTTTTATTTAAACAAAACAAATTTTTTTTTTAAAAAAATTGTTTTCATTTTTTTTAATTGTTTTTAAACATTTTTTTTTCCAATTTTTTTTTTTTAAATTTTTTCCAAATTTTATTTTTAATTTTCAAAAAATTTTTTTTGTTAAAAATAATTTATTTATAATTAAACCCTTGCCACTCATGGCGATTATAAATTGTGACCAATTCTTAAAAAAAATGCTGTTATAGTTTCTAAGTCTTTCAATCCTGATCCCACCCTTTACCCTCGTGTGTTGTTTTCCACACATACGGTATGTCTATATATTTTACACTTTATGAATGCGTTTTCTGTGCTAAATTGCTGCCGCATCAATTTTTAGAAGTTTCATGCTTAACAATTTTTTTTTAATGTAAAAAATAGATTAATATTGTGTGTGGTTTTCCACACAAGGCAACATATACCATTTCCTATTAAATGCTTTAGGTGCGACACACAATCAATATAACAAAAATCCGATTTCCTTTTTTTTTCAAGTCTCAATCAAGGCCTTTAGGCCAAGATCAACGAGCAAAATCAATATAAAAAATGAACTTCCTTGAACTGGAAAAAAATACACAACATAAAAAGAAAACAGAAAAGCCAAAAACAACAAATAATGTTCTTTTTTTTGAGAAAACATAAAAAAATCAGCATAAAAATCAACAAACAGAAAAAAATATACAAAAAGAAAACTATCTAAACAGTACAAATCTTCACTTTATTGAACTCATATGCTGAATGTTTTTGTTCCTTTTTGTTTTCCTTTGTATTGCTCTCTTTCGATTTATTTATTTATTTTGTATTTTACAGATATTTGTCGTTTTTTTTTTGTTTATTTGTTTCTTTTGTTCTAAAGAAAATCTATAATAAAATAAACAAATTGTTGTTGTAGTTTATACATTGACTTAGGGATATTTGTAAAACAATAAATGTGTACTTATGCTGTGTATGTGAAGGTTTTTATTTTTGTTTTGTTTTAAGATTAAAAGCAAAAAAAATTTAAAGAAAATTTACTTAAATTATTTAGGTGCTAAATACATTAACTCTTTAAAATTTAAGTAAATAAAAATGATAAAGTAGAGTAAATTGAATTTAATATAACAACACCTACTTAAAATACACTGTGTGCAATTTTTTAAATCATGGAAATATAACCATATACGGACACCACTACGTGATAAAAAACCAAAAACAAAAGACCCAGTTTTGCCCTTTTTTTATGGGCCCCCAAAGATTTGGTGCTCGCTGTTATTTTTGCAAAAAACTGATAATTTTCTCATGCTCATATCTTGCAAATAGTTCGGAATTTAGATTTAGTCTATGAAGCAAAGTTGTAGCCCTTATCATAAAGAACAAAAATTGTGAACATATAAAATCAAAAAAACTTCATCTTGAAGATCAAAATCGCAAAAAACTTTAACAAATTCGAAATAAATTTTTTAAAGCTGCCTAAAAGTATGCTTTAGTTTATAATAATTTAATAGTTTATGGCCCAAAACACTTAATACCTTTAGTTTTTTCTTACTAACTTATATTGACCTAACTAAACGGTATTAAGAATCATTCCTAGGAAGTTCATATTGAGATCAAGTTGTTCAAGTTGTTTATTGAGATCTTAGGTACATTTTTGTAGTTGATTGTTTGCTTTAATTTTGAACGGTTTGCTACCCATGGACCTAAACAATTTTTGTTCTTTATGACAAGGGCTACAACTTTGGCTCAGAGAGTAAATCAAAATTCCGAACTGTTTGCAAGATATGAGCCTGAGAAAATTATCACTTTTTTCAAAAATGTTGCAAATCTTTGGGGGACCATGTGTGAAAAAAACACCTTTAACAGGGTGACAGGGTACCCGGGTACCACACACAGAACAAATGACGTTTCATTTTATTGCGCAATATATACGAATGCTCCATATTATTAAATAAAAGATCAATGTTTTAGTTTGGCCTAAAGTCAATTCAATAAATGGGTATTCCCATTTATGTACACAGTAGTCAAATTAATTCATCAAGTAGATGTTCAATGTTGTGTTGTGAGCGTATGAGAAATATTTCCATATAATTTGTATTTGTTTCTTTGTGGTGCCCTATCCCTGTTAAGGGTGTAAAATGTAAAATGATTTACCACTAACTCCTAAGTCGAAACACAAAATTGTCCATTATAAAAATAAATATAAACACAAGTTAAGAGTTCTCACAAAGTTTCCAGCACCTAGGAATTATGCATACAGAGAAAATTACAATTAAATTTCAAAAAGTTACCCGTGTCACACACATAAGGGATAAAAAAAGTGCATGACTTTGTGCACAACTGGGAGACACGGGTCTTTTGATTTTGGTCTTTTATCGCGTAGTCGTGTCCGTATATGGTTATATTTTTTCGTGTTGCACTTTATTTACTCAGAATCATATCAAATCGCTACAAAAATATATTTTTCGCACTGTTTAAAAATAATTTAAACGATATTTCTAATATAGAGCTCGGCATCAAGGCCAATAGCGTTTATTTGATTAAATATTTTGCCTCTCAGATATAGATATAGGATCGGTTCATAACAGGCTATAGATTCCATGGGAGCTCACTTTAGAAATCAGCAATTGACAGTTATATAGTCTGAAATATAATTTTACTTAGTGCTGGTTCACACACGTCAAGTTTAGTTGAGCTAGTCTTTAGTTTATACAGGACCTTGCTACTTTTATTCAAATCGGTCAAATAAAATAAAAAATTAGAAAGTGTAGTTAATATGTTTGGCTTATAATGCACCCATATTCATTCATGTATTTCAGTGAGTTTATAATAAAAAACAAAGCTAAATAAATACAAGATATATAGGTATTATACAAATTTATTTATTTAAATATTCCTACAAAAAGATTTGTAAAGTAAAGAAGATGAACGAAATAGTTTTTTTTTCTCAAATAAAATAAAGGAAATTCAAAGATTTAAAGCCACGATCGGCAACTCCTATACACTGTGCATTTTGGCCGTTACTAAATTTACACAGATTATTCACACGCATAGAAAACACAAATCAGTCTCATATGAGCTGTCATAGAAAAAGGTTCCCAACATACCAAAACTATTTAGAAATAACTTGTAACAAACTTACCAACATAAGCCTTAAGCTTAGAAAAGTGTTGTGATTACTATTTTAAAATTCTTGTTAAAAATTATTTAATAATGAAAACTGAACCCTTGCGATAATATTGCTTGTCTGTAGTATATAATACGTAATATTTTTCTAAGCATGGGAATATAACCAAATACTATCAGTATTCGTTTTAATTTTATTTATAAATTATTTATTAAGTTTTATTATTTTAATAATTAATTTTTTAAAAGTTTTAAACTTTTTAAAACACTTCATTCTTTATACAAAACACTAAGACTAAAAACTTCAACAAATAATACGAAATGTACGCACGCGTCATATAACGGGACATCATTCTCAACAACACTTACAAAACTATTGCGTGCATAAGTCATTTGCAATCATATTTGTTAAATTGTTAACTTTTTCTCTTATGATAAGCTTATTCTACAATTTAGTTACATTTTGCTTATGAAATGGTCTGTTGGGAAGTCATAAAAATAAATTAAAATTACATTGGACACAAAAATTAAAAAGTATTTGCACAGTGGATGTAAACATTTCAGAACTGCAGATCAGTAGACAATAGCTTGGCTTTTATTTTTATTAGTTTGACTTAAAATGCTGAACATTTTAGCAAAATCGAATAAGGTTTAGAGATTGCACATTTTATTTTCTGTTTCGAGTTTTGGGTCAAAATATAAATAATTTCCCAAAAAATTAAATGTTGAAAAATGAACAATATTAAAAAAGATTTTGTATTCGATTTACCCGCAGATGCTGAAATATAAAATAAAAAAAAGTAAAATCCACCCAACTGTTCAGAATTTCGACCTGTGAAAAGTTATTGGACTCTTGTAAAAAGCCCATAGAAACTGCATAAATGTTCACGTAATCGTGAACAAATGAGACATGTGATCATTCAAAATCAAATACCGTAAATAACGATTATCCAGAAAATTTGAAATCAAAAACTACCAATAGATTCGTGCTCTTTCAGAATCTATGGTGATATTGAAAACATGATCTTAACTCCACAGTTAAGAGTTATTATTCAACGTTAAAGTAAAAGTTCGCATGAAACTTTTAAAAAAAGAGTTTCAATTGAGGGGTTTTATTTTTCCAAAAAAACTAATTTGAGGAGTTTTATTTTTTCCGTCACAAAAAAAAACTCTTTTGTTTATTTATTCAATTGGAAAACAAGGTACTTTACAAATTGTAATGATCTGACCAACGGCAAGCTTTAGGTGTCAATTTACATAAAACTAACTTATATTGACCTAACTAAACGGTATTAAGAATCATTCCTAGGAAGTTCATATTGAGATCAAGTTGTTCAAGTTGTTTATTGAGATCTTAGGTACATTTTTGTAGTTGATTGTTTGCTTTAATTTTGAACGGTTTGCTACCCATGGACCTAAACAATTTTTGTTCTTTATGACAAGGGCTACAACTTTGGCTCAGAGAGTAAATCAAAATTCCGAACTGTTTGCAAGATATGAGCCTGAGAAAATTATCACTTTTTTCAACAATGTTGCAAATCTTTGGGGGACCATGTGTGAAAAAAACACCTTTAACAGGGTGACAGGGTACCCGGGTACCACACACAGAACAAATGACGTTTCATTTTATTGCGCAATATATACGAATGCTCCATATTATTAAATAAAAGATCAATGTTTTAGTTTGGCCTAAAGTCAATTCAATAAATGGGTATTCCCATTTATGTACACAGTAGTCAAATTAATTCATCAAGTAGATGTTCAATGTTGTGTTGTGAGCGTATGAGAAATATTTCCATATAATTTGTATTTGTTTCTTTGTGGTGCCCTATCCCTGTTAAGGGTGTAAAATGTAAAATGATTTACCACTAACTCCTAAGTCGAAACACAAAATTGTCCATTATAAAAATAAATATAAACACAAGTTAAGAGTTCTCACAAAGTTTCCAGCACCTAGGAATTATGCATACAGAGAAAATTACAATTAAATTTCAAAAAGTTACCCGTGTCACACACATAAGGGATAAAAAAAGTGCATGACTTTGTGCACAACTGGGAGACACGGGTCTTTTGATTTTGGTCTTTTATCGCGTAGTCGTGTCCGTATATGGTTATATTTTTTCGTGTTGCACTTTATTTACTCAGAATCATATCAAATCGCTACAAAAATATATTTTTCGCACTGTTTAAAAATAATTTAAACGATATTTCTAATATAGAGCTCGGCATCAAGGCCAATAGCGTTTATTTGATTAAATATTTTGCCTCTCAGATATAGATATAGGATCGGTTCATAACAGGCTATAGATTCCATGGGAGCTCACTTTAGAAATCAGCAATTGACAGTTATATAGTCTGAAATATAATTTTACTTAGTGCTGGTTCACACACGTCAAGTTTAGTTGAGCTAGTCTTTAGTTTATACAGGACCTTGCTACTTTTATTCAAATCGGTCAAATAAAATAAAAAATTAGAAAGTGTAGTTAATATGTTTGGCTTATAATGCACCCATATTCATTCATGTATTTCAGTGAGTTTATAATAAAAAACAAAGCTAAATAAATACAAGATATATAGGTATTATACAAATTTATTTATTTAAATATTCCTACAAAAAGATTTGTAAAGTAAAGAAGATGAACGAAATAGTTTTTTTTTCTCAAATAAAATAAAGGAAATTCAAAGATTTAAAGCCACGATCGGCAACTCCTATACACTGTGCATTTTGGCCGTTACTAAATTTACACAGATTATTCACACGCATAGAAAACACAAATCAGTCTCATATGAGCTGTCATAGAAAAAGGTTCCCAACATACCAAAACTATTTAGAAATAACTTGTAACAAACTTACCAACATAAGCCTTAAGCTTAGAAAAGTGTTGTGATTACTATTTTAAAATTCTTGTTAAAAATTATTTAATAATGAAAACTGAACCCTTGCGATAATATTGCTTGTCTGTAGTATATAATACGTAATATTTTTCTAAGCATGGGAATATAACCAAATACTATCAGTATTCGTTTTAATTTTATTTATAAATTATTTATTAAGTTTTATTATTTTAATAATTAATTTTTTAAAAGTTTTAAACTTTTTAAAACACTTCATTCTTTATACAAAACACTAAGACTAAAAACTTCAACAAATAATACGAAATGTACGCACGCGTCATATAACGGGACATCATTCTCAACAACACTTACAAAACTATTGCGTGCATAAGTCATTTGCAATCATATTTGTTAAATTGTTAACTTTTTCTCTTATGATAAGCTTATTCTACAATTTAGTTACATTTTGCTTATGAAATGGTCTGTTGGGAAGTCATAAAAATAAATTAAAATTACATTGGACACAAAAATTAAAAAGTATTTGCACAGTGGATGTAAACATTTCAGAACTGCAGATCAGTAGACAATAGCTTGGCTTTTATTTTTATTAGTTTGACTTAAAATGCTGAACATTTTAGCAAAATCGAATAAGGTTTAGAGATTGCACATTTTATTTTCTGTTTCGAGTTTTGGGTCAAAATATAAATAATTTCCCAAAAAATTAAATGTTGAAAAATGAACAATATTAAAAAAGATTTTGTATTCGATTTACCCGCAGATGCTGAAATATAAAATAAAAAAAAGTAAAATCCACCCAACTGTTCAGAATTTCGACCTGTGAAAAGTTATTGGACTCTTGTAAAAAGCCCATAGAAACTGCATAAATGTTCACGTAATCGTGAACAAATGAGACATGTGATCATTCAAAATCAAATACCGTAAATAACGATTATCCAGAAAATTTGAAATCAAAAACTACCAATAGATTCGTGCTCTTTCAGAATCTATGGTGATATTGAAAACATGATCTTAACTCCACAGTTAAGAGTTATTATTCAACGTTAAAGTAAAAGTTCGCATGAAACTTTTAAAAAAAGAGTTTCAATTGAGGGGTTTTATTTTTCCAAAAAAACTAATTTGAGGAGTTTTATTTTTTCCGTCACAAAAAAAAACTCTTTTGTTTATTTATTCAATTGGAAAACAAGGTACTTTACAAATTGTAATGATCTGACCAACGGCAAGCTTTAGGTGTCAATTTACATAAAATAAGTTTTATTTTCTGACGGAAAAAATAAAACTCCTCAAATGAGTTTTTTTCTGACTGGAAAAATAAAACTCCTCAATTGAGTTTTTTTTTCTGACGGGAAAAATAAAACTCCTCAAATGAGTTTTTTTATGACGGTTATTTTGTTTAAGAGTTTCATGTGAAATTTTATTTTTGCGTTGAATAATAACTGTTTTGGAGGTATAAAAAGGGTTAAGAGAATATCTTATAAATTTAAAATATCGAAAACGTAAATTAGCTACAAAAAGACAAAATCCAAAATTTAATTTTAGAAAATAAACTACGAGCAAAAACTGAATTTTCTCAAAATCCGTCAGTTTCAAATTAATATCCACGCTAACCCGAAATTAATACAACTACACAGATTTTTGCGATTTTGATCTTGAAGATGAAGTTTTTTTGATTTTATATGTTCAAAATGTTTGTTCTTTATGACAAGTGCTACAACTTCGCTTCAGAGAGTAAATCAAAATTCCGAACTGTTTGCAAGATATGAGCCTGTCACAGAGGAACCCAATCTTTGGGGGCCCATATAAAATAGTGCATGACTTTGGGCAAAACTGGGAAATACGAGTCTTTTTTTTTGTTTTTTTTTTTATCACGTATTGGTGTCCGTATATGGTTAATTTCCATGACTTAAAAAACTTCACACAGTGTTATTGAAAATTTCTTTTTTAAACCAAATAATTTTTGAATTTTTTGAAATTTCTTTAAAAAAATTGTTTGAAAATGTAAAATTGTCTTATGCATGCGATTTTAAAAATTTTTTGGTCAAAAATTATTTAAAAAAAAAATTTACATTTTCTAAAATTAGCTGTTAAATATATTATTATTTGTTTTATTTGTAATAACGTTTTTCGTGCACATCCTTTAATGCCTGTTTACTTAAGTGTATGTATTTTATATGTATTAAAAAATAGATTTTTAACTCAACAACTAAATTGTACAAAAGGACAATTGTAAATATTCACAAAAACGATAAGAAATTGTAGAAAATTTAAGAGTTTTCTTTTGTGGCTTTAAGCACTTATATAAATTGAAAAGATTTGCAATGCAGTGAAAATGGTTTTTTATTTCTATTCTTTTTAAAAGATATAGTTATGCAGCAAAAAGTTTTATTATTGAAATATTTTTTTAGATTACAATAAATGAAAAACTTGAATAAAAAACAATCATTCTGTAATAAATCTGGAAATCAAGCCCTGAGATAAACGTAAATCGACTCAGATTCTTTAAGAGTATAATTGCTGATTTCTATTTGATGCAAGGAATGTAGCAAATGCTTCCAATTATAAGATGAGTTGTGATCGAACCTTCAAATAAGCAATATAACAAAAAATTCTAGTGTATTTATTTCCCTTACCATGAGGAAAGGTCAGTCTGCCTATTCGACTGTATGTTGAAATCAACTTCCCGTAGGCCCCAAATAATTTACATACATGATTCATACATCAATTTATCCGCTATAGTTCCGGTTCAGATGCTATTTAAAATTGGCCCAGGAATGGCTGAGATATAAGAAAAAAAAACACGACAAACTCGATTTTTGACTTATTTTGTATCTATATCTAGATTACTAAGTCCTTAATATGGACAATATGGATATCCCATGATAGATATTTCATAAACGTTTCCAACGACGTTTATAACGTTATAATAATTCGGACCTACAATGGGTCAAAATCGGGAAAAATATTTTTTGGCAAAAAATTTTTTTTCAAAAATATTTTCAATCTTTATCTTAAAGTATACTTTGGTGAAGGGTATTTAAGATTCGGCACAGCCGAATATAGCTCTCTTACTTGGTTTAATTAATAAAAAAATATAATTTTGTTATGCAACATTATTAACAAAGCTTAATGTAAACGAACATCAGGCACTTACAATGTTCAACAAAAAATTTAATAAAAATCCTATTAATCTAAATATATTTATGGTAAAGTTATCAAACGAATAGATTTTAATATTAAAAATAGTTGAGTCTTTGAGAAAATTAAAAATTTTATTATTATTTTCCACGGAAATACATATTTGTAAAAATTATAATGAAATTGAAGTGGTGTTGTTTTCAGTGATTTCAATTTTCAATATCAAAATTACAAACAAAGCAAATTCTCTCAATATTTGTAATTTTGTTTTATAACTCATGTCGTTTGTTATTGTTGCTATTGGTGTGTGGCATTGAATTACATCCAGTGCATTTGTGTGAGGGTGCATGCAACTCTTCACATGTATGTCAATATCAATGCATACGTATGAAAAAAAAAAACACTCCCTCTACGCTGCAATTGTGCAAATGTATCCATTTATATTGACTTTAAGTAGTGCACATAAACATACAAAAAAAGTCCTTTAACTAGGCCACAAACATTCAATGAATTAACTTTCAGTTTTACAGCATTCTTCTTCTCATTTCATTTTATATTTTCGATACTGGAAAAACTATTCCATGGATGAATATTTATGTATCTGTCTGATTATGTGTATGCAATATTTTCTCTATGTCAATAAGGAAAGGGATCAGTTAAACTCTAGTGTACATGAAAAGATCTCGGTGTAATAATAAAAAAAAATATTTATATATTTCAATATAAATTAGAAAAGTGCTCTGGTTTCTCTAATCTTTGGCCTTACGAACTTAATGAAATTTATAATAGTTCCTTATTTTATATTTATGTTTTTATATTAAATCGTGAAATTGGTTTAAATTTAAATCATTATAATATATTGAGATACTAAATTTAAATACACAGGGTGTTTTTTAAGCCCGATAGAACTGCACTAGAACAGAACTAGAACTGAACTAGAACTGAACTAGAACAGAACTAGAACTGAACTAGAACTGAACTAGAACTGAACTAGAACTGAACTAGAACTGAACTAGAACTGAACTAGAACTGAACTAGAACTGAACTAGAACTGAACTAGAACTGAACTAGAACTGAACTAGAACTGAACTGAACTAGAACTGAACTAGAACTGAACTAGAACTGAACTAGAACTGAACTAGAACTGAACTAGAACTGAACTAGAACTGAACTAGAACTGAACTAGAACTGAACTAGAACTGAACTAGAACTGAACTAGAACTGAACTAGAACTGAACTAGAACTGAACTAGAACTGAACTAGAACTGAACTAGAACTGAACTAGAACTGAACTAGAACTGAACTAGAACTGAACTAGAACTGAACTAGAACTGAACTAGAACTGAACTAGAACTGAACTAGAACTGAACTAGAACTGAACTAGAACTGAACTAGAACTGAACTAGAACTGAACTAGAACTGAACTAGAACTGAACTAGAACTGAACTAGAACTGAACTAGAACTGAACTAGAACTGAACTAGAACTGAACTAGAACTGAACTAGAACTGAACTAGAACTGAACTAGAACTGAACTAGAACTGAACTAGAACTGAACTAGAACTGAACTAGAACTGAACTAGAACTGAACTAGAACTGAACTAGAACTGAACTAGAACTGAACTAGAACTGAACTAGAACTGAACTAGAACTGAACTAGAACTGAACTAGAACTGAACTAGAACTGAACTAGAACTGAACTAGAACTGAACTAGAACTGAACTAGAACTGAACTAGAACTGAACTAGAACTGAACTAGAACTGAACTAGAACTGAACTAGAACTGAACTAGAACTGAACTAGAACTAGAACTGAACTAGAACTGAACTAGAACTGAACTAGAACTGAACTAGAACTGAACTAGAACTGAACTAGAACTGAACTAGAACTGAACTAGAACTGAACTAGAACTGAACTAGAACTGAACTAGAACTGAACTAGAACTGAACTAGAACTGAACTAGAACTGAACTAGAACTGAACTAGAACTGAACTAGAACTGAACTAGAACTGAACTAGAACTGAACTAGAACTGAACTAGAACTGAACTAGAACTGAACTAGAACTGAACTAGAACTGAACTAGAACTGAACTAGAACTGAACTAGAACTGAACTAGAACTGAACTAGAACTGAACTAGAACTGAACTAGAACTGAACTAGAACTGAACTAGAACTGAACTAGAACTGAACTAGAACTGAACTAGAACTGAACTAGAACTGAACTAGAACTGAACTAGAACTGAACTAGAACTGAACTAGAACTGAACTAGAACTGAACTAGAACTGAACTAGAACTGAACTAGAACTGAACTAGAACTGAACTAGAACTGAACTAGAACTGAACTAGAACTGAACTAGAACTGAACTAGAACTGAACTAGAACTGAACTAGAACTGAACTAGAACTGAACTAGAACTGAACTAGAACTGAACTAGAACTGAACTAGAACTGAACTAGAACTGAACTAGAACTGAACTAGAACTGAACTAGAACTGAACTAGAACTGAACTAGAACTGAACTAGAACTGAACTAGAACTGAACTAGAACTGAACTAGAACTGAACTAGAACTGAACTAGAACTGAACTAGAACTGAACTAGAACTGAACTAGAACTGAACTAGAACTGAACTAGAACTGAACTAGAACTGAACTAGAACTGAACTAGAACTGAACTAGAACTGAACTAGAACTGAACTAGAACTGAACTAGAACTGAACTAGAACTGAACTAGAACTGAACTAGAACTGAACTAGAACTGAACTAGAACTGAACTAGAACTGAACTAGAACTGAACTAGAACTGAACTAGAACTGAACTAGAACTGAACTAGAACTGAACTAGAACTGAACTAGAACTGAACTAGAACTGAACTAGAACTGAACTAGAACTGAACTAGAACTGAACTAGAACTGAACTAGAACTGAACTAGAACTGAACTAGAACTGAACTAGAACTGAACTAGAACTGAACTAGAACTGAACTAGAACTGAACTAGAACTGAACTAGAACTGAACTAGAACTGAACTAGAACTGAACTAGAACTGAACTAGAACTGAACTAGAACTGAACTAGAACTGAACTAGAACTGAACTAGAACTGAACTAGAACTGAACTAGAACTGAACTAGAACTGAACTAGAACTGAACTAGAACTGAACTAGAACTGAACTAGAACTGAACTAGAACTGAACTAGAACTGAACTAGAACTGAACTAGAACTGAACTAGAACTGAACTAGAACTGAACTAGAACTGAACTAGAACCTAAACTAGAACTGAACTAGAACTGAACTAGAACTGAACTAGAACTGAACTAGAACTGAACTAGAACTGAACTAGAACCTAAACTAGAACTGAACTAGAACTGAACTAGAACTGAACTAGAACTGAACTAGAACTGAACTAGAACTGAACTAGAACTGAACTAGAACTGAACTAGAACGTGAACTAGAACTGAACTAGAACTGAACTAGAACTGAACTAGAACGTGAACTAGAACTGAACTAGAACGTGAACTAGAACTGAACTAGAACTGAACTAGAACGTGAACTAGAACTGAACTAGAACTGAACTAGAACTGAACTAGAACTGAACTAGAACTGAACTAGATCGTGAACTAGAACTGAACTAGAACTGAACTAGAACTGAACTAGAACGTGAACTAGAACGTGAACTAGAACGTGAACTAGAACGTGAACTAGAACGTGAACTAGAACGTGAACTAGAATGTGAACTAGAACGTGAACTAGAACCTGAACTAGAACCTGAACTAGAACCTGAACTAGAACCTGAAGTAGAACCTGAACTAGAACCTGAACTAGAACCTGAACTAGAACCTGAACTAGAACCTGAACTAGAACCTGAACTAGAACCTGAACTAGAACCTGAACTAGAACCTGAACTAGAACCTGAACTAGAACCTGAACTAGAACCTGAACTAGAACCTGAACTAGAACCTGAACTAGAACTGAACTAGAACCTGAACTAGAACCTGAACTAGAACCTAAACTAGAACTGAATTGAATTATGAGATTGTTTCAAATTTATGTAAAAACTTTTACTTAAACTACATATAAAAACTCCAACTTAAATTTAGTGGAAAAATTAATTAAAATTATATAATTGAAATAAATAAAACACAAGATAAGATATTGATGCTTTCCATACTCAAAAACACACGTGTAGATATTCTTAGATAATTACATTGTATTAAGAAATTATTAAACACTTTATTGTTTGTTTACGAATACATGCAAATTATTCATAAAATTCGAAGAATCTGTTAAAATATCTGCAAATACTAGACAAGTTTTGTTTAGAATCTTGATTGAGTTAATAAAATTAATATTGCAGATGTTACTTAATTCGAACAGTGTGTTGGATATAAATTAAGGCAAATCAAAATAAACGTGATTAATTAAATGTTTTTCAGATAAGAATGTATATGAATTTGTTCTAATATCTATATCATTTTTGTTATGAACTTCAATGTAAACTTCATATAAAAGAATATGTACTCTACACATTGTCTAGTTAGTTCTAGTTCAGTTCTAGTTCAGTTCTAGTTCAGTTCTAGTTCAGTTCTAGTTCAGTTCTAGTTCAGTTCTAGTTCAGTTCTAGTTCAGTTCTAGTTCAGTTCTAGTTCAGTTCTAGTTCAGTTCTAGTTCAGTTCTAGTTCAGTTCTAGTTCAGTTCTAGTTCAGTTCTAGTTCAGTTCTAGTTCAGTTCCAGTTCTGTTCGAGCTCTGTCCTAGTTCAGTTCTTTTAGACTAGTTTGTGTAGGACAGCATATGGTCTACATGCTTGACTATATTTTGTAGCTGATTTGTTAATCTTTTAAAGGTGTTGAATTAAGGCAAACTACATAGAAATTCTGTTTCATTAAGGTATTTTACAACATTTGTGCTATTTTCAAAAGGAAATTATGGGAAAAAAGCAAACGAAGCATGTATACAAAATCTACTAATAATTAATTATGCTTTTAGATTTGTATGCTATTGTTGTATAGCATGATGGACTACATGGCAGATACGATCTCACGTAACATTTATGTTTCGGACAGGAAATTGACATGAAATACAAAAGAAGTGAAAGGAAATCAAATAACGAAAATCTGGACTATTTAAAGTGCTGAAATTTCAACAGCAGAGAAAGCAGCAGTATCAAATTTCTGTTCTTATTAAAATAGTTTCTTTATGGATGAACATTTTGTATTAATTAAGGTGTAGATTTTAACAGAGCCTGAGATCTTGATAAGAATTCATAAATATGTAGATGTTGTACATTGTGAAAGGATTTTCTTGCTAAGAAAAGAATTTTTGCTTTCATGCAAAAATTAATTTATTTAATTAGTCTTAATATCTTCTTATAAACTCAAACCATAAATCCTGCATGTTGTGCATGATTTTTAATTTTGACTTGAACAACACATATTATTTAAAAATTTTTCGAAGAATTCTCCAAATTCAAATTAATTTCTTACTTACTAATTCCTCTCTATTGCTGTTTCCGCACTTAAAACTAAAATAAATTCAGATTTCATATTAAATTTTCTTTAAGTTTTAAATATAAATATGCAGCACGAATACCACATAGAAACTGAAATGAATTTCAAACCAACACACAGCAACCGCAAAGAAATTAAATTTTTAAGATTTAATTTTGAAAATGTTTTCCAACATTTGAGCTGCACATCCTAGTTGCACTTGTGCTTTCCGTTTTTTGCTTTGCAAAAAAAAAACAGATAGAGAGATTAGATTCTTATTTTGATAATTAAACATATGTGTTTTTGCTTGTGTGGCTAAAACATTTACTGCAATAGAAAGTATATTGGTGCCCCAGCAGCAGACTGCAGAAGTCATCTCTAGCAATTGCTGACCAGGTGTGGTTTAAAAGAAAATACCAACCACCTGACGTAATGAAAATATATATGGTAAAGGAGTACAAACATAAGGGGGTATAAAAACTTAAGCTGCTGATAGTTTTTTTTAATTAATAAATTGTAAATTAAAATAAAATGTTTTAAGGGTTTATAACTTTAGTATTTATTTACAATTCATATATAATGAAACTACTTATACATAAGCATTTCAACTCTTTATTTAAACCCGATTATATAACTAAATGTTCTACTTACTAAAGTGTGATGCACTTTTTTAAATTTTAAATAAAAGATTTAAAATATAATTGGATGTCAGAATAATTACACTCTGCTACAAAATAACACTTTTTGCCAGAACATGAAAAACTACCTGATAGGGATTTTAGGCCTAGGTGAGGACATACTAAAACCGTTTTCAGAGATTTTGAAACATCCTCAAAATTTTGAATTATTTTGAAAAAAACTGTTTTAGGTTAGGTCGTAGTACTTTAGTACCTCTATCTGACACACTTTAACACAGATTTCAAAATTGTAAACAACTGTGGATAGGCAAAGAATTAAGCTTTCATAAAATTTATGCATAAAATGTATATTACAATTTTAATTATTTTTTATTTTTTTCCTAATTTTTCAATTTAACAATAGTTATTTTAATTTTTTCTGTGAAAACTTATCTTTTTTTGCAAAGTTTTTTAAAGACAATTTTATATAGACAGAAATGAGAGATTAATTGTTAAAATCGGTTTATATTTGCAAAAGATATTAAACTTTTTCGAAAAAAGTTCGAAAAAATTTACATTGAAAATTCAAAATTTGACACTATTTTTTTTTATACCCTCCACCACCATATGTGGTGTATGAGGGTATATATAAGTTTGTCATTCCGTGTGTAACATTGAGAAATATTCATCTGAGAACCTACAAAGTATATATTTTCTTGGTCCTTATGAAATTCTAAGTCGATTGAGCCATGTCCGTCTGTGTGTCTTTGTAAAACACGCTCTCTTCCAAAATATGCAAACAAAATTGGTACACTTGCAAAAAATATGTTTATTGTTGTCCTAAGCAGTTTGGTATTGAAAATCAGCAAAATCGGTTCCGTAGAACCAGAGCTATGAACCAAAATGTGAGACAACCTAAAAAAAATTGATAATTTTCACATATTTTTGGTTATTTGTGTAAATATATTGTAGATAATACCATAAAACTTTACACACGTTATTTTTCTAATAAAAGGACTAACTCTAGTGAAAATTATAAGAATCGGTTCATGATTTGTCATAGCCCCCATACAAATTTCTTCCCGAAATATGGTTCTATGGTCTATAAATGCCTTCAGAATTGCAGTATCCATACAAAATTCAGCAACAATAAGTTTCGTGCTAAAAGAAATCACAACACTAAATTTTTTGTGGATCGGCCCATATTAGACCATAGCCCCCATATCAAGTTCACTTCCGAAAATCACTTAAATTAGCACAAATATCTTATAAGTATCGCTATTAAGTTGAAATTCGTCAAAATAATCGTTGAAATAATCCCCATAAATACCAAAATCGCTATATATAATTCTATGATGATCGGCCTATAATTGGTTATAGCTCCCATATATTAACCTAAAAAATATGTTTGCAGGTGGAGGGTATCTAAGATTCGGCAAAGCCGAATATACCGTTCTAACTTGTTTTTGAATAGTTTTTTTTTTCATATGGGAGAGAAAATACTAAAAAAAGGTGTTAATGAAAAGTTTAATAACTTTTACAATTTTCATCCGATTTGAATAACTAAAACCATGTTTCGTTAAGAACTAAATTTCCTTTATATATTGGTATACATTTTTATAAGCTTTCATATCAAAATAAGCAATGAAAAGCAACTGAAATCAAAAAAGTTGATAAATTTTGTTTTTCTTTTAGATATTCCTAACAAAAGTAAAGCTTATGACTTACAAATGTATCAAAAAAAGTACGTAATTTTAAAGCGTAATCAGTTTTCTTTCCAAACATGTTAAATACTTTAAAGTCAGACCAAAGCTTTCCATCGTAGCAACGTGTTATTATGGCTCAAAAGAAAAATATCTTACTTTTACTTTTTAAAGATAGTTTCATTTAAATGCGACTACCCATTCAAATACTGGTTTGCTACAGCTTAGTGAAATTTCATGTTAATCGGATCAGCCAGTTAGGAATAAGAACCTAGAATTGAAGCTTAACTTAGACCTTATAAAGACATCTGATTGAAGCTGAACTTAAACCCTTTATAAATCAACGATTGAAGTTACAGTCAGGCTTTATAAAGATCAAAGACTGATGCTAAACAAAGATCTTATCGATACCCAATATTGAAGCTAAACTTAGAATTTATAAAGACCTTCGATTGGAGCTAAACATAGACCTAAGAGAGACCTTCGATTAAAGATAAACTTAGAGCTCATAACGACCTATGATTGAAGCTAAACATACATCTTACATCTATACTACGTAAAGACCTTCGATTGAAGTTCAACTACAATTGACTTTATAAGGAACTATGATTGAAACGAAACATAGATCTTATGGAGACCCAATATTGAAGCTAAACTTAGACTTTATAAAGATCTACGATTGAAGCTAAACTTAGACTTTATAAAGACCTAGGATTGAAGCTAAAAAGATCTACGATTGAAGCTAAACTTAGACCTCATAAAGACCTACAATTGAAGCTAAACTTAGACCTCATAAAGACCTACAATTGAAGCTAAATTTAGATTTTATAAAGATCTACGACTGAAGCTAAACATAGATCTTATGGAGACCCAATACTGAAGCTATACTTAGGCTTTATAAAGACCTTCGATTGAAGGTAAACACAGACCTTATAAAGATCTACGATTGTAGCTAAATTTAGATTTTATAAAGATCTACTATTGAAGCTAAACTTAGACCTCATAAAGACCTACGACTGAAGCTAACCTTAGACCTTGTGGAGACCTACGATTGAAGCTAAACTTAGATAATGACCTATGATTGAAGCTGAACATGGATCTTATGGAGACCTAATATTGAAGCTAAACTTAGACTTTATAAAGACCTTCGATTGAAGCTAAACTAAGACTTTATAAAGACCTATGATTAAAGCTAAACTTAGACCTCATAAAGACCTACGATTCAAGCTAAACATTGATCTTATGGAGACCCAATATTAAAGCTAAACTTAGACCTTATGAAGACCTACAATTGAAGCTACATATTGACCTTATAGAGTCCTATGACTGAATATAGTCCTTATAAAGACCTACGATTAAAGCTAAATTTAAATTTTATAAAGATCTCTGATTGAAGCTAAACTTAGACTTTATAAAGACCTACGATTGAAGCTAAACTTAGACTTTATAAAGACATATGATTGAAGCTAAACATGGATCTTATTGAGACCTAATATTGAAGCTAAACTTAGACTTTATAAAGACCTACGATTGAATCTAAATTTAGACTTTATAAAGACCTAGGATTGAAGCTAAACTTAGACCTTATAGAGACCTACAATTGAAGCTCCAAATAGACCTTACATAGACCTATGATTGAAGCTAGTCTTCGAGCTTATAAAGACCTACAATTGAAGCTAAACTTAGACCTTATGGAGACCTACAATTGAAGCTAAACTTAGACTTTATAATGACCTATGATTGAAGCTAAACATAGATCTCACGGAGACCCAATATTGAAGCTAAACTTAAACTTTATAAAGACCATCGATTGAAGCTAAACATAGACCTTATAGAAACCTATGATTGAAGCTAAACTTAGGCTTTTTAAATACCTCCGATTGAAGCTAAACGTTTACTTTATAAAGACCTTTGATTTAAGCTAAACTTAGACTTTAAAAAGACCTATTATTGAAGCTAAACTTAGACCTAAGAAAGACATACGATTGAAGCTAAACTTAGACCTTATGGAAACCTTCGATTGAAGCTAAACTTAGACTTTATAATGACCTTTTATTGAAGCTAAACATAGATATTATGGAGACCTACAGTTGAAGCTAAAGGGATATGATCGAAGATAAACTTAGGCTTCATAAAGAGTCACGGTTAAAGCTAAACACAAACTTCGTTAAGGCCTAAGATTGAAAGTAAGCTTAGACTATATAAAGGCCTCCCATTGAAGATACACCGAGATTAAAGAAAGACCTATGATTATAGCAAAACGTGGACTACATACACGCAGAGAAAAAATATAATTGGGCATGGTTACTGTAACCATTTCAATATTGTTACAAGTTTTTTAACTATATTATAGTCACATGATTGTGGTAACCATAATATGGTTAATTTATGATTCACATGATTGTATCAACCATATATATGGTTACAGTAAACAAATATATGTTTGTGACAACCATTCATATGATGAAGGACTTATCATATTATGTTGCTCTCGGCTTAAGGCTTATCATAATCTGAGAACAACATATTATGATAAAATTATTATGCCACAAACATATATTTGTTCACTGTAACCATATATATTGTTGATACAATCATGTGAATCATAAATTAACCATATTATGGTTACCACAATCATGTAAATAGTTACTGTGACTATAATATGGTTACTATTTAAATGGTTACAGTAACCATGCCCAATTATATTTTTTCTCTGCGTGTATAAACAATTTTTTCTGGGATTTCGATTTATTTTGCAGGTGGTATTTCAGCACATTTACTAGTATTTTTTTACTCTATTTAATGCCATTTCAAATAAACTTAGAAAAACTAATTTTTTGCTTATTTTTAGTTTAATTTAAAACAAAAATTAACTTTTTTTAAAAAAAAATAAAACCAAATCAGTAAGCAAAGTTTAAAATTTGCCACAGCATAGAAAATTAAATATAAAAGTTTAATTAAGTTTGTTAAAGCAACAATATTTTTTGTTAAATACATTTTTATTAAATTTTGAATTCAATTAGGAGAAAAAATAATTATTTATTTATTAAGTTAATTTATGTGTGTTGTTTTACGTATTGTTTATATGCTGGAGCTGTAGCTGGAGCTGGTGAAATGTGAAACAGAAATGCTTAATTGGGTTTATGTTTTCTTGTTGCAGTTTTATTTTGCTTAATTTATACTCGTACGTTTCCATATTATTTATTTATTTCCATTTTAATTCCTTTTTGCAACTCAACTCATTTTGTCTTGTTGCTTTTTCCCCCTAGAAATTTCATTTCATTATATTACATTACATTTCGTTTTATATCTTTTTCGTTTTATATTTTCGTTTTGCAATTTGTTTTGTCTCATTTGTTCAATTAATAAAATTGGCTTAATGAGATGAGACTGTGAGTATACGTTTTATTATAATGTTTTTTCCCCTTTTTTTTCTGTATAACATCATTACATTTTTCGCTTTGGTAAAAACATCGGAATTGTTTTCCTTATTGCAGCCATCAGTTCCAGCTGAAACCATAACAAATTATGAACTTTAAGCTTTTTACCCTTTACAACTATACCGCCCTCCTGCAGTGAGGGTTAATTGCAAACAACAAAACATTTCAAAAAATGACTGCAACATTTAGTTTTTCTTATTTAGGGGCTTCAAAAGGAAGTGCAAACAAAACCGGAAATGCAATAAACTTGCATTTTAATGCACCCAGCCAGCAATATTCGCATTTTGACTCAATGCTCAATTTTAGTCTGTCTCTGAGACTTCCTTAGTGTAGTGTGGTCTCTGTCCAACTGCCACTACAGACGACAGATGTCATCATGGGGGAGCTGCTAGATAAGTTTAACAAAAAAAACTTGTGTAACTATTTGTTTAATAGTTCAAGGAACTTTTTGCCCAATGTTTTTCTTCTCCTTAAATTAACATGACAATTTTTAGCATTTTTAATGCAAAACAAACGATTAAGTATAAAGTAAATGACACAAAAGATAATTAACATTTGGATAAAATGTTTCAAAGTAGCTGGAGGAAGACACAAAAGAAGTTGCAGAAAAACAATTTCGCAAAGTCATCAAATACCTAAGTAGTTTCGTGATGTCATTAACAATTTATTGTATAATGTAGTAGAAAAGAGAATAATATTCATTATCAATTGTTTAGAAAGGTTTTGGTATTTGATGGTGTTTTTTTTCGTTGATTAAAAATTTGTCTGTCTTGTAGTTTTTCTTTAAATTAGCCAAATCAACAGTTTTAAGACTAGACATGAAACGTGTTAGGTAATCTAAAAATTTGTAAATGTGAGTCTCAATTCAGCTTCAATCGTAGCTATTTATATAAGTTTGGCTTCAATCGTAGGGGGTCTATGTTTAGCTTCAATCGTAGGTCTTTCTAAGTTTTGTTTCAATCATAGCTCTTTATGATGTCTAAGTTTAGCTTAAATCTTATAAGGTATAAGTTTAGCTTAAGCTGTAGGTCTTTATAAGTCCGAAGTTTCGCTTCAACCGTAGGTCTTTATGAGGTCTAAGCTTAGCATCAATCGTAGTCCTTTTTAAGGAGTAAGTTTAGCCTCAATCGTAGGTCTTTTTGAGGTCGAAGTTAAGCCTCAATCGAAGCCATTTATAAGAAGCAAGTTTAGCCTCAATTGAAGCTCCTTTTGAGGAAGTTTAGCCTCAATCATAGGCCTTTATAAGGGGTAAGTTCAGCTTCAATCGTGGCTAGTTTTAATGTTTAGCTTCCAAAGTAGGTGCCTCTAAGGCCTAAGTTTTGTTTTAATCATAGTTCTTTATGATGTCTAAGTTTAGCTTCAGCTTATAAGGTCTTAGTTTAGATTAAATTGTAGGCCTTTATAAGGGCTAAGTTCAGCTTCAATCCTGGCTAATTTTAAAGTTTAGCTTCAATCGTAAGTCTTTCTAAGTTTTGTTTTAATCATAGTTCTTTATGATGTCTAAGTTTAGCTTCATCTTATAAGGTCTAAGTTTAGATTAAATCGTAGGTCTTCATGTGGTCTATGTTTAACTTAAGCCGTGGGTCTTTATAAGTCCTAAGTTTAGCTTCAACCGTAGATCTCTATAAGGTCTAAGTTTAGCCTCAATCGTAGGTCTTTATGAGGTCTAAGCTTAGCTTTAATCGTAGGTCGAAGTTTAGCTTTAATCGCTGGCCTTTATAAGGGGTCAGTTTGGCCTCAATCTTAGGTCTTTTTGAGGTCATAGTTTAGCTTCAATAATATGCCTTTATAATGTTTAAGTTTAGTTTTAATCGTTGGTCTTTATGAGGTCTAAGTTTAGCTTTAGTCGTAGGTCTTTATGAGGTCGAAGTTTAGCTTTAATCGTAGGCCTTTATAAGGGGTAAGTTTAGCCTCAATCTTAGGTATTTTTGAGGTCTTAGTTCAGCTTCAATACTATGCCTCTATAATGCCTAAGTTTAGCTTTAATCGTAGGTCTTTATGAGGTCTAAGTTTAGCTTTAATGGTAGGTGTTTTTGAGTTTTAATTTTAGCTTCATTCGTAGGCCTAAGTAGATCGAAGTTTAGCTTTAATTATAAGTCTTTATGAGGTCTAAGTTTAGCTTTAATCGTAGGTCTTTTTGATGTCGAAGTTTAGCTTTAATCGTAGGTGTTTATGAGGTCTAAGTTTAGCTAATGGTAGGTCTTTTTGAGGTTTAATTTTAGCTTCATTCGTAGGCCTAAGTAGATCGAAGTTTAGCTTTAATCATAAGTCTTTATGAGGTCTAAGTTTTGCTTTAATCGTAGGTCTTTTTGATGTCGAAGTTTAGCTTTAATCGTGTGTCCTTATGAGGTTTAAGTTTAGCTTCAGTCCTAGGCCTTTATAAGGGGTAAGTTTAGCCTCAATTTAGCCTTTTCAGGTATAAAGTTAGTTTCAATGGTTGGCCTTAATAAGGTCTAACTTTAGCTTTAATCGTAGGTCTTTATGTTTAAGTTTAGCTTTAAGCATAGGTCTTTATAATATTTATATTTAGTTTCAATCGTAGGTCTTTATGAGGTCTAAGTTTAGCTTTGGTCGTAGGTCTTTATGAGGTGTGAGTTTATCTTCAATGGTGTTCCTTAGCTATAATCGTAGGGGTTTATGATGTCTAAGTTTAGCTTTAATTATATGTTTTTTTGTGGTCTAAGTAGGTCTTTTTGAGGGGTGAGTTTATCCTCAATTGTAGGTCTTTTTGAGGTCTAAATTTTGCTTCAATGTCAGGCCTCTATAAGGTCTATCTTTAGCTTCAATCATTGGTCTCAATAAAGTCTAAGTTTAGCTTCAATTAGAGGTCATTATAAGGTGGAAGTCCAGATTCAATCGTAGGTCTTTATATAGTCTAAGCTTAGCTTTAATTGTAGATCAATATAAATTCTAAATTTAGCTTAAAGTTTAGGTCTTTATTAAGTCCAAGTTTAACTTCATTCTTAGGTTTTTATAAACCCTAATATTGGCTTAAAGCAAAGGTCTTTTTTATATAACATGTTTATGGAACCAAGGAGATGGCAATCACTGATTGTATCCCTTTATAACCTACCCTACGTTTTATGTAACAAATCAATCTAATTAGAAGGTTGCAATAAAAATTCAAAAAAAATTAATTTATTATTAAAAAAATAAATAAAAAAAAATGTGTAAACATTTATTATTCAAATTGTACTATTAAATAGAATGAAAATTGAAATACTACGTGTAGTGTCTAACAAAAGCAGTTTTATTAAAATATGTAAAATTGAAATGAAAGCAAAAACACAGAAACCCGCATTAACAATTCAAATTCTATGCTGAATAAATTCAACAATACTGATTTGAACTGAAAAAAAGTAGAAAAAAACACACTAGAACGGACAATTGTTTACCTTCAACAAAAAGTTTTTGTCTTCAAATTACTATTCAATAGTTGGCAAATGTAGACCAACTAAACTCAACACAATTCAAAACGAGTCAAGCGCTCGCTGTATGGGCAAGAATTGAACTGGCGGCTAAATCTATTATAACGGGTATAAAGTTCAGTTAGGATGAAATTACACCAAGTGGGAGGGTGGCTCGCATTACATCACTATGACTAGGGTCGGTCATATTTTCTAGTTTCAAGTTTTTGTACATCATTGTTTTTTTTTCATTTTCATTTGCAGTTATTTTCTTTTGTGCCAGAATAATGTCATGGAAAAAAATTAACTTCCTTTTAGAATTTCCGCGGAATTTATAAGAGAAAGCGCAAAAAACAAAAAAAAGAAATGCATGTGCTACGTGCAAGTTACAAACTAAATGTCCAAAAGTCATGCAGCAATGTCTAACAAATAGCTTTTTTGTTCTTGTATTTCTCAAAATTTTCTTTTAGTTGATGACATCTTGCATTTTGTTTTAATGTAACATCATCGTCATTAGAGACACGTTTTTTATTTTGCACAAAAGAACTAAATATTAAAGTTGAACAAAGAAAACGATTATTGTTGTCATATTTAAAACTACGTCAAATAAAGATTATATGGTCAATTAAGTTTAACTAAATTTGGAATAGTGACAACACAGAATTTTTAAAATGAAAACTATTGAAATGCAAATAAATTTATAAAAAAAAGTAATTGAAAATAAACACCTTAAAAATAAATATAAATTTGTAAAGAATTAAAGTTTTACATTAAATTGTAAACAAAATCAATAATTATCAAAAAAATTGCTTCAATTACATAAATATGGAAGAGGTACATTTTGTTATTGTGTTTTCCAATCCTGAATCTTACTTTCATCTCACTCTTAATTAGTTCATTACACACACAAACCTCATTAAAATATACAGCAATAATTATGACGTCACTAAATATGCATAATTGTCTCTTACTTATAAATATGTATATATGCAAATAGATATGTGTGCTTGTTTGTATCACAAACAAATTTTCTCCCACATTCCATTCTCTTTTTTACACTCACCTACATACCAGTGTTGCCACTTCATGTGTAATTACACATATTGTGTGTAATTTTAACTTGGATGTGTAGCCCATGTGTAATTGAGTGAATGTGTAATTCATGTGTAATTTTAAATTCCAATTATATCCAAAATATATTGTCAATGTATGTCTTTTATCTATATTTTAGATTTTAATTGAATGAATGAATTATGGATTGTTCAGATTTCAAAACCGATTGAAATAAATATGTACATTTATATGAGGGATAGTAGCAATATCGTCTATTTTAGTTGATAAATAAAAATCCAGTATCTCTAAATGTATTCATATTGTTACGTTTTAACCTTTTCAAAACGTTGGTTTATTTCCTTTAAATAAACCGGATACTTTTGATTGCAAATAAAAGCCGTTTATAGTTTAAAAATTGTAACAACTCTTTATTTATTTAAAATGTTCAACAACAGAATTAAATAGTCACTCAATGGTTTTTTTATACACGTTTATAAATTCGCAAAAATACAGACACACTTTATAATGTACACGAATTCACTTGAAAAACACAGCACTCAGTTGATGTTTATTCGAAAAGCGTCTCTGATAAACTCACTCACTACTGCAACCTCTGCCACTATTTATAACACTGCCATCTGCACTCTAGATTGCTCTTTAACTGTCAAAGTTCGTATATTCTAGAGTTTTCTAATACATACGCCATCTGTGGTGTACTTTCTACAATGTTCTTTAACTGAATATTCGAATTCGAATATACGGTCGCAGCAAACAGCTTTGCCATCTTACGATCAATGGTCAACTGAAAGCTTTTATTCAATGTTAATAATGCCCACAGATATGTTACAGTTTGCTATTACATCACTGTTATTTAAAAGCATTCGGCTACTTTTAAATCAGCCGTTAAAATCGTTACATTTGAATTCACGTACAATTTCGTAACAATATTTATTATATTGTACTCGTTTGTTACTCAGTATAATGGAATTATATGTACTAGGATCGCACGTGGCCGAAAAATAGGTTTGCAGAAAAATACGATAAGTAATTTGGAGATTGCTATGTTTGGTTTTCCAAGTGGACATTTCGCCGTTTGTGATAGTTTTGTTTGCGTAATATTGGTAATAGAAACTAAATTTTAGTTTATATACATATAAGACTTTTAATTTCAACATGAAAAAAATATAAAACAACAAATACTATACAATAACTATACATTTTTACAAGTTATTACAAATTGTTATTGGAAAAACGTTAATTTTCAAGATAACCCAAAATCTAAAATTTGTATTTTTATAATTTTAAATTGTTTATAGAATAAAGGTAATATCGGTAGCGGTAATTGCAGTTATTTCGGAGTAACGTTAGCCAATCTTAAGAGAAAAAAACAAGAACGTAGGAATTTGTGGGAGAAAAATTTATTTACAAATTGTTACTAGTTATTTTTTATACCTGTAAGAACTGTTTTGTATTTATGCTATTGTCTGTCTGGTTTCCGGTTTGTGTTTTAAATAATAAACAATAAAACTGACTTACTATTTTGGAAGCTTTATTTCAAATTTATAACTACAAATTTTAAAAATATAAACGTTACAAGATTTTACTGGTAAAGTACTTACTGGGAAGAAAAATGATCAGAGCTATAATTTTTAAACAAATAGTAAAAAATATTTATCTTTGAAACTGAAAACAAAACTGATTTCAAAGCACTTAATATAAATTAGGAATAAATTAAAATTCGAAAGCAAACAGTGTGCTATTTTTTAATTTTAAAATGGAACAATCTCCGAATGGACATTGATTAATATTTGTTAAAAGCGTATTTGGGATTGACATATTTGACTGATCTCAAGAATTCATTAAATTATAAAAGTTCACTAAAAAAAGACATTGCTAACCTTGATTTAATACCCCTCATATATCCAATTCCTGGTTAAATTAAAATCACCGCAAGTGAAAATTGTCCATTGACAATAAAGTGATCGTATTTGGTCCAAACATATTCATGACAATTTTAGACCATTTCTCCTATTGAAATCACGAAAATTTATTTACATGTGTAATTTTTTCCCGTATGTGTAATTTAGGCATGAGGCATGTGTAGTTTATATTTTTATTGGTGGCAACACTGCTACATACCCAAGTATGTAATGTATGTGTGCTTTTTTTCTCCAACTCTTGTTTATGCATCATTATTTTAATACCGTTATTTTTTTCCCTCAATATTGTTTTTGTTGCTTGCAATTTTTATTGTCTGTCATTCACTAGAAAAACAAGTAATTTTTTTTGATTTAGTATTCTTTTGTTGATTGATTGACTGCATTGTTTAGTGTTTTTATAATTTATTTGTCATATATTAATACATAATTAAGTTTAAATTATTTAAAAAAAATATAATTAATCCATAGGTGTTTGTGTGATAATTGTAAATAAAAAATAAATCAAAAAAAAAACTAATAATGTAAAGTGTCAAACAAAAAAATGTTTAATAAAAAATAAAATCGTGTTAGATTGTTAGTGTCGTGTTGCTGCTTATTTAATAAAGTGCGTCAACAGCGCAGTTTGTGTTAGTTCTGCTGCCCGGTTTTGTTTTTGTGTATAAAGAAATGAGATAAAATATCAATTTAGCATTTTTTGGCAATAGTTTTACTGAAAAAAAATCGAAGAAAATTAAATAGAAAATATAAAGTGTACAGAAATAATGTAATATTCTAAGGAAGTTGGCAGTGTTGTTTAATATTCAGATGAGGTAAGTCAATAGTATACAGTAGAGTGTAAAACAATAGTAATAGTATCAAATTTAAATATATATAAAAATATCTTCTGGATAGCTTTAGTCTGCTTTATAGGTTAACAAAAATATTGTTATGTCCTAGGACTTTAATCAAGATTATCAGGAAACTTATACATATAATATTTTTATTAATGATGTGAATCAGTGATGTGCCATCTTAGATTACTAAAGTGAAACATTTTAGGGCATTATTTTCTAAATCCCGGCGCCAAGTAACAGTTTTATATGGAAATTTCAATTTAATATCTCAATTAGATTAAAAAATATGCCACTTTAAATCTCCGTCCTTCAAAAATATTGCACTTTTTTATAATAAAGAATTTGTATAAATTTTCTCAATGTGAATCAATAATGAATAAATGAATAAAATATTTCGAAAATTTATACAGATTTTTTAGTATGAAAAAGTGCAATATTTTTGAAGGACGGAGATTTAAAGTGGCATATTTTTGAATGTAATTGAGGTATTGAATTGATATTTTTTTCTTAAGACCAAAAATTAAATTATCTAAACAAAAAAAATTTGTTCGGAATAAATGTGTATCAAATTGTTGCTAATATATACAATCTTATTCAAATTTTTATACAAATTTTAGTTACAATACAATAAATATGTAATAAAATCTTTATTTAATAACAAAACTCAATAGCGGTATTCACTGTTAAGTGCGAATGGTCTAGCATCATTGCAAATGCAAAATTTTACCGTAATCCAATAACAAAATACACACAAAAACATTTACAATTTTGCACTTGCAATGATGCAATACCATTAATACTGAACTCCGCTAATGAAATTTTCAATGTTCTTTAAAATTGACATTCTAAATAGAGTTTAACCGAGGTTTAGAGTTTAAATAGGGTTTAACCGAAAAAGTGTGTTTTTGAAAAAACCTGTTTCGATTATTGTCTTCAAAAAAAAAACGGTTAAGCGGTTTCGGTTTTTATCTTCAAAAAAACCCGGTTAACCGGTTTATATTAAAATTTTATTTAATGGAAACTTAACATTTTTTAATTGTTTATGGAATTATTTTATACCTTTTACGAAATGTTGCAAATGCTACAATTTTCTATAAAATAAATAAATCAATATTTTCAAAAATGTTATCAAAGTTTTTCATAAATATGTTTGAATAAACTTTAGAAAATATATTTGATGAAAAGCGGTTAACCGTCTTACAAAAACCGGTTTGTCAAAAAACCGAAAAGTTAAAAAAACCGAAACCGATGGAATTTACAAAGATAAAAAAACGGGTTGACCGGTTTTCGGTTTAGGATACTTTAATTCTAAATAACAAAGTTTAAAAAAACTTGTCAAAAGGTAAAAGGGAATCCCCGAATTTCTAAAAATTGGACCAAAGATCACAAAGATTGTATTTTTACAATTTTGCCCATGGGGTACACATTTGCTTCTGGGCTGGGAAAATATTTTGGGGATAAATAGGGAACACATCAGGGTTTCTAAAACTGTGTCCCGTTTTTTGATCCCAGCTTTGGGATTTTAGAACATGTGGTCCAAATTTGAAATTTTCCGAAGGGCGCACAGAGGGATTTTGGTGTCAAAAAGTCAATTTTTCAAACACTTAATTTCAAAAATCAAATGATGCAGTTTTGTAGATATATGTTTAAAGATGAAATGTACACTGATAGTTTTAAGAATTTTTTTTTTTGTTTTTAAAAAAATTTAAGTAAAGTTCATGCAAGGGTGTTAAGCAAAAATTTACTTATATTTTCAAGCAATTCAGTTTTTTATTTATGTATAATTTTCCTAATAATACCATTTAACTTTAACATATTCGAAAAATATAGCATTTCTTCATAAATACAAAAAAAAAAATTGTGGGGATATCATAAACCGTTAAGAAGATATGGCCATATTTATCAGCCTCTAAAAATTATTTTATTTTTGATTTTCCATGGAGAAAAAAAATGTTGCCCCACTTTCCCCCAAGCTGTTTTTATAATAAAATGAAAGGTGGGATTGTCTTGTTTCGATTATAAGAAAAAATAGTTTTCGGAACAGGATGAAAACTTCACATTTTTTGTCGAATAATAAACGAAATATCAAAAAAATTCTGATCTATGTATGGGTTTTGTGGGCGGTGGGCGTGACCGATTTATTTGAAACTCGGCATGAGTTCCTTTTTTGTATCAATAAATGTATGTACCAAATTTCTAGACTTTTGCTTGGATATAAACAGTTTTATGCGAAAAAATCAATTTGGATCGTATGGGCAGTGCGCGTTTGGCGTGGTCGATTTTGATAAAATTTTTGATTTTGAAAAAACTTAGCATACGTTCTTCTTTTGTTTCAGAAAATATATGTACCAAATTTCTAGGCTTTTACTTGGATAGAAAAAATTTTATGCGAAAAAATATATTTGGATTGTATGGGCAGTGGGCGTTGGGCGTATTCGATTTGGATAAAATTTAATTTTTTTTCTTAGTTTGGTCCATACAATTATCGGTACCAAATTTCAGCGCTCTACGACCACTCCTTATAATTTTAGCAAAAAAATGTATGAAGCCATCCCTCTGTGGGGCGTAGGGGCGATATTCTCGAAAAATAACACATGTTTTTAATACCAAATTGAAAGAAACTTTATTTTTAAGAAAAAAAGAGTTAAGTCACCTTTTCGCCCAAAAAACAGAAAAAATCAACTGTTTTTTGAATATGTAAATTGAAAATCGTTTATTTTTGGATCCATAATTGATATTGCTCTGAAATTATATGTTATTTATAATTTAGTTGTCTAACTAACATTCGGTCCAAAAGTACAGCCTATATTTTTAAAAAAGCGAACCAACATATGGGCAATTCGATATCATCGTACGTGACATTATAGAGTGGAATAGAATTTGCAGAAATAAGAGTATCTGAAAAATAATTTGATCTTTATGTTCCATTCAGAGGGTACTATATTTTAAAATAATAAAAAGTTCTTTCGAAATATTGTTGTCCAAAATATTGAGCGAAATAAGAGTATATCGTGGTATAAAACAGAACTCATTTTGAAGTACATGTAGAAATATGCGAAAATATTCTAATCGTGAGAGGCGTTATGTTTTCTTTTAATTTCTAACACTAAACGAAATATTTTTCCTTTACAATCCGTCATCTTTAAATAAAAACAATCTTTGGATGATTTTATAATAAATAAAATTTAATATCGTACGTGACATACCGTACGTGACATACCGTACGTGACAGATTTTTATCTTATAGTAAAACAATATACATATAATCTGTAAATGTATGTATACAAAAACTAAAAAAATTAATAGAAAATATACATTCGGTTTCAATAAATAATTTGAAAATAGCAAAAAAAAACAATCAGAGACAAATTCATTTCATACTACAAGCTAATCTGGAGCCTAGTTTTCGCCGCAATTTTAGCCTAAAACATACCTAAAACATTAAGAAATTAAATATAATCAGTTTAAACTATTATTTTTGTCTTTAAAAGTTTCAAGAATTGTTTCTATGTTGTCTGCAAGTTCCTCATCAAAGCTGTAATCTTCAGATTCTTTATCACTCTCTGTAATTGTTCTCAGTATTTTTCTTACTCAGTATCATATATAAAATTCTGTTTACGCCATTTCGTAAGACACTCTTATTTATAAAAAGAACTCTCTGTTTCTAAGCAGTAAATACTACTGATAATAGCCTAAATTCCAATATTAACGTTTTCAAAGAAATTACTCAAAAAATGCTGTGGCCGCCATTGTATTAAATAAGTAAATCAAAACTTCCCGCATATGACGCTTTGTTGGCACAAAATTCGACATTTTCAAAGCAAAAAAATCTTTGTATTTATGGAAAATTTCAGGCAACTAGCTCCTTACGTATGGGCCCTATCGTAATTTCAATAGGCAGACAGATGGCGGTCATAGCTAGATGGTTTTAGAATCGTATATGAACCCGGAATATGTATGCTTTTTTATACCCTTCTTTTGATAGTATGTATACAAATCGTGGTAAATTTAAGGGATATTTAATAGGATCGAGATAAATTAAATTAGTTTAGTTTATTTATTACATGAAATTGTAGAATTTAATCTTAATTATTCTCAAAATAAATCACAATCTTAGAGATAATCTTAATATTTTATTAATAATCTAGGTCACGAGCGAGACTATATTTAATTGAAAAAAAATATTTCCTAATATATCTTACATCTGAATGTAATAAAACTATTGCTAGCAAAAAAACTTGTCTTATTTATTATTTATTATAATTGTAATTTAATTCAGTCGCTAAAAAGGAAATGCAATATTTTATATTTTTTCTTGTTGTTTTATTTTTTGTTACATTCACTTGACCTTTGACTTTTCATACACATAACTCACGGCTAGAGCTGACATTTCTGGTAGTCTGGGACTCTTTATTATTATTTGGAGTTGCTGGCAAATTTTTCTCTATATATTTTTTTTTGTCATAGACCTTTAAGTATAATTTGGCAGCTTAATGGGGTCATCAATTCTTCTCCACTGTCCCAGTGCGCTTTTTATATGTATAAGAAACTACATGTTGTTTGCTCATTCCCTTCCATAATGGTTGGCAAAAACTGTCTGTTTCTTATAACGAATTAAGTTAAGCTTTTTTTTTTTTTTTTTTTTTTTTCGTATAAGTTTACATATGTATTTGTTTGAGAGAGTGTGTGTGTGAGTCTGTTTCCCTGTGTCTTGCATGAAGTTGGAATTTATAAGGAAGCGTTGTCGCAGGATAAACGAGCAAAAAATTTCAAATGAAAAAAGAAAAACTTAATAAATCTGTATAAAATGCATACATTGCAAAATGTTTGTTTGGCTTTTATGGCCCCTTTTTTTGTAGTTGTTGTATATAAAGTGGATTTGAAATTAAAACAAGCAGGCAAAAAAAAATATTAATGTATCTTGTTTTTTAAGTTTCTGGTAACTAAAGTATTTGTTTCAAAAATTTCTTGGCCATGTTACAAATCTTTGTTTAATTAAGTATCCTTATCCGATTTATGTATATTTGTGCTTAGTTCATGAGCATTTTGTTTAGGTTTTTATATTTCAGGGTTGGGAATGACAATTTATGAAGGTAATTTTTGTAAAGGTTATTATAAAGTACGTATGTATTCATCATAAATAATGGGTAATATAGATTTATTATTAATAACTTAAACAAATTTATTTTTTTCTTATGATTTCTTTAATATTGTGTTTAGTTTTATGTGGAACAAAAATTTTAATAGTAAAACAAGTAAAACACCCTACACCGAGATTATATAAATTTTTCTTTTAAAATTTATATTGGAGCTATGACTAATTATGGACCAATCGCCATACAATTATGTAGCATGTCTTCTGTGTATATATATGAAACTTATATGTGTGGAATTTTATTTGAATATCAACATTTTTAAGGAATCTATACTCGTTAAAATGATTTTCGGAATGTGGCCGATCGTTATAAAATTTGGTGGTGCGAGTTCGGCTTATATAAAACTTATTTGTGCTGAATTTGGTTTAGATATCTATATAACTAATATATTTATGACAGCTTAATTATTTTCAGATAGGGCAATCGTATGGGGGCTAGGAGAAATAATGGACCAATTCTAATCAAATTCAATAGGCTTTGTTCTTGGGGCAATAGAAAAGCTTACAAACATCAGCACTAACCCAATATACCCTCACCACTATGTTAGTGTAAGGTATAAATATTGAAAGTTATAACAATAATTATCTGATATATCGATTGACTCTTCCGGGGTCGATTTAATGATGTCCGTCCAACCGTCTAGCTGGCTGGCTGTCCATGTGAACCTTATTCGCAACAGTTCAGGTTGCAATTTTGAAGATATTTCGATAAAATTTGGCACATAAAATTTTTTCGGCACAAGAACGATTGACTATTCTTAGATCGCCTATTGAAGCCTATTGAAACTGTTTGAAATTGATCCAATATTACACCTAGCCGCCATAAAATGTCCTCCCGAAATTCGACATTTTTGACATAAATGTCTGATTTATATAGGTATCTACACAAATTCTTTCACAAATAAGTTTTATATAAAAATAAATCACGCTACCTAATTTCATGGCGATCATAACTCGCATATAGACACCACAAAAGAGAGAACAAAATTTTAAAAGATTAATGATTTGATTATATACTCAGTGTATGATATAATATGGCTTGACCGACTATACTGCCTTACTTGTTTTAGTCTGCATTTATGAAACGAAATCCTTGGGTACCAAACCAATTCAATATTTGAAGAGCTTCCATTGCATTAATCGATGTAATACTTAATTAATACTTGTTTGGGGATTTCCTTTTTCTTTGCCTTAGGTTAGACTATGTTTAAGTGTGCGTCATATATCTATCGCACCATTCATCCTATGTCTTCTGGTCGCCGTCATTCTCCAGCAATTCTGTTTCTTTAAATAAAAATGTGGATCAAAAGCTAAAACACCTTTTGTTGACCAAGAATTCTACGGCCGGACAGCGACAGAAAAGTTGTTGAGTGAAAATCAGTTCTTTTAAGAGAGAAAGGCCAATATCACGTCTGAATTCTTTCAAATTTGTGGTGCTTCGGGATTTAGCAAGTGCATCAGCTCAGTAATACGATGATAGTTTTGGATAATTTTCACTGTAATGTCCAGACTCTCTAGGAAAGTAGGATCTTTCGGAATTGACTCATTAACACTTGTCTAATACAACTTTGGCGAATTGATCATTTACAGTGCTTCCTTGTGCATTGACCGTGCATTCAAATCGTAATGTAGTCAGGATTTTACTCCTTTTATTGCATTAAACCTTACTACGGTTTTCGTATTCAATTTATTTATAAAAATTATGGTTTCGCCAGGCTTAACAATTTCTTTTGCAATTTTGATTTGAAATTTTGTTTCCTAAATAATATTACAAGGTGGAATATGCTATAACGATTGGAAATGGCGACAATATTCATGATTATTTCTTACGAAATTATTTGCATGAAGCGTTCTTTCATCTGCTCAAAGTCACAGCATTGTTCATCATTAGTACCGGAGATGTTATCAAGATTGGAGAACAATGTTTTTGGGGATTTGTCTTTATTTTTTAGGCGGTTTTTGAAGTCAGTGATCTATTTGAAGAATATCCGACAAAAGTGTGAGAATTTATCACCGGAAATTTTAATTTTAAAGGTATAACAATACATCTGCAACATCGGGTTACAAAGTTACACTCGAAATTGCATTCACATCAAGATAGAAAGTATTCATTAATTCCAAACTTATAAAATTGAAATGTTCGTGTATCAAAGTATATGCAGTAAAAGCTTCTTCGTTTAGATAATACTTTTAGAAGCATTTAGAGAATAAGATTCCTCATATGGACGTTGGTACCAAAACTACTATTGAACTAGGTCTTCGACCTATTTTTGTGACACTGTGGGAAGTATGATAAGAGTTGAAGTATGATACAGCTTGTTAGTCTCCTTCATTGGAGTTGTTCCATTCGCCTCGACGTCCTGGGTTAGTGGACAAAATTCAGGTTCTGGATATTTCCAAGGCATTGGTAATAAGTTCTCTACATTCATACTGACACTGTTGAGATGTTATAGATTGGATGCCGTCAGATATTTTCATACAGCAGATCTTTATGTTCAAAGCATAAGAGAAAGCCATCGAGTAAAACATAAAGCAATATATCAGCCAAGCCTATTGTTTTACTGGAACATCTTTGTTATGTGGATTGCAATTATCAGTTCCACAGATTCTAGAATGGAATAATTTCTGATAAAATAATACTTGTAATTATAACAGAGTTCATATATTGATCTATTCCCCCTCGCAGAACTGTAACTCTTTCTGCATCTGTATGTTGGAGATCCAGTATGTTGGAGATCGTTCGTAAGCCAAAACTCGGATTATCTCATGCCAATCGCGTACTTTTGATAGGAAGATCAAAATTCTTATTCCTTCGAGATGAAAATGGAGAGGGTTTAACTCGAGATAAGGTTCTCAATAAATCTTCCAGATAAATCTGTAAGAGGAACTATGACTTGGATATGGTGCCTTCTGGGATTAAATTGGGTTAAGGTTCCAAATAACACTTTCAGATAAAGATAGAGTATTTGGCAATAAAGAACGGGAGATATGACTTTGGCCAGGCAGTGAAAAGAAGAACTGTACAGGTCAGAAAATCCATCTGACTTCCCCCTAGTTTAATATTCCAAATACGAAATCTTCAGACACTATTACCAAAAGTCAGACAATAGGTGGCGCAAAACGGAGAAATTCTAGACTGACAGGAGATTGACTAAAGGCCACAGTGAAAATGTGCAGCAGTGTAAACGGGTTATTGTGCGATCGGTAAGCTTGCCGTCAACAGTTATTGTCGCATCAGCTTTCCAGGTACCGCTAAAGAGAAAAAACTGTATTTCATCTCCTATGTGAATGTGGTGCTCTTCATTTATCTATAGTTATACATTTCAAAACGTACATGCAAGATCTATCTGAGACATCAGATATATGTATACAAAATCCATGACATACTCCACTGTGTTTATATCTTAAAACTTAACTAACAACACTCGTATCTTGCTTTTAATCATTGCTACTTAAACTGGTTATTTATGTAGGTATCTTTAAGTTTTGATTGCTTTTGTTTAATTTTTTTATGAAACAAGTTTGCAAAAATCTTGTTAAACTCATTCTCACATACATTTAATGTGTAAATGATAAAACTCCTCCTCATGTGTGTTTGGAGAATTTTTAAACTTTAACCTGCACTTGAAAGCATATTTCAAAAGTTTTCCTTTTCAAACTAAAGCAAAGGCAAAGATAATTAGTTATTGGGGAATATCTATTGTTGGTTTATTTTATTTTTCAATTTTTTAATCCTGAATAAGTAGAAGATTTGTTAAGGTAAACACTGTATATGGATGAGGTCTGAATATAGGGTTGTTCCTAAAGAGCTGTTTATTGAACAAAATTTATTAAATGCATTTTGAAGTTTTAACAATTTTCGCCAGACTCTGTATATTAAGTTACCTGGATATATGTATCACTTGAAAAAAGGAATAGACAGGGTAGGATAAGGAAACTCTAAGTTTTTTTTTAATGCAGCAAACAAACTGCCAACTTTGGCTATCGAGTCAACAAGGAAAAAAGTTTAGTCTCATTTTTTGTTGTATCTTTTGTTGTTTTTTGTTTGGTTTTTATCTTTGTACGTAACTCTATCTTAGACTTAAGTTTGTTTGCCTTGCTGGGGTTTTGTTGTCTTGTGTGCTTTTTTTGCCTGGTTTTGGTATATAAGGACAATTGCCTGGCCTGTCCATTCATGGTTATACACTTGTCGAAGTGAGTGTGTGTGTACATTAGGAAGGCCCTTGTTTTAAAAGTTTTGCAATTAAAAATTTGAGCAAAATCGAATAACGTTTGGAGGAAATTGAAAGTGTGAAACATGGGCTCTCACTCTGGCAGACGAAGAAAAGCTAAGAATTTTTGAAAGGAAAATTATAAGAAGAATCTATGGCCCAAAACGTGATGATGGCGGAGGCTTCCGTAGAAGAAGCAAACGAGAGCTCAACAATACAAACGAAGGTAAAAATGTGGTAAAATTTATGAAGGACCAAAGATCAAACTGGGCAGGACACGTAGCTAGAATATCCCAGAATGGAGCTCAACAAAGAATTATGAATGCTACTCCATACAGAACCAGAGCAAGGGGAAAACCAAGGTCAAGCTGGCTTGATGGAGACGAAAAAGATAGCAGGAAAGCCAATATGGCAGATTGGAAGAATTCCGGGCAAGACAGATTCAATTGTAAGAAGAAAGTGAACGAGGTTAAGGCCCGCTTCGGGCTGTAGCACCAAAAGAGGCTTCCTCAGATGTAGCAACCGAGAGGTCGACAATAAATGAAGGCCAAAAGATTAAGCTGAGCAGGACACGTAGCAAGAATGCCCCAGAATAGAGCTCAACAAAGAATTATGAATGCTACTCCATACAGAACCAGAGCAAGAGGAAAACCAAGGTCAAGATGGCTTTATGGAGTCGAAGAAGATTACAGAAAAGCCAATATAACAGATTGGAAGAATGCTGCGCAAGACAGATCCGGTTGGAAGAATAAAGTGAACGAGGCTAAGGCCCGCATCGGGCTGCAGCACCAAAAGATGATGATGTGAAATTGACATGTGAAAAAAATAAGGACCAGCCTAGTGTTCATGTCTCTTAGTTGGTTGAAAACTATTTATTATTCTTATTGTGCTAGTTGTTTGTTTATTTTGGTTACTTTTGGCCTTTTGGTAAACAAGGAAAAAACACAAACACACTCCGTCAGGAGGAGTAGTTAGACTGTCACTTCTACTGCTGTAAGTTTTGTCTTTTGAGAATATCATTGTTGCTGCTGCCACTGCTGTTTAAACTCTTACCTCCTGTTATTAAGTATTATCATGTAGATGTTGCTGTTGTTAATTTGTTGGCAACATTCGCAAAAAAAAACTCATCATGATTTTCTTTCAAAAGCCCAGACTCTGTTTTTGTTGTATTGCCACATTTAGTGGCAAACAAAAGAAACCAGTAAAGTTTTGCCACTTGAGCCAACTAACTGCACAAACATACACAGAATTCGAGTATAAAAGAGATAAAGTTCATTTGCTAAAAAGCTTGCTTCATTGCCATTAATTTGTTTAAGTGTACAACTGTGTATGTTGGTCGGTCGGTTGTCGTTGTATATTTAAGTGTATTTGTGTGTCCTGTTTCTATTAATTCATCCTTTGCTTAATTTTATGCCTTCCTTTGCTTACAAAAACACAAACACACTTTCATATTTTGTTGTTTACTCTTACACTCAGACGTTTTTGTATTAGAGATTACAATTACTTGCAGTAATACAAGTGTCCTTTTGTGTTGACTTTGACTCTGGTTTTGTGTTATTTTTGGTTTGTCTCTGTCTCTGTTTCTGTTTCATTTTTAATAAATTACTATTAAATTATAAACGAGATTAGTGACATTAAATATTTTGTTTTACACCCTCCCCCAGAAAACCAAAATCAACAGCCAGGTCTCACATTATCTATCTATTGTCCATGTTGGCACAAGAAACAAAATAATAATCATTTTTATCTTTGGCCAAATGAATGCGTTAGCAAATGTTGGTAATTATTTGAAATTTCAAAGTTTATTTTATATTAAAATTTATACTTACATATTTGGTTAATTTGTGGTTTACCGAAAATGTAAAAGTTTTTATGTTTAAAAAAGGGAAACAAGTTTTTGGTATCTTTTATATCAAACTAAATTATATTGTCAATTTGTTGCTTAAACTTTAAACTATAAATTGTTATTTTGATTCAAAGTTGTGGTAATTTTTTTTTTATATATTAAATTACAAGTGTTTCAAGGTTGGATGGAGCTTAAAGAAATTAAATATTTATGTATGTAAAATAATTTTTGTTTATACGAGGGTTACTTAATGTTATTATCAAATATGATATGTTCGTGCACTTCGGTCTTACAGTAGCAAACAATTCAAATTAAAGCCATTGTAGGACAAATTTCGCATGATCTTCTTGCTCATCCATTAGCTAATCTATGTATTCAGCACCTACCGTTGAATTTTTGTATGTTGGAAGGTTGTAAATGTAACGCCAATTCCTAGAAGCTCTAGATATTTATAAGGCGTTCGATAGGGTATGACATGGTGCGCTATAATCAAAACTTATAGCTTTTGGTATCGGTAATAATTTCTCTTGATTTATATAGAGCTTACTCAGTGATCACACTATATGAGTTGTTGATCATATCAGACGAGATCAATCCATAAAGCTCCGTTATTATACCCTTCACCTTCGTGAGAAGGGTATATATAAGTTTGTCATTCCGTTTGTAATTTCTACATTTTTCATTTCCCACCCTATAAAGTATATATATTCTGGATCCTTATAGATAGCGGAGTCGATTAAGCCATGTCCGTCTGTCTGTCTGTTGAAATCAATTTTCTGAAGACCCCTGATATCTTCGGGATCCAAATCTTCAATAATTCTGTCAGACATTCTTTCGAGAAGTTTGCTATTTAAAATCAGCAAAATCGGTCCACAAATGGCTGAGGTATGAAGAAAAAACCAGGACAACCTCGATTTTTGACCTATATCTGGATTACTAAGTCATTAATATATACAATATGGATATGTAATGATAGATATTTCAAAGACCTTTGCAATGACGTATATAAGACCATAGTAAGTTGGACCTACAATGGGTCAAAAATCGGAAAAAATATTTTTTAATCCGAATATTTTTTTCACCAAAAAAAATTAAAAAGCAAACAAATTTTTTTTTAAATTTCAAAAAAAAAATTAAAAAAAAAAATTAATTTAAAAAAAACAAATTTTTTTTTTCAAAAAATGAAAAAAAACTGAAAAAAAAATTTTGTTCACCTAAAAATATTTAAATTTTTTATTTTGAAGTATAATTTGGTGAAGGGTATATAAGATTCGGCACAGCCGAATATAGCTCTCTTACTTGTTTCTAATTATCTATTCCTTATTTTTTCTAAAATACCTTCTACATCAAACATTCAACCCTGTATATTCATTAGCAGATGGCAGCAATATTTGCAATTCATGTTCATTCAATTAAAACCAAGGCTGTAGGAGATTGTGGCAATGATGAAAAACATGCATTATACGCTCAGACAAGATCTAGTGGCAATGTCTGAATTGGGTTTCTCAAATAGAGACGATTGTAATGTACGCACAACTCAATCGTATATGATAACACAAAAACATACGAATCATATTGATTCATCTGTTTTTTTGGTCGGTGTAAATATTAAACAAACACAAGTTCTTGATGTTCTAGGCATGAGAATCCAGTGTGATGCCAGCTGGACAAAATACACTTTTCAAATGTCGAAAGAAGCATTCAAGAGCACTGGAAATAATTCACTCCATCTGATCTCCTTACTATTTACACCACTTTCCAGCAGTTTTAGGAGGCTGCACCGAACTAGTGATTTGACCTATCATTTAGGGTGCCAACTAGTTACTAGGGTATTCGAATTATTCGATTTTTCTCTTGTTCGAATAAAACGAATAATTCGAATTAGAGATTTTAACTTGTTCGGATAATTCGATCACACATTTAAAATTAATCAAATTATTCGAATAATTAAAATTTTTTTAAAAAGGTAAAGAATGAAGTTTTGATGTCGGTTTTTTAATATTTTATTGTTAAAGAAAAACAAAAACTAACGTTAAGGTAACCAATTTAAGTATTGATAATGTTAAAAAACATTCGAAAACAAAGTCCATTATTAAATTTTCAGCAGAAATATTCTGATCAGATTAACTCCCGAACAATCTACAAAACAATTGACTAGCAAACTCTTTAGTTTCCAGTTTGGAGCTATGCTTTAAAAAAATTGAGCTAGTTGGACATGATCCTGAATTCAAATACAATATAAACGTATTAAAAACTTTTTTATGTCGTTCATTAATTCGGGTTTTAAATTGAGTAACTAATTCTTTAGTAAATTAATTATTCACTATTTCAAAATTATTTATAACAAATTGTATTAAACATCAAGCTCTATCAACGTTGCTGAATCTTTGCTTAATAAAGTGGTCTTGGGGAATTACACAATAAAGGGAATCTGTCCAAAGTTTGATAATCATGTATAATACGAACTCCATGCTTTTCTTGCAACAAAACCTTAGTTTGCAATATTTGGGTTTATCATTCGATTTATTAAATATTTTGCAACACTTACGTACGCGGTTAATAATATCACTTATATACATATATTTTAAGATCATGGCCTTCATCCTCAATATCAGTTTCGATGACCGTTTCAAAATCACATTCTCCATCACATTCAACTCTACTTTAATCTAAGTTAATATTTTGATTATTAATTGCGATTTTTCTAATATTTCGCCAGCTAAATAACAAATATCTTATTCCGTACCTTTTATTTTCAAGTCCTTAGTTAATTTAATTTAAATATATATGAACATTTATTCGTTTTATTCGATTATTCTACATAAAATTGTTCGAATTATTTGTTATTCGAAAATGGCCATTTTTAGATTGTTCGAATAATTATTCGTAAGAAATTATTCGATTAATCGAACGATCATTAGTCGAATGAATACCCTACTAGTTACGTAACTAGTTACTTTAACACGTGCATGTCCTAAGCAGATGATCCTTTTGGATTACAATGAGACTGTATGATAGCTGGTCCAAAGTAGTCAACGCATTGGATTAATTTACCTAACTAGCTACCTAACTGGTTACTTGATTAGCTACATTGACCTCAAATAATCAGTTAAAAATACATCTTATAAACAGTCCAATAACCGATTGCTTGTAAACAAACCTTCTTCCGACAATTCTCCTATAAATTACCTCTGGTGGGTAAAATAACTAATTTTTAAAGCGCATTACAAAATAAACCTTTAAAGTCGCTAGATTATATGTTACTTAGAGACACTAAAGTTTGCAATTAACTTTAGTATACTTAACCAAAAAGCAAACTGGTTCTTTAATCTAGTACGAAACTGTCGTAGGCGTAAGACGTTTACGCCAACCACGATAAGGGTGAATGAAATGCGTTCTGCTGAAATTATGGAACTTATTCGCGAAACCAGTAGTTTTTTATAGGCGTTCATCAGCAAGGGCTCATCCATTCGTCGATCGCAAAGGATTCCTCTTCCGATGTTTTTGAAGAAATAAAACCGAATTGTTTACCCGGTTGGGTATTTGTAAGAAGGTTGATGTGTTAACTGGATACACAGAGTTGATGGCTCATCTGACTTGTATCGTCCTTTCCGATATTACGATCAGCAGTGCGCGTAAGGTAGAAGTCTATACAATGGAACGTTACTTGTGCCACAGCACAGTGGGGGATCTGAAAAAAAAGTGGAAATAAATCTGTAACTTCTAAACGAATAGCCCGATTTTAATAATATCCCTTGGCTATAGAGGAGGTGTCGATAAGTTTAAGTTTTGAATTTGGGCTTAAACAACAAAGGGGGGGCCGAGCCACAATGCCCCAAAGTGGGGCACCTCGGGTATATCAAAAATTAAAAATGATTTATTTGCGATCCGATTTGAAAGATTTTTATATATATGGAATGTACTAGACGAGATCTACAAAAAACATTGCTTATATTATCTCTTATAGTATACGAGTTATTCGCATTTGAAAAGTAAAAAACGGATCCAATTCTTTCCCGATTTTCTTGAAGTATCTTTTTTTGAATTAACAACAAATTTAGTAATCTTAAGAAAGAATTGTTAAAAAATATCTACTGAGTCAAAAGTTATGTGCATTCAAACTTAAAAAAAATAAAAAAGTCTTTTTTTCGCCATTTTTTCGACAGTGCACTGTCTTGATTTTAGTCGAAGTAAATATGAAAATTTGTGTATGGATACCATGTCAAACCTGGAACATCTTCGAAATTCTGAAGAAATTTCGGGAATTTTCGTTTCGTGATCAGAATTGGTCCTGTAGGAGCCATTTCTTGGTCGTGTAGGGAAGAAAGTGACCATTTCCCGACTTTATTTGATACGGTCTGTTTTAAAAACCACAAAAGATATTCTAAAATTTGTTTTTGTTTCAAATACTTTAATATGTTGGCTTTAGTTTTATTTATTTCCATCTTGTCTATTTCTTCTTCTTATTATAATTTTTGTTAAACATTTATACAGTGACCAAGAACGGCGATACCGACACACCCTTGGGGTAAATACACCAAGGGGATGGTGCTGATTTGTCAGAAGTAAAATGAAACAAAAACGTGTTAATAAATAACCACATTTCATGGCCTTTATGCTTTAAATAATTAAACAATCATTAATTTCACATAACTAAACAAAAATAATATATAAAAGAGATCAATTCCATTGTGATTTTTTTACTTTGACATATTAACATCGTATAAAGATGCTGATCAGGATGATCCTGAAGGAAGAGTTGGTTTCGGCCACCAAAAAACAATACCGACCGAAACCACCCCACCAGGTGCTATCTGGCAAATAAGCAACAGAAAATGTTCACTGTATTAATATAATTTTTTTCGCACTTCTATTTAATTTATCAAAACAATTATTGTCCATTACCGTTAACTATTATTGATGTTCTAACAAGAATTAAAACAAATAGTTCAACAAATACTTACACCTAAATATTTTGGGAATTTTAGAAAATCAATTGAATCGATTATTTCAAAAACCAGGCAACCAACAAAAAATCAAAAATTGAGTTATTGGGCGATAACTGTTTTGCATTATTTCGAAACAAATATATGAATATGATGTTAAACTATTTAGGTTGATAGGAAGTTTTCAGTAATTTGTTTCTTGACTGATTTTTGAAATAAACTAAAATTAATCATGTCTGTCTCCGATCCCATGTAAAATTAAACTGTCAATAGTTGGTAATGTAACAAAATCAATTACTCTGTTTTCAAGTTAATCAGTGTTGGCAGATGTCCCAACCCTACCCTACTCTCTTTTGTTTCATGATCAGAATTGGCTCCCTAGATCGCATAGTTTAACACCATTGAGTTACTTATCATGGGGTTAGGTCTATACCAAGGTCTATACCAACAAGCCTATAATATGAAATATTATCGCTAATGTTAGGAGAACGTATGCATCAATTACCATAAATGATCAGTTGTTTGTGAAAGTACTTTAACTATGGGTAATCGAATAAAAGTAGTGGCTGGCTAAACTGGACTAGTTTAATTAATTGGTGTTGACAGATATGCCCCTACGGCGCATAGCACCACCTTCTACCCTACTCTGTTCTTTCGTATGGCGCCTTACACCACCTTCAACCCTACTCTGTTCTTTCGTGATCAGAATTGGTTCCCTAGATCGCGTAATTTAACACCATTAGATTACTTATTATGCGGTTATTAGGAGCTATTCAAGCAGTAATTTCAAAATGTTCGTGTGCAACAGAATTCATCCAAAAGCAGGGAAAATGGGTTCTATATGTACTGAAGCCGAAATGATGCTTGAACGCTGCACAGTGGTATGAGAATAAAAAAAGAGGGAAATAAATCTGTAACTTCTAAACCCTTACGCCGATTTGAATGAAATTTCGCATGCGTAAAGAGGAAGTGTAGTCGAGTTTAAGTTTTGAATTTGGACCTCATGAGCCCACAAGGAGCGGGACCAGGGGTTCCCAAAGTAGGACACCTCGGGTATGTTCAATTTTTAAAATGATCCTATTTCTTCGTTTGTGTTCCGATTTAAAAAAAATTACACATATAGAATCTCCTCGTCGAGCACTACATAAAACCTCGTAGTAGCTATCTATTATCTCTTATAGCTTAGGAGATATTCGCATTTGAAAATTTAATTTGCATCATTTTTACCAACCCTACACCAGTTTTTTGGTGACCGCGGTTCCAAATATTCCCCGATTTTATCCAATTTTCTTTTATAGGATTAACAATAGATGTATATATCAAATAAAGAAAGAAGTGTTTAAAAATCATGGCTGAGTCCAAAGTTACATGCATTTGAATTTAAAAAAATTAAAAATGTCGATTTTTCGCAATTTTATTGGGAAAAAAGTACTTTTATTCTTTTTAAGTTATCTAAAAAATTTCTAAGAGGATGTATAATGAATTTGTACTTTTTGAAAAGCTAACTTTACGCCAAATATTTTAAATGAAAAAAACATTTATAATTTTTCATACCGACGGGATCAGGTCCATTCAAAAAATGCCTATTTTTTATGTAAAATTCAACTTTAGGGCAAAAATTCTCAAATCGCATACTCGATATCAAAATATAGTAACCTAGTTTAGATGGCCCAATAAGTTCTTAATTATTTTGTAAAGGGTTCGGATAACCCCGCCCCTGGTATGGATATTATAGCCAAAAAACGAAAAAATCCTATTTTTGGGATTTTTCAAGATTTTTTGAGAATTGCGGGATACTTGATAACAAATTTCAAAATTTGTTTTTATTTTTCAATTTTAAATAGAAAAATCTACATAACTGTGAAATTTCATTAAAAAACATTTATAAATAAAAATTTTACTTCAATTTAAAAATGTGTATCTATTCAAAATTCAATAAAAAGCATTTTTTGTCATATTTTTCAAAAAAGTATTCCATGAATTTTTTAATTGTCAACAGGATTATGCATTTCTGAAAAGTAGACAAAATCCTCTATCCATTGATATATAACATGTCTACCTTATATTATTTACGTGTCAAATAAATTAGGGAAAACTTAACAACTTGCTGAGAATTTACCTAACATAGAAATTCATAACTCGACTACACTTCCTCTTTGCGCATGTGAAATTTCATTCAAATCGGCGTAAGGGTTTAGAAGTTACAGATGTATTTCCCTCTTTTTTTATTTTCATACCACTGTGCGCTGTGAAAGAAAATCATTTTTGCACAGAATCATTACTTGCTATGAAAAATGGATCCATTACGATAACCGGAAGAGTAAGAAATCGTATGTGCAGCCCGGCCAACAAGCTGCATCGCCACCAAAGCAAAACAGAAATGGATCTAAGGTAATTCTCTGTATTTGGTGGGAACGAAAGGGTCCTATCTATTATGAGTTCCTGAAATCTTACCAGACCATCACAAGGAAGATGTACCGAACTCAACTGATTCGTTCGAAGCGAAAAACGCACAGAATATGCTGCAGACTTAAAACCCTCATGACTTAAAACCATCATGACAACGCTCGGCAATATTTTGCAATACCTGTTAAAAACTAATTGAAATAATTTGGTTGGGATGTTTTGCCTCATCCGCCTTATAGTTCAGACTTTACCTCGTGCGAATACTATATGTTTCGATCGATGCAGAACGCTCTCTCTAGGATACGCTTCAGAGAGGACGTACAGAGTATCCGATATTGACTTCTTCTTTTGTCTCCGAATCCATACGTTGCCAGAAAGATGGCAAAAGGTCAAAGCTAACAATGGCCAATACTCTGAATAAATTTATATGGTACAAATGTTTCAAAATAAAAGCTAAACATTTTAAAAAATCCCAAATTTTATAAGTTATACACCATCTAACTACTGTTCAAACTGCCCCTATGTACAACTACTTCATTGTTAGTATTTTTCAATTTAATGTGAACATATATTAAATGCAATATACATACATATAAATTAAACATTAATTATAAACATTTAAACATGAACAACTGTGGATACCAGCAAAAATAAATTCACTGACCATAAATTTCACTTGCATTACCAGGCTTTAATATTAAATTTACAAACCACATTTGGATTTGTTTTGGTTTTTAATTTCCCCATTTAAAATTAAATATTACAATTCGGCTTAATTTTATGTACAAATGTGTGAATGTGTTTTAAAACAAATAACAGAATCGCTTTAAATACATGTGGAAGTGATTATTCAAAAAAAAAAGAACCGGGGACAGTCCCAAAAAAAAAGGTTGATCTTTTGGAAAACAAATTTAAAAACATTCAACAGAAGATAAAATTGAAATTAAAATTGTTTAATCCCCTGTTGTAAACAAAAAATATTTGTTATCGACTTTTATTGTTGTTTTTTACTGGTTCTCGTCTTTTTTGTACATATTTGTCTAAATTTGTTTGTATTTCTGTGTAAAAGTATGCCTGCGAGACATAATAAAATACAGTTTTTTTCCGTTTGGTATTTCATTTTTATTTTATGACAACTGTCAAATAAATCGAGAGAGAGAGAGATATAAAACCCAGAAAAATATTATTGAAAATTCTTTGGTCTGAAACACAAAAATTCAACAGCAACAACAAAAGACAAATGAATAATGAAAAACATTTAACAAACAAACCCTAAATATTTGGACAACAGAAAATTGTTTTCTATTATAAAGTTAAAGCAGAACAAAAACAATCAACAAACCAACTATGTATATTCAATCAAAGGGTTAATAAAATACAAAACTAGTAAATGGAGATTTAATTTAAAAATACCAACTGCAATAACATTTCTTTGATTTGTCAAATTTCTATGAAAACAGTTACTTTAGCTACAACCCACAGCATAGAAAATAGCATAAATAAAACTAACTAATTGACTTTTCATATTGAAGAAAAGACCAGAAATAAAAAATAAAATGAACTTGTAACAACCCCTTACTTTGACATTTAACGCCAGAAACACTTGAAGTTATATACAATTTGTTTTTCATTTTTTTCACTTGGCATAGAAAGGGGGAATAATATACATAAGAAATATGGAATTAAATTGGCTATTGAAAAGGATTTGTTATTAATGTGTTTTTTTTTATTTGTGTACTAAATAGTTTTTATAAACTTCACCATGAGTGGGAAGGGTTATTCCGTATGTAATTTCAACATTTTTCATGTGCGACCCTATAAAAAGTATATCTATTCTGGATGGTTATAGATAGCGGAGTCAATCTAGCCATGTATGTTGAAATCTTCATTCCGAAGCCACTTACATCAATTTATCCGCAATAGTCCAACATCGAGACACAAATGGCTGAGATATAAGCAAAAAACCTAGAATTTTTCAACCAAATTTCTTTTCATCAACATTTTTTACCCATTTAAAAAAAAAAAAATTTTCTACAAACTTTTTTTTTTCTCCAAAAATTGTTTTTAATAATTTTCTTATGGCATAGTTTGGTGAATGATATATACAATTATATACCCTTATATAGCACTCTCATTTGTTTTAATTGAATTGCATTTGTGAAATGGAGGGAGATTGAAAACGTAGGGAAAATGGTTATTTTGCGGTTGTACAAAACTAATTGAAATTTAGTTCATTATTCACCATATAAACGTATGGCAAGCAAAAGTATGAAGAACATACAAGAGTAAAACAAAAATGCTAAATGTAAATTTGTTTGCGGTGTCAGTGAACTTTCCACTTTATAATGCCACTAAGATTTTAAGATAAACAAGTAAGAAAGTATGGTCGGCAAAAGCCGGACATATAATACCCTACACTGAGTAAATGTGGAAATATATTTATCTTTTAAAATTTCAATATTTTACTTTCGAGAGTGATTTTCGGAAGTGGACCTTATTTGGAAGCGATCAAGAATTTTGTACCGATCGCCATGATATTATGCCGCACAGTGCTTTGTTTAATGGACAAAAATCAATAACAAGATCATGTCTTTGATGTTAATGAAATTTATATTTTTCAATAGACAAGTAAATAACTCATTCGCGTAAAAAAGACTTTTTTACAAATATATATTTTTGTCGTCACTAGAGGTCGCTAAAGTTAGTACATTTTCAACATAAATTTTATGGAGAAAAATATATTTTTTTTAAGGTTAACTAAAATCATTGTTAAAAGTTCGTTTTAAAAGATATAAACTTACGATTGGCTGCAAATGAAAGAATATGAATGTGGAATTATGGAAAATTACTGTTTTTGTTAAAAAAGGTTTAACAGTTTAATCTTCGCAATTTTTAATAATTAATATTTTTTTTATTGTAAGCCTGAAATTCTAAAACTTTGTTGGAATATTAGTAAAATACGTGTTAATCTATTTTGATTATGTTTTACTATAGAATAGCCATAAGTATTATCTATAAGAAAATGTAATCATTAGTTGTCCTTTCGTATGAAAACTATTAAAATTTTGTTTTAGTTTAAATGTATAAATTACCATTTCGTAAATTTTCAATTTGATGGTTTGGGGAAAGAGCACCAGATTTTTGGTTTTTTATAAAATAATACCGTTTTTTCTTTTAAATAACTAAGAAATATTGCATTATTTAACAAAAGTAGTTTAATGGCATAAAGTGTATTAATAGGTCTTTATTTGGTTCTTGATGTTGTATGTTTTTTTGCTGAAATCAAAAAAAATTCCAATGTTTGATTAAATTTTGAAAAAAAACATGTTAATCAATTTAAATTTTTCTTTAATTTTATTGCCTATCTCTTATTTATTATAATGTGAATTCATTATTTGTCCGTTTTGACTAAAACTTAAAAAAAAAATTGTTCTTGATGGCACCCATAAATAATACATTTTTACCGTAAATGTAAGTAACTCAATAATTGAATATAACCTACATATCCTCAGATTGAGATATTAATATAAGCTTCTGCTGATATTATGAACACTTAAAGTATAATCCAACATCCAGATTCTAATATCACAGCTGAACCATAAGGCTATCAACATTTGAAAATGTCCGTCCATCCGTCCTTCCGAATTTAGAAAATATATACAATATTTTAGTATTTTTTTTAAAAAAAGGATATATGGCAGTTATGTAAATCCTTGCTAGAATTAAAATGTTAATTACTAAATTAATCTGATATTATAAGAGAACAATAATTTCTGAAAATTAATAATTTTATTCAGGTTCATAGGTTTTTTAAGGAAAAGGATGTATGGCAGCCACCCGAATCCTTGCTGCGATTGTAATAAAAATTTTCACAAACAACAATAGCTTTATTAAAATGATTATAACCAAATTGGTTCCAAAATAAGAAACGATTTTTACGAATTTTTAAAAAAAAAATTAGATGTTATACAGGATATTGAAATCTTGATGTCTTGGAATTATGAATATCCTTCCGATAAAATTTTCATAACTTTGCATCTAATATTATAAGAGAACAATAATTTCTGAAAATTAATAATTTTATACAGGTTTATAGGTTTTTTAAGGAAAAGGATGTATGGCAGCCACCCGAATCCGTGCTGCGATTGTAATAAAAATATAACTTTCTGGTTGTATTTTCCGTTTTGGTGTATTTAGGGACTTATAGTAAAATTTCACGGATAATATTTTTCCGGAACATTTTAACCCCTTTAAATCCATGTTTTAATGGTGTTTGTTGCTCTTTTTTAAAAGAAGGACAAAATAGACCCATGCCTTGGGGATTTAGAGGGTTAACATATTATACAAAAGTGTTCTTCGTAACACTTTACATAAATTTGCTGAATACATTTTATACCTAAAATGTTCTTTAAAATAAAATTCTTAATAAATGCGAAATTAACCCTACCCAGCAAAAAATGGTGTTTCCTCGGAAGCAGGTTTGTAAGGCAGAGGTCACTTGTATACTGCAACCACTTCGCATGAAAGATTACATGATTTTTATATGGAATTCCTCGCGTAGAGGCTCTATATGGAATCCACAATAAGCATATTTCACAGCTTTAAAATTAACCTGATTTCATCGAATTAAATATGTGCAAATAATTGTGCACATAGATTTTAGAGCTGCTGAGAAGCAATAAAATCTTACAGACCCAGTGATTGCCTAACAAGAAGCGCTGATTTTTTCTAACTTCTTCAGTACCTATACGAATAGCTTAATATATGCCTTCCAAAATCATTTTTGTAAGGCAATAATTTTAGGATGCAATTAATGTAGCAGTAGAAGATGCAGTAATCATATTTATTGCTTCCAACTCCAGAATATTTTTTGCTGGGTATTAGAGTGTCCCAAAAAAATTTTTTTTTTTGAATTTCGGAACGCATATCCTCTAATTTTTTTATATATATAAAACTATAGTTATAGTACCAGTGCCGACTTGCGATTTAGTTTTGTGGTGCATTTACAAGGGGAAAAAATGCAATTTTTTCAGTTTTTGTAAAAATTTTGCCATTAAATTATTACTTTTGCAATTTAATTTAAAAGAATCGATATGTGTACGTAATTGTCGTTCTAATAAGACATAAAACACAAAAATTGGTTAAAAAATGTTAAAGTTATTAAAAAATCGCCAGGCCATTAATGTGGCTTAGGCCACTAGAACAAGAAACGTATGAACAAAATTAACATATTTTGAGAAATATTAAAATAAGAGCTTATTTTTACTTAAAATATATACATATTTACTTGTATATGAGTTTTTGTCTTCGTAGGATACCGTTAACCTAATTCCCAGGTATGACCAAAAAAAAATATTTTTTTTAACGGCAGTTTCAAAACTCCAATTTCAAATTTTTAAAAATTTTGTTAAACAAATTTCAGAATTTTTTGATCATCACTTGGGGATTTATTGTCAACATAATAGGGAATAAAAATGTGAAAAAAATTATGTCAATACCTCCTATAGTTTTTCCGTACCTGCGATTTAAATTTTGCGATTTTCGAGAAAAACTAATTTTTTGGCCATATTTTTTGGCGAATGGGCCGAATTTCCTTACTGTTAAAATAAGTGAGAATAAGTTTTCCGGTGCGGTTCATGTAAAGCATTTTATTGTAAGTATATCTGGAAAGTGAGAAATCTTTCGTGGACTCAAAAAAATAGAATACCATTTGATTCCAGAGGTCTGTTGTCATCACATGATAAATTGGTATATAACCTATTGGGATTACAAAATAGTTTTTGCACCATCTTACATACACCATACACATTTTTCAAAAGTTCAGCAAGATAGTTTTCAGTGTTAAAGTTGTTTTTCATGGTTATGTTTAAGGGTTAACGTTTTCCGATTTTAGTAAAACTTTCAGACTATATTAAAAATTGTATGGACTATAATATTCTGAACAGGTTTTACTTAAAATTCAAAAGAGTAAGGAAATTGGTATCATTCGCAAAAAAATGGCCAAGTAATCAGTTTTTCTCGAAAATCGGAAAAATTATAGGAGATATTGTCACACTTTTTTCATATTTTTATTCCCTATTATATTCTCAATAAATCCTAATGTGATAATCAAAAAATTCTGAAATTTGTTTAACAAAATTTTTAAAAATTTGAAAATGGAGTTTTGAAAATGCAGTTAAAAAATTAAATTTTTTTTGTTCATACCTGCGAATGGGTAAACGATATCCAATTAAGACAAAGACTCATATACAAGTAACTATGGATATATTTTAATTAAAAATTAGCTTTTATTTTAATATTTCTCACAATATATTAATTTTGTTACACATTTCTTGTTCTAGTGGCCTGAGACACGTTAATGGGCTGGCAAATTTTTAATAATTTTAACATTTTTTAACCAATTTTTGTCTTTTATATCTCATTTAACGACAATAACGTACGCTTTTCCGTTTTTTTATTAAATTGAAAAAGTAATTATTTAATGGCAACATTTTTACAAAAACTGAAAAAATAGCATACTTTTCTTTTGTAAATATTCTTACGAACTTTAGCCCTCGTGCGGCACGCCAATTTTTAATCGATCGAGCTCAAACTTTTGACACACAAAACTGCCCTTCGTGTTTGAAAAAGATGATTTTAATATAGTCATCATATTTTGTGAGAATCGGTTCGAAGCTGCACTCCCAACAAAAATATCGAAAACATCTTATAAATGATTATAAAGACATGTTGGTACATGCTCAAAAATTTATTCGAAAATTAACACAATCTTAATTTCCGAATAACTTTTTGAGCTTCCAAAAAATCCAAATCATGGGTATTTTTTAATAAGCTCAGTTTAAGCAAATAACTGTATTTTAGAATTAATACTTACGATTAAGTACATTAAAATAAATAATAAAATTTTTTAATATATGATTTCTTTTTGTCTACTTTCAGGTATGTTAATCACAAAATCCTCCTAAATCGTATTCGTAAGTTGTAAATGAATTTCAAAGGACTTTAGTCTACTTTTATTCAAATTTACATTTTTCAATCGCATAAGTAAATATTTGCTTACTAATGTTAATGACTAAGATTAAAATAAGTTTATCAGTGACTTTTAAAAAAATCAGGTAAGCAAATATTATCAATTAATTTTAAATTTGTCGGCCAATAATCAAAAGAGAAATGGTTCATTACGCGTAGAGTCACAGAGTGCTCAAAAGAGAATTTACAGCGCCATGTTTATGTTATTACTCAAGAAATCACTAAAAACAAGTAAGAAAGTATGGTCGGTCAAGCCCGACCATATAATACCCTACACTAAGTAAAAGAGCAAAAACATTTTTCTTTTAAAATGTCAATAATTTATATTTTTGAGTGATTTTCTGAAGTGGGCCTTATATGGGGGCTATGACCAATTATGTACCGATCACCATGAAATTAGGTCGTGTGATTTGTGTCTATATGAAAGTTTACTATGTTGAATTTTGTGAGTATACCAACATTTTTAAGCGATTTATGCACGTTAAAGTGATTTTCGGAAGCGGGTCTATATGGGAGCTATGACTAATTATGGACCGATCGTAACAAAATTTGGTGACATGAATTTTGATATACAAAACTTATTTGGAGCGCAATTTGTGGAGATACATTTATAAGTTAAACATTTATGACCGATAAAGTCCAATTTCGGAAGGACATTTGTATGGGGGCTAGGTGAAATAATGGACCGATTTCAGCCAGTTTCAATAGGCTTGGTCCTTGGGCCGAAAAAATAATATGTACCAAATTTGATCGAAATATCTTCAAAATTGCGACCTGCGCACAAAGTTTACATGGACAGCCAGCCAGCCGACCAGACGGACCGACATCGTTTAATCGACTCAGAAAGTGATTCTAAGTCGATCGGTATACTTTAAGGTGGGTGTTAAACTAATATTTTTGGGCGTTACAAACATCTGCACAAACGCATAATACCCTCCCCACTATGGTGGTGTAGGGTATAAAAACACAACCACTTACTTGCAATTTTTGTTATAACTGGAGGGTCATTCGATAGGAATCGCAGTTTATATTCTGTATGTTAAGGCCCTACAAGCCTATTTAGTTAAACATATATTTAGGCTTATAACCAAATTATGGTCCTAGCGCCACGAGATGGCAAGAAAATATGGTTCGTCCCTGGTATTAGGAGTTAAAACTCGCTGATTTCGTGTTGGTTTTTTCTTCCTCCGGACTATTCCCTCGATGTTGTTTCCTTTACATATTTTTTATTTAATACTTGAAATTGTTCACTCAGGCCTAACATACCAATCACGAGACCAGTTCTGTGTCTATATCCTTCAATGTAGGCATATAAAAACCCTTAATATTGAGTTGGAAAGTATTTGGTTGCTACATTTTGGAGCTGCTAAACAAGGAAATATTCTTATTGAAAAATGTATAGTCTAAACAGGAAATTGTAGAATATTTTTTGAACTTTTTGAAAATTCTTACTAATAAAGGCTAAAAATTTTATCTTATGCGGTACATTTCTTCGTATCAATAAGTACTTGGTTAAGGAGAAAATCAAGTAAAAACTATTTTTAATACCCTTTATATTACGTAAAAAAAAGCACCAAAATTAACTAGAGTTTTATGTGGAAAACCTAGAAATCGGTACATTTTTGAACTTAATGTTTGCTGTCCAAACTTTAAAGAGTATTACTATCGAGCTTCTACTGTAGCTAAAATTCATCTAATATTCTTAAATTTCCTAAAATCTGATCGTAAATGGAATACAACTCCTATGTATGGGTATGTGTTCCTCAAAATATTTTTGGAATTTATCAACCTCATACAATATATCGTCCCCTCAATAAAACAATAGTGTATAAGCATATACACCATTATTTTTTTATTACTTAATAAGAATCTACATAACTGATTCTATATGTGGTCAAAATTTGGTGAAATTCTACTTCCACAAAGTGGGTCGATAGATCAATTGAAATATTACTTTTGTTCTAAATGTCTACACGCAGAGAAAAAACATGGTTGTGGTAACCATAAACTAAGAGCAACATATTATGATCAGATTTTTGCTTGTAGTCCAAAACATATTATGATCATTATTAGTATCATAAGATATCATAATATGTTCTGAAATAATCAAATTATGATAAAAATCAATCATAATATGTTTTGAAATAATCATATTATGATATAAATCAATCATAATATGACCCAAAGTCATCATATTTATGACAGAATTAAATCATATTATGATCCAAAATAATCATATTATTATTAAAATTTATTTTTGGAAATAAAAAATTTTAATAGGTTTTAGTTTTAAAGTACTAAATTCACAATAAAAATATTATTGATTAAATCAAATTTATTGTTATTCGCTCTAGGAAAGTTAAAGATAATATACAAATAAAACTTAGAGCGAATGGGAATTACAGACACTCAAAATTTACTTGTAAAAATATCATAGCTTAGACAAACACCAACACTCACAAATGGTGGGAAAACAGACAATTAAAAGTAAACATATTTTGTTTGCATGTTAAACATATTATGACTACATTTATTATTATTTTGTTGTTGTAAACATATTGTGTTAACATCTTAAACATATTATGACTACGCATATATAAACTTAACATTTAATGGTTGTACATAAAAATAATATGTTTACCTAATTATCATTATTTAGTTGTTCGAAAACCATATTCATATTTATAATTGCGATGAAAATATAAACGTTTACAGTAACTATAATATTGTTGAAATTAAATTAAAACAATAATTATATGTTTACGACAACAATATATTGTTACTATAAATGCAGATTTTGTGGTAAATTGGCCAGCAAACCACACAATAAACTGCAGAGGGAAAATTCTTCCTATGAAACTTACTTCAATTTAACTTTATTCGCATATGTTCATATTTTTATTGACAAAACTCTAAGGAATTGAACGTTTTATCTAAATTGTATATTGTAATCATTGAACATTGAAACAAATAATAATAGTTTTACTCAAACGAATTATTAATCAATTAATCGTTATTTTTGGAATTTGTATCTACATCTAACAAAAAAAAAAAGAAGGAAACAAAACAAAACACTTTAACCACAATAATGGCTACCATTAAGACAACAAAACAAATGGTTGGTTGCTCGACAGTAAATAATCAGGATAGACCATCGAAATCGACCAACTTAGATAAATATTAATGTACAAACACATAGACCTACAAGTACAAAATTGTCTTAATATTACCTGTTAACTGCATACAATCAACTAACAAAGACCAAATTTTGGCTTTGGTTTAAGGCATGGTGGGGATAGGTGCATTGTATTTGTGTATGTAAGTTTTGTTGATATAGATGGTCTCTATAAGGTTTTAGTTAATGTAAGCGAGTTTGTATAAATAGTAGAAATGAACATTAAGATGGACCTTATTTTACAGTTTTTGGAATATCGATACACCCAATGTCTGAAATTGTTCTACGTCAGGTAAGAAAATAAGCGCCAGCCTAATGTACATCCATACATACATACAATGTGTTTATTTATATTGATGAGTTCTTGTGTGGTGGTAGTTTTCCTATTGACACACATAAATACTCTTACAGAAAGGAGTATTTATCCTTATGTGTAGTTTTGTATGTACTGGACTCTTTGTTTAAGCATTTCTTATACAGTCTATAATCTTGGTGTAATTACTTTATAGGTTTTGGTTCAAATTAACGACAGTAGACTGAAAAGTCTTGTTATTAACTTGAATTGTTTTGGGATTTTTCATCGTACCCCTCGTACACCTGCATAATCTTACACATACAGCATGATTTGTTTGCTGCTGCATTAATTCCATTTTGTATTCATAGAGTGAATGAATGACTTAGACAAACGTTCTAAAAGTTTCCTCTACAAAAGTTTATTTTCTCTTTCTCTCTTTGTCTTTGGTGTTCGTGGTAACCACATGCCGCATACCGCAAATGTCATAAATCATAATAACCAACTAAGTGCAACTAGCTGTAGCAGAAGCCCACGTAAAAGCAGCAGGCAGTAGCAGTAAATTCAGGCAGCCACATTAAATTGCAAAATGGTTATTAAAATACAGGCAATACAAAATAAAGTGTTTTTAATGAATAATAAAATTTATATTATTTTTTTTGGGAAATTTGTTTAATAGATTTTAACACAAAAGCAAATTAGAGAATAAAGAGCTATTCAAAGAATTTTATGCTGAATTTGTCATTTCTTTCCAAATATAACAACTTTGAAGCTGAGGTTAATGAATATTAAATTTTAGGCAAATGTCAGGCTATTTTTTAAATATTGTTGGATTTATTTTCAACAATATAATCAATAAATTTTGGATAACAACTCATGGTTATTTAGCTTGTTACATCAATATTTGGATGTAGCTTTGCTATTTAAAATTACAGCCTCTTTTATAAAACTCTGTTTAGTCGTCTATGCAAATGTTGTGGTTATATCTCTGAATTTATGTATTTCAACAAAGAACCAACGGATATGCATTATTTTTTTATGTTTAAGTTTATGTTTTCATTGTAATTGTCTGTTTCCTTTTAATAACAATGAAAATGTAAACTGATTTTTTTTAATGGCTACTCCCTGAACAATTAAAATAAATTGCAAACTTCAAGTAACATTACTGTGCAATTAACATAATGTGGTTCCTTTATAAAGAACCAGTTTTAAAATAATCGTGGATCTTTTCATATATTCAGGTTTACGGCAATCCATTTTAATCATAAAGTTTTAAATTAATACTCCCAAATTTAAAGCAATCGTGGTTCTTTTAATACTCCCAGTTTTAAAGCAATCGTGGTTCCTCAAATACTCCCAGTTTTAAAGCAATCCTTGTTCCTTTAACACTCCCAGATTTAAAGCAATCGTGGTGCCTTTAATACTACCAGCTTTAAAGCAATCGAGGTTCCTTTAATACTACCATCTTAAAAGAAATCGTGGTTCCTTTAATACCCAAAGTTTTAAATCACTCCTGGTTCCTTTAATACTCCCATCTTTAAAGCAAACGTGGTTCCTTTAATAGTCTCATCTTAAAAGCAATCGTGGTTCCTTTAATACCCAAAGTTTTAAATCACTCCTGGTTCCTTTAATACTCCCATCTTTAAAGCAAACGTGGTTCCTTTAATAGTCTCATCTTAAAAGCAATCGTGGTTCCTTTAATACTCCCATCTTTAAAGCAATCGTGGTTCCTTTACTACTACCAGTTTTAAAGCAATCGTGGTTCCTTCGTGTAATACACAAAGTTTTAAATCATTCCTGGTTCTTTTAATACTCCCAGTTTTAAAGCAATCGTGGTTCCTTAAATACTCCCACATTTACAGCAATCGTGGTTCCTTTAATACTCCGAGTTTTAAAGCAATCGTGGTTCCTTAAATACTCCCATATTTAAAGCAATCGTGGTTCCTTTAATACTCCCAGTTTTAAAGCAATCGTGGTTCCTCAAATACTCCCACATTTAAAGCAATCGTGGCTCCTTTAATACTCCGAGTTTTAAAGCAATCGTGGTTCCTTAAATACTCCCATATTTAAAGCAATCGTGGTTGCTTAAATACTCCCAGTTTTAAAGCAATCGTGGCTCCTTAAATACTCCCAGTTTTAAAGCAATCGTAGTTCCTTAAATACTCCCAGTTTTAAAGCAATCGTGGTTCCTTAAATACTCCCAGTTTTAAAGTAATCGTGGTTCCTTAAATACTCTCAGTTTTAAAGCAATCGTGGTCCCTTAAATACTCACAGTTTTAAAGCAATCGTGGTTCCTTTAATACTCCCAGTTTTAAAGCAATCGTGGTTCCTCAAATACTCCCAGCTTTAAAGCAATCGAGGTTCCTTTAATACTCCCAGTGTTAAAGCAATCGTGGTTCCTTTAATACTCCTAGTTTTAAAGCAATCGTGGTTCCTTAAATACTCCCACATTTAAAGCATTCGTGGTTCCTTTAATACTCCCAGTTTTAAATCAATCGTGGTTCCTTTAGTACTCCCAGTTTTAAAGCAAACGTGGTTCCTTAAATGCTCCCACATTTAAAGCAATCGTGGTTTCTTAAATACTCCCAGTTTTAAAGCAATCGTGGTTCCTTAAATACTCCCAGTCTTAAAGCAATCGTGGTTCCTTAAATACTCCCAGTTTTAAAGCAATCGTGGTTCCTTAAATACTCCCAGTTTTAAAGCAATCGTGGTTCCTTAAATACTCCCAGTTTTAAAGCAATCGTGGTTCCTTAAATACTCCCAATTTTAAAGCAATCGTGGTTCGTTAAATACTCCCAGTTCTAAAGCAATCGTGGTTCCTTAAATAGTTCCACATTTAAAGCAATCGTGGTTCCTTAAATAGTCCCACATTTAAAGCAATCGTGGTTCCTTAAATACTCCCACATATAAAGCAATCGTGATTCCTTTAATACTTCTAGTTCTGAAAGTTTGAACGGATACTTAAATCGTCAAATTGACGTCACGTGTTACAAAATACTATCACTTAATAACGAAGTACATTAACAAAACTTTCTTGGTTGTTTCTTGAGAAAATTATTTTTGATGGATAATTTGAGAATCATTCATTCAAACACTGTAATTAATGTGACTAATATGTTGTCTATACAAACAAATGAAAAAATAGAATAAGTATTGTGTCAATTTGTCAATTAAGATTAAGTGTCAATACAAGAAATGTGATTTGTATAACAAAAAGTTCATTAATTAGTAAAGGTTAACATGAGAATATAATTATAACTTACAACTTAAATACAAATATAAATAGCACCAACTTAAAAAAATTAAGCTCTATTCATTTAAAACGTGAATGGCCAATATATAAATACGCATATTGCTACAAATGCCAACAATTGTTGAAATCCTTTTATCAGCTTTAAAAGGAATATCCTACTTAAAATGGAAATTACTTATAATTATTATTCAAATGCTTTCCAATATGTGTGAATATAATCCAAATTTATGCTCTTAAATCTTGAAACGAATTACGAACCATTACAAATAAATTCGGTTAAATTCGATAAATTTAATCATATACATAATTAAAAATGTGTTAACTGTATTGCTAAATACCAAAAAAGGTCACAGCAGACATATGAAAAAGGACGAAACAGATTAAAAGGATTTAAACCAAATTTAGGTTGCTACAATTATATAATTACCTGCACACATATGTATGAAATTGTGTCTGAGTGTATGATACAAACATCTGTACAATAAAATTAAATGTTTAACATGAATAATATTCAAAAAGGTTTGCAAAAAAATGTCTGGGCTACAAGTACCTTACATTTAAGAGTACTTAATGACAAGTTTTACACAATTTTAGATAAGTATTAAACAGACAACATTTTTCCATATTTTTATTTAGTTCACTAAACTTTTAAATGTTGCACACTTCTTTTTAAACATCAAAAAGGTAGTAACGTTTTGAAGATATCAATTCTTAACTTTACACGAATTTCGATAGTTGCTCCACTTTTTGCCCAAATATACTTCCAGTTTTAAAGCAATTGTGGTCCCTTTATTAGTCCTAGAGTTTAGGCAATTGTGGACTTTTTATTAGTCCCAAACTTAATTCCTTTATACGTCCCAATTTTAAAGTTATTGTACTGCATTTATTAGGCCCGTACATGGTTCTCTTATTAGTCCTCGCTTTAAAGCAATCGTAGTTCGTTTATTAGTCCCCGGTATAAAGCAATAGTGGTCCTTTTATTAGTCCCAGTTTTAAAACAATCGTGGTTCTTTTATTAGTCCCAGTTTTAAAACAATCGTGGTCCTTTTATTAGTCCCAAACGTGGTTATTTTATTAGTCCCAGTTTTAAAACAATCGTGTTCCTTTTATTAGTCCAAAACGTGGTTCTTTTATTAGTCCCAGTTTTAAAACAATCGTGGTTCTTTTATTAGTACCAAACGTGCTTCTTTTATTAGTCCCAGCTTTAAAACAATCGTGGTCCTTTTATTAGTCCCAAACGTGCTTCTTTTATTAGTCCCAGTTTTAAAACAATCGTGGTCCTTTTATTAGTCCAAAACGTGGTTCTTTTATTAGTCCCAGTTTTAAAACAATCGTGGTTCTTTTATTAGTACCAAACGTGCTTCTTTTATAAGTCCCAGCTTTAAAACAATCGTGGTCCTTTTATTAGTCCCAAACGTGCTTCTTTTATTAGTCCCAGTTTTAAAACAATCGTGGTCCTATTATTAGTCCCAAACGTGGTTATTTTATTAGTCCCAAACGTGGTTCTTTTATTAGTCTCAGTTTTAAAACAATCGAAGTGATTTTATTAGTCTCAAACATGGTTCTTTTATTAGACCCAGTTTTAAAGCAATTATAGTCGCTTAATTAGTACCAAACGTGGTCCTTTAATTAGCCCCTGTTGAAAAAGTTCCCTCATTCTTTTGATGTCTGCCAAAGTATCTTAAAATATTTTACAACTTTACATCAATAGCAAAAAAATAAAATAAGAAAACGAAAATGAAAATTATTTTTAATAACGTATCACAGAAATGTAATCCTCTTAGAAACATAACTCAAGAAAAATAAACTTTAACTTAACTACTATAATTTTGAGTTGAAAGACATTTTAATATTTCTTATTTCATTTGCTGTTGCTTATTTTAAATGTCAAGTCTAATTAATATTTTTATATTTATTTCCGTTTCCTTAAAAGCATGATATTAAAAGCTAATTTGGTTGTAGACAAATTTCGCTGTATAAATTAAGATTAATAATGGTTATTAAACAAAAAAATTCTTCAGAAACTAAGTAGACATGAAGCGCCACATAAAATCATTAGGAAAATTCATTAAGAAAAATTCTTTTAATAATAATAAATCTGACTATGTATTTGCTCAATTTGAAATGATTCATATAAAAGCAAACATCATAAGTAAGTCATCATAATTAGTCACAACAACAAAATAATGATGGAAACTTCCGGCCACTTTATGTTGTTTTTTTTTTGGTTTTGTTTTGTATCCATTAAACCTGCTAGTACCTAGCCACCTTTTGTGAGTGCTTGGCCAAATACCAGACAGTTTTCTAGCCAGCCCATCAGTTATATTTTAATTCATTTTTTCGTTTAGTTACTCATTCCGTTATTTATGCCAAGATTAAATCAGTTGCAAAAAAAAAATATTTCCAGCAATCAAATGGCTTTTCAAATGTAAAGAAATTCTGTTACAGAAATTTAGTTGCAAGTACTTTGTATGGTTGTGTCAAGTATCTGTGTAGTGGGTGTCTAAATGAGTTTTCTGTGGGATGATTACCTCATTATTATGATCCTGTAGTCTTGCTCGCTGAAATGAAAACCACAGAACGTCATTAATTGTATGAGTGCAAAGATTTGGCCAGAAATTGCCAACTGTGAAGAGATACTTTACTTTAAGTATCACAGCATGTAAAAATTAAAAAAAAATATATTTTTTCTTTAGTTCGCTCTCAATAAAAATTTTAAAGTTAGTTATCAAATTTAAAGATTTGGGGGTATGAGAAGAATTAGGAATGCTATGGAACTGAATAAGGAGCCACGAATAGTGGGACTAACTCTATATGAATTATAAATACTTGTATTGACGCGATTGCCTTGAAACTGGAACTAATAGAAGAACCATGATTCTTTTAAAATTGGGACTAATTGGAGAACTGTGACTAGGGATGCCAAACGGGACTGGGTTTTACAAATCCCGGGATTCGTGATTTTAGAAATGTAAATCCCGGGATCCCGGTGCTATATTCGGCTGTGCCGAATTTTATATACCCTTCACCAAATTATACTTCAAAATTTTAAATATTTTTAGGTAAACAAAATTTAATTCTTTTTCCAGTTGTTTTTTTAATTTTTTGGAAAAAAAAATTTTACGTTGTCAATAAATAATTTGTATATAATGATATTAACATAAATTTCGATATAAGTCATTCATTCATAAATGCTAATCAAGTCTCCATTGATGGTGGGTATACGAGATTCGGCGAGATTAGAATTATAAGTGTGCTGAAATTTAGCTTTCTAGGTATTTTAGAAGCTTGAAAAATCTTCCTGAAAATATCAAAAATCTTGTAATATTCCGGGATTCGTTAATCCCGAAAAATCCCGGGATTTGTGAAAAAGAATCCCGGGATCGGGATTTCGGTATTGGCATACCTAACTGTGACTACTTTAAAACTGGGACTAATAAAATAACTGAGTTTGGACTGATAAAAGAACCACAGTTTCATTAAACAGGGGTTGTAAAAGAACCCTGTTTGGGATTAAACACAGCTCCGCAATTATTTTAAAACTTGGACTAATAAAATAACTACGTTTGGGACTAATAAAAGAACCACGTTTAAGACTAATAAGAGGATCACGATTGTTTAAATAGAACCACTTTTGGGACCATTAAAAGGACCACGATTGTTTTAAAACTGGGACTAATAAAAGAACCTCGTTTGGACCAATAAAAGGACCACGATTGTTTTAAAATTAGGACTAATAAAATAACCACGTTTAAGACTAATAAAAGACTGTTTAAAAAGAACCACGTTTGGGAACAATAAAAGGAAACGACTAATAAAAGAAACACGTTTGAGACTAATAAAAGGACCACGATTGTTTTAAAACTGGGACTAATAAAAGAACCACGTTTGAGACTAATAAAAGGACCCCGATTGTTTAAAAAGAACCACGTTTGGGACCAATAAAAGGACAACGATTGTTTTAAAACTGGAACTAATAAAAAGAACCACGATTGTTTTAAACTGGGACTAATAAAAGAACCACGTTTGAGACAAATAAAAGGACCCCGATTGTTTGAAAAGAACCACGTTTGGGACCAATAAAAGGACCACGATTGTTTTAAAACTGGGACTAATAAAAGGACCACGATTGTTTTAAAATTGGGACTAATAAAATAACCACGTTTGGGACTTATAAAAGGACCACGATTGTTTTAAAACTGGGACAAATAAAAGAACCACGTCTGGGACCAATAAAAGGACCACGATTGTTTAAAAACTGGGACTAATAAAAGGACCACGTCTGGGACCAATAAAAGGATCACGATTGTTTAAAAAGAACCACGTTTGGGACTTATAAAAGGACCACGTCTGGGACCAATAAAAGGATCACGATTGTTTAAAAAGAACCACGTTTGGGACTTATAAAAGGACCACGTCTGGGACCAATAAAAGGATCACGATTGTTTAAAAAGAACCACGTTTGGGACTTATAAAAGAACCACGATTGTTTTAAAACTGGGACGAATAAAAGAACCACGTATGCGACCAATAAAAGGACCTCGATTGTTTAAAAAGAACCACGTTTGGGACTTATAAAAGGACCACGATTGTTTTAAAACTGGGACGAATAAAAGAACCACGTCTGGGACCAATAAAAGGACCAAGATTGTTTAAAAACTGGGACTAATAAAAGAACCACGTTTGAGACTAATAAAAGGACCACGATTGTTTAAAAAGAACCACGTTTGGGAACAATAAAAGGAAAGGACTAATAAAAGAACCACGATTGTTTTAAAACTGGGACTAGTAAAAGGAACATGATTGTTTTAAAATTGGGACTAATAAAAGAACCACGTTTGGGACTTTTAAAATGACCACGATTGTTTTAAAACTGGGACTAATAAAAGGACCACGTTGGGACTAAAACAAGGACTACGATTGTTTTAAAATTGGGACTAATAAAAGAACCACGTTGGGAAGCAGACCAATAAAAGTACCAACATTGGCTTAAAACTTGGACTAGTAACTGTACCACAATTATTTTATTACTGGCACTGATAAAAGTAAACTGTGACAATTAAAAAATGGCTATTATTTTACAATAAAGAATATTAAAAGTACCAAAATACAGAGAACATAGGGCCAGTACTTTTAATTTTGTTATCCATACAATTTTGAATCAATCATATAATCTCACATTCTACTACATTTTAACATATGTATGGATTATTGTATATTCTATTGACGTTATTTATCAATGCGTTTAAACCCACTTGTTTTATTACACCAAAGTGTTGTTATTATTATTATAATATTGTATTAACCGGCTGTATTAAACACATTTCATGCTTAATGATGCTGAAATCTTTTATGTCAAACGTTTTTCAACAAAACACAAAATCAACTTCCATAACAAACAAACTACTTGAAGAACTCGTCAATTTGTGCTCTTCTTTCATTTAGATATTTTATTTTTGTTCTTCGTTTTTGCAAAATCTATGACCAAAGAAATAAAAATTGATGTCGTTTAAATTGTCATCAATAACTTTGGACTACAATGGTAATAATAATGTAATCTAAGCCCCACAACAACAAGAACGATGACATCAATTATCATTTGGCTAAAATCCAATGACACACAAAACTCATCTAGTTTTGTTATATATTTCTCTTTTCATACTTTTCAACACTAAAACACAAAAGCCTCAATTCTTCAACGTCATTATCATCTTTATCAACATTTTGCCCAAATAAAAGAAACTCATCAAGTATGACAGTAAAGTCACTTATTATAAAGACCAAAGAAGCAACAACAATCATTGTTATATAAAGTATTATTAAATACAACAACTGCAATAAAAAGGAAAACATTTTTATTTTTTATTTTTGTTGAAACACAAACCATTTATTAAAGAAGATGAAATCTAAACAAGTGAAACTAACTAGAACAAAAAATCAACTTAAATGTAAATGAAAACTCTTAGTGACAGCCCAAAGAAACTTTGGAACAGCAACAAAAGCAACAACAACAGTCGTCCTAATGGGTGATAATTAGAAAATCCTTCGGTAATAGATAACAACAACAAAAAAAAGTAGTAACCAACTCAAGGATAATTTTAATGAAAATGTAAATAGAAAATAGACAATAATCAAAGTGTTGGGTTGTAGTAATAATGGCAGCGTCATTCGGCGGCTTGTAACTGTAGCAGTGACCAATAAAACCTTGATAATCAGCTATTTTGTGACAAATTTTACATAAATGAAAGATGACAGATAAGATGTAATGATGGCAAGGGTGGCAATGATGAGACTGATAATGAGGAAATTGTTAGCATTTGAACACCATTTACAGAAAAGAAGTGAATTAAGTGATTTCTAATAAATTTTCTAATTATTAGAAGGACAAAATTGAAGAGCTGTCAAAGGATTAAAATATTGTAAAGTATGTGGTAACCTACGCCATTATGCTATTTGTTTGGCAAAAAATTTTACCAAATATTGTTTGATGGACTTTTAGCTATATTAGTGCCATATATAAATAAGCCGTATCACCAAGCATATTTTGAAGGACCACTAATTTTCAAAATTGTTGGACTACATAAAACCGTAGCTATCAATTATCTCTTATAGCTTAGGAGATATTCGCAAATTCTCAGCGAGTTGTTACTTTTCAAAAATGTATATAACTTGACAATTAAAAAATTCATGGAATACTTTTTTGAAAAATATGACAAAAAATGCTTTTTATTGAGTTTTTGCATAGATACAAATTTTTCAAATTGAAATAAAATTTTGATTTATGAATATTTTTTAATGAAATTTTACACTTATATAGACTTTTTTATTGAAAATGAAAAAATAAAAACAAATTTTGAAATTTATAATCAGGAATCCCGAAATTCCCAAAAAAGTATTGAAAAATTCCAAAAATGGTATTTTTCGGTTTTTGGCTATAATATCCATACCACGGGAGGGGTTATCGGAACCCATTACAAAATGATTAAGAACATATTGGACCATCTAAAATAGGTTACTATATTTTGATATCGAGTATGCGATTTGAGAATTTTTGCCCTAAAGTTGAATTTTACATAAAAAATAGGCATTTTTTGAATGGACCTGATCCCGTCGGTATCAAAAATTAGAAATGTTTTTTTCATTTAAAATATTTGGCGTAAAGTTAGCTTTTCAAAAAGTACAAATTCATTATACATCCTCTTAGAAAATTTTTAGATAACTTAAAATGAATAAAAGTACTTTTTTCTCCAAAAAATTGCGAAAAATCGCCTTTTTTAATTTTTTTAAATTCAAGTGCATGTAACTTTTGACTCAGTCATGATTTTTAAACACTTCTTTTTTTATTTGATATATACATCTATTGTTAATCCTATAAAAGAAAAATGGATAAAATCGGGGAATATTTGGAACCGCGGTCACCAAAAATCTGGAGTGTGGTGGGTAAAAATGTTGAAAATTAAATTTTCAAATGCGAATATCTCCTAAGCTATAAAAGATAACTGATAGCTACGACGAGGTTTTATGTAGTACTCGACGAGGAGATTCTATAATGTGTAAAATCGGAACACATACGAAGAAATAGGATCATTTTAAAAATTGAACATACCCGAGGTGTCCTACTTTGGGAACCCCTGGTCCCGCTCCTGGTGGGCTCATGAGGTCCAAATTCAAAACTTAAACTCGACTACACTTCCTCTTTGCGTATGTGAAATTTCATTCAAAGGGTAAGGGTTTAGAATTCTCATACCACTGTGCGTTGGTAATACAATCGAATCTATACTGTTTAGTCCGTGTGTTTTTCCAAAAGTCTTTATTTGTTGCAAAGTGTAATTAGTCACAGCTCCCATATAAGGCCCACTTCTGAAAATCACTTTTTCAAATCTCCATTTGCGTACACAAAAAATAAATAAAATCCAGCAAGCGTTTCAGGGGAAACTAATTTTCTCTTTTACTACTTTTTACTTGAAACAAACAAATTTCCTAGTAAAAATAGCAAAATTAAAAATGTTTGAATTTTTGGAAATAAATTTAATACAATTTGTTTTCTATTTTTCCAAAGAATGGCATTAAAACAATATTTGCTAGGATTTCGTTAGTTTACTTTTAATATTTTTGAGAATAACTAAGAAATGTATTCGAACTAAGCTGCTGTTGTATGTTGAAATAGACCGTAACTTCTCCTGGAATTGTTTCTTTTATTACAAAACGTTTTCGTTAAACTCTTTAATTACCAGATATTCTTTCTCTGTTTAAAAACTTTTCCAAAATAGGGTTAACATGGAAAAAAAGTATTTTTTTTATTTTAAATTTGTATGACTTAAAAATGCGGAATTTTCTCGAATTCTTGTGAACTTTTTGAAACATTTTTACAAAATAAATTTGTCCAAAGTATTGACCTTTACCCTCTCTGATAATTCCGAGACAAAAGAACTACTTTTCATTTGAGGACAAGAACGAATCAAGTCAATTTCGGATCTGAAGTGAAGCGTATGCCAGAGAGAGCTTTCAGCCCACTCGGACGGGGCATGGTCTGGACAAAAAAAAAAGTGAGACAAAACTTAACAACCACTTCATTCTTAATACTTTTGAATAGGAATTTTAACATGTGGTCGATCGTTGTCATGATGGAATATTACGGTTTCATGTCTGGCCGAATATTGTGAGCGTTTTTCGGTCAATCCTCACTTCAATCGAGTCAGATGCGTTCGATACAGGTTCCCTGTGATGGTCTACCAAGATTTCAGCAGCCCATAATAGCTAGGACCCTTTTGGTCCCACCAAATACAGAGCATTACCTTAGCGTCATGGATATTTGGCTTTGATGTAGATTCGACTTGTTGGCCGGGCTTCAAATATGATATCCTACCCTTCGGGTTATTGTAATGGATCCAATTTGTATCATAAGTAATGTTTCGGGGCAAAAATTAGTTTCTTTTATAGCGTTCAAGCAGCATTTCGGACATGCAAAATCGTCTTTCAAGGTCTCTCGGCTTCAATAGGTGTGGTACCCAATTTCTCTGCTTTTGGATGAATCCTGCTACTGGCAAACGTTTTGAAATTAGTGACTAAGTAGCTCCCAATGACTTTGCAGTTTGACAACAATTTTAATGGAGCAATGCCTCCAATTCTTGGTCTTCAAACTTTTTTGGCTGGCCTGTGCGATCTTTCGTCTCATCTCTCATCTAACGCCAGTTGAAACCAATGGAACACATTCACCATAAGCTTTGTAGGCCAATCGTTGGTATCCATATCAGCGAATTCACGAAAAAAGACAGCTGGCCAACGTCTTTCTGATAGACATATGGACCGATGATGCCGACAAACCAAAATGCGTCAATTTTGTTTGTTGACATAGCCATTCATCCAGAAATAGGCAACCAGCCGGGGTATGCTTAGTCTGTCCAGGTTCTTCAAAGGTCTGCTGCCTTTGATATCTTTACCACGGAGCTGCCTTGAATCTTTGGAATATCTCTGTTCATGGGCGAAGCTTCTAATAGAGAATTCGACGAGATAAACGCCTCGAGATAAATTCTTCAGCTCACGTCGGCTAACTACAACTTGTTGACTATACTATGTGTACATTTATCTAGTCGGAGATAAATGCTTCGGCTCTCGGTCGGCTAATGACTAATTGTGCGAAAATGCAGTTTATAGATGCAATCCGAGGAGATAAATTCAGCAGCACTCGGCTAACTACAGCTTATTGGCTATGACTAGCTAATGAGTGCAATCCGACGACATAAATGCTTCGTCTCTCGGTCGGCTAACTATGGATTTTAACTACGCACAGTGGTATGAGAATAAAAAAGAGGGAAATAAATCTGTAACTTCTAAACGCCGTTTTGAATGAAATTTCACATGCGAAAAGAGGAAGTGTAGTCGAGTTTTTAGTTCTCAAAGTAGGACACCTCGGGTATGTTCAATTTTTAAAATGATCCTATTTCTTCGTAGCTTAGGATATATTCGCATTTGAAAATTTAATTTTCATCATTTTTACCCACCCTACACCAGTTTTTTGGTGACCGCGGTTCCAAATATTCTCCGATTTTATCCATTTTTCTTTTATAGGATTAACAATAGATCTATATATCAAATAAAGAAAATCAAATTTAAAAATCATGACTGAGTCCAAAGTTACATGCATTTGAATATAAAAAAATTAAAAAAGGCGATTTTTTCCAATTTTTTTTGGGAAAAAAGTACTTTTATTCTTTTTAAGTTATCTAAAAATTTTGTAAGAGGATGTATAATGAATTTGTACTTTTTGAAAAGATAACTTTACGCCAAATATTTTAAATGAAAAGAACATTTATAATTTTTGATACCGACGGGATCAGGTCCATTCAAAAAATGCCTATTTTTTATGTAAAATTCTACTTTAGGGCAAAAATTCTCAGATCGCATACTCGATATCAAAATATAGTAACCTATTTTAGATGGCCGAATAAGTTCTTAATTATCTTGTAAAGAGTACCGATAACCCCGCCCCTATTATGGATATTATAGCCAAAAAACGAAAAAATCTCATTTTTGGGATTTTTCAAGATTTTTTTGGGAATTGCGGGATACTTGATAACAAATTTCAAAATTTGTTTTTATTTTTCCATTTTAAATAGAAATATCTACATAACTGTGAAATTTCATTTAAGAATATTCATAAATAACAATTTTATTTCAATTTGAAAAATTTGTATCTATGCAAAATTCAATAAAAAGCATTTTTTGTCATTTTTTTCAAAAAAGTATTCCATGAATTTTTTAATTGTCAAAAGTTATATACATTTATGAAAAGTAGACAAAATCCTCTATCCATTGATATATAACATGTCTACCTTAAGAATTGGGAATTATATATATTGTATTAGAACTAATTATGTTAGTATGATGTATTGATTTTTGTAACTACACGTTACAGTACATTAGGGTCAATTTCCAACTGCTCCAGGACTCGTTCAGCGAACACAAATGATTGTTGTTGAACGCTATATCCGTCTATGGTAATTTGGCAAAACAAACTAAATAAATGACTGCCAATTCGACAGATGTAGCCTTAGCAATATAACCGCTATCAACCAAAGTTCCGAAATTTGACTTTTGATAGCGGCTATTGGAAGACCCTTTACAGCCAAGTGCGTAATATTTTATACATCAAATTAATTACACTAATACGTATACACAACGAAAATGGTGTAATTACTATTACTATAGTAGTAATATACAATACTAGAATAACAAAATTACCGACCACCGACTACTAAATACTAAGTATCAACTACAAAACTACACCACCACAATTACAATTGTGTTTATTGCCATGGAAAATGAAAATGAAAATTTTATGTTTATTTCGTATAATCAGATCTTCTTCGTTCGAGGTCATCTTAACATTTTGCACATAATTACAAAACTAACTACACTAACAATTTAACGTATTTAATGACAAGACTTAATAACTACCACACAGTTACAATTACTGACAACTACTTAATGCTACAACTACTAATTTTCGTACGGACGACTACTACTACTACTCGTGCTACTACTTAGTAGTCACTACTTACCGCAGCAGCAGCAGCAAACAAACAAACAAACAGTTCGTAATAATAACTATAAAAATAATAATGATAAAAATAATAATAGTAATGACAACAGTAATTTGTAATTAATTTTGATAATCAAAAGGGGACATCAAATGACAATGAAATAATTCATGTGGGTGAGTGAGTGAGAGAAAAAGAAAGAGTGAATAAGCGAAAGAGTAAAAGGGTCATAATTAAATTAATGACACTCTGGCTCACTCATACAAATACTGAAATGCAAATGAGTGTTGAAGTATTGACAATTTATCCTTTTTTTTATTTTATTTTTTGCATTTGAAATATTTATGTATATCAATTATTGGGGGATAGAAATATACATAGTTAAATGTTGCTCAGTGTGCAATTTAAAAAATTATAATTTTTTTGGAATTCTTAAATATGTTAAAGTATGTTGAAAATATGTATGTATATTGAATTTATTATTTAAATATTTATAAACGGGAGCCGATTGATTTGTAGAAAATCATTTATCTAGTTCTCCCGATTTGGTTAGTTTAATATTTTTTTTTGTCACTAGAAAATATCATGCATTTTAATGTTATTGGGAACTAAATATGTTTAGTGGTCCGTAGAAAATATTGGGTATATGACTTAAAAATGCGGTATTTACAATAAATGGCGCATGTTTTGAACGCGGTTTTTGTGTTTAATAAATTATAAGTTATTTTAAAAGGTACATATCTGGTATTTATTCTAACGTAGTTGTTGAACATTATAGTTTAAACAACAAAGTTTTTTTTTCGCTTCGAAAATGTTGAATTTTTACCAACGAATCGTCATATTCGGCTGTGCCAAATCTTAGTCTTCACCAAATTATAATTCAAAATACAAATTTTAAATATTTTTAGGTAACCAAAAATTTTTTTTTCCAAAGTTTTTTTTAAATTTTTTGAAAAATTTTTTTTCGTTTTGAAATTTTTTTTTTTAAATTAAAAAAAAATTCGGGTTAAAAATGATTTTTTCCGATTTTGACCCACTGTAGGTCCAACTTACTATGGTCATGAAATATCTCTCATTAGATATCCATATTGTCTATATTAAGGTCAAAAATAGGTCAAAAATCGAGGTTGTCCTGGTTTTTTTTCCTTATATCTCAGCCATTTACGGACCGATTTTACTGATAGGAAATTTCTCGAAAGCATGTCTGACAGAATTATTTAAGATTTGGATACGGAAGATATCTGGGGTCTTCAGAAAATTGATTTCAACAGACCGACGGACAGACAGACAGACAGACGGGCATGGCTTAATCGACTCCTTAATGTATAAGGATTCAGAATATATGTATGTATATACTTTATAGGGTCGGAAAATTATATTGCGGAAATTACAAACGGAATGACAAACTTATATATACCCTTCTCACGAAGGTGAAGGGTATAAAAAGAGTGCAGCTAAAGCACACCGATTTCTCTTCATAGCTTATGGTGAATGTGTTCCATTGGTTTCAACGTATGAGAGAAGGTTTGTGTGGTTTATAACTTTGGTTCCATATGAATTGAAACATTAAAACATGATTTTGAATGTCCGATGCTTGACCGCAACAAAACCAAATCAGTTTTGCAACAATGAAAAATGGATCCATTACGATAGCCCAAATTGAAAGAGATCGTATATGAAGCCCGCCCGCCAAACAGCCGAATCGACATTAAAGCCAAATATCAATGGTGTTAAGGCAATTCTCTGTATTTCGTGGAAGCAAAAGGATTCTATCTATTATGAGCTGCTGAAATCTGACCAGACTATCACAGACAATCTGTTCCAACTGGTTCGTTTGAAACGAGCATTGGCCGAAAAACGCCCAGAACATGGATCTGTAATATTCCATCATGACAACGCTCGGCCACATATTGAAATACCTGTAGAAAAGTATTTAGAATAAAGTGGTTGGGATGTTTTGCTTCACCCGCTTTATAGTCGAGACCGTGCCACGCCCGACTACTATTTGTTTCGATCGTTCCAGAACGCTCTCTGGGATACACTTCACTTTGGAACAAAGTATCCGATATTGGTTTGATTCGTTCTTGGCCTCAAAAGAAGGCAGTTCTTTTGGCTCGGAATATATATGTTGCCAGAAAGGTGGGAAAAAGTAGCAGAGGTAAATTCGAGTTTTAGTTTTGACGATGGACTTCGTAGTTTAGGCAACGCAAATATCGAGTAAACTCGGACCCTTCGGACTCTTCATTTGAACTAGAGAAGAAAACTAAAAACCTCACTCTCCAATACGGAGGACTTTGTAACTTCTAGTAATTATAGATGTAAAAAGTCTAATAAAGTTTCTACTAAGATATTCTAACTCATATAGGGTTTATGTTGGGGTTATTCTTAAAGGGTTGAGTGATCGTATACCACCTTTAAACACCCATTCATCAATCATATTCGGTTAATTCCACGGTTAAGCCCAAGAACGACCTGTTTGTCGAGCAGTCATCAACAATTTCATTTTCCCAGACCATATGACCTGGCATAATATGATGACTATGTTAGACCAGTGAACAGATGAAACCGTGAAGACATTTCGACATAATGTTGAAGTTGGAAGCCTTCATTACTACAAAATTATCCACGTTGAACATATCAATCATATACTATTCACATATTCTTCTTGCGACAGTATCGATGGCATACATTTCAGCTTTGGAAACAATTCATGTACCCACCAGTTTGATAAAAAACAAAATGACGAGTTCATTAGAGAAAATTCCCGACCCAGTGTCCATTTCAGTCACTATAGACTGAGATCGCGACGCCATTTATTTTCAAGTTTATGTTTTGACGATAAATCTCACTGAGTCCCACATTCTAAAATGGAAATATTTTGTTTAAAGTCTCATTTTACAAATCTTAGTAAACCTTTAAATTCGCTTCGCTTACTGCTTTCCTAACACATAAATTATATGTCAATCAAATTAACTACAATCTTTAGAAACTTATTGTGGCAAAAAGCCTTCTCACAAATTTCACTTGTGTAACATACGTTCTACTAAGAAATTAAAGAATTATATCAATGTATATTTATATACAACTTGCGCATAAATTTAGTCAAATGTAACTTACTAAGACAATTAATGTCTTTTGTTTCGCCCCTTCAGCACACCCACTCACGTACTTTGTCTCTAATCCCATATATTTGTATAAGGTTTGAAGTGTAATTTGAACTTTGAAATGTGAACAATATGTTGGTGATGATTTTTGGTTTTTCAAAATGTTGGTTACGTCTTAAGATTCAAATACAATGCAGACAGCCAGTGGACACAAAACAATGATAGGCAGGGAGACAGACAAAGAATCAGACTGAGGATACATTGACTTTAAAACCGAAGCCATACAGACATATACAAATCCATTATAGGAAACCTCATATGAATGTATATGTGTTCTCGATTCTTGTACACGTACTGCATTGTAATATTAGTTGAAATTAGAATTATATCTCTTGCTGGTATCAACAAATATTTAGGCAATTTCATTGTTACATTGAGAATGACATCTTTCCTACTCCCTCGATAGAGCTCACTGGCTCACTCCCCACATTACATTACTATTTTGCTTACAGTTGTACCCGTTTAAATGTTGCACAATGGGAATTTACAGTAGTTTTTACAAAATTCAATAAATAAATCATTTTATTGTCTTTAACTAAAGACCTTCAGTCTGACTGAGGTCTTTAGTTAAAGACTGAGGTCTTTAGTTAAAGACTGAGGTCTTTAGTTAAAGACTGAGGCCTTTAGTTAAAGACTGAGGTCTTTAGTTAAAGACTTAGGTCTTTAGTTAAAGACTGAGGTCTTTAGTTAAAGACTGAGGTCTTTAGTTAAAGACTGAGGTCTTTAGTTAAAGACTGAATGTCTTTAGTTAAAGACTGAATGTCTTTAGTTAAAGACTGAATGTCTTTAGTTAAAGACTGAATGTCTTTAGTTAAAGACTGAATGTCTTTAGTTAAAGACTGAATGTCTTTAGTTAAAGACTGAATGTCTTTAGTTAAAGACTGAATGTCTTTAGTTAAAGACTGAATGTCTTTAGTTAAAGACTGAATGTCTTTAGTTAAAGACTGAATGTCTTTAGTTAAAGACTGAATGTCTTTAGATAAAAACTGTTGGCTTTTGTTAAAGACTGAGGTCTTTAGTTAAAGACTGAGGTCTTTTGTTAAAGACTGAGGTCTTTAGTTAAAGACTGAGGTCTTTAGTTAAAGACTGAATGTCTTTAGTTAAAGACTGAGGTCTTTAGTTAAAGACTGAGGTCTTTAGTTAAAGACTGACGGTCTTTAGTTAAAGACTGAATGTCTTTAGTTAAAGACTGAATGTCTTTAGTTAAAGACTGAATGTCTTTAGTTAAAGACTGAATGTCTTTAGTTATAGACTAAATGTCTTTAGTTAAAGACTGACGGTCTTTGGTTAAAGACTGACGGTCTTTAGTTAAAGACTGAAGGTCTTTAGTTAAAGACTGAATGTCTTTAGTTAAAGACTGAATGTCTTTAGTTAAAGACTGAATGTCTTTAGATAAAAACTGTTGGCTTTTGTTAAAGACTGAGGTCTTTAGTTAAAGACTGAGGTCTTTTGTTAAAGACTGAGGTCTTTAGTTAAAGACTGAGGTCTTTAGTTAAAGACTGAATGTCTTTAGTTAAAGACTGAGGTCTTTAGTTAAAGACTGAGGTCTTTAGTTAAAGACTGACGGTCTTTAGTTAAAGACTGACGGTCTTTAGTTAAAGACTGAATGTCTTTAGTTAAAGACTGAATGTCTTTAGTTATAGACTAAATGTCTTTAGTTAAAGACTGAAGGTCTTTGGTTAAAGACTGACGGTCTTTAGTTAAAGACTGAGGTCTTTAGTTAAAGACTGAGGTCTTCAGTTAAAGACTGAGGTCTTTAGTTAAAGACTGAGGTCTTTAGTTAAAGACTGAGGCCTTTAGTTAAAGACTGAGGTCTTTAGTTAAAGACTGAGGCCTTTAGTTAAAGACTGAGGTCTTTAGTTAAAGACTGAGGTCGTTAGTTAAAGACTGAGGTCTTTAGTTAAAGACTGAGGTCTTTAGTTAAAGACTGAGGTCTTTAGTTAAAGACTGAGGTCTTTAGTTAAAGACTGAGGTCTTTGGTTAAAGACTGAGGTCTTTAGTTAAAGACTGAGGTCTTTAGTTAAAGACTGAGGTCTTTAGTTAAAGACTGAGGTCTTTAGTTAAAGACTGAGGTCTTTAGTTAAAGACTGAGGTCTTTAGTTAAAGACTGAGGTCTTTAGTTAAAGCCTGAGGTCTTTTGTTAAAGACTGAGGTCTTTAGTTAAAGACTGAGGTCTTTAGTTAAAGACTGAATGTCTTTAGTTAAAGACTGAGGTCTTTAGTTAAAGACTGAGGTCTTTAGTTAAAGACTGACGGTCTTTAGTTAAAGACTGACGGTCTTTAGTTAAAGACTGAATGTCTTTAGTTAAAGACTGAATGTCTTTAGTTATAGACTAAATGTCTTTAGTTAAAGACTGACGGTCTTTGGTTAAAGACTGACGGTCTTTAGTTAAAGACTGAGGTCTTTAGTTAAAGACTGAGGTCTTCAGTTAAAGACTGAGGTCTTTAGTTAAAGACTGAGGTCTTTAGTTAAAGACTGAGGTCTTTAGTTAAAGACTGAGGTCTTTAGTTAAAGACTGAGGCCTTTAGTTAAAGACTGAGGTCTTTAGTTAAAGACTGAGGTCGTTAGTTAAAGACTGAGGTCTTTAGTTAAAGACTGAGGTCTTTAGTTAAAGACTGAGGTCTTTAGTTAAAGACTGAGGTCTTTAGTTAAAGACTGAGGTCTTTGGTTAAAGACTGAGGTCTTTAGTTAAAGATTGAGGTCTTTAGTTAAAGACTGAGGTCTTTAGTTAAAGACTGAGGTCTTTAGTTAAAGACTGAGGTCTTTAGTTAAAGACTGAAGGTCTTTAGTTAAAGACTGAGGTCTTTAGTTAAAGACTGAGGTCTTTAGTTAAAGACTGAGGTCTTTAGTTAAAGACTGAGGTCTTTAGTTAAAGACTGAGGTCTTTAGTTAAAGACTGAGGTCTTTAGTTAAAGACTGAGGTCTTTAGTTAAAGACTGAGGTCTTTAGTTAAAGACTGAGGTCTTTAGTTAAAGACTGAGGTCTTTAGTTAAAGACTGAGGTCTTTAGTTAAAGACTGAGGTCTTTAGTTAAAGACTGAGGTCTTTAGTTAAAGACTGAGGTCTTTAGTTAAAGACTGAGGTCTTTTGTTAAAGACTGAGGTCTTTAGTTAAAGACTGAGGTCTTTAGTTAAAGACTGAGGTCTTTAGTTAAAGACTGAGGTCTTTAGTTAAAGACTGAATGTCTTTAGTTAAAGACTGAGGTCTTTAGTTAAAGACTGAGGTCTTTAGTTAAAGACTGACGGTCTTTAGTTAAAGACTGACGGTCTTTAGTTAAAGACTGAATGTCTTTAGTTAAAGACTGAATGTCTTTAGTTATAGACTAAATGTCTTTAGTTAAAGACTGACGGTCTTTGGTTAAAGACTGACGGTCTTTAGTTAAAGACTGAGGTCTTTAGTTAAAGACTGAGGTCTTCAGTTAAAGACTGAGGTCTTTAGTTAAAGACTGAGGTCTTTAGTTAAAGACTGAGGTCTTTAGTTAAAGACTGAGGTCTTTAGTTAAAGACTGAGGTCTTTAGTTAAAGACTGAGGCCTTTAGTTAAAGACTGAGGTCTTTAGTTAAAGACTGAGGTCGTTAGTTAAAGACTGAGGTCTTTAGTTAAAGACTGAGGTCTTTAGTTAAAGACTGAGGTCTTTAGTTAAAGACTGAACGTCTTTAGTTAAAGACTGAATGTCTTTAGTTAAAGACTGAATGTCTTTAGTTAAAGACTGAATGTCTTTAGTTAAAGACTGAATGTCTTTAGTTAAAGACTGAATGTCTTTAGTTAAAGACTGAATGTCTTTAGTTAAAGACTGAATGTCTTTAGTTAAAGACTGAATGTCTTTAGATAAAAACTGTTGGCTTTTGTTAAAGACTGAGGTCTTTAGTTAAAGACTGAGGTCTTTTGTTAAAGACTGAGGTCTTTAGTTAAAGACTGAGGTCTTTAGTTAAAGACTGAATGTCTTTAGTTAAAGACTGAGGTCTTTAGTTAAAGACTGAGGTCTTTAGTTAAAGACTGACGGTCTTTAGTTAAAGACTGAATGTCTTTAGTTAAAGACTGAATGTCTTTAGTTAAAGACTGAATGTCTTTAGTTAAAGACTGAATGTCTTTAGTTAAAGACTGAATGTCTTTAGTTAAAGACTGACGGTCTTTGGTTAAAGACTGACGGTCTTTGGTTAAAGACTGACGGTCTTTAGTTAAAGACTGAATGTCTTTAGTTAAAGACTGAATGTCTTTAGTTAAAGACTGAATGTCTTTAGTTATAGACTGAATGTCTTTAGTTATAGACTAAATGTCTTTAGTTAAAGACTGACGGTCTTTGGTTAAAGACTGACGGTCTTTAGTTAAAGACTGAAGGTCTTTAGTTAAAGACTGACGGTCTTTAGTTATAGACTGAGGTCTTTAGTTAAAGACTGAGGTCTTTCGTTAAAGATTGAGGTCTTTAGTTAAAGACTGAGGTCTTTAGTTAAATACTGAATGTCTTTAGTTAAAGACTGAATGTCTTTAGTTAAAGACTGAATGTCTTTAGTTAAAGACTGAATGTCTTTAGTTAACGACTGAATGTCTTTAGTTAAAGACTGAGGTCTTTAGTTAAAGACTGACGGTCTTTAGTTAAAGACTGACGGTCTTTAGTTAAAGACTGACGGTTTCTAGTTAAATACTGATGGTCTTTAGTTAAAGACTGACAGTATTTAATTAAAGACTGACGGTCTTTAGTTAAAGACTGACGGTCTTTAGTTAAAGACTGACGGTCTTTAGTTAAAGACTGAGGTCTTTAGTTAAAGACTGAGGTCTTTAGTTAAAGACTGAGGTCTTTCGTTAAAGGCAGGCTGGGGTTAAGGACTGAGGTCTTTAGTTAAAGACTGTTGTGTTTAGTTAAATACTGAGGGTCCTTAGTTAAATACTGAATGTCTGTAGTTAAAGACTGAAGGACTTTAGTTAAAGGCTGAGGTCCCTAAACTGAGAGCTGTAAAACTATCAACAGTTAGATATTTCCTAATTTTTTTCCTTCAGCCCCATTGTGTACATCAGGACGGTGGGGTTTTTATAATAATTTTAAGTGTATTTGTGTACTAGCATCTGTGTCTGTATTGGAGAGAAAATGAGTGAGTATAGGTTTTAGTCTGCATGTATTCGTTTGATATTATTTGCCAGTCATTTGGGTCTAATTAATTAATAAACCAGTCATGCATTAAACTACAAGAGGCCATCTATATTCATGTCTGCAACTGTGTTCGTTGGTGTTTGCGTGTATGTAAGGACAAAACTGTATGTCTGTGTGAGTGAATGTGTGTGAATTTGTTAGAGAGAGTTAAGTCGCAAAATGTGGCAGTAGTGTTTGTTGGTGGTGATGGTGTGATGTGTAAATGTTGAAAGTGTAGAAATTCTATTAAAAATTTGTTTATTTGTTACTTGTTGGTCGGTTGTTAGTAGAGATACACAGTCATGATTAATTTCATTTAATTAAATATTAATTTAATTTAAATTCCACTTGAGAGTTAACAAACGCTATTTGGTAAATAAAATAAAAATATTGGGGGTGTAGAGAAAATTTTGGGCTGCTATGAGTATTAGACAATTTGTAAGGACTATTATTAAAAACTGTTGATCTTTTGATTGATTCGTTATCAAACTGGGAATTACAATAAAAAGGAAGAATTCCTTTATTCTATATGTAGAGATGTTTAATTCAAACTTATAGTTCAGCGCTTTTTTGCTGTTTAAACAATTAATACTTATAAAACTTTATGTTTTTAACACTTTTATACAAGAATTTAAAATAACAATTATTTAGAATTAACTTAGTTCTGCTAAGTTTGTCTTGGAAATAAATGAGTCCGATATTTGGTTAGAAATCAGGGATCGGCAGCCATAGTCACCAGGGTATGTACGTAAGCTACTGTTTGTATATGCCAAAAATACTCATACAAACAAGCAAATAAGATTGTTAAGAGATTATTATTAGCTTTAAACAAATCATGTGTAATTTTTCTCTTTTTGCCTATCACTGTTTCAGATGTTAACACAGACCTAAATCTTACAAACGCCACCTAATACAAAAACTCTATATTAAATTAAAAACACGTTTGTTTTTTGTCTCTACTCCAAAAACAAAAACAAAAAAACAGAGAAAATCATAAAAAAATAAATAAATAACAACAATGACACATAAATCAACAAAACATATAAGAGAGATTTGCTCTTGCATGAAATTATGAGTTTTTCCACAATAGAACCCGACTTTTATTTAAAAAATAATACAACAAGCACAACAAAAAAGCGGAAAAAAAATGTTCAAACAAAAAAATACAAACAAAATTAAATAAATTATGGCCATTATTTCATCTTTTATTATATAAATTACGACTATTAAATTTGTGTTTACTCTACATACAAACCTACAATATTTTTGTTTAAATGTCATTAAATAATACTCATTTCAGTTTGCTGCTGACCACAACACACACGCACACACACCAAACCCATATCCTCCCGGACAGATAAACACAACATGAAATAGTCAGTGTATATGAGGCAGGACTAGAAAAAAGTTTTTCAGTTTTTTATTTCATTTCTTTAATGGTGAAATGTTGGTCTAGCTTTGGATGTATTTTTGTTAAACACTAGATTTGTTATTAATAAAATTGTTATAATTAATTGAGAGGACTAAGGACAGCTGAGACATTTTGTTTAGTTTTTGTTTAAGGTAGAATAATCATGATTTTTTATCATTTAAATTCATTAAAGTAAAGCAAATTAATTAATAAAAATTATAGAAGTTCGCTAGATTTTGTTAAAGAATTTTGTTTTAGGAGGTCTTTTGTAAAAATACGCTGCGTAGTGCTTCGTGAAATTTGAAGTTACTGAGAACGATGCCGAATTGATGTTTTCGTGTTTTCGGCGACACTCACGTTTACAATAGCAATGTTTTCAAGAGATCGACCGGTACGTTGACCCACAGGAGTCATATTGTCCATAACCGATCCAGTTTCAAATTGTTTGACCACTACTCTGCGAATGCACAGTGGGGCAGAATCGATTTTTTTTGGAAATAAATGTGGCATTTCTAAACGGCTGGTCCGATCGGGATAAAATTTGAATTGGGCGTAGCCAAGGAGTATTCGAGTTTAAGTTATTATTTCGATTTTGAAATGCCTATAACTAGGAATTTATAAGAGATAAATAGCACACGCAAGCATGTTCTAGCCGTGCGCTTTCCAAAAATATAAAATTCTTTGAAATCGGATGGGAAACAAAAAATGGCACGTGTTTAAAAATTTTACATGTCGTAGGTACCCTACTTTGAGCCCAAATAGCGCCGCCTCTGGATTATTTGTAGGGCCCATTTTAATAACTTAAACTCGAATACTCCTTGGCTACACCCAACTATCCCGATCGGACCAGCCGTTTAGAAATGCCAGATTTATTTCCAAAAAATTTCGATTCTGCCCCACTGTGGAATGGTTGACACATTAGTTACACGTTCTTGACTGAAAATTATTCAACTTTCCAAATTTTTGTAATAAGTTTTCGCAATTATAACGCATTAAAGTCATTATTTATGCCAGAGAAGAAAATTCCATAAATAACATTCAGTATAGACGAAAAAGCTGTAGGTTTCAACTCAAATTCTAGAAATCCTTTGGTTTATTCATTTAATTATAACCGCTATGCAATTATTGTAATACATTTTTCTTCGACATCATTTTTACTGTTAAATTCCTATAAATGTGAATAATTTTTTTTTTGTTTGATTTTATTTTATTTTGGCTTTTAATGATGTACTCTCTCGCAAACACATCATTTCAGCCATTAATTAACCATAAAGAAATTATAAATATGTTTGAAAAAAAAATCAACGATTAAAATTTCTGATTAAATTTTTCTTTTATTACGTTAACATTAACATTTATTTTATTTTTTCCCTAGATTTTACACTTTGTTTATAGTTTAAATAATTTGCATTTTATTTAATTAAAATCAATCACACGCAAACTATATAATTTTTTTATTGTTATTAAAAACTGTACAAGCATTTTTTATAATTTTTTTTTTTATTCAAACAAATCGAATATATTTATTAACCAAACCTGATAGTGATGGAAAAAGTGCAAAAGAGTGATATTAAATAAATCATTTATCAAGAAAAAAACTGAAACATTTGTATTTCAGTGTTTTTTTTTTATAATTATTTAAATATTTATGTTGATTTTATGTGAAACTTATTTGTTTGTGTGTTGTTAGTTTGTTTGTTATTGAATTAAAATTAATTAATTGTCTACTGTTAATTGTTGTAACCGAATTGTATTGGATAGTTTAAAGTGAAATTGACGTTTAAGTGATTATACAGGTGTAATAAAATATTATTGTTTAAAATATATAAAAAACGATTTAGAGGCGGAGAACTTTAATCGGTAGTTTTGATTTGAAAACTGAAGGTATTTTGTTACAGACTGAAGGACTTTAGTAAGGTCTGTAGTTGATGGCAGGTCTTTGGTTAAAGACTGAAAGACTAGTTACAGACTGAAGGCCTTTATTTAAAGACTGAAGGTCTTTAGTTAAATACTGATTTCTTTAGTTAAAGACTGAATGTTTTTAGTTAAAGACTGAATGTCTTTGGTTAAAGACTGAGGTCTTCAGTTAAAGACTGAGGTCTTCAGTTAAAGACTGAGTTCTTCAGTTAAAGACTGAGGTCTTTAGTTAAAGACTGAGGTCTTTAGTTATAGACTGAAGGTCTTTAAATAAGGAGTGATGTGTTTAGTTACAGACAGAGGTATTTTTGTCTGCCTGTTTCTAAAATTTGTGACGAATTGGGAATATATTTTGATAACTATAGGGTACATATGTTTCGAGCTAGACCTATACAAAAATATTATTTGTTTGATTGTATAAGTATGAGGTCAGTTGGAGTTCCGCTCTCTATTTTTTCTCTTGTCTAGTAATAAAAACTTCATTTATGCAGATGTATATTTCATTCACATAATACCTGGTTCAGTTAGTTACATGTCCTTTTATAGGAGAGGTCGACAGTAGTTTTTTTTTGTCCTAATTTTATTCGTTTGTTACTGCGGCTGCAGTAATATTTTTGTCCTGGCTTCTGTGGTTTTTGGTGTGTTAGAGAAAGTTGTGTATTAGTTGTTCCTATAGTGCTGAAATTTAGTAGTTTTATTTTAGTTAGTTAGAATTTTAGAAATATTTTCACTGGTTTACATTAAGTCATAAATTGTTATTAGTATTTTGGCAAACAATTATAAATAAACGTTAATTAAAATTTCATTTATTTTCAAATTTATTATTGCCAAAAAAAAAACCAAAATGTAAACTGAAAATGAAAATACCACAATTTATGTAGTTCATCACTTAATTATCATGACCATAATGTATGAAATAGGATGGCCCCATAAAAATGTCTTGATGTTTCTAACTAAAACTTAAGTTTATTTCATTTTTAGTTAGCTTAATTTGATTACTTCGATCTTATGTTTTTCTCGAGGGAAATGTATATTATTTAGGCATGATATCAGGTTCGTAAAAAAATATATATATTTCAAACATTGGGTTTCGGTATTTTAAAATGAAGATAATTTTTATGTGTTTGCAAACATCTAAATTGTATAACCTTAATACAGATTTACAGTTTTTAATTTTTGTATTACATTATACTTCCTATGGTTACGTGGTGGTTTTTAATGATTTTTATTGATAATTAAAAATTTTTTTTGTTTGGTTTATTTTGGTGTTATAAGCCAAAACTATTTAATCATTTCATTGCACATTTCTAATTATTTATATTTATATTATTTAAATAAATATTGTGAAATCTATACTGGATTTTAGTGAGTTTATTTGCTGGTTATTAATTATCGTACATATAATTCAATGCATAAATTGTCACAACTAATTATTGTTTATAAAATATTGTTTACTACACAAATTTAATAAAAAATCTTATATTTATTAATATTTTTCGTTTTTTTTTATCGTTTCAGGTATGTTGAATTTTTTATGTTTCTACTTTTATCTAATCGTAAGTCTTTCACACTTAGTAAATTTTATTAAATAAAATTGAACTTACAAACATATACAAAATATTTATAAGAATTAGATTGCCTATAGGAAAAATTTTCTCGGGTATTTTTTGGTTGGGAAATTTCAAAAATCTCTCTATAAGTTATCTTCCAATACATCGGATTTGCATTGGTTTTATGCAATCATTTAAATATTCCCATAAACACTTGATCTCCAATGTCACGGAAATGATAAAATCTTGCATGTTTCACCTAAATGAAACCCACTTCATCATCACCTGTTTAATCTACTTCTTTGTCATGTAATTTTTTGCTGGATAATAATGGTTTAAATTTGTTAATTTATCAAATTAATTACATTATTCAAACAATGTAACTTTGATTGCGATTTAAATTTTGAAATTTTCGAGAAAAACTAAATATTTGGCCATATTTTGGCAAATAATCCAAAATATGGCTTACCTATTCAAAATATTATACTCCAGATATAGTTTAATAGTACTTGGGATTCAAATGACCCCCAACTTTTAAAATCACGAAAAACCCAGTCGATATGAATAGTGCTAATTTTAATTTTTCTGAATTAAATAAACTGAATCATTTAAGTTATTTTTTAAATGTAATAAATCTAAAGAGTTAAACTCAATTTTATTCTTCAAAAATCCTCAATAAAATATTAATTAGGATGTTAAGGCAAAAATCAGGTATAAACACAATATTTTGCCGTTTAAAAAATGTGTGGTCAAAATTTATAAAAATTGTGAACTTTTTTTCAAAATAGCTTATTAATACTATTTTCTAATACACAGTACAATATTTTAAAGTTTGTTTCCTTTAAAAAACTAATTTTGTTCAGCACTATTGAAAATGACAAGGTTTGTTATGGTTTTAAAAATTGAGGGTCCTTTTAAGCCCAAGTTTTATTATGTTAATTTAAATCTTTGTGTTGTTATTAAATATTAGACTTTGTGTTATATTTTTCTAAAGTTTCATCAATATCGGCCCAAAAATATATAAAATTTCGATATGTTTCCATGACAAATTCCAAATATTGAAACAATTGACTTTTGACCATCACGATTTAAGGGTTAATTTTTTCCGATTTTAGTAATACTTTCAGACCATATTTAAAATCACCAGGACTATAATATTATGAATAGGTTGTACTTAAAATGCATAACAGTAAGGAAATTGATCTCATTCGTCAAAATATCGTCAAAAATTAGTTTTTCTCGAAAATCGCAAAATTTAAATCGCAGGTACGGAAAAACTATTGGAGCTATTGTCATCCTTTTTTCACATTTTTTCCTCTATTATATTGTCAATAAATCCCAATGTGAATATCAAAAAATTCTGATATTTGTTTAACAAAAGTTTTTAGAATTTGTAAATAGAGTTTTGAAACTGCTGTTAAAAAAAATATTTTTTTTTGGTCATACCTGCAAATAGGTTAACTATTTACTATGAAGACAAAAACTCATATACAAGTAAATATGGATATATTTTAAGTAAAAATGAGCTATTATTTTAATATTTCTTGAAATATGTTAATTTTGTTCCTACATTTCTTGTTCTAGAGACCTGATGCACGTTAATGACCTGGGGAATTTTTAATAACTTTAAAATTTTTGTGGGGTCCAGACGAACAAGATTTTGAAATGGTAAAATGTGTGTAGTAAAAGAAAGATTTTGAAGCCAAATACGAAAAGTGGCTTAATGCTGCCTTAGTTTTTTTATATCACTGAAACGGCTTCTGAAGATTCTGCTCTCTCCACCTCTGTTACTCACAAACCAAAAATTCGATTTTGTTGAAATAAATAAGAGGACCCAACTTTTGGGTTCTCAACATGAAAACTTATGAAAATGTGATGAAATAAACCGCTCACTTATATTTTATTTCGACAAAGTTGCAATAAGTGCCACGACCCATTGAATACTGCCCACTTTTATACAATATAGTGTGCTCATTCGATTTTCCTTTTGCATTTCAAATTTCACGATCGTTTCAATATATTTTTTTTTAAATTTTTTAACATTAGGAAACCATAACTAATGAAAATATAAACTATGGATTCTGAAATTTTGTATTTTTATTGCAACACAATACCATTTGCTATTTTGTTCAAATGATAAACACTTAAGGAATAATGAGTAATGAAAGTCAGTTTCATAGATTTAAAAAGAAAAGTGGTTTTGCCTATATGCTATGTGATTTGAAAATTACGAATTGAACATTTCTAAAGGTTTGCCGACAATTTTTCCGTAAAATTAGGAACCTGAATATGAATTCTCCAATTATGTTGTGTTTACAAGAAAAAAAGTATATGTTTGTGACAACCATTTTTATGATTAAGGATTAACCAAATTAGGATGTCTCGGCTTATGGTTATCATATAATGATTCATCATGAACATGATTGCCATAAACATATATTTATTTACTACAATCATATTGTTACGTTTTAATCTTTTCAAAACATTGGTTTATTTCCTTTAAATAAACCGGATACTTTTGATTGCAAATAAAAGACGTTTAGTAGTTTGAAAAGCGTCTCTGATAAACTCACTAACGACTGCAACCTCTGCCACTATTTATAGCACTGCCATCTGCACTCTAGATTTATCTTTAACTGTCTAGAGGTTTCTAATACATACGCCATCTGTGGTGTAGTTTCTACAATGTTCTTTAACTGAATATTCGAATTCGAATATACGGTCGCAGCAAACAGCGTTGCCATCTTACGATCAATGGTCAACTGAAAGCTTTTATTCAATGTTAATAATGCCCACAAATATATTACAGTTTGCTATTACGGCACTGTTATTTGAAAGCATTAGGCTATTTTTAAATCAGTAACTATACCATATTATGGTGACCATAATATTGTTAACAAACTTGTAAAAATGTTGAAATGGTTACAGTAAACATATACAACCATATTTTGCTCTGGGTGTACGTTCATAGTTAAAACCTAACCATGTGGACCTTAAAACTTAAAAGCATCTTATTTCATAAATCGTATTATCTCAGTTATTTTACTTTGGAGCATAATGCAGATGAAGATCAATAGAGAAATTATTTCAGGTCTCCACGATTCAATCGAGTATGTAAGCGGCATTGATTGTTGCTTCAGCTGTTGTAAATTATTGTCGTTGTTATGATTACGATGAGTTCTACTGTTGGCAACATGGGTCGACAAAATTGTCTGACCACCCCTTTTATGATTATATTCGAAGGAGTTTCCAAGATGAAACCAGAACTAACAAAGGTGACACCTTAATTGGATTCTGAAACGCTGTGTACAACCCTGGTCGAAGGTTCAAATAAGGATAGTAACAGTAGAAACAATTTTGTTGATGTTCCAAATGGTAGAAGAAGTTGAAAGCTCTTGGTGAAATGGTGTATTTAATTACTTCGAAAATTAGTAGTGCATTAAGGTTTAAGTTGCCTTCCAACCAAGACATATGTATATTGATTTTGTTAACGAAATATTAGATTCGATTGTGATCTGGTATCAGTCGGAAAATATTCAAAGGTACATTTGTAGTTCTTTTAGACTACAGATTCTATTCAATCTCTTCTGACATTTTAATAAACACATATTCTAATTGAGTGGCAATTCATAACTTAGTTTATTGCAATTAAATAAAACCTAACTCCTAATCACTATAAACACCATATGTATGTACAACAATATTTCTATATTTCAATAAAATTTCTTAATCTTATATGCCCTAGAGTAGGGTATACGCAGTAAAAAAGCTAAAAACTTTCCACTGCAGACAAATAAATACTTATTTTTGTGAATAAGATTTCTACTTTTTTACGTAGTATATACTTGCAATAATATTTCTGTTTGCTGTTGAGTGATGCTGCTACGGATTATAACAATTTAACATTGCTTGTCAAAGTTTGGTCCACACAGCAACCGAGGACAACAATACACAACACAATGTCACTGTCATGCCATAAAATCAAAATCAAAATAAAAGAAAAAAAAACCAACTGAAATGGAATAAAGTTATTAAAATAACATTCAAGTTGTAACAGTTTACATTTTCATTACAAAACAATATTAAAAAATATGAAATTAAAACTTTATTTTATTCAAAATCCTAGGAAAATTGTTAAAAGTTTTGGTAAATAATAATCCACAAAGCAACAAAAAGACAGATGTACATTTAATATGGTCGAAAGGATAATAACAAGGACAATGCAATGTAATTGCCTGTATGTAATTGTAATGTTTAATAACTCAGGAAATAAAGGGAAATAAGTTCATATATTTGTATGTGAAGTAATAGGAGAGATATAGAAAGAATATTTGATTGACAAAAGACTTTTTAACTAAACAGTATTCCTTTGTCTTTAATTACAATTTCACTAGAACCTCGATACATTATGATAACAAAATTGAGGGCTGTGGGTTCAATTCCCGCCAAAGACTTTAGATGTTTTTACAGACAAGCCAAAAGGCTTCGCAATCTGTATATGTTTCAAAATATGATCTTTGGGTCAAAATAAGGAACATCATTTTAGAGGTATGGTTCCAGGCAAAGTTTTTTTTTTTGATCCATAGACTACGATTTTCCTTGTCACTTGGGCGTTTTTTACATCGACACGCCCTGGTACACAAGATTCTGATTCTTGTTTATATTGGAATATTTTCTGTAACAATATGTTTAAGAAATTGTTTACATAAATTTTTTAAAGGATACAATATTTGTCAAACTTTGCAATGAGAATGAGATCATTCCTTATCCAGACATGAGTACATTCTTGTAGATCTTTGTTGATAAAAACTATAGCACAACTTGAAAAATATATTTTCAGTTGTGCTACAAGATCATTACTGTTCATTAGGGTTGCTAAAGAATTGTCCAGGAAGATAAAAAATTTCACAATAAACTATTTCTGCTGGACAGCAATGTATTGAGTCCTTTATTGATACATGTAATCCCACAAAATGCAATGGTAAAATTGTGATTCCACATAGCTGTTACTTGAAGTGTGTATTGTTCTGTGGAACCGCTTAACTAAGCCATTAGATTGGGAATGACATTATTTGATGTAAATTACCGTCCTCTATCAGTGTGAATTGCTGTGGTCATTTGAGTAGGATTCACAACTCTTTCACCCAACAGAGATCTCAATTAAACCAAATGACTGAGTTCAAAAAAATCTTATCATACATAAATGTTAATAAAAAAGAAACCACTACATCAACAGTTTTGATTGAAATTATTATTACAATTTACAAAAAATAGTTCTAATAAATAGTAATGTATCTAATGAACCTTTTCGGGAAACCCTTCCATTAATATTTTTATTGAGCTTTCTGTCACTTTGTTCGAACAGGTAAAAATCTACGTCCGTTTAAAATCTACCACACTTTTGGACAACTTTTTTGTGCTCTTCAATTCTCTTTTAACAAGAGCGCAATATCTCTCCACTGGCCTTAGCTCCAGGCAGTTTGGAGGACTTGCCTCTCTTGGTACAAATACCACATTATTGTTCTTGTACCACTCACGACCTTGCTTAACGTAGTGACAGGATGCCAAATCAGGCCAAAAATAAGTGGACACATTAAGAAGTCTTATGAATGGAAGCATCATCTTTTGTAAACATTCCTTGATGTATATTTCGGCATTTATAGAGCCCTTTGTAACAAATATTTGGCTTCTTTTGCCGCAACTGATATTGTTTGCCATGCCAATAACTTTTTGCGAAAATTTTCTTCTTTTGGGTCCTAAACTTTTCTAAATCATTCCCTCTAGCATCATCAAATATGTAATTCATACAAAGTTTCAATGCTTTACATATCAAAATTATACAGATAGATATGAATTTTAGTATTTAGTTTGTATGGGAGGTGCCACGCCCACTATTTATAGTCCGCCCATTAGATTTTTTAAATTATCATCATATGGGAGGTGCCACGCCCTACTCTCAATTTTGGCTCAAATATTTATACAAACGGTGGAATTTCTCATGTAAAATTTGAGGACTATAGCTGTTATATTTTCCTAGATATTTGATTTATAAAATAACTTTGTATGGGAGGTATCACGCCCACTTGAAATTTCAAAACATAAAGTAGCCTATAGTTCCTTCCAGATATACAGAAACTGTACAAATTTCTAGCAAATCAGTTCAGCCGTTTAGCCGTCTATAGTGCCCAAACTAATAATAATAATGATAATAAACATATATACAGACACACATTCACTTTTATATGTATATATAGATACATCTGATTCCATTCTACCGACATTTGTTCAGTAAAAAGTCAGCCAACACTTGAACTTTTCCACTGACACAGTACATTTTGCTTTTATATTTATAAAAACTTTAAAATTTAGTTTGTTTCTGTTTGTGTTTTCTTAAATTTGATTAACTTGCAAACATTATTTCTCCTGTACCTTTTAAAAATTATATTTCTTTGAAAAAAAAACTCTGCAAATTTTCCCCTTCATTAGCAATGCTTTCACGTATAGGGGAATATACATTTGATTTTTTCTCCCCTCGATATAAAATATTAATTTCAATAGATTTAGTTTGCACACCAAACTAAATTCAAATCAATAAAACTCTGGCATACACTTGTTTGACAACGGTCTTTAAATCAGAAACAATAACGTGGCTTCCCCTCTATGTGAAATGAATAGAACTGAAATAAAACTAAAGGGACAATATTGTCAGGTTGCTGCTGCAAGTGCATTGTTGAACAACTATGAGCATTGTTAATTTAAAATTGACTACGAAATTGGTTTATATTGTTTTACATTTGTTTTCACTTCGACTTGATTTATGTGCATATTTTTCTTACATACACACAAATGCATAATAAAAAATTCTGCATTTAAGGAATTCAATTTTATTTCATTTTATTTATTCATGCCACATCCATATATGTGCTATATATGTATATGCATGTGACTATGACTACGATTGTTACAAGTAAGTACAACATACAACTTGTACAACAATATCATTTGACATTTTTGAATACATTTATTTTCCTGGTATTGGGTATATGAAATAAAATAAAATATGTATGTGAATGGTTAGAGTATTTACAGTGCAGAAAATATATAAGAATACTAGGGTTTTCAAAGAGGCTGCAGGATGATTTTCTACAGTGGTCGTCACTCATAGCCACCAGGGACCGTACGTAATCTTTAAATTACCAAATAAGACACAGAAATTGCAGTTAATAGCTGTTGAGATTACAACAGAGAAAGTAAATGCGTATGGCGACCTCTGTTAATTAACCTTAACAATTTTCGCTCTGCAAGAATTTTAAAACTAGATCTGTCTTAAATTTGTCATTATGGAAAATTGTTTGATCAACCAGTTTAAGCAATGCCGCTGCTGATACTCAACATGGTACATTTACTGGTTGTATGACTTAAAAATGCGGAATTTTTTCATATTTCCCCTTGCACAGTGGTTTAGAAACTTTTTTTTGGAAATAATAAGGTATCTCGGGAACTATTGGATATATTGTTATGAAATTTCACATGGATGAAGCTGAGGTGTTTTTGAGTTGACTTACGTTTGTTTTGCTGTCTAGCGCTAATGGGAGCCAGCCAAATTTAGTTACCGCGGGTCTCAATTTTTAAAAAAAAAATCGCCAAAAATCCATTTATTATCCGAATGAGCTGAAACTTAAAATATAAATAGTCCTTGAGAAGATCTACAAAAAATAAGCTTACATGTCTAGGTTATCTCTATTAGTTGAAGAGATTTTTATGTTTATTGATTTATTTTTTTAATTTTGATCGATCTTTTTATGGTTTTTTGGATAGGGAGGGTCCAAATTTATTTTTAAAATATCATTTGGCGATAAAAAACCTGCTAACAGTTATCTCGTCCCTATAAAAAGTTACACGCATCCAAAGTTAGAACAAAAATTTAGATTTGAGTAAAAAATTCTAAAAAGGCAAAGCATTGATCCTCGAAAAAAACTTCATATCTGTATAACTCTATGTGCTTCTTAAATATCTACAAAGTTTTTTTTTTACTATCTCAAGGTAAATAACGTAACAGTAGGCACTTTTCTAAAAAAAATGAGTTTTTTGGAACACATTTTCATCGATTTAGGAATTTCGGTATTTGAAAATGAAAAATGTCTAAAATTTTAATGTCGTTGCTTTAAGGACATTTTAGTCTATATTAGTTTCAAATTTTGTCATGATATCGATAACCGTTAAAATTTTACATTAATTCAAATTTTATATTTTTCGTCATGGAAAATCAGCATATCATAATTTTTTAAGTTTTTAAGGTAAATGACGTCCAAAAAATATTTAAAATTATTTAATTTTCCTAAAATATCAATCTTCAAGTCCTAAGGTTTTCAACAATATCAAATACTTATATAAAAAGCCTTTATTTACTCCTCAGAAGTTCCACACAAGGCGGCAAACCTTTGGAAAATGTTTACGTTTTTTCATATATTTCTTTTTTTTTTGTGCATGAACGGATAACTCTGTTCCAAAATGAAGCGTATCCCAGACAGAGCGTTCTGCATCGATCGAAACAAATCGTAGTCGGACGGGGTGAGAATAAACAAGCAAGAGAGCTATATTCTGCTGTGTCGAATCATATATACCATTCACTAAATTATTGTTTAAAATACAAATTTTAAATTTTATTTTTTTTAAAAATGTTTTGAAATTTTTTGTTTTTTGTTTTTTAATTTTTATTGAAAATTTTTTCCAATTTTTTTTAATTTATTAGTGAAAAAAATGTATGATAAAAAAAATTTTTTTTTGGTGAAAAAAAAAAATTTCATGTTAAAAAATATTTTTCCCGATTTTGACCCATTGTAGGTCCAACTTACAATATATATCGTTGCAATGGACTTTGAAATATCTATCATTAGATATCCACATTGTCTATATTAATAACTTAGTAATCCAGATATAGATCATTAATAGGCCAAAAATCGAGGTTGTCCAGGTTTTTCCTTATATCTCAGCCATTTGTGGGCCGATTTTCTCGATTTTAAGTAGCAGCCGAGCCGGTAGAATTCTCGAGATATAATAATGTATTAATTTTTTTTAAAAGTTATTTGTGTGCTACGAAAAGTTGATTTCAACATACATACGGACATGCTTATATCGATTCCGCTATCTATAACGATCCAGAATATATACACATTGTTTTGTCGCAAATGAAAAATGTTAAAAATTACAAACGGAATGACAAACTTATGTATGTATATCCTTGTCACTTATGGTGAAGGGTATATTGACAGATACATATGTAGCCTTCAAAATAACATATAAAAAACATTTAAATGTACTCATCTCCCTTAATGTTAAACTGGATGAGGTTGCAGTTTCCTAGAACACAGATGGATGTGACGAGTAGCAGTTGTAAATTGTGGTTTTCAGAAATGAAAATTGGAGAGTTTTCTCAGCACTATTACTATCAGTGTAAACATTAAGAGCAAAGTGAGGTCAATCGCAAAAAAAAGTGGTAATACTTTTGGAGCTTCTAAACTACTGGTCTGATAGCAAAATTATGTATCAAAGAATCGTAGAAGAGGACTTAATAAAATTTAATTTGTGACCACCCTGTTATAATAAAAACATGAGATACAGGGTATCAAAATCTACAACCCTACAGCTTGAAACTTTTACAACTACGGACAGATTTATTTGTATTAAAGCAAATGGGGTGATAAATTCCTATTTATTGCACTAGTTATCTCATAAAAAATGCCAGTTTAAGTTATCGTAATAATTTTTGCAATTAAAACAGATGGTTATGGTTTTAATAAATGATTCATCCCACTGTGCATCGTTGGTTTATTGTGCAAAAGTACTAAGTCCATTTACAAAAATTTTACAGGGCACATAAAAATCGTTCGTCTTTATCAATCTTTTTTAACAAAGCATCTATTTCTTCTTATTAGCATTAAAATCTAAATTTTTAAAAAAAGTGGACTTAGCAAACATTATTCCCAAAACAATTCGCTACTAACCGTGATATCTATCATTCATATCTAAATCTCTACAATGCACTTTGGGGCAGCTATATGTAGAAGATTTATGGAATTTCGAGAGTCAACTGACAGATGCCTGTTGACAGGAGTAGTGTTGCTTTTTCAGTTAAGAGGTACGAAATTTAAATACACCCTTTTAGTATGTTAATGCTGATTGTTTCTAGAATATTTCTGCTCCGTTAGATAACTTTTTAGGAGTAAATTTCTGGATTACCAAATGACACTTGGAGATGTAACCGTAATAAATAGTAATTTAAATTGAAGGAAATTCAAAGATCATAATGTTAGAAGTATGTATATGACCCTAGAACTCGTGGCAAGAGTGAAACCAATATAAATAATTTGAATTGCTGTACAGTGTTTCATAAGTGTGAGTCCCTTGGCTCTTCTCGTAAATCAATTCAGATCTTGAATTTCTATTTAAACATTTCCCCACTGTAACTGTCTAATATTTACTATTATTCATGTATGTATTTCTTCTTAACTTTACATCATACAAGTACAACAAACGATTTAGTTTTATAAAATGCAGCAGGTTTATATGAAATAGATTTTTGTGGTTTTACCTTCTAAAAAAAAACATTTTTTTACAATTCTTTTTCTATGTCAAACATTGTTGTTTTGCTGTTGTGACTCGTAACAAAACCATTGCGAAAAAAAATGTTACATTGTAATACACACAACCACATCTCTAGTGATGGAAAATCTGAATGGGGAAAAAATTGAGAGGACACAAAAAAAAAAAAAAACACAAACTTAAATATAACGTGCAACAATAATAGTAAAATGTTGCACAAACAAACAGCTTGTAAAAATCTCGCTGCTACAAAACATCAGCTGGGGAAAAAAACGAAAATAATATAAAACAGTCAAGATGACAACTGCACATATGTATATGTAGGTTAGGATTTTGTAAAAAAGGGCCAGCAAGAGAGAGCTGTACAGCAAAGAATTGTATAAAAAAAATTTGAAAAAAACTAACAACAACCTCTGAAATCCATAAAAATGTCTGATGGCTTAAATAGATTAGTAAAAGATTTATACTAAAAATATAGTTAGTTTAGTTTGATATATACGACTACTTGCAGTCACACAACTATACACATCTATAGACAAAAATATGCAGCAACTCAAAAGTTTACTCTAAACATTTTATCATTCGCTGGTGTTTTTTTTTTATAACGACCACCAAAAAGTAGTAGTAGTTGGGTATATTTATTTTGTTATTGAATTTGTAACACCAGGAAATATTGCTTAATGAAAAATATACAATTTCTAATACTGTGTAAAAAAATAGATTTTGAGCAAAAACTGTATCCATGTATGTCTCTGATAGAGTCTGAGGACATAGAAAGATGAAATTTGGATATTAGACCCCCGACAGTCAGGGCATGGTAAAGTACCATTGCACTTGGGGACAAAACTACTTAAGCAACTATTTAAATTGTCCATTCCATATGCTTTCAATTTCTTAAAATAATATATAAGACACATTCACGATTATCTGGAAATTTCTGTATCAGTATTTGTGATTTAATTTTTACTACACAGACAAGACAGATTGGTGATAGCAACCGAATTTGTTGCTAATAGAATAATTCGGTTGCACACATAGAATTTTTCGGTTCTATCAAAAAAAAATCAATTGATAAAGAACAACCTCATTTGAAGCAACCAAACTTTTGTTACCCCTTCGAAAATTTTGTAGCCACAACAGTAAAATTTGGTCACCAAGATAGAATCATTCGGTTGGCAACAAATTCGGTTGCTATCACCAATCTGTTTTCTCTGTGTATCACTCTATTTTTGAGAAATCTGTCTTAAATGATAAAATGTACAATAGAGCCAACTAAAGGTTTTTTCATTAATCGCCGCTTCCTATATTTAAATTTAAATAAAATAAAGTGTGTGTGTGAGATATCTTCGACATTTTTATTCGTTTGAAAGGCCTATCGATGCCATTATGTATGGAATATAACAGCGTGTGCTTCACATGTTGGCGCACATTCGAAATGTCAAATATTCCTTGACTATGGAGCATAAATCAGGTTGAATTTTGATCGATCACAAGGATTGGTGTTGGTGTCGGTGTCTTTGAGCAGCTGTGGTTTGTGGCTTATTCGCATAGACCTGCGAATTAAAAAAAAACCAACAAGCAAAAGTATAACGGGTCAAATCGCTCGATGACCATGCCCTTAAATCCCTCGTAAATAATGTACAATGTGGCATGAGCTGTTCGGCATGTAGCACCGTCCTGTTAAAAATCACATGTCGCTGGTATCCATATTATCCATATCAGGCCAAAAGAAGTTGGTAATCATTGACCTACAGCGATCGCCGTTGACGGTGATGGCCTGGCCAGCCCAGAATCCACACCAAACAGAAGTAGTGATTTTGACCCGGAAGACAAATATCGCAAAGGCCATCCAAACAAGTTTGAAGACCAAGAATGGGAGGCATTACTTTATGAAGATTGTTATCAAACTCAAAAAGAGCTTGATAACAATCTTCGTAACAATATTGTATAAATGTTTCAAAATAATGATAAACAATTTCAATAAATCCCGCATTTAATTTTTGAATTTTCGCTAATTTTCTTCATTTAGTTGCGGGTACCTGCATTGATTTATAAGTAAGTGGACTCTAAAACTATAACGATTAAACACTTTAAAATTCCGTAGGCCTCTTTGATTCGTAAAATAACCAGGACTCCCTGTTTTTCTATAGATAAAAGGTATTGCAAATATCGACTGTAGAAGTTGTTGGGATGAGAAGGTGGGAATCGGTACACACAGAATACAAATTCGTAGTAGCAACCGAATTTGTTGTCACTCGAATGATTCAGCTTTAGTGAACGAATTTTACATTTATGGCTACAAAATTTTAGGAGGGGTAACAAATTTTGGTGGCTTCAACCAAAATTATTCATTATCAACCTACTTTCTGGTGATATATCTGAAATATTCTATGTGTGCAACCAAATCATTTCATTGCCAACAAATTCGGTTGCTACTACGAGTGACTTATCTAAACTAATAGAATATAGCCTAGGTTATTCGGTGATTCTAAATTTCGAACTACCTACACTAGCTCAAATTGGCCCAGTAAATAAATATCATCTAAAAATATATACAATCAGAGCCACTAATACGCTTAATTTCAATAAATTGATATCTATATATATATACAGTGGTGGTCAAAACATATGCAACCAGCAACAGAATTTTACAAAAGTGGTTTAAACTACTTTAAGATGTAAAAAAAAATATTCATTTGCTTATAATATTTTTTAATTAATGCTTTAAAAATAAGAATATGAAATTTAATTCAGAATTTTTTGCATTAAAAAGAAAAAAAATTTAAAAAACTACGTATGGGTTGATATTTCATTGGCCAAAACATATGCAACTAATTGCTTTTAAAACATTTCTGTCTATAAAACTTAATATTTCGTGGCAAATCCTATATTTCCAATGACGGCCTTACATCGGCAAGGCTGTGAAGCTATTAAATTGGCAATAAAATTTGCAGGAATAGCGTTCCAAGCATCTACCAATCCTTGAAACATAATATCTGAATTAGTGCAATTTTCGGTGTCGATTCTTTGATTAACGATTTCCCAAAAGTTCTCAATGGGATTTAGATCTGGTAATTGTGGTGGCCATTCCATTACCGAAACTCTTTCTTGTGCTAACAACGATTTAACAACATGTGAAGAGTGCTTGGGGTCGTTATAGTGCTGAATAACTCATCCAAGAGGCTTATTATCCTCAGAATTTGGAAGCATTACTCTTTCCAATATGTCTCTATAGATAAATCCATCCATTATTTCATTAATTTAGAGCGATTGGCCAACTCCAGCAGCAGAAAAACTGCCCCCATACCATTACGTTGCATCCTCCATGTTTCAGTGTCTTTTTGCAGTATGTGCTTGAAGCCGCGTGTTAAGTGGTCGTCTTACGTAACACATAAAATCACTTCCGATGATATTAAATTCGGATTCGTCGCTAAATAGGACAGTCGTCCATTTGTTTTCTGGCCAATTTAAATACCTCATAGCAAACTTCAAACTTTTCTTTTAATATAAGCGGTTTTTGCGCGTAGGGAAATCGTCGGTGAAGCTTGCAGGATGCAACGTAATGGTATGGGGGTTATTTTTCTGCTGCTGGAGTTGGCCCATCGCTCTAAATTAATGAAATAATGGATGGATTTATCTATAGAGACATCTTGGAAAGAGTAATGCTTCCAAATTCTGAGGATAATAATCCTCTTCGATGAGTTATTCAGCACGATAACGACCCCAAGCACTCTTCACATGTTGTTAAATCGTGGTTAGCACAAGAAACAGTTTCGGTAATGGAATGGCCACCACAATTACCAGATCTAAATCCCATTGAGAACATTTGGGAAATCGTTAATCAAAGAATCGACACCGAAAATTGCACTAATTCAATATTATTAATAATATTATGTTTCAAGGATTGGTAGATGCTTGGAACGCTATTCCTGCAAATTTTATTGCCAATTTGATAGCTTCACAGCCTTGCCGATGTAAGGCCGTCATTGAAAATATAGGATTTGCCACGAAATATTAAGTTTTATAGACAGAAATGTTTTAAAAGCAATTAGTTGCATATGTTTTGGCCAATGAAATATCAACCCATACGTAGTTTTTTAAATTTTTTTTCTTTTCAATGCAAAAAATTCTGAATTAAATTTCATATTCTTATTTTTAAAGCATAAATTAAAAAATATTATAAGCAAATGAATATTTTTGTTTACATCTTAAAGTAGTTTAAACCACTTTTGTAAAATTCTGTTGCTGGTTGCATATGTTTTGACCACCACTGTATATGTTCCCGTTGATCCTATATGGAGCATAGGGCCTCAATAAATTGCTTGAACATGTTCCTATCTTGTGCTAACGCTCTCACTTCGCTCCAACTCTCATGCATTCCGGATATTTCTGCATCGATTTGTCTTCTCCATGTATGCGCTGGACGTCCCCTTCTTCTGCTGCCTTGTGGATTCTACTCAATTGCATTCCTTGTGATGTCATTCCATGGCCTTCTCAATGTATGTCCAATCCATCGCCATTTACGTCTTTTTATTTCTGAGGCTATGGGCTGTTGCTTCAATTGTTGCCAGAGCATAATATTGGATATTACCATGGGCCAAAATATTCGCAAGATCCTGCGAAGACACTGGTTCACAAAAACCTGGATCTTTTGCATTTCTCGAGGGGCAGCGTTCCACGTCTCACAACCATAAAAAAGAGTGGATTTTACATGTGTGTTAAAAATTGTTAACTTTGTACGCTGGGAAATGGAAGACGAATTCCAAATAGGTCTTAAACGACCGAAAGTTTGTCGCGCTTTCTGTACACGGTTGTCAATGTCTTCACCCTCCGTTTCTTGAAATTATGCTCCCAAGGTAGCAAAAATGGCTGACATCTTCTATTTGAGTATTGCTAATTTCAAATAACTCTTGGGATGTCGCATTAACTCGGAGGGTTTTGGTTTTAGCAGTATTTTTCTTATGACCAGCCGCATCTGTTTTTGTTGTTATGCTTCGCAGATTTGAAGTAAGGTCTGAGAAGCTGTGAGCCAAAAGGCAAATGTCATCTGCGTAGTCAAGTTCATTAAGACGGCCTTGCAGTCCCCATTTTATTCCCTTGCCGTTTTGGAGAGCACTTTGTAGAATTGTGTCTAGGACTATATTAAACAGAAGTGGTGATAATACAGAGCCTCCAAATCACACTGTGGTTTAGTTTGTCGAAGGCTTTCTCGAAATCTATAAAGCACAAATTGATATCTATGGTTTAAAATAAATAAATTTAAAATTGATATTAATTTCAAATCAATATCTACGGGTAAAAATTACCAATTTTTTACTCCATAAATAAAGAACCACTGAGAGATATTTGGCTGCAGAGTTTAGTAAAAACGAATCCTTACAAAAGAGAACAGTGAGTTTTTATTGTTGAACAATATTTCAGAAATTATGGAACTATGTTAGCCACAGTTTGAATTCGTACAAAATATATTCGAAATATTGAATTAAACTTAGGCAACTATGATAAGAGTACTTGACAAATTCTGGGAGATATGATCAATTGGCGATACAGTGGTGAGAGCCCAGGAACATAAACTCTTCGTTGTCTTGTACAAGTGTTGAAAATTTCAATTAGCTTTCTACAGAGACATCTGAGTTTTCATAATTACACAATTCAATTAAAAAAAAAAAACTGAAGTTTATTGAAGTTTATGCTGATTTTTTGAGCCAAATAACTGTAGATTTCTATAAAATGTAAATGTTGGAACAACCTTTAACATCATTGTATTAATAATACTACTACACAAAAATGGATACTTAAGTATTAAAAATTTCTTGATAGACATTTTGATGAAAAGTAAATACGATTCGTTATATACAATACAATCAATTTTGTATGTTTTATACAAAGGATGCAAAACTAAATAAACCAAGCAGAATAGACACAAAAAAAAATCAAAACCTTTATAAACGAATTTCTACATTTTTTTCTCTCTCTCTCTGTTATTATTTCACTCACTTTATTTAAGTTAAGTTTGATAAAGTTGAGTTTGACTTTTTTGTCATCATCTCGTTACATGCTTGATAAGACTGTTTGTCTGCAGCTCTGGTCCTTCCTGTGCTTTTTTTCCTTACTTTAGACTTTGTATAAATTATAAACATAAAAAACTAAAATAAAAAAAATACTTTTTTAGCTTGACTTATGGCTGGTATATGGATTCATATAGGCTTTAGGATTTATTTATTATACCAGCTATTCATTCAGCTACTATCTAGTATTTTTTAGTTATATTTACATATATAGTACCTAGATATATATGGAGAGATAAGATTCTTTGTAACTATGTTTATAAACTATACTATGTATATAATACTCATGCTTGTTTATATTAAATCTTAATACAAAATGTCATCAATCTTGTTTTGCTTGCAACATAATACTGGGAGCCAGAGAGTAAAAGCAGAACTAAATACATACCGATGTACATGCAACAAGAAGAAAATGTAATAATAAACATAAAAAAGAGTGCTATATTTTGCTGTGCCGAATCTTATATACCCTTCACCAAAGTATACTTTAAGAAAATTATTAAAAGCTATTTTTGGTAAAAAAAAATGTTGGTGAAAAAAAAATTGGTGAAAATAAAATTTGGTGAAATAAATATAGGTATAAAAAAATTGAGGTGAAAAAAATAAATTTTTGTGAACAAAAATTGGTAAAAAATATAATTTTGGTGAAAATTGTTTTTAACAAGAGAGCTATATTCGGCTGTGCCGAATCTTATATACCCTTCACCAAATTATACTTCAAAATACTTCAAAATAATTTTTTTTTTTAAATTTAAAAAAAATTTTAATTTTTTTTTTTGGTTAAAAAATATTTTTTCCGATTTTGACCCATTGTAGGTCCAACTTACTATGATCTTATATACGTCATTGCAAAGGTCTTTGAAATATCTATCGTTAGATATCCATATTGTCTACACTGGTGCATATTCCTATAAACGCACTTAATTTGTTTCTGTATTTATACCCTACACCACCATAGTGGGGAGGATATTATGCATTTGTGCAGATGTTTGTAACGCCCAAAAATATTAGTATCAATATTAAAGTATACCGATCGACTTAGAATCACTTTCTGAGTCGATTAAACGATGTCCGTCCGTCCGTCCGTCTGGTTGGCTGTCCATGTTAACCTTGTGCGCAGATATTTGAAGATATTTCGATCAAATTTGGTAAATATTATTTTTTCTGCCCAAGCACCAAGCCTATTGAAACTGGCTGAAATCGGTCCCTTATTTCACCTAGCCCCCATACAAATGTCCTTCCGAAATTGGACTTTATCGGTCATAAATGTTTAATTTATATATGTATCTACACAAATTCCGCTCCAAATAAGTTTTGTATACACAAAATTCATTGCACCAAATTTTGTTACGATCGGTCCATAATTAGTCATAGCTCCCATATAGACCCGCTTCCGAAAATCACTTTAACGTGCATAAATCTCTCAAAAATTTTAGTATACACACAAAATTCAACATATTTAACTTGAATATAAACATAAATCACACGTACTAATTTCATGGTGATCGGTCCATAATTGGTCATAGCACCCATGTTAGGCCCACTTCCGAAAATAAATTATTGAAATTTTAAAAGCAAAATGTTTTTGCTCTTTGACTTAGTAACGGTCGGGCTTGACCGACCATACTTTCGTACTTGTTTTGTTATATCTTTGTTGTTCTCATCCAAATGCAAAATTTAACTTTTGTAATGAGAAACAACTTAAGGGAATTTTTTGAAAGAAATTAAGTATTTTTCTTATTCTTGTTGTTTGCCTTAATTATGCGATCAAATGTTCTTGGTGCTATTTTATGTGGAAGATTCGTGCTATTTTATATTCGCAGACTTCAAATTTGTTTTTAAAAAAGTTACCAAAAATAAAATATTATCAATTTTAGTTTGTTTTTTCAACCAAAGGTACGTTTCTAATAGTAACATCTCAATTTACTGCAACTTTTTCTATTTGAATCAATAAATTTCACCACTTTTAAAGATGCCCAGAGAACTTTTTTGTCCGATCAAGAAAAGATTCAAATTAAATTTTTTCACGACCAAAGATGTTCCAATATAGAAATTGGACGTAAAATCGATCGTTCGGAAAGTGTGGTGGGAAATTTCTTGAAGAAAGCTCAAAATTATGGAGTTCGCAAACCTACAAAGGGAAATACAAAACTAAAGCTACGTTTCCGGAAACGTAGCTTAACAAGAAGACAACTTAATCTAATAAAACAAGAAGCAATCCGCAACAAATTGAATTCCACACAAATAAAAAATAAATTGAATCTTCCAGTGACTTCCAAACACGTTGTACACATTTTACGAAATGATGAAAACATAAAATGGAAAAATCAGAAATGTAAACCAATGCTAAAAAAGCACCATAAAGAAAACCGTCTAAAATTCGCAAGAAAATATATGAAATGGACAGATGAGTGACGAAAAAAAAACTAAATTTAGACGGTCCTGACTCATACTCATGTTATTGGCACGATTTGAGATCAAACGATGTTCGGATATCAAAACGTAATTTCGGTGGTGGCAGTGTTATGGTTTGGGCAGCGTTTTCTGCAGTTTGCAAGTCGAAAATACATATGTTTTGTTCCGACAAAAATGAATAGTGCGATTTATAACAAACTGTTGGAAAATGCTCTTCTCTCATTTATGGATGAAAAAATGTATGAAGATTGCATATTCCAACAAGATAATGCTGCAATCCATGTTTCTAATCAATCGAAATCTTGGTTTAATGAACATAGCCTTCCTCTGTTGGACTGGCCGAACTTGTGGGGATACATTGCCCGTAAAGTTTATGCAAATAATGCCCAGAATAAAAGCATAATGACTGTGAGAGAGCTGAAACTAAGAATTAAACAAGTATGGGAGGAAATTGATTCCAATCTGCTTAAAAATTAGTGGAATCAATGCCAGGCCGTATTTTTGAAACAATCCATAACAAAGGATCATCCACACATTATTAATAATGCTACAGTGGCCCATAAATTAAAGTACGTTTATAGGAAAATACCCTTAAAAATGGCTGTTAATCTCGAAATTTAAGTAAAAAAAATAAAGTGCAAATGAATTTTTTTTGTAAACAATATATTAAGTGAAGTCTTAACTAATTTAATAAACAAATTTGTAGCCCCTAAATATGTTCATGTTTAATTTTTACAGTCTTTTTTTAAAAAAATGTAGTGTGCATTTATAGAAATATGCACCAGTGTATATTAATAAGTCAAAAATCGAGGTTGTCCTGGTTTTTTTCTCATATCTCAGCCATTTGTGGACCGATTTTGCGGATTTTAAAAAGCAAACTTCTCGAAAGCATGTGTGACAGAATTATTAAAGATTTGGATCCCGAAGATATTTGGTGTCTTCAGATTTCTGATTTCAACAGACAGACAGACGGACATGGTTTAATTGACTCCGTTATCTATAAGGATCCATAATATATATACTTTATAGGGTCGGAAATAAGAAATGTAGAAATTACAAACGGAATGACAAACTTATATATACCCTTCTCACGAAGGTGAATTGAATAAAAATGGGGGAAATGGGGCGGTGCTTTTGTAGAAAAATTTTCTCAATTTAGTTCAGTTTGCTAAAAATAGCAAACTAAGTTCAACTTTAGCGGTTACATTTATGTATTTGGTGAAAAAGAATTTTGTGAAAGTAAAAATTTGGTGAAACAAATTTTGGTGTAAAAAAATGTTGGTGAAAAAAAAAAATTTTGTGAAAAATAAAATTGGTGAAAAATAACAATTTGGCGAAAAATATGATGTTGGTGAAAATTTTTTTTTTGGAGAAAATAGAGGAAAATTCGACGTGCTTTTGTGGGCCAATTTCCATGATATAAAATAACAAAATAAGTTGAACTATAGTTATTTGGGCTGATTTCAACATACAGACCGACATTACTATATCGACTCAGCTATCTATAACTATCCAGAATTTATATGTATGTGTACTTTGTAGGGTCTCAAATGAAAAATGTAAAAATTACAAACAGAATGACAAACTTATTCAATGCCCTTACCACTCTTGGTGAAGAATATAAAAAAGAAGAAAATTGAAAACCACATGAAAAGAAAACACATCAACAAAATTGTTTGGTTTTATGGAATATTCTGTTTGGTTTAACGAAATTTAACTGATGCACTTAAGATGTACAAAAAGGGGGAAAAAAGTAAAGAAATTGAATTGCTTAAAAATAAGTTCATATAGACCATAAGAAGAATCAGGACAATCAAATTAATACAAAAATTGTAAAAAAAAACCTTAACTAAAGAACTGAACATCAATTCTAGATAGTTATTTAAAAAAATACAAGTGTGATAAGTTGATAAGAAAGAAACTAGTAGATCAATAAGAAACTTTTTAATACGAAATAAAAATATAATGGAATTGTGATTGGGAATTAATATTTAAAATTTATATATTAGTATTTCATTAGTATTGTTTGTAAACGTTTTTGCTGGGCTTTTCTATTTTCAAATTACTTCACCTTAAATGTATAGTTATTCTAATAAAAGTATAGATTTTCTTTTCAAAAAATATTTTACATTTTTTATTTATCATTTTGTGTTTTATTTGAAAGAAATATCTGTTCTTTTAATACTTTAGTTAAATATTTTATTATGCCAATATTTTAAAAACTAGTAAACAACAGAGCAGTGAACAGCAAAACTGAGAAAATGATTTTAAAAACAATTTATACTTGTGATAATGTTTCAGAATTTGCTGGTGAATATATAAAAGAGTATAGAAAAATTCTCGCAAGATTTAAATTTTCAGTAATGAGTTGCCAACCCGAAATAAAAATTTTTTGACAGCTGACAGTTTGAGGTTAGTATAAATAAATATGGCATTAATGCTTTGTTGTCATTTTCTTAGTTGAACTAGATTTAAAAATTAATGAACGTTTGACAAATCTTATCGAATTAATTATATTCCCAGTTGCTATCAGTATCTTGTGCACAAATTTACATGGACAGTTAGATGTCGACTTCTGCAAAAGTGAAGAGCGACCAACTTGAATAATTATTTTATGAGATTATTTCAAGGACCTAAAATAACTGTTGTCAAAATTTTAGGAATCGAAAAAATTGCCCTTTCTTAAGAAATATTTTAAAAAGTTGCACAGTAACTGTTATTTCAATTTATATTTTTTTTCATTGTTTTGAAACTCAATAAAAATTAAGTAGTAACAAATATTTTTTTATATCATTTAAAATTGTTGTCGAACAATTTTAATAAAGAATTATTAAAATTTTTTAATTTTAAGTAAAATTCATGGGTATATTCAGATTTTGATATATACCAGGAAGAATTGGAGCAAGATCAGAATAAAAAATTAAGAACAACAATATCGATGTTCGAAGTTGTTTCGTCTTCGTCTGCTAATAGAAAATTACAGACCCCCAAAGGAGGATGTGGATATAAATTGACTAAATTACTGGCATGCACAAAAGTACAATACGCATTTTCAAAAACAATTAGCGTATATTATCCACCTTTCCCTGCCACACAAGTAACTGTAGAGAGGGCATTTTCTGCTCTGCGACTTATTTTGGATAACCAACTGAAAAATTAAGATCTATAATGTTTGTGAATTTAAACCAAAGTTCATTTATTTAGTGTTTATATTTGGCCAAATGTTGATTCTTTTAAAGTTGTTATTAATTAAAAATAAACCATGAATTAATAAAATAATTTACAAATATCAAATTTGTCTCTTTTATTGTTTCATTCAGTTAAATGTATGAATCTTAGGGCATACAATTTTTATATTATAACAAATAAAAATATTTCTTAAATAATAACTGTTATGACCTAACTTTTTTTTTATTTATTGAAATGTAATAATTATCGATAATAAATATTTTCTTTCGTTGTCTATAACTGTTATTAAACAAGGAAAAAAATATTAATTGGAATCAAAGAAAAAAAATAAAAGTTGAAATGTAATAGTTATTTTTAAGAAATATCGCATAAAACTTATAACTCTTATGTCCTTGGATTATTTCCCATACGTTTAACTGCTGTTAGCGAATACAGTTAACTGGTGTAGCTAAAAAATAGAGAAAAGTGTTACCTTTCCGTTGATATAATTCTTCTTTCAAAAATCGTGTTTTTAATTTTTGAATTTCCATCAATCTTCTGTACGTAGTTGTCAAAACCAATAAAGCTTTAAAATTTAGCATACATTTTTGGTCACCCTTTACTTTTTTAAATTCAAAATTAAACTTTGTGATGATATGTGGATAATTAGTACTTGTATGTAGTTTTTTCTTCTTGGACCAGCAGTCGGGGGTGACCCCTTCTCCATTGGGAAGTATGTTCCACATACGGACAGTAAGCCTAAAGAACGAATTTTCCCTGTAGTGTGTTGTGGGGTGCATTGGCGAATCGACCACAAAGGGATGTGTTGATGATGTAAAACGTGTATTACATAAAAACCAGCGGTTATCAAGCTTAACACATTCCATGGTAGTACCGATAGAATAATGAAACGCTGATTATATTTCGTCGGTGCTCCAGTGACCCTCTCTTCTACGCGGTCGAGAAGCTCCAATAGAGACTTCGAAGCGCCGGCGGATAAAGGTGGTGTAAATAGTGAGGAGATCAGATGGAGTGAAGTAATTCCTACACCGTTTCAGAAAACCGAGACACTTGAATGCTTCTTTCGACACTCGAAAAATGTGTTTACATCAGCGGACATCACATTGTATTCTCATGCCCAGAACATCAAGAGCATCTGATTACACAATATTTACGTTCGTTTTTGTGACAGCATGCAACACTGAGTCTTGAGAGAGTTGAAAGCGACCATTTTCACACGACCCCATACAGAGATTGTCACAAGGCAGTGATGTTAACCGTACGGTAATTACCGTATTGTACGGTCCTCCGTACGGTAGGCAGGTAATTTCTACATTTGTACGGTAATTTTAAAAAGTTTAAATTTTTAAGAATTATATCCCAAAAATTATATTTCCATAATGTGCTGTTCGTTTATAATCTACAATTGGATACAAAGAGCTTGTGCGCTTCACCTAACATATGATATACACATTTCTCATTAAAATAATCATAAAATTTAGAGGATGATGATAACCAACTACCGCTAGACAAAATATATCTAGGCGGTAAATTAATCTTTCAAGTATGGATATTTCAATATAAAAATTAGTATTAAAAACTGATTGCAAAAATTTAGAGGATGATGATAACCAACTACCGCTAGACAAAATATATCTAGGCGGTAAATTAATCTTTCAAGTATGGATATTTCAATATAAAAATTAGTATTAAAAACTGATTGCAAAAATATTTTTTTTTGCATTTACCAGAAGCTGTTCAAATGGATGAATTTAATGAAATTGATAAGGAATTTATGCTTATAAGCCAAATAAATGATGTTGATTAAAATGGCATTCTGCTGTTTTACAAACTTGGTCCTATATTCAAAACCCTCTATCTTTAATATTCACGAAAATTACTTTTTGATGGTAAAATGTTCAATAAAACAGCCCTCATCTATGGTGTGAATTTCTTACAAACATATTGTTTTTTGCTGCTTTATTTTCATGTTTGTTATTTCTCTATCTTATACAATTAATTTTTTCCGAATGCAAAGCCTCTATCTTTTCAAATATTGTTTTGGAATAATTTCTTCTTGCAATTCATATTTTCTTACTAATTTTTTAATGCTGAATATGAATTTTACTATAATAATTGTAGCATACCGAATTTTAATAACACAAGTAATACGCGAAAAAACAGTTTTTTGGCTTTCCTGAAAAGTTGTGTTTTTCAAGATAGATAGTTTTGAATATAGGCCCTCAATATATTGAATTATAAAAATAAACCTGTTTCAATAAGAAAATAGTATCATTTTTGTACAAGACTTTGGATACGGTAATTTTACCTAAAAAACGGTAATTTGTTTAGGGCTGTACGGTAATCTAAATTAAAAAGTTAACATCACTGTCACAGGGTCTCGATGTAATTGAATTAATATGATTCAGAAATGTTCCTGTCATCTGCAAAAGTATAGATAAGGTTGGCAGTTTGACGTAGAGTAGGAGAAAGAACGGATCCTTGCGGTACCACTGAATTTATCTTGAACACGTTTGATCTCTGAGAAAACCGACACCAAAAGCAATAAGTTTCGATAAAATTGAACCATGATACTCCCTATCGAATGCCTTCGAAGTATCTAGAGCCACTACTTTTCTTTCGCCAAAACGGTGAACGGATAGCGGCCAAAAGTTTTTTTTTCTTTTTCCGCCAATTTTTAATTTTAAATACTCATATTAAAGCTAACAACTCAGAACCTCAGAAGCCAAAAATTCAGGTCTCTATGTATACATTCTCTCTATTAACAGGGTGATTCAATATGCACCTTTTTATTATTTGACTGAAAAGTAAGATTTTGTAATAAATTTTGAAAATTCAATCGCTTCTAACTTTTTATTTTCAAAAGGGATTTTTATGAAATAAACATTTTTCCTTAAAATGGTTTCATAGCCTTTAATATAGGTATCTGTGTCCACCACTTTTGAAATCGCTTTCATATTATTTTTAAAAATGTATTAAACTTTACATAAATTTAAGGTTTGATGGAATAGGACCTTAGGGAATTCCTAATATTTCGTAAAAAACCTAGTACCACTTTAAAGCACGTACTCTCTCCTTTATTTACATACCCATTTCGGTCCAAGGACAAATCATATTGAAACTAGCTGAAATCGGACCATTATTTCACCTAGCCCCCATGCAAATGTCCTCTCGAAATTGGACTTTATACGTCATAAATATTAATTTAATATAGGTATCTACACAAAATTTCATTCGAAATAAGTTCTATGTATACGGAAGTCATATCACCTAATTTCATGGCGATCGTCCACAATTAGTCATAGCTCCCAGCATAAATTTCTAAAAAATGTTGGTAGCTACACAAAATTGAACATAAATAACTCTCATATAGACATAAATCAGACTACCTAATTTCATGGTGATCGATCGATCCATAATTAGTCATAGGTCCTCTTCCGAAAATCATTCACGAAAAAGTATTATGCTCGTTTATAAACTGTGTCACAATATCTGCAAAGAACTGATTTTGGGTTGCTTGCAGTTGTTGCGAAATGCTTCCATATTTTTTCATTCTTAGGTCTTCCAATGACTGAACCTGAAAACGATTAAAGTTTATTGCTGAATTTCATTAATATTAGCTTCACTAATAAATACATACCCTCTCAACAATTTTATTTCAATTTAGTACAGTTTTAATTCAATTAAATTCGATTTTTGATATTTAACTACTCACGTGGTTTTGAAAACAATAAAACAATATAATTTTAAATAATGTTTTAGCTGATTGACAACCAGAGATTGCCAGATTCAATATTTCAAATGTTTTTTTTTTATAAATACCCAAATAAATACCCAAAAAAGGTATTTACTTGGTATTTACCCGGTATTTACCCATACATTGGATAAATACCGGGTAGAATCCCATCTTTATGTAGGGTATTATATGGTCGGGCTTGATCGACCATACATTATTATTTGTTATTATTATAACTCTTTACAACTATTATCATTATTTATTAAATTTTATTGGAAAATAAAATATTTCTAATAATAAACTTTTCTAAAAAAATTCTACATTTTATTACAAAAAATCTTAATTATTCGACAAAAAGATGGACTCAGAAAGGCTTTTATGTTATACAATATAATAAATACTCAATTTTTTGGTATAAATTTCATATGCAAATTGCAAAAAAACCGCATTAAAAAATTCCGTCAGTGTCAAAAGTTACAGACTTTTGGCCGCTATTTTTAAATTTGCCACACTGTGCGCCGGCTCGAAAGAATATACTTGGTATAGTCTTCAATACTTCTCTGAATTCGAGCAGTGATTGATCAATTTCCGGCAAGTGAGAATTAATTGCGAATAATTCAGCTAAAAGGGTTAGCTTTATCAACCGGGTCAGATCATTTAAGAGAGTCTTAATTGAGGATTTAGCATCCTTTACTCTTTTGCGAATGACCAAAAGCTTTTACTACCCCGGGGAGCAGTAAGAACTTTAGTACGAAGGCGTTGCTCGTATAGAGTTTTTTCGAGCATTAGGACTTTGACACACGAAGATCTCGCGTAGCGAATCATTTTCTGTGTTTTGGTTATTGCGCCATGTTCTGAATGCTTCCTCTCTGGAGTTAATTGCTATTTTGTACATCTGATTAAGAAAAGCCTTTTGTATAGATCTAATCGACAATTTCTTTGATGGAATGAAAGTCTTCATTCCCAACATGATTACTTTCTCAACCATATTGTCTAGGAAACAAAGTTTTTATTTAAACTTAATTCCAATTAAAAGGTATATTTACAATTTCGTTGAAAAATTTATGAATTTTATAATGATGTCAAAAAGTTTTTATACTCGTATTTGATTTCCAAGATGCTGTTATGGAAGTAATTATAATTACAAGAGATATAAATTTCATAACTGTTTAAAAGTGATATATTTAAGCATGATAAAAAATGATAAAATAGGTACAATTGTAATACAAAAACTGGTAAACTGTTTAAGTAATGTAAACATATTCATTCGAATTTGACTTCCAAGAAGCTATTTTAGAAGTGATGTATGCAAGTACAAAGAAACTGCTGGTTCAGCTTAGTTTTGAATCTGGATTAAATCGAGTGCCTTTATGTAGAATAGGGAAGCTATTGCCCATAAAAACAATGCTTTGCTATCTTATTTATTTTATATTAATTGGCTCTTCCAAAACCATTTTCATTAGGTGTATTACAGTTTTGCTTCTCACTGTTTGTGTTTATAGAAATTGTAATATACACAAGTATATTTGACTCTTAACATGATTTTTAGTTATTTTAAAATTTTTTTAGATATAAGTTTTTCATTTATTTATATGTTCTGCCTTTTTTTATTATTTGCCATTCTCAATTTTCATTTGATTTTTGCTTTGGTTGAATATTTTTTTTTTTGCACACAAATATTTTGGGTTTATTTCATTCATGTTTTGTTTATTATTCTATTTTAACATTTATTATTATTATTTTTTTATTTTTTTGGAAAAAATTTATTCACTTTTTCACATTTGTCTTATTTGTTGTATCTTGCAATTTGGTATTATTTATTTGTTTCGTTTGTAAGATTGTTTAAATTTTGGTTTTATTTATTTTATATCTATGTATTTATTTGTTATAAATGTATTTTCTCTGACTATTTTATTTTTGTGGGTATACTTTATGTCTTGTAGTTGTTTTGTATCATTTTTATAGATAAAGTGATTTATTACATTAAATTTATCTAAATGAAGATTTGGTCTTGTATTTTTTGGTTCAAAGTTTTTTTTTATTTCTTTTTGTGGGGTGAATTTTCTGTTTTGTCCATTTGATGATGTTTTTTTTTAATATATATATTTCTCTAAAGTGGTTTTTATTTTCATTTATCCTTTTTATATATATTTTTTTTCTTCTGTTGATCCACTAAATGTATGATTGCTATTTGAAGAGTTTTAGTGTTGAAAAAATTTGAGCTAAAAGGTTTTAAATGTAGGTTTTTATGTGTATGGGTTGTAGTTATTTTGTTTTTATAATATACTTGAAAATAATGACTGGCCAGAAGTAGTAGATTTTTCGTGTCAAGATAAATATAAATGTTTTTGTTATAGACTCTAGCTGATTGATAGGTAAATTTATTGGTTGAAACAAAGTGTGCAGAAATGTTATTTTAAACGATTTTGCACATATATTGGGATGAGTACATTATAATGGAGCCAATAACAAATGTTTGGAGCTGAAATAATGGGTGTATGACCTAAAAAAGAGAGTTTTTTTTTTTTAAATATTAGCTTATATTTTGAAAAAGATTTGTATATTTATTCAAAGTATTGGCCATAGCTACGACCTTTTACCATCTTTGTGGAAACATATGGATTACGAGCCATACATATGGTCAAGAACAATTCAATACTATCCGGGCTGTTCCAAAGTGCAGCATATCCAAAGACGAGAGTTGGAGATTGTATTAGGCCAGTATATTTAAAGAAGTCTGCGAAGACAGTTTGGTAAAAACTTGCATAGATTGAACATCAGAGCTGGCGGCATTCCATGTTTCACACCCATATAGTAGAACTGACTTCACGTTGGAGTTAAAGATTTTGAGCTTTGTTCCTTGAGAAATATTGAACGATCTCCACACGTTGGTCAACATTCCAAATGCTTGCCTTGCCTTCTTTACCCCTGCTGAGATATCTGCGATGGAGCCCTGCCTCTCAATTATGCTTCCAAGGTAGCAAAAGGATTCTACCTCCTCAAGTTGTGTGCCAGCAATGTGAAAAGGGGTATTATTTTCGGTAAAAATACGCATTATTTTTGTCTTACCGATGTTTATTTTTAGACCAGCAGTGAGGGCATGATCGACAATGTTGCGCAACTTGTGTACCATACCAGCATGTAAATGTGTTAGGAGACAAATATCGTCAGCATAGTCAAGGTCATCAAGTCTATCTTGAAGGCCCCACACAATTCCATTTCTTGATGTTGTAGCTTGTTGCATAATGACATCTAGCACAATATTAAAGAGAAGTGGCGAGAGCACACATCCCTGGCGGACTCCTTTACCGATGTTTGTCTTATCAGATAATTCATTTTCATGCAATATTCTGCATGTTGCATTAGCATAAATAGATTTTATGAGAGAGATCAGCTGTTGTGGAACTCCCTTACAGGCTAACGCGTTCCAAATTTCTGTATGGTTGAGCTTGTCAAACGCCTTTTCAAAATCTATAAAAAGGAGATATAATGGGGATCTCCATTCAACGGACTGCTCGACTATTATCCTGAGACTGTTGACATGGTCAACACAGGATTTTCCGCGGCGGAAGCCGGCTTGTTTTCTCCTCATACGGGGAGTGATTGCATCACAAAGCCTTTTCCTGATGATGTGGGCATAACTTTCAGCATCATATTTAAAAGAGTGATACCCCTCCAGTTACTACGTTCTGATAAGTCTCCTTTTTTCGGTATTTTTATGATCACACCTTCCAAGAGTGAATCTGGTAAATAATTGGAAGACCAAAATCCATCCATGAGCGGTAGCAGTAGTCTTGAGCTTGTCGTTGGATCGACCAGCAGCAATTCGGGAGGAATATTGTTCAGACCTGGAGATTTGTTGTTCTTCAATTCTTTTATAGCTACACATATTTCGGGAATAGAGGGACATTCCGTGGTGATATTTCGGTTTACTACATGTGACTCGCAGTCGCACAGTGCCTGATCATGTGTGTAGGGCTTTTGCGCTAGCATGTTCCTGTAAAAATCTGTCCAAAGCTGCATTTGTTCATCCTTTTTAGCTCCCCATTATCATTCCTTAAGGGCTTTCCACCGAGTACAGGAGTCCTTGTTAGCTTACGTATAGCTCCATACAAATATCTGCTTCGATTTGTTTCCGCAGCCTTTTGTGCATCCTTGGCAATATTTTCCGCCCATCTTCTCTTATCGCGTCTTGCGCTTTTCTTGACAGCTTGATCCAGATTAGAGTGCTTCTCCTGACTTGTCATCCTAGCGAGGCGTGTTTTGGAAGCGTTAATGTCACCCTTTGCTGCTTTCCTTTCATCCACCAGCTTCCATGTTTCCTCAGACATCCATTCCTTCCGTCTCTTCTCTTTTAAGCCTATATTTTGAACGGCAGTGTCGACCAACAAGTGTTCAAGTTTCGCCCAGCTATTCAGGGGAAGTGATATAGCTTGGCATTGCGGTCTCCAATGCTTCGGTATACTTCTTAGCAACGCCGGGATCCTTCAGTTTATCTATATCGAATTTGACCCTTGACGATGTTTTGTTCCTCCTTATGGCAGCGACCTTCGTTAGGAGTGTGGCAATTACTAAGTGGTGATCACTGGCAATGTCGGCTCCTCTCTTATTACGTACGTCTAAAAGAAACCCCCGCCATTTCCGACAGATGGTGATGTGATCAATTTGGTTTTCGGTCACATGGTCAGATGAAATCCAAGTAACCTTGTGCATTCTCTTGTGAGGAAATAGTGTGCCACCAATGACGAGAGAATTTGTAGTACACATTTCAGTAAATAGTTCGCAATTTTCCGTCATTCTCCCTAAGCCATGTTTGCCCATCGTACTCTCCATACTGTAGTTTTCAGCACCAACTTCCGCGTTGAGATCGCCTATCACCATTAGTATATCCCCGCGATTAACAGTAGCTAAAACCCTTTCAAGTTGCCTATAGAATGCATCCTTTATTGGTCTTTCCGATGTTTCAGTAGGAGTGTAGCACTGGACGAAAGTTAGTCTTCTAGCTCTGGTTTTAAATGTGGCAGTTATTATCCGATCCAAGCATGGTTTCCAACTCACAAGTGCTCGACGTGTTTCCTTCGAGAGTAAAAACCCTCCTCTTCCAGAGTACAGCAGTGTTAGACCATCACTGGTCATGTGTTCTCCTGCATCCGACCAACGCAGCTCGCTAATGCCAAGTAGTGCCAGTTTATAATTTTCGAACTCCTTGCATAGTTGTTACAATCGGGATGGGTGTAAAAGCGTCCTTACGTTCCATATTCCTATTCATGTCCATTTCTTCATGCCAAAGTTCGTCAACTTATCCGGTTGTAATTTACTTTCTTCATTCGTTACGGTTTCATTAATCATTTTAGCTTCGGATGATTAGCGGATTGGGCTAAAGCATCCATTTATATATCGAGTCTCTTGATGCAAGAACAGACACCCGCTTGCAGATGTACCAAATCGGCGACACCCGACAGTAGCTATTGGTTTTGAATGGCGCCAATGACTCGCCATGACATTTCGAGTATCATTGACACTCAGAATTTAGTTGGAGATCGGTGCAACCCAATATCCCTCTGAGACTCTACTCTCGAAACCGCTGAAACAGCTCATAATAGATAGGACCCATTTGCTCCCACCAAATACAGATAGTTACCTTAGTACCATGGATATTTGGCTTTGGTGTTGATTCGGCTGGTTAGCCGGGCTTCACACACGACTGGATCCAGTTTTCATCACAGGTAATGATACGGTGCAAAACTGATTTTCTTTTATATCGTTCAACCATCATTTCGGACATGCAAAATCATCTTTCAAGGTCTATCGTCTTCAATTCGTATGGTACCCAATTTGCCTGCTTTTTGATGAATTTGCCGCTTTTTGATATTGCAAGCTCTTGTTGAGTTTTACAACAATCATCATGGAGTAATGCCTCCAACTCTTGGTCTTCGAATTTTGTTGGCTGGGCGATCTTTGTCATCCCTGTCATAATCACAACTTCTGAACCAAAAGCTGATGTTTGTGCTGATGTTGTCGTGTATAAAAATTCTGTAATCTATATATATAAAAGAGTAACGTTACTGACTGACTGACTGATTCATCATCGCACAGCCCAAACGGCTGAAGCTAGAATCACGAAATTTTAACTGTGGGTTCCTCCCTCCCCAAAACGATCCGATAAGAAGGGATTTTTGGAAATTCGAACGTTTAGGGGGTAAAAAAGGGTAAAAACGGGTAAATTCGGTAACCTTATATCTTCAAAACTAATAAAGATACAAAAAAACTTAAAATAGCATGTTACTCCATTTCAAAAATAAGCTGACAGGTGTTTCGTACTTTTTGGAAATTCGAAACTTTTAGGGGAGAAAACGGGTAAAAACTGTATTTTGGTACTTTTTTTGCACCCTATGTATCTTTTAAACTAATAAACATAGAAACAAATTTTAAATCGTATTCTTTAATTAACAAAAAATAAAAAATATAAGTTTGGTACTTTTTGGAAATTCGAACCTTTAAGGGATAAAAATTGTGTTAATTTTTGGTACTTTTTCATAAAATATGTTTTTCTATAATTTGACATAGACATACGAATATTTTATTATGAAATTTATTTTATTACATAAATAAATTTTATTTGAATGAAATTGTACCACCTCAATGGGGATAAAAAAGGTACCAAAAAGGGGATAAAATCGGGAAAATACATTATATTTGAAATTAAGCCAATTTTGATAATTTTTTTAACGTTGGTTCCTGGATTCATACAAAAATTAACTAACAGGGTGTTATTTGGAACTCGAGTACCAAGGTTTATATTGGTCCAAATCCGGGTAAACAGTTTGGTACTTTTTTAAAACATATTTATTCTTGGGCACATTAACACAGATTTTAATATTTTGATACATGCCTATAGCATAAACAATTTTGGCAAAATGGAATATTTTTAAATTTCAAACTTGAGGAGTGTTCAAGTAAGAAAAGGGAAATTGGTACTTTTCTCCTAATGGTACTTTTTTAACATTTTAAATTATTTCAGTTATCGACATTAAAGTTAGCTGATATGTATTTGAGTGAAGTTAGTGTTAGGAATAGGGGATAATATTTAGGTACCAAAATGTGTGAACTGTACTGTAGGTACTTTTTTGTTCTTCTAATGGTACTTTTTTGAAATTTCTATAATAATGGACTTAGAAACATGAAATTAAACATATATGGTCCTAAGTGAGTGAGAATTCTAGGGGGTGACTTTTTGGTACTTTTTCTTTATTGGAATGGTACTTTTTGTAATTTCTTCACCAATGAACCTAGAAACATGAAATAAAGCTTATATATAAACCGAGTGAGTGGGAAACCACAAGTGTGGGTTTTTTGGTACTTTTTCTATATTCTAATGGTACTTTTTTGAATTTTCTTTAACAATGGACTTAGAGACATGAAATTAAGCATATATGGTCCTAAGTGAGTGAGAATTCTAGGGGGAGACTTTTTGGTACTTTTTCTTTATTCGAATGGTACTTTTTGTAATTTCTTCACCAATGAACCTAAAAACATGAAATTAAGACCGGAGTGAGTGGGAATCTACAAGTGACTGCTTTTTGGTACTTTTTCTATATTCTAATGGTACTTTTTGAATTTTCTGTAATAATGGACATAGAAATATGAAGTTAAGCATATATGGTCCTAAGTGAGTGAGAATTCTATGGGGAGACTTTTTGGTACTTTTTGTTTATTCTAATAGTACTTTTTTGAATTTTCTATAACAATGAACTTAGAAACATGAAATTAAGCATATATGGTCCTAAGTAAGTGAGAATTCTATGGGGAGACTTTGTGGTACTTTTTCTTTATTCGATTGGTACTTTTTGTAATTTCTTCACCAATGAACCTAGAAACATGAAATAAAGCTTATATGGAACCGAGTGAGTGGGAAACTACAAGTGGGTGCTTTTTGGTACTTTTTCTATATTCTATTGGTACTTTTTGAATTTTCTATAATATAATGGACCTAGAAATATGAAATTAAGCGTATATGGTCCTAAGTGATTGAAAATTCAAGCGGATACTTCATGGTACTTTTTGTTTATTCTAATGATACTTTTTTAATTTTCTATAGCAATGGACTTAAAAACATGAAATTAAGCATATATGGTCCTAAGTGAGTGAGAATTCTAAGGGGTGACTTTTTGCTACTTTTTCTTTATTCGAATGGTACTTTTTTTAATTTCTTCACCAATGAACGTAGAATCATGAAATAAAGCTTATATGAACCCGAGTGACTGGAAAACCACAAGTGTATACTTTTTAGTACTTTTTCTATATTATAATGGTACTTTTTTGAATTTTCTATAACAATGGACTTAAAAACACGAAATTAAACATATATGGTCCTAAGTGAGTGAGAAGTCTAGGGGGAGACTTTTTGGTAGTTATTCTTTATTCAAATGGTACTTTTTGTAATTTCTTCACCAATGAACCTATAAACATTAAATAAAGGTTATACGGACCCGAGTGGGTGGTCAACTACAAGTGGGTGCTTTTTGGTACTTCTTCTATATTCTAATGGTACTTTTTGAATTTTCTGTAATATAATGGACCTAGAAATATGAAATTAAGCGTATATGGTCCTAAGTGATTGAAAATTCAAGCGGATACCTCATGGTACCTTTTGTTTATTCTAATGGTACTTTTTTTTAATTTTCTATAGCAATGGACTTAAAAACATGAAATTAAGCATACATGGTCCTAAGTGAGTTAGAATTCTATTGGAGACTTTTTGGTACTTTTTCTTTATTCGAATGGTACTTTTTGTAATTTCTTCACCAATGAACCTAAAGCCATGAAATTAAGCTTATATGGACCCGAGTGAGTAGGAAACCACAAGTGGGGGATTTTTGGTACTTTTTATATATTCTAATGGTACTTTTTTGAATTTCCTATAATAATGGACCTAGAGTTTCCAAAAAATCGAAGAATTTCAAAACCGCGGTTTCGGTTTTAAAAAATTAAAAACCGATCGGTTTGTGATAATCAATGGTACTATTTCCTTATTGCAATGGTACTTTTTGAATATTTTATAATAATAAACCTAAAAATTTAAAATTAGGAACACATTTTGCATTTTCTATAATAATGGACCCAGAAATATGAAATTAGACATTTACAATTAGATTCACAAAGTGGGACTTGATAGTACTATTTCTTTCTTCTAATTGGGGTGGCGAAGCGCACCGGGTCAGCTAGTTTTAGCATAAACTGCTTTAATGTTTACATTTGAAGTTCCTGACTGAACGTACAAACTTATATTTCATAAATATTTTCGGTTGTGTTATATATTTATATTCAATTCATTATATTTTATTAATTTTAAATAAATCTCTAATTAATGTCAGTATTTTTGGTATTTAATAAAACGAAAACTTAAATTCTTTATAAAATCTCTAGAATTATAATCATTAACTTTATCTTACAGCATTCAATTGCCAACATATTTTATACAATTTTATACGAATACAGAATATAAATCAATGTTTAATACAAAGCAAACCGACAAACATTTCTTCTACAATCTAACTTGTATTTCAATACCCAAAAACTTGTATATAATTTTGTAGTTGTAGCCAGCATTTATATTTGATTTTCATTTGAATCTTTTCTGTCTAATCATGTCTAATGACTTCAAATTATTTACTTGATTTTCATAAAAACCACTTAAATGTTTTTAGTTAAATTCTAATTAAAATCTTACGCACACAAAGACACCTACATGCACACACCCACTCAAATGTTAGACAGACAAAGAGAGCAAATCACACACACATGTTCATACATACGTTTGTCGTAGTTCATGTAATGAAGGAGAAACAGGAAAGGGAAATAAGAAATGCGCCTTAAGTCGGAACAAGTGTTTGTGCATCTCAAGCTTAAGGCAGACACGTTTCAAATGTCACACGTTCTAATACAAACATGACTGCATTGTAACTTGACAAAACTTCAAGTCGGTTGTAGGGTTTTTTCTGTTTTCCTTCTTTCCTTCACATTTCGTTACTGCTGTTGCTCTCTGGCTGATGTTTTAGTTTTAGCTAAAACAAAATACGACAAATTAATTCAACAAAATCAAATGCATAATGTATTTTTTCCATACACTGAAAGAAAAGTAATTAATGCAACTATATTTTTTGTACAAGATCTCAACTCTATTCTAGTGGCTTTACTACACCTCCCGATTCTCCAAGTGCATTGACGAAATGAGTATAACCAAAAACTGTTAAAAAAAAACTCTGAAACTTTAATTCAAAGTCTAATGCGGTGGAATAAGTTTTACTTTATTGTTGCATTTGTTATTCTTGTCATTGTTGATTCTGAACAAAAAGTACTGCAACTATGAGTTGCATGAATGACATAGGAAAACTATATATAAAAAAAACAACAGCAACAACAACACAAAACAAATCCCCAAGTAATCGTAATCGTATCGTGTAAATACTGTTCAACTATTTTACTCCTTGTAGTCATCTTCCTCCATGCAATTAAAACAAACCATAATGAAAGAAATGCAAAAAAGCATGACTGACTATAAATTAATGAATGAACGAATGAGTGGCAATAAAACATACGACAGAGAAGTTAGAGTTTTAGAGGAAAGAAGTGTTTTAACAATTTACTAATTGTTACTTATGTTGAATTTAATTAAAAATTAGCATTATATGGGTATAAGGAGTGTTTAATTGAACAAAATTTAAGAAATGATATTAAAGGCAACAAATAGTTTAGTTCTAGTTCAGTTCTAGTTCAGTTCTAGTTCAGTTCTAGTTCAGTTCTAGTTCAGTTCTAGTTCAGTTCTAGTTCAGTTCTAGTTCAGTTCTAGTTCAGTTCTAGTTCAGTTCTAGTTCAGTTCTAGTTCAGTTCTAGTTCAGTTCTAGTTCAGTTCTAGTTCAGTTCTAGTTCAGTTCTAGTTCAGTTCTAGTTCAGTTCTAGTTCAGTTCTAGTTCAGTTCTAGTTCAGTTCTAGTTCAGTTCTAGTTCAGTTCTAGTTCAGTTCTAGTTCAGTTCTAGTTCAGTTCTAGTTCAGTTCTAGTTCAGTTCTAGTACAGTTCTAGTTCAGTTCTAGTTCAGTTCTAGTTCAGTTCTAGTTCAGTTCTAGTTCAGTTCTAGTTCAGTTCTAGTTCAGTTCTAGTTCAGTTCTAGTTCAGTTCTAGTTCAGTTCTAGTTCAGTTCTAGTTCAGTTCTAGTTCAGTTCTAGTTCAGTTCTAGTTCAGTTCTAGTTCAGTTCTAGTTCAGTTCTAGTTCTAGTTCAGTTCTAGTTCAGTTCTAGTTCAGTTCTAGTTCAGTTCTAGTTCAGTTCTAGTTCAGTTCTAGTTCAGTTCTAGTTCAGTTCTAGTTCAGTTCTAGTTCAGTTCTAGTTCAGTTCTAGTTCAGTTCTAGTTCAGTTCTAGTTCAGTTCTAGTTCAGTTCTAGTTCAGTTCTAGTTCAGTTCTAGTTCAGTTCTAGTTCAGTTCTAGTTCAGTTCTAGTTCAGTTCTAGTTCAGTTCTAGTTCAGTTCTAGTTCAGTTCTAGTTCAGTTCTAGTTCAGTTCTAGTTCAGTTCTAGTTCAGTTCTAGTTCAGTTCTAGTTCAGTTCTAGTTCAGTTCTAGTTCAGTTCTAGTTCAGTTCTAGTTCAGTTCTAGTTCAGTTCTAGTTCAGTTCTAGTTCAGTTCTAGTTCAGTTCTAGTTCAGTTCTAGTTCAGTTCTAGTTCAGTTCTAGTTCAGTTCTAGTTCAGTTCAGTTCTAGTTCAGTTCAGTTCTAGTTCAGTTCTAGTTCAGTTCTAGTTCAGTTCTAGTTCAGTTCTAGTTCAGTTCTAGTTCAGTTCAGTTCTAGTTCAGTTCTAGTTCAGTTCTAGTTCAGTTCTAGTTCAGTTCTAGTTCAGTTCTAGTTCAGTTCTAGTTCAGTTCTAGTTCAGTTCTAGTTCAGTTCTAGTTCAGTTCTAGTTCAGTTCTAGTTCAGTTCTAGTTCAGTTCTAGTTCAGTTCTAGTTCAGTTCTAGTTCAGTTCTAGTTCAGTTCTAGTTCAGTTCTAGTTCAGTTCTAGTTCAGTTCTAGTTCAGTTCTAGTTCAGTTCTAGTTCAGTTCTAGTTCAGTTCTAGTTCAGTTCTAGTTCAGTTCTAGTTCAGTTCTAGTTCAGTTCTAGTTCAGTTCTAGTTCAGTTCTAGTTCAGTTCTAGTTCAGTTCTAGTTCAGTTCTAGTTCAGTTCTAGTTCAGTTCTAGTTCAGTTCAGTTCTAGTTCTAGTTCAGTTCAGTTCTAGTTCAGTTCTAGTTCAGTTCTAGTTCAGTTCTAGTTCAGTTCTAGTTCAGTTCTAGTTCAGTTCTAGTTCAGTTCAGTTCTAGTTCAGTTCTAGTTCAGTTCTAGTTCAGTTCTAGTTCAGTTCTAGTTCAGTTCTAGTTCAGTTCTAGTTCAGTTCTAGTTCAGTTCTAGTTCAGTTCTAGTTCAGTTCTAGTTCAGTTCTAGTTCAGTTCTAGTTCAGTTCTAGTTCAGTTCTAGTTCAGTTCTAGTTCAGTTCTAGTTCAGTTCTAGTTCAGTTCTAGTTCAGTTCTAGTTCAGTTCTAGTTCAGTTCTAGTTCAGTTCTAGTTCAGTTCTAGTTCAGTTCTAGTTCAGTTCTAGTTCAGTTCTAGTTCAGTTCTAGTTCAGTTCTAGTTCAGTTCTAGTTCAGTTCTAGTTCAGTTCTAGTTCAGTTCTAGTTCAGTTCTAGTTCAGTTCTAGTTCAGTTCTAGTTCAGTTCTAGTTCAGTTCTAGTTCAGTTCTAGTTCAGTTCTAGTTCAGTTCTAGTTCAGTTCTAGTTCAGTTCTAGTTCAGTTCTAGTTCAGTTCTAGTTCAGTTCTAGTTCAGTTCTAGTTCAGTTCTAGTTCAGTTCTAGTTCAGTTCTAGTTCAGTTCTAGTTCAGTTCTAGTTCAGTTCTAGTTCAGTTCTAGTTCAGTTCTAGTTCAGTTCTAGTTCAGTTCTAGTTCAGTTCTAGTTCAGTTCTAGTTCAGTTCTAGTTCAGTTCTAGTTCAGTTCTAGTTCAGTTCTAGTTCAGTTCTAGTTCAGTTCTAGTTCAGTTCTAGTTCAGTTCTAGTTCAGTTCTAGTTCAGTTCTAGTTCAGTTCTAGTTCAGTTCTAGTTCAGTTCTAGTTCAGTTCTAGTTCAGTTCTAGTTCAGTTCTAGTTCAGTTCTAGTTCTAGTTCAGTTCTAGTTCAGTTGTAGTTCAGTTTTTTTTCTAGTTCTAGTTCAGGTTCCAGTTCAGCTTCTAGTTCAGGTTTCAGTTCAGGTTTCAGTTCAGGTTCTATTTAAGTTCAACTTCAGTTTAAATAATCGTTTAGATGCCAATAAAAACAAAATCACAACTTTAATTCTCATTATTGTATTGTTGCCTTCATCATACAGTTCACAAACCTCAACATTAAATAAACATTTGTGCATTTTTTGCTCTCCTTTTGTGGTCATTCAATTATGAATTATAAATTATTATTAGTTTATAATTATAATGGTTTCTGTTTATATTTTAATTATTACTATTATATTTTAATTATTTAGTTTGCATGTTTATTGTGTGTAAACAATTTTAATTAACAATTAATGTATTTATTCAATAAACATTTAGATATTTTTATTAATATTTCATATGTTGCAAATATATCGTCAGCTAAAATGTAAATGTTGTGACTAACATTTAAAAAATTCTATTGCTAAATAAGAAGATCTCTTTAAATAAAAATGTTTTTAGACGATTCATTAAAAGAAAAAATTTGGAATTTATGAAAATACATTTTTTATATTAGTTTTTTTTCGGAAAAACATGTTCAATCATTGGACTTTTTTAAGACCTTTTGCATTTCCGTTGACGGTATTTATTTCTTTTTATTACTTGTAACATCAATAATTTTTTAAATTCTTTAAAGGCCTATAGAGAGTAATATGTTTAGGCTGATGATTGTAATAATAAAAAAAATGGTTAAAAAATTCCACTTCTGTGATGGGCAAAAATAGAATTCCCGATTTAGAATTTAAATTGATAATTATATATCCGTAACTAACTTATCGTAAGAATCACATGATCATTATATAAATCCATCAGATTTTTTTGAAACATTCACTTTGTATTTCACTTTAATATTGAGATTGTTATCAGTAACCACTAGTTATGGAAATGATTTTGAATTTTTTTTTAAAGCCAATAACTTTAAATGTTTTCTATATGAACAAGTTTTTAATAGTTATAAAATTGATGAATAATCATTATTTGCTTAAATTGTCTGTATGCTAATGGACATTTCAGCAAAATCCCTTTTTTTATTGAAATTCTTTTTTTGCAAAGAGGAAATTGTTAAAAATAAAAAATATATGACAATGTTTATTTTTACATACAAATGACATTAAACAAATATTTACACACATATGAACATATTTATATGAATTCTTTTTTTAAATATTTTTAGTTAAATAACACTTTTATGTAAAGAATAAACTATTTGTAGTGCTGATAAAATTATTTTTTAAATATTTTGCAGAACATCATTTGTTTAGTTGGAAAATTGGCTACCACCACAATGCTTCTATTTTGGCATAGTATATATTACATCAAATTATTAATAAAAAGTTATTTGTCATGGCAACTTATTATCCTTTGGCCAAATGTTCTTTAGGACAAAAAATGTTGTTAAATAATTACGAATATATTGTTTGTATAAAACAGCATGAATGATTTGCATATGTATTCACAGAAGCTTTGAAATAAGCTAAATTTTTTTTGTTAATAGCATTTTGATTATGAAGTTTTTAAAATGTTGTTAAATAAATGCTAAAAAATTTAGAACACCATTAAGAGTTTTTTTAAGGTTATACACAAGAATAAAATCCTAAAAGTCCTGTTAGCATAGACACTAGAGTAGATATTTCTCTTTTATTATTTAACAGAAGAGCGGCTCACAGTGGTATGAGAATAAAAAAAGATTTAAATAAATCTGTAACTTCTAAACCCTTACGCCGGTTTGAATGAAATTTCACATGCGCGGGAAATAAATCTGTAACTGCTAAACCCTTACGCCGATTTGAATGAAATTTCACATGCGAAAAGAGGTAGTGTAGTCGAATTTAAGTTTTGAATTTGGACCTCATGAGCCCACCAGGAGCGGCACCAGGGGTTCCCAAATAGGACACCTCGGGTATGTTCAATTTTTAAAATGATCCTATTTCTTCGTTTGTGTTACGATTTTATTTAGATCACATTTAGAATCTCCTCGAGCACTACATAAAACCTCGTCGTAGCTATTAATTATCTCTTATAGCTTAGGCGATATTCGCGTTTGAAAATTTAATTTTCAACATTTTTACCCACCCTACTCCAGTTTTTTGGTGACCGCGGTTCCAAATATTCCCCGATTTTATCAATTTTTCTTTTATAGAATTAACAATAGATCTATATATCAAATAAAGAAAGAAGTATTTAAAAATCATGGCTGAGTTCAAAGTTATTCATTTGAATTTAAAAAAATTAAAAAAGGCGATTTTTCGCAATTTTTTTGGGAAAAAAGTACTTTTTTTCTTTTTAAGTTATCTAAGAAATTTCTAAGAGGATGTATAATGAATTTCTACTTTTTGAAAAGCTAACTTTACGCCAAATATTTTAAATGAAACAAAAATTATAATTTTTCATACCGAGCGGACCAGGTCCATTCAAAAAATGCCTATTTTTTATGTAAAATTCAACTTTAGGGCAAAAATTCTCAAATCGCATACTCGATATCAAAATATAGTAACTTATTTTAGATGGCCCAATAAGTTCTTAATTATTTTGTAAAGGGTTCCGATAACCCCGCGCCTGGTATGGATATTATAGCCAAAAAACGAAAAAATCCCATTTTTGGGATTTTTCAAGATTTTTTTGGGAATTGCGGGATACTTGATAACAAGTTTCAAAATTTGTTTTTATTTTTCCATTTTGAATAGAAAAATCTACATAACTGTGAAATTTTATTAAAAAAATATGCATAAATAAAAATTTTATATCAATTTGAAAAATTTGTATCTATGCAAAATTCAATAAAAAGCATTTTTTGTCATATTTTTCAAAAAAGTATTCCATGAATTTTTTAATTGTCAAAATATATATAATTTTTTGAAAAGTAGACAAAATCCTCTATCCATTGATATATAACATGTCTACCTTGTGTTTTTTACGTGTCAAATAAATTTGGGAAAACTAAACAACTCCTAAGAGATAATTAATAGCTACGACGAGGTTTTATGTAGTGCTCGATGAGGAGATTCTATATGTGTAATTTTTTTTTAAATCAGAACACAAACGAAGAAATAGGATCATTTTAAAAATTGAACATACCCGAGGTGTCCTACTTTGGGAACCCCTGGTCCCGCTCCTGGTGGGCTCATGAGGTCCAAATTCAAAACTTAAACTTGACTACACTTCCTCTTTGCGCATGTGAAATTTCATTCAAATCGGCGTAAGGGTTTAGAAGTTACAGATTTATTTCCCTCTTTTTTTATTCTCATACCACTGTGCGGCTGTATCCTAGGGTGACCTCTATATTGTACGATTTTCTGAGTTTTCAAGGTCTTAACTGATTCTCCATCATCTAATAAACCAAACACTTAAAATGAGCAAAATCGGATAACGTTTAGAGGTTGCTTATTTGAAGTTTCGAGTTTTGGGTCAAAGCAGAAATATTTAAAAAAACTAATTTTTAGCTTTAAATTTGAAACATTTGTAAAATATAAATTTATTCAAAGTATTTTTCATTGTCAGTTATGACCTTTTCCCATATTTCTGGCAACATATGGATTCCAAGCCAAAATTACTCCTCATCTTTTGAGGTCAAGAAAGAATCAAGCCAACATCGGATACTCTATTCCATTCTGAGCATTCTGCTTCAACCAGAACTAATAGTAGTCGTACGGTAGATTTTCGGCCAATGCTCGCTTCAAACGAATCAGTTGCGATCAGTATAGATTCGGGCCATGGTCTGGCCATCACAGGCAGCACATAATAGAGAAAACCCATCTGGTGTAACCAAATACAGATCATTACCTTAGCGTCATAGATATTTGGCTTTGGTGTCGGTTCGGCTGGTTGGCCAGGCTTCACATTCGATCTCTTAGGCTTCGGGATATCGTAATGGATCCATTTTTCATCCCAAGTAATGATTCGGTGCAAAAATTATTTCCTGTTATAGCGTTCAAGCATTATTTCGGACAAGCAAAATCGTCTTTTAAGGTATCTCGGCTTCAGTTCGTGCTTCTTGATGAATCCCGCTGCTCGCAAACATTTTGAAATTGCTGCTTGAGTAGCTCCCAATGATTTGACAAGCTCTTATTGAGTTTGACATCAATCTTCATGGAATAATGCCTCCAATTCTTGGTCTTCAAACTTTTTTTACTGGTCGAAATAAATACCCTTCAAAATGATTTATAAGTTATTAAAAACAAAATCCGCTTTCAAAATGCATACACCCAATAGAAATCGAAAAAGTCGAAAGGTCAATTTTATGTTTCTGCTTTAGCACCCTAATGATGGTGTCTGGCATTAACATTTGCCTATTGCACTGTGTGTAATTATTTGAGTCATGGAAAAATAACTATAGCCACTACTTGATAAAAGACAATAAACAAAAAGTTTTGCCCAAAGTCATGCACTTTTTTATGGGGCCTCGGTGTAATTTTTGCCAAAAAAGTGATAATTTTCTCAGGCTCATATCTTGCAAACAGTTCGGAATTTTGATTTACTCTCTGCGGCAAAGTTTTAGCCCTTTTTTTCCCTGTTCAGATCCATAGGTAGCAAACCGTTCAAAACACAAGGAAATAATCAACTACAAAAATGTACCTAAGATCTCAATAAACAACTTTCTAGAACATATGAACTTCCTAGGAATGATTCTTAATACCGTTTAGGTAGGTCAATATAAGTTAGTAAGAAAAAACTAAAGGAATTAAGTGTTTTCGGCCATAAACTATTAAATTATTATAAACTAAAGCATACTTTTAGGCAGCTTTAAAAAAATTTATTTCGAATTTTTTAAAGTTTTTTGCGATTTTGATCTTGAATATGAAGTTTTTTTGATTTGATATGTTCACAATTTTTGTTCTTTATGACAAGGGCTACAACTTTGCCTTAGAGAGTAAATCAACATTCCGAACTGTTTGCAAGATATGAGACTGAGAAAATTATCAAATGATACCGAGGCACCAAATTTTTGGGGGTCCATAAAAAAAGTGCATGACTGGGAGACATGGGTCTTTTTTGGTCTATCCGTATATGGTTATTTTTTTCGTGTTGCACTGTGTTTCTTAACAGTATAGAGTTTGCACCTTTTACCTTTTCTGGCAATTTCTGTATCCTAACTCCTCTTTGTCTGCTGCTTAGTTTTACGCCAATATCCAAGATGGCAAGAGACAGGCCTTCGCCTTCGAAGGCTGAGACAGTCCTTCGTAGGAAAATTTTGGTGGAATCAATGACCATGACCTCACCGTATTAAAATGAGGTGTTCAAATAGTATGTTACATATTAATTCCTAACTTGTTAGTAAAAAATTTTACTGGGTATTTTGTAGGAATTAAGTCTAGTGTGCTAACAGTTTTCATAAAAACTAGTTACTATAAATACCACAGTAAATATGTGATGTAGGTTGGCATCATCAAACAATTAACACGCTTGGGCTTGCATAAAAATTTAATGAAATAAAAATTTTAAATAACACAAATATAAAATATAACCGATTTTAAAATAAATAAAAAATCATCATTACATTATAATGAATTGTTTTTTTTTTTTGTGAAATTCAATATTTTACACCTCTTGAAAAAAAATCCTTTTTATACAGGCCATTTAAAAACTTTGATATTTAATACTAGCAAAAACTTTGTTATTAATAAACAAAGTTTTTTATACTTTTCTTTAGTTAACACTTTGTTTTAATACGTTTTCCATTATTATGTAGTTGTTTTTACAACGAAATGGTTTTTAACGTTTGTATAAAATTTTAAATATTTTAATGACGTATTTTTTTAAAAAAAAAAATAATGTTAAGAAAGAATAACAATGTTCAAACTGTTTTACAAAATATTTACAAATTTGACAGGCGTTTATGTAAAATGAAACATGACAGTGCTTTGTTTAAAATAAAACTTAAGATAAACAATATTTATTAAACAAAACTAAAAAAGAACTTTAATAGAGTTTAAAGATTTTAATAGAAATTTTGTGAGATATTAAATAACCCTTAATAACATTTCATTAAATATTAGTCTTAAAGCTTAATATAAAATGTTTGTCCAACAAAACTACATGAACCCCTTTCGTAAGTCACACATTAATCTACAAAATTTCATATTTACATCACATTTCTGCCCTCAAACATGGGATTATTTGTAATGAAATTCTTAAGAATTTCAAAAGCTAAAATACATTTTATAAAATGAAATATTTTTTTTTTAAATTTATTAAGAACATACTTTCAATCTAATACTATTTAATGTTCTAATACTAAAATGCTGTTTACTGTAGCATTTAATACCCGGGTATTAGACAAGAAGAGACAACAATTCTGCAGCAACAAATTCCAATTTTATTATTTGTTGCCATCTAAATGCGTAAGAGGATTTACAGCCGGATACAAATGAAATTTCACAGATGCACTCATACAAACAGTTTGCTGTAAAGGAGGGTGAAATTTACACTTGTAATCGAGGAAAATACTAACTGTGACACATGTCACAGAAAGAAAGACTCTCATTGATACTAAAGTACTAAAGAGTTACTTAAACGAAAACAATAGGAGAGAAAAAAATGAAACTTGTAATTCTAGCAGACATATACACTAAACCAACATGAAATAGTTTTTATATGGGACGAAATGAAAAATTTTTGAAAAAATTTAAAATTCTTCAGAATTTTGAAGTATACTTTAGCTAGGATTTGTATTTTGTATACATGATTTTGATGGACATAAAAAAATGTAAAATTCTCCAGAATTTCGAAGTACACTTTAGCTTGGATTTTATAAATAGATTCGCAATTTTAATCTTCATCATTGTTGTTGACATTTGAAATTAAATAAAAGTCATAAAATATTAGAGGCCTTATTAATAATGAATTTTTAAATTTATTATAGGTTTATAAAACAAATTTTTGTATGGAAAATCTCCTTTATAAACCATTTATAAAATTAAAAATTGATTATGAATTAGGGGGTAGAAATATCTACCACTCACTTTTACAAAAAATTTATTTTGAATTTCAAAATGGGTCAAATTCGACCCGAAGACCTTATGAAGGTTAAACATAGTTTGATCTAATTTGCCACATGTATTTGACCCAAATACAAAGCCTATTGAAACTGGTAAAATTTGGTTTCTTATCATACCTGTCCTCCTGAAATAGGGTTTTTTTTGTCATAAATGTCTGATTCACATATATAGTTATCAACACAAGTTTCTCACAATTTTCTTTACAAATAAGTTCTACATACATACTATTTTGTTTGCAGATCAATCCATAACACAGAGGAACAAAATTGACATTTTGGTTTGGTGCCGCGGGAAATGTTTTTGATAAAACATATGTATGTATATGGGACATTTCATAGTCGAAACTATCTTCAGATTTTTTTGAGGAGCTCTTGTTTTTAAGATATGGCGTTTTTAATTTTTTTGGTTATTCTGTATTTTTTTCTCTTTTTTATTATTTCATAAATGGAGACTAAAATTAAAAACGCATTTTTGTACTGGTATTCTACACAAAATTATCTTTTCTTTGACATTAATTTTGTTTATCTAAGTTTCAGGATATATTGGTGATATTGCAAGGATGTTGAAAGTTAACTTATTTAAGTTTCATTCTTATAAGTTTGACCTATGGTAAAAGGGTTCAAAATTTGTTTTACTATATACAATAAAAACATATCAATAAACTAATTTAAATAAAAATATTGAAAATTCGCTGAATATATACTAGGGTATTCAATCGATTAACCGTTAATCGGTTAACCGATTAATTTTGGACGGTTAACTGTTCGAATAATTTGAAATTGCCGATTTTCAAATAACAAATAAACGATTAATTTGTGTCGATTAACCGATTAACCGAAATTCCCTTTTTTGCACTTTAAATTGTTTTTTTGTATTTATTTTTCCATTTCAATTCAAATACAAATTTCAAATTAAAATTAGATATTTTTTGAACATCCAATAAACATGTTTAGTGAGTATGTATAAAACTGACATATTTAATTTACATGTCTTTGCAACTTTGTTTGTATTTACATGTATAGACGAAACTTTTTTTTGAAATGAGTCTTTTATCATAACTGAACGAAACTATTAAATTAATCAATATCTAAAACAATCCAAAAAGGAATATTCTTGATTTCTCCCAAATATACAATCAGCGAGAAAGTTTTTTCCAAGAAAAGTTGTATTAAATCTATAGAAAAAAATCGTTTAAATTATATTCTTTTTATAAAAGATTATTTCAGAAGATCTCACTAAAACTATAAAAAACTCACACTTCGCTCATTTGCTGCAACAACGTCATAATTCAAAAAAAGTCGTTTCGAGAAAAACATTTTTGAATATTTTATGACATTTTACTATTTCTTAAATAAATGTTCAACAAGTCATGCGATTTCAGAAATTTAAATAGGAGATTTTAATATCTTTCTAATCTGTATTTAACCCAAATTTTTACTTATCAAATATACGAGAAAACATGAATTTTTACAATGTTTACTACAAAAAAACACCCTCACACAAAAAATAATTTATTTTTTTGAAAACTGATAAAACTATATGAAAGATTATAGAACAGCGCATATTTTGTATTACTCAGTTCAATAAACACGGATTTTGAGTAAAGATGTTGTTGCAGCAAATAGGCGATATGTTTACAAAAATGATCTCAAATACCTTATTTGCCATTTTTTATGTTTTTGTATACAAAATTCGTTGTTGCATTTTCAATTTGAAATGAAAATATAAATTATTCGGTTAATCGAATAATTTTAAATTAACCGATTAAATCTAAACCTCGATTAATTATTTGCTCGATTAACCGATTAAACCAGAAACCCGATTAATTGAATACCCTAATATATACTAAACTATTTGGCAAATAACTCAAAGTTTTGCAATATTTTTCATATGTATTTCGTATTAAAAAAATTATACAAATGTTAGTAACTTGAATGTTTTATACATGTTTTTTTTTTAGATAAATATAATTTCTCTTGTTATATTATTTCATTATGGCTAGTAAGATGAGATGCTGTGTTAAAGATCCTAACATGTTTTGTTACATTTGTGCACAGACATGTCTAATATATGTTAAAAGATCAGCGAAATTCAATTACATATACTATTCTCCAATTGTACTTTGCTTACTTTGGTATTCAAATTCGTAACTTAGACAATTCCTGGATATATAATGTAGAAATAAATCGATATGTTTGTAAAAATTTATTTTTTATCTAAAAATACTAGTGTTTTTAGTAAAAATTTTAAGATATTTTCACCAAAAACGTAAATCACGTAAATACAAAATTCGCAATATTTTAAAAACGTCAAATGAAGTATGTATATTGCTGTAGATAGATTTACATATGTATTAAGAAATAAGACTAATGACTACCTACAAAATTATTTATAAAAAAAAATTGTTTTTTATGATGTAAAATTTCGGTATATTATCTAAATATTTCATTAAATTTTTAACTAATTTTTCATTTTAATTAAAACCTATATTCGCTATAATGCCTTGAATGTGCAGTGCTAAATTTTTATTTAAAATGCACAATTTTATTAAGGATAAAGCTAAAATAGTCAAATTTCAACTTTCCTGAAAGATGAGACAAATATGCCAAAACATCCATTAGAATTATTATACTAAAAAGAAGAACATGTTTACGTAGACCAGTCTCATGCTAGAAAAATTTCACATTCTTAGTTGCATTATTCAAAATTTTGAAGAAAAACATAAAAAATAGGGTATTCAATGAAAATGTAAAAATCGCCATATTTCGAAAACGCGAGCTGACTGGAAAAAAAAACAAGAATAACGTAGTAATGAGGGTTCATCAATTTGTACAAAGCGTAGTTCAAATCTCTGGCACCAAAATCTCTGTTCCGCAGTGTAATTGACCATAGCTCCACTATAAAGAGCAGGATTGGATCATTGGAGTCAAATCTCTTTCCAAAGACATATCATGATATTTGGAAACAAGAAATCGTTACTCTGTGCTAAATGCGGAGAATTGGTAGGAAGAGGGAGCATTTAGTAGTTTAATTCATGGATTTTTGTCATGGAAACTGCACATGTGTATAACCTTTTGTGCTCCAGATTGTGAGCACATGCGGCTGACAACTTGTGGAATGCTTTCTCATACCCAAGTGATCATTCAAAATTAAAATCACTGAGCTATGTGAGATGCCTATGGCTTCCACTATCTCTCGCACTTTCAGTTTACGATTGGCCAATTTATTGCAATTGTTTCGGGTGTAGAGACCTTAATTGGACGTCGAGAACTTGCTTGCACGTTCACAATGAAATTCAGTAAACTACATTTTCACCATTGAAATTGATGGTGCAGAGTTCCCATTATATTTATCAAGCTTAGTTTTTATTTGAGTAATGCTTCTTTCGCAAAAAGTAATTCTTAATGAGTACACGAAATTCGCTTTTTTCCATTTTGTTCCCAAGTCACGTGATAGTCTGCTAGCAATGGCTGTAAAACTCAAACTAAATGATGCAGCTTGTTCAAAATTTTGACAGGAGTCAACTTGCAAATGCCTGTTGATAGGAACAGTTAAGAGCCGGGAAATTCAAAAACTCACAAACAAAAAGTCGCGGGCCCACCCGTGTATACTGAGGTTGAAAAATTGTTAGATTGTTGTAAAACTCAACAAGATCATGCAAACTCATTGGGTGCTACTCAATCAACAATTTCAAAACGTTTGCGAGCAGCTGGATTCATCCAAAAGCAGGAAACATTAATTTTGCAACGAATCATTACTTGAGATGAAAAATTACGAAGAAGCGTAAGAGAACATATGTGAAGCCCGGCCTACCAGCCGAATCGACACCAAAGCCAAAAATACATGGCGATAAGACAATTCTCTGTATTTGGTGGAAGCAAAAGAGCTGCTGAAATCTGAACAGACCATCACAGGGACCCTGTACCGAATGCAAATTATACGTCTAAAAGCGATTATTGGAAGAAAATGCCTATTCCATTATAACAACCTGTTAAATAGCAATAACTGTTAGAAAGTATTTAGAATGAAGTGGTTGGAAAATTTTGGCTTTATAGTCCAGACCGTGCAGAACGCTGTCTCTGAGATACGCTTAACTTTAGAACAGAGTATCCGAAATTGGCGTGATTCGTTCTTGGCCTCAAGAGATGAGCAGTTATTTTTGTGCGGACAGGAAGATGGGAAAAGTTCATAGCTAATAATGGAAAATAAGGATAATAAAATCTTAACATACATAAATGCTAATAAAAAAATAAACGACTAAACTTACAGTTTTAATTTTTTTTATTTGATTGAAATTATTATTATAACCTACAGAACTATTATTTTTATAGTTCTTATCAATAGTGACGAATTTATGAACCTTTTCCGGAAACCCATCCGTTAAGGTTTTTATTGAGCTTTCTGTCACTTTGTTCGAACAGTTAGTCCATCTCCGTTTAAAATCTATCACACTTTTGGACAACTTTTTTGTGCTCTTCAATTCTCTTTTAACAAGAACCCAATATCTCTCCACTGGCCTTAGTTCCGGGCAATTTGGAGGATTTACCTCTCTTGGTAGAAATACCACATTATTGTACCACTCCAGACCATGCTTACCATACTGACAGGATGCCAAAACAGGCCAAAAATAAGTGGACACATTAAGAAGTCTTACAAGTGGAAGCATCCTCTTTTGTAAACATACCTTGATGTAAATTTCGCTATTTATAAATCCCTTTGTACCAAATGTTTGGCTTCTTTTGCCACAACTGCATATTGCTTGCCATGCCAAGAACTTTTTGGGAAAATTTTCTGCTTTTGGATCCTAAACTTGTCTACAACATTCCGTCGAGCATCAGCAATATAAAAATATTGACCCTGAAGATGCGAGAAATTATCCATTGTCGAGCAGGTATATTTTTTGTATAAAATTTGACTTCAATTTGTCTTTGGCCTCTAATTTTTTAGCAGAGTTCCTGTCAGGAACTTATGGAGCCTTGTATGTTTTAAACCTGCATTGGCTTTAACTTTTCGTACCAAATAATCTGAGTACTGAGTACTAACCGTACTGCTCTCCTACCGGATGTGTTGGGTGCTCTTTGGAAAATGCTATCTATTTATTGGCTTTAGAAACATCACGTGGACCATCACTTCTATATGAACCAGATTTTCTATCAACGGACAAGTACTCCCGATACTGTTTAATAACATTGGAATCAGCTCGACGACAGACCTTTAATTGTTTGGCCAACTTTTTGTAGGACCAAGTTGGGTTTTGTTGAAAATATTTGGTCAATTCTCAAGGTCTCTTATCAGTCATATTGTCATAATGTCCTAAGATATCACGACTCCGCGGGTCGGCTTAACCCTTTGACGACGAATGGGACACATTTTTCCCATTTGCTTTTTTCGTCATTACAGCCACAATTTTCATTGGATTTTGATCTAAGCGGTGTTGTTCGATGAAATACAAATGTGTTCTTTGGTGTTAATGTTAATACTAAGGTCATGTTGTTTAAGTTTGGCTTAAGGGATTCTAAAAGTCAGAAATTCGTATATTTTTTGGACAATTTTAGTTTTCTTATATCTCGAGTTCTAATTGATACTGTTGGATTTAAATTTTACCATATGCTCGTATAAAGACAATAATATGATAAGAATTTGCCTTGGGTCAAAGGTTTTCCAAATGCTAAGTTGAAATGATTTATTACTGGTCGTATTTTTAAGGCGCAATGGTATAATTGGTCGACGGCTTAGCTGTTCAGCATTGATAGCAAAATGTAAGTTTGAAAGAATACTTTCAAAACTACCGCAAATCATAATCTTGGGCATAAACGGTACTGAATATATTCCATCGTAGACGAGTACAATCTTACTTCTGCCAATTTATGGGTACTCATTGCTTTCAATCTGCTTCTCTTATGGAAAATATTATACCTTTCTGCTGGGTATAAAACCTGCGCGTATATGCTATAATCTTTTCTTGGTATAATCTTTCGAAACGTAATTTTGATTGTCTTTTTTCCTCTGGAGTTTAATTAAAAATTATTTGGCCGCTTTAGGTTTGGGAACACAATTGTTAAATTTTATTGGTTTTACAATGTAAATAAAGCAATACTCTGCTTTTTGAAACTAAAAAGCTTTTAATTGTTCAATGCATTTGATGATTTTTCTCGTAGAAGGAGTAATAATTTTTAAATTTTGACAACACTTTAGTCGCGTAATGTCGCCTTTCCGAGTAAGAATCCGCAAAAAAAAATTAAAAATTTCCAGCGGAAAATTCTTCGTCGTCAAAGGGTTAACCGACTCTTAGGCATTCGGCGAAGGTATCTGCTGGTTGGTTACGATAACACAATAAGCATAACATACATAGTAGTATTATTTTATGACATTTTTTGCTTGAAAAGCAATAAAAACTATTGTGAAATATAATTACATTATGACAATATGACATGATAAGAGACCTTGTGAATTGACCAATTTAATAATTTTAGTAAGAACTTTTTTTCGTCACTCATTTTAATCAGATTAACAACAAATGGACATAATTGACATTAAACATTATAACTGACATGCTTTACAAAGTAACCTGATAAAAAAAAAATTTGTGTACACAGGTTACCAAGTTTTAAAAAGTTTGGAACCGGCAAGGTCCGACGCCTAGTCTAAAATTGTTGTTTCCTCCCATATATTTTCTATTCAATGTATAACTATTCCTTAAGCTTAAGTGAAAGTGAAAGTGTTCTTTTTATACTTTCTATCAATGAAACATAAGCAAACCAACTTATTTTGAAAGTGTAGAAAATATAAATTTTATTCACACATTTAGTGCAAGAATTGCAAAATTGTGTTGCATTTTTCTGCAGCATTTCAAGGACATCCTACAAAATACAAACTCTTTGTAAATGTTTCAAATTTGATAGAATTTGCATCTTTGTAAATACAGTACGTACAATACGATTGCTTTAATAAATTATAAGTGTCAATGTAAAGCAACTAGAGGGTGCACAGTGGTGCTTTAATATACAACGGAAAGTAGATAAATTTAAAGGATAGAAATTATGACTCTAGAAGAACAAACACCAACTAATTAATTATTTATAATTAAAACTCAATTATTGTATTTTGGAGCTATTAACAATATATATATCTTTCATTCGATATTGCGAAACAGGCTATAAAAAAACTAGTTCATAAACATGCAAACCAACCTTTTCTAAGAATATTAGAAACAAATTCTAAAATTAAAATCCACGAAACTTGTGCTATACCTATGTAAAGTTTAATTAACTTCAGACAATTTCATTCCATTTCGTTCACATTCCCCCACAGTATGCTTTTAAGTAGTTGATGAAACTCTCTGGCGTATGAGTGTTTTGCATGGCATTTACATTAATCATCATACGCACCGTAATCTTGTTGACATGTATAGATTTTTATTTTATTTCATTTCATTTACATACATATGTATGTACGTATGTAAAAAGAACTCTTGTATTATTTATTATGCGTAGAATGTGCTCTTGCCAACTCATATGATAAAAATATACATTTTTAATAATAAATTAAGTTTTTCAAAAGATTTATTTTTACGCTGTTTCACGTACTCTCATACAATACAAAAAAAAGTTTGTCATTTTTAAGGGAAATTAAAAAAATAAATTTATAGTTTGTTAAGTTAATCTTTTAAAAGCAGATTTTACTGATATTTGGTTTCTTGTTGTGGTTGTAGGCGGTACATATAGGAAATTAGTTTTAAAAAAGTGTAGTAAGTTGGAAACATGTAAGAAGATTGTTAAAGTTTAGGAACTATATTAAGAGGCTTTTAAGCAGTCTTTGTTGGCAAGTGTGTTAGTAATCAATATTGTAAAGGTAAATGTAATATTGGTGACTAACTCATCACAACTGAAACTTTTAAGCCGAGCTGGCAGTTTAAATCGATGATGAGCTGATTCATAAATGGTTAGAAACTTATAACTAAATATTTTCTAGACTATTAAATATATAACACAATATCATTTAATATAATCGCAATAAGTATTTTCGCTGGAATTCAAGTGTAAAACAAATTGATTTCCATTTCAAGGGTTGAAATAAAATTGTATTACGCTTTAATTCAATAGCATTCTCCAGTGAAAAGGAAACTTGAATTCAAGTCGAACATTACAGTGCTTATACAGTTGAGTTCAAGTCTTGAGATTAAATGCAATTAAAGTAGGAATAATACTTGAATTCAACCTTTAGATATTGTTTAATTCAAGTCGAAGAAATAATCGGCTTCAAGCTTTAGTTTACTTAGTTTACTTATTTTTCTAATTAATTAATCCTAAATCAAAAATTTTTTAATCTCAAATCAAAAATTTTCAAAAATTTTTTATTTTGAAAAAAAAACATGTTTTTTTATATCATTAATATACAAATCAATTAAAACAAATCAGCTCATTGTAAGATCTTGGAGATGCATTTTTGAAGTTTTATTACTTTCGATTTCCTCTGGTAATCTATTTGATTTGATAGAAAAATTGTTTAATTTATTTTTAGTTGTTTCTTAATAATTTTTTATTTTAAAATTTAATGAATTTTTGTTATTTGTTTCATAAAAAAAGAAAAAATTAAATAAATGTTGAAATAATTCAAAAATAATTTTTGACTTGAAAAATAATTCAAAAATGGACTGGAATTCAAATTTAATTTCCAACACTTGAAATTATTAGGTTGTAGTTTTTAGAAAATCAAGCATTTATGGATTGAAAAATATTAAAAACTAGTTGACCGCCCCGGCTTTGTCCGGTAGCATTTACTAATGTTAGTTCTTCAAGTTTCTCTGTTCTTATTTATTTGCAAATAGGGAGCTTTTATATTAAAGTTGACTGGACTCAAAAAAAGATTTCCGAGTTTAACCCAGAATTTTTGAATTTTTTTCTTTACAAACCATCTCCTGAAAATTTCGAATGGAATAGAAATTCAGCCAAATCGCTCCAGCCGTTCTCACGTGATGCCATTACATACATGGACCATTTCTTTTTTATTTATATAGATGTAGTTTCGGTGCGTATTGTTAGGCAGCCTTTGTACAGAAAGTACAGTGAACGAAAAAACATAAAATTTTACAACTGACAGTTTAGGGTTAAGAAAAAAAAGACCACTACGCATTGCCTTGTTGAACAAGAATAGAATTTAGTACAAAATATAGTCGGAAGATTGATCTAAACTCGTCAACTGTGCAGAAATCGAACAATTTGGGGAGTTTGAATTGTTAAACACACTGGTCCTTAAACACAATTTTAAATGTTAATATCGAAGCAGAGTGTGAGACTGTTAGTAAAATTCCAGGAACGTTGATTCAAATAAATGGATTAGTGAACATCTTCAAGTGGATGCTGATGCTTCGATCAAAGTCATGGTATGCGATGAAACACATTTTCACGTTGAAGTCTTTGTTATTCAAAGCTTTGTTATAGAAAACTCATATGTCATTAATATATCCACTGATTGGTGCGTTCTATTTTTCTGACTGGAGACATAATATTTCTGCTGCTGGATAAGCAGAGACAGTTATAAGAGTTATTTCTGCCTAAATTGGATGATATGTGGTTTCATAAAGTTATACAGCCTATGAAAGAATTAAATTACTGCTAGAGGCAATTTCTGATCGTATACTCTCTCGTTTCTGTGATCACAATTAGTCCCCTAGATCGTGTGATTTAACTCCATTGTTTTTATTTTTATGTGGTTATTTGAAGTCGAAGCTATATTTCAACAAACCCACAACTACACAAGTATTGAAGAGAAAATTCAACGCTACCTAAACGAAATTCCGACATATATTTCAAAATTGTCATTTAAAATTATGACGTAAGAAAGTCCGTAAAGAAATAACAATCTGATAATCTGTTTTCTATTTAATTAAAATTCTGCTTACATTTTGCAGCATATTTCATTGGGCTCACATACATTTTTTTCTATTATATTTTAAGGTGACAAAAAAAGTTTCATAATGGGTTAGACCACTCAGAACTAGAGATGCCAAACGGGGAATCCCGTTTTAAATAAATAGGGGAAATTGTCATTTTTGTGTGCCTTTTTCATGCATTTTGACATTCTACATGCCCGAATATCACAAAGTGATGTTCAGCTAAGTTGTTAAGTTCAACTCCTGCTGCAATATAGTTAATAAAGGAAAACGGTATTTTTGGTTTACCTCCAGTGGGGCTCTAGAAAATCAATTCTTCTCCTTTTTTGGTAAGTTCTCTAAAAAAACTCAATTTGAATCCTCTTCAAATGAAATAGATTTTATCCCAGATGAGGAGTTCGAACAAAATGAAAATATTTTGATTGCTAAAAAGCTAAAAGATAAAATATAAGGTACTGTTTTTAACAGACGGTCAAAAAGTAAAAACTCGTGTAGCAGAAACGCAATCTACGGAAAATTCTAAGAAAGTTTCCTCAAGAAACCATAGGTAGAAAAACCAAATCCTATCTGGAGCATTTCGTATTTTATCCAATAAAAAAACTATTAAAAAAATAAATACTGAAATATCATTGGATAAAAGACGAAATGCGCAAGACAGGATTTGATTTTAGACCTATGGTTTCATGGGAATTCTTAGAATTTTAGAATTTTCTGTGGAATGCGTTTCTGCTATACGATTGTTCATGAAAAAAATCGACCCAATGTACATACTTTATTGTTATTTCTTCTTATATAATGTACTCTTGCAAGTATTTTATGCTTTTTATTGTCTAATAAAAATTAATTGCTAAATAAAAAATTTTCTTTCAATTGTAAAGACATAATTATGTAAGTTTCGTTCTTATAATTTTCGGGATTTTAGATTTCCCGAAAATCCCGAAACCCCGGGTCGGGATTTCAGGATTCTTTACCAAATCCCGAACCCCAGGGATTTTCAAAAATCAGTCCCGATTAGCATCTCTACTCAGAACTCACAAAGGGGAATTATTGTTACAATTTTTTTCCAATGAATTTGGCAGCATTAATGTAAGCTCTTAAGCTTCCGATTGAGCTAAATAAAAAAAAATTGGAAAAAAAATTGAAAAAAAATTTGGAAAAAAAAATTAAAAAAAAAATTTGGAACAAAAATCGAAAAAAACTAATTTGTTAAAACAATTTTGAAAAAAAAAAATTTTTGTTAAATTTTGTTACCTAAAAATATTTAAAAAAATTTATTTTAAAGTAAGATTCGGCACAGCCGAATTTTTAGAAAAATCTGAAAATTTTCTTCTCTGTTTAACAGAAATATAACTTATATTAAAAAAAAATATTCCGTCACATTAAAAAAGAAAAAAGCATTTAAAAAACCTAAATATTTCTTAAACTAAAGTAGAAGACCCACACTTGTAAATTCTTTCTTGATATTCGAATAAAATAGGTAATAAATTTGTTTGTGATATAATAAGAAACACCTTAGCTGTAGCTATACAAAATATTATTAAGATATCCCCATTCGTTTCTTGATATTCGAATAATATAGGTAATAAATTTGCTTGTGATATAATAAGAAACACCTTAGCTGTAGCTATACAAAATATTATTAAGATATCCCCATTCGTTTACGAGCTACAATATTATCTTCAAAATAAAATGTTGCTAAAACACTGTGCATTGCCTATAAACAATTGATTTCAAGTACAAGTCAACTTTAGCTGACCTAAAGTCATAAATAACGTACAACAATATAAAGGCGATCTTGACCGATATAAATTTATTGCAACTAGATTTATTGGCACATTTAAAATGCTTTATAAGACTTGAATATACATACAAATGACTCACATACACATAGAAAATCTTTAGTATTTAGAAAATGACTTAAAATTTAAAGGCATTCAATCAGTTGTACAAGAGTTTGTCGATGCCTTAGTTTAAATGTAGTGAGAAAGACAGTGTTTACACTACCCAGCTGTTTGGCAAGTAGTCAATGTATCCCTTAAAGACAGTAATTTCTAATGTCTGATTACTAAGCTGACTTCATAATTTAACCAATATTAATTGGTTACTTTATACATCCCTGGTAATTTAGAGTGAAGTCAATTGTCAGTTTGTTGTCTCTAAGTAATCTAAGGAGAAGTCACATTTAACTTTTTATATGATTTTAAAGTTATTTTACGTGTAGCAATATTTTATTATAGGACATGTACATTAGAGTGTCCCTTAGAATTAAATTTTTTGAAATGTTGAAACGGTACCCGCTGAAAACTTTCGTAATGACCTAAAATACCACCAAAAGAAGGGCAACCCGTGCCGACTTTTTAGTTTTGAGGTGCATTTACAAGGCGAAAAAATTATTTTTTTTTCATTTTTTTTTGTAACTTTTCCATTAATTATTACAATTTAATATAAAATAATCGAAATGTGTACGTAATTGTCTTTCTAATAATATATAAAAGTCAAAAATTGGTTAAAAAATTTTAAAGTTATTAAAAAATCACTAGGCGTGTCTGAGCCCACTAGAACAAGAAATGTAGGAACAAAATTAACATATTTTGAGAAATATTAAAACAAAACTTTATTCTTACTTGAAATATATCCATATTTACTTATATATGAGTTTTTATCTTCATAGGATACAGTTAACCTATTCGCAGGTATAACCAACAATAAATATTTTTTAACTCAAGTTTCAAAACTCCAATTTCAAATTTTTAAAAATTTTGTTAAACAAATTTCAGAATTTTTTGATCATCACATGGGGATTTATTTACAACATAACAGGGAATAAAAATTTGAAAAAAGTATGTCAATTCCTCCTATAGTTTTTCCGTACCTGCGATATAAATTTTGCGATTTTCGAGAAAAACTAATTTTTTGGCCATATTTTGGCGAATGAGCCCAATTTCCTTACTGTTATTAATTTGAAGTAAAATCAGCTTAGAAAATTATAGTCCAGACAATTCTAAATATAGTCGGAAGTTTTTCCTAAAATCGGAAAACGTCAACCCTTAAATCGTGAAGGCCAAAGGTCAAATTTTTCAATATTTGGAAATTCTAATGGACAGATAGCGACATATTATATATTTTTGGGCCGATTTTGATGAAACTTAAGAAAAATATAAAATGAAACCTAGTATTTGCAATAACAGCACAAAATGGTAATTAACCCTTAAGAACACTTGGGGTCCAAATGACCTTGAACGTTTAAAATAACGAAAACCACAGTCATTTTGACCCCAAATGCTCTTAAGGGTTAATTTCCATTTTTGTGCTGTTATTTTCAAATATCTAAATAAAATCAATCGTTCTGCACAGTCACCCAGAACTACTGGGTTGTATGTAACTTTGTATGCTAAATGTGGGTGTCTAAGAATTTGTCAGTGGTAAAGTGTAAGTGTGATCGTATGTGTGGCGTTGTGAGTGAATGAATGAATGAATGGGTAAGTGAGTGAGTGTTTGTTGCATGGTAGACATTAAATATACTACAATTTGCCAAATTGCCACACCCTCACACTTTATAACAAATTGTATTACATTTAAACTAAAACTAGTAACAACCAGCTACTACTATGTTTCTTTTAAATATGCATGTAAGTGTTTGAGTAGTAGGGTCGTTTTTTACTAAGATATTTATAGTGGTAGTATGTTGCAGTATTAGATGATGTTGTAGTATAAACTTGCAGACATTTTTCCTTAGTTTTTTTTTACTCAGCTCATCCTTTTAACAAGACTCTCGTAATAGTACTAGTAGTAGTAGTAGTAATATAACATTTTTAACGATGTCGACTTGTTTCTGTTCACTTATACACTTGCACGTTCTAACAGTAGAGATTAATCATATTTGAATTTTTCATTTGCGATTTTAGCGGGAATAATTGAGAATAATGAAAGTGTTGATCCAAATTTACAATTTTGCCAGATTTTTAAAACTAATCAATTTTAATGTAGGCATATCCGAAAGAACCCTATTTTATAAGACTTTTTGTAATATAATCTACTACTTACTTATATTTTAATTGAAAACTTTCAGTGAAACTTTTGTTTCTCACTGTAATTACTTCCAAATATACAAACTACATATTAATACTCCTGTAAGCATCTGATACATTTATATTAAGGCGGCCCTTATGATTCCTCTGCTTCCAAGGTCTAAAATCCCATTAAAATAATTTTTATTTATTTAACCATATAAACTATATAAACTCCACTATAACTTTATACAACGGACGGACTGGCGGACATCGCTCAATCGACTCAGAAAGTATTCTAAGCAGATTGGTATACTTTAAGGTGGGTGTTGAGACAACATAAGCACTAATCCAATGTACCCTCCTCATTATAGTGGTGTAGGTTATAAAAATATAAACTAAAAATATTGTACCTTTTTGGGCTAATGTCGAGACAAATTTGATGTTGTTGAATTTCGGGGAAATATAGTTTTTCGTCACAAATTTCTTATATATATTTTTTAAAAATACATATCATAGCCTAATTTCTAATACCTAACACAGTACAACACATGATTTTGGGACTGAATTCTGACAATTGCACGTGAAAATAGCCCCAAAAATAAGAACTTCTGCATCATTAGTTTTGTCAAGTTGGCTGCCGTAATAATTTAATGATCATACGAATTTTTTTCCTCAAGGTGGATTCTTATCACTTTTTCTATATTTTAGAACGGTTATATCTCGTATACCGTACGGAATATCTCTTTTGTGGCTGAAGCAAAGTTGTAGATATTGAATAGTAGAAAAAAAGTACGATACATACCTACCCGAAAAAGGTGCACCCAGTGCCTTAAAAATCGCAAAAATGGCCATTTTTTAATTTTTTTAACCAATTTTTCACCTTTTTTGCTCAATAACTGGATTACAAATCCAATTATGGACCGATCACCATGAAATTAGGTCGTGTGATTTGTGTCTATATGAAAGTTATTTATCAAGAATTTTGTATGTACTACTGCCCACTAGTTCCTAGGATGTAATCCTATAATCTACTCTAGTCCATAATTTTTCCGCGTGTTACTTCAAAGAAAAAGTATTTTCCACTCTTGCTCTAAGCCAGTATCCTATTCTTCTCACTCCACGGATGTAAATCTCTTTTGGGTATTGTAAACCAGCTACCTGATCTCTCTATAGTACAAGGATCGGTGTTACCAAATCCATTTTATTTACCCTTTACCATGAGTGGCAATTGTATATATAAGCTTGTCATTCCGTTTGTAATTTCTACATTTTTCATTTCCGAACCCACAAAGTGTATATATTCTGGATCATTATAGATGGCGATGTCGATATAGCCATGTCCGACTGCCCGACTGTCCGTCTATCCATCTATCCTTCTGTATATTGAAATCAACTTTCCGTAGCCCCCAAATAACTTATATACATGATTCATACATCAATACATCGAGAATTCATCCGGCTCGGTTGCTATATAAAATCGGCCCACAAATGACTGAGATATAGGAAAAACGGGGACAAACTCGAAAAAACGGGGACGGCAACGAAGTATGTATATAAGGCTATAGTAAGTTGGACCTACAATGGGTCAAAATCGGGAAAAGTATTTTTTAAACCGATTTTTTTTTAAAAAAAAATTTTAAAAATTGGAAAAAACTTTTTTCAAAAAATATTTTTTAACCCGAATTTTTTTAAAAAAAAAACAAAAAATTGGAAAAAACTTTTTCCAAAAAAATGTTGCAAAAAAATGTTGCAAAACAATTACAAAAAAAAAACAAGTAAGAAAGTATGGTCGGTCAAGCCCGATATAATACCTTACACTAAGTAAAAGAGCAAAAACATTTTTCTTTTAAAATTTCAATAATTTATATTTTTGAGTGATTTTCTGAAGTGGGCCTTATATGGGGGCTATGACCAATTATGGACCGATCACCATGAAATTAGGTCGTGTGATTTGTGTCTATATGAAAGTTTACTATGTTGAATTTTGTGAGTATAACAACATTTTTAAGCGATTTATGCACGTTAAAGTGATTTTCGGAAGCGGGTCTATATGGGAGCTATGACTATTGACTTATTTGGAGCGCAATTTGTGGAAATAAATTTATAAATTAAACATTTATGACCGATAAAGTCCAATTTCGGAAGGACATTTGTATGGGGGCTAGGTGAAATAGTGGACCGATTTCAGGCTTGGCTAGGGCCGAGAAAAATTTGATCGAAATATCTTCAAAATTGCGACCTGTACTCTGCGCACAAGGTTTACATGGACAGTCAGCCAGCCGACCAGACGGACTGACGGACTGACGGACGGACATCGTTTAATCGACTCAGAAAGTGATTCTAAGTCGATCGGTATACTTTAAGGTGGATGTTAGACTAATATTTTTGGGCGTTACAAACATCTGCACAAACGCATAATACCCTCCCCACTATGGTGGTTTAGGGTATAAATATGTCTGTTGTATTCTTGACTACTTCCTTCTTTGTCTTGTGTCCTCTTCAATACGACTGAATAACTATCTTCTCTAGTGATTCTCTCTCTTGACTACCCTCTGCTGATATACTCTGTTGACTTACCTCTGATGTATTGACTCTCCCTCTCTCTCTCTGCTGATGATACTCTGTAGATACTCTCTGTTGTTGAAATTCGCAGCCAGTGTTGAAACCACTACTCGTCCTCCGAATATCTGAAATAAAACAAACCCAAATATTGGCGGATGTAAATAATCCGCATCATCTACCCAATAAAACGATTAATATTTTATTTGGATTATTACTAAGTTTTGTACAAATTAATTTATGTGGTTCTAAATTCCTAGAATTAAGGTCCTAACTGTACAGTATAAATTTATCCAAAGTATTGTTAGCTATGACATTTTCTCATCTTTCTGGCAACATAAGGATTCCGAGCCAAAAGGCCAAGAACGAATCAATATCGGATAAACTGTTCCAAAGTGAGGTGTATCCCAGGGAGAGTGTTCTGCATCGATCGAAACAAATTGTAATCGGACGGGCCAATGTCTACACTATAAAGCGGGTGAGTCAAAACTTCCCAAGCACTTCTTTCTAAATACTTTTTAACAGGTATTTCAACATGTGGCCTAGCCGCATATTCTGGGCATTTTTCTGTCTATTCTCACTTCAAACTAATCCGTTGCGTTTGATACAAGTTTCCTAGGTTGATGGAACCCTTTTTCTCCCACCAAATTCAGAGCATTACCATAGCGCCCTGGTTCTTCGGCTTTGGTGTTGATGCCGCTTGGTTAGGCGGGCTTCACATACGATCCCTTACCCTTCGGTTCATGGTAATGGCTCCATTTTTCATCGCAAGTAATGATTCGGAGCAAAAATAGCGTTTATAGCATCATTTCAAACATACAAAATCGCCTTTCAAGGTCTCCTAGCTCTAATTCGTGCGGTACCCAATTTTCCTGCTTTTGGATGAATCCGGCTGCTCGCAAACGTTTTGAAATAATTTTTGCAGACTCTGGTAGAGTTTAACAACAATCTTCATGGAGTAATGGCTCTAATTCTTGGTCTTCAAACTTTCTTGGCTTGCCTGGCTATCTTTGTCTTCCGTGTCAAAATCACTACTTCTAAAGCGCACAAACCATTTCTATCACATTGAAACTGATGAAACTCATTCACCAAAATCTTCGGCAAGTCTTCAGCGGCACTTTATTTGAAATTAAAGAAGTAAAGCGGAAAATTTAAATAAGAAATTAAAATTGTTTGGATTTCATTATTTTTTTTTGCACTTCAAAGGAGTACGGATGTCGCGTTCGGGACTTTGGAAATATTTTAGATTTAAACATATATGAGTTTTTCATTAACTCATACGTTTAAATCTCAAATATGATAATTTTCACTGTCCCGAACGTGACATTCGTATGGTCTTTTTTCAAAATGTATTTTTAAACATTTTTTTGAACAAAAACTTCTAATAAAGTGTCAACTAGGGTTCCTAAACGGGAAAAATTTCCCGGGAATTCCCGGGATTATTTTTTTGTTAATTTTCGGGAAATGTTTGTCGGGAATTTTCGGGAATTTCTTCATAAGTTTTCATCTAAAAGTTACAATATTCAGATACGTTTCGATGGCCAAATTTGTTGCGAATTGAATAATTCTATTATATCCATAGATTTTTTCGGTTCTAGCAACAGATAGTCTGTTGGCTAAGAAGTATTACTGTTGAAATAACCGAATTTTTTGTTCACTCAACTCAAGCCACAGCAGAAAAATTTGGTTGTTAAGAATGAAACAAATTTAAAGTTTTTTGTTCTTAAAGAAATTATTAAGATGCCTAACATAACAACTTTTAGGGATATTCAATGATTATTATTCATATTTAGAGAAAATAATAACAATAATAGTGGTTCAAATTTGTTTATCTACAATCAGATTTAATAATTTCTCTAACTTCGCATGTTTTAGAGATTTAAATTCTTATGTTTTTTAATTAAACAAAGAATATATTAATTTTATATTGATTAAAACTACTAGAAACCCTTATAAAGGCTGGACCAACATCGTACAACCAAATATAGTTATTTTATACTTCATTTAAAACCCTGGTGAAATTATAAATCAATTAATTTGAAAAAAATTTTCTGGTTTTTGGTTTAATTTAGTGTTAAAAAATTCCCGGGAATTCCCGGGAACGAAACGATTTTTTAATTTCCTCCCGGGAAAGAAAAAAGTCCGGGAAATTAGGAACCCTAGTGTCAACCTTTAAATTGACACTTTATTAGAAGTTTTTGCTAAAATTTTAATCATTTGGTTTTATGATTTTGTAGAACAATTTGATATCGAAAATCCCAAAAGTTCAAATTAAGTGCCTGCCTAATGCACTCATCATGCATCTAATATTCATTACACATATTTTCGTCTACAACTGCGAGTACGCGAACAAGTGAATTTTAAATTGTTGCTCCTTCGACATGCTTTATATGGTATGACTACATAAAATAGTGAATTCATTTTCTGTTTTCTTTTCCTCTCTTTCCTCGCAAACATATGTTTCTTTTGCCTTACTCCTGCTATTTATTGAATCTTGTTAGTGTTTATTTTTCGCTTTTTACTTAACGTCTTTTTGCTTCTTCTTCTTTATATTGTTTTTTTAAAGGATCAGTTAAAATCTTACTCCTCTACTTTTGCATTTATTTGGCAGCTTTTGTTCAGTTTGTGTTTGTATTAAACTGTGCAAGCTTTATGTCTGTCATTATTAAATGGTATTTCGTTGTAAAATCTTTATACTTATTCGCATTTTGTAACTATTTTACTTAGCGAAACAAGTTAAATTTTATATGCTCAAAGATTTTATGCTCAACAGCAGTAAGTACCTTTCGAAATCAAAAATTCCAGATAACAAGTTAATTAAGAGTTGAGTTGAAAAGGAATTGAATAAATCATTTTAAATTTGGTAAAACATTGTAGGTTGGGATGAAAATAATTAAAACATGAAGGTAACTAGATTTTTTTTTGGAAAAATTATACAAAATCTGCTCTCTCCTGTACATGTTTTTGATTGGGCTGCTAACAATTAAATGCCAGATTAATTCCTATGAATATTTTTAATAAATATCTCGAAAGTTTTCTATAATACCAAACACCTACAGTGGTGGCCAGGAATTTAAGACAAAAATTGTTTGCTAAATTCCACGTGATTGTCAATTATTTTTTCAAATATTTCCACAAATATGTATGCATGAGGACTGTTTTAACACACAAGTGTATTTTATTCGACTGCGTCAATTCATACATATTCACCATGAACACATAAAATTTTTCTACAACTTGACCAAAAAATTTTTTTTTTAAATAAACATATTTTCTCACATTTATATCATTATATTTTTATTATTATAAAATATTCGGACCAAATTTCGTATTTTTAGTTCCATTAGTTTCGCTTATATCATGTTATTAACAGCGGATGTTCGCTGAGGTGGGTCAACGTATTTCCACATATCTTTGTCCATATATGTTTTACAGAAACTAGACATTTTTCCGAAACTAGAAACATTAATAATAAATTTCATACCCTTAGAGGTCCTTTTATTTTGGCTCTATCGCACTTAAAATTCAGTTGATGAAAAAAATTCAAGTATTTGTCTTAAATTGGTGGCCACCACTGTATATGTTTCACATCATGAACAAAATCCTTGTATTAACGCGAACAGTTTTAGCATTCTTAAACATTTTATGAAATATTTTTAGTAAAATTCTCCAAAATTTTGGATTTTCCTCCTAAAGAAATTTATTTTCATGAATTCTAAGAAACACTGAACTATTATTACTGGCAGATCTATTGCTAAAGCATCTAAAGTGGTAAATCATTTTACAAGTAATAACTTTTCTAAGATCTTTTGTGATTGTATCACTTTACTTGTCTCTTGTTTGTTAGGAAATATGTATGAAAGAAACTTTCGTAATGAAAGTTTCATACATATTCAATTTCTATTTAACTATCATATGTGAAACTTTTTTGTATTTTAGTTGGTTTTTTCCACAGAGCTGGTTTGAATTCTAAAGGGTGTCTCAAAATATATGAACGATTTTATTGAAATTTTTCATGACCTTTTTCCATAAATCACACGATTTTGGAGAGAAAAATATAACTAGTGAAAACCATTTGACCAGCTCAAATTTGGTTCATTCAAAATGCGCTCCAAACTGTGGTATGTTGTGAATGGATGCATTTGCGTTCTATGAGCAAAAACTGTGGTAATTTGTACCATTAAAAAACACATCAAATTGAAATTAGTGTTCATTCCTTGGGATAATTTAGCTGAAAATAGTCTAACTTTTGTACACCTAACACGTTCAAATTCATTTCAGACCCACTAAACTATATATGTATGTATATTCTGGGTCCTTATAAAATTCTAAGACGATCTATGTCTGTCTGTCCGTCCGTCTGTCTGTTAAAGGCACGATTGGGCCTACAGGGATGGACTTGGAAGATGAAATTTTAAAATATTCTTTGTTGATTATAAACGTTTTAAATTCAGAAATAGGATAAATCTGTCATGGTAAAACCAGAGTTGTGGACGAAATTTTAGGCAACCTCCAAAAAAAAGTTGATATTTTACAAAACTTTTTTGCAACTTTCTTTAAATATTGACTTAAAAATGCGGGATTTTTTTAAATTTGTAGATTTTATTTGGAAATATTTGTACAATATAAATGTAGAAAACTACCTTGCCATCTCTATCTCTCTCGCAACTCGAAATGAAACACTTTAGGTTTCAATTTAATTCACTAAATACTATTTAAATTAAAACTTTAAAAACAAAATAATTCAAAATACTGTACGACTCAAACCTCATTGGTTACTGTCCGGTTACTGTAAATGTACGTCTTTTGTATCCCCGTTCCAATTCCGTCTTGTACGCATTTCTCCTGACCCAATCCACAAAAACCATCCACTCTACTCGTCATGCAAACATAGCCGATCGTCTTGTCCCTTTACCCTATCAAACACCGTATTCTGTCCCGTTCCTTTATAAATTTATTCAAAGTAATTGCCATTGTTAGCTATGACCTTTTCGAATCAATAGATTCAGAGCCAAAAGAACTGCTCATCATTAGAGGATATGAAGGAATAAAGCCAATATCGCATACTCTGTTGTGAAGTGAAATGTATCCCAGAGGTAGCGTTCAGCATCAATTAGTAGTGGTACAAAGAGTAGTAGTACGAGGCATGGTCTGGACTATAAAGCGGGTGAGATAAAATTGCCCAACCATTTAATTCTAAATACTTTTTAACAGGTATCGTAACAAGTGGCCTATCGTTGTCATTATGGAATATTACGGTTTCATGTCTGGCCGCATATTCTTTGCAAGTTTTGCCAATGCACGCTTCAAACGAATCAGTTGCATTTGGTAGGAGAATTTTTCTCAAACAAATACAGGGAATAACCTTAGCGCCTTAGATATTTGGCTTTGGCATCGATTGGGCTGATTAACCGGGCTCCACATAAGATCTCATACGCTTCAGATTATCGTAATGGATCCATTTTTTAATGCAACTAATGTTTCAAAAAAATGATTGAAATGAAAATGATTTTCTTTTATAAGGTCTCTCGTCTTCAGTTCGTATGCAACCCAATTTGTCTGCTTTTGGATGAATTCTGCTGCTCCCAAATTTACTGATTAAGTGGCTCCCAATTATTTTGCAAGCTCTTGTTGAGTTTGAAAACAATATTCATGTAATATTTTCATAAAGATTGTTTTTTCTTGGTCTTTAAACTTTTTTTGGCTGGCAGAGGCGATCTTTGTCTTCCGTCTCAAAATCACCATTTCTAAACCGAACAAACCATCTTTCGCACGTTTAAACTGATGGAACACATTCAACATAAGCTTTGGTGAGTAATCGGTGGGTTTCAGCTGACCTTTTTATACCCTACACCACCATAGTGGGGAGTGTATAATGCGTTTGTGCAGATGTTGGTAACGCCCAAAAATATTGGTCTAACACCCACCTTAAAGTATACCGATCGACTTAGAATCACTTTCTGAGTCGATTAAACGATGTCCGTCCGCCTGGCTGGCTGTCCATGTAAACCTTGTGCGCAGAGTACAGGTCGCAATTTTGAAGATATTTCGATCAAATTTGGTACATATAATATTTTCGGCCCAAGGACGAAGCCTAATGAAACTGGATGAAATCGGTCTATTATTTCGCCTAGCCCCCATATAAATGTCCTCTCGAAATTGGACTTTATCGGTCATAAATGTTTAATTTATATATGTATCTACACAAATTTCGCTCCAAATAAGTTTCATATATACAAAATTTATGTCACCAAATTTTGTTACGATCGGTCCATAATTAGTCATAGCTCCCATATAGACCCGCTTCCGAAAGTCACTTAAACGTGCATAAATCTCCTAAAAATGTTGGTCGGGCTTGGCCGACCATACTTTTTTACTTGTTTTTTTTTTGAAATTAGAGAAGTGAAGCAAAGCTTATCGCATATGACGCTTTGTTGGAACAAAATTCTTTATTATAAAAGAAAAAATCGGCCCTTAATTTCTCCTAGCACCCATAAATTTTGCAAAAATTTATAAAAAGAAATTAGTTTTATAGAAAATATACAATAATCGCTGTCAGTCTTAATTTGATGGTTGTTATATGGTCACTTTCATGTCATCGTACGTGAAATTTTTACGAGTATCTGGAAAATAATGTTCCATTGTTGTTCAAAATATCGAGCGAAATATCGTACGTGACATAAAACGGAAGTAATTTAGAGGTAAATGTAGAAATATGCGAACATTTGAGAATCGTGAGAAGCGTTATGTTTTCTTTTAATTCCTTATACAAAACCAGTGTCAAATTCATTTGGTACTATATGCTAATGGTGAGCATAGTTTTCGCCGCCAGTTATATTTGCCCGTAAATTGTTGTAATAAGCTCTAAATACTTTCTTTTCTCCTATTCAAATCATCTTGAAAAAAAGTTTCAAGGGTTTTTGTTTGTTCAGTCGTGGTTGTCATTTTCGTGGAATTGCCCATATTCTTTTTTTGTGGTCAACTTAAACCATGGCAAAAACATTTTGAGACACCCTTTACAAAGTTAGTGCAATATGCAAACACAAACACATGTATATAAATAGAGGAATTCTGTGAAACGATTTCCATAGCCATGGTGTTCATGTATAAGTTCTAAAACTACGAATATATATTTCCATACATATAAATGTACACAAATAAATACATTTTATAATAAGTTTAGCTTTGGCATCCTTAACTCTTTCAGACACACTTTTTTGTGTATAACTTTAAAATCAAAACAATGGCATTCTTACTTTAATCAAGGTTCATTTATTATAAAAAGTAAGAAAAAATTAATCAAAACATGAATAAACTCCCCCATTATAAAGTTTTTTGTGGAGTGAAGTGGTTAGTTTACTAACCACCGTGGCGGTTGGCATTAAAAATAACTATGATAAACAATTTTGTTTCGTTTACATTTTTTTTGAAATCAAATATTTTTGACAAAATTTTCTGATCAAACAACCGAAATATCAAAGTAACACTGAATTCGGTGAACAATAAACACTCTGTGCCCTTTTTTATTGAATGCGTGAAAGTCTCTTAAAAAACAGATTTTTACAATATTTTCAAAGTTTTGCAAAAACTCATAAACGATGACTTCAGAAAATATATTTGTTTAGCAAAATGGCAATAGATGACAATAAACTCTGTTTTAAAGACTATAGAAAATGTATACTGACCACCCAGCCGCAAAGAGTTAACCAGTTTAATTGAATGGAGTTTTAAATCAGTATCTCCAAAACAAACCTGTACCATATGTTTATTTCATGTAGTGTATTTGCTGGTACCAAATATATTTGTATATCGTCACCATAAATGCAAATGGACGTAACTACACTTTTATTTTTTTTACAGGAGAAGCAAAAAACGTTATACAATCAATAATAATAAAGTCAAACACCCGTTTGAACTTCTTTAATAAATTGGTCATTTTTGATCGCAGGGGTCTAAGCATGTAGTTGGATATAAAGAACCATAGTCAATCAAAAACTCGATTTTGAATTTTTGTGTAGTTACGTCCGTTTGTATTTAAGGTGACGATATATGGTTATGTTTTTTGTATTTTATATTCAGTTATAATAAAGACATTATTAACTTTTAACTGTATTCGAAATTCAAAATTCTAAATGTTCTATAACTTATTTGAATTATGTGTCTAATTTCTTAACGTATTCTAGCGCACTTCTATATGTTTGTAATGGCGGTGAATGTCAATAGCAACAGAAAACTGAATCTCAAATAACATGTAAGAGTGTTGTGTTGGCCTGTGTCGAATCTTATATACCCACCACCAATACAATCTGGTGCTCCCGATTTAAAAATTCGGGATTTACAATATAAGGCGTACCATTTGATCGCGGTTTTTGTTTTTAATAACATATATATCATTTTGAATAATACATATCTGTCATTTATTCTCACATAGTTATTGAACATAAATGCAAAGTTTTTTTTGCTTCGAAAATGTCGAATATTGTGCCAACGAATCATTATATTCGGGAAGTATTTCTTTACTTCTTTTATTTGAAAACAAAAAATCAAGCTAAAGCACACCGATTGGTCAACGAAGCTTATAGAGAATGTGCCTGTTAAGTTTCGAAAGATGGATTGTGCGGTTCAGAAGTGGTGATTTTGACACGGAAGCCAAAGATCGCCTCTGCCAGCCAAGAAAGTTTAAAGACCAAGAATTGGAGGCTTTACTCCATTAAGGTTGTTGTCAAATTCAACAAGAGCTTAAAAAATCATTGGAAGCTCTTCAAGAAACAATTTCATAATGTTTTGCGAGCAACAGGATTCATCCAAAAGCAAGGAAATTGAGTACCATACGAATTGAAGACGGGAGACCTTGAAAGACGATTTTGCATGTTTGAAATGATGCTTGAATGCTACAAAAGAAATTCACATTTGCACCGAATCATTACTTGTGATAAAAATAGACCCATTACAATAACCCGAAGCGTAAGAGATCGTATGTGAAGCCAGGCCAACCAGCCTAATCGACAAAGTCAAATATCCATGGACCTAAGATAATTCTCTGTATTTGGTGGATGCAAAAGCGTCCTATCTATTATGAGCTGCTGAAATCTGACCAGAACATCACAGGCAACCTGTACCGAAAGCAACTGATGCATTTGAAGCGATCATTGGCCGAAAGACGGCGTTAAAAACTAATATATGTCCAGACATGGAACCGTAATATTCCATCATGCGAACGCTCGTCCACATGTTACAATATCCGCTAAAAAGTATTTATAATGAAGTGGTTTGGAAGTTTTGCCTCACCCTCTTTATAGTGCAGACCGTGCACCGTCCGACTATCATTTGTTTTTAAAAATAAAAAAACAAACACAAACTGCGAAGCGTTTTGCTTGTCTGCAGTTACAATCAGAGTTTCTGGCTGGAATCGAACCCGCAACCCTCAGATTAATAGTTCAGCATAATATCGACTGGTCTATCGGGGCACCCTAATCGATCAATGCAGAACTCTCTCTCTCGGAAAAGTTTCACTTTGGAATATAGTATCCGAAATTGGATTGAATTGTTCTTGGACTCAAAATATGACCAGTTCTTTTGGCTCGGGATCCATACGTTGGCAGAAAGATGGGAAAAGGTCGTAGGTAACAATGGCCATTACTTTGAATTAATTTATATTGTACAAATGTTTCAAAATAAAAGCAAAAAAATAAAAAATCACGGATTTGTATGTCCTATATCCAATATCATCTACAAAAGTTTTAAAGAAAATACCAAAATATTTTTTAAAAACTATCAACTTTTCTGGAGATTGTTTCTAATTTTGGTCCATAACTTTGGTGCTTTTGCCCATTTTAATACCAAGATTTTTAAAACAACAAAGAATGTGTGAGGAAGAATTCATTCCCCTACGTCCCTCCGTCTATACACTAACGCGCCTTCAACAGACAATCAAACGGACATACATAATATTATCTAGATGATATTTAAATTTTTAAAACCTTTTGGTTCTACGACCACCATGTTGTTACGTTACTAACGGAATGACAAAACCAATAAACCCCCCTTATTTTTGATAGTGGGAATACAAATAACCATCGTTACCAATGCATGATGCATGCAAAATATTTACTTATAAATCTGTATTTGTCAACAGATTTTTGCCAACTATTTTATCAAAAGAAGAATTTTCAAGAATTAGTTGTTTTTGTTGTTGCTTTGAAATTTCAACAGAAACTAATAGTAGTTCTTGCATTTTATTGTAATGAGTAAAAGGAATTAAAGTTGTGTAGAATAAAAATAAATCATAAAATAAATGTATGAGTTTTGTATTGGAACTTATATAAATAAAAAAAAAAAAACAAAATATGTATGATCAAAATTTTAAATTCTTTATACATACATATGTAAATTTGTTAGAAAAATGGAATTCAATTGAAATATGTATATAAAAAAAATATTTGTACTTCATTAGTTTGTTTACAGCAATATTTTTGAAAAAATATAAAAATATTTATGGATAGTTGTTATATTTTTTAGTTAGAATATCCTTTGAGTGGTTAAATCTTTATGGCAGTTATAGGAAATTCAATTTTGTTTAAAATATATTAAATTCGTGTTAATGAAAAATCGCTTTTTGGTAAAAAAATTTACCAAATGAAATTTACTAAACTTGGTTACATTCAAAAATTCGTCATTGATGAAATCATTGTTCAAACAATTTCAAATTCTTAAAAATAAAAGAAAATAAATTTTGCTTAAAATTTATTTCTTGGTCACAAATTTTTTGGTATTAAAAATTGGCATTATCGGTCAAGCCAAAAATGTTCCTCCGTCTAACGTTTAAAACCATTAAAACACGATAGGCATAAACGATGGACCCACACCCAGCGACAAAATGAATATAGCCGTGTACGATTTAAACAATGTTTCAATTTGACAACAAATAAATTACAAAAATCGTTGCAGATTTGACGCAACACTCTGAGAAATAAATCTGTAACTTCTACACGCTTAATCCGATTGTAATTAAATTTTATATGCGCAAAGAGGAAGTACTGTCGAGTTTAAGTTTAAAATTTAGACCTCATGTACCCATGATAATTAATTATTTTGTGAAAATCTTTTATTTTGAAAAATTTGTACAAAATAAATTTATTCAAAGTATTGGCTATTGTTAGCTTTGAGCTTTTTCCAGCTTTCTAGCAACATGTAAATTCCGCGCCAAAAGAACTGCTCATATTTTGAGACGAAGAACGTATCAGAGAGAGTGTTCTACATTGATCGGAACAAATAGTAGTCGGATGGGGAAATTTCCCAACCACTTATTTCTAAATAGTTTTTAACAGGTATTGCAACCTATGGGCGAGCGTTGTCTGGGTAAAATATTACAGTTTCATGCCTGGGCGCATATTATGGGCTTTTTTCGGCCAGTGCTTGCTTCAAACTAATCTGTTCCGTTCGGTACAGGTTCCCTGTGGTGGTCTAGTCAGATTTAAGCATACTACAATGGGCAGAACCCTTATGCACCCACCAAATACAGAGAAATACCATATCGCCATGGTTATTTGACTTTAGTGTCGATTCGACTGGTTGGCCGGGCATCACATATTATCGTAATTAATCAATTTTTCAGCGGAAGTAATGATTCGGCGCAAAAATTATTTTCCTTCATAGCTTTCAAATTTCATTTCGGACATGCATAATCGTAATTCATAATCTCTCGGCTTCAATTCGTACCCAATGTCCCTCGTTTTGGATAAATCCAACTGCTCACAAACGTTTTGAAATTGCTGCTTGAGTAAGTGCCATAGATTTTGCGAGCTCTTGTTGGGTATGATAACAATATTCATGGATTAGTGCCTACAATCCTTGGTCTTCAAACTTGTTTAGCTGATCTGGGCGATTTTAGTTCTCCGTGTCAAAATAACCACATCTGAACCGCACAAATAATATCTCGCATGTTGAAGACGATGGCACATGTTCACCATAAGCTTTGGTGAGCAATCGCTGTGCTGCAGCTTAACTTTTTTCCCAATTAAAGAAGTAAAGTAAAACGTCCCTCATATGACGCTTTGTTTGCATAAAATTCGACATATTGAATTTGTTGTTTATACTATAATGTTCAATAAATAAGTGAGAATAAATGGCAGATATGTACCCTACGACATTAAAGACAAAAACCGCGTTCAAAAGGAACTCCATCTGTTGTGAATCCTTTTTTAAGTTATATAATACGGAAAGTCTCGTTAGATCTCGCTCAGTGATTCCTTTCTGAATTTAAATTGAAAACTCTGTCGAAAACATTAAAATTTTTACTAAATTTTTATTATTTCGAGATACCATCATGTTCCATCTCTGAATTTTGTATGTGTTGTTTGTCATACAATGGCTTATAATTGAGGCAATTCTTTAGAACGTGGAAGATATCTTTTTTGATATATCCTTTGTTCAAGGACAATTTTTTTTGTTAAATATCATGTGTTCAAAAGCAATGGATTTTAAGGAAAATTTAAAATAAACTCATTAAACTCAAAAATTAGATAATTGAAATTGACCGATTTTACACCATTCTTATTGAACTTTGAACCTCGATAAAAGACAAAGATAATTTAAAATTTTTGAGCAACATCAATTTTGTATGATCATAAAGAACCAGTATACCAACTCTTAACCAATTTGGAACTGGTAAGGTGGAACATTTTTGTTTCCTCCCATATGTTCTTTTGCAGTATTTGCCATTCATCCTCATTCAATCTGTCCGAGATTGGGGCAAATCATGTTGGGCAACGTAGGTTATGTTTTTCTATCAATACTACAATGGTATGCAGAAATTAGGGAACTAGTTTCTGATACCAGGGTTATAAACAATAAAATATCTATCTGCTTCACATTTCGATGTCAATTCGGATTGTTATTATATATATTATGGAAAGAGTTTAAATTTAGTCTTATAATTTCATAATAAATTACCTCACATTATATTTTACTAAGCAATTTCTTAATTTTATCTCTTTACAGGTAAGTTAGACTACATTTTTATGCTTTGGTAATTGTAAGTATGTTAATTTTAATAATTTTTATGTGAATGACTGTTGTGATATAAATTCTAGTGTACTGTAACATATTACAGTTAACTAATACACATCAACCATATTGAAATGATTGCTGTGAACATATACAGCTATATTTGTAACCAGCCAACAATTTTCTATTGTCTACTATTGGTGACAATTTCAAACATTCCTCGTATAATATCATATATTGCACCAAGTGCAGTGTATGTAACACAACAATACTTTGTATTTTGTTAACATCTATTTTGTATTTTTTTTTGTTCTCTTATTTTTCAATTTTACACTGTTTGATTTATTGAATCCAGAAGAATATTCAGATAAATTGCAAAAACTTGCAATGACAAATTGTTTTTAGATTACGTGTCTAACTGACATTTATTGTTATTAATGTCTAAAACAGTGGAAAACCATAAACGTAAATTACTACAGCGTACTAAGCACAGCACGAAACGCATAAATACTTGCAACATTAGCAAAAAACATAAATATATATGGGCGATTTGGAAAATATATCACATTAAAAAAATGTTTAATTATATTTTACAAATTGTAATAAAATTGAATATAAAATAAAAACATTTATTAAAATGAAAATAACGAATAGCTAGATATATGTCATAGGATACTTAAACCATCCATAATACTCTAACTCTTGCTCCATATCCTACCACCCAACTTTGCTCTTCCAGCCATACACTATAACCATAATAGAGTTCAATAAATGTCACGTTATGGCTTATAAGCACAGATGAGAGGAGCAAAAAGTCCATAATAAATATTTATAAAATATCATCGAAATGGCAAGTTGAGTTTTTGAAAAAAAAAAAAATCCAACAGTATTTCATCCTTTATGCGCTGAACAAGCAGCATGTACGGCAAGTAATGCTAGAGGAAATTGTTGTTTCATGTTGATGTATTTAAAAAAAAAAAAATATGCTCATCATGAACGTATATTTGGTTTTTGTGTACACGAAATGTCTTATTCTGGGTTATTTTCCTTCTGCAGCTCATATAAAGTGCATACAAAAAACTAAATAAATAAATACAGACTTTGCAAGTCATTGCCGTATTCGATACTGTCATATTTCCTCAATTTTCCGTTGACATTTTCCTTTTTGTGTGTACACAGATGGAAATGGAAATGTGGCTTAGTTTGTACAGAAAGTACAAAGTCCTTTGTGCTTAATCCGTGCAATTTTACGAAAGTTCATTTGCCTTTTTAAAAATAACAATAACTGAAACTAGGAGGTACTTACTTACTTTGCGCATTCAAAGAACAAATGCATTTATAAAACTAGAACTGAACTAGAACTGAACTAGAACTGAACTAGAACTAGAACTGAACTAGAACTGAACTAGAACTAGAACTGAACTAGAACTGAACTAGAACTGAACTAGAACTGAACTAGAACTGAACTAGAACTGAACTAGAACTGAACAAGAACTGAACTAGAACTGAACTAGAACTGAACTAGAACTGAACTAGAACTGAACTAGAACTGAACTAGAACTGAACTAGAACTGAACTAGAACTGAACTAGAACTGAACTAGAACTGAACTAGAACTGAACTAGAACTGAACTAGAACTGAACTAGAACTGAACTAGAACTGAACTAGAACTGAACTAGAACTGAACTAGAACTGAACTAGAACTGAACTAGAACTGAACTAGAACTGAACTAGAACTGAACTAGAACTGAACTAGAACTGAACTAGAACTGAACTAGAACTGAACTAGAACTAGAACTGAACTAGAACTGAACTAGAACTGAACTAGAACTGAACTAGAACTAGAACTGAACTAGAACTGAACTAGAACTGAACTAGAACTGAACTAGAACTGAACTAGAACTGAACTAGAACTGAACTAGAACTGAACTAGAACTGAACTAGAACTGAACTAGAACTGAACTAGAACTGAACTAGAACTGAACTAGAACTGAACTAGAACTGAACTAGAACTGAACTAGAACTGAACTAGAACTGAACTAGAACTGAACTAGAACTGAACTAGAACTGAACTAGAACTGAACTAGAACTGAACTAGAACTGAACTAGAACTGAACTAGAACTGAACTAGAACTGAACTAGAACTGAACTAGAACTGAACTAGAACTGAACTAGAACTGAACTAGAACTGAACTAGAACTGAACTAGAACTGAACTAGAACTGAACTAGAACTGAACTAGAACTGAACTAGAACTGAACTAGAACTGAACTAGAACTGAACTAGAACTGAACTAGAACTGAACTAGAACTGAACTAGAACTGAACTAGAACTGAACTAGAACTGAACTAGAACTGAACTAGAACTGAACTAGAACTGAACTAGAACTGAACTAGAACTGAACTAGAACTGAACTAGAACTGAACTAGAACTGAACTAGAACTGAACTAGAACTGAACTAGAACTGAACTAGAACTGAACTAGAACTGAACTAGAACTGAACTAGAACTGAACTAGAACTGAACTAGAACTGAACTAGAACTGAACTAGAACTGAACTAGAACTGAACTAGAACTGAACTAGAACTGAACTAGAACTGAACTAGAACTGAACTAGAACTGAACTAGAACTGAACTAGAACTGAACTAGAACTGAACTAGAACTGAACTAGAACTGAACTAGAACTGAACTAGAACTGAACTAGAACTGAACTAGAACTGAACTAGAACTGAACTAGAACTGAACTAGAACTGAACTAGAACTGAACTAGAACTGAACTAGAACTGAACTAGAACTGAACTAGAACTGAACTAGAACTGAACTAGAACTGAACTAGAACTGAACTAGAACTGAACTAGAACTGAACTAGAACTGAACTAGAACTGAACTAGAACTGAACTAGAACTGAACTAGAACTGAACTAGAACTGAACTAGAACTGAACTAGAACTGAACTAGAACTGAACTAGAACTGAACTAGAACTGAACTAGAACTGAACTAGAACTGAACTAGAACTGAACTAGAACTGAACTAGAACTGAACTAGAACTGAACTAGAACTGAACTAGAACTGAACTAGAACTGAACTAGAACTGAACTAGAACTGAACTAGAACTGAACTAGAACTGAACTAGAACTGAACTAGAACTGAACTAGAACTGAACTAGAACTGAACTAGAACTGAACTAGAACTGAACTAGAACTGAACTAGAACTGAACTAGAACTGAACTAGAACTGAACTAGAACTGAACTAGAACTGAACTAGAACTGAACTAGAACTGAACTAGAACTGAACTAGAACTGAACTAGAACTGAACTAGAACTGAACTAGAACTGAACTAGAACTGAACTAGAACTGAACTAGAACTGAACTAGAACTGAACTAGAACTGAACTAGAACTGAACTAGAACTGAACTAGAACTGAACTAGAACTGAACTAGAACTGAACTAGAACTGAACTAGAACTGAACTAGAACTGAACTAGAACTGAACTAGAACTGAACTAGAACTGAACTAGAACTGAACTAGAACTGAACTAGAACTGAACTAGAACTGAACTAGAACTGAACTAGAACTGAACTAGAACTGAACTAGAACTGAACTAGAACTGAACTAGAACTGAACTAGAACTGAACTAGAACTGAACTAGAACTGAACTAGAACTGAACTAGAACTGAACTAGAACTGAACTAGAACTGAACTAGAACTGAACTAGAACTGAACTAGAACTGAACTAGAACTGAACTAGAACTGAACTAGAACTGAACTAGAACTGAACTAGAACTGAACTAGAACTGAACTAGAACTGAACTAGAACTGAACTAGAACTGAACTAGAACTGAACTAGAACTGAACTAGAACTGAACTAGAACTGAACTAGAACTGAACTAGAACTGAACTAGAACTGAACTAGAACTGAACTAGAACTGAACTAGAACTGAACTAGAACTGAACTAGAACTGAACTAGAACTGAACTAGAACTGAACTAGAACTGAACTAGAACTGAACTAGAACTGAACTAGAACTGAACTAGAACTGAACTAGAACTGAACTAGAACTGAACTAGAACTGAACTAGAACTGAACTAGAACTGAACTAGAACTGAACTAGAACTGAACTAGAACTGAACTAGAACTGAACTAGAACTGAACTAGAACTGAACTAGAACTGAACTAGAACTGAACTAGAACTGAACTAGAACTGAACTAGAACTGAACTAGAACTGAACTAGAACTGAACTAGAACTGAACTAGAACTGAACTAGAACTGAACTAGAACTGAACTAGAACTGAACTAGAACTGAACTAGAACTGAACTAGAACTGAACTAGAACTGAACTAGAACTGAACTAGAACTGAACTAGAACTGAACTAGAACTGAACTAGAACTGAACTAGAACTGAACTAGAACTGAACTAGAACTGAACTAGAACTGAACTAGAACTGAACTAGAACTGAACTAGAACTGAACTAGAACTGAACTAGAACTGAACTAGAACTGAACTAGAACTGAACTAGAACTGAACTAGAACTGAACTAGAACTGAACTAGAACTGAACTAGAACTGAACTAGAACTGAACTAGAACTGAACTAGAACTGAACTAGAACTGAACTAGAACTGAACTAGAACTGAACTAGAACTGAACTAGAACTGAACTAGAACTGAACTAGAACTGAACTAGAACTGAACTAGAACTGAACTAGAACTGAACTAGAACTGAACTAGAACTGAACTAGAACTGAACTAGAACTGAACTAGAACTGAACTAGAACTGAACTAGAACTGAACTAGAACTGAACTAGAACTGAACTAGAACTGAACTAGAACTGAACTAGAACTGAACTAGAACTGAACTAGAACTGAACTAGAACTGAACTAGAACTGAACTAGAACTGAACTAGAACTGAACTAGAACTGAACTAGAACTGAACTAGAACTGAACTAGAACTGAACTAGAACTGAACTAGAACTGAACTAGAACTGAACTAGAACTGAACTAGAACTGAACTAGAACTGAACTAGAACTGAACTAGAACTGAACTAGAACTGAACTAGAACTGAACTAGAACTGAACTAGAACTGAACTAGAACTGAACTAGAACTGAACTAGAACTGAACTAGAACTGAACTAGAACTGAACTAGAACTGAACTAGAACTGAACTAGAACTGAACTAGAACTGAACTAGAACTGAACTAGAACTGAACTAGAACTGAACTAGAACTGAACTAGAACTGAACTAGAACTGAACTAGAACTGAACTAGAACTGAACTAGAACTGAACTAGAACTGAACTAGAACTGAACTAGAACTGAACTAGAACTGAACTAGAACTGAACTAGAACTGAACTAGAACTGAACTAGAACTGAACTAGAACTGAACTAGAACTGAACTAGAACTGAACTAGAACTGAACTAGAACTGAACTAGAACTGAACTAGAACTGAACTAGAACTGAACTAGAACTGAACTAGAACTGAACTAGAACTGAACTAGAACTGAACTAGAACTGAACTAGAACTGAACTAGAACTGAACTAGAACTGAACTAGAACTGAACTAGAACTGAACTAGAACTGAACTAGAACTGAACTAGAACTGAACTAGAACTGAACTAGAACTGAACTAGAACTGAACTAGAACTGAACTAGAACTGAACTAGAACTGAACTAGAACTGAACTAGAACTGAACTAGAACTGAACTAGAACTGAACTAGAACTGAACTAGAACTGAACTAGAACTGAACTAGAACTGAACTAGAACTGAACTAGAACTGAACTAGAACTGAACTAGAACTGAACTAGAACTGAACTAGAACTGAACTAGAACTGAACTAGAACTGAACTAGAACTGAACTAGAACTGAACTAGAACTGAACTAGAACTGAACTAGAACTGAACTAGAACTGAACTAGAACTGAACTAGAACTGAACTAGAACTGAACTAGAACTGAACTAGAACTGAACTAGAACTGAACTAGAACTGAACTAGAACTGAACTAGAACTGAACTAGAACTGAACTAGAACTGAACTAGAACTGAACTAGAACTGAACTAGAACTGAACTAGAACTGAACTAGAACTGAACTAGAACTGAACTAGAACTGAACTAGAACTGAACTAGAACTGAACTAGAACTGAACTAGAACTGAACTAGAACTGAACTAGAACTGAACTAGAACTGAACTAGAACTGAACTAGAACTGAACTAGAACTGAACTAGAACTGAACTAGAACTGAACTAGAACTGAACTAGAACTGAACTAGAACTGAACTAGAACTGAACTAGAACTGAACTAGAACTGAACTAGAACTGAACTAGAACTGAACTAGAACTGAACTAGAACTGAACTAGAACTGAACTAGAACTGAACTAGAACTGAACTAGAACTGAACTAGAACTGAACTAGAACTGAACTAGAACTGAACTAGAACTGAACTAGAACTGAACTAGAACTGAACTAGAACTGAACTAGAACTGAACTAGAACTGAACTAGAACTGAACTAGAACTGAACTAGAACTGAACTAGAACTGAACTAGAACTGAACTAGAACTGAACTAGAACTGAACTAGAACTGAACTAGAACTGAACTAGAACTGAACTAGAACTGAACTAGAACTGAACTAGAACTGAACTAGAACTGAACTAGAACTGAACTAGAACTGAACTAGAACTGAACTAGAACTGAACTAGAACTGAACTAGAACTGAACTAGAACTGAACTAGAACTGAACTAGAACTGAACTAGAACTGAACTAGAACTGAACTAGAACTGAACTAGAACTGAACTAGAACTGAACTAGAACTGAACTAGAACTGAACTAGAACTGAACTAGAACTGAACTAGAACTGAACTAGAACTGAACTAGAACTGAACTAGAACTGAACTAGAACTGAACTAGAACTGAACTAGAACTGAACTAGAACTGAACTAGAACTGAACTAGAACTGAACTAGAACTGAACTAGAACTGAACTAGAACTGAACTAGAACTGAACTAGAACTGAACTAGAACTGAACTAGAACTGAACTAGAACTGAACTAGAACTGAACTAGAACTGAACTAGAACTGAACTAGAACTGAACTAGAACTGAACTAGAACTGAACTAGAACTGAACTAGAACTGAACTAGAACTGAACTAGAACTGAACTAGAACTGAACTAGAACTGAACTAGAACTGAACTAGAACTGAACTAGAACTGAACTAGAACTGAACTAGAACTGAACTAGAACTGAACTAGAACTGAACTAGAACTGAACTAGAACTGAACTAGAACTGAACTAGAACTGAACTAGAACTGAACTAGAACTGAACTAGAACTGAACTAGAACTGAACTAGAACTGAACTAGAACTGAACTAGAACTGAACTAGAACTGAACTAGAACTGAACTAGAACTGAACTAGAACTGAACTAGAACTGAACTAGAACTGAACTAGAACTGAACTAGAACTGAACTAGAACTGAACTAGAACTGAACTAGAACTGAACTAGAACTGAACTAGAACTGAACTAGAACTGAACTAGAACTGAACTAGAACTGAACTAGAACTGAACTAGAACTGAACTAGAACTGAACTAGAACTGAACTAGAACTGAACTAGAACTGAACTAGAACTGAACTTGAACTGAACTTGAACTAGAACTGAACTAGAACTGAACTAGAACTGAACTAGAACTAGAACTGAACTAGAACTAGAACTGAACTAGAACTGAACTAGAACTGAACTAGAACTGAACTAGAACTGAACTAGAACTGAACTAGAACTGAACTAGAACTGAACTAGAACTGAACTAGAACTGAACTAGAACTGAACTAGAACTGAACTAGAACTGAACTAGAACTGAACTAGAACTGAACTAGAACTGAACTAGAACTGAACTAGAACTGAACTAGAACTGAACTAGAACTGAACTAGAACTGAACTAGAACTGAACTAGAACTGAACTAGAACTGAACTAGAACTGATGGATAAGTACTATAAATTTTCCAAACAAAAAATCTATCAGCGTTTGCACAAATATATCAAATTTAAACTGACATGTCAAAGGTAATAAATTGTAAAAAAAAGCTAAACAAACTAAAAATATGAAAATCTCCAACACGCAAATTGCATGTGTGCGTACACAAAAAAAAATGCATTAGATTTTATTTCATTATCAGACATAAATACTGACAGTCACAGGATTTTTGGCAATGGTTGCTACAATGCTGTTTCAATACAAATGCATTTTTTCTTTCAATTTCAAAGGCATCAAGCTCCATTATTGACATTTTTTGTTTGCAATATTTTTTAGATTTTAGGGGATTCAAAAATGAAATACAAACAAAGTTTACTTTTGTTGTATTTTTTTCGTTTATATTCTGTACTTCAGTTTTCATTTATGATGACTTTTAAATGGCTTTTAGAATCGAATTTAAAATGAGTTTCATGCAACTAGTTAAACACCAAAACCCCTTTAGGAAACAATTTGGTTTCTTTTGCATACCTTTAAATTTTATAACTTGCAATATAATTTTTTGTTCCAAATACAAAATTGAATCGTAAAAATGTTTTTATTTTAAAGAGTATAAACGATGACGCCATACAGTATTATATGGTTTATTAATTGACTTTTAATGCAGCTTTAGATTAGTTCCACGTGGTGTATATTTGGCAAAGAAATTTTAGTTTGCAAATACAGTTATTTTGACCCCAACGTAAAGAGTTCATATTTTTATTTTTTTAAAAATTTGTCAACGTTCCCACTCAATAATAATGTTGTCAACCCTTTTATAGCATAATTTGTTATAGAAAAGCGAAACTTTCCCATAAAAACCCAAGTGCTCTGTCCATGAAAATTAAACCACTATAAATGAATTTTTATAAATTTTCCGCTCACTCTAGTGGTATTTAGTCAATTTGTTTTACAAACTGCAACCTTTTTCCTCGAACAATAAAAACAAAGTTGACTTTTCGAATATTTATTATAGCAACTAGGAAAATTTCATTGAAATATCTTTCCCCAACTTTTTCTATTTCATAAAGATACACGTCGTTGTTGTCGCAAGGGGTGCTTTATTATTTTAATTTTTTTTTGTACTTTAATTTTGTAGTTGTTTGTATGTTGATTTTTATATTGACTGTTGTTAATTCATGCATCATGATTTTTCTAACAGAATTAACATTCCTCTGCAGAAACACGGCAACAAATAATGCCAACACAAAGGACATCAAGGACCTTTGGGGATGATTTTGTCGTTGCTGTTCTCGATTTTATATCTGCATATATTTTTATATTAAAGAGCTAGACACAAACTTAATTTAATTATAATAAATTGTTCGAGTATAACTTTGTCAATGGCGTTTAAATATTAATGTTGCTAATTTATCACGTAATTTGGATTTTATTAAATTGCTTATATATTATTCGCAGAACTGAATTATGATTATTTTTAAAAGAATGTTAAAAAAGTAAAACGTTCTACTTCAGTTCTAGTTAAGTTCTAGTTAATTTTATAGTTCAGGTTCTAGTTCTAGTTCAGGTTGTAGTGCAGGTTCTAGTTCAGGTTCTAGTTCAGGTTCTAGTTCAGGTTCTAGTTCAGGTTCTAGTTCAGGTTCTAGTTCAGATTCTATTTCAGGTTCTAGTTCAGGTTCTAGTTCATATTCTAGTTCAGGTTCTAGTTCTGGTTCTAGTTCAGGTTCTAGTTCAGGTTCTAGTTCAAGTTCTAGTTCAGGTTCTGGTTCTAGTGCAGGTTCTAATTCAGGTTTTAGTTCAGGTTCTAGTTCAGGTTCTAGTTCAGGTTTTAGTTCAAGTTCTAGTTCAGGTTCTAGTTCAGGTTCTAGTTCAGGTTCTAGTTCAGGTTTTAGCTCAAGTTCTAGTTCAGGTTCTAGTTCTGGTTCTAGTTCTGGTTCTAGTATATGTTCTAGTTCAGGTTCTAGTTCAGATTCTAGTTCAGGTTCTAGTTCATGTTCTAGTTCAGGTTGTAGTGCAGGTTCTAGTTCAGGTTCTAGTTCAGGTTTTAGTTCAAGTTCTAGTTCAGGTTCTAGTCCTGGTTCTAATTCAGGTTCTAGTTCAGGTTCTAGTTCAGGTTCTAGTTCAGGTTCATGTTCAGGTTCTAGTTCAGGTTCTAGTTCAGGTTCTAGTTCAGGTTCTAATTCAGGTTCTAATTCAGGTTTTAGTTCAGGTTCTAGCTAAGGTTCTAGTTCAGGTTCTATTTCAGATTCTAGTTCAGGTTCTATTTCAGGTTCTAGTTCAGGTTCTACTTCTAGTTCAGGTTCTAGTTCAGGCTCTACTTCTAGTTCTGGTTTTAGTTCAGGTTCTTGTTCAGATTCTGGTTCAGGTTCAGGTTCTAGTTCAGGATCTAATTCAGTTTCAGTTCAGGTTCTAGTTCAGGTTCTACTTCTAGTTCTGGTTTTAGTTCAGGTTCTTGTTCAGATTCTAGTTCAGGTTCTAGTTCAGGATCTAATTCAGTTTCAGTTCAGGTTCTAATTCAGGTTCTAGTTCAGGTTCTAGTTCAGGTTCTAGTTCAGGTTCTAGTTCAGGTTCTAGTTCAGGTTCTAGTTCAGGTTCTAGTTCAGGTTCTAGTTCAGGTTCTAGTTCTGGTTTTAGTTCAGGTTCTTGTTCAGATTCTAGTTCAAGTTATAGTTCAGGTTCTAGTTCGGGATCTAGTTCAAGTTCTATTTCAGGTTCTAATTCAGTTTTAGTTCAGGTTCTAGTTCAGCTTCTTGTTCAGGTTTTAGTTCAGGTTCTAGTTCAGGTTCTATTTCAGGTTCTAGTTCAGGTTCTAGTTCAGGTTCTAGTTCAGGTTCTAGTTCAGATTCTAGTTCAGGTACTAATTCAGGTTGTAATTCACGTTTTAGTTAAGGTTCTAGTTCAGGTTCTGGAGCTAGTTCTAGTTCAATTCTAGTCTGATTTATCACCTCCAGCCTTTTGACTTTAATTGATTTCTTAATATGTCCATTTATATTGTAGAAAAATCTTGCATTATTTACGAATTCTTAATTTAACAAATTTAATTTATAAATTGAATATTTAAAGGAGTCTTTAATGTTATGCTGTCTCTTCTAATCACCACCTTGTAATTCCCGCTATTGTAGAGGAGTGAGCGGAAGGTCTAAAAATAAAATTATGCAAATTATAGTGCGAACAAAACGAGGAGGAATAAACTATTTATTAACACAATTAGAGCATGTTTAAATTTGTGTACATGTTTTCAATTTCTTGCTGTTTTTTACCCAAAATCCTGCTGGAGCGGAATCTACTTAATGATACCACTTCAAAAAAAAAAAAAAAAACAAAAAAAAAGAAAATAGGCCAGTATAAATATACAAACTGAAATTAAATGAAGAGATGAAAACAACTTTTTGAAAATACTTTGCATAATTTGACAACAATTTACATAAAATTAGATACACCACACATTCCAACAGTGTTGCTAACAACAACTAGCAAACAGCAGACTAACAAACTAAAAGGACTTGGAGATAGATAGACAGACAGACTCGTATTGTAAATGAGAATTCTAGAAATTAAAAAAAATAAACAAAACACACTCCTAGTGAAATAATAAATTTTGTAAACCATATTAAATTGGTTTACAATGGCCATACAATTGCCTTAAATGTCTACATGTTGATGAGGATGAAATTGTAAAATAAATACAAGTTTAATAGAGATTAAAAGGACATATTTTTTTTTGGAGAAAATCAGAGAATTATTCTTAAAGGTTATATAAAGTAATGGTTAGCTATTTATTTGCCCCACTGTAGGGTACACAAATCTTTTGTAATTTTCCTATTACAACCGAATTATGTAAATTGAGATGGCAACATTTAAATATAATTTATTATATAATTTAACATAATTTAATTAAAAATTCAAAAGATTACACAGTACAACATTTTTCAGTTCATTGCTTTGGGACTCAATTCTGACAATTTCACGTGAAAGTAGCCCCAAAAATAAGAACTTCTGCATCATTAGTTTTGTCAAGTTGGCTGCCGTATTAATTTAATGGCCATACGAATTTTTTTTCCTCAAGGTGGATTTTTATCACTTTTTCTATATTTTAGCACGGTTATATCTCGTATACCGTACGGAATATCTCTTTTGTGGCTGAAGCAAAGTTGTAGATATTGAATAGTAGAAAAAAAGTACGGAACATGCCTACCCGAAAAAAGTGCATCCAGTGCCTTAAAAATCGCAAAAATGCCCATTTTTTAAAAATTTTTACCAATTTTTCACCTTTTTTGCTCAATAGCTGGATTACAAATCCAATTATGGACTGATCACCATGAAATTAGGTCGTGTGATTTGTGTCTATATAAAAGTTATTTATCATGAATTTTGTATGTATACCATCATTTTTAACAGATTTATTCACTTTAAAGTGATTTTCGGAAGCTGGTCTTATATGGGATCTATGAATAATTATGGACCGATCATAATAAAATTTTTTGACATGAATTTTGTATATATTAAACTTATTTGGAGCGAAATTTGTGTATATACATATATAAATTAAACATTTATGACCGATAAAGTCCAATTTCGGGAGGACATTTGTAAGGGGGCTAGGTGAAATAATGAACCGTTTTCAGCCAATTTCAACAGTTTTCGTCCTTGGGCCGAACAAATTATATGTACCGAATTTGTTTATGATCGGTCCATAATTAGTCATAGCTCACATATAAGACACGCTTCCGAAAATCACTTTAAAGTGAATAAATCTGTTAAAAATGATGGTATACATACAAAATTCATGACAAATAACTTTCATGTAGACACAAATCACACGACCTAATTTCATGGTGATCGGTCCATAATTGGATTTGTAATCCAGCTATTGAGCAAAAAAGGTGAAAAATTGGTAAAAAAATTTAAAAAAATGGGCATTTTTGCGATTTTTAAGGCACTGGATGCACTTTTTTCGGGTAGGTATGTTCCGTACTTTTTTTCTACTATTCAATATCTTCAACATTGCTTCAGCCACAAAAGAGATATTCCGTACGGTATACGAGATATAACCGTGTTAAAATATAGAAAAAGTGATAAAAATCCACCTTGAGGAATAAAAATTCGTATGGCCATTAAATTAATACGGCAGCCAACTTGACAAAACTAATGATGCAGAAGTTCTTATTTTTGGGGCTACTTTCACGTGCAATTGTCAGAATTGAGTCCCAAAATCATGTGTTGTACTGTGTTATTCTATTTATATTGTACTCGTATTATTATGCCAAACCTAGCAAAAACCTCTCTAGTAAACCCAGTTCTAGTGCATAGCAACTGTTTGTTTAAAATTATAAAACAGCTGGAAATAGAATAATATTTTCACTAATGATGCGTTAATACGTTAATAATGACATTATTAATATTCCAGCAAGATTATTAATAATTCAAGTGTATTTTCATGTAAACAGATACAGTTACGAAACAATTTGAATATTATTTTGGACAAGTGTTTAACAATTAAGAGAGGTGGGGGGTTGCTAAATAGTTTTTAGTAGTTTGTTAATTTAACAAAATTAGATAATATCGTGTTCAGGTGAATATGATATTTAAAATTACCCAGCGGGGAAAAAAATGCTGTAAAGGGACATTCCTAAAGGCCTAATTTTGCAGACACAAGGATACCCAGCCGCATTGCGAAATCGTTTCAGTTATACATTGAGTGTCACTGTGAGCCAAGGCCTTGCATACTCGCTTCTATTACAGAGCTGATAGAAGGCATACTTAATATTAGGCATATTAGAAGGTCTTCCGTTTAATAACTGTTAGGTGACCTTCCACGTAATGACTCACATAATGTCTACATATGAGCCTAATTGAAGGACTGCTGAAGCAACTCATTAAAGATGAGGGAAAATATTCATAATGAAACCTACTTGTATAAAAAAGCACAGTGTGTGCGATCCAAAAAAGTGTTAATAAATCTATATCTTCTAAACTGCTTCTCCAAATGCATAACGAAGGAATCATACAGGATAAAATAAGCTTTCAGAAAATTAAATTTATGTCCACCCTTTCGAATCAAAAGAACTGTTAATCTTTTGAATCCAATAACGAATCAAGCCAATATCGGATACTCTGAATTGTATCCCAGAGAGAGATTTCTGCATTGGCCGAAACAAATACTAGTCAAACGGGGCACGGTCTGGACTATAAAGCGAGCGAAGTAAAAAACGGTTTCATGTCTGGAAGGTTTTTAGCCAATGCTCGCTTCAAACGAATCAGTTGCGTTCGGTATAGGTACCCTGTGAAGGTATGGTCAGTTTTCATAATAGAAAGGATTTTTTTGCTCCCACCAAATACATAAAATTATCACAGCGCCATACATATTTGGCTTTTGTGTTGATTCGGCTGGTTGGGCGGGCTGCACATACGATATTTTATGCTTCGAGTTATCGTAATGGTTTTTCATCGCAAATAATGATTTTGTACAAAAATTATTCTCTTTTATAGTGTTCAAGCATCATTTCGCACATGCAAAATCGTTTTCATGGCCTCTCGGCTTCACTTCGTATGGTACAGAATCTCTTGTTGAGTTTGACAACAATCTTTTTGGCTGTTTCACCACTGTTTCGGTGAGCAATCATTGTGCTTCAGTGGCACTTTTTTCAAATTACAAAAGTAAAAAAATATTTCAAACGAAAATCCTGCCATTTCAAATGAGAAAACTATCCCAATTCATTAATATGGTTTTCACGAACGTCACGGATACTTGACGTCGTCATATTTAAACCAATAGACTTCGCATTAAGTTAACTGCCTCTAGCCTTCACTGGATAAACAGTGGCTAATCAAAATTAAGTCTTGACTATAAAGTCATCCTGTATAAAAGCCTTTTAAAACCAATTTGGACAGATGGAATCCAATTATGGGGATTTTAAAGTATTAATTTGTTTTAATTTTAGTTATAATACAGACTCAATAAATAAATATAAAGTTTAATATGTTAAAAAATAAAATATTTGCTAAGTGTCCAGGTTTCAAAACAGTGTTTAAATTTATTTTCAAACTTCTTACAGTACCGATATATGAGCTTTTAAACTTAAAATTACAAATTTCAAACCATGTCGGAAATATGTTTGATTGAGCCAAAAAATCAATTGAAAAATTTTTTCAACCATGATGGGTTTATATTGCGAAATGTGTATATCATCTTCGATGATATAATTCTATTTTCAAAATCGGGTTTTTATGTTTTGAAAATCGAATAATCTCCATATAGTATGCAGAATCAAAATTTTTTGGAAATAAATCTGGCATTTCTTAACGACTCGTCCGATCATTATAGAATTTGTAGCCAAGGAGTATTAGAGTTTAAGTTATTAAAATGAGTCCTACAAATTCTCCAGGGGCGACGCTATGGGGACTCAATGTATGGTACCTTCAACATCGGAAATTGACCTATTTTGTATCAAAGGGTCCACATTTCCTTCGGACTGGGAAAATACTTTGAGCTTAAATAGAGCACACGTAAGGTTTCTAAAGCTGCTTTCCGTTTTCTGATCTCAGCTTTGGGATTTTAGAACATGTGGCCCAAAGTTGAAATTTTGATAAAAAATAAGGTCAATTTCTAAAAGACGTAGGGGCGACGCACACTGGTTCAAGGGCGGCATTAAATTATTTCACAGTTTGTAATAAACAATATAATTATCATGTACCAAAAATATTAGGCTTATATCTTTATTACTTTTTTGTCCAGAGACATTCAAAGGTGACCTAAGTGAATGCGTTTGAAATGACCGTATTATATATGCTACCTTTTATCGCTTCATGCTGTTAAAATATTCTTGTAATGACACTATATTTCTTTTAGAATTGGATGTTATAAATAATATATATGCAAATAAAAAAAATTTAAAAATTAAAAAAAAAAATTTACTATAAATTGTCCAAAAATATTTATTTTCTCCAACTTCTATGGATTGTACCTATTGATCTCCAACGACCTCTAGCCTGAGACTTATATCGAATTAAAGCCTGAAGTCTCAGCTAACGATTTATCCAGATCTTCTGAAGGACTATTTATATTTTAAATTTCAGCTCATTCGGATCATAAATGCATTTTTGGCGATTTTTTTAAAAATTTAAGACCCGAGGTGACCAAATTTGAGGGGCCACGTACTGGCCCCCATTACCCGTATGAAGCTGAACAACTCGAAAACACCTCAGCTCCAATCATGTGAAATTTCGTAATAATATCTCTAATAGTTCCCAAGATACCGAACTATTGCCAAAAAAAATACGTTTCTGAACCACTGTGCGAAAATATGACATGTTTTTTATACCAAAATGTTCTACTTAAAAATACCTTACAGAAAAACTTAAAAATGTAATACGTTCTTGAAGAAAGTTTTTTTTAATGAAAAAAAGAGTTAAGGCAACTTTCCGCCCAAAAAATGTATTATTTTTTTTAATCTTTCAATTGAAAATCGTTTATTTTTGGATCCGTAGTTGATATTGTTCTAAAATCTTTTGTATATTATTAGTAATTTAGTTGTCTAACTAACAAAAAAAATCTAGTTCATTTGGTCCAAAATTACGTCTATATTTTTAAAAAAGTAGACCAATTTATGGCCAAATTTCAAAATGCCAACAACTCGAAAATTATAAGCCAAACATTTTCCAAAAATATAAAAATCTGATGGGAATTTTAAAAAAATGGCACGTTTTTAACAATTTTACATGTCGAAGGTACCCTACGTTGAGTCCCCATAGCGCCGCCCCTGGAGAATTTGTAAGGCCCACTTCAATAACTTAAACTGGAATCCTTAAATCATTTCGATCGGACCAGCCGTTTGGAAATGCCAGACTTATTTCCAAAAAAATTTTGATTCTGCTCCACTGTGCACTGGATATTTAAATATCTGATATAATATGTTATGCAGTGGTTACAACTGGGATATAAATTTATTAATACTTGTAATGAAATTTGTGGCTAGCAAGTAGTAGTAGTTGCAGCTCCTACATGAAATCACATACAAAATGTTTGCAATTTAATTCCAATCTTTTCTTCATATTATTTTTATAGTATGTGTAAAAAACTAAATTGTTTTAAAAAGAAACATTTGAAAATATGAATTTTAAATTGTTACACAATCTTATGTTCTTTGTTATTGTGTAGTTTAAAAACCCACTTAATTTTTATAGATCTTTAAAAATAATTCTATCCATATAACATATATGTACATTTTATACATTTAATGAGGTATTAATGCTGTGACTTTTGATGTTTTAACAATTTCAAGCGTATTTTTTAAATATTTCAAAAGATAACACAGACATACATATATTTGTTTAATTTAAAAAAAATAAATCCTAAGGAACGATACCATATTGAGAATATCATATTTGTTATACTTTTATTATATTTTTGTAAGACATGCTTCCAATTGCTAACATTCTAGAGCAGTGGTGGACATTCAATGCCACCAGGAAGCGATCGGTTATTTTCCTGCAAAAAACACTAATGTTACTTTTATTTTTTGATACTTTTTACCACTTTGGGCTAAATTAACAAAAATTATTCAACTTTGAAATAGTGTATGTAACAAAAACGATTTACTACAAACAGTTTAGAAATTGTAAGATGTTTAGTGGCAAATACTATTTGTGATATGCAACCTACTAAGCTCGCGATCATATTTTAAATAAGCATTTAATTTTCATTCCTTTGAATACTTAGGGTTCCTTCCCCGCCATTAAAATAATACTTGTGTATATTGTCAGTTACAAACATAAAAGTTACACTCCAGATATTTATACAATTATTATATAATTCTTATTTTTTTATTACACCAAAGAATAACCCAAAAACAAAAACAAGCTGCAATATACATATAACAAAGAGAATTTTAAATAAACAATAAATGTAACAAATTTAAGGGAATAAGAGGCAAAATTGTAACAAATAAACCAAAAAGTAATAAACCGAGAGAATAAAATAATAAAAAAAACACTTAATGTTGAACAACAACAAAAAAAAGTACATTTTGTGTCGCTCTACGCAAGCGAGAAAAATGAAATGAAATTTAATTTAAATTTTAAAATCACAATAAAAAAAGTCAAATAAAACCGAAAAATAATGAACAATAGAAATACTAAAAAAAACATAATAATAAACAGTAGTTGAATTTATACTACACACATTGTAAAGTGGTAATAGAGGGAACTTAAAAGTATTTTAAAATTCTAGAAATAGTGTCATAGAAGCTGAGCTACTATTAGTTTATGTTTAAACATAAACATGGAATTGCATTCGTTTTATAAGGAAAAAAGTTGCTGGCAGGCATATATTTCCCTAGTAGCTTTATTGATAGTGTGAAATGAGAATTCCAAGTGAGAGTCCTATCAAGTGTAACCCCAAAATATTTTATTTAACTCCTTACAAAATCCTATAGATGAACCCTATCAATGTAGGCTCTATGAGTCTAATAACCAGGGAAACCAAAATATGCAAATGCATGTTTTTTCTGGTGAGTCTAATGGGCACATGGATAAGATATTTACACGTTTCAGAACTATTTAAGAATTTTGGCATCGATTTGTTAGTGCATATTTTTGCATATTTTGCCCTTAAATGCATATTTTTGCATATATTTGTTTTAGGAGCATATTTATGTCATATTTTTGCGTTTTAGAGCATATTTTACTGTTTAATAGCATATTTTGACTTTATCAAAAACAAATTTTGTCTTACTTATTTTCGCTGTTGTGTACAGGTTTTTACTTCCTTTTTTTAAAATTCAAAATTGAAAAATATATTTTTTTTAATATAAAATAAGCACTATTTTAATAATAGCGCCATCTAAATATCAAATTTTAGTTCTAATTCAACCTCAACCGTTCCAAGTGTTAAAGAAATATTATCTTTTAAATTCGCTCCATAACATCAATTGATGTCGAAAGAATATTTTCTATGATAAAAATGTTTTCAGATCCAATAGACAACGATTTTTATTTGAAAATTTAAGTCAACATTTTGTAATTACAATAATAATCTTAATTGAAGAAGTGACTTTATATTTATATAAAATATCATCAAAAAATACCTCTCGAGGACTTTTCATAACTTAAGTTCCTATTGTTTTTATGTTGTATTTATTTGTTGTTATACTTTTTAGTTCTTGTTATTTTTGTTTATTTTATGTTACTTTACCTTTCTAGAAATGAATTGTATTGAATTGTTTAAATAAAAGTATACTTTTTGGTTAACAATTATGTAAAAGTTTGTTTTTTAAGAGCATATTTTTTAAATTTTAAGAGCATATTTTAAAGTTTTTACTGCATATTTAAAGCGCTTAAAACGCTTTTTTTAGAGCATATTTCCGGTTTCCCTGCTAATAACTCTCCGTTTGATAAATGGTACAAGAATTTGCTGGGTTAATGGTCAGCCCGCTTTTCAAGCACCAGTTGGTGGTTATATTTAGAGCAGTCCTTTCCGATATCGTTACGTCACACAGAGGGATGGCTTCATAAATTTTTTTGGAAAAAATTATAAGTTGTAGAGCGCTAAAATTTGGCACCGAGAATTATATGGATCAAACTAAGAAAATAGTAAAATTTTTTCAAAATCGACCATCTAAATCTAAACTGCCCACATCTAAATAGATTTTTTTGCATAAAATTTTTCCAAGTAAAAGTCTAGAAATTTGGTACATACATATATTTTATGAAACAAAAGAAGAATATATGCTAAGTTTTATTAAAATCGGCCATGCCCATCGCATACCGCCCATGCAATCCAAATGCAATACATTTTTGTGCAAAAATTATAAGGAGTGGTCGTAGAGCATTGAAATTTGGCACCGAGAATTATATGGTCTAAGTTAAGAAAAAAATAAAATTTTATCAAAATCTGCCACGCCCAACGCCCACTGCCCATACAATCCAAATTGATTTTTTCGCATAAAATTGTTTACATCCAAGGTCCAAGCCAAGGTCTAGAAATTTGGTACATACATTTACTGAAACAAAAACGGAACGCATGCCGAGTTTCAATAAAATCGGTCACGCCCACCGCCCACGAAACCCATTCACAGATAACAATTTTTTAGATATTTCGTTTATTATTCGACAACAAATTTTAAGTTTTCATCCTGTTCCGAAAACAATTTTTCTTTTAAACGAAAGAAGACTCTCCCACCTTTTATTTTATTAAAAAAACAGCTTGAGGGAAAGTGGGGCTACATTTTTTTCTTCCATGGAAAATCAAAAATAAAATAATTTTATTTTTGTTATATTTTTCATTTGTGTAGTAAACACATGCGAAATACACGTTAATAAACAATGTTACGCTACACTGGTCCAGAACGCGGATATTGCTGACTATTTAACCACCACCAAGAGGAAGATGATTTTTCATCAAAAATAATCATGAGTGATGAGGCCCATTTCCATCTTAGCGGGTACGTAAATAAGCAAAATTTACGCTTCTAGGGCACTGAAAACCCGCGTGTAACCCACGAAGAGCCATTACACCCGCTCAAAGTCACTGTATGGTGTGCTGTTTTCGCTGGAGGAGTCATCGGACCTTTTTTCTTCGAGCAATGATCAACGAGTTCCTTTTGCAGCAACTTGATGAATTGGGATTGGAAAACATGTGGTTCCAACAGGACGGTGCAACGGCACACACTGCACGTGCCACAACCGATATGCTGAAGGATGCATTTCCCGGGCGCCAAATCTCCCGTTTTGGCGATTTGCACTGGCCAGCAAAAGCGCCTGATTTAACCGCTCCAGACTTCTTTTTGTGAGGACCTATCGCCGGAAGTTTTGGCCAAAGTGATGCAAAATGCCATAAAAAGGGCTGAAATGACAATCAACTGTGGCGGCGGCCATTTACATAACATCATATTCTCGACTTGATGTAAAAAAAATTAAAAGACCAAATAAAAATAATCCACAAGAAGAATCAAAGTTTTTTTTTTTAAATTATAGCCAAAAAACACCGGAAGTTTACTTTTGAGCCACCTTGTATAAGTAAATTTTTGCTTAACCCCCTTGCATGGACTTTACTTGAATTTTTTTGAAAATAAAATAAAATATTTCTTAAAACTATAAGTGTACATTTCATCTTTAAACATTTGTCTACAAAACTGCATCATTTGATTTTTGAAATTGAGTGTTTGATAAATTGACTTTTTGACACCAAAATCCCTCTGTGTGCCATACCACCCAGTAACAGAAATTAATAAGTCGTCGGCGTAACCATATGTGCGGAAACCTAAGTTGTTAAATTCTTCCAGAAGTTCATTGATAAATAGAGTCCACAATAGAGGCGATGATACGCCACCTTGTGGACATCCGCTAGTTGCCCTAATAGTTTTCGATGATCCTCCTAAATCCAACTTAATAAACCTAGATGATGGCATTTATAAAATCCATTTCCTTATAATAAAAGGAACCCCTTTTTCTATGCAGTGCTAGATCAATAGCCTGAAACGTCAATAAACACTCAAAGCAATATGTAATTGGCACCTATGGCCTTCTCTATCAGCGTCGTCAAACGATGAGTGGCAGCCGCCATATATTTACCAGGTTGATAAGCAAACTGGAAGCGGCATATTGGATTCACCAAAAGATAGGTATCCCTTATATAACTATCTAGTAGTCTCTCTATCGTTTTCAAGAAAAACGAGGTGAGACTAATTGAGAAGGATTTTAACCTCACGCCAAGTCATTGGCATATGATAAGCCAGTAGACTTGATTGAAAGATTCTCAATAGTTGAGGGCCAATAATGTCTGCATATTGTTGTAGAAGGTATGGAAAAATTCCATCTGTTCCTGGGGATTTAAAATGGGCTAAATTTAGATAACGCCCATTTTATACGTTCTACACCAAAGATTCTACCTACCAACTTTTGGATATTGAGGGAACCCATGGGAATGCATTGAACCAGGAAAGTGAGTATCCAGGAGAAGGGTATTCGAATTATTCGATTTTTCTCTTCTTCGAATAAAACGAATAATTCGAATATAAGATTTTAACTTGTTCGAATAATTCGATCCACACGTTTAAAATTAATCGAATTATTCGAATAATTTAAACTTTTTTTAAAAAAGTAAAGAATGAAGTTTTCATTTCGGTTTTTTTAATATTTTATTGTTAAAGAAAAACAAAAAATAACGTTAAAGTTAACAATTCAAGTATTGATAATGTTAAAAAACATTCGAAAGCAAAGTTCATCATTAAATTTTCAACAGAAATATTCTGATCAAATTAACTCCCGAACAATCTACAAAACAATTGACTAGCAAACCCTTTAGTTTCCGTTTTGGAGCTATGTTTTAAAAAATTTGAGCTAGTTGGACATGATTCTGAATTCAAATACAATAAAACAAAAACAAAAAAGTTCCTAATACGTTTAAGAACTTTTTTATGTTGTTCATTAATTCGGGTTTTAAATTGAGTAATCAATTCTTTAGTAAATTAATTATTCACTATTTCAAAATTATTTATAGTTAAAATTTTGATTACACTATACAACAAAATCAAATTTTTTCCAAAATTACAAGGTCCGACCAATAAATTTTGATAGAGAAGACAAAAAAAAGACACGTGTATCGGCGTTTTGAAAGTTTAGATCTGAATTTCATTTGAGGGGGGGTTAAAGTTTCCCAAATCTGGCACATTCTTATTGTTAATCGTCATAAGAAACCATGTGATCCTTACATTTTAGGTATAAAATGTATTCAGCAAATTTATGAAAAATGTTACGAAGATCATTTTTGTCTCATCTTTAATTTTTAAAGCTGACATTTATTTTGAAATCTTCAGAAGAATTTATTATTTGTAATGCATTTTTCCATAAAAAAAACGCTGCAGGAAATACATTGTATATTAGACACAAAAGACAATACTTATAAATATAAAAATTAATTACCGCAAATTTTCATAGTTTTCTGTTATTTTTTAAAGGACTTTTCAGTTTGCCTAGCGTGGTAGTAGGATTGTAAGTAGTACAGGAAGTTTTCCTGTTACAACGTGTATTTTTACAGACTCTAAAGTTGATGACATAATGTAAAAATAACAGTATATATTTCTCAGTACAATAAAAACAACAATAACAAAATACAGACTCACATAAATACACACTCGCATAAAACATGCTAAATGTAAACAAAGTTTTTTAAAAACTAAATAATAACAAAACAAGTATTCACAGTTATGCACAGCACACATATCTACACATACTCTTTTAATAACATTCATTCATTTTTACATTTCTGCTCTCATGCATTCCACCCACTCTCTCTCCCCTTTCGCCATTTTCTATTTAGATTTGTTATTGTTTTCTTGTTGGTGGTTTATTGTGTTGTTTTGGTTTGGTTTGGTCTGTTGTTGTTTTTTCACTTCGTTTCGTATGATGTATAAAATTTCAAATTAGAAATCATCACTGTCGTATTTTGTGTGAAATAACAATTGATATTTATTTTGTCTTGTTGTTATTTTCATGTTTTGTATGGCTTTTATATGGGATATACATATTCATATGTGTGTATCATATGTGTAAGAGCGTTTGTTTAAATGTGTCAGTATTTAAATCAAAATTTGTTTTCAATTCTTTTTTTTTACTCTTCAATTAACATTGAGCTTGTGTCAGTTGAGTGTTGTCGTTGTTGTTTTAAGTATGAAAGAATCATTTTTGTTTTAGATATTTTTGCAGCCCAATGTATTGATATTTATATTGTTTATTTGGTTTGTTGTGATTGTTTTCTATTTTTCATGCTGTATATTTTAAAATGTATTTTATTTGCTGTGGTATTTCGCATTTTAAAGAGTATATATGTACTAGGATATGTGCAACTCTAGGAAAATTTACTTGATTTTTAAAATTTAAAAAAAAATTAAAATGGCTATAAAACACTATAATATTGTTGCACTACCATCACTTGCTAACAATATGCACAAATTTAAGAAAATTTAAATAACAAGGATATAAATTGTATCAAAAAAAAACGATTTTCTCATATTCCGTTTTAAAAATTTTGACTCCTTTGAAAGTCAGTGTCTTATTTCTGACTTTCTTGTTGAATTTTCCGTTTTGATGTATTCAGGGACTTATAGTAAAATTTCTCATATAATTTTTTTGCAGAACATTTTAAACCCTTAAATGCCTGTTTTAATGGTGGTTTTTGCATTTTTGTAAAAGATGGACAAAAAAGACCCATGCCTTGAGGATTTAGATTTAGAGGGTTAACATATACTACAAAAATATTCTCCGTAACATTTTACATAACTTTGCTGAACACATTTAATACCTAAAATGTGAGGATCATATGGTTTCTTATGACAATTAACAATAAGAAGGTGCTAGGGAAACTTTAAGCCCCCCTCAATTGAAATTCAGATGTAAACTTTCAAAACGACCATACACGTATCTTTTTTTGTCTCCTCTATCAAAATTTATTGGTCGGACCTTGTAATTTTTGTTGGTGTTGTACAGTATTATAAGAATCAAACATTAACAAATTCAAATCAGAATTTATTCTGCAAAAGGTTCTAGATTATGATATGGAAGGTTAATGTACATAATTCAAAATTATTCGATTTTGGTATTATAAATCTGAAATTCAGGTTATGTATGAATAAACTTCTCATAAGTTTGCCTATGTATGACTGTCAACTAAACGTTAATGCTGCTAGAAACTATATATATTATTGCCTTATTTATGAACAGTCAAACTTATATAAAGATAACTTAAAGTATTAAAGTGCTAATAAATGCAATTGTTACTTACTTTGTCCCAAATAATGTTGTATTCAAGACAAATTCAATACATTTTTATAGAATAAAATAGACGGACGGCAAAGAAGCTTGAAACATGTTGTAACGACAGGTTTTTCCACCTTACGCTGGGGTAGAGCTCGCGGCTCCCAGGGTTCGTTACAAAAATTTATATTTAAGCCAGGGAATTAACAGACAGTTTCTTTTTTCTTATAACGTTATAAATCGTACTTTATTTATTTTATACACTAACACAACACTTTATTATGACGTTAGCCACCGACAGACGTAGTACACTGTTTCGGAGAGAGGCACGGTGATGACGGGGAAAGGCTTCCCGTATATACTCTTGCGGAGAGGGAGGCACGGCGATGACGGGGAAAGGCTTCCCGTAGTACTCTCTCACGGAGGTACGGCGATGACGGGGAAAGGCTTCCCGTATATACTCTCTACGTCTTAGGCCGCAGGGATTCTCTCCGTTGACCGCGACACCACCACGGGCGTCAACAAGAGGGAGTACCGGAGTGGGAAGATGATTGAGTAAGCTGGGCACGGGTATAACCACAGAATCCCACCAATACTCAATTACCACAGTTTTATTAGGTGACAGAGGTATAACCCATTCTCCGACTAATAAAAACCGTTAGTAAATCTTCCAGAATAAAGGCAAACCAAGAGAGTGGGTATAACCTCTATTCTCTGAGTTTGAGATTTTATTTATTTGCCAGAGGTGTTATACCTCGCCGGCTGCTGGCTGACTGCCTGTTTATTCACAAATGCTCTCCTTTTATAGGGCAGATCAGGGCACACTAAGAAAGGTGACTGCATCACTACAACAATACAAAAACAACAGGTACTTTGTTTTTGTTAAAAAGTAGGTGAACTGTCAAAGTTGCCTGTTGTTGTTTTTGCTTTTGGGTTTGTTGTATTTTTCGCCACAACAACCACAAGTGAATTGACAATTCAAACTGAGTAAAAAAAATAATCAGCTGTTTCATCGCAGTTACCTTTCTAAGTGTGCCCTGGGGCAGATCAACCATGCATACATACACAATAGCTAATACACAGCGGTGTAACTGTCCCATGGTTGCAAACTAAGTGTAATGATATTTGTTTTGTTTTCCCTACTTACTACTAGGTGGCGTTACTTAAACTAAATACAATTAACGTTTAGACAAATTTGAATAATAACAAATAAAAATAATTAAACCAATGTAAGACAAATTTGAATAATAACAAATAAAAACTAATGTGAGGCAAAAACAAGTGCCTACGACTTTTGCTCGTCACAATGTCATAGACCCGATTTTTGTTATTACACTCATTCTCTACACCGTTCAATAGAGGACAATTTGTAATATATCCTAACTACATCATTGAAGAAAATTTCGTCTATAACCATTTCGTCATTTGGGTTATGCTTGTGCGTCTGCTTGTTAATAATTTGCATTTTTATTAAAAATCTATCAAATTGAAGCAGTCTAACATGACGTATGAGTGATAAACAATAATTCAGTCACTAACAATCATCATACGCTTCGTATTACCACAATACTTTTTCACTTTCAATAGGGAAGCTTAAAATATATGTAGGAGCAATCACAAATAAACACATGTACTTGATTTCTACTCTACTTATGCAGTAGGGTGGCACCGTTAATAGGGACACACAAAATTTCAAGATATTTTCGACTAAAATCAACATTTACATAATTAACTTAATTTTTTTAATGGAATTTGAAAATAAAATAAACTCTAATCTCAATTAGAACATCAATTATGTCTTTTGAAGTTCACCCTAATACTTTTAAATATACAGTGGTGGCCAGGAAGTTAAGACAAAAATTGTTTGCTAAATTCCATGTAATTGTCAATCATTTTTTCAAATATTTCCACAAATATGTATGCATGAGGACTGTTTTAACACACACGTGTGTTATATTCGACTGTGTCAATTCATACAATTTCACCATGAACTCATAAGATTTTTCTACAACTTGAACAACAAATTTTTTTTTAAATAAACATATTTTCTCATTCTCTCATAATTTTATTATTATAAAATATTCGGACCAAATTTCGTATTTTTAGTTCCATTAGTTTCGGTCATATCATGTTATTAACAGCGGATGTTCGCTGAGGTGGGTCAACGTATTTCCACATAAATTTGTCCATATATGTTTTACTGATTTTTCCAAACATTTTTCAGAAACTAGAAACATTAATAATAAATTTCATACCCTTTGAGGTCCTTTTATTTTGGCTCTATCGCACTTAAAATTCAGTTGATGAAAAAAATTCAAGTATTTGTCTTAAATTGGTGGCCACCACTGTATATAAAGTTATATTGATGTGTTTATGAAACCATATCAAAAGCAACATATTCCTTTAACAAAGAAAACTTAAGTTTTTGTAAATAATAAACATGCATACAGTTAAAGGAAACAGTATAATTAAAATATAAATTAATTTTATATGAAAGTTTGAAATCGTTTAATAAGAATTCTTAAAAGTGTATTGCAATAACATTGGCTTTTGATAAAACTGTGCAATGATAGGTTATTTTAATGTTTTAATTGATTTATTTTAATTGTTTATATGTCAAATCCTGCTGTGCCTGACACAGTTTCTTTTGTCTAAGGCTTGTAGTTAAAAAAAAAAATTATTAAGAGTAATAATGAGCAATTATGTTCAACTAAATATTAGCCTTGTTGTTGCAATAACAATTAGTTAGAAATTAAAAATGTATTATATACAAAATGTTGACCTTATACATGAAGTACATAATAAAAACAGATTTTAGAAAGCTTGAGAAATTTAAAAAACTAATTATACTATCAAACACCATTCGAAACCAGGGACCGTAAATAACGGTTATACAGACAATTTCAAATCAAAAACTCTCCATGTTAGAGTCTACATAGACCTATACTGTATTGGCGTGCTCTTTCAGAATCTATGGTGATATTAAAAAAATTATCTCAACTCCACAGTTAACTCTTAAAAAAAGAGTTTTAAATAGCCGTCATAAGAAAACTCATTTAAGGACTTTTATATTTCCCGTCAGAAAAAATACTCATTTTAGGGGTTTTATTTTTCCGGTCAGAAAAAAAAACTCATTTTACGAGTTTTATTTTTTCTGTTAGAAAATAAAACTCCTTTCTTTTATTTTCTACTTTTTTCAGTATCTTTCTTTATTGATTATATCTGTTATAATGTTTGTAGTAATTTATTTGTTTAAGAAAAAAAAAACAACACAATTTGGTAATAGGAATCGAACATAACAAATCGAATTCCCACTTGATTTTATTTTAATGACAATTTATTGAATTGCAATTCAAAGTGCTTTACAAATTGTAATGATCTGACAAGCGGCAAGCTTTACATAAAATGAGTTTTATTTTCTTACGGAAAAAATAAAACTCCTCAAATGAGTTTAATTTTCTGACGGGAAAAATAAAACTCCTGAAATAAGTTTCTTTATGACGGGAAAAATAAAACTCCTTAAATGAGTTTTTTTATGACGGGAAAAATAAAACTCCTCAAATGAGATTTTTTTTCTGACGGGAAAAATAAGACTCCTCAAATGAGTTTCATTTTCTGATGCGAAAAATAAAACTCCTCAAATGAGTTTTATTTTCTGATGGTAAAAATAAAACTCCTCAAATGAGTTTTTTTTCTGACGGGAATAATAAGACTCCTCAAATGAGTTTCAATTTCTGACAGGAAAAATAAAACTCCTCAAATGAGTTTTATTTTCTGACGGGAAATATAAAACTCTCAAATGAGTTTTATTTTATGACGGGAAAAATAAAACTCCTTAAATCAGTTTCATTTTCTGATGGTAAAAATAAATCTCCTCAAATAGAAATAAAACTCCTCAAATGAGTTTTAATCTGACGGGAAAAATAAGACTCTTCAAATGATTTTCATTTTCTGACGGTAAAAATAAAACTCCCTAAATTAGCTTTATTTTCTGACGATAAAAATAAAACTCCTCAAGTGAAAATAAAACTCCTCAAATGAGTTTTTTTTCTTAAGGACGAGACAAATAAGACTCCTAAAGAGAGTTTCAATTTCTGACGGGAAAAATAAAACTTAGTTTTATTTTCTGACGGTAAAAATATAACTCCTCAAATTAGTTTTTTTATGACGGCTATTTAAAGCTCTTCTTTAAGAGTTTTAAAAAAAAAATTTTGGCCGTTACGGTCCCTGTTCGAAACATTAATGCAGCGCATTATTTATTGGAGCGCCTTATTGTTGCTTATTTTTTATTTTTTACTTTTTGGTTTATAGTTAAATAGAGATGAAAGGATTCTTATCTGAAGAACGTTTGAGCAATAAATATTTCGACAGTAGATAGACAGTTCATCTGTTTTGCAAATCATAAAATTGTTTCATCAAAATGGGTATTCTATTCGGGAGTATTCTCAACGTGGTGGATAAATTAGAAATCACAAAAACTTCGCCACTGTCCATGAGTGTGTACGGGAAAATCCTTCGAGGCAGACGATTTCACTTCATTCGCAATAACTCAGCATTTCGCAGGCCACAACTTGGTCTTGCGTTGTAACTTGGTCTTGCACCCATTCAAAATTCAGTTAATGGTTCCTGGAGCAGTTGGAAATTGATCCTGATTTTAATAAAAAATTCAACTTCAGCTTTGAGGGTCATTTCAGGATGAATGGGTCAAATCAAAATTCAAAATTTACGAATTTGGCACGATACCCACTCACTCATTCTAGAGTGAGCCGAAAAAGTCATTTCACTGTAGATTGGCCTGAAATATTCACCTGTTAATTTATAAAGTTGACTCTTTTAGTTAAGTTAAAATTACTTTATGCTCTTTAAACAACTGATACAAATTATTATTGCCACTTCCTCTATGTCGAAATAATTAAGAGAACCAGCAGCTATAGATTTTTCTATTCACTCAAAATATTAGGTAAATGAATATCCACACTTCTAAACAACAATTCAAATAGTTTATTTATTATTATAACAATAGAAAATCTATTAATCCCATTATTTAAACTAGAAACTAGAAACAAAAACCTATAATCCTAAATAAAATTGTATAAATGCCTTCCTTACATTTTCTCCTTCTATAATGTCTACAAATTTGTTTTATTAGTTCTACTGTATTTTTGTCTACTAAAACATACTCATACAATAAATCTCAATTAATCCGCAAATAGTCTGCATGAGTTTTCAATTTATTTTAACATTATTTTATTGAATGGATAAGAGCTGAGTTGAGAATATATATATAAAATCAGCTGGTAATGTATTCCCACAATATTTACAGAAACATGTTAAACTTTAACTTTGTATTTTTTTTAAACAAAATTGAAATAAAAATAAAATGTTCGTTCTACTTACCCTTAAATTTACTGAGAGCTATTGTATAGATTTGGGTGTCTTAACGAAGTATAGAAATAATCAAACCATATTCATGGGTTTTAATTTTAAACAATTGTTAACATGGCTTAAAAAATAAGAAAAATGTATACAATACACGAACATTTTATAAATACAGTTAGTTGTATTGTTTGTTTTATTTATAGGCCATAGGTATAGATCGATATTTTTTATTTTTTTTCTTAAAAATTTATACATTTTCCAATATCCCAGCTCAATTCCAACTCAATCAATGCCTTACAACTTTTACTTTCGTTATTTTGCATTGTTTTCTTTCTTTTCTATATATTTATTTTCATTTATTACAATTTTATTTTTTGTTCACAATCATCAGAAACATCATGCTCATATAAATACATTTTAAATTTGTTAAAAGTTGGCAGATAACAAATACACTGAACAAAATTTGTTAAGTTTGTTAAAAACATTACTGAATAACATACTTTGTAATGACTGTTGCTTGCTATCTGTATAATAGAAAAGTTTTTACTGAATTTCAAAAGTAATGAATGTTCTATATTTGATGGGGATTTTGAGATGGAATCATACCTTTTTGAAAATAAGTCTGACCAAGTAGTGAATGTAGGCAGCATTGTATTATACTTCTTTGACAATGATGGTCATCAAGCAGTGACCGTTACTGATGTTTGATATGGAGTCAAAATAACATAGTTTATTCTGGCAAAATTGGATCATATCGATTTGCACAACATGTGGTTTATGTATGAGATATTTCTTGGTTATATATTTTATTGTTTCGCAGATCAGAATTGTCCTTCTTTTCTGTGTTCTTAATAAATAACAAACCACATTGGACCACATGTAGTAGACTGGAAGAAACTAAAAAAATCATAAAAAACTGATTTTGGAAAAATGAATTACATCATCAGAAAGGCAATCCCTTCATTAGATTACTTTTTTAAAGTTTTTTTGCGATTTTGATCTTCAAGATGAAGTTTTTGTTTTTGATTTTATATGTTCACAATTTTTGTTCTTTATGACAAGAGATTGAATCAAAATTCCGAACTGTTTGCAAGATATGAGTCTGAGAAAATTATCACAACTGGGAGACACGGGTCTTTTTTAAGTCTTTTATCACGTAGTGGTCGGTGAGGTTCATTTTAACACCAAGTGCTATAAAGGGTTAATTTTAATTTTTCTGCTGTTTTTGTAAAAACTAGACTTTGTGTTATATTTTTCTTAAGTTTCATCAAATCGGCGCAAAAATATATAACATTTCGCTATTTTTCCATGAGAAATTCCAAATATTGAAAAATTTGAAGGGTTGGCGTTTTCCTATTTTAGTAAAACTTTCAGACTATATTTAAAATTCCTGGACAATCATATTTTGAATAGCTTTTACTTAAAAATCATAACAGTAAGAAAATTCGGCTCATTCGCCAAAATATGGCCCAAAAATTAGTTTTTCTCGAAAATCGCAAAATTTAATAACAGGCACAGAAAAACTATGGGAGGTATTGTCATACTTTTTTCATATTTTTATTCCCTATTATGTTCTAAATAAATCACAATGTGATGATCAAAAAATTCTGAAATTTGTTTAACAAAATTTTAAAAAATTTGAAATTTGAGTTTTGAAACTTCCGTTAAAAAAATTAAATTTTGTTGGTCATACCTGCGAATAGCTTAACGGTATCCTACGAAGACAAAAACTCATATACTAGTAAATATGGATATATTTTAAATAAAAATAAGCTTTTATTTTAATATTTCTCAAAATATGTTAATTTTGTTTCCAAATTTCTTGTTCTAGTGGCCTGAGACACGTTAATGGCCTGGCGATTTTTTAATAACTTTAACATTTTTTAACCAATTTTTGTCTTTTATATCTTATTAGAACGACAATTACGTATACATTTCGATTCTTTTAAATTAAATTGCAAAAGTAATTATTTAATGGCAACATTTTTACAAAACTGAAAAATTTGCATGGTATGAGAAAATAAAAGTGGGAAATAAATCTGTAACTTCTAAACACTTAGTCCGATTTGAATAAAATTTGACACTCGCACAGACGAAGTGTAGTCGAGTTTAAGTTTTGAATTTTGACCACATGAGTCCACCGGGGGTGCGGCCAGGGTTCCCCAAAGTAGGACACCTCGGGTATGTTCAATTTTTAAAACGATCCTATTTCTTCGGCTGTGTTCCGATTTCAAAACGATCACATATATAGAATCTTCTCGTCGAGCACTACATAAAACCTCGCTATCAATTATCTCTTATAACATAGGAGATATTCGCATTTGAAAATTAAATTTTCATCATTTTTACCCACCCTACTCCAGTTTTTTGATAACAGCGGATCCAAATATTTCCCGATTTTCTCACTTTTTCTTTTGTTGGACTAACAATAAATTTATGTATGAAATATAGAAATAATTGTTTAAAAATCATGACTGAGTCGAAAGTTACATGTATTTGAATTTTAAAAATTTTAAAAAGGAGATTTTTCGCTATTTTTTTTGGAAAAAAGTACTATTATTCTTTTTAAGTTATCTAAAAAATTTCTAAAAGGATGTATAAAAATTGTGTACTTTTTAAAAAGCTAACTTTACATCAAATGTTTTAAATTAAAAAAAAAATTTAAAATTCAAAAAACTCCTATTTTTTATAGTAACCCATTTTACATGGCCCAATATGTTCTTAATTATTTTGTAAAGGGTTCCGATAACCCCGCCCCTGGTATGGATATTATAGCCTAAAAACTAAAAAATCCCATTTTTGGGATTTTTCAACACTTTTTTGGGAATTGCGGGATTCCTGATTCCTGATTACAAATTTAAAAATTGGTGTTCAGTTTTTCATTTTAAATCGAAAAATCTATATTACTGTAAAATTTTGTTAAAAAATATTCAATAATACAAATTTTATTTCAAATTTAAATATTTGTATCTTTGCAAAAACTCCAAAAAAACATTTTTTGTCATATTTTTCAAAAAAATATTCCATGATTTTTTTAGTTGTAAAAAGTTATATATATTTTTGAAAAGTAGACAAAATTCCCTATCCGTTGACGTATAATATGTCTACATTGTCCTTTTTATGTGGCAAATTAATTAGGATAAACTTAACAACTCGCAGAGAATTTACCTAACATAGAAATTCATAAAAAGTATGTTTGCCTGCAAATAACATTTTTATGAATGTAAACAACAGTGCTAGGCAACGACGCGTCGTTGCGGCATAATATTTTACACAATGTGTTTCTACAATACATAGAACAATTTTAGAAGGGGCGGTCAAAATTCGCAATTTTATTTTTTTGTGCAATTTACTGTACAAACACGGAAGATGCCGAACGTTGTGGACGCCCAGTTGAGGACTCTACACCCGAAACAATTGAAAAAATTCACGATATGGTGTTGGCCAATCCGAGATTGAAAGTGCGAGAGATTGTGGTTTAATGGCTCATTGGTTTAAATTTTAAAAGATCACTTGGGTATGAGAAAGGTATTCGCAAGATGGCTGCCGCTTTTCCTCACAATCGGTTACACACATTGCATGGCAAAAATCCTACGAAATGCTCCCTTGCCATCCTATGCTCTGGATTTTGCCCTGATTGACTATTTCTTGTTGCTAAATCTGAAAAAATGTCTCGGAGGAGTGTAGCGGAGTCGATATTGCCATGTCCGTCTGCCTGTTGAAATCTACTTTTCGATGCCGCCAAACTGCTTAGATTGCTATTTAAAATCGAGACAATCGTCCTGATATATAAACAAAAATCCGCTACTACATCAATTTGTTCACCTACTTTGCATCAAAATTCTTTTTCATAAAATTTTTTTGTCACCTAAATTTATGAAAAAAATTGTTTTTAATATTTATATTGAAGTGTATAAGATTTGGCACAGTGCAATAAAGCAGTCTTGCTTGTTTACTAATTCAAATGGATTTGATAGACATACCTGGCGGATTCAAACAATCTGCTATTAAGTCATATTGTCATAATGTCCTAATATATTGTTGTAGTTTAAACAAATTGTTGTTATGCTTCAAACAAAAAAAGTGTTACTTTATGACAAAACAATAAACATAGTTCAAAAACTCTTATTAGTTTAAAAAATAGAATATTGCTTTTGCAGTTTAAGTTTAAGTTTCTACGTAAAAAGTATATCAGATTAATTTGGAAATTAATTTAGTTGAATTTAAAGAACACAATCGTATATTTCTTAATTTATAATATAAGCATATCAAACACAAGATCGTGCGATTTATTTGACGACAAGATATAAATATATTTGCCCCAAACGTGCAATCTAAAGCAAAACAACTTGGTTTAAAGGTACTTCAAATCTTGTATATAATTTGGAACAGTCTGTTAAGGAAAACAATTTCAACATTCAAATAACTGAACTTCATTATTTTCTATATTATTCTCAGTGTATGTGCAAAGTATTTTGTAAATACAACAAAATACTATACAATATATTATAAATTGTCTGTATGCACGTTTATGCAAATAAAAAAAAAAAAAACAAATGTATCACACATACAAATCGTCATCATCATCAACAGCATCAGCAGTAGGAAAAGCCATGAGTATGAGGATGTAATATGAAGAGGGGTTGGGGGGTTTGTAGGTGTACCTAAATATACATACACATGACTGCTTGTATTTGTAGCTGTGCTAGTATAGTTTGTAATAGTAAACTTGAAAACTTTTGTAACAATATCAAGAACAAGAACAACAACGACAATGACAACATAAAATTGTAAAACAAATTTCCATAAATATGCAATAAGTCGAATACAACTGGCACACAGAACACATAAAGACACGCACAAAAAAAAATCAACTATAACACACACACTCAAACACACAAACATACATACACCTACAAATAGAAATAATCAACAACATATACAGATACAATTTATTTGAAAGTCGTCGCATTTAAAACATTGAGTTACAAACACATGCTTATTTTTCAATGCATTATAAACAAACATACATGATTATTAAGGTGATCCTTATATTGCAGTTTTTGGATTTTCGATGCTGCCAAGGTCTAGAATTGTTCTATGTCATCCTAAAACCGAATAGTGAAAATCGCAATAAAATCGTATTAGGTCTACCTACCATCAATATGTGACAATAAAATATTTTACTGGGGGACAGGGTCTATTATGGACCGATCCTCACAAAAGATTTAGCTTCATTTAAAACGGTATTAATTACACAGTGCAACAGTGCAAAAAAACACACGATCATGACAGTATATTACCATTGTCCATTTTAGTGACCAATTTTCTTTTATGGGCCCCCAAAGATTCTGAAAATCAGTGCGCCCTCAAAAAATGGTGTCATCAGTTTTTGGCCAATAGCTAATTCGGACTTGGTTATACTGCTGAACTTTATATAACAATAATATAGCTAAGAGTCCACCAAACAAATTTTGTTAAAAATTAATATAAATATTATGATCAAATCCACACTGCTATGTTGTGCTGTAATATTTACTCGGCTGAGGTGTTTTCGAGTTGATTTACCTTTGTTCAGCTTCATAGGGGGAATGGAGATCAGTGGGTGGACCCCAAAAGTCTCACATTGAGCTAAAATTTAAAATATTGTCCTTGAGAAGGTCTATGCTTTTATCTGTAGGTTATCTGTTTTAGTTCAAGAAATATTTCCAGTAATTTCCTTTTTTGAAATTTTGTTCGATCTATTATTCGTATTTTATATATGACGGACCTACGGAGAGTCGAATTTTCATTTTAAATATGACGAACATTTGCGATAAAATTCTAAAGAAAATAAAATAAACCTAGTAACTATTATCTCGTCCCTATGAAAAGTTACAAGCATCCAAAGTTGAAGCATGTTTTTATTTATTTCAACTTTGTAAGCAAACTTTTCTAAAAAAAACTCAATTTTTGAAACACATTTTCCCCCTTTTAGGAATTTCGGTGTTTGAAAACAAATAATGGCAAAAATAGTAATGCCGTTAACTTAAAAACATTTAAATCTATATAACTTCAAAACTATATTGTGAAAAACATTTATTTTTTTAGTTTTTCAAAAAAAGTGCACAAAAAAGCTATTTTTTGGGAAAAAATTTTAACAAAATTTGTTTGGCGGACTCTTAGCTATATAATTGTAATATAAAGTTAAGCGGTATCACCAAGTCTGAATTAGCTGTTGGCCAAAAACTGATGACACAATTTTTTGAAGGTCCACTGATTTAAAGAAGCTTTTGTCCCCCAAAGCTGAATATAGGGTTTTAATACCCTTTGGTAGTAGATCGTGATCGTGTGCTTTCCCAACAGTCATCATTTGTTGCACAGTGTTATTATCATTTGTTGCACAGTGTTATTATAAGACAATTATGAATGTGTAAGTAATTTTCTGATGACCTTGTCAGGGGCCTAGGGCTAAAATAATTTCAGAGTACTTAAAAGTAATTTGTGCAACATTGTTTCAGGATTGTCTCATAATCATACAATTTATGACTGATCAATCAGTATTCCGGGGGGACATTTGTATGGGACTAGGTGATATCATGGACCGAAAATATCCATTTTCAATACCAAACAAACCTTAACAACAGATAGTTTTTGTGGAAAATTTCAGCCCACTGTAGACTGTATTTATCGCAGACCCACAAAAGTACAAAAAAGTTTTAAATCAGAAACTATATCAAAATTTCGATCTGACAGTGTGATAGTAAATGAAACGCACTTTAAATTTTTGGTGTTACCTCAATTTTCTTAAAAAATGGAGTTACCTAGTTTTTCCATACAACCACAGATATGTTCTGGGTCTTTATGAAATTCGAAAATGATATAGCTATGTACGCCCGTCTGTATGTCTATTGAAAACATGATATGGCCGAAACGAAAGGAGCTGACTGAAAGCTTTTATGGAATCTTTTTTCAACTTATAGTTTTTATAGTGCAGCCTCTAAACATTATCAGTTTAGCTAAAATTTTCAGCATTTGTACAAAATAAGTGCCACCCTAATAAACACGCAAATATGTATGTATAAGTGTGGCAGTACAGTATGTGTTTGTGTCAGTCTACATGGGTAGAAAATAACAACAATTGCAATAACTACATGGGCACTAGTATTACTAATACTACCACGACAATCATGTTACAATTTTACAACAATGACAATAAACTTTTTTTCCTTTTTTTTATTTTGCAGAAATTTTTCTTCCTTCTGCAAATGAAATTGTGTAAAAATTGTTAAATAACAATAACACAAACACAAACAACAACAAAAACATAACAATATGACAAAAATATAGAACGAATACACACCCACCTAAAGCCATGTGGTAAATGGGTATAAAGGCAAAAGATGAAGCACAGCAATAGGGGACAGAGGACATGTATTAAATGAAATGAGATGAGATGAAATGTGAATTATTTTTTGTTGAAGAATTAGGATGTTCTGCTTAATATGACCGATAAACAGATGTAAATGAACGTATGAGTGAACATGTGATTGAAAATTATACATACATATATTGAGTGTGTGGTTTAAGGTATAAATAATATGGGTTACACAGTTGTGATCGAGGAAATAGCTTAAGGTACCTACATATATTTATGATCAGAAACTGACAACTTTTCATGAAAAAGTTTTCTTTAGAAAAAGTTGTTCAGATTCTGACAACTTTTCTTTAGAAAAAGTTGTTCAGATTCTGACAACCTTTCTTTAGAAAAAGTTGTTCAGATTCTGACAACTTTTCTTTAGAAAAAGTTGTTCAGATTCTGACAACTTTTCTTTAGAAAAAGTTGTTCAGATTCTGACAACTTTTCTTTAGAAAAAGTTGTTCAGATTCTGACAACTTTTCTTTAGAAAAAGTTGTTCAGATTCTGACAACTTTTCTTTAGAAAAAGTTGTTCAGATTCTGACAACTTTTCTTTAGAAAAAGTTGTTCAGATTCTGACAACTTTTCTTTAGAAAAAGTTATTCAGATTCTGACAACTTTTCTTTAGAAAAAGTTGTTCAGATTCTGACAACTTTTCTTTAGAAAAAGTTCTTCAGATTCTGACAACTTTTCTATAGAAAAAGTTCTTCAGATTCTGACAACTTTTCTATAGAAAAAGTTCTTCAGATTCTGACAACTTTTCTATAGAAAAAGTTCTTCAGATTCTGACAACTTTTCTATAGAAAAAGTTCTTCAGATTCTGACAACTTTTCTATAGAAAAAGTTCTTCAGATTCTGACAACTTTTCTATAGAAAAAGTTGTTCAGATTCTGACAACTTTTCTTTAGAAAAAGTTGTTCAGATTCTGACAACTTTTCTATAGAAAAAGTTCTTCAGATTCTGACAACTTTTCTATAGAAAAAGTTCTTCAGATTCTGACAACATTTCTATAGAAAAAGTTCTTCAGATTCTGGTTTATAATCTTTATGAATATACATATATTATTTTTTAAATATTTCAAATAGATGTATTATAGTTCTATATCTTTGAACAATGCTGTTCTTTTAAGAATACAAAAACGACAAATTAAAGCTGCATATTTCTTTTACTTTCAAATAGTCTCCCTTTCCATCGCAATATTCCTTTCCAACAACTGACTAAATTATCATCTACTGAGTTTGATTTTTTTTCACATCTCACTTCTTTTAAACAGGAAATAAAGTACAGTATGTCATTACTGTATTTGAATTGTGAAAAATAAAAAAATAAAAATCATTTACAATATAAACTTACTTACACAATAGCGCGAATAAACTTATTCATATACATACATACATATATACATACAGAACATATACAAATAAGGATAATGGCAAATAATTATAGCCATCATCATGCTTATAGGGAGTGTGGGAAAGGAAATCGTAGCATTAAATAAAAAAAAATCAATGGATATTACAATAGAATGAAAACACTTGAAAACACTTACAAGCATATATAACACACTCAAGCATTTTTCCAATAAATAAAATACTTTAAGTGCTTTAAAGGAAATTGGAAAAAATGTCCTTATTTTTAATCATGTTACTTAAAAGCAAGACAAATGAGGAAATTAAAGTTGAAAAACGTACGCTTTTTAAAGATACCATAAAATAGAAAGAAAACTTTAAGAAGATAACAATGAAAAATTGTTTAATTAATACATTGATGTTAAATCAAAAACTAATTAGAAATCTTAGAAGTTTTTTTTAATAATCATCTGTTCATTCAAAGAATTTGTTGCTGAAATACAAGACGACAAATAAAATTCATTCGAATTGTATGCTATTTTTATCCACCAGAGGCTTAATTATGACTTCAGGCGAAATTCTCTTATATCAAAGAAGAAAATACAGTTTGAGTGTTATTTCACCTCAAACTCAAATTTCAATAAAACAATAGAAAACAAACTATTTTCTATTTCTAGCAAAAATATTTTTACTTTTAAAACATCAATAGCTTAGTTGTAATTATAATGTAAAAAAACTCACAACAAATAGCTTCAATTGCTTTCACCGGTAATGTTTACATCTTGACTCTTTATTCTACCCTACGCCAATAAACAATAGCCAAAGTCTTAATAAATATTTTTACTTTATTTTTATTTTTCAAGAAAATTTTCAGGTTTTTTAACCTTCACAATACTCAGCAAATTAATACTAACCACTACTTATTTCACTTGAATTATTCTGCACTTTTCGTCCGTTACTGCCAATTGCAGGGTTAAAACAACATCGTTTTAAACCCTCAAACATTTAGTTTTCTATAAAAACAAAAGCCACTTAAAAGTTTGTGTATTTGGTATTTCTTCTCTTTTATTTTACATTCTTAAACAGAAATTTATAAAAATTTCAACACTTTGTACAATCCTCATTGTTTATTCAAATGAATAAATGAAAACTAACTGAAAAAATAACTAAGAAAAACAACGCAATGAAAATGATGTAAAAGGCAGGTAAAATAGCAAACTAAAGGTATTTTATGGGAATTGATAGACTTGCATAAGTAGATTTGTTATGACAGAAGCTTAAAGGCTAGAAGAAAATGATTTTACAGTGAATCTTTGAAAATTAATGATACAAATCTTGAAGAAATCAGATATTGAACATCACAGAATCTGACAACTTTTCTAAAGACAAAGTTGATGAGAATCTGACAACTTTTCTATAGAGAAAGTAGATCAGAATCTGACAACTTTTCTATAGAGAAAGTTGATCAGAATCTGACAACTTTTCTATGGAAAAAGTTGATCAGAATCTGACAACTTTTCTATGGAAAAAGTTGATCAGAATCTGACAACTTTTCTATGGAAAAAGTTAGTCAGAATCTGACAACTTTTCTATGGAAAAAGTTAGTCAGAATCTGACAACTTTTCTATGGAAAAAGTTAGTCAGAATCTGACAACTTTTCTGTGGAAAAAGTTAGTCAGAATCTGACAACTTTTCTATGGAAAAAGTTAGTCAGAATCTGACAACTTTTCTATGGAAAAAGTTAGTCAGAATCTGACAACTTTTCTATGGAAAAAGTTAGTCAGAATCTGACAACTTTTCTATGGAAAAAGTTAGTCAGAATCTGACAACTTTTCTATGGAAAAAGTTAGTCAGAATCTGACAACTTTTCTATGGAAAAAGTTAGTCAGAATCTGACAACTTTTCTATGGAAAAAGTTAGTCAGAATCTGACAACTTTTCTATGGAAAAAGTTAGTCAGAATCTGACAACTTTTCTATGGAAAAAGTTAGTCAGAATCTGACAACTTTTCTATGGAAAAAGTTAGTCAGAATCTGACAACTTTTCTATGGAAAAAGTTAGTCAGAATCTGACAACTTTTCTATGGAAAAAGTTAGTCAGAATCTGACAACTTTTCTATGGAAAAAGTTAGTCAGAATCTGACAACTTTTCTATGGAAAAAGTTAGTCAGAATCTGACAACTTTTCTATGGAAAAAGTTAGTCAGAATCTGACAACTTTTCTATGGAAAAAGTTAGTCAGAATCTGACAACTTTTCTATGGAAAAAGTTAGTCAGAATCTGACAACTTTTCTATGGAAAAAGTTAGTCAGAATCTGACAACTTTTCTATGGAAAAAGTTAGTCAGAATCTGACAACTTTTCTATGGAAAAAGTTAGTCAGAATCTGACAACTTTTCTATGGAAAAAGTTAGTCAGAATCTGACAACTTTTCTATGGAAAAAGTTAGTCAGAATCTGACAACTTTTCTATGGAAAACGTTAGTCAGAATCTGACAACTTTTCTATGGAAAACGCTTGTCAGAATCTGACAAGTTTTCTATGGAAAAAGTTAGTCAGAATCTGGCAACTTTTCTATGGAAAAAGTTAGTCAGAATCTGACAACTTTTCTATGGAAAAAGTTAGTCAGAATCTGACAACTTTTATATGGAAAGACTTGCTCAGATTATGTCACCTCTCCTATGAAAAAATTTGTCCATATCCTGTCAACTTTTATCTGGAAAAAGTTTTTCAGATTCTGACAACTTTTTTATGGATGAAATTTGTCAGAATCGGACAACTTTTCTATCAGAATTTGACAAATTTTCTATTTATGAAGTTAGTTAGAATCTGAAAACTTTTCTCTTTATGAAGTTAGTGAGAATCTGGCAACTTTCCTGCGGATTAAGTGTCTTTCATTTATTTTCACTCTTCACGCTACAACTTCCAACACTCATGTTGATGTTTGCTTACATTTTTTCAGTGTATTTAATACCTTCCTCTTCCTTAGCGGTAAAGAAATCACTTTCATATAAAAAATAGCTCAATTATAAAAAGTAAATTTAAAAGGCGCCGCAAAGAACAACGGAATGAAGCGTTAAAAAGCCCGTCCTTTACAAACAATCACAAATGCACACAAAGTTGCTCACTGAAATGAGCTGTCGTCGCTACCAACAAAATAAGCAAATAAGTGTGTAAATAGTTTTTTCCTCATTTTCTTTTCATATTTTATTAAAACTGTTTTTCTGTGCAATTTTCTGTTTTTCCTTCAATAAATTAACGTTTTCCGGTATTTCTTTCCTTTTCATGTTATTTTTGTTGCCAGTACTTGAAACTTCCGCCGCATCAGTTAAAGTATCAAGAAGAGACGTTGTGGCAAGTTCGGCGGCAGCAGAACAAGTAATAATGCCAAGTAGTGCGGCTGGTAGGTTAAATGAGAGGCACTACAAGCGACAACACCCGCCAGAACAAATATCACAGCAACAACTACAACAACCGTTACCACAAGTACACAATCATCATCAGCCGCAGCAGTCTTATTCGAGTCGAGAAGTAGAACAACTACAACATCAACAAGCACTGGAGAATGAAATGGAGGAGGACAAGAGCAATCATATTTTTCAACCTCAAATTCAAACAGAATCTTTGCCATTTTACCAGCAACACGAACGAGACCAGCAGCAACAACAACAACATCACCAAACCAAACACCACCAGCAACAGAGGCAGCACTTAACAACTCAAGCAACATCCTTTAGTCATGGAATGGCACTTGAAACCACGTATAATCACACCTTTCAAAGTCTCTCAATCATTGATGGCGACCTAACAGTGGCCGTTGCTACCAGTCAAAATCTTATGGCTGTTGAGGAGGAAATGCTTGTAGCTGCTGCCGGTGGTGCGGTCGGTGTGGGCAGCAATGCCTTTGGTCTAGGCAATCATCTTCATCTGCATAACAATAATAATGGTTTGGGATCTTATGACTCTGCTGCCATGGGGCTAGATGGCATCGATGTGCTGGCACATAATACCGACACAAATTCAATGCCAATCTTTGACTATGGTATGCCACGTAATATAACAGCACGCACTGGTCATACGGAGGCGATAATTAAATGTCGTGTTGCTAGGCTGGATGATAAATCGGTAAGTCAAACCACAACCCAAGTAAATAATTCTTTTTTGTGCACCTTTAGCTTAATATCTTTTTTTTTTGCCATACAACTCTATCTCGTTTAAAAATTAAAATTAAAGGATTTACTTGTTAAATTTTTTTATATAAAAACAAAAACGCAGAGACGAGGTTTGAAGCCAACACGTTTTTAACATTTCACACAGAGTATCATCATGTTTTTTGAAAATATTTTGCCTTTAGCGGATGTTGGCTCTTCCTCTTACATATTTCTTCTCGTGGGTGCTGAATATGCATTCGTCAATGTTTATGTTTGTCTATCCGTCAATCCGCCTGACTATACATTCAAATATTTTGATCGAGAATTTGTGGCTTTTGTTTTGAAACCATTTTTGTTAAACATTTTTTTATTATTAAATTTGGGGTTAACTCAACAACACAACGTAGATACTGATGCTAGGCATTGTATAGTTAATTTTATTGAAATCTAGTGGTTACTGATATGACAAATTGAGCAATAATGACTTTATCAAATAAGCAAATACGAATGACAATGAATAGCAAATAGCTACTACGTTAAAACACAAATTTATTGTTTGAGGTAATGAAATGCAAACAAAATATATCATTATTAAACATTTCTATGGAAAAAGTTGTTCAGACTCTAAAAACTTTTCTATGGGAAAAGATGTTCAGACTCTGACAAATTTTCTATGGAAAAAATTGCTCATACTCTGACAAGTTTTCGATGGAAAAAGTTGTTCAGACTATGACAACTTTTCTATGGAAAAGTTCACTCTGACAACTCTTCTATAGAAAAAGTTGTTCAGACTGTGACAACTTTTCTATGGAAACAATTGTTCAGATTCTGTCATCTTTTCTATGGAAACAATTGTCCGGATTTTGTCAACTTTTCTATGGAAAAAGATGTTCAGACTCTGTCAACTTTTCTATGGAAAAAGTTGTTCAGACTCTGTCAACTTTTCTATGGAAAAGTTGCTCAGACTCTGACAACTTTTCTATGGAAAAAGTTGCTCAGACTCTGACAACTTTTCTATGGAAAAAGTTGTTCAGATATTGTAAACTTTTCTATTGAAAAAGTTTTTCAGATTCTGTCAACTTTTCTATTGAAAAAGTTTTGCAGATTCTGTCAACTTTTCTGTGAAAAAAATTTTTCAGATTCTGTCAGCTTTTCTATGACAACTTTTCTATGAAAAAGTTCTTCAGACTCTGACAACTTTTCTATGAAAAAGTTCTTCAGACTCTGACAACTTTTCTATGAAAAAGTTCTACAGACTCTGACAACTTTTCTATGAAAAAGTTCTTCAGACTCTGACAACTTTTCTATGAAAAAGTTCTTCAGACTCTGACAACTTTTCTATGAAAAAGTTCTTCAGACTCTGACAACTTTTCTATGAAAAAGTTCTTCAGACTCTGACAACTGTTCTATGAAAATGTAACTCAGCCTCTGACAACTTTTCTATGCAAAAGTTCTTCAGACACTGACAACTTTTCTATTGAAAACAGTTCTTTAGACTCTGACTACTTTTCTATGGAAAAAGTTCTTTAGACTCTGACAACTTTTCTATGCAAAAGTTCTTCAGACACTGACAACTTTTCTATTGAAAACAGTTCTTTAGACTCTGACTACTTTTCTATGGAAAAAGTTCTTTAGACTCTGACAACTTTTCTATGGAAAAAGTTCTTCAGACTCTGACAACTTTTCTATGAGAAAGTTCTTCAGACTCTGACAACTTTTCTATGAGAAAGTTCTTCAGACTCTGACAACTTTTCTATGAAAAAGTTCTTCAGACTCTGACAACTTTTCTATGAAAAAGTTCTACAGACTCTGACAACTTTTCTATGAAAAAGTTCTTCAGACTCTGACAACTTTCCTATGAAATAGTTCTTCAGACTCTGACAACTTTTCTATAAAAAAGTTGTTCAGATTCTGACAATGTTGACAGTTATAGAGTAACTTATTGTAAATTTTAGTTTCGTTCTCTGTTTAACTTTATTTTACTTTAAAATTCCTTCATCCCCCATAGCTCGAAGAAAACATTTTTCAAATAAAATATGTATTTCAATAAACTCTTCAAAGGTCATGAGTAGCATTTCCTGTTCATCATTTGGGGAATTGTATGTAGATTTTACTTTCTCCATAAAAAAATTCGCAAATAATATTGATTACAGACAGAAGTTAAAAATTGTATTTCAATGTAAATTAATTTTACATCTATAAAAATATTTCCATGACCAACTACAATATTCCCACTAGTAATAGTTTTTTTAAAAGACCTTCATTATTCTTAATTAAATATTAATGTGTAATATGTATACATATATTTTAAATAAAAGTACTTGCTCGAAAAAATAAGGAATGAAATCGTTTATCAAACATATTTAAATATTTTACAGGTTTCCTGGATACGTAAACGTGATCTGCATATATTGACTGTCGGCACAGCCACTTACACGTCCGACAAACGATTTCAGGTAAGTGAATAACGATAATTTTTGGTGTGTATATTTTTCAGCTGCTGTTTACAGTAACTTTAACAGCCGTAAAATATATGAAAAATTTCGTTACTTATTTTTTGCTGTTTATTTTGTTTTTTTTTGATAAACGAACGAATACACCCACTTCACAAGAACAAACACTCCCATACTCACACATAAAATTACAATCATCAGGCATGAAAATATTTTACATGCACAAATAAACACACACACACCTACATCGTTTTTACATACACACACACACGGCTATACTCATTCTTAAATTTACATACTTTGATGAACAGCGGTAATAATAATCATGATGATGATGCTGACGATGATCATGATGATGATAACGTTAGCGATTAATATGTTGATGTGCTCAACTGTATGGGAGAGTGTGTGTGTATGTGTTAAAGGACGTGCCTTTGTCAGTGTGTTTATTTGTTGTTGGTGATGAAATTCATTTTACTCTCATCTCTTTTTCACTATATTCAAATTATTCAATTTTATTAATTGTCCATGATGGATGAATGGATTTTTATATCACACATGTGCATAATAAAGTTTCGTGTCAGTTCAGTATTTTGGCTTGTATTTGATGGATGCAATTTTACAATTTTATTCATTATTTTTTGTCCTTTACTGTTTTTGCTGCACAAAAAAAATTACACAACAACTGTACAGAAAACGCAATATTAAAGTATACAGAAAATGCTCATGCATATAAAATACATGATTATATGATGGTTTATTTATTTATCATAAATAAAATGTAATGAGGTCAATTAAACAGCAAAATATAAAGGAAATACACAACAAGACGAAAGAGCAATAAGACATTAAACTTGAGGTTATGCTGTCTTCATATAACGACGAAACAGTGACAGAGAGAACAAATGTAAAACTGTTAAATTTATCAATTTTGTCAAATTTGCAATGTCTTTTGTAGGAGACAAATTATCAGTTTCCTAAAGAAACCGCCAACATTTTGTAACAAAAATTATCTGGCTGACTTCTACTGTAAAAAAGTTGTCAGTTTCTAACTGACTTTTTCTATAGAAAAAATTGTCATCTTCTAACTGACTTTTTCTATAGAAAATTTGTCAGTTTCTAACTGACTTTTTCTATAGAAAATTTGTCAGTTTATGACTTTTTCTTTTATGCTGCTGACTAATTTTTTCTATGGAAAAGAATTGTGAACTTTTTCTATTGAAAAGTTGTCAGTTTATAACTGACTTTTTCTATAAAAAAAAATTTCAGTTTCTAACTATAGAAAAATAGACAGTTTTTAACTGACTTTTTCTATTGAAAAATTGTCAGTTTCTAACTGACTTTTTCCTTAGAAAAGTTGTCAGATTATGACTTTTTCTTTTATGCTGCTGACTAATTTTTTCTATGGAAAAGAATTGTGAACAAGTTTTTGAGCAACCTTTCCTATAATTATGCATATGTGCACATAAATATGGTCTGCCACTGACTGATTTTATCTGCTGGTATGTCTTCATACCCTACCGTATTTTTGTACTTCTTTGAATCTTAACAAATGCAAGTTAAAATAATTTGTTATGTTTACTGCGATTTTCTACAGATTTCCATACATTTCTACATCCTCAAGAAGTGTCACGTTAAGATATTTTATTTTATTATAATATTCCTCTACGTGTTCTCGTCATATAAATAAAACATTGAAATACATATTCATTTATTTTATTTGCATAAATTTTTATGTTCTATTTATTTATACCATTTGCTTTTGTTCCTCTCAGATTGTTGTTTTAAATATTTAACTTTTTCGTATTGCTTTTTTTCATATTTATGCCGCTGTAGGTGACAGAATCAAAAGATTCCCGTGAATGGACTCTACATGTGAAATCACCGCAAGCACGTGACAGCGGCATTTATGAGTGTCAAGTGAATACGGAACCAAAAATTTCGATGGCATTTCAACTTAATGTTATCGGTAAGTTTATGTCATTGTCGTTGTCATTATTGTTATTTTCTCCTGCTTTATTTTTATATATTCTTCATGAGTTCACATAAAGTTGTATTGTTAAAATGGAAATTTATTTGTTGTGCTAAGTATATACTCACTCGTCCGAATATTTATATGATTTCAAGTTTACAAAAACCACAACAGCAAATACTAGAGATACATGGCTGTGTACTTCGAAATGTCAATTTAAATTTTATCTTAATTTTATTTGGCAAAAACACATGTGTGCCTGCCTATGAGAACATGGACATGTGTTAAAACAGTAAATAAGTTAAATCCTATAAATGTTAATAATCGCATTTTAACTTTTATGTTTGTGTGATATTTGGTTTTTATTTTCATGAAAATTGTGTGTTGATATTGTGAATATTTTAAGGGTAATTGTAAAGAATTTTATCAGAAAATTAATAATGTGAAGCGTGTTTATAACACGAATTAAATTTGATGAGCTAAAGACAGTATGTGGTCTTTTGTATAGAAACACTGTCCGTTTCTGAGCAAGTTTTTGAATATAAAAGTTGTGTATTCTAGAGCAACTATTTCTAAAGAACTTTTTTTTGCAATTTTTTATATAGATAAGATGTTTACTATTTCTATAGAAATTCTGTTTGTTTCTGAATGCTTTTTTCTATAAACATCTTGTCTCTTTCTGAAAATATTTTTCTGTAAAATGATTTATGGTGCTGAACAACTTTTGTTCGTTTTCATACAAATTTTAATACAGATAAGTTGTATGTTTTTTTTTTCTACAGAAAATATGCCTGTTTAAATTCAACTAATTCTATAATAATATTGTCTGATTCGGAAGTTTTTATATAAAATCATCTGTTTCTAATCCTATTATGCTAAGAAAAGTTGTATGTTTTCAACAGCTTTTTCTTCAGAAAAGTTGAACTATTTCTGAACACCAATTTCTTAGGAAAAGTTGTCCATTTCTAAGTTTTTCCATATGAACAATAATTCCAAGCTTATGAACAATATTTTTCTGATCAAGTTTTTCTATATTAAGGTGTTGGTTTCTGAGCATTTTTTCTATATCAATCTGAGCATTTTTTCTATATCTCAGTCTGACCAACTATTTACATAAAATTTTTTTTAGAATTTGTACCACTTTTTACATAGAAATATTGTTAGAATCTAAACTACTATTTCTATAGAAAAGTTGTCAGAATCTGAAAATTTTTTTTCAAAGAAAAGTTCTCAGAATCTAAGCGACTTTTGTCATAGAATCTGAACAACTTTTTTCAGAGAAAAGTTGTAAGAATCTCAACGACTTTTGTCATAGAAAAGTTGTCAGAATCTGAACAAATTTTGTCATAGAAAAGTTGTCAGAATCTGAACAAATTTTGTCATAGAAAAGTTGTCAGAATCTGAACAAATTTTGTCATAGAAAAGTTGTAAGAAAGTAAACAACATTTCCTATAGAAAAGTTGTCTGAATCTGAACAATATTTTCTATAGAAAAGTTGTCAGAATCTGAACAATATTTTCTATAGAAAAGTTGTCAGAATCTGAACAACATTTTCTATAGAAAAGTTGTCAGAATCTGAACAACATTTTCTATAGAAAAGTTGTCAGAATCTGAACAACATTTTCTATAGAAAAGTTGTCAGAATCTGAACAACATTTTCTATAGAAAAGTTGTCAGAATCTGAACAACATTTTCTATAGAAAAGTTGTCAGAATCTGAACAACATTTTCTATAGAAAAGTTGTCAGAATCTGAACAACATTTTCTATAGAAAAGTTGTCAGAATCTGAACAACATTTTCTATAGAAAAGTTGTCAGAATCTGAACAACATTTTCTATAGAAAAGTTGTCAGAATCTGAACAACATTTTCTATAGAAAAGTTGTCAGAATCTGAACAACATTTTCTATAGAAAAGTTGTCAGAATCTGAACAACATTTTCTATAGAAAAGTTGTCAGAATCTGAACAACATTTTCTATAGAAAAGTTGTCAGAATCTGAACAACATTTTCTATAGAAAAGTTGTCAGAATCTGAACAACATTTTCTATAGAAAAGTTGTCAGAATCTGAACAACATTTTCTATAGAAAAGTTGTCAGAATCTGAACAACATTTTCTATAGAAAAGTTGTCAGAATCTGAACAACATTTTCTATAGAAAAGTTGTCAGAATCTGAACAACATTTTCTATAGAAAAGTTGTCAGAATCTGAACAACATTTTCTATAGAAAAGTTGTCAGAATCTGAACAACATTTTCTATAGAAAAGTTGTCAGAATCTGAACAACATTTTCTATAGAAAAGTTGTCAGAATCTGAACAACATTTTCTATAGAAAAGTTGTCAGAATCTGAACAACATTTTCTATAGAAAAGTTGTCAGAATCTGAACAACATTTTCTATAGAAAAGTTGTCAGAATCTGAACAACATTTTCTATAGAAAAGTTGTCAGAATCTGAACAATATTTTCTATAGAAAAGTTGTCAGAATCTGAACAATATTTCCTATAGAAAAGTTGTCAGAATCTGAACAATATTTTCTATAGAAAAGTTGTCAGAATCTGAACAATATTTTCTATAGAAAAGTTGTCAGAATCTGAACAATATTTTCTATAGAAAAGTTGTCAGAATCTGAACAATATTTTCTATAGAAAAGTTGTCAGAATCTGAACAATATTTTCTATAGAAAAGTTGTCAGAATCTGAACAATATTTTCTATAGAAAAGTTGTCAGAATCTGAACAATATTTTCTATAGAAAAGTTGTCAGAGTCTGAACAACTTTTGTGATAGAAACGTTGTTAAAATCTGAACAACTTTTGTCATAGAAAAGTTGTCAAAATCAGAACAACTTTTGTCATAGAAAAGTTGTCAGATTCTGAACAACTTTTTCCAGAAAAAAGATGGAGGTTTCTAAGCAAGGTTTTCAATATTTAAGTGGTTATTTTTCTTATCTAATTTGTTCAATGAAAACATTTTTTATTACATATTTCCGACTAACCTCTTTTTATTAAAAAAGTTTTAGTTACTGCTTCACTCTTTTATCCACTGCAACTGTAACTATTTTTACTATAAAAAGTTGTCACTTTTAGAGCAACATTTCCCAGAGAAAAGTTGTCTCTTTCTGCGAAACTTTTTCTATAGGTTGCCGCACTCTGGTTTTAAATTAAATTAAAGCTATTTTTATCATTTTTGTTCATAAAGTTATAATTATTAACTTCAACTTTTTGCTTTCAGTAGACTATATTTATTTGTACTCATCTCTTTTCAACTGCAATTGACATCAATTTTATAATTGAAACTGTAGCGAAAATTAGCTGCCTTAATAAGTTGCAAAATAAAAAGTTTCGCACACAATATAAGAACTTTGTCTGCCACTTCAAATTAATCACACACGCAAACATTAAATTTGGAATATTAATTAAATTATCAAAAATATTGTGTGAGGAAAGCAGATATTTTCTTAACGGAATATTAATAGAGTTTGCATAATTAAGTTGACAATTCATGAAATGATTTTGCTTTAAAAAATTTGTAAGTTCGACACAATTTAGTTTTTTTATTTGTTGACCTGTGTTCTTGAAATTAAAAATTATTTTTTTTTATCGAAATTGTTCGTTTCGTCCCTATAGTAATATTTTATTTTAAGAACAAGGTTTAATTTTGCTTTAAAAATTTTAAGTTTCTGAGCAGTTTTGTTGGTACTAACTAGTAGAAAAATCCGTTTAAACTTGAACTGTTAGCAAAACAATTTAAAGTGCTGCTATAATACGAAATCATCTTCTCCCTAACCGAAGCCTTAATAAGTTGCTCTGCATAATTAATCACTTTTCTTTATTGTTATTGAAAAATTATGCCATCATATATGAGTATGAATTCATTATTCCGTATACGTTCTCTGCTTTTGCACGACGTAATCCAACAGACAGACATCTACTCGTGTGACAGCATAAAAAACGTCAATTTAAACTTTTAACATGTTTTGCATTTTTATTTTAGCATTTTTTTATTGTGCCCCTCTCTAGATGCCTTACAATTCTTAATATTACAACCAGGTTTGTGTGTGCGTACGTTTCTTTATTGGAGTTCACCCTGACGTATGAGTGATATATGAATTTCAAATTGCAATTACAAGTTGCTCATACGTCTTTGGCAAATGTAATAAAGTACACGTTTAGTTCATTTCTTTTTTTTTCGTCTGTTTCTTCTTTTGCTGTTTTGTTTTAATACTATTTCATTTGGCCATATTATTTCTAAGCAATAAACTTTAAAATGAATACAAAAAAATGAAAAAGAATGCAAGTACCTGATATTACTCTGTATGTATTTCATTTAAACCTGATTATATGTATGTTCTATATATATAGTATAGAATATAAGTCAAGTGGAATCTTGAATACATTTGTAAAGTGTTTTATATACAAGTACACGAGTATGCAATACAAACACAGCTAAGTACCTGCACAGTTACTACAATTTTTTGTTGTTTGTTTGTGTTCTGTTTGCGTTTTACTTTTCTTACTTCTAAACTTCAAGTATCATTAACATAAATTAAAAACTTGATTTCTTTGGAAAATAGAAACACATATTCAATACTACCTACCTACATGCAAGCACACCTACTACGTACCTACATGGAGTATATTTCCATTTAGTCTCTGATTTTATGCACAAATCGTGTATTTAAATGGAGCACATTTGACACACATGGTTGGCACAGTTGAGTTTCGATACACACCTACACATTCATTCAAAAAACATATATGTAATATTTGATTATGGACTTATTAGGGCGGCCCTCACGATGCAGTTTTTCTATTTTCCATTCTACCAAGGCTTCATTTAACAACCAAATACTGAAAAATGTATCAAAATCGGATAATTTTATTTTTAGATTCGAATTTTGTTGCAAGGTAGCAATATTTTCCAAACAAAAATGAAAACGTAAACATTTTTCTAAAAGGGCAAGATTAGTGCAACTTCTGAGAAATAAATAAAGACTTTTTATATAAGTGTTTGATATTGATGAAAACCTTAGGACTTGGAGATTGATATTTAGGTAAAATTAAAGAATTTTATAAATTTTTGGGACGTCATCTACCTTAAAAACTAAGAAAGTTATAAAATGTTGATTTTCCATGAAGAATATAAAATTTGAATTAATGTAAAATTTTAACTGTTAAAGATATGATAACAAAATTTGAAACTAATATAGACTCAAATGTCCTTAAATTATTGCGAAACTTCTAAAACGGGAAAAATGTGTTCCCAAAACATAGTTTTTTTAGAAAAGTTTCTACTGTGACGTTAGTTAGCGTGTAATAGTAAAAAAAACTTTGTAAGTATTTAAGAAACATATAGGGTTATATAACCATGGAGCTTTCTCGAGGATTGGTTCTTTGTTTTTTTTTTAGAATTTGTAACTCAAACTTAAATTTTTTTTTTAAAATTGGCCAAGGTTGGGATAGTTGTGGGGTGTGTTATGTCCAATTAAGTGAGCCACATTTTACTTTACACGCTTTTGCATTAAGTTCTCTTTACGGATCATATAAAAATTGTATATAGTCCCGAAGAAAATTTGTTTCTACAAAAGAAAAAATAAATGGACCTTTTTGGGCCTTTTTACATGTTCCAATTTTGGATGCGTGTAACTTTTTATAGGGACAAGATAACTGTTAGCAGGTTTTTTTGATTTTATTAAGAATTTTATCGCTAATATAGTCGATATTTTCAAAAAATAAATTTCGACCCTCCATATCGAACAATCAATTAACCTTATACAGGTTAAAAATGCAGTATTTTTGTTTTTGTTGTTACTATTTTTGTTGCTGATGAACTAATATAGTTGTTTGTTTATATATTGTAAGAGAACAATTAAAAATCATAATATTAATAGGCAAGTCGATTTCTTTAGACCCCTTTTACGCTCACATTATACTTTCAATTTGGGCAAGAAATATACCATTTTCACAGAAGTGCAGAATATATATTTTATTGAAATCGGTTCAGTTTTTTAGGCGTTAAAAGTGTTTAAATATGTTACTAACACATATGCAAAAGCATGTACATTAGGGTGGCCCCGTTTGTATGGAGAAAAAATAAGGTATCGATGTTCCCGCCTAAAATGAAAATTTGATTCATTCTAAGACTACGTTTTGAAATTTTTTCGTCCTGGGGTCAATATTTGGCGAGCTGGATCAAAGGATAAAAAGGTCCTTTTTTGAGGTTTTTTACATTTTTTCCATATTTCTTCCAAAGGAAGTATATGTAAATTTGGTATCATATGAAAGGTCTTTGAGAGACGCATTCAATTGGTTAAAAGAAATTTAAAAAAAAAAATTTTAATTAAAAAATTTTAAAAATTTTCGACAAAATTTTAGTTTTTTTTAATTTTTTCATAGAATTTATTCAAATACATAGATGAAATTTCTTGATCATAAACATCATGTAATTTCACCGAAATGGTTTTTCTCGTTTTTTAAAATTCAATCCAGTTCAATGTTTATTCAAATTTGTTTAAACCTAATTTCATCCCTATCTGACAATCTCTGTACTCAATTCATAGTATATGTATGGGCATCAAAATAACTCAAATTTTATAAGCTTTCCATCGATGTATAAATTCTTATACTTTTCTTTTGTTACACTGCGAATATTTAAATTTAAGCTAAAACATTTACTATACATAGCGCTATAATGATTATTTTAATGTTATTCCTTTGGAATGTTGTTGTTAATTTTAAGTAACATGTGAAAAACTGCTTAACAGATAGGGATGAAATTGGGTTTAAACAAATTTGAATAAACATTGAACTGGACTGAATTTTAAAAAACGAGAAAAACCATTTCGGTGAAATTACATGATGTTTATGATCAAGAAATTACATCTATGTATTTGAATAAATTCTATGAAAAAATTAAAAAAAACTAAAATTTTGTCGAAAATTTTAAAAAAATTTTAATTAAAATTTTTTTTTTTTTAAATTTCTTTTAACCAATTGAATGCGTCTCTCAAAGACCTTTCATATGATACCAAATTTACATATACTTCCTTTGGAAGAAATATGGAAAAAATGTAAAAAACTTCAAAAAAGGACCTTTTTATCCTTCGATCCAGCTCGCCAAATATTGACCCCAGGACGAAAAAAATTCAAAACGTAGTCTTAGAATGAATCAAATTTTCATTTTAGGTGGGAACATCCGCAACTTAAATTTTGGGGCCACCCTAATGTACATATGAACCTTAAGCTAAAAAGTAAACAAAGCAATGCGTGTTTGCCCAATTTGTTGTTGTAAATAAATAAGAGAAACAATTAAACAGTATTGATTTCGCTCTGTTTTAAGTGAGAGTTGTTATAGAAAACAAAGAAGAAGACTTTAGTAATTTAAAGTCACAAAAATATATGTTGAAGGTGTTTTTTTTATTTTCTAACTCCCATATGCATAAACAATTTTTAAATTTGTCAAAGGATTATAAAACAAATTTTGAATGGAAATTTTGTTTTATAAATCTGTTTATGCATATGTAATTGTACATAAGTAAATAGTTATTTTACAATATGTGCGAACTATAATTGTGACGGTTTTCAAGCTTCATACGAATCAATTACTTATCACTGCATGAAGTTTAATCAAAAATGGGACGGGCCGAAAAAAATGGTGAGTCGCCTCCCATACAAAGTAAATAGTTATTTCTAAATATTTTGTGAACTATAATTGCAAGATTCTTCAAACTTAGTGTAAATGGCTATTTTATAATTTTGCATAGTTTCACTGAAATTGTTCGGGATTGAAATAGTGGGCGTGGCAGTTATGTAGAAGTTCTGTAGTTTTGCAGAACTATAATTGTAAAAGTGTTTAAACTTTTAGCAAATTAATTTCTTATTACTGTGCGGAGTTTAGCTGAATATAGACGGAATTAGATTAGAGGGTATAGCGCCCAAAATGGGAGGGGTGGGATAAGGAGGTGAGTCACCTCCCATATAAAGTAATAATTGCAAGGTTCTTCAAACTTTGTCCGCATAGCTCTCTTACCATTTTACACAGATTGACTGCAAATGGTCGGAATTGCATTAGTGGTTGTGGCACAAAGTAAATAATTAATTTTGAATATCTGGAGAACTATAATTCTAAGGGCCATTATTACAACTTGCTTTAAGTTCGTAATAGTAAAAGTTAACTTTAAGGGTACCTTTTTCTGTTACTTAAAGTTAGCTTTTACTATTACGAACTTAAAGGCAAGTTGTAAAAATGGCAATTTATTACCATTCTACGCAGGTTAGCTAAAAACGAATTTATTCCTGTTCCCTATTCGAAGTTTAGCTAAGCATGATCGGCTTAGTAGGAATGACACTTCCCTTATAAAGGAAAGTTAAAGTAAAGCTTAATATTTACATAAAAGGTTTAAAAATGGGTGGGATCAGAGCAGTGGAGTGGAGTTGTATCTCCCATACAAAATTAGTTAGTTATTTTCGAATATCAAGTGAACTGTAATTGAGAGATTTTCAAATTTTGTATGTTTTATTTTCGTATTTCCATTCATATTTTTTTAATTTTACTAGGGTAGGAGTAGCGAAGTAGCACCGGATTATGCTAGTTTTGTTAAATATACTAGAACTTGAAAAAAAAATGTTTTTTAATATGTAAATAAAACGTTTTAAATGTTGAAACAAATTGTACACTTTCTTTTGACGTTGACACGTGTAAGTGTTGTTTTTGTAGATATTCTCACGGACTATTTATATTTTAAAGTTCAGCTCATTCGGATCATAAATGAATTTTAAAAATTGAGACCCGAGGTGACCAGTTCTGAGGGGCTAAGCAATAGCCCCAATTATCTCTACAAACGTAAATCAGCTCAGAAACACATCTACTCCAACCTTGTGAAATTTCGTAACAATATCTCCAATAGTTCTCTAGATACCGAATTATTTCAAAAACAAAAACGTTTCTAACCCACTGGGCATCGTTAGATAATTGTAACTTGATACCAAAGAAATCATAGAATATCATAAATAAAATATAAAAAATAATCATAAATATGTTGGTTTTACATCTATGGCTCTATGGGTCAATTTGACATTATTTTTTTATCCGATTTTGTAAAGTTTTCAGCATTTCGTTTTAAACTTTGGAAGCATCGAAAATATAAAAAAATTAAAATAAGGGACTCCCTAGTATTCATATACATATATAAACGCTAGTGTAGGTTTCTTACAACAAAAAAAAACTCAAAGTTAGTTTACCACTTGTAGACAAGTAATAGAATAAATTGACAAAATATTGTCAAGAACACAGGTGAAAATGTAAAAAAAGGATGTTGTACCATCGTATCGTTCACTCACTCACAACAGCAGTAGCAAAATACTTTTACATTTAGAGAAATAGAAATTGAAGCACAGTGGTATTAAATTACATGCTTGTGTATTGAAATCCACTTAAAAGTAGATTAGTAGTTAAAGAAGTGTATGGTATGGTATTGACTTTCAAATAAATTACATGCTTTTTGTTGTAGATTTATTTGTAATTTGCGCATTTGGGAATTTAAAATCAAAATATAAAATAAATAATAAAATTTGTAAAAAAAAAATATAAAAATATTTATGGAAGTCATACATTTTTTTAAGTATTTTTGATTATATCTCAAAATAAAGTATAATACACATGGTTATAAATACATTTTGTAGATAAAAACTGTATAGACTTGTTAACATTTTAATAACTGTTTAATATAGCGAAAATTTATTGTGTTGTGTTATGTTCTTTTCACAAATTTTAAGTTTTAGTAAGCCCAAATTTATCCATCTTGTTTAACTTCCACTTGAAATATTTAATATATCTTTTGTATCAATGTTCATATCAAAGTTTTTATGGAAATTTTAAGATCTTTATCTGTAGATGAGAAACTGTTTAAATAGAAATGTTGTCAACCCACAAACTATGTATTACTCTCAAGCACTTAGAAATTATTTATTTAATTTATCATATTCTACTCATTAGTCTACTTTTACAGCATTTTTCACAATATAACTAATTTTAGCAGGGATAGGAACCTATACTTCAATATGTAACACCTCCAACACTATTGTAAATCGTCAGAAATTGAGCCAGTTTCTATCACCGTAGTCACCCATAGCTGTTCTGTCCTGTAGATTAAATCAATTCCTCTTGAGTGTTATTAGAATTCTTCAATATAGGGCTGTTTCTTAATCCTTGAGTATTTACAGACTATCGTACTTTACTCAAACTACCGCCCTTTGCTCAGACTATCGTCCTTTTTACAGTTTATCGTCCTTTTTACAGACTATCGTTCTTTATCCAGACTACAGTCCTTTTTCCAGACTACAGTCCTTTATCAAGACTACCGTCCTTACCTCAAAACTACCGTCCTTTACTCAGACTACCGTCCTTTAAACAGACTACCGTCCTTTAAACAGACTACCGTCCTTTAATCAGACTACCGTCCTTTCATCAGACTACCGTCCTTTCATCAGACTACTGTCCTTTATCCAGACTACCGTCCTTTATCCATACTACCGTCCTTTTTCCCGACTACCGTCCTTTATCCAGACTGCCGTCCTTTATCCATACTACCGTCCTTTTTTCCGACTACCGTCCTTTATCCAGACTACCGTCCTCTATCCAGAATGCCGTCCTTTATCCATACTACCGTCCTTTTTCCCGACTACCGTCCTTTATCCAGACTACCGTCCTCTATCCAGAATGCCGTCCTTTGTCCATACTACCGTCCTTTATCCAGACTACAGTCCTTTATCCAGACTACCGTCCTTTATACAGACTACCGTCCTTTATCCTGACTACCGTCCTTTTTACAGACTATCGTCCTTTTTCCAGACTATCGTCCTTTTTCCAGACTACAGTCCATTATCTAGACTACAGTCCTTTTTCCAGACTACAGTCCTTTATCCAGACTACCGTCCATTACTCAAACTACCGTCATTTACTCAGACTACCGTCCTTTAAACAGACTACGGTCCTTTAATCAGACTACCGTTCTTTAATCAGACTACCGTCCTTTACTAAGACTAACGTCCTTTATTCAGACTACCGTCCTTTATTCAGACTACCGTCCTTTATTCAGACTGCCGTCCTTTATCCATACTACCGTCCTTTACTCAGACTACCGTCCTTTAGTCAGACTACCGTCCTTTACTCAGACCACCGTCCTTTATCCAGACTGCCGTCCTTTATCCATACTACCGTCCTTTTTCCATACTACCGTCCTTTATCCAGACTACCGTCCTTTATCCAGACTACAGTCCTTTATCCAGACTACCGTCCTTTATACAGACTACCGTCCTTTATGCTGACTACCGTCCTTTTTACAGACTATCGTCCTTTTTCCAGACTATCGTCCTTTTTCCAGACTATCGTTCTTTATCCAGACTACAGTCCTTTTTCCAGACTACAGTCCTTTATCCAGACTACCGTCCATTACTCAAACTACCGTCATTTACTCAGACTACCGTCCTTTAAACAGACTACGGTCCTTTAATCAGACTACCGTTCTTTAATCAGACTACCGTCCTTTACTAAGACTAACGTCCTTTATTCAGACTACCGTCCTTTATCCAGACTACCGTCCTTTACCCAGACTACCGTCCTTTACCCAGACAACCGTCCTTTATCCAAACTACAGTCTTTTATCCAAACTACCGTCCTTTCTCCGGACTACCGTTCTTTACTCAGTCTACCGTCCTCTACTCAGACTGCCGTCCATTAATCAGACTACCGACTTCTTACTGAATTTTGCTTCAAATTGTTCTGTGTCCTTAAGACACATGTATGAAGCGGATTCATGCGGAAATATTCAGCACAACTATTAAATTTACATGCTCCATAACTGAAGTATACACGTGATGATCCCGATTCAGGCCAAACTGATTTAGGTTGTAGTTATGAGTTAAGGTTCGTAAATAATTAAAAGCCTAATTCAAATACAGAACCATGTTATTACAACCACTGTGCAAATAAATTTACAATATAGCACAGTTTTTGGATGCACAATATGCATTGAAATTGTCTTGGAATGTTGGAATGTGAGTAGAATACTTTATAAATGTTTGAGAGCTCACAAACATCCATTAACATTAAACAGATACATATCTAAATGGAGAAAATTTTGTCCTACAATTGTTCTCTTCAATGTATAAAACTTGAATTAAAAAATATAGGTTTTCAGTTTTTGCTAAAATCTCAGGGTTATGAAATCCGATCTACTAAATTTTAAAGATATGTTATAATGTAAATACCTGTTTTTTAGCTGCAGTCTTATTTATATGAATACTTGCACATATCCATGCATATATGTAACTCTATGCATAGAAATATATTTACAAACGATATGATATTTATGTACAAAGAAATGGAAACTTATGCACACATTCAAACATGCATTAACATACAGTTAGACAAATACATGTTGCATTTCATGATGCTATGTTGAAAGACAAACAAACAAATAAACATGTATATGTATATTGTATGTACATAGTTTACCTCACACCTCTTGCAATAAATATATGGTAAAGAAACAAAATGAGTATCTTTATAATAGATATAAATTTCATACTCCTATTACATGGTAAACCAAAACTGTTCAAGATCCCATAACTTTTGCAAATGGCTGCCACTGTCAGTTTTCTTTTGATATTTTGGAAATACACAGATATAGAATACATATCGAAAATTTTGTTTAAATTTTGTTAATGATTTTATTTTTCTTGACACATTGTAGTTTGTTTAAAGCTCACTATTGCATTCAGTCTTGAGAGCTTTCACGAATGATCTTGGATGTCCAAAATGTGTTGTGATAAAAGTAATTTGTTTTCCGCATACAAACATTTATTTAAATAATTTGTAAACTCTATCACTTCAGTAAAATTGGCGGAACAAAATTATATTTATCTTAGACCATTTTTATTAATAAATATTTTTGGAGCAAAAGCTGAAAATTTTGTAAAATTTTCAAGTGGTCCATTACAATATATCCAAGGGTACCTCCGTTAAAACTATTCTATAGACAAACAAAATTCGTAGTCTTATATAAATAGTAGGGACTGCTATCAAGTTTAATTGGACAACCAGTTACAAAACCATACCACAAAATTTCCTATAATTGAGGAAAATCTCGAAATGTCTTTTTGGAGATATCCTTTGTTCAAACACAATTTATTGGTTAAATATTCTGTGTTTAGAAGAAAACGAATTTTATATATTTAGGGTGTTTTTTAAGCTCGATAGAACATACGAAAGTGTGGCATATCACACGAATTGTCATATTTCACTCACTTTTTAACATTTATGATCAGTCAAATCATCATTTAAATAATTTGTAAACTCTATCACTAGATTGACGCTTAAACAACGCTGCTAAATTATCCAAATTTGCTTTGAAAATCAGTCATCGATTCGCGCCACTAATAAACGACTTCGTGATTATTATTCCTCATATAATTGTTTTTATACCTTATTTTTATACCCTACACCACCATAGTCGGGAGGGTATAATGCATTTGTGCAGATGTTTGTAACGCCCAAAAATATTAGTCTAACAACCACCTTAAAGTGTCGACCGATGTCCGACCGATAAATGATGTCCATCCGTCCGTCTGGCTGTCCATGTAAACCTTGTTCGCAAAGTACAGGTCGCAATTTTGAAGATATTTCGATCAAATTTGGTATATATAATTTTTTCGGCCCAAGGACGAAGCCAATTGAAACTTGCTGAAATCAGTCCATTATTTCACCTAGCCCCCATACAAATGTTCTCCCGAAATTCGACTTTATCGGTCATAAATGTTTAATTTATATGTGTACTAGCTTGACCCGGTGCGCTTCGCTACCCCTGTCGAAGTAAAATAAAACAAAATGTGAAAAGATTTTATAAGCAAATAAATGAATATAATTAATACTGGAATTTCTTGTTTGTGATTAACTGCATACTATGCCGTTGAAGGTATAAAAAATATCCTGTGATTGTAAAAAATCTTGAAGTTTTGTTTTAAGACATTTGCCTATTTTTAGTCAATGATATGAAAGCTATTTATAAAAAGTTAGAAAACTCAAGCTATAACAGTTGTTTAGATATCAATTTTCAATGCGTCGAGGTACCAAAATAACACATGCAAAGTATTGAGAATTGCAATATTAGAGTTCTCCAGATATTCGATAATAAACATTTACTTTATATTGGAGGGGGCACGTCCCTTCTTAATTTCTGGCATAACAGGACACTGGCATCAACGTAATTTACACAAAGTTTAAAGACTCTTACAATTAGATTCACTTGATATTCGAATATTTATATATTTTATCTACAATGGTAACAAAATTACTCATTTGAAGCATTTCTTTGACTATTATAATTCTCCAGATATTCAATTATAACTATTTTCTTTATATGTAAGTGGTCATTCCCACTAAGCCGATCCCGCCCAATTTCAGCCAAACATCTTAAAAATATAAGATATTACAATTTTCTTTGTAATGTAGGTCCTCTATTCCGATCTCGCCCATTTTTTGCTAAACTTCGTACAGTGGTACTAATCTTAGAGACTTTAACAATTATTGTTCTCCAAATATTCGAAAATAACTAATACAATCCAGCACATTTTCAGCCAACTACGTACTATGGTAACGAAATAAATCCATAAAAGTTTTATGACTTTCTAATACAGTTCAACAGGTATTCGGTAATATCTAATTATTTTGTATGTTAATTTCCATGTCCACTATTAATAACCCACCCGTTTTCAGACAAAAAATTAAGTAATATTATAAAAAGATGTTTCGGACAAAATTTGAAGAGTCTTGCAATTCTAGTTATCCAGATATACAAAATTGATTAAGTACTTTGTATGAAAGGGTCCACACCCACCGTTCCTATCCCAGCCATGTTTAGCTAAACTCCGTACAGTGATGAGAAATTAATTCATACAAAGTTTGAAGAATTTTGCAGTTATACTTAGTTCTCAAGATGTTTAGAAATAACTATTCACTTTATTGGTAATTGACTCACCCCCGTTCGATCACTCCTATTTTTGGTTAGACCTCATGCACTGATAAGAAACTGAATCATGTAAAGTAAAGTAAAGACTTTTATAGTTATAGTTCTCCAGATATTATAATAGTTAAAGTAATAATTAATAGTAAATATTCGAATATCAAGTGAATCTAATTGTAAGAGTCTTTAAACTTTTGTGTAAATTACTTTGATGCCATTGTCCTGTTATGCCAGAAATTAAGAAGGGGTGCCACACCCCTTGTTCTCATCCGTCCCATTTTTGGACAAACTTCATGTACTGATAAGAAATTGATTCGTATAAAGTTTGAAGGCTGTCGCAATAATAGTTCTGCAGATATTCGAAAATACTATATACTTTCCATGGGAAGTTCCCCGCCCACTTATCCACTCCCGCCCATTTTCAGCTATTCTATGTAAAATGATAAAAGAGCTATTTGGACAAAGTTGGAAGAATCTAGTGATTATACATCTCAAGATATTTAGAAATAACTAATAACTTTGTATGGGACTCACCCCGAGTTCCGATCCTCCCATTTTTTTATTAACTCCTTGAATAAGAAACTAACTCATATGAAGTTTGAAGCCTTTCACATTTACTGTTCTCCAGATATTCGAAAATAACTATTTACTTTGTATGGTAGGTGCCACGCCCACTAATTTAATACCACCCATTTTCAGACAAACCATGTAAAATGATAAGGGTGCTATTCGGACTAAATTTCAAGACTTCAACAATCCTAGTTCACCATATATTTGAAAATAACTATTTACTTTGTATGGGAGGTGTCACACCCCCTGTTCCGCTCCGTCCCATTTTTAGTTAAACTTCAAACAGTGATACGAAATTGATTCGTATAATGTTTGAAGATAGTCACAATTTTAGTTCTGCAGATATTCGAAAATAACTATTTACTTTGTATGGGTGGTACAAATTTTGCCCTCTTTTGTCCCTTTGTGGTCCAAGTTAAGAAAAACTGTATAGTCTATTATTGCTTCCAAGTAAAGGAATATCTTTTTTTAACGTTTATTTATTTATCGAATCTGCCTTACTTAGGCCTGACAATAAGTAATACAATCTTATAACTAAAATTAAAACTAAATGCTCTCTGACGGGAGCGTTGATGTTCATATGGGCCACATCTTAGCGGGGTGGTAGATCGGCTCTACGAAACCTTGATCTTGTTTGGGTCTGTGTGAGATGTCTTGCAAGCGGGTTCGGGTGGTTCCACAATTTCATGATGTATTTCTCACGGACATTCTTGAATTCATCTTTAACTAACGGTACTTGTAGGTCTCTATGGATGTTCTCATTTCTTATGTACCAAGGTGCACCTGTCATTGTCCTAAGAATTCTCGATTGGGCCCTCTGTATAAGTTCAATACTGGAATTACTGGCCTTTCCCCACAATTGGATTCCATATGTCCAGATTGGTTTTAAAACACATTTATACGGGATGACTTTATAGTCAAGGCTTAATTTTGATTGGTGATTGAGTAACCAGTGAAGGCTAGAGGCTCGACACCAAGTAAGTCGTCTATCCAAGTGAATACCAAGGTATGTAACAGTATCTGTCTGTGGAATGTTTATGCTATTTAGTGTGATAGGTGGACAGTCACCCCTTCTGAGAGTAAATGTGATGTGTTTACTTTTGAGTTCATTTACTCGTATTCTCCAGTTATTCAACCATATCTCCACGAGTCTCAGATAATTGGCCAATTTCGTAGAAGCTACCTGCGGATCTGCATGTGAGCTAAGTATTGCCGTATCATCAGCGAATGTTGATATGGTAAGTCTATCACACACAGGCAAGTCAGAAGTATATATCAAATAAGGTGTTGGTCCGAGAACACTTCCCTGTGGAACACCAGCTTTAATTTCATAATTTCCTGTTACATAATCGCAATATTTCACTCTAAAAACTCGGTCTGATATGTATGACTCCAGCAATCGATGCGTACTTGGTGGCAGTATACACTTAATTTTGTGAATTAACCCCTTATGCCACACCTTGTCGAAGGCCTGGGCGATGTCCAAAAAGATAGCACAGCAGTATTTTTTATTTTCAAAAGATTTTCTGATCTCTCCAGTCAATCGATTAACTTGTTCAATGGTTCCATGTTGTTCACGAAAACCAAATTGATGAACTGGGATAATATTTTGGTTATTTAAGTATGGCATAATTTTACATTGCAATACTTTCTCAAATAACTTTGATATGCATGGCAGTAGACTTATAGGTATGTATGAAAGGAATATCTATGTTCCAAATTTCAATAAAATCGGTTCAGCCGTTTAGGCGTTATGCTCAAACAAACCAACAAACAAACTTACAAAGACATTTATATATTTATATGGATCTACACAAATTTCGCTCCAAATAAATTTTATATATACGAATTTCATGTCACCAAATTTTATTACGATTGGTCCATAATTAGTCAAGCTCCCATATAGACCCGCTTCCGAAAATCACTTTAACGTGCAGTGACCCTATAGGGTCTGTATACAGAATCCAATTCATCCAGAAAAATTCACCGTTTGGTGCGTTGGCATCTCCAAACCATATTTCTTTAAAAATGAAGCCAGATCAATGATTTTTTTGTTTGAACAGTATGACGGTACGTGCCATCCGGCGACCGCAATCATCGATCTATTGAAATCAAAATTGCTTAATTTCGAGAAATGGACAACGTTGTGCGATTTGACACTTCTCCAATACTTCATGTGGGGCCACGTGTATTCGTTGGTTTATGCAGGTATTGCAGCATGTGACCTACCGTTGTCATAGTGGAATATTACGGTTTCATGTCACGTTTTTAGGCCAATTCTGGGTTTCTTGTGATGGTCTAGCCAGATTTCAGAAAAACATAATAGATGGGATATTTGGCTTTATTGTCGATTTGACTTGTTGGCAGGGCTTCACATACGATCACCCACGCTTCGGGTTATCGTAATGGATCCATTTTCCATCGCAAAAATTATTTTCTTTTATAGCGTTCAATCAGCATTTCAGATATACAAAATCGTCTTTCAAGGTCGCTCACCTTTAATTCGTATGGTAGCCAAATTCTCTTCTTTTGGATGCTTCTTCCTGATGCTTCGAAACGTTTTGAAATTTCTTACTGAATATTTCCCAATGATTCTGCAAGTTCTTGTTGAGTTTTATAACAATCCTCCTGGAGTAATGCCTCCAAATTTTAGTCTTTAAACTTATTTGGCTGGCTGGGATTTTTAGTCTTCCGTGCCAAAATCAATACTAGTGGACCACACAGACAATCTCTCGCAAGTTGAAACCGATCGAACACATTCACCATAGGCTTTTTTCAAATTAAAAAGTACACAAATTAAATTAAAAGCACAAAATTCGACATTTTCGTAGCAAAAAAAACTTTGTGGTTTACACTATACTGTTCAATAACTAACTGCTTATAAATGACAGATTGTATGTTTCGCATTTTTAAGTCATACACCCAATAATTCCTTAGACTATTTTAAACGTACCTATTATGTAATTTTGCTCTATGTTATTCAAAAACTTCGACTTATCCATATAAAATTTAAGTTACAATTGTGGTAAATATAAATAATTTTATATTAATGTGGTCTACCATATACTTATTTTGAAGAGTGCCAGTAGAGGAGCATAAGTTTTTATTTGTGTAGGAATATGTTGAGTACTTGAGTAAAAATTAAAGCGAAAACTATTTTATTTTTACCTACAAACATTTGCAATAACAAGAACAGATAACAAAAATATAAATAATAAAAAAAGATAAAACTGTTTAAAAATACAAAGCTATAAAAGAGAACACAAACAAATTCATATATACATATATTTCAACTGGATTAATTTATAGGAGGGCCATCAGAAAAGTTCATTCACCTCATAAATGATAACACTAATGCTTTAAAGGATTATATGGAAAGATACAATTAGAACCACCAAAAGTTATAGCGAATTATTGTGTTTGGACATTTTAAAAATCGACCAAATTAATATGTATTTCAAATATTTTTTGAAAATTCTTTGTAGCTTCTATCCAAACTAAACTACTGTGTAGTAAATAGTACTGTATGAATGTGCATTTTTATATTTGTACATATGAGTACCTACTTGTAGAGTTGTTTGAAAAGAACTGTATATAAAAGCACTATTATTCTCATATTACAACTCCTATACTATTTACTAGTACATCTAGTTGTTTTGCTCTAAGACTTACTGCTTACAATCAACTAACAATTTGATAATGCAGCAAATTTATACACAAGTATTGAGGCAAAAATCATGAACATTCATGTCTAATTAGGGAGGCCCTTATATTGGACTTTGCCGATTTTCTATGCACCCAACCAAATACTGACAATTTCAGCGAAATCGTCGAAAATTTACATGTTGCAAATTTGAATTAAAGTTTCGGATTTTGTGTTGAAATAATTTCAAAAATTGCATTAAAAATTTTTTTTTGTAATTCATGAAAATGTAAAATTTTTGGATTTGAAATCCAATATTTTATCATTCTTTTGGCATATCGCTATCAGAAACTAAACTGATTTTAGGTTACAAAGAACAATTTTAAACCTTGGGGAACATCGGCAAGTTCAAAATAACAGCCACCTTAATACTCATACAATCATATTACAAATGTATATACGAACATACATATGTATGAATGTTTAGTTCATGTGCATCTGTAAATGCATGTAAATTTGTGTAATAATAACTGATACACAATGACAGCTGTGTTATGTCGTAAACGTCTTTTGATTGCAATTTCTTTTTTCTACTTACAACACAAATTGAAGAGACACACTGAACATGAAAACATCTACAAACATATTGACAAAGACTCCAACTTGAGGAGAATGTTATAAATAAGAAACTCAAAATAGAGTACCAAGAAAAAAAAAGAGAATTTTTTCAAGGAAATTACTTTCAAATAAGATGTCATTACGCGTATTTGATATTGAATTGAAGTTGATAAACACTGGGTCCCTTTGTAATGTTAACGAATGAAAGCAGAAGAATGATTTTGAAAAAGTCACATGGAAAAACTAGTTCAATGTGATTTTGAATGATAAACACATTAAAATCGGTATTTTTGTTTTGAAACAAATAGTGGCAAGGTTTTGAATGTAAAGAATTTTTTTATAATTTCAATGTTTCTTAAACATGTAGGTGCCTCGATAGACTAGACGAAAGTGTGCTGAGCTGTCAATCTGAGGGTTGCGGGTTCGAATCCCGCTACAGGCTCTGGGTGTATCTGCAAAGTTAATAAGCTTACCGGCATCGCCCAGTAAATATGACATTTACTGCTGATATGTTCATTGCATTTGCCCGGCAGTGCAAGAAATCATTATTGAGCGAAGTCGCTTTTTGATACATCCGAGAGGAGAAGACCTTAGAGCTCAGCCGAAGGCCGGTAAACCAATAAATTTGTTATTGATTGAAGCTTTACGTGAAATAACTGCCACTGAAATTCAATAACCACCGACAAAATAGCTTTGGGTTTTTTTCATTTGGGAGTTATTTCTTAATGAAATAATTCGCAACAAATAAGTACACAGAGAAAACAGTTTCGTGATAGCAACCGAATGATTCGGTTGCACACATAGAATTTTTCGGTTCTATCAACAGAAAATCAGTTGATAAGGAAGAATTTCGGTTAAAGAAACCAAATTTTTGTTACTCCATTTAAAATTTTTAAGCCACAACTGAAAAATTCCGTCACTAAGGTAGAATCATTCGATTGGCAACAAATTCGGTTGCTATCACGAATCTGTTTTCTCTGTGTATGAAAAGAGTTATTCATAATAAAATTAAACTCAATTTGTATAGCAAATTGGGTGGGGTTTATTTTATTTTTTCCTGGGGGAGTTTTTTAATTTGGAAGTTACGTCACAGTACCACACATTGTGGATGCACACTTTTTCGTCAACCACATGCCATCAAGAATGATTTCGTTCAAACTGTGGTGGACAAAATTTCACTATATAGATAATCTTTGTTAATTCCGTTCTTTTCGGTCCAAGGTTCATGATTTCCCATTCAAATCTCCTTCCGACGTAAGTCTTCACTCCTAATAAATGTATTATATATAAAATTCATTCAAATAAGTATTATATTACAATGCAATGATTTTATATTGTGATTAATTACTATCACTGCGACACACAGTGCTTTGTTTTCATATAGGCAATGGACAAAAATAGAAGGAGTTATTGCAGACGAATAAAAATTAGTGGAATATTACCTTTTGGTAAGATTAAGAAAAAATATAATTCTTGAAAAAATCCGTGAAAGGACACGGGTACCTCCCATATATCCTGAACATATAATTTTGAATAAAATTCGCAGTTATACTCCTAACATTTTAAAATTTGGTTATAGTCATTTTAATAAAGTTATTGTTGTTTGTGAAAATTTTTATTACAATCGCAGCAAGGATTCGGGTGGCTGCCATACATCCTTTTCCTTAAAAAACCTATAAACCTGAATAAAATGATTGATTTTCAGAAATTATTGTTCTCTTATAATATTACATGCAAAATTATGAAAATTTTATCGGAAGGATATTCATAATTCCAAGACATCAAGATTTTAATATCCTGTATAACATCTAATTTTTTTTTAAAAAAATTCGTAAAAATCGTTTCTTATTTTGGAACCAATTTGGTTATAATCATTTTAATAAAGTTATTGTTGTTTGTGAAAATTTTTATTACAATCGCAGCAAGGATTCGGGTGGCTGCCATACATCCTTTTCCTTAAAAAACCTATAAACCTGAATAAAATTATTGATTTTCAGAAATTATTGTTCTCTTATAATATCAGATTAATTTAGTTATTAACATTTCAATTCTAGCAAGGATTTACATAACTGCCATATATCCTTTTTTAAAAAAAATACTGAAATATTGTATATATTTTCTAAATTCGGAAGGACGGATGGACGGACATTTTGATGTTCTGGATGTTGGATTATACTTTAAGTGTTCCTAATATCAGCAGAAGCTCATATTAATATCTCAATCTAAAGATATGTAGGTTATATTCAATTATTGAGTTACTTACATTTACGGTAAAAATGTATTATTTATGGGTGCCATCAAAAACAAATTTTTTTTAAAGTTCTAGTCAAAACGGACAAATAATGATTTCACATTATAATAAATAAGAGATAGGCATTAGATAAAATTTAAGAAAAATTAAAATTGATTAACACGTTTTTTTTCAAAATTAAATCAAACTTTGGATTTTTTTTTGATTTCAGCAAAAAAACATACAATATCAAGAACCAAATAAAGAGCTATTAATACACTTTATGCCATTAAACTACTTTTGTTAAATAATGCAATATTTCTTAGTTATCTAAAAGTAAAAACGGTATTATTTTATAAAAAACCAAAAATCTGGAGCTCTTTCCCCAAAGCATCAAATTGAAAATTTACGAAATGGTAATTTATACATTTAAACAAAAACTAAATTTTAATAGTTTTCATACGAAAGGACAACTAATGACTACATTTTCTTATAGATAATACTTATGGCTATTCTATAGTAAAACATAATCAAAATAGATTAACACGTATTTTACTAATATTCCAACAAAGTTTTAGAATTTCAGGCTTACAATAAAAAAAATGTTAATTATTAAAAATTGCGCAGATTAAACTGTTAAAACCTTTTTGACAAAAACAGTAATTTTCCATAATTCCACATTCATATTCTTTCATTTGCAGCTAATCGCGAGTTTATATCTTTTAAAACGAACTTTTAACAATGATTTTAGTTAACCTTAAAAAAAATATATTTTTTTCCATAAAATTTATGTTGAAAATGTACTAACTTTAGCGACCTCTAGTGACGACAAAAAGAGATATTTATAAAAAAGTCTTTTTTACACGAATGAGTTATTTAGTTGTCTATTGAAAAATATAAATTTCATTAACATCAAAGACATGATCTTGTTTTTAATTTTTGTCCATTGAACAAAGCACTGTGCGACATCGGTTAAATTCGCCAGGGCTATCAGAACATTTGCGACATAGATCAGGAAAGCTTTTCGGTTTCCTACAAGTCCATTCGTCGGTATTTATCAATATGGTCCTCTTCATTGCGGGATACTTAATGGATAAAAATTCAAAACGCTCACATGCTGTATGCAACCATATGCCTCAATAGTTGGCAAGGTGAAACGCTACAATTTAGCTCTCAGTTTATGCTGGGATGTCTTCGGAGGAGTCATTTAAATATCAATATCATACAATTTAAGTCTCCTCCCAGTAATGTCAGGAGGAGAACATACAGACAGATGTGGTAATATACCGCAGCTTTAACGACATTCACAGATATGCCATTAATTTCGCGGTCTCACGAAATCGCATTAATGTTGTGCTTAGCAAAAGTAGACACTGAGAATAACCCGTAGCAAAAACCACAACTTTGGTCGGGATGAAGCAACAGGCATAATTCCTCTTGATCCTTCAGAGGCCATGCAGTCTGCCAATTATATTGAGCTTGTGGACGGGGTCCTCATGACACCCCCACATATTCAACTGCCCAGGCAACTCAGAAAAAAGAAATATCATTAATTATCCTTCTGTAGTTTCTTATTCAGGGCCATAAATACATATTTAGGTCATAGAAAAAGGAAAAGTTCCATTAATTCCCTCTTCGTGGATTCTAACTAATTCAAAATCTAATCTAAAGTAGGATTACCATTTACTCAGGACTATATATGTTTAATATCATATTTGTATGTTCATTATAATCGAAATTTATTAGAAAAACTACAATTATTTCTACATTTTTGGTAGCTTAATACCTTATCATTGATCTACAACTAAAATAATTTAAAATATTAAAAAAGTACCTTTAGAAGAAAATGTACCACCAATTTCGACCTTTCCTCTACAACACCCTTCATGTTTGAAATTTCCAAATGCAGTAGCTTGGAGAATTTGTTTATTATGTCTCAATATATTCCAAATTCTCACTCGAGTTCCAAATAAAATCCTGTTAGTATGTGGAGGATCCAATGTTTAAAATTTTAAACCAGATTTAACCCAATCTACAACTTCACACTCGAGTTCCAAATAAAACCATGTTAGTTATTTCTTCTGACTTGAAGAACAAAAGTTTAAAATTTTATAGAAATTGACTTAATAATTTTAAATAAAAAGTAATTTCCATCATTGAATTATATTTCAGTATCGTAGTGGGAGCTCACAGTACAATATTCGTGAATCTATGTCAATTTTAGACAAATTTATTTAATCAAAAAGTACCATACATAAATACAATTTTTGCACCTTAATGGTTTCAATTTTATATATGGTATTTTTTGATAAGTAACGAACACGATTTAAAATTAATTTCTATATTTATTGGTTTAGAAGATACAAAGGGTGCTAAAAAAAATGTACCAAAGTACGGTTTTAAGCCTAAAAGTATTGAATTTCAATTCAAATGTTTACCCTCTAAACATTCGAATTTCCAAAAATTCCGTATTAGTGCATTTACAGTCGAAATGTTATGCCTTTAGCTTCAGCCGTTTGGGCTGTGCGATGATGAATCAGTCACTCAGTACTATTAGTCTTTTACATATCATAAATTATACCAAAGAGTACAGAAAAAATACACGTTTATAACCTCTGGTCTTCCAATTTTAATTAAATTCAGATACGCGTCACTCATAGACACAATTTATACATAAATATATCGGCTATAGTCCATCTTCGGTTGCTATTAAAAATCGAGAACATCAATGTTCGCAAAGTATATAGAGGTGACAAGTTTCAATCTTCAAAAAAGCCAAAATCAGTTTCCTATGGCTGCTCTGATGGAAGGATAAATATACAATAATTTTAGTACCTATTGGGTGTATGACTTACAATTTATGGCCTTTCTTTTGAACGAGATTTTTATTTTTAATAACTTATGTGTCATTTTAAAGGGTACTTATCTGTCATTTATTCTCACTTAGTTATTGACATTATAGTGCAAACAACAATGTTTTTTTTTTTGCTTCGAAAATGGTGAATTTTTCACCAACGAATCGTCATATGCGAAATGTTTTGATTTACTTCTTTAATTTGAAAAAAAAGTGCTGCTGAAGCACACCGATTATGGTGAGCGGAATCCATATGTTGCCTTATAGTCCTGATCTTGACCCGTCAAACAACTATTTGCTTCGATCAATGCAAAACGCTCTCTCTGGAATTCGTTTCACTTCAGAACAGAGTATCCGATATTGACTTCATACTTTCATGGACTCAAAAGATGAGCAGTTCTTTTGGAACTTGGAATCCATATCTTGGAAAAAAGATGGGAAAATGGCAAATACTTTGAAGAAATTTCAAAAATGTTTCAAAATAAAATTTAAAAATATACCGCAGTTTTAAGTCATTGACCTAATATTTTAAAGTATACTTGGTGAAGGATACATAAGATTCGACACGGCACTGTAACCTGTTTTTATTGCTTAAAATGTCAATAAAATCGCTATTTAATTTTGTTTTTGAATCAATAAAAATTTACTTGGACTTTAACTTTAAATATTCATATCTTATAAAAATGGAAATGTGCGAATAGCTCTATAGAGTATGATTTTACCGGAGACCGAAAATAACGGGTTCACTTTCATTTCAATAGTAAATTCTCATTTGCAGCCATTTAAAAATAATTTTTTGTGATATATCACTGAGAGAGAGATTTATTAGAGAATGAAACAAACACAACTAATCTAAATGAGTTATTTATAATTTATTTTTTTCGTAATGGTTAGTTTGTGACTTTTATTTGCGAATATGAAAAATCACTTGATGCAAATCAAGGCTTAAATATATAAAATTTATAACAAATTAAAAAAATAATCTTATTTCTGTTACTCAGACTTCATACTTATCATATTATTTCCATAATTTGTTAAAAATTACAAATAATATGTTATTGTATGTAAATAAAAGAGAAAGTAACAGTTATTAAGAACAAGAACAAATTAATTGTTTATCTCACACCAAACCATTAAAAAACAACAAAAACGAATAAAGGTCATACCAAACCATTAAAATAAAAATCATTTTATAACTGTTATTTTCACTGATTTATTTTTATCACATCACAATTTGGGTTTTTTGGTATATGGACGAGTTATTTTCTATCTCTGGTTTTCAAAATTGGAAAACCCCAATGTCAATTTGTTCGTGATGTGTTATGGAATTCATGATATAATACTACTGTATTAACTATGTAGGGTGCTGTATATATTCAGCTTTGACCAACTATACTTTCTTACTTGTTTTTGTTTTCAGCCATATAATTTTCTGTATCGTTTAACTCTTTGAAATTCCTTTCAATGTTTCTTAAAATAATTATTGCATATTATTACAATTTAAACAGCTTCCACAAATATTCTTAAATCGATGCATTGAGATATTTTAATGCTTTATATCGTTTTTAAATACTTAAAGTAGATTACAGCCAATTTGTGAATTTTAATAAAATAAATTTTGTAATGAATATGCTCAACAGACAGCAATTATAGTCAACAATGGGTTAAAAGCTTGGCTTTTCATGTGAAGAGGAAATACATATACGCACACACACGTACAAGTTTTGACATACATTTTGTACAAATTGTACAAAATGAGAAAGACTTGAGTGGTTAAACATAATTGCAATTGTAGTAAGAGTGTATGTGTATAAATAGCAGTAATAAACACACACATACATAAGTACAGTGTATTGGTATTTTATTGCATAAAACAGCGACAGACAAGCAGAGACGCAGAGTCACAGAGACGCATCCTTGCTTACACGTACATACATGCATGTACGGTTACATCCTCGTGCACACAGCCATTTTGAAATTGAACGTTATTTAATGATTATTTCTAGCAATAAAAATCATTAAAATTTGTTTACGTTCTCAGCATACGCATGTTGAATTTCTGCATTGAATTTTTGTATTGTATTCAACATTGACGCACGCACGGTGGTAGGGTTTTTCATTGAATTCTATTGGAAAATGTTTCTGTAGATATTTCTGGGAAATTGTTATGATGCAATTTGTGGCATATACATATGAAACCAGCTTAAGAAACCACAATGAATACACAAATATTTTGAAAGAATTTCAGCTTCTGAGTTTTGTCAAAGGCTACCTTTTGTAACATATAATTTCTGTGGAATTTAAAATTTATGAGAAATATGATACAAGTATAAACAATAAAAGAAATATGTATTTACATGGAATATTTTTGTGAAAAAAAAACAATCAGATTTTAATGGAATGTATATTTTTATTTACTAATGACTAGTTGATCTCCCCGGCTTCGCCTGGTACCATTTACTAATGTTAGTTCTTCAAGTTTCTCCAACCCACGCCACCAGCCTGTTCTTATTTATTTGCAAATACAATATCTAAATTTGTACTGCATACTTTAGGGAGCTTTTTTATTACAGTTGACTGGACTCACAAAACAAATTTTTTTTGAGTTTTACCCGGAATTTTTGAACTTTTTTCTTCACAAACCATCTCCTGAAAATTTCGAATCGAATAAAAAAATCAGCCAAATCTCTCCAGCCGTTCTCACGTGATGACATTACATACATGGACCATTTCATTTTTATATATATAGACTACTACGAATATTTTAAGGAGTGCATCCAGAAAAATATAACAAACAGGCAATTGACGCATTTTTAATCGAAATATATTGACAAATGACTGCTCAAACAGTATTCCGGTAGGTGAAATCATGGACCAACATTTTCAATACCAAACAAACCTTATCAATAGACAGCATTTGTGGAAAATTTAAGCTCGATAGCTCCCTTAGTTTGGGCCCTATCGTGTTTGCAAAAGACAGACAGACAGAAGGACGGACATAGCTAGATCGTCTTAGATTTCTATGAGGAATCAGACTATATACTACTTAATGTGGGTCTGCGACAAATATTTTGATGTGTTATAAAAGGAATAACAAACTTGGAAAATTATTGTTTCTTGCAAGTGATGCTAGAATAGATGAAGTCTGATTTTTTCCCAATCCGGAACCCCTACTCCAATAGACAGTTGACCATTTAAACAAGCAGAAGCTAAAGAAATTTAATGTGCATACAACAGCGTAAAAAAACGTATTTTGCAATTAAGAAAAACAAAAAAAAAATATAAATAAAAATTGCCACTGAACAAAGTTAATTAAACATAATAATAAAAGAAATTGTAAGGATTCCAACAATATAATTTAATTATACGGTTTAAGTGTGGAGTTTTTTTTTCACAAAAAAATAAAATAAAATGTTAAAACATTTTATTGAAAATTCGTTGCTCTATAGTTTTTTCAACCTTCCACCTCTTAACAATGATATTGATAAGAGTTAACATTACAAGGTATAGTTGCCTTTAAAATGTTCAATGTTACAATAGTTTAATGCAGACAAATTTAAGAAACATTGTAAAGTAATTAAAGTTGTTATAGGTAAATGAACTTATGTTTTAAATAAATATTTTAAAAACTAGTGAGAAACTTAAATAAAAGAAATGATTGTCGCATTTAACTCTGTCTTCATCCAAATATGAGCTATTGATTTAAACATCTCGGATTTTCGCACTCATGAATATATATAGCAATGAAATCGTTTTTTTCTAAATAAGTTTTTAAAAATCATTTCCTATTGAGATCTCAAAAAATTTTCATTTATACATTAATATCATTATCATATCTCACATAATTATTTAAGCGTTAAAATTTGCATTAATATTTAAAAAATACAATTAAATGAAATGGTAATTATTAAAAATAATTAACCAATAAATCCTCATCTTTCCAACATATGTACAATAATAAAAAAATAAATTCACAACTCACGCTGTGAAACACTTTCATTTATTTCTACCCTTGCGTCTTTGTAAAGGATGTACCAAAATTTACTCAAGATTTTAATTTACCGCCATTTGTGCAGTAAACACTTTGACAATTTACTGTATGTAAAAATTTAGAATTATGAGAGAGAACTACCAGCTATCACTATGAAAGTTTAGCAGTTACAGTTGCGATCAAAATCATTTTCAATGAAGAGGCACAATTATCCTTCTAAAATTAGGCAGACCAGAAAGTGACTGTTACTAGCGCTCGAAATTACGATATTGTAATAGAATTCCTTCTGCTTAAATTATACTATATGAAACTTATCCTTCCGGGACGGATTTTCATGTATTCATAAATATAATTATGCGAAAAACAACAAAAACAAAATAGATCATTATCAGGGATGCCCAAAGCTAAAACTGAATTTGTCTTGGTGAGAGAAAGAGAACTCCACTGAAAGAAATGTTTAGTGAACTAAGAAAAAGATATCAGTATTTATAAGACTTTATTTGTGAACTATACTGAAGTGAACAGTTATAATCAAATTGTCTGGGACATATTATCATAACTCATTATTTATTATTATACTATTAGTGAGGCTCTACGCACTGCGACCCATAGGATCTTTTGTGCAGCCTTAGATTTTTCATCACAACAGATTTAGGCTACGTATAAAGCTAACTATTCTAGTTGGTGAGAGATCAATTACGTCGGAGCCATTTACGCACATTGCCAGCATTAAGCAGTCACATAGAACATGTTCAGAGGTTTCGGCATGAAGTTCACAAAACCTGCATTGTACATTCTCAACATTATCTACAATAAATTGGTGATACTCAAGTCACCCTTTCCAGGCGAAAGCAACGACTGGGATCCAGATGATAGGGTAATGAATCGTTTGGACTGTCTTAGTCCTGGTAAATTACCCCAAAATCGGCAAATTCCAATGTAACCCAAGAACGAATAAGTTCCATAGCGTATCCACGTGGGATGCCAAAGAACGGTTCAGGACATATAAATGAGAGTCGGACCTGTTGGCGCATTCATTGCCAGCTCATTATTTCAGAGTTCGATGTTAATCATTTTAAGAAAATTTTTATTAATAGAATATTTGTTTTGCTTATTTACGTATAAAAAATTGCTCACAGAAGTAAATCAAGGGAAAAAACGAAACAACACATTAATGATTTTTTAAAGTTCAAAATATATTAAACTTCTGATCGCCCCGGCTTCCCCAGGTAGCATTTACTAATTTTAGTTCTTCAAGTTTCTCCAACCCACTCACACCAGCCTGTTCTTATTTATTTGCAAATAAAATATCTAAATGAGCTTTTTTATTACAGTTGACTGGACTCACAAAAAAAAGAATTTCCGAGTTTTACCCGAAATTTTTGAATTCTTTTTCTTTACAAACCATCTCCTGAAAATTTCGAATCGAATAAAAAAAATCTTCCAAATCGCTCCAGCCGTTCTCACTTGATGACATTACATACATGGACCATTTCATTTTTATATATATAGATAATGCAAATATTTCCTCGGTAGTCATGAAAAAACTACAATACACCCGCTTAACATGTGCATTCGTCGCTGTATCAGTGGCGACTAAACAAAATATAATAAGAGTGTTTATGTTGTTAGCTTGCACAATTGTGCTATAAAAAAGAACATCAATGAACAATACTCAGACCCCTTTCCCACTAGGCAATTTAGTAGTTGCGCAAGTCGCTTGCCCAACAACAAAACAGCATGCAAAATTTTCTTCTCCATAACCCGACATTACCTCTAGCATCTACAAAAACAAGAGACTTGCGCAACTAAATTGCCTAGTGTGAAAGGGGTCTCATTTTGTTTGGTGGCTTTCATCATTTTTATAATATTTTTTAAAACTGAATTTTTATTAGCATAATATTATTTATAAATTGAAAGTGGTTACCTTATTTATCTTATATAAATGCAAATATTGCGTACATTTTGGGACACTCTTTATAATTGTAATAAATGCACAAGAAAAAAATGCCATAATTATGATAAATTAAGCCATATTGGTTAAAGAATTTCATTTTAAATTATTATTATTCTTTCAGTTCTGTAAGTATACAAGTTCTGTAAGTTTAATGCTTGGCATTATTACTCATTATTTTAAAGCGGTGCACAGTGAAGTGAGGATTGAAAAAAGTTGTCGATTTATTTATATACCCTTCTCCTTCGTGAGAAGGGTATATATAAGTTTGTCATTCCGTTTGCAATTTCCACAATATAATTTTCCGACCCTATAAAGTATATATATTCTTGATCTTTATAGACAGCGAAGTCGATTAAGCCATGTCCGTCTGTCTGTTGGTCTGTTTGTTGAAATCAATTTTCTGAAGACCCCAGATATCTTCGGGATCCAAATCTTTAATAATTCTGTCAGACATGCTTTCGAGAACTTTCCTATTTAGAACCAGCAAAATCGGTCCACAAATGAGAAAAAAACCAGGACAACTTCGATTTTTGACCTAGTTTTGACCTATATCTGGATTACTAAGTCATTAATATAGACAATATGGATATGTAATGATAGATATTTCAAAGACCTTTGCAACGACGTATTTAAGACCATAATAAATTGGACCTACAATGGGTCAGAATCGGAAAAAATATTTTTTAACCAGAATTTTTTTCTCAACAAAAAAAAATTTAAAATTTAAAAAAAAAAATTATAAAATTGAAAAATTGAAAAAACAAAAACATTTTTTTAAAAATTTAAAAAATAAAATAAGTTTTGTTTACCTAAAAATATTTAAAAATAGTAAGTTGGACATACAATGGGTCAGAATCGGAAAAAATATTTTTAAACCGAATTTTTTTGTCCACCAAAAAAAATTTAAAAATTTAAAAATTTAAAAAAAAATTATAAAATTGAAAAAACAAAAACATTTTTTTAAAAATTTAAAAAAAATATTGGAAAAATAAAATAAATTTTGTTTACCTAAAAATATTTAAAAATTGTAATTTAGTGAAGGGTATATAAGATTCGGCACAGCCGAATAAAGCTCTCTTACTTGTTTTTATATAACTTTGGATGTCGAGTAGTGTTATTGGTCTGTTTATTCAATTTTTCTATTTAAATGATTCGACAATTATAAATTGAAAAAATTTGTATTCTAAAGTGAGAAATTTCATTCATTCGAATACAAATTATTTTTTTTCCGCGATTTATCGAATAATTTTTATTCGAATGAAAACGACATGAAAATTTACATTTTTAATTCATTGTGTTTTACCTTGAATTCATTTAGTTATTAGCAAAAATCTTCACAAATAATTTTTTTTCATAATTTTTTTTTTTTTTTCTAATTAATTTTAAAAACATTTTTTTTCCAATTCTAATAAATATGTTTATTTAATTTGTAAAGAAATATTAAAAACTCGTTGTGATTTTTTTGTTTTTGAGTGATAAACTTTGAATTTTGTTTAGTAATCACTTAAATATATCAATATTGCCTGAAGTAGTGTGCCCATTTATATACATAGCATTACAATTTTAATTTATTTCTTATCAAATATTTAAAAGTATAAATTTTTTTAAAAAAAAAATTTAAAAAAAAATATAAAACAATTAAACTACATTTTTGTTGTTTAAGTGCTTTACAATACAACGACTTGAGAAGGAAATATTCTCATGCAGATGTCTATATATAATAACTACTTACATAACACATCATAAGCCAGCAATTACTTAAGTGCTTCTAACTATATAAAGTAGACATTGCGTAGTAGTCATTACCAAGGTTTTGTTGGCCTTTCATTAGCAAACTAGTTAGTGTTGTTTATTTTTTATTTTATTTTATTAATAAATCAAAAAATGTAATTTAAATATTTGCCAATGCCTTGAACAATATTTTAATTGGTACACATTATAAGTATTTTCTTTTTAATTGGCACTTATCAGTAAAATAAAAACGTGTTACTCAATAGGTTTTACATTTTCTAATAATAAAACTTTATAAATAGTTAGAAAAATATGAAATAGCAAGTATTTGGGATACTCAACATCAATATGTAACAATATTTTTCTGAAATATGGGTTATAAGGGTAGGGTCACTTATGGACCAATCCTCGCAATAGTTGGTAGACAGATTTAGGTTTATATAAAGCTTGTTTCATCACGATATTAATTATTATAAGACTATTATAAATGTTCAAGTCATTTTCTGAAGAGGACCTTGTAAGGGGACTTGGGACAAATGCTGCCTGATTTTCACCATATTTTACAGTATAATTTCAGAGTACTTAGAACTAATTTGTGAAAAATTTCATCAGGATTGCGGCATATTCAACATATTTAAGACTGCTCAAACAACACTCCGGGGGGACATTTGTATGGGGTCTAGGTGAAATCATGGACCGATATGATCCATGTTCAATACTATGTAACAGAAAATATTTGCTAACTAGCTCCTTTCGTTTTGGCCTTATCTTGTTTACAACAGACGGTCAGAAAGACAGACGGACGGACATGTCTAGATCATCTTAGAAACTTATGAGGACCCAGGATATATACATATATACGTTTTGGTTCTACTACCAATATTTCAATATGTTACAAACGGTATGACAAAATCAAAATAACCCATCTTTTTTAATGGTGGGTATAAAATTTATGTTTATATTTATTGTAACTATAATTTAAATTCAATTACACTGCGTAATTTTTTGAGTCATGGAAATATAACCATATATACAACCAAAAAACAAAGACTCTTGTCTCCCTGTTTTGCCCAATCATGCACTTTTTATGGGCCCCCAAAGATTTGGGGCCTCGGTGTCATAATTTTCTCAGGCTCATATCTTGCAAACAGTTCGGAATTTTGAAAAACTTCATCTTCTATATCAAAATCAAAATCCGAAAAAAATTTGAATTTTTTACTTTTTTTCCCCTGTGTAACATTTATTTCACCCAACTGTCATGACATTTATTTTTCATCTTCATTTTATTCTGTGCACATAGAGATGAATAGTAATAATAATAAAAATTGTCACAAATAAAACACTGTGTTAATTGTAGTAGAATTGCATTTAATAGTTAATTTTTTCAAAAATTGAATCTGAATAAATGATAAAAATATTTGTGAGTTGAGAAAATAATTTCCATAACATGTTAAAATACAGGGTTTACAGTTGCTACTATATTAGCCGTCAATTGCAGTAAATATACATTTTTATCAATCTGCATACTAAAAATATAGTTACTATTATAATTTTGTATAACTCTGCTAATATAAATTGCTGTTACTATTCATATATTACTATACAAATTGCAAAGTTAGTTTGCAATTTCTAGTAGCAGATACAACCAGTTGTCAACTCGTTATTGTAGCACAACAACCAAAATATATGTTCGTGCTATAGCAGCATACACACTTTTTTGCCGAACTAATATTGCGCGTCAGCATTCGTTTTTGTTTTGTTGTGCTAGCAATTTTCTCTGGCAGCAATTTACATTTCTTTGGTTGCTCTGCTATGGTTGCATTGATATTTCTTGTTTTTTGGCTATTTGGATACTGCTAGTTATTTTATTGTCAAGTATGTAATACGAAATAACGATTATTCATTAGTGTAAATATTTTTGAATCTAACTGAGATATTGACTTGCATTTTTTTTTGTAAGACCAAAAATTAAAATATCTAAACAAGAAAATAAATGTCTATCAAATTGTTCCTAATATGTATTTGCCATCCTATTAAAATTTTGATAAAAATTTTAGTTTTAGAAACTCAATAAATATGTAATATGTAATAAAATCTTTATTTATTAGCAAAACTCAATGAAATTTTCAACGTTTTTTAAATTTGTCATTCCAAATTACAAAGTCTAAAAAACTTTTCAAAAGGTTAAAAAAGAATCCCACAATTCCTAAAAATTTAAGCGAAAATACCGAAAATGGTATTTTTTACAATTTTAACCATAGGGTCTACATTTCCTTCGGGGCTGGGAAAATACTTTGGGGATAAATAGGGAACACATCAAGGTTTCTAAAGCTGCTTTCCGTTTTTTGATCCCAACTTTGGGATTTTAGAACATGTGGCCCAAAGTTGAAATTTTGATCAAAAAATAGGTCAAATTCCGAAGGACGAACATGTTCAAAAAATAGGACATGTTTTTTATACCAAAATTTTCTCTGTAAAGCTACCTTACAGAAAAACATAAAAAAGAGTTAAGTCACCTTTTCATCCAAAAAACAGCTAAAATCTACTATTTTTTGAATTCTTAAATTGAAAATCGTTTATTTTTGGATCTATAATCGATATTACTCTGAAATATTTTGTATATTACTGATAATTTAGTTGTCTAACTAACAAAAGAAATCGAGCCCGTTCGGTACAAAAGTACGACCTATATTTTTAAAAAAGCGGACCAAGGTATGGCAAAATTTTAAAATTTCAATTTTTTAAATGCCTATAACTCGAAAAGTATAAGAGATAAATAGCACACGCAAGCATATTTCTTCAAGACATTGGCGAGCACTTTCTAAACATATAAAACTCTTTGAAATCGAATGGGAAACAAAAAAAATGGCACGTGTTTAAAAGTTTTGCATGTCGAAGGTACCCTATTTGGAGCCCCCATAGCGCCGCCCCTGGGGCCCATTTTAATAATTTAAACTCGAATACTCCTTGGCTATGCCCGCGTCAAATTTTATCCTTATCAGATCAGCCGTTTAGAAATGCTAGATTTATTTCAAAAAAATTTTGATTCTGCCCAACTGTACATTGGGTGTGTTTACTGATATGTTGTTATGCACTTATCAAGAACAGCAACTGATAGCATCAATCGCAGAAATGTCAATTGTGCTATAGCACAACCACAGAAGTGTGTATTTTTGCTAGAAAAGTTTGCCAGCACAACAAAATAAAACGAATGGAGTGCAATATTAGCACGAAAAAAAAAATGTGTGTGCTACTAAAGCACGAACATATATTTTGGTTGATATGCAATGCATTGTGTTTGCTACTAAAAATTGCAGACTAGCATTGCAATTTTAATAGTAATACGAACGAACAGTATGAATATTTATATTAGTTGATTGTGATGATATGAGATAATTTCATATTTATTGCATAGTCAAATGTAAGAAATATGTTGCTAGAGATGAATATCGAAACCCTGTTAAAATGTAATTTTATATACACAGTAACTTTAGACAAACAAAAAGAAAACAAATATACGGAGAAACAGACAGATATACTCACAGTCGTATAACAACAAAACATTCTTTTAACTTGCCAACATTTCAGGAACAATAAAACTGCTATATATATTTTAATATTTTAGTTGCACGCTGTTTTAACAGAAATGATTAAAAATGCATTATTTTATATGTAGTTCAACACCAATTCATAGAAATTAATATTAGTTGGTTATTGTTATGAAAAGCCACACATTTAATTTAAAATTCAATATAAATGTTTGTAAATGAATTGGAAATAAGATATGATAATAAGAAATATATGTTTGAATTTTTAAAAATGCTTTTGATATATGTTGTTTTGTGATACGTTTATGAAATCTTAAGATTTACTTCATTATTTTCATTCATCGGCTTTAAAAAACGTATGATATAATAGTAATATCTTTATCTAATATCAACACCAAAATAATGAAATTTAAAACCAGAAAAGTATATGAGGAGCTGCAGACCAAAAGGTACTTTTTTGCACATTTCAAATTTTTGGGAAATTGAGTTTTAGTTATTTCGCCCCCTTAAAAAACTGCATGAACCTGGAAATTGTAACAAGTTTCTTGCTTATCAATAGATACATCTAAATGCCATAAGTCACTACATCAAATTTTAAGGATGTTTGATATAAAACGATTTTAATATAGGAAAAATAACCTTTTGTTAAAAAATCAAGAAAAAAAGTTCGTTTTGTTAAAAACAAAATTAAAAAGTATGTTTTAACGATAATATTTTAAATTAATGTTTTTAATCCTGATCCAATATATAAACAAATTACACATTGAAATTAAATACATTTTTTTTCGTTTTATACTTGTACTGTACGTTTTGTTAAGCACACATTTTTTTAGAACCTATTTACTTAGTAAGAAAATTAAAAACTTTTTCTAACTTGATGTTTCTAGAAGATTTCAACCCAAATATTATAAAAATACCAAAAAAACAATTTTTGAAAAAATGCGAAAAAGTACCTTTTGTTCTGCGGCTCCTAGACTATTGAGAGAAAAATAACACACACTAATTTAATAATTAAATGAAATGTGTTTTAATTACACTGCATAACAAAATAACACTTTGCTCTTAATTTTGAAATTACATGTGTGTAGGTACTGTTGAGAGCCTTTTTGTTTTAAAGGTTCGATCTTCAAGGCATTTTAAGTTTAGTTGGCGCACTTAAGATTATGTATCTCAACAATTTGTATACCCTACACCACCATAGTGGGGAGGGTATAATGCGTTTGTGTAGATATTTGTAACGGCCAAAAATATTAATCTAACCCACCTTAAAGTATACCGATCGACTTGTAATCACTTTCTGAGTCGATTAAACGATGTCCGTCCGTCTGTCTGTCGCAATTTTGAAGATATTTCGATAAAATTTGGTACATATAATTTTTTCAGCCCAAGAACCAAGCCTATTGAAACTGGCTGAAATCAGTCCATTATTTCACCTAGCCCCCATACAAATGTTCTCCCGAAATTAGACTTTATCGGTCATAAATGTTTGATTTATATATGTATCTACACAAATTTCGCTCCAAATAAGTTTTATATATACGAATTTCATGTCACCAAATTTTATTACGATCGGTCCATAATTAGTCATAGCTCCCATATAGACCCCCTTCCGAAAATCACTTTAACGTGCATAAATCTTTTAAAAATGTTGGTATACGCACAAAATTCAACATAAATAACTTTCATATAGACATAAATCACACGACCTAATTTCATGGTGATCGGTCCATAACTGATCAAGCAAGCGTTTATCCGTAAGACCAGAGTATAATTTTTTAAAGGTTTGAACTGTGCTGAATCCGAATCTGATCTTTTTGAGATACTTTAGTCTAAAGTTTATAGACACCCAGTTTTTCGTCGTACTCGCGATGTTATAACAGCTCGCATTTACCTTTAAATATGTTGTCTGAAAGTTCTACCAATTACCTTAAAAATAAAGATTTCCTTCTTTGAGATATCTTAACCTTGTATTTGAAAAACTCGGTTTTCGTAATATTCATAGTATTTTCGCTATAAATGCATTAGATTTTTCGCTACATTTCGCCTTTGAAGTCATAATTATTCTCATAAAAATGTATTTGGTGATTTCATACTATCACTCTCATTGACTCCTTTTTTAATTTTTAAAGATTTTTTTAATTTTTGATATTTTTTTAGTTTTTTTTAGAATTTATGAAAGATTTTTCTTTTCTTATGAAAACTTTCACATTTCATTTCAAATGATCGTTGGATACACTTACGCTTATGACTGCTACAGATAAATTTTCTTCTTAAATAGTCCGTCATAATTTCTTCGTCTCAATAGCCATTTGTATGGCTAAATCACGAGTATGTTTAATCTATTGATCCGAAATGTTTCGTAATTAAAATGTGTAAAATCAGTTAAAGAAGAAATTGACAGGAAGATTATGACAAAAATTAAATAAATAGGTGGAATCAGCAAACACATGCAAATCTTCCATACATCCTTCACAATTGCGGGCGGGTCAATAATTCAGTGAGTTTTTTAATCCCCCGCCCGTCAGTTGACTCCTATCAAAATTTTAACAAGCTGCGTCATTTTGTTTGTATTTGACAGCCATTGATAGCACACACCGAGTGACTTGAAGAGAAAAGGCTTCATGCTTTTTAATTTTTTGATACTCACTGCTCTGACGCTCACCGCATAGCCGCTCATTGCGTGGCCTCGGCCTAAGTTTCATAAATGGCAATGGTAAGAAGTAATTCACTGAATTTCGTTGTGGCCATACAAGCACGTACTTTTAAAGTTAAGGATCAACATAAAGGAATATTTATCTATTTCCTTACATCTGAACGCGTGTTATGTTCATACAACCAAATATAACATTCTTACTTGTCATACCATTCGCGATGAGTTGCAAGGGTTTGTCATTCCGTTTGTAATTTCTACATTTTTCATTTGTGATCCCACAAATTATATATATTCCGGATTGTTATAGATAGCGAAGTCCGTCTGTCCGTCTGTATGTTGAAATCAAATTTCCGTAGCCCCCAAATAACTTACATACATGATTCATACATCAATATATCGGGAATTCGTCCGGCTCCGTTGCTATTTAAAATCGACAAAATCCCCACAATGGCTGAGATATAAGTATAAAACCGGGACAACCCGATTTTTGCCCTATTTTTGATCTATATCTGGATTACTAAGTCATTAATATAGACAATATGGATATCTAATGATAGATATTTCAAAGTCCATTGCAATGATGTATATAAGGCTATAGTAAGTTTGACTTACAATGGGTCAAAATCGGGAAAAATATTTTTTAACCCGATTTTTTTTTTCATCAAAAAATTTTTTTTTCATAAATTCGTTTTCCCAAAAAAAAATTTTTTTGGAAATTTTACTTGTTTTTTGTTTGTTTGGGACTTCCGAATTTTGACAGTTGATAGCAGCCATATTTTTGAAGGTGCATCTGTCGAATTGGTTGACATTTATTCGGGTTGCTTTGCCAAATCACCTTAGACGTATATAGCGTTCAACAACACGTGCAAATGATAAAATTGTTCTATCAAAATCGATGATTGGTTCAGGCAACGTTCCGCGCACTTCGCTTATTTTATGGTGACGACAATTTCTGGATGAATGGGAACGTCACAAAATAAAATTAAAAAATAACAACAGGTTTTTCAATCTCAGCATAGAAATGCCTCAATAATGATGAAAAAATAGACATGAATTTGTACAAAATCATTTGTATTCGTTAGAAAATTTCTCCAATGCAAATTAAATCAGCAATTATTTATAGACTACGAATCTTTCGTTTGTAATACACAATGTATTAATTATGTTTTTTTTTTCAAAAATTATAACATCCTAGCAACTTATTTTTAAATAATTTATAATTCACTTTCAAAAGAAATCCCTAATAACAAGCATTTTAAATTAAATCGTCGTTTTATTACAGTGCCGGATACAGCTCAACCATTTAAAGGAGGGGAGGGGTTTTTAAATATTGTAAATGAACATTTCTTTTATCTTTGTCATATTTGTGCCTTTTTATATTTAAAATATACGGTTTGTGTTATGGAAATTTCCTTTTTTCACCCCCTGACTGCTTGCCTGTCTCATTAGGTTTCTAATAAAATGGCTGTCAACATTTTTCATTACGCCAAACAAATCCTTGTTGCTACAATTTAGGTTTTCAAGTACTTTGGAAGTATATATTTCATAAATACTTTTAATTTATTTAACAATACTTAAGACAAAAGATTATCACCTAAGAAACCATTGATTTAATTCTAACCAAAATGCTTGTATTCAAGTTTAAATAAATAATACGGATTTGTATAAGTTCTTAGTTAAACTTTGTTTCGTTGCTAATTTGATTCAAGTATTTAAAGAACTGTTTTCTAAGGTATTTGCTATTTTTAAATGTTAGAGAGTGGGTTTTAAATAGTTTTCATTACTGTTGCAACAAAATTTTAATAGTAACTGCCTTTATAATAGTTCAATTCTTTCGAAAATTATAAGAATTAAATTAAAATGCTAACTTAGTGTATATTATAAACATTGTGCTTTGCTACAATGAAAATATTATTAAACTTTAATAAAACTTTTTATGTTTATAAAAACTAATAAGCAAAAAAAACTTTTAATAAAATCAAAATCTTTTCCTGTGAAAAAAGAAAATTAAATTTTGTTTAAAACATGTTTCTTATCCCAACAATATCCCTAATGTAAACTAATAAAATTCAATAACTTCAATGCCATTGCAGAAATATCACCTGATGCCAAGGCTGATATAACCGGGCCAGCTGATTTACATTTTAAAGTTGGCAGTGCAATTATACTCACATGTATTGTGCACCAGCCGTCGATTAAGGATATTGGTCCCATCTATTGGTATCGTGGTGAATACATGATAACGCCATTCGACATAAATGACGAAGCGCCAGCATTGCAAATGGCAGGTGTTACTACTCCCAAACCAACAGCCCCAAATAAAGTTAATGTTGTGGAACCAAATTATGAGCAGCAGCAGAAGCAGAATGAGGGCATTTATGGTGGCGCTACAGATGCTGAACAAATACCACAAATCTTAACAAACGAAATAACACCAGATTTTGCTCAACGCATTGCCATGGAATCACAATTGGGTGATACAATGAAATCAAGGTAAGTTGTTGTTGTTGTTGCTTTTGGTTACTATATTTTTACATATGAGGAAAATCCAAAAAATTTAGAGAATCGTTGAAACTGAATTAAGATGTCTTAAATGTTTTAAAATGAAAAGATCACCGACACATATCGGTAGACAACAGAAATATCTTTATCTTTGGTTTATTTCTATCACCAACATAAAACCAACAAAGTTTATGCGCTCATTGAGAATTATCGGCGTATACAACTACAACATTGAGGCAATAAGACCTGATGGAATATCCGTGGTGATGGTAAAACACCTATGCAAGCGGGGAGTCGAGTACCTGACAACGGTTTTAAACCTGTGAGTAAGGAGCTTAATAATACCCTAAGTCTGGAAAATGGGTCGTTATGATCCCATTGTTAAAACCTGGGAAAATCGCGAGCAAGAAATAATCGTACTGGCCGATTTTCCTCCTGTCACCTGTAGCGAAGATACTGGAAGCTCTTCTCCTCCCCCAGTTGACCCGTCAACTACCAGCAGCTCGTCACCAGCATGGATTGCATTGTGAACGGACTATCCTAGAGGCACTTGACCTTTCGAAGGTCTTCGACACTGTCAGTCACGCCACACTTTCCCAGGACATACTGCAGTCCACAATTCCCAACAACACAAAGAGATGGATAATGAACTATCTGAGTGGCAGGTAGTCGTTCGTGAAGTTTAGAGGCAAATGCTTAAACCCCCGTAGAGTTAAACAACGAGTCCCTCAGGGTGGGGTTCTGTCGCCGCTCCTGTTTAACTTCTATTTCACTAAACTCCCAGTGCCCCCACAGTGTGTGAACGTAATCATCTATGTGGAAAATGGTTATCTCAACGAAATCCACAATTTCTTCACTGCGCGTAACCTGCAGTTATCACTACCGAAGTCATCGGCAACACTCTTCACCACCTAGACGAAGTAGGTAAAACTCATATTAGGCATCATGGTCGTCGCCGTACAAATTCCTACAGTGAACCACCCAAAAATCTTGGGTGTCACTTTTGATAACCTTTTTACCTCCTCAGCACACGCCGGTGCAATCACGCATCAACTGCGAAATAGGAATAAGGTCCTCAAAGCACTAGCCGACAGCATTCACAAAGAAACCTACAAGACGATTGGCCGGTCAGTGGTTAACTATTCTGTTTAAGTGATACTCAGTGGAGAAATATTCAAAACTATCAAAGTGCATCCTTAAGGACCGTCACATGCTGTCTCCAAGTTACCTCCGAACATCACCTTCACAAGGAAACTGTTCTACCGGGCAGGGAAAATAACGTCATATTGATGCCGCATTTCCTTCTGGGATGTCACCGGAGGTGTCATCCAATCTTCAACATCATACAGTTGGAGTCTCCCCTGAGGCATGTCAGACAGGGCCTTAGAAAATACGAAGAGATCATACGGAGGTATCTGCAGGATCCATTTGATCTCGTATATGACAGCTTTGAATGACATTCATAGAGACACTATGATGCAGGATACCGTATGAATGCCGTACTTGGAGGTCGCACACCACGAAATGCAGACGCAGAGCAGATTATGATGCGTAAAACAAGAGTCATTCTGGCACAACTAAGATTAGGATGGATCAACAGGCTTAGGACCTTCTGGTCCCGCATAGACTGTGCCGCGCTCAACTTATGCCCAACATGTCTTCATGACACCCTCCATATATTCAACTGTCCAGCCAATCCTACTTCACTATGTCCAGTGGATTTATGGACCCAGCCGATCGAAGTGGCACAATTCCTTGGACTTGATTTATATGCTGAACCCCCTGATTAAATATTGTAAAATTATTTACGCAGTTACAACAACAACACATTTGAATTCGTGTCATAAGCAAAATTTTTTTTAATATTTTTAGTCAAATTCTTTAAAATTTTTTGATTTTCCTCATATCTAAGTATTGTGGGAATGTAACATTTGTCTCTTTAAATTTGTTTGTGTTTGTTTGTTTGTTTTTTTTTTCTCTATTTTTTGGACTCATCCAAGGACAAAGTCAAAAAACACAGACTCATAAAATTACACACCTACACATACACACTTTTATTACACAATTATTGCAATTTGTGTGTGTGTGTGTTTCTTTTGTGTTTTGCTGTTTGTTTTGTCTTACGACTTTAAATAATTTGTTGCTTTCTCGTTTTTATTGTACTATTTTTAGACTACGCATTTCCAATGCCCAAACATCGGATACTGGTAACTACACCTGTCAACCCACCACAGCCAGCAGTGCCAGTGTTATGGTACATGTGATTAATGGTGAGTAACGTCAATAGTATGCCTGGCATCTTTTCCATAAACTTACAAACATACATATATACATAAGTAATATATAGTGTACACAAACACCTTGTTTAAACATGTCTTTCTTTTACTTTAAATTATGGCGAGTTTCATATAGTTGGAATTTGGCCTGAATGAAGATTTCAGTTTTAATAGGTTGTGAAGAGAAGTTCAAAAATTGTTAAAGCTAAATCCTAAGATTGCTGTGAAATTTTATTTACACTGTAAAAATAGTAAAATATACACGCAGAGAGAAACTTACATGAAAATTGTACATGTTTAATGTAACCATTTCAATATTTTTAAAAGTTTTTAACAATATATGGTCACTGTAATGATTTATATGATTGTGGTAACAATAATATATTAGAGTTATGATTCTCATGATTGTAGCAATCATATATATAATAGCTACAATCATGCGACATTTATATGATGAAAGATTTCTCGGCTTATGATTACTAAAAATATGCAACTTAAGATTGCTTGAGACAGTTGTGGCTGGACATTAATATTATATTAAACAACAATTCAGCAAATATTCTGAATATTAAGATCCATCGAAAACTTCGTATTCAAAGCTCATTGATAGATTTAAACAAATTGTAACCAAGACATCGATAGAGGAAACCATGGATGAGAAAGGAAGAAACATAGAAAATGTCGTTTGAGTTCTAATAAAAAACTGCAACAAAAGCATTTCTTAAATCGCCGCTGTTTTAAATATAACAAATCATTTAACTATTTTCATTCTTTTTGATACATAATTCTATTTAAATTTTGAAAGCCGAATTTCTCTACATACATGATGAATGCTTCAAAATCCATTGCAGTTTTTATACCAAAAATTACACACATAATTCAAATGATAAAACAAAGTTTTTATAGCATTTAGAGAAATTGATGCAGAACATCCTCTCCCTACTAATCCTATAAACATTCAGGCATCATTACTAAAAAAAAGGTTGCATTTTAGGCAGTTTAATTGATCAATTGATTAAGATTGTCTAAGAAACTGTACGGAAATCTAAAACAAAGATTTAGTTTGAAAATTTGAGAACTTAAACACTTAGTAATTTATTGTAGTAATAATCTGAGAACAACGGGATTGCCACAAACATATTGTTATTTACTAAAATGATATGCTAACTTTGTCATATTATAATTACAGTGACCATAGTATTGTTAAATTTTTTGAAATAGGAAAATAGTTTATGGAAGGGAGGAGTAGTGTTTGTGGACATTTGATTAGAATTTTCCTATATTGGTGGTGACGGGAAAGACTTCAGCAGGAAGCTTATTCCACATACGGCTAAAGAACGAATTTCCACTGTAATGTGTTGTGCGATTCACTGTCCAGTTGACGACGAATTGATCAGCCCTTGCCGAAGAACGTGTGTTGCGTGAAAAACTACGGGTTTTCGTAGAGCTGTATACTTTCTATTATCAATGATAAGCTCCAAAATAGACTTCGGAGCACCGGCCCACACATGACAGTTGTATTCCATTTTGGGTCGTATATAACTGGTATATATAGTAAGAAGATCAGATGAAGTAAATTGTTTCTACACCTCTTTAGAAAACCAAGGCACATGAATGCTTCTTTCGATACTTGAAAAATGCGTTTTGTCCAGCGGATATCTATTAGAACACCAAGAGCTTCTGATTCCTTAATATTTACAATATCTATAAAAACAGATGAAGCTACATGACCTGTCGTGCGTTTCTGTGTTAGCATACCCCATTAAGAGATTGTCATAAGATCTTGGTTAAGCGTAACAATCATGTTTTGCCTCATTGACCCAATCCCCGACAGGCTTGGTCGTCTATAATTGAATGAATATGAATGGAATATGTTGATGTCATCTATAAAAGAATAGATAGGTTTGGATGTTTGACGTAGAAGGTCGTTTAGAAAGATACTAGTAGGAGAAAAGACGGAGCCTTGCGGTACCCATGAAATGATCTTGAATTCATTTGATGAGATTCCATCTATAAAAACTCGTATAGTGCGATCTCTGAGAATGCTCGATGTAAATCGAGAAATGTTCAACAGCAATAAGTTTTTATAAAAGCGCATCATGTCACACCCTATCGTCGCTTTTGAAATATCTAGAGTCACCACTTTTCTTTCGCCAAAACGGTGAATGGTAGGACACAATTTTTCCGAATGGAAGGCTAGCAAGTCTCATTTACGAAAGCCATACTGAGTAAATTGTTGTAAATTTAACAAAATGGTAAGCAATACTCTCCATAACTTTGGAAAGTGCTGAAAAGTGCTGAAAAGCTCAGCTAATGGATGAGCTAGCGTCGAACAGCTCTGCTCTCGAACAACACCAGTAGTGGTATACCATCAGTCCAAGAAGAATTGCTTACGTTGATAACCGCTAAAACCTTTTTCACCCTCTCTTTTGAAATTTCAAAATAATCTGACCGAACAGAATGTTATAGTGAGTTAAAAATTACGCCATATATTTATTTACTACAATCATATGCGAAATTTACCATATTATGGTTACCGCAATTATAGACAGTGACTATAATATTGTTAAAAATTGTGATATGGTTACCGTAAACATGTTTTACAAAGGAAAACAGCAGACTTATATTTATAACTAGTATTTTTATGGGTTTAATCTATAAAAAGTTATCAGTTTTAGACATTTGGTTTGGCAGTTTTTGCAACTACTATTCTTCTCTTCAAAATCTAAAACGATTTTGACGTTTTAAAAATCTTATGAAACTCCCCATTCACGAATATATTTTATACATCATCTTTATCGTCTTGTCCTGTTATTTGCTAGCAGTTTTTTTTTTGTGAGTCTGCTGGTCTGTTGTACGTTTTTAAGCCATAAAGAAAAATAAAACAAAACTCTATTATATTTTATGGCTTTCCATGTTGTTTGAAATTTTAAGTAGTTTATTATTTTTTATGTGTTTCGTTTTTCGGATTGGCCCGTACGCACAATAGTACCACGAGTACAAAATTCTTAGTACATGTTCAGGTTATTTACGAGTGTTTGCCAACATTTCTCTTCTAAAATATTGTGTTCTTTTATCCGTTTTCTTGTTGTTGTTTATTTTTTCTACGGAAAGGAAATCTTTTATCACTAAAAAAAAATCTTGTACACGTAAAAAGTCATCATTCCCTCCCTGTTAAGTTTTTGTTTTTTCATTGTTTTTATATAATTTTTTTGGTTTCTTGTTTGTTCTATCAATTTATTATGACGAGAAAATAAAATTCAATTACACAATGGCAACAAATTTCAATATTGTCCAGGAGACCAGCCAGCAAATACATAATGCTATTTCAAGAAATATGTCTTTTGGAGTATGATAATAATGGCAACAGCAGGAGTTTCTTTAAATTGTGTCTTTAGTTGGTAATTTAGCCTAATTATTTAAAGACTGTGTATTTGTGAATAGATAATAAATGTCAAGGAAAAACGCATAAAATATTTAACAGCACCAAAGGTCCTGGTGGAATTTATTAAGCAGAGAATTAGTAGAACTTTGATTTTTGTTCTATTTTATTATTGCTAAAGCTGTCGTCAAATTGGCAATGGTTTGTTAGATGTTTATGGATGATAATAATTGTCGGCTAGAAGGCAGAAAGAAAATAACTTAAAAAGCAACAATTATTTTTAAGGCTAAACGACATATTTGATGATACAAATTTAAGAAGCTTTAAAGTATGGCAGGAAATTTAATAAATAGACAAGTTTACAAGAAAAAAAGGAATTGTTTCTGTAAAACATAAATTTGGATTCGGCGCAAAAATGATTTTCCTTTATAGAGTTCAAGCAGCATTTTGGACATGCAAAATCGTATTTCAAGGTCTCTCAGCTTTAATTCGTATTTGCCTAATTATCCTAAGCGATGAAGCACATTTTCACCTCATAGCTTTGTTAATTGTTAAATTTACATAATATCAGAGTTCTCCCAGTCTAAATTGGATCATATTGATGTGGACGACACAGTAATAAACTTCATCTTGTAGTTTTCAAGCATGTCTTGTTTAAAAAAATTTTACAGTTATATACAAATTGCTGAACTGAAATTTTAATTTGCAAATATATCGTAAACTATAAGATATAAAGTATTGTAATTACTATGATTTTATAGATATTTTCTAGTAGATTCCATTTATATATCTCTTCTAGTAAATTCCATATATATAAAAATCATCTAAATCCGATCGACAACAAATATTTGACGTACGTATTCATTTTTTATATATAGAGGTAGCCCACCTTGGTAGTTAAAGCCCAAATTCAAAACTTCAAATCAACTACACCATGGGAAATTTTATAAAAATCGGACTATCCCTTTAGAAGTTAAATATTTATTTCCACTTTTTTATACCCTACACCACCATAGTGGCGAGGGTATAATGCGTTTGTGCAGATGTTTGTAACGCCCAAAAATATTAGTCTAACACCCACCTTAAAGTATACCGATCGACTTATAATCACTTTCTGAGTCGATTAAACGATGTCCGTCCGTCTGGCTGGCTGGTTATCTGTCCATGTAAACCTTGTGCGCAAAATATAGGTCGCAATTTTGAAGATATTTCGATAATATTTGGTACATATAGTTGTTTCGTCCAAAGGACCAAGCCTATTGAAACTGGTTAAAATCGGTATATTATTTCACCTAGCCCCCATACAAATGTCCTCCCGAAATTGGACTTTATCGGTCATAAATGTTTAATTTATATATGTATCTACACAAATTTCGCTCCAAATAAGTTTTATACATACAAAATTCATGTCACCAAATTTTGTTATGACCGGTCCATAATTAGCCATAGCTAATACATACAGACCCGCTTCCAAAAATCACTTTAACGTACATAAATCTCTTAAAAATGTTGGTATACACACAAAATTCAGCATTAATAACTTCCATATAGACATAAATCACACGACCTAATTTCATGGTGATAGGCCCATAATTGATCATAGCTCCCATATAAGGCCCACTTCCGAAAATCAGTCACGATTATAAATTATTGATATTTTGGAAATAAATCTGGCATTTCGAAACGGCTGGTCTGATCGTTATAAAATTTGACGCCAAGGAGAACTCGAGTTTAAGTTATTAAAATGGGCCCTACAAATGCTCCAGGGGCGGCGCTATGGTGGCTCAAAGAACCTTTGACATTTTTACAATTTTTAAACACGATGCATATTTTTGTTTCCCATCTCCTTTAAAAGATTTTTATATTTTGGGAAAGCGCTCGGCTAGGTCTTGAAAAAACATGATTGTGTGTGCTATGTATTTATCTATTTAATTATTGGTCCGCTTTTTAAAAAATATAGGTCGTAATTTGGACCCAAAGGACTCGATTTTTTTATACAAAAGATTTCAGAGCAATATCTATGATGGGTCCAAAAATAAATGATTTTCAATTTAAAAATTCAAAAAATAGTAGATTTTTGTTTTTTTTTTGGGCGGAAAGGTTATAAAAAAACATTCTTTAAGAACATATATTTTCCAGTAAGCACATATGTTTTTCAGTAAGCTATCTTTACGGAGAACATAAAAAAAACGATTTGGAGACCTTGATGTATTCTCTATTTATCCCCAAAGTATTTTCCCAGCCCCGAATGAAATGTGAACCCTATGGGTAAAACTGTAAAAAATACCAGTTTTAGAATTTTCGCTCCAATTTTTAGGAATTGCCGAATTGCCTTTGATCTTTTGACAAGTTTTTTTATACATTTTTATTTAGAATGAAAAATTTAACACATTTTGAAAATTCCATTGAGTTTTGTTAATAAATAAAGATTTTATTATATATTTATTGAGTTTCTAAAACTAAAATTTGTATCAAAATTTTAACAGGATTGCAAATATTTGGAACAATTTGATCCACATATATTCCGAGCTAATTTTTTTGGTTTAGTTAAGTTAATTTTTGGTCTTACAAAAAAAACTCAAGTCAATATCTCAATTAGATGCAAAAATATGCCACTTTTAGAACTCAGTCCTTCAAAGATATTATACTTTTTGATTCTGTCCCACTGTGGATCATGTGATATAACACCACTATATCATAATACAATTGCTTCAGAACATATTTTTACGTTTTAACCTTTTCAAAACGCTGGTTTATTTCCTTTAAATAAACCGGATACTTTTGATTGCAAATAAAAGCCGTTTAGTAGTTTGAAAAAGGTAACAACTCTTTATTTAATCAAATGTACAAAAACAACAGCAGAATTAAATAGTCACTCAATGTTTTTATACACGTTTGTAAATTCGCAGAAATACAGACACAATTTATAATGTACACGAATTTAATTGAAAAACACAACACACTTTAAGGCACTCGAAAAGCGTCTCTGATAAACTCACTCACGATGGCAACCTCTGCCACTATTTATAACACTGCCATCTGCACTCTAGATTGTTCATTAACTGTCAAAATTCGAATATTCTAGATCTTACTAATACATACGCCATCTGTGGTGTACTTTCTACAATGTTCTTTAACTGAATATTCGAATTCGAATACAGCGTTGCCAACTTACGATCAAATCAACTGAAAGCTTTTATTTAATAATGCCCACAGATATGTTACAGTTTGCTATTACAGCACTGTTATTTGAAAGCATTATGCTACTTTTAAAACAGCCCTTAAAATCGTTATATTTGAATTCAAGTACAATTTCGTAACAATATTATGATCATGTATGGCAATGATATGACGACTATATTTGATAATAATATGATATTTTATGATACTAATAATAATCGTAATATGTTTGGAATACAATCATAAATCTTATTATAGTATGTTGCTCCTAGATTATGTTTACCAGAACCATGTTTTTTCTCGGCGTACCAACAACCCTGGAGATTGAGGAAATTCAACGTTGCAGCAAAAAAATTAAGCAAAATGGTCAAGGAAAATTTCGAAAAATTATTGCATATATGCCAAGGAATCTATCTAACCGTTGATTGAATATAAAATAACATAGAAACTAGAGAAAAAGCTTCAAATCTTGCTTAAATTTATTTAAAGAATAGATTATAATTGATAAGTAAATTTTATTCTTTTAAAAAAAATTTTTGTTGATTTTACATGATAATTTTGCGATTTTCCACATCATTTTTTTTAAAACATTAAAAGGATAAATTACATTTAAAATTCAAAAATCCATTACTCTACACAGAAATTAATAAATAATTCATATCATGCAAAATTTAATTCCTCCACCCTCTATTTTTATTATAAATAAACATAACTATAAACATATGGTCATCATATTCGAAATTAAAAATCTCTTTTAATTTATGATAATTTTTATTAAAAACTTCAAATTAAATACATAGCAACACTAATAGCTATATTTATGTTGATATTTTGTTAAAGCTATGAAATTTTATTTTATTATCTTTATCATTTTTTTTTTCTCTTGTTGAAATTTAAAAATAAAAGCTGAATTAATTAGTAATTAAAAGCTCAAGCAAAGTCAATAATGCGATTTTTTTCGCAATAAAAATATAAAAAGAAAACCTTCACAAAAAAGTACCCTAATTATACAATTCAATTAGATAACTAAATCGTTTTATAAAACACATATATTTAAAATTAATTAAAAATTATAAACAAATTCAAAAGAATGGTTTTAAAATGATTTCAAAGAAATGTTCTTAAATAGCAAAAAAAAAATTAGGAAAAAATTCAACAAATATTAACAAATTTGTGATTTGTATTATTATTATTATTATTATTTCCCAGTCTTAGGCCCGTTTTCTCAATGTATCGACAAACTGCCTGTTACTAAATGTCGACATAAATTTATTTGGCCGATAAACTGTCCGTTAACAATTTTGGTTTTCTCAATATAGCGACAAAAAACATTATTTTCAGATGACAATACCTCTCAAAATAGATGCGAAAGTTGGGAACCCTGCCTTCAAGTGATAACATGTTTACATAAATCAGCTGTTTAATGAGGCCATCGACAGCCGGAATCTTTTTAAAAATTCATTATCCTGCATATCTGCCAGGTAGGTAGGCCTGGCATGATTAACTCTTTTAGAATTCACTTGGAACTCATGTTCTTCGAGTTCATCCTCCATCAAATTAATGTTAATTCCACAATTAATTTTTTTTTTAAATCTATTTAATTTCGTTTACAAAACCACAAACACATAAAAACTATGAACAGCAGTCAGCTGATTGAATTTATCTGAACGATAAATAAATAATTGGCAGATGAGGTCGGGTTAGCCTTGCGACAGAATAGAAGCAAATGAAACATTGAGAAAACCAAATTTCCTTAATCTGCAGTTTTTCGTTGGAAAAAAAAATTACTTAATGAGAAAACGGCCCTTAGTCATTTGTAACAGTGTGTTTTTTTATAAATTTAAATCTTAGTATATTTTTTTAAATAAGTTAAATTTAATTTGTTTTCTCTTATGTGTTTGCTTAATATCATTTGGTTTGTGTTTTTTTCTTTTTTTGCATTTAATTACTACAATTATGAAAACAAAAAATAAATGAGAAAATCTCACACAGGAACGAACACGTACGCCAACTCATAATACACTAACTCATATGTTCAGCTGTCACAAAAACTCACAACAACATTTAACTCACCTGTGTCAAACAATCAACTGTGTGATGCAAAGCAAACAGACATGACAGACAAATTGAAACAACAACCAGCAGCATTAGCGGCTGTAGCAAAAAAAAATAAATAATAAAAAATTATGACAATTACTTGCATTAAAATAATCACACTGTTATTACCCGCTAGTTCTATGTGTGACAATGTACACCTTTGTGGCAGTAGTTTTCGTAGGATAGTAGCCACATGGCAATCTACCCTACTATACTCATGTGTAGTAGGGTAAATTGCTAATCTAATCCTGCTATACATATATGTGACCTTTGAAATACCCCAATTCATTATATAGTGGGATCAATTGACACTTTGGTATTAATTGGTTTTTCAAGAAGTTTTCATTTCACATGATTTTTAGTTTTATTTTGGACTCTTGTAATTGTACTGCGTGCAGTACGAAAAGGCTTTCACAGTAACATGAGGCTATGCTGTAACTACTACCGAAAGTATAGTCGGTCAAGCCCTGACTACTGACTATATAAGCCAATCATTATTCTATTACAATTTCAATAATTTTCATAGGTAATTTTTTGGGCCTTACAAACATATGTACAAACGTATTAGACCGTCCCCTCTATGGTGGTGTAGGGTATAAATACAGAAAACAATACGTCAAATTAACATTATTTGAGCTTTTAAGGACAAGTAAAAAGCCAATTGACCCACATAAAAAATATGAGAAAATGTCAATTGACACCTCTATAGATGATGTTGGGTTTGTCGTGTGAACGGCCTTTTGTGATTTGTGGAGACACCAAGGGTTACATTGTCACATTTAGAACGAAAGGATAAGCATACATACATTTCTGCACATTTAACATAAATTAAAAACGTTTAAAAAAAATTAAAATGCTAATTTTCGAATGAAATTTTTAATAAAGCCTTATTACTTATTAAAATACCAGATTTGAATCGTCCCCTTAATAAAACAATAGTGAATAATTTGTTTGACATTTCGAAATAGTTGAGTTTTTGGTGTTAGTAGACATCTGAAATAAAAGTAATATTTCACTTGATCTTTTGACCCACTTTGTGGAAGTAGAATTTCCCCAAATTTTGACCGCATATAGAATTAGTTATGTAGATTCTTAATATGCAATAAACAAATAATGTTGGGACGAAATAATATGTACTTTATATTAAAACATTGTTCACTTAAAATCCGGTAGCAATTAAACTTTAATATCTACATAAAGAATAATGTGATTTTGTAATGTAGTTAAATATCTTTATTTCTAATAAAAATTCTAGTTTTTGACTTGATGGTACCCATTAACTTTTGCACAACTTTTCGGTCCATCTGTGCTGCATATTTATTCCAAACAAATAGCAAAGCTCAATATTTTTAAATTGGGTTCATATGTTTTGGTATTACATCGACTTTGTTGCTTCGATACCAATCCATGGCAGCTTTGGAATAGAGGCAGGACGCCAAATCTGGCCAAAACTTTACTGATGAATGGTGTTGTCTAATAAAGGGTAGCAAACGTTCTTGAAGACATTCCTTAATGTAAATATCCGAAGTCATAGTTGTAGAGGTTACAAAGGGAACATTCTTAAGACCGCAACTGCAAATAGCTTGCCACACCATTAGCTTCTTATCAAATTTATCCATTTTTGTGTATTTATATTTATGATTGACATTGAACCTGGTAGCTGTGGCAGGTCCATTTTCACATACGTTTCATCATCCATGATAAGGCAGTTATTAAATTTTATCAAAACTTCGTAAAGTAAACGAGACCGTTTTACAGCATTAATATTTTGCTTTTCAGTACGATTTGGATATTTAATGCTACTATATGACCGTATGCCAGCATCCAGGCCTATTTTTCTTGCTGTACTACGACTGGTTTTATATTTTTTGGCGAGATAAACCAGGATTTTGTTTAATACAACGCACTATTTTCGTTGTAAGGTCTTGGTCTCGTCTGCTAACTTTTTTAGTTTATAGTTTTTTTATAGTTTGATTGGTGTAAATTATCGTAAAAATAATAGTTGACACTTTAAAAGTAGACACTTTTTTAAGCAAACTCCAACTTTAACGATTTATGTTTATGCCATGGACATTATATTGACCTAAAACCAAAATGTGAAATATTTTCATGGTAATTTAATTCAGAATTGGCATTCGCTATTTTGATAAATGATTGAAAAATTTAAAAAGTGTTCAACATGCAAAAATTAGTATGAAAACGTGAATCGCAAAAAGAAATTATTCAAAAAAAAATTTTGAAAATTAATTATTTGAAAAGATATGGTCTTTTGATTTCAGAAAAAATTAATTGTATAATATAGAGAAATAATAAAAATGCAAATTAAACAGCAAAAAAAATATGTTTGTTATGAAATTCAAACAGGAGATGAGGGCTGTTTTACTAAACATTTTACCATCATAAAGTCATTTTCGTGAAAATCAAAGTTAGAGGGTTTTGAATATAGACCCTCGATATGTATTTATAAATGCATATTATGATGATGTATGATGTCATTAATATTGAGTGTGGTATCCTCTAGCAGCCAGTTTTTCTGTAGTTTCTGCACCAATATTCCACCATTCTTGAACGACGACATATTTCAGCATTTGCTTATTAGTTTTTTTATGCTGACGAATTTTTTTTATACAAAATACCCCATAGATTTCTATGCTATGGTTTCTAAGCGACGCTTTTTTGTGTAGTTTATTATAAAAAGTAAGAAAAAATTAATCAAAACATGAAAAAACCACCACATTCCAAGGTTTTTTGTGGAGTGAAGTGGTTAGTTTACTAACTACCGTGGCGCTTTTCATTAAAAATAACTATGATAAAAATTTTGGTTTCGTATAAATTTTTTTTGAAATCGAATATTTTTGACTAAATTTTCTGACCAAACAACCGAAATTCGATGAACAATAAACACACTGTGCTTTTTTTATTGAATACGTGAAGTCTCTTAAAAAGACAGATTTTTACAATATTTTCAAATTAATATATTTATCTAACCAGAGCACCCTGACGGCAAAATTTAGCAAAAAATCATAAACGATGACTTCAAAAAATATAATTGTTTAGCAAAATGGCAATATATATTTAAAGCAGAGAAGCCCTTTTCATAGCACAATTGTGCAAGCTAACCACACACATATTCTTATTCTATTTGATTTAGTAGTCACTGAGACAGCGATGAATGAACAGCTAAGTGGATGTATTACTATTCTTTATTTTATTTAAAATTTTTGTTCATTATCACTGAAAGAAATATTTGGATTTTTTAATATATTTCGAACTTTAAAATATCATTGAAGTTTTGTCTATTTTTTCACCTCAATTTACTTCTATGAACAATTTTTTTTTCAGATTTGAAATGATTTTAATTAAAACAACTTAATAAAGTAACCAAAAAAATTTTTTTCATATTTTAAATATTTACAAATTTGTCAAAAATGATTAATATCGAACTCTCCATCAATGAGCTATGATAATATGTCGCTGAGAATTTGATTAAGATTGTTGACTTTATTATTAACAAATAAAGCCTTAAAAATATTGGCATCTTTTATTTAGTTCACTAAACTTTTCTTTCAGTGGATCTCTCTTTCGCTCACCAACACAACTACAGTTTTAGCTTTGGACATCTCAGTTTTAAAGACTATAGAAAATGTGGTTAGTAAAGTAACCACTCAACCGCAAAGAGTTAACATTGTAGAGGAGACATGTCTTTGTCGTGCAAGAAACGATAGTCGTCTTGTATGCCCAAATTAATGGCGTTAGCTTTAAAATTTTCTTTTCAAATATTCAAAAAATCTAAATTTGTCCATCGTCGTTTCCACAAACAGATTTCCCAAACCTCCAGCTTCCATTGGTTAAACTTCATGCAGTGATAAGAAATTGATTCGTATGAAGTTGGAAGAGTGTCATAATTATAGTTCTGCAGATATTCGAAAATAACTATTTGCTTAGTATGGGTGCTACCACTCCCATTTATCCCATCATGCCCATTTTCAGCCAAGCTGTGCACAATGTTAACACATTCCAATAATAACTTTGTATGGGAGATGCCACGCCCTCTTGAAATTTATAAAATAAAAAGTTCCTTCCAGATATTTAGGAACATACTGTCAAAATTTGAAGAGGTTCCGTCGAGTATAATTATTGTATATATGGATTTATCACATTGAAAATATCTATGGTCCTCTATGCAATATTATTCTGTACGACAATAGATTTTCTAATTTTAATAAGGATACAAAAGTTATTAACTGAAATTCATATAAAACAATCTATATACTATTAAATCGAATCATTTTTTTTTTTCATATTTGAAAATTTATTTCATCTGTTTATGTTAAATTCCAATTAACTAAATATTTCATTAAACCGTTCTACATTAAGAAAATAAGTTTAAGTATAAAATTCTTCTGATTCTCCGTATATTAAATAATAATATAGAATGCATTTAATCTTTGTATTGTAAATGAAAATAAATGTAAACACTGTTATTACTATTACTATATATGTAGTATATTTTTATTTAAACATAAAACTACTCAGTTTACTTACTATTAATAATTTCTGTTCTGTGCTTTTATTAAATGCTACTTACAGATGAAAGTCCAGCTGCCATGCAAAAGAGTGGAGCAAACAGTTTTCATAACAAACGCACTGAAACATTACTGATGCCTTTGATTTGTGCCACCATTGTTGTCGCTGTGGCAGCAGCTACAGCATCTATATTAAACCTAATATGTGGTAATGAAGGAGTTGGAGAAGGAGGTGGTGGTGGTGCTGATGCTGATGATGTTGGTTACTGCTGCTGGTTGTCATCAACAACAACATCACTACTGGTAAGGACACAAACAACAAAAGTAATAAGAAGAAAATCTTGTATTATGTTAACTTGCCTACGCTGTCATGTGATCTCTAAAAATATGCTGGAAGGCATAATAGATTTAATACGAAAACAGCACCAGCAACAACAACAACTACTACTCCTACATAATAATCTGCCACCTCGGAAAATTCACATACACATTGCCACTTACAATAACAATAACAATAACAATATACAACAACTTATGCAAAGTGATGATTATGTTGTTGTCTACGGGGCTAATGTTGTTTTTGTTGCTGTCGTTGTTTATAGAAATTGCACAAGTAGTGCAAGTGATGCCATCTCTTGTAAGGCTGCTGCCACTACATGTTGTATTTCTATGTCTATTACTGATGGTGATACTGCTGGAGCTGGTTGTACTGTCAGTTGTTATTGTTTGGGGCAGAGTATTAAAGTTTCTCGAGGTGGTTGTTGGTTGGTTGTAAACGACTTAAAGGCAGTTAATATGCCAACACTGAAACGTGTCTTTACATTAACAAAAGAATATCCTATGAATATGATACCAGAGTATTGCTATTCGCATAGATATTTATAAAGAAAAAAATGTAAAATATACAAACAAACAAATACACCTTAAAAGCATACTCACATACATATATATGTATATACATTAGGGTGGCCCCAAAGAAAAGTTGAGAATGTTCCCAACTAAAATAAAAGTTGAATTCATTCTAAGATACAGGTTCTCAAAATTTTTGTTCTGAGTTCAGTTTTTGGTGAGCTGGATCCAAGGATAGAAAGGTATTTCTCGCAAAGAAAACATATGAAATCATTCCAGCAGTAGTAGGAGTCTTTCCCGTACTAGTGATTTTATATATCCTTTAGGGTGACAACTAGTTACATAACTAGCTACGTGGCTAGTTATTTTAACATGTCCTAAGCAGGAGTCAATTGACCATTTTGGATTGCAAAGAGACTGTCTGATAGCTGGCCCAAAGTAGTCCAATACATAGCGGTTACATAGAGTCGGTTTTATAGAGTCAGTTACTACCAGTAAGTAGCTACCTAACTGGTTACCTGATCAGTTACATAGTCACTTAAAAAGACATCTCATAGACAGTCCAATAACCAATTGCTTTAAAAAAAACCCTTCTCCGAAAACTCTCCAATAGATTACTTCTGGTGGGTAAAATAACTACTATTTAAAGTGAAGTACAACGTAAAAGTTTAAAGTGACTACACTCTCGCCGAGCACTACAAAAAAACGTCTGTCGTATATGTCAATTATCTCTTATAACTAAGGAGATATTTGCATTTTAAAATTAAACTTTCAACATTTTTACCCACCCTACTCCAAATTTTTGATAACAGCAGGTCCAAATATTTCCCGATTTTCTCCATTTCTCTTTTATTGGACTAACAACAAATGAACATGACAAACAAAAAGAGGATTGTTTAAAAATCGTGACTGTCTCCAAAGTTAAATGCTTTAAACAAGTAAGAGAGCTATATTCGACTGTGCCAAATCGTATATACCCTTCACCAAATTATACTTAAAAATAATTTTTTTAAATATTTTTTGGTCAACTAAATTTAATTGTTTTATTTTTCGAAATTGTTTTTTAATTTTTTTTAAAAAAGTTTTTTCTAATTTTTTTTAAATTTTTTTTAAAATTTTTATTTAATTTTTAAAAAAAAATTTTTTGGAAAAAGAATTTAGATTGTGTTGGTCAATTTGTAGAAAAATTGTATGTGTTCATGGTGAATATGTATGAATTGATACAGTCGAATAAAACACACTTGTGTGTTAAAACAGTCCTCATGCATACATATTTGTGGAAATATTTGAAAAACTAATTGACAATTACATGGAATTTAGCAAACAATTTTTGTCCTAAATTCCTGGCCACCACTGTATACTTTGTGGGATCGCAAATGAAATGACAAACGGAATGACAAACTTATATCTGTGGAGTTTGGACAAAACATCTTAAGTCAAGATAAGAAAATATCTTAGTTTTTTTATAATAAAAATAACTTTTCAAAACGCTCCGTTACACTAATCTGCTTCATCTTACGAATATTAGTTTCTGAGATATCATAAAAAACAAATCGACTTATTTGGAGTTGTTGTTGATTTGTTTTTAACAAAACAACTTAATTCGCAAAAACTGTTGAATTTATCGATAATTATTTTATTATTTATCCTTTGTATAATTCTTTGAGACAAATAGTAAAGTTCTTCAAGGACAAATAATAAAATATTGATCGACAAATTCAACAGTTTTTGTGCTCTCCTGAAAAAATTTTCAAATTCCACTTAAGTTGTTTTGTCAAAAGTTCACAGATATATATCCTTGCCACTCATGGTGAAGGGTATTAAAAAGGCCATTTTTCGCTAGTTTTTGAGAAAAAAAGTCCTTTTTATACCCTTCACCTTCGTGAGAAGGGTATATATAAGTTTGTCATTCCGTTTGTAATTTCTACATTTTTAATTTCCGACCCTATAAAGTATATATATTCTGGATCCTTATAGATAGCGGAGTCGATTAAGCCATGTCCGTCTGTCTGTCTGTTGAAATCTATTTTCTGAAGACCCCAGATATCTTCGGGATCCAAATCTTTAATAGCAAAATCGGTCCACAAATGGCTGAGATATGAGGAAAAAACCATGACAACCTCGATTTTTGACCTATTTTAGACCTATATCTGGATTACTAAGACATTAATATAGACAATATGGATATCTAATGATAGATATTTCAAAGACATTTGCAACGACGTATATAAGACTAGTGTTTATAAAAAACCGACTTTTTAAAAAACCGGTTTGTCGGTTAACCGAAAATTGCCTTTTTTTAAAAAACCGGTTTTTCGGTTAACCGACATCGAAAAAACCGGTTAAACCGGTTAACCCTCATATATGTGTAGAAAACATAAAATGTCCAATAAAGTATATACTGCTCTAAAATTTTTAGTTTATAGTAGTCAGGAATGGTTAATATTAAATAACTATAAATATACAAAAGTGCTAAGTCAGTTTTATTTTGTAAAAATTTAAAAATTATTATCTCAGTAAAAAGAAATTGATTTAAATAAGTTGCTAAATATATAATAAGTCCTTGTATTAATTATTGGTTTATTCATTAAATTTCAACCAAAACATTTAAATAAATTTTTGAATTAAATATTTGATAATTTTGAAATTTATTATCACCTCGAATTTCTGATATGAAACAAAAAATTTTACAAGTCCCAAAAAAGGACCTATAAGATGCAATCGCACTTCTTCTTAGCTGTGATTATTTGTCATTATAAATCTCACCAAATAATTAATAAATCTCCATTATCAGAATTCAAAAATATTTCAAATCATGGATTTTAGAACGTTCTTTGCCTCTCCTGTATATTTCTGAAAAGCTAACGAAATGATTAATAAATTAAAATTTTAAGAACAAAACACACTAATGAAGTCAAATTTATTGAACGAAGGTATGTACATCGAATTCATTTTAACGTTTGTCAAAATCATCACTAAGTTTTTAATGAGATTTAGCCTAAACTTATAGAATTATACGGAATTTAATTTTAATTTTTTAATAGTTTCATTATATGCAATTTATTATGAAAAAGTTTTTAAGTAAACTCATCGTCCTCTACTATTTAGAATCATTGTAATTCTTAAAAATATATACAGTTTAGGTTTCAAATCAGACCAATAATGCGTATACCATGAATATTAAAAATGCACAAAAACATGAGATTTATTAATTTTAGTCCCAAATTTTAAAAACCGGTTTAAAAAACAAAAAAAAAATTTAAAATTTAAAAAAAAAAATTAAAAATTAAAAAAAAAAAAATTTAATTTAAAAAAAATTTTAAATAATCGAAAAAAAATTTTTACCAAAAAATTAAAAAACAACTGGAAAAAAAATTAATTTTGTTTACCTAAAAATATTTAAAATTTTCAAGTATAATTTGGTGAAGGGTATATAAGATTCGGCACAGCCGAATATAGCACTCTTACTTGTTTTCTTTTTAAGTTATCTAAAAAATTTCTAGGAATTAATTCTTTTTGAAAAGCCAACTTTTCTATTTATGTAATTTTTTTTTGAAATCGGAACACAGACGAAGGTATTGGATTGTTTTAAAAATTAAACATACCCAAGGTGTCTTACTTTGGGAACTCCTGGTAGGCCCAAATTCAAAACATAAACTCGGCAATACTTCTTCTTTACGCATGATAAATTTCATTCAAATCGGACTAAGGGTTTCAAAGTTACAGATTTGGTTGGTGTATGTTAAAAACTATTCGAACTTTTATAATAATTTACCAACATTTTAAGTATTTTATTTTAAATTCAAAGTGAGCAGTTGAATTTAATAAATTCGTTATAAACCTCATATAAATTTACCGATACAGTTTTTTCCGTTCTTTGAAATTCAATCTAGTTTGAATTTTATATATTTTCTCTTCAGTCTGATATTAGCATAATCACGATATGGATATCAAAATAAGTGCAATTTCATAAGTTTTCCATTGGTATATAGCAAAAATTTTAGTTTAATACTTCCATAAAAAGAACCGTTTTATCCTTTGATCTACCTCTTCAAATACTGATCCGAGGATGGAATAAATAAATAATTTTTTTTTTGTTGAGAACATTCACAACTTTTTTCTTTGGTTCCACCCTAATATACATACAAATAAAAAGATAAGGTTGTTTTCAATGCTGCTGTTGTTGATATTTTTTCCAAGTTTAGATTCTGTTTTTTTCTTCAGCAAATTGCTGTTGCTGACATCATTATCATCAGCTACTACATCATGATGTAATATATATAAGAAAAGGGATTATTTTAAATGTTATTGCATTTATTTCAGCATCAGAAACAGAAATATCAGTAACAGCTAAATTAAACAATCAACAACAGCAACATTGTCGTTATCATAAACATCATCGTTATCACTATCAAGACAACAACAGCAACATTTTGGAACATACACACACTGAAAAGTTCCTTTAAAACAATGAAAAAAAATATTATTTTGTTAGAATTTTTTATTTAAATTACAATTATTACTACTTATATAATGTATGTATTCATTTAGCTGCAAGTATTCTAAAAAACGATTTCACAACACTTAAACATGGCTAAAACTTTACACATTTTCCCCACCCAAAACCCAAAAATTTTAATATAAAAAAGGAAAGAAAGAAAAAGTAAAAATAAATTAGTTTTCCCATCCATATGATTGAGCTAGATCCGCTCCTGCATTTTAAAAAATTAAACATATAAAAGATCAGAAACAGAAAATTGGAATCTTTTTCAATTTTGCATACACCCAAGCTGGCCCACTTTGGGGCCTTGTGAACTTCCGAATATACTAAATCTTCTAAATTCAAAACCTAAACTGTACCAACAGTACCTCTCCTAGAGTCACGGGAAGTTATATTAAAATAGCACTGACCGATTAAGAATAAAATATTTAATTCATCTTATTCGAAATTCCGAATCGAATCGACCAGGCGATCGGAAAAAAGTGGCAATAATTGATTTCAAAAATAGAACTTATAAAGAAGCAGCAAATGTCATGCACTCCTAAATATTTTACATAAAATTCATTTCTTTTTAAATTGTATAATCCCACTTTAAAAAAAGAAAAACATAAAATACCAGCATAAGTAGTCCTCGTATGTAAATAAATGCAAGCGCGAGTTACATTTTCTTTTGTCACTTGCAACAGTTTTAGTTGTTGTATGCAAATCATATATAGTCAACATCATCAGCAGCATTTAAATAAAATGCCTTGGCATTTCGCAACAAAAGAATAAAATATAAATAGTTTACAAATATTTACATACATACATATGTATATCATCATATCTTATACATATTTAAATTCCGTTTGTGCTTAAAGCAACAACTTGATAATGTTGATATGAACAAAATAAATATACAAACAAAAATGAAAATTATAAACATAACTTTAAAATAAACTGTAATTTGCAAGGACTTTCTACAGATTCGCTTTTTCTTAAAGCTATTTCAAAATGTTGGTAAAAAACTTAATTTCCTAAAAATTCAGATACGAATTCATTAATTAATTTCAAATTCCTAATTACTGACCCCATTTGATCTTTATTTTTCCAAACTGTAATACCCAACAGTCATTTGTTCACATGATTTCTCATAGCTGGCATATGAACTGAAATATAAACAAAGATATTTACTATAATTTTAGTACTAAAGTTCAGAAAATTAGTCATAGTTGTCCTTATATAGTTTCAATTATGAATTCCACTCTTAAAGCTGTCCTAAGTTTAAAAAAAAACAAGTAAGGGAGCTATATTCGGCTGTGCCGAATCTTATATACCCTTCACCAAATTATTCTTCAAAATAAAAATTTTAAATATTTTTAAATAAACAAAACTTATTTTTTTTTCCAAAGTTGTTTTTTTAATTTTATGGAAAAAAAATTTTTTCGAATTGTTTTTTTTTAAATTTAATTTTTTTTTTTTGTTTTCTCAATTTTTACAAACGGAATGACAAACTTATATATACCCTTCTCACGAAGGTGAAGGGTATAATAAGTAAGAGAGCTATATTCGGCTGTTCCGAATCTTATATACCCTTCACCAAATTATACTTCAAAATAAAAATTTTAAATATTTTTAGGTAAACAAAATTAATTTTTTTTCCGAAGTTGACGAAATTTTTTTAATTTTATGGAAACATTTTTTTTGAATTTTTTTTTAAATTTTAAATTTTTTTAATATTTTTTTTTTTAAATTTACATTTTTTTTAATATTTATCCAACTTACTATTGTCTTATATACTTCATTGCAAAGGTCTTTGAAATATCTATCATTAGATATCCATATTGTCTATATTAATGACTTAGTAATCCAGATATGGGTATAAAATAGGTAAAAAATCGAGGTTGTCTTGATTTTTCCTCATATCTCAACCATTTGTGAACCGATTTTCTCGATTTTAATTAGCAACCGAGCCGGAAGAATTCTGGAGATATTGATGTATAAATCGTGTATGTAAGGTATTTGAGGGATTCGGAAATTTGATTTCAACAGACAGACAGACATGGCTTGATCGACTCCGCTATCTATAAGGATCCAGAATATATGGGTCGGTAAATTATATTGTGGAAATTACAAACGAAATGACAAACTAATATATACGCATCTCACGAAGGTGAAGGGTATAAAAACAATACAACAGTAAACCTCATTATATTTACAGACCGGTTTTAGTAATGAGATTTTGGCAGTAACAGCAATATTCTTACAATATTTTGTTAAATTTGGACCAGATAGGAGAAAAAAATTTGTTATTGAAAACAAATTAAAGTGAAACAAGTAAGGAAGTATGGTCGGTCAAGCCCGACCATATAATACCCTACACTAAGTTAAAGAGCAAAAACATTTTTCTTTTAAAATTTCAATAATTTATATTTTTGAGTGATTTTCGGAAGTGGGTCTTATATGGGAGCTATGACCAATTATGGACCGATCACCATGAAATTAGGTCGTGTAATTTATATCTATATTAAAGTTAACTATATTTTGTGTGTATACCAAAATTTTTAAGCGATTTATGTACGTTAAAGTGATTTTCGGAAGCGGGTCTATATGGGAGCTATGACTAATTATGGACCGATCGTAACAAAATTTGGTGACATGAATTTTGTGTATACAAAACTTATTTGGAGCGGAATTTGTGGAGATACATATATAAATTAAACATTTATGACCGATAAAGTCCAATTTCGGAGGGACATTTGTATGGGGGCTAGGTGAAATAATGGACCGATTTCAGCCAATTTTAATAGGCTTGGTCCTTGAAAAAATAATATGTACCAAATTTCATCGAAATATATTCAAAATTGGGACCTGTACTCTGCGCACAAGGTTTACATGGACAGCCAGCCAGCCGACCAGACGGACGGACGGACATCGTTTAATCGACTCAGAAAGTGATTCTAAGTCAATCGGTATACTTTAAGGTGGGTATTAGACTAATATTTTTGGGCGTTACAAACATCTGCACAAACGCATTATACCCTCCCCACTATGGTGGTGTAGGGTATAAAAATATGGCTGAAAAAAAGAAATTCAAAAAATCAAAAGTTATTATAATAGTATAGACACTAGAGGTTTAATTGTATTGTTACGGTTTTACCTTTTAAAATCGGTGGTTTATTTTCTTTAAATAAACCTAATTCTTTTCATTACAAATAAATGCAGTTTAGTAAAAAAACTAGAATGTTATATTTCTAGAGATTTTAGCAGCATTAATGTTAATGTTAGCTGCTTTATCAGTTAATGTTGTTATGCATATAAACAATGTTAATAACAGCGTGTTATCAACATTGTTGATAGGTAGATAAGAAGCACTGGAAATGCTTATAAACCTGAAGAATATTGCAAGCACACACCTTTAAATTCAAATTGATAGTGTAATTTCAGAACAGTATTAATGTGTTTAAAGCTACCATTATAATGATGTTTGCAAAACAAATTTCATTGGAATACAAAAATTATCTCAACTCCAAAGCAGTTGATAATAGTTTTCATTATCGATATGAATTTAAAGGTCTGTAATGGCTGCTTGCAACATTCATCATGTTTATAAACATTTCCATCAGTATAAACTTATACTTATCAACAATTTTGATAATACGACGTTATTAATATTACCTATAAGTATGACAACATTCAATGTTAAAACTGCTAACATTAACATTAAAGATGCTAAAATCTGTAGATGATCATTGTGGAAATAGAACATTCTAGTTTTGTCCGTTCGAATAAGCATGAAACTACTAGAAGAGTTACAGAGTTAGTCAGTATATAGTGGACGATGTAGTACTTAACATCTACTGTAGTGCCAGTGTGTATTAAAAGAGAGAAGCTATTTAAATTGTTGTGTTAATTGAAATAAATAAAGAGTTGTTACAATTTTTAAACTACTGATCGCTTTTATTTGCAATTGACTTAAATAGAATTAAATTGCATTTTAAAAACCATCGTTTTTGAAAGGTAAAAACGTAACAATAGTCAAAAAATATCTGTAAATAAAATGTAGTCAATTTTATTCTCTATAAATTTTGTAATAACTTAAAAAAAACAATTATTTGTGGCCTTTGACCTTCATACATTATGAGCAAATAGTATCTAGTTTATGGTAACGTTTACCATCTTAGTTAGAACATCAAGGCGAAGGTCTATTCCAATTTGTATTTATTCCCCCAGTAAAGTAGAATTCATATGATTTCATTTTGACAAGACCATATCACTCTATCGTTGAAACTAGATCAAGTCCAGTTGCCAGTGAAAAGAATACTAGGTGCAATTAGTTGCCAAGGTCAAATACTCTGGTATCGCATGTCTCTAATCAGTATATCTTGCTTGCAATGACATTGCAGTTAGGCTCGAAATTCCCTTCCGGTTCCTATTCAAGAGTTGTATACCATTTTGCAACACCTATTGTCAGCCTTCTGAAGATAGTATTGGAATATGTAGCTTTTGCGAATAATAATGCATCTAAGACATTTAAAGGGGAACTTCTCTGCCTTCTAATTGATATAAAACGGTATTGCATTAAGCTCTTCCTATCTTTAAAATTTAAATAAAACAAAGTGTGTGTGAGATGTCATCGACATTTTTGATTCGTTTGAAAGGCCTGAATATGTTTGGAATATTTAAAACATCTTGCGAATATCTGCTGCGGCTTCGCTTGGATGGTGCGCATTCGAAATGTCAAATTTTCCGTGACTCTGGCGCATAATTCAGGCTGAATATGACCAATGGCGTGGATTATTTTGGCATTAAGGGCCGCTTATTCACATAGACCTGCGACTTAATAAAACCCCACAAAAAATATCTAACAGAGTAAAATCTCACGATCTCGATGCCCAGTTCACATCACCACCATGTGAGATTAGCATGCCCTCAAAGATGGATTGGTATCATTCCAAGCGCTCGAGAAGTTGGCCGAACAGAGAACCTATTTCGATAAAGCAAATTTTTATTTGCACGCATTGTTGTACGCTAAATGAATGGTGATTTGACAGCTAACACTGAATAAATGACAGTCACTTTGACCGATGTAGCTTCACAAATATGGCCGCTACCAACGGTCAAATTTCGGAAGTCACTAATGGAAGACCCTAGCCTGTCTACCTAGCCCTGTCCTAGCCTTGACAGTTTTTTCTTAAACGTCTCAAATTTTAGTAAAGAGAAAATCTCGGGCATTATATACAAATCATTATAATAGTAGAATACATACATTATCTGAATTTTAACTACATTGAAAAAGTTACACATTTAAAACTCTTTTTTGGATCAACTGAATTTGCAATTTTAACAAAAAATCTCAAAAAGTGTGGCTCTTCAAATTGTGTTATGTTTATATAGACTATAGCTTCTTGCAACTTCATCAATTCCAAAACGCTTAATACCACCACTGTTTGCAAAAAAGTTATATTAAATAAATATTTTTCTTCTGCTTAAACGTTTTTTTATTATATTTTAAATTCTGCAGTATTTTTTTTTCTTTCTTCCCATTCTTCTTTATTATCTCATGTTCCTTTTTTTTTGCTAAAAATAACAGCAAATTTCCTTTTCTGCTTTGAAAATTATGTCATTTCCTTTGACGTTTTTCTTTTTAAAATTTTCGCACACTCTTTCTTTTACACTTGAATAAGGTTTATTCTTTTTATTGTAAAACACTTTTTGATATATTTGCTTTAATAATTTTATATATAGAAAACAACAATAAAATAAGTAAACTGTAAATAGAATAAAAAATATATATAGAAAAGAAATAAATTATATTTAAATGCATAGAAAACAAACAGTAAAAGAGTAATGTTAATTTATATTTTATTTAAATTAAATTAAATATATGCTAGTAAATCATTTTAAATGTCACAAAAAATAACACACATTACAATAACAATAATGAAAAAAAAACAAGAATAGGAACAGACGACTTTAATTGTAATTATAATCCATATATAAATGTAAAATCTAATATCCGGCTTTAAAATACAATTTTATAAATAAAATTAAAAGACAACATTGGAAACAATTTTGCTTTGCTGCATATGTTAAACATTGAAAATGAAAACAAAAAAGTATTAGAGAAAAACTAAAATAAATAAAAACTATATATAAATTAAATATAAATAAATAACAATGTATATGTAGATATATTTAGCATATACTTACTAATATATAGACTATTTCATTAAAACAAAAATACATACAAACATGCATAAATAAAAGAATTTTGTTTTTTTTTAGTTTTTTTGTTATAAATAAAAACTTTATTAACAATGCCACAATTAAATAAAATATTTAAAACATTAAATAAGAGTAAAAAGAAATTACTCTAAACAAAAGAGCCATCAAAAGTCATGTGAAAAATAGCAGCTATAAATAGAAAAAGAAATTCAATATGGAATAAATAAAACTCACTTTGTTAAATGTTTAATAATTATTTATGTTAAAATGCCTTTTGTTTAGTTATTTAAATACGGAATGATAAATATTTATTGTAATTTTTAAAATTCAATTTTTAAATATAAGAATTAATAAATAAATTATAAATATAGAAATAAATGAAACAAAAGAACTATGTAAAAATTATTAATAATGATAATTACACCAGTAATAATATTTAAAAAAAACCCAGAATAAATAAATAAAAAACACAATAAAATTGAACACAAACATAAAAAATTAACAAATTAGTTTTATTTGAAATTATAAAAAAATTACTAAAAAAGGTAAGCTAATAAATAAATTATTAATTTAAATACATATTTCATTTATATGTTATTATCTTTTACCATATTTCCTTTAAAATAACCAAATTTGTCAATGGGAGTGTTTACCATACTTATTTTGATTAGTCACACAGTGCGTATACTTTTTATTTAATTCGCCTGCAATTTGTTAAAAATTTCCAACTTCAATTTTGCAAGCCTAACACCAGGCTTGCAGAATCCAGCAGCAGGGTGTGTCTTTCCCAAAAAATTAAAAATATTTTACAATTACTTGAGTCACCCTGTTTAATAAAATGAAAACCCGGAAAACCATCACATACTTTTAGGCATAAATTTATTTAATTTTAGGTACCGCCTTAAGGTATGCTAATTTTTTTCCTGATTTTCAACAAATGTACAGTGGAACCTAAATATACATTACCCTCATTGGTTTTTTTTGTGAAAAAACACACCTTGCTGCTGGATTCTAGGCGCCTGGTGTTAGACTGGCAAAATTGAAGTTGGAAATTTTTAACAAATTGCAGGCGAATTAAATAAAAAGTATACGCACTGTGTGTTAATCAAAATAAGTATGGTAAACACTCCCATTGATAAATTTGTTTAATTTAAAGGAAATATTTTATAGAATTGGGTAATATAAAAACAAATAACGTATAACGTATGTAATTTATATTTATTTCAAATTTTCTTAAAATTACAGTTTTATGAGTTTTTTTAAAGATTGAAAGTTTAATTAATTTACAAGTAAGTAAACTTAAAATTAATTTGTGACAACTAACCATCACTATTGCAATGTATAGTTATGTTAAAGTTATACTGACAATTTTCATACAAAAAATTATTTTAAACGTCTTCTGTTCTAAAATGATAACATTTTCATAACTCCAGCGCTTCAAAAAATTGTGTTGCAGATCTGAAAAATATTAGAAAAAATTATAATTAAATAACAATATTTTAAAGATATTTTTTAGGTACTATAAAAATACTATAGCCAGTTTTAGTATAAATTGATTATCTTTTATTATTTTATTACACAGTATTATTAAACCAAAACATAAGAGACAGCCAAATGTGTCTGTTTTATTTAGTCCCAACAAAGTATTAGATATTAGACAATTAAAGGGTTTTCCAATAGTCATTTATAAAGTTTGTTTTGCCAATTCATGGCAAAGTGTTCAACAACACGTGCAAATGTTTGTTAGAACCAAGAGAGTCCAAAACTTCCCGAAAGAGACACAGTTTGGTGTGCTGGTGGTGTCGTCGATCCATATTTCTATGAGAACGAAGTTGGCCAGGTCATCCCAACGGCGAGCGCTACAGGTCGATGATTACCAACTTCTTTAGGACTGAATTGGTTCATATGGACACCAAAGATATGTGGTTTCAACACTACGACGCACAGTGGGGCAGAATCGAAATTTTTTGGAAATAAATCTGGCATTTCTAAAAGGCTAGTTCGATCGGGATAAAATTTGACGTGACCGTAGCCAAGGAGTATTCGAGCTTAAGTTATTAAAATGGATCCTACAAAGTAGGGTACCTTCGACATGTAAAATTTTTAAACACGTGCAATTTTTTGTTTCCCATCCGATTTCAAAGATTTTTATATATTTGGTAAGCGCTCGGCTAGATCTTAAAAAAATATGCTTGCGTGTGCTATTTATCTCTTCTAATTTTCGAGTTATATGCATTTAAAAATTGAAATTTAAATTTTTGGCCATACCTTGGCCCGTTATTTTAAAAATATAGGTCGTAATTTTGGACGGAATGGACTCGAATTTTTTTTGTTAGTTAGACAACTAAATTACCAATAATATACAAAAGATTTGGGATCAATATCTATTATAGATCCAAAAATAAACGATTTTCAATTTAAATATTAAAAAAATGGTGGATTTTTGCTGTTTTTTGGGCGAAAAGGTGACTTAACTCTATTTTTATTAAAAAAAAAACTTTATTTAAAAACATATAACATTTTTATGTTTTTCTGTAAGGTATCTTTACGGGGAACATTTTGGTATACAAAAAATGTCCCATTTTTTTGGAATTTCAGAATTTGACCTATTTTTTATAAAAATTTCAACTTTGGGCCACATGTTCTAAAATCTCAAAGCTGGGATCAGAAAACGGAAAGCAGCTTTGGAAACCTTGATGTGTTCTCCATTCATCGCCAAAGTATTTTCCCAGCCCCGAAGGAAATGTGGACCGTATAACCAAAATTGTAAAAAAATTTCGCTCCAATTTTTAGGAATTGTGGGATTCCCCTTGACCTTTTGACAAGTTTTTTTACACCTTGTTATTTAGAATGACAAACTTAAAAATCGTTGAAAATTTCATTGAGTTTCGTTAATAAATAAAGATTTGATTACATATTTATTGAGTTTCTAAAACTAAAATTTATACCAATATTTTAATAGGATTGCAAATATTAGGAACAATTTGATATAAATTTTTTCTGGGCTATATTTTTTTGTTTAGATAAGTTAATTTTTGGTCTTACAAAAAAAATTCAAGTCAATATCTCAATTAGATTCAAAAATATGACACTTTAAAACTCCATCCTTCAAAAATAATGCACTTTTTCATACTAAATTTTTTTTATAAATTTGAATATACGAAATGATGCTTGAACCCTATAAAATAATATAACTTTTGCAAAAGAATCATTACTTTCGAAGAAAAAGGATCCATTACGCTAACCTGAAGTGTAAGAGATCGTATGTGAGATCGTATATGAGCTGCTGAAATGTGGTCATACCATCACATGGAACTTGTACCGAACACAATTGATTAGTTCGAAGAAACCATTTGCCGAAAACCTCTCAGAATATTCGACCAGATATGAAACCGTAATGCAATACCTGTTAAAAACTATTTAGAATTATGTGGTTGGAAAGTTTTGCCTGACCCTCTTTATAGTCCAGACCTTTTTAAGTCATACGTCCAATATGTTTAACTTAAATGTTTAAAGTATAATTACATTTTAACTGAAATTGTTGAAAATAAAATAAAATTTATTGTTTCGATTTTGCGAATTGCTTTATAACAAAGTCTATAGAGGTCATCATGTTTGATGTCCTGTATGTCAACTTGTATTCAACAGGCTGGTTACAAGTTTCAGTTTAGAAAACCTTATGTCATCTAGTATGATTCATTTTTCCGATATTTGCCGGCAATGCGATGGAACACATTTTCTCGATGGGTTTATCCATAAATAACCCTACTTTGTTCAATTCACGAAAGGTCGTCACTAGATTCAAAATAGTTTTTGGGAAACAATGTAAAACAAACCAAGGTATGCAAGTATTTTGTGAGGAGTAACAAAAATATTTCCTACCCTCGCCATACAAAGTGAATCGGTTACCTTTGTATTGCATTATATACAGCAATTACACCTTATTTAATCCCATATTTTACATAACATCTGTTTGATCGACCATGACATCTTACACCTCCTTATTTTATATAAATTGTATGTATTTTGTAATTTAGTTCAAACATTTTTTTTACTGAAACCTAAAAAAAACTTTAAATTATAAGCACAAATTATAATTAATAAACAAGTTTATTTTAATTATTTCGTTCACAACTTTTTGTGTGTATAAACAATAATTATAAGTTTTCCATGAAAACGAAATACTCAACTATATAGGTATTTAAAATACAATTTTTAAAACGCAATAATAAAAGAGAGAGAGAGAATTGGTGCGAGCTGCAACCAGTATTGAGGTTGAGGTGAAAACTGAAATATTTATGTAAACTAAGTAGTTGGTTGGTTGACATTTATGAAATGATTGCTGGAAGACATTACCGCTCGTAGCTAGGGGTAAGAAGGTATTAGTTACAAATACAACGTTCTTATATAAGATTATTAAATAAATGGTTATGCAAAAGAGAATAAGAAAAGTAGTTGCTCACAAAAAGTGTGGTTATGTTTAATTATAGCCCACAGTTTTTGTAGTATTATTGTTAAAAGGAAAACTTTTCGCAGTAAATTGAAATGAATGCATAAAATAATTCATATTAACAAAAAATGATTTCTAAAGTTAGAAGTAAATAAGTAAGAAAATGTGTTTATGCAAAAAATTATTAAGTAGATGAGGTTTACACTAAATTTTAATTATATAGCTAAAAGTTTCCAACAATTCTAAAAATGAACATTAATAATCACTTTGGTATTTTGTTCTTTACAATGCACAGTAAGTCGGATTTCAACCTAGTAGGATTTATTTCGCTAATACGTTAGTGAAGTTGTTAAAATAAACCAATATTAAAGATACTTGACACAAAAAGTACTATACGATAGAAAAAGTACCTTTTTATGGCTCAGGGTTCGTTAAAAGAAAAATTACAGTGACCGACAAAAGTGTACATACGACCATTATTTTCGTAACTCGCGGACTTCTAAACCATAATAAGTAAAAGTAATGATGCAGTTTTATTTCAAATGCATTTTTAGTAATATAACAGAAAAATATCGCTAAATTTATAATTAATTTAACTTTTATTCACAAAAAATTAAAAAAAAAATATGTTGACAAAAGTCTTTTCAGCGAATACAAATTTTCATTAAATTCAATATTTCGTTGGGCCACCACGGGCATCTACAAGCGTCTGGGCATCGAAACAACTAAATTGTCCATTTCTGCGGACGTTATATTTTGCCATTCTTCTGCAAGGTTCTCCTTTAACATTGGTGCACAAGTAATAAGATGTTTTCGGATCTTCCGTTGTAGTATTTCCCACACGTTCTCAATAACATTTAAGTCCGGGCTTTGAGGTGGTGTGTACAATTGTCATGGGGCATGGTAGAGTAGCCAATCTTTGACAATTTGAGACCAATATTTCGGATCGTTATCTTGCTGAAAAATCCAACTTTAACCAAGAGTTAAAATATCAAAGGATTCTCTCAAATTTTGTTCCAAAATGGATTTGTACTGATAACGATTCCACCGTTTTCGATTTTTCATGATTTAAAAAAAAAAAAATTTTTTGTTTCAATTTGTTATTATAATTCCGAAACTACTGAGCCGATTGAAACGCAATATATACGTGAATATTTGTACATAGCATGGGGGAAATATTTTCAAAATTCAATCAATCGAAAGAAGAACATTAACTACTCAGTTTTATGTATATCAAACTAAAAAGTAAAATTTTGCGAAAATGAGCGAATTCACTTAATTGTGAATAAATTCTAAAAGAATCAATCGATTTGTATGCTCAATGTCTCATTTTGTTGCTATTATATACGGCTTTGCGAAAAAAATAAAAAATCTGAACAATTTCTGTTTTAGATTTTTCATGAGTTTTTTAAAACACTAAAATTTGCTATTTTCACGTAAAAAATATATTTTTTGCTTCGATTTGTTATTATAACTCTGAAACTACTGAGCCGATTAGAACGCAGTATATGAACAGATTAAATGCCATGTAAATTTAAACTTTTCTAAGTTAACTTCAATAATATCGAAATAACTCTTTTTGAGTTATTAGAAATTATGTGGAGAAACATCTAAAAATCACAATTTTAGAAAAAAAAAATTTAATAAAATATATCCATAGAATTGAAAAATTTTACCATTTTTGTACTTAGGTAACCATGATGCATCAAATCTAGTGGTTAGCGAAGCCTTTTTTACTATTGACCTGTGTTATAGGAGACTAAACCGCTAAGAATTACTTTAATAGACAGGAAATTAAATAAGTATAAAGGGACAGATGTATTGCTGTCTCGTATTCCGATGATAATTTTTTTTACCGATTGCAGTTTCCTATTTATAGATCCCTTTGTAACAAATGTAAATCATATCACTTGTATTTTTTTTAGCTGCAGCACCATGTAATCACACACAAATTACCAAACTACTTTAATATTAAGTTAGTTTTTGTTTGTTTTGTCTAACTTGATCCCATTAATAGTATAATTGACGCTTTTGTTTAAGCTAACTGAAATTAATTGTTAATCATTATTAAACTTCTAACTCTTAAAAGTAGTATGTAATTAATAAAATAAATACAAAATTTTAAACTATCAGATACACACAACCATAAAGAATAAGCCACTTTAACGAAGTGTTTTGTTAGTCTGACACATTATTTGTTTGAAAAGTATTAATATGAATGAATGAGTTTTACTCACAAACCAAAACAAAAACTGAAACAAAATAAACTTAATAGAAAACAATTAAAAAGTTTTAAATTACCAACTTTTTTGATATTGTTGCTGCTGCTGCTGCTGAGATTTTTCATTTTTGTTAAACAATAATTAAAATGTTATGAAATAACGCCCCATGAAAAAGAATTTAATGAAAACAAAAGAAAATTGTTGTGGTGAGCCACATTTAAATATCGAGAAGTTGAGAAAAAGTGAAAAAGAACAACATACTAATTTAACTTTGCTTTAACCGGCAAATGGTTTTCAAAAAGTGGTGTTAATTGCGGAAGTCTTTCTAGGGATATATTTTAAAGTTAAAAATCTTGATGAAACTTTACAGTTAATAGAGAATTTGTATCTCCAAATAGTTACACAAGGATTAATAAAATTTTTATTTTGAAAATAACTTGGGTTCGTATTTGAAATGGGGACCAAAATGACTCACCTCGGTCCTAAATAATCATCAAAAAATAACCAAAAATTCAGTTCTCATCCGAAGATCAAGATATTTAGATAAGATCAATTTCATACAGTTATCTGTTTCATACAGTAACCTGCTTTTATTTTTTTTTTTGTTTGTTTCTAAATTAAATTTTTGTTCAAACTAATTAATATTTTTAACATATAAGTATTTCATAGTGATTAAGAAACTGTTGTATTTTGGAAATATTTCTGTAGTTCATGAATGTGTACAGATATCTTATTGAAGTTTCACATTGCCAGTGCTGAGCTATTTATTACTAATAACACCCCATGTATGAAACCCCCTGTACCTTTTAACTTTCTCAACTTTCTTGTGTAACTAATATATTCAATACACATACTCGTTCATACATTTATCTGTATACCAGTAAACAATAGCTACTTATGCTAATATTTATTTTCTACAAGAAAAAGTACAACAACAATTTGAAAAAAAAACTTAGAAACAAAACAAAAAATAAGTTGAAAATATGCCGCAGTATAAAAAGCCACCATCTAAGCTGACTAATGAAACTAGTTTCATTGTTTCGACATAAAGGAATCCAGTCAGTTGTTGTTAGTGTTTGGTGGCACGAGCATCACAACCATCAGTGGCAGCAACATCAGTATTAGTTATAATAGCAGCCGCATTTTGTTGTAAAACCAATACAGCCAAAGTTGAATACAATCATTATTAGCCAAAAGGCATGCACACACACCAAAAAAAATCAGTTTTAAATTGTGCACAGTGTTTCGAAATAAGTGATTTGTTTTGAAAGTTCAATATAAAAAGTTTGTGAAGGGAAATTTGGTTTGTTTTGCAAAAAAAAAAAATATATATTTTATACAAGAGCTTATCTCTGTAAAAGCTTACAAAAATGTTGCAAAGAAGAAATAATGTAAGGGAGACTTTAAATGTTATGGATTAACTTCATTCGACATCGAGAAACTGGCATTAAGTATTCTTCATTTCTGTATCAGCTTGAAGATTATCATTTCAAAACATTTAGCTTCAAAAAAATTAGGGAACATTCCCGTTTGGATTACTTAGAGATAATTGCACTACACATTTAACCCTTTGTTGACTGACGGTACTTATAAGTACCATAACAATAATAAGCATACACCTATTGGCAAACTCGTTTACCCAGAATAATGGTGAATTATTTCATGTTTTCATTGTGGTGTTTATTTATGTTGTAATGACAAAAAATACTGTTTCGTAAAATACCATAAAATATTATCTATTACAATAATATTATATTATTGTAATAGAAAATTTTATAAAAGTTACAGTTAGAGTTTTTAATTTCCCAACCTTTTTTGATTCCCGGGAATCGGGAAATTTTTTTCTACATTCCCGGGTACCCGGCTATTCCCGAAATATATAATTATACTGTAAATTAGGAATATTATAGCCAAATTTCATATAAAAACTTAGTGTATTTTTATATAATTATTAAATATCAGAGCTTCGAATTAATTAATAAAATTTGAGCTAAATTCACTAAAATCTTAATCCGTAATTAAAAAATTTCACTCCATTCATCCATTCCTAATATTTAATTTTTTAGATTCATTACAAAGCCTTTGTTTAAACTGAATTAATTTTAAAGTTAATTAATAACGGAATTTATTCAAACTTTGAATGATTAAATTTTTATTAAATCAAATCATTTACAAAATTAATTGAAAAAATTGTCTTAAGACTTTTTGTACTAGATTGGAATTGAAGAAAAATTGAATCATTTAATAAATTTTTGAAGATATTTTCTTATGGATTGAAGAAGAAATTTTAAGAAATTAGAATGATTCAATAATAAATTCTATAAATATTGACTTCTCTTTTTAAATTTTCATACGAAAAACCCCAAATAAATAATAATAAGCGGTCTATTATTGCCAAGATATAAGCAATAAACTGTAAAATACTTTCACTGTAAACAAAATAGAGTTCTAATTTCTTTTCTATGTATTTTCGTCAGTTTTTAATTCCCGGGATTCCCGACTAAAAATCCCGGGAATCGGGTAGTGAAAAATTGGCAAAATTCCCGCGAAATTTGTACCGGGAATTCCCGGAATAAAAACCCTAGTTACAATACTAATCAATATATTAATAAAATGTAAACAAAAATCCATGAGTATTTTTTATCTTTTAGCTGATGTTGACCCAACGGTAGCAGGTCCCTTTCGGTACCTTGCAGGTCCTTTTTCAACGATTTAAAGTATTGGTCCACAAGGGGTTAAAGTGACTAATAAATAAACTATAAAGTATTAATTGACATCTGTCTGCATTACAAATAGCTCATACGTGTTAAAAGGAGTACGCCAAGACATTATTGACATTTACTGTCTACATACATACATTTACTACTTGCCTAACTGCTGGGTTATTAGAAGATGAAAATTAAGATTGGATACTACTTTACAGCATGATCAAAATATTGAATATTACAGTTTCATGTCTACCCGCATATATGGGCCGTTTTTCGGCCAATGCTCGCTTCTAACATATCAGTTGCAGGTACAGGTTCCCTGTGATGGTCTGGCCAGATTTCAGCACCTCGTAATTGATTGCGCACTTTTGGTTCCACCAAATATAGACCTTTACCTTAGTCCCCTTTTACAATGCAGAAATTGAAAGGCAGACATTTTTCTCACTCTCTTTTAAACCTTCCTGAACCTTTTACAATCGCGAAATTAATAGATAAATAGAAATGTTTCGTTTTCTTTTTTCGTTCTTTTTCGCTGTGTGAATATTTACATTGTGGAATGCATTTAAACATTGATGTGAGAAAAATGATATGAAGCAACAAAATGAAAATTGCGAAGATTGGAAAAAAGTAACAAAAAATGTTTAGTACAGATAGTCGTGTACTACAACCTCTATCTTTTAAACCCTTCGCCAACAAAATTAGTCTGTCTGTCTTGCATTTTCTGCATTGTAAAATGAAACTTAGCGCCAAGGATAATTGGATAATCTCTTGCGCTTCGGTTATCGTAATGGATCCAGTTTTCATCGATAGTAATGATTCGTGACAAATATTATTTTCTTTTATAGCGTTCAAGCATAATTTTGGACATGCAAAATCGTTTTAAAGGTCTCTCGAATTCAACTTGTATGGTAACCAATTTCCCTGCTGCTCGAAAACGTTTTGAAATTGCTGCCTGAGTAGCTCCCAATGATTCTGCATGCTCTTATTGAGTTTTATAACAATATTCATGGAGTAATGCCACCAATACTTGGCCTTCAAATATTTAATATATAATTAATACCGGAATTTCTTGTGTAGTGAAAAGGAGACTGTGTTGTTAGTTCTTCAAGTTTCTTCAAAAATATCTCTTATTACGAAAAATGAAAAGTGAAATGTAGGCAATATAATAACAACTAAAAATTTCTGATTTCGAATCGAATACAAAAATCGCTCCAGCCGTTCTCACGTGATGTGATTATATACATGGACCATTTAAATTTTATATATGGGGGATTTCATGTCACGTGAACCAACTTTTGAAATCAATGTCTTCCGATTTTGAAAAAAAAGTGAAAAAAAATTTAAAATTTTTTTTATTTTTTCTTTTAATTTTTTTTCCAAATATTGAAGAAATAGCTATCTAAACTTTTTGGGACACATTTTGCTAAGAACAATAGGTAATAAGTTACATGGATGAGAAAAACCACCTGCTTGGCCTAAATGTAAAATTTTGACCACCTCTAACTCAGAGAGTTATCCACCGATCTTGTTGAAAAATTGTGTCTGAATTACTATCCGATAGAACTAACCTTAGTGTAAATTTCATCTCGATCGAAAGACATCGATTTCAAAAGTTGGTTGGTTCACTTAACAAATCCCCCATAATAGATTATTTATTTTCCATACAATGTAATACGCTGCATATGGAGAATATTTATTTATTTGTAGATGAATCTTCAACACTTATATGTACCGATGGCCAATTTCCTGTTAAATTTAGTAGTTAAAATATTCTAAGTTAATTTTAGGCAAATTTCAATATAATAAAATAAATTACTTCTGATCATCATACTATGTCAAATTTGGTGTCAAATGATCAATAAGAGTTGTAAAATATTTCGTATTATTTTTATTTTATCCTGGAAGGATCAAAAGATGTCAGAAATGTCTTTTCAAATTTTTATCATTGAATATCCTTTTAGATTACCAATATTTTTTTTTAAAAAAAATAGTGAATTAAAGATCCAAATATTGAATACCACAGCCAAAATTTCATCCTTCTATCTTAAAGACTTAAGTGTTAAAAAATATTTTAAATTTGAATTCTTTGATTTTTTATATTTTATTTTAATATTTCATTCGAAAAAAGTATAACAAAATCCGTTGTGAAAAGCAATGAAGAAGACTTTTTAATAAACAAGTAAAATGGTATATAGTCGGGCAAGCCCGACCTTATGATACCCTACACCGGGTATATGATTATAATGAGTTTCCTTTTGATATGAAACTTATTTGTGTTGAATCTTATTTGATTCACTACATTTTCGGTAGTGGGCCTTATATGGGAGCTATGTCTAATTATGGACCAATCGTCACAAAATTTGGTGGGATGAATTGCGAATATATGAAACATATAGTGTTGAATTTTGTTTGGATACTGACATATTTAAGAAATTTATGTTCATTAATGACATTTTCGAGAATGTTTCTTATATGAGAGCTATGGAATATTGTTGACCGATCGTCCCGAAATTTGGTCGTGAGAGTTCGGCTTACATAAAACTTAATTGTGCTGAATTTGGTTTGAATATGTTTATAATTAAGATGTTTATGAGAGCTTTACTATTTTCAAATAGGCCAATTGTATGGGGGCTAGGATAAATAATGGGCTGATTCTAACCAAATTCAATAGCCTTTGTCCTTGGAGCAATATAAAGGTTTGTGCCAAATTTTGCTGAATTATCTTCAAACCTTCGACTTGTAGTTTGATTACAAAGTTTACATGGATGAACGGACAGACGGACGGACATCGCTTATTCGACTCAGAAAGTGATCCTGTGCAGATTGGTAAGGTAGGTGTTGGGACAATATTTTTGTATGTTGCAAACAACAGCCCTAACCCATTATACCTCCCCCACTATGGTGGTGTAGTTTATAAACATGCACTTTTCTTAATAAAACTTTTTTGTATACTAATAAATTTTTTCTTTATATTTTAATTTGACCTTTATATATATAAAGGATGAATTTTTTACATTTTGTATAGGGTCTTTAACGCACTATTTTTTTAAAAGGAATTTATTGGCAATCTTAAAAGGATATTAAAGGATAAACATTTTAAAGGACATTTTTGACATCTTTTGATCCCTACAGTATAAAATAAAGATAATACAAAATATTTTATAACTCTTCTTATTTTTTTGACATACAATTTGTCATTGTTGGAATAGCAGGAGTATTTTTAAATATTTTTTGAAAAATTTACTTCTTTGAAACTTTGAAGTCCTTAAAAAAGGACTCAGGATCACGAAATGAAAAACTGAAAACACAGTTTTTCTCCATTAAATTTATAGTTTCAAACGTATATCATCCGGTTTGTGTCTAACGAATTTTTTCTCTATTCGTTAGACGGTGTAATATAATATTTGTATACTAACCCGAAACCGATCAGTTTTCGATTTTTTAACAATGAAATCATTATTTTCAGTATAGTAATTTATTTAGTTCTTATAGCCGAAATTAGTTTCCCCACTAAATCACGTTTCCAAACACTGTGCCAACGCTGTATTGTTTTGTCTTGTCTGTGTATTTAAATTTATAATAACAAGACCATCCGCAGCAGCAGTAGCAGAAATCCAAATTTGAAAACTAAAATACAGGCAACACACAGTTTCAAATACTTTTATACGGACATACAAACACAAACAAATATAAGTATAAATAACACCAACAATAACGAGGAAACAAAAATAAAATAGAACGTGTAGAAATACATAGATACGTTGTACCACTCGTGTACTGGTTTGTGTACTTGTAGCAGAAGTCAACAAAACATTTATTTATAATGTTTGATTTTCTTCAGCCATCTGTACCAATCGCAAAAAGTTTTATGCGCATACCACGTATATCCGGTATTATATGCGGCATTTGGCCTCAACGTAAACATTCCTGCATAAAATTACTATTCTTTGGTTTCAATGTCTTTGTGGTGGCACTGGGTGCGGTCGGTGAGAATTTATATGGTTTTATGTATTTAAATGATTTAGTTAATGCACTGGAGGCCTTTTGTCCTGGCGTTACCAAGGCCATCTCCCTATTAAAGATGTTGGTCTTCTTTGTTTTTAATCATCGCTGGTATATGATACTTGAACGTATACGCAACATGCTAATGGCAGGTTAGTTAGTATGTGAAACTTAACCTAAACCCTCATATGTATAGCTAAGTATTTATGTATATTAGAGTGATCCAAGGTTGAAGGGACGAAGAAAAATATGAAGATTCATAGAATTGTTCAACGGATTAGATATACATTAAAATATTGTAAAATATTGGGATGCATAATTGGAAGATGCATTTTCAATGGGAAAATTAATTTGTTTAAGTTTTTGCAAAAACTGAAAAAAATTGTTTTTCCCCTTGTAAATTTACATAGAACAATTCTATGTATATTTTTCATTTCTTGGAGCACTCTAATGTTTATAGAGATATAAACTCATCTAGTTACCTGTAGATATGAAGCATGTATTCGTGTTTCACAACTATAAGTAGTACTTGAGACTTGCTTGGCTATTGTTTCGTTGGATAATTACATTTTAATTACACTTTACTTGGATAATTTCAAATTCTACTTGCACTCTACAAATGATTAGTTATTTCGTAATAATAATTTTGCTCTCAACTTCTTGCTGATGCTGATAATGCTGCTGCTGCTGCTGGTGGTGGTGTTCTGGTCTGGTATTTTGTTGGCGTAATCATAACTACTTGATCTTGCGCCACAATTTTGCTGGTGGTTCGCTTGAATGCAGAACAACACTGCAAGGAGAAAATGCAAATTGTACAGAAGTTGGCCTCAATAGCCAGCATCTTTAGTTTCATTTTGCTAACCAGTGGAAGTTTTACAAACATGTCGTTTAACCTAAGGCCTCTGGTGACAAATGTGATAAGACATTTTCAAGGTCAGGATATTGTGAATGTTTTGCCTTTCAATATTGTGTAAGTATTTTATGAGATTCATAATGATTTTATATAAATATTTAAGTAGCTTATTAAACATGTTATAACATTTCAATTTATTTGAACATAAACAAAATTACTTAATTTCCTTACATTTGTAAGTAATACCCTGCGTATGATGAATATTTATTTTCTTGTACATGAAGCCTCATCACTTATACGCATCGGTGGCCAAATTTAATTTTATTTCCTGTTTAATTTAGTGGTTGCTTAGCTTTAAACAACCCAAATCAATTGGAATTTTTATTTAGTTCACCTAAAATATTTTCATTTTGATTAACACAAATTCTTAGTAATAAAAATAAGTTATTACGCCCTGCTTTTTATATTGTTTTGCTAAAAATAGATTATTGAGAAAAATTAATTGCATGGAAATTTAATTTTTTTTTATTACGTAGAAAATCCCCAAAGCAATGTATTTATAAATAACATGACACACATCGTTACATTTATATGCCAACGCAAATCAAGTAGGCTGCTTTACGACTTATTTATTTTTTAATTTCTTTATGGAGAATTTTAAATTGTTTGAGATCATTAAGCAAATTTTCACATATAAAATTAAAATGGTGTTTTTTCGCCATATTGTATAAAATACGAATTTTTAGCAAAATTCCAAAGAATTATGCGTTTTATATATTTTTTTAAATATCTTTAATCTGTGATTTTATGAAAAATCGATTATTTGCTGAAACCCTTTAATGTACATAACTACATAAGTACAGACTTTTTTTGAGAATAAAAAAACATAATCTGTTTCCATTTCTTTTTAAAAATCGACAACTGCATAATTATCTTAGCAATCTGTTAAATGAAAACATATAAGTGCATAAAGGGAACAAAATGTCAATAATCTATTAATAATAAGTGTATAATACAATATTAAAATATTGTTGGCCTTTATTTTGCACATTTTTTATCAAAAGTTGTTTACCAGAAGGTAAAAAATAAGTGGAACTTAAATTGACAGATGAGGCAAAAACCAATACTTTCGTTTGGTTATACTGTCAGTGTAAGGCTTTAAGAGTGGTTAGGTAAAGGAAGATAATCAATAAGGTTCAGAGGTGCACCACTCTTGGTATTTTAAGCACACTATAGCCAGTCTTGAATAACATCCTATTGAAGTAAATGTAGCTGGTGGCTACAATTAACTTATTAAGACTCTAGAGTTGTCTTTAGTTAGAACATTATGGTACTACTAGGATTTTACATAAAATCAGTTGCCTTGAAAACGAATAATAGCTTGCATCCGACCAACTATTTTAAGTAGTCTCTCAAAGAGTGATACAGGCATAGGAGCTCGAGTCTTCATTTTGGAGACTGATACTTGATGTCATATAGACTTCCTGATGAATGTTGTATATACAGGAAGAGATCCTGGTGATCTTGATGGCCTCGGAATTGATAATGCCGATATCACTAGGGAGAAAATATAAAGGGAGAAAAGAGTAAAGGCATTGAATATCAATGTAGGCGGCTTCGAGTTATTTAGGGACTATATGAAAGCCCTGCAAGGGGTAATGTGTCTATATACTGTTGGAACCGGGTCTCTGAAACGTTCGGTTGATCTTGAGGATATTAGTGGAGATATTTACGGGCCACTGTTCAGCAACAGTTAGATTTACAGTAACATTTAGAGAGATTTTAGTACGATGTTCGATGATACGAACTTATAAATCGTGGAGAGGTGGTATATTTCTCGTTTAGTCGCACTTTGAAATTGTATTTGCCTTTGACTGATTTGCATGTAGACAGACAGGCAGATAAAGTATAACACTGTGTAACATTTCTGAAGTCATCGTGTACAAACTCCTATTCGTATGGAATTTCCGGAAATACTTATCGAAACTAACAAAATTACATTTGGGTTTTGCTAGTTTAGCTGCGAATTTTATGGGTATAACTAATATTTAGCTAAAACTCGATTTATCCGAATAACTTGAAATTGTCTCACGGTTATATCTCGGAAAACAATTGGAATTCTGTATTCCTGTATTCCTCACAATTGTAGCGTAAGACAGATTGTTTCGGATTTATTGTGTGAATTTAGAAATTAAATTTTAAGTATTTTGTCGAGTCGGATTTGTGATCTTATGATTGATAATAATGTTAGGTCCAACTTAAATGAACAGAACATGAATTTTAGACAATATTCGATTCCTACAAATTGAGGAATTAAAAAACATGTATTACGTAGAAATCTGCGGGTATCAGGAACAGGTTCTTTAATGTCATCAGAATACATTCGATTGTGGTACCGATAGAACAGTGAAACGCAGCCCACATTGCGTCGGTGCTAAAGCGAATCAATAGAATTGGATACCCTACTGTCACCAATAACCACCTTCGCCCTCTCCTGTACGCGGTCGAGAAGCTCCAAAATATACTCTGAAGCACCGGCCTATACATGGGAGTTGTATTCCATTTTCGATCGGCTATAGGTCGTGTAAATAGTGAGGACATTAGATGGAGTGAAGTAATTCCTACACCGTTTCAGAAATCCGAGACATTAGAATGCTTCTTTCAACACTTGAAAAATGTGTTTAGAAAAACGATGTATCTTCATGACCAGAACATCAAGAGCGTCTGATTCCACAATATTTACACCATCCATAAATACAGATGAAGCACCATAGTCTGTTGTTCGTTTTTTGAGTCAACATGCAACACTGAGTCTTGCGAGCGTTGAAAGCTAACCTATTTACACGACCCAAAATAATAGATAGGGTTGGAAGTTTGATGTAGAAGGTCGTTTAGAAAAATATGAAATAGAGTAGGAGAAAGAACGGAGCCTTGCGGTACCCCTGAATTTATCTTGAACTCGTTTGATGAGATCTCATCTATATTACAGACACCAAAAGCAATATTTTCGATAAAAGTGCACCATGCCACACTCTATTGTTATTGGCGATATCAAAGTAATTGTGATGACCTCAATTGGTTTCGATTAACCGAGGCTTTGAAAATACAATATAATGATTTTTATACCGATTTTGACGTAATATATGATATCCGACGAAGGAAACAAAAGAAGTCTAAGACTTTCGACGAGTATTTTGACGCTATCATGATTTTGTGCGATAAGATAAAGTCTTCTTTGTCAGATCAGGACTTGTGTGAAATAGTTTTACGTAACTTAGATCTCGAAATTTGACACGAACACTTACATCTGTAAATAAAGCATGTGTCTCAATGGAGCAAGGCTGTTCGAAGGCATGAAAAATTTGTAAATGGCATAACATCTGCCAGTAATTTCAAACGTTTAGGTCCTAAATCCCAAATTTCAGAAATAGATTGTGAAATTGAGGATAAACCAGACATTTTAGAGGCTGATGTTACCGATACAGAAGTTTGTGTAATTCAGAAAACTAAAAAGTATTGGAATTGTGAAAAATTCGGTAAAAAAAATGTATGGACAGCCTTGAACCTAGGAACAAATTTTTATTACGGCTATGGGTTAAATGAAACTTATAGACCACAAAGTAGTAATTGTTTTGGAAAACTTTCTTATGCATATATAGTTTTTCAATAGAACCAATAGTTTATAGGATAAACATTCAGACACTCTTTATTATTCCCACCTATTTTTCGTGTAGAGATATTATGACAGTCGGTCTAACACTTCTATTTCTTACTTTCACATTACTCTGCAGTAATTAATTGCAATTAATATTTTCGTATGAATGTCTGCACAAAAAGTGAACAAATAATGTGTGAAAATTATTTAACAAACAAAATATTTGACTAAAAATTTCCATTTACCTTAATTAGTTTCTAAATGCAGGTTGTCCGTACATACAAAATAGACAAAGACTACTTTTGTCTATTTTGCCATAACGAGCATAGACAGTAATTTGTTACAATAAAAAGCATATTAATAATTTGTATAAAAGTTATGCAAAAATGTGTAATCAGTAGGGTGGCTCTTATTTTGCAACTTTTGGATTATCTCCATTATATAAAATTCAAATGCTGAAAATTTAACTGACAGCAGGCAACGTTTATAGTTTGGTTTGAAAATATTGCAACTTGGACACAAAACTCGAAATTTTGTTTTTAGAACTTTGAAGCTTTGTAAATCCCAAAGAAGCTAAATAAGTGCCAAGCTAATGCTCAAGTATAGTAGAAAAAAGCTTTTTACTAATTAAACTTAAAACACACAGACACATTAATCACTAAATGGCAAAAATCAAACTTTAACTATTTAAAATTAATAACTATAACTTAATATTTTCCTAAAATTTCTAACAGTTTAAAATAATTGTTTTTCTTTCTCTTTCTTTCTTCCCACTCACCATTTCATGCATTTGACTTATCTTACAGCGTACCGGAAATGTTTGTCAATTATCCATATTATCCGGTGACATATATCATTCTAACATTATCCGGTGCGATGACAGTTTTTACCTTCAGTTTTGTGGATGGATTTTTTGTTTGTGCCTGCATGTACATGTGCGGTGTATTTCGTATGATTCAGTATGACATACGCATCATATTTGCTGAGCTGAAAGAAAGTAAGTAAAAGAAAAGAGATAAAAAATAAAAAAAATTACAATGTTCTACATAATAAGTTTAAAGACAGAATATAATGAAAAAAAAAAACAGTGATTTCATATCGAATGATGATTTGCTTAGTTTCTGATTTCTGATAAAGTTTTTTTTTTGTATATGCATACAAATAATATTTTTAGGTTTCATTATTCGTTTTGTTTTCCTCCAAACTCAATTATGTTGAATGCATACAAACATGTTGTAACATGTTGCCAATTGACTTCCGCATTCAAAGAAGACAAAAGAGATGAGCCAACAGTAAAACTTGTTACAAGTTTTTCTACTTAATTTTTTTTGATGCTTCTAACACCATCATAAATTTTTGTTTTTCTTGGGGGAAAAATTATGAAGACATACAAAAAAGTGTAGCAACGACTTATTAGCACACTATAGGGAAACCTTTGAAAATTTCTATTTTGAATTGACTGCAAGATGTTGAAATATAATAGCTAATAGAACAAAATATGTTCTGTAATGAAAAAAATTCACTTTAGTACAAACGACATTGTTACATCCTTCACCATGAGTGGCAAGCTATGTCATTCCGTTTGTAGTTTCTACTTTTTTTATTTGTGACCCCATAAATATATATATTATGGATCGTTAAAGATAGGGGAGTCGATATAGCAATGTGCGTTTGTCCGTCTGCATATTGAAATTAACTTTCTGTAGCCTGTAAATATCTTACATACATTATTCATATATCAATATATCCGCTAAAGTTCCAGTTCAGTTGCTAATTAAAATCGATAAAATCGGCCCACAAATGGCTGATATACAGTGGTTGACAATACAATGGAAACTTTTCCAAATATTCCATATGTAGCCCAAAATTTAAAATATTTTTTTAACCCTCCGGCGGGTGAGAAGGTCCCTGGGGACCTTTTTCATTTTCAAACTGAAATTACTCCTCGATGGTCCATGGGAAGTATATCCGCCCCCCACATGTATTCCAAGGAAATTTTATCTAGAATCGTTTAAAAAAAATCAAAGCGATCCGACCAATAGTTTAGTTTCTATTGAGATTTAAATGTGTTTAGTATGGGAACGTGTGAAAAGGTACTTGTACTGAAATTTCAACAATAGATTTTTAGGCTTTTTTCATATAAAACTCATAAAAAGTTAATAATGTTATATATAAAAGAAAATTTTTATTCTAACATTCATTATACATGTATAGTTAGTAAATAATAATAAATCAAAACAAAAAAAATTTTTAAAAAATGCGTTTTCATATAACAGAAGAACAAGGTCCCTGTGGACCTTGTACTTCGTATAAGGGCAACTTCTCCTCAACCGTCGGAGGGTTAAAATAATTTTTTTTAGTATTTTACTTGTATTATTTACATAAATTAACTGAAAAACAAACAACATAATTAATTATATTCTGAAAAAAGGTAAAAAAATTCAAAATATTCACTATTTCGCTACTGACAAAACAATGGAAACTTTAAAACTTCTGCAAGAAAGAAGTGTAAAACGAAAATAATATTTAAAAGAACGAAGTAAAAAGCATCCTGTTTACAGTTATTTTATTTTTAAATTCTGGTAATTTTTTCACCATTTCTTTTTCTAAGTTTTTCGCATAATTGCTTTTTTTCAAAGTTAACGAAAATGGCTATAGTTGTGATTTGTGAAGACTTAAAAAATAAAATAATTAACGATTTTAAAGCTGGTTTAAAACAAAAAAGTATCTGTGACAAATATTCAATAAATAAATCAGCAGTTTCAAAAATTATAAAGAAATTTCGTAAGACCGGTTCTGTAAAAACTCAACATTTAGGTGGAAGACCTCGTAAGACTACTCCTAGACAAGATAATTTATTAGCGAGAGAGTTCAAGAAATTCCCAAAAATAACTCCTCGAGAGGTTGTTAATAGCCTAAAATTAGAAATAAGTACCCGAACAGTTAGTCGCAGGGCAAATGAGGCTGGTCTTGGTTGCTATCGTCCTGTGAAAAAAACACTCATTTCTAAAAAGAACCGTTCTGTTCGTCTACAATTTGCCAGGGATCATTTAAACTGGTCGATACAGAAATGGAATACTGTCCTCTTTTCCGACGAATCCAAATACTACCTCGAGTTTAAACCTAAGTCATTAATATAGACAATATGGATATCTAATGATAGATATTTCAAAGACCTTTCTAACGACGTATATAGCGCCATAGTGATTCGAACATGCATTGGGTCGAAACAGGACAAAATATTGTTTAATCTTTTAACATAAAATTTTTCCAGTTAAAAACAACTTTTATTCACCAAAAAATATTTTGATTCTTTATCTTAAAGTACACTTTGGAGAAGGGCATTTAAAATTCAGCACAGCCGAATACAGCTCTCTTTCTTGTTTAACTTAAAATTGTTACATAGCAAACGAATAACCCATACAAACTCTGTATATGTGGTACAGATTTTCAATCATCATCAAAATCTTGCAGCATTAATAATTTAGCAAATATTATTAATTCTATTAGTGATTACGCAGTAATGACTACAATAATGACTCTCACTATGGCAGTATTCTTACATTGTATCTGTAATTAAGAGTTAGAGTAGATTACACGTGTAACTATTTATAAACAAGATGATTAAGACAATGATGGTATTTAAGAGTTTGGAGAAAGTAGTTTTTTTTATAGAATAAGTTCAATGAAAGAGTATTAAATTGAATTGAGTAACTTGAACTTGACCTATTATTAATAGAAATTAATTCTGAGTCAGCATGAATTAATACAATAGAAACTTACTTAATTTACATTCTGTACAAACACACACAGAAAACAGATTCGTAGTAGCAACCGAATTTGTTGCCAATCGAATGATTCTGCCTTACCGAATTTTACAGTTTTGGCTACAAAATTTTAGAAATTCTTCTTTATCAACTGATTTTATGTTGCTAGAACCGAAAAATTCTATGTGTACAACCGAATCATTCGATTGGCAACAAATTCGGTTGCTATTACGAATCTGTTTTCTCTGTGCATAGATGATTATATATTAGTTGTCGAAAACATTCAGTACATCAATCTCAAAGTAAATTTTTGGGTTAATTGAAACATTTCCGCCCATGTTTATGCATGTCTTTATACTATAAGTTTAGTCCGTGATTTTATCCAGCACTATGTTTTATAAATTGCTAATTAGTATTTTTTGTCTATGATTAGCAATAGAACATTCAGGACAAATAGGTTTTATGAACCCAAAATCCACACTAGATAATATGTGAGAATCAATCCATTATTTTATTGGTACTGTCATTAACAGTATGGGGAATTTCAAAAAAAAGTGTAAATAGATCTGTAATTTCTGATCGGATAGTCCAATTCTAAATGATCCAAATTCGTAATTTTTGCTCCCATCCGAAAGATTTTACTAAGTATATATGTAATCTAATAGTTATGGTCTACAAAATTACTATAGTTTATTTCTTTTAGTTTACGAGATAAAATATTTTTATATGAAATTTTACATGTATCTAGAATTTTTAGTTAAATACCCTATAACGGAGAAAAAGTGTGAGCTTTGTTATTGAAAATCCAACAAATCACAAACAACTTTTCAAAAATCCCAAAAAATTAAATACTCCAAACTAATTTTTAATTTTTCATTCCAGCTATGCCAATAAATACAATTTAGCTTAAACTTGAAATTTGCTACAGAAAAGCACTAGTTTAGAGGACAATTTTTGAATCAGATTTCATATATATTTTTTTTCCTGCATTTACCTATAGATATTTTAATCAAAAATAAAAAAAAATAAAAAAATTTTATGCATATTATAAATCCCAAATTTTACACTTTCAAAAAATTTGTTTAAACGAAATTTCAAAATATTATTGGGTGTATGACTTAAAAATGTGCGATTTACAATAGATGACGTATCTTTTGAACATGGTTTTTGTTGATTTGAATTACAAAGGCCAAAAACAGTTTGAAGACCTAGAATTGTAGGCATTACTCCATGAGGATTGTTATCAAACTCAGCTTGAAAAATCAATGGTACTTACTCCAGCATCAATTTCTAATATTTTGTAAGATCCATCCAAAAGAAAAATGTATCTATTAGGGAACCCCGCAGCGTAAGATATCGTATGTGAAGCCAGACCAACTAGCTAAAGCAACACCGAAGCCAAATATCCATGGAGCTAAAGTAATGATCTGTATTTGGTAGGAGCAAATGGGTACTATCAATTATGAGCTGCTGAAATCTGACCAGACCATAACAGGGAACCTATACCGAACGCAACTGATTCGTTTGAAGTGAGCATTAGCGGAAAAACGTTCAGAATACGTGGCCAGACATGGAACCGTAATAATCCATCATGATAACGCTAGGTCACATTTTGCAATACCTGCTAATAATTATTTAGAAAGAATAAATTGGAATAAATTTATATTGTACAAATGTTCCAAAATAAAAGGTAAACATTTAAAAAATCCCGCTTTTAAGTCAAACACCCAAAAAATTACTTTATTTAAAATATAATAAACGCAAAATGTGGAATAAAACCACAAGTTGTACCTATTATGAGGCAACGTGGAGACTAGTTTGGCGGACTCCGCGGGTATTTAGTTTTTAGTTTCTGGTCTATGATATTATTAACCCTTTTATAGCTGTGGTCAAGACTGTCCAAGATATTAAAAATAGAACAATGCTCTGAAAAATAAAAATATCAAATAGATTAAATTGCTAAGATCAATGTTAGTACCATATTTATTAAAAAAATAATATATTATTTTATTTGGACTCCATTAGCCCATTATAATCATATTAATTACACCATTAATCATGTTAAATGTTAAACACTCTGCTATAAAATAACACTTTTTGTCAGAACTTGAAAAGTATCCTAATGGGGGCTGAAGGCCTAGGTGAGGACAAACAGCTTTTGAAACATCCCACTATGTGCTCATTTCCAATTTTTGCGGCAAAAATGTTCAACTTTCGCTTTTTGAAAAATACAGTTCAATTCCTCGATTTCGACGACATAAATGCCAAAAATTTATGCCAATTAGTCACTCAGTTTATATATAAACTGCTGTGAAAGTTTACATTTTTTAAATACAATTTTCAATCTGAAAAAAGTAAAAAAAAATCCATTAAGGAAAAAGTGATTTTTTTAAAAAAATTAGTTATAACTAAGATTTTACCAAAATGGATTACAATACCGGAGGTTCCTTCTTAAAAGAAAACTTAAAATATTTTACTAAATGTTTATATTATGTGTAAAATATCATGATTTTATTAGTATGTAATGTTTTTGTGAAGTTACGAAAAAGTTGTTTGTCTTCTGTAGTATAGAACTTAAGTTGCCTGCATTTGCCCAAGGAATGATACATATGTGGTTATGTGTGGGAAGGTCAGGCTTCATTCCATACTCAAATTTTTTGCAACTACTTGCACCGAATCAAATAATTTTATTTTTTATAGAAATATACTAAGCATGAGAGCTTAATATAGCAAATTTTTTTAACGATTTTATAACCAAAATTTACTTATAGCGGATCCCCAAGAAAATGCCAAACAAACGAAGAAATGCTATTTGTAGATAGAGCTATGAGAATATAAATTGAAATTTTTTTTGGAAAATTGTTGGTGAGTTGGAGAGGGGTTGTAAGAAAAGTGAACTTTTTTAAAATGGTATTTGTGGAAAGTGCTATGAGAATATATATTGAAATCTTTTTTGAAAATGTTTGGTGAGTTGGTTCTCATTATTTTATATTTTTTTTTCGTAATTTTTCAAATTCAACAATAGTTATTTAAATTTGTTTCTATGACAACCTATTTTTTTGGCACAGTGTTTTAAAGACAATTTTATATAGACAAAAATGATATATTACTTGTTAAAATCGATATATATTTGCAAAAGTTATTAAACTTTTTCGAAAAAATTAAATAATTAAAACCATCCCAGCAAAAACTTTACTTACCTAGTAAGCCAGCAAGTATAATTGGAGCAAAGCTATAACTACTTATTATTTGACTGAAACACTACTTACCGTTGTTCGAGATTTTTAAAAATTTCAGGGGTCAAGCTTACAAATGTACTTACAATCAGTTGAGAAATAAGTAGTAAATTCACAACAAGAATATGTAGCTAAAAAAAAAACACAAAAAATATTGCCTTGTGTGGGAATCGAACAGTCACATTATTTGCTTGTGTTTGATAGTCAAGCTGCTAACTCACTGCTCCATGTACGAGTTATTTTATTGGAAGTTAACAATAGTTTTAACATCAACATATAAATGAATATGATATGAACAAAAAAATGTATGGCTTTGACAGGTGGCGAACCACTAACCTCCCGTTTTCCAGTCAAACACACTACATAGCTGTGCTAAATGCAAAAGTTCATTACCAGCCTGTATAAAAATAAGTACTTATTCTAGTAAATAAAATAATGTGCTGGGTAACCACCACTCCTTACAAAAGAATGCATGAAATAACTAGTTGTCATTACAAAAATTTACAAAATTTTTGCTGGTATGTTTTGTCAAAAACTAAATTTCCTTTTTTATCAAAAAAATTTATAAATTTTGCTTTTCTGTTAGATATTCTTAACAAAAACAATACTTATAACTTACAAATGCATAAAAATGTACGTCATTTTAAAGTCGGTGATTTTTTTAAAGCACGAAAAATTTAAAGTCGGAGAAAAACTGACTGAGTTCACTGAAAACGGTTTTTTTAGAATAACTTCGGAATTTGAGGATGTTTCTGAAATTTTTAGACACAATTTGTAATGTACTCAGCACGACCTATAACCCACGCTGGGTCGTTTAACAAGTTTTTTTCCATCCTAGCACCGTGCAATGAAACTAATTATTAAAACTATTTTTTCCAAACCTAAAAATCATTTGGAAATTTCTTTTTTAGATTTTAATCCTTTAAAGTAAAAAAATTCTAACCCATCCCAACAAAAGCTTACATTGCAAAGTTCTTAATTAAAATTCTAATATATGTATTTACTCTTTACTACTTATAGATTGGCAATTTAACTCATTATACACGTTCGCTTACAAATAGTGACTTAAATAAATAATCTATACAAATTAAAAGATAAATTAAATGGAGAAAAAATATTTTAAATCAATTTGAACAAAAATGTAATAATTTAAACGTTTATAATCAGATTAAATGTCAGTCATTATGAAACTATTTCTAAGTAATGCAGACGGTATGAAATAGTCATTGAAAAGTAAGTAGTTCAGTAAATGCAAGTCATTTCCAAGTTTTTGCTGAGGTTACTTTTACTTTTATTATATTTTAATGCTGATGTTTTGGCCAATTTTGATCCAAGATATAAAAGGTTTAAAAATATCCTAGAAATTTAAAAATACAAAATGAAATTAGCAACCCACAGAAATTAAATATAAGAAAATAGGCTACCTAATATTTAGTTTAAGAAATGATTTTAACAAATTTTCTCCAAATATGCCAATTTCATATCGGTCCCCACGCTAACCCATAATATATATCACTGACATTTGTAGTTTCAAAACACATTAAAAAAAATTAAATTGTAAAATTTGAGATTTGAATGCAATTTAAGGATTTTTTTTGGTAACCAGTTATTATGGGTAAATTAAATACAAAATTTATTATTAATTGGATTTTTTTCAACATTTAATTTTTGAATTTTTTCCAAAACTCGAAATTTCAAATAAAGTGTGCAAACCCAAAACTTTATTCGCTTTTGCTCAAATTTTCAGCATTTGATTTTAGATGAACACTTAAGTCATTTATTCAACATATTATGTTAAAATTTGTTGCTCTTAAATTATGTAAAATTTCATTATGGAAATTATTGCCAGAATAATATATACCTGATTGCTAGAAACAGTCATGGTTGCAGCAGTCAAGGCAATGGTTAATGAAAGATAATATGATCGAGACATTTTAATGAATGATTACAGTCATCATAATATTATTGAATAACTTATAATCATGTCTAAAAAAACAACCATGTTTTTCTATGCGAGTTTGTCCTTCTGAAATGGTCTTCTCTAAACATTTTTCCAAGAACCGTCATCAAACATCTTCCAATTCTCGATTACGTTAGTATATACTCAATATCACAGACTTGAGATCTGACCATAGCTAATATTAAGTTTGAAGTCTATTTGTATTTGGTGTTTGTGTCATATTGTAGACAAAAGTAAACCCAACAAGATATTTTTTTAAACCATAGGCCATATTAATTAACTAAATGGTTCCATTTCAGAAACTTTATTTAAACCCATAATTATTTAATGTAGAGTGCGTTAAATCAGAATTAAAAAATAAAAAAAAAAAAAACAATGAATTTCCTTTCTTTTATATTATATTTTACACACCACAAATTTGTCTGTTCTTCCGTTTTACACCCGCCCTTTACACCTCTCCATCAACAATAAATATTGAAACAATCAACACAATTTTTATTCCAATTTTTTTCTTTGTTCTTCTTTTTTAAAAAAAAAAAACACAAAAAACTTTTAAGGTGAAACTTCAAGTTTGGCACAGAATCAACGTTTTCGTTTGCAACTGACTGCAGTGGTAAAACGTCATAACGCGATCATCGATTTATGTTCGGATTTTGCAGCAAACTTTACTCTTATCATTTTGATGCATTTCCTGTCGGCAGCATTAGTTTTATGTTCAAGCATTTTGGATTTAATGTTGGTAAGTAGCTGAGTTAAAAGAGAATGTGCATGTGTGTGTAGATGTGAAGGAGGTAAAGAGTAAGAGAGGAGAGTTGGTTAATCGACTCGATATTTTTTTTTGAGCTTTTTATATTTAAGTGGTGTAAGTATTAGTGGGTGCAAATATCCGGTTTGTGGTGTCTGCATGATTTTGTTCTTCTTTTGTGGTTGAGTGTGGTTGTGTAAGTTTTATTTGCTTTAGCTCATCTTAAGTAGGATTTTTTTTATAAGTTCTTTTTTATTTATTTTATTTTTTAAATAAGTATCAATATGTACTTATATTGCTGCTCTTTTTTTTTGCTATATTTTGTTTTAACTTTCATTACATTCACTTTTTTCATATATTTTTTTTCTGCAGTTTAGTTTAAAAAGTTGATTTTAAACCAATATTTTTTTCGTTTTTTTTTTCTCTTGCTCTCTCTTTATACTTTTTCATTATTTTTAAGTTTGTTGGGTTCAGCAGTAAGTAGTATGGTTGAATGGTTGAGCGTTAGAGAGAAGAAAAATTGAAGCAAAAGCAACTTTAAATTACTTTACTTTTATATTAATCCCATTTTATGTTTATCGTTAACGTTAGTTTAGCGTATATTGTTATTTGAGTGCTATTAAACATTGAAAGTTTTGCTGTTTTATCGAAATTAGCTATTTGTTGTAAATTTTAGTGGGAAGTGAAAAATGTATAGCCCACATAGAGAAAATGGCATAACAAATAAACATTAATTTAAATAGAGTTTTTTGTACATTAGTTTTTAAACCTATTGTATTAAAATGGCAGCATTAGTTAGTTAGTATTTGCTTTTATAAGTTATTAAATTTACATACAGATGTTTTACCCAGCTTTTTTTCTAACGAAATCATTATAAAACAAACTTTTGAAAGCTTCCTTCAAAAAAAAAAAGAAAAGCTTTTGGACAAAATTATGTGCTTGATTTTTCCAAAAAAAAAATAATTCTTTACAACATTTTTTTTCTTAAAAAAATCTTAAAAATTTTCAAAAAGAAAAGTTAAGATAAAAAGCGTTTAATAAAAAATTCTCATACAGAAATTTTGAAAAAAGCTTTTTTACAAAGAAATATTGTATATATTTTTTTAATGTTTTTTTGTTGTAAATTTTGTTCTATTAAAAACATTACTCAAATGGTTTTTATAGAAAAGTTTATATAAATTATAAAAATACTATTTTAAAAAAATATCGAAAGTTTCTCACAAACAAATTAAAAATGCTTTAAAAAAATCACAAGCTAAGATTACTTCTATTTTTTTACAACAAAAATTTTTTTTTTTGTGACGTACGCTTTTGAAGTGAAAAAATGTAGAGATCTGAAAAAAATGTATCTTGTCGATTAGTTGTTTCCAATACATCGAAAGAGAAAAAAATATAACTCGTTTTCGACCGCCTCTCTCTCAGCTTCAATTCGTATGGTGCCTAATTTTTCTGCTTTTAGATGAATAACGCTGCTTGCTAAAGTTTAGAGGTTTGAATAGCTCAAATTGATTTATCAAGCTCTTGTTGAGTTTTACAACAATCTTCAAGGAGTAATGCCTCCAATTCTTGGTCTTCAAACTTGTTTGACAGGTCTGGCCGATCTTTGTCTTCCGTGTCAAAATCACCACTTCTGAACCGCACAAATCATCTCTCGCACGTTTAAACCGATGAATCAATTAGTGTGCTTCAGCGGAATTTTTTTCAAATTAAAGAACTAAAGCAAAACTTCCCGAATATTCGACATTTTTGGAAGCAAAAAAAAAATGTTGTTGTTTACACTTTAATATGCAATAACTAAGTGGAAATAAATGACAGATATGTAAAAACAAGTAAGAGTGCTATATTCGGCTGTGCCGAATCTTATATACCCTTCACCAAATTATACTTCAAAATTTTAAATATTTTACGGTAAACAAAATTTAATTTTTTTTCCAGTTGTTTTTTTCATTTTTTGGAAAAATTTTTTTTTTCGATTATTTAAATTTTTTTTTTTTTTTTAAATTTTAAAATTTTTTTTGTTTTTTAAATTTTTTTTTTGTGAAAAAAAAAATTCGGGTTAACATTTTTTTTCCGATTTTGACCCATTGTAGGTCCAACTTACTATGGGCTTATATACGTCGTTGCAAATGTCTTTGAAATATCTATCATTAGATATCCATATTGTCTATATTAATGTCTTAGTAATCCAGATATAGGTCAAAAATAGGTCAAAAATCGAGGTTGTCTTGGTTTTTTCCTCATATCTCAGCCATTTGTGGACCGATTTTGCTGATTTTAAATAGCAAAATTCTCGAAAGCATGTCTGACAGAATTATTGAAGATTTGGATCCAGAAGATATCTGGGGTCTTCAGAAAATTGATTTCAACAGACAGACAGTCGGACATGGCTTAATCGACTCCGCTATCTACAAGGATCCAGAATATATATACTTTATAGGGTCGGAAATTAAAAATGTAGAAATTACAAACGGAATGACAAACTTATATATACCCTTCTCACGAAGGTGAAGGGTATAATAAAATTGAAATACACCCAATAGTTTTTTTTTGCAAATTATTATAATAAAAAAACTTATTTATATGGCTTAAGGCTTTGAAATGAAAAAAAATATAGAAATTCTTTTAGCACTATGTTTAGTGCAAAATATAGGCTTTGTCGATTAGTAGTTTTCAATATATTAGCAATAAATATGGTATCTCGAACGTGACAAAAAATTGCGAACACCTGTAAAAATAATGCCAAAATTAGCGAATTGGAATATAATTTATTAAAAAATAATTAAATCGAAATATCAATTGTGAGTTGTCCTGTTGAAATTATCTCATTGGTTTTTCTTTTCCAGCCTTTTCCGCCATGTTTGTAATACCGATTAACCAGGAAATTCAACTCAAAATTTCATAAACTACAAAAAAAACTTCATAATTTATGTTTAAAAATTATTATTTTTCAATGAATACACTATTTGAGCCACTTTTAAGCAATAATTGTCTAAATCCCGGAGCCACGTAATAGTTGTATATTGAAAGCAAAACATCAAAAAATTTCAAAACTTTGAAAAAAAATACACTTACTGTCACGATATACAGTATTTTTTTTAGTTAAAGCATCTACATTTTGATTTGAATAAAAATTTTCAGCCACCTTATTAGAACAATCACGGAGTACTGATAACGAATGATTTGAATTGATCTTTGTTCAGCCTCTTTGAATTTTTTGTAATAATTTGTTGTTGACAGAAAGAATTCATAAGATTATGATTAATATATGTACTTTAAATAAAAATTTTACATATTTTTGGTAAAAAAAAAAAAATTTCAAAATTGTTTTTTTTTAATTTAAAAAAAATATTTTTTTTTTCAATTTTTAGTGAAAAAAATGTATGACAAAAAAATTTTTGTGAAAAAAAATTCGGGTTAAAAAATATTTTTCCGGATTTTGACCCATTCCGGCCAAAAATCCATAACTTCTTTATTCTTCATAAAAATGTTTGAAATCTGGTATTTGTATTACGAATAACATAACCGATCGATCGATTAATATTTCGATGGCCAAAAAAGCATGGAAGTGGCTGAAATTTTGTCCAAAAATAAAGAATAAAATATGTGATCAGAGAAAAAATTGGCCATTAAAATTTCGGATTACATATACAGGGTTTGGCCAAACAATAATGGATGTTTTGAAAGTATCGAACAAATTAGGTTATTCATGTAAATGTCTGAAATTTAGTCCAAAAATGAAGAATAGCATAAGTGATTGAAAAAAATGGTCGTAAAAATTTCGGAATACATATACAGGGTTTTGCCAAACAATCATGAACGTTTTAAAATTATCGGAAAAGTTAGATTATTCATGTAAAATTTAAAATTTCGTGTACATTTAAGAAAAACACACTTGATCCATCGCAAAAAAATATTTGAAATTACATAAAGCATCGACAAAAGTAAGTAATTTTTGTAAATGGCTTCAATTAGGTTTATAATTAAAAATAACATAAATTATGCATTGAAAAAATTTCGACATACAAATATATGGTTTGGTCAAATCAACATAGACGTAAATACCACTCAAACTTACATAATTTTTGAAATTGACCAAAAAAATACAAAAAAAGTGTGTAAAATATGAAGGGACTGAAATCGTTCTGGTTATTAGAATGGCAGATAATTGCAGCTGAAATTTATACATCTTACACTTGATACTTTACAGTATTAGATGTAATTTACACTTAACCTCTAATAGCCCCTTTTAATTTGCTCTGGCCTTTCAAACTTTTTTTTAATTTAGTTTCTATAGATTTAAAACTAGTTCCTAATCACTTCACTTTTATATAAAAAGAACACGGAAAAACTCCTTAACAACTACGTGGAATGGTTAACTGTTAACTGTTTTATAAAAACTTGAGCTAATTTGCAAAAAAAAAAAAACTTTAAAGAAAAAAGCACAGGCTACTTCGATTCAAAAGTAAAAAAAATTAAATTTTTCTAATATTAAAATGACAAGAAAAAACCTTTGTCTTTACAGCACTATAAATAACCATATAGTTACTTTATAGCCAAAATAATTATGATACTGTATATTCTGAAGTGTTAAGAAAAATTAACCATCAAAATATTATAAAAATTAAAAAAACAAAAAAAACATTTTTGGCCGGAATTTACCACCGCATCGCAATAAAATTAGGTGCCATGACTTCTGTATATATGAAACCTTTTTTGTATTGAATTTTATTTGAATACCAAAATTTTTAAGATTTTTTTCCTTATTTCTCAGCCCTTTGTATGCCGATTTTCTCGATTTTAAATAGCAACCGAACCAGGTCTATCTATAGCGGATATATTGATGTATGAATCTTTTATATAAGTTACTTGGGTGCTACGGAAAGTTAATTTCAACATACAGACGGACATTGTTATATCGATAATCCTGAAATGATGGGGTCGCTACTTGCTACTCTTGGTGAAGGGTATAAATATAATTTGTTAACGAAAATATTTATTTTCGGTAATGGTGGACCTTTCTGTGCAATATCTATAATTAAAAGCTTTCACTATAAATATTTTTCGAAATATCTGTATAGTTTTATTAAAGAAAAAGGTTTTTTTGAAAAAAAAATTTTGTACAGAAAAAAAAATTAATTGAAACTTACAGTGACTCACAGCTTATTTGATGCAGGTAAAATTATTTTAGAAAATCGAAAGTATTCAATGTTCATTCAATTTATCAATCAAATTTTATATAAAATATAATGATATATGTCCTGTTATAATGCTGAGGAAGAAAAAATAACAAAAACAAATCTAATTGAAGAAATATTAATGAAAAAAAAATATTTCTCGTTAAAATAAACTCACAGCTTAAATGATTCAGTATATTTTATACATTCTCTGATAATGAATTAACTGTGCAAAGCATTTTTTTCTGTTTAGGCGCTAAGCTAAGGTCATTTTTAAAGAATTTTTATAAAAAGAAGTTGAAAAGATTTTAAATTTTAAAAATGAGAAAACAAACTTCAGTTGAGAAAAGAAAAGACGCTATTCGTCATTCGAAACAGTGCAAAATCCAACGATAAATTTTTTAAATTGTTGCAATTAGTTCCTCAACTGTCCAGCACATTATAGAAAGGTTTCGCAACGAAAATAGAATAGACGATAAGGGATCTGCGCCAAATACACTATTTAATAATGCAGATAAGATATGGATTGTCCGTAAAGTTAAAGAAAAACCCAATTTAAGTGCTCCAAAGTTGAAAAATTAAGTTGAAAAATATTTAAGTTTGACGGGTTCTGAGCGAGGCAAATTTTGATGAAAGGACTGCCCGAAATAAGCCGTTTATAAATACTGTTAATAGAAGACGAAGAATCGAGTTTTGTCGACAACATTTGCACAACTACATTTCATTCAGGAAGACCGTTATTTATGGATTTCTCCAAACACAAGACTTCCTATCAGACCTGACCTGCTTTCAATTAATTTTTTTTCTGTACAAAAATTTTTCCAATTAATTTTTTTTCTGTACAAAAATTTTTGTTAAAAAAAAGCTTTTTAGTAAAACTATTAAAATAACTAAAAAAAATCTATTTTTAACAAACCAAAATTTCTTATTCTTTTCAAATTATTTTTATAACATAAGCTTTGAACACAAAAGAATATTTTCTTACAAAAAAAAATTTATTTTCATTTAAGTTAAAGGGTACCTTCAATTCGTTACCACCTTATAAATCAGTTTAACAATCTTACTTGTTTATTTATAACTTAATACTTTTCTCTCTTAAATTACTATAATTATTTCGCAATGGATTTATTATAAGGATACAAAAATAATTCAAGGTAATTCTACAAAATGGACAGCTTAATAATGTAAGAAAATACAAATTAAAACCATTATCTTGTTTCTTTTCTACATATTTATTAAATAAGTTTTGAAACTAAAATTTACCTTTGAAAAAGTTAAGAAAAAATGGTCTAAATTTTTTTTTCCAACATAAAGATTTAAGCCCAACAAATAACAAAAAATTCAATGTAATAATTGTCAGTTGTGTTGACATAATCTTCCTTTAGCATTTTAACATAAAAAAACAACGAAAATAGAAATAAAATATAATAATAATAAAAGAAAAGTAGCGAGCAGTCATTCAGACAGACAGACACACATAGTGTATCACTTGTTGTCGGCCTTGATTGTAATGAAGGTGAGTGATACTTTCATTTTTTGTTTCCCTTCTGCAATATAATTTCTTTTAGAGAAAACGTGTAACAAACAAAAAAAAAACACAGAAAATTATACGAGTTTAAGTGTTCATTCGCCATGACAAGAAGTATCTTTTACAATCAATATTTTATTGTCAAACTGACATTGAGAGAACTAGACAAATGTTAATGGTGCTGAATGAAGGAATTTAATTTCATTAAAGTATATACTTACTTTCATCGAATCAATTTAGTGTTTTAAAAGATTATTGTAAAATATTCTTAAAAGTTGACAAAATAAATGGTCATAGTTAGTGTTAGTTAGCAAAGAAAATAATACTATTTATAGCAATTCTTATTGAAATTTAATAAGTAGTAAAAGTGAAAAGAAAATAAATGTGCAAAAGTTTTAAGAATGTTTAACAGTCACTTGAATTTAAAAGTTAAGTTTTTTTATTACTTACTTATTTAGGTAATGGCTAATTTCATTATAATTGGATTTTAGTCCATTAAAGTAATTTAATATACTGATGTTAGTTAATAGATTTCCAGCAAAAACTTGCTAAGGAGATTCCATCTACATTACTAAGAAGTTGCTTATAATCTGATAAAAGAAAGTATTAATTTATTTATTATATTCAAGAGTGTATTCAACTTCCAACTCATTAAAATATGTAATATTTAAATAAGCTTATTATGTTAAACTTTTAGCTGCCATAACAGACATTCAATATAATTCTCATTTAGTTAAGAAAATTTTACATATAAGCACTAAGTGAAGTGCAATGCTTTTTTTTAATTGACCTCATTTATAGGGGAATATTTAGCAATATACATCAGTGTTGTCAGACAAATTTTACTTCAAGTCCCCAGTCTAAAAATGGAAATTCCCAATAAATGTCTATTTCAAAATTCAAAATCCCAATTTTGTCCCTTACTTTTTTTTAATTCATCCTAAAAACAATAAATGAGAAACGCTGAAATCTTTTACGGTCTATTTTACAAAAAGTAGCTTCATATTTATTGATATATAGCAGCTGAAATCATTTCCGAAGTGTTAGTTAGATAAGTTCAGTTTTGACGACCTGTTGCTCATATTATATTTAAACAAGATGGTTACTAAATCAATTTGGATCATCCTTAATAATTTCAGAAATGTCAGTTACCAATTTTTTGCCATTTACATTTTTTAAACATTTGAAACATTTTACAGTCATTAAGTTTGATAGATTTTTTGTATGAATTCTTAATTGAACCACATTTTGGTTCATAAATTCTAAAGAAATCAACTGTTGTCATCACACGAATATTAAATTGACCGATAACTTAAATTTTTTATAAAAAATCGATCGATAACATTAATTTTCTTTAAAAAATTTACCGATAAATTTTATTTTCTAGAGAAAATTGATCGATAACTTAAATTTTCTACAGATAATTTATCGATATCTTTAGTTTTTTATAGAACATTTATCGATAACTTAAATTTATATAAAAAAGTTATCTATAGCAAACAATTTCTATACAAAATTGATACATAGTTTAGCTGGAAATGGCCGGGATTGAATTAGTGGGCATGGCAGCTTTCTATGGTAACTACTGAATTTCGAATATCTGGAGAACTATAATTGTAAAGTATTTAAACTTTAAATGAATCAATTTCTTATTACTGTACGGAGTTTAGCTGAGAAGATCTGAATTGTAGTAGTGGGCGAGACACCTCCCATACAAAGTCAATCCTTATTTCGAGATATAGGGCTCTTGTTAACAGAGCAAAAAAAAGCAGGGACCGAAACAGTTATAAGAAATATTAAAAAATTTATTTTATAACAGTTATTTTGTGACTTTAAAAATAAAAATCTATCTGAAACAGTTATTTTTCAACGTAAAAATAAAAGTTCGCATGAAACTCTTAAAAAAAAAATTTTAAATAGCCGTCATAAAAAAAAACTCATTTGAGGACTTTTATTTTTTGCGTCAGAAATAAAACACGTTTGATGACTTTTATTTTTCCGTCATAAAATAAATGTCATTTGAAGAGTTTTATTTTTCCCGTCAGAAAATTAAACTCATTTTATGTAAGTTGACACCTAAAGCTTGCCACTGGTTAGATCATTGCAATTTGTAAAGCTCCTTGCAATTGAATAATTTTTCATTAAAATAAAATCAAGTGGGATTTTAATTTGTTATTGCTTGATTCCTATTATCAAATTGTTGTTGTTCTTCTTTTTCTTAAACAAATAAATTACTACAAAACATTATAACAGATAGACTCAATAAAGAAAGATACTGAAAAAAGTGGAAATTAAAAGAAAAGAGTTTTATTTTCTGACGGGAAAAATAAAACTCTTCAAATAACTTTTATTTTATGACGGAAAAAATAAAAGTCCTCAAATGAGTTTTTTTATGACGGCTATTTAAAACTCCTTTTTTAAGTGTTTCATGCGAACTTTTATTTTTACGTTGAAAAATAACTTTTAAATGTGGTGTTGAGATCATTTTTTTAATATCATCATAGATGCTGAAAGAGCAGGAAGTGGTTTAACTAAAAATAGGCTATATCGAAAATTTAAATTATAGCGAACCGAACGTCTTAAGAAAAGTATTTTGTATATTTTCAATGTCAAAAGAACAATAAATCCCGATATTAACTAATTGTATTCATTTAATTTTTTATAAAACTCTTTTATATTTTTTTATTTTACAACGATAGGTGTAGCAATAAAAATCACCATCACTAGTTCATTATACTCATAAAATATCAAAATATGCTGACAAATTATAATTTACCCAAAACAAAGTTAATCTAATACATAAGTATGTATTTACAAAATACCGGTAGTAAAGTTTTTAAACCCTTATCCGAATTCAAGAAAAAATTATGCTTGCTAACAAAAATCCAGCAAAAATGATAAAGTGTTTTGTAAATATTCATAATCTCTGCATGATTTAATTTGAAAACAACCTTCTAAAATTTTCTTCCTTAAAAAAACAGGTGGGTTTCTATATTATCCTAAATAAACTAAACAACCCAAAAAAGAAATTCCTGGAAGAAAAACCTAACCACAAACCTTTACACCACCTTTCCAAACAATTAAGAGTCGATAAAATTTACTTCATTTTTTATTTACTTTAAATGAAAGAAAGTAAAAGTTATCCAAAAACAAAATAAATAAAATATGCATGACCCCACATAAATAAATAAAAAAATGCCATTAAATAAGCTAAATAAGCCGTATATCTCAATTATTCACTTCATTAGCTGCTCTAAATAAAACCGAAAATTTCAAAAATTCCCTTTTAAGACTGCTATTGTTATTTTTTGTTTGTATTTATTCATTTATTTATTTTGCAATACTCAATTTAAATTAAAAGATAACAATTAAGAGATTAAAAATAATAATTCACTTATAATTCTACTTGCTGCTTTTCTCGGTAATTCTTTATTTATTTCTTTTTGTTCACCTTTAATGGCAGACTATAATTTTTATTACCGTATCTTTTGTTGGAAAAAACCAAATTCTTTTCTTTATTTCTGCATTATAATTTTACCTTTAATGTTATTTTTAAATTAGTATCACCTTCATACTCCCAACTGACAATAAGCGAATAAAATAAAACTAAAAAAAAACAAGAAATAATATTAAAAAAAAGACACGCAGAAAAAATAACGAATGTACTTTCGTAGTATTTGATTACTTTTATTATGTTTTATTTCACTTTCTCTGCGCACTTGTTGGTTTGTCCTCTCGGTTCTTTTTTTTAACCTAATTTTTATGAAGGAAACACAAATACCAACATGGTCACACTCTTACATTTACAAACAAATGCAAACACAAATACCCATGCACACGTAATAACCCTGACAACATTTGCTATCGTAGAAGTTTCTTCCACGTTACTTTATAATGCTTAACTCCATCGCGGTTGAAATCGTCTTCTGATAGAAGAAAAATTGTGCAACTACAGTCATACATGTATACTTTTTAGTGACTTCTTGAAGTAACGAATACGACCCCTCTGGACGTGTTTTAAAAACGTGTCGACATGGGAATTATTTCACATCTGGTAGAGTCGAAAAAGTGTCTTCTAAAAGCAACCTATATGTTACTTCTGGAAGTTACGAAAACATGGTTCCGAGGAACAGATTTTCCACTCAAATTATTGTGTGAATGACTTAAAAATTTGGGATTTGCAATAGATGGCGTATCCTTTGAATGCGGCTTTTGTTTTAATAACTTTTATGTCAGTTTGAAGGCTACATATCTGTAATTTATTCTCACTTAGTTATTCAATATTATAGTGTAAACAACAAAGTTTTTTTCTTTGCTTCGAAAATGTCGAATTTTGTGATAACTTCTTCAATTTGGCAAAAAAAAGTGCCGCTGAAGCACATCTATAGCTCACCAAAGCTTATGGTGAATGTCTTATATCCGTTTCAATGTAAGAGAGATGGTTTGTTCGGTTTAGAAGTGATGATTTTGACACGGAAGACAAAGATCGCCCAGGCCAGCCAAAAAAGTTTGAAGACCAAGAATTAGAGAATTAGAGGAACTAATCCATGAAGATTGTTGTCAAACTCAACAAGAGCTTACAAAATCATTGGTAGCGGGCGAGAACTACTCAAGCAACAATATCAAAACATTTGCGAGCTCCAGGATTCATCCAAAAGCAGAGAAATTCGGTATCATAAGAATTGAAGCCGAGATACCTTGAAATATGATTTTGCATGTCCGAAATGATGATTGAACGGCATAAAAGAAAAGCATTTTTGCACTGTACAATTACTTGGGATGAAAAATGGATCCATTACGATAGCCCGAAGCGTAAGAGATCGTAAGTGAATCCCGGCCAACCAGACGAATCGATGAAAAACGCTCTGGGATACGCTTCTCTTCAGAACTGAGATTCGTTCTTGTCCTCATAAGCAGTTCCTTTGGCTCCAAAACCATATGTTGCCGGAAGAATGGTAAAAGATCATAGCTAACAATGGGCAATACTTTAAATAAATGTTGAAAATTTCGCATGTTTACAATACAATAAACTTTCCTATAACACTGTGCAACAAATGAAGACTTTTGGAAAAACAATCATGACACTATATGTCCGATTCTAATACCAAAGGTTTTAGCTGTTGGCCAAAAACCAGAGACATAACTGTTATAAGAAATATCTAAAAAAAATTAGCATAACTGTTATATTGTAGAAATAAATTTTTGTTTCTTTAAATAATAGTTATTCTCAGTGAAAATAAGTTTTGCTTTTCAATAAGTGTTATTCATAATAAATATTTTTTTACGTTACTTATAACTTTTATTTTCGATTTATATTTTTTTACGTTCCTAATAAGAGTTATTTATAATAAATATTATTTTTCGTTACTCATAGCTTTTATTTTCGATTTAACTTCACCTGAAGTATCTCCACTTCAACCAATATCCGATTTTCTGATTGACGAATCGACGAATCTAAATACGTCATCGTTGTTCGGAACATCAATTAGAGAACTTGAAGAAGATTTATCTTCAGAAGATGACAAAGGCAATACATCGCGAGAGTTATTAGCAGCTATAGATGAAATAGAGAGCTTTAAACCTATGAGACTGGACGTAGAAGCCGATTTGTTGCAATATTAGGAAGAGAAAAAATTTTTTTAAATAAATTGGTTCATATTGTCTATGCACTGCCGGCTAAACGGCTTTCTGTTGATAGAGCATTTTTTGCTTTCCGTATTTTGTTGACTGAGAAAAGGTGCAACTTGGCGGACAATGCGTTTGCTAAAACATTGATTGTGAAACAAAATTCTTCATAATTAAAAAACACACAATAAAAAACATCAATCTCATACCAAGCTTATTTTTTGCGACTTTAAATTCAATGTATGTACAAATAAAATGCAATCAAGGTGGCGAAAGAAACTTCTTTTGAGTTATGAGCAACGAAAAAAATATATTCTTTAGAATAACTCTTATTAGGCAACTTAAAAACATACAAATTGAAGAAAAAAAAGTTATGAGCAACGTAAAAAAATATATATTATGAATAACACTTATTAGGCAACGTAAAAAAATATAAATCGAAAATAAAAGTTATGAGCAACGAAAAAAAATATTTATTATGAATAACTCTTATTTGAAAACTTAAAAATTATTCATTGATTTATGCCTAACCTTTTCAGTCTAAAAAAATTTAATAACAGTTATTTTTGGTCTCTGCCAAAAACTGATGACACCTCTTTTTGAGGGCCCACTGATTTTCAGAATTTTTGGTATAGAGTTTTACTCCCCTTTGGTAGTAGAATCGGACTTATACTGTCAAGGCCGTGTGTGTTTTTTTCACAGATGCACTGTGTTATTAGTACCGCTATCATTTACTTATAAATCAAAATTCCATAACAAATACATAAACAAACAAATTCACTAAATTAAATAACAATGTTAACATATTTCACTGTTCTTAACTTTAGAAAAGCTTTAACCTATTTTTAGTAAAACTACACAAATACTTTTTAACGCACTGTGGTTCCAAATTAAAATCTAGGTGGATAAAATTATGAAAATCGGTATCTTCAGAATTGGGAAAAACTAAGTTTTTTCGGAAGCTGACAATCTGCTCTCCTCCAATACAAATGGGGTTTTCAATTGGACATTTCGTATTCTCGACAGAAGCGCCAGAAGTTCAACAAATTTTGAATCATATTTTCGTTAATTTTTTTTTAATATTTTACTGCTTTACTAAATTAGATATATCTCAATGGTTTTACCATATAGAAATTCATACTTCAAAACATAGATAAACATTGATATTGGCTTTTATTAAATGTATATCTTATATTTATGGGCCTCTCCATTTTCCTGTTATAGTCCTTTAAACTTGGTTCTCAAATATACTGATATTTTTTTTTCTAAGTATGTTATATAGCTTGCCAAAAAAAATACCGTCGAAGCCCGTCCAATGACTATATACATCATTTAAAGAAACTTCTGGGGAATGTCTTTATAACAAAAATTGTAGCCGCCAGCACCCGCCGAAATACTTTTTATTTTAATTTTTACGGAATGGAATTTTTAGAAATATTTCTTTATTTATTATTGATTTTGATATATCTAGACCCTACTGTAACTTGAAAAAAAGTTTATATTGATCTTTTAAAGATTTTTTTCGGAATCGGAGATACCAATTCTATATAAAAAGAGCGCCAAAAAATTTAAAAAAAAAGAAATTATAAAAAAAACTATAGCAACCGCTACACTGAGGAACATTAAAGGCTTGCTCTCGTAATATCAACTAAATATCATCTAGTAATAGCATCTGGTAAAATGTAACGAGAAAGTTACATTTAAGGGTGCCCGATAGACTAGACGATAGGGTGCTCGACTATCAATCTGACGGTTGCGGGTTCTATTCTCGCCAGAGACTCTGGGTGTACCTGTACACAACCAAATTGCTTCGTAGTTTGTGTTTGTTCAAAAAAGAAGTGAAATATTGTGCATGAGTGTTTTTTGCTTTTGTATAACTGTTTCTTTTATTCTAGAAACTTCTGGTAGTAATGAATAAGTAACAAACGGCAGATCAGTATACGATACCAATGTATTTTGTTGTTGCAAAATTCACTAAAATCATCGTTTGTCACAAAGATTTTCCTGCAAAATGCTGGCAGGGAAAATTCATGTAATTTTTACTATTGCACAGTGGAAGATGTAGTAAATTACACCATTTCTGAATAATTTTTTATCTTTCAAATAAATGTTGTATGATTTCGATTTCGTGAATCAAATTTGATCACAGAAAATAAATGTGTCCTACATACAAAATATATATATTTTTTAAACTTAGTGAAAAAAAAATGTACAAAAAAAAAAAATTGTTTTTCTTAAAAAAAAAATCGGGTTAAAAAATATTTTTTCCGATTTAGACCCATGGTGAAGGGTATAAAAATACTGCAAAACTAACCAATTTAGGGAGGAAACATACATTTTCGAAAAGGCATCGGACGTTACCCGTCGCAAATTTTTTGAAACTTGGTTTATAAGGACTGAGATTAAAAAAATCTTAACATACATACATACATATATGTTAATAAAAATGAAACCACTAAACTTACAGTTTTGATTTTTTTTATTTGATTGAAATTATTATAACAATTTACAAAAAATATTATTTTTATAGTTCTAATCAATAGAGATGCATTTATTAACCTTTTCCAGAAACCCTTCCATTAAGGTTTTTATAGGTTCTGTCACTTTGTTCGAACACCTAGTCCATCTCCGTTTAAAATCTACCTTCAATTCTCATTTAACATGAGCCCAATATCTCTCTACTGGCCTTAGCTCAAGACATTGGTACAAATATCACATTATTGTTCTTGTACCACTCAAGACCTTGCGTGGCCAAAATTTATGTTAAGAAGTCTTTCTGCTTTTGGGTTCTAAACTTTTCTACAACATTTCCTTGAGCATCAGCAACATAAAAATATTCAGCCGGAAGCTGCGAAAAAATATCCAGAAAAATCCATTACGCAGCAGGTATAGTTTTTTTTTTATAAAACTTGACTTTAATTTCCGTGCTCTGTCCTTGGCCTCTATATTTATAGCAGAGTTCCTGTCAGGAACTTTTCCTACCAAATAGTCATAGTACTGAGCTAACCGGATGTTTTGAATGCTTTCTATTTATTGGTTTTAGAAACATTCTAAATTAACCAGGTTTTCTATCAACGGAAAAGTTCTCCCGATACTCTTTAATAACATTGGAATCAGTTTGACGGTAGACTTTTGATTTGTTTGGCCAACTTTTTGTGGGATCAAGTTGGGTTTTGTAGAAAATATTTAATAATTTTAGTACGCACTTTTTTCTCGTCACTCATTTTAATCAGATTAACAACAAATGAACATAATTGACATTAAAAATAATAACATAACAAAGGTAACTCAAAAAAAAATCAAATAATACTTGTGTTAAAAGTTTTAATGAAAAACGTGTGTTAAGGTTTCTTCGATCTCAGTCCTTAGGTAGAAATTTCGAATTGTTTCCTACATAGAAAGCTTCTAAACCACTGTACGTAGGAAAAACTGTAAGTATTTCCTATCTGTAGGGACTGCAATAAAACAGAATTCCTATAATATTTTTGGTGAAGTTTAGTGTAATTAGTAAATTTTGTTTAATTTTTTATTTTGTTTCCATGTAGAAATGGTGTTTATGTGCGATATACGTGCGGTTGTAGATACTATCACGGACTTGCAAATAAAACAATAAAATATAATAAAAATATAATACAAGCATAAGTATAAGCAACAACAAAAACAATAAGAAAAATTAATATTATAACATTATCTAAACAACGAAACAAGTCGGCATCAAGAATAACAACGTTTTTTTTTAATTTTTCTCTACTTTTTTTCTGCTCTCTTCTTTTTTCTGCAATTTTCATTTTGTATTACAACTATGGACTGGTTGTTACACCGTTATAGAATTCTGCTTCGTTGGGTCTGTTAATTTATATCTTTTATAGTATTGCGGCATTGACGCAACTATTTTTATACAGCATTGGAGGCAGTTACATTAGTGAAAGTGTAAGTATTATTATGTGTTTTCATTTTGTATAATGCGAATAAGTATGTATGTATGTGAGTTTAAATTAAAGTGAAATATTTCAGAAAAAGGATGTGGTAAGATAGTTTTTAAATCAGGGGTCAACTGTTATTCAATATTATTAAACAAATAATAAGAATACTGTCCAACAGCAATAGCGACCCTATAAGATCTTCCACAAAAATGCTTCCCATAAAATTCCATTATATAACTCTGACAATAAGAATTCTCTCAGACATTAACTTACAAGACTATTTTCATTTAGTAAAATGTTTCCTCCGATCAAAAAATTAAAACTTTGACCCACTGTAAAAAAAAACTCAGACCAGCTGGACTATAAGTTTAGGCTACAAAAAATGATCTACTCAACATGAAAAAGTGCAATATTTTTGAAGGACGGAGTTTTAAAGTGACATATTTTTGAATCTAATTGAGATATTGACTTGAAATTTTTTTTGTAAGACCAAAAATTAACTTATCTAGACAAAACAAGTAAGAAAGTATGGTCGGTCAAGCCCGACCATATAATACCCTACACCAAGTAAATGAGTAAAAATATTTTTCTTTTAAAATATCAATAATTTATATTTTTGAGTGATTTTCGGAAGTGGGCTTTTATGGGAGCTATGACCAATTATGGACCGATCACCATAAAATTAGGTCGTGTTATGTATGTCTATATTAAAGTTAACTATGTTGAATTTTGTGTGTATACCAACATTTTTAAGCGATTTATGCACGTTAAAGTGATTTTTGGAAGCGGGTCTATGTGGGAGCTATGACTAATTATGGACCGATCGTAACAAAATTTGGTGACATGAATTTTGTATATATAAAACTTATTTGGAGCGAAATTTGTGTAGATACATAGATAAATTAAACTTTTATGACCGATAAAGTCCAATTTCGAGGGGACATTTGTATGGGGGCTAGGTGAAATAATGGACCGATTTCAGCCAGTTTCAATAGGCTTCGTCCTTGGGCCGAAAAAGTAATATGTACCAAATTTGATCGAAATATCTTCAAAATTGCGACCTGTACTCTGCGCACAAGGTTTACATGGACAGCCAGCCAGCCGGCCAACCAGACGAACGGACGGACGGACGGACATCGTTTAATCGACTCAGAAAGTGATTCTAAGTCGATCGGTATACTTTAAGGTGGGTGTTAAACTAATATTTTTGGGCGTTACAAACATCTGCACAAACGCATAATACCCTCCCCACTATGGTGGTGTAGGGTATAAAAATATAGCTCGGAAAAAATATGGATCAAATTGTTCCTAATATTTGCAATCCTATTAAAATTTTGATATAAATTTTAGTTTTAGAAACTCAATGAATATGTAATATGTAATAAAATCTTTATTTATTAAAGAAACTCAATGAAATTTTCAGCGTTTTTTAAGTTTCTCATTCTAAATAACAAGTTGAAAAAAAAACTTGTCAAAAGGTCAAAGGGAATCCCGCAATTCCTAAAAATTGGAGCAAAAATCCCAAAAATGCTATTTTTTACAATTTTGTCTATAGGGTCCACATTTCCTTCGGGGCTGGGAAAATACTTTAGGGATAAATAGGGAAACCATCAGGGTTTCCAAAACTGCTTTCCGTTTTCTGATCCCAGCTTTGGGATTTTAGAACATGTGGCCCAAAGTTGAAATTTTGATAAAAAATAGGTCAATTTCCAAAGGGCGTAGGGCCGACATGTTCCAAAAATAGGACATGTTTTTTATACAAAAATGTTCTCCGCAAAGAAACTTTATAGAAAAACATAAAATTGTTATATGTTCTTAAAGAAAGTTGTTTTTTAATAAAAAAAAGAGTTATGTCACCTTTTTGTCCAAAAAACAGCAAAAATATAATATTTTTGGAATTTTTAAATTGAAAATCTGTTATTTTTGGATTCGTAATTGACATTGCTCTGAAATCTTTTGTATGTTGCTGGTAATTTAGTTGTCTAACTAACAAAAAAAAATTGGAGTCCATTCGGTCCAAAAGTGCGCCCTATATTTTTAAAAAAGCTAGGAAATTATAAGAGATAAATAGCACACGCAAGCATCTTTTTTCAAGATCTAGCCGAGCGCTTTCCAAAAATATAAAAAATGGCACGTGTTTACAAATTTTACATGTCGAAGGTACCCTACTTTGAGCCCCCATAGCGCCGCCCCTGGAATAATTGTAGGGCCCATTTTAATAACTTAAACTCGAATACTCCTTGGCTACATCCAACTCAAATTTTATCGCGATCGGACCAGCCGTTTAGAAATGCCAGATTTATATCCAAAAAATTTCGATTCTGCCCCACTGTGCAGTGTAATGAAAGTGGTCACATTTCAGGAAGTCTAAAATAAAAACTCAAACTAATTTTACAAAACCGTTTAAAGTTTACATTGATCTAATGATCTACTTTAATTTTTAATTAAAATCTTTTAAACTGAAATGTTTTATTATAATTTTAAAACAAATTTTAATATTTTTCTACAACATACTCGCTGTACTTATTTAATTTGCTTAATTCATTCCTACTATGTTAAAACTTCTCATATATGTACATTATTATATCAAATTCTTGCTTAAATTTAATAACATTTGAATACATACCTAACTTTAATTACAACTTTAATCATGACATTCTCACGTATGTATACTTTACAATCATATGAATATACATTGTTTTTCCAAAAAAATAAAAAACACACACATACACTCAACTTTTGTTTCCGTTACTCGACCTTGATTTTTAAAACTAAAAAACCCTTATGACAACTACATCCCTGTAGCAAAAAAAAAAATAACAATAACAACAAAAAACGTAAAACAAAGGAAGAAGCACCAACTCAAGATGAAGAGCACATAACATTCACTTACTCTCCAACACACCAAGCAAGAAAAACAAAAAAAAGAGCACATAACGGAATTAAAACAATTACATTTACTCTTGTATACTTAAGCTAAAAACGTGATTTTTCTTCTAGTACTTCTGCATGACAATATTTTAATTACTCTACAGCAGCAGTAGCAGCAACAACTGCACATACACACACAGTGCTAAAACATATCAGAATGAAAATGAAATGACAGAAATAACAACAACTAAAAATCAGATACATTTTCCTTATGGTGTGAACATTACCTGAATGAGTTGCACACGAGCACTCAATTAGGGAGCATCAGAAAAATTATTAGAATTACACAGGTCAACAAATTAGAGACTTTTTAAACCTCTATACAATTTTGATGTATTGTGGTTAGGGGTTTTAATTTCCAAACCTTTTTTGATTCCCAGGAATCGGTAGCATTTTTCTCTACATTTCTCTATAAACTGCGGATATACAAAATTATTTCGATAAAAATATTAAAGCATTACAATAATTGAAGGGCTTGCTGCGTAACTTGATAAGACAGGTCAGAAACGCCTGCTTGCAACATTCATCTTGTTTATAAACATTTCCATCAGTAGAAACTTCTACTTGTCAACAATGTTTATAACACGCCTTTTTTAACATTGTATATAATTATGACAATAACTGTTAAAGCTTCTAAAATTAACATTAAAGTTATTAAAAGCTCTAGGTGATCATTATGGAAATATAACATTCTAGTTTTTTTCGTTAAATCAGAAGATGGCGCTGTGTATATAAATGATACCATAAAGTTACAGAGCAATCAGTAATATGGATGTAGCAATCAGTAATATGTGTACTTTCCCGTCAATGATGACGGAAATCGTTACGATCGTTATGGATTATTTAAGCAAATCCGCTTCATGGTATGGTAGACATATTTAAAAGGACTCTGAAGGAATATTTATGAAAAGTGGTCAGTGCACACCAAAAGGACACCTTCAAAAAATGTATTCGGAACTGAGCTAAGATTACCTGGCTATTTAGAATTTAGTATTAACGAACTTCATGAATTCTTACGCAGTCGAATTAAAATTAAGAAATTAAACGATGCACATTGGTATAGAAAATAAATGTGTAATTTCCAAACGGTTAGTCAATATGAAATTAAATTTCATACGCGCAAAGAAGAGGTGTTGTCGAGTTCCGAGGGCCCAGCAATGGCGCGGCCAGGGGTCTCAAAAGTAGGACACCTTGTGTATGTTAAATTTTAAAATTATCATATTTCTTCGTCTGTGTTCCGTTTGTCCTCGTCGAGCACTACAAAAAACCTAGCTATCAATTATCTATTGGGAGGATCCATGTGAAAGCTGCTGTCCGCTCGTATTTACCATTTCCGATTTTAATGAAATTTACCACATTCCATTCCATTTCAAAAATATCACGATTTGAAAAATTTGTTAAAATTATATACACATACTTGCCCATAACTTTGAAACTGTCAAATTGTTTACTAACGGTATGTCACGTACGATATTAAATTTTATTTATTATAAAATCATCCAAAGATTGTTTTTATTTAAATATGATGGATTGTAAAGGAAAAATATGTCGTTTAATGTATGAAATTAAAAGAAAACAAAACGCCTCTCACGATTCGAATATTTTCGCATATTTCTACATGTACCTCCGTTTTATGTCACGTACGATATACCCTTATTTCGCTCAATATTATGGACAACAATATTTCGAAAGAACTTTTTATTATTTTAAAATATAGTACCCTCTGAATGGAACATAAGGACCTAATTATTTTTCAGATACTCATTTCTTTGCAAAATCTATTCCACTCTATAGGCGTACAAATGTCATGTACGTTGATATGGAATTGCCCATATGTTGTGGTAAATTCCATTAAAATCGGACTTGTTGCACTCCATTTGATTTTGCTGAAGGAAAATCTGAATTAGTATTAAGATTATATTCGTCTAACTGAACTGGAATGTAGACAATTGGCAACAATATGCATTTTGAGAAAAAAAACTATTTTTTTTTCCTCATAGTAAGAATTGTGCTAAATTTCCCAATCATTGATAAATTCACTGACATTTATAGTTTGGGGGATAAACTAGTTCCTATGCGCATTTCACTGGTTGCTTAGATCATCAGGAAACCTTTTCTAAAAAGCCTTTAGAAAATCTAGAGATATTATACAAATCAAGCCATAGAGTGAATGAGAATTACAGACACTCAAGCTTTATTTGTAAAAATATCAAAGCTTAAACAAAACTCCAACAAAAACAAAATAAAAACAACTTGCTTTATTAAATAAAGAGAGCTGCCAGTTTAGTCTTGATGCACGGGCACCTGCAAATTTTTCAAGAGTTATACGGGCATACAAAATTAATATCATAGTAAGAATTGTGCTAAATTTCCCAATTATTGATAAAGTAACTGAAATTTTTTCTTTTTAAATTATGGAAAAAATTTCTAAAAAAAAGATGTATACGCAATTTGTACTTTTTGAAAAGCCTATATATTATTACATCAAATGCCTTAAATGAAAAAAAGTTTGAAAATGTTTGATACATCCTATTTTTTATGTAAAATTCAACTTTAGGGCAAAAATTTTCAAATCGCATAGTCGATATCATACTATATTTTGATGGCCCAAAATGTTCTTAATTATTTTGTAGATGGTTCCTATACAAAAATTATTGAATAGATAATTTTCGTAATTGAAAACACATTTTTGTTATCTTTTGTGTTTCAATTACGAAAATTATCTATTCAATAATTTTTGTATTTGAAATTCAACCAATAACGAAAATTGTATATTCAATTGTCAAAATAATCAAATTCGAAACTCAAAATTCAATAGAAAATATCAAGAAATTTTGTTTTTGAGCAAATGAATACTTGATTCAATTATGAAATAATTGAAACCAGTTCAATATGTGATAAATGTTTAAATTGAAATATAATTTTTTCAGTGTAGATATTATAGCCAAAAACCTAAAAAAATCCATTTTTGTGATTTTTAAATTTTTTTGTGGAATTGCGGGATTCCTGATAACAAATTTCAGAATTTGTTTTAGTTTTCCATTTTCAATAGAAAAATCTATATATGTAACTGTAAAATTTCATTAAAAACTAAAAATTTAATTTCTATTTCAAAAATAAAAACCATGAATTTTTTTTATTCACAAAAGTTATATATATTTTTGAAAAATATACAAATCCCCTATCCATTCATGTATAACATCTTACCTTATATTTTTTACGTGGCATATTAATTAGGAAATGCTTAAAATCTCGCAGAGAATTTAATTAAAAAAATTAATTTCTATTTTCCATTAATGTTGAAAAAACCCAAAAGGGAAAAAATCGAAATTTACCATTTTAAGCAATTTGCGAGCAAATTATGGTTTAAGAGTCATGTGGCCTATTGCTTTATATCTTGTTGCATTAATCCAACCACAAAAAAATACTGTTTGTTTGTAAAAGAGTTTTCTAGCTTCCGGACCGATGTGTCATGGGTTAAGGATATCCAAACTGGCTAATCTCCTGTTATATTATTCTTAGATTTAGATTAGATTGAATATTTAGCTTTTCTCCACAAAATTTTGTAGCAGTCTATTACACATATTTCACATAGTTCATATACGTACTTGTCAAAATGTGCTTTCTATTTTCACCTTCATACTCGTATATGGAGTAAGATTAGAGACAAAAATGTACTTTTTCATAATAATTTTTGGTACCAGATAATTTGTTTCACAAAATTTAAAAATAATTTAAGGTGTTGCTTTCTATATCATACCCAAATTGTTTTCAATTCCAGGCTCGAAACTAAAACATTGTTTCCATTAAAAAAATATTCTGCTTGTAGATATGTATTAAGGTCTTACATTTACACTTCTTCCTTTTATAAAATCCCAAAAACCACAAAACATTGAAAAATCTTGTCATGAATCCATTAGAATTTGTTTAATAAATTCCTGAATTGTGTCAATAACAAGTGTACTTTTCCGATTTCAATATGTAATAAGACAAAAATGTACTAGGGGACCAACATTTTCATCCCTGCAGACAACACAAACACACTTGTTACATTTGCTTGATGCCATGGAATTCATTTTATGTTTATGTTCACAAACTGTGAGATTTTTATTTTATACTGGTCGTCTTTTAAACAACACACATACATACATGCTTCTATATCCTTCTTTTCATCCTTAGAAATGTACATTTTTTTTGTTTGTCAAGTTTCCTCTATTTTATCTCTTCATTTTCTTTTTTGCATCTACTTTCACCCACAACCACCCTAACAGAGTGCTGCAGTCGCTGATACGTTGTATGACATCGAGTGGTACAAGTGTGATGTTAAAACTAGAAAAATGATTTTAATGATGTTGCGCCGCTCTCAGAAACCAACAACAATTGCAGTACCATTTTTTACACCATCACTGTCGGCCTTCAGTTCGGTAAGTAGAAGAGTAAATAAAAACTAAACTAAAATGATAATGTTGCTGCCTCTTGCTCCATATTATAATCGTCATCAAGCATCAGTATCAACATCAACAGCATAGACACCATATCACCAGTGTCATCATCCTATCCCATCATATCCTGTCCTTATCACCACCCCTTTCGTGTTGAATGCTGCTGATGGCGACGAAGATGAATATTATAATACTCAGTGGTTTGAATGGCTTTTTCTTTTGTCTAAAGAAATTTATTCCAAGATGTTTTGCTTTATAGTTTTGAATAGAAATGGAAGCCAACTTAACATAAATCTTGAGAATGAAAAGAGTTAATTTTTGGTGAATACAAGAGGGTATTAAAAATTATTTGAAAAGATTAAAATCTAAGAATGCTTTGATTCGAATAACGATTATGGTTTGTGAAGGACACTTATATTTTGATTTAAATGGTACTATGCATAACTAAATATTTATTTTTTATTTAAATAAATTAAATTGACTTAGATTTTAATGAAATATAAGGGAAATGTTTAGATATATTCACAAATAATTCCTTGTTTTAACTCAAATCACTCTTAAACTGATATTTAAAGGCAGGTAATAACACTGTCCAACAAAATTTTTGGCATAGAATAGCGACCCTATAATTCTAAAAGGGCATTTTGTGTAAATCATTTTTGTATAACAAACTTATGTCCAGCTGGTCTGAGTTTTTTTTACAGTGGGTCAAAGTTTTAATTTTTTGATCGAAGAGGATGATCTTAACCCTCTAACTCCTCTCTTTAGGGGTAATTTTGACCCTTTTTTCGAGAAAATCAAAAAAAGTCCTTCCAAAAAGGACATTTATGGATTAAAATATTCCAAGAAAATGTTTTTCATTGGGGGGTCACCAAAGTTGTAAATACAGCTCTTTACTCTTAATTAGAAAAAGTACGCGACACATTGGGTCTCACATTTATATTTTAAATTTCTGCTTATTCGAATCATAAATGGGTTAACACGGTGCTACGATGGAAAAAAACTTGGAAAACGACCTAGCGTGGGTTATAGGGCTTGCTGATTACATTACAACTTGTGTCAGAAAATTTCAAAAACACCCTCAAATTCAGAAGTTATTCTGAAAAAACCGTTTTCAGTGATGTTCGTCAACTTATCGATCTGTAACTCAGTCAGTTTTTGTCCGACTTTAAATTAGTTAACGGGTTTGGAAAGAAAACTGATTACGCTTTAAAATTACGTGCAGTTTTTTATACATTTGTAAGTTATAAGCAGGGAAACCAAAATATGCAAATGCATGTTTTTTCTGGTGAGTCTAATGAGCACATGGATAAGATATTTGCACGTTTCAGAACTATATAAGAATTTTGGAATCGATTTGTTAGTGCATATTTTACCCTTAAATGCATATATTTGTTTTAAGAGCATATTTATGTCATATTTTTGCGTTTTTAGAGCATATTTTACTGTATAATAGCATATTTTGACTTTATAAAAACCAAATTTTGTCTTACTTATTTTTCGCTGTTGTATTACAGGTTTTTACTTCCTTATAAAATAAACACTATTTTAATAATAGCGCCGTTCTAAATGTTAAAGAAATATTGTCTTTTAAATTTGCTCGTAAAACATCAGTTGATGTCGAAAGAACATTTTCTATGTATAAAAATGTTTTCAGATCCAATAGACAACGATTTTTATTTGAAAATTTAAATCAACATTTTGTAATTTATTGCAATAATAACCTTAATTGAAGAAGTGACTTTATATTTATATAAAATATCATAAAAAAATAACTCCCGATGCCTTTTCATAGCTTAAGTTGCTATTGTTTTTATGTTGGATTTATTTTTTGTTATACTTGTTTAAGTTCATGTTATTTTTGTTTATGTTACGTTAATTCACCTTTTTAGAAATGAATTGTATTGATTTTTTTAAATAAAAGTATATTTTTTGGTTAAAAATTATGTAAAAGTTTGTTTTTTTAAGAGCATATTTTTTAAATTTTAAGAGCTTATTTTAAAGTTTTTACTGCATATTTAAAGCGCTTAAAACGGTTTTTTAGAGCATATTTCCGGTTTCCCTAGTTATAAGTATTGTTTTTGTTAAGAATATCTAAAAGAAAAACAAAATTTATCAACTTTTTTGATTTTAGTCGCTTTTCATTGCTTATTTTGATATAAAAGTTTATAAAACTTTATACTAATATATGTTTTATTAGTTCTTAATAAAACATGGTTTTAATTATTCAAATCGAATGAAAACTGTAAAAGTTATTCAACTTTTCATTAACACCTTTTTTAGTATTTTCTCACCCAGCCCATATGAATAAAAAAAAACAAAAAACTATACAAAAAAAATTTGTTCTACACAGAAAAAACTATTTCTTAAACCGTTTCAATTCAAATATTTGTCACATATTGAACTGGTTTCAATTACTTCATAATTAAATCAAGTATTCATTTGTTCAAAAACAAAATTTCTTGATATTTTCTATTGAATTTTGAGTTTTGAATTTGATTATTTTGACAATTGAATATAAAATTTTCGTTATTGGTTGAATTTCAAATACAAAAATTATTGAATAGATAATTTTCGTAATTGAAAACACATTTTTGTTATTTTTTGTGTTTCAATTTCGAAAATTATCTATTCAAATCTATTCAAGAAATTTTGTTTTTGAGCAAATGAATACTTGATTTAATTATGAAATAATTGAAACCAGTTCAATATGGGATAAATGTTTGAATTGAAATATAATTTTTTCTGTGTTACATGTGTAATGAATGTTAGAAAAAAAAAATTTCTTTTATATATAACATTATTAATTTTTTATTAGTTTTATATGAAAAAAGGATAAAAAACTATTGTTGAAATTTCAGTACAAGGTCCCTTTTCAGACGTTCCCGTACTAAACACATTTAAATCTCAATAGAAACTAAACTATTGGTCGGATCGCTTCGATTTTTTTTAAACGATTCTAGATAAAATTTCCTTGGAATATATATGGGGAGCGGGTATACTTCCCCTGGATCATCAAGGAGTAATTTCAGTTTGAAAATGAAAAAGGGACCTTCTCACCCGCCGGAGGGTTAATATATGAACAGCTTATTTTGTTTTTTTTTATGTATTTTATCTATCTACACAGAGTTGAAATCTAAATCCATAGGACAGATGCTAAATTTTAATTCAACTGCTTCATAATTTTTGGACTTCCCTAGCTGTAGATGGGAATTAGATGCCATTCGCAAATATGAATATTATTGCAAAAGTGAACTGGCCTGGTTTTAATTAGTTCATGTTATCGCGAGTGCACTGCAATTTAACAACACAAAAATAGCAGTCATCAATGTGAATTTTCGGTTCTGTCCAAATCATAGCTACACCAAAGTTCAAATGACTATGTTTACCGCTTTCCCTCTGTCTGAAATGTTCACTACACTCTTTGCATACAATGTTTGTAACCCACGTCCTGTTACTCAGGGCCTTAATCTCCATCTTAAAGTAATTGAAAATGTGTTTCTCACTGAGTCTGTTATAGGGTTTCTGTATTATTTCTATTTCATATTATTTATTCAATAATTTTCAGATAACGAAAAATTTATTGGTGTTTCCAATGCACACCCATTACAAAACCGCTAACGATATCGCGGCACAAAAAGTTGTTTCATTATTTGTTGACCTATGTTATTTCTATTTCTGTTCACTCTCAAATAAACATAACAAAATTTTAATCTATTCCTCAAAATCATTAAATTGCGCTTTTCCTTAAATCTATATTAAAAATGTTGTACAATCCGATTGCTTTAGTGACAATTAATTACCTAGAATGTACAAATGTTTCAAATTTTTCAAAACATTTTCATAGCTAAATGTTATAGTATTTATTCATAATATTTTAAACCAGCCAAATAAAAATGATTTTATTTTTCAGTTACAAAAACATCTAGTTATTTTCCCCTGAAAAAATACTCATTATTTTCCAAGTTTGCCACAAAATCTACTAATAAATTATACAATTTAACAGCTAGTGCCTCTTTGTTTGCCAAATATGCCCAGTATATTAAAAAAATATGAAACATACAAACTGTGTGTGTTTTTTTAACCACTTATTTTGATGAAGATTAAGCACATTTTAATACTCATATTTATGGCACTTACAACTTAATTATCAAACCATTCAAATTACTGTGCAACAGTGAGTGAGTGACTTTCATGTGGCTGATGGCCAGCGTTCGAAATTATGAGCAAAATAGAAGGAATGAAATAAGTAAAGAAAGGGTTTTTATGTATTGTTTGCTAGATGGTGGTGGTTAGTTACTTTATTTCAAGGTTTTTTACGATTTTTTTTTTCTCTCACATACATTTTGTTCACTTTCATATTTTGCCCGTGTTTATCATTTGCCAAAGGTAAATTATGTTTTACTTACCGGAACCCATAGCCATAGCCACCACACATTGGAATATACAGCTGTATGTTGTTAAACATACATACATACAAAAGGATACTTTTTTCATTTATTTGTATTCTTTGTTTTTTTCCACATTTAATAAAGTACAAACATACTTAGGTAGTACTTCTTATTTCTGTTTTGTATATATAATGTAAGTGTGTTTATTAAGGTGGCTCTGATTTTTCACTATTTAAATTATCGAGGCTATCAGGGTGTAAAATTATTAGTTTGGTCAGAATGCAGCTCGTGGAATAGTGAATTTCGTGTGCTCGGAAGATGCCAAACGTTCTGGATGCCCAATTGAGGTGTCTACACCCGAAACAATTGAAATAAATTCATGTTATGCTGTTAGCCGATCGGAGATTGAAAGTGCCAGAGATTGTGGAAGCCATAGGTATCTCACATGGCTCAGTGGTTTCAATTTTGAATGATCTCTTGGGTACGAGAAAACTTTCTGGAAGATGGGTGTCGCGTTTGCTCACATTCGACCACAAATGCAATCGTGTGACAACTTTGCATGGGTGTTTGGCGTTGTTCAACCGCAATATGGACGAGTTTTGCGACTATTCATAACCGTGAACGAAACATGAATCCTTCACAACACATCAGAGAACAAACAGCTGTCAAAACAGTGGGATTTTTGAAGTGAATCGGCGACAAAGAAGGCCTAGGTGGGGTTTTCAATAAAGTCTGACGATTGTTTTTTGGGATGCACGAGGTATAATACTCACATGACTACCTTCAAAAGGGTCAATGACGGTCAATTTAATGAGAATTAGAAAAAATATCGTTTTTCTATTGAAATTGCCAAGGTTTTTTATGATTTTAGAAGTTTGGCATAATTTTAACCCCAAGTGCTCTTAAGGGTTAATTTAAATTTTTGTGGTGTTATTATAATTACTAGACTTCAAGATATATTCTTCTTAAGTTTTATCAAAATCGACCCAAAAATAAATAACATTTCGCTATCTTTCGATGAGAAATTCCAAATATTGAAAAATTTGAACTTTCACCTTCTCCATTTAAGGGTTGACGTTTTCCGATTTTAGTAAAACTTTCAAGCTATATTCAGAATTACCTGAACCATAATATTCTAAATAGGTTTTACTTAAAATTCATAACAGTAAAGAAATTGAGCTCATTCACCAAAATATGGTCAAATAATTAATTTTTCTCGAAAATCGCAAAATTTAAATCGCAGGTACAGAAAAACTATGGGAGATATTTTCATAATTGTTTCATGTTTTTATTCCCTATTATATTCTCAATAAATCCCAATAATATGATCAAAAAATTCTGAAATTTGTTTAACAAAATTTTTAAAAATTTGAAAATGGAATTTTGAAACTGCCGTTAAAAAAAGTTTTATTTTTTTTGATCACACCTGCGAATAGGTTAACGTTAGCCTACAAAGACAAAAACTCATATACAAGTAAATATGGATATATGTTAAGTAAAAATGAGCTTTTATTTTAATATTTCTCAAAATATGTTGATTTTGTTCCTAAATTTCTTGTTCTAGTGGCCTGAGACAAGTTAATGACCAGGACAATTTTTAATAACTTTAAATGTTTTTAACCAATTTCTGTCTTTTATTTGAACGACAATGTATGTAATTGTTTAATTTCTTTTAAATTAAATTGCAAAAGTAATTTTTTAATGCAAACATTTTTACAAAAACTGAAAAAAATTAAATTTTCCCCCCTTTTTTCAAAACTTTAGCGGGCTTGCGGCACGTCTTAGCCCCAGACGATTAAACTGAAATTTTGTCAGTATATTTTTTTTACCCTAGTGTACATATGTGCAGTTTCCACTACAAAAATTCAACGATGAAATTCTCAGAAACAAATACTTATTTAGGCGACCTCAGCAAATCTTTGTGAAAGGGATAACAAAATTGGAGAAACATTGGACAAAATACATACAGCACAAAGGAGACTGTGTTCAAAAATTAAATGATTTTTTATCCAAATACTTGTGTTTCCTTCAAAAAGTCACGGTCTTATTGACTCGCCCTCTTAAAATCCTAATTTAGCTATAATTGTGAGCCTTTATATTACCGAAATTAGCCTTAATCGTGGGCATTTATATATTCTTAGTTTAGCCTTAACCGAGTGAATCTCTATACTCCAAAATTAACTGTAATCGAGGTCCTTTATATAATCAAAATAAAGCAGTAATCTAAATTTAGCCTCAATTGAGGGCCTTTATATAATTCTAATTTAGCTATAATCATGATCCTTTGTATAGTCCAAATTTAACCTTAATCGTGGTTATAACCTTAACCTTATATTATACTAGCTGATATTATACTAGCTTCGCCCGGTAGCATTTACTAATGTTAGTTCTTCAAGTTTCTCCAACCCACGCACACCAGCCTGTTCTTATTTATTTGCAAATAAAATATCTAAATTTGTACTGCATACTTTAGGGAGCTTTTTTATTACAGTTGACTGGACTCACAAAAAAAAGAATTTCCGAGTTTTATCCGGAATTTTTGAAGTTTTTTCTTTACAAAAAATCTCCTGAAAATTTCGAATCGAATAAAAAAAAACTCAGCCAAATCGCTCCAGCCGTTCTCACGTGATGACATTACATACATGGACCATTTCATTTACATATATATATATAGATAATGCTATATTTAACCTTAATCGTGTGCCTAGAATTAGAATTAAAATTTTGGCTCAATCCAAAAATGGGCCTTAATTTTAATCTAAATTTAACTTCAATCGTCTGCCTTTATATTGTCAAAATTTAGCCATAATCATTAGCTTGTATATAGTCCAAATTTAGCCTTAATCGTCTGCCTTTATATAATCCAAATTTAGCCACATTCCTGAGACTTTGTATAAATTAACGGTAATCGTGGGCCTTGATATAATCCAAAATTATCATTAATTTTAATACAAATTAATCCTCAATTGTGGGCTTTAACTTTAATCCTCCTACAGCGATTATTAGAATCGAATTTTGTTTTCTAATTTCGTAAAATATCGAGCACAACTTTTCAGGAGAGCCAAAAAACTAATTTCTTCGCAAATCAGTTGAGTTATTAAAATTTGGTATTCTACAATATTTTTTAAAGCATTTGCATTATTTGAGACCTTATGATAGATTTTTCTTCTCACAAATTTTCAATATGAAGAGCCGAAGAACAAAAGGTTCTTTTTTGAAAATTTTAAAATTTTTGGGAAATTGATTTTTTCTAGATGATTTCAACCCAAATATTACCAAAAAATCAATTTGTAAAAAAATTCGAAAAATTACCCTTTGTTCTGCGGCTCCTCTTATGTATGTATGAAAAATACACAGGTCAGCAGCAAAAAAAGGCTTGACTAACCACTATATAGATTTGATGGATCATGGCTACCTAAGAACAAAAATGGTAAAATTTTTCAATTCGATTTTTATTTTTTTTTTAATTTTTAAGTAAAATTATAAATTTTGATACGTTTCACCACATAATTAATGATAACTCTAAAAGTTTTAGTCCAATGTTATTAAAATAAACTTAGAAAAGTTGAGATTTACATATCCATTAATTGGTTTATATATTGCTTTTCAATCGGCTCAGTAGTTTTGGAGTTATAATAACAAATTGAAGCAAAAAAGAATATTTTTTACGTGAAAATATCCAATTTTTCTATTTTAAAAAAATCATGAAAAATCTAAAACGGCATAAACTGTTCTGGTTTATGATTTTTTTAAAACAAAAAAATTAGCTATTTGCACGTAAAAAATACATTTTGTTGCTTCAATTTTTTATTATAACTTCGAAACTAATGAGCTGATTGAAACGCAATATATATGTGAAGTACTTAGCATGGGGAAAATATTTTCAAAATTCAATCAATCGAAAGAAGAACATTAACTTCTCAATTTTATGTATATCAAACAAAAAACAAAAATTTTGTGAAAATAAGCGAATTCACTTAATTGTGAATAAATTGGAAAAAAAATCAATCGATTTCTATAATCGATATCTCATTTTGTTGCTATTATATGTAGCTTTGTGATAAAGCAATAAATCTAAACAATTTCTGTCGTTTTCGATTTTTCATGATTTTTTTAAAACAAAACAATTAGCTATTTTCACGTAAAAAATATATTTTTTGCTTCAATTTGTTATTATAACTCCCAAACTACTGAGCCGATTGAAGCAATATGCATGTGAAAATTTGTACATAACATGGGGAAAATGTTTTAAAAATTCAATCAATCGAAAGAAGAACATTAACTGCTCAATTTTATGTATATCAAACAAAAAACTAAAATTTTGTGAAAATGAGCGAATTCACTTAATTGTGAATAAATTCTAAAATAACCAATTGATTTTTATGATCGATATCTCATTTTATTCCTATTATATGTGGCTTTGCGATAACGCAATAAATCTGAACAATTTCTGTTGTTTTCAATTTTTCATAATTTTTTTAAAACCAAAAAAATGCTATTTTCACGTAAAAAATATATTTTTTGCTTCAGTTTGTTATTATAACTCCGAAATTACTGAGTCGATTGAAACGCAATATATAAGTGAAAAATTTTAAATAGCATGAAGAAAATGTTTTCAATATTGAATCATTCAAAAGAAGAACATTACATACTCAATTTTATGTAATTTTATGTATGTATATCAAACAAAAACCTAAAAATGTTTTGAAAATGAGTAAATTCACTTAATTGTGAATAAATTCAAAAAGAATCAATAGCTTTTTATAATTGATATCTTATTTTGTTTCTATTATATACGGTTTTGTGATAAAGCAATAAATCTAAACAATTTCTGTCGATTTCGATTTTTCGTAATTTTTTCAAAACAAAAAAATTAGCTATTTTCACGTAAAAAATATATTTTTTGCTTCAATTTGTTATTATAACTCGGACTAACCGTTTTTGAGTTATCATTAATTACGTGGAGAAATGTCTAAAATAATTCACAATTTTACTTAAAAATTTTTCTAAAAAAAAGCTCTGAATAGAATTTAAAATTTGGACCATATTTTTACCACTGGAACCACAATACATCAAAACTATGTAGTGGTTTAAAAATACCCCAATTTTTTTTTTTGATTTTGTTGCCCTGTATAGACGGTTTTGCATTCAGAAAAATGAATTGTGTGAGATAAAGAAATAACAAAAATGCAAATAAAACAGCCAAAATAAATATATTTGCTTTGAAATTCACACCATAAATGAAAGCTGTTTTATTGAACATTCTACCATCAAAAAGTAATTTTCGTGAAAATTAAAGATAGAGTGTTTTGAATATAAGCCCTCGATATGTGAATTTTTTCGGTATCAAATTATAATGGGTTATCGAAATCAAAACATTTTGTTTATTTTATATTTAAGCATCTATGGTTTAATAAAATACAAAAAGTAGTTGTATTTTGAAAAATAAAATTTCAGGTCCACCCTAGTGTATACCAAACAACAAGAACCTTATTATAATATGATTATATTATAATAAATGTTTATTTTTCATTTTAATTTATTTTTTTTTAGTAGTTTATGTTTAATGTTTGCCATTTTATGTGCCAACTGGTCTATATATTGTATAACCAACAGTTTAATATTTATTTTACTTCTTTTAAATGTACTGTTTATTTATTTTTATTTTTTTTCATCTTTCAAACAGATTTTAAGTACCACTGGTTCTTATATTGCTCTATTAAAGACATTCCTTTAGAGCATGGCCCCAAAACGCCCCAGCTAACAAAATAAGCAATTGAATTGAAAATTTCGAGAGAACGAAAGAAGCAAATAAAATGAAAGCAGCTTTTAACCAAAAAAAAAAAAAAAAACTCAAACCCACAAGAAATAATTGAAATACTGCAAAATGAACTAATGACAAAGAATATGATGGAATTTATTTATTGTTGATGTTGTTCTGTCCCGTTCTGTGTTCTTTTTTGGTTACACTGGAGTTGTACGCCACCACATTAAACCAAAAACATCATCACAAATAACAGCAACTCAAATCACAAAAACAAAAACAAACACCAACATCACAAAAGTACATTACACAAAAACACAACTCGGTTTGGTTCAGTTCAGCTCAGCACATTATTAAATCCTAGTTGACATATTGTTGGATTTGGTTTGTTTATTTATTTTGATTGATATGTTCTATTTTTGGTTGTGTTTTCCTGTAAAACAACAACTCAAATCCAACAAAAATACAATCCAGTAATCGTGCTTTGAATTTTTTTGATACAATGTTAGCGTGGCGTGAGTGAGCGAGTATAGAAAATTTATTACTTTTGAGATTTCAAAATTAATGGTATTTTGTTTATACTTACTGTTGCTGTTGCTGGGTTTTAATTATGTAAATGTTTCTTGTTTGACAAAAAAAACAAAAACTTAATAAATGACACTAAAATTAAACAAAGACTTGTTTTTTATTTTATTTTTTCAAGAAAAACAAATTTAGTAGGACTCATATGTAAGTAGTAAAAAATTAAGTTAATCATGATTAAAATACAAATTTTAATATAAATAAGAAACATGTTTTATTTTTGAATTGAGCTTAGGCCTTAAATAAATTCCTGTAATCAAATTAAAAGCAATTTGTTCAATTGTAATTGTTTCTACTTCTCTCTCTCTCACACTCCTAAATATTAATGAGACAGCTGTACGTATACACGATATTTAATTATTAGAATATTAATCATACGCCATGATGTTTCGCTATTGTGTAAGGTAAATTGCTGTATATTATATGAATTTATCTAATAAGATGTCGGTTTATTTACAAAACAATGTATATGAAACTTATTGGGAAAGACCTAAGCATTCTGAAAATTATACTTATAAATGCAGTGTTTGAATACAGTTTTAGCTACAGCGTGTCAAAATGAAACCCCTTAAGGATGAGAAAGCTTTAGAACAAAATTTTATTCCCGGAAAATATTAAAAAAATCTTTTCAATTCCGGGAATTTTTATTACCTTCACCACGAATGGCAATGGTATATATAAGTTTGTCATTCCATTTGTAATTTCTACATTTTTCATTTGCGACTCCACAAAGTAAGTAAAAAACGGGTACAACCTCGATTTTTGGCCTATATGGATTACTAAGTCATTAATATAGACAATATGGATATCTAATGATAGATATTTCAAAGTTCATTGCTTTAGTAATTTGGAACTACAATGGGTCAAAATCGGGAAAAATATTTTTTAACCCGAATTTTTTTTTAACAAAAATTTTTTTTTCTCTAATAAATTAAAAAAAAAATTTAAAAAATTTTGAAAAATAAAATTGTAAATTTTTTTTTTTTTTAATTTTCTAAAAATATTTTTTTTTTGAAAATTTTTCTCGAATAAATTTAAAAAAACATTTTAAAAATTTTCAAAAATAGGTCAAAAATCAATCATGCTTTTATTAAAATTACGCCTTATAGAAGAAATACGTTCGTAATTCGTTTCGAAAGAGAACTTTTTCAAATAAGAATGTATCGAGATTCACACCATCATCACAGTAAGAGACAAAAGTGTTCACGAATAGTTGAAATATTAGTTTACACATTATTTCTTGCACATAACAACTGATCTGATAACATAATTGTTAAGAACTCTATTTACTATTATCTGGTAACTCACTCTGAAACTAATGGAACTTTTATACGTTTTTTGAATCACATCTCAACGAAGTCACATGTGAACAGTAATGTCCCCCAAAAGATTTCGTGAAAAATTAAATTAAATTTTTATATTACAAAAAGGAAAGAAAATGAAGCACTTCAATGAATTTTCAGTTACTTTACAATGTATAAAGCTATAAATTCAGTTTTGAAGAAAAACATCCTAGAAGATACACAAAATTGTGTTTCGTACCGATTTATTGCAAAAAAAAATACATAGTTTCTATCGGACTTTACAATAAAATAAAAAATCAAATTAATTTATCAGTCCCACGACATTGTGGTGGTCGTCCACAGAAGCTATATCCTGCTGATGCTCAAATTTCAAGGCGCTTAATCGTTTTAGGAGCCACAAATACTGCAGTTTCCACTGCAAATAAATTAATTTAGTGCTTAGAGGGCCTCAACATCAGTGACAAATCAATTCGAAGATGTCTTAAGAATAACGGACTTAAAGCAAGAGCGATTATAAAAAAAAAAACATTGTTAAGTGAAAGCATCGTAAGGCTCGATTAAAGTTCACTAAATCGTACGAAAACTTCACCATTGACGTTTGGAAACAAGTTACTTGGTCTGATGAAACTAAAATTAATCGGGTGGATCAGATAGACACACATTGACATGGGTTGTTAAACGCGCGGAGATACAGGATCGCAACATATGTCAAACTATGAAATTTTAGGGGTGGATTAATCATAGTTTGGGTATATTTTCGAGACAATGAACCCAGTATACTTCAGCGTATCAATGGTATTATGAGTGCCAGAGACTGTATTACCATATTGGAGGCATATTATCTCCCGAGTCTGGATATATTCGGTGTTGAACGTGGTCAACAAGAAATATTTATGCAGGACAATGATCCTAAGAGCACCGCGAAAATAGCAAATAAATGGTTTGTTGATAACGAAATCAAACTGCTCGAATGGCCTTCCCAGTCCACAGATTTAAACCCTATCAAACACCTTTGGACAATTTTGAAACGGACAATTTTTTGCCGAAAAAGACTTTCCACGACCCGTAGTTGAATTGTGGGAGAGAGCCCTTTTAGTATGGTAAAATAGAAGCCCAAACATTTCAGAAAATCTTTTAAATAGTGTGCCAGAAAGAATCAAAGCTGTAAAAAAGTCACCTGGTGGCCATAGAAAATATTAATTTTAAAATTACACTGTTTTTGAAACAAGTGACAAAACTGTTCACACATAAGCAGGAAGTTTGGCTTTAATTTGAAAAAAAAGTGCCGCTAAATCACACCAAATGCACACCGAAGTGAGGTGAATGTGTTCTATCGCTTTCAATGTTCGAGGGATGATTTGTGCGGTTCAAAAGTGGTAATTTTGACACGGAAGACAAAGATCGCTCAGGCAAGCCAAAAAAGTTTGAAGACCAAGAATTGAAGGCACTACTCCATGAAGATTGTTGTCAAACTCAACAAAAGCCAGCAGATTTTTAGCTTCAGTTATTGGTTTTTATACATAAACATATCTATCTGCAATCTCCCCCCTTTTTAATTTTCATTGTTTAAGGAACTCTCAAAAATAAACTCAATTTTAATGTCTATTTAATTTATTTTGTCACACATTTTGTAAAATTCAGGCAATAAAATTGTAATCAGCATTTTGACAACACTCGATAGTTAATAAAAATCAACAAAAAAAAAAACAAAACATAAAATAATTATAAATTATGCATAATAATGCTGATTAAGAGGGTCTAATCTTCATAAAATTTAACAGACATACTCACTGTAACGACTACACTTATTGGTATAAAATCTTAATAAAATGTTTGAAAAAATAAACAAATATAAAAAAGGACAACTTAAACAAACAGTTTATGGAGTACACAGTGAAAAGAAAAAGAGCGATTATACTGAGGATATATATAATGTGCATAAAATAAAAACTGTAGAGAAGAATTGTTCGCTTTATATAGTCCATCAATTAGCTTCAAATGAGGCTCTTAATATAGTAGAAACCTTGGAATGATTTTCTTTTTAAAATTAAAGTTTGAGGATTGAATACTTGCTATAATCAAAATTTAGCTTTAATCGTGGGGTTTGATATAGAAAATACTTGGCCTTAATCGTATGCCTTTATATAGTTAATCAAACTTTTTCCATAACTATGACCCTATTATAATAGTCTTTTGTTTCAATATATCTGGATTCTACTGTCTTAAACGAAACCAATTTAAGTTTACTTTGAATATAAAATATAAATAATTGAAGAAAACTCTAATACATAAGCAAACAAATACACACATGTACAAATAACAATTAAAACTATGACAAATAGAATACTTAGAAGAATTGATTCAAGTAGACTACACTTAACTATACTTTATGAAACTATTTTAATTGATACTTAAAATTGTGAAATTCTGAAAATATTAACTTGAAACTCATTGTGCCTATATTGAGTTAATAAACAAACTGAGCTACAAAATCAAAGCAAATTGTATACATTTAAGCATGTAATTTATTAAGGCTTGTAGACCTAATTGAGTACTTTATAAAATAATTTTTGAAGTTTCGCAATACAATTTTAAATAACCAAATTGGAAACATGAAAAACATGGACTGAACTGAACTAGAACCTGAACTTAAACCTGAACTAGATCCTGAACTAGAACTAGAAACTGAACTAGAAACTGAACTAGAACCTGAACTAGAACCTGAACTAAAATCTGAACTAGAACCTGAACTAGAACTTGAACTAGAACCTGAACTAGATCCTGAACTAGAACTTGAACAAGAAACTGAACTAGAACTGAACTAGAACCTGAACTAAAACCTGAACTAGAACCTGAACTAGAACCCGAACTAAAACCTGAATTTGAACGTGAACTAGAACCCGAACTAGAACCTGAACTAGATCCTAAACTAGAACTTAAACTAGAACCTGAACTAGAACCTGAACCTGAAATAGAACCTAAGCTAGATCCTGAACTAGAACCTGAACTAGAACCTAAACTAGAACCTGAACTAGAACTCGAACTAAAACCTGAATTTGAACCTAAACTAGAACCTGAACTAGATCCTAAACTAGAACCTGAACCAGAACCTGAACTAAAACCTGCACTAGATCCTAAACTAGAACCTGATCTAGAACCTGAACTAGATTCTAAACTAGAACCTGAACTAGATCCTAAACTAGAACCTGAACTAGAACTTGAACTAGAACCTGAACTAGAAACTGAACTAGATCCTGAACTAAAACCTTAACTAGATTCTGAACTAGAACTTGAACTAGAACCTGAACTAGAACTGAACTAGAACTAGAACCTGAACTAGAACCTGAACTAGAACCTGAACTAGAACCTGAACTAGAACCTGAACTAGAACCTGAACTAGAACCTGAACCTGAACTATAACCTGAACTAGAACTAGAACCTGAACTAGAACCTGAACTAAAATCTGAACAAGAACCTGAACTAGAACTTGAACTTGAACTAGAACCTGAACTAGAACTAGAAACTGAACTAGAACCTGAACTAGAACCTGAACTAGAACCTGAACTAGAACCTGAACTAGATCCTAAACTAGAACTTGAACTATAACCTGAACTAGAACCTGAACTAGAACCTGAACTAGAACCTGAACTAGAACCTGAACTAGAACCTGAACCTGAACTATAACCTGAACTAGAACTAGAACCTGAACTAGAACCTGAACTAGAACCTGAACTAGAACCTGAACTAAAATCTGAACAAGAACCTGAACTAGAACTTGAACTAGAACCTGAACTAGAACTAGAAACTGAACTAGAACCTGAACTAGAACCTGAACTAGAACCTGAACTAGAACCTGAACTAGAACCTGAACTAGAACCTGAACTAGATCCTAAACTAGAACTTGAACTATAACCTGAACTAGAACCTGAACTAGAACCTGAACTAGAACCTGAACTAGAACCTGAACTAAAATCTGAACTAGAACCTGAACTAGAACCCGAACTAGAACCTGAACTAAAATCTGAACTAGAACCTGAACTAGAGCTTGAACTAGAACCTGAACTAGAACTGAACTAGAACTTGAACTAGAACCTGAACTAGAACTAGAAACTGAACTAGAACCTGAACTAGAACCTGAACTAGAACCTGAACTAGAACCTAAACTAGAACCTGAACTAGAACTCGAACTAAAACCTGAATTTGAACCTAAACTAGAACCTGAACTAGATCCTAAACTAGAACCTGAACCAGAACCAGAACTAAAACCTGCACTAGATCCTAAACTAGAACCTGAACTAGATCCTAAACTAGAACCTGAACTAGAACTTGAACTAGAACCTGAACTAGAAACTGAACTAGATCCTGAACTAAAACCTTAACTAGATCCTGAACTAGAACTTGAACTAGAACCTGAACTAGAACTGAACTAGAACTAGAACCTGAACTAGAACCTGAACTAGAACCTGAACTAGAACCTGAACTAGAACCTGAACTAGAACCTGAACTAGAACCTGAACTAGAACCTGAACTAGAACCTGAACTAGAACCTGAACTAGAACCTGAACCTGAACTATAACCTGAACTAGAACTAGAACCTGAACTAGAACCTGAACTAAAATCTGAACAAGAACCTGAACTAGAACTTGAACTTGAACTAGAACCTGAACTAGAACTAGAAACTGAACTAGAACCTGAACTAGAACCTGAACTAGAACCTGAACTAGAACCTGAACTAGATCCTAAACTAGAACTTGAACTATAACCTGAACTAGAACCTGAACTAGAACCTGAACTAGAACCTGAACTAGAACCTGAACCTGAACTATAACCTGAACTAGAACTAGAACCTGAACTAGAACCTGAACTAGAACCTGAACTAGAACCTGAACTAGAACCTGAACTAGAACCTGAACTAGAACCTGAACTAGAACCTGAACTAGAACCTGAACTAGAACCTGAACTAGAACCTGAACTAGAACCTGAACCTGAACTATAACCTGAACTAGAACTAGAACCTGAACTAGAACCTGAACTAAAATCTGAACAAGAACCTGAACTAGAACTTGAACTTGAACTAGAACCTGAACTAGAACTAGAAACTGAACTAGAACCTGAACTAGAACCTGAACTAGAACCTGAACTAGAACCTGAACTAGATCCTAAACTAGAACTTGAACTATAACCTGAACTAGAACCTGAACTAGAACCTGAACTAGAACCTGAACTAGAACTTGAACTATAACCTGAACTAGAACTTGAACTAGAACCTGAACTAGAACTAGAAACTGAACTAGAACCTGAACTAGAACCTGAACTAGAACCTGAACTAGAACCTGAACTAGAACCTGAACTAGAACCTGAACTAGATCCTAAACTAGAACTTGAACTATAACCTGAACTAGAACCTGAACTAGAACCTGAACTAGAACCTGAACTAGAACCTGAACTAAAATCTGAACTAGAACCTGAACTAGAACCCGAACTAGAACCTGAACTAAAATCTGAACTAGAACCTGAACTAGAGCTTGAACTAGAACCTGCACTAGAACTGAACTAGAACTTGAACTAGAACCTGAACTAGAACTAGAAACTGAACTAGAACCTGAACTAGAACCTGAACTAGAACCTGAACTAGAACCTGAACTAGAACCTGAACTAGAACCTGAACTAGAACCTAAACTAGAACCTGAACTAGAACTCGAACTAAAACCTGAATTTGAACCTAAACTAGAACCTGAACTAGATCCTAAACTAGAACCTGAACCAGAACCTGAACTAAAACCTGCACTAGATCCTAAACTAGAACCTGAACTAGATCCTAAACTAGAACCTGAACTAGAACTTGAACTAGAACCTGAACTAGAAACTGAACTAGATCCTGAACTAAAACCTTAACTAGATCCTGAACTAGAACTTGAACTAGAACCTGAACTAGAACTGAACTAGAACTAGAACCTGAACTAGAACCTGAACTAGAACCTGAACTAGAACCTGAACTAGAACCTGAACTAGAACCTGAACTAGAACCTGAACTAGAACCTGAACTAGAACCTGAACTAGAACCTGAACTAGAACCTGAACCTGAACTATAACCTGAACTAGAACTAGAACCTGAACTAGAACCTGAACTAAAATCTGAACAAGAACCTGAACTAGAACTTGAACTTGAACTAGAACCTGAACTAGAACTAGAAACTGAACTAGAACCTGAACTAGAACCTGAACTAGAACCTGAACTAGAACCTGAACTAGATCCTAAACTAGAACTTGAACTATAACCTGAACTAGAACCTGAACTAGAACCTGAACTAGAACCTGAACCTGAACTATAACCTGAACTAGAACTAGAACCTGAACTAGAACCTGAACTAGAACCTGAACTAGAACCTGAACTAAAATCTGAACAAGAACCTGAACTAGAACTTGAACTAGAACCTGAACTAGAACTAGAAACTGAACTAGAACCTGAACTAGAACCTGAACTAGAACCTGAACTAGAACCTGAACTAGAACCTGAACTAGAACCTGAACTAGATCCTAAACTAGAACTTGAACTATAACCTGAACTAGAACCTGAACTAGAACCTGAACTAGAACCTGAACTAGAACCTGAACTAAAATCTGAACTAGAACCTGAACTAGAACCCGAACTAGAACCTGAACTAAAATCTGAACTAGAACCTGAACTAGAGCTTGAACTAGAACCTGAACTAGAACTGAACTAGAACTTGAACTAGAACCTGAACTAGAACTAGAAACTGAACTAGAACCTGAACTAGAACCTGAACTAGAACCTGAACTAGAACCTGAACTAGAACCTGAACTAGAACCTGAACTAGAACCTAAACTAGAACCTGAACTAGAACTCGAACTAAAACCTGAATTTGAACCTAAACTAGAACCTGAACTAGATCCTAAACTAGAACCTGAACCAGAACCTGAACTAAAACCTGCACTAGATCCTAAACTAGAACCTGAACTAGATCCTAAACTAGAACCTGAACTAGAACTTGAACTAGAACCTGAACTAGAAACTGAACTAGATCCTGAACTAAAACCTTAACTAGATCCTGAACTAGAACTTGAACTAGAACCTGAACTAGAACTGAACTAGAACTAGAACCTGAACTAGAACCTGAACTAGAACCTGAACTAGAACCTGAACTAGAACCTGAACTAGAACCTGAACTAGAACCTGAACTAGAACCTGAACTAGAACCTGAACTAGAACCTGAACTAGAACCTGAACCTGAACTATAACCTGAACTAGAACTAGAACCTGAACTAGAACCTGAACTAAAATCTGAACAAGAACCTGAACTAGAACTTGAACTTGAACTAGAACCTGAACTAGAACTAGAAACTGAACTAGAACCTGAACTAGAACCTGAACTAGAACCTGAACTAGAACCTGAACTAGATCCTAAACTAGAACTTGAACTATAACCTGAACTAGAACCTGAACTAGAACCTGAACTAGAACCTGAACTAGAACCTGAACCTGAACTATAACCTGAACTAGAACTAGAACCTGAACTAGAACCTGAACTAGAACCTGAACTAGAACCTGAACTAAAATCTGAACAAGAACCTGAACTAGAACTTGAACTAGAACCTGAACTAGAACTAGAAACTGAACTAGAACCTGAACTAGAACCTGAACTAGAACCTGAACTAGAACCTGAACTAGAACCTGAACTAGAACCTGAACTAGATCCTAAACTAGAACTTGAACTATAACCTGAACTAGAACCTGAACTAAAATCTGAACTAGAACCTGAACTAGAACCCGAACTAGAACCTGAACTAAAATCTGAACTAGAACCTGAACTAGAGCTTGAACTAGAACCTGAACTAGAACTGAACTAGAACTTGAACTAGAACCTGAACTAGAACTAGAAACTGAACTAGAACCTGAACTAGAACCTGAACTAGAACCTGAACTAGAACCTGAACTAGAACCTGAACTAGAACCTGAACTAGATCCTAAACTAGAACTTGAACTATAACCTGAACTAGAACCTGAACTAGAACCTGAACTAGAACCTGAACTAGAACCTGAACTAAAATCTGAACTAGAACCTGAACTAGAACCCGAACTAGAACCTGAACTAAAATCTGAACTAGAACCTGAACTAGAGCTTGAACTAGAACCTGAACTAGAACTGAACTAGAACTTGAACTAGAACCTGAACTAGAACTGAACTAGAAACTGAACTAGAACCTGAACTAGAACCTGAACTATAACCTGAACTAAAACCTGAACTAGAACCTGAACTAGAACCTGAACCTGAACTAGAACCTGAACTAGAACCTGAACTAGAACTAGAACCTGAACTAGAACCTGAACTAGAACCTGAACTAGAACCTGAACTAGAACCTGAACTAGAACCTGAACTGGAACCTGAACTAGGACCTGAACTAAAACCTGAACTAGAGCTTGAACTAGAACCTGAACTAGAACTGAACTAGAACTTGAACTAGAACCTGAACTAGAACTGAACTAGAAACTGAACTAGAACCTGAACTAGAACCTGAACTATAACCTGAACTAAAACCTGAACTAGAACCTGAACTAGAACCTGAACCTGAACTAGAACCTGAACTAGAACCTGAACTAGAACTAGAACCTGAACTAGAACCTGAACTAGAACCTGAACTAGAACCTGAACTAGAACCTGAACTAGAACCTGAACTGGAACCTGAACTAGAACCTGAATTAGAACTGAACTGGAACTGATCCAAAAGTGAAAGAAAGAATCTACTTAGAGCAACCCATGATGTATCCAACTTGTTACACTCTTAAAACATATTACTCCTGTAGCGTATCTTCACATTTAATTTTACAACATCATGACAAAAATGTTTTATGAGGTGATACAACAATATGTTTTATATATTTACTCATTTATTTACTCACAAATACACTCACATACATTTCCCAATTGTTTATGTACTGACTTACTATACACAGATACAATATTTTCGTAGGTTTTCTAACATATGATGTTTGTGTTTATTTTAAATAAATCTCTTAAATTACAAATTATTTTCAGTAATCTGCTGCCACACAGCAACTAATGTAAACATTTTTGAAACAAGGACAATAAAATCCGTAGGCAAGGAGTGTTGGGGTGTGATGAGGGGAGGCTTACAAAGGAAATGTAAAATTATAAGACGACCAGGAAGAAACATTGTATCAACAGTATTAAAACATATGTTTGTTTTAGTTACTATTTTGTTTCTTTTACATTTTTCAATGTAATTTTACTATCAAAATACAAATACATTGAGATAAATTCATATGAACTTTATAATGTTTGCATAATAGTTTTTTTGTTTTTGGTTTAGAATAACGAGGGTTGGTTAAATAGTGTTACAGCAAATCATGTCTGGACGCATATTCTGAGAATTCAATGCTCGCTTCAAACGTATCAGTTGTGTTCGGTACAGGTTTCCTGTGAAGGTCTGATAAGATTTCAGTAGCTCATTAAAAATAGAACCTTTTGCTCCCATCAAATACAGAGAATTGCCTTAGCGCCATGAATATTTAGCTTTGCTGTCGATTCGCCTGGATGGCCGGGGTTCTTACGCTTCGGGTTATCAATTGGGTTAATTTTTATGGCATATAATGATTCGGTGTAAAATGAATCTCTTTTATAGTGTGCAAGCATCATGCATAATCGTCAAGGTCTCTCGTCTTTAATTCGTATGGTACCCAATTGTCCTGCTTTTGGATTAATCCTGCTGCGCGTTTTGAAATTACTGCTTGAGTAGCTTCCAATTATTTCGCAAGCTCTTGTTGAGTTTGAGAACAATCTTCAAGAAGTAATGCCTCCAATTATTGGTCTTTAAATTTTTTCTTTGTCTTCTGTGTCAAAATCACCACTTCTAAACCACACAAACCATCTCTCACACGTTGACACCGATGAAACACATTCACCATAAGCTACGGTGAGCAATAGGTGTGCTTTAGATGCACTTCTTTTTCAAATTAAAGAAGTAAAGCCAAACTTCCCGCATATGGCGCTTTGTTGACCAAAAATTGGACATTTGCGAAGAAAAAAAATGGTGAGATTTAAGAAAATTAAGAAAAAGTTCAAAAAAATGTTCTATTGTATTGTCACTCACTTAATATTGCAAACCTCACACTAAAACAATCAAATATTTCTCCCACACCAATAAACTAATAATACAACGTTATAGCTAATTTTCGACTGACCTCAATTTCCTAACAGGTAAATGAGCATCGTAAAAGAAAAAGAAGCCCTATATGTACTTTAAGTTATTTCTTTGAGGTTCTTTTTTTACGACTGCTATTACTTTGCCTCGTATTAAACTATACAACAATACACAACTTGATATAAACTAATTCTGCAACAATGTTTACAAACATACATACATAGCTATCAAAGACAGTGAGTAGTAGTAGCAGCAGATATAAGTAATATGACAATATAAAGATAAGATCTTAATACCAAACAACAGCAACAAAAAAAAAACGACCAACAACGTCAAGGCTGGCAATAGTTTCATTTCTTTTTTGTTACTTTTTCTTCATAAAAACTTACATTTCCATACAGACATACATACAGATATGTTTACAAATATACAGACATACATTCATTTATTTCAATGCTGGCAACGAAAGCTGGAAATAACAAATGCTAATTAAGCTTCTTATAAAATATGCAAATTTTAAAATTTTATTTACATGTAACACAAAATTCATACAGATACATAATACATTCACTTTTACACACACTTCCTTCTCCTCAAAGCATACATTCGAACAGACACAAAAGCATGCACGCACATGCACGAAAACAAAAGCTATAACTGAGAAGAAAATATAATTTGTACTCTCTGGTCGTATTTAAGTTTATTTCTATACGTTCAAGATGAAGATGAAGACAATTTCTTTTTTTTTTGCAGTCTTTTTATACCATCAAAGCACTGTGGCTAATTTTTCTATAAGTTGAGCAAAAAAAGTTTCTTTTCATGGTCACTAGTTTTGGGTTATGAAAGTGAAATAAAGGAAAAAGATTTATCAGAGTCGACGTACAACATATACAAGATAATGACCGATTTTTGACTTTTACACAGATTATAGGAGTGGCAATGTTGCTGATCATTGCAAACTGAAAATTAAGTCCAAGAAAATACCTGGTTAAGCAAGTCAAAACTTTGTTTTCAACTGGTACAATAAATGAAGAAACTTTTCCAAGCTCCCACAAGCCTAAAACGTAATATTGGGCTGGCAATGCAACACAACGGAGTGACAAAGCAAGAAGCTCCAGAAATCACTGACCAAAAGAGCTGTAAAGACGAATTTGGTAGTTTATCTGACAACGAAAACACCCAATCTAGTGAGTGCGTTTTTTACTAAGATGGAGGTCATCTTCTGCTATCTGAATATACTGCATTTGTTTGGTCTAGGTAAGACCAGATCCTGTATAAAAGTCAATAACAACCTCAAAGCTTTTATTTTATCTGCTTTAAGTTATAAGGATACTTGCACTATCGCCAGATATTCAAATGACTGCCGGTTCTACGTACTAGAATGACCCCAAGTTTTTCAGCCAAGGGCTGTCAACCAAGCATCGACAATCGAAGAATTTGTAATTTAGAAACGGCATCTTTCGGTTAATGGACTCCGTATTCCCGAACCATGGTATGGTATGCCAGAATCGACAGCCCTCATGTCAACACAATTAAGGTGAAACTCTTGTTGGGGATAGTGTCACCACAGGTATTGTACCGGACTATTTTATGAAAGACAGTGGTCCGTCAACTACCAAAACTAAAATTGTAACAACTATTTATTTATTCAAATTTACACAACAACAGATTTAATGGTCACAATGTTTTTTAATGCAGCGCCTATGATAAACCAAACTAACTACTGCAACCACCATCTTCATTCGAAGATGCTGCATGATATCAACATTGTTAAGAAGTAGAATCTTTTATTGATGGACATGTTTATTAACATTATGAATGTTGCAGGCAGTGATGACCTTTAAATTCAAATCGCTAATGCAATTTCGTAACAATATATTTTGAAAGAAAACAATCCACATACTAAATTAAAAATCCGGGATTTACAATAGATGTCGTATCTTTTCAACGCGGTTTTTGTTTTTTATAACTTATATGTCATTTTTTTTTTGCTTTGAAAATTTTGTACTAACAAAGCATCATATGCTCGATGTTTTGCTTTACTTGATTATTTTAAAAAAAGTGCCGCTGAAGCACACTGATTTCTTAATAAAGCTCATGGTGAATGTGTTCTATCGTTTTCAACTTGCCAGAGATGGTTTGTTCAGCTACTTTCCCAATGATTTAGCTTTCAAAACGTTTGCGAGCAGGATAATTCACCCAAGCAGCGAAATTGGGTACCACACGTATTGAAGCCGATAGACTTTGAAAAACGATTTTGCATATTCGAAATGATGCTTGAACGCTATAAAAGGAAATCAGTTTTGCGCCGAGTCATTACTTTCGATGAAAAATGGATCTACTGCGATAACCCGAAGTGTAAGAGATCGTATGTGAAGCCCGACCAACCAGCCGAATCGACACCAAAGCCCAATATCCGCTAGGTAATACTCTGTGTTTGATAAGACCAAATGGGTTCAATCTATTATGAGCTGCTGAAATACAACCAAATCATCACTGGGAATCTGTACCGAACACATCTGGTTCGTTTGAAGCGATCATTGGTCGAAGAACACCCAGAATATGAGGCCAGACATGAAACCATAATATTTCGTCATGACAACACAAATGTTACAAAATAAAAGTTAAACATTTTACAAAAAAATCTCGTATTTCGAATATAAAAGAAAAAAATATAGAGACTTTTTTGGAAAAAAACACGTCAAAAATACGACCCTTTTAACATATTTCGAATTTGGATGTCTGCAAATTTTGATAGGGACAAGTTGACTTTTAGCAAGTTGCTGATATTTAACAAAAAAAATAAAAATCGACCATCCATTTTTCGTTTTTTTTCGTGCAAAATAATAAAATAAACCTAAATATCTCTTTAAAAGCTATGCATTTTTTTCTCAAGAACTAATTATATTTTAAATTTCAGCTCATTCGGATCATAAATGGATTTTTGGAATTTTATTTTTTTAAAATGTGAAACCCAAGGTGACGTATAATTAATTAATCATAAAGTGCTTTATTTACAACTTCGGCATCCCATTGACATTTTGCGCCAAAAACTTTCGTAGAATATTTGAATCCTTAAATGTCGTTTTTGAGAGGACTTTTTTTGATTTTTTCGAAAAAGGGTAAAATTGACCCCTAAAAAGAGGAGCTAGAGGTTTAAGATTTTCCACAAAAATTATCCCCATTAAATTCCACAATATAACTCTGACAATAAGAATTCTCTCAGACATTAACTAAAAACATTTTTTTTTTCATTTAGTATAATGCTCGCTTCGACCAAAAAAATTAAAACTTTGACCCACTGTAAAAAAAAAACTCAGACCAGCTGGACTATAAGCTTATTCTACAAAAATGATCCACTCAACATGCCCTTTCAGAATTATATGGTCGCAATTCTGTTACAATCAAAAAGTCTTAATTTGTTGGACAGAGTAATTGAGTTTAATAAAGTCCTTTGTGAATGGTTCGATAGACATCAATTATCAAAAAACTTAAACGCAAATGAAATATGGTTTAGGATTTATATGCTTATGATTTATCCATATTGTTAAACAATTAATTGTAGATGTCTGGTCTGGACTCATGCATTTTTGTTATTTAGCAAATGAATTCCCTGGGAAAATCAATTCTCGATTTTTGAGATTCCTTTTTTTAACGCTTTATTGATTTATTGAATCTGTCTGTTATCGACCTCACAATAAGTATTTAAATCTTATAACTAAAATTATTTGCTCTTCAACAAGAGAGCCTTAATGGTAAACTGTCACTCATTTTAGCGGGGTGGTAGATCTGCTCTACGGAGCCTGGATCGGGTTTGGGTCTTTACAAGTTGTCTTGCAAGCGTATTGGGATGGTTTCGCAGCTTCACAATATATTTCTCACGGACTTTCTTGAACTCTTCCTTTACCAAAGTCACTTCTAGGTCTCTGTGGATGTTTTAATTTCTTATGTACCATGGTGCTCCCGTTATGGTCCTTAGAATTTTAGATTGGACCCTCTGTATAAGATCAATACTGTTGTTGCTAGCCATTCCCCATAATTGAATTCCATATGTCCAAATTGGTTTTAAAACGGTCTTATACAGGATGACTTTATATTCAAGGCTTAATTTCGATTGGTCACTGATTAACCAATTAAAGCTAGAGGCTTTTAACTTCATGTGAAGTCTCTTGGTTTCTATGTGTCGGCGCCAAGTAAGCCGTCTATCTAGATGAATACCAAGGTAGGTGACATAATCATACTGCGGTTGTTGAGTGTGACAGGTGGGAAATTTCCTCTCCTTAGAGCGAACGTAACATGTTTACTTTTCAGCTCATTTACCTTTATTCGCCAGTCCTTCAACCATGACTCCACACCTCGTACGTGTATTTGACTAGATGCCATGAGTGGGTTTTCGTCTGAGCTAATAATGGCGGTATCATCAGCAAATGTTGAAATTGTTAGTTTATCGCACTTAGGGAGGTCGGAGGTGTAAATCAAATATTGCGTAGGTCCTAGTACACTTCCCTGTGGAACGCTAGCTCTAATCTTGTATTCTCTCGTCACATAATCATTGTACTTAACTCTGAAAAGTCTATTCGATAAATAATACTCCAGCAATTTATGAGTACATAGTGGTAGTAAACATTTGATTTTATGTACTAGACCTTTATGCCATACCTTGTCAAAAGCCTGAGCAACGTCTAAAAAGACGGCAGAACAATATTTCTTTAATTCAAAAGATTTTCTAATCTCTCCAGTTAAACGATTGACCTGTTCAATGGTGCCATGATGTTCACGGAAACCAAATTGGTGTACTGGGATAATGTTTCCATCATTCAAAAAAGGTATTATATTTTCCTGGAATATTTTCTCGAATAGCTTCGACAAACAAGGGAGTAGGCTAATAGGTCTATAAGAAGATGGCAGGGTTAAATCTTTACCCAGTTTAGGTATCATTATTATTTGAGAAATTTTCCAATTTTTTGGATAAATTCCTAGTTTCAAGACCGCATTAAACAATATAGATAGCACAATTATTGCCACATTTGGTAGGTTCTAAATCATTGATGGCGTTATTAAATCATATCCCGGTGATTTTTTCAAGTCTAATTTATCTTTAATTACTCTATTAACATCCTCAGGACTAATATCGAATTGGGTTGCATTAGCCATTGTTGAAGCTGGCAATTCTTCTAGTTCAAACTCATTTGCCGTGGAGTTGGGTTGAAATTCTTCACTTAAATGTTCAGAAAATTCTGAGGCTTTTTCTATAGCACTTCGTGCCCAGGTTCCGTCAGCTTTTCTTAAAGCGCTTTGTGCCTCTACCGGTGGCTTAATGTTTGAGATTCCTGACGCAAATTATACCACTGTGACGCAATGTCATTGTAGTTATACAGTTGTGATGACTTCAGGGATCACAACACATTGATACACATCCACACCAACAACACATTCATTTATTTATAAGTATTCACATACATAACTATGTAGTACAATATTTTCCTTATTTTCTTAACTTTTGATGAATGTCAGTGAATTTTTGCCAGAGTATATGAAAAGATTTTATATCTTTATCTTTAGTTAACTAGTTAAACTTTAAATATTTTCTTCTTTAAAGTTGCTTAAAGAAAGTACAAATATTTGAAATACTTTTTCCTCTAAATGTTTTAGTGCAGGAAAGAAAAATACTTATGTTGTCTCTACTTAGTAGCATTTCTGCAAGATTTAATTTATGCACGAAATGTGTATGTAAATTAAAAGACATTCCTTAAAGTAAATATTCAAAATATTTTATTAAAATATTTATATTTAATTATGATTGTTGTGTTATGATAGAACAAATTATAAATAAAGCTGTGCTAGAGAGATACATAGATTAGAAGATGAAATATTTAACAAAAAAAAATAAGAAAATATTTCTTTTGCGGCAAATAATTATAAACTTTTGTTTAATTGGTTGTAAATGTAATACAAAGTTAGAATGTTCTCCAAAATTCATATTCTCATAATATCAGCAATTAAAAAACTTAAAACATGTTCACACTGCTTACATTTGACAGTATGTTTGACAGCATAAGGATTTTTCTGCTGACCTTTTCATAATCTTATGAATAAGTTTTTTGAATACCAGGAAATTTCTTTATCGAAATTTGTGTTACACAATAATACAATGACATACTCCACCCTCAATTTCTCTTGAATGGTCACAAGTGTTAAACTCAGCAGAGACTTGAAAATTCCCATTCTGCTGTTCATACATTTCTTAATTGATTTCACAACATTTTGCACATTTGAGAAACCATATTTTTGCTTTACAACTTAAAAACCAATAATTTCAAAACTTTAAAGATTAAAAAGTTCATTTCACAGACAAAACCCCTCTGGAATCAATAAAAGTTCTTTAAATGAGCTGAAATTTATAACAACTCATATCCACACACTCACTCACTCCATACACTTTTCATTTCCCAAAAGCCAAGAAATGTAAAACTTTTCTCATCTCGTAATATCTACTTACTGCTCAACAAATAGATAAACATTTTTAAAAAGATACAAGATACACACAACCATATTAAAAACAAATCATTGCCATTACAACTTTGACCACTCACTGTCTGTCTGTCTGAGTTGTACTTAAAAATTTGTTCCATTTAAATATTGCTTACAACAAGTTCCAACCGACAACAAAAAGAAAATACGGAACATTAATAGACATTTTGGTTTTTGAGTGTTAAATTAAGCATGAATGTTGATCAAACATTATTCAAGTAGAGTCGAATAGAAGACTTATGACTAGAAATTGAAAAAAAAGAAATAGAAAACATTTCCCACAACAACAAAACAAGAATAGTAAAAGAAAACAATTTTAAAAAAACACAAATAGAAATGGAATAAAAAAAGTTAGATTGGTGTATACGGTTGTAATGAATCTTAAATACCCTGCTCCTAAGATTTGGATTGTAGATTTTTGATTTTAAAAATATACAAACTTTGTGAAGCCATAGATCAGGGGCCGAAAGTAATCGAATTTTAAAATGTACACAACGAGAATCAGAAAACAGCAGAAACCAACAGAAACTAAAGTTAGCTGATTTTAAACAATCCAATAGCTTCTGGAGCTAGTTGTTTATTAGTAGCAAATACATTTATCCTTCGAGACAAGTACCTTTAAAAGCAGCTCATATGGAAGTGTGGCTACAGAACCATTATAGGTAATACAATGCTAATGGACTGCCAAAATAAGGCATCTACTATGTTACAGTTGAATATACAGTTTTTACAAGATATACCAAACATACAGTATTGGCCATAACTAAAGCACCCGGTGCACCCCCTCAATAGATTTTTTCAAAACATAATTTTTTTGATATAAAATGCTTTTTTGAATTCTGATTTGTATATATTTTATTAACTTATATTGTTAATGTTCATATAACATTCATTTAGTAAAAGATAATTTTATGAACAATTAATTTAAAATGATAAATCATATAAAAACCAGTGTTTAAAAAACTAGACTACAAGTAGCAGTAGCAACGAAAAAACACAAGTAATCTAGTTAAAAAATTAATAAAAACTCGGAGTCAATAATTACTACTGCTACCTTCACATTTTGGTAGCAGTAGTTGTAGTAGTACTAATAAAAGAAAAATTTAAAAGTAGCATAGTAATTTATTTTCTATTGCTATCTTAAAAAAGAAAAAGTTTTGATGTAGTCAATAGTCAATAGTTTTTTATTAATTCTGCTACTTTTAAAATATAGTAGTAATAGAAGTAGCAGTTGAGGTAGTAGAAAAAAATCTTCAGCCAAAAAAGTATATTATGTGTTGTTATTGTGAATGTATATTTGTGTAAGTTGGTCGTGTTGTAAACAAAAGTTCGGCTTTTTTGTTATACACACAGAAAACACGATCTTTCTGTTAGCAACACGAACATCTGAGACGAATAAAATCGAATAATTCTTTCAAACTCTCTCAAAACAAAAACAACTCACAATGTTTAGTTCTGTCAATTTTGGTGTTATGACTGAAGATTTTCTTTTTTGACTACTTTTATTGCTACCTTAACTGCTGCAACAACTGCTACTTTACTGCTACCTTAAAAATTAAAACTCGATATAGAGCAGTAGCAATGATTTGTATTTTTATGCTACTACTCCATTTACAATTCATGTTTTATTACTACTGCTCTGTTAAGAGTTTTATATTTTGAAGGTAGCAGTTGTTTTAAAAAAACAAGAAAACGAAAAAAGACAAATGCTACTGCTACCGCTACATACACTTTTTTGAAGCAGTAGTTGTAGCAACAGTTAAAAATTTGTTAGTTATCGTAGCTTTTTAAACACTGATAAAAACACAAAACGCAACGGACAAAACAAAAGCACCCCCTTACAAGATGTTTAAAAATTTGACTATGTTACTGTATAATTGCATTGTGAATTGACGGGAGTGACAACGAATGGATTTAAAAATTCCAGAAGATAAAAATAAAGGAAGGCGTAGTGTGTATAATTTAAGTTTTATACAGTTTATTGTAATAAAAACAATGGTATGGAAAAAGTACTCCAGTGAATTTAAAATTAAAGTTATTGAAGACTGGAAGACGGGTTTATCACGACATGAATTGAGTAAATAATTTTCACTTAACAGATCAGTTTTTTTCAGGCTCATTTCAAAGTTTTTGCAGACTGGTCGCATATCAACGGTGCATTCTGGAGGACGTCCGCAAAAAAAAACACGATATTATGATTCCTTGATCAAAAGAGCAATTCAAAAATATCCTATAGCATAATCTAGTCAAGTATGAACAAGTTTAAGATTATGCTTTAGCGAAAGAACAATCCGTTGAAGAGCAGTAGAAGTCGGATTATTCAGTTGATGACCAGCAAAAAAACCCATTATATCAGCTAAGAACAAGAAAGCTAGAATGGAGTTTGCCAAAGCGCACATCGACTAGAGTGTCCAAAAATGGATGACAGTACTGTTTACTGATTAATCCAAATACAACTTAAAAAGTTCCGATGGAATAAGGCGTGTACGCAGACCAAAAGGAGAAAGACTGAATCCTAAGTATTGCAAAGGAACAACTAAACATGGAGGAGGCAATGTAATGGTCTGGGGTGTCTTTTCTGGTCAAGGAATTGGGCCAATTCATAAAATTAATGGGATTATGTATCATTTCATGTACAGTGATATAATGAAAGATGTAATGTTGCCTTATGCCAGTGAAGAGATGCCACTTAAAGGGAGCTTCCAACAGGATAAAGAAGATCCTAAGCACACCTCCAAAATTTGTAAGACTTGGCTACAGAGCAATAAAATTCAAGTTATTCATTGGACTTCTCAATCTGCCAATGTCAATCCTATTGAGAACTTGAGGGATATTGTCAATATGAAAATAAAACGTGAAAATTGCCGAAATAAAGAAATTTTCACGATTTATTCCAAGCCGTTAAAATAGCCTGGGAAGGAATACAAGATAAAAAACTTAATATTTTCTATGTCTAAGTGATGTGCTTGTGTCATCCAATGCAAAGGATTTGCAACAAAATAGTAATTAAAATTCGTGTTATATTATATCCATCAAGGGGTGCTTTAGTTTTGTCCGTTTAATTTTCTACCTTAAAATATTTTTTGATTTTATGTTACCCCTTATGGAAAGATTAACTTTAAAAGAATTTGTTTATCAATAATAAACATATTAACAAAAGAAAATAATACATAATCGAAATTTAAAACTTTGTTTTTATAAAAGAAAATATAATATGAAAAAAATTCACTGAGGAGGTGCTTTAGTTATGGCCGAAGAAGTTATAATGGAGAGGAATCTGGATCATTATTATTAGCTACTACTTGTGAAGGCTGAAATGGCTAGTCCTTAAAGAGAAATGTCTATATTTATATAATATCCAAATGGTGTAGTCATTTTCTAATAAGAGATTACTGGCCCTTGAATGAAAATAGATCCAGTGAAATTACTTGCCCCTAAAGTTAAATGAAAACATAAATTTAAAACAGTCTCTAATTTGTATTACAAAGAGACAAAACGTAAAAAATTAGACTACTTCTGGTCATTAAAATAAATTAAAATATAGAGTTTAACCTAACCTACGAGAAGTTAGTTACAATTGTTTTATGCTTACTAGTTCCGAGACATGTGAAAGTGGACTTGACCAATTGTGGCAAAAAGTTGTAAATTTTTCAATGAATATCAAAACAAATTTTGTACAAATATTTATTTTCAATTAATGTTAAACCAATTTTCAGATAATATCCAAAAAATAAATTTATTTGGATTAGGATGTCGAAAAGGTCACTTAAGCTAACCATACTACAGCTTAATTAGGGACACTAAGTGGATTTGTGCTACATTACTTAAGGTAGGGTCACACATGGCAAATATTTGTTTGATGTGTTTACTCTTACAATAGTATTGTAAGATCAAACAGCATCAAATAAAATAAAACTAATTTGTTTAGTTTTGTATCATCCAAAGTAAAATAAGTATTTGGAATAAATAAAAGAATTCAAATATATTTAATTTAGTGGTTACGTCTTTTTCGTCAAATATTTGTCAGTGTGGATAATAACCCAAACAATTTGGCATCAATCGTAGATCTTTGTGCAGAGGAGTTTTGGAGATTTGATCAGTAAACTTTTGTCATCAATCGTAGATCTTTCAACATTAGATTGTTGGCATCAATCATTTACCTTTATATAGATGAGTTTTCGCATCAATCTTAGATCATTGATGAGTGGAATTATGGCAACAATCAAGATCATTGAGGAGTAGAGATTTTTCATCAATCATAGATCTTTGAACATTAGAGATTTGGCATGAATAGTAGATATATGAATGGCATCAATTGTAGATATTTTTGCATTAATTTTGGCATTAATCGTAAATCTTTCGGAGTTTTGTCATTTATCTTAGATCAGTCGAAATTTAGCTTCAATCGTACATCTTTGAGCAGAAGAGAACGTTAGAGGTTTGGTATCAATTTTAAATGTTTGAACATTGTGTTGAATATTGTGCGCTCTCAGGAAAGTGTTATTAACCATATCCAAAGCCTATTGAAATAGATGTCGACCAGGTTTTTCAATTTATATTCGTTATTTCCAAAGATATTCCAAGTTTGGATAGTGTCCACATGAAAGTGTTTGTTCTAATTCGACCAAATGCAAGACATCGGCACTGATAATGTTTCAGCATGTCATCCTCTATTTCACACTTGTCTACAGATGGTATACCCGTGCAAACCAGAGGAGGGAGACTCCAGCTCTGTACGTTCAGTTAATACATTAACTAGTTTACTGAGCGTTCGTCTACTTAAGTTCCAAATATCATTTGTATTTGTGTATCTTGGTTTAGGTTTCCCCATAGATTTTCGATCATTTTACCGACTGTAGAGTCCTGTTCCTCCCCCTTGGGGCATGTTTATACATCCTGGTGAAGCTACACACCTTGTTAAGTTCCAAGGGTAAATGTGGCGAAACAGAGGCTTCGAGGTAAAATTCTGATAAGAATTTTATCCTTTTAAATTCGCAGCTGACTAGAGCCTTTATCTAGTACTAAGGGGGTCCATTGGCCCTAGGACTTATCCTGTTGGATCGATGGTGAGGTCACTTCGGTGAGCAGGTAGTGGATGTGGTTTAAAAATCAAAGCTGGTAGAAGATCGTTGGTGTAAGTACTGATGTTGTGCTAGTGGAAACTTCGGTACAACATTTGTATCTTACTAGGTGCTGTTTGCCGTAGCAACAGAGCCATTTAAAGTAGCAGATAGCAATTGGCCTTGGGGTGGTGGCATTCGTGATATACTGATCGTTGGGCTTGGTTTCGGTCGAGATCATTTGTGTGTAGTGTCAGAATACACACTTTGACTTTTATTGGCCGGAGCCTTCGAAGTCAGAGATCATATATCGGACTGGATTACCACGCCGGATGTTACTGCTTTGATAATTGTCTTGGACTTGCTAATTGACTGGCAGGTATAGATAGCCCGAGTTGTAGAGCAAGGGTTTTTGTGTTGATCTTTGCAGTCATTTCTAATTGCTAATTGTCAATTATTTAAGTTCGTTCTTAAACTTTGATGAAATTCATGCATGATCCTCTCTTGGATAGTTTGTCCGCATTTTCGTTTCCGATAATAAACTTTGGAAAGGGTGCACTTTTAGTAAAAATGTATTTCATTCTTACATTGTTAAACGTGCAAAGACTTAACACTTGTTGTTTCTTAGGGTTTTGATAATCGCCGGACTATCCGTAAAAATACGAATTGAGATTTTGTTATCAATCCTTTTAAACCATTTAGTAGCCTCCGTTATGGCCATTATCTCAGCATTAAGAACAGTATTGTGATCTGGGAGACGAAAGTATTTATGTACATATGTTTGAGCTTAGTTTATAGAAGCCCATTCCCGATTGGTCACCACTTGAACATTCATTACTCTTGTTATTACATCCCCTTCCAGAACTATTGTGATGAAGTTAGTGTTAACGTAATCTATTTGAAGTCAGTCATTGCCTTCTGGTAAAATGTTTATTATCCTTTGGTGTTTGGTTTTGTGGTTATTTATTTGACATTTTCTTATTACCATCAATCTAGTTGCAGCCACAGCTACTTCATATTTCACTTGTATTTCGATCGGTAGTATTGAAAAAATATTTGCAATAGCTTTCATCTATGTGTTTATCATTGCACCACTTATGCCTATGCAGCACAGTCTCTTTACTTTTTGTAGAGTTTTTATATTAACGTTCTTCTCTGAGGATGTCCACCATACTATCAAGAATTGGTCAGAGTACACACTTTTGTTGCAAGTTTGTCATCTTCTTATGTCCCACTTCGAGCTGATCGCTTTTCTGTGATTTTCAAAGTGATCCTTCTAGGATAGTCTTCAACCGATTACTACTCCTAGGTATTTGATTTTATTGATATTTGGTAACCTTATGTGGAGATAGTGAAGTTTTATGCAAGATACGATCTTGTCACAATTTCCAAATGAAAACATGCGAAAAGGGTAGATTCTAATGATCACAAGACACAAAGGAGCAGCGTATCATGTTGGTTCATCGGTTTTTATGGCTAATATAAATATTAAGGAATCAGAAGCTGTAGATGTTATGGTAATGGGAATTTAGTGCGACATCCATTAGAGTAAAGACAATTTTTCAAGTGTCTCGGTTTTGTAAAACTGTGTAAGAAATAGTTTACTTCATCTAAACTCCTTACTATTTACAGCAGCTACATACAAGCAAAACTAGAATACATCAACTTATCTAGTGATGTCTATCACTGTAAGAATATGTAAATCAAATGTCAATAAACACTACCGTATGGAGACATAGTCCCAAATCCTTTCTATTTAATGCACACACAATTAACTGCAAGAGCCGTCCCTAGAGTGCTGCCTCAACTTATTAAACGTAATTATAAATAGATAGTTCGCCTAACTAAAGTGTAGGGTAAAAAAATATGTACAACAGCAACCTTGAACTAAATCGCATTAATGAAAACATAAACCCCTTAATCCTTTCAAAATATAAACTCTATTTTTGCACAAACACACACATTCATATACATACATGCCTGTATACACCTACAAATAAACCATCTGTTATTGCTATATATTAGTCCTTTTTTACCACTTTTTTTTTTGGTATATCCTTCTTCTGTTGTTCTTTCTCAATTTTCTGTAGTTGTGTGTTTTACTTAAACATGTGTGTTTGACTAACCATCTGTGTGGGTGTTTGATAGTGCGTGTTTGTACAATATTTGTGGTAAGCATTATTAAACGAGTGTATGGGGAGGCAATATAACCAAAAAAAAAAGAGCAAAACAAAAAAATCAAAAAAAAAAAACAAAAAGAACCCATGAAAGATGCATACGTGAGCTTTTTACACAAAAATATTGACAGTTACTCACACATACTCAAATCTAGTCACATCTACTTAAACACACAGACATGTATAAACACATGGGCAAACAGACACATAAACATTTAACCACAAATACATACACACACACTCACACGTACATGTCTAAAAGAACTCACACGCACTCACACAATACAAGTTAAATAAGAATATTTGAATGAATGAGTGAATGAATGAATGGATGGACCACAACTAGCATTTGCCACTCTAGGATAAACATTCAATTTGCATATTACATAATTGTGCTATTGGCTTAAACGCACTTTTCAACATAAACAAAAACAACAAGAACAACTGAATGAAGTAAAGCAAACCATCATTCACACACGCACTCTCTAACACATACACACGCTAACACACACTCTCACTCTCCAGCACACATACTTATAGAGAAAATCCTTAAAACAGAACACACGCTTTTAACCAAACATGGGCAACAGCAACAGAAAAAAAAATTAATAGACAATGACTGCTGGAAATATGCTGCTCTTAGTTATTAGGATGCAATCCATTTATATATTCTGAGTCAGCAGCCTGATTCAGAATAGTTTCCCATGCTAATCCTAATGTGCTTCGCCCCCAGTTTCTAGCACCAAGTTTTGAGAGATCTTCCTCAGTGGAAGGATCAACCACGTAAGTTTGGTTCTTTCCCTTCTACGTCTTCCTTCGGGATCGAATTCGAATAATTTTCTCGCCTGAGCATTCTCACCCATACGTATGACATTCCCTAGCCACCGCAACCATTGCACCTTGATGCGCTTAACTATGTCGATATCCTCGTACAACTCATAAGCTCGTGATTCATTCGATAGCGATACTCTCCGTCGCTCAAACACTTAAGAATCCACGCTTCTGCACCATATAGTAGCACGGGTAATATAAGCATTCTATAGAGTGTAATTTTTGTTCGTCGAGAGAGGGCCTTGTTTCGAAACTCCTTGCTTAGCCTGAAATAGCAATTATTAGCAAGAATAGTATAGTGGTGGCATGGTGTAGTGCCGGATCGAACCTGATCCTCTGGAATCAGGAATCAAAGATTAGCAAGGTTCCCCACCACTACACCAAACACACAGAGGGCGTTGTTTCTAGGGAACGACAGATGACAGCCCCATTATCCTAGACCAGCTACAGCAGATTAATCATCTTCTTAGGTGGAACAACTCAAAAATAACAACATACAGGATCTTATGGCAACGGCGTACATGTATCGCAGGATACAAAATAATAATAAAACTGGATCTAATGGCAGCATCGTACATGGAGACTCTCGACATTCCAATAAAGGATGCAATCTTACATGGGAATTATGCGAAAAAAATAACTAATCGTATAAGAAGGCGATGCTTTGAGGAGAGAAAAAAAAATTTCTTCGTTTTATCTTCAAACTTGTTTTTTGTTTGATTTATGGCGGTACCGAGATAGATGAAGCTGTTTACTTCCTCGATGTTATAGTCACCAACGTTCACATATTTTCCCAGTCTTGTTGCTTCCTTGTTCGTTGACTTTCGTTAACTTTGTTTTATCCTCATGTACCAGCAGACATGAGAAAATGTTGCAGTTACCTCTCGTACAGTCCGCCCCATGATATCAATAGCATCGGCATAAGCAGTAGCAGTAGCAGCTGCCCCAGGTAGCACAACGAGGAGGTATGTGTTCACTTGAGTCAATCGATCCTTAAACAGATTGAACATTAATAGTGGATCCTCTATCGTTAAACAGTAGAGATTTGGTATCAGTATTTTGGTATCAATCGTATATATAGATAAAGATTTGGCATCCATCATTGAGCAGTAGAGATTTGGCACCAATCATAGATATTTGAGCAGTTTAAACCTCGTATGGTATTAAACGTCTCGGAGAGGTATTTTCCTATTTTAACCGATGGTCTTGTATCCGTTAACGTCAATCTGCATAAGCGTATTTATTAGCTTTGCAGGTATACCAAACTCAGACATGGCAGCTTTGTAGTCGACGAACATGTGATAGGTGTCGATTTCTTTTTCTTGGGTCTTTTCCAGGATCTGCCGTAATGTAAATATCTGGTCGATGGTCGATTTACCAGGTCTAAAGCCACATTGGTAGAGTCCTATTATTTCGCTGGCTTTAGTTTTCAATAGTTCACAAAAAGTACGGTTGATAGAATTTTGTATGCAATAGGAAGGAGACTTATACCTCTATAGTTGGCTCATACGGGTTTGTCTCCATTCTTATGCACAGGACACAATACGCTGAGGTTCCAGTCATCAGATATGCGTTTTTCTAGCCAAATGGTTCCAATAAGTCGGTGCCTATTTCTTAAAAACTCATTGCCTCCGGCTTTAATCAGTTCTGCAGGCAAACCATCGGCACCTGCAGCCTTGTTGTTCTTCAGCAGGAATATTGCATTCTAAATCTCATCTTGGCTAGGTGGTGTACATTCGATACCGTCATCAATGATTGGTTCAAGGGTATCTACTATCTAGGATGGAAAAATGTTGTTTCCATGTCCTCAGTACACTTTCAGTATCTGTCACTAGGTTTCCGTCTTTATACTTATAGGAGAAACTACCAGTTTTGCTTTTCGGTAGAATTTGCGGAATTCGTTTCTACACGATCTCCTCACACTTTCCATTTCTCTTCTCTTGCGGCTGAACAGGCATTTCTCCTCTCTCCTTTTCTCCCGGTAAGGGAGCATTTTTCTCTGCAGTTGGTCGTACCGTGGGTTTTTGGGTAGAGGCCTTTGAAACCCAAGTACGAATTTGTCCGCGGTTATATCATTTGTGTTATGGAATAGCCGGGAACAGTTTGTTGTGCATACAGCTTTTTGACATCCAGCTTTCTCTGTTGGATCGTTCGTGTGTTTCTCGCTAAATTGAGACGTGTGCGAACCTTAGCTGCATCAAGGTAATGATCCGAATCAATGTTGGCACCTCGGATCGAACGCACGTCTAGCACACTGGAACTATGACTTCCATAAACAACAATGTGATCAACTTGGTTCCTCGTTAGTTCCAAGTTGACTACCATGTGCCGATTGTAGAATCGTATATCTCTTCCATTCAGATTTTCGCGTTAAAATCACCTAAAACTATTTTAACATCATGGTTGGGGCAGCGGTCATATGTTTCTTCTAGGCTCTCATAAAACGTGTCTTTGACCTGCTTGTACTTATCCTACTTCGGGCATTGGCCCAAAGCGTATCGTAGCTATCCGTTCGTCCACTGGTGTTATCCTGCAGATAAGATGTTTAATTCTCCTACTCATTTCGAAACCACATCCAAACTCGTATCTAGTATCATGGCAGCAGTAGTATATGTCGTCACCATGTGGTGTTCTAGTGACACCAAGTCCATTCCATCTTACTTCCTGGATGGCAATAACATTGGTTCTGTACTTATGCATTATGTCCGCCAATTGGGTCATTTCACCTGCTCTGCACAAAGTACGAACGTTCCAGGTGCAGATCCGTAAATGATGGTCCTTTATTCGTTTGCGGTGGTCGTCAACTTTTGTAGGGGACCGTTTTCTATTCTCTCTATCTTTCATTGTAGAGTATTTTGTTGTGGGGGTGAATTATAACTCCAACGCCCCAACCATTTATTTTTAAAGTTCTTATGGTGAACTAACTCGTGGTACAAATTAGGTCACTACTTCAAAACGGGTGTTTAAAGCAGCTAACCAAGGTGGCAGAACGACGAGGTATATGTCCACTTGAGTCAATCGAATACTTTTAAACAGCCATCAATCGTAGATCCTTAAGCAGCATAGATTTGACCTTGAACAATAGAGATTTGGCATCAATCGTAAATCCTTTAACAGCAGAGAAATAGTATCAAACGTTGATCCCTAAACAGTCGAAATTAGGCATCAAACCTAGATCCTTAAACTAGTAGAGATTTGGCATTAATCGTAGATCCTTAAACAGTCGAAATTAGGCATCACACCTAGATCCTTAAACAATATAGATTTGAAATCAATCGTAGATCCTTTAACAGTAGAGATATACCATCAATCGTAGATACTTAAACAGAAGAGATTTGCCAGCAATCGTCCATAAACAGTAGAGATTAGAACGGCTTTCAATGTCGGCAGAAGAAGCGGCTGGCCAGAACAATATGAGAAAACTACACCAGGCGATAAACTGTCTCACCAATCGAAAGTGTAACAGGAACCAACCAGTCGCTAATCGCAGTGCTGCGCTATTAACAAACAATGATGCACAGACACAAAGATGGAGAAAAAATTTCGAAGAAATTAGTAACGTCACCTCGGATGCAACGAAATTGAAAACAACAGTCATGCAGAAAATATCCTAAAAATATCAAGTGAGATAAAGGAGACCATCGGGAAGTTAAGAAATAACAGGGCAGCAGGCGAAAATTAAATACCAGCTGAGATTCTTCGGAAACCACAGCTGACCTTCAACGACCACAACAGTCTGGGAGGAGGAAAGGCTACTTCCAACTTGAAAGAATGGCATCATCGTTAAGTTACCGAAATGTGGCGACATGAAAGATTGCAACAACTGGAGAGGAATTACACTGCATAATACCATATACAAGGCTTCAAATTAAAATGGAGAACATTCTACGTGATAAAAAGGCTGATTTCCGGCCAAACAGGAGTTCTACGCAACAACCATGCCATCCGTCTGCACATTATAATAGAACAAACTCTAGAATGGCATACTCCCCAGTACATAATGTTCGTAGATTTCAAGAAAGTCTTTGATACCATCAGACGGACTGCCATATGGAAAGTATTGAGAAGAAAAGCAGTACCTCAGAAAATATCTCGAATCATCAGAGCTATGTACGAGGATGCAGAGCTATCAATTCTCCACAACGGGAATATAAATCAACTAGTGCTGTATGACATCATAAGCAAAGTCTGTTTAGAGAAAGTAGGAATAACATGGAGCCTCTCACGTCAACTCGAGGATTTGGTTTTTGATATTTGTCTCTCGCACAAGATCTCCAACATGCAAGCAAAAATAGAAGATTTGGAAAGATTAGCACGCAATGTTGGACTTGAGATAAATATCAAGAAAACCAAAGCTATGATAATCAATCTACAAGGCCAACCAGTTGAATACGTAGAAAGCTTCTGCATTAGGAAGACTGCAACCAGTATGAAGAAACTCATATACATATATACAGACGAACTAAGCTTAGCATATTCAACGCATGTGTAAAGTCTACTCTGTCGTACGGAAGTGAAACTTGGTTAGTATCGAACACCATTACGCAAAAGCTACAGGTATTCATCAAGCCTAACAATATCAGCAACACGGGTCTCTGGAACCTTACCAACGAGGAATCCATACGAACATAAATAAAACGTAGGAAATGCAGGTGGATCGGCCATACTATCAGAAAGAATCCTGACAGTATTACAAGGATGTCGCTAGAGTGGAACCCTCAAGGTTCAAGATATTCCAAGATCTGGGACAGTGTAAACTTATATGGGAAGACTCGAAAATAACTGCAACAAATCGAGTAAGATGGAGATGCTTTGTGGAAGCCATATGTTGCCAAGAGGGGTAATAGAGAAAAAAATATGTCTTTAAGTAGTAGAGATTTGGCTTCAATAGTAAGTAGATCGTTTAAAATTATAGGTCCTGAAAAATTCAAATTCTGTCATTTATCGTATATCTTTATAAAGATGATTTTTAACACCAATCGTGGAGATATGGTATCAATCGAAAATGTTTGAGTAGTAGGGATCTAGCACCAATCGCAAATATTTAAGCAGTAAACATTTGTCACTAATCTTAAATCTTAGAGCAGTAAACACTTTGCATTCATCGTAGATCTTTGAGCAACAGAGATTTATCATCAATCGTAGGTCTTTCAATATTCCAGTTTTGGCATCAATCTTGGATTTTTATATAGTAGAGATTTGGAATCAACCATATTCTTTGTAACTACTATAATAATAATGCTTATGGTTTTCTCTTATATAAACCACCAGTCAAAGTTATGTGGCCTCCGTAAGTAACCTGTCTGGCAAGCTCATCCCCAAATAAAATTTCCCTGAATGTTTCTGTACTCCGGCATTCAAATGGTTCTTTTGTGAAACATATTTTGTATTTTAAAAGGAGTATTTCAGGGCCACAAAATAAATGACTGAAATTAACGGCAAGTATTCTCTGAATTTAGAAACAACTTTTAATTGATTTTTGCATTCCACTAAATTTGTACTTTGCTATAAACCCACATTTCAAAAAAAACCGCTGCACCCTAGTGCCTGGCCAGTAAATGGATGTTGGTAAATGAAGTAACCACACATACACGCTCTCATACAAGTGCATATTGAAACTACAAATATTCTATGTACGAATATTACAGCTGTTTGTTGTTAAAGCTTTTGCATAAGTATGAGTATGCATTTTGAAAATTCACAAACAATTTTCCAACTAACAATTCAGCAATGAAAAAAAAAAAAGCTAAACGAAACCCAAGCAAATTTTAACTATGAATGAATCTTGTTGTTTTTTTTTTTTTCTTTCTGTTTAGTGCAGTTAGTTGGTGGCATTTGTATAATATTTTGAAAAATGCAAAGGATGTTGTCGATATTATTTCAGTTGTGTTTGCTAGAGGGTGACAAAAATTGGGTGGTAATGAGCGAGGATAAGAGGGAGGTGTGGGCAGCAGGACTGCATAACTAAATGTTCTCATATAAGTGAATGGTATCTATGAATTTGATTGTATAGTATGGACGATATTCATACATATGTATAAAAGACGTACTGCAACTGCTGATAATGTTTTTTGGGTCTGTATAGTAAGTAATTGTATTTGCATTAGCAGAGCTGTGTTTTTGAGTACTCGCCCTAGTCTGTATGTCCTTTTGCCAATAGTTTATGGCCACTATATAAAAATGTTGATATTGGATTAAAGTACACTTTGTTGCTTTGCAATTTTGTCTGTATTTTGCTTTTTTTATTATTTTTTTTGTTTTTCAACCAGACAACGAAAATTGAAATTGTTCAGTTGCTTTCACGGATTTACGGTTTTTCTGTGAAAACATTTTCATATTTTATATGCGAGCATTTGAAACTATAGATGTGTGTTAAAAATTGGGAAAAAACAAAATCAACATCCAGGGGATTTGTTCGTTTCATTTATGACAATTTGATTATGTGACACATTATGTCCACCAATACCGCAAATAAGTGTAATAAGCATTATTTTTAGAGGGTTTCATGTTCAAATTACACCTAATTCGTTGTATTGAAAGTATTTAATTAGAAATATGTATAAAGAGAAATAATTAAAAAATAATAATAGTTTGGGACATTGGTATACAAAATGCTGCCACTTACCATACGTTCACTAATAGAAGACCAATGATTTGTATAATTGCACCAAATTAATTGTCATTTATGTATTTTGATTTGATTTGATGTAAAATAATATTTTCGAGGAAATCTGAAATGAAAATAGAAACAAGGACAAATTTTTAGTATGTAAATTGAAATAATTTGGAAAAGGATGAATTTCAAAGCTTTTAGTGTGAGACAAAAACATTGTAATTATACAAATATCTTATATTCGTATTATAGTAGTCGCAGTCAAATTCAAGAACTCCCGAATTCTTCTTGAATTAGTTGCGGCTACCAGATTATAAGAAACCCCAATTTGTTTTACATTCGTAGTTTTGCCTTCGTAACCGAATTAAAGATCCCCCGAATTATTCTCGACTTCGTTTTAATTTAGCCGACTGCAAGAACTTCCGAATTTTTCTTACATTCGTAGAACTCCCGAATTCTTTTTGACTTCGTTTTAATTTGTAGTCTAACCAAAAAGTTTTCAGAGAATTATCTTAATATTACGATACATGTGCCGAAATATCCCATCCTTTGGCTCTTGAATTGTTCTTGACTTATTGGCGTATACTTTTTCTTTTAAATATCCTCAAAGAAAGAAGTCCAACGGTGTCAAAATCCACGACGTGAGATAACATGGCCATTGAATTTCTCGCGCAAAAGAGCCATTTTTTCGTTTTCTGTGTGCCAAGTGGCACCATCATATTGCAACCACATATCGTGCAGGTCCATATCTTCAATTTCTGGCCACAAGTAGACCGTTATCACTTCGCGATAGCGAACATGATGAGATGACGCCGTCAGCTCATAAACCGTAACCAAAAAGTCACTCTTTGTGGATACATCGGCTTTTCAACAATCACTCGTAGCTTGTTAACGAATCCATTGAGGTGAGAGTGTGCCTTGTGCCTGAAGATGATTTTCTTTGTAAAGTCACCATTCACTTTTGTCTGATCTACCAACCATTCTTGAAATGGTCAGTAGGCTTCAGCTCTTAAACCTTGTAAGCGTGTACATTTAAATCTTTGTTCAAAATTCGCATCAGTGATGTTTGTGAGATATTCAATTGTTAGACACGACGACGACAGCAATGTTTTCCCCATTGTAGATTCACCAGTCAACTTGTGCACCGATTACGCCATTTCATTATCATATAAGATCTACTACCGTCTCGCCGCACCTACACGCAGAGAAAAAATATAATTGGGCATGGTTACTGTAACCATTTAAATAGTGTTACATGTTTTTTAACAATATTATAGTCACAGTAACTATTTACATGATTGTGGTAACCATTATATGGTTAATTTATGATTCACATGATTGTAGCAACCATATATATGGTTACAGTAAACAAATATATGTTTGTGGCAACCATATTTATGATGAATAATTTTATCATAATATGTTGTTCTCAGATTATGATAAGCCTTAAGCCTAGAGCAACATAATTTGATAAGTCCTTCATTATATGAATGGTTGTCACAAACATATATTTGTTTACTGTAACCATATATAGTTGATACAATCATGTGAATCATAAATTAACCATATTTTGGTTACCACAATCATGTAAATGGTTACTGTGACTATAATATAGTTAAAAAAACTTGTAACAATATTGAAATGGTTACAGTAACCATGCCCAACTATATTTTTTCTCTGCGTGTACGTTTCATCGTTAAACCCATTTGAATTTCTGAATAACTTAGTAGATTTAAGTAGATTAAAGTTTCGTTAATAAAAGCTTTGTTTAGAATATTTCTATATACCACCTAAAAATATTCCTGTTTTATTTCAAAGGAAGTAGACCTCTGAATCGAACCTGGGCAGACTGAGTCATACCTCAGCTGGAAAACTGTATTACTTACACCTCCTATTCAACTAAAGTTATAAGGAAGTGCGTTCTATGTATATCTGTGAACACTGTTCAGTCCTACACTGAAGTAGATCATTTATATAATCCATTGGCAATCAGAAGAATATTTTTATATAGACCTGTTTTGCCACCAACCATCGATTTCTATATAATCGGTTTTGCCATCAGTCGTAGATTTTTATATAACCATGTTTTGATATTAGTCATAGGACTTTATAAAGTTGAGATTTGTCATCAGTCATAGGTCCATAAATATTCCAATTTTTTCATCCATCGTAGGTCCTTAAATATTCCAATTTTTCCAACAATCGTTGATCCTTAAATAGTCGAGATTTGGCATTAATCGTGGGCCCTTATATAGTTTAATTTTGACATCAATCATAGGTCCTTAAATAGTCCTGTTTTTGGTATCAATAATAGATGCTAGGGTATTCATTCGAGTAATGATCGTTCGATTAATCGAATAATTTCTTACGAATAATTATTCGAACAATTTGAAAATGGCCATTTTCGAATTACGAATAATTCGAACAATTTTATGTAGAATAATCGAATAAAACAAATAAATGTTCATATATGTTTAAATTTATTAAATTGCTTAAAATTTATCATAATTCCAAATTTAAATAAGTAATAATGACTCACAAAAATTGTATTGTTTCTGAAATTCGACAAATAACTAAAGACTTTCGGTCACTGTAGAAGAGTGTTCCGATAACTCCTTCTATAAATTTATAAATATTACTGCAAGAAGTTACAATTCTAAAAAACAAATCTTTCAAAATGTTTAACGTAGGACTTGAACCAATGAAAATAAAAGGTACGGAATAAAATATTTGTTATTTAGCTGGCGAAATATTTGAAGAATCGCAATTAATAATCAAAATATTAACTTAGATTAAAATGGAGTTGAATGTAATGGAGAATGTGATTTTGAAACGGTCGTAGAAAGTGATGTTGAGGATGGCATTTATAATGATTACGTTGAAATATATGAAGGTAATAAAATTTTTGCGTATTTATAAATTTTTTTTTAACCACGTTCACTGACAATGATATCAAACTATTGACATATTCCCTTTATTATGCAATTCCCCAAGATCACTTTATTAAGCAAAGATTCGGCAACGTTGATAGAGCTTTAGAAGTAGTGAATAATTAATTTACTAAAGAATTAGTTACTCAATTTAAAACCCGAATTAATGAACGACATAACAAAGTTCTTAATACGTTTATATTGTATTTGAATTCAGGATCATGTCAAACTAGCTCAAAACGAAAACTAAAAGGTTTGCTAGTCAATTGTTTTGTGGATTGTTCGGTAGTTAATCTGATCAGAATATTTCTGATGAAAATTTAATGATGGACTTTGTTTTCGAATGATTTTTAACATTATTAATACATACTTGAATTGTTAACTTTAACGTTATTCTTTGTTATTATTTAACAATAAAATATTAAAAAACCGACATCAAAACTTCAGTCTTTACTTTTTAAAAAAAATTTAAGTTATTCGAATAATTCGACTAATTTTAAACGTGTGATCGAATTATTCGAACAAGTTAAAATCTCTTATTAGAATTATTCGTTTTATTCGAACAAGAGAAAAATCGAATAATTCGAATACCCTAGATACCCCAGATACTTAAATATTTCAGTAATTTCATCATTCGTAGTCCAGTTTTACATCAATCGTAGGTCCTTAAATATTTCAATTTTGTTATAGTACGTCCATAAAAAATCCAGTTTTGACATCAATCGTAGGTCCTTTTATCATGGATCATAGGTCCTTAAATATTCAAGTTTTGGCATCAATCGTTATTCTTTAAATATTCTGGGTTTGTCATCGATCGTGCATCATTAAATAGCCCGGTTTTGTCATCGATCGTAGGTTCTTAAAGATACCTGTTTTGGCACCAATCATAGTTAAATTGTCCAGTTTTGACATCAACCGTAGTTTCTAGAATATCCCGGTTTTTTCATCGATAGTGGATCCTTAAATAGACCAGTTTTGGCACCAATCGTAGGTGCTTAAATAGTCTAGTTTTGGCATCAATCGTAGTTTCTAGAATAGTCCAGTTTTGTCATAAATCTCAGATCTTTGATCAGTACAGATGTGTCATTAACCTTTATGTCAACGACAACATACCTGGGTATGTTTTGCATTTTCAAAATGCTGCAGCTCTGAATTGGATAAATCCAAAACTGTTTTACGCAATTGTCCCAAGTTTGGTTAGGATAGGATCACCCGTTTGGAAGATATAGCCCATTTACAAAGTAACAAAGTTGAATTTAAAAATTTTAATAAATCGATTTTTCGCTAATTTTTGGGAAAAAAGTACTTTTTTATTTTTAAGTTATCTAAAAAATTTCTAAGAAGATGTATTAGGAATTTATACTTTTTGAAAAGATAACTTTACACGAAAATTTTAAATGAAAAAAATTTAAAAATTCTTCATTCAAATAACGCCTATTTTTTATGTAAAATTCAACTTTAGGGAAAAAATTCTCAAAACGCATAGTCGATATCAAATTAAAGTAACACATTTTAGATGGCCCAATATGTTCTTAATTATCTTGAAAAGAGTTCCGATAACCCCCCTCAACGTATGGATATTATAGCATAAAAACTAAAAAAGTCCCATTTTTTGAATTTTTCAAAACTTTTTTGGGAATTGCGGAATTCCTGATTATAAATTTCAAAATTTGATTTTATTTTTCTATTTCTAATAGAAAAATCTATATAATTGTGAAATCTCATTAAAAAATATTAATAAATAAAAAAAATAATTTTAATTAAAAAAATTTGTATCTTTGCAAAAAACTCAATAAAACGCATTTTTTCATACAAGGGTAAGGGTAAAACTGGTTATCATAAAATTGTTTAACGTTTTGTCTATTTCTAACAAAATAAAATAAAAATAATACAGAAATTCCAACAAACGAGTTAGATATTAGCATTTTTATGCTAACGCACTATAGGTTAAACGGCTACCAAAACTGTGCTAAAGTCCAATTTTTTAAATGCAAATATTGCACTTTTTTTAATGCCATTTTGTAACCAATACTCCAAATTAACTAAGTCAGCTTTTTGTTTTTGGTAAATATTAAATTCCATTTGACAACACGCAGTCAAAGACACTGCATCGTAATTACTTAATAAATTTTGTTGAAAAGCCTGTATTGCTTTCAAATTTTCAATTGCATGTTTAAATAATTTCGCGAGTTATAAACAAGAAAGTGAAAATGGAGAACACTAAACTAAGTAAGTAAGTAATGTTTAATGTTAAAAAATGTGATAAAATTGTTTAACTTGCTTGAAATAAGTCCACTTTTTTAACGTAACCTTAAAAGTGCTGCGATTGTTTTCAAAATGTAACTTCATGGAAGCTTTTAAAATTTCGGCAAAGTTCGGCAGGTTAAATGAAATCAGAAATGAATATATTGAAATGTTATAAACCAATTTTCATTTACATATAATAGCCACTTTTAGCCGTTTTCGAATAATACTATCTTTTTTAGGTTATTGTTTGAAATTTGGCTTAACGAAAATTCAAAAAAAAGATGTCAGCTAATTTTATGATGATCGGTCCTTAATTAGTCATAGCTCCCATATAATACCCGCTTCCGAAAATAACTTTAACGTTCATAAATTTCTTAAAAATGTTGGTATACACATAAAATTCAACAGAAACTTCAACTCTCATAAAGAAAATAATCACACGACCTAATTTCATGACGATCAGTCCATAAAGGGTCATAGCTTCCATATAACCCACTTCCGAAAATCACTCACGAATATAAATTATTGAAATTTTAAAAGCAAATGAGACTCTTGCCAAAGTTTCTTTGCAATCTATTTTACTTCATATTGCTGAAAAAACTTTGAGATGCAAAAAGAAGCTGTAATGGAAGCGGAGAAGACATATTTTTTAAGCTCCGAATTAATATTAATATTAAGCTGTACTTCAAATCCATTAATTTCTACATCATTTTTAAATAGGCGCTTACAAAACCGGAAACGTTCCACACTTCTACCAGAAGTAATTCAACTGTTATGTTGCAGTGAACCCATGGAAGAATTTAATTTTAGCCACCAAGACAATGAAATTAATGAAAGCGAAGATTTAAGCAATTACTAAAAGTTTTAGTATAATTAAAATAAATTAATGTATTAAGTTTGCATAAGTGATTGTAAATGGGTTAATTTTTGGTCGTTAGTGGGTTAAATTCCATTTTTTAATAGAATTATTTTTACTTTCGAAATTCTTTAAGGTTTTGGTTTGAATATCATGATTTTGTAGACGTTATTAATTTAGCACAGAAAAAGTAGTCATTTAACCTATAGTGTAACGGCATGCCATTCCCCATACAAAACGTATGTACATACCCAGGTATGTTGCTGTCGACGTACGTAAAGCAGTTCTGCTGTTGACATAAAGGTTAATCGTAGGTAAATAGTCCTGTTTTAGCTTCAGTGTTAGGAGCGATTTGGCATCCATCTTATATCTTTCAACGGTAGAAATTTTGCATCGATCGTATATCAATCTGAGATATTTGTCATTAATAATAATGCTTCTTTTTTTGTTTAAATAAACCACCATTTCAAATCATGGAACATTCTTGCAAATTTCATCAGTGTACTCCAATTTATGGATATTTATGTATCCCGTAACCTTTGTTAAAAATTTTTTTCCACCACAAATGCATTTGACGGCAGATTACTCCTGTTTGCATCCATGTAGACATTTAGTGGTTGTATGATTTAAAAATGCGAGATTTTTCCAAAGCATTAGTTTTTATTTTGAAACATTTGTACAATATACATTTATTCAAAGTATTGGCCATTCTTAGCTATGACCTTTTCCCATCTTTCTGGTAACAGAAATCTTTTGAGGCCATGAACAAATCAAGCCAATATCGGATACTCTGTTCCAAAGTGAAGCGTATCCCAGAGAGAGCGTTCTGCATTAATCTAAACAAATAGCATTCGTACAGGCCAAATAGTTTCATGTCTGGCAGCATATTCTGTGCGTTTTGTTTTTCCAATGCTTGCTTCAAACGACTCAGTTGCATTTGGTACAGGTTCCCTGTGATGGTCTGGTAAGATCTGATCAGCTCAAAAATTATTTTCTTTTATAGCGTTCAAACATCATTTCGGACATGCAAAATCATATTTCAAGGTCTCTCGGCTTCAATTCCTGCTGCTCGGAAACGTTTTGAAATTGCTGCTTGAGTAGCTCCTAATAATTTTGCAAGCTCTTGTTGAGTTTGACAACAATCTTCATGGATTAATGACTTCAATTCTTGATCTTGAAGCATTTTTGGCCGGCCTGGGGGATATTTGTCTTCCGTGCCAAAATCACCACTTTTGAACCGCGCAAAACATCTCTCGCACATTGAAACAAATTCATCATAAGTTTTGATAAACAAAAGGTGTGCTTCAGCGGTACTTTTTTGACCATTCTCACCACCCAGTTTGGTGAAAAATCATCCTGAAAAAAATTTTAGGTAAATCGGTTGGGGTAAAATTTAGGTAAATCATTATTGCTAATTTTAGCAATAATATACAAATTATTATGGATCCAAAAATAAACGATTTTCAATTTTAAAAAATAGTAGATTTTTGCTGTTTTTGGGCGAAAAGGTGACTTAACTCTTTTTTTATTAAAAAAAATTTTCATTAAGAACGTATAACAATTTTATGTTTTTCTCTAAGGTATCTTTACGGTGAACATTTTGGTATAAAATACATGTAACATTTTTCAAATATGTCGCCCCTACGCCCTTAGGAATTTGACCTATTTTTTATCAAAAATTCAACTTTGGGCCACATGTTCTAAAATCCCAAAGCTGGGATCAGAAAACAAAAAGCAGCTTTGGAAACCTTGGTGTGTTCCCTATTTATTGCCAAAGTATTTTCCCAGCCCCGAAGGAAATGTGGACCCTATAGGCAAAATTGTAAAAAATACCATTTTTGGTATTTTCGTTCCAATTTTTAGGAAATGCGGGATTAACTTTTACCTTTTGACAAGTTTATTTACACCTTGTTATTTAGAATGATATACTTAAAAAACGTTGAAAATTTCATTGAGTTTCGTTAATAAATAAAGATTTAATTACAAATTACATATTCATTGAGTTTCTAAAACTAAAATTTATATCAAAATTTTAATAGGATTGCAAATATTAGGAACAATATGATCCACATTTATTCCGAGCTATATTTTTTTGTTTAGATAAGTTAATTTTTGGTCTTACAAAATAATTTCAAGTCAATATCTGAATTAGATTCAAAAATATGCCACTCCTTTCACCTTTAATTTTGGATCCATAATTGATATTGCACTGAAATCTTTTGTATGTTTTTTTGTAATTTAGTTGTCTAACTAATAAAAAAAATCCAGTCCATTCGGTCCAAAAGTACGACCCATATTTTTAAAAAAGCGGAGGTATGGCAAAATTTTACAATTTCAATTTTGAAATGCCTATAACTCGGAAATTATAAAAGATAAATAGCACACGCAAATCGGATAGGAAACAAAAAAACTACACATGTTTAAAAATTTTACATGTCGAAGGTACCCTACTTTGAGTCCCCATAGCGCCGCCCCTGGATCGGTTGTATGGCCCATTTTAATACCTTAAACTCGAATACTCCTTGGTTACGGACCTGCCGTATAGATATGCCAGATTTATTTCCAAAAAATTTTGATTCTGCCCCACTGTTCAGTGGTTCGACAGTTAGAACAGACATTTACTGCATTTTTAAAAACGTCATTCAAGCCCAGCCAATCTGCAACTACTTATTAGAGTCCGACAAAATCCGAAACGGACTTCATTTATATATTCTGTAGAACTCTATTGCCTATGTAATATATGTATGAATATTAAACTCACATGCACATATTACAACAACAAGCTTAACAACAACATTAATATTGAAAATTATTTTCTTTAAAAACATAAACTTTTAGAAGGTTGTGTCATATTTTGGTTAATAAAATTTTTTATAATAAACCGATTTAGCTGATTTTCAATAACAAACTGCCTAGGTCAATGTCAAACATTTATGCAGAATCTTAATAATTTTGGTTCTGTATTTTGGACATGAGAGTGTTTTACACCAACATAAAGAAATATTTTACTTCATAAGTCTTACATGAATATTTCACAGGACTCCACGAGAAAAATAATATGCCTATAGCCTCTTTCACCTAATAGTGGTGATGGTGGGTTGTAAAAACTAACAAAAACTATAATTACATGTCTGCATATTTGCATGTTTAAGTGGATTTTAAGTGCATGTGAGTTAAAGAGTTTTTTTTTTTCATTTTAAAAACAGTTTTTAACACTTTTATCATAAAATTATGTGAGTTATGTAATTTTTCACTACTTACTTTCTTTTTCTATAACTGTAGTATATAGTTGACCATTATTAGCAACATGTATATGATGATAGCGTTAGTAAAAAAATTTAAAACTTTATATAAATAAATATGATTGTGTATGCATAAAAAACATATTTTTTTAACACTGCTACTGGTAGTTCTATATTTTTTGTTTTGGTAACTTTGCTTGTTACCTGTATAATTCCAGTAGTTATGTCTGTCGATTTTTACTGTACAAATTTGTTTTGCCTTTTTTGCGCCCTCATCAGCTTAAATATTTTTACAGTGAATTTTTTACATGGTTATTAACAGAAGTCCACCAATGTTCAGCTAGTAATTTCTGTGTATCATATTTGTTTTATGCACTGGAACATAAGTGAAAGAGGTATTTATATATGTAATATGGATAATATGGTATAGGGAAGCTGTTCAAGTCGTTTGTTACATCTATAGTAGGATTTGTACGTACTCGAATTCATATTGAAATACCCAAACCATAGTTTAATATTCAACTATTGTGATGTTATTGAAAAAGAGAGTGGTCGGCATTAATAAACACCAGAGGACAAGCATGATCGGCTATTAAACTTTAAGCAACACGACAGTTTACGAAGTTGATAAAAAAGATCAAATAATAAACTAAAATAGCAGATCAGATTATATTATGATATTCTTGGGAGATCTAATAAAAAAGCTTATAAGCATTCATTAATATGTTACTCAGTAATGGCATGTCTTTTGCTGTTCATATATCCCTAATGCTTTTCTTTTCACTTTAGAAAGTAAAGTGTTTAAAATAAGCGACCCCACCAAATATAAATACTTTTACACGGTTTATATTATAATTAAAATATATTTTATACGTTTTAGTATTTAAACAAAAAAACTTGTTGATAATTCTAAATACCCCACTGAGTATTTAAAACTATTAAAAACTCCATAAATGTATTTATAAACCATTTAGTTTTATAAATACAAGTTTATGCATACATTGCATAACAAAATTATAGGATCATTGACGATACAATATACGTTTTCCACGCAAGTATTTATCATATTGTTACGTTTTAACCTTTTCAAAACGTTGGTTTATTCCCTTTAAATAAACCGGATACTTTTGATTGCAAATAAAAGCCGTTTAGTAGTTTAAAAATTGTAACAACTCTTTATTTATTTAAAATGTACAACAACAACAGAATTAAATAGTCGCTCAGTGGTTTTTTTATACGTGTTTATAAATTCGCAGAAATACAGACACACTTTATAACAGTGGTACGCAAAAAGAGGCATTTAATTTGTGTGCTCTTTTGGGTAAAAAATAAAATATCCACAACAACATCAAGAAACTGAATGAATTGTGTGTATTTTTACGCTCTATTACGCTCTTTTGTTCACATTCGGGTTGTTTGACGAAAATCATCGTAACCTCAACAATATGAACGCCTACCATGGCTTTATAATGTACACGAATTCACTTGAAAATACAGCACACTTTAAGGCACTCAGTTGATGTTTATTCGAATAGCGTCTCTGATAAACTCACTAACGACTGCAACCTCTGCCACTATTTATAACACTGCCATCTGCACTCTAGATTGTTCTTTAACTGTCAAAGCTCGTATATTCGAAGCCTAGAACTTTCGAATACACACGGCATCTCTGGTGAACTTTCCACAATGTTCTTTAACTGTCAACGAATATTCGAATTCGAATATACGAGTCGCAGCAAACATTCAGCGTTGCCATACTTACGATCAATGATCAACTCAAAGCTTTTATTTAATGTTAATAATGCCCACAGATATGTTACAGTTTGAGAGGCACTGCTTTCAAATGCATAATGCTATTTGAAATCATGCTACTTTAAATCAATTTCGTAACAATATTTATAGCCTTCTAAAGTTGCGCATTTCGAGCAGAGAATTTTAGAACGTGTCAACCGATTTTAACAAATGCGGTGTCGTCTGAAAAGATCATTATTTGTTGGGTGTAAAATGCAGGATTTACAATAGATGACATATTTTGTTAAAGGTTATTCTCTGTAAAGGTAAATTCTCTGCGAGTTATTAAGGTTTCCTTAATTAATTTGCCACGTAAAATAAAAAATAAAGTAGACATGTTGTATATCAATGGATAGGGGATTTTGTCTACTCTTCAAAAATATATATAACTTTTAACAATTCAAAAATTCATGGAATACCTTTTTGAAAAATATGACAAAAAATGCATCTTATTGAGTTTTTTCAAAGATACACAGTTTTCAAATTGAAATTAAATTTTTATTTATGAATATTTTGTAATGAAATTTCACAGTTATATAGATTTTACTATTAAAAAAAGAAAACTAAAAACAAAATTTTTGAATTTGTAATCGGGAATCCCGCAATTCCCAAAAAAGTGTTGAAAAATCCCAAAATGGCAGTTTTTGGTTTTTTTAGCTATAATATCCATACCAGGGCCGGGGTTATCCGAACCCTTTACAAAATAATTAAGAACATATTTGGCCATCTAAAAAGTGTTACTATATTTTGATATCTACTATGCAATTTGAGAATTTTTGCCCTAAAAAAACATGGGTTTTGAGTTATGACGTTGTTGCAGCAAATAGGCGATATATTTACAAAAATGATCTCAAATACCTTATTTGCAGTTTTTTATGTTTTTGTATACAAAATTCGTTGTAGTATTTTCAATTTAAAATTGAAATAGAAATTATTCGGTTAATCGAATAATTTAAAATTAACCGAATACATGTAAACCTCGATTAATTATTTGCTCGATTAACCGATTAAACCAGAAACCCTATTAATTGAATACCCTAATAACCATAATACTCGCTGCAGTATTGATATTTTTGCCGACAGCCAGGTGTCACTTTTCTCATTGAATGCCTATAAAACTTCATCTTCATTAGTCAGGCAATGTAAAATCTGACATTACTTTAGTTTGGTTCCCTGCGCACAGAGACTACAATGGCAATGAACAGCCAGACGAATTAGCCAGAATGAGATGTACTTTGGATATCTCCAATGCGGTTTCAGTAGCACTTCCACTGGGGACTATTAAAATTATAATCTTCATACACTTTCTTACAAAGGCTGAGAATAGATGGCGCAACTTAGATACAGGTAGGATGGCCAAGTTAATGTTGCCCTATTTTAATGAGAAATGAACTATGCAACTGAGATATATCAAGGTTGCTGGCAGTATTAACGTGACAATGGACGTTATGCAAATCACCATGGACTCCCTTTTTAATGCCCATTATCGTAGCCCATTATCGTGAAAAAGATGAAACGATTTTCCACCTTCTCTACGAATGCCCAGCCCATAGTACAAAAGGCATAAATTCCTGGACAATTAAATATTGACCAACCTTGGTGGGGTATCTAGGCCAATTGGCATTTACATTACGATGTATATGACACTACCGCTGACGATTGGTGTGGTCTTGTCAAAGCGGGGTCCTTTTGACTCTACTTGACTGTTTGTGAGCTGGGAACCAACCAATCAAGGGCCACTTTAATGGACACAATTCTTAGCAGAGTTTGCAAATACGCATATTTTTCCTATTACCTTCTAAATATTTCACCCACTGTCTCCCTAATTTATACATTAGTTTGTTCATGCATTTTAATATGATTGTCAGCGTTTTTTCTCTCCTTTTTTTAGTGTTTCTGTTGTAAATTCACCGACCACAACGTACTTAAATATAAAATGACCTCTCCTGATGCTACTCACTCGATGGTTGGTGTTGCTAGAGATGCTGTATTTAAATTTAGAATATTACATAGATATTCACTAACATTTTTATAAATTTTTTTACTTGCATACAAAACACAGACACACACAAACAGACACACACAAACACATGTATTAACACATACATACACAAATAATATTAAAAAACAAATGCCAAAGGTTCTATTTATTTAGTGGAGATTAGTACGTACGTATATAAAAAATGCATTTGCACAGTGAGAGAGCAAAAAACCTTATTATTTATTCAAATGAATTCTGACCCATATTTTTAATGAATAACACAACTATCAACAGCGGCAACAACTACAATATACATTTATTGTTGTATTCCGACAGTTGTGGTGACTAATACTGGAGTGGTCTTATCTGGAGTGGATATAGAGCTACCACATAAACCAACCAACTTACATACAGCTTTACTGAGGGTCAGTAACCTACAATTGACTAACAGCATGTCGGTGCCAAGTAAAATAACTAAGCCCTAAAAAAAAACTTAAAAAATTTAACTGACTACAGCCTAGATTACTTGCGGACAGTAAAGTGACAATTGACTCCCCTATACATTACCTGGGTTGAGTAAAGTAACCTTAACTTCAATAAATGTATTATAAATAGATAATTAGGATGAGTAAAGAACCAATTAACTTCGTCAAATGCTTTACAAATTGATAAATAAACAGCCATAAGTTAAAAATAATTATCAAAACTGCCGGGTTATATTGTGTCTATATAAATGTAGTTGTTGTTGTTGATTTTGTTATTGTGTTCTCGAAATTGTTGACTACAAAAATAAGTACAATAAAAATTCTTTACGGGCCACTTCAAACAACAAATTTATTTATTGTTGTAGTTATTTAATAGTTGGTCCATCGCGACACTCGGTTGGCTGCTTGTTTAAATAAAAAAACTGAATGCTGTGAATTTTAATTTAATTGGTAATAGAGTGAAAACCAAAACAAAAAATTGAACTACAAACTAAAACAATTTCAAAATAAATTCAGTTTAACAATGGAATTTTAGAAAATCAAATATTAAATTTAGTTTAGTAAGAGTCACACAGTTATTTTTGGGAATTTTGTGTTTTAATAAAGAAGTCAGATTCGATCTAGCAAACGGAAATAAAAAGAGATTCATTTAAAGGTTTTTAAAACACTTAAAATAGAAGTGGAGGTAGGAATCTTTATTATGACTCGAAAAAACAAACTCAGGATTTATTTTCTACGACAACGCTGTACACAGAAAAAATTATATTTCAATTCAAACATTTATCCCATATTGAACTTGGTTTCAATTATTTCATAATTAAATCAAGTATTAATTTGCTCAAAAATAAAATTTCTTGATATTTTCTATTGAATTTTGAGTTTTGAATTTGATTATTTTGACAATTGAATATACAATTTTTGTTATTGGTTGAATTTCAAATACAAAAATTATTGAATAGATAATTTTCGTAATTGAAACACAAAAAATAACAAAAATGTGTTTTCAATTACGAAAATTATCTATTCAATAATTTTTTGTATTTGAATTAATTAATGGGTAGATAACTTTTGCCATTGACTGCACTTAAATACTGAAATTCCTACGACGCACAGTGTGGCGCCATTTGAGTTTTTTCGTTACAAAAATCATAACTTTTGAACCAAATGAGATAATCAAAAAATTTAAAAGGTATATGATAGATATTTGATGCATCATGGCTACCTAAGTACAAAAATCGTATTCAAATCAATTCTATAGATAGATTTTTTGTTTAAAAATGTTTAAGTAAAATTTTGTTAGACGTTTCTCCACATAATTAATGATAACTCAAAAAGGGTTAGTCTGATGTTATTCAAATAAACTTAGAAAAGAGATTTACATAACATTTAATCCGTTTATATATTACGTTTCAATTAGCTCAGTAGTTTCGGAGTTATAATAACAAATTGAAGTAAAAATATATTTTTTACGTGAAAATAGCAAATTTTTTTGTTTTAAAAAATTCAGGAAAAATCGAAAACGGCAGAAATTGTTCAGGTTTATTGCTTTATTGCAAAGCCACATGTAATAGATATCAACTATAAAAATGGATGGATTCTTTTCGAATTTATTCACAATTAAGTGAATTCGCTCATTTTCACAAAATTGTATGCGCTTACAAGCGAGCACAGTGGGGCAGAATCAAATGTTTTTGGAAATAAATCTGGCATTTCTAAACGGCTAGTCCGATCGTGTGGTTAGCCAAGGAGTATTCGAGTTTAAGTTATTAAAATGGATGCTACAAATGTTCCAGGGTCGGAACTATGAGGGATCAAAGTAGGGTGCCTTCGATATGCAAAATTTTTAAACACGTTCCATTTTTTTGTTTCCCACTTGAAAGATTTTTATGTTTTTGGAAAGCGCTCGGCTAGGGCTTGCATGTGCTATTTATCTCTTATAATTTCCGAGTTATAGGTTAGGTTAGGTTTCCAGGCAGCGACGAAATGAAGAAAAGAAGAGCAGCTCGTGGGTACAAGTAATGGTCCCTTTGTGTTACCTGAAAGTAAAAAAAACAGAAAAAGAGGGACAGATAGAAGTGAAAAGAGAGAAGGTGAAGATTGAAAAAGTTAAGAAGGAAAGAGAGAGGGAGGATATTTTTAAAAGCTGCGTACCAATGAGTCAGCAGTTAATTAGGTTACTTTAAAGAGATCCCCATTATAAAGGCATTAATGCCCTCAAGCCTCATATTTGAGAACTCAGAAAGCCTATTTAGGGAACGATGTCCCAGAAACCTTAGGCGTATATCTCCTAATGCCGGACAGTGACAAAGAAGATGAAGAATAGCCTCATCCTCCTCCTCGTTTTGACAACTTCTGCAGAAGTCGTGGTATAGCAAGCCAAGTCTCCGAGTTATAGGCATTTCAAAATTGTAATTTTAAAATTTTGTCATACCTTGGTCCGCTTTTTTAAAAATATAAGCCATAATTTTCGACCGAATGGACTCGATTTTTTTTTGTTAGTTAGACAACTAAATTAACAATAATATATAAACGTTTTCAAAGCAATAGCAATTATGAATCCAAAATAAACTATTTTCAATCAAAAAAATTAAAAAATAGTAGATTTTTGCTGTTTTTTGGGCGAAAAGCTGAAAAACAAAAATTCTTTAAGAACATATAACAATTTCATATTTAATATTAGGTTTTTATACGGAGAACATTTTGATATAAAAAACTTGTCCTATCATTCGACTATGCCGCCCCTACGCCCTTAGGAATTTGATATATTTTTTATCAAAATTTCAAATTTGGGCCACATGTTGTAAAATCCCAAAGCTCGGATCTGAAAACGGAAAGCAAATTTGGAAACCTCGATGTGTTCCCTATTCATACCCAAAGTATTTTCCCAGCCCCAATGGAAATGTGGGACCTATGGGCAAAATTGTAAAAATACCATTTTTGGGATATTCGCTCCAATATTTAGGAATTGCGAGATTCCCTTTGACCTTTTCACAAGTTTTTTTACAACTTGTTATTTAGAATGTCAAACTTAAAAAACGTTGAAAATTTCATTGAGTTTCGTTAATAAATAAAGATTTTATTACATATTAAGGGTACTCATTTAAACGCTTAAGTTTCCCATTTGTACAAATGGGCAAATTTGCGCGACATGTTTCATGAACCCACCTTTTCAATTTTGTGCAAGTTTATACAGAAAATTTATATTTGTCAAATAAAAATACATAAATTCAACAAAAGCTTTAATAATTTTGTTTCAAATTGTATAAATTTTAATTTTAAAATGTTGAATGAAAGTTAAATCTTTGGAACAAACGCTGGTATACATAGTTTGGAGGACTTTGTTTATGTTCTAGCTGTTGGTTAATGTTTTCATACACAATGTCATTTAATACAATCATTCTGTTCCAAAGTTACACAATTTTCACATGCACAAAATTTTTATATTTTATTTGATTTTTATTTCTTATAAATAAAAGTAAACAAAAGCAGCTGATTCATCAAATGCACAATAAATTCAAGTTTGCGAGTCTAAATTGTCGCGCAAACTTATCGGAGTTGTGCAAACGAATTTCCATACATTTTTTGACATTTCATTTGCGAGAGTGAAAAAATGCACAGATTGCACAGTTTGAGAGACTTTTAAGCGTTTACATGAGGACCCTTATTATATATTTATTGAGTTTTAAAAACTAAAATGTGTATCAAAATGTTAATAGGATTGCAAATATTTGGAAGAATCAACATCTATTCCGAACTATTTTTTTTTTGTTTAGATAAGTTAAGTCTTGGTCCAGCAAAAAAAAATTCTAATCAATATCTCAATTAGATTCAGAAATATGCCACTTTAAAACTCCGTCCTTCAAAAATATTGCACTTTTAAAGCGATGCCATTACGTCCAACAAAAGTACAATTTTAGCAAATATGAAAAAATAAAAAAACAATTGCTGAATTCACAACAATTTGTATCGTGTATCTTGTATTAAATACAATTTTTGTTTATTATTTTGTGAACACCCATTGTATATTGTATGAATGTTTTTGAAAGCGTAGTATGTATAACAAGTAGACCGACTCTCATTTTTTTTTCAAATTACTCTCTCTCATATACCCGTATATGTGTGCTCAGAGAAATTTATAGCAGTAAACCAATACAACTTTTTAAAAATATACAAAATAAAAGTGTATAAGTGTATTTAATTTTTGTATGAAAATTTCCAACAACATTTACAAATTTTGCCTCGTTCAATTTTTATACCCTTCACCTTCGTGAGAAGGGTATATATAAGTTTGTCATTCCGTTTGTAATTTCTACATTTTTCATTTCCGACCCTATAAAGTATATATATTCTGGATCCTTATAGATAGCGGAGTCGATTAAGCCATGTCCGTCTGTCTGTCGGGATCCAAATCTTCGATAATTCTGTCAGACATGCTTTCGAGAAGTTTGCTATTTAAAATCAGCAAAATCGGTCCATAAATAAAGGAGATATGAGCAAAAAACCGGGACAACCTCGATTTTGGACCTATTTTTGATCTATATCTGGATTACTAAGTCATTAATACAGACAATATGGATATCTAATGATAGATATTTCAAAGTCCATTGCAACGATGTAGATAAGGATATGTAAGTTAGACCTACTACAAAAATTTAAAAAAATTTGGAAAAAACTTTTTTTAAAAAAAATAAAAAAAAAAATTTGAAAAACAATTAAAAAAAATTAATTTTTGTTTACCTAAAAATATTTAAAAAATTTTATTTTAAAGTATAATTTGGTGAAGGGTATATAAGATTCGGCACAGCCGAATATAGCTCTCTTACTTGTATATAAGACATTGTAATGCTATGTCTAAACAAGTAAGTGAAGCTATATTCGGCTGTGCCGAATCTTATATAACTTTCAGCAAATTATACTTCAAAATACAAATTTTAAATATTTTTAGGTAAACAAAAGTTGTTTTTTTATCTTTTGGAAAAAAAATTTTTGAATTGTTATTTTAAATTTTGTTTTATTTTTTAAAATTTTAAATTCTTTTTTTTTAAATTAAAAAAAAATATTTTTTTTAAATTTTTTAATTTTTTGGTGAACAAAAAAATCGGGTTACAAATTATTTTTTCCGATTTTGACCCATTGTAGGTCCAACTTACTATGGTCTTATATACGTCGCACAATGGCGCTCGTAGAACAAGTTAGGTTGCAAAAATCAAAATTTCATGTGTCCCTAAAAAATATTGAATAAACCTCTTTTACAGTAAATTGTCCAACGATTTCAAAAATGCTACTCTTGTTACAATCAGATTTTTGGTTCAGAAGATATAGCCCTTCAAAGTTGATTGATTTTCAGTTTTCAAAAAAATAGACAATTTTTAGGTTATTTTTGATTCTTTTGATAGATATATTTATTAAGAAAAGAATAAACAATAATTGTACTGTTTGCTTTGTATTTGTCCAGGTAAATCGTGAAAAACCAACCAAAAATTTTTATTACTTCCCATAAAATTGATTTTTCCACAAATTTCAACTTTGCTATGCCATAAGTAGGCACCTGAAAGGCGTAGAACCATTTTCAAACACTCATTTCATAAGCTGATCAATTTATATCATATGCCTTTTAAATTTTTTGTCTCATTTGGTTCAAAAGTTATGATTTTTGCAAAGAAAAAACCCAAATGGCGCCACTGTGCGTCGTTGCAAAGGTCTTTGAAATATCTATCATTAGATATCCATATTGTCTATATTAATGACTTAGTCATCCAGATATAGGTCAAAAATAGGTCAAAAATCGAGGTTGTTATGTATACTTTGAATTTAAATAAAATCAAATAAGAGAACAATTTAAAACTCTATATTTGGTTCGATGTATTTATAATGATTTTTCCCCAACATTTAAATTACTCATTACAAAATGTCCTATTTCTTATATAAAAAATTTCAAATTTATTTTCACTAAATTAAAACAAAATTTCTCTTTCCAATTAAAAGAAAACTAACATTGCCCTCTAAGAAAAAAATACCCACTAAAACTTAAATTTCTTGTAAAAACAAAAAACTTGTGTAATTTTCAATTTATTTTGTATACTGTGTTGTTTCATTTACAAACCTAAAACTTTTTGTCAAACAATTTACAAGCTCATTAAGTTCAGGCAATGAATGTTGTAGAAAACGTTTCTAAAAATAAAAACAAAAACCCTAAAATAGAATGAACAAGTATTACATAGTTTTTCGGTTATTTAGAAGAAGGTTTTGCTGCAGATGCTGTCTATCACTGGCTGACGTGGCTTGACGTGGCCTGACGTTTTTACTGCGTATTGATACTTTCAAGATGTAGTACGAGTGTGTTGCAACTGGCAACACATGTACAAAATGACTGTAAATTTTGTTGCTGTTGTTGTATGTATCTGTTTGTTAGTTATTACAGTTTTGTATGCTGCTGGTACCGTCATCGTCGACATCCATAGTTCGTCATACCCTTTTAAGGGTTTTTTTTTTTGTTACTGTAAACATCATTATTAGAATGATTATCATTATTAGCAACATGTTTCGCTTTTGATTGTTGCACTCACAACTCACAAAGTATGTTTGTTTGTATGTTTGCACTGTGGCACGAAAAAACCTTTGCTTAGAAATGAAGACTTCAATTCATTGCAAACACAGATGCACTTGCATACACAAACATATACACCCACCATCTCGCACAAAATTAGAAGTTATCTTACACAGGGACACGCGTACAGATAAGGACTGAAATAAGTGAAAATAACTAAAAGAAAGTTTAGTTATTTTCATTAAAAAATGTATTTGTTTGTGAGATGATTTAATTTTTTATTTTTTTTTTTGGCGAAATTTGTTGTTTTCAAATCCTCATTAAATCGACTCAATAAGTTAGCATAATGTTTGCCATTGTTTTACCTTTTTCAATCTGGATAATAGCGATATCTTCCCAAAAACGGTCGCGATTACTTTATTGGCATCAATTCACCCCGAGAAGCTGTTTGGTCTCTAGTGTATTGTGGTGGATTCACGTTTCATTCACGGTTACGAAACGGTGCGGTTGGACAACTCCAAAAGTTTTGCGAAGTTGTCACACGATTGCGTTTGTAGTCGATTGTCAGTAAACGCGGCACCAATCTTGTGAAAAGCTTTATCATACTCAAGTGATATTCGAAATTGAAACCACTGGGTGATGTGAGATGCCTATGGATCCCACAATCTGATCGGCGAACACCATATTGTTTCGATTGTTACCCCAGTTGAGCGTTCAGAACGTTCGGAATCTTCTGTGCTTGTACGGCCACAACGAAGTTCAGTAAACCACTTTTTTACCATTGAAATTGGTGGTTCAGAGTTCAGAGATTATTTGTTAAGCTTAGCCTTGGTTTGAGATGTGGTTTTTTCGCAAAAAATAATGCACAATGAAATTCATATTCTCCTAAAGTCAGGCGGTTGTCTGCTACCAATGACTGTCAAACATAAACTAAATGACGCTGCTTGTTCAAATTTTTTCTGGAATCAACTGACAGATGCCTGTTTACAGGACCAGAATTGATCTTTGAGTTTATACGGAAGTCGCTTCACCTAATTTCATGACGATGAGGTCAACTTCCGAAAATCACTTTAACATGTATTAATATCGATATCAAATTTAACTGAAAAAATTTGTATATGTACAGAAATCATGCTACTAAATTTGTTTGTGAATTTATCGACAATTAAAAAATTAATTACAATGAAAATCAATAACAAAGTGAATTCATTCCAATTTTAATTAAATTCTCTTGTTTTAGATGAAACAAATGCATTCAATAATTTCAATTCATGATGATTTCATTCATATTTCGGTCAAAATTAATGCATTCAAAATATTACAATTCATGATTGAAAGATTCATTCAAAAATTAATCATTCTTTTAATTTTTCAAAATAAAACTAATAATTCCCAAATGAGTGATATTGTAGTGTATTAAGTAATTAAATATTACTCATACGTACATAGATACATATTTGTGATTTGGATTTTTTGCCCAAAAGGTAACGGTAGAAGAACACATTTTTTTAATATTCGGAATCTAGATACCATAGAATTTATGTGTGTAAAACAATAGTCGGCATAAATAGAACATTGAATATGGATTATAATAACTTCATAAGTTCACCACAGCCTATTGAAGCAGTCGTACCCCAAGGAAGTATGCTGGGTCCCTTCCTATATTTGCTACATACTTGTAATATGCCTACAAACAGTCGAACCCACATATCAACTTTTGCTGATAACACAGCTATACTAGCCATTCATGAAAACCCCCAAAAAGCATTTGTGGTTAAAACAATGGGGAATAAAAATAAACGAGCAAAAATGTATACATCTCACTTTCACATTGCGTAGAGAATCGTGCCCTCCAATCCTAATAAATAATCATATAATACCTCAACAAACTGAAGATAAATATCTATGTCTGCATCTAGACCGACGTCTTACCTGGAAAAAGCATATAGATTCGAAATTGACTCAAATGAAGTTAAAATTACTAAAAATTTACTGGCTAATTGGTAAAAACTCGAGATTGAGTTTAGATTGCAAACTTTTGCTGTACAGCTCAATAATAAAACCCATATGGTGCTATGGAATTCAATTATGGGGCACGGCCTCAGCTTCTAATATTGAAAAAATTCAAAGATTCCAAAATAAAATATTAAGAATGGTAACAGCAGCGCCTTGGTATATGAGAAATATTAACATCCATAGGTGTCTCCCTGGTGAAAAATGAAATAAAAAAACAAGCGGAGTCATATTTGAAAAAGTTAGAAGTTCACCCAAACCCACTTGCACGAACATTAATGAGAAGTAATGGCTACATCCGACTAAGAAGAAGGAACCCAACAGACCTACGCTGATGATAGGATCTATAAATTAAACATAATTTTTCGTCCAACTGTGGTGGGATGTAAATAAAAGTTAATATTTAGATTTAAGATTTGAACAAATTATTGATAGTTCACATTATTTTGTGAAGATACAATAAATAAAATATGAAAAAAAATATATATAATAACTTTGTATGCATTTTCATTCTCTTTTGCACAGTACACTATAGGTAATTTCACCCATTTTTGTGGGCAAAACAATAAGGAATCACTGAACAAGGATGAAAATCGATATACGGGAGTATTCAAGTTTGCTGATTTCGAATCTCAAGTAAAATTTTTCAGCTTCAAAATGGCGGATCCAATATGGCTGGAACGAACTTTCATCTAACAGAGATATTGTTAAAGAAATTCGCACTTTATCCTTTACATAATCCGATTCCTCTTTCAAAACATTGTCGCATTCAACTTTACCAACAATAAAATTGTAAACAGCAGCTTCCGGTATTTTTGCAAACGGAGGCTGCCACGAAAAATTATATTTCTCAAAAAAGTGCAACATGAAATTGACAAATTAAACTCAAAATTATTTTTAAAAGCTTATCCAAAATTCCTTTTTCAGAAAAAATTATAAAATTAAAGGTTATGTCAGAATTATTAGTTTTTTCGCGAAAAACAATTGTTTTTTACAAAATCTTTAAACTATTAAGCACTTACTATCACTTTTGTTTTCCATATTTAATTTAAATTTATGTTTGTTTTTTAACTATTTAAGGGCCATTATTACCACTTGTCTTTAAGTTCCTAATAGTAAAAGTTAACGTTAAGCAATAGAAAAAGGTACCCTTAAAGTTAACTTTTACTATTAGTTGTAATAATGGCCCTTAATAAACTTAAAAATTCGACCTAATTACTATGTATATTAGAGTGGGTCAATTTATGGATGTTACCGTTGAGAAAAATATAAATGGATTATTTATTTTGTTTTTATTTTCTGTATAAATAAAGATTGATATAAGTACTTTTAAAATTTTTTATTTAAGTGCACATAACTTTTGATTTGGTATCGATTTTGAAATAATTCTTTCCTTATAATACTAATAAATTTGTTGTTAATTAAAAAATATATGTTTGAAAAAATAGGTAGAGATTTGAATCTGATATTTGCAAAAATACAGACCAAGGTAGGTAAAAAACATAAAATTTTAATTTTCAATGGTTAATATCTCGTAAACTATAAAAGATAAATACAAATATTGCCGTTATTTGCTGTAATGTTTTCTTTATCAAATACCAACTACAAAAAATGCATCCTTGAAAGTGCAAAATATTACTTTTTGCCTCAAAAATGGGCGAAATTACCTATAATTTCTTAAAAATAAATCTGTCATTTCTTATTCAAGTCTACTTTTTGAAGAAAACTCCCAAAGACCCCTCAAAACCGAAAATGAAAATAAATTTTAATTTATTTACCATGAATATATAACAACCCCCACCCCACCCCCAATGATTGACCTGGATCCGAGCCTGCCTATTGGGATTTGGAGTCGATTCGGCTGGTTGACTAAGCTTCACATACGATCTCTTACGCTTCGGGTTATCGTAATGGATCTATTTCCTTTTATAGCGTTCATGCATTATTTCAGACATGCAAAATCGTCTTTCAAGGTCTCTCGGCATCAATCCGTATGGTACTCAATTTCCCTGCTTTTTGGTGAATTGTGATGCCCATAAACTTTTTGAAATTGCTGCTTGGTTTAAAAACTTTTTTTGGAAAATAATTCGGTATCTTGGGAACTATTGGAGATATTGTTACAAAATTTCACATGGTTTGAGCTGATGTGGATTTACGTTTGTTCAGCTTCCTAGCGCTAATCGGGGCAATTACGTAGCCCCTCAAAGTTGGTCACCTCGAGTCTCAATTTTAAAAAAAAAATCGCCAAAATTCCATTTATGATCCGAATGTGCTGAATTGAATATAAATAGTCCTTGGAAAGATCTACAAAAACACGTTTACAAGTGGAGGTTATCATTATCAGTTGAAGAGATATTCAGATTTATTGATTTATTTTTTTGTAATTTTTCTCGATATTTTTATGATTTTTTAGATATGGCAGGGCTACGGAGGGTCGAAAATTATTTTTAAAATATCAGCTCTATTGGTGATAAAATTCTAAATACAATAAAAAAACTTGCTAACAGTTTTCTCTTCCCTATAAAAAGTTATACGCATCCAAATGTGGAACTTGTAAAAAAGGGCCGTATTTTTTACGTTTTTGCCCAAAAAGCCCATATACTTTTTCTTTTGTAGAAAAAACATTTCTTCGGGACTATATAGAATTTTTATGTGATTCGGAAAGATAACTTAATGCAAAAGCGTGTAAAGAAAAATTTGGCTCACTTAAGCGGACACATCACCCCCAGTCCTATCCAAACTTGACCAATTTAAAAAAAAAAAATTCGGTATGAGTAAAAAATTCTAAAAAGGCAAAGCACCGATCCACGAAAAAGCTCCATATTTGTATAACCCCATATGTTTCTTAAATACCTATTAAGTATTTTTACTATCACACGGTAAATAACGTCACAGTAGGCACTTTTCTAAAAAAACTCAGTTTTTGGAACACATTTTCCCCGTTTTAGGAATTTCGGTATTTGAAAATAATAAATTTCAAAAATTCTACTGCCATTGATTTAAAGATATTTGAGTCTTATTGGTTCTAAATTTTGTTATATCTTTAATTGTTAAAATTTTACATTAATTCAAATTTTATATTTTTATTCGTGTAATTACAAGGGAAAAAATTTTGTAATTATTTTTGCAATTTAATTTAAAGGAATCGAAATGTGTAGGTAATTGTCCTTCTAATGAGATATAAAATAAAAAAATTGGTTAAAAAATGTTGAAGTTATTAAAAAATCCCTTGTCTCAAGCCACTAGAACAACAAATGTAGAAACAAAACAAGTAAGAAAGTATGGTCGGTCAAGCCCGACCATATAATACCCTACACTAAGTAAAAGAGCAAAAAAATTTTTCTTTTAAAATTTCAATAATTTATATTTTTGAGTGATTTTCGGAAGTGGATTATGGACCGATCACCATGAAATTAGGTCGTGTGATTTATGTCTCTATGAAAGTTTACTATGTTGAATTTTGTGTGTATACCAACATTTTTAAGCGATTTATGCACGTTAAAGTGATTTTCGGAAGCGGGTCTATATGGGAGCTATGACGAATTATGGACCGATCGTAACAAAATTTGGTGACATGAATTTTGTGTACATAAAACTTATTTGGAGCGGAATTTGTGTAGATACATATATAAATTAAACATTTATGACCGATAAAGTCCAATTTCGGAAGGACATTTGTATGGGGGCTAGGTGAAATAATGAACCGATTTCAGCCAGTTTCAATAGGCTTGGTCCTTTGGCCGAAAAAACTATATGTACCAAATTTGATCGAAATATCTTCAAAATTGCGACCTGTACTCTGCGCACAATGTTTACATGGACAGCCAGCCAGCCACCAGCCGACCAAACGGACGGACGGACGGACATCGTTTAATCGACTCAGAAAGTGATTCTAAGTCGATCGGTATACTTTAAGGTGGGTGTTAGACTAATATTTTTGGGCGTTACAAACATCTGCACAAACGCATAATACCCTCCCCACTATGGTGGTGTAGGGTATAAATATTGATGAGGACGACATGTGGTTTCACCAAGCCAGTGCTACATGCAATACAGCCTGTGAAACACTTCAATTGCTGCAGGTATTTCTTGGTCGTATACTCTATCGTTTCGGTGATCTGATCGTGTGATTTAACGTCATTTGATTTCACTTTATGGGATTATTTTAAGTCAAGTTAAAAGAAATGCCTGATCACAAACCTTGTCATGTTTACCTAAACACTCACAATGCAAAGACTCAGCGATTCATCAAACAACAACGCAGTAAAATGCAAAAAAGATACAAAATTTGACAACAATTTTCCATTAAATTTTACAGAAAACTTTCCTAATGTTTTCTAATGATGTTGCTTGTAGTTGTTTGCAACTACAGCAAGTACAATACATTGCTAGCATTGTTGCTGTTATTTTTATTGCTGTTGCTATAGTTATAGCTTTTGTATTTTGTTGTTGTTGTTGTTACTGCTGTGTTGTTATTTGTTTTAAGGCTGGCTCTATTGCTCTATTTGTGTATTGTTTAGTGTTCTTCATTCATTCATTCATTTTCTTTTCTTGTTTGACTGTAACTAGCCAAGCATGTTTTATACGTAATGGTTACAATTTTCAACTTATCACTTCCGTTTCCGTTTTAGTCTGTTTTTTTTTGTTAGTTTTGTATTTTCCTTTATACAGTGTGTTGTCACTGAGCTGAGACAGAGGTATTTGCTTGAAGTTTTGTTTCTTTAGTAGTTCTTATTTACAATTCTTATTTACAATCATCAACACGAGCTGGCATTTTGCTGTTACTTATTTTTCGTTTTTTTTTTTTCATTCTTAAAAAAATGTAATAGTTCATCATCATTTCTAATAGTCATTCTTTTTAATTTACGTTTTTTTTCTGCTGTTCTTTTCTGGTTCGAAAATATTTGTCTGTTATGCTGATAATGCTGTTGATTTAGTTCCTTGTTCACCAAGGACTCTCTATTAACAATTCAATTTGCCAAAACATGTTGATTTTTTGTATTTGTTTTCTTTGTATTTCTTTGGCGATGATGATTCTTTTAAGTCGAGTTGGTTTTTTTTTGAGCCATTAATAGTCATTTTGGAATTTGATTAGGAATTATTAGATTATTAAACATGACAAAAATGTGTTTTTCTTTGTGCTTTATTATGTGATATTTGTATAATGATGCTAAATTTAATTTAGGAGTGTTGGCTTCTTTTTATTAAATTCACAAATGTCCTTCTTGTGCCATATTGTGGAAGGACCATTAAAATCAACTCATGAAATGTTAAGGAAAAGTTATATTAGAACATTCTTTACATCTTTAAAGCATGTAGTAGAAACAAAATGAGATATTTCATGTCGAAAGAATCATTAACTTCACAATTTTATTTACATCAAACAAAAAAGTAAAATTTTGTGAAAATGAGCGAATTCACTTATTTGTAAATAAATTCGAAAATAATCCATCAATTTTGATGATTATTACCTCATTTTGTTCCCAGTACATGTGGCTATACGATAAAGCAATAAATCTGAACAATTTCAGTCGTTTTCAATTTTTCATGATTTTTTTTAAAACAAACATTTTTTTATTTTCAAGTAAAAAATATATTTTTTGCTTCAATTTGTTATTATAACTCCAAAACTACTGAACCGATTGAAACGCAATATACAAGTGAAAATGTGTACATAGCATGGAGAAAATATTTTCAGAATTCAATCAATCGACAGAAGAGCATTAACTAGTAAATTTTATGTATATCAAACAAAAAACTAAAATTTTGTGAAAATGAGCGAATTTACTTAATTGTGAATAAATTCGAAAATAATCTATAAATTTTAAGGATTAGTATATCATATTGTTCTTATTACATGTGGCTTTGCGATAAAATAATATATCTGTACAATTTTTGCCGTTTTCGATTTTTCATGATTTTTTTAAAACAAAATTTTTTTTATTTTCATCTAAAAAATTTATTATTTGCTTCAATTTGTTATTATAACTCCGAAACTACTGAGCCTATTGAAACGCAATATATATGAAAATGAAATCAACATTTTATCAATCGAAAGAAGAACATTAACTACTCAATTTTATGTATATCAAAAAAAAACTAAAATTTTGTGAAAATGAGCGAATTCACTTAATTGTAAATAAATTCGAAAAGAATCCATCAATTTTGATTATTGGTATCTCATTTTATTGCTATAACATGTGGCTTTGCGATACAGCAATAAATCTGAAGAATTTCAGACGTTTTCGATTTTTCATGATTTTTTTTTAAACAAAATTTTTTTATTTTCATGTAAAAAATATATTTTTTGCTTCAATTTGTTATTATAACTCCGAAACTACTGAGCCGATTGAAACGCAATATACAAGTGAAAATGTGTACATAGCATGGAAAAAATATTTTCAAAATTCAATCAATCGAAAGAAGAACAATAACAATTTTATGTAGTATATCAAACAAAAAACCAAAATTTTGAGAAAATGAGCGAATTCAGTTAATTGTGAATAAATTCGAAAATAATCCATCAATTTTGATGATTAGTATCTCATTTTTTTCTTATTACATGTGGCTATGCGATACAGTAATAAATCTGAAGAATTTCAAACGTTTTCGATTTTTCATGATTTTTTTAAAACAAAAAAATTTGCTATTTTCATGTAAAAATATATTTTTTGCTTCAATTTGTTATTATAACTCCGAAACTACTGAGCCGATTGAAACGCAATTTATAAACGGATTAAAGATTATGTAAATTTTAATTTTTCTAAGTTTATTTTAATAATGTCGGACTAACCGTTTTTGTGTTATCATTAATTATGTGGAGAAACGTAAAAAAAACACAATTTTACTTAAACATTTTTTAAAAAAAAAACCTCTCCATAGAATTTAAAATTTGGAAAAAGCCTGTAACATTTTTTCGATTTTGTTATTATTATTAAAAACTTTCTAAGTCATTATTATATGAAATGGATCACCTTAGTTAAATGACCAGCACGTAACCCAACAAAAAATAAACTTAAATTTAAATTATAATACTAAAACAGTCCTTAAAAAAATATGTTTCCATAGAATATTAGACAAAATGTCTAAAACAAATAAAACAGACAGGGTGTTAAAACCAATATTAACAGTCCTAGACTATGAGTACATAGTTATTTGTTCGTGCAGGTAAATTTTTGTAACAAACATGTCAAGTACAAACCATAAAACAAGATTACGGTTGAAACATGTCAAACATAAAACAAATACATGTAAATTATTATGCATGTTATTTGAAAAAGTTATTTAAACTACAAACATCATTTAAATAAACACAAGTCGAACGTAACAAAAAAAGTAACAAGGCTCCTAAATACATATGAGGAAAAGAATAATTTTGGAAATTTTGTTAAGTAAAGTTTAAATAATTAATATAAAAATAAATAATTTATATTTCATGTTCAAATAGCACCCTAATCTTTACATACTTTAAAGTACTTATATATAAAAACACATTATCACATTATAAAATACATGAAAACCAGAATGGAAAATCTAAACATACCAAAAATAAATAATAATTGTTATATAATTAACAAATTACAAAAAGGTCTTTTAACATTTCTAATTCTCACACACCAACAAGAAAAAAGTAATGAATTCAAAATTTTAATATGGTCAAATACATGTGTTTAAATCCTTGATTGGTTGAACATTAATTAAGGGATATTCACAGGTTTTTCCTCCTTTTTAATATACACCTAAAAATATGCAACAGATTTATCAACAATAGGAGAACCCATTGCAAAATGCACAACAAATAGCTATTTTCGAATTTGCCATCTACAATTTCAATTAAATTGATCACAGATATTCAAACTGATCATCAAATCTTTGGTTTATTGACTGGTAAGCCTTTTTGATACAGATATTTAATGTTTTGGTAAATGCGATTGTCCATAACTTTTAGACTACACAATTTACAACTTTTTAATTTGATTTCAAATATAACAAGTAAGAGAGTTATATTCGGCTGTGCCGAATCTTATATATCCACCAACTATATAAAACTGACAACGATTTTTTTATTGGGTGTATAACTTAAAATTCGGAATTTTTTAAAATTTTTAGCTCTTATTTTGAAATATTTGTACAATATAAATTTATTTAAAGTATTGGCAATTATTAGCTATGGCTTTTTTCCATCTTTCTCACAACATGTCACGAGAACAACAACCACGACTGAAAAACAAAAACCCTTGAAACGTTTTCCAATATGATTTGAATAGAAGAAAACCCTAAAATTTTACTATGTGAAAGTATTTAGAGCTTATTACAACATTTCAAAAATACAAAAATAATAGTTTTTAATTTTTTTTTAATTTAATTAGTATGTTTTAGGCTAAAATGGCGTCGAAAACTATGGGAGCCTAGTTAGCATGTAGTATAAAATGAATTTGACTCTGATTGTTTTTTTGCTATCAAATTGTTTATTGAAACCGAATATATATTTTCTATTTATTTTTTTAATTTTTGTTTTCATATACATATTTACAGAATATATGTATGTATATTGTTTCACTATAAGAGACCAATCTATCACGTACAGTATGTCACGTACGATATTAAATTTTATTTATTATAAAATCCTCCAAAGATTGTTTTCATTTAAATATAAATGATTGTAAATGAAAAATATTTGCTTTAGTGTAAGAAATTAAAAGAAAACATAACGCCTCTCACAATTCGTAAATTTTCGCATATTCAGGATTGTCATAGAATCCAATCATTGTCGGAATTGGTTTTGAAAACGACAGAAAAAATACATTGGTCTTTTGAAATGGAAAGTTATTGGTTTTATGTTCGATCAAAAATTAAATTCCTTATCGATTAAACAAAAAACTACACAGAAAAAACAAAAATTCAAATCCAATTACAAAATTCATAAAGTCAATTGAATATTTTATTGAAATGGGACCTATCACAAAAATCACAAAATCAAACAACAAAATTTGTAAATATTTTATTGAAAAAAAAAATTTTTTTTTCTTATTAAAATATTTTAACTATCAATGAAACATATTATTTGAAATTCCGCATAAAATCAAACAATATTTTTAATAAAACCATACAAACAAATAATTGGTTTTGAATAGATTTTCAAACAATATTTTTTATTAAATCAATTAAAATATTAATAACATTTAAATTCAAAATCAATAAATATTTTAATTAAATATTATAATATAATATTTTCTATAGAAACTACTGATATACACAATATTTTCTAAAGAAAATACTGTTTTACACAACAGTTTTTAAAGACAATACTGTTATACACAATATTTTCTATATAAAATACTGTTATACACAATATTTTCTATAGAAAAAACACTGTTATACACAATATTTTCTATAGAAAAAACACTGTTATACACAATAATTTCTATAGAAAAAACACTGTTATACACAATAATTTCTATAGAAAAAACACTGTTATACACAATAATTTCTATAGCAAAAACACTGTTATACACAATATTTTCTATAGAAAAAACACTGTTTACACAATATTTTCTATAGAAAAAACACTGTTTACACAATATTTTCTATAGAAAAAACACTGTTTTACACAACAGTTTTTAAAGACAATACTGTTATACACAATATTTTCTATAGAAAAACACTGTTATACACAATATTTTCTATAGAAAAACACTGTTATACACAATATTTTCTATAGAAAAACACTGTTATACACAATATTTTCTATAGAAAAACACTGTTATACACAATATTTTCTATAGAAAAACACTGTTATACACAATATTTTCTATAGAAAAACACTGTTATACACAATATTTTCTATAGAAAAACACTGTTATACACAATATTTTCTATAGAAAAACACTGTTATACACAATATTTTCTATAGAAAAACACTGTTATACACAATATTTTCTATAGAAAAACACTGTTATACACAATATTTTCTATAGAAAAACACTGTTATACACAATATTTTCTATAGAAAAACACTGTTATGCACAATATTTTCTATAGAAAAACACTGTTATACACAATATTTTCTTTAGAAAAACACTGTTATACACAATATTTTCTATAGAAAAACACTGTTATACACAATATTTTCTATAGAATAACACTGTCATACACAATAGTTTCTAAAGAAAATACTGTTATACACAATATTTTCTAAAGAAAATACTGTTATACACAATATTTTCTAAAGAACTGTTATACACAATATTTTCTAAAGAACTGTTATACACAATATTTTCTAAAGAAAATACTGTTATACACAATATTTTCTAAAGAAAATACTGTTATACACAATATTTTCTAAAGAACTGTTATACACAATATTTTCTAAAGAACATACTGTTATACACAATATTTTCTAAAGAAAATACTGCTATAGACAATATTTTCTATACAAAAATACTGTTATACACAATAGTTTCTAAAGAAAATACTGTTATATACAATAATTTCTAAATAAAATACTGTTATACACAATAGTTTCTATAGAAAATACTGTCATACTAAATATGAACTAGTTTCTGCCAAACTTACGGACTTTCCAGCAAACGGGAATCCAAGGGAATTGTTCACCTGTGGGAAGATAAACCAGTTTTCACATTCATCTTAATGAAATTCAATCGTCTTACCATTTATGACGTATTCTCCCAAATTTCTGTCATAGGAAGCTATGGTACGGTATTCAGGCAGCCGTCCAAAACCTTCATCTCGTACAGCTCACTTGGGTTCAACAATCCTTCCCTTTGTGATATAGGAAGCTAACAACGTCTGCAATTATACCGGAAGGTTTAGCAATAATATAATAAAGAATTTTAAGTTCATACATACTTACCAGTCTAGAAACGTGAGGAGTTATTGAGCCCTTGAACTCCTAGTCTCTTTCATGAAGACCAAAACTTAAAAATTGTGTACATATGTATGTAAATATTTTTTTTTTCAAAATATATGTATAATTTATTTTTATTTTACAGCTGTTTGTCAAAATTCACTATAAATTTTGTTTTTGTTTCAAAGTAAACAAAAATTTTTTCAATCATTTAAAAAATTGTTTGATTTTATAAAAAAATTCAAACAAAATTTTAATAAAGAAAATATTTTGTTATGTACAAGTGTTGTCTATTATTTTTAATATTATAAAAATGTATCACAAAATGAAAACGTACTTGATTTTATGTACATTATGTTAAAAGATTTACAAAACAAATAGACGTTTCTTATTATTAAAAAAAGTTGTTAGCATTGTTAACCATAAAATTTAAAACCAATTAAAATATTTATAAAACCAAATAAACTAAACAATAAAATACAAATAAGATTTCAAACATGCATATGTTTGAAAATATTTTAGTCATAATTTTTTCTGTGTACATTGGATTTCATAAGTCATATGTACCTTTTTTGTCGTTTTCAAAACCGATTCCGACAATGATTAGATTCTATGACAACCCCGATTACTTCGATTTTATGTCACGTACGATATACCCTTATTTATGACAACAATGTTTAGAAGAAACTTATTATTTTTTTAAAATATAGTACCCTCAGAATGGAACATAAAGACCAAATTATTTTTCAGATACTCTTTTATTTGCAAAATCTATTCCACTATATATGCGTACAAATGTCACGTACGATGACATGGAATTGCCCATTTCTCATTTAGAATGGTACATATCTGTCATTTAAGGCACGTTTCACGATGTCGAAAGAAAAATGAGTCGAACAAATTTGTATGAAAACTATTCGAAAGAATTTTAAAAACTTTAAAAACATTCAAAATTTCCAATTTTGTACCAACGAGTCGTCAATTGCGAGATATATCATCTATTTCTTTAATATGAAAAAAAGTGCCGCTGAAGCATCTGATTGCTCACTAATTGTTCAATCGGTTCTTGGCCTCAAAAGATGAGCAAATCTTTTGGCACGGAATCCATATTCAATTCTTAAAGGAATAGACCTAAGATTTCTTTTGAGCAAAAAAGATATGTAAAAAAGGGTCCATTTTGAAAGAAAAACAAGTAAGAAAGTATGGTCGGTCAAGCCTGACCATATAATACCCTACACTACGTAAAAGAGCAAAAACATTTTTACTTTAAAAATTTCAATAATTTATATTTTTGAGTGATTTTCGGAAGTGGGCCTTATATGGGGGCTATGACCAATTATGGACCGATCACCATGAAATTAGGTCGTGTGATTTATGTCTATATTAAAGTTAACTATGTTGAATTTTGTGTGTTTACCAACATTTTTAAGCGATTTATGCACGTTAAAGTGATTTTCGGAAGCGGGTCTATATGGGAGCTATGACTAATTATGGACCGATCGTAACAAAATTTGATGACATGAATTTTGTGTATATAAAACTTATTTGGAGCGGAGTTTGTGGAGATACATATATAAATTAAACATTTATGACCGATAAAGTCCAATTTCGGGAGTACATTTGTATGGGGGCTAGGTGAAATAAAGGACCGATTTCAGCCAGTTTCAATGGGCTTGGTCCTTGAGCCGAAAAAATAATATGTACCAAATTTGATCGAAATATCTTCAAAATTGCGACCTGTACTCTGCGCACAAGGTTTACATGAACAGCCAGCCAGCCGACCAGACGGACGGACGGACATCGCTTAATCGACTCAGAAAGTGATTCTAAGTCGATCGGTATACTTTAAGATGGGTGTTAGACTAATATTTTTGGGCGTTACAAACATCTGCACAAACGCATAATACCCTACCCACTATGGTGGTGTAGGGTATAAAAAATAGGAAAAAAGTCAAAAAATGTATGTCTTGAGTTAAAAAACGTTTATTTTGATTGATATCCCACCCACTTAGCAACAAAAATGGAAAAGACCTTAGCTTTCTTTTATGCAAAAATGAAAATAAAAAATGGTCCGTATTGAAAAAAAAAATCAACAAAGTTTTGACTTTGCAAAAAAGAAAGCTAAGTTCTTTTCCAAAAGATCAAAAAAGTTTTAGATTTTTGAAAAAATTTCAAACATTTTTTATTATTTTTTTTTGGAAATATTGAAGAAGCTATCTAAACTATTTGGGACACATTTTCCTAACAATAGGTAATAAGTTATATGAATAAGAAAAAACACCAGCTTGGCCAAAATTTCCATTTTTACCCCCTCTAACTCAGAGAGTTCTTGACAGATCTTGCTGAAAAATTCTGTCTGAATTACTACTAACCTTCGTGCTAATTTTATCCCTATTGATATACATCTATTTCAAACGTGATTTCACTTGACATGAAATCCCCCATATATAAAAGAGTAACGTTAGTGACTGACAGACTAGTTCATCTTCGCACAGCCCAAACGATTGAAGTTAAAAGCACGAAATATTAACTGTGGATTCCTCACTCCCCAAAACGATCCATTAAGAAGCGATTTTTCGAAATTCAAACTTTTAGGGGGTAAAGAGGGTAAAACGCGTAAATTCTGTAACCTTATATCTTCAAAACTAATACAGATACAAAAAAACTTAATAATGTATCTTACTACAATTAAAAAAAATATGACATTTGTTTGGTACTTTTTGGAAATTTGAACCTTTTAGGGGAGAAATAAATTGTAAATAGCATTCTTTTACTTATCAAAAAATAACAAATATAAATTTGGTACTTTTTGGAAATTCGAACTTTTTTCTTTAAATATTTTTCATAAAATATGTTTTTCTACAATATAAATTGTAATGAGCCCATGATAAATAAATTAATTTGAAAAAAAATTTCACCACCGCACTGAGGACAAGAAAATCTCAAAAATGTGGTAAAAACGGGAAAATATATTTTATTTGAAGTTATCAACACAATTTTGATAAAATATTTAAAATTGGTTACTGGATTCATACATACATACATAATTTAACTAACAGATGTTATTTGGAACTCGAATGTCAAGGTGTGTGTATATTATTGGTCCAAATCCCGGTAAACAGTTTGGTACTTTTATTAAAACATATTTTTTTTTCTTGATTACATTAACACAGATTTGAATGGTTTGAGACATGTCTGTAGCACAAAAAATTTTATCAAAATGGCGTATTTTTAAATATTAAACTTGGCGGATGTTCAAGAATGAAAAGGAAACTTGGTACTTTTGTTATATTTAATATTATTTAACTTATCGGCATTAAAGTTAGCTGATATCTATCTGAGTGAAGTAGGAGTTTGGAATTGGGGATAATATTTAGGTACCGAAATGTGAAAACTGAACTATAGGTACTTTTTCGTACTTCTAATAGTACTTTTTCAATATTTTTTAATGAAGGCCGTGGAAATATTAAATTGAATAGGAATCCAAGGGGGAAACTTTATGGTACTTTTTTTATTCCAATGGTACTTCTTGAATACATTTATAATAATGAGCCTGGGATCATGAAATTAGGCACATATGATCCTGAATGAGTAAGAATTCGCAAAAGGTTGAATTTTCTTTAACAATGGACCTAGAAATATGAAATTGCATATATGGTTCTGAGTGAGTGCGAAATTCAAGACAGACTCTTTATCGTACTTTTTCTTTATTAAAATAGTACTTTCTGTATTTTGTTCACTAATAAAACTAGAAACATGAAATAACTTATATGGATCCGATTGAGTGGGAAGTGGACTTTGTTTTCAATAAAACTGTGCACTCCCTAAATATTTCATTTTACAAGTAAATACCATAGATTTTACAACACCAACAACCAATACTGAGATTAAAACCAAAATAACCCCAAAATAATATTTGGTAATGAATGCAAAAATTTAGACATATGGTTATAATAATTTAAAATAATAATAACTTAATACAAGTCAACATTTTCTAACAATAAAACAAACATTAAAGAGCAAATAAATACTTAAATACATTATGTATTGTATTGTATTGTATTAAAATAATGAAAATTTTACAATTATTTGAGTAATAAGGGGCGTGTTTGGAATAATAATAATGTAAATTCAATATTGTTAAGTAAATAATATTTAATTTTTGTTAGTTTTCCATAAGACAGGATAATCATTGTAATTGTTTTTAAATAAATATGATTTAAATTAAATAAATACTATGTTAGTTTGTTTAGTTATCTTCAAAACTAAATACTTTACTTATTAATATAAAAATTTATGATTTTAGTTTAAAATTTTTACTTCGTTATTCATAATTAAGGGTCTCATTCTGAGCAAACAATAAAAAAATTTAAATTTATTTGTTGTTTTGAATATAAAATAAGAAAGAAAATGTTCGTTCGCATTTAGTGAGCCATTCCCTAAATATTTATTTTATTATACAAACATATTTTGTATGGAATTTTTGTTTTATAAACCTTTGATAAAGTGAAAAGTTGAATCAGAAAATGGAGAAGCTCCTTAGTGGATGACAGAAACAGAAGAATGGATGAAAGTGATCATGAGCTCATCACAGGCGAAATCAAGATAAAACTGAAATGGCAAAGAAGAACAACCAGGCACACAAGACGAAAATAGCTCTAGCTACAACAACTCCACAATAATGACACACAATTCTTGAGCAGCTGCCAATAAACCAACATCACTCATGGGAAAATATCACAGCAACATGTTACCGGGTTGCAGAAGAAACATTATACCCAATGAGCAACCACAAAGAAAAGCTTGAATTTCAGACGGCACTTGGAACCTGGTTTCTCAAAGAAGGGAACTCAAGCTGCAGTTAAACAACAACACTTTGAGATAGCCGAACCAACTATTGGCAAAACAAGTTATGTTCCCTGACCGGCAGAACCTTAGTTTCCTCGTGAAAATGGTGTTCGGAGGTAATTTGGAGGCAGCCTGTGACGGTCGTTAAGGCTGCATTTTGACAGCTTTGAATATTTCTCCACTGAGTATCACTTAACGAAGGCTACCACACTGGAGCAGCATAGTTAACCACTGACCGGCCAATCATTTTGTTAACAAGGTTTCTTTGTCCATACACCAAGTGCTGCCGGCTAGTGCCTTGAGGACCTTATTCCTACTTCGCAGTTTATGCGTGATAGCAGTGGGGTATGCTGAGGAGGTAAAAAGGCTATCAAAAGTGACACCCAGGATTTTCGGGTGGTTCACTGTCAGAATTTGTTCGCCGCCGACCATGGTGTGTCGATGACTTCTGCAGTGAAGAAATTGTGGACTTCGTTGATATAACCATTTACCAAGTTAATTCTGGGATATAACCGGAGGAGTCATCCAAACTTCAACATCACAGTAGTCTCCCCCGAGGCATGTTAGACAGGACCTTAGAAAATACGAGGAGAGCATACAGAGGTATGTACAGGATCCATTTGATTGCAGCTCATATATGACAGCTTCAATTCATAGAGACACTTCATTCATAGATACGCCATCAATTCCGCGGTAACAGGATACCGCATGAATGTCGTCCGGTCGCCCACCACCAATATCAGACGCCGAGAAGGTTCAGCGGCGTAAAACAAGAGTCGTTCTGGCACAACTATGATCACGATGGAGCAACAGTCTTAATGCCTTCTTGTCCAGCATAGGGTCCCTATGACACTCTCCACATATTCAACTGTCCAGCCAATTCTACTTCACTGCGTCCAGTGGATTTATGGACCAACTCCGTAAAAGAAACACAATTTTTTGGACTTTATCTTGCAGAACCCCTAGATAATACCTGCAATAAGAGACAAAAGAAAGTTCCTAGAATGGCTTGTATTGTCGAAATGTGTAACAGGAGCTAACCAGTCGATGATGCACAGACGCAAATTTGGAGAGAATATTTCGAAGAAATTACTAACGTTGCCATAGATACAACTACTGAGGACAACGAAATTGAAAACAACAGAAAATATCCTAAGAATATCAAGCAGCTCCCCCAGTATAAGTGAGATGAAGGAGGCCATCGTTAAGTTAAATAATAACAGGGCAGCAGGCGAAGATGGAATACCAGCTGAAATTCTTCGGGTTGACATCGAAACCACAGCTGAACTTCTAAGACCGCACATCACATTAGGCTGGGAGGAAGAAAGGCTACCTCCAACTTGGAGGTTACCGAAAAGTGGCGACTTGAATAATTGCACCAAGTGGAGATGAATTACTCTAAACAGGAGATGCATAAACCAGGACAACATCCAACGCATTATAATAAAACAATCCCTAGAATGGCGTACTCCCCTGTACGTACTGTTCGTAGATTCCAAAAAGGACCGCCATATTGAATGCATTGAGGAAGGAGTACCCCAGAAAATAACTAGAATCGTCAGAGATATATACGAGGATGCAGAACTCTCAGTTCTTCACAACGGGAATATGAGTCAACCATTTCACAAAAACGCTAGAGTAAAACAAGGATGACCCCTATCACCCCTGCTATTCTATATAGTGCTGGATGATAACATGAGCGAAGTCTGTTCAGGAAGACGAAGAATAACATGGAATCTCTCACGCCCTGATATCTTTATACACTCGCACAAGATCTCCAACATGCAAGCAAAAGTATAAGATTTGGAAAGGTTAGCATGCAATGTTGGACTTGAGATAAATATCAAGAAAACCAAAGCTATGAGAATTAACAACGTTAGCAGCGATAACATCATGCTACAAGGCCAACCAGGTGAATACGTCGAAAGCTTCTTGAGTCTGTAAATAACAGGCTCAATAAAGCGAGAGCGGTATTTGGAAGACTACAACCAGTATGGAGAAACTCACAAATATGCAGACGAACCAAGCTTAGAATATTCAACGCATGTGTAAAGTCTAATTTGGTGTACGAAAGTAAAACCTGGTTAGTATCGACCACCATAACGCAAAAGCTACACGTATTCATCAACAAGTGCCTCAGATATGCATATGCAGAATATTCTTGCCTAACAACATCAGAAATGCGGATCTCTGGAACCTTACCAACAAGGAACCCATACTAACACAAAAAAATAAAGTAGGAAATGGAGGTGGATGGGCATACTAACAGAAAGAATCCTGACAGTTCAACAAGAATAGCGTTAGAGTGGAATCCTTAGGCTCAATAATTCGTAGTCGGCCAAAGAATACATAGGGACACATGATGTAGAAAAAACCCTTCAGGAGATGCACAAAACTTGCTTTCTTTTGAATATTTTTCTGTTGTTCATCAAATTCAAATTCTTTGGTTTGATATCGAAATCACAGCTGAACTTATACGACCGCAAATCACATCAGTCTGGGTAGAGGAAAATCTACCACCAACTTAGAAGAATGCCATCATAGTTTAGTTACCGAAAAGTGGCGACTTGAAAGATTGCAACAACTGGAGAGGAATTACTCTACTTAACACCATAAACAAGATACTAGCAGTCGTAATACAGGGAAGACTTCAAAGTAAAATGGGAAAAAATCTACGATATAAACAGGTTTCCGTCCAAACAGGAACTGCGTAGACCAGGCCAATACTCCACGCATTATAATCCAACAATCCCTAAAATGGCGAACTCTTAGTACCTACTCTTCGAAGATTTCAAGAAAGCATTCGATACCATCAGAAGGAATGCCATATGAAAAGCACTGAGAAGAGAAGGAGTACCCCAAAAAATTTTTGGATTCTGTACTCAGCACATCTAAGGCAGCAGCCGAAAAATGGGAGAAAAATCGCCCAAAACGAGAAAGGTTGCCGCTCCGGAACCCACATCAACCACGACTACATCCGTTAGACGGCTCTGGCGACTGAGAAAAACGGTATCATAAATTCTGTGGTAACAGAATGGAGTGATATCGAGTCCAAGATCGAGTGAACTCGTTATGGAATACTTGTTCGCAAATGGGACTGGTACGGCACCACGTTTAAAATTCACCAGAGCTACAAGGTGATCAAATGCTTGGACGAGTTCTCAAAGGACTTTCTTAGCAACTGCATCACAAAGATCAGTCGAGCATGGGAAGGTTTAAGCCTTAAACTGATCCATGCTCAAGAAATTCCTATGAGACCGCCTGCACGTATCTGGTTACCAAAGATGACAACCGATGCGCATCAGATGTTGGAGTGTTTGAAGCTGCAGAACCCCAACATTCACATGGATGACTGGTCTATCATCCGCATTGAGCAAAGCGATTGCCACACATTCCTAATTCTCGCCATCACTGAATCTGGCTCAGTCGAGCTTGATAAGGCGGGCTTTTATCTGTTCTTCGCGGTGAGGGACGCTTAGTTGAAAGTGTTCCGGCCCAAAGGTACGGGGAGCGATGAAAATCTATTAAGATTTTTCTTTGTACGCAGCTTAGCTCAGAGTATAACAGAAGCTTCACGATTGCCTCAAGCTACATGGCACATGAGAAGACAACTCCTCCAGTCGAAGTGAATGCTCTATTGTCCTATGTTGCACGTCCGTATGTGCTGGGCTATTGTCCAATAGCAGAATGATTTTACTATCATCTTTTAGACGGATTTTCTTAAAATTCTCTCTCACTTCTGGAACAAAATTGTTGTTAAACCATTCTAAAAAGATTTGCTGTGTTACCCAAGCTTTTGTATTGGCATTACGGAAATCTCATGGACATTTTTTTAAAGCCCTTGCACTAGCACGTTTTCCAATAACTAATGCCTTGCACTTGTTTGTACCAGCAGTATTAACGCAAACTAATGTGGTTAGTCTCTCCATTGAGACATTGTGTCATTCTATGAAATTTCCATTATGGAAAGTCAAAATGCTCTCAAGTAAACACTTCCAAAAAATTTCTGTTTGTGGTTGATTGTTCAAAAATAATCGAAAAAAAAAATTATGCTTATAATCTCGGATAATAAGGTAATTACGGTTAATCGATGCAAAAAAATGTAAATCGATTCAAAAATATTTTGTTTTTCTTTCCCGGATAATTGATGTTGCCGGTTAATCGAATCACGGATAATCGAGGCCTTACTGAATATGTAATTCTGGTAATACGCCAACATTAATTTTTCCAAGTTCCGATAACTATAATGGATGGGAAAGTACTAGATATTAGATACTCATAAATGATAGGTCTAAGGTATCAGTAGATAGGTGGAGGGTATCCAATAAAAGGTAGTTCTTCGAAATTAGACTTCAAAACTTGACAGAGAAATATAATTTATGAACCCAAGAACGATCGATTGGCTCAAATTTAATGGGATCCTCAGATATAAATTTAAGAATATGCCAGTTGTTGAAAATTCCATCACTGGTCTTAAATAAATAGAGGAACACTTTAGTAGAACTGTTGTCAAAGTTTTCAAAGTTTCCTGTCCAGTCACTAAGGCTAAGCAAAGCTTCCCTCCAAAGAAACTCATGGAGAAGCTTCCAAGTATAGATCGTGTAAAATGAAGATGCCTTGTGCAAGCCATATGCTCACAAGAGGAGTAATGGAGAATAAAACCCATCAGGAGACCCTTCTCAAAACTTGCTTTCTTTTACACTTTTTTTCTCTTCGTCTTCATCTCATTACTAAATTTAGAAATTCCCTTTCAAACAATTCCAACAATTTTCATTACTAACCTTTTAATGTCTTTTTTCACAATTTAAAAACTAAAAAAACCCTGACCTTTTCAAATTATAATTGTGTCTCATGGCATACATTACATACTTTCAAATCCTTTCAAATCCATTCAAATAAATGTTGAAAAATAATCATAAAAATTTATATTAAACTGCAAATGCATGTCTGCAGTATTTTTTTATTCTTATAATTGTCATTATAATGTACATATACATATGTAGACCTTGAGTTGAGATTAAAAACTTCAATTTCATTTTCGTAATAATGTGACATGTGTGAAAAGTTATCAATTTATAATTTATATTGTACACCATTGACAACTTACAACGAGTATTATAATCATTTTTATTACATTTTTCCTTCTTAATTCTTAGTATTTTTCATTTTTTTTTTATTTTATTTGTAATATATTGAAAGACACAACTTGTAATCACATTACAATTCGGATGCATGCACATTTTGTATTTTAACAAACATTTGCAGAAAAAGAAAAAAACAAACATACAAAGAAACAAATGAAATATTAAAATGTGGAGAGTTGCATTTTGGAAAATGCAGAAGGACGTCATGGGTATTCTGTTCGAGAAATGTTCCGTTCGCTTTGCCTATTTACAAAATGATTGAATTTGGGACGATACTAATCCACATGAGATCCAAGGGATCCAAGTCTAATGCATCCAAAAATGTCACGGTTTGGTTTGGATTTTGGGCTGATGCCATCATCGGGCCATATTTCTATGAGAACGAAGTTGGCTAGGCCAGGCCAAGACAACATCGTCAATGACGAGCTCTTAGGTCGATGGATTCCAACATCCTGTTTTGGATGATATGGAACACCAAACACATGTGGTTTTAACAGTACCATACAGTTCATGCTACATTGGACATTTTGCAAGAGCGATTTGAGGCCATGGTAATGGGGTACTCAAAGCCAACATTACCCATGTCATTGGTCAAATTCACCACGTCAAAGCCACTACGAAAATTTTCACGATGTTATATTCCATACACAATTAAATCGATAGGCCTTTCAAACGAATAAAAAATTTCGTTGATATCTTACAAACACTTTGTTTTATTTAAATTTAAAGGCATAAATCGCTTTATGAAAGTCCCTGTATTTATTTATCAATTATTCTAATAACAATTTTTAAAATTTCATTAATAGTTTACTATGAAACACCCCCCATTTAGAGGTTTTATATATAATATAAATTTATGAGAATGATGAAACTACAAAATGTTTTGCAAATGAATTTGAATTTGAAAATTGTAATATTTAATAGGAAGGTACTTATTTGAATACAATGTGTTATTAGGAAAAAAAAAACGAAAATTACAATTGAGCAAAGCAGCTTTGTACAAAAGAAATTAAAAGGTCCTAAACAACATTTTAAACGATTGAAAGCATCAATTCGGTAACTACAACATTGGAATAACAATATTTTGATTAGAAAAAAGAAAGCATGAAACTGAATTATTAAGAACATTTTCATAAAATATAAATCAGAGCTTGCAGCAGAAGCACACCGATTGCACACCAAGGCTTATAATGAATGTGTTTCATAGGAATCAATGTGCGAGAGATGTTTTGTGCGGCTCAGAAGTTGTGATTTTGACACGGAAGACAAAGATCGCCCAGTCTAGCCCAAAAAGTTTTAAGACCAAGAATTGGAGGCATTACTCCATGAAGATTGTTGTAAAGCTCAATTAGAGTTTGCAAATAATTGGGAGCTATTCAATCAGCAATTTAAAAATGTTTTCAAGCAGCAGGATTCATCCAAAAGCAGGAAAATTGGGTACCATTCGAATTGAAGCTGAGAGACCTTGAAAGACTATTTTGTATATCTGAAATTTAGCTTGAACGATATAAAAGAAAATAATTTTTACACCGAATCAGTACTTGCGATGAAAAATGGATCCATTGTGATAACCGAAAGCGTAAGAGATCATATGTGAAGCCCAGCCAACCAGCTGAATTGACATCAAAGCCAAATATTTATGGCGCTAAGGTAATGCTCTGTATTTGGTAGGAGTAAAAGGGTCCTATCTATTATGAGATGCTGAAATCCGACCAGACCATCACAGAGAACTTGTACCGAATGCAACTGATTCGTTTGAAGCGAGCATTTGCCAAAAAAATAACATTCCATCATGACAACGGTCACCCACATGTTGAAATACCTGTTAAAAAGTATTTATAATGAAGTGGTTGGGAAGTTTTATCTCACCAACTTTATAGTCCAGACCGTGCCCCGTTCTTTTGGCTCGGAGGAATCCATATGTTGCCAGAAAGATGGGAAAAGGTCATAGCTAACAATAGCTATGGCAAAGGAAGTGACATAACCATATTCTTACAGTTACAACTTCAAAAAATCTAAAGTATTTGTTTTGAACTTGATGTAGAAATTGTTTCCTTTATTTAAAAGATATATCGTTACATAAAACTCAAAACGCCCTAACTAACAAAAATTTCAAAACCAACTTTTTTTCAAATTCTGATATATCTTATCACATCTTTTGTTAGTTAGGTCATTTTGCGTTTTACAAAATCCAGCGTTTTACCGCAAAAGTCTTCATGCCCACGTCACGTCATCAACAAATACACGGTAAGGTTGTTGTTAAAAACTATACTGATAAGCGAAAAATATGCTGACAAAAATACTTCCTCCTTTAGCCATCATGCAAAATACAGAGCAATCTGTATAATAGATAACACAGGGCAACAAAATACAAAAGAATTTAGAGGCTTTTTAAACTACGACACAATTTTGATGTATTGTGGTTCCAGTAGTACCAATGTGGTCCAAATTTTAAATTTTATGGAGAAGTTTTTATACCCTGCACCATCATAGTGGGGAGGGTATTATGCGTTTGTGCAGATGTTTGTAACGCCCAAAAATATTAGTCTAACACCCACCTTAAAGTATACCGATCGACTTAGAATCACTTTCTGAGTCGATTAAACGATGTCCGTCCGTCCGTCTGGTCGGCTGGCTGTCCATGTAAACCTTGTGGGCAGAGTACAGGTCGCAATTTTGAAGATATTTCGATCAAATTTGGTACATATTATTTTTTCGGCCCAAGAACCAAGCCTATTGAAACTGGCTGAAATCGGTCCATTATTTCACCTAGCCCCCATACAAATGTCCGTCCGAAATTGGACTTTATCGGTCATAAATGTTTAATTTATAAATGTAGCTCCACAAATTGCGCTCCAAATAAGTTTTATATACACAAAATTCATGTCACCAAATTTTGTTACGATCGGTCCATAATTAGTCATAGCTCCCATATAGACCCGCTTCCGAAAATCACTTTAACGTGCATAAATCGCTTAAAAATGTTGGTATACTCACAAAATTCAACATAAATAACTTTCATAGAGACATAAATCACACGACCTAATTTCATGGTGATCGGTCCATAATCGGTCATAGCCCCCATATAAGGCCCACTTCCGAAAATCATTCAAAAATACAAATTATTGAAATTTTAAAAGAAAAAATGTTTTTACTCTTTTACTTAGTGTAGGGTATTATATGGTCGGGCTTGACCGACCATACTTTCTTCCTTGTTTTTTAGATTTTTTTGTAAAATTTTTTTGTCGTTTCTCCACATAATTTATGATAACTCAAAAAGGGTTAGTCCAATATTATTTAAATAAACTTAGAAAAGTTTAAATATACATAATCGTAGTTTTAAAAACAAATTGAAGCAAAAAATATATTTTTTACGTGAAAATAGCTATTTTCTGTTTTAAAAAAATCATAAAAAATCGAAAACGACAGAAATTGTTCAGATTTATTGCTTTATAGCAATGTCACATACAATAGGAACAAAATGAGATATCGATCATAAAAATCGATGTATTCTTTTCGAATTTATTCACCACTAGCTGACCCGACAGACGTTGTCCTGTCAAATTAAAAAAAATGCTTGTGTTCGATTTGTGAATTTCTGAGAGGCGGTTTGAAATGGGTAAAACTAGTTAAAAAGAAAAAAAAAGTAAGAAAGTATGGTCGATCAAGCCTGACCATATAATACCCTACACCAAGTAAATGAGCAAAAACATTTTTCTTTTAAAATATCCATAATTTATATATTCGTGAGTGATTTTCGGAAGTGGGCCTTATATGGGAGATATGACCAATTATGGACCGATCACCATGAAATTTGGTCGAGTGATTTCTGTCTATATGAAAGGTTTTTACGCAGAATTTTGTGGGTATACCAACATTTTTAAGAGGTTTATGCACGTTAAAGTTATTTTTGGAAGCGGGTCTGTATGGGAGCTATGACCATTATGGACCGATCGTAACAAAATTTAGTTACATGAATTCCGTGTATATAAAATTTATTTGGAGCGAAATTTGTGGAGATACATATATAAATTAAACATTTATGACCGATAAAGTCCAATTTCAAAGGACATTTGCATGGGGGCTAGGTGAAATAATGGACCGATTACAGTCATTTAGGCTCCGTCCTTGTGCCGAAAAAATTATATGTACCAAATTTTATCGAAATATATTCAAAATTGCAACCTGTAATCTGCGCACAAGGTTTACATGGACAGCCATATTTCGAGTTTTTATATAAGTAATCGAATTTTGGTCTGAAATATGAGTGATCACATATCGAGCTCCTTTTCTTGATTAAACGCTTATTGGCCAAGTTACTAACGAATTTAGATATTGTTACGAAATTGTACTTGAATTCAAATATAACGATTTTAAGGGCTGATTTAAAAGTAGCATAATGCTTTCAAATAACAGTGCTGTAATAGCAAACTGTAACATATCTGTGGGCATTATTAAGTGAAGGCTTTCAGTTGACCATTGATCGTAAGTTGGCAACGCTGTTTGAATTCGAATATTCAGTTAAGGAACATTGTAGAAATAGAGCTTTCTATATGGTAATGCAGTGTTATAAATAGTGGCAGAGGTTGCAGTCGTTAGTTTATTTTATCAGAGACGCTTTTCGAATAAACATCAACTGAGAGCCTTAAAGTGTGTTGTGTTTTTCAAGTAAATTCGTGTACATTATAAATTGTGTCTGTATTTCTGAGATTTTATAAACGTGTATAAAAAACATTGAGTGACTATTTAATTCTGTTATTGTTGCACATTTGAATAAATAAAGAGTTGTTACCATTTTCAAACTACTAAACGGCTTTTATTTGCAATCAAAAGTATCCGGTTTATTTAAAGGAAATAAACCATCGTTTTGAAAAGGTTAAAACGTAACAATATTTTATTTTTTATATAAAAAATTGATTTTTGTTCAGAAATATGAGTGATCACAGATCGAACTCCTTTTCTCGATTAAACGCTTATTGGCCAAGTTAGTAACGATTTTAGATATTGTGAGTTTTATATAAAAAATCGATTTTTATTCAGAAATATGAGTGATCACAGATCGAGCTCCTTTTCTTGATTAAACGCTTATTGGCCAAGTTACTAATGATTTTAAATATTGTGAGTTTTTATACAAAAAATCGATTTTTGTTCAGAAACATGAGTGATCACAGATCGACCTCCTTTTCTTGATTAAACGCTTATTAGCAAAGTTATAAACGAATTTAGATATTTTGAATTTTTATATACAAAATCGAGTTTTGTTCAGAAATTTGAGTGATCACAGATCGAGCTCCTTTTCTTGATTGAACGCTTATTGGACAAGTTATTAACGAATTTAGATATTTTGAGTTTTTCTATAATAAATCGATTTTTGTTCAGAAATATGAATGATCACATATTGAGCTCCTTTTCTTGATTAAATGCCTACTGGCCAAGATATTTTGAATTTTTATATAAAAAATCGAGTTTTGTTCAGAAATTTGACTGATCACAGATCGAAGGAGCTCGATTAAACGCTTATTAGCAAAATTATAAACGATTTTAGATATTGTGAGTTTTTATATAAAAAATAAATTTTTGTTCAGAAATATGAGTGATCACAGATCGAGCTCCTTTTCTCGATTAAACGCTATTGGCCAACTTATTAGCGAATTTATATATTTTGAGTTTTTATATAAAAAATCGATTTTTGTTCAGTGATCACAGATCGAGCTCCTTTTCTTCATTAAACGCTTATTGGCCATGTTAGACCCCTTTCACCTTAGGCAATTTAGTTGCGCAAGTCTCTTGCCCAACAACAAAACATCATGCAAAATTTTCTTCTCCTTAACCCGACATCTACAAACACAAGAGACTTGCGCAACTAAATTGCCTAGTGTGAAAGGGGTCTTACTAACGATTTTAGATATTGTGAGTTTTTATATAAAAATCGATTTTTGTTGAGAAATATTAGTGATTACAGATCGATGTATTTTGCAGATGTATTTAATAAGTGGACGCTGCGTGGAAATTGGGGTGGTCCATTTTGCTTTCAGTAAAAACTTAAATTGGATTACTATGAATATTTAAACAAATAATTAGCCAAATCGGTTCAGCCGTTTTCCGATTTTGGATAAATCGAAAAAAGTGGGCGTAAAAATGGGCGTGGTCAATTTTTATATAGCGAACGAGTACTTTGAGTGGAAATTTAACATGTGTTTTGTTATTGTAACAAAAACAAAATACATGTAAAACGTCCACTTAAAACACTTGTTTGCACAAAATTGTATGTGCTTTCAAGCGTGTACTTTGAGTGTAAATTTTTTTTATTGTAACAAAATCAAAACACATGTATAATTTGCCTCAGAGTTTAAAGCAAAATTCCGAACTGTTTGCAACATATGAGTCTAAGAAAATTATCACTTTTTTGGAAAAATTACACCGAGGTCCCAAATTTTTGGGGGCCCATAAGAAAAAGTCCATGACTTTGGGCAAAACTGGGAAACATGAGCCTTTTTTTCTGTCTTTTATCACGTAGTGGTGTCCGTATATGATTTTTTTTTTGCATTTTAATTGTGATTTTTTTAAAAATATAAAGCAATTTTTATCACTAACTATAGTTAGCACCCTAATATGTAATGTGTTAAGGCTATATGTATAATAATAATTGTAATAGGGCATAAATAATCGTATATATTTCACTTCTTGCACATACAAATACACTTTAATGCAAAAGAAGACACAAAAACATCCTTTTAATGCATAAATAAATAGACAAAATACTCGGTATTATTTTAGCACACATATGTATTGATATAATAACTTGTTGGCTATACGGGGGCAAACTGAAAAATGCCATCAGGAAGAAATACAAAGTAACACAATTTTGCATCATTTTGGACATGCAAAATTTGTCTTTCAAGGTCTCTCGGCTTCAATTCCTTGCTTTTGAATGAATCCTTCTGCTGGCAAACGTTTTGAAATTGCTGCATGACTACCTCCCATTATTACATTTATGAATTTGCGATCGGCTTTACTGTGTACAATTTCAACATTATATTTTGAAATTGTACTTGAAAAAAGTACTTTTCAGTCTGCCCTAAAATGTTTGAGTGTATGCAAATAAATATCACTGGATTTTTGTGTAATTTATTGGACATTAGACAATAGCCATTGTGGCAGTCATAATGACAGCATATATGACCATACAAATTCCATACATGACCCCAATCTAACCCCCTCCCCCTCAAAAAAAAAACCAACCATCTATATCAGCAATTTCCTAGAAGATCATAGAAATTTCGTTTTTGTCAACATTACAAAACTTATGATTGCTTCTTTCGCTTCTTCTTATATAAATTGTTTAGTCTGTATATTTTTTGGGAAAAACAATTTGAATTTGATTGAATTTCTTTACAATTTTTAATAACATATGAAGCCTGTTTTATAAAAAGAAATTTTTTGTTATTTTTACTAAATCGAAATAAAACAGACGAACCAGTGTCATTTGTATTTATATTTGCATAAATGACTAAAAAAAGGGGGAGATAGAGGCAGAAGAGTAGAGAGTTTTCATATTTTTATATGAATTAAAAAACAATTATACGCCTCAGTAGTACAAAAAGAGTACTTGTGTTTAAATAAAAAAAAAACAAGAAATATTTGAAATATTTTTAGTATATTTGAGTAGATACATTTAGCAATAGTGTGTAATTTGTTTATAAATAGTACAAATAAATACAATTTTTAAAGGGATTTTCATGGAATTAAACTTTCTAAGTTCTAAATGAAAACCACATTTTGTTTACACAAACACACACATGTATATGAATTAATGATTTCTGCAAACAGTGAAGATGCAATGTAATCAAATCGAAATTTGAACAAGTAAGAGAGCTATATTCGGCTGTGCCGAATCTTATATAGCCTTCACCAAATTATACTTAAAAATATTTTTTTTAAATAAAATTAAAATTTTTTTTTAAATTGTTTTTAAAATTTTTTTTTCCAAATTGTGTTTTAATTTTTTTTAAAAAAGTTTTCTTCCAAAATTTTTTTTTTAAATTAAAATTTTTGTTTAAATTGTTTTTAAAATTTTTTTTTTTCCAAATAGTTTTTTAATTTTTTTTTTAAAAAGTTTTCTTCCAAATTTTTTTTTTAAATTTTTATAAATTTATAAAAAGTACCAAAAAGCCCCCACTTGTGGAAACCACAAGTGGTCTCACTCGGGTCCATATAACCTTTATGTCATGTCTCTAGGTTCATTGGTGAAGAAATTACAAAAAGTACCATTCGAATAAAGAAAAGGTACCAAAAAGTCTCCCCCTAGAATTCTCACTCACTTAGGACCATATATGCTTAATTTCATGTTTCTAAGTCCATTGTTATAGAAAATTCAAAAAAGTACCATTAGAATATAGAAAAAGTACCAAAAAGCCCACACTTGAGGTTTCCCACTCGCTCGGTTCCATATAAGCTTTATTTCATGTTTCTAGGTTCATTGTTATAGAAAATTCAAAAAAGTACCATTCGAATAAAGAAAAGGTACCAAAAAGTCTCCCCCCAGAATTCTCACTTAGGACCATATATGCTTAATTTTATGTTTCAAAGTTTATTCAAAAAAGTACCATTAGAAATAAAAAAAAATTACCAAAAAGTCTCCCCCTATAATTCTACCTCACTTAGCACCATATTTCATATTTTTTATGCCCATTATTAAAGAAAATTCAATAAGTATCGCTACAATATATAAAAAGTACCAAAAAGTCTCCCCCTAGAATTCTCACTGACTGAGGACCTTGTATGCTTAATTTCATGTTTCTAAGTCCATTGTTATAGAAAATTAAAAAAGTACCATTATAATAAAGAAAAAGTACCATGAAGTATCCGCTTGAATTTTCACTCACATAGGACCATATACGCTTAATTTCATATTTTAGGTTCATTGTAATAGATAATTCAACAAGTACCATTAGAATATAGAAAAAGTACCAAAAAGCAGCCACTTGTGGATTCCCACTCACTCGGTCCCATGTAAGCTTTACTTCATGTTTCTAGGTTCATTTGTGAAGAAATTTCAAAAAGTACCATTCGAATAAAGAAAAGGTACCAAAAAGTCTGCCCCTAGAATTCTCACTCACTTAGGACCATATATGCTTAATTTCATGTTTCCAAGTCCATTGTCATATAAAATTGAAAAAGTACCATGAGATGAATAAAAAAGTACCTATAGTTCAGTTCTCACAATTTGGTACCTAAATATTGTACCCTTTTCCTAACACAAACTTCACTCAGATACATATCACCTAACTTTAATGTCGATAAGTGAAATAATTTAAAATATTAAAAAGGTACCATTAGGAGAAAAGTACCAATTTCCCTTTTCTTCCTTGAACACCTCTCAAGTTTGAAATTTAAATATATTCCATTTTGCCAAAATTGTTTATGCTACAGACATGTCTCAAAATATTAAAATCTTTGTTAATGTGCCCAAGAATAAATATGTTTTAAAAAAAGTACCAAACTGTTTACCCGGATTTGTACTCGAGTTCCAAATAACAACCTGTTAGTTAATTTTTGTGTGCATCCAGGAACCAACTTTAAACAAATTATCAAAATTGGCTTAATAATTTCAAATATAATGTATTCTCCCGATTTTATCCCCTTTTTGGTACCTTTTTTATCACCATTGAGGTGGTAAAATTTTATTCAAATAAATTTCTGTAACGTAGTGGGGTTCATAATAAAATATTCGTATGTCTATGTCAAATTATAGAAAAACATATTTTATGAAAAAGTACCAAAAATACACACAATTTTTATTCCTTAAGGGTTCGAATTTCCAAAAAGTACCAAAACTAAATTTTTTATTTTTTGATAAGTAAAGAATACGATTTAAAATTTGATTCTATGTTTATTAGTTTAAAAGATACATAGGGTGCCAAAAAAGAACCAAAATACAGTTTTTACCCGTTTTCTACCCTAAAAGGTTCGAATTTCGAAAAAGTACCAAACACCTGTCAGCTTATTTTTTAAATGGAGTAACATGCTATTTTAAGTTTTTTTTTGTATCTTTATTAGTTTTGAAGATATAAGGTTACCGAATTTACCCGTTTTTACCCCTTTTTACCCCATATACCCTTGCCACACATGGCAAAGGGTATACAAATATTTTATTAACCCTCCCATGGATGCTGCTATAACATGGTAGGGAGGGCTAGAGAAACGATCATCTGTCTCTCATAACACTGTGTAAATATATTTAAAGCTGCCTAAAAGTATGCTTTAGTTTATAATAATTTAATAGTTTATGGCCCAAAACGCTTAATTCCTTTAGCTTTTTCTTAATAACTTATACTGACCTACCTAAACGCTGTTAAGAATCATTCCTAGGCAGTTCATATGTTCTAGGAAGTTGTTTATTGAGATATTAGGTACATTTTTGTATGTGATTGTTTTCTTGAAATTTGAACGGTTTGCTACCTATAGGGAAAAAAAAGCAAAAAAATCAAATTTTTTAAATTTTTTAGCGATTTTGATTTTGAAGATGAAGATTTTTTGATTTTATATGTTCACAATTTTTGTTCTTTATGACAAGGGCTACAACTCTGTTTCAGAGAGTAAATAAAAATTCCGAACTGTTTGCAAGATATGAGCCTGAGAAAATTATCACTTTTTTGCAAAAATGACACCGAGGCCCCAAATCTTTGGGAACCCATAAAAAATGTGCATGAATTTGGGCAAAACTGGGATACATGGGACTTTTTTTGGTCTTTTATCACATAGTGGTGTCCGTATATGGTTATATTGTTTGTATTTCTTCGTGTGATTTTGTTTATCAGTGTAGTGAAAATGTTCTTATATATAAAGACAACTACAGCTCTAACCTAAGATTTTCGTAAAGCCAACATTATCATTTCAGCCTACCTTACCTTATTTTATTGCTTACTGTTAAAATTCTTGAGTGTTTAAGCAATAAATTCATGTACATATTTTGTAATTTTACCAAACACTTGCAATTTATTTTTTAATAAAAAAAAAATTCTAATCTTTATAAAAAGATTTTGTTTCTTTCTATTTTTTTTTACTTAAACATTTTTTATGCATTTTTCATTAGTTCATATCATTTGTTGTTTCTTTTATTTAACATTATATTCTGTTTTATTTTAGTATTGAATTTATTTATGGTTTTGATTTCATTTAACTTCTTTTTAATAAATTAAAAATCTTTATATTTGATTTCCTAACAAAAATTCTTTTAAATTCTTGGTAATAAAAAATGATAAATCTTATTTAAAAAACTAGTATTTATTTCCTTTAAAAAAAACTAGTAAATTACCTGACACATAGAATTTTCCAATTACTAATTTCATTATTTTTATTTACTTAATAAAAAATTCAATAAATTTATAAAAAGTGTATAGATATATAGATAAAAAATCACAAATTGAAGAAAATGTAATTGAAATTTTAAAATTAAATGGGAAAAATTGGCATTAAACTTATGTCTGGAAATTGATGCCATAAAGAAATAGAAAACAAATGAAATAAAAAATGTATAATATTCTTAAAATGTCTATAATTTAAACTAAGAAAATTTTAATATAATATTCTCATTATGTTATGGTAAGTTCAATGAATACTTTAAAAATGTAATATTTAAACATTAAATAGTAAAATGAAACTTTAGTTAGTCTCAGCTGCAGACATTATATATTTAAATAAAAAATATAAAATTTATTAAATTTTTTATGGGATTTTAAATACTCTTCATTAAAAACCGGCAAATCATATTGAAACAATATTTTACACACATAAAGTTTAAGGTATCTACATTCCGAATATTTAATAAATTATCCTTCAACCTTTACTTTTAACCACAAAATCTTAATTCCTCTCAAGAGTGAGCTCTTATGTAAGACTGTACGTATAAGTAATATTTAATTGTTGAATATAGTAAAATATCACTCATACGTAATATTTGCTGAATAATAATATACAGTATACTCGATCGGAAAAATGTGTTAATAAATCTAAATCTTCTAAACTACTGGTCCGATTACAAAATGATGTATGAACCAATCGTAGAGGAGGACATAGGCTTTAATAAAATTTAAATTTGTGGCCACCTTGTTAGAATATAAGGTGAAATACAGGCTGTCAAAGTAGACTACCTCTTGATAGGAAAACCTTGTACAGCTGGTAACTTGTACAAATATGGACTGATTTCAATGAATTCTACTATAAAGCCAGAGGGAAGGTAATTAATTCCAGCTTATTTCTAATCAATTCAATGAAATTTATATATATTTTGAAGTTTTTAATAATTTTTCTTATAATTTAAGAAGCTATTTAATTTTCCATTATACAATATTAAAGGATTACTGTTAATAAAGGCTCGTACTTGTTAATAATCAATCGTAACAGGTTTTAGTGTGAAGTGTAACAGCTATGACCAATTATGCTCTTCACATGTACCGGTTTCCTTTAAATTGTTTAGTACGATTTTATATATCACTAGTAGCACGGTAGCATTTACTAATATTAGTTCTTCAAGTTTCTCCAACCCAAATAACCCTGCCTGTTCTTATTTATTTGCAAATAAAATATCTTAATTTGTACAGAATACTTTAGGGAGCTTTTTTTATTACAGTTGACTGGACTCAAAAAAAATGTCCGAGTTTTATCCGGAATTTTTGAATTTTTATTTTCTTTACAAACCATCTCCTGAAAATTTCGAATCGAATAAAAAAAAATCAGCCAAATCGCTCCAGTCGTTTTCACGTGATGCCATTACATATATGGACCGTTTAATTTTTATATATATAGATTAAACTCATATGTGCACAATATTGTATCATTATTACAAATTTTAAGTGTTTTTCTGAAGTGCGCGCTATATGGGAGCTACATATGGCTCATTATGGATCGAAGTAATGAAACGTTTACAAGCAGCAGGATACCATTCGAAATTATGAATTACTTGCAATGAAAAATGGATCAATTACAAAAAACTTCCAATGAGAGAATATTTGTAGAAAATTGCAGCAAGCAATCTTATCGTGTTTTCAACAGACAGACAAACAGACAGACGGACGGACACATCTAGATCGTCTTAGAATCTTATTGTTGAGCTGAGAAGCTGGTTGAAGGGGGAAAAGGCTGGATAATTGGAAGAGATGTTCAAACTCTCTGAGCCGAAACAAAATCGTTTAGATTTTGTTACTCAGAACAATTGCACAAATAAATATGGAAAAAAGGAAAGAAATAAAACAAAATAATTAGGATATTTTCGAATTATTTATTCAATTGCTTGAAGGATGGATTCTTACCAAGTAGAAGAAGTAGGAGTAATACAGCGATGTGAACAGTTCAAAGTTTGATTTGTATCTCTCTCAAAAAGAAGTATTTATGACTATTGACGTTTAATTTAGAACTTATGACAATTGGAAGTATACTGCAACACATAGCATTCTGCATTTATATATATTAAGGAAAAATAGGAATTGCAGGGAACTGAGGAAAATCGCTAAGTGTTGTTTTTGGCGTAAACACTTATGAAGACCCAGAATATATATATTCTTTTTGGTCCTACGTCCAATATTTCGATATATTATAATCATTTTTTGCAATAGCATCAGAAGACAATACAAATTTATTACTACTTTTTTCCGATCGACCTCATATCAAATATTTTAATAACAATTTCCTAATTAATTCTTTAATAACCGAAAGATAAATCTCTACACATGCCAAAGGAAATAGAAACCTTTTACAACCATCAACTTAGTTCCTGCTTTAGCTCCAAATTTAAACAAAATGCATGGATTTATCTAAAAATTTTATGACACATTTAACCACTTAAATAAAGATAGAAACCGGCATTTTAATGATAAAGCATGTTTAAGCTTGAGAATTAAAACATGTTTATGATTTCGCATGACATTATTTTGGTTGCTTAAACACACTTAAATGATTTTACCATTTAATATCCGATTTGAAAACAATTTATTAAAAACATTACGTACGAGTATGACGAATACTACATTGCGGTTAAAGGAAATGCATTGAGAAAGCAATGTTTGTCCTTTTAACTGTTAAAAAGCCATATACAATGGCAAACGTGTCCAAATACCAGTTAAAATATGTTGAAAATCACAACGAACAAACAAAACACACACACAAATGTACATATTTATTATAAATTTTAATCGAAACAATTTCCGTGTCACAAAAAAATAAAACACAAATTGGCAGATTTTATACTGGAAAAATTTACGCAATGCCGCTTAATTCAATTGTGTTTTAAAACAATTTTTTTTAAAAAATTCTCAGAATTTTTTCACACATTGCACTTAAATTAAAAATTAAAAAATATAATAATAATTTTCAATATACACTGTTGTATATGAGACCGAACGCTGTATGTATTGGCAAATAAAATTAACTTCAATGCACTTCCGGTTTTATTCAGCAACAACAACAAAAAACCTACTGCCATAAAGATACAATACAATGGCAGGCAAACACACACACACAGACATATAAATTAAAGCAAATACATAATAAACAAGTAAGAGTACTATATTCGGCCGTGCCGAATCTTAAATACCCTCCACCTAAATATGATAGTATAAAAGCTGAAATAATATAACAATTGTTAGAAAGACTAGTTTACGCAGAAGATATTTTATTTCAAATGTACAAAAAATTGTATCTAATTCAGCAATTTATAACTGAAATTCCTATTAGAACGTTTGACACAGTTAATTATTGTCTTTTAATTGAGAAATTGTCGTCTAAACTTAATTTTTCTAAATCTTCATGTAAATTATTATTTTCTTACATACATAGGTAACCGTTAACAGTTTGTTGGAACTGGGTTAAACGATCTACAATATCTGAGTGTCAAAGTGGCGCACAGTGGTATGAGAAAAAACAGAGGGAAATAAATCTGTAACTTCTAAACCCTTAGTCCGATTTTAATGAAATTTCACATGCGCAAAGGGGAAGTGTTGTCGAGTTTAAGTCTGGACCTCATGAAATGAAATTTAACAATTTATATACTTAATAATTAGTTAATAAACAGAAACAGAGTATAAAAAAAGGGTATACAAATATATTTAGACAAATTTCAAAACATTTGGTTGTGGGACTTTTGCGGGAGCTATGACCTATTATGTTTCGATTGTCATAAAATATTTTTATGTATTTATATGAGAGCTGTGGCCAATTATGGACCAATATTCACAAAATTCAGTATTATGATTTTTGAATACAAATTACTGATCTGTGTACCATTTTGGTTAAATATATGGATGCTATGACCTATTATGATCCTAAGTATTTAAGGGCTTTTTTTGTAGAATTTCATATAAACAACGCTATTAACAAGAGTGGACCTTATGTGGGAGCTATGCCGAATTATGCACAAATATTTAAAAAATCTTGTAGTACGATTCTTGGATAGATTTTTATTGATATTTGTGCACGGTAATGTGTTTTCCTGAAGTAATTCTTATATGGAGGTTATGACCAATTATGGGCCTATCATCATAAAATTTGGTACATCGATTTTTGTATATATTGAATAAATTTGTTTTGAATTTCAACCTGATAACTATATTTGTAAGAAATTTATGAGCATATTAGTGATTTTCGGGAGTGGACCTTATATGGGAGCTATGGTTAAATATGGACCGATATTCACAAAATCCAGAAGTATGATTACTGGATTCAAATTACTGGATCTGTGCGTAATTTCATTTTGATATCGATATGTTTTTAATACTTTTTAAGGTTAATATCTTTTTTCGGAAATGGGCCTTATAGGGGAGCTATGACCAATTATCGGCCAATCTGCATAAAATTTGGAACAGTGATATCTATATATATGAGTATAATTTATGTGGAATTTTAGCATGATAAATGTATATATAAGATATTTATGAGTACTTAACTGATTTTTGGAAGTGGACCTTATATGGGAGCTATGGTCAAATATGGACCGATATTCACAAAATCCAGTAGTATGATTTCTAAATATAAACTGTGCATGTGTGTGGAATTTTGTTTTGATATTGATATTTTTTAGATATTTATGTAGGTTATTGTGTTTTTCGGAAGTGGTCCTTATATGGGAGCTATAACCAATTATCGGCCGATCTCCATATAATTAGGTACAGCGATTTTTGTATATATGGGGATTATTCATGTCGAATTTCAACTTGATAGCGATATTTATAAGACATTTATGCTTATTTAAGGGATTTTCGGAAGTGTACTTTATATGGGGGCTATGGTCAAATATGGGCCGATCCACGAAAAATTTTGTAATATAATTTCTTTTACCACGAAACTTATTTTTGCTGAATTTCATGTGGATATTCCTATTTTGTAGGCATTTATAGACCATAGAACCATATTTCGGGAAGAAATTTATATGGGGGCTAGGAGAAATCATGGACCGATTCTTATAATTTTCAACAGAGTTACTCCTTTTATCATAAAAGTAACGAGTGCAAAATTTTATGATATTAGCTGCAATATATTTACAAAAAATGTCCAAAAATATGTGAAAATTATCAATTTTTTTTTGAGGTTGTCCCACATTTTCATTCATAACTTTGGTTCCACTGTACCGATTTCGCTGATTTTCAATACCAAACTGCTTAGGACAATAATAAACATTTTTCTTGCAACTCTACTAAGTTTGTTTGCGTATTTTGGACGTGAGCGTGTTTTACACAGACGGACAGACGGACAGACGGACAGACGGACAGACAGACGGACATGGCTCAATCGACTTAGAATTTCATAAGGATCAATAATATATATACTTTGTTGGGTCTCAGATGAATATTTCTCAATGTTACACACGGAATGACAAACTTATATATACCCTCATTCACCACTTATGGTGGTGGAGGGTATAAAAATTGCATAAGTATGTGTGCAATATGAATAATACACAGCCCCAGGAGAGAGAGTAAGAGAAACCTAGGGACAGCCAGAGAGTGTAAACAGAAAACCAGCGGCAACGAGAAAACACCAGTCAGGCATGCGAGTCATAAACAGGATGTTGCCAAAAAGGATGTGGTAAAAACACTTTCACCGCCACACTCACACTCCAATAAATACTTTTTTTAAATTATTATTATTACGATTAAAAAAATGGGAAATTGTTTCATTTAAAATATCGTTAAATACAAAATGTTGTTACAAACACAACGCAACACATATTTATTACACTTCTGTAAATGCATGAAATATGTTACGAGGGTGGATATGAAAGAAATTATAAATTAATTACACTGTGCTAGTTGAAAAAACTGTCAAGCGGGGCACCCGGTGGGTTAAGCTAATTCGGGTATGCTGAATTCAGTGGTACTAACCGTTTTTTTAGGTTAGCTCGTATTTTCGAGATATACCGTTATTTGGAAAATGGAGCAGGTTGCACAACATATATTCGCGTAACTCAAAAATGGTTTAGTTTATTGAACAAACTGAAAAAACCAAAATTCCGGAACAAAATTACCTTGACACGTTTTTAATCTTCGCGGTCATTTTAGAAATATGCATTTTTTTAATGCCGTTTTAAAAACCAAAAATTTCGAAATTTGTCTAAAAAATTATTTTTTATTCCAAAAAAAAAATTAATATTTCTAAAACGACTGCGATGATTATAAACATGTTAAGCTTTACTTGAAGGTAATTTCGTTGCGGAATTTCGTTTTTTCAGTTTATTCAATAAACTAAACCGCTTTTGAGTTACGCGAATATATGTTGTGCAACCTCCCCCATTTTCGAAATAACGGTATATCTCGAAAATACGAGCTAACCTAAAAAAACGGTTAGCACCACTGAATTCAGCGTACCCGAATTAGTTAAAGCCGCACCTCTTGACAGAAAAAAAGTGTCAATTTCATGCACAGTGTTATTAAACCAAAGGAAATTAATAAAAACATGTTTTTGTATTGGGTTTATGACTTAAAAATTCGGGATTTTTATAAAATTTTTAAATTTCTATTTTGAAACATTTGTACAACATATATTTATTCAATTGTTACCTATGCCCTTTTCCCATCTTTCTGGCAACATATGGATTCGGAGCCAAAAGAACTGCTCATCTTTTGATGCCAAGAACGAATCAAGCCAATTTCGGATACTCTGAGGTCGCAAAAGTCAGTCAAATTTAAGAAAAAATTAATAAATAAAAATATGAATTGAATTGCTTCAAGAAAATAATTCTCAAAAATTATTTTTTTTAAAAAAAGAGTTTAAATTTTTGTTTTTTGAGTTCTTTAGTATTTGGCAATAATAAACAGAAATAATTTTTTATTGTTCAAAAAATTATATAAAAATGTTATTAAAATTAGTGCCAACTTTTTCCCACAACTTAAAAAAATTAATTTTAAAATAGGTCTAAATTCATAATTTTTACTTAAATTTTATGTATTTTAGAGTTATAATGTTAAAGTAAAGTTACAAGCCATATGCAATAACCAGGGACCGTAACAATTATGACATTTATAATAAAAATCACAACATAATTGTTATTTTCTGAGTTTAATTTTTTTTTTTTCAGAAATAATTCTTATTTTTTTTGTCAGATATATTTGTCTGACTTTGATTTTTATTTTTATACCCTTCACCACGTAAAAAATGTATGACAAAAAACATTTTTTCGGTAAAAAAAAAATTTATGAAAAAAAAAAATTTTTGGTAAAAAAAAAATTTATGACAAAAAAAAATTTTTTGTTAAAAAAAAAATTTTATAACAAAAAAATTTTTTGGGTGAAAAAAAAATTTATGAACAAAAAAATTTTTTGGTAAAAAAAAATTCGGGTTAAAAGATATTTTTCCCGATTTTGACCCATTGTAGGTCAAAACCTTATATACATACATCGTTGCAATGGACTTTGAAATATCTATCATTAGATATCCATAATGCCTATAATAATGACTTAGTTATCCAGATATAGATCAAAAATAGGCCAAAAATCGAGGTTGTCCCGTTATCTCAGCCATTTGTGAGCCGATTTTCTCGATTTTAAATGGCAACCGAGCCGGAAGAATTGCCGATATATTGATGTATCAATCATGTTTGTAAGTTATTTGGGGGCTACGGAAAGTTGATTTCAACATACAGACGAATAGACGGACATGGCGATATCGACTTCGCTATCTATAACGATCCAGAATATATGGTGGTGAAGGGTATAAAAATAAAAGTCTGACAAATATATCTGACAAAAAAAAATAAAAATCAAAAAATAACAATTATTTCTCACAAAAAAAATTATGAAAATATAGTTGAAAACAACAATCAATATGGTATGCTTGACTTGACTCTCCGATATTATCCTGTGTAGGCTTTTTTCCTTAGAAATTTCAAGAATAATTATTATTTTCGGTCCCTGGCAATAACATTAAGACCTTAGATTCGATTAAAGAAATAGTGGAAAAGTGTTGTATAGAAGTCAAATTGTTCACCAAACCTTAACCAGAGTGCGCAAAAATTGTGTAATTTTAAGCCAGATGTGTTACCTGTTTTTGTAACACATCTTTCTCAATACTTTTTTTTTATGGATTTACAGAAAATTTAGAAAATCTTGTCGTTTTGTAATATATTTTTGTGCACTGCATTGCCGACTACTGTACTGTTACCAAAAGACGGATAACACTAGAAGATGAAGTTACTGTGAGTTATATATTTTGAAGCCATTAATGAGACTTCTGGAAATTGTATTCTCTTTTCAAAAATGTATTAAATTTTTAAAAATTAGAAATTTAATAGAAGACTTTTTTCAAAAATATGGGATTTAAAAATGGTAGCTGATTTTTTGGAAAATTATAATTTTTAAAAAGCAATAATTTTTTATCAATATGAAAAAGTGAGAAAGATATTTGTAAATTATTATTGAAAATCTAACAATTCCCAAAAAAATCGAAAAAACGGTATTTTTAAATTTTTCATCCTGCTGACTGTACCGAGGTTCGGGCTGTAAATTTTCTTTGTTTAAGAACATACAAAAGTGGCTTTAGTTTTTTAAAAGCAGCTATGCGATTACAGACAATTTGGGATAAAGTTGCAACTTACATAAAACATATGTCTACTTCGAAAGGCTCTGAAACTCGCAATTATAAAAATTTTTAAATTATTTTTCTTTTATAGCAATATATCAAAAAAAAAGTTTTTTCCAACTTAAAGATATTTATACCAAATTACAATTGTTTTTAATTTTGGGATACATAGTTGGAATACTAATCTTTCGTTTAAGATAAAAAAAAATTATCAGTACACTGAAAAGAAAATGCTGAAAGAATTATGTGAAAATGGAAAAATTAAAAACACATTTTTGTTATTTTTTGTGTTTCAATTACGAAAATTATCTATTCAATAATTTTTGTATTTGAAATTCAACCAATAACGAAAATTGTATATTCAATTGTCAAAATAATCAAATTCAAAACTCAAAATTCAATAGAAAATATCAAGAAATTTTGTTTTTGAGCAAATGAATACTTGATTTAATTATGAAATAATTGAAACCAGTTCAATATGGGATAAATGTTTGAATTGAAATATAATTTTTTCTGTGTACATAGTTTAGAAGATTTTGTTTATGTTTTAGCTGTTGGTTAATGTTTTCATAAACAATGCCATTTAATCCAATCATTATTCTGTTCTAAAGTTACACAATTTTCACATGAACATAATTTTTATATTTTATTGATTTTTATTTCTTATAAATAAAAGTAAACAAAAGCAGCTGATTAAATGCACAATAAATTCAAGTTTGCGAGACTAAATTGTAGCGCGAACTTATCGGAGTTGTGCAAACGAATTTCTATACATTTTTTGACAGTGTAAAAATGCACAGATTGCACAGTCTGCGAGACATTTAAGCGTTTACATGAGGACCCTTACTGTTCTTCCTAATTTTGATAAAACTTTAAAACGAAATTGAATAAAACTATTTAGTTTTGCGCGAACATCAATACGGCGTGATAGTCTTGAATATCATTGCTTGCTTTACACTGAACAAAGTGATTAATTAAGAATGGGTATCATTCTAACAAGCAATATTTAAGGTATATTTAAAGCGAAATTAGCATTTTAAACTTCTCCCCTATTTCACCTGCATAACGAAAAAAGTAATAAAAAACAAGTAATAGTGCTATATTCTGCTGTGCCGAATCTTAAATACCCTTCACCAAATTATACTTCAAAATTTTAAATATTTTTAGGTAAACAAAATTTAATTTTTTTTACAGTTGGTTTTTGAATTTTTTGGAAAAAAAATTTTTTTTTTGTTTGTTATTTAAATTAAAAAATTTTTTTTTTTTAAATTTAAAATTTTTTTTTTTTTAAATTTAAAAAATTTTTTTTTTTATATTTTAAAATTTTTTTTTTTATATTTTAAAATTTTTTTTTAAAAAATTTTTAAAAAATTTTTTTTTTGTTTTTTAATTATTTTTTAAAAAAAAAAAAAAAAATCTGGTTCAAAATTTTTTCCCGATTTTGACCCATTGTAGGTCCAACTTTCTATGGTCTTATATACGTCGTTACAAATGTCTTTGAAATATCTATCATTAGATATCCATATTGTCTATATTAATGTCTTAGTAATCCAGATATAGGTAAAACAAGTAAGAGTGCTATATTCGGCTGTGCCGAATCTTAAATACCCTTCACCAAATTATACTTCAAAATTTTAAATATTTTTAGGTAAACAAAATTTAATTTTTTTTCCAGTTGTTTTTTGAATTTTTTGGAAAAAAAAATTTTTCGATTGTTATTTTAATTTTTTTTTTAAATTTAAAATTTTTTTTTTTTAAATTTAATTTTTTTTTTTTTTTTAAATTTAAAAAAAATTTTTTTTTTAAATATTAAAAATTTTTTTTTTAAATTTTAAAATTTTTTTTTTGTTTTTTTAAAAAAAAAAATCTGGTTCAAAATTTTTTTCCCGATTTTGACCCATTGTAGGTCCAACTTTCTATGGTCTTATATACGTCGTTGCAAATGTCTTTGAAATATCTATCATTAGATATCCATATTGTCTATATTAATGTCTTAGTAATCCAGATATAGGTAAAAAAAATAGGTCAAAAATCGAGGTTGTCTTGGTTTTTTCCTCATATCTCAGCCATTTGTGGACCGATTTTGCTGATTTTAAATAGCAAAATTCTCGAAAGCATGTCTGACAGAATTATTGAAGATTTGGATCCCGAAGATATCTGGGGTCTTCAGAAAACTGATTTCAACAGACAGACAGACAGACGGACAGACAGACAGACAGACAGACAGACAGACAGACAGACAGACAGACAGACAGACAGACAGACAGACAGACAGACAGACAGACAGACAGACAGACAGACAGACAGACAGACAGACAGACAGACAGACAGACAGACAGACAGACAGACAGACAGACAGACAGACAGACAGACAGACAGACAGACAGACAGACAGACAGACAGACAGACAGACAGACAGACAGACAGACAGACAGACAGACAGACAGACAGACAGACAGACAGACAGACAGACAGACAGACAGACAGACAGACAGACAGACAGACAGACAGACAGACAGACAGACAGACAGACAGACAGACAGACAGACAGACAGACAGACGGACATGGCTTAATCGACTCCGCTATCTATAAGGATCCAGAATATATATACTTTATAGGGTCGGAAATGAAAAATGTAGAAATTACAAACGGAATGACAAACTTATATATACCCTTCTCACGAAGCTGAAGGGTATAAATATAACTGAAAAGATGCATAAATACCTACATTGCAGCAATGACAGCAATGGCAGCAGCACAAAACGACAAAACGCGGCTGGAGTTCTTTAGACACAGCAGGATAATGATAATAATAATGATCATTTTACTTAAATAGCAACAACAACAACAACAGTAGCAAACACTACAAAACACAACAATAATAATTAAAAACTTATGGCAATGATAATAATGATAATGTTATGGCTGTGTTTTGTTCTTGCTGCTGAGAATGTCAATGATAATGATGACGTTAATGATGATGATGATGTTGTCGCTCGTATTGGTATTGTTGGTTAAAACAAACACTGAGGTTTTTTGTGTTCAAGAGAATTCTGGTCACAGAACAAAAAAAAAAGAAAAACACAGAACCAAACACTGTAAAATACATATAATGTCAATGAGTATTTTTTTTCATTCTTTTTTTCATGCTCTCTTTATATTTCCACCGGATACGAGAACAATATGTTTTACTTTGGTTCTTTTTTGCCCTTAACAATTTTTTTTTAATAAAATATATTTTTTTAATATACTCTTGTTGTTATAGAAAAAATGAGTTGTGATAAAACATTAATATTCATCACTTTGTTAAACAATGTCATAAAAAAGTGTTAAGTTTATAAAGAATATATATATTTTTGTGATTTATTTTGTTATATACAGTTGGTTAAATTTACTCAAGTGTTACTTTAGGTGTTAATTTTTAAATAAGAATTAAATATTTAGTTCAGAAATATACACTCTTCGAAATAAGTTAAAAAAAAATTTAAAGGCTTTTTAAACCATTACATAATTTTGATGCATTGTGGTTCCAGTAGTACAAATATGGTCCAAATTTTAAATTCTATGGAGAGGTTTTTTTTAGAAAAAAATTTTAAGTAAAATTAAAATTTTTTTTAGATTTTTCTCCACACAATTAATGATAACTCAAGAAGGGTTCATCCGATGTTATTAAAATAAACTTAGAACTGTTGAGATTTACATACCTTTAATCGGTTTATATATTGCGTTTTAATCGGTTCAGTTGTTTCGGAGTTATAATAACAAATTGAAGCAAAAATTTATTTTTTTACGTGAAACTAGCAAATTTTTTGTTTTAAAAAAATCATGAAAAATCGAAAGCGCAGAAATTGTTCAGACTTATTGCTTTTTCGCAAATCCCCATTAAATAGGAATAAAATATCGATCATAAATATCGATTGATTCTTTTCGATTTTATTCACAATTAACTGAATTTACTCATTTTCACAAAATTTTAGTTTTTTTTTTTGGATATGCATCAAATTAAGTAGTTAATGTTCTTCTTTCGATTGATTGAATTTTGAAAACATTTTCCCCAAGCAATCGATTGATTCTTTTCACAATTAACTGAATTTACTCATTTTCACAAAATTTTAGTTTTTTTTGGATATGCATCAAATTGAGTAGTTAATGTTCTTCTTTCGATTGATTGAATTTTGAAAACATTTTCCCCAAGCTATGTACACATTTTCACTTATATATTGCGTTTCAATAGGCCCAGTAGTTTCGAAGATATAATAACAAATTGAAGCAAAATTTATATTTTTTACGAAAAAATAGCAACTTTTTTGTTTAAAAAAAAATCATGAAAAATCGAAAACGTCTACAATTGTTCAGATTTATTGCATTATCACAAACCCACATGTAATAGCAAAAATATGAGATATCGGTCATAAAAATCGATTGATTATTTTCGAATTTATTCAGAAATATGTGAATATGCTCATTTTCACAAAATATTAGTTTTTTATTTAATATACATAAAATTAAGTAATTAATGTTCTTCTTTTTGTATCTCATTTTAATCCTATTACATGTGGCTTTGCGATAAAGCAATAAATTTAAACAATTTCCACCGTTTTCTATTTTTCATGATTTTTTTAAAACCAAAAAATTTGCTATTTTCATGTAAAAAAATATAATTTTTGCTTCATTTTGTAATTATAACTCCGAAACTACTGAGTCGATTGAAACGCAATATATATGAGAACATTTGTGCAAAGCATGGGGAAAGTGTTTTCAAAATTCAATCAATCGAAAGAAGAACACTAAATACTCAATTTAATGCATGCCAAGCAAAAAACTAAAATTTTGTGAAAATGAGCGAATTCACTTAATTGTGAATAAATGCGAAAAGAATCAATCGATTTTTATGATTGATAAATCATTTTATTGCTATTACATTTAGTTTTGCGATAAAGCAATAAATCTAAACAATTTCCAGCGTTTTTGATTTTTCATGATTTTTTTAATACAAATATTTTTTCTATTTTCATGTAAAAAATATATTTTTTGCTTAAATTTTTTATTATAACTCCGAAACTACTGAGCGGATTGAAACGCAATATACATGAGAACATTTGTACATAGTATGGAGAAAATGTTTTCAAAATTCAATCAATCGAAAGAAGAACATTTACTATTCAATTTGATGCATATCAAACATAAAACTAAAATTTTGTGAAAATGAGCGAATTCACTAAATTGGGAATAAATACGAAAAGAATCAATCGATTTTTATGACCGATATCTCATTTTATTGCTATTACATGTGGCTTTGCGATGAAGTAATAAATCCAAAAACCGTTTTCGATTTTTTATGATTTTTTTCAAACAAAAAAATTGTCTATTTTCACGTAAAAAATATATCTTTAGCTTCAATTTGTTATTATAACTCCGAAACTACTGAGCCGATTAAAACGCAATATATATGAGGAAATTCGTGCAAAGCATGGGGAAAGTGTTTTCAAAATTCAATCACTCAAAAGAAGAACACTAAATGCCCAATTTAATGCATGTCAAGCAAAAAACTAAAATTTTGTGAAAATGAGCGAATTCACTTAATTGTGAATAAAGTCGAAAATAATCCATAAATTTTGATGGTTAGTATCTCACTTTGTTTCTATTATATGTGGCTTTGCGATAAAGCAATAAACTGGAACAATTTCTGCCGTTTTCAATTTTTCATGATTGTTTTAAAACAAAAAATTTTTATATTTTCACGTAAAAGATATATTTTTTGCTTCATTTTGTTATTATAACTCCGAAACTACTGAGCCGATTGAAACGCAATATATATAAGAAAATTGGTACACAGCATAAGGAAAACGTTTTTAAAATTCAATCAATCGAAAGAAGAGCATTAACTATTAAATTTTATCTATATCAAACAAAAAACTAAAATTTTGTGAAAATGAGCGAATTTACTTAATTGTGAATAAAGTCGAAAATAATCCATCAATTTTGATGGTTAGTATCTCATTGTGTTCCAATTATATGTTTCTTTGCGACAAAGCAAAAAATCGGCAGAATTTCAGACGTTTTCGATTTTTCATGATTGTTTTAAAACAAAAAAAATTGCTATTTTCACGTAAAAAATATATTTTTTGCTTCAATTTGTTTTTATAACTCCGAAACTACTGAGCGGATTGAAACGCAATATATATAAGAAAATTTGTGCAAAGCATGGGGAAAGTGTTTTCAAAATTCAATCAATCGAAAGAAGAACACTAAATACTCAATTTAATGCATGTCAAGCAAAAAACTAAAATTTTGTGAAAATGAGAGAATTCACTTAATTGTTAATAAATTCGAAAACAACCAATTGATTTTTATGATCGATATCTCATTTTATTGCTATTACTTTTGGCTTTTCGATAAAGCAAAAAATCTGCAGAATTTCAGACGTTTTCGATTTTTTATGATATTTTTAAAACAAAAAAATTTGCTATTTTCACGTAAAAAATATATTTTTAGCTTCAATTTGTTATTATAACTCCGAAACTACTGAACCGATTAAAACGCAATATATAAGTGAAAATGTGCAATATATAAGGGAAAATATTTTCAAAATTCAGTCAATCGAAAGAAGAACACTAACTACTCAATTTGATACATATCAAACAATAAAACTAAAATTTTGTGAAAGTGAGCAAATTCACTTAATTGTAAATAAATTCGAAAAGAATCAATCGATATTTGTTATGGATATCTCATTTTGTTGGTAATATATGTGGCTTTGTGACAAAGCAATAAATCTGAAAAATTTTTTTGTTTTCGATTTTTCATTATTTTTTTAAAACAAAAAAAATAGCTATTTTCACGTTAAAAAATATAAAATTTGATTCAAGCCTTTTTTTGTATTGACCTGTCTAATTAATTTAATATTGATATCCTTATAATTACAGTATGTTTATACCTGGATCCTTGAAATTTAAGATCAATAATGACTTTTTTCTAATCGAAAAAACGTATTTCTAACCACTTATTTTGCAATTCTTTTAATTTCTAATACAACCATTTAAATATCTCTACTTTATTCTCTAGTTTTACCCTTTCATGTATAAATAAAAAAAAATCACATTAATTTCTTATAACAAATTTATTATATTTTTTCATATATTAATAACGATAACGATGCTGTTGAAAATACTGTTGTGTTGATTTTGCTTTTAATTTTTCACTCCTAAACTTAATAAGCATGAAAACACTACACTGGGTCTCTAAAGTTTCACTGGAGGCACATTGTGGTTTCAAAAAAAAAAAAACTAATAAAAACAAATCTTCACACGCAAACACTTAAACAAAAAAGTTTAAAATATTTAGCTTTATTCCTCACGCTCTCGCTTTCGCTCTCGCCCTCTCGTCTAAACAAAACAATAAACTATGATAAATGGCTGTTTGGCTGGCTGGTTGACTGCCTGTTTGGTTGCTTGACTGGTTGGTTAGATTGTTGGTTAAAACAATGGATATGGGTTTGTACAGGTGAAAGATGAATGAATGTATTTTAGAGTGTTACCCCTTTGCTAATGTGTTTGTGTATAGTAGGTACTGGTATGTGTGTGTTTGAAAATGTGTTTATACAACTACTACTGAGGACTGATATGAGATAAATTTTAGCAATAAAATGAGCTACATATATCTAGATCATAGTCCCGCAAATAGAGGCATTAAATTTGTGTGCATGTATGGGTAAACAATAAAATATACGCAACAACATCAAGCAACTGATTGAAATATTTGTATTTTTACTCTCTGTTTACATTCGGGTAGTGTACGTGTAAATTGACGAAAATCTTCGTATTCTGGACAATACTAGCGAGTAACTATGATCTAGATACTGTAAAGAATGAGGATGAAATTCGATAATTAACCTTCTCTATATCTAGTTTAAATAACTCGTCCGATGACATCCTAGGAGGAACTGGTCTGTCAACATAACATTTTTATTTAATATAGGAATATTAATTGCCTGAGTTTTACTTCTCTTTTAAAAAAAAAAAAAACGCGCGGAATGTAGCCCGAACAAGGCTCCCATTTTGATAAATCAATTTTATCATTTGCACACGTTGTTAACGCTATATCCGTCCGTAGTGATTTAATAAAACAAACTGATATCAACAATAGCCTCTAATTTTCATCAAAAAACTCATCATTAGCGAAGAGGCCCATTTCTGGAGGAATGGATACGTCAAAAAAACAAACTTGTCGAATTTGGTACAATACCAACCCAAATGAGATCCAAGAGTGTCCAATGCATCCCGAAAAAGTCACTGTTTGATGTGGATTTTGGGCTGGCGGCGTCATCGATACATAATTTTTTGAGAACGACATTGTCAAGAACATCAACTTCCTTTGGCCTGCTTTGGATGATATGGGTATCAACGTCATGTGGTTTCAACATGACAGCGCAGCTCATGGCACAGCTCATGCCACATTGGAGATTCTGCACGAGCGATTTGCGAGCATGGCCAACTCACGTGTAGGTTATATGAACTAGAAACCGAGATCGTACGATTTTACCCACTTATATTTTTTCTTGTTGGGTTTTCTTAAGTTGAAGTTCTAATGCGAATAAGCCACAAAAACCACATCGGTGATAGAAAATTTTATATTAATAATTTTGGAAGCTAGTTGTTACTAAATATGCTAAAATATTGGGTGTATGTCTTAAAAATTCGGTATTGACAATAGACGCCGTCTTAGAACGCGTTTTTTTGTTTTAAATATCTTATAAGTCATTTTGAAGGGTACACATCTGTCATTTATTCTCACTTATTTATTGAACATTATAGTTTAAACCAACGTTTTTAGCTTCGAAAATGTCAAATTTTGTGCTAATAAAGCGTAATATGCGGGAAGTTTTGCTTTTCTTTTTTATTTTAAAAAAAGTACTTCTGACGAACACCGATTGCTCACCAAAGCTTTCATCGGTTCAGAAGTGGTAAAAAAGTTTGAAGACCAAGAAATGGAGGCATTACTCCATGAAGGTTGTTATCAAACTCATCATGAGCTTGCAAAATTATTGAGATATACTCAAGCAGCATTTTCAAACCGTTTGTGAGCAGCAGGATTCATCCACAATAAGCGACCATATAATCTGTATTTGATGGGACCAAAATGGTCCCATGGTATGGCTGCTGATATCTGGCCATACCATCACAGGGAACCTGTAACGAATGCAATTGATTCGTTTCAAGCGAGCATTGGTCGAATAACGCCCAGAATATGCGGCCAGACATGAAACCGTAATATTCCATCATGACAACGGTAGGCCACATGTTACATTACCTGTTAAAAACTATTAAGAAAGATGTGGTTGTGAAATTTTGCCTCACCCGTCTTATAGTTCAGACCTTGCCCCGTCCCACTACTATTTGTTTCGATCGATGCAGACATACATATTGTACAAATGTTTAAAAAAAAAAGCTAAAAGTTTGAAAAAATCCCGCAATTTTAAGTCATACACCCAATATAAAAGATAACTTAGTAAGATAACTTACAGGAATTTCTTTACCTTCCCACTTGCTTTATTACAAAGTCTCATTAATTGAAATTTGTCTATATTTGCACAAGTAACAAGCTGTGCAATGTTTTCCTAAACCGTGATGGTCAACGTTGACACTCTGTATATCACCTTGTATCTTAAAAGTGTGGTTACAGTTTTCATTTTCTTAAAGCCTCTGTTCTCCTCAACGATTTGTTTATACATCATTTTGCAATCGGACCAGTAACATAGATGATTCAGACATATTATTATTTTCGATCGACCCCATTGTAGTAGTGGTGCATAGTGGTGTAGAAAAAAAAAATAGAGGGAAATACTTCTGTAACTTCTAGACACTTAGTCTGATTTCAATGAAATTTGAAATGTGCAAAGAGAAAGTGTTGTCGAGTTTATGTTTTGAGTTTGGACCAGCTGCGCGGCCCTCCTCGTAGCTATCAATTATCTCTTACAGCTTAGGAGATATTCGCATTTTAAAATTAAATTTTCAATATTTTTACCCACCTTACTTCAGTTTTTTTTATAATAGGATCCAAATATTTTCCGATTTTCTCCATTTTTCTTTTATTGGATTAACAACAAATGTATATGTCAAACAGAAAAAGAATTCTTTAAAAATCATAATCGACTTCAAACTTGTATGTATTTTAATTTAAAAAAATTAAAAAAGACGAGTTTCCCCTATTTTTTTGGAAAAAAGTACTTTCATCTTTTTAAGTTATCTAACAAATTTCTAAGAAGATGTATAAGGAATTTATACTTTCTGAAAAGCTAACTTACAAAAAATATTTTAAATGAAAACAAATTTAAAAATTATTGATACCGAGGGGACCAGGTCCATCCAAAAAACACCTATTTTTTATGTAAAATTCCACTTTAGGGCAAAAATTCTAGTAACCCAATTTTGATAGCCAAATATGTTCTTCTGTAAAGGGTTCCATAAATTAGATTTAGGTAAATTCTCTGCCCAAATTAATATGCCACGTAAAAAACATAAGATAGACATGTTATATATCAATGGATAGGGGATTTTATCTATTTTTCTAAAAAAAAAATCGGGAAATAATTGGACCGCCTATTATCAATAAACTGGAGTAGAATGGTTAAAATTTATGAAAATTTAATTTTAGGTTCGACAAGGAGATTCTTCATATGTGTAATTTTTTTTTGAAAACGGAATCCAAACGAAGAAATAGGATCGTTTTAAAAATGTAACATACCCGAGGTGTCCTATTTTGGGGACAACACTTCCCTCTATTTTCTTTTTCTATACCACTGTGCAATGTCAACTTCATGTTTTTGCTGATAAATTTTGTTTTGCATCAATATCTGGACTAGAGTGTCCAAAACACCGGTTTCCGGTTTAACCGAAAAAGTGCGTTTTTGAAAAGAAAAAAAAACAGTTTTGATTATTGTCTTTTAAAAAAACCTGTTAAACGGTTTCGGTTTTTGTCTTCAAAAAAAACGGTTTATATTAAATTTTTATTTAATATAAAAAAGGTCTCCTTAAATTTATTTTTATTTGTGGACGCTAATAAAAAATCTTCGAAATTTCGCATTTTTCAATTCTTAAGGCTTTGTCTTTATGGAATTATTTTATATCTTTTACGAAATATTGCCAAATGCTATAATTTTCTATACAATAAATCAATATTAGTGGTTATTTTGTCGAAAATTTATACCTGATTAATATTATTAATTACACTGTGACACAAAATCGAACTTTTCGAATCGAAATGGGATGAAACCAAAAGAAAATGAAAACTTACGTTTTCCATAACAAAACTCTCAAGGCTTTTTTTAGTTCAGGAATCAGGAATCCAAATCCCAAAAAAAGTCTTGAAAAATCCCAAAAATGCGATTTTTTAGTTTATTCTCTATATTATCCATAATAGGAGTGGGGAGATCGAAACCCTTTTACAAAATAATTAAGAAAAAATTGGGCCATCTAAAATGGATTACTATATTTTAATACCGACTATGCGATTTGAGAATTTTTGCCATAAATTTTAATTTTACATAACAAATAGGCGTATTTTGGATGGACCTGGTTCCCTCGGTATAGAAAATTATCAATTTTTTTTTCAATTATGATATTTGATGTAAAGTTAGCTTTTCAAAAAGTATAAATTTGTTATACATCTTCTAAGAAATTTTTTAGATAAATTAAAAAGATAAAAAAGTACTTTTATCCCAAAAAACTAGCGAAAAACTAACTTTTTTCTATTTTTCAAATTCAAATGCATATAACTTTGGACTCAGTAATGATTTTTAAACAATTCTTTTTCTATTTGACATACACGTTTGTTTCTAGTTTAATAAATGAAAAATAGCGAAAATCGGGAAATATTTGGACCCGCTGTTATAAAAAAACTGGAGTAGGATGGGTAAAAATGTAGAAAATTTAATTTTGAAATGCGAATATCTTCTAAGCTGTAAGAGTTAATTGATAGCTAAGACAAGGTTTAGTATAGTATAGTACTCGATGAGGAGATTCTATACATGTATTTTTCATTTAAATCAGAGAGCAAACGAAGAAATAGTATTGTATTAACTATTTAACATACCGAGGTGTCCTACTTTGGGAACCCCTGCCCGCGCTCATGAGGTCCTAATTCAAAACTTTAATTCGACAACACTTTCTCTTTTCGCATGTCAAATTTCATTAAAATCGGACCAACCGTTTAGAAGTTACAGATTTATTTCCCTCTTTATTTTTCTACACCACTGTGCAGCGCCCTCTAGTTTTAGGTACAAATAAATACCAATAAATTGGCATTTTTTTATCAAATTATTAATGATTTTTCTTGTTAGCCAGCGTTTCAAAATCACTAACTTCAAATGCGTGTAAAAAAATCTAGCGCTGAACTAAAAAAAAGCCTTGAGAGTTTTGTTCTGGAAAATGTAAGCTTTCATTTGCTTTTGGTTTCATCCCATTCCGATATTGGTTGTTGCACAGTGTTATTTAGGCTCAAGTTCATTAAATTTATTTCCTTAGAAATACAATTTATTTTATTAAATTTTCATAATTCTAAAGAATACTGAAAAAGTTATATTTAGACACACGGCAGAATGGAATGCATTTTCGGGGTTAGCCACCAGGGTGGAACCCAAACGAAGAAATAGAATGGTTTTAAAAATTTAACATACCCGAGTTGTCCTACTTTGGCGACCCCTGGCCACGCACCTGGTGGACTCAAAACTTAAACTCGACAACACTTCCTCTTTGCGCATGTCTAATTTATTTCCCTCTATTTTTTTCTACACCACTGTGCAATGTCTTGCATCAATACAATGTATACAATTTGAGTCTATTTCCCTGTTTGTTTTTGGCCATTTGAATTGATCGCATTTGTAGCGGAAACTAAATTCACTGATCTCAGTCCCTCTATGTATGTATTTGTGAATTTGTTTATACTTGTATGTGTACGTGTTTGTTTGCGAGTGTGTACATTATTGTTTGTTAATTATAAACATTTTACCGGTTTGTTATGTTGTTGTTTTAATAATTTTTTTTGTTTTAACCTGCCTGCACAAACAATAACAAAAACAAGCACTTATTCAGCCATACAAAAATAACAAACAAACACACGCACACACTCACTCATAGGTGGGTGGGTGTGTTAGTGAATAGAACAAACAGTAAACTTCTGGTATATTTGTTTAACCCTACTTTTGTTGTTGTTATTGTTGTTTTTTGTTGGTATTGTATGGTTAACCTCATGTGTAACAACATGTGGTTGTAGTTGGTGGCATTTTATTTCATTCTTTTTTTTTTGTTTTTTTTTTTGCTTTCGCTGTTTTTGTTGCTATTATTGTTTAAATGTCTGCATTTTATTTTACAAAATGAACATTCCCCCACAATAACAAAAACAAAAAGTCGAAGCAAATATAAACCATTACAGCAACGCATTTTGTTGTTCTCCTCTAACAATGGTCGGTTGGTTGGTCGGGTTGGGTCGAGTCGAGTTGTTTCGGTACTTTGGGGGATTTAAACGGAAGTTGCAAGTTTTTAAAACTTCCCGTTTACACACAAACAATGTAATAATTGTTTGTTTTATTTTGGCCATTATTATACACAAGTATTAGTGTGTGAGTTTGCATTTAAAATACTCTTCTTAAATGCGTGCATTTGTGTGCAAAATATTTTCAATGTGGCCATTCATTGTTGCCACTGTGTTAATGTGGTTTTTAACACGCTTCCCTTACGGGCATTTTGTTGTCGTTATTAAACGTGGTAATTTTTGGTTGTTGGTTTTTGTTTTCTTTTAGTTTTGTTTCAACTATTTAACATACTCATTCTATTTTGTGTGCTATTTTTATTTTTATTGTTATTATTACGGTTATTTGTTATTTTGTTATTTCTGCCCGCTTATTCATTCAGTTCATTCATTCGATATTAACATTTTGCAAATTATTCACGTGTCGCGTTTGCTTGTGTGACGGCCATTATTTTAGTTTTGATTGCCTGCATGTCTTGTTTCACTAAAAACTCATAGAAAAATGTTTGCGCCCTCCAATATACACAGCTATAACTTTGAAAATATATCCACGAGGTATACGTAATATTTATTTAGAAAAATTAATAATATTACTCATACGCCATGTAATACATGATGTGTTGTTTGTAAATCTAATGATTATACTAATTTGAAAACTACTAATCCGATTGAAGAGTAATGTATAACAAAATGTTAGAAGATGACCAAAGCTTCAAGAAAATGATACTTGTAGGCAGCCATTTGGATTACAGGACGAGTTACAGGGTGTCAAAATAGATAACTTCGTACGTAAAAAATTATTTCAGAGCTTATAACTTTTGAAGATGTTGGTTGCTATGGCAGAGTAAAGAAAATATATTTAGAAAAACAAATAGAGCAAACCATAAATGTGAACAAAAATATAAAAAATCACCCTTATCGTGGTTGGCGTAAACGTCATACGCCTACGACAGTTTCGTACTAGATTAAAGAAACAGTTTGCATTTTATCTTTAATCTAGTACGAAACAGTCGTAGGCGTAAGACGTTTACGTCAACCACGATAAGGGTGTATAAAGGGCCCCAAAATTGGCGGAACAGATCGAAAAATATTCCAATAACATTGTTATTCCACGAAAAATTATAAACATTTAAATGATAATGGATTTAATAGAAGAACATAACGCAAAAAACCACTCATTTCAGCGAAGAAACGTAAACTTTGCCTTGAGTTTGATAAAGCTCATATGGACAAGGGTATGGATTTTTGGAATCGTGTTATATTTGCCATCGAAAGTAAGTATAATATTTTCGTAAGTGATGTCCGATCCAAAGTTTGGAGAAAACCAAACACTGCTCTTGATCCAAAGAATATTGTACCTATAGTCAAACATGGTGGAGGCAAAGTTATGGTTTGGGGTGCCATGGCGTCATCTGGAGTGGTTCGTTTGGTTTTTTTCGAGCGTAATATGGACCGCTATCAATATAAAAACATATTGGAACGAAATATTAAGGCATTTGTTGATAGTTTTGGCCTGGGAAATCAATGGATTTTCCAGCCAGATAACGACCCTAAGCTTTCTGCCCACATTGTTCTAGACTGGCTTCTTTATTATGCCCCTAGACAACTATATTCACCACCCCAGTCACCAGACTTAAACACAATAGAGCACATATGGGACGTTTTGTAAAAATTTGTGCGAAAATATGACATCAGTAGCCCTGAAACATTAAAACCCGCTCTTATTCGAGCATAAGCCGAAAAACACCCTCTATTACAGAGAATTTGGTGAAATTAATGCACCGTCGTCTTATTGATGCCCAAGGTGTACCAATCAAATATAAAGAGTTAATTTTTTTTTAATTTTATATCAAATTTTTAAATAATATTTATTTTTTGGTTGCTGTATGTAGACTTTTTTCCTATGAATTTTTAATGTTTTTGTTATTATGGTTTATATTATGTAAATTTTTTAATTTTTTATTTTATAAATAAAGTTATTTATTAATGCCTTAAATACTGACATAAACATTTTTTTCATTTTCTTCACGAACTCTCTAAAACCCCTAAATCATAGGGTGTATGTAGACTTTTTCCTTGACTGTATGTATTTACATTAGTATAAATTTAATTTTAAATCCAATTTTTGTTTTTCACAAAATTTTATAAATGTACAACATCTTTTTAAAAAAAGTCTCAAAAGAGAATTTTATAATTTTTTAGTAATGAATAATCATAAATAAAAACACAGCTTAAAAAAATTTAAGAAAAAATTGTTTAACCTGTTTTGTTTCAGCATATGGTTTTTAGCAACAGGAGTTCTTTCACTATAACTTAAATAAGTAAAAAACCTCAATAAACCCGCACGATTTTTTTTTCTGTATATAGAAGCTGAAAGTTCATATTTTAAGAGCATTTAATGGAATTTACCCGATCTCGCCCTGATTTTTTTTGAACTCAATCTATACATCGAAAAAACCCCAATAATGGAGAACTTTAAAAAAAATTTTAAAAAATATTTTTAAAACATTTATCTAAACAAAAATTATTTATTTATGTTCTCAAATACCTGAAGTTGATGGTTCCATTTTAATATTTCTACTTTTAACAGATTTAACAAAAAATATAAGCTCTCGAAATATCGCAATTTTCAATTTTAACCACAGCACGCAAAATTTGTAAAAATTATTTGACTTTGACCGCTCACTGCCAATAAAGTAAGTTACTCACAACTGTAATTTTAGCAGTTTGTGATGTATTATTTAATGCACTTTACCCAATACCAAACATGACTGAAACAGATAAAGTTCAGCTTTTGAATTTCAACCCTCTGTGTACCGTAAAGAAAATCGTCTAAAATTCACAAGAAAGTATATGAAATGGACAGATGAGTGGAAAAAAGTAATTTTCCCTGACGAAAAAAAAAAATTTAATTTAGACTGGCCTGACTCATACTCATGCTAATGGCACGATTTGAGATCAAACGATGTTCGGATGTCAAAACGTAAATTTAATTTAGATGGTCCTGACTCATACTCATGCTAATGGCACGATTTGAGATCAAACGATGTTCGGATGTCAAAACGTAATTTCGGTGGTGTCAGTTTTATGGTTTGGGCAGCGTTTTCTGCAGTTGGCAAGTCGAAAATATGTTTTGTTCCGACAAAAATGAATAGTCCGATTTATAACGAACTGTTGGAAGATGCTCTTACCTCATTTATGGATGAAAAAATGGATGAAGATTGCATATTCCAACAAGATAATGCTACAATCCATGTGTCTAAGCAATCGAAATCTTGGTTTAATGCACATAGCCTTCCTCTGTTGGACTGGCCGGCTTGTAGTCCGGACTTAAACCCAATGCAGAACTTGTGGGGATACATGACCCGTAAAGTTTATGCAAATAATGACTGTGACAGGGCTGAAACTAAAAATTAAACAAGTCTGGTAGGAAATTGATTCCGATCTGCTTAAAAAATTAATGGTGTAATGGTATCTTTTCGTAAATTTTTTTGCATTATGTTGGAGTTGGAATACTCAAGGAATGTTGTGACTACACGTTCTTATTTAAGGCTATAACTCGCCGGATGGGGTAGGGTTCTTTGTCACAATCATATCCCATTTATACCAAAACAAAGTTGAACGTGTTTTACAATTCTATAAGGTGAAAAGAAAAATAGTTATAATTAGATGTACCATTAGTTTTCGGACGGACCTCGGACGTTTAATTTAACGGACTTTAAGGATAAATATATTATTAAATTGCACACTATATATATGATCTTCAGATATATTAGATCGTTGCCCTCACCAACCATAGTTCTCAATATAGTCCATATTATCTGACTGAGAACCACTATACATTACCATCACTACATTAGTTTGGCTCTCTTAACTTCAAACAAATTAGTTAGAATTCATTTTAAATTTATTAATAAACAAAGAAAAATAATTAAATATACATTAGAAATGGTAACAAAATTTAAAATATTAATATGCTAAATTAAATGTAAAATACCTATGTATATAAATTATTGTATATAATTGTACATAATTCTTAAATTTATTTTGCTACTCACTGTAGTTTCATTTAACGATGCTCAGTCCTGTGCAGTTGATGTTGGTGAAATATCAGATGTTGTTGCCTTTTATCGAATTTAAGTAATTATAATTACAAAAAGAATGCTTAAGAGATAATTTTTAAGAGAATCACAGTGCAAAAAAAAATACAATAAAGCTCTTATTTAAAATATAAATTACAAAAACAACAAATTACATTCAACCATTGATCACTTGAAGAGTGAAGCAAATAATGAGGAAACAATAAATATTAGGGGTATTAACAAATTTTATGTAAAAATTTAACAACAATAATAACAAGTACAAATAGTTATGCAAATTTAGAAATTTTAACAATGATTCAAATTAATAATTTGAAAATTTAACAACAATAACAAATAAAACAAGACATTAATAACTATAGTAATATTTAAAACCTTTTTGATTTTAAGTATAAAGGTATTGGTTTAAATATATAACAATTTATAATTCAAATCAACTAGATAATTTTGATTTAATTTAATATTAATTTTATAAATTTTCTTTATAATTCGATACTAAAAATTTAAATTATGTAATGATGAGGTTTCATGTCGACCTTAGAAAATGGAGTCTCGAACGTTCCAAATACATTGAAATTCGGCCACGTTGTCCACAGCACATGGGTAAAAATTGTCTCCGACAAACGTTATAATTGTATTTAATATTAGTTTTCAAATCTTTTTTTAAAAACAAATATTTTCCGTTTTTGAAAGAATGATATTTCGTTCAAATAAGGAGTGAGATCGAAAAATTCTTAACACACGTTTTTCATTACATTTTTTAACCCAAGTATTATTTGAATTTTTTTTTGATCAAGTTACCTTTGAAAAACATGTCAGTTATTATGTGTAATGTCAATTATATTAATTTTTTTGTTAATCTGATTAAAATGAGTGACCAGAAAAAAGTGCGTACTGAAATTATTAAATATTTTCAACAAAACCCAACTTGGTCTTACAAAAAGTTGGCCAAGCATACAAAGGTCTGCCGTCAAACTGTTTCCAATGTTATTAAACAGTACCGGGAGAACTTGTCAGTTGATAGAAAACCTGGTTCAGGTAGAAGGAATGGTCCACATGATGTTTCTAAAGCCAAAAAAATAGAACGCATTTTCAAAAGAGCTCCCAACACATCCGGTAGGAAAGCAGCCCGGTTAGCTCAGTGCTCGGACTATTTGGTACGAAAAGTTAAAGCTAATGCAGGTTTAAAAACATACAAGGCTCAAAAAGTTCCTGACAGGAACGCTACTAAAAATTTAGAGGCCAAAAACAGAGCACGGAAATTGAAGTCAAGTTTTATAAAAAAATATTCTTGCTGCATAATGGATGACGAAACGTATGTTCTGGCAGATTTTTCGCAACTTCCAGGTCAAAAATTTTATGTTGCTGATGCTCGAGGGAATGTTGAAGAAAAGTTTAGGACCCAAAAGCAGACAAAATTTCCCAGAAAGTTCTTGGTATGGCAAGCAATATGCAGTTGCGGCAAAAGAAGCCACTCATTTGTTACAACGGGCTCTATAAATACCGAAATTTACATCAAGGAATGTTTACAAAAAAGGCTGCTTCCATTCATAAGACTTCATAATGTGTCCACTTATTTTTGGCCTGACTTGACATCCTGTCACTATGGCAAACAAGCCCTTGAGTGGTACAAGAACAATAATGTGGTATTTGTACCAAGAGAGGCAAATCCTCCAAACTGCCCGGAGCTAAGGCCAGTGGAGAGATATTGGGCTCTTGTTAAAAGAGAATTGAAGAGTACAAAAAAGGTGTCCAAAAGTGTGGTAGATTTTAAACGGAGATGGACTACATGTTCGAGCAAAGTGACAGAAAGCACTATAAAAACGTTAATGGAAGGGTTTCCGAAAAAGGTTCAAAATTTCATCACTAGTGATTAAAACTATAAAAATAATTTTTTTTGTAAATTGTAATAATAATTTCAATCAAATAAAAAAAAAATTAAAGCTGTAAGTTTAGTGGTTTCTTTTTTATAAACATATATGTATGTTAAGAATTTTTCGATCTCACTCCTTATATATATGTATATTTCTTTTGTTTTAATTTTATTAATCTTTGCACTATTTTGTAATAATATAGTTTTAAAATTCTTATATAATTAAATTATAACTAATCATTGACTTAATCTTGTCACCACCAATCTTCAATTAATTTGCCCCATCTCGATCATCGTTTAATCAAGTCAAGAACAACTTAAAGAGAATTGATATACATACACATCTGCTCAAAATAATAGATACACCTAATTGGAAAAAATTTAAATGGCGGTAACATTGAAAATTTCCTCGCAAGCGTTAAGAATACATCATATTATTAAAATTTCTATCTGGCAATGTCATGTCAGTCAAAAATCTGGCAACTATTTGCTTTCATGTTGATTTTTAAAAACGAATTTATTTGAATTACAAAAAATTATTTGCTCATAAAAATAGATACACATCAGTAATTTGTAATTTGTTTATATACAATTTTTTTTTTGTGCAATTTTTTGTTCCTATTTACGTGAAACAGTAAGTATAATTTAAATTTTAGCAACAATTTTATAAAAAATAGGACTCTTTTGAAGAAAATGGGACGAAATCATCATTGTACCGAAGATGAGAAAAAAATTGTTCAAACGATGAGAAATCAAGGAAAATCATTACGGGAAATAGCAAAGAGCATAGGAAGATCTTTACATTTTGTCCAAAATGCTTTATCTGAAAAACAAAAAAGAGAAACTCGCGGTAGACCAAAGAAAACCAGTCCAGAAACAGATAGGCGGATCGTCCTTATGGTTAAAAAAGACCCTTTCATATCATCGAAAGCTATTTCTGCGGAGCTATGTAACGAAATCAGTCCACAAACAGTTCGTCGTCGTCTTTTACAAGCTAAATTGCCGGGAAGAATTGCCAGAAAAGTGCCACTAATGCGCCAAAAAAATATCAAGACAAGATTAGAATTTGCTAAAGAGCACTTACAATGGTCCGGGTGTGAAGGCGAAAAAAAATGGAGAAATATTTTATGGAGCGACGAAACAAAAATAAATTTGTTTGGAAACGACTGCCAAAGAAATGTACGCCGACCAAAAGGAAAAGAATTCCACGTTAAATTTACAAAAAAGACGGTAAAACATAGCGGGGGAAACATAATGGTTTGGGGTTGCTTTTCATGGAATGGTGTTGGTCCGATATTCCGAATAGAAGATACCATGAATGCTAGTGAGTATAGAGACATATTGGAAAACGTAATGCTTCCATATGCATCGGAAAATATGCCATTAATATGGACATTCCAGCAGGACAACGGCCCAAAACATAGTTCAAGATTAGTTAAAAACTGGTTCTTGGAGAATAACGTACCTGTTTTAAGCTGGCCCAGCCAATCCCCTGATTTAAACCCAATAGAAAACTTGTGGAGTGAATTAAAGATAAGGCTTTCGAAGGAAGTTTTCAAAAATAAAGACGATTTATGGGATAAAACGCAAAAAATATGGTACGAGATTCCATTGGAGAAGTGTCAGAACTTGATATCCAGTATGCCCAGAAGAGTGGAGAAAGTTTTACAAAACAAAGGTGGATATACTGGATACTAGCTTTACTTTAATAATAAACTAATTTTTTTAAGATAAAATTTATTAGCTTTTGTTTAATAAGAATTTTTAAAAATGTATCTATTATTATGAGCACCAAATTTTTCGAAATTTAAGAAATTTAATTTACTTTATAATATTTATTATTAATTATGAAATATTTTGTTTTTGTTTTTTACTCTCCTTTTAACTATAAATAAAAATCGACTGAATTTTTTTTATAATTTTACAATATACCATTATTTTTTTTCGTTTTTAAAAAATAAATTTTGGTGTATCTATTATTTTGAGCAGATGTGTATATGCCTATCTTGTTTTTTCATTCATAAATTCAGAATATAAAATTCCATTGATATTCTAATATCATTAACAATCTCAAAAGTAAAAAAAAAATGTAACGGGATATTGTAAATTCATTGATGAGTCTCATTTATAATTAAAAGGGGATGAAATGGAATTGAAACAAATTGCGAATAATAAATGATAGAAAAAAACAATCAGTGAGGATAAAAGGGGGATGAAACTAAAAAGATAAGTACTTAATCAAAATGTAGAAATGTAAAATGTAGAAAGTCTCAATAATAATGAAACCGTCACAATGGAATGAATACCAGTCCGTATTTTTGAAACAATCCATAACAAAGGATCATCCACACATTATTAATAATGCTACAATGGCCCATTAATTAAAGTTTATAGGAAAATACCCTTAAAAATAGCTGCTTATCTCGAAAATTAAGTAAACAAATAAATAAAGTACAAATGAATTTTTTTTTTGTAAACAATATTTTAAGTGAAGTCTTAACTAATTTAATAAACAAATTTTTAGCCCCCTAAATATGTTCTTGTTTAATTTTTACAATTTTTTTAAAAAAAAAAGTATCGTGCGTTTATAGGAATATGCACCAGTGTAGAATATGTGATAAGTTATTGTTTAAAGAAATAATTAAGAAAATTTGTGTTACCATTTTTAACGTCACTCTCCCCCCAATGATTTTCTTGTCGCAAACCAATTATAGCTGTTTTCTCCATAATATTATGTATTTTAAAACCAACATTTAATTGTGAGTGTATTTCGTATGTTGTGTTCATTTCCTGTTAATATACAATATATATTGTACAAATCGGTTTATGTGTGTTTGTTTGTGTTTACTTTCAAGTGTATGTGTTTGTGTATATGTATGTGAACGTAGATATGCATGTTTTGTGTATTTTAGTGGTTTTCCTGTGTTGGTTGGTCTGGGTCGAGCATAAAACCCATTCATGTATTTTAATTGTGGTTTTAATATAAAATTTATATTTGTTATTTTTTTTTTCAAAACTTTAATTATGTTTTAATTGTCTATGAAATATTAATGCATACAAGTGGCAAATTTTGGGCATTATGGGAAAAAAACCCATATGATTTTTACCGAGGGATAATTTATTAACAACACACGCTTTTGTGAGCTTAATCAGCAGTCATATACAAGTAAAATATAAAAGGTTATAAGGTTAGAGGCTTGGGAGTTTTTAAGTTCCCAAAGGAACTAATTTAAATTATCTTAAAATAAAAACTCGCTACAACAAACAAACCCTTTATAACACAGTGTTTTGTAATCATTAGCCATGATTTTGCTACTAAATCCTAAATAGCATTACAAAATGTTGCACCAATAAGTAGTAGACTTAAACAATGTTACGGACGAGCCGTATTTGTACAATGTTGTTATATGTTTGTATAATATTACAATATGTATTGGCATTATCTAGCATTCTGCATTATTAGCATTAAATTGCATTATTGAAACTGTGTATAATATCAGTTTGTTTTACATCCTTGGTTTATTTTGTTGCAATATGTTATAGACCCATCTTTGTATGTTGCATACAATTTGCAACCACAACACGTTTCTGTCATATAACCAGCTTCATTACTTTTCTTCTACTTCCAATTTTTTTAGTTCTTGTTTTTTTTTCTTTTCTTTTTTTCGTTATTGTTTTTTTTTCGGTTATAGTCTGTTAAGTAGAGAAAAGAATGTTGCTAAAATTTCCGAGACAGGGAGTTTCAAACAGGAAATGTTACAAGATAAATTAATATTTATAAGACAATAACAAAATCTACTGATTTTATACATTGTTACGAATTTGTATTAGCGACTTGAATTTAACGGTCTGTAGCAACTGCCAGCAACATTCATCATGTTTATAAACATTTCCAACAGTAGAAGCTTCTTACTTATCAACAATGTTGATAGCATGCGGTTGTTAGCACTGTTTGCAAGTTTGGCAACACTAAATGTTTAAGCTGCTAACATTAACATCGAAAGCTCTAGAATTCGAATATACGAGTTTTGACTGTTAAGAACAATCTAGGATACTAAGATGCAAATGGTAGTGTATATAAATAGTGAGTACGGTTGCAGTAGTGAGTGAGTCTAATTGGAATTATTGTTAAGTAAATACATCAACTACACTACCAGTGTACACTGATGCATATTCCTATAAAAGCACACAACATTTTTTTTAAAAATATTGTAAAAATTAAACATGAACATATTTAGGGGACTACAAATTTATTTATGAAATTAGTTAAGACTGCATTTAAAATATTGTTTACAAAAAAAATTCATTTGTACCTTATTTATTTTTTTTTACTTAATTTTCGAGATTAACAGCCATTTTTAAGGGTATTTTCCTATAAACGCACTTTAATTTATGGGCCATTGTAGCATTATTAATAATGTGTGGATGATCCTTTGTTATGGATTGTTTCAAAAATACGATCTGGCATTGATTCCACTAATTTTTTAAGCAGATTGGAATCAATTTCCACCCAGACTTGTTTAATTCTTAGTTTCAGCTCTGTCACAGTCATTATGCTTTCATTCTGGGCATTATTTACATAAACATTACGGGTCATGTATCCCCACAAGTTCTCCATTGGGTTAAAGTCCGGACTACAAGTCGGCCAGTCCAACAGAGGAAGGCTATGTGCATTAAACCAAGATTTCGATTGCTTAGAAACATGGATTGCAGCATTATCTTGTTGGAATATGCAATCTTCATCCATTTTTTCATCCATAAATGAGAGAAGAGCATCTTCCAAGAGTTCGTTATAAATCGCACTATTCATTTTTGTCGGAACAAAACATATTTTCGACTTGCCAACTGCAGAAAACGCTACCCAAACCATAACACTGCCACCACCGAAATTACGTTTTTACATCCGAACATCGTTTAATCTCAAATCGTGCCAACAATAGCATGAGTATGAGTCAGGACATTCTAAATTAAATTTTTTTTTCGTCAGAGAAAATTACTTTTTTCCATTCATCTGTCCATTTCATATATTTTCTTGCGAATTTTAGACGATTTTCTTTATGGTGCTTTTTTTAGCATTGGTTTACATATCGGCTTTTTCCATTTTATGTTTTCATCGTTTCGTAAAATATGTGCAACGTGTTTGGAAGTCACTGGCAGATTCAATTTATTCTTTATTTGTTTGGAATTCAATTTGTTGCGGGTTGCTTCTTGTTTTATTAGATTAAGTTGTCTTCTTGTTAGTTTTGTATTTTCCTTTGCAGGTTTGCGAATTCCATAATTTTGATCTTTCTTCAAGAAATTTCGCACCACACTTTCCGAACGATCGATTTTACGTTCAATTTCTCTATTGGAACATCCTTGGTTGTGAAAAAATTTAATTTTAATCTTTTCTTGATCGGACAAAAAAGTACCCTTGGGCATCTTTAAAAGTGATTGAATTCATCGATTCAAATAAAAAAAGTTGCAGTAAATTGAGACGTTACTATTAGAAACGTACCTTTGGTTGAAAAAAAAAACTAAAATTGATAATATTTTATTTTTGGTAACTTTTTTAAAAACAAAATTCACGTCTGCGTTTATACGAATCTTCCACTTAAAATAGCACCAAGAACATTTGATCGCATAATTAAGGCAAACAAGAAGAATAAGAAAAAAAACTTGTTTACTTTCAAAAAGTACTGTTAAGTTGTCTCTCATTAAAAAAGTTAAATTTAGCTTTTGGATGATAACAAAGATATAACAAAACAAGTAAGAAAGTATTGTCGGTCAAGCCCGACCATATAATACCCTACACTAAGAAAAAGAGCAAAAACATTTTTATTTTAAAATTTCAATAATTTATATTTTTGAGTGATTTTCTGAAGTGGGCCTTATATGGGGGCTATGACCAATTATGAACCGATCACCATGAAATTAGATCGTGTGATTTGTTCTATATGAAAGTTATTTATGGTGAATTTTGTGTGTAGACCAAAATTTTTAAGAGATTTATGTACATTAAAGTGATTTTTGGAAGCGGGTCTATATGGGAGCTATGACTAATTATGAACCGATCGTAACAAAATTTGGTGACATGAATTTTGTGTATACAAAACTTATTTGGAGCGCAATTTGTGGAGATACATTTATAAATTAAACATTTATGACCGATAAAGTCCAATTTCGGAAGGACATTTGTATGCGGGCTAGGTGAAATAATGGACCGATTTCAGCCAGTTTCAATAGGCTTGGTCCTTGGGCCGAAAAAATAATATGTACCAAATTTGATCGAAATATATTCAAAATTGCGACCTGTACTCTGCGCACAAGGTTTACATGGACATCCAGCCAGCCAGCCGACCAGACGGACGGACGGACATCGTTTAATCGACTCAGAAGTGATTCTAAGTCGATCGGTATACTTTAAGGTGGGTGTTAGACTAATATTTTTGGGCGTTACAAACATCTGCATAAACGCATAATACCCTCCCCACTATGGTGGTGTAGGGTATAATGAAATGGTCCATGTATGTAATGGCATCACGTGAGAACGGCTGAAGCGATTTGGCTGATTTTTTTATTCGATTCGAAATGGTTTGTAATGAAAAAAAAATCAAATTCTGAAATTTTTTTTGAGTCCAGTCAAATGTAATAAAAAAGCTCCATAAAGTAGGCTGTACAAATTTAGATATTTCATTTGCAAATAAATAAGAACAGGCAGGTATATGTAGGTTGGAGAAACTTGAAGAACTAACATTAATAAATAGCTACCAGGCGAAATAAAGAGTTGTTAGAAATTTTAAATTACTAACTGCTTTTATTTGCAATCAAAAGTGTATCCGGTTTATTTAAAGGAAATAAACCCCTGTTTTTAAAATGTAAAAACGAAACAACATTTTGTTGGGGTTTTTTTATAAAAGATCGATGTTTTGTGAAATATATGAGTGATTGAGAAATAAAAGGAGTTTTTTATAAAGGCTTTAAATTGAAACAAAACATAGAAAAACGTCTTTAATATACATTCATGGTTTGTACTCCAAGAAAGCGCCTGGTATTGGCAAAATCAATAACAAGATGCTTATGCAGCTACCCCGGATAGCAATAAAAATAATTATTTTTATTTTTAATGCTTTTTACGCATTGAATATTATACTCCAGAATGGAAGGTTCCACTTGTTACCATGATACCTAAAATGCGAAAAGATCACAGAAAAGTTGAGTCATACAGACCCATCAAACTATTTGTCTAATATATCAAAGCTATTTGAGAAGATACTCATTTGCGTGGGTTGGAGAAACTTGAAGAACTAACATTAGTAAATGTTACCGGGCAAAGCCGGGGAGATCAACTAGTTAAGTATATAAATTGTTAAATTTCATACGTTCTATTAGGAATTTCAGTTATAAATTGCTGAATTAGATAAAATTTTTTGTACATTTGAAATAAAATATCTTCTGCGTAAACTAGTCTTTCTAACAATTGTTATATTATTTCAGTTGTTATACCATCATATTTAGGTGGAGGGTATTTAAGATTCGGCACGGCCGAATATAGTACTCTTACTTGTTGCCATTGAAATTGATAGTGCAGAGTTTCCATTAGCCTTTATTTGAGTGATGGTTTTTTTCGCAAGAAATGAGAAGGCGAAATTTAAATTTTTTCAAATTCTATCAGTGGCTGTCAAACACAAACTAAATGACGCATCTTGTTCAAATTTTGACAGAAGGCTACTGATAGGTCTACAATTGTTCTCTGTTCATTTTATTTGAAGTTTCGTGATTTGGTTCAATGAACAAATTCTAATTAAAAAATATTTTTTTCCGATTTTGGCCCATTTTTGTTCCAAATTTCTATGACATCAGTCACAAATATGTCATGAGTACCAAATGAATTTATAAATAACTCCTCTTATTTTAATACCTTCTAACTGTTGGCAGCTTTTTTACAAAAATAAAGCCATCATGCATGTAGGACCAGTCAACAGGAACGTATAAAAATTGTATAACAAACACTAAAGACGACAGTGTGCTGACATTAAACCAGGAAATATAAATATGTGTTAAACGAATATAAATAACTAATAATATGTATCAGGTATGGATTTTTTTTATACATTATACAGTAAAAAATAAAAATATTTAAAAAAAAAACTTTGATTTGCTCTAAAGATATTAAATGTTACAATCGATAAAAAGAAAACTTTGCTAGAAATTAAATTTAAACTTACTTCTACTTGCTTTAGAAAAGAATTCAAAAACGAGTTAATCATTGACATACTTTATTTTAGTGAACATTTCAGATTTTGTACCGATAGACCTAGTATTTTAACTTTATAGCCATTAATTTTTGAGTCGTAACACTGTGCTTGAGGAAAAGAAACAATACCATACATATTTCTTTCAGCACAAAATGTGGTGTTTCTTAAAAAAGAAAAAGAAATTTTAACTGACATTGATCACAATCTTACAGCAATTTTCTACATTTATATGTGAGTGTGTGCAAACATACACACACATACACTCACTCACTCATACATGGGCAAGTGATTAACAGACAGCTGAAAATATCGGACAGTAGTTTATTCATTTAAACTTTCAGTTACATTTCAACATGTTTTAAATCAAATGTGAAATGTATGCAAAAACTTAAAATGGCAAAATCATGCATGACATTGCATTTCCGTTAACAAATTCTCCTCTTTTACTTTAATGTTCTTCTACTGTTTGTATGTATTTTTTATTGCTCTTCAAATACACACATATGCACAATAGGGTGGTCTTTACAAGGAAAATTTTTGGTTTTCAATGCTCCCAATGTCTAAAATTATTCCACGTTATCTAAAAACCAGTTCAATGTAGTAATTGTCAGGAATTTGGACATACAAGAAATAATTGTACCCTACGCACAGTATGTGTTGCATGCGGAGACCTGCACTCTTCGTCACAATGTGATGTAGTTAAGAATGGTCTCAGTAGGAAATGTGGTAACTACAAGGAGTTACTAAAAATATTAAGAGAGAGGCAGAGTATTTTAAGAACGGGTTGTCAAAAGCCTAATGTCCCCAAAGATATGAGAGGGTTGGAAATCCTTATGCAAGCACTTACTGAGAATATTTCCTCTCTTAATCATGTCATCCATGCAAAACACAATACAAGAGCTTCTGAGAGCACAGAATCAAATGATTCAAATTCTATTAACGAGAAAATAAATTTGTTATACCCTTCGCCATGAGTGGCAAGGGTATACATATATAAGTTTGTCATTCCGTTTGTAATTTCAAAATTTTTGATTTGCGACCCCACAAACTATATTGTTACGTTTTAACCTTTTCAAAACGTTGGTTTATTTCCTTTAAATAAACCGGATACTTTTGATTGCAAATAAAAGCCGTTTAGTAGTTTGAAAATTGTAACAACTCTTTATTTATATAAAATGTACAACAGAATTAAATAGTCACTTAGTGTTTTTTTATACACGTTTATAAATTCGCAGAAATACAGACACACTTTATAATGTACACGAATTCACTTGAAAAATACAGCACACTTTAAGGCACTCAGTTGATGTTTATTCTAATAGCGTCTCTGATAAACTCACTAACGACTGCAACATCTGCCACTATTTATAACACTGCTTTCTAATACATACGCCATCTGTGGTGTACTTTCTACAATGTTCTTTAACTGAATATTCGAATTCGAATATATGGTCGCAGCAAACAGCGTTTGGTCAACTGAAAGCTTTTATTCAATGTTAATAATGCCCACCGATATGTTACAGTTTACTATTACAGCACTGCTATTTAAAAGCATTATGCCACTTTTAAATCACCCGTTAAAATCGTTATATTTGAATTCAAGTACAATTTCGTAACAATATATATATTCTGGATCGTTATAGATAGCGAAGTCGATTTATCCATGTCCGTCTGTATCTTGAAATCAACTTTCCGTAGCCCCCAAATAACTTATAAACATGATTGATACATCAATATATCGGGAATGGCTGAGATATAAGGAAAAAACCGGTACAACCTCGATTTTTGGCATATTTATACCCTACACACATAGTAGGGAGGGTATAATGCGTTTGTGCAGATGTTTGTAACGTCCAAAAATATTAGTCTAACACCCACCTTAAAGTATACCGATCGACTTAGAATCACTTTCAAGTTTCATGAAAATCGGCCCAAAAATATATAACATTTCGCTATATTTTCATTAGAAATTCCAAATATTGAAAAATTTGACCTTTTACCTTCACGATTCAAAGGTTATCGTTTTCCGATTTTAGTAAAACTTTCAAAACATATTTAAAATTACAAGGACTATAATATTATGAATAGGTTTTACTTAAAATTTATAACAGTAAGGAAATTGGACTCATTCGCCTAAATATGGACAAAAAATTAGTTTTTCTTGAAAAACGCAAAATTTAAATCGCAGGTACGGAAAAACTGTAAGAGGTATTGACATAATTTTTATTCCTTATTTTGTGATGATCTAAAAAATCTGAAATTTGTTTAACAAAATTTTTAAAAATTTGAAAATGGAGTTTTGTAACAAAAATTATTTTTTTTGGTCATACCTGTGAATAGGTTAACGGTATCCTACGAAGACAAAAACTCATATACAAGTAAATATGGACATATTTTAAGTAAAAATGAGCTAAGTCCAAATATCTTAATTTTTTTCCTAAATTTTTTGTTCAAGTGGTTTCAGGCCACGTTAATGGTCTGGCGAATTTGTAATAACTTTAAAATTTTTTAATCAAATTTTGTCATTTATATCTCATTACAACGATAATTACGTACATATTTCGATTCTTTTGCATTCAATTGCAAAAGTATTTATTTAGTAGCAAAATTTTTTCAAAAACTGAAAAATTGGCATTTTTCTCTAATTTTGGCGATAATACAGTTTTTGGGTCATTTTGAACCAAAGGAGATACAGGGTTAATTTCCAAATTTTTTTTTTAGTGTATTATTCATTAATATAAATAAATCTACATATTTCTAGAAAACAATGCAGAAAGTTAACGAGAGTCACCTATTTATTCCATATTAACAGTAAAATTTTGCATATATCTGAACTTTGACCTCGATGCGCGTCCAGAAATCGTTGCCCGATTTGGCTCAAATTTTCAGCACTTAACATTTAGGCCTAGTGTCACAATATTCCACCCGGCACTCTTTGAAATCTAAAAAAAAATCGGCTGTCACTATAGTATAGATATATGATTCGGCACAACCGAATATAGCTCTCTTACTTGTAAAATATATGTTTCTGGAATCAGGCATGCAATAGGTATTCCTCCTCCCAAAACCGAAAAGTTTTCATATAAAAATGGAAAATTTCCACCCCTCCCCTACCAAATGGTTAACCTGGATCCGCGCCTATATGGAATGCAAATGGTTTAAACCAGCACAAATCGGAAATTTCCCATTATATGTTTATTAAAAGCACATCAAACTTTTATATATCAGGTTACTCTTTTTATAACACTCTTTTTATAACGGATGGTAAGGCACATAGCGGTACCGGTATCATAATTAGAAATCGATTGAGACAATATGCCCTAGATAAGTTTTCAAAACACAAATCATTGGATCTGACTCAGTCACATTAAGAAAATTTATACAAATTCTTTAGTATGAAAAAGTGCAATATTTTTGAAGGACGGAGTTTTAAAGTGGCATATTTTTGAATCTAATTCAGATATTGACTTGAAATTTTTTTTGTAAGACCAAAAATTAACTTATCTAAACAAAACAATATAAATACAAAATACAAAACAAAATAAATGTGAATCAAATTGTTCCTAATATTTGCAATCCTATTAAAATTTTGATATAAATTTTAGTTTTAGAAACTCAATGAATATGTAATATGTAATAAAATCTTTATTTATTAACGAAACTCAATGAAATTTTTAACGTTTTTTATGTTTTTCATTCGAAATAACAAGGTGTAAAAAACTTTGTCAAAAGGTCAAAGGGAATCCCGCAATTCCTAAAAATTGGAGCGAAAAACCCCAAAAATGGTATTTTTTACAATTTTGCCTATAGGGTCCACATTTCCTTCGGGGCTGGGAAAATACTTTAGGGATAAATAGGGAACACATCAGGGTTTCCAAAACTACTTTCCGTTTTCTGATCCCAGCTTTGGGATTTTAGAACATGTAGCCCAAAGTTAAAATTTTGATAAAAATAGGTCAATTTCCAAAGGGCGTTGGGCCGACATGTTCGAAAAATAGGACATGTTTTTTATACCCAAATGTTCTCCGTAAAGGAAATTTTAAAAGAAAACATAAAATTGTTATATTTTCTTAATGAAAGTTGTTTTTTAATAAAAAAAAGAGTTAAGTTACCTTTTTGTCCAAAAAACAGCAAAAATATACTATTTTTTGAATTTTTAAATTGAAAATCGGTTATTTTTGGATTCATAATTGATATTGCTCTGAAATCTTTTGTATGTTGTTGGTAATTTAGTTGTCTAACTAACAAAAAAATTCGAGTCCATTCGGTCCAAAAGTGCGCCCTATATTTTTAAAAAAACGGACCAAGGTATGGCAAAATTTTAAAATTTAAATTTTGAAATGCCTATAACTAGGAAATTATAAGAGATAAATAACACACGCAAGCATGTTTTTTCAAGAGCCAGTCGAGCGCTTTCCAAAAATATAAAATTCTTTGAAATCGGATGAGAAACCAAAAATGGCACGTGTTTAAAAATTTTACATGTCGAAGGTACCCTATTTTGAGCCCCCATAACGGCCTGGAGCATTTGTAGGGCCCATTTTAATAACTTAAACTCGAATACTCCTTGACTACGCCCAATTCAAATTTTATCCCGATCGGACCAGCCGTTTAGAAATGCCAGATTTATTTCCAAAAATGTTTGATTCTGCCCCACTGTGCAGTGGTAGACAGCTGTACTATGCTCTAGTTTATCGCAAAAATTGCTTAGATTTCGTGTCTCCTGGACACGAAAGTCTATTAGATCCTAGAAAAATTCCTGATCTAATAGACTTCGAAATGCAATATCCACAGAAATATCTTATGATCTATCTTCTGACCATTCTCCTGTAATTGTTACTTATTGCAAAGATTTAGATAAAAACGTCAACGACTTCACGTCATTGATAATTTCAGCTCTGGAACACTCCAAAACCTAATACTCCTATTTCAAATTCGGATATTGAAAGACTTCTTCTCGAAAAGAGATAATTCAAAAGAGAATGGCAACATACTAGATTCCCTGTTGCAAAGTAGAGGCAAATAGGATCGCATAAACGAAAATTATATTAAAAGTTTGACGAGTACAAAATACAGAAATTTCTGTCTTTGGAAGGCAACGAGGAACATAAAGCCACCGGTAGAGGCACAAAACGCTTTAAGAAAAGCTGACGGAACCTGGCCATGAAGTGCTATAGAAAAAGCCACAGTTATTGTTGAACATTTAATTGAAGTATTTCAACCTGATTATACGGCAATTATGTTCGATCTCGAAGGATTGCTAGTTTCAACAATGCACAGTGGTATGAGAATAAAAAAAGAGGGAAATAAATCTGTATCTAAACCCTTAGCCGATTTGAATGAAATTTCATATGCGCAAAGAGGAAGTGTAGTCGAGTTTAAGTTTTGAATTTGGACCTCATGATCCCACCAGGAGCGGGACCAGGGGTTCCCAAAGTAGGATACCTCGGGTATGTTCAATTTTTAAAATGATCCTATTTCTTTGTTTGTGTTCCGATTTAAAAAAAATTACACATACAGAATTTTTTCCATCTTTTTTTATTCTCATACCATTCTCATGGTTAATGCAGCCCAATTCGCAATTAGTCCTGAGGATGTTAATAGAGTTATTAAAAATAAATTAAATATATCTTATTGGTTTTAAGAAATCAGAGAACAATTCCAGATCCTGGGAGCATCGAAAATCCTAAAAAAATACAAAATAAGGGCCACCTTAATGCTTATACACACCAGTTAAAACTTTCCTTAGCAAAGACTAAACAATATGGACACTAAAAAAAAACTTAAAAGAAAAAAAGATTTGAAATAGAAGTTTTTGTGTTGAAAGTTCAGTTGTCTTATTACTTTATTGTACTTGATATTGTTGTTGCAAGTTGTTGTTGTTGCAAGTTGTACTTGTACTTTGTGTACAAATACTTATTTCAACATACATACGTGTAAGTGCTGCATACATAGGTTTATATTGTAGAATAGTTGTGTGTACGGTATAATTTTGTGATTGAAATTTCCTTTTCAATTTGTAACGGAAACCGGAAGTTGTTAACAAACATTACAAGAAAATAAATTTTATAATGGTAGAAAATGAATAGAATAGTATAGAATGGCTGTAATGAATAGTATGTAGTATGTAAAGAATAAATGAAGGCCTTGTTTAAGCCAAATAGCACAATCAACACCCTACAATTACAAAGACTGCCACACTACATTAGTGTACATTAAGGTGGGCCTTATTTGTTACTTGTTACAAACCAAATACTGAACATTTTAGACCATAGGAGCATCGAAAATCCAAAACAAAGGTCCATCCTAATATGCATATGTATTGATGTAGGAGTCTGCTTACTGCAGACATTATTATAATTATAAAGTTACAAGTAGTTTGTTAAGTGTTAAATTTTAGAAAACAATTCTTAAATAAGTTAATTTAACAAGAAAAATCGATATCCATTTTCTCATATTTTTTCCACCGAACCACAATAAAAACCAAAAATGGCATTTTTTACAATTTTGTCTTTGAGGTCCATATTTCCTTTGGGGCTGAGAAAATACTTTGAGGATAAATAGGGAACACATCAAGGTTTCTAAAGCTGATTTCGGTTTTTTGATCCCAGCTTTGGGATTTTAGAACATGTGGTTGAAATTTTGATACCAAAAATAGGTCACATTTCGAAGGGCATAAGGGCGACATATTCGACAAATATGACATGTATTTTATACCAAAATGTTCTTCGCAAAGATACCTTACAAAAAAATATAAAATTGTTATATGTTTTTAAAGAAAGTTTATTTTTAATAAATAAAAATCACCTTTCGCCCAAAAAACAGTAAAAATCTACTATTTTTTTTAATAATTAAATTGAAAATCGTTTATATTTGGATCCATAATTGATATTGCTCTGAAATCGTTTGTATGTTATTCCTAATTTAGTTGTCTAACTAAAAAAAAGCGGACCAAGGTATGGCAAAATTTTAAAATTAAATTTTTAAATGCCTATAACTCGGAAATTATCTATATATATATAAGAGTAACGTTACTGACTGACTGACTGATTCATCATCGCACAGCCCAAACGACTGAAGCTGGAATCACGAAATTTTAACCCTGGGTTCCTCCCTTCCCAAAACGATCCGATAAGAAGGGATTTTCAGAAATTCGAACGTTTAGGGGGTAAAAAGTGTAAATTCGGTAACCTTATATCTTCAAAACTAATAAAGATACAAAAAAAACTTAAAATTGCATGTTACTCCATTTAAAAAATAAGCTGACAGGTGTTTCGTACTTTTTCGAAATTCGAAACATTTAGGGGAGAAAACGGGTAAAAACTGTATTTTGGTACTTTTTTTGCACCCTATGTATCTTTTAAACCAATAAACATAGAAACAAATTTTAAATCGTATTCTTTAATTATAAAAAAATAAAAAATATAAGTTTGGTACTTTTTGGAAATTCGAACCCTTAAGGGATAAAAATTGTGTTTATTTTTGGTAGTTTTTCATAAAATATGTTTTTCTATAATCTGATATAGACATACGAATATTTTATTATGATCTCCCACCACGATACAGAAATTTATTTGAATACAATTTTACCAAAGCAATGGAGATAAATAAGGTACCAAAAAGGGGATAAAATCGGGAAAATACATTTTATTTGAAATTATTAAGCCAATTTTGATAAATTTTTTTAACATTGGCTTCCTGATTCATACAAAAATTAACTAACAGGGTGTTATTTTTAACTCGAGTGCCAAGGTGTATATTGGGCCAAATCCGGGTAAACAGTTTGGTACTTTTTTTAAAAAATATTTTTTCTCGGGCACATAAGCACAGATTTTAATATTTTGAGACATGTCTGTAGTATAAACAATTTTGGCAAAATTGAATATTTTTAAAGTTCGAACTTGAGGGATGTTCGAAGAAGAAAAGGGAAATTGGTACTTTTCTCCTAATGGTACTTTTTTAATATTTTAAATTATTTCACTTATCGACAGTAAAGTTGATTTGTATCTGAGTGAAATTTGTGTTAGGCATAGGGTACAATATTTAGGTACCAAAATGTGAGAACTGAACTATAGGTACTTTTTTATTCATCTAATGGTACTTTTTGAATTGTATATGACAATGGAACATGAAATTAAGCATGGTCCTAAGTGAGTGTGAATTTTAGGGGTAGACTTTTTGGTACTTTTTCTTTAATCGAATGGTACTTTTTGTAATTTCTTCACCAATGAACCTAGAAACATGAAATAAAGCTAACATGGGCCCGAGTGGGTGGGAATCCACCACACGTGGCTGCTTTTTGGTACTTTTTCTATATTATAATGGTACTTTTTGAATTTTCTATAATAATGGACCTAGAAACATGAAATTAAGCGTATATGGTCATATGTGAGTGAAAATTCAAGAGGATACTTCATGGTACTTTTTTTATTATAATAAGTCCTAAGTCAGTGAGAATTCTAGGGGGAGACTTTTTGGTACTTTTTCTTTAATCGAATGGTACTTTTTGTAATTTCTTCACCAATGAACCTAGAAACATGAAATAAAGCTAACATGGGCCCGAGTGGGTGGGAATCCACCACACGTGGCTGCTTTTTGGTACTTTTTCTATATTATAATGGTACTTTTTGAATTTTCTATAATAATGGACCTAGAAACATGAAATTAAGCGTATATGGTCATATGTGAGTGAAAATTCAAGAGGATACTTCATGGTACTTTTTTTATTATAATAAGTCCTAAGTCAGTGAGAATTCTAGGGGGAGACTTTTTGGTACTTTTCCTCTATTCGAATGGTACTTTTTGTAATTTCTTCACCAATGAACCTAGAAACATGAAGTAAAGCTTATATGTACCGGCATTTGTGGGAATAAACAAGTGCCTGATTTTTGGTACTTTTTATATATTGTAGCAGTGCTTTTTTGAATTTTCTGTAATAATGGACATACAAATATGAAATTAATCGTATATGTTTTAAAGTGAGTGAGAATTCTAGGGGGAGAGTTTTTGGTACTTTTTCTTATATTCTAATGGTACTTTTTTGAATTTTCTATAACAATGAACTTAGAAACATGAAATTAAGCAGATATGGTCCTAAGTGAGTGAGAATTCTAGGGGGAGACTTTTTGGTACTTTTTCTTTATGCGAATGGTACTTTTTGTAATTTCTTCACCAATTAACCTAAAACCATGAAATTAAGCTTATATGGGAGTGAGTGGGAAACCACAAGTGGGGGCTTTTTGGTACTGTTTATATATTCTAATGGTACTTTTTGAATTTTCTGTAATAATGGACATAGAAATATGAAATTAGGCATCTATGGTCCCAAGTGAGTGAAAATTCAAGGCCATACTTCTTGGTACTTTTTCTATGTTCTCATATGTACTTTTGTGAATTTACTATAATAATGGACCTAGCGTTTCCAAAAAACCGAAGAATTTCAAAACTGCGGTTTCGTTTTTTGTCGGTTTTGTGATAATTTTTAAATATTAATTGTTATAGAAACAAAATTAGTTGATAATATAGGAAAGGCTATACAAATTTAAAATTCAAACTTGACGGGTTATGGTTTAGTGAATGCGAATTCAAAAGTGATAATCAATGGTACTATTTGTTTATTGCAATTGTACTTTTTCAATATTTTATAATAAACCTAAAAATTTAAAATTAGGCACACATGATTCTGAATAAATTTGAATTCACAAAAGGTGACTTTAGTGGTAACTTTCTTTTGCATTTTCTATAATAATGGACCCAGAAATATGAAATTAGACATTTACAATTAGATTCACAAAGGGAGACTTAATAGTACTATTTCATTCTTCTAATTGGGGTGGCGAAGCGCACCGGGCAGCTAGCAAGAGATAAATAATACACGCAAGACCTAGCCGAGCGCTTTCCAAAAATATAAAAATCTTTGAAATCGGATTGGAAACAAAAAAGTTGCACATGTTTAAAAATTTTACATGTCGAAGGTACCCTAATTTTAGCCCCCATAGCGCCGCCCCTAGATCACTTGTAGGGCCCATTTTAATAACTAGAAATGCCAGATTTATTTCCAAAAAATTTTGATTCGATTCTATAATTATTTCCCACACTATTCAATAAATTTCTTCCTATAATCAAAACTATGGATTAAACACACTTATAGAGTAATTTTCATTAGAAATTAAATGGCCTGTTTCCCTTTGTCGATATATGCATGATCATGTGAATATTTGGATGTGAAAATTTCGGGCGTTTATTTGTAGTGATGACAGGATAGATTTTCATGTTTTTTTTGTCTGTTTTTGCATTGTGTTGTGTTGTTAGCAAGTGTTTTTTGCCTAGTATTACGCAATTTCGCGTCGACATTTCCATTAACTACAGAAATGTTTATTAGGGGAGTTGTTTCAGTTGTTGTGTACAAGTTTTCTATTCCTTTTATGGTAAATTCCAACAAAAAAAAAAGTGCTGGCTGTTTTCTAATGTTGTTTTCAAAATGCCTTATATGAATTGATGAAGAGGGCAGCTGGAAAATTATCACTTTTCATAATGTTATTGATGCAGTTTTGAATTTATTATGGAGACAGTAAAATACAGAACTTGCAAGTATCACTAACACAGTCATTGGTAACACTATTCATCACATGAACAAAGGAGACGAAGCTTAATCTTGGCGTCGTATTCATGTTGGTAAAAATTCTGACATTAAATAACCCAAATATGCTTGGGTTCTCCTATCCTCCTCATCTCATGCCCCTGAAACCATGCAAAAATACCGAAATAGAAACAATGATATTTTTGTTGGTTTGCTTGAACTTGAAGTTGGTAGGTCTGTGAATAATATCAGTCGAGTAATATTCAAAGCTGACATCCAAGTAACCTTGAAACGCCACGAGTAAACAAATTATCTCTCGATCACTGTATAAAATTTCATGTTGATACAGCAGTTGCTCATACATTTGGAGTCTCCCCCGAGATACATATGTCATTTAAAAACCTTCATATGAACAAGGAGAGCATTCATAAAAAGGCCAACAATTCCACAGTCCCAGCATTCCATGTCGTATTCGAAGGTCGCTCACCAATCATAGCGGAATCAGAGAAGAACCTGTCTTGATAAACAGGTTAGATCGAGATTGAGCAACAGGCTTAATTCGTACTGGCTCCACAAGACTGTGCCTTCCCAAACTTAGTTGTATGTGATCATAGACCCCCCTTATATTCAACTGTACAGCCAAACCAACTTTACTGTGAATGTATGTATCTGGATGTAGCACATATGCTTGGCCTTGAACTCTCCAGAAATCCTAAATCAAAATATTGTTACGAAATTGTACTTGAATTCAAATATAATGATTTTAACGGCTGATTTAAAGTTGCATAATGCTTTCAAATAGCAGTGCCCAAACTTTAACATATCTGTGGGCATTATTAACATTGAATAAAAGCATTCAGTTGACCATTGATCGTAAGTATGGCAACGCTGTTTGCTGCGACCGTGTATTCGAATTTGAATATTCAGTTAAAGAACATTGTAGAAATAGAGCTTTCTAGATGGCAATGCAGTGTTAGAAATAGTGGCAGAGGTTGCAGTCGTGAGAGAGTTTATCAGAGACGCTATTCGAATAAACATCAGCCTTAAAGTATGCTGTATTTTTCAAGTGAATTCGTGTAAATTATAAAGTGTGTCTGTATTTCTGAGAATTTATAAACGTGTATAAAAAAACATTGAGTGACTATTTAATTCTGTTGTTGTACATTTTTAAATAAATAAAGAGTTGTTACAAATTTCAAACTACTAAACGGCTTTTATTTGCAATCAAAAGTATCCGGTTTATTTAAAGGAAATAAACCAAACGTTTTGAAAAGGTTAAAACGTAACAATATGTTATATTATTAGGTGTTACAATGGATATAAGAACTGTTGTCCAAAATAGAATGTCACGGAGGGATCTTTTCCGATTGGAAGGCGGACATTAGTTCCCAAAAACATATTGAATCGAAAATTTTCTAGAAATACCGGTTGTTTCTTAAGAAAAGGCTAAGGGTACCTGAATAAATGAACATTAAAGATTATTCTCTGATGTACGAGGTGCGCATATATGCAGGATCCATTGAATCATGGCAGTTTTGAATGCCATGCATAAAGACATCAACAATTCCACAGTTGCATATACCACAATAATATCGTATTTGAAGGTCGCTCACCACTCATAGCGGATTCAGAGAAGAACTTGCTGTAGTGAACAATTGAGATGGAGATAGAGCAACAGGCTCAATTCGTACTGGCTCCACAAGACCGTGCCTTCCAAAACTTAAACTTAGCTGCATGTGATCATAGACGACCCTTACATTCAACTTCACAGCCTTACAGAACTCCTGCATCGAAATATTTTATATTATTAGGTGTTACAATGGATATAAGAACTGTTGCCCAGCATAAGTACCACGGCATGTCAAGGAGAGATTTTTCGGATAGTAAGAAAGCAAAGAATGCCGGTTGCCTCTTGAGAAAATTGCAAGACATACATCGGTCACACTAATCAGGGTACCTGGATAAATGAATTGAACAATGAACATTCTCTGGCTGATAAGCATACGAAAACCAGAACTACATTTAATTGATAAAAGCTGTCATATCGGCATATAAACGAAAACTGATAAAGGAAAGGTTTTTATGTCTCATTGCCAATAATATGTAGGAAAAATAATAAGCAGGGCATTGACATCTTGGTACGCACACCACTTTAAAGCCTTTTGCCACCTGATATCAAAACACTTCGATCACCAAACGCTCACTGAAGAACATGTCATTCTACCGGTGTTTTAAAGTGAACCATACCATTATTAACTCAACAGGTTGGTTAAAACATTATAGGCAATCCTTATATTTAAACGTAAATTGTAATTTAGGTAAAGGTGTCACAACAGGACCTATCGATGGATCCAAGTCCTAGCTTTTACAACATAAACTATTGGGTGTATGACTTAAAAATTAAGGGTACGTATCTGTCATTTATTCTCACATTGTGTAAACAACAAAGTTTTTTTTTTTTTTTTGCATCGAATATGTGGAATTTTGTACCAACAAATCATATGCGGGAAGTTTTGCTTAATTTCATTAATTTGAAAAAACGTGCCGATTTCTCACCAAAGCTTATGGTGAATGTCTTTCAACGTGCGATAGGTTTGTGCGGTTCTGAAGTGGTGATTTTGAAAGGTCGCCCAGATCAGCCAAAAAATACCAAAAAATTGAAGCATTACTCCATGAAGATTGTTGTCAAACTCTACCAGAGCATGCAAAATCAAGCAGAAATTGAATTGAAGCCGAGAGACCTTGAAATGCGATTTTGCATGATGCTAGAACGCTATAAAAGAAAGTTATGTTTGCAACAAGAGCTTGCAAAATCATTTGGAGCTACTCAAGCAACAATTTAAAGCATATATTCATTCAAAAGCAGGGAAATTGGGTATCATACGCATTGAAGCCGAGATAACTTGAAAGACGATTTTGCATGTCCGAACAACACCTGTTAAAAACTTATTTAGAATGAAGTGGTTGCAGAGTTTAGCCTCACCCGCTTTATAGTCCAAACCGTGCCTCGTCCAACTACTATTTGTTTCGAATGATGCAGAACGCTCTCTCTGGGATACTCACCACTTTGAACAGAGATGAGCAGTACTTTTGGAATCTTGCCAGAAAGATTTAAAAAGTCAAAGCTAACAATTTATTGTTGATCTTCGAAAGATTCCGGCACTCTACGAACCAATCCTGGTGTAGTAGGACGGATTACAGTGTATACAGTTATATTTGGCCAAAATTGGATGCAAAGGCAACAAGAATACTAATTGAGTTGAATAGAAAAAGTCTCAGTTCTTTAGTTGGTGTGATGGGATATGGACGCACAGGACTTCTGTAGGTTGTGCGAGGATATTGATAAACTAGAAACAGTAGAACATATTATGTGTAACTGTCCTAGACTATAGGGTCGGAGGCAAAAATGTCTAAGGGAAAGATTCCACGATGAACTGGGGGATATAGCTACTTATGATCTAGAAAATCTATTAGGCTTTATCAGGAGAATAGACTGTCGATTTTTAGGTAATGGGACTAAGTCTATACATATCCCAGTCTATACATATATCCTGTCCTTCTTCTTTTTTCTAATTTTTCTTATTATACCCTTCACCTTCGTGAGAAGTTTGTCATTCCATTTGTAAATTCTACATTTTTCATATCCAATCCTATAAATTATATATATTCTGGATCCTTATAGATAGCGTAGTCGATTAAGCCATGTCCGTCGGTCTGTCCGTCTGTTGAAATCAACTTTCCGAAGCCCGAAATTTAAAAGTTTTCTTTTTTGAATTTTAAAATAACAATTCCAAAAAAAAATTTTTTTCCAAACAATTAAAAAACAACTGGAAAAAAATAAATTTTGTTTACCTAAAAATATTTAAAATTCTCCTTCCAATATATATGTATATGGGCTAATCCTGCGTGACGAACGTTTCATTAGTACACGTTTTCATATTTAAATATGAACATTTTTTGGTTTTTCAAATAAGATACCTCCAACTTATACTATACGCTATAGTGAGATTTAAGTGCAATTCCAAATGGCATAAGACATTTCCTTTTAATTGCCATTTCTTGCGAAACAATTGATCGCAAAATTTTGTGACGCACGTTACAAAAAGTGGAAGTAACTTCAAAAGTTGAAGTGTTTATTCGTAATTTTAGCGAATTTGGCATAATAAAGCACACAAAATCTTATTCCTAAAAGAAAGATGAATAAAAGAGAATTCTAATATAACTTATTTGCATGAACAATCATTTGCCGTTTTCATAAAAAGCCGAGAACATTTTGTTACCCACATTACGTGACGCTCGTTACAAATTATCCAGATGCTAGAAAATTATCTCCTTTTCCGTGAGAAGTTGCAAAAAATTACATTCAAAGTGAAATTACTCAAAATTCATTTGTATTTAAATTGAATGGTCAAAAATATAGCTGTCAATCGAACCATCTTGTTAACATTTCAGTAATTATAAAAACACATTAAAAAATTCAATTTTTTTTTTTGTATAAAATTAAGATATTTTTGTATGAATGACCATCAAAATACATTTTGTATATATATAATATAATATATATATCAAGTCTAATATTACAATTAAGAATTCCAAGTTTGATTCATTTAAAATTTTTTTTGTTGGTAGACTGTTTCTGGGACTTGCCCATATATGTATATAATGTACACATATTTCAAACTAATAATTTTTAAGTCATACATCCAATATAAGAGTTAAAAATAATACAAAAATCATTTTTTAATGCACTTCGACAGAGGAGCTTATTAGAAAAGACTAAAATCACACAATCATGTATCAAATTGAAAACTCACCTTACAAAAATTATGTCACCTGGAAGGAAGAGGTGAACATCCCGTTTCTTCAAATAATGTTAGCATTTAACATATCCTTTGAAGAAGTCATGTTTAACATTGAGCAAATTTAGTGCAAATTTATAATTGGAAAACAACTTTTCAATTTATCCTCGCAATTGCATGCATATGTGCTTATGTCTTGCATACATTAGAAATCATGATTTATACTACACTATATTGTGGCAGTATTTGGGCCACCAAAGGAAATTGCGTGCTGTCATCGTCTGTAAATTTAGTTTGCTATTTTTGTTGGTCCTTGTTCTTTCATTTCATGCTTTTTACCTACAAATGCATGAATGCATGCATGCATGTGTACTTACATGTGTTAAATAGTGCAATGTGTTGCATAGTTAGTTGCTGGTCGGACAATTTATCCAGCGAGAAATCGACAATGCATGTTAGTTTGCATTCTTGCCAGATTAAAGAGAAACGATTTTTCTAGTGCTGGTTGAATGGTATTAATGGATTGTTAATACATAAACATACATGCATTTTGTTTTCAAAGAAATCAAATAAAAATAAACAATTATGAAAATTAATTTGTAAACCACAAACTGTGTTTAGTGTAATATTATGTCCTAAGAGCAGTATGTTGTCATGGTGCCAGTAGGAACCAATCAATACTTCTGAAAAATACAACCAGATCCGTCAGTGCAATAACTTAAAGGTTGTATAAATTCCTTTTGCTTTGCTGTAGAGATAATATGCCCTACTGATTATTCCTTTCCCTTTGTTCGTCTTCTTTGTACACTCGCCTATCTGTTTATTTCCAGGAATGCACTCATGTCCTGGAATCCATACTAGTAATATACGATGATATCCAGAGTCCAACCCAAAGCTGGATTTTTAAGGTCAAAACAAACCGAAACTTTTTGAAGGGGCAACAAATTTTCGTTATAATTTAATTATATTAATTGCAGAGCATATTTCAGCTAATTTATTAGTTGCCCTGTCGGTATTCAGCCAAATTTTGTCCTGAAATCTGATTACTGGTTGAATATTCCAAATGGATCTATATAAACAGATTGTAAAAAGACTGTTCATGTATATTCATACTAATTGTTTGTGACTTTAATCAATTTCTCAGCTCTCTCAATGATTTGCAAGATTTATATCAGCAAAACGGTACAGGTATCAGACCAAACATCTGAGATGTTGTATCATCTCTAGACTGGTTTGTGAAGTGGAACTCATCGCAACAGTAATTGCAAGATTAGTCTCAATATTTTATATCTGATGATGCAGGAGCGACATGGTTGAACCAGGAAAGCAGCCTGCTGAATTGACAAGTATGTAGACAAACTCTCCTTTCTGGACAGCCCCTTATCACAACCTTACAGTAGGATATTCTATTCGTTAATCGAGACTATCAGAAGTTCCGCAAAACAGTCAACGATTCAGCGGCTCGCTTCATTCCTTCTGGTTGATTATCTTCCCAGCAGAAACGAGAGGGCAGCCAAAGGAGCGTCCAAGCGGAACCCGTTCACACTAGGCAATTTAGTTGAGCAAGTCTCTTAGGCAACAACAAAACAGCATGTAACATTTTCTTCTTCTTAACCCGACATTACCTCTGGCATCAACAAATACAAGAGGCTTGCGCAACTAAATTGCCTAGTGTGAAAGAGGTCTTACATTATCTGTAGAACTAAAACTTGAGTTCAGGAGTTGGGAAGTTTTGGTCTACAGTTCCATCTCTTTCTAACCCCACGATGAAGGATGACAATATCGCGAGTAAATATGCGGATATCTGATATAGACAAGGCAAAGTGTTGTTCACAAACTTCACAACCTTCTAGTTTCAAACACACAACAGGTTTACACAACAACTGAAATTGAAGAGGCCAGAAATGCAGCAAACCATACAAGACGGTTGGTCCAGACGATCTATCCATACTGATGTTGAAACACCTTGAAGTTGAGTACCTGACCACGGTTTTTAACCTGTCAGTGAGGAGCCTAATAACTCTACTAGTGTTTGAAAAATGGTAGTCATCCCAAATTAAACGTGGTAAGGACGCGACTAAGGGACAAGCCCCGTCCCCTACCAGCATGCTGCAACATATGCACAGCTAAACGCCATTTCCACTCAGATCTTACAGGGCTTAAACCAGCACAGGTCTTGTAAAAGGTCGATCCTCGTGGCGAAGGCTTTTGACACAGTCAGACATACCACTCTTCCAGGATAACCTGTTGTAAAAAATGGCCAACAACTGGAAGAAATGGGTCGCTCAAAATCCCGCAGTGTTAAAAAAGGAGTTCTTCAGTACAGAGTCGCCACTCCTGTTTAATAACTACCTCTCTAATCTCCCCTCACCTCCATAGCGAGTGAAAGTGATTTCTTATGCGGTCGACTGTACCATTATGACAACGGGCCACAACATTGATAACCTATGCGGTCTGGTGAATTGTTGTCTCTGAGAAATATACAACTTCTTCACTGTGCGTAACCTGCAACTATCTTCGGCAACACTTTTCTTCACGTGGACGAAGGATGTAAATCTTAATATTACCATCGTTGTCCATAGAGTTAGAATGCTGATTGTGAACCACCCAAACATTTTAGGGATAAACTTTCTCAGCTTCTACACCTCCTCAGCTTATTCCACTGAAATCAAGCACAAATTTCGAAGGAGAAACAAGGTTTTCAAAGCTCTAGCAACAATTGGGTCATGGATATAGAAACCATACTATCTATTAAAGCCAATGGTCCAGTGTAAATTACGATGCTCCAGTGTTATCAACTTTGTCGAGTGATGCCTTAAGGACGGTCAGGGATTACGTGGAACTATCCTCGAAAACCATCTGTATGAGCTATGTTTAGGATCAATTAGATTGAAATTAATCACCCCTATCGCGAATCATTATTTCACAAGAAATATGTTTATGAAAAAATTTCCCATGTTGTGAAATTTTTAGATGAAATTTTGTAAACAATAAACAGCTGCTACGAACAAAATCAACTATTGTGAATGAAAAGTTTAGGGGAATATCACGATAGCAATTTTCCCTTCGAGGGAAATGGATATTTCATGGGAACATAAATTTCACATGTTTTTCACGATAGGGGTGAATATGTTTTTAGTTTGTTCTAGATATACATGTTACGGTTTCTTTAATGGTTTAAATATGATAAAAATAAAAAAAAAATATTCAACCCAAGGGAATTCTTTCCCATTAAATTTGAATAGGAAAAGGGAAAAAAACTCCTGGGGAATTTTTATTCATAACTAGCTGACCCGACAGACGTTGTCCCGACAGACGTTGTTAAAAAAAATGCTTGTGTTCGATTTGAGAATTTGTGAGAAGCGGTTTGAAAAGGGTAAAAATAATTAAAAATAAAAAAAAAAAACGTATTATTGAATGACATAGAACATAGAATAAAATATACATAGAAGCGCTACTGAGAGACAAAGAACCTAAGTTTATTGTCAAAAACCTAAGTCTTGCAACAACAGAATACATGTAAATCAATGTATATATTCGATAAAAAATCGAATTTTTGTTCAGAAATATGAGTGATCACAGATCGAGCTCCTTTCCTTTATTAAAGGCTTATTGGCCAAGTTATTAGAGAATTTAGATATTTTGAGTTTTTTTATAAAAAATCGATTTTTGGTCAGAAATATGAGTGATCACAGATCGAGCTCCTTTTCTTGATTAAACGCTTATTGGCCAAGTTGTTAGCTAATTTACATATTTTGAGTTTTTATATAAAAATCGAATTTTTTGTCAGAAATATGAGTGATTACAGATCGAGCTCCTTTTCTTGATTAAAGACTTATTAGCCAAGTTATAAGCGAATTTAGATATTTTGAGTTTTTATATAAAAAATCGATTTTTGGCTAGAAATATGAGTGATCACTAGAGTGCTCCAAGATTGTATGGACGAAAAAAACTTTCTAGGTACAGGCCGTCCCCCCCTCTAGAATTGTTCTACGTATTGTAGAAACACGTTGTGTAAAATATTAGGATGATAGGATAACGTTAACTGGTGGCGCAACGACGCTGAAGTTTTGAGGTGCATTTACAAGGGGAAAATATGCAATTTTTTCAGTTTTTGTAAAAATTTTGCCATTAAATAATGACTTTTACAATTTAATTTAAAAGAATCGAAATGTGTACGTAATTGTCGTTATAATAAGATATAAAAGACAAAAATTGGTGAAAAACTTTTAAAGTTATTAAAAAATCGCCAGGCCATTAACGTGACTCAGGCCACTAGAACAAGAAATTTATGAACAAAATTAACATATTTTGAGAAATATTAAAATAAAAGCTTATTTTTACTTAAAATATATCCATGTTTACTTGTATATGAGTTTTTGTCCTCGTAGGATACCGTTAACCTATTCGCAGGTATGACCAAAAAAATTAATTTTTTTTAACGGCAGTTTCAAAAATCCAATTTCAAGTTTTTAAAAATTTTGTTAAACAAATTTCAGAATTTTTTGATCATCACATGGGGATTTATTGACAACATAATAGGGAATAAAAATGTGAAAAAAGTATGCCAATACCTCCTATAGTTTTTCCGTACCTGCGATATAAATTTTGCGATTTACGACAAAAACTAATTTTTTGGCCATATTTTGGGGAATGACCAGAATTTCCTTACTGTAATGATTTTTAAGTAAAATCTATTCAGAATAATATAGTCCAGGTAATTTTAAATATAGTCTGAAAGTTTTACTAAAATCGGTAAACTTTAACCCTTAAATCGTGAAGGTCAAAGGTCAATTTTTTCAATTATTGGAATTTCTCATGGAAAGATAGCGAAATATTATATATTTTTGGGCCGATTTTGATGAAACTTAAGAAAAATATAAAATGAAGTCTAGTATTCACAATAACAGTACAAAAATGGAAATTAACCCTTAATAGCACTTGGGGTCCAAATGACCCTCAATTTTTAAAATCACGAAAAACACATTCATTTTGACCCCAAGTACTCTTAAGGGTTAATTTCCATTTTTGTACTGTTATTGTGAATACTAGACTTCATTTTATATTTTTCTTAAGTTTCATCAAAATCGGCCCAAAAATATATAATATTTCGCTATCTTTCCATGAGAAATTCCAATAATTGAAAAAATTGACCTTTGACCTTCACGATTTAAGGGTTAAAGTTTTCCGATTTTAGTAAAACTTTCAGACTATATTTAAAATTACCTGGACTATATTATTCTGAATAGCTTTTACTTTAAAATCATTACAGTAATGAAATTCTGGTCATTCCCCAAAATATGGCCAAAAAAATAGTTTTTCTCGAAAATCGCAAAATTTATATCGCAGGTACGGAAAAACTATAGGAGGTATTGGCATACTTTTTTCGTATTTTTATTCCCTATTATGTTGTCAATAAATCCCCATGTGATGATCAAAAAATTCTGAAATTTGTTTAACAAAATTTTTAAAAATTTGAAATTGGAGTTTTGAAACAGCCGTTAAAAAAAATTAATTTTTTTGGTCATACCTGCGAATAGGTTAACGGTATCCTACGAGGACAAAAAATCATATACAAGTAAATATGGATATATTTTAAGTAAAAATAAGCTTTTATTTGAATATTTCTCAAAATATGTTAATTTTGTTCATAAATTTCTTGTTCTAGTGGCCTGAGACACGTTAATGGCCTGCCGATTTTTTAATAACTTTAACATTTTTTCACCAATTTTTGTCTTTTATATCTTATTTTAACGACAATTACGTACACATTTCGATTCTTTTAAATTAAATTGTAAAAGTCATTATTTAATGGCAAAATTTTTACAAAAACTGAAAAAATTGCATATTTTCCCCTTGTAAATGCACCTCAAAACTTCAGCGTCGTTGCGCCACCAGTTAACGTTATCCGATCATCCTAATATTTTACACAATGTGTTTCTACAATACATAGAACAATTCTAGAGGGGGGGACGGTCAAAATTCGCAATTTTATTTTTTTGGAGCACTCTAGTGATCACAGATCGACCTCCTTTTCTTGATTAAACGCTTATTGGCCAAGTTATTAGAGAATTTAGATATTTTGAGCAGAATTTGTGTTGAAAATGTATAAGAATCGACCCATGATTTCTCCTAACCCCCAATCAAATATCTTCCTGGAATATGGATCTGTGATACATAAATGTCTATAGAATAGTGGTATCCATAAAAGTATTGATATTGAAAACAGTGTGAAAATAAATGTAAAAAAAATCGATGACGATCGATTAAATTCGGCACAGCCTAAATAATATTTGCTTGATCATTCACAACAAGTGATCTGGTCTTATCAGTAAAGCAACTTACAATTAACCCATTTTAAAACCTTTAAAATAGTAATAAAAAAAAAACATTATGTTAGACATTCTAATTTATAAATCATTTATTTATAATTGGTTTTATATACCCTTGTGATTGATTTCTTTTGTTTTTGCGTTTTTTTTTTTCTATGGTTTTTTATTTTCCATTTTGATAAAATATTTTAAAACATAGTTATTTTTTTCACTAAATATTTGTTTTCTTTTTTATAATACGTTTAATTAATTAACAACAATATAAACTAATTTTATTTATTTATTAATATATATTTTTTTAATGACGGTGTATTCAATTTCCATTCACGATATCTTTTCTTTTATATATTAAGTTTTATGTTCTTTTAGTTTTTTTTTTTGTTTTATTCTTAATAAATTTTAGGTTTTAAGTTTTAGAGTTTAGTTTTATTTAATGGACAAGTTTCTGATTGCAAGCGCAATCAGGAAATGGAAAACAGAAAAAATTAAAGAAAATTAATAAAATATTTACAATAAAAATTATACATGTACAAAGAAAATATTAAAATATTATAGTTAAACGAATTATTTATGTATTTTCTTTCTTTTGTTGTTTTGTTTGTTTGTTTTTTTAAAGCTATAGCAATAGAAATATGTGTAACAAAAATGTCTTTAAATAGTTAATATAGATTAAGTATAAGTGTGATTAAATAATGATACGTTTGTTTGTTTTTTTTAATTTTTAATTGCAATAAACAGTTTCTTTTATGCAAGTGTTTGAAATAAAATATTTTGCAATATTTCATTTTTACAACAATTAAATTTTCTTGGTTTCTTTTAGAAATACATAATCATTTACATATTAATAAATGAATAAACATAAATATAAGAATTATAACAGTTACAACATGATTATTTAAATAAGTATTTGCACACAAATGTCATTAAACGAAATAATTTAAAAGTAATTTAATTGAATTGAATTTGTTTTGAACAAAATTATAAATAATGAAATATAGAAAAAGATTTTTTTAAGTTTTTTTATTACTTTTTCCATGTTTTTTTATTTCAGCTTGTTTTAAAGTTTCGTTAAAATACCCCCTACTAAATTGTTATACCCACCCACTTCAACTGCAAACATTTCATTACTATAACTTTAATATACCAAAATGTTTTCAAACTATTCCTGGCAAAAGCCTTCAGTCTCTTCGATGGCAAATGTTAATTTCTCCACTAGTTGATCGTAACTCTTGTATGGTGGCAAATCCAAACGATTGAAACAGGTGTGTGAGCGCGGCAACCAGGTTTCCTTACCCACCTTCTCAATGCAAAAACGCTGTGGACCATTCGAGCCCATTAGTTCGGCAAAACCACCCACCGGTACACGACAAGTACCAGTGACAAATTGTAAAAGTCTAGCCCGCTTTTCATTATCCGTATCACGTACAAACTGTAGCACAGACAATTAATTGTTATTAAATTTTATTAAAAAATAAGTTGTTCAAATTTATTCAAATCCTACTAACCTGCCAAAACCATACAACTTGTTTTGAATTACGATTGTAGTGCCGGTAAATTGTGTTACGCTGCCAATCATCTACATCCACATCTTGCATGCCGCAAAGTATCAACTCCAATTCACGTTCATCGAAATATTTTAACCATTCGAGTGGTACTACTTCATTGAAACCTTCCAAAAAGGTTTTTGTTTGTTGTTCAATACCACTGAAATAATAAATTATGGTTTAAGGTTAAAATTTTGCACAGTAATCTGTATTACTCTTACATCAGCAGTTTGTTAGTCGTACAATAGTCAGATCGATGTCAGATAGAAAAAACTACGTCACCACAAAGCCATTAATGGCTACAGGTGGAACAATATCCTAAATTAAGAACCCTCTGTTATCTCGGATAGACAGAAACTAATTCCGAGGTATACAAGATCAACCCTAGAACAATTAAAGGCTGGTTGGTGCAGTATTATCAACTGATAACGAGTTCCTAGCACTTTGAACCGTTGTCCCGTTTCCCAGAGCTCGTACAATTCTGATCATATATCCAATTTTCCCAGTGTTATTTAGAATCGCTTTATTTTCAGTCTGGGGTTGTATTTTTGTTGGTGCAGTATACTCTACAGATACCATGCTCAGGGCACCTTAAGCAGTTAACCAGTCCCCCTGACAATTTATTCAATTGTCTCAGAATCTTTTAAAAACGTCGTATTTTCAGTCTGGGGTTTGTATTTTTGTTATAAATGATTGTATTTTTGTTATAAATGATTAACCTTAGCACAATTAAGGTCCACCATATTCCGGGCACTTAAAACCGTTGCTATGTCTCGCTGAGCCAGCACAATATTTTACATAAATTTAATTAGGATCTTATTGGATGGTGATACACATTTGCTCCTAAGGGACTTCAACGCTCATCAACTCCGGCACTCAAATCATAGGGAATACCAGAGAGGAGCGGCGCTGGAGGAACAGATTGATAAATCCACCTTCTGCACTCTAAATGAAGATGCCCACGGATTATGGGTAATTTCGCTAGTTCGCCAGATATCACCATAGCGTGTAGTTAATTAACTAGGATCAGACCATTTACCTATAATCGTTTGTCTGAATGCCGAACTTACATAAAAAGAAATCAGACTGCCATGGCTTCAGAGAATTTATCGACAGCATTTTCAATGGTCTACCGATTCCCTCCAATGTACACAAAGCAGAGAGAGGCACGAAACTGTCACCGCATCAGACGCTCGATTCAGATGAATATCCGTAGTAAGACCGCATTTCCCAGCAGAAGCAGGTGGACTCGCAGATAAGTGTGATGACATCCGAAGTACCAACCCTAGAATCGCCCAGTTAACCGCGATATCAGCAGCTTGGTAAATGAGGACAAGCGAAACAAAAGGTTGAATCATTTGAAGAACTGCAGGTCGGTCTCTCTCCAACCCGACAATGAAAGATGATAGGGCCGTGATTAAGTTTGCAGATACCACCATATCCGACCCTAAACGCGCGTGCTATTTGCCGGATAATTATTGCGCACCCCGCGAGAGGCAAGGCGAAAAGCAGTATTGTTCGCAAACTACATTATCTTCTACTATCGAACACGCAAACTGAAGTTGCAGAAGCCGCAGCTTAGTCTTCAAAGACAAAAGCTAAAACACCTAGGCGAGCGGGGAATCAAGTATCTGACAACGGTTTTTAACCTGGCAGTAAGTATCGTAATAATACCCCATACCTGAAAAATGGGTCAATGGCTACACCATTATTCGCGATATTCACTCGGATCTCACAGGGCTTAAATCAGCAGAGGCCTTGTGAACGGACTATCCTAGTGGCACATGACCTGTCGAAGGCCTTCGAAACTGTCAGTCACTAAACACTCCTGCAAGATATCCTACAGTTCACAATGCTAAAAGAGATGGATAGTGAACAATTTGAGTTGCAGTTTAGGTACAAACGCTCAAAATTTCGTAGAGTTGAACAAGGAGTCCCTCAGGGCGGGGTCCTGTCGCCACTCCTGTTTAACCTCTACCTCTTTAAACTCCTAATGTCCCCACAGGGTTTGGAGGTAATCACCTATGCGGATGACTGCTTTATATTGGCGACAGGTTGCGGTTTGGTAAATGGTTATCTAAACGAAAAAAACAATTTGTTCACTGCACATATCCTGCAGTTATCACCAAAGAAGTCATCGGCAACACTCTTCACCACCTGAATGAAGGAGGTAAAACTCAACTAGACACCGCCTTTACGAGGAAACTAATGTTCTACAGGTCAAGGAACAGTTCCTTCTGGGATGTCACGGGAGGAGTCATCCAAACTTTGACATCACACATTTTTAGTCTCCCCTGAGGCATGTCAGACAGGACCTACGAAAATACGAGGAGAGCATACAGAGGTATGTGCAGGATCCATTCGATCGCAGCTCGTACATGAGAGCTTCATAGAGACGCCATCAATTCCGCGGTAGCAGGATAACGTATGAATGTCGTACTTGCAGGTTGCCCACCACCGATAGCAGATTCCGAGAATATTCTGCCGCGTAAAACATGAGTCGTTCTTGCACAACTAAGATCTGGATTGAGCAACAGGCTTAAAGTGCCGCCCTCAACTTATGCCCAGCATGTGGTCAGGTTCCTCATAACACCCTCCACATATTCAACTGTCCAGCCAACCCTACGGATTTATGAACCCAAAGGATTTATGAACCCACCCAGTCGAATTAGCACAATTCTTTGGACTTGATCTACATAGAGCCTGATTAAATATTGTAAACTTGTTTACGCTGCTCTAACAACAATACCTGTCCTGCCCTTTTTTCTCATTTTTCTTTGGACAGGGTTTTTCACTTTACTTATCTTTATGTCACCTGGCTTCTATCTTTTTCTCTCCAATTTCATTTTTTTACTTCTAGTTCACACTTGGTTATATTTATAAAGGGTATCACAATGGATCCTGTGGGTCTCCGAGTGTAAGTGTACTGCTCTTGTAGACACCCCTTCTTCGGGATGCGATTGAGTTGTTATTGGAACGAAGCTTCGAATATAGATATTATGTTCTTGTCTGCTAAGGAGAATTCAACGAGATAAATAAAGGCTACGGATGCAATCCGAGGAGATTAATTATTCTGCACTCGTCTAAGATTAACTAGGAAATACAATCTACGATATAAATGCTTCGGTCGAATAACGACGAGAGGAATACTTCAGCTCTCAGTCGAATTTTTGCCTTGTCTGGTTATGCTTTGTTAACCGGGAGCAAAGTATAACTAGATCGGTATTAGAAATTGTAAATCTCCCCAACCCAAAGGAATTAGACATGCGACTAGTTATCTAGCAGCTTGATTCTCTCTAGAGTACGAAAGAATTGAGTTGATGAAAAAAAAATTAAAGCGAATATCATGTCTTGCCTAGGTCTTTTGTACATAAATTTGTACATAAATCTAGTCAAATCTATATCAGTTTTTCAAGTTTAGCTGATGCTATAGAGTAATAATGAAAATTTATAAATAAATCACTTACCGTGTCATTCTCCATTCGGTCATTAACGTTATATACTCTTCTTTATTTTCTTCCGATACTTTTTCCTTTTCACCATTTTCCTTCAACTCATGATGAATGATTTGTCCCAAGACCTCAAAGTCCACACTGAACCACAGATCCAGACCGCACTCATCAATATTATTGTCACGCACCCATATTAACGAATTATAAAACTCGGGATCGATGGTTTCAATGTCTTTAATGGTTAGTTTTTTATTGAGCATACGCTTGTAGAAGGGCATAGTGAAGCCGGAGTAAATGAAACGGCCATGATACAGAGCCATGGCAATAAAGCGACCGATGAATTTGAAATATTGCAAATGATCGGGATTTACATAAGAGGCGGGATTAATTTGTAGACTATAGTTATTTTTGTTGGCATACTCGAAAAGGCAATACATGGGATTGAGTACCTCGTGGGAGAGCAGGAAAAACCATTCACGCGATACACCGCCATAGTCGAGGCCCTCCTCACCGCGGAATATGATGTAGAGACGACGACGCAACTCGTAGGCTGGCAATCGCATTATTTGATGGTAGGAATCTTCGAAAAGGGTCTGGCGAGTAACAGTGATTTTGATGTGTGAGGGCAGAGCATTGCTCTGGCAAAGGTAACGAAACTGTGAGAGTTTCCAGCGGAAACTGCGCTCATAGGCCCTAGGTACACCGTAAACACCTTTGGCTCCCTTGGGTGCACCCGGACGGGGATCATCAAAGGTTGTACGTCTGGAATTGTGATCAACAAAGAATCTTTCTCCTGTCGCTGTATAGCGAATTTCCCAACCTGGCGGTAGGGGTCCTTCATTTATCAAACTAACTTCTTGTCCCTGAGTACGAGGATCTTCCCATTGCGTTGTACGATTTTTGTGATTTACAAAGTAAACACGATTGTCCGATTGTACCTTTTTCTCCCAGCCGTCCGGCAACGGACCCAAGCTGTCTTCATCGTCTTGAGTGGGTGCAGCTGTAACGGCTGTGGGCTGCTGCTGTTGTTGGCCATAGAGGAATCTTTGATTACCTTGTGCTACCACATGGGCGCGCTGACCCTGCCAGTGCTGGAAGTGCATTAGGCGTTCACTGTTCGGTCTTTGCCAAGTGGTGGTGCGTGTATTGTGATCCACATAGTACACTCGACCTCGTGGATCCTTGCGTATTTCCCAACCGGATGGTAGTGGTGTGGGCTTCTCCCAATATGTTGATCGTGTATTGTGATCTACATAGTAACGGCGACCATACTGATCGAAACGTATTTCCCAACCAGCCGGCAGTGGTTCATCGTCTGCCTGTGCAGCCTGCAATTGCTGGTCCGTTACATTTGAAACCGGCAAACCATTGCCCATGATGGATAGTTGGTCATTTGCTGCACCAGCTACGGGTAACATACCTCCCACGGCACCTTCCATCATGGGTTGAGCTGGCGTTTGTTGACCAGCCACTGCCCCATTTGCATATATTTGCGACATGGGACGTGCATTTGCTGCAGCAGCTGTTGCCGTAGGTCCATTTACACGTTGATTCTGTGCCATTTGCATTTGTTGCTGCTGCTGTTGTTGTTGCTGCTGCTGCTGTTGGGCAGCCATAGCTGCTGCCGTTTGAGGATCCCAAGTACCACTAGGAGGATTTGGTGCTCTACGTACAGCACCAGTTTGTGGTATCATTGCTCCCGAACTACTGCTACGTTCTAAATTACCATTTTGCATGGCTACAGGAGATCGACCTGGGCCCACGGCACCACTTTCACTAACACTACCCGTTGAACGCATACGCACCCGTGTCCTAACACCACCATAAATCATACAAGTACGACCCGGAGCCGCTGCAGCGCCTGATGCTCCAGCACCATTTGCCCCATCACCTGCAGCATTTGGCATTAACGAGCCATTGCCATTTTGTATCATCACATTGGTCATATCCAATTTTAGACCATTCAATATGGCCACTAATTCACCACTTTTCGTTTGACGATTGTCCGATTTAGAGGTGACCAACAGGTCCATACTCACTTCCAAAAACTCACAACGCCCATTATAGTGTTGCAAAATGTGAGCCAAACTAATGGTGCGCTCACCGAGCATTGCATCTTTGCGAAAGCTAGAATGATCCAATACCTTGAAGTGTAAAACTGAATGGGGCGTAATCTAAAAGAAATAAATTGTTTTCAATTGTCTGGTTGTTGTTCTCTTGTTTGTTAAATTAATGGAGATGATGAGATTATGGTTCTTTTTTGTTAGATCGTGCATGAAGGAAAGCCAAAACCAAAAGTTGCAAGGATAGTAAAGAATTAAATAATAATGATTTTTAACTGTTTTCATCTGTTAGCCAGGGTATTTTTGGAAGCAATTTTTTTATTTTTTTACTTAATATTGTGTGTTGTAATGAAATGTAAAATTTTTCTTTTTAAACAAAATAACTATGGTAATTTAACGCTAAAAACACTTAAAAAAAATTACAATACAATCATGCAATATAATATTAAAAGAAAAATTAATTTTAATTTTATTTATTTAATATTAATACAAAGAAATCCTTATTGGCCAATAAAATAGGTATTGTTCAATTAATAACTATATATTCATAAGGATGAAACTATTTTCAAATATATTTTTATTGCAAAATCTGTTTTAAATCGACATCTAAAGGTTACACATATTTCTATTTCCACATAAATCCTATTTTAAATATTTAAATAGCTCCGATTTAAGCTAAATCTGTACTATAAAGTATTTTAAAATTACAAAAGGTATATAAAAGTCCAAAATTATAATTGTAAATATTGTTTCAAAAATGTTTCCTTCTATATTTTCTATTTGAATAACAATTTAAACAAAATAAAATCAATACATGGTAATTAAATGATTATTTTCTTGTTATTCTTTAAATATAATATTTTCAAAAAGTGACTAAAATTGTATTTAAAACAACAGTGCGTGAAAACACTATTAAACATTTTAAATTATTTTCATAAAAATATTTGTATATATACTCTGGGTTCTCATACAGCCCAATTATGAATAAAAAATTCCCCGAGAGTTTGTTCCCTGGGAGTTTTTTCCCATTGAATTTGAATAGGAAAAATGAGAAAAGGGAAAAAACCCCGGGGAGTTTTTATTCATAATTGGGCTGATAATGATTCTAAGACGATCTAGCATTATTCGTCTGTCTGACTGTGGAACAAACGATAAGATCCAAACGAAAGGAGCCAGCTGGTAGTTCAATAAATACTCTATGTTGAAAAATCCCTAGTCCCCATACAAGGATCCCTCAGTTAATGACCTGAACATTCATAATTGTCATAATGTGTAATTAATATAGTGATGAAATTCGTTTTTTCGCCGAAATTTGGCATAATTCGAGACCGAATATTTGGTACAAAAGGTTATGGTAATACTAGTTAGGATTGTTTCGTTAGAGGCAGACGCGGAGATAGCGGAATGGTGAATAAATGATAATTTTCTTTCCCATTTTTTCCGTATTTTGGCTTATTTAGGTTACCGTTTTAATGACAACGGTAATTTCAAACTGATTTAAATTTTTAATAAAATATTCATTATATTTTAATTTCGCTAGATTTTAATAAATTCAGTTATGGAATAAAAAAGTTGTATTTTCATAATTTAAAATTATTTATAGAAAAATTGTTTTTTATATGTAACGTTGTTTTGTTTCGGTAACGGTAATTAAGATGTAACGGTAATTGCTGTATTTCGGTGATTTAGGGGTAGCGAAAGCCAACCTTGATACAAAAATACGTTTTGGTGTAACAGTACTATCAGCTGTCGCTAATATAATAATCTTTGGCCGCGTTAAACTCAGGTCGTTAAGAGGGGAATCACTAGTAATCAATTCTAAACTGTCAGAACTTTTTTCTACACAAATAATTTGGCTGAGATTCAACCACAAACTGCTTAGGCCAATGACAAAAGTTTGGGGTAAAATTCATTGTTTCATTTGTATATAATACATCGAAAGTTGATACTAAAAATAAGGGATACACTTTAATTAGGCAATCTTGATCACTTTAGATAGAGATTGAATTGGGATGTATAATTTTTGGTTAACTCTCCGGTTTAGTGGTCACTTTGGTGGTCTAACCACCTTTTCTAGAGTCTTTAAATAATTTTTAGTGACATCTAATGGCATTTTGCTAGACAACTAAATCTTTTTAAGTCATTGTTTAAGTTTGTTTGGCAAAACTTTGCCGTCAGGTTGCTCTGGTTAGATTAATATATTAAGTTGAAAATATTGTAAACCGCAGTTTTTTTAAGAAGTTTTCCCGCATTCGATAAATAAAAGGTCAGAGTGTTTATTGTTCACCAAATTCAGTGTTACGTTGTTATTTAGTGTTTGTTTTGTTGGATTGTGCTAACAAATTTTGATAAATAACCTAAGTAATAGAGTGGTTAGATTACTAACCACTGTGACTGAAACAGGTATTATATAATGTATTTATCCACATAATATTATGTTATTTTTTAACATTAAATTAAAGAAACTTTGTTCGAATGTATGGGAATGTGTCTGCAGTCTTGGACCCGACGAAAAACAGAAATATTAGGAGCAATTCGATCTGATGATGGTGTCCGGTGACATACCTTCGGGGCTCCAGTCAAAATATGATGGAGATTTTGATTCGGATGATGACATATGTACCTCTATAAAATTTGGCTAATACTTCTGTTAGTAACTTTACTCAAATTGCTGTAGTGGAATCAAAATGCCGAAAATTTGTCGATTGGAAGATCCGGTTGATTACACAGAGAGTGGGGGTATACCAAATGATATAAAGAATTGGAGAATGTCACACCTATACAACTATTTCGTTTGGTTTGATAAGTTTTCAAACATAATTACTTTTAATGCCAATTAAAAATAATTTTTTTAATGCTTAATAAACTAACCACCTTATTCCATAAAAACCTTTAGCTGTATTTCTATTTTGTTCTTATTTTTCATAATATATGAAACCAAATTAAAGTAAAAATGCAATTGTTTTGATTATAAACTTATATTCATAAAACTTTTGCTGAAAGAGTTAATGGAAGTCTCATAAAAGTGATCAAAATTAAAAAAAAAAATAATTTGATTAACTTTTAATTTCGCATTTTTCTTAAAGGCCAGGCTGTAACTTTTATTTGCGATCATTCAAAAATAAAGGGAACAAGAACATTTAATGCAAATCAAGACTTGAATCTATATAAATAAAAATCAAATGTCGTTCGTTGGTAATTGCATCAGTAGACACCGATTTACAAAAATTTTTTTTTTAAATGTTGGTCATAGCCCAACTTAGGTTTTTACGGAATGAAAAATTAACCACGCCCACTTTTTTCGAATTATCTAAAATCGGAAAACGGCTACATCGATTTGGCTATTTTTTTGTTTAAATGGTCATGGCAAACCTATTTAAGTTTTTACTGAAAGTAAAATTGACCACTCCCCTTTTTTTTGATATATCTAGTCCGCAAAAGTTTTTACATAAATAAAAATTGTCCACGTCCACTAATACGTCGACTTATTAAATACATCTGCAAAATACATCGGTCTATGATCAATCATATTTCAGACCAAAATTCGATTACTTATATAAAAACTCACAATAGCTTAAATCGAAAATAACTTTTGCAATAAGCGTTTAATCAAGAAAAGGAGCTCAATCTGTGATCACTCATATTTCTGACCAAAAATCGAGTTTTTATATAAAAACTCAAAATATCTAAATTCGCTAATAACTTGGCCAATAAGCGTTTAATCAAGAAAAGGAGTTCGATCTTTGATCACTCATATTTCTGACCAAAAATCGATATTTCTGACCAATAAGCGATTAATCAAGAAATCGATCTGTGATCACACATATTTCTGACCAAAAATACATTTTTTATATAAAAACTCAAAATATCTAAATTCGCTAATAACTTGTCCAATAAGCGTTGAATCAAGAAAAGAAGCTCGATCTGTGATCACTCATATTTCTTAACAAAAATCGAGTTTATATATAAAAACTCAAAATATCTAAATTCCCTAATAACTTGGCCAATAAGCGTTTAATCATGAAAAGGAGCTCGAGTGATCGAAACTTAGGTTCGTTGTCTCTCATTTTTACCCTTTTCAAACCGTTTCTCACAAATTCACAAATCGAACACAAGCATTTATTTAACTAGGATAGGAAAACGTCTGTCGCGTCAGCTTGTATTAAAATATAATAATTTTTAATATTTTGAGTATGGGCCAGTTCAGAAAGAGCCAAATTATTTCCAAAAACTTATTTTAAAATCACTATTTTAAAAAAATATCTTATTTCAGTAAAAACTCTTAATTAAAAAATTGCAAATATAAAATTTCGTTTATTAAAAATGATCGTCAAAAAATTATAAATTCTCAAATTTCACAAATAAATTTCTAATTAAAAAAAAAACTAATTTCACAAAAATCGTTAATTTTTTTATAAAATCTCAAAAAACAGGCAATAAAAAAATAAAATTTTACAAAAATAAAATATTAAATGGTAATTTGAATATATGGAAGAGTTATTTCAAAAACTTTAGATTCATAGCTTAAATTCACATAGAATATTTGCGATTGGTCCATAATTTGCTCATATACTGAGTGTATGATATTTTATGGTCGGTCTTGACCGAATACTCTTTGTTTACTTGTTTTTAATTTAAAACTGACCTTTCATGGGTGCATAAAATTTAAAAAATTTAAAGTATATATGCCAAAAATTTAGATTGACTAAAGAAATACAAATTTAATTTAGCCTAATTTGCCAGGAATTTTCAATAAACAATTTACATGATTTTCAAAATAACGCTATTCAAACAAATCGAAAGGTAATAAGATAATTTTAAACAAATATAAGACCACCTTTAAACGTTACTTAAAATATTATATTACAACAAAATGTGTTTTTAGCAAATTGAATATTTTTAATGAGCTTACATTTAAACTAAACGATGACTAAACAGAAAATACTAACAAGCAGCACTAAATGTATATGACCAAGCCTACAGAAAAAGAACACATTTATATACAACAAAAAATCGTTAATGCAGTTATTATTATCAATTAATAATAATGTTCCTAAAATGTTTCACAAACAACAACAACAACAACAAAAATTACATTATCAATTTCCTATCTATCAGTAACAAAAACAAAATTATATAGATGAAAATCTATATCGTCAAACACAAAAGCTTGGGCTCTGTTGTGTATATGTCAACACAAAATATGTTCATTAATGCAAATAAATAAAAATTAACATGAAAATCCCGTCAAAATGAATTGACGACATTGAAGACAGACAACACCAACAAATTGGTAACAAAATAAAAATACGTTGGAAAAAAAACATGAAAAACAAACAATTAGAAAATTGACAAGAAAAGGTAAATGGCAGGAAAGTTATTAAGTAAAAAGGCCAACATTAAATTGAGCTCAACAAACTAAATTTAAATATATACAAAATAAAGTGTGTGCATGTGTCAATATTTAAGGTAAATATGTTATAATAAGTTGATTAAATACTTTGATACTAATTTAATTCGAATAATTATGAAAACAGATATGATTTTAAAATAAACTATTTTGCTAGGAAATAATATTTTTCTTAGCAAATCCAGTTGTAATTAGATTTAAAGTTATTAACTTACCAATACTGTAAATTCTTCATTCCATTTCGGCAAGTAGGTGTTTTTAACAAAATCTGTTTTACGTTTACTTTTATTATCGATTAGCAGCTCAACATATGGATTTGGCTTTAAAAATCCACTATTACGCAGTGACGCTTCTTCGACTGTGGGAACAAAATCAAATGTTACAAATTAGCAAAGTAAATCTATTTATAGCAAAACATGCACTTACTTGTCACACTTAATTGATGATAACCTTGATTGCCTTGATGTGTTGAGGCGGCCATGGAGGAGCTGCCATTGCTTAAGGTGGGCAAAGAAGGCCCTAAATCACCCGTAGAAGCAACTGATGCAGCTACAAGTCCTCCGGATGCCGCTGCTAATGCATTGCCGGTGGCCATCGGTATGTCAAAAGTTCAAATACGTCTACGGACCCCAGTAAATAGTTATTGATTTGTGTACAATATCTATTGTAAGAAATATAAAGCTATAATAAATAGCCAAGTAAATTAAAATGTTTTGAATTTCTTTTTATGAATATTAAAACAGAAAATTAAATAAGGGCAAAAGAAGTGAAAATGTTAAGTATATAGTTAAAGAATATGTCTGTATTTGGCTTTTCATTTTAGTAGAGTTTATAAACAATTTAAGATAAGATTGCCTGCCAAAAATATGTACATATGTACATATTTCTATATCAACCATTAAAATTAAGTATTAAGTACATAATATAGTTAAGATAAGATTGAAGCAAAAAATTATTTTTACTGGTTTAATCGCATCAGCACATTTGCCACAGTAGGGTGGCCCCGTCTGTATAGATGTGTTTCTGCATTCCAGTATTTTTTCTCGTTTAGAATATTCGAATTATTCAGAATTTTCGAGAAAAAAAATTAAGATTTTTTTAAATTAATTCATGCTGAACAATCCTCACAAAATTCTACCGTTTTGTATACCCTTCAGCGTGAGTGAAAATTTCATTCATCATATAAGTAGTATTGGAAGCATGACTTAAAAATGAGGGATTTTTTTAATTTTTAACTTTTATTTTGAAACAATATACATTTTTTCAAAGTATTAGCCATTGTTAGCTATGACATTTTACCATCTTTCTAAGAACATATGGATTCCGAGCCAATATCGGATTCTCTGTTCCAAAGTAAAGCGTATCCCAGAGAGAGCGTTCTGCATCGATCGAAACAAATAGTATTGGGACGGGGCAAGGCAAAACTTCCCAACCACATCATTCTAAATACTTTTTAACAGGTATTGCAACATGTGGCTGAGCATTGTCATGATAGAATATTACATGTCTGGCCGCATTTTTCGGCCAATGTTCGCTTCAAATAAATCAGTTGCGTCCGGTACATGTTCCCTGTGATGGTCTAGTGAGATTTCAGAAGCTCATAATAAATAGGATCCACTTGCTCCCACCAAATACAGATAATTACAATAGCTCTCCGGATATTTGGCTTTGGTGTCGATCTCTTACCCTTCGTGTTATTGTGATGGATCCATTTTTCAACGTAAGTAACGATTCGGTTCATTTCTTTTATAGCGTTCAAACATTTTTTTGAACATACAAAATCGTCTTTCAAGGTCTCTCGGCTTCAGTCCGTATGGTACCCAATTTACCTGCTTTTAAATTAATCCAGCTGCTTGCTAACGTTTTGAAATAGCTAATTGAATAGCTTCCAATAATTTTGCAAGCTTTCGTTGAGTTTGACTACAATCTTCATAGAGTAATGCTTCCAATTCTTGGTCTTCAATCTTTTCATTGTCTTGTGTGTTAAAAATTGCTAAGTGGGCCTTAATAGGCGTACAGCATTTTTTTTAAATAAATAAAAATCACCACTTCAAAACCGCACAAAACATCTCTCGCTTGGTGAAACCAATGGAACAAATTCACCATAAGCTTTGGTGAGCAATCGGTGTGCTTCAGCGGCACTTTTTTTCAAATTTAAGAAGTAAAGCAAATCTTCCCGCATATGACGCTTTCGAAGCAAACAAAAACTTTGTTGTTTACACTATAATGTTCAATAACTAAGTGAAAATAATTGAGAGATATGTACGCTGAAAAATCTCATATACATAAGTTATTAAAAACAAAACACGCGTTCAAAAAATATGCCACCTATTGTAAATCCCGCATTTTTTACGTCATACACATAATATATATATTCTGGATCTATAACGATCCAAGCGAAGCCCCTAAATAACATGATAAGGGCGGATCCAGGGCTTATATTTTTTTCGCCGAAAATTTTTTTCATTCAACTTATTTTTCAAACCTTGCAATAGGGGGTAGGAAGGTGATTTTGAAAATAAAAAAATTGTTTGTCGCCGGTCCATATTTTCCGAGTTATGTGCCTCTGAAACGCTAATTTGATCATATCTTTGATATTTGTTATCGGATTCGAAATATTTTTTATATAATTTGAAAGCTTTTTGAATATTAGATAGAAAGCATCCCAAATTATTAATACATTTGGTTCCAGTTCTGGATTTTCGAATTCTGATCTGAAGTTTATTTAAACAATTAAAGTAATAATGGAAAGTATATACTAAATTGTAAAGATTTATAGGATTAATTTTAATATGTCGCGTAACCTCATAACTTTAAAAATTTCGGATTTATTGGTATTCGAAAAGCGGCTTTGTACCTATAAAATATTTTTCATGATATTTCGAATATAAATTTGAATTTTTAAAATTCAAGAAAATTTTTAATTATTTTTTAAAAAATTTAAGTTGGAAATTGTAATAAATTCGACTCAAATAAAAGCATTATTTTTTTAAGTATCCCAATGATTTAGAGATTATTTTATCATCGTTAAAAAAATGTCTAACATAAAATCGAATTTAATTTCGAATTTTCGAACATAATTTTGCATTGTCGTCAGGTTTGTGCATGATCTAGAGATTATATAAACAGCTTTATAAATTTTTGGGAGATAAATTCATATTTTCGAACATAATATTATAACAAACAAACATTGCAAGTTAAATAAAAGGTTTTATGTAAATTTTTTGGAACAAATATAAGAAAAAAGCCTGACTAAATTAGCTTTTGATTGTTGATCCAGCTTCGATTAAACTACTACTTTTTTTGGAGACTACCCTAATAGACATAATATTCAACACTTTCAACACAAAATAAACAATATGATTTGCTATTGTAACGAAGATTAAGACATTTAATCTGGTTCTTGTTTAAACTACAGATTTCGAAAATTATTTTACAACTTCGCCGAGATGAAATCGTAGCAAAGGAATTGACTTAACTTGTATACCTTGAAAGGTAAGGGGATATATAACATTGTCAAATATCGGAGATATAGTTGAATTATAATTAAATTTAAAATAAATTAACATTTATTAAACTTACTTATGGTTTGCAAAAATCTTTAATAATACACCAAATTAGTGCATTCTATTTTTATTATTACTTTTTACACTAATAACGTTTTAATAATGAATTACTCATCATTTCAATGCGATATCAATGGCTGGCTGGCTGGCTGGTCATACGACTACAACAAAAATGTATGAAAACGAAAAGAACAACAATTAAAAACCCCCCCGGATAAACAAATGTTTTTCTTTTTTTTTTCATTATTATCGTTGTTGCAGAGGCAATAATTATCAAAAGGAAACTACAAAAGTAAAATGAACAACAATAATTGTAATAAAAGAACAAGAAAAATAAACTTTACTACAAGAAATTAATTAAAGGCAAAAGAATGTAAAATTGAAAAATCAACAGCTGACAAAGAGTACACGAAACGACTGACTGACTGTAAAGAAAGTGGAATGACAATGAAATGTTTTATAAATTACAGAATAATCTTTATCAGTGATAATGAACCCACAATAAGCACAACTAGAAGAAAATTAACAATAACCCTGGCCTCTTGACATCAAGGTCACGGTTTTTCTAGCTATATGGAGAATGCAATCAGGTATCTCAGGAATATTTTGAAAGTAAATCTAATTATTAGCTTTAGAACACAACTAGAATGGAGTAGAAACATTTGTTTACTTATTTGTACAAAAGCTAGCATTTCGGTATACACCTTACCTGTTAATGCTTTCTGATATAAAACTAGAAAATATTTAAAAGCCCAACTTAAGACTGCACTACTTCAATGCTCTGTCAACACGTAAGCGATACGATGAAAGCAACAACAAAAACTGTTAATGCACATTAAAATAATCGAAAGCAAGAAAAAAATAAAATAAAACATATTGAGGCAAAGGTCGTCCTCCAAGAAAGAAATAATGATAAACGAAATAACTATACACAAATTGCTTATAGATTTACCAAAAAAAAAACTTTATAATAGAACTTACAATTGATTTGTTGTGGTTTTTCTAACGACAATATTGATTACGTTGCATTTGCAACAAAACTTTTGTTTTTCCAAATCAAACAAACCGAAACAATAAAATATATAAACAGGAGTTGTAACAAAAGGTTTCTTGGAATTTCTAAAAATTTATTTCCATTTCGTTAACTACACTTTGCACTCTCTGCTCTGCTCTTGCCTTCTTTACTTTTTTTATTGTTGGGCTTTTCTTCTTCTTTTTTCTTATACTTGTCTTGCACTTTTTTTTCTTCTACCAACTATATTACACTTCAAATTGTTATCGGAATTTTCTTTATTTTTGCTGTTTATTCCAGATTTTTTAGCTTATCTCGTTATTTATTTTATTAAATATATATTTCTCTTTACGTTTGCACCGGTTTTATTAATTATATTAACGATTTAATTTGATTTTTTTATGAAAATATTTTGACTAAAAATTTTTCCGTCAGTACTGTTCAATTTTTGTAAATTACGTTTTGTCGATTAGTTCGTTGCCATAACAAAGTTGTTATGACTATCGTGCGACGTTGTGGAATGGAACATTGTGAAATTAAAAAGGCAGCAAAAATTTAGATAAGAACGTTTTAGATAACAAAAGAACAGTGTTGGTAGAGTAGTATTTTTTACAATAGTTCGTTATATTTGAATTGGCTATTTAAAGTAACGGCTGGGTTAAACGACCGTAATGTAATGTAGCCATCTCCTTGAATTTTTGAATGGTACTCGATTCACCAGCAGAGTCTCTCGATAATTCCAGAATAACTTCCACATCCAAACCCTAACCTACCTTCATGCTCAATTATCCTGGCATGAACCTCCGTTAGGGTAAGACCCTCATCTCAGACGCGTTCTCATTCGTCCCTGAAAACCATAGCTGTAATCCCAGCTACCCTCCCAGTAAACCCTCCCACCTCAACAAGATTGTTACCCCGGCAATGGGTATTACTAAAAAAATCACATTTTTGGGATTTTTTAAGTTTATGGGAATTGATGGTTTTTTTTAAGAGCAAAAACTCATCTATGAATTTTTTAATTTTTAAAAAGTTTATATATTTTTTAAAAGAAGACAAAATTTCCTACTCCTTATATCGCTCATTTGCTGCAACAACGTCATAACTCAAAATCCGGGTGTTTTGAACTGAGTAATACAAAATATGCGCCTTTATTTAGCCTTTCATATAGTTTTATCAGTTTTAAAAAAAGTAAATTATTTTTTGTATGAGCGTGTTTTTTCGTTGTAAACGTCAAAATAAAATTCATGTTTTCTCGTATATTTGACAAGTAAAAATTTGGGTTAAATACAGATTAGAAAGATATTAATATCTACTATTTAAATCAGGTTTTATTTCTGAAATCGCATGATTTGTTGAAAAATTATTGAAGAAATAGTAAAATGTAATGAAACATTCAAATCCCTTTTTTCTTGAAACGACTTTTTTTTAATTATGACGTTGTTACAGCGATATATAAAATGTATATCTTATCTTTTCTACTAGACTCATTAATGGCTTTAAAATACATAACTCACAGTAATTAGTATCCTAATGTTGGGAAAAAGGGGGAATTTTATTTCTAGTTTTGAGTTTGCATTTATTTTTGAGGCAAAATAAATGTACTCTTGATAGTACAAATAAATAATATTATTGAAGACAATAAATACAAATAAAACAAAAAACACATTATTATTTTGTATTAATATATTATTTATTTCATTTAAATTATATAAAAGTGCAAATTTTTATTTTTCAATACATATTTCTTTATAATTATTTGTAAATTTTGTAATATTAAAAAAAAACTTATTAATATTAAAAATTTGGCAAGCTCAGCTTCTGTCGTTAATGAAAAAACAAATTAAATAAAAAAAATTATAATCATATTTTTCAAATAGAAAATTTACAAAAAAAAAAGTATTTTGTTCACTGAGTTGTAGATAGAGAGAACAAAGTAATTCAGTTCAATTAAATTAAAATAAAAATCTTGAAATAATTGATACATTAGAAAGAAAATCATATTAAATGAGTGAAATTAAATATACCCAATAAAAAATAATACATACATAGATTTTTAAAGTAGGAAAATAAAATTCCTGAAATTGTTTTTTTTTCTAATATGTAGTTACATTAAAGTAGTAAAACTTAAATGTTAACAATATAAAAAAATTGCCATATATATAAAATTATTTTACGAAAAAATTTAATTTGGTATATAATCGTTGGTATATGGAGGTCATTTTATACATATGTATAGTTATATATTGTTGTTATTTTATAAAATATTGCTTTATTGGCTGTCTTTTGTTGTTATTATACTTAATTGTTTTCTTTATTTTTTTTAAATAAATCTTGTACTATTTGTTTTACTTGAGTTTCTCTTTCAGCCATTCTTCGGTCAATTCATCTAATTCACGTATTTCATAGACTCGAGTAAGATCTACTTCTCTTTGCAGGGCACTCTTAGTGCAAGCATACATCATTTGTAATTCAATTTGACTGTCACGTGGAGTATAGAATATAAAACACATTGGATATGATATGCGCGAATCGTCATGAATCATTTTATAGGTGTAAATAACATAGCGAGGCTGATGACCTGGCAGTTGTTCTTGCAGCTCTTCAAGCGAAATATCATCTAGCATATCGTCGAGTACGACCATTTGCTTTTCACGATCAACTTTTACTGTTAAATAAAAATACATTCATTTAATTGGTTTAGCATTATTCAATAAATCATTTTCGTACTTAAAAATAATTTATTATACAATATGTGTTCAATATTTAGAGCAAATTGTCTTCCCAACATTGATAAAATAAAATTTAGAGTTTTTTAATAGATTAATATGAAATTTTGCATGTGCATTGCATTGCCGGTTGCATTTAATATTGAACTCTACTAATGTTTTCATATTTCCGGCTACCATGACATTGTCATATAATTCTTAATTTTTGGGGTGTGCCGGAAAAAGAAACCATTTTTTGTTATATAGAATATACTTACATATTAAAGCCGAATTGGTTGTAGTTTTGCGAAAACGAAATTTCTTTAATTCATCTCTCACATCATCACTTATATCACAAATCTTACTATCACCCTGTAAAAAACAAAAACAAAATTTAATAAATACAAGAACAAATACAAAAAAAATAAATGTAAAAGAAACCGGAAAATATACAGAAGCAAAAGCAATAACAATAAAATAGACTGCAAAACAACAACAATAACAAAAACTATTTTCAATATCGGCTTTTATCAAAAAAAAAACATACACACAAAGAATCTAGAAGACAAAAGGAAACAAAGATTTTTTTTGTTGGTTGTAGATACAAAACAATAACACACCTTATCAATTAAATGAAAACATATAAAATTAGTCATTTAACAAAACTACAAAAAATTGATTCATGGATACAGAAGCAAAATACATAAATTATGTTAAAATATACATTTCAACTCACCATTGTAATAAAGGTTTCTTTTTTTTACTGGAATATAACCGTGTATAGGTTTATTTAATTAAAGGAAAACGTTTTTGCAAGTTTTATATGAAAACTTTTATAAATATTATTAAAAACACGAAAAATGCATAAAGCACTAAGAAAACCCTCCCGCACCAACAATTTCTATTTCTTACTAAATTAATAACTACAAAGTCAGAGCTAGATTTAATTTAACGCCGCTGAGGTTTTTGATTTCAGCAATGTTGTCAACATTTTTATTTTAAAAAGCACTGAACTTATGAAAACAAACGCGTAATTTTTGTAAAAAAGCTCCAAAAATATATATAATTTTCATGAAATTAAATCACACTTTATCCACCCCTGATACTTTACAATATGAATTAATAATTAATTTTTAATAGTTTTTCTCTATAGTTTACAAGTTTATTTGAAAATCAACATAGATTAATTTATCGTCAATAATTAAATTTAATTATTTGTTTCTTGAATAAAATAGAAATTAATTTATTGTTGTCCTAGATATTTCGATTTAATTTTTTATAATTAACTTTTGTTTGGCTTTGTAGGAAATGTATAATTGAAAACGTACTTTATTAGTTCGACATTATGTGTTCGACCGAACCTATGGATAAATTAATTTGTATCATAAAATTTTATAAAATTAAATTTTTCTTACAAATAATCAAACTATATTTAAACACAATTAAAAAAATCACAATTTCTTAAACACTTTTCACAAAATTCTACATGTTGAATAGAAATTATGAGGTTTATTCTGTAATTGGTTTCGAAAAGGACATCGTTGGAGTTAATTTTCGTTATTTTAAAAGCAACGAGCACTGTCTCAATATTTGTTCCCGTCGAAAATTTTAAAAAGCACTAAAAACAGTGCTAATACTACTGAGTTGGCAACGCTGGAATTAATACTTAAAAATACAAATGTGAAAATGTTTTGATACTAAAAATATACAACCATGTCAGGTTGTTTAGTTTTTCTGCAGTGTTGCCAGTTTGTGGGATTCATTCTATTAGGAGAAAAATAAAAAATACATATTTATATGGCCATTTCCACGGTATAGAAAGCAAAGTGAAAAAAATGAAATCTGACAAATTTGTATTGTTATTTACATTTTTAGATAGCATATCTGTAGCACTATGTTATGAGCAAAATATAGTTTTTTTTGATTAGTTGTTTCCGATATATTAGCAATAAACATTGTATAATGACTTCAAAGTCACAAATTTTAATGTTTTATACTTTCTTAGCAGTTCGAAAAACTCAACACATTCATACTTTTGCACAATCACACATGCATATAGATATAATCGGATAAAAAGTCATTTGATTATGAAACTTTTTATTTTCGGTCACATTGAACATTTTTGTGGAAATGCCCATATAATTTTTTTAAAAGTTAAAGAAAAACTGAACTTTAGGGGAAAATAAAATATGATCTGGCAACATTATTAATGTGCAAATTTTTTGGCGCCTGTATTGCATAAAACGTAATTTTTTTTTTAAATTTGTTTATATTCCTGTAAATATGTAATAAACTTCATTAACGTTTTAATTTGTTATTAAAGTATATTTTTTTCCATATAGAATATGTCTTTTAGCCAATCTTTGATAATACCACAACATGATTCTGATATATTTGCACCCAGTTGGCAAGCCGGAGTGTCGAGCACCCAAGGTTTGACCAAATTATTAAAAAATTACGATATAGAAAGGGTAAATGTTGCAAAAACTTGGTAATTATGTTAAAACTAAACATAAGCAATAGTTAACTTAATTTCATTCCAAAATATTTTAGTGAAAAATTATGGTTGGCTTTAAGCGAAAACCAAAACACAAATTATGAGCCTTCCCAGGATGTCGAAGATGAAGATAAACAATGTGTGGTTCGGGAATCCAATATACCATTTCGTGATTTCTCCAATATATGGTTTGGTACATTAAAAATATACCAGCAACAGGTCAATACGCTCTTTCGTAAGTTGAGGTTATGTTGAAAAATCTGTAGTGTACAGAATACTCTAATGTGGGAAAGGTTTTTATACTGTTTGTTGAATTGATTTAGTTCTTAACTATTAAATAAACAATATACAAACGAGTTATTTTGTTTTCAATTGACATTGGTTTTAGCTCGATTGATTGAGGCTTAGTTTTTCGGATGTAGAATATCTATTTCTTGTTTAAACTAGAAGAAATACTTGTTTTTCTATATATTTGGCTTAAACGATCTGCTTGTTTAACTAAACAGTATAAATAATCCTTCAATACGTTTTTAAACTTTTTGAAACTCTTGTTTTTTTCCCGTTTAATTAAGGTTTATCTCAAGATTTACTTACGCGCAGTTGCAATTACGAGATTAAACATTTGGAAGCCTCTAAAAGAAAATCAAGGTAGGTACTAACAAATTTATTTAATTATTAATTATTACTTTAAAAAAACATTTACAGCTTAAAGTCACAAAAACTTATTAAAAAACGTCGTTTCACATTAACCGAATCTACTGATAAGTCATATTTTTCTACAAACTATTCTGAACTATTGGATGATTTAGAAAAATTAACACAAGAACCCATGCAAAAATCACTGGGAGAGGTAAATCAATTAGTTTTAAATACAACTTTAAATTTATTTTTTTTTCTTTTGTAAAAAGTCTTCCCAAACTGTTTCGCGTTCAATTACACAATTTCAAATTCGAGAGATAACTATAAGAGAAATTAGTGCTACAATACAGTGCACGCCAGATGTAGTAGATGAAGATAGTGGATTTGGAGAAGCTACTCACGAAGAAATTGCAGAGTTTTTAAATTTTTTTGGAGGTTAGGAAATATATATTTTTTTAAATAGTTACTTTTTATTCTTTTTTATTACAGAAAATTCTAGTTTTAATGTTAAGAAAACCCCAAAGAAACGTAAGGTAAGTAGAAGGATTGATAATTAGCAGCCAATTTCAATATGTGTAGGCTCAAAAAAAATTGATTTCAACTGACAAACGGACGTTTTATTTTGTTTAATTTCAAGTCAACCTGTACACAGGAGTCAGCCATTAAACAGAGTCGTGTTATACAAGGTAATTTAAAGAACTATTGAATGTTTGGTACCAGATCATCGAATTAATTCAATTTGAGCTTAATTCACTAAAATCTTAATTCGATTCGTACATCGTCGAATAATTCAAAATGGAATTAATTTGTAATAGAATTGATTAAATTTTTGAGTGATTATATTTTTGTGAAATTCAATTAAAAAAATTAATTCCTTTGCAGAATCTGTAAACAATGAAACTGCAGCACTAACAACAAACGCATTAAAAACATCACCTTTAAAAAGGTATACTTTTTCAAGGTTTTTGAACAATCAGATTTTAATATTATTCCAACTTTTAGATCTATTACTCCCACAAATTATACCAATACATTTCCTGAAAACGAATTTATGGAAGATATAGAGACCCCTGGAAATGTTTTACAACAAAATGTTATTGGTAACAATGATTTCATTGAGATTAATAGAATTAAACCGGAACCAGATGTTGAGATTAATCGAATATCTAAAGGTTTAGGAATGAAAAAGAAAAATTTTAAATTAATTATTGATGAGTGCACCAAAATTGATACATCGGAGTATATAGAGGAAATGAAGAATACCAAACTTTCAAAGAAATTGGTTAGAACAAGAATCTTAAAAACATATAAAGCTAAAAAGTACCTAACAGCTTTGGAACTATTAACTAGATTTAATAGAAGGTAAGTTTTGATTTCAGTCAGGTTTAAAGTTTAAACGCCTTATTTTGTGCGTTTAATAACACAAGTTTAAACTTTCTTTAAACCGAATGCAGATATATTTTCCTACTGATTGATTAGCCCTTATTTAAAACTACAACCTATGAAATTAACTCCCTCCCCCAGATCCTTAAAGTTGTCTTTAACCTTAAAACAAAAGATTTATGTTTCACGAGAAGAATTTGAACGAGAATATTTAAATTTACTACGTGATATTTTTAAAATCAACTATAACGAGAAATGGGCTTCTGAAATATATCCAAAATGGAAATGTATCAAAGATGCTGCACTACAAAAAGCAAATAAATCAAGAAGCAGAAAGAAGTCTGCAGCTCAGCCAGAAGCTGATTTAAATAAACTTGATGAATATTTAAATACAGATGTAATGGCTGATAACAATGCTATTTACAATATAAATCAAGAAATACAAAATCAAGAAACCCCTAACATTAAGGAGCCGGTATGTTTGTCTTTTAATATGGAATACAATTTTTTAAGAATTTTCGTTTAATATGTGTAGTTGAATTCGCATGGCCATGATATGTGGCGCCCTTATGGTGTAATGATAAATCTATTAAACATGTGGCGTTTTAATGAAACAAATGAAATTGCGGCAACAACACTTTTCAAGTTAGCCGGAAATCAAATTGATAGAGCTCTAGGATTTTATTCTCTTTTAAGTAAGTATAATTTTAATTTTATATCTGGCAAATTTTATTTGTTAATGCTTAACACACACACAAATGTTATTGTTCACAGATTTATCTAAAAAACAGTTTGTGTTTCTAACAAAATTTCCTAAAACTATTGCCTTACAAAATATTTTAATGGGCAAAGCTATAGAAAGCGGATTAACAAAAAATCTTCCTCCATATTGAGAAGTTGTTTTCCTGCAATTTCCTTAAGATCTCTTTTGTATTTAAAATTGTTAAGTTTTTTGTTTTCTATATACATAGTTTAAGATATTGTTAAAGTTATATTTGTTAAATAGTTCTTAATACATTTACATATTCTTATGTAAACCTGTTTTTTTTAGATTTAAATATTTGTATATTTTCAAACTGAATTATAATAAATAATAAAAATCAAATTTTCATCCTCCAGATGATCTATCTGATTACTACTTGTATAAATATTTCAGAGATACTTTGAGCATTTTGCTATTAAAAACACAGGCTGACAAAATTAAAAAAAGTCGAGACCCATGGACAAGGGTATACCGAATCTGACATCAGAATTTACCCCGAATTCAGAAAAAAACTGAATTCAGGGTAAATTCTGTCATATCTTGTACCTTCTTTAAGATATCTTAACCTAACCTATTCATGGTATTTTCGCTATGAGTGCTATTTTCGCTATACCTTTAGTGTACTCTGTTCTTGGGGTTAAAAATTTGTTGGCTGCGAAATCAGCAAGATCGGTTGAAAAGTAGCCAATTAAAATAATTTGGTTGAAAATTTAAATTGAAATTTTTTTTTAGAAAATTTACCCATGTTCAATTATTTCTTAGCCATTTAACACAGATGGTTAGTTTGTGGCAGCTTTTTTTTAAATAGTTTTTAAGCTGCTGCATTGCGTGATAAAACTATTTTAAATTATATACACAAATTTTAACAGAAACTCTAAAATATTCTTTTAAAACTTATCTTTTTATTTCTTTTCTTCTAATTTATATACTGTTTAGTATTTTTTATACATATTTTCTAACACTTTTAAAATTTACGGAATATATTTGCATTTTTTTAAAGTAATAATTGGAAAAATCGATTGCTTTATTTCATTTAACTAAACAAATAATAAAATTTAAATATTTATATGGAACATAGAAACTTAAATACCAATTTTTTGAGCTAAACCTGAATAAACGTGTAAGGTGACGAATCCTATCAAAGAGGAGATCAAGGCCTTAACAGCAATAGACGACCAAAGGCCAAAAGTCAATACGCTTAAGAGACCTTCGAGCCAAACTCCCTTGAATATGGTGACTACTAATAGAATAGTAACCAAAGGCTTCAAAGCCTTATTTAAATCATGACGGGTGAATAACCAAACCAAAGTAGCGGTGGTTATATGTTGAATCTGTTAAATAAATGAAACTAGAATTGTAAAACAAATAATTATTTTAACGGAATTTTGTAGCTCACCAGTAAAACATTTGACTCTAAACATTTTTGTATATAAATCCAGCTGAATTCAGTGCCTCGAGCACCAACCCACAGCATAATACCTCTTGATAAAAGCACTTCAGCAGCAGCCCAACCTAAGCCGGCTGTTATTAATTTGCTGTGACCCTTACCGGGAATGCGTGATAGAATCAAAGCAAACCCTAATAAATCAGCTATATCCACACTGCAACGTAAGAATTCCTAAAAACATAATTAAACAAATCACAAACAGATAAGCTTTAATCTTAAGATAAAAAAAAGTAACACTTCCCCCCTCCCCTTCCAAATAGTAACTAACACACTTACAGCCAAAAAATTAAAATCTCCCGTTGTACTACTTAAGGAATCCGAGTCGAAAAACGTGGCTAAAACCAACATTTTACACAACTGTGTAAACACATATATACCGCCAGCCTGTATGCACTTCCAAAAGGCTCCATATTCAGATCTGAATTAAATAATTTATTATATATTTTTTCAATTGAATTTGCATTTTTTTTTTTGAGCACTTACAAGCCGGAGTATTTATAGGTCATGTAATATGGCACATAAACCAGTGCTAAACAATTACCAAAATGATATAAAGTCATTATTTTAATATTTTTACTATATGGTTAATTAATTAAATTAGTTGTTCATTAATTGGCACGTCGTTAAAATTTTGGTTAAAAAAAATTAGAATTTTTTGTTTCAATGAAATTTATGCAGGCCGCAGAAAGATGTGATGAAGTATGGGAGAATGAGAAATTGAAAAAAGAAATGTCATTTATCGAATAGAGTAGCCATATTATTGCACTTATTAATAAAAAATGGTTAGAAACCGTAGCAAATAAATTTATTAATTTTTAAATTAAGATTTGTATTAAAAACAGTTAAGTATTAATTTTGTCATTTTAAAAAGGGTCATACGGGGGTAATATTTCCTTAGGAGTAGAAATATTAAAAAAATATTCTAAAATTTGTATTTGCAGCTTTTCGCTGTTCCCTCTATACAAAAAGTTAGCATCACTTAAATTATTTGTCACAATTCTCCATTGTGTTGACAGCTGTTATACCACGTATCAATTCATTAGTGTATTGGTTTTTATTTCTTCCCTACGAAATTTTCGCAATACTTTATCAAATACCAGTAATAAATTGTTAATTCAATAAATAAATTATATGATTTGTGAAAATTAACATTATAAACTACCAGAAAATAGTGATACTTGAATAATGAATGTAAAAATTAAGCTCTAAAACGAATAATACATAAATTGTAATCGAATACTAGGGAGTAGTACAAAGACGAAGAAAAAAATAAAAAACAACGTACAGGGTGACCCTTATAAAAATATTTACAAAAAAGAAAAAAAATAATTGCATGACGAATATTTTTGTTGTGATTGATAGAAAAGACAAGGTTCACTCAAAACTCACAAAGTGAATATTTATAATAGTAGTTAGTGGTTGCTGTATTAAAAGCGGATATATGAGGCCAGAGATTACTGCATCATTGGGCAGTTGTAGATTATGAGATGCAAACACGACGACGTCTACATCAACACGATACTACGGGAACACAGGAAGAGGGTTATCCTCTAATAGCACAACAACAGCAGCAGCACCAAAATACAATTAATATTAACTATCCACAAAATCCTCTATTTGTACCAGCAAACGGTGGCGTTGGTGGCTCTACAGCAACAACACCTTTACTAAATTCCGCTGCTTATCAGCAGCAGCAACCACAACAATCTTCCATACATATAGGAGACAATTTTGGATATCCCAATAACCAAGTGCCTATAGACGACGCAGACGATAAGTACGGCAAAGCAGGACGTCAGTGGAATTTACGTTCACTGTCCAATCGTATTCAGGCCACTTCGGGACAAGCTTTGCGCACATTTATACAACAACCTCTAACTGCTGCTGCGGCTGTTGTAACTGGCAACTATCAGGATTCTACTGAAACAACATCAGGAGTAACTGGTTTATACGATAATAACAACTTTACGAATAAAGCTCATCCCATTCAAGAACTCGACGACGACTTTGAGGAATTGTTTGACAAGGAAAGTGTAGTAGTCATGGCAGCCAGAGATCGTACGGGCGAATTTAACAATGCGATTAGATCGCTTCAGTCTCGTAACATATCGAGAGCTGTTAATATACGGGATCCACGCAAGGCTAAACAAGTACAAAGCTATTCGGACTTTATGATGGTGGCAAAGATGATTGGCAAAAATATTGCCAGTACTTATGCCAAATTGGAGAAGTTAACTTTGTGTGAGTATCAATGGAATTGAAAAATGTCTTTTATTGATTTAATTGTTTTATTTAGTGGCTAAAAAGAAGAGTCTATTTGATGATCGACCCCAGGAGATCCAAGAACTTACCTACATCATTAAAGGTGATTTAAATGCATTGAATCAACAAATTGCACGTTTGCAGGAAATATCTAAAGATCAGCGTCGTACTAACAATGGCAAGCATTTGGTATCACATTCCTCCAACATGGTCTTAGCCCTACAATCTAAACTGGCCAGTATGAGCACTGACTTCAAACAGATTCTAGAAGTACGTACGGAAAATCTAAAACATCAGAAAAACAGACGTGATCAATTCGCTCAAGGCCAACTCTCCGTAAATTCAGTATCATCGTCCACAGCTAAACAGGGTTCTCTACTCTTAAGTGAAGAGAATCAAGCGGTTAGTATTGATATGTCAGCGACAAGTGATACACAACCACTGCTGGGACCACCAGCCAGAATACAAACCCAGCAACAGATCGCCTTATACGATGAATCAGACAATTATGTACAACAACGAGCAGAGACTATGCAGAATATTGAATCTACTATTGTTGAATTGGGCGGTATATTCCAGCAGTTGGCTCACATGGTCAAAGAGCAAGAGGAAATTGTTGAACGCATTGATACTAACATACAGGACGCGGAATTAAACATTGAGGCGGCCCATGGAGAAATTTTGAAATATTTCCAATCAGTATCGAAAAATCGTTGGCTAATGATTAAGATATTTGGTGTTTTAATATTTTTCTTTATATTTTTTATTGTTTTTATGACATAGTAAATTTTGCAATTTTTTGTTATGGCTTTTCAAAATACATATACATAGATTGAACGATATTTTATGGATCTAATCTATTATAATGAAGAATATGGGTCCTCTTGTTGCCTACAATATTTTTATCAAGAAATTACAAACAAAAAAAACAATGTTTTATATGTATATGATGAATCTTTAGAATGTAAATCATCTTAATTAAATCAATCCACACACATAATATGTATGAAGAAAGTTTTAATAACTAACTATATTAAAAGTAATGTTTAACGAAAATATTGTAAATCAGATAAAAATATATAATATAAATAAATAATAAAAAAAACTTGTTAACTTTAAATTAGCAAAGTAAAGTGAGTTTTACTGCTAACATTTAATTTTTAACATTTTTTTTTCATAATTAATAAAAAATTGTAATTGATTTTTATTTTCTATTCTATTACAATACACCTTTTTAATCGTGAACCGCTGAAATGAGAAATGGGGGGTCTTCAAACCAGTCCCATAAGAAATACACGGTGTGTGTGTGTATTGCGTTTGATGTCAGTCAGTTGAGCCGGAGTATAAAGAACAATCTGGCAGCTTAATTGATAAAAAATAATCTGGCCATTCATTATCTGAACAGCTGTTGTTTATTATCATTTATTTTTTTGGGAGTGATTTGTTTTCATTTTATAATTTTGCTAATTTTCCGCAAAAAATTAACATTCACTTAAAAAAATTCTTAACAATTTGTAAACAAAATGACTGAAGATATTGAAAAGTACTTTAAAAATCTTTTAAAAAAGTAAGTAATTTATGTATGTGGAGAATGTTTTGTTGTTTTAACTCAATATGGTTTGTTTTTGGTTTTTCTTATTAGAATCAATGGTTTGTATATTATACAAATTACGGACCGTGATGGAGCACCCGTTATGAGGGTCAGTCAAGATAAAAATGTAGATTTCACATTAACACCCCCATTTATTTCGACATTTACAACTGCAACGGATCAAGCTGGAAAGTTGGGCTTGGGTCGTAATAAAACGATTATATCAATGTATTCCAACTATCAGGTGAATAAAATTCCTATGGTATATTTAGAGAAGAACTATTCCATTGTTCTTCTTAATTACTTTGTTATATAAGTAATTCCTTAATAAGGAAGTGGAAAATTTCGTATTTTATAAAATTGGAGATTGTTATTAAAATAAAATAATTTTATAGGTTTTGAGCAATTAATGAGTAATAATATTTAAAACAAAGGTTATGATGATATGAACAAACTTTGAAAACTTGCATTCAAAAGTTTCACGGTAAGATTTTACGATACACTTTTGGATATTATAAATACACATAGAGAGGAAACTCTCCTGTCAAAGACCTAACTCAGTTATCAAAAACCTAAGTGGTGAGAATGTATTAGTAAACAAAATTATGTGAAATCAAAAACAACACTCGTATGTGTGATGATTTTGAGTATTTTTCTAGTTTCTGCTCTAAGTGTTTTTAAAACATTAAAAAATTAAGACATGAAAATCCAAAGTTTCATTTCTTAATACATAAAAATTTATTTCAAGTGATTGATTTAAATCAGTTTTATTTAACAAAGCCGGTCGTCGATATACCCCAGAATCGAATGGCCCTCCGCCTACACAATGGGGGAATTAAAAAAAGTCGAAATAAATCTGTAACTTCTAAACTCAAGCCATTAATGAGACGAAATGTATAGAAACATTTTTGCAAAAATAAAGGAAAAACTAATTTTAGCTGATTTTTAATAAAATTAATAGAGGGTTTTGTAACAATTAGATTTTAATTTGGATTTAAGGTACAAATACAACTGTATAATTAATATTGTAAAATCATGGTTTATGCATAGGGTAGAACTAGAGGCACAACAAAAATGTTGCCCAATTCTTCTCTAAAATTATCTATAATTTGTGTTTATTTAAATTATCATTTCAGGTGGTTCAAATGATTAAATTACCCTTGATTTTGACATTTGTTGGATCTGAAAACTGTAATACCGGCCACATTTTAGCATTAGAACATCAATTGGATCCCTATTTAGAAGATATGAGACTTGCTGTTAGTGAAGCCACATAAATGAACATTTCCACGCTACTTTTCTATTTGGTATAAACTCATTATTCTCTTCTCAATAAATATAAGTAACAAACATTTTCCAAATTATTTTTTGTAAATTATATAGTATATGTATGTAACTATGTATAAGATGTTTGAGTAAGAACAAAATTATAAAATAAAAACATTTTTACTTACAAAAATAATAACAAATCAATTACGTTTTTTTTTAATTTTTTTATTAAAACTTTACAAGTAAATTTCAAAAAAAGGAATGATTACAAATTAAATAAAATTGAAACTACTTTTAAGTAAAGACGACATACATATACAAATGTTGAAAAAAATTAATAATAATTCAAAAGTTGTATAGTTGTAAACAAAATACAGAATGTGATCCTACAGAGAAATGTTGAATGTTGATGTTTATCTGATAAACTTTAAGATTCTTAAAGAACATTTTAAATTCTTGTCGTTACTGTAACTGCATTTTGTTTGGTTACTCTCGGCGGTTGTTTGGCCTCTTAATACCATTTACAATTCATCTTTGAAACGTTGTTCGGCCGCAGCGAAAGCTTCTTCATCGCAGGCAGCTGGTGTTTCGAAATCGAAATAGTATTCGCAGCGATTTGGTTCACTGACACCAGTAATTCTTGAATCTAAAGCACATTTCAATACTACGACAACAGAACGTTGTGGTCCATTCCAGCATGAAGCGCCATGGGCATACTTCTGTTTGCCATATTTATTTTCGCCTTCGTGCAACCATTGATCCCATCGACCTAGTGTTATTTCGGAACCACCACTGCGTGGCTGTTGTGAAGCTCTTTCGAATGGACATAGTTTATAAACGTATTCGCGTTCTTCAAAATTGTAACATTCACCTTCAAGTGTGGCATATTCATCGTTTGGCCCATAATCTTTGGCATTTTGATCATCAATTTCTTTAATTTCATGTTCAATTTCACGTACAGCTCTTTCAATCTCAGACAGAGCATTGCGTGCCTCATTTGCCATGTTAATAAAGTGTTGAGTATCGGGATCATATTCGACTTCAGGGCTCTTTTCAGCTTCTACAGAGCCGGCGCCAATGTCTTCGTCTTCATAAACTTCTTCTTCTTCCTCTTCTTCATCTCCTTCAAATTGTTGATCTTGTACATGATCTAAGTATAAGTTAAGATAAAATTGTTAAAGTACATATTTTATAAATTAATAAAAATGTTTACCTTCTTCTGCCTTTTGATCACCTCTCTGTTCTTCATTAAGCAACTCAGACACCTCATCGTTGTGTTCTTCACCCTCTGGAGGAGTGAATAGTCCTTGAGCTATCATCTGCATAGTTTTAATACGCGGCCAAGACAATGTTATAAACGCCTCTAAATCAATACGCTCGCGTTCATCTAAAAAGTATCTGGCTTCCTCTTCCGATATAACGCCATTACGATCACGATCCAATTGCAAATCCTGTTGGAGTTCAGATATTTCAATATAGCCGTCTTTATTTAAATCGTAACGCATAAAACTGGCAGTGGCTTCCGTGCGGAAGGAATCATCAACTATAGGCGCATTAGCTGCTGCTACATCATCCATTTCTTTTTGTTGCTCTTTAAAGAAATTAATGGCTTCCGTTTCGGCTGCTTCGGCCTGTTTCTTTAATAGCTCTTTTTCAGCCTTTAGGGATTCCTGTTCCTGACGACGTGCATCCAATTCGGTGCGGCGTTTTTCTCTCTCAGCTTTAAGTTGTTTACCACGCTCTACCATTTCTGTACGTTTAGCTGCTCCTTTTTTATATATTTCCGCCTGGGACTTACGTTGCTCTTGCTCAACTTTACCCAACTCTATGCAAGTATTGGCACACATGCCCTCTGCCAAATACTCATCACTGCCATCACAACAATCGCATATGCCATCGTTTACCCTGGAACTAGGCACATCTTGAGGTCGATGTCCTCTGTTTGCACAATGGAATGTACCCTCTGCACAGGCCGCTGTTCCGGGCTCATCACTGCCATCGGCACAATCACAGTAATCATCATTTATTTGGACAAACTTCAGCGTTTTACTACCGTCCAAACAAAGCCAGCTATCATCCGAACGCGGTTTGTACAGTGTTGCTTTTGACAAAGACACACCACGGGGACGTGGTACGTCAGCTAATGAACTTGCCCATAGACTTGTTGTTGTGAAAGTGAACAACAAAGTGCACATAATCTGTGCTGATTTTTTACTCGGCAACATTTTATGGTGTTTGTTTACAAGGGCGGTGGGCTTTGACGAAAATTCACACGCACTGACGTGGTCTTATCTATTGTTTAATTTTAAGTGTTTTTGTTAATTTAAAAAATTTTATGGAAAACTATTACAAAGTGAGATAAAGAAAATTTGCGAATGACACAATGAAAAACCGGCGTTTGCAGAAAAAATAGAATAGAAATAATAAAATGTTACCAGATTGGTAGAATGTTCCGGCTGACATCAGCCAATTTGGCTGACATCAGCCGCTCACTTGCTGATGCCTGTGTAATTCTTATAAGATTTTTTGGCTGATAGACCCCCCAATTTCAAATCGTAAAAACTTCATATAAAAAAAATGGTTTGGCTGACGTCAGCCGCGGTGTTGCCACTACAACTTGCAAAAAACTAGAGATTCTGCCAATCTGGCAACTTTATACTCCTCTCCGGCTACTGGCAACACATTCTGTATTTAGCAACTCTGTTTTACAATGAACTCATAAATGAAATTACTCAACTGTCATGACGACAGGAGACACCTCGAACCAAAAAAAAGGGAAAATTTTAACAAAATTGTGATTTTCCTAAACGATTGTAAGTTTTTAATCAATATGAATATTGAAAAAAATAATAATATATTGTTCACATTATAGCATAAAGTGTAAATATTAATTTTCAAGTTCTATATACCCGCCTTTTGGAGATTTTGTAAGCAAACTCAGTCAAACACAACACCATGGCTTTCAATTTTACGGCATTTACCTATATAATTGCCCTGATAGGTGATGCATTTTTAATATTCTTCGCAATATTTCATGTTATTGCTTTCGATGAATTAAAAACAGACTATAAAAACCCTATAGATCAATGTAACAGTTTAAATCCTGTAAGTTTTAATGCAAATTGAATTTCACTACATCATTTTTATAAGCCAATGGTAATGACTTGCATTTCATTTGAATTATAGCTGGTATTGCCGGAGTATTTGCTGCATATCTTCTTGAATTTATTATTTTTAGTATGTGGTGAATGGTTTTCATTATGCATCAATATACCCTTGATTGCTTATCATATATGGCGGTAAGTTTTGTTTTTTTGAGTTTTCAATAAGGGCTATTATTAATTGTCAATTTTTAGTTACAAGAATCGTCCCGTTATGTCAGGGCCTGGTCTATATGATCCCACAACCGTATTATCATCCGATAATTTAACCAAAAATATGCGTGAGGGCTGGATTAAATTGGCAATCTATTTAATATCATTCTTCTACTACATCTATGGGTAAGATCATTTTGTTTCATTTATTATGTATGCCCTTTTTTCATTTATTTATCTTTCTAATTATAGCATGGTCTACTCTCTAATCTCAACGTAGATGTTATAATGAAAGTTTATTTAACGCTCGTCGTCCAAACCAATTATAAATAAAATGAAACAATTATTAGTGTGTCGTACAATTGTTATCTACGTATTAGAAAAATATTAGACACACATTCACACCTGTTTCTTAATTTATTTTTTTCTTTTTAAACATAATAATATAGTGAAAATTTAACATTTTTCTAATAATAATTCGAAAGGAATAAAAAGATTTTGTGTAAAATAAAAACCTCTTAAAACATCATGTATTTAACAAAGCAATAAAACAATTAGTTCAAGGGTCTTTTAGATTAAATTCACAATTGTATGATGTATGTAGTACATGTATGATTTACCTGCAGAGATAAATGCATAAGAGAAAATTATAAAGAGTGTGAAAAAGTACAATCAAATTGGCAATCTCTTAATATAAAAAAGTTACCAGATTTAATGTTTTCAAAATTTTAAAATTAAATGATGCTTCTAAATTCTTTCAACAGCTAACACAAGAATCATCGCATTTAAAACCAAATGATTATTTTGATATTCACATAAAAGTGATTTAATAAACGCCAACACTTTGCAATCCATGGAAACATATCTTAAGATAATCGTCTTCAAAAGATTGCAAAGAAATTTTACTTTGGAAAGTATAACATTATTTTCTCTTCAAATTTCTAAGGTAACTTCGTAGAAGGGTTTTAAAATAGCAATTATTTCCTTTAGATATCCCTACTCGTCAGAAAATAGTAATAAATTGGGTCAATTCGAAAAGAGTGTGGGCATTCTTGATAGATTCAATACATTAATATCGGGGTTTTCCTTTTGTTTTTTAATTTCACATCACATTTAATTTTTTCATTTTCATTTCAAGTCCTTGGGAACTGCTATTAAAATATTCAATTTATTTCCTTACCTTTGCTATGATTTTGACAACTTCTCCTAGTGCTGTTTGTTGGAATATGCGAAATTTAATTTCATTCTCTTTTGATTCCCAAAAATATAAGAGGTAGGCAATTTTGACATATTCTTTTACTTTAAAATATTTATTAAATATGAGTTTATAATAAATCTATATACACAATAGTAATATGAAATGATGCAATAAAAAAATTATTTAAAAATAAAACTTAAACCAATAATAAGGATTTAAACATAATATATATATAAAAAAATTCAGAATTCCAGAGGATTTGAAGCAGTTGGTAAACGTATACCCAATTCTTGCAACATTGAGATCAATTGGCGATTTTGTTTCATTATACCTAAAATTTCTTGTTGTTGTTGTTGCATAAACTGAAATTATGTATAAAAAATTTAAAAACAAATTTAGATTTATGAAAACATTAAACTTACAAGTAAACGACTTTTTTGTTCTATTTTCGACAACTGATTACTATTGTTTACTAATTTGGCATCCATGTCCTTTTGTAAATCTATTTTGAGGCGATACAAATCCTCACGTACGATATTTAAAGTGCGTTCACATTCTCTAACATCTTTTTCTAAGATTTCACTTTTTAAGTAGACAGTTTGAGCCAATTTATACCAGTCGGCCAAACACTCAGCCATTTGAGCAACAGATGGCTTAACGTCATCCATTAGCAGAGCTTTAATACGTTTGCCATTGCGATCCACCTAAAAAGTATGGTTTAATGTTAATTAAAATAGTAGTTGAGAGGAATATGGCATTAAAAAATTACTTTGATTTTTTCTAAAGCATGGAACTGTTCATCGTTGTATGTTAGGGTACGTGTAGCACGATCCCTTAACAAATGTTGCCAGGAATCACGTAAACGTTCTACTAAGTATTTAGCCTGAGCACTAGCTCTGGTGCGACAGGGACATTTTTTACCATGCATAGAAGAGGACCATTGCTCACTAAATTAAATTAAATAATTTTTAATATATGATAAAATGTAATAGTAGACATAATGTATACACACTTTAATTGATCTTCCACAACAAAATTTGCATGCAATTGCATTATAACATCGGCCGCACCATCAAAATCGGTTTTAAGATTTTCCAATTTTTGTAAAATGGGTTTCAGTTCCTGGTCTCCCTTTGTCTGTTTATGTATAAAATGTATGATAACAATCAGATATTACTCGCAAATATTAGTTTAGTATTATATGTATTATCTTACCACTTTAGCCATACTTTGTACAGCGTCTGCATAATCTATTTCAGTCGATAATAACTTATCAAAATGTTTTGTTTTTCTAGAAATATACAGGTATTTTTAATAATTAACACTTGTTTTAAATATCAAGTTAATTACATACTTTACTAGTAAAGTAATTGTTGTAGTTAAAGTTTCAATAAACTGTCCTACAGCCTTTTTTATTAAGATGTCAATATTGGTAAATGTGTCAACGCGTCTTTTGCATTCATGGCCAACACTACAAGCAGCCTTTGTCATAAAAAAATAAATAAATATTGCATATTAATCATTATTAAAATTCAAAATCAATTGAAATTTATACAAATACATTTCTCTGTTCAATACGAGGGTTTTAAAAGGTTGTTGCTTGTATTTAAATGGAAAAGTATTCTCACCTTTGCTAGACTAGCATCATTTTCTACCGAAACGTTACTTGGAAACACTGGAAATTTGGGCAAATCCAATTGTTGTGGTAATTGCACATTGTTATCATCGTTACTGTATAAAAATATAGGATCTTCCGTAGTAGTTTTTGGAAAAGCATTGGCTAAAGAAAAATAATAGACAAATGCTAGTTTGTTAGATATGTACTTTAAACTGTATAAAGAATATTTCAAGGTTTTGGCAAGAGTTGGCCTATTTAACAATTATTCTTCGATAACATTTCGGAGTAAATTATATTTTTTCCGAAATTGTCTGTCTCATTTATGATACAAATATAAATAATGTGGATCCGTAGGATTTCTGTGGTCTTCGGAATGTTATAACCAATGTTGGATACCGTTACCAAAATAATCGAAAATACCGTTACCGTTACTTTGCACAAAATTCAACTCACCCGTTGTATGCAGATTTATTCTCTTTTCTAAATGCTCATTATTAAACAGCAATATCTGTTTCTCCAGCGGCACTTTTGTTTGCATTAATATTCGTTCACGAAAATGTTCAATTTGTTCTTCGGGTTCCAAAAAGATTTCAACCGAACTGGTGCGATTCGAAAAGAACACATGTATGACGTGTTTGCGTAAAATTACTGTAACTTCCTGAAAGAATCTATCGAATGACCAAGTCTTTTCACGATTTTCCTCTAAGAGACCCGCCAGCAGCGGTGTTACCAAAGTCTTGAGACCCTCGGACAAATGACAGTGAGGCGGCAAATCATTGGACCATTGAATGGGACCATTTTCGGCTGCCTGAGTGCCGGATATAACACCTGATGCCTTTTTGGTAGTAATTTGATGCATAGTTTCTCGATTCTTACGACCACCGTAGGGACGGAAGGGCAAATTTCCAGTAGCCACATGATACAGAGTCACTCCAATTGACCACAAATCCACATTGGCTGTAAACGAACGATTTATGGATTTTCGAAGAACAGCCCTTTCATATAAATCGGGATGCAGATATTCTTCGGTGCCATAGAGGGAAGCAAATGGCTGATTATCTTCTAGCTCGCGAGCCGCTCCAAAATCTGTCAATTTGTAGATAGTCTTGCCGTCTTCCGAAATAAACTTCATTATGTTACCCGGTTTTAAGTCACGGTGTACCAATTTGTTATCTCTCAAATGCTTCATGCCGGCACACAAATGTTCCAAAACCAATAAGAATTCATTCTCTGGCAGACCATAGGAATTTTCCGGATCGTCTAAAATATTAAACAAACTCCCACCAGTACATAATTCCATAACAATCACTTTACCCCGTCCCTCCTGGTCTTCTTCGATGGCCAAAAGTTTGACTATGTTTTCGTGATTTACTTTTTTCAAAGCTTCGAATTCACGCATTTGCACATCGGGGGGACGCATGTGACTGTAGGGGTTAAATGTTTTGACGGCCACCGATTCTCCGGTAATTTTGTTGACACCCTGTGTTATTGTTTACAAAGCAGTAACAAAAAAAGAACATGAAAACTGGAGTGAAAATGTTTCCAAATAAAACTTTTAGAAGGGGATTACCTGAAATACTGAGCCAGTAGCACCTTTGCCTAAAACACTGGTGGTACACCAAACATAATTGAGGGAACCCCGTAGAAAAGACATATCTTTTTTCTTTCTTTTTTATTTAACACCCAAATTTGATTAGGAAATATTTTTTTGTTGAGTGATTTTTCTTTTGTTTGTTACTTTCACTTCTTGGAAATGTTAGTTTTTCTCGTTTTTAGGTGGTAGTTTGTATTTATTTTTAATGCATTTTGTTCATGGTTCACTAAATAACAATTATTTTTGTAAGTTGTATTAATATTTACGAAATAAATCGAAAATTTACTAATAATTATTTTTTATCAATGGAATGACGCTTATTTAAACAAGAAAAAGAGAAAAACAACAAAAAAATACCAATGCATTCGTCAGCTGTTTGGTAAACACAAGAAAAGAATTGCCATATTAATGATATGTCTGGTTTAACCCACAAACATGATTGGTACATATCAGTTCATATATTGTTTGTAGTCCAGACAGTCTGCTATTTTAAATCAGATCACTAATGACTGAGTTGTACCTCGATTTTTCACAATTTTTTTTACGGATTTTTATATAAGTTGGTCATTCCGTTTGTAATTTCTACATTTTTCATTTGCGACACAAAGTATATATATTCTAGATCGTTATAGATAACGGAGTCAATTTAGCCATGTCCGTCTGTATTAGAGTATCCAAAACCGAAAACCGGTCAAACGGTTTTTTCATCTTTGTAAACTCGACCGGTTTCGGTTTTCTTTAATTTTTCCGTTTTTTTGAGAAACCGGTTTTTGTTAGATGGTTAACCGGTTTTAATTAAATATATTTTTTAAAGCTCATTTAAACATATTTTTGAAAAACTTTGATACCATTTATAAAAATATTGTTTTGTTTTATAGAAAATTGTAGCTGACAATATTTCGTAAAAGGTATAAAGTAATTGCATAAAAATAGAGCCTTAAGAATTCAAAAATGAATAAAAATTTAATATAAACCGGTTAACCGGTTTTTTTGAAGACAAAACCCGAAACCGGTTAGCCGTTTTCTTAAAAGACAAAAATCAAAACCGGTTTTTTCAAAAACACATTTTTTCGATTAAACCGGAAACCGGTTTTTTTAGTTTGCCGGATTTTTGGACACTATAGTCTGTATGTTGAAATCAACTTTCCGTAATCCCGAAATAACTTGCATACATGATTCATATATCAATATATCTCCCGGCTCGGTTACTTTTTAAAATCAAGATAATCGGCCCACAAATGGCTGAGATATAATGACCTCGATTTTTTACCTATATCTGGATTACTAAATCATTAATATCCCATAATAGATATTTCAAAGACCTTTGCAATGGCGTATATAAGGTCAAAGTAAGTCGATCATAAAATGGGTCAATCGTGAAAATTATTTTTTACCCCTAAATTTTATTCAAAAAATAAAAATTTTTTGTTATAATTATTTTTCTAAAATTAAAAAAAAATTAGATCAAAATTTTCGCTAAAAAATTAAATTTTTTTTTAAATTAATTTTTTTAAAAATTTAAAGTATAATTTGGTGAAGGTAAATATTCGGCATGGCCGAATATATATGTACCTCTTAATTGTTTTATTACAAATTAATGATATATCAGATTCGACACAGCTCTCCTCTATTCAAACTAGACTATGGTTATTTTATTTTTATTTAATACATTATTTTTGTTATGGAATTCAAATAAATACATATTACATCTTATTAACTTTTCAAGTTTCTATTTTTGAAGCTTTTTCAAAATACTCTACCATCAGTGGATACACTTCATCGTACTGTTCACTCTTACGGCGTCTCACACCATCTCTGTAACGCTGCAGAGCTCCCGATATCAATTCCAACTTTTCGCGCTCATTTGTATGACCTTCCAGCCATTCAATCAAACGTTCATTGGACCAATTGACAGTGGTGTGCGGTGATTGTAGCTCCGAACCAGCATGAGCAAATAATAACAGTAGTATTATGTATGAAGGTACTAAAGAATCTGAGCCCAGTGTTTGCTTAATCAATTGCGATGGATTCTGAATAATAAGGAATGACATGGCACGCAATAAACGTGCCGAATTGCCCAACTGATAAAGATTGGCACACAATGGCTTAAGGGTGTTTTCCATGTGCAAACAATCGTTTTTTAATCTTTGCCTGCCCGCTTGACTTAGAGGTCTCAGGATACTGATATTGTGTATAAAAAAGTCTATACATCTTTTGGCCACCTCTTGGCCACATTTCATCGTTATGCCCTTGTCATCGTAAGGTAAAATGTGATTTGTCCAGGATCTATTTATAAACTCTTGCAATTCTTTCATATACATCGAGGGTCCGGCCGTGGAAATTTTTTCTGAATTTAAGCCTGGCTCACGATGTATACTCAATATGATTATATTAATGGTGGACACAATGGAATCCATTATCTGTTGCAATATGGTGCTTATTAATAGATCAGCTTGTTCCAATGATTTAGCTATGTCCTCATGGGCCGTTGATTGGGATTTAGCAAACTGTTGTCCCAAATCTTGTAACATGCGTTTGGTAGAATCTTTAAAATAAAACAGTATATTGGCCAATAAAGTGTTTTGAATTTGCTGTGTATTGGGCAAATCAACCACTTGCACCGAATCCGGGCCCAGTTTTATTTGAGACTCAAGTTTTGTGCAAAACTCTTTGCTGCATGATATAAATACAGCCGCTATAGCATTACTAAGACGAGTATCTACTAAAGCCGCACTTAGCTCTGAAGAAGCAACTCTTATGAAATTGTCAACGGTTTCATTATTGGGCAAATCCACACCAGCCATACAGGCTTTCATATTGGCACCACATTTACTAACATAGCCAACTTCCAAAGGAGTAAACAAGTCGTCATCAAATAAGAATGCATTATTTACCTTTTGCTCCAGCCCCCTTACGGAACTAAGTAGTTTTGATAAACCTTCTTGCAATGTCTGTGTAATATGAGCTGGACATTCTTTAAAGGATTTCCTTAAAAGATCTTGAACAGCTTGCCAAAATCTTTGACTTATGGTTTGTTCGGCATTAGAAGCCGATGTGCCAAACTGTTGGACTTCTTCCAAAGCTTTTTTCAGCAATTGTATTTGAGTGCAACATTCATAAAGTTCATCATAGAGCAGCCAGTGCAACGACTTCCAGAATTTAGCTCTAAAGTTTTGCGTAGTTGTTAATTGTGGAGTTTTTCCCGGACCTCTATGACCAGCGGCTGGTTTTGGAGATGAAGTTATTGTTTTGTTGGCATCATTTTTATTCAATATGGAGATATCATTGCCTGCAAAACACTCCTTAAGCGATTGATCCAAGTCCGAAATAAAGGTTTTCACTAGATTATCTAATGAGTTTTCTAAAGTATTGAAATTTATAAAGATCTAAAAAAGACAAATTAAAATATCTAGGGAGTTTTGTTGTAAAATATGTATATTACTCACTTTTAAGGCATTACAAATCTGTTGCTCATTCCTTTCCTGCAATCCTGTTACCAACTGCATTTGCGTTAAATTGCGTATTTTTTGTCTGGAATTTATTACATACGTTCTGGCCGACTGTACAAATTCGATTTTCTTTAAATCCGGATCTTCAATCAGTTCATTCAATTCATAATGCAACTCGGCCTGCTTGAGGACATCTTTAGTGTTTCTCAACTTTGAGGTTAAAGTTATTAATGTTTTTGAGGATCTTAAGAGATGCGACAGTTCATGCAAACGAGATAAAACTTTTGATTGATTCTCAATTAATTGATACTGATGGTCAACTTGATGCTTAAGACGATAACTGGAATTACGTATACGTTGCACATCATCGGCCAAAGAGTTTAGAGCAACATCAAAACGTCCGGCATGCGTTGCCTGTTGCAGCAGGGCTCCATGTTTATCACGCACTTGCTGTTGCAATTCCTCATTAATGTTATTTAGGCGTTTGCTTAACTCCTGGATTTGGTCTCCGATGGTCAGATTCATAGCAGCTAATGAAGCGGTGATGTCCTCTTCATCGTCGATATCCTGTTTTTCCGCATCATTTGACAAATCGGTTTCATGCACCCTAAAATATTGAGAATTGGTTAAATATCACTAAACAATTTGAAAATATTAAATTGAATTTAAAAAATACATAATAAAGCTTACATTTTTTTCACAAATTTTCTATTTTTGTTGACGATTTATATTTTGATAGAATAGAAATAATAAAATGTTACCAGATTGGTAGCATGTTCCGGCTGACATCAGCCAATTTGGCTGACATCAGCCGCTCACTTGCTGATGCCTGTGTAATTCTTATGGGATTTTTTGGCTGATAGACCCCCCAATTTCAAATCGTAAAAACTTCATATAAAAAAAATGGTTTGGCTGACGTCAGCCGCTGATGTCAGCCGCGGTGTTGCCACTACAACAAATAAAAAACAAACAGCTGGGATTTGTTTTGGTTTTCCTTATACATCCACTTGAAATTGATAACACAAACTTTAGGTAAATAAACAAAAAATATTTTCCACTAAAAATCATAATTATAATAAAATTAGTCTAAAAGTAATATGACATTCCAGGAATTTAGATGTCTACGGGTAATTGATTGTAAACAGGGAGCCGTAAGAGCAGTGCGCTACAATGGTAAGTTTTAGGAAGCTTTGTTACCAAATTAAACAAATATTTAACATAACTGAAATCTTTTCCAGTCGATGGCACATATTGTTTAACCTGCGGCTCAGATAAAAAACTCAAATTATGGAATCACAAGACTGGTCTTCTTTTGAAAACGTATGGCGGTCATGCCGATGAGGTCACAGATGCAGCTGGCAGTTGTGAAAGCAGTAACATTGTTACTGCCAGCTTGGACAAGAGTATCATATATTGGGATGTTAGCACGGGAGCGCCGGTAAGACGTTTGCGTGGACATGCTGGTGGTGTTAAATGTGTGTGCTTTAATGAAGACTCCTCAATAGCGATATCGGGTGGTCGTGATAATGCCGTATTTTGTTGGGATATACGCACAAGACGTTTGGAGCCTGTACAAATGATGAGAGAAGCCAAAGATTGTATAACATCTGTGCTGTGTAACGAAAATAAAATTATCACCGCTTCACTGGATGGTTGTGTAAGATATTATGATATACGTGTGGGAGAATTAACTTGTGATAAGGTGGGAGTGCCCATCACCTATCTGACCATGACACGAGACGAACAATGTCTGTTGGCTGCTTGTCAGGATAGTGTAGTGCGTTTACTCGATTGTGATTCCGGCGGTCTATTGTCTGAATATAAAGGAAGCGAATCGGATGATTATCACATTGAATGCGGCATTATGTCTAATGATGCTCACATTTTATCGGGCAGCAGCAATGGCGATGCTATCGTTTGGGATTTGTTGGAGGGCAAAATATTACAAAATGTTGAAATTAGTAAGTGTTAAGAAGGCAAGTTTTTATTTGATAAATTTGATTAAACGGTTTAATTTTCTAGGTAAAACTGGTGGTGTAGTTCATTCTTTAGCTACGCATCCTAAATTGAATGAAATTTTATTCGCCCGAAGGCGAGATGTATATGTGTATTCAACAGAAGTAGAGGACGAAATAATGGATATATTATAATTAACAAATACAATTTTATTAATGTCTAGTATTTTTTACGTTATTGTAGAATATACATAAATAAAAAAGGTGTTCCTTAAACAGAAAATACGACTTTTAAGTCCTTTTTTGGCACATTTTTTTTGTTTTTATTGTTTTAACAATCTTATTTGATTTAAAGTCTCTATTTTCTCTAAAAAGGCTCTCTCAAATGCAATGGAACAACAATTTTGATATCAGTAGTCGAGATGAAAAGAAATTTCAAAATTATTCAAAATTTCCATAAAAAAATTACGTTTATAGGTTAAAATTAAATAAACTAATAATTAAAATAAGTTTCGCACAATTTTGACAAACAAAGTGGACGTTTCTATACTAAAAAATGGACAGTTGCATACCACAGTATTACAACAAGGAAAATCGAAAAACTTTTCTAATCAAACATTGTACAAATAAGAAAAATAAAAAAAATATTTTATTGGATTATAATTTATCATTCATATTAGAAAATGCAATTTTCTCACTAATTTTTATACCAATTGGTCAAGACAAACATAGATAAACTTCGAAGTTCAACCACTTACATATGACAATTACCGTTACCACTAAATAGAGTTACGGTTATTCTATAAATTTAAATTAAAAAATTACAAATATAATAAAATATCACCTTTGCAAACAAATTTTTAATTTCTGTAAGTTTTATTAATAATTTCCGTTATCATTAAAATATCGGTACAGAAATAATCCAAGTTGGCGTTACCGGGAGCTTTTAACCTTTTCGAATTGGTAGCCATCCTCCTTGATCTCTGTACATTTTGCAGGAATGTTTATTTTCCAGTGATTTTTCATAACATTTTGACGGGCTATGTTAAAAAAACGTGGTCAACATTGATTCAACCATCACTGTTGTTAACAGAAAGAAATTTACCGTTTGGAACGATGGGAGGGAGAGAAACACGACGAAAAAACATACAAAGAGAAATTTCAATTTCATTACGTTCTTGAGTTTCGTTTGACGCGGTTGTGGATGCGGATAAAAAGCAAAATTAATATTTGCTAAAGATAAAATAATCATTAAAAAAAGTTGAAAATATACACACATATGTATATAAAAATACAAATAAATGGGAATAATCATTGAATCAGAAAGAAAACATTAAAATTACAACAAAAACACAGTTCAATAAAAACAGCAAAATAATAATTACAACAAAAATTGCCGCTAAATTGTGTAAGAAAAAAAAAAACAGCTGAAAAAATATCTATTATATACATATTAAATCACAAAAGAAAGAGTAGAGAAGAAAAAAAACTTACATATACACAAGGCGAATAACCAGCTGTTAAATAAAATAAGAAAAAAATATTAAACGAGAAACAGCAGCTCAATTTTGGAAGAAGAAACCAAAACATAGAGCGAGTAACATACGTAAACAAGTGAGAGTGTATAAGTGAGCGTCACTTTTTCGAATAGTGTATTAGTGTGTGAGTAAACTATAAAAAGAAAACGGAAAAAACGTCATTTTGGATTTCGTTTGACGTTCTGTTTTCGCTTAATGAAAAAAATAATAGAATTCATATGAAAAAGTGAAAAATCAAAACAAAAAATATTACAAAATCTATAATACAACTTTATTAAAAAAAAGAATTAAAAAATCAATAGGCATGAATACATACAGAAAAGTATTGGCCTAAATGTTATTTTTAAACAAATGAGTGTGCATAAAGCAAATTATAACAAGAAATATATAAAAACACGTGGTTTTTTCATTAAAAACGTTTGAAAAATTAGATTCCAAGAAAAAGAATTAAACTAAAAAGCAAAGAAATATAATTTTAAACAAAAACAAAAAAACAATTTTAATAAAATGTCTTCAAACGTTCCTATTAAAACGGAGGAAGTGATTTTGGAAAATGTTGAATATCAAAGTACCGAAGAATTGGAAGAAGAGTTACAGTAAGTACAAAATAGTTTGAATATAATACGCAATTTATTGATTTTTACTTGTATGTAAGTAGAAAATAAACTATAAAATGAAATCTGTTTATTTGCCTACATGTGTACAGATGTTTGTTGTTGATATTATTGTTTATTTCTTTTATTTTTGTTGTTTTACAAATCCATATGTTTTCCCTATGATTACAATCACATTTGTATTATTTGTCATACGTTTTCATAAAAATCTGTTTGTTCACTTCTAAAACATATGGGCTACGTTTTTTTTTTTATTATTGTAAATAGTGGATAGTATAGCGAGGTGGAAAAAAAGTATGGCGCAAAAATATTGACGGCGAACACATTTTGTTTTTGTCGTTTTTGTTTCATTTCCTTAACATTCCTATTGAAATCGTCAAAAAAAAACACCCTTACACTGTTAGACCAAGAAATGAATACATTCGTTTTATTTTCTTTTCTTTTATATATTAAATTATAAAGTGTTTTATTATTTTTTAGATATTTTTGCTTTAAAACAATTAATTTTGTATTTCTGTTATGTCTCTATGTTTGTTGAAAAAATCAGCTGCTTTTTTCTTATCACTTTTTATTTCTCATTTTCTCTTTTTTTTTTTGCTTTTCAATGAAACCGTATGATTTCGTTTATTGTTATTGTATGTAGTTGTTGCTATTGTTATTGTGTGTGTTATTGTTTTTTTTTTTTTGGTTTAATATTTAGCTATTGAAACAGCTGTACCGGCAAATATCTAACAGCAAAACCAGTCGTCAGTTAGTCGGTTTGGCAACCAATCAGCTATTTTTTTCTTATATTTTCTACTATAAATTACTGCATTATAGGGATGTCAATCCCGAAATCCCGATCCCGAAAATCCCGGGATTTTTCGGGATCGGGATTTCCCGAATCCCGGGATTTGTGAAAAAGAATCCCGGGATTTTTCGGGATTAACAAATCCCGAAATATTATGAGATTTTTGATATTTTAGGAAGATTTTTGAAGCACCCAAAATACTTAGAAAGTTAAATTTCAGCATATTTATAATACTAATCTCTCTTCAAATCCAAACGCAGCCAGATTTTTTCATTTGAATCAGGGAGCAGCACGTCTCCCTTGCATTGACAGGCTTTTACACAATTTACACTTTTACGAAATTTATGTTCAAGTTATTTTCTGAAGGGGACTAGGGGCAAATGCAGCCCGATTACCGCAGTATTCTACAGTATAATTTCAGAGTACTTACAACTTATTTTGTGGAAAATTTTATAAGGATTGCCGCATAATCAAGATATTTATGACTGCTCAAACAGTACTCCGGGGGACAATTGTATGGAGCTAGCGGAAATCATGGACCATTTATTTTAATTTAATGCATTAGTTTTTGATTTGTTATATTTTTACTTAAATATATTAATGAAATTAATTGTTTTTATTGTTGAATTTGATGTTTTTGACGTTTAAGTAAAATCCCGAAGTCCCGAAAAATCCCGAAATCCCGAAAAATCCCGGGATCCCGAAAAATCCCGAGGTCCCGAAAAATCCCGGGATCCCGGGATTTACATTTCTAAAATCCCGAATCCCGGGATTTATAAAACCCAGTCCCGTTTGGCATCCCTACTGCATTATAACTACTCTAGTATTCATATCATAATCATGTGTTTTTTCTAGTATTATTTTCGTCATTCACTTCTTTTGTAGTTAAATTAAATAATTTTTTTACATTTATACCTATATTGTTATTTGCTAAGCGAAAATAGTTGGTCATATAAAATAAACTAAAATATGGTTAGATAGATATCCAGCTAGTGATTAAGTATAAGTATAAAAAATAATAAAAGATAGGTACACTTTATGCAAGGCTTAGATATTTCATAAACATATTCTAAGTATTTTTTAGTGAAAATGTATCTCTAGGTTTAGAAAGATCCTGTTGGATGGGTAGATTCATTTTATATCCAGAATTTCCGAGGAAATGACTGATAGATAATTCGCTTGAAATGGGCACCTGTTTATGGATCCAACATTAGTCGCTTGAATTAATAACGAATCGGTAAAAAGAAAACGGTACGCTAATTGGATTTTGTCTTAGCGGTAACGGTATTTTTGTAAATGTATTTTAATGATAACGTTAATTTCATCCTGAATTAAATTAAATATAAAATTATAAATAAGTTTTATTAGGTATAGTGAGGAAATAAATAAAAGTCCTAGGACCTTAAACTTTTGGTTAGGACATTTAATAGGTCAAAAAGCTTACCAAAAAGCTATCCAAAGACCCTAAAGTCATAGGTTATATTCAAAGACAGGACAGCTGGAGTCACTCTCTATGATTATGGAAATAAACTTTCCTGTTCGAAAGGGGTGCATTTTTCCCTGATGAATTCATAATGGACTCTGGTACAGGGGCCGGGATTTATGTGGTCGACAACGATATTAAATAGTCATATAGACTCTCTGACGAGTGCTGAGTCTTCACGATCTGGAAAGCCACAGAGTATAAAAGCAAACGTTGCAGAGGGGTCTGTAGGGGCACTTCAGGCTTTTAAATGTCATTTAATGCATTGTAGCTTAGTGGAAGGCTGCAGAAGAGCTCTAGAAGAGTTATTGGTACTCTACTCAATTATATTGTGTTGGGTACCAGGGTACTGTAACTGGTCAGACATGGTTCCGATCTAGACTATGGTACTAGGTACCCCCGATTTGTCACTACTACTGGCTAATATTTGAAAGATTATTTGACTCCACCAACCAATCCTGGAATTGTATGAAGGATTGTCAAATGTTCAAGGCCTTTTGGACAAACATTTGCCTTGGTCTCAGAATTCTAGTAGGAGTGATAACCGGTCACTGCTGAATTGGGGCCTTCATAGGTAAATGAGAATTAGCACACAGGATTTGTGTAGGGTATGTAGAAATAGCTTTGCTTCTTCTAGCATAACTCTCAATGAAAGTGAAAGTTCTTTAAAAAAAAACAAAGAATCTTTAACTTGTCGTTGAGAATTTTGAAATTTTATAAACTTTATTTCTTACTTGAAACAAACTAAAATTAATTTAAGCAAAAGTTTTTCTTTAATTTCACCTTAATTAAATATTTATTTACTACTTTTGACATAAATGAATTTAAAAGTTTTTTTTTTCAATTTGCATATTATATACTAAACAGTTTGCCTGTAAACAAAATATAAATAACTACATATGGTTTTTGCATTTCATCAGCAAGCAAAATAAAACCATATGTTTTTTTCCTTACGTTAAAGTTCCATTCTACTTGGTTGTATTTATTTAAATTATATTATTGTCCGTCTGTCAAACACACACAATTTGTTCGTTTTGTTTGTATATTTGTGTACTGAGTAAACTAGAGACCGGTTGACGCAAGTGACCTTTGCGTAGCAAATTAAGCTATTTTATTTCATATTCATTAGTGTATAATTTTATTTACTACATATACCCATACGCTATTGAAATTGAAATTCTTTTTTCTTCTTTGTGTGTTATTTTTTCTTTATTTAAAAAAAAAATTGTTTTTGTTATCAGCTAAATTTCATTTTACCATATGATGATTAGTTCTGTTACTGAGAATATTTGTGAAATTTGAAGGAAATGATAAACAGCTGATTTGTTCAGCTGGTTTGTTTGTAGCTATGGTTATGGTTATTATTAATTAGTTAATATAAATGAAAAATAATAATATGTAGAATACGAATATACATGTAAATAAAAATCGCAACATGGACTTTTTGTATCCGGCGATTTCCCTTTGTTTCAGTTATGACCTCATTGTTTTACCTTATTTTTTCCATATTGTCTTTGGAAAAAGTTAACATTCATAGAGCGTGATATAATTTTAATCATATTCACCCCTATCGCGATTCAATATTTCACATGAAATGTTCCCTTTTCCCATTTTTCGTTCATATAAACTTTGTTCACGTGAAAAAATTGCCCATGTTGATTACGAACAAAATCAACTACTGTGAATGAAAAGTTTAGGGGAATATCACGATAGCAATTTTCCCTTCTAGGGAAATGGATATTTCACGGGAACATAAATTTCACATGTTTTTCACTATAGGGGTGATTAAGTTTAACTGTATTCAAAATGTTTCAAACTTTTCCTTGCTGAATGTATTGCAGTTTCCAAAATAAGGAATTTTTAATAGAAAATGCATGTGTTTTTAAAATATCCAAGCATAATGGGGCATTGGTCTGTAGGCAAGTTGTTGGTAGTGTTCTAGTATGGAGGTTGCGGGTTCAATTCCCACCAGAGACTATACCATGACGCATGACTAATAATTATAGAAAATCTTGCATATAAAAGAAAAACTGAATAACTGTATTTTATTAAGAAAAATTAATGTATAACAGTATGCTCTATAAAAAATCCTGTTTAGTAAATTTTCTATTGATAATATTTTGCATAACGGTACATTATATAGAAATTCTTATTTATAGCAATATATTTTATAGAAAATCTTGTGAATAATAACAGTATTTTCTATTCAAAATCATATGTACATATAACAATATTTTCTATAGAAACTCTTGTCTTCAACATTATTTTCTATAAAAAATATTGTGTATAAAATCAAGTTTTATCACAAATTAGTTTGACGTTTTTTAGTCTTACAGGTGTTTTGTGACAGCAAATATCATCAAATAAAATAGAAAATCTACTGTGATTTACATATATAAAGATTAAGATGCTTATACCTGTAATAACCATTTCTTACATTCCCCATCTATGCTTTTTATAATGGCCTTCACTGTATGCATTTTCATACTCTTAGCAAATAACAGTTCAACCCAAATAGTGCTCTTTGAAAACAAAAACAACATCTACTAAAAATTGCCAGCTCCACAATTTATAAACAAAACACAAAAACAACAAACATACATAAAATATCTGCACACATACACAACACACAAAAATATACAAGTACATGTGAGCAAAACAAATAACAACAGCTGCTCGCTCGTTTTGTTTTGCAAAATAACGTACTCAGTTTCTCATTTTTTGCGATTTTTACTATTCGATTCCACTTGTTTCACTCAAATCCCATGTGTTATTGCGTTTTAAGAAATAAACAGAATACAATACAAAAACAAGAAGAAGAAGCAGAAAATCGGCAACAACCATTACTCGTAAATATGGTTGCGAACTTTGAAATACAAACGGTTGGGTTGTGTTGTTGTATTTGACTATTGGTATTTCCGTTTCCCCTTTATTATAGTGTTGTTAAATTCAAGAGAACAAAACATGCTGCCAACGTTGGCGTATTCTTCCAATGCAGATAGAGATATGTGCCACATTTAGTTATTTTTTTTTCTTCTTTACATAGAGAAGAGAGCAACCCAGCCATTTGTATCTTGGTAATTTGTGGATACAAACAGTGTAGAATTTGCAAAAATGTTTTTGAAAGACGGCAAATTTTAAACGTACGGGAATGAAGCGAAAATATATATTCACACATAAATGTTGTATGTGTGCATATAGAGCAGTGATGTTCAAAAATAAAAATGAAGATGTATTGGTGAGAGAGCTACCCAGCAAACATAATGTCAAACACTTAAAATAATAACAAAATGAAGAAAGTTTAGATTTAGAATTTTTGTCAAATAAAACCAATTTATTAAATGAATGTAATTTAAATTTTAAGGAAATGAAAAAATATACATTGTAAGTCCGAAATTCTCTTAAATTTTGTATTTATTTTTGACTTTGTTTTATTGTGTTCAATTGTAATTGAAACGCGTGTGTTTGCTATGCTTCAAACAAAAACAACCAACAACAATGCTTAATAAATTTCTGAAAAAAAATTGCGATAGTCCGCCACATGTGGTTTCTTCGCATTCTCAGCGATGAATGAACAAAAGTTTTTAAAAGAGCATAACAAATGTGTGTAAATTTTTCAAACAATTGTTGTATGGCGTGAACATGACTGATATAGAGAGAGCCAGCCTAGTCGTCATCAGCACCATTGTCTGTTTGTTGTATTTAACAATATTGAATGACAGCGACAGTGTAATGCACTTAAAGTGGAGCTTATTGTCTGGCGTACAGACTGACGACGACGACAAAGACTAGTAAAGGTTTTTTTTTCTTTTTGCCATTTTCATTTTTGTTATTTTTTTTTTTTAGCCGGTTGACTTGGTTGACTGGCTGTTTGCCTGGTGGCTGTACATTTAATTTCAAATTTTTTCAACATGCTGTTGTTTACAATCAGTTTGCAAGCTACAAAAAGCAAACAATATAAATTCATTCAATGAAAAATCTACCATTACATTTACCTTGCATTGAGTAAAAGCTTTTTGTGCTTAAGTATGAAAATGTGTTTTTATTTTGTATGAGAATATAAATTGAAATTTTATATCTGAATGCAGAATTTGTGGTAAAGGCGCGCAAAAATGTACTAAAATTTTCAGGTTATGAAAAGGAATGTGGCATAGCTTTTTCAAAATTCTTGCTAGGTAGGATTGGCAGATTAATTTTTGTATAACAACAGTATTTGCTATAAATAATTTTTTTGTAGTCAAAAAAATATTTTCTTTAGAAAATCTGGTGTATAACACTATTTTCTATAGAATAGTTTCTGTAACAGTATTTTCTCATTAGAAATTTTTGTCTGTATCAGTATAACATCAACTTCTATAGAAAATGTCCAGTATAACAGTTTTAAAAAAATATCGTGTGTAGCGGTACATTCTATAGAAAATCTTGAATATACCAGTATTTTTTGTAGTAAATCTTTTGTATAATACTATTTTCTTTAGACAATCTTGTTAATAAGAGCAAATATTATAGAAAATGGTATGTATAACAGATTTTTCTATAGAAAATTTTTTGTATAACAGTTTTTTCTTTAGAAAATTTTGTGTATAACAGTATTTTCTATAGAAAATTATTTGTATAACAGATTTTTGTATAGACAATGTTGTGTATAACATTTGTTTCTATAGTAAAGTTCCTGGACAACTGTTTTTTCTATAGAAAATAACAGTACTTTCTATAGAAAATTAGGTTTATAACGTATTTTATATAGACAATGTTGTGTATAACGAATGTTTCTATAGAACAATATTGCGTATAACAGTTGTTGCTATAGTAAAGTGTATAACTGTTTTTTCTATAGAACATTTTGTGTATAACAGTTTTTTCTATAAGAACCGTGTGTATAACATTTCTTTCTATAGAAAATTATGTTTATAACAGTATTTTATATAGACAATGTTGTGTATAACACATGTTTCTATAGAATAATGTGTATAACATTTTTTTTATAAAAAAAAATTGTGTATAACAGTCTTTTTCGATAAAAATTTTTGTGAGCATCAGTTTTTTCTAAAAAAAATGTGTTTATAACAGTCCTTTTTATAGAATATTTTGTGTATAACTGTTTTTTCTATATAAACTGTTGTGTATAATAGTTTTCTATATAGATTTTTTTTGAATATAACAGTTTATTCTATAAAAAATTGTGTTTATAACAGTTCTTTTTTTGAATAATTTCTCTATAACAGTTTTTTCAATTGTTAATGTTGTGTGTAATAGTTTTCTATGTAGAAAATTTGTTTGTTTCACAGTATTGTTGTGTATAACAGTATTGTTTTGTATAACAGTATTGCCTACAAAAAATTGTAATTGTATTATCTATAAAGAAGGAAGGGAAGGAATAAGAAATTTCCAATTTAGCCACCTATATATGGGCGATGTCTTTTCTTGCATTTTTTTATTTTGTTTATTATATTCTTTTACTATATTGTGGTAAAATCTGTTTATGTAGTTTTCTGATTTTAGTTTCTTAAATTCACTGGTCTTTTTATTATTGTCTTCTTTGTGATTTTTCCTCTATGCTTTATTCTTTGTGTTATTGATTGAATTTTGTTTTTATTGTGGGTTTTCTGATTTTTTAGTTTGAGGTAGGTTTAAAATCATTTGATTGCAAACATAATTTATTTGACTCTAATTTTATATTTCAATAAAAGAAGGAAATATGTTTCATCATGTTTTAACTTTTTTTAATAACTTAAAAAAGAAACTGTTTTTATGTAAAAAAAAACATATGTTTTAATGCAATTCTTTTTAAAAGCCTACTAATTAAATTAAATAAAATATGACTCAAAGAACATTACAACAGCTGAAATCATGCCTATATAATAAATCTCTCTCTTTGTTTCCTTAGTTATTGTTTTTGCTTGCATTACATCTACATGTGAAATTTATTACGCAAACTATTACATAATTGATACCCACAAAATTTTGTTGTTATTGTCGAGTATTTTAAATACTATTTTTACATGGCGCCAACTTATAGCGCATATGATGAGAAACACCCTCTCACTCCCCAATGAAATACATTTACGAAGCCGTTACATACGATTTCTGCTCTCCCTTTTGTCGTTTAGTACAGACACAGTCCTCCCCCCACCTTCATATTTACAGTTATCTCATGCAAAATACAAAAAAATAAAAATACTTGCCCACCACACTGCAATAAATATAAATCCATACAAGCTGTCATTGTGTGATGTGGTATTGAAACAGTTGTTATAAGAAGGGCTGTAAGAGGGGTTTAAATTGGCGCCCTCTCTAATCATATGTTTTTTTGCTGATGTTAGTTAAAAGAACAATGTGAAACAAATTAAAAAAAACAACAAAATCAAAACATTTTATTCAGCTGCTGTAAAACTAACAAAAGATGTAAAAAAATGCAATACAAATTAAACATTTATCAATATTTTTAATAACAAAATTGGGTTGCTATTGTATTTACATTTTTTAAATAATTGTTTTCCTTTCGAGTTTCTGCATCAGGTCCATAATCAGTTTGTTTCTAAATAGTTGACTTTAACAGTATATTAGCTATTTATTAAACTATTTTAATATCAAAGATATTTTATTGTTTTATTATTCTTCTTTTTAACATTGGCATTCAGCATACATTAATATCCCAGTCAGGGATGGAAAGTGGAATTTATGTTCGTTATTTAAATAATTTTAATATAACACTTATTTATTTCTGCCTGAGGATAGAAAAACTGTTGTAATATTTTTCTTAATTGTTTTTATAAACTTATTTATGATTATTTTTATTAACTAAAGACAAATTAAAATGAAAATCTTGTTATAACCTTCACCTTCGTGAGAAGGCTATATATAAGTTTGTCATTCTGTTTAATTTTCACAATATAATTTTCCGACCCTATAAAGTATATATATTCTGGATCCTTATAGATAGCGGTGTCGATTATGCCATGTCCGTCTGTCTGTCCGTCCGTCTGTCTGTTGAAATCAACTTTCTGAAGACCCCAGATATCTTCGGGATCCAAATCTTCAATATTTCTGTCAGACATGCTTTCGAGAAGTTTCCTATTTAAAATCAGCAAAATCGGTCCACAAATGGCTGAGATATGACAACCTCGATTTTTGACCTATTTTTTTTTACCTATATCTGGATTACTAAGCCATTAATATAGACAATATGGATATCTAATGATAGATATTTCAAAGTTGGACCTACAATGGGTCAAAATAGGAAGAAATATTTTTTTAACCCGAATTTTTTTTCACCAAAAAAAAAAAATTAAAAATTTTTTTTTTTAAATTTAAAAAAAAAAAATTTTAAAATAACAATTCGTAAAAAAATTTTGTTTACCTAAAAATATTTAAAATTTGTATTTTGAAGTAAAATTTGGTGAAGGGTATATAAGATTCGGCACAGCCGAATATAACTCTTCTTTTTCTATTTAAATTACAATATTGTAAGTATTAAACCACATATTATTAACAAGTAAGAGTGCTATATTCGGCTATGCCGAATCTTATATACCCTTCACCTTTGTTGTGGATGCATTATTATTTTTTATAATTAGTATATATGTATGTACATTGCCCACTTTCAGCGTACAGCATCCTAAATTTATCAAGAACACAAAAAACAACAACAACGCCAAACGAAACAAAACACCAAAAGAAAAAACAAAAACAAAATACGCAAGGCAATGAAACCAACACACATCCAAACATACGTTTAATTGTATAAAAAACAACAACAACGCCAAAAGAAACAAAATACGCAAAGCATGCACATTCAAACATACGATTTGTTGATTTTTTGTGAAAAAAACAAACACACAACCAAACAAAAGTTTAGTTGTATAAAAAACAACAACAACGCCAAAAGAAACAAAACACAAAAAAAACAAAATACGCAAAGCATGCACATTCAAACATACGATTTGTTGTTTTTTTGTCAAAAAAACCAACACACAACCAAACTAAACTTTAGTTGTATAAAAAACAACAACAACGCCAAAAGAAACAAAACACAAAAAAAAAACAAAATACACAAAGCTTGCACATCCAAGCATACGTTTTGTTGTTTTTTTGTCAAAGCATGCAATACATTGTGTTTTTTGATGAAATTTTCAGAGGTTGTCTCGGATTTTTGCTCATATCTCCGTTATTTATGGACGGATTTTGCTGATTTTAAATAGCAAAATTCTCGAAAGTATGTCTGACAGAATTGTTGAAGATTTGGATCCCGGAGATATCTGGGGCCTTCAAAAAATTGATTTCAACAGACAGACAGACAGACGGACAGACAGACAGACAGACAGACAGACAGACAGACAGACGGACATGGCTTAATCGACTCCGCTATCTATAAGGATCCAGAATATATATACTTTATAGGGTCGGAAATGAAAAATGTAGAAATTACAAACGGAATGACAAACTTATATATACCCTTCTCACGAAGCTGAAGGGTATACAAATATTGTAATATATGAATGCAAAACTATTGTATTAAAAAATCAATCGGTATACAACTGGTACAGTAGGTTTTAAAATGAAGAAATGCAGAAGAAATTACAATATAATGGAAGCTTGTTTAAATATTCAATTAATACGTCACAATAGAAAACAAGTAAGTCGGTCAAACCCGACCATATAATACCCTACACTGAGTAAATGAGCAAAACTGTTTTTTTTTTTAAATATTAATAATGAAATTTAGGCCCGTGGTTTATTTCTAAATACATCACTGCGCTGCATTTGATACGCATCTGTGATTAGTGTGCGAGGCTGATGCAAATCAACTTATGATGCGTAGACAAAGCATCAGCCATTTTTGTGATGCGTGTTTGATGGTTTTTTGCTATGTGCTCCTTTTTTCAGTTTTTTAGCTTTTATTTTATCCCACGCTTCGGATTATTCTAATGAATCCATTTTTTATCGCAAGTAATGATTCGGTGAAAAAATGATTTTCTTTTATAGCATTCAAGCTTTTTATTGGACATGCAAAATCGTATATCAAGGTCTCTCGGCTTCAATTCGTACGGTACCCAATGTCCGCCCTTTTGGATTAGTCCTGATGCTTGCAAACGTTTTGAAATTTGCTGTTTGAGTAGCTTTTAATGATTTTGCAAGCTCTTGTTGTGTTTGATAACAATCCTCATGGAGTAATGCCTCCAATTTATGGTCTTCATTCTTTTTTGGCTGGCCTGGCCACTTTTGTCTTCTGAACCGAGCAAATCATCTCTCGCACTATCATAAATTCGATGACTTTATAACAATTTATTAATATTTACTACAAGATTTGCTTTCATATTATTGTCATCGATAGCATTATCGGTTGCCTTACTATTTGCAACTGTGACATAAACAATGTACAATGACATGTAATGTGTGTGATGATGTTATAGAGAGCTCGCTCACATATGTTTGTAACACACTCAACCAGTAGGTGAAGGTTGCAAAAGACAATTTGTTGGGTTATTTTTTGTTTTTGTAATTTTTCAATGGTGTGATGTCGTTTGGCATTAAGGATGATATAATATGTACAAAAAAAAAATAGATCTCAGTGTATATTGAGTGGAAAATGTTTAAAAATTCTATAGGTTTGTATCCTTTTTTTGTTTAATGAATATCTAGATTATTAGGTCATAGTTGACGTCATCAACATTGATTTTTCCCGGGGTTTCTTGACCCATTTAGAGTCTGACGTTTGCCCGGTGTAAATTGCATGTACATAGTTATTTTGCATGCATTCATAGGTATGGATGTATAAGTTTAACATTTTTCTTTGTGGAATATTCTATGTACAATATACGTATATAAGGATAATATTTTTAGAAAATTAAAAAGAAGTTTGGCGAAATAGGTATATAATTTGAAAATCTTTGATTGCCAAATCGGGACTGTACGATTAAGTGTAGAAACACAAGCTTAAGGGTTTGAATGGATCTGAATGAATCAATGAAAAGTAATGAAGTTATATATATGAAGTTATTTCCTCTTCTTCCTTGACATTCACCAAGAAATGTTAACAATACGGTGTTCGTCAAATATAAGAAAAGCATGGCAACTCTAACAGTTAGAGGGAGAGTGTCAAAGTAGGACAGTTTTGCTTGACTTTTTTTTTTTTTTGGAAAGAAGCACAACGATTGCTCGCCAAAGCTTATGGTGAATGTATTCCATCGGTTTCAACGTAAGATAGATGGTTTGTGCGGTTTAGAAGTGGTGATTTTTACATGTAAGACAAAGATCGCCCAGTCCAGCAAAATATGTTTGAAGACCAAGAATTGGAGGCATTACTCCATTAAGATTGTTGTCAAACTCAACAAGAGCTTGCAAAATCATTGGGAGCTAATCAATCAGCAATTTGAAAACAGCAGGATTCATCAAAACAGGGAAATTTTGTACCATATGAATTGAAGCCGAAAGACCTTGAAAGACGATGCTTGAACGATTTAAAAGAAAATATTTTTTGCACCGAATCATTACTTGCGATCCATTACGATAACCCGAAGCGTAAGATATCGTGCGTGAAGCCCGATCAACCAACGCCAAAAATCCATGGCACTAATGTAATTCTCTGTATTTGGTGGGATCAAAAGGGTCCTATCTATTATGGCCGGTAGCGAAAGCAACTGATTACTTTGAAGCGAGCATTGGCCGAAAAGCGTCAACGCTCGGCCACATGTTGCAATACCTGTTAAAAACTATTTAGAAACAAGTGGTTGGAAAGTTTTGCCTCATCCGCCATAGAGTCCAGAACCAGAGCATCCAAAATTCGATTGATTCGTTCTTGGCCTCAAATTTTTGAAATAATTTATTCGTTCTTTTGGATTTAGTCATTAAGGTTTAAATGCTCATATTTAAAATCGCCATTGAAAAATAATTTAATTTTTCTAAGGAAGTACTCTCCTATAAGAACGGCATAGCGTGCAGTATACAGAATTTAAATTAGGAAAAATAACAACAATTTTATGGAAAATATCAACAAGCATACCACAGCCAATGCTGCAAACATAAGAAAATCATACTCGTTCTTTTTACACTGTATGGAAGTAAATACTAAAGACAACAACAATAAACAGCACACATAAAGACCAAAGACAAACTGAAATAAAAAAAAAAATAAAATTTGTGCTAGAATGCAATGGAATTTTCATTGGAATGGAATGCAGTTTCATTCACCTTTTAATATGTTGCACACACACACATTCACTCACTTTCCTCACAGTACAATACAGTTGTTGTTGCTTGCATATGTATAAATTGTTATTATATGTCAGCTGCTTTATGTTGTTGTAAAGCTGATTGACTGGTTGGTTGGTTGTTTGGTTTCACTGGCAGGCAGGCTAGTGTTTCAGACGCTTTTGTTTATTGTTAATGGTGACGGTGTGTGCATGAAGCCGCCGAAGTTATACCCATATGGATGATGGTGATGATGATGATGGTTATGGTTTTGATGCTGTGTTCTCTCTTTGTTTATGTATGTTGCGGTGGATTTTTTTTGTGTGTGGGTTAAACAACAAACGCAAAATTAAGGCGAAATAGCAAAAATAATTGTACATGAAATCAATTCGCCATAAAATGTTACAACGACGAATTAAATGTACATACGTTTAAAATGAGAAATATAAACAAGAAGTGTACACCGAGGAAACGTAGAAAATAAACATGTTTGTAAACCTCGAAATTCTATACAAATCCCAAAGTACTATATTATTGCCACATTAGAATGTTTAGTACTGTTGCCAGATTTGTTTGACATTTTGGGTGTCCTAACGATCCTAAATCTTCAATATCAATCGAGGTTGTTTAATGATCCTAAATATTCATCGCGGTTGTTTAAACCGAAAACTTCAATATCAATCTGATCCCAAATTTTTGATATCAATCGTAGTTGCTTAAGATCCTAAGTTATCAATACCAATCTTTGATGTTTAAAGATTTTAAATTTTCTATATCAATCGTGGTTGTTTAACCATCCTAAATGTTCAATATAAATCATTGATGTTTAAAGGCCATAATTCTTCAACATCAATCGTCAATATTTAAAGGTCCTAAATCTTCAATGTCAATCGTGGTTGTTTAAAGATCCTAAATCTGCAATATCAATCGTCGATATTTAAAGATCCTAAATCTTCAATTTCAATCGTCGATATTTAAAGGTTTTTAATCTTCAATATTAATCGTCCATGTTTAATGGTCCTAAATCTTCAATATCAATCGTCGATATTTAAAGATCCTAAATCTTCAATATCAATCGTCGATATTTAAAGTTCCTAAATCTTCCGTATCATTCGTGGTTGTTTAAAGATCCCAAATCTTCAATATCAATCGTCGATATTTAAAGGTCCTAAATCTTCAATATCAATCGTCGATATTTAATGGTCCTAAATCTTCCGTATCATTCGTGATTGTTTAAAGATCCCAAATCTTCAATATCATTTGTGGTTGTTTAAATATCCCTAATCTTCAATATCATTCTTGGTTGTTTAAAGATCCTAAATCTTCAATAAAATTCGTGGTTGTTTAAAGATCCTAAATCTTCAATATCAACTGTCAATGTTTAACCATCCTAAATGTTCAAAATCATTCGTTTTTGTTTAAAGATCCTAAATCTTCAATATCAATCGACCATGTTTAATGGTCCTAAATCTTCAATATCAATCGTCGATATTTTAAGATCCTAAATCTTCAATATCAATCGTCGATATTTAAAGGTCCTAAATCTTCCGTATCATTCGTGGTTGTTTAAAGATCCCAAATCTTCAATAGCAATCGTCGATATTTAAAGGTCCTAAATCTTCAATATCAACCGTCGATGTTTAACCATCCTAAATCTTCAATATCATTCGTTTTTGTTTAAAGATCCTAAATCTTCAATATCAATCGTCGATATTTAAAGATCCTAAATCTTCAATATCAATCGTTGATGGTTAAAGTTCCTAAATCTCCAATATCATTCGTGGTTTTTTAAAGATCCAAAATCTTCAATAACAATCATGGTTGTTAAATATCCTAAGTCTTCAATATCAATCGTCAATATTTAAATGTTCTAAATCTTCAATATCAATCGTCGATGTTTAATGATCATAAATCTTTACTATCATTTTTGGTTCTTTAAAGATCCCAAATCTTCAATAACAATCATGGTTGTTTAAAGATCCTAAGTCTTCAATATCATTCTTGGTTGCTTATAGATCCTAAATCTTCAATATCAATCGTCGATGTTTAAAGATTTTAAATCTTTAATATCATTCTTGGTTCTTTAAAGATCCCAAATCTTCAATAACAATCATGGTTGTTTAAAGATACTAATTCTTCAATATCAATCGTCAATGTTTAAAGGTCCTTAATTTTCAATATCAATCCTCATGTTTAAAGGTCTTAAATCTTCAATATCATTCGTGGTTGTTTAAAGATCCTAAATCTTCAATATCATTTGTGGTTGCTTAAATATCCTAAAACTTCAATAGGTTGTTTAAACATCTTGAATCTTTAATATATATGTTAGCTCTTTCTTTCCCAATGATATTTATTGAGCATTTGATATTTTCCTGGCATTATGTGTATATATTTACACTGAATAACTTGTGTAATTTGTACATCTTTATTAAACATTTTGCGTTTTTCTTGGCATATTTATATCATATGGCAGCTTTGTTTAGTAATAACAACAAACAGAAAAAACAGAAAAAACATAAACAAACGACCTTTCCGCATAAACTTAGAAAGATCTAAAAATAAACATTGTAAATTGAGAAGGAAACACCATGAGAGCGAATTATTTGCGACACAGAGATAGAGAGAGAAGGAAAAAACTAAAAATGTATATAAGTTTAGCTTTTTCTTCTTCTTTACAATGAGATTTCTTTTCATTTCTTCTTTATTTCAAATGTATCTGCAACAAATGCTTTTTTTTCTCTGTTTGTTTGTTTTTATGCATGATCATCTCAGCATCATGATCTTAAAACCACCGTGTAAAAAACAAATAAAACGTATAGAAAAAAATGTGGTTTTACACCGTCGAGCAGTTCACACGAATCGAATAATGGTTGTTTGTTAAAAAGGAATGTAGTTTTGCAACTTTTTTTCAAACATGCAGACACACCGCAGATAATCACTGTAATAAATTGCAATATAACAAATTTACATTGTAAATTGATTTGTATGGGGTTATTAAAATGAAATTTTACCTATTTGTATTAAATAAGTTTAAACAGTTTTTTTATATATTAAATAAAATTAGTTTGGCATATCCTTTAAGCTACAATTTGGAATGTATGAAAATTACATAAGAAATGTGGTATTTATAGAATGTTTTTATAATAGCTCTGTTCCAGTAACAGACAGGCTACAAAATTTGGTCAAAAATTAATAAAATCATTGAGAAAACATCATATTTTTATTGAAATAGAGGTTGTGTAAAGATCCTAAAACTTCAATATCATTCGTGATAGTTTAAAGATCCTGAAGCTTCAAGAACAATCGTGGTTGTTTAAAGATTATAAATCTTCAATATCATTCGTGGTTGTTTTCAGATCCTAAATCTTCAATATCATTATTGGTTGCTTAAAGATTCTAAGTCTACAATATCATTCGTGGTTGCTTAAAGATCCTCAATCTTCAATATCGTGGTTGTTTAAAGATCCTAAATATTCAATATCATTCGTGGTTGTTTGACGATCCTCAATCTTCAATATCATTCGTGTTTGTTTAAAGATCCTAAATCTTCAACATCATTCGTGGTTGTTTAAAGATCCTCAATCTTCAATATCATTCGTGGTTGCTTTAAGATCCTAAATCTTTAATGACTTCTTTTATTTCCGATATTGGAGTTAATTACACTACATGATCAATGTAGTGTAATTCAAGCTGAGATTCCAGCGATCAAAAGGGCGGTACACTGGATGAAGTACTATAGGCTATTTGGTGTGAATATCCGAATCTGTACCGACAGTAAGCCTGCTATCAAATCCCTATCTGGCGTCTACTCGACATCCAGATTAGTTTGAATGCCGGGTATCTCATAATGAGATGGCGGGACATTCTAACCTGGAGTTATTCTGGGTGCCTGGTCACTCTGGTGTACTTGGCAATGCTATTGCGGATGAACTGGCCAAAAGAGGCTCACGTCTACAAATTGACGAGATCGATAACTTGGTCGGTTCACCGCTGTCTTGCTGTAAGTCAATCATACAGCGTAAATTATTTGAGTCTGCTCAACTCAGATGGTCTAACTTGACAAACTGCACGATATCGAGACTCACCTGGCCCGTTTATGACCATCATAGGTCAATGTCCCTCACGGGGCTACCTCGGGCTAGGCTACGAGCTCTGATGTCAGTGCTCACGGGGCATTGCTTGATAGGTGAGCATGCTAGGAGAATGAATACTCCATATAATGACTTCTGTAGAAGTTGCCATGATGAAGACGAGAATGAGACGATTGAACATCTCCTCTGTCTTTGCCATGCCTTAGCAGGGGTGCGGACTGCGACAATAGGTAGTCCATTTTTGCACGGCCTAGCGGATCTATCTACTCTGGATGTCAGGAGGATGGATTCGTTCATTCGTGCGTCAGGTTGGTTCGGCATTGAACCCAGTTCTGACATGTGAAGGGTCTCTTGAGGTCCTGAGCATGATCTTTAGGGTAACACAAAGGGACCAATTTCATGGACCCAAGTGAGCTGGTTGATAACTAGCTGCCTTTATAACCTAACCTAACCTCCAAAATTTATTGATATACATATTTGTAGACAAAGATATAATGTTCTCGTATAATGTTTGACCATGCCCACACATTTCCATTTAAGAATATTTCATAAAACAATCCATATTTTATTTAGTTAATTTTGTCTTTACAAAATTCACTACAACTTTACTTCTTTCTTACAGATTACAACTAGATGACTCTGGAGGAGAATCCTATATAATACCGGGCGAAGGTTCATACGAAGAAACACATCAGTCGATTAAATCGCGTCAACGTCTTGACTCAATGTCATCAACAGGAGGTTGTGGTGGTGGCACAAAATTGGCCTGCGGTACACTGCCACCCCCACCGCCCGTCAACAAGGCCACCCTTGAAAATGAGAAACGTATGCGGCGTGAAATAGCCAACAGCAACGAGAGGAGACGCATGCAAAGTATTAATGCCGGTTTTCAAAATTTACGTTTATTACTACCACGTCATGAAGGGGAGAAATTGAGTAAGGTAAGTGTTTAAAAACGGATAACAACAAAATTAAAATCAAGGCAACAATATCAATTAACTACTTTTACAAAATTTAAGCAACAAATGAAGTCACATTTTTTAGGTCGACTATTTCTTTGAAAGGGGTAAACATTTCAATGGTTAAATATAAATTAAACATTGTTGTTGTTAACAATGACCCATTAAACTAGACTTAACATCAAGCACAAATTTTATTTCTAAACATATTAAAGTATTTGTGAATTAAATTCCGCAGTACAAAGAATTCATAATAATACCTCAAGCTACAACTGCTGCTACTATGATTTGTATTCTACGTCACGCATTCATAATACTTGGATTTTATTCAAGATTTTTGCCAACATGTATGTAAATATTTTAAATATTATTTTCTCATCCATTTTTTGCTACAATCTTCGTCAATAATACAAACACATTGAAGGACACAAACATAAAAATTTTAAACAAAATATGAGACACTGTTCCTACTATGTGTAAGCGTTTGTTTTGGTTTCATACTTCAATATTTAATGTTTTAAAAAAAAAATATTGCAACTACTTGAAGAAAAATAACTAAAAAAAACTGACCTAACCGCCTTTTATCAGTTTGTGCAGCAGACGATTTCAAGTTTCTTCTCAAGAGTTTGTTGATATTTTTATAAACTGCGGTTGTGTGAACGTTTTTATTAAACTTCAAATCGTTCCATTTCTGTAGTATATAATGTTGTCGTAGGTTATCCCAAGTTTTTGACTCATATTAATGTGCAAAAATTATGTCTGAAGGTTTTTTAATTATTATTCAGTCTGCTTTTATTTATATATATTTTTTAATTTAGTTGATATACATCAAATATATTCATTGCACATCTTGGTTTTAATTTTATTTAATGTAATACCGCCCAAAACTTCTTTGAGTATATTATATTGCCTGTCAATATCGTTAAGTATTAAAATTGTGTTCAAAAGAAAACCTTGATTTGTATAAGATTGTTAAAGTTAAGTTATTTTAAAATAAACAAGAAAATGTATTGTTATTACACAGACACTAAATTATAGATATTGAGATGAAGGACCGTTAAACTGATGAATAACCGTAATAATAAATCTTGAAGAGATGATTTAATTGCATTAATAAGGACTATATGGAGTTATTTAAGGTCAAAGGTTAAAAACAAAGGAATCTCAAAGTTACTCTTCTACATTTCAACGCTACTCTTCCCTCTTTAGAGGAAAATTCAAGACCATTCATGCGTTCGCATTCTCTTGCATGAGTTGGAAACAGTTTTGGAACCAATCTATCCACTTTGAAGAAAGGATACAGCTAAAATGTGCATTTTAATAGATTTACACTAGTGTGCTACGACCAATTCTAACGTATGTCCGATTTTTAAACCTATTTAGAAAGTACAGAAATACTCGTAATATATGAATTAGAGGTTCTTTCATTAGTTCCAGTCTGTGAAATATAAAAGCCATCCTCACACCCACCATCGACTTCGAACCATCAGTAAAGATATGAAATGGATTGCTCTGGATGTATTGTGTCCATCTAGTTCTTTCAACCATTTGAAGTCCCTGTCGAAGAAAGGTCTGGGAGTGGAATAGACAATGTTGTCCTCAATATGGTCGCTTGAGTAAATATTGAGAGTAACGCTCTTGGGAAATAGGACCTTAGATGGTGTAGTGCAATGGCCCCTGTGACCATCAGTGCCGAGGTACATGAATTTTGTCAATGCATCTACGGTGTTTGGATTTGCCTAGCGCCATGCACAAGAACTCCATACATTTGTACGGGTTTAAGTACCACATCAAAGAGCTATTTTGATTTACACCAAATTCACTCCTGGTTCTTCAAGCAGAGCATCTGAAATACCGATTTCATTCAATGCGATCATTTCCACGCCACGACATCATTCTTTTGATTCATAGAGTCGAGTTCCACGAGTGATAAAACACCATCTTGTGGAGTACTAATGTTTTCAATATTCTAACGAGCAAGGCATGCCATAATTATTGAAGTACGTTGGAAATATTGGGTATTTTATTAACCTTTCCTATATTTAAATTTAAATAAAACAAAGTATCATTGACATTTTTTATTCTTTTGAATGGTTTGTGGCTTATTCGCATTGACGTGCGCGACTTAAGAAAAAGTCTAACGGTGTTAAATCGCACGATATCAAGTGGAAGTGCACGTGTTTGTGAACGCCGTAACTGTCCATAGTGATTTTGCAAAACAAACTGAATAAATGACAACCAATTCAACAGATGTAGCTTCAACAGTATGGCCGCTATCAATTGTCAAAGTTCGGAAGTCCCGGAAGGGAAACAATGGGATGAAGTAGCAAGAGTATGAAATGACCAAGAAATCGATTTATATAAAAATGGTTCAAAAGTAGATGCACGAGCGGGAACGAGTTTTTAATAACTAAGCTCGAAACATAGGTAAATAATTTCGTTTACCAGATCACAATTCTGTTCTTCAGTCTGAGATAAAGGCGATTACGGAGGTTATTAAATGGTTGAAGAGGATTGATAACAACTCCAAGTCGTATATTTACGGATAGTCAAGCTTAGAACGTTAGAGATAAATTCTTATTCAAATTGCGAATATCTTGAGATAACATGGGTCTCAGGCCATTACATCATCATAGGGAACGAAAAGGCGGACTGCATTAATGACATCACCCTGGAAAATGGAAAAGCATGGGCAATAAATGAACAAGTCGGCTAAACGACCGACATTCTTGGAGATACCCAAACCAAGAGAATACAAAGGAGATTGTAAATCCTAGTCTATTAGTAGTAGTAAGATTCTAGTTAATGTGTCAACTGGACATACATACATTGCTGAAGTATTATCTGGCTCATATGGCTATGATATGTACCAATCGCTGGAACATTACTTGGAAAATCTTAGGAATTCAAATTGGAAATCACCGAGAAATTATATCCAGGGAACCTAGCCGTCTTTTATTTGATATAGGTTTATGGATATGTAGAATAACATTTTCCTAGGAGTTCACACCCTCAACCTCTCAACATAACCTTTGATGCGGAAATAAAAAGTCGTGAGGACTGTCGGAGAATAATCCATTATTTACATTCTCTAAGTGGCTAATCTATCACTAGTTTGAGTCGATCTATTTCAACTCTTAATCCGCTTCTTCGGGAGTATAATTTTTACTCAAACCTAAACACGAAGCCTTCCTAGAGCCTCATATCAAGGCTATCGTTAAAGAGTATTTGATTTTAGTTATAAGATTTGAAAGTTTATCTGAGGAAAGAAAATAAAGTGAAAAAATAACAAGTAAGAGAGCTATATTAGGCTGTGCCGAATCTTATATACCCTTCATTAAATTATACTTCAAAATTTTAAATATTTTTAGGTAAACAAAATTTAATTTTTTTCCAGATGTTTTTTGAATTTTTTGGAAAAAAAAAATTTTCGATTGTTATTTAAAATTGTTTTTTTTTTTAAATTTAAAATTTTTTTTTTTTAAATTTTAAAAAATTTTTTTTTTAAATTTTAAAATTTTTTTTTTTTTTAAATTTTTTTTTTAAAAAAAAAAAAAATCGGGTTCAAAATTTTTTTCCCGATCTTATATACGTCGTTGCAAATGTCTTTGAAATATCTATCATTAGATATCCATATTGTCTATATTAATGTCTTAGTAATCCAGATATAGGTAAAAAATAGGTCAAAAATCGAGGTTGTCTTGGTTTTTTCCTCATATCTCAGCCATTTGTGGACCGATTTTGCTGATTTTAAATAGCAAAATTCTCGAAAGCATGTCTGACAGAATTATTGAAGATTTGGATCCCGAAGATATCTGGGGTCTTCAGAAAACTGATTTCAACAGACAGACAGACGGACATGGCTTAATCGACTCCGCTATCTATAAGGATCCAGAATATATATACTTTATAGGGTCGGAAATGAAAAATGTAGAAATTACAAACGGAATGACAAACTTATATATACCCTTCTCACGAAGGTGAAGGGTATAAAAATAACAAGTAAGAGAGCTATATTAGGCTGTGCCGAATCTTATATACCCTTCATTAAATTATACTTCAAAATAAAAGTTTTAAATATTTTCAGGTAAAATTTTTTTTGAATTGTTTTTTTAAATTTTAAGTTTTTTTTTTAATTTAAAATTTTTTTTTTTAAATTTTAATTTTTTATTTTTGTTTTTTCAATTTTTTTTAATATCTAGCGAAAAAAACTTTTGGTGAAAAAAAAAATTGGGTTAAAGGGCAATGAATCACTAGCGTAATCACATATAGTTCACCTTCTATTTCGTGAAGTAAGAAAGCTGAATTGAGTGATCTTGTTAATGATATATAAAAATAATAAAGTCGAATTTCTAAACTCTAGATTGTAACAATGGAATATTTGAAAATCTGTAATCATAAAAAGAACTTCCACAAGGATATTCCTAACATGGAAAAAACCATATCAGGACACGTGAAAATTTAACATTATTTGTATTGAGGACCGCTTCAAAATTTGAAAATGTAAGACAGCTGCACTCTTTCGCAGTTGTCTATTTATTACGACCTAATACCATTCAATAGAGTTAGTGCTGGTTTACACACGTGAAGTTAATTTGAGCAAGTCTTGAGTTTATAGAAGAGAGAAGAGAGGAGATTGGAAGATTTTCCTCTTTCTCTATCTCTCTCATATAAACTTAAGACTTGATCAAATAAACTTGACGTGTGTGAACCAGCACTAACTCTATTGAATGCGTAGAAGAGGAGATTTGATCAAACATTTACATACCAAACGAAGATATTTAACGATTTAATTTTAAATTTGTGAATTGTACCCGTATAACGAAAAGTTCAGGACCCTATAACGATGTTTGCCTTAACTGATAACATATTTCTAACTACCTAAATTGACGGCTTCTAATGCATATAAACATCTGATGTGTTGCCTTTTAACATGTAGTAACAATTAAAACAGTTGTAGTATTTGAACTGAACATTTTTATTTGTATCCTTCTTCTGCAAGTTCAAATTATTTATGCAGCTCAAAAAATATTTAATAAAAAAGCAGGTTACTACTACAAAAAAAATAAAAATCAGGTCGTTTTTATATTTTACACACTGACAACACACAAAAACAAATGTAAATATTCATGGTCTCTTTCTAAACAATTAAGGATATTATTGCTGCTACTACTACTACAACTATTACTCTACAACTACTACTACTACAAACAGCACCACAACTCATCTAAAATAATTTGCTGACGATGCCGCACCCATATGATGATGTTGTTGACTTGACGTTGCCGTTGCCAAAGTGTGTAAAGTGCATTTTGAACAGGATACAATTATAACTACCCGATGTACATACATATATAGTATACAATTTGTGCTTTACTATATTTTAAATATTCTAACCCATACCACCTACTCGACCCAAATATAACTAAATAGTTTTTCAGAAAGATTTCCTTTTGCCTGCTACTGTTAGCTTATATACTATATGTTGTTGTTCACATCACATACATTTTGAAGGAAATATACAATAACGGGTTAATGACCTTTTTCTTCATTAATGCAAATCAAAAAAAAAACTATTCATATATAATACAAAGTTTCTATATATATAAGTATAATTAAATTACAAATTAGCCTAAATATGTCTATACAATAATATGTTTTATAATATAATTTAAAATTATGATTTATTTTCTGTTTATTATGATTTTTGTCTAACCAACTATTGGTGTAGGTTTACAGAAATTTTAGTAACTATTTAACCTATATGAAACAAAATATTGAGGCTTTATTTTTGTTTTACAAAAACAAAACAAAATTGCCAATACTCCTAGTATTTATATATGTATGTAGTGTACATTTATCATGTATTTAGCACAAATGTTGTATCAGCTTATTGAAAACGGCGCCTGTTATTTTTGGAAAATATTGTAATTGCTGGAAATAAGGGAATGAAACACACGAAAAATTGGAAATATTCGTTATGTTGCTGCTGGTGCGGTGTAATCTTTTTCTCTATTGTCACTTTAAATATCGATCCATTTTCCAGTTTTCCCGTACATCGAGGGCATACAAAAAAATAAAAACAACAACATCAACAAGAAACATGCAAGCTGAAAAAACTACCCTCTCTAGAAACACAGATTTCTTAGCTGTTTGTTTAATTTTCAATATCACTATCCAAATTTACCACCCACCACCCAACAGCACCCACTTTAATAATATGATTATTTAACACAGTGGGTCTAGAGCGGGAAAGTTTACTATAGACTAGACGATAGTGTGCTGGACTATCAATCTAAGGGTTGCGGGTTCGATTCCTGCCAGAGACTCTGGGTGTTTCTGCAGACAAGCTACACTTCGCATTTGGTGTTAGTTTAAAAAAAATTTTCTGATTAACAAATTTGATAATGCCGATCAAGTGTGGTTCCAAACAGGCTAATAGTGACACTGGGGCTGGTATTAATGGGCCCAATTTTCAAAGGGATATCCCAATGAATACATGAATATTACAGGCGGATATTTACGCCATTCTTATATGCTTTAATGAATGTTTAAGAAGGAGATTAAGGAATACTAGGATATTTATTATGTCGGATAGCTAAGCTGCTCTGAGAGCCTTATCATCACATGAAGTGAGGTCATTCTTTGGCATCCCACGTGGATACACTATGGAAGGTATTCGTTCTGGGGTTGAATTGGAATTTGCCCGATTTTGGGGTAATTTACCAGGAATTAGACAGTCCAAACTAGATCTCAGTTGTTGCTATCACTCGGAAAGGGTGACTTGAGAATACTTAGTGGATTATTCACCGGACACTGTGGTTTAAGGCATCACCAATTTATATTAGGTATTGTTGAGAATGAACAGTACCGGTTTTGTGATCTTCATACAGAAACCTCTGAACATGTTCTATGCGACATCACATTGCTGTTAATCTGCAGATATAAATCGCTCGGAAGATCCGTTATAGCCCCGGGGGACGTAATTGATCTCGCATCAAATAGAATAGTTGGCTTCATACGTATCCTAAATCAGTTGCGATGAACAATTTAAGGCTGCACAAAAGATCCTAGAATGGAAGTTATGTTTGGACTACATATACAGCCCATTTTTCTTATTCAAATTCAATGGGAAAAAAACTCCAGGGGAACAAACTCCCGCGTGAGTTTTAATTGGGCTGATAGACCTGAGATAGAATACTAGTTTGGACTATATTAAGAGCTGCGAAAGAAGCTAAGTTTTGACAACATAAAGACCAGCGATTGAAGCTAAGTTTGGATTATACAAAGACCTGCGATAGAACCTAGGTTTAAACTATATAAATACCTGTGATAGAAGCTAAGCTTGGATGACATAAAGATCTACGATTGTAGCTAATATTTGACTATATAATGATCTACGACCTGTGATGTAAGCTAAGTGAAAAAGACATAAATATATAAAGATCTACTTTGTAGCTATGTTTTAACTACCTGCGATATAAGCAAAGTTTGCTCCATAAATATCTACGAAAGACTTAAAGATTTGGACTACATAAAGATCTGTGATATAAGCTAAGTTTAGAAGACTTAAATATATACGATTCATGCTCAGTTTGAACTACATAAATTCATGCTCAGTTTGAACTACTGGAATATATAAAGATCTGCGATAGAAGCTAATATTTAACCAAATAAAAACCTAGGATTAGGGCTAAGATTTGTCTATATAAACCCCTATGTTAAAAGCTAATATTTAACTAAATAATGGCCTAGATTTAAGTCTATTATTTGACTACATAAATATCTACGATTGAAGTTAATATTTGACAATTATATATGATACTAGCTGACGTTGTTCTGACATAGCTCACACAAAGTTTGAAGACTCCCACTATAATAGTACTCCAGAAATGCAATAATAAATTTTTACTTTGTATGGGAGGTGCCATGCTCATTGTTCCTATATAGGTCAATTGTGAATCTAAACCATCCAGGGACCCACTCAAAAACACACAACAAATTTCATCGAAATCGGCCCAGCCGTTAAGGAGGAGTTCAGTTACTAACACACGTACAGAAGAATTATATATATTAAGATAAGTGGTATGTAGTAAACAAACCCAGTTGGCCACGACTTCAAGACATCCTCAATGATAGGTGCACGATAAAGTATATTCGTCGACGACATATATGTAAATGGCAGCAAGAAAAAATCGTCAAAGACTAAAAGAGAGACAATGTCGGTCAGTTTGTTGTTTACACAATAACAATGAAACGTTCGGCTATAAGCTAACCGAAGACCACATTCACGTCAATGTCGCTCAACTTTTCGTCAACATTCAAGACATTGTCGCTCATCTTGTCATCAATTGTCTTTGATATAAGACATGTCTTACATAAATCGTCAAAGACAATGTCCAACTGGGAAGGTTAAATAAATATATATAACACCAGGACAATACTATATAGAGGATAATATTAGACTAAATAAAGTTTACGATTGATGTTAGTATTTGACTAAATAAAGACCTATGATGGAAACAATTATTAGATTATATAAAGTCGTAAGATAACTTCCTTATGGACAACTATAAGGCTTTTAGTGATGTAAATGGAAACACTATATAAAAACAAGTATAATGTTTCAATGTTGACGGATTATAGCTGGACTTTATTAGTGATTATTGTTGGTACAGAATACTATTTTATATTTGAGAAGGGCAGAACAAATAAAAAACAATTATTTGCACTTTATATACAGTGAATGTCACTTAAAATCGTACACCATCGTAGTCAAATTTTATTCATTAGTTTTAGAAAGTTGATGTTTTGGAAATATTTTAAAATGCTATTTTTATATTGTGTATGCTATTACCTATCAGAAAATTGGGTATAATTTTAATTGCCCTTATCCACAAATAAAAAAATTGTGTAAGACTGTCAGTGCCCAGAATATCAACGCTTCATTTAAAATCGTAAAGGCACTAAAAAATAGCAAATGATACCCTACAAAGTATTAGGATTATTTAATATTAACATTTTTTTTAATTTTTAAAGTTTTAATTATAATTTAATATACATAATTGTACGAATTTAAGTGAAATATGAATTTTGTGATGTTCTTTAATTTTCATCAATATTTTTTTTAATGAATTGAGGTTTTGTTAACTTTTTTGTTGAAATACATATTTTTTGTTCCAATTAATAAAATGACTTTTAATTGTTTATATAATATATTTATATTTATATAAATATTTAATATGCTGTACGATTTTGAGTGACACTCACTGTATCAAATAATTTTGGTTGACTAAAAACACTCAATAGAGAGCCAATTGTGCCAATATTGAAATTAAAATTGTTAGAATTTCTCAAAATTTTATTTCACACTATTTTACTTTCTTGCTCCACTGTCTATTTTTTTTTTGTTTGCCTCGAACATATGATGAGCTAAAATACACACACATGCACTAGCAGTGACAGCGTCATCCTTAACCTCCTACTCTTTGGAATTATTGTCAGCTTTTCTTTAGTCTAACCATAGTATTATATACTCGAATTATATTTACTATAACTATTTTTTTTCTTTTCGTTTTGTTTTGTTTACTCCTGGTAGGTGGTAGTAGTTTTTCACTGTTCTTCTTTACATTAGTGTATATGTTTGATTTACAGTTTTGTTTTGTTTCCACATTTTCCTTGCTGTTCTCATTTAATTCTCATTTGTATTTGTGTGTGTTTGTGTATGTGTCTTCTATATATTCTAAATATTAAGTACATAGTATAGAGCTTGTCCCGGTTATAAAGGTTCGCACAATAACCCCAAAAAGTTTATAATATATACATAGAAATATATATTATACGCCCGTTTTTTCCCGTAATTTCGGTCATGCGCCCTAAATTGTAGTACAGCAGTCACATATGTAACAAAAGGTTTATTATATGGATGTTTGTAGATATACATTACCATCATCATTTGCAAGAGTACATACTCAGTCTTATTTAGTTCATGAAATTAATTTATTATTAATATTTTAAATTTGTAGATAAAAGAAATTTAAAAAAATATAAAATTTAATAAAATTTTGCAATTATTTTTTAGTTTGATTTGAAGGGGATTTCTAAAAAATATGTTTTATTAGCTGGAGAAACAATTCAAAATTTGATTTTTGGAACAAACTATATTCTTTCAGTTAGCGAAAAAAGGATTGATGCCATTCCAGATATTAAAGTTCAAAGTTCACACAAATTGTTTTATCGCTTACTGTACATATTAAAGTGATTTTAGGTAACCTTTAACACCTTTTTTCGAACATCAACTGGAGGGTCTACGTTATCTGTCAGTTCATTGTCCTTCAACTAAAAGTTCGATAGAATTAACTCTTAATTCAATTCAATATTTGCAAAACAAATTAAATGTATTCTCTTAACCATTCAGCTGGAATTAATTCTTTTAGGGCTATTATTATAATTTGCCATTAAGTTCGAAATGGTAAAAGTTAACTTTAAATAGTAAAAGTTAACTTTCGAACTTATAGGCAAGTTGTAATAATGGCCCTTAGTGAATTAAGCTCAAATTGAATTATTTTGAAGCTCTGCATTTAATTTATGAATTAGTAGACACGATTTTAGTTTAATTTTAACTATGAGTTATTAATGCCAACAAACATGACCTAAAAACAGCATTAAAATGTCGGTATGAAAATCACTCAGCTTTCAGATAATTTATTAGAGTTTTTCATAATAAAATTTTAAAATAGTTTTAAGGAAGAATAAGCCTTGTGTTATTTTAATTTTATACAGAAAATTGTTTTTGAGGGAATAGCACTTTTCCATCAATGTTTGAGAAGGAAATTGTGGAAACTTTGTATCTTATCTTCCTATGAGATTAGGTCTTGTGTCGTCTTGGACTGCATTGCATATTTGAATGTTCCAGGTCATGTGGATCACGCTGGGACGAACCAGCAAATTTTTTGGCATCCCGGTGTGAATTTTTTACATCGTCTAACTATCCCTTGTGTCGAAAAGAATGAAGCCCCATTGACATCAATGATTTCACACATTTTATATTGTATATGATTTAAAATAACTTATATCTAAAACATTTAATAACTTTAAATCATAAATTAATTAAACAAAATGTCCTTGATATTATTAAACCAAATTGTATGCTTAATTTTATTTTTGAATCTCAAAATTATTTTTTGTTTATATGAAATTGCTAAACATAATTTTTTTTCCAATTTTAAAAGAAAATTATAAAATGTTATTATTTCTGCTATTCACTGAAAGAAAAATTAAAGAAATTTTTAAATTGATTTAGAAAAACTAAAACAAAATATCAAATTACAAAATGAAATGAAATAAAATTCAAAGAAAACACATGAACAATTAATGACTAACTGTCATGTGGCAGTGAGAGTGAGAGAGAAAGAAGAAAAACATATGATGGGGTGTGGGTGGCATTCTATTGCATTGAGCAATGTGTGTGTGTGTGTGAGTGTGTATTCAATGTTTACATTTGCAAAATGTAAACAAAATTTAAGTTAAATGCGTGTACGCTGTTTGTATGGATGTGTAATTTCACTTCAAAAACAGTGTTGCATTTTGTAAGGCATATAAATAACAACCGCAAATAAATAAATAAAAACAACAACTGATAGATATCATAACAAACATTGTGGTATTGCGGCTATTGAATACAAACTAATAAGTTATTAAATGAAAAGTATCTCTGTGTATACATATGTTTGTTGCAAAATAATATCTCTACTAATAAACAAATAGTAGTGTTAAAAACATTAACTTTCTAAAAGGAACTAAAGTTATTTTTAGATAGTATTTTCTTTTTTTTAATGCAAGTTGTCTGTCACAATACAATTCATTAAAACATCAATCAATCAGTTAGTCACATCTCTTTTCTTTTTTTGCTTCTGTGTTTTACACCTTTTAAAACATTATTTTTATGTAGTTTAGTAATCATTTTGAGTACTTTTTATTTTTTTGTTGACTCTTACTATTATGTTTTACTATGTGTTGTACTAAAAAAGTTAGGCCTTTTTTCTATTTAACATCCATTACATTACACCCAAGCATCATAGAAATTCATTCATAAAACAAAAAATTCATAGAGGTTAATTTTACTATGAGGGCGCTGTCGCTTGCTTTCGTTTTTTTGTTTTATTTGTGTTTTACTGTTTGTATTTTATATTCTAAAAATATAACACAATAATTAAAACTGTCTCGCCAGCATTCACGCTAGATTTGTTAAAGGGTTAAAAATAAAGCAAATTTTAAAAATAGAAACAATTTAATATTGAGTATTTCTATTATAATTTGTATAAACTTATTTTCATTTACAAATTTATTAAGATATAATTACTCATAAATACGTACATATGAGGAGCCGCAGAACAAAAGGTACTTTTTGGAAAATTTAAAAATTTTGGGAAATTGATTTTTTCTAGAAGATTTCAACCCAAATTTTATAAAAATACTAAAAAATCAATTTGTAAACAAATTCGAAAAGGTACCTTTTGTTCTGCGACTTCTCATATGTGACAAAATATGTAAGCATTTTTGACTTGTCGATGAATAGAGCTTTTTTAATGTAAATATAACAAGACCTAATGTATATATATTTGTAATATTGTCACTTTTGCTTTAAATCCAATAACTAATGCAATTGTTTATTTTTTTTTTTTAATTTGTTCTCTAATAAACCTCATAGAAAGTTTTTATTTTACGTAAATCAGGTTTTCAAACAAGAAGAAAAAAGCACACACGAATCTATTTGCAAAAAAAAAAAATATTAAAACATTTCAATTTATTTACGTTTTAAGCGTTTTTTTCCACATACATATCAACATTTCCTTATTTGTACTAAAATATACCTAATACATTGTTGTTGTAATTTTTTTGTATTTTCCAAACACATCACATCGCACTCGCCCGTCCGTCATTTTACAGTTACAACAATAAGAGCTGTAAAATGTGATGTTTTTATTTACATTGTTGCTGTTTAAATAGCAAGTGCAAACTAATTGCAAACATATACTACCGCACACAATTTGATTGGCAATTAGGGTGGCACTGAGTTTTTGTTACAAAATATAGAATTAATAAGAGAACTCACCTGCCTAAAATGTGGCAGTCGGAACTTTTCGATTCCTGGTTTATTGACATGTGTCACTCACACTGTCACTCACACTGTCATTCTCACAGTGATGATAACCTAAAATGACCAAGGCTATTATTTTAGCGAATTAGAGGTAGAAAAAAATGCTTCTAGACTGCATAATTTGTTAGGATAATGGTTATTTCGAAAAGTGCCATAGTTTACTTAATGCCTTTATATAAGAGAATAATTTTAGTGATTAAAAATAGTTTGCCTCATTTAAAAACAAAGCAATGCAGAAGTGCCATTCTAATATACATTTGGAGAAACGCTCAATGCGAACAGATTTATATTGCACAAATAAATTTAAGGTAAATAATAACATAAAATGTTGCTAATTTGTTACACGTGACATTTTTGGTTTAGAAGTTAAATGGCACTTTTAACTAAGTGCATTTTAACTGCTTCAAAAGTCTAGTGGTAAATCTTAAAGCTAGGGCATGTAAATCCCCACACAATTGTTAATTTAACATGAAACTCCTTATGTAATTAGGATAAACATTTAAATTAATATGGGAAACGATAATTACAGTTTAACCCTTAAACGTAATTGTGTTTTAAATATTTATTTATTTTGATTAGTCCAATGTTCTCGGATCAGGGCCATGTCAGTCTGGGATCGGATGAGGAATGTTGACAATTCTGATAAAGCCGTTTTACAATGATGCAGGTTTATCAGACCACTAACGAAATTGCCAACACCTCTCATCATCTTATCCAAGACTTCCAGGGATTTCCGATTCACTGCTAACCTCAAATCCCTCCCAGTATTCTCCTTACACAGCAATCAGGACACCGATAGCAATTGATCTGTTAGAAGATAATCATTTTGCTTGGCCAATACTGCCAGTATGGTTTCTACCGGTATAACGGGGGGACGGTTTGTGGTTTGGAATCCACACTGTCACTATTGACCTAAGCGGTAACTCCGAGGCGTGTATGACTTCCAGTTTTGAGGCTGGATTAAGATCAAAAGAATTTTTGTTGCCACCGTTGGCAATCGTGTCTCCCTTAGTCCAGTCAGTAACTTTGAAGGATGCTTCCTCCGAATTACCACTATAGACGGCGATCACATCCAAAAATCTGCCTTCACACAGTTGCCATACTAATCGGTACTAATCTTACCATCCGGATCATTCCGATCGATGACAGCGGCCTGGATGTTTACATACTGACTCAAGGACTTCTTCACCTTTTTATTTGACGATGTGGGCTGGTCATCTCAATATCTAATGGTCTCCTTCTGTGGAGTTTTTCCAGCTGTTCTCGCCGTTTTCGTATGGCCCGGTGCCTTTGATGAAGATGATTGGGAGCATCCAGATCCGTTTCCTGTAATGTTTCCCATACGATAACCCTTAAGGGAAACAGTCAGAAGGTTCCGTGCTTCCTTCACCCCTCACACCTACTACCACCCGCAGTTCTAACCGTAGCCCTGAGCTGTTCGGTAGTAGAGGAGTCACCATCCTTGCTGCAATCCGCTGCTGATCCCCAGAAGAAGACTCTCCGAAGATTACACTACGGTGCCGCGGATTTCTTCGAATCTATTAACGTCATGTCTGTGTTTCTCGAGAAGATAATTATTCTTTGAGGGAAATGACCCCGGATCTTTCTGTTCCTTATTAGTCAGAAAGGCCAGAGATTTCCTGGTGCCATTCTTCTTCGTTCGGCTGGTATTATCAATAACTCGTGCCTAGTGCACGCATCTCCTCCTCGGCGATCGGCTCTCTTGGTCCCCCTTGGGATGTCTATACTGATATCGTGCTCAACATTTTTATATCGAACATGTTGTCTTTTTATAAGATTTAAGTAGTTAAAATTTCATTGAAATGTCTGAATCGCAAAATTTTAGCTCTACCCAAATTCGCTGAATTAAAATTTAAATTTTATTCCAACTTGTATCTTTATATGAAGAGAACATTGTTTTTGAAATATTGCCCAGCTGTAGCATCTGGCGGACTTTTGTTAAATTCATATCATTATCTTTAATAGAGAATGCTTTCTGGAGGAATTATTTTGAAGTGGCCTGTCCCACTTCAAAATACGTACCCTAGAGGTGTGTTTGGGCTCATTGTCGTGCTGGTATCTCCAAACTAGGGGCATATCTTCCTCAACGTATGGATACATAACATCGTTGAAGATGGATCTCTATTAAATTGGACCCACACCATGCCCTGAAAAACAGGACATTGCCATCACCAAACTTGGCTGTCTTGATTTGTGTACTTTGGGATCAGTCTTTTTCCCTTCAGCCGTGCTTTTTGTAAGGAGAGTTTTTTAGTGGTTTTAAAATAATTCTTGGAACCATCACAACAACATACAAGTCCTTTTCATTGTGTTATGATTTTCTATGTTTACTTTACTCTCAAAAGAAGGAATTTTCCACAGATTGCTTTAAAATTATTGGCACTTTAACAGAAACACTGCCAGTTCCATTTTACATTTGTATAACGATAAATATATCCAAAATAAATACTTTATTCCAATAATTCCAAAAATATTATACATATTTTTTTAAAGAAACGAGGTTAAAATAAAGCAGGTTTTTTATTTAAAAAAAATTAAAGAGCCTTGTTAAAACAATGAATCCAATCTATCAGCTGCGCAACAATGTATTCAAAAACACATACCACATTCAACAATTTAGGTTGAACAAAAAACAACAAACAAACAAAAAAAACAGCTGTTTAAGTGAAAAAAAAATAAATTATTTGCCCCTGATGATGATGATTGAATGAATGAAAAAAAGAAAGAAATAAAAAAATGCTCAAAATAGAGCACACATGAGTACAGCTGTTTTTAATTATTTTCATTCATCGTTGTTGCTGTGTATTTGATATTTTAACGATCTTACATATTAAGGAGAAAGACGACGACTGACTTGAATTATAATTATCTATCTACAACACAATGAAATGAAAACACCAAAAACAGTGAATCTTTTTGAAAAAGAAAAAAAATATTTATAAATATAAACAAACAAAAAAATGAGAACAATTTAATAATAATCATCATAAAGCAGCTGTTTATATTTTTAAAGATACTTTTTTTGTAAAATTGGTTTTTCTAAATAAATACACACACCTACACAAACACACACTCACACTTGTGTTTATAAATAAACCTGCATTGACAGACAAAACACATGTTTTTTATTTATTTTTTGTTGGTGTTTTATATGTATGTCATGCCAAATTTCTAACTATGAAAAATGTTAAATTAAACTGGCGCCATTTTTAAAATATTAAAAAAATGATCTTTGCAACTAGTTATGACTAATTCAATCAGCACGTACACATTTGATAAATAATATGGAAAATCTATAGCAGAATTTCAATATAATTTTTTTTTTAAATATTCAATTGATGTGGGTGTTGGGAGAGACTAAGGAAAGAGAGATATTGAATGTTGGTATTAGCAGGCCTGCCAGATTTGCCGATTTTTGAACTCAAAAATAGCAAATGTTTAACAGATCGACATCTGTTAAATAAATTCGAAATTTAATATTTTTTTTTGACAAAAAAACTGACGACTAAACTGTTTGTTAAATGGGATTTATTTAGTCTTCAAATCGAAATCTCTTGGTTTATTTTTATGTTCAAATCTTGCAAATCTTTAACTTTTGATAAAACTAATCCATATACAATATAATACAGCAAGCAGATTTACTTTTTATCAATTTCATGCTTCTCCAATATTCACACACTTTTACCTATGAAAAAAATTAAATTAGTTTTTTTTACCTATTAAAACCGAAAGTATTTCTCTAATTTATTTTAACACTTTGCCATTGATTGTTAGACGAAAGCCAAACAAAATTTAACCCTTTAAACCAAAATTATTATTAATCAGACAATGGGGGTCAAGACATAGGTAAAAGCTTAATTCATTCATTATGACAAAAAAAAAAACCAACAACATATTTTTAAATATTTTAACTCAAACAACAAGAAATTAAAGTGAATGACCTTATCACATTAAATGAGCTCATTTCAAACACGTGTTGTAGTTTATTTTTACTTTTTTTTTCTTCTCTATTTTTATTAAATTGTTGACATACATAACACACATAAATGTACAACACTTACACACTACTACAACATTAACAACAAATAAAGAAAGATTAAAATATTCAAAAGAGAGAGAAGAGTAGAGGAGATAGACAGACAGACAGCTGATGGTTTCAATGAAAAACTTCTTACTATACATCGAGGAGTATAAACTTTAATTTAAAAGTATGTATGTAATATAAATAGAGGATATTTTGAAATTGAAATGGAATTTTCTGTTGTCATTGTGTGATAAACGGATATGTCAATGTTCTAAACAGCTGTGCTAAGATGTGTCAGAAATGAAATATTAAAACAAATGCAAAACCACAGTAAAATAAAAATAAAAACAGCTGTTTTTAGATGAGAAATTGAGTGCTGCGCCGCATAGATTTAAGTTTCAAAAATACATTACTTGAAGAATTGATCACTGAAGATTGCATGAAGCTGAAAAATTTCCTGAGAATGTCTAATGATGATTTTGAATACATTTTATCATTAATTCAAACAAGTATTCAAAAGCAGGATACTAAAATGAAATTGGCTATAACTCCCATGACCGACTTTTAGTTACTCTTCGATTTTTTGTAGGTAACAGAAAAAACAAGAAAAAAATTTTAATTTTATTCTTATAGTCTTCTTCTGTAGTTCACAGCAAGTCGTTCAAGTTACTTCCAGCAAGCAACAAATACGTGTTTCGACATAATTGCTGCAAGTAACTTCTACAAGCCGTGACTTGTGGAAGTCGACTTCTAATACGTGTTTACACGACAAAATCTCATGCAAGTCACTCCCGGAAGCAACTTCCGCAAGAAAACTTGGTAGTGGACACACGGCTTTACATGAAACTGATATTGGATTATGATCTGGCAATTGGACAAGTCACTTCAAAATACATGCGTAGCTAATTGGATTGCAACTACTCGGTTACAATCCTAGTGGTGTGTCTTGGTCATTGTCGTGCTGGAATCTTTAAACTAGGGCCATATTTTCCTCAGCATAGGAATGCACAACATAGTTTAAAATGGATCGTATCATAATTAATGATACGAATAGGATGATCAGAATTTTTTTTGCGAGGTGATATCAACCAAGATCATCCTCATTTGCGCTGGGGCAAACCGTGCGAGAACAATTTCCAATTTTAGATGATTAATAACCACCTAGGGAGATATGAATTTCTTAAACTCTCTTGCTATTAAATTATCTTGCAATCTTCGAGTAGTTTATGAGGTCTTCCTTTCAAATTTTGGGCAAGTCATTAGATTTCAACCACTCGGTTACAACCCTAGAGTTGTTTTTGAGATCATTATCTTGCTGGAATCTTTAAACTAATGTCATATTTTCCTCAGCGTATGGATAGACAACATACTAGTAGTTTAAAATGGATCTGTATCCGATTCCAGCCATGTCATTATTAATGATATGAATAGGATTCATACTATTTGCAATATTTGACTTTCTTATTTGATCACATGGGGCCCAGTCTTTTTCCCTTCGGGCGTCTTAGAAATGTTCTCCCATCACTGTCTCTAAAATTGTATATGAAGTAATACAATTCTGTCTCGATCAGTTTTATTTATTAGTCTTTGGCAAATTGTATGCGACGAGCTGTACGGGTTTTGTAGGAATTCGAGAACTAACTTTAGATGATAGATTAAACTCTATTGGTATTAAATTATCTTGCAATTTTCGAGTAGTTTTATGAGTTCTTCCTTCAAAATTTTGAGTTTTACCTCGAATTTGGTTTATATTTATTGAAACTGCTGATTTATTAATTGAATATTAATTACAGATAGTTTTTTAATTCAATCCAGCATTAAAATCGTTTATTAGTTTGGTTTTTAAATTTTCGCAAATCAAGCCATTTTTACTAACTTAAATATTATTCATTCCATTGTTTAGCCAAAATGAATTTTTGTTAAACTTTAATGCCTAAAAACGCTTAAATTTACTTTATTTTTTTTTATAGAAAACCAGGTTAAATGCAAATCTGATTTCTTTCTCTTTCATGACATTACTAGAAAAAAAAACAACAAGAAAACAGCTGTAGCCTTTGTTTATATTAATTTGTATGCATGTTTGTAGATTGTGTGCCTGCACATAACCTTATAATAAAAAAACAGCAACAACAAAAATAAAAACAAACAAAAAATATCAGCTGATTTGAAATGAATACATATAACTGTGATATACACTCAGCTGTTTTTCTTTGTCTTTTTATTATTCATTATACATATTGTACAATTATCTACATTTTTGTTGTTTAATCGCTTTTGTATTGTAGAAACTATAAATATTTATAATCTACGTTTATTTCAGCCTTGTGCAAAGCATTAGCATTAGTTTGTTTTGCTTTTTTTTATTTTTCAATTAAAATACATTGATAATGCCGGTCTATAAATATCCACGAAATACAAAAAATTTTTACAAATACTTTGGCAGATCATACGCGCTCACAAATACATAATAAAATAGCGGTATTATGAGATCACTTTCATCTGTGTTTGAAGAGGGACCGGACTGTTTACATTATTTTTGTGAGTTTGTGATTCAACCATATTACTGACGTGATTAAATACAGTGGTTTGCCATTTTACTGATTGTTATTAAGACCTTTCTATTTGTTAAATCGAGTAATATGTTAAACAAAATCGAATTGGTTTCAGATGGCACATAGTGATTTAAACCTAGAGTTTCGTGTTCAATTTTAACCGAAACCGCGGTTGTAAAGGTCTAAAACCGAAAGCTAAACTAAAAATTTGGACATGAAAAACAAACTTTATATGATATTATAAATTAATTTCCAAAAACAATATATTTGTATGGAAAATACAGACCTAACGGTATATAATAGGATTTTTAGATGCCGATGGTTCATTAAATTTTCTAAAGTCAAATCGGTGTAAAAATATCATTGTATTTCTTTAAAGTTTGCATTTCTAATGCAACCCTGGTGCGGCAATCATGTGAATGCTTGATAGGCAACATGCACCAACAAAAAAGTTAAAAAGAAGACAATTAGCGCGAATATTCAATTTTGTAAATGAAATATTCTTTTTGTGAGCCACTCCCTGACCCACATACATCTTTTAACATTTCTTTATTAATTTTTTTTATACGATAATTAAGGCCGACGAAATTTTCTTTTTTTAGTTAAATAATTTTTTCACAAATAGATTTTTTTTACATTTATGTAAACAAAACAAAATATAACATCTAGCTCAACAGCTGTTTCTCTGAGTTGCCGTAAACTAGAACAATCGAGTGACTGGAATGCGACAATTACACAGTGCAACAGTGAAAAAAACACACGATCATGACAGTATAGATTCGACTCTACTACCAAAGGGTAGTACAACCCTATACTCAGTTTGCCCATTTTGGTGACCGATTTTTTTTTATGGGCCCCCAAAGTTTCTGAAAATCAGTGGGGCCTCTAAAAAAGGTGTCATCAGGTTTTGGTTAACAGCTAATTCAGACTTTGTGCTACGGCTTAACTTTATATGGCAATAATATAGCTAAGAGTCCGCCAAATAAATTTTGTTAAAATTTGTTTCCAAAAAATAGCTTTTTCGTGCACTTTTGTTGAAAAAATATAGGAAGAACATTTTTTTTTTTTACTTTTTTTAGAATAACTTCCAGGGACTCCTAATTTTTCAATAACAATATCCCGCAAAGTTGTAGCTACGGTAAATTTGAATAACTCTCGTGAACATATCAATGCAATCCGAACATACCTAGGTATTCTAAATAGCTGTCAAAAATCACTTTGTAGCTTAAAATTTGTAGTTTTTTACTAATTTTTGACTCTAAAACAATAATTTTTTGTTAAAAATGTATGTTCGAGTGTATACTTCTCTATTGTGCTGGAATAACGAAGAATGGGCAAATCATTATCGGTATGATCCGGGCGCATAACTTTATCCAATCTTGATCATGCAAGACCGGCTTGATGCAAGATATGAAAAAACTTTAAAATTTTTGAAAGTGGGCAAGGTTTGTGGAACTTCTGAAGTGTAAATATAAGCTTTTTATATAAGTTTTTGATATCGGTGGAAACCTTATGACTTAAAGATTGACATTTTAGTGAAATGAATAATTTTGTGACGTCATTTACCTTAAAAACTAATAATATTTTAAAATGGTGATTTTCCATCAAGAAAAATAAAATCTTTGAATTAATGTAAAATTTGAACAGTTACAGACATCACAATAAAATTTGGAAGTAATATAGACCTAAATATTCGTAAGTCAATGGCATCACTAATGTTGCCATTCTTTGTTTTTAAACACCGAAATTCCTGAAACGGCGAAAATTTGTTCCAAAAACGAAGTTTTTTTTAGAAAATAGCCCACTTTGACGTTATTTACAGCATGATAGTAAAAACGTTCTGTATGTATATAAACAACATATGGGGCTATACAAATGTGATGAGCTTTTGAGGGTCGGTGCTTTGCGTTTTTAGAATTTTTTACTCAAACCTAATTTTTTTTTTTCAAAATTGCCCAAGTTTGGATAGGGCTGGGGGGTACAATGTCCGCTTAAGTTAGTCAAATTTTACCTTATATATTTTTGCATTAAGTTCTCTTTCCAGATCATAAAAAAATTTATATAGTCCCGAAGAAAATTAGTTTTTTATAAAAGAAAAAATATGGGGACTTTTTTGGGAAAAAACTTAAAAAACACACGCATACAAAGTTGAAATATATAAAAAGATGCCTCAACTTTGGATGCGTGTAACTTTTTATAGGGACGAAATAATTGTTATCAGATTTGTTTTATTTTCTTTAGAATTTTATCGCAAATATACGTCATATATAAAAAAACAAATTTCGACCTTTCGTAGGCCCATCAAATTTAAAATACGAAAAAAAGATCGGGCAAAATTTAAAAAAATATTAAACCCAAATATCTCTTGAACTAAAAGAGATAACTACAGATAAAATCATATTTTTTGTAGACCTTCTCAAGGTCTATCTATATTTGAAATTGCAGCTCATTCGGATCATAAATGACTTTTTGGTAATTTTTTTATAAATGTGTGACATTGAAGGTCCACCCACTGATCCCCATTCCGAACACCTCAGCCGAGTAAATAATACAGCACAACATAGAAGTGTGGACTTGATAATACTATTTTTACAAAAAAATCTTTGTTTTAGCGTCAAAAAATAGGAAAAACGAAAATTGTTAAGGTACAAAGTGATCTTTATGTGCTATGTAGAGTGACTAGACACATTCAGAATGCATTGATATGTTCACAAGAGTTATTCAAATTTACCGTAGCTACAACTTTGCGAGATATTGTTATTGAAAAATTAGGAGTCCCTGGAAGTTATTCTAAAAAAAGTAAAAAAAAAAAATTTTCTTCCTATATTTTTTCAACAAAAGTGCACGAAAAAGCTATTTTTTGGAAACAAATTTTAACAAAATTTATTTGGCGGACTCTTAGCTATATTATTGCCATATAAAGTTAAGCCGTAGCACAAAGTCTGAATTAGCTGTTAACCAAAACCTGATGACACCTTTTTTAGAGGCCCCACTGATTTTCAGAAACTTTGGGGGCCCATAAAAAAAAATCGGTCACCAAAATGGGCAAACTGAGTATAGGGTTGTACTACCCTTTGGTAGTAGAGTCGAACCTATACTGTCATGATCTTGTGTTTTTCCAAAAGTCTCCATTTGTTGCATAGTGTTATTGCCATTAAATCGCTTTGCGCCAATTTACGACAATCAAATTTATATAAAATGAGGCAATCATGTGACTGCAGAGAATTTGATTGGGACAATTTCTTTGTTGGGCACCAATTCAGCACAATAAAAATTTTATTAAATTGGTGCATTGCGGCAATCGTGTGATCCTACCTTTAAACCTCACAATTTGGTATCCATGGATTTAGTTTGTCTTTCAATCAAGTTTCATTAATGAAATTGAAATACAGAGCTGCATGTTGTTTTATAAAATTAGGAAATAGGTAGGTAAACTGAAGGAAATAATCCTGGGATTATTCCTATTTTTTGTATTAATTTTTCTAAGAAAAATTTCTTGACTAATATCACGTAGGCCTGTCAAAAACAACAGAACAGACGCTGTTTGTTGTTGACACACTATGCGTGTTAGACACGCATGTATTATAAATGCAGTTCAAAATTGTTGTTTCTTTTTTGATTTGTCCATCGACCTGTTTGTGTAAAAGATAGAACTATGGATTTTTACAATTAGAAAAAATATACAAACAGGCATATTATCAGTTGTTTCTTTAATACACTAAAAGAAATACAAATTCGATTATCGTTATGTTTCTAAATAATTTTTGTGTGGTTTTTAAACGTTTGCATATATGTATGTTTAAGACTAAATAAATCACAAGGCGCGCCATTTATAGAAATACAATACGAAGGCAATCGTCATACGGTCGGGTCTCATTTTCAAAAGCAACAATAACAACATATTTTCTGCAAAATATTCAATGCAGGGTATTTGTATGGGTGTGTAAACATCAGCTGCTTTGCGTAGTTTTTTTTTTGAAATTTTATTTTAGTCATCACAACCACATACTATATATTGGAAGTATTCCATGTTTTTGTTGGAAATTGGAAGCATGCGAACAAACAACTGTGCCTAACATATGATGATGATGGTCTCTCTATTTGCAAGGTGTGATGGAATATGAAAGGAAAGAAAGAGATAGAAATAACATAATTATCTAGTTTACTCTCACACTTGTTACTTAATATTTCCGTTTTATTAACTCTACACTCGCTCTCTCTATCTCTCAAATTCATACCGAAAAAAACATGTGTTTTTACACAGTGTTTCGTTTTCTTTTGTTTCCCCAGTTTTTCTCGTGTGTTGTGTTTCAGTCAGCCGGATCACAGAGCAAGTAGTAGTATTTGTTTTGTTATGAATGCAATGGAAAAAGAAACACAAATTTTTGCTCAACATAGTTGCGGCGAATATTGTCGGTGTATTTGTTGTTTTTATTATCGTTTGTTTTTGTACTTGGTTTGTTGTTTTGTTTTTGTGTTGTTGTATTGTATTGTTCGCTAAACACAAGCAATAACAACAACTACTATAAACTTAGAGAGGAGGATGACGCCGCGTGTTCCGTTCATACACACACACTTACGAACAACAAAAAAAGTACAGTCACCACAAAAACGAAAATTGAATGAATTGTTTACAGAAAAAAAAGAGACGATAAAAACCAACAACTGAGAAATAACGAAAAAAAATAAACACAACAACTAAAGCCGCTAAAAACATATGAGCGTATATTTGTTGTTGTTCTTATAAATATTTTTAGTATTTGTTTACATTTTTTTATATTTTTAATTTTTTGTGCTTTTTCTTTGTTGTGTTTTTTTTCTTTTTGCTTTGCTTTGCTGTTTTTGTTTTGTTTACAGTATGTTTATTAACCCCTACACCCTCCTCTTGTTTTGTTGTTTGCCCTTTTTCTTACCTTTTTTTTGTGAGTTTTTATGTAAATCGTCGTCTGTTGGTTTAGAATTTTGCGTAGTGGGATTTTTGTATTTTATATTTGTGCTTAATTTAAATTACCGGCATTTAGTTGTAGTATTTGGTTTTTATAAGTTTTCTTCTTATTGTAGTAGGTAGTTCTTTATGTGTGTGTTATTTTCTACTGTTTTTAGTTTTGATAATTTTGCATACAGGTACCATACATATTTGTTTTGGTTTATTGGCGGCATTTTTCCCATTTGTTTTTATTTTATTGCACATCACAACTTGTGTGATTGACTGCTGCAGTCTGTGATTTACAGAGCAAAACGCACTGAGGGGATTTCAAACAAATGGAAAAATAAGTCTGCAATTTCTAAACGGTTATCCGGATTTTAATAAAACTTCACATGTTTATAGGTATCAGAGGTATCTATAGTGGAATTTAAGATTTGAATTTTAATATGTATGTACAGTAGAGTGCTCCAAGATTGTATGGACGAAAAAAACTTTTTAGGTACAGGCCGTCCCCCCCTCTAGAATTGTTCTATGTATTGTAGAAACACATTGTGTAAAATATTAGGATGATAAGATAACGTTAACTGGTGGCGCAACGACGCTGAAGTTTTGAGGTGCATTTACAAGGGGAAAATATGCAATTTTTTCAGTTTTTGTAAAAATTTTGCCATTAAATAATGACTTTTACAATTTAATTTAAAAGAATCGAAATGTGTACGTAATTGTCGTTATAATAAGATATAAAAGACAAAAATTGGTGAAAAAATTTTAAAGTTATTAAAAAATCGCCAGGCCATTAACGTGTCTCAGGCCACTAGAACAAGAAATTTATGAACAAAATTAACATAGGGTGAATGCACCAGTAGTCGGCAGTTTAACTTTTTTTCAGTTTTTAAAGTGATACCATTATGAGTGCGAACATGGTATTGGGATGTAAATGGGTTATTGTTGTTTAGTAATTTGTATAGTTTTAGACTCAATTAATTCTTTTCAAGCAGTTTTTATTAAATTTGAGCAATTTACGTTTTTTTGAAAAAACACGATTTGTACCCGAAGTCGGCACCGTTGATCCTAATGTCGGCAATTTGTGACCCAATTGTCGGCATAGCATTTTTTATTAAGAAAAGAATAAAATCTTAAAAGAATTCAAGTTATTTTTTATTTAAAATATCAGCCATTTAAATAAATACTAATAAAAAACATAAATTTGAGGTGAAACCACTGTGGAAAAACCATCCTCAGGATCTGTGTCCAAATCCTCTTCACATGTGCCCCTAACTCGTTTTATCTTCCTTTTCTAATTTGTTTTGGTTTATTTTATTTTTCTATTATGGTCACTGTAATTATGTATATGTTTGCGGTAACCATTTATGTTTATTTTATGTTTAAGTTACCATTCACATCATTGTAGCAATCATATATACATATGATTGTAGTAAATATTTATGTGTTTGTGGCAACCATGTTTATGATGTAATACTTCAACATATTGTGTTGTTCTAGTATTATGGTTATCATATTCTGAGATCAACATATTATGATAAATCATTATCATGAAAATGATTGCCATAAATATATATTTATTTGCAATCATGTTAATGGTAACGTAAACATATTATGGTTACCGCAATCATATACAATATCCCAGTGACCATAATATTATTAAAAAACTTTGAAAAAATTTTAAATGTACAACTACAACTTGTTGGGATTGGACTTGAACAGTTAAAAGGCTGAAACCAAGTATTTGAATAATTATTTGATAAAGTTGGAGATGAGTAGTGAACAGGTTTCAACGTTTCATTGTGATTTTCTTCAGCTAAAGTTGGCGATACTACCATATTTTCAACGTTTCCTTGTTAATTATGAACGTGCCTGCCTCTATGGTAAGATTACTCACAATTTCAATAGTTTGATAATTTATTTTTAAGTTATTGTTCTCTTCGATAATGTCATCGGAATCAATTCTACGCTCATATTAGGAGCTAGTCGGTTGACTATTTCCAAAGCTAGATCCAAATCCGTTTCTTTTCTCATTTTCAGGCCGATCACCTACTAATAACTCCAACTGATTTAGTAAAGAGCCTGTTTATTAAGGTACCTTACATGATTATTTTAGAGAGAACAGTTTAAAAAGCCCTTTATACCATTTCTTTCCGGGTAGATCATATACAAATGGTGTGGTTTGCTGCTCTTCCTTCACGATTGTTTGAACCGTGTTAAGTTAATCCTCACTTTCTTTGGAATTAGATAACACTGTTTGCGGCCCCATTCTCATAGGACCTTCGGAACCGTATAATTTGTCCTATATTTTTGAACGCGGAACTCCATATTGTTTACTGGCACCTAATACAGAAATCGGGCTTTCTCTCGCATAGAAAACATTTTAAGGCTTTTTCAGGATATTGGTGCATGGGTTTTTTTTCTGGAGTGTCCATATTTGGAATTCTAAGATGTTAGAATTAATAATACCTACTGAATCTCTAAATATTACTTTGTTTAACTATCTCCAGTCAAATAAAAAGCTGCTGCCGAGTTCAGGATGCTTGGTCTCCTATACTCGGCAGTTCTTAAAATGCTCAATTAAAACTGTGCCGACTATTGGGTAAACTCATTTCAAACTCATTTTCTTCAAATCTATTGTCAAGAGAGATGAGTAATAAACAAATTTGTAGAATTTGAGCTTAATACAAAAAATTAGCAATTTTCCTGAAGTCGGCATCACTATGCCGACTATTGAAAATCATAGAAATTTTTGTTCCTAATGACGGCATCAATTAAAATAACCGAAAAAAATATTTTTTGTGAAAACTTTCACATTGTAGGCAATATTTAAACAAAGTTTTATCTGTTAACACCACTCTGGTAAAAATATTACTTAAATTGATATGGTTACTAACTTGTTTTAGTTGGCCTTGCCACTAAAAAATTTCTTAAAAAACAGGCACTTCCGCACCAGTTGAAAGATGGTCACTTAATGAGGACAAAAATAGATGAAAATATTCATCTCACCCAAATTTAAACATTACATAAAGATAAATGAGTGTATGTTTAATTAAAGTTAAATCTTACTTTTGTATAAAATTATCGTTATTCTTATTTATTAAGCTTTTAAGTCAAAAATGCCGACTACTGGGTCATGCCGACTATAGGAGCGTTTACCCTATTTTGAGAAATATTAAAATAAAAGCTTATTTTTACTTAAAATATATCTATATTTACTTGTATATGAGTTTTTGTCCTCGTAGGATACCGTTAACCTATTCGCAGGTATGACCAAAAAAATTAAATTTTTTTAACGGCAGTTTCAAAACTCCAATATCAAATTTTTAAAAATTTTGTTAAACAAATTTCAGAATTTTCTGATCATCACATGGGGATTTATTGACAACATAATAGGGAATAAAAATGTGAAAAAAGTATGTCAATACCTCCTATAGTTTTTCCGTACCTGCGATATAAATTTTGCGATTTTCGAGAAAAACTAATTTTTTGGCCATATTTTTGGGAATGACCAGAATTTCCTTACTGTAATGATTTTTAAGTAAAAGCTATTCAGAATAATATAGTCCAGGTAATTTTAAATATAGTCTGAAAGTTTTACTAAAATCGGAAAACTTTAACCCTTAAATCGTGAAGGTCAAAGGTAAATTTTTTCAATATTTGGAATTTCTCATGGAAAGATTTCGAAATATTATATATTTTTGCGCCGATTTTGATGAAACTTAAGAAAAATATAAAATGAAGTCTAGTATTCACAATAACAGTACAAAAATGGAAATTAACCCTTAATAGCACTTGGGGTCCAAATGACCCTCAACTTTTAAAATCACGAAAAACACATTCATTTTGACCCCAAGTACTCTTAAGGGTTAATTTCCATTTTTGTACTGTTATTGTGAATACTAGACTTCATTTTATATTTTTCTTAAGTTTCATCAAAATCGGCCCAAAAATATATAATATTTCGCTATCTTTCCATGAGAAATTCCAAATATTGAAAAAATTTACCTTTGACCTTCACGATTTAAGGGTTAAAGTTTTCCGATTTTAGTAAGACTTTCAGACTATATTTAAAATTACCTGGACTATATTATTCTGAATAGCTTTTACTTAAAAATCATTACAGTAAGGAAATTCTGGTCATTCCCCAAAATATGGCCAAAAAATTAGTTTTTCTCGAAAATCGCAAAATTTATATCGCAGGTACGGAAAAACTATAGGAGGTATTGACATACTTTTTTCACATTTTTATTCCCTATTATGTTGTCAATAAATCCCCATGTGATGATCAAAAAATTCTGAAATTTGTTTAACAAAATTTTTAAAAATTTGAAATTGGAGTTTTGAAACTGCCGTTAAAAAAATTTAATTTTTTTGGTCATTCCTGCGAATAGGTTAACGGTATCCTACGAGGACAAAAACTCATATACAAGTAAATATGGATAAATTTTAAGTAAAAATAAGCTTTTATTTTAATATTTCTCAAAATATGTTAATTTTGTTCATAAATTTCTTGTTCTAGTGGCCTGAGACACGTTAATGGCCTGGCGATTTTTTAATAACTTTAACATTTTTTCACCAATTTTTGTCTTTTATATCTTATTATAACGACAATTACGTACACATTTCGATTCTTTTAAATTAAATTGTAAAAGTCATTATTTAATGGCAAAATTTTTACAAAAACTGAAAAAATTGCATATTTTCCCCTTGTAAATGCACCTCAAAACTTCAGCGTCGTTGCGCCACCAGTTAACGTTATCCTATCATCCTAATATTTTACACAATGTGTTTCTACAATACATATAACAATTCTAGAGGGGGGGACGGTCAAAATTCGCAATTTTATTTTCTTGGAGCACTCTAATGTACAGGGCACTCACTAATTAAAACCAGGACAGTTCACTTTTGCAAGATTGTTCATATTTGCGAATGGCATCTAATTTCCATCTACAGGTGGGGAAGTCCAAAAATGATTAAGCAGTCGATTTAGAATTTAGCCACTACCCTTTTGATTTAGATTTCAACTCTGTGTAGATAGATAAACAAAAGTAAAAACTGTTCATATTTTGGGGTGTACATATTATCGCGAGTTCAGTGTATTGCATTTTTAGTTTTCGCAATAAATGTTAAAACCAGATTTATGAAAACTTATAGTGTGATCAGCAAAATCAAAAATTTGCCTTATGGCCAATTTTTGCATTAACACCGAATCGAAATCTAGTGGATTTCAATTGAAATCTTTGTCAAAATCTATATCTTTACAATCTATACATTTAGCAAGATTTCATTTAATATCAAAAACAGATGACTAAGTAGATTTTTTTTATTATAATTTGTATTTTCCTATGTATCACATAACTTTTATTCATATTTTCATCCATTGAACATATTTTTCAAACGCTAAAATTTTTCCGCACTTTTTATACCTATTATTTTATTATTTTTTTATTTGCATCTGTCAAATTTTACTTGTGCAGTGCTGTATTTTTTAGTACATTATTAAGAAATTCAAGGTTGCATCCCTAGGTACTGAGTAGATTTGAGGAGATTTCCCCAAAATCTAGTCTCGAAGTAGATTTCATTTTGTATCGTCAAAATAACTAGATTTGGCTCGAAATCTCATATGTACTAGATTTCGCTTAGGTGCAAATGCACTATAAGCTTGTTAAATACTATGAAAACTCTGCACCATCAATTTCAATGGTAAAAAAAAGTGGTTTACTGAATTTCTTTGTGGACGAACGTTCTCGACTTCCAGTTGAGGTCTCTACACCCAAAATAATAGAAAACGGTGTTGGCCGATCGGAGATAGAAAGTGTGAGAGATTGTGGAAGCCATAGACATTTCACATGGCTCAGTGTTTTCAGTTGTTTATGATCACTTGGGTATGAGAAAGCTTTCCGCTTTCGTTGTTCAACCGCAGTATGTTTTTTCGCTGTTTCCTAACCGTGCACGAAATGAGGATCCATCATAACACACCAGAGACTAAACAGCAATCAAAACAGTGGGTTTCTCGGGTTGAATCGGCGCCAAAAAAGGCCAAGGTGAATTTGTCAGCCACCTTGCACGCAGTATAATCCACATTCACCCCTATCGCGAATCAATACTTCACATGAAATATGTTCCCTTTTCCCATTTCTCGTTCATCAACTGTGTTCACGTGAAAAAATTCCACAACATGGTGAATTTTTAGATGGAATATTGTAAAGAATAAGCAGCTGTTACGAACAAAATCAACTATTGTGAATGAAAAGTTCATGGGAATATCACGATAGCAATTTTCCCTTTGAGCCATTTTCCCTTCAAAAGGGTAAAACAATCAATGTCGAATATTATGTCAACTTATTGTGTTGATTTAATGAGTATTTGAAAAAACGACATTTGTGCAAGGAAAAAGTTATTTTTCACCATTGCAATGTAAGGGTGCATACAGTTTTAATGGTAAAATTCCATGAATTAAGCTATGAATTTATCCCCGAGTGACTATTTCTTGATTCCAAACCTGTAGTAATGGATCGGTGGAAAGAGATTTGATTCGAACGATGAAATCATCTCACAAAGGCCCCTTACAAGATGATTTCATTACAAAATAGGATAAATGTTGGATAAAGTTTATAAAACGCAAAGGAGACGGATGTTCTCCGGATCTTATATGCATACCATTCCAGCTTAGTAGGTATAATCAAACTTTTACTGGTGAAAAAAATCAAAGGCAATAATATATTGTCATAAACAACCCAAACATAATCCTTTCATCTTGACGACTACGTTAATCATCTCAAGAAATACCTACACGGACAAGAAAACTAATTTAATCTCTCAAGTTCCGAGGTTAAATCTTCCAGCCACCATTTCAGTATAATAAATACAATTGAATTTGAATGAATGAATTTCGTTAAAGATCAAACAAATTAACAAGAAAGGAAAATCTTTGCACATTGTACACACATAATTCTAACAATGCCAAATGTCAGTGACCGTCATTGGAATGCAATTATGCAGCAATCCAACTTTTACAATATATACACACACAGAAACTAACAAACGATGGAAACAAATATGCAAAACGCCACCAAACAGACAGAGAGACACAATGTTCGACATTTCGGTCAACCATTCATATGAACATGCATCATCGTCATATATTACTTGGCAAATATGGGATGGCGCGCAACTCTCGATAAATTTGTATCCAACTTGAGATTGAGAAAACTTTAATAAACTGGCGAATTACACAGTCAGACAGACATACAGACAGATACTCACTAGGATAGGAGTGTGTGAATATATTCTACAATTGTATGTACATATGTACTTGGTTATTGAAAACATTTACTTGGTTTTTAGCGTGGAAATAAAATGCAGGTCAAAATTTACGGATATATGTATGCAAAGAAGAAAATACATCAGGTATCAGGCATACAGAAAGAATTTCTTTTGGATTTTTTAATCTCAAAAGAAAGTTTTACATGCTGACAAATGAAAGTCCACTCTCAGGCTTTATAATAGGGACTTCCAAACTTTGACAGTTGCCATCTTTCGAATTGGCTGTCAATTATTTTGTTTGTTTTGCCAAATCACCATGGACGGATATGGCGTTCAACAACACGTGCAAATGATAAAATTATTTTATCAAAATGGTGTTCTGGATGCTCAAAAAGAAAATTTAAATGATTAAATAAGGAATTAATTCTATTGTATAAATATTAAATTTTCAAAGTAATGAATTTAATACATTTGAAGTACAAAGTAATTAAGCCTAGAAATTAATGCGTAATGAAATTATTTTATTTGATTTCGAAAATTTAATTACTCCCACAATATTGAGACATTCATTGAAATACCTTCCTTCTTCTTTTTCCTTTTTAGGCTGCCATATTACAGCAAACATCGCAGTACATTTGTGAATTGGAAAATCAAAAAACCCAATTACTGGCACAAAATAGCCAACTAAAGCGACAGTTGGGACAACATGAAGCTGGCAGCGGTGGTGGCAATACGGATGGCGGCAGCAATGGCGAAAATATAACAGGTGTAGCCATTAAGAAACGCAAACTAACCGACAATGTAGCCAATGTTCAAACTATAAGCGATTCGTCTGATGAGGGTCTGGGATCAATGTCGCCCGAACCAATGACTTTATTAAACGCAGCTGGTGGCGCTGCGGCAGCTAATACCAAGGCTCAAATACTATTGCAACAGAACACAAAAGAAATGGTCGAACTAAAGGAGCAACTGTATAAGGAGAGACGTTTGCGTACAATGTTGGAGGAGGAATTACAAATGATTAAACGCCAATTGTATTCAGTAGCAACCGCACCCCAACCAAGCGCCGCCGAAGCTGATGAAACAGATGGCGGCAGCACCACAACCACTTACATTCCCCGTGAGGTAATCGAACATACTGGCAATTTGCTGCGTGAAGAATGCGAAGAGTTTTCCTATGTCGAAATCGATGAACTGACGGGCCAGCAGCAGGTGGTGGTTTGCTCCACCATTGAAGAATTGGACAGTGAAGCTGCGGCGGCAGCTGCCGAAATTATAACGGAAGATAATGTGCACGAAGAAGTGGTGTTATCGTCGTCCTCTACAGAATCGGAACAAGAAGTAGCGGTAAATGCTATAGCAAAAGCCTATGCCGAGGGCAACTCTCCTACACCCGCCATGTTACAACCCATCTTACAGGCAGCTATTAAGGCCACACCCAAAGTCGAGGTGGAACGTATAACAGATGCCACTTTGAAAAAAGTGAAAACCGAAAAAATCGAACAAACCAGTGGCCTAACACGTTCACGGCAAAATCTCGAAACAATAGTGGAAGCCATACGCCATCTAGAGGGCGATCATCTGTTTACCGACAGCAACGGTGAACAGCACAAGGTGTTGGTACAGACCCAGGCCGTCCGAGCAGTCGGTCAGGATGCGCCTTTAGCCTTGACTACCAAACAGCATGTGGTCGCGCAACGTAAGACTTTAGCGGAATTACGGCCTTTTCTACAGCTGAAGGGAGGCAGTAAACAAGTCACTATTGTGGGTGGCGGTGGTACTGCCATGACATTAACAAAAGCCGGTGCAGCAGTTATACAGAAAGATATTACAAAGTCATCAACAGCGGCAGCAAGTTCAAGTGGTGGAGCAACTGTTACCTCAGTGGTTTCGCAAGTTACACCCACCGCCATCTTTAAAGTTCAAACAAATGCCGCTGGCGGCAGTACAACAATAACAAAAGTCGGTACAACTTCTGCGGGAGCACCGGGTAATATGACCATTAGTACTACGTCGGTAAAACAATGTCGTCCCGGTGTTATCGTGGCCAAACAACTGTCTTGATTTCGCAGCCTCCCAACATCAAAACACCAACAAACTCAGCAGCAGCAGCAACAAACACAAAACCAACAATTGCAACACAATAAAGTTGCTTCAAAAATGAACAACACAACCTTGAAACATCAAACTCATCATCAACATCATGATCAATATGCGGACGACGACAACAGCGGCGGAGGCGATGATGACGATGATGATGGTGGTGGTGACGATGGACAGGAAAAAGTTAAAGCATTAAAGGAATTTGAAGAGAATTTACAGGAATTAGAAGATGAAGAAGACAAAGTTGAAGTTGAAGAAGAAGAACAAATGGTAGATGAAGAAGAAGCATATTTAGTTGAAAATAAAATTTATAAAATAAATGAAATTTTTGAAGAAATTATTAATGATGATGATACCGATTTCACAGAAACCACCAACAACAACAACACTACTGATTCACTTTCCACTACCAAGCCACAGTTTTCTTCATTAACTTTGAATTCTAAAAAAACTTCTAAATCGAATGTTCAAATTAATGAAACCAATAATAATAAAAGTAATACTAGTAATTTAAAACAAAAAATTACTACTCGTAGTAGTAATAGTAATAATTTAATACAATTTATACCACAAATCCAACAAACAAATGATGATGATAACGATAATGAACATGAAGATGAAGTAGAAGTTGAAGAAACCATTAAAATGAAACATAATTTTAATTTCAATTTAAAACTACAAAACCAACAACAACATAATAATAACAATATGTTTTTGAAAAATAACTTTAATTTTAGTAATAATATTAATAATAATACAATTAATAGTAATAAGAAGTTGTTTAATTATAATGATAATAAAAATAATCATAATTATTTAAATAATAGCATTAAGACTAGTATTAATAAAAATGTAAATTTTTTAAATATTACTACAACAAATTGCAGTAAAAACAAAAAACAACAACCGACAATTTCTATTATTACTAAAAAAACAAATAATAACAATAACAATATTTCTATAACAGCTACTACAACAACTACTACTAATACAAATAATAATAATATAATTACAACAACAACTACTCCTTTAATTAATCGTAATCATAATAATAATAAACAAAATCATATTAAACAAAATATTAACTTTAATAATAATATTCATAAAAGAAATGTTAATAATCATAATAATAATAATACAAATACAATATCAAAAAAATTAAATAATCTTGCTTCTCTTATTATTCCTAATATTATAAAAAATACAACATTAACAACAAAACCCAGAAAATTTACATGCAATTCAACATCACCATCATTGTCATCCTCCACATCTTTAACAAGAACTCATCATCAGCAGCGACATCTACCAAATTTATCATGCAAAAAGAAAATACGTAAAAACCGTTTCGTTTCGACTTCTTTAAAGAATAATTATAATAATAATAATAAAAACACTTTTCTACATTTCGAAAATAATTAAAACATTTTCAAAATACATACATATTTTAAGAATTATTATTCTAAAAGAAAATAATGCTTGAAATTAGGTAAAATTATTAAGTTAATTTTATAAATTTTATATTTCTCTCAAATTTTTAAAACAAAATTACAATGTACCGGTGTTTAGATATTGTGTTTAATTCAGACAATCATTTAAAGAATTCCTATTAAGAGTTTTTGGCTAAAATTTTAAAGTTTTTCTTTTAATTGTATTTAACGTTGGAAAATAGTTGAGCAAAGGTTGGATATAGACAGTTTGGTGTGTTGTAGTATGCAAATGTTTGTAATTGAAAATAAAGGGACAAAACTCTAATAGCCATTAACCTCTTCATTTAAGAGGAACCGAAAAAATAAGCGAGACATGAAATAAAAAAAATAATGCTGAAACCATTATTTAAGTCGATGAATAACTCTCACATCATAGCCATTATATTTTCAAGGAAATTCAGACCATATTTTAGATGTTGTAACAGCTAAAACTATACAATTTTCTAATCCGGGGGGTTATGCATGGAGGTCCAGGCCAAGGTATTGTGCTACTTCAACTGGGTGGATCCATAAATCTGTTTGACTAAGGGAAGTAGCTGGGCAGCTATGGGGGTATCATTTGATCCGTAACCACAAACCGGGCATACATTTGGGAACCAGAAGGCATTGAGTCTGTTGCTCCATCCCGACCTCAGCTGTGCCAGAACGACTTGTTTTCCCGGAATTTTTTCTGCGAGTCTGTTATAAGCGGTGGTCGACCTCCAAGTACGACATTATTACGGTATTGGTGGCGTCTCTATGAATGTCACCTTTTTTTTTGGGTTGTTGCCTCTCACTTTCATATTAGTCGTCTAACAGTTGGATGAAATAAGAAATTTTTGTTATCAATTTTATGAAAACATGTAAATACAATGATTGTTTCTATTGAAAGATCAATCTTAATAAAATATTAATATTTAATGAGTCAAATAAAAAGGTTAAAGGGGATACAGACATGGAAAATATTGCTAAAATAATGCTGAAACCATTATTTTATACTACTGATGAATTGTTTTTATAGAGCTTTGACAAGAACGGTCGAAATCAGCTCCCGATTGTTGTAATCCCAATTTGGGGTTATGATTTGTTAAAAACCATAACCATGACCCGCCAATGGTAACGCAAATTTGACTTTTTATCAATGGTGATGCCGGTCTCAACTGAAGATTTTTCGAAACGTGTTACTGATGGGAGCATCGTGAACTGATGGGAGCTACTCGAAATTGCAACAAAAATTATAACGGAGAATAAAGGTATTAGAATTTTTTAACACCCGTCACCATAATAAAGGTATTCGAATTTTTTAACACCCGTCACCATTGACGGGTTAAAAAAAATAGTTCAAACTTTAAGAGATTCTCTGAGAGGTCTGTGAGAAATGTTTCTAGAACCAATGAACCACGTCAGCCGGTTCTACGCAATGGAATGACCCGAGTTCACTTATCCAAGGGCTTTCAACTCGGCAAACACTGTTCTTACAACAACAACTACTTATAACAACGCAGTTTATAACAATTCGGACATATCGGCTAAATTTAGAAAAGACAAATTGCCTCAATAAATGGGCGTTTAAAATCTTTTCTAATAAATTTTGTTTTTACGATTCAGTGATCCACGAATTTAAAGTTTTTCATGTTACGTTTAAAAATAATTTTACTTCAAACGTCTCTTCCATTTACGCGCCGGATCGAAATTAAAATTTGTGGTTCAGTTTAAAGCGGAAATTAAAGCCAACATATGTATTTAAAAACGTGTTTTTTTTTCTTTTTGTCAAAGAACAAAATCCTTAAACAACAAATTATGAATGAAAAAAGTTTGGAATACAATTCCAAAACGAAAACGATATTTTTACTCGACGTTCATTACGGAAGTCGAAATCTTTTTCCCCGCGGAAGAACTTTCAACACATTGGACCTGTAAAACGGCTAGTTGTTTACAATACAAGTTAATATGATGTACTTTAAATCAGCTTTAGATTTTTATTGAAAACTAAAAAGTGATTTTATTTGATTTTGATTCAAACAACAATAATCGGACTGACCGTCCTTAGATATAAATATGACTCTCCAACTCTTTATAACAACTGTAGGACATTATATAATGTACAAATTTTCGATTTAAGTCCAAAACAACAATAATCGGACCGACCCTCCTTTAACCCAGGCTTTAAAAACAATTGGAGTAAATTTTGAAGACACCAATCTTTACACTTACCTTTGATTGGACTTTTCCTCATCGTTCGTAAAAAACAACAATAACAAGTCGAAGGTAAAAATAGAAGTTTTAGCAATATTCATCTGATCATTTGCAATTCTTTCAACAAACATTATTCAAACACTTAAAACCTTGAAGCAAATCAAAATGGAACACCATCATTTATTTATCAGATGGGTTACTCCCTAATTCGATTCGAAAGGGAATCGTGTATGTATCGTTCGCAGTATAAATAAATTGTTTCAAACGCCTGCTAAAGTGTAAGAACAATTAAGCAATTCTTAATGGTAATGTAAGACAATTGGACTTGACTTCATCTACAGTGGTAGCAACCTTAAGTTATTTCTCCAGTAACAGTGGAATTGTTAAAACAACATATTTCAAATTAGATTTTTCACAATTTTAGCCAGAGCAAGTCGCATTGATTACAATTTACTATTTATTTTGAAAATCTATCTACCAGATTTTAAAACTATTTATTGTTAAAGATTAACATTTTACCTATAATTTGATCAAGCATTATGTTCTTTTGGAAAATAAACTATAATTTTATTTGGCAAAATATATATAAAAAAAACCAAACAAATGAGCTAATTATTTTGAAACGATATTTTGATATTTAACCAAAATGTTATTTTACAGTTTACTTTAAAAACACGACCGGAAAACAATTTTACATTTTTTGCATTAACAACACTCAAAAATGATTTGAAAACTGAGTGATTTCCATACAAAAAATGTAAAATTTTTTTCCGGTCGTGCTTCTGAACAGAGCCTCGAATGAATTAATTCTCTAAAATCTTAATTCGGCATTGAAAAATTCAACCATTCATTCCATAAATCCATTTATAACATCTAATTATTAAGCTTCATTCAAAGACTTTTATTTAAATTGAATTCATTCTTCGTTCCATTATGAATTAATTCAGTCTTGAAATAATTAAATTTTTGTTAATTCAAATCTAATACTAATTGTTTTGTTTTAAATAATGTACAAAATATATTGAAAAAAATTGATTTAAGCTTTTTTGTAATTGATGTGAATTGAAGAAATATTGAATCAATCATCAATACATTTTTTAAAGCTATTTTGTATTGGAATTGAATTCAAAAAAATTTGATTCAATAAAGAATTATTTCTCAAAGGAATGAATTGAAGTAAAAGTAAATTAAGCTTATGAATTAATTCATTAACGGAATATTTGTTTTGATTTAGAAAATTAATTCTTTCGACCCTTAAACTTTTTACAATTTTCTTAATTTCCAAACATTTAGCCCCATTTTTATGATGTCTGGTTATTTCTTAACTGATAGTTATACTGTCTTTTATGAAAACTCTTAGTATAACTTTGACTTAAAAAATAACTAGACATTGTAAAAATGGGGGTTAATATTGAAAAATAGTAAAAGCTGATAATTTTAAACAAAAATCTCTTTAAAAAATAATTAGCCTCATATGAAAAAACTAACTTTAAGGTCTAAACAAAACACAAAAGAATTAACCAAACAAAAATGTTCTTTAGTGTTTTTAAAGAGTTCCTTAGTTTTAATATTTTTCAAAATCTATTTTCAAAAGCAAAGCAAATATTTAAAATAAATAAACTCAAAATTAATCGGCTAACCTACAACTTTCTAAAAACTCTTACAAAATTTAAAAAAGCAATATTGAAACCTCTAAACAAAAATAAATAAATAAAAATTAAATAAAATTGTTTTTTTTTTTTATAAAAAAAATAAAAACCCCATCTTTTTAGCAATATACCAACCAACAACAACAAAAAGTACAAACTCAAAGAAAATAGAAAAAAATACATTTTAAACAATTTAACTGAAAAAAGAAAATAAATCATAAAAAAAAAAAATTAAATTGTTAATAAAGAAAGCGAAATGAAAATATAAAAAAAACTTTATTAAACCATATACACACACTTAAGTATATAAATAAATATAAACAAACAACTCTTTTTTTGTAATATTTAAGTTTAAATAAATAAATTATTATTGTTTAGTTGTTAAGCACTCAAAACCATCGCATTTTATTATTATTATTTTATTTTTCGTGTTGTTAAAACAATTAAAATCTTTATTTCCTTTTAATAATAACAATAATTTGTTTTTTATATTTTCTTTTTTTTATAATTATTATTATTTAAACAAATTTTGGCAATTTTAAAACAAATTAGTTTAATAAATCTAAAACTTCTTTTAACAATATCATGAACGTTATCATTGCAGATATTGTTTAAGCTAAATTTTGAATATTTATTTCAAATTGTAAAAACGACAAACGTCCTTTTCCATAAGTCGAGTTATATACAGCCCAATTATGAATAAAAAATTCCGCGGGAGTTTGTTCCCCGGGAGTTTTTTCTCATTGAAATTGAATAGGAAAAATGAGAAAAGGGAAAAAACTCCCGCGGAATTTTTATTCATAATTGGGCTGATAAAAAACGAGCGAGTTTCAAAAACAAACAATTACGCCGCAGTTCTTAACATCGAACTGCGGAATTTTCCACATTCGATCGGAATGGTTTCATTACGAAAGATATTTACTTTTTCTGAATAAGCAAAATACGGAATTAATTCCACTTTCGATCGGAATTCTGTACCAAAAACTTCACTTTTGTTTTAATATAAAAAACGCTGTCAAATTAAAATCAGAAATACAGAAATAATAAATTTTTTGGAATTAATAAACTACACGGAATCTGAAGAACATAAAACGAAATCGATTGGAATAAAAACTACGGAATTGATACCATTCCGAACAAAATCTGTGACAGGCCTGATAGTTGACAAATTTATGTTCTGCAAATTGTACGATTTTGTATATTGAAACAGGGGGTTACTCCCTAATTCGATTTGAAAGGAAATCGTTTCGAATTACAATGTATTTAGCACACAATTTCGAACATTTTAGTTTTCGGATTGAGTGGCGCAGTAACCGCTTGTTCACTCGAAATTAAAACAAGTAAATATGTGAACACATTTCTCGGATTCGGTTTACAGAACAGGGAGTTTATATGTTGCTATGACAGCCGGTTTTTAGTTGTTAAATAACATGGAATCTTTAGTATTCCTAGCAAGGATTACAACTACCGCAACATTATTGCAGTGTTACAACAAATATTTTTGAATTTTGTGGTAATTTTGGGAGCATTTTTTTTAATGCACCCATGTTTTTTTTTAATAAAATACGATCGTAATAAAAGTCTCCTCGACGTTCGTTAAAGCATATTATGCATCAAAATTCCACAAATAAAACAAATACGTTCATTCTGAATTCAGAATTTATTCATTAAAATTACCCCTATGTCTATACATGATAAACGTCAAAATGACCTTCAAGATAAGAAATTATCAGGTATAGACTCGATTTATTTGTGTTATTACTTCGTTATGACAAAGTTGTTAGTGCTTTTGCTCTATTTTTGTTGTTATTTTTAAGGCTCCAAACCAATTTGTATGTATTTTCTCCCGTATCAATAGCTCTGAGATCGCCATCGTTTTTAGCGTACAATTAATTTAACCTTGGAAAGGTTCTCCATCACAACAATATGTCTTCTTACGTACCTTCTCAAATATGTCACAATTAAAACATAGAAACGTTGGATGAATCGACGTAGGTCCTTGATTTAACCAATAACTACTTTTTTTCTTCAAAAATAAATTGAAAGGTCAACGTTTTCCGGAGTCTTAAGAAGTAACATATTTATGACTGTGACCTTTTCGGATTCAGTAGCCTTGAAATATTTTTATTTTGTTATACAGCGGGCTAATTCTTGCATTCGTATTGGAATTAAATACAATTTAAATTACCAAAGGAACTAATACTTTAGATTCATTCAAATCCTCTCATTTAATTGGAATTGTTTACTTCATTTTATTTGGATAATTTTAATGATTCAATATGGAATTAGTTCCCAATGAAATGATTGCAATACATACAAGCAAATAAGCATAACAAATTAGTAATTAATGCTTTTAATGAATGATTAAGAGTTAAATTAAAGTTTAATTCAATTTCGAAAGGTGAAATAAATTCGAACACCAGCTTATAAATAAAACTACAACAAAAGCAATGGCTCTAGATCAATGCGGGCGAAATTTTTAAACTTAATTGGAAATTTAAACAAATTCGTTGCAGATGAAACGTTTGAAGATTAATTTGAAATTATAGAATGTTAAAATGCTTTCATCTAAAATGTTTTTTTTTATTAAAAATTAATACAATATTTTATAATTTGATTTATCTGCTTTACTGTTTTAATATTCTTACATCTATTATATATACTAATGGAAATCCCTGGGGAAATGAGACAAATATATTGAGCCCTAACCTCGAAAATATCTTAAGTCCATAACAAAGCTTTTTTTATAATTGTTTGCGTGCGATGAGCATTGAAGCTAAAATTGTTTTGTTATAAAATTAAAAGATTATCTGCCTGTTCCACGATGTCGAAAGAAAAATGAGTCGATAAAATTTGTATGAAAAACACTCAGTTTTTTTAATTCTTTCGAATAGTTTACATACAAATTTGTTCGAATCATTCACATTCTTTCGACATTATGAAACAGGCCTTATGTAAACTAAATAACCGATTTGTTTAAAAAATCATATCGAATATATTATTGGTTAAGATATTTTCGCTGTTAGTTCTTGATATGTATTCAAATGAATTTTTTCTTATAGACATTAAATAAAATGTGTTCTTGTTTGTATACAATGAAAAACTATATTTAAATTAAATAAAAAATTAACTATATATAAAAAAATAAAATTCCAAAAATATAAGCATTCAATAAATCAGTAAATTGTTTATTTTATTTAAAAAACAAAATATTTTTTTAGCAAAATTTTTTTTAAAATCATCATAAACATACATAAATTATTGATTTCTATGAAATTATTTTTTATTTTACTTTAAACAAAAATCATTAAAAAATTCATTTAACTAAACAAATATGTAAAAAAAAAAATATTAGCAAATTATTTTGTTTGTCAAGAACAAAACAAATAATCGTAACTTTAAAAAATACATCTAATAAATAAAAGTTAAACGTTTTTGTAATTTTGATTTATAAGAAAAAAAATATTTAAAAATTACCAAAAAAAAATAAAAAATATTTAAAATAATATAAAACCATATTTAAAAGAAATCGCAAAAAGCTGCATTTTTTTGCTATTAATTTTATATATAAACATATATACATACTTATGTGTAAGCAACAATTTAAAATAAAGAAAAAATAAACATTTAATGTCTTAAATATAAAAAAAAATTAAAATATTATTATTGAAAAAATAAAATTAATATAAAATTAGCCTATTTATAATTTAATTAGTATACCGTAACAAATATGCATACATACAGAAATAAAAAAAAATATATATATACAAAAACATACATAAAATATACATAATTAAATATTATCAATAAAACATAATTTTATGTTCTAAACCCTCTAAATAAATCTAGTTTATTATTACTACTTATATATGACGACGTTGTGATTCTCAACCAAATGGCCTGGGTGTAAATCCAACGGAAACGGAAATATAGGAGGAGGTGAGGGAGCCAAGTATTTAGGCACCCTCCTTGATTACAACTTATCATGGAAGAAGAATACTCAGGAAAGTCTTAAAAGGGGTATCAGTGCCTACCATACATGCAGGAATTCTACTGTTAAGAATTAGGGACTACAACTAGGCATATTTAACTGTATTTACACATCGTTTTTAAGTACCATTATTGCTTATGGTTGCAATGAAGGGGGTGCAGTTTTCACTGATGGGTCCAAGATGGAATCTGATACTGGAGCCGGAGTTTATATAGTAGATGAGGACATCAAAGTCTGGAGTTTGAGAAATGAGATAGCAGATGAACTGGGCAGACAGGGTTCGGATCTGGACTATATTAATAGGGACTGTGAGCTTAAACCTCCTATATGCCAGTACTATAGGTTGATGTTCACAAGATTCCGGGACACTACGAACCAATCCTGGTGTAGTAGGACGGATTGCAGGAAGTCCAGGGCTGTTTGGCCAAAGTTGGATGTAAAGGCAACAGGAAAAGTCTCAGGAGGAATGATAACAATCAATTGGAGCCTTCATTGGTAAATAGGATATGGGCGCACAAGACTTCTGTAGGATGTGTGAATATAGTGAGGTACTAGAGACAGTGGAACATATTTGTGTTGTAGCAGCATAAACAATTTTACAATATTCAATCAGGGGGTTCTGCATGTTCTTGAAGTCCAAGAAATTGTGCTGAAGTAGGGTTGGTTGAACAGTTGAATATGAGTAGGGTGTCATGAGGACCACATGCTGGACCAATTCTTGTTACCGCGGAATTGATGACGTCTCTGTGAATGTCGTTCAATGCTGTCATATACGAGCGGCGATCAAATGGATCCTGCACATACCACTGTATGCTCTCCTCGTATTTCCGTACTCTAAATGTGTGATGTTGAAGTTTGAATGACTCCTCCGGTTGTGTTCCTTGACCGATAGAACCTTGGTTTCCTCGTGAAGGTGGTGTTGGGAGATTGCAATGGCGTGAGCTGAGGAGCAACAACAACATATTCTGTGTATCTGTCCTAGATTACAGGGTCTCAAGCTAAAATGGCTAGGAGAAAGATTCCATGATGAAAGGGGTTATTGTTGAGTTCTTACAATAACTACCTCACGATTTTTTGGACATTTAAATTCGAGGTTATTGTTGAGTTCTTACAATAACTACCTCACGATTTTTTGGACATTTAAATTCGAGGTAAATTGCGGAACAAAGAGTTTATTTGTTCCAAGAATATATGCTGACTGTATCACATAAATTAAAATTAGCATTAATTTAGATAGCTAACGAATTCTAATACATATTTCGTTTTTGAAAAAATATGGGTCCAAACAAATTCTTCTTGTTTATATTATTTTTTCCAACTCGGTATCCACCTCTATATCCAAGAATGTCATTTTATTTTATTTATTTTTATAACTGAAAAAAAACTAGAGTATATTTATTATCTTTATTAAATTAACGTAATTTTACTCAAATTCTTAAGACTTTTCCATAGTTTTAGAATATAACAACAACATTTAAAATTAACGGAAATCCACCCGCCGATACGTTACAATTATTTTTAATTTTTGTTCATATGGCAACATTTCTGTTTCCTCATATGTCACCTATAGGGCTAACAATTCTCAGTGAATATTACATTTTGACAAGAAGTAGCAAATATTTACGTCTCGGAGAAATTTTTTTAGTGCATTGGTCATAGAAAACAAAAATTGTGTACAAAATTTTGCAAAACAAATAATAAAATATTACAATTACCTGTTTATATAGAAAAGTAAAAGCAAATAAATGTAATTAACAAGAAGATTTTATGAAAATCTACGGAATAACAACGAATGAAAGCAGTAGAAAATGTTGAAATATTTCAAAAGACAGAAAAGTAAATATTTTTTTTCATGTCTCCCAACTATTACAACAACAATGTAATTTTAATAATAAATAAAATAAAAGTTGATGGTCAGCAATAAAAGAAAGAATAAATAATTGGTGCCAAACTACCGAAAAAAGAAATGATTGGAATTTCTAACCAATGTCATTGTGTTTGTTGTTGTGATAGTTAATTGCATGTTTGGCAGACAGACATTTATTTATACATTTATTTTCGTTTATTAAATTTTGTTTAATATTTTTAGGTCGTGCTGGTTCTACAAATACTAATGAAAATGAACAATACTACAGCACAAACAACAACAAGAATGGTGTAAATACTAATGTTGATGAAACTGATAGCGCTGGTGGTGCTTTAGATGACCTATCGTCATCCTCTGCTACTACTGCTGCCTCTGTAAAACGTCATTCACTACGTTCGACTTCCAGTTTTTGTGATGAAGTTTTTCTTGAAGAGTTAGCTAATTTGGGCCTGTTGATGACAGCATCAAGTGCAGGGGGCTCGGAGGAAGATGCTGTTAGTTATGGTGCTTTAAGCTTAGGTGCACTTAGTAATGGTGGTTGTAATCAAGTCGTAGGTGCTGCTGCGGCCTCTGCACTGGCTTTAAATTCAATTGTTGAATTTGATGAAGGTAAATTTAATTATACTCACGTACGTATTTCATGGGGAATTATTATTATTAAATGTCATATGGGTAAATTTGTAGTTAGGTTTATGTTTATTAGTAGTAATTAAAAATGTGGGAAATTATTAATTATTGTTGAAATTGTAAATGTCAGCATGGTTTTATAAGAAGATTTTGTTGGTTTTAGTTTATGTGGCATATATTTTAATATAATGTTCATATTATTCAATTAGAATTACTAATTCTCGTAAATGAACAATTTATATAGAAACTACTGCATAGTTATATAGGTATAAACCTTAAATATTTAATGAAAATGAGTTCAGCTGATAGCCTGATAGGCTATACAAATTCATTGATTTGACAGTTTGTAAAACCTAACGAAATTACACTCACGTAGGGCTGCCGAAGGGAAAGAGTATAGACCCCAAGTACACATGAGCGTTCTGCATCGATCAAAACAAATAGTAATCGGAATGGACAAAGTATGCCATATAAGGCGGTGGGGCAAAACTTCCCAAACACGAGTGTTGTCATGATGGAATATTTCATGTCTAACACATATTCTAGGCGTTTTTTGGACAATGCTCGCTTCAAACGAATCAGTTGTGTTCGGTACAGGTTCCCTGTGATGGTATGGTCAAATTTCAGCAGCTCATAATAGATAGAACTCTTTTGGTCCCATCAAATACAGAGCATTACCTTAGCGCCATGAATATTTAGCTTTTGTGTCGATTGGGCTGGTTAACCGGCTTCACATACGTTCTCTTATGCTTCGGGTTATAGTAATAGATCCATTTTTCATCGCAAGTAATGATTCAGTGCAAAAATGATTTTCATTTATAGCATTCAAGCTCCATACAAAATCGGTTTTCAAGATCTGTCAGCTTCAATTCGTATGGTATCCAATTTCTCTGTTTTCGGATGAATCCAGCTGCTCGCAAACATTTTGAAATCGCTGATTGTGTAGCTCCCAATGATTTTGCAAGTTCTTGTTGAGTTTGACAACAATCTTCATGGAGTAATGCCTCTAATTCTTGGTCCAACTTTTTTGGCTGGCCGGGCCGATCATTGTCTTCCGTGTCAAAATCACCACCAGCACTCAAATCTTTTATAAGATTTTTGTGTTTTTGACCTATTATAAACATGATAAATGCATCAATATATCGGTCCTGGTTCAATTGCTAATCGGGAAAATTTACCAACAAATTACTTCGATTTTTTTCAACTAAAAGTATTTTTAATCTTTATCTAAAAGTTTACTAGTTCTAAATTTAAAACTGGCTATAATTTTATGACAGGAGCTTTCGATTGAATCATTTTAACTTATTTTAAAATGCACTTATTTTTCCAGACATTTTCAAATACCATTCCCGTCTTTCGATGTCCGTCACATCCATAGTCAATGAACCAAATTGCCTCAGTTATTTTGTTCAATTTTTAGAAAAACGTAACGCTTTGCCTTTAATCAAATTCTACTTAGATACAGAAAATTTTAAAAATGCCGCTTTAGCACAATTGCGTAAAGAACAAAAACTCAAACTGGTGGCACAACAAATACCTGAGGAGTCCACAGACGTTGTACAAGAAATGGCACAAGCAAGCAGCAATAATGATACAGATGATAATATAATGCTGCAGCAGCAACGTAATGATTTAAGTGAAGCGCATGCTGCTGCAGCTGCGTCATGTGTTGGAGCAGATGGCTCAGATAATGATAGTAGCATTGTACCTGAATTAAAAACATTGTGCGATTTAACCATGCGCAAACCCTTAACCGATGATGAAAAATCTCAAATCTATGCAGAAACAAGTAAACAACTAACTAAATGTAATGATAAGAATACTACTACTACCACTTATAAAGCTTCCTCAGAACTATCGCTGTGTAGTTTAACTAGCAACTTTACGGAAATTTCCGAATGTGTTGTAATATCAATGGCCAGTGTACAGGATGCCCTAACCATATATCAGAAATACTTAAGCGGCAATTCGCCACAGCATATAGAAATACCGGTTGATATACTATCAAAGATTTCCTTGATATTGTGCAAAAAAGAACAGGAGGAAGAAAACTGTGCCATTACCTCGGATTGCTTTACAGAGGCTCAGCAATTCATCCTCAACCAGTTGGAGAAGGAATACCTAAATGATTTTCTACAAAGTACCTATTATGCAAAATATTGCGTGGAATTAATACAAAGCCATAATTTAAATATCAACGATATCTTACACAGTGAGGTAACACTGTTCTATTTGATGGAATATCTGGAACAGCATCAAGAGAGAGATTGTTTAGATTTTTGGTCCTCCGCCATAAATTATCGCAAAAGTTATTTGTCTCAGGAGCCACAAGTACGCAACGAAAAAGAGGCCCAATCTGATGCCATGATAATTTATGAGAAATTTTTCTCCTTGCAAAATGAGCTAAAATTGTGGTCTTCAAACAAATTACGATCTCATGTAGAATCCTGTATTTGTAGCGAAGGTTTGGTGTTTTACTGTTTCGATTTGCCTCTAAGAGTGGCTGCCAAATATTTAGAATGCAAATATTTGAAATTGTTTTTGAAATCTTCGTTATTTGCCAACTATTTAAATGAACTTAAAACACGCATCGAAGATGACGGCGAACACAAAGAAAACCTTAATAAATTTCAATCCCTGCATAAACCATTGCGTCGTTGTGTTAGTGACAAAACCGCCAATAGACATCGTAAAACCTTATCGGATTGTACGCTAGATAAGAAATTACCCATCTCACAACACAACACCTTATTAGCATCCATGGACAGCCACTCGTCCCATCTAAAACAATTCCACTTGAATATTGACTCGTCCCAATTAACCAATCCCGACTTGCTGTGGCATCGCTCTAATAGTAACAATTTGAAATTCGGTCGCGTCAACTCTTTAGGTCGTTATGAACGAGATTTCATCTCACCCTCAGATGCCTTGCATCACACATCCTTGAAATCAACGCACAATTGGTCTTTGGCATTAAATGGTAATAAAATTAAAAATGCTATGCGTAAATTGGTTCATTTACCCGATGATAATGTACAAGAGGAAATCGCCTGGCAGGTGGCCGAAATGATAGTGAAAGATGTCACCAATGTTACCATGCGCCAAGGCGAAGAAAATCACACAAAAAAGTCTTAGTAAGTTTTCATTTTTTTTTATTATTTATGATTCTTTTCTTTCTTTCTAAATACATGTTATGGGTTGTATGAATTTTATATGCATTCATGTATAACAAAGCAATAATGAAAACAAATTTACAGTGATAAGAATTTACAAAACCACAACAAAAAAAAGTCATAGTTTTTTAGTTCAAAACTAAATCTCAAATTAATTTTTTATTCCAATTCAATTATTTTATTTTAAGAAACTCAAATATTAAATACATTTTTTTTACCTTTTATTTATTATCAAATCTCATATTCACAAATTGTATAAGCGGAGTTAGTCTTTGCTTTTACTTTATAAATATTTTTATACATATTTACGTATACTAAGGATTTGTAAACTGTTATTATAATCTCTCTATTTTCAAGCACAAAATTTATATGCTTAATATACAATATTTATCTCAAATGTTTCTAAAAACTAAAATATTTTCTTGAAATCGTATACTCGCTTTATGAACAATAATATATTAATCATAATAATAATAATTATATATTGGAAAACATATTATATATGAACATTATTAAGCTGAAAGTATTTATTTAAACAAATTGCTTAATTACTGTAAAACTGTCCTTAGATAAGCTATTGTTAAATGTATTAAATAACTAAATCTCTAATGTTTGGAGACACCGCCACAATGTTGTTGAAACTTTGCAATATTGGTACTATTTGCATATTTTACATAGAATAGAAAAATCCATATCAAAACATAACCATTAACTGGCTTCAATTCATCAGGGAGAGTACATTTCGATTCAGTCTGTTGAAATCAACTTTCAAAAGTATTATCAACATAACAATATGCTTTAAAAAAATAGGCTATTGAAAATCTAGAAAATCGGTCCATAATTGGGCAGCACAAAATGTATGTTATTTTTTTTTCAAAAAACTCAAATCCTAGAGACACCGAATAGGTTGAAATTTGGCATTCATGCATTTACATGTTCACAATGCAAAGACAATTTAAGTTCGAAATGTATAACTTATCTTCGATAAATTGTTAAAGCTGTTAAAATAATCTCTAAATTTATAAATTAATATTAAATATCAATTTCTTACATTTTCCAATTTCGTACTAAAACGTTAAAAAGTCTAAATTTTCATGAATTTGAATTTGAAAATATTTTCAAGGTATTTAGTTTCAGAATATATGTATGTATATAAGTTTTTGAAAATATCTTCAAAAATTCGAATTTAAATTCGAAATATTGAAGGTTCTCTAAAACAACCTTTTATTTTAATGTCCGAATAGACTAATATTTGACATTCATCCATATTCCTCATGACAATGCAATATTATGTTCGAAAATTCAAAATCAAATTCGAACTTATGTTTGAAAAATTGTTAAAACTGTTTAAATAATCTCTAGATCTTGCAATATTGTGTTCGAAAATTCGAACTTATCTTCGAAAATATTTTAAAGCTCTTAAAATAATCTTTAAATTAAAAAAACAATTTTTAGTATTATTTGAGGTCAATGTTATTACATTTTCGGATTTCGAACTTAAAAATTTTTGAAATAGAATTGAAATTGTTCATATTTTGAATGTATTTTCACTATATAAGCTTTTTAAAATACATATTTGAATTTAAATTCGTAATATTCATGAAAATATTCTCAAAGCAAAATTTTATTTAAATGCTGTAAAAAGATGAAGATAATCTTTGATGAAGAGGAAGATCAAACTATTATTATTTATTACATTACTAGCTTCGCTACCCGTTTACAGTTAAAAAAATATATGTAAAATGAGAGAGCTATTCGGACAAAGTTTGAATAATCTCGTAATTATAGTTCTCAAGACATTTAGAAATAAATGTTTACTTAGTATGGGAGGTGACTCACCATACAAGACTGTCACAATTATATGGGTGCCACACCTACAAATGTACAAAAATGTACAATAATAAGTGAAATGTGACTTTCACAACTACAGTTCTCCAGATATTCGAAAATAACTATTTACTTTGTATGATAAAAAATTGATTCGTATAAAGTTTTAAGACTCACAATTATAGTTCCGCAGATATTCGAAAATAACTATTTATTTTGTATGGGTGGTGCCACGACCATGTTCAGCCAAGAAGCGCACAATGGTACCGCGAAGTTTTTAGGCTTTCACAATTATAGTTCACCAGATATTAAATAACTATTTACTTATTTATGGGAAGTGCCACGCCCATTCGAAATATCAAAATAAAAAGAAACCTATTGTTCCTTCTAGATATAGATTAACATACATACAAAAATAGCAAGAGGATGAAAAGGACAAACAAATAAACAGACATACATTCATTTTTATATACAGATACAATTTATATCATAAAAAGTTTGTGGCTACATGCTCAGCGTTAGGAAAATATAATATGGAAAATGTGGGACATAAAATGGAACCCTGTAGAACATCATATATAATATTATTACAGCCATATCTAAATAATTGCATTGAGCATTGTTTACTTGTTAAAAATACCCATATCACTTGTATGAAACCGAATACCGAAATAACGCGTCGGAAACGCTGAGCTATTGGAAAATCCAATTTGGCAGTGCGTTAGATAGTGAGGTTGACTGCAGAAGATGAAGAAACTGCAGTTATTTAGGTTTTTGTTTATTTTTTTACGTGTTTTTAATGATTTCTTTACTAATTCTCTATTTTGTTCATACAAACATAATATTTTTTTATAAAATGTTAACAATGGGCTTCAGAAAACTCCCCACTCTACGCATTTATTTAGGTATGGCTGTAAGAATATTGACCAAATGCTTTTTTTTATTAAACAAAAATATGTTTTTATTTAATATGAATAGCTTTGCAACAAATTCTTCCGCTTAAAATTGACAAAAGTGTTCGAAAAAATTATGAATAACAAAAAGAAGGTCAATTCGGTGCAGTTTTAATAATGTAATTGCAATTTATATACATATTAGCTTAAAAAAGTTCATTGTGTTTTCCTAACTACTATAATTCTAAAAATTTATAACAAAATATAATACTTTCAAATAATAATTTATATAAAAAAGCATATAACCACATAATACAATATATTTCATATTAAATTCATTTGATCAGTCTCTCTATATACAAACAAAATACATACAATACATTTATTAATATCATACATTTTTTTAAAACATATTTATTTATATTATTGACTATAACATATGCATATAATAACCATAAACTACTTTATAAAACATATAAGAATATATATCTAAGAAAATGGTAAAAATTTGAAAAGTATTCTTCATTTTCCCTTTTAAGTACTTCAATTACATATAAACAACCAAACATTTGTATGGGAAAACTATTTTTAAATAAAACCAAAATGCAAAAAGTTGGATTGCCATATACGTAAATAAAAAAATATTATTATTTTTTTTAATTATCTCGAATTTCTAGAATTTTAAAATATTTCACTTACCATTTCTTTATTTATTTAAAATAATATTATAATTTTATAACAAAAAAAAAACATTTTATCATACAATGAATTTATGCACAAGTTTTTTTAAACAATACAATATTTTTTTTTACAAATTTACCTAATTTTTAAACTTTAACATTCCATACGTATTTTAAATATGTTATATTTTATGTTATTTTTTTATATTATTATAAAATTTAAATTTTATTTTTGTTATATTCAAAGAAAGAAAACATTGAAATTAAATGTATGCAAAATAATTGTTATTTGCTTTAAATTTGTATTATCTGAATATTATAAAAGAAAGTAATTTAAAACATAAGAAATAATAATGAATTTTAAATAAATTTTTATTGAAATGTAATTGATTTCACATCCCTTTGAAACAAAACTAATATTGTCTAAAAATGAATTTGGATTAATTGTAGTATTCAACAAGATATTTTGCACTGAGTTCAAAACGAATCTCTAAATCTAAATTGTAATTTGTTTTTATCATTCCAGTTATTATAGTTATTATATTCTAAAGAATAATATTGATCATTAATTTTTTTTTAAATTAGACAGTTATATATTTTGTTGAATACCTATTGTGCAATTTTTTATTATTATTGACAAGTTTTAATAAAATTTCACTTTAATAAAAAAACAATTTAATGTAATCACTTTATTTTCTCAATAAATCTATAGATCAAAAAACGTACAAGTCAAGATTTCATATCAAGATCTAAAACTCCATTAAAATCATTACATTTATCAAACCCATTGAAATATTGTTGAGTACACCACAAATATGTATCAAGAACTCTTTGAAAGTAAGTTTTAATAAAATTTCTATATGTAATCTTTAATAAAAAACAATTTAATGTAATCACTTTATTTTCTCAATAAATCTATAGATCAAAACGTACAAGTCAAGATTTCATATCAAGATCTAAAACTCCATTAAAATCATTACATTTATCAAACTCATTGAAATTTTAATGAGTACACAAATATCAAGAACTCTTTGAAAGTAAGTATTTGCATAGTAATACAAATTCATATATCATTAGCTTAATGTGCAAAAGAGCTAACTCCATTTTGTGGTATGTAAACGTGCTAAGTTAATTTTTAAGTTATACACCCAATAGTTAAATGGAATTGAGTATAACTACATTATTAAATATCAAATAGCGCCAAACTGGATTTACATTTCCACTAAAAACATAAATCATAAAGTTTTTAAGGAAATATTTGATAATTTTGAAATTTATTATCACCTCGACTACTGATATAAAACACTTTTTTCATTGCCTTTTGAGAGCAACTTTAGTAACAATAGAGACTTTACATCAAATAACATAGTTAAAAAGATAATAAAGAAAAATCTTTAAAAGAAAATGTTCTAAGTCCACTAAAAACAACATAATAAGTAATAGAAAATAAGCTATGTCCCAAAAAAGGACATATAAAAACCAAATAAGTAATAAAAACTTTGTTGAAAAAATATTTAAAACCAAGGACCAAATTTATGATAAGGGACTTAGCACATTTGCACACTAAACTAACGATATATATTTATATTTAACAAAAAAGCTAACTTCTATGAATTAATTATTATTTTTTATTATTTGCTTTTAAAAGGAATTTAAACTTCAATTAAATAAAATGAAAAATATTCTAAGTCAATACATAGTCTGCAATTTCCCATCACAAAAGGGTAAGTTCAAAATTGTAACATTAAGTGAAAATAAAAACGAACAAACTCAGTTTTAAACAATAAATGAACACTTTACCAGTTAGAACTTCGATGTGTGAAAAAGCAAGACAAATTAGAAATAATGGTTCCAAAATAGTAATAAAAACACTTTAATTTTTATTTTAACAAAAATCATTATAATTTAAAATCTCACACAAAAATAGAAGGAGTTGTCATAGAGCTTTGAAATTTTGTATACCAAAATAAAATACCTTAGTTAAGAAAATTTAAATTTTTGAAAAAACGGACCAAGGACACGTCTATTTCAAATGTCGTTCGTTGGTAATTGCATCAGTTGAGAACGGCCGGACCGATTTAGAAATTTTTTTTATAAATGTTGGTCATAGTCCAACTTAGGGTTTTACTGCTGGAAAAATTGACCACGCCCACTTTTTTCGATTTATCTAAAATCGAATAACGGCAGCACCTATTTGGCTTTGTTTTTAAATGTTCGTAAGAAAAATAAAGCGAAACTTTTCATAAAAACTTAAACATTTTTTTGGAAAATAAATTTTATGCATACATTTTATGAAAGCTTTATTTTTTGACTATCCACAATTTTTTACAATTTTTAAATCGGTATAAAAATGTGTAAAGTACTACGACCTACCCTTAAACAGTTTTTTCAAAATAACTCAAAATTTTGAGGGTGTTTCAAAATCTTTGAAAATGGTTTTAGTATGCCTCACCTAGGCCTACAACCCCCATTAGGTCGCTTTTTTTTGTAGCAGTGTGTTATTAATTAAAATTCGAAAACGAGATCACGAGAAAATATCCATTGAAATAAAATTACATAACAAATAAAATTAATCATTCGTTGTCATACAAAAAAATTTATTTAGAGGATGCAAACACATTTTTTATACAAGGGGATTCCCTAAACTTTAAAAATCTAATTAAAAGTATGTATTTCAATGTTTTCTACATTCTAAATCCGTTAATAACTTGGCCAATAATCGTTTAATCAAGAAAAGGAGCTCGATTTTTGATCACTCATATTTCTGGCCAAAAATCGATTTTTTATATAAAACCTCAAAATATCTAAATTTGCTAATATATTGGCCAATAAGCGTTTAATCAAGAAAAGGAGCTCGATCTGTGATCACTCATATTACTGATCAAAAATCGATTTTTTTATATAAAATCTCAAAATATCTAAAATCGTTAGTAACTTGGCCAATAAGCGTTCAATCAAGAAAAGGAGATCGATCTGTGATCACTCATATTTCTGACCAAAAATCGATTTTTTTATATAAAAACTCAAAATATCTACATTCGCTAATAACTTGGCCAATAAGCATTTAATCAAGAAAAAGAGCTCGATCTGTGATTAGGAGATCGATCTGTGATCACTCATATTTCTGACCAAAAATCGATATATAAAAACTCAAAATATCTAAATTTGTTAATAACTTGGCCAATAAGCGTTTAATCAAGAAAAGGAGATCGATCTGTGATCACTCATATTTCTGAACAAAAATCGATTTTTTTATATAACAACTCAAAATATCTAAAATCGTTAGTAACTTGGCCAATAAGCGTTTAATCAAGAAAAGGAGCTCGATCTGTGATCACTCATATTTCTGACCAAAATTCGATTTTTTATATAAAAAACTCAAAATATCTAAATTCGCTAATAACTTGGTCAATAAGCGTTTAATCAAGAAAAAGAGCTCGATCTGTGCTCACTCATATTTCTGACCAAAAATCGATTTTTTTTATATAAAAACTCAAAATATCTAAATTTGCTAATAACTTGGCCAATAAGCGTTTAATCAAGAAAAGGAGATCGATCTGTGATCACTTATATTTCTGCCCAAAAATCGATTTTTTATATAAATACTCAAAATATCTAAATTCGTTAATAACTTGGCCGATAAGCGTTTTGAACATACTAATAATTTTTGAGAATTATTTTGTTAAAGCAATTCATAATTTTTGAGCGACCTCTGGTAAGTCTAGGAGAGTCAAATAAAACCAATTCCTAAAAATTTATTTGTGTTGTGTTGTTAGCTATCGATCAATATATATTTTATTATATTTTGAGACCAAACTTTTTTTGTCTATGAGACAAAGCACCGTGCGTCGTGCCGATGGTATTTTTGTTGTTTTAGTTCTTCGAAATATTGGGATATTTTTATTAAATGTTTATTATCTGGAAATCCTCTCATGGTCCCAGTCTGAATATTTTACAAGCTTAAAATTTAAACATTTTTAAATAATTGAAGTTACAGAAGTTTGAGATATCCTTTATTCAAAAAAATTTTTTGATTCAATATCCTGTGTTCAAAAGAAATGGATTTTTAGGAAAATATATTGAAACTAAGGTACATAAGCATTAACATGAGACCAATGTTGTAAAAAATTTAGCGATTTCACGCCATTCTTCAACCTTGAAATCCGATAAAAACAAACAAAAGCGAATTTAAAATTTTGTATGTCCATAAAGAATTTGTGTACCAAGTTTTAAAAATTTTGGAATGCGTAAGGTCCGACGCCAACCACGATAAGGGTGAATATGTTTAATACTCGCATTTTAATGTTATATATTTTATTATTTTTTGAAAACTGCTTACAATTGTAATTATCCTGATATAATGTTACGTATGTTTTTTTTACATTTTGATCATACTATTTAGTTTAAATTAATTGAAGAAATTAACTAGCTGTTTCTATAACACAAGCGAAACAATAACCAATTAATTATAGGTAAACAAAATATTTGAACAATTATTCTGAAATACATTTCATACTTAAGATTATTCTAAAATCATAACAATAGCTTACACAACTAAATCTTAACTATGACTAATTTCGCACCGTATCGGAAAACCACCTTAACATTTTTAGCATAGTTTTAGCTGAATACCAACAAAATGGATATTCCTCATAACAGCGTTCGGTACGACCACGATAAGCCAAACCACGACTAAATGCTCGACCGATTTTAGCGGGAGCTACGCTAATATTTTCTTCCAGAAAATCACACATCAGCAAAGCCTCATGAGAATTCTTTTCGGCACCCGACAAAAGTTGACAAACCAATGATTGCAGACACTCAAAGGGATCACGAGCTAGTATACGTTTCCAATCGATAGTTACAGCTGTGCTGTTATTTCTTTTGATTTCATTTCCTTGTAGAGATTTGCGGCGATTTGGATGATTTTTATGGCTTAGATCACGTTTGCCGCGTGTTATAAAACTATCTAGATTTGCACTGGCACCCGTTAGAAATCTTGTAACAGCTTGCGGTATAGGACGTCTTATTTTGTTCCAATCTTGAGCCAATAAATGCAGCATATACATAGCACCTAAGCCCATGGCCATAAGGATTATAAGTCTAACAAAATGTCCCGCCATTTTATTTTAGGGTGAAAAAATTAAAACTTTTTATGGTTAATCTAGGAATTTTTTCATCTATTTGTTGGTTAAATTCCTTGATGAGTACTCACCTAAAAGCCATTGATTTGGTATGTTAACTTGATTCGTTAAATTGTTAAGTAATCCGTATGTATGAACTGGATCTTTAAACGTTTGCAACACAAGTGAAGCTTAGTTTTTCACAAAACACGAATCAACATCTTTAAAAATGTGGCAAAGCAATCCTCAATTGTAGATGCTGTCTTTCATTTGTAGAAATTTAAACTATTGAAATAACAGGCAGACGTTCAAAAGTATTCATACATATTTTTTCAAGTGGACATAGGCAATAGTGGACATATTTAGTAATTATGTAATTTTGAAATTGTAGCTTATTAATCTGTATTTATTAAGGGGAGTTTGGATATTTGTTCTGTCAGATAGCCAGGCGGCACTTATGGCCTAATATTCCTAGGAGGTGAGGTCTGGAGCGTTACATCTTTGAATGAACTTGGTCAGCATAACGATCTGACATTGTGCTGGGTATCTGGTCATTTGACGATAGTGTACTGGACTATCAATCCAGGGGTTGCGGGTTCGATTCCTGCAAGAGACTCTGGGTGTTTCTGCAGACAAGCAAAAAGCTTCGCAGTTTGTGTTTGCTTTAAAAAAAAAAAACGAGGGGAAAGAACGGGCTGATTGCTGGACCAATAGAGGTGGCCGGCAAACTTTCATTGGACCTGAACCTTTCTTTGGTATCCCATGTGGATACTCTATAGAAAGATTTGGATCTTGTGTTGAATCGGAATTTCTCCGTCATTGGGGTAACTTGTCTGGACTCAGGCAGGACAAACTATTCATATTCGGATCGATTTGAGAATACTTACCTGATTATTTATTGGTCATGTGGTCTTAGATACCACCAATTTACTTAAGGCAACGATGGGACAAAACAGTGCAGATTTTGCAAACAGCACGGTTAAACCTCTGATTACTTGTCTAATGTTGGCGACCAGCAGCTTGAAATATCTCGAAAGGCCTTAATGGATCCTTTTGATGTTTTTTCTTTCATCTAACAGGATAATTGTCTTCATAAGTGGCCTGAACCTGTCATGATGAAGGTAAGGGCCGTACAAAAGATCCTATGGGTCGCAGAGCTTGAAGCCTCGCTCTTAATAATAATAATCGGTAATGATGGTTCTTTGATCCTCTAGAACTATGTATCTACATTTAATAGGTTAGCTTTAATTGGTAGCCGTCCTAAGCACTCACTTGGGTCCAATTGTGCGTCGCTGCATTCATCCTATGATTCTTGGCCGCCGTCATCTTGTTCTAATGCAGGTGGTCTTATCTAAATGTCCTCTTGATAGTCGGGTTTTGTAAAAATTATATGTCTTAGGTCCCCAAATGTCGGACAATGACAGAGAAGATTTTGAGTGGTCTCCTCTTCTTCCTCGTCATTCTAAAGAAGTCGTTGTTCAGAGTCCAGTAATGACCGATATGAGGTGTCTTAGATTCTCAGATTTATCACAAATCGTGTCATATCGATATTAAGTTAGATTTGTATGGTCTCCTTCCCATCTTTCCATGGCAATTAAATGAAGTTTGTGTGTAGTTCTTTATCAATTAAGAGATGAATGCCAATAACGCGTCTGAAATTGTTAAAATTTAACATGTTTGATTTGCTAGGAAATAAATTTGTCTTCAAAATGTCCAAACAGACTTCAGGTGTTACGTTATGTTTCATCTTATATATAAATAGGCCAGTATTTTTGTGGTAGACTTTTAAGTATGTTATTGTCCGCCAATATTGATGAAACATATATGGTTTACAAGGTTTTTTTCCCTAGATGTGCACAATATAAAAACAAATTTAAAAATTCTTTCCATAAAAGTCGGTCACCAGGCGATCCTAGTATTAATTAATCCATGATTCATCGTTGTCAATATTTTAAAATTAGATTCATCTTCGCTGAATTTTTGTGGCATTGTCGTGCCTGTCCTTAAGCCTAGCTCTGGCACTAATAATTTTGTACAAATACTGGCACTATTTACATTTGTAAATCCGTTTAATTTCTTATATATGTATATAAATGTAGATTATTGTTAGGGAGGCTCTATGAACCGTCAACCATTCGATATTTTGTTCAGTCCTTAACTTCGCCACAAAAGGCCCAGGATTCTTATGAAGCCAATAATCCTGTTTATTGATAGATTAAAAAGATCCACTTTTGACATTTAAACCCTTCCGGGCCACCCTAACCCTAACATAGGGCAATCCCAATTTAGTACATCCTCAACCACTTCCACAAGCCAATTGATTATATCTATGACCACAATGTTCAGTAAATAGACCCGTAATTACTCTAAGATGTCTTTTTTCCAGCGATATCAGCTGCTGCGATTTACATCCTAACGGAGTAATAAACCATTTAGCCTGCATGAGCCCAGATAAATCACGACCTGATTCAAGCCAAAAATTAATCCTCCCTATTGCCTCGCGCTATATCAAAGAAAGGTTTCGATCCTAAATTTATTTATTTGGGAATTTTTTAAAATTCCAAATCGGACCATAAGTATATAAGTATATGCCAGAGCTAGGGTTAAGATTCTCTAAAGTTATAGGAAATTGAATGGAAGTAAAGTTTTTCAATTTAAAATGTTAATATCTCTCTGTCTTACGAATTAATTCTTTCAAAACTCTTCAATAGCCATAGTCCTCCAACACACATGCGTAACATCCACTTTAGCCACCAAGTATTTCATTTTTCTTTTCTTTATTTTCATTTTGGTTTTATCAACTAAAACCGGAACTTCAATCGTCTCGTTTGTGTGTTCGTAATGGAAAATCTACCATAGTTTTCTTCACTTGTTTTCGTTGTTGTCAGTATAAATCACTTGCATTTTCCGGTATTTTGACCAACAATTTCTACAAATGCACGTATAATTTTTTTTTGGCAACCAGTTTGTTGTGGTTTAAATAGGTGACATAATCGATTTTATATATATTTTCCTAACCGGTCAATGAGGTTTTTCTTTTCTTTCATTTTAGTTTTGTATTTTTTCAGGATTGTGTAAATTTGTTTTATTTTTCAATGTTGAGGTCTAACAAATTATTATTATGCTGTTTGTGTCTATCTTACTTATAATCAACAATTGTTTTTCTCTATATCGTATGTTATTTTCTTTATAACACTTCCCTACTTTGGTTGGTTGCTGGTAATTGGATTGATTTCTTGAATGTGATGATGACGGCTTTCAACACTTTTGACATAGTGAATTGCAAAATTTATTTGCGGATGTTAAATTTTAAAAGGTTTTGTAAGATTATCGAAGTAATTGCATGATAAATTTGATTATTAGTATTCATATTATAAAGTAGAAGCAGTAGTTTCATTGTGATTCTGGTAGCTTGAAAATCTAATATTTATGAGCTAAGAAATTATGTAAATTTGTATTTTCATATATGTATAAACTAATTTTTATTTGTTCGTTATATTTCTGTAAGGTTTCCTAGTGAGATATACTTTTAAGTTTTTAATTGTAGAATTGATAAAATTTTTTAACAATATCTACATGATTTTTAAAATTTCTCATTCACAACGTGCTTTTAAGGGATATTGCGACTAGGTCTACTAAGAAGGCATTTTTGGAGATTCTTTAGTAATTTCCTTCTCCCTCTCCCTCCCATTATCAAAGTTTACACCGATGCGTTAAGAATCGCTCGACTTTTTAATGTTGCATTGCATACAGACGTTTTGGAATTCAACCAGTATCTATCAGTGTGGCTTAAGCCTCCATATGTGTTGCAAATAACCTCCAATTTCTCTAGGTTTTTCTTGTCAGATCCTAGGCTTCTATTGTTGTAGTCATACTTGTGTATTCTCATTGAGTTTAGTTAATATACTGTGGTTGACAATACAATCTATCTATCTATATAAAAGAGTATGATATGAAATTAAGACTGTAGGTTCCCCTCTCCGTATGTAGGTCCACTGAGAAGGCATTTTTGGACATTCTTTAGTAATTTCCCTACCCCTCTTCCTTTAAAGAATGTTCGAAGTTCGCCCTTAGATGAAATGCTTCGTTTTCTAACATTCCGGTCTAAAATTTCCACAGCTGCTCTATTGGGTTAAGGTCTGGAGACTGCTGAGGTGAATTTAACATTATACAATAGCAATTCCTTAACCATTTTCGCGGTGTGCTTTGGTTTAGACCCATCACTTGACAAGACCTAAATTTTTTCACTTACTTTCAAATTGTCCTTTAAAATGTTAAAGTAGTCTCGGCTTTGAAGATTGCCAGGTGCTAGAGCTGACACAGTCCCACACTATCAAAGACCCACCGACATGTTTTACGGTAGCACTAAGGTTGTGTGCGAACAATCAAGTGGATTCGAAGGGACCACGTTTTGACAAGACCACACCACTCGTCAGATGTAATGTTGTTTACATCGAAATGTATATTAAAATGTCGAGTTTGTTAGACCTAACTGTAGCCGTGAGATATCTCAGTAAGTCATTAAGAGTAGAGCCGGTTCTGCTCTTAATGACTTACTGACCTCATCAAGTTTGTCCATGAATTTATGACTCTTGACACTCAGGGCTGGATATTCGCAGAGAAGTTTGAAAATTGTTTCCTTTTATTTCCTATCCTTACTGCTACGGCAATGGTAGTTAAAAGAAAGTCCCCGGCGATTTAAATGCTTTCCTAGCGTCCAGTGTGCCGTTAATACTGCCAGCAACCCTGATATATCCCTTCTATTTCGGGATATCATAGTTCGTTTATCATTAAAAGAGGGCCACATTAACTTGGCCACCCTACATGTATCTAAGTTACGCCATTTAGTCTCAGCCTTTGTAAAAAAATGTCTGAAGATAATACTTTGGATACATATCTAAAGCAGATCCCATTCTGGCTAATTCGTCTGCCTGTTCATTGCCATAGTGGTATCTGTGCGTAGGGACCTAAACTAAAGTAATGTCAGATAGACGACCTAGCCTTGATAGAGAATTCTAACATTATCTAACTAAAGGAGATGAAGTTGTGTAGGTCTTCAGTGAAAGAAGTGCCGCCTGGAAAACACTACATTCATTCGGAAGGCGGTAACCCAAGTTCGTCACAAACAACACCAGAACCAACACCACAGCTCATTTTAGAACCGTCTGTATATATCATGGTATCATATTCGTACACGATATTATCCCTACCCCACACACTCCTGGAGGGACCTTGATCACCCTATCAAAATCTGTGTATGGAGTAATATAGTCAGAAGGTTGGTCTACGATCAACAATAATCCCAGAATCCCCTCGTGGCTATATATTCTAGATCTCCAACATCCAGATGCGTGAAGCCTCGCTGCGCTGAAGGCAAAGGTGGCCATTATGTGAAAGTCTATTGGAACAAGGTGCAGTATAGTTTTCAGTGCCTCTGACAGAAAACGGAATGACAAATTTATTTGTCAAAATGTTCACAAGAAAGAACAGAATTTTGTAATATTTCCCAGGAAAGACTAAAAGCAAGGCGTATTAACAAGGTGAGTGCATAAAATCAGCTGTTTCTTAATTCGCTGTGGTTTTATGTACACTATATGTCAAACTTTGTTTATGTTTACATTTGTTATTGTAAATAACATAGTAATATTTTAATTCGCCTTGATTTTGACATTTAACGTACATTTTAACAAAAACAAATTGCCTGTTGTTTTTGCATTGTTGTATTTGTTGCCGGGACGCACTCACCTTGTTAATACGCCTTGACTAAAAGTCTAGAAAATTATGAATCCTAGATAACACTTACCCAGAGTTTTTAAACACTCTGGAATGTGAAATAGTGAAGACCCCTAATATTAGCTTTATTTTTATTAACACAGCTATCCTCTAATTTCTAAAGCTTTAAAAACATGTTTAAAAGGAAGTTTGTAACAAAAAAAAATATAGGTCAAACACAGGAAAGTTATTTTTCACCATTTTGGGTAATTATTTACGTAATTCTACAGTTTTTGTTAACAACTTTTAGTTATTAAATAAAGTATAAACACAATTGGCGCGACGGCGTCACAGTTTGTCACTGCAGGCAATTTGTGGATAAATAGTAGACTCAAAACAGACAAAATCTATATTTGAGCACATTAAACTAATTTCGTTTTAACAAGCACTCGTAATTATGTTATCAATCCAGACTTTTTCTGTAATACCATTTAGGCAACTGACAACGCAACTGAAGTTCGGTTGCCATCCATAATCGTTCCATTAACTTATTTAACTTTTATTAACTTTTAAATATGTATTTGGGATTATTGATCATAATTTGTGTAACCACAACTAAACTAACTCCATTAATAAAATAAATTAAATCAAAAAGCTCAGGGCTCATTTTTTAAAACTGATCAAGCAGTGATGCTTTATGATTAAGAAAAAACCGTTTGTGAATTTCTGCATTGTAAAAAGTGAAATAACAAAAATAAAATAAAAAAAGATAAACACTCTCACTGCAATAATTGCAAAAGCAATCATATCAGATGTCTGCAGACTTACTTACTTAGTTACTGGTTCACTTGACCAAGTATAAATTGTGATGCAACCAAAGAAAACTCTTCAGTTGATTGATAAACTTTAAGCCAGCCATAACTTGGCACCAGAAAATAATCAAAAGGAAAAACAAAAAAAAAAACAAAAACAGTATTTACAGCAAGCAAATATGGTCCATTAAAGAAAAGAGAAAACAGTTGTGTGGATCTGTGGAAAAGTAATAAACAAAGAAAATTATGTAATAATGTTGTTATGAAATCTTAAGACTGTTTGCTTTTTAACGTGATTGTTTACCGGAAATTGTAAATTAAACCGTATTATCGAAAACTCATATTCAAATCAAAAGTTTCGTTGCTGATTGCTGTTGGTCTCAACATAACATAAAATAATGTTTTATACCGTAATATTTGGCACGGTTTTGATATTATTATTCCTTTTTTGGGACATACGTAAACCAGCGAAATTTCCACCCGGACCAAAATGGTATCCCATTGTGGGTTGTGCCCTACAAATCTATCAGTTGCGCGCCAAATGTGGCATGTTTTGCAAAGTTATTGATGAACTAACTCGTCATTATGTCAATCCCTATGGACTTTATGGTTTGAAAATAGGCAAAGATAAGTTGGTTATAGCCTACTACTCGGATACCATACAAGAGATGATGACCAACGAGGATTTGGATGGTAAACCCGATGGTATATTCTATCGAATGCGCACTTTCAACTCCAAAAAAGGAATACTTGTTACGGACGAAGATTTGTGGGTGGAACAGAGACGTTTTATTTTGCGTCACTTGAAAGATTTCGGTTTTGCCCGCAGCGGCATGGTAAATGGCATACAACAAGAAGCTTCGCATCTTCTCGATGATTTGAATGATTTGATACGAGAACAGGGTGGCAAGAGGCTCAAAGTTTCGATGGTAAATCTATTTACGGTTTATGTCTTGAATACTTTGTGGGCAATGATGTCGAGCAAACGTTACGATCGCAAAAGTGAGGAAATCAATGATTTGCTGCAAATGTTTTTTGAATTATTTCAACATGTCGATATGGTGGGAGCCATGTTTAGCCATTTTCCCTTTATGCGTTATGTGGCTCCAAATTATTCGGGCTATAATGCCTTCGTGGAAAATCATGAACGTATTTATGCGTTTCTGCGTAAAGAGGTGGATAATCATCGACAAACGTTTAAGCATTACGATATACCCCGTGATTTAATGGATAGTTACCTGAGAGAATTGGAAAATCCTGATCGTAAAGCCTCCTTCACCGAAGAACAACTGCTAGCTGTGTGTCTGGACATGTTTTTAGCTGGTTCTGAAACAACTAACAAAAGCTTAGGCTTTGCCTTTCTGCATATGGTGCGTAATCCAGAAATTCAAGAGCGTGCTTATGAAGAAATCAAAGAAGTTGTGGGTCTTGAACGTTTGCCTGAATGGAAGGATCGCACAAAACTGCCCTATTGCGAAGCTATTGTCTTGGAAGCTCTGCGTATGTTTATGGGTAACACTTTCGGCATACCACATCGGGCTTTGCGTAATACTCGTTTGAGTGGTTATGAAATACCAAAAGACACCATGGTTATAGCCTGTTTTCGTGGTATGCTTATGAATCCTGTCGACTTTCCCAATCCTCAAAAATTTGAGCCTGATCGCTATTTAATCGATGGATGCCTTAAAGTACCCGATGGTTATAATCCCTTTGGTTTTGGTCGCCATCGTTGTATGGGTGACATTTTGGGACGTCAGAATTTGTTTATGTTTATCACAACTGTCTTGCAGAATTTCCGTGTTGAAGCTTTACCGGGCCCATTGCCCGATGAAGAGCCATTGGATGGTGCCACCGCTTCAGTGAGGCCGTATGAGGCCTATCTGGTGCCCAGACAGGGGTTTGTAGATTAATTTAAAATAATATTTAAAATCGATAAATTGTATGGAATAATAAAATCTTGTTTGCTATATGCTATTGTGTATTTAATTTGGTAATTTATTATGGAAATAAAAGCTAATGTAGTAATAATATGTAATTTTGTTAGGAATTTAATTATGTGCTGGTTCACACATGTCAAGTTTACTGGAGCAGGTCTTGAGTTTATAGAAGAGAGAATGATTCAAGGAATTAATTCTAAAAGAAATGAATTCAATACGAATGAACCCTTTGAAATATTTAATGGAATTTATTTGATTTTGAAAATAGAATTAAGAATTCTTTCGAATCTTTGATCGCAACACACCTGTAAAGAGTAGGGTTGTCATTCGAATAAAAAATATTCGAAATAAAAATAAATATTAGGTGTGTGACTTAAAATTGCGGGATTTTTTGCAAATTTTTAGCTTTTATTTTGAAACATTTGTACAATATAAATTTATTCAAAATATTGGCCATTGTTAGCTATGACCTTTTCCCATCTTTCTGGCAACATATGGATTCCGACCGCCAAAAGAACTGCTCATCTTTTGAGGCCAAGAACGAATCAAGCCAATTTCGTATAATCTGTTCTAAACTGTAGCGTATCCCAGAGAGAACGTTCTGCATCGATAGAAACAAATAGTTGTCGGACGGGGCAAGGTCTGGACTATGAAGCAAAACTTCCCAACCACTTCATTATAAATAATTATTAACAGATATTGTAACATGTGTCCGAGTGTTGTCATGATGGAATATTACGGTTTCATGTCTGGTCGCAATGCTCAAACGAATTAGTTGCTTTCGGTACAGCTTCCATGCGGTGGTCTGGCCAGATTTCAGCAGCTCATAATAGATAGGACCCTTTTTCTTCCACCAAATACAGAGAATTGCCTTGGCGCCATGGATTTATTGAATTTTGAAACCGGTGAAATTTTGTAAAGATAGTTTTAGACACTTAAAACAAGACATATGTCCGAATTTCGAATTTTCCCATACAAATTTGTTCCCCAATTTTGAACTTTTAAAAATGTTTATGTCTTGAAATATTGTATGTAGGAACCTCTCCCCTACACATGGAAAGGATTTTTGTAAATTCGAATTTCGGGGTAAAAATTTTTAAAAACGCGTAAAATCGGTAGCTCTACATCTCCCGAACTAATAAAGCTAGCACCAAAAATCCAACTTAATCTGACTTTATGTTAAACAAGTAAGAGTGCTATATTCGGCTGTGCCGAATCTTATATACCCTTCACCAAATTGTACTTCAAAATTTTAAATATTTTTAGGTAAACAAAATTTAATTTTTTTTCCAGTTGTTTTTTCATTTTTTAGAAAAAAAAATTTTTCGATTATTTAAATTTTTTTTTTTTAGATTTAAAATTTTTTTTTTCTTTTAAATTAAAATTTTTTTTTTTAAAATTTTACAATTTTTTTTTGTTTTTTCAATTTTTTTTTTTTGAAAAAAAAAATTCGGGTTAAAATTTTTTTTTCCCGATTTTGACCCATTGTAGGTCCAACTTATATACGTCGTTGCAAATGTCTTTGAAATATCTATCATTAGATATCCATATTGTCTATATTAATGTCTTAGTAATCCAGATATAGGACAAAAATAGGTCAAAAATCGCGGTTGTCTTGGTTTTTTCCTCATATCTCAGCCATTTGTGGACCGATTTTGCTGATTTTAAATAGCAAAATTCTCGAAAGCATGTCTGACAGAATTATTGAAGATTTGGATCCCGAAGATATCTGGGGTCTTCAGAAAACTGATTTCAACAGACAGACGGACAGACAGACAGACAGACAGACAGACGGACATGGCTTAATCGACTCCGCTATCTATAAGGATCCAGAATATATATATACTTTATAGGGTCGGAAATGAAAAATGTAGAAATTACAAACGGAATGACAAACTTATATATACCCTTCTCACGAAGGTGAAGGGTATAAAAATAAGGGTGGTACTATTTGATTTTTGTACTTTTAAGGTGATTTTTGGTACTTTTTTGTATCCCATATCCCGGAAATTAAATTGAATTGTAGACCTTTTAAAAAAATGTAAAGGGATTTTGGCACTTTTTTGAAATTTAACGGTTAAGGGGTCATATTGATCCCTCTTTTTGGTACTTTATTATACCCTTCACCGTGATTTGAAATCAACTTTCCGTAGCTCCTAAATAACTTACATATATGATTCATACTTCAATATGTCGGGAATTCTTCCAGCTCGGTTGCTATTTAAATTCGGCCCACAAATGGCTGAGATATAAGACAAAACTGGGAAAACCTCGATTTTTGGCATATTTTTTATCTATATCTGGATTACGAAGTCATTAATATAGACAATATGAACATCAATTGATAGATATTTCAAAGTCCATTGCAATGATGTACATAAGGCTATATATAGTAAGTTGGACCTACAATGGGTCAAAATCGGAAAATGTATTTTTTAACCCGAATTTTTTATTTCATCAAAAAATTGTTTGTCATAAATTATTTTTCAAAAAAATTAGGAAAAAACTTTTTTTAAAAAAAATTAAAAAACAATTTTGAAAAAAACTTTTTAAATAACTTTGCTATTTAAAATCAGCAAAATCGGTCCACAAATGGTTGAGATATGAGGAAAAAACCAGGACAACCTCGATTTTAGACCTACAGTGGGGAGCTCAAATGAGTACATGTTTCTATTTTGTGCACTTCTTATGGAATAAAAATAAAACTAATAAAGCAAATCCAAAAATTTTTTCTGTCATTTATTTTATGTCTAATATGTAACAAAATGAATTACAATTCAAAACAAAAAACATCCAGTTCTAAATAAAACAAGTAAGAAAGTATGGTCGGTCAAGCCCGACCATATAATACCCTACACTAAGTAAAAGAGTAAAAACATTTTTCTTTTAAAATTTCAATAATTTGTATTTTTGAGTGATTTTCGGAAGTGGGCCTTATATGGGGGCTATGACCAATTATGCACCGATCACCATGAAATTAGGTCGTGTGATTTGTGTCTATATGAAAGTTTACTATGTTGAATTTTGTGAGTACACTAACATTTTTAAGCGATTTATGCACGTTAAAGTGATTTTCGGAAGCGGGTCTATATGGAAGCTATGACTAATTATGCACCGATCGTAACAAAATTTGGTGACATGAATTTTGTATATATAAAACTTATTTGGAGCGCAATTTGTGGAGATACATTTAAAAATTAAACATTTATGACCGATAAAGTCCAATTTCGGAAGGACATTTGTATGGGGGCTAGGTGAAATAATGGACCGATTTCAGCCAGTTTCAATAGGCTTGGTCCTTGGGCCGTAAAAATAATATGTACCAAATTTCAAATATCTTCAAAATTGCGACCTGTACTCTGCGCACAAGGTTTACATGTACAGCCAGCCAGCCGACCAGACGGACGGACGGACGGACATCGTTTAATCGACTCAGAAAGTGAGTCTAAGTCGATCGGTATACTTTAAGGTGGATATTAGACTAATATTTTTGGGCGTTACAAACATCTGCACAAACGCATAATACCCTCCCAACTATGGTGGTGTAGGGTATAAAAACAGACAAAACTAAAATAACTCGCATGTATCCACAATAACTTTAGGGAAGAATTGCATTTTTTAAAACAAATTCAAAATCCTTTATTACATAAATAAATTTTTACACGCACTGGCATATTTTCTATAAATTTTTCATTAACTTTTTTTGGAATACTCTCTCGTGCTCAATTCGCTGTTAAAGCTCGTACAAATTGGTAGGAGTTAATCGGTATTGTTTCAACCGCCAATTCACGATTCACTAAAAATTCTCAATAGGATTGAACTCAAGATATTGAGCTGATAACTGCATTAATAAGAAATTTTTCTAGGAACACCGTTCTTTACGATTTTTGACGTGTGCAAATGCACCATCCTATTGAAAAACAAGTAAGAGTGCTATATTCGGCTGTGCCGAATCTTATATACCCTTCACCAAATTATACTTCAAAATTTTAAATATTTTTAGGTAAACAAAATTTAATTTTTTTTCCAGTTGTTTTTTGATTTTTTTGGAAAAAAAAATTTTTCCATTGTTATTTTAATTTTTTTTTTTTTAATTTAAAATTTTTTTTTTTAATTTTTAAAAAATTTTTTTTTTTTAAATTATAAAATTTTTTTTTGGTTTTTTCAATTTTTTTTTTTTTTTAAAAATTCGGGTTCAAAATTTTTTTCCCGATTTTGACCCATTGTAGGTCCAACTTACTATGGTCTAATATACGTCGTTGCAAATGTCTTTGAAATATCTATCATTAGATATCCATATTGTCTATATTAATGTCTTAGTAATCCAGATATAGGTAAAAAAAATAGGTCAAAAATCGAGGTTGTCTTGGTTTTTTAATCATATCTCAGCCATTTGTGGACCGATTTTGCTGATTTTAAATAGCAAAATTCTCGAAAGCATGTCTGACAGAATTATTGAAGATTTGGATCCCGAAGATATCTGGGGTCTTCAGAAAACTGATTTCAACAGACAGACAGACAGACAGACAGACAGACAGACAGACAGACAGACAGACAGACAGACAGACGGACAGACAGACAGACAGACAGACAGACAGACAGACGGACATGGCTTAATCGACTCCGCTATCTATAAGGATCCAGAATATATATACTTTATAGGGTCGGAAATGAAAAATGTAGAAATTACAAACGGAATGACAAACTTATATATACCCTTCTCACGAAGGTGAAGGGTATAATTACCGGATATCCGCTGGTTATGAATAAAACACAATTATTGTAGTTTACAAAAAAATAATAAATATGTGTAATTGTTTATTATTATCTTTATCTTTAATCAGAACACTTAAAGCATCAGTTGTTTTTAGTTAAAATGTTAAATAAATTTATAAAATAATGTTTTAGATTAATAAATATAGTATGTATAGATAGATTGATAGATAGGTAGTAGTACTAAGTATTTATGAAACGATTAATGGAAAACTTGCATTTCAAAAAGGTAACGTTAAATAGTCATGCTATATGTATGTATGAATAAACTTTAGATCATTTGATATGTTATATAGAGATTTAAAAAAAAAACTTTTATTAAAGTAAATGAAACATAGAGAAATTTCAAAATAATATAATTTGCATATAAAGCATTTTGAAAACCATGGTTTAATTTTTTACATATTCGGTCCAATGATAAAATCTACTATGGGATATTATTACTATTGACATCCAGCTAATTTTGTTTTATTTTCATTTTAATAAATGTTCAGTTTAATAAATTCGGGTTTTTATATAAATGCTGGATAGAAGAGCTTAAAAATCAATAGGTTTTTAATTGTATTTAAAACCTATGTACTAAGCAGAGATTGAAAATAACTCGTCCATATACCAAAAAACCCAAATTGTGATTTATATTTTTGTGATAAAAATAAATCACTGAAAATAACAGTTATAAAATGATTTTTATTTAAATGGTTTGGTATGTCCTTTATTCGTTTTTGTTGTTTTTTTAATGGTTTGGTGTGAGATAAACAATTCATTTGTTGTTGTTCTTAATAACTGTTACTTTCTCTTTTATTTGCATACAATAACATATTATTAGTAATTTTTAACAAATGATGGAAATAATAAGATAAGTATGAAGTCTGAGTAACAGAAATGAGAATTTTTTTTAATTCGATCGGTATACTTTGAAAAATGTTATATATTTAAGCGTTGATTTGCATCAAATGCATTTTTCCGATTTATTTTTCATGTTCGCAAATAAAAGTCACAAGCTGACCTTTACGAAAAAAATAAATTATAAATCACTCATCCAGATTATTTGTGTTTGTTTCTTTTCTGTTTCTCTCAACCCCAAACCTAAAATGTTCTCGAATAAATCACTCTCTCAGTGATATATCACAAAAAATTATTTTTAAATGGCTGCGAATTAGAATTTACCATTGAAATGAAAGTGAACCCGTTATTTTCGGTCTCTGGTACTAAGGAATTAGTAGATAGAACGTACGAAAGGGTTAATTGTCAAACGAACTGTCATAATGCTCTCACTTTTTAACATTTATTTATGATCTAATTGTGTTCAGCGATGAGGCTATTTTTGGCTTAACGTGTTTATTAGTAAACAAAATTGCCGCATATGGAATGAATCTAATCCACAACAGACCCTACAGACTTCATTACATCCAAAAATGCATCGCTTGTTGCGGTTTACATAATGAAGGCATCTTTTCAACTTATTTCTGGAAAAATTAAACCGGAGCTCTAGTTACGGTCAATGGATATCGTTACCGCACTATGATCAATGATTTTTTGTGTGAAAATATGGATGACATTGATATGGCGTTACGTTCCATATGGCAACCGCAACCATCGATTTGTTTCTGTGGAGTTTTTACAAAACATCTTAAGTCGAGGTAAGAAAATATCTTAGTTTTTTTTTATAATAAAACTAACTTTTCAAAACGCTCCGTTTACACTAATCTGCTTCTTCTTACGAATATTACACACAGAAAACACATCCATTGGAAATCGGTTGTGATTGAAAATAATGAATATGATGAACTGAATTTTAATTGTTATATTTAAAAGATTATAAATTCAACAGATTTTCTATATTCATAAGTGTTAAAACATAAATGTAATCGAATTAAGGTTGCAACAATTCATAACTTGGTTATTGTAACCGATTTGTACATATTAAAATTGTATCGTATTAATTCGGCAACGAGAACAGAATTGAATTCAGCATTATAGTCTTTAGTTCCAAATATTAATGATACTAATCAAAAAAATACAAATTTAGTGCACTCTACCGACAAAAAATTGTGTGTTGATTGTTTTGGTTTGGCATTGATAAATAAATTATTTAAATAAAATTTATTCATTATTTTTTCAAATAACAAAAATATAATTAATAATAAACATATAAAATTAGTATATTAGCAGATGGAAGAAAGGTAAGACCAATATATACATTCTCAAAATATTGTGTCAGAAATAAATACGAGTTCTACAATTTTCATTGGGTTCTTAACAGCAATTATTCTGATACTACAGAAAGTACATACTTTCAAGGAAAAAGGAACTACTCTGTGCTATCATCCATTCTGGATTGGTTTCTGTAAGTAAAACTATATGAAAAAACTACATGCATTGTTCGAGTAGAAAGTAATTTCTGATATATTATTATCTTTTATCTCAATACTTCTAGATTTGCCTTAGTTTTCACCATGACATTTCAAAACAGACAACATAAGAGACGTCATTCAAGATTATTCAAGCTATACCTTACAAATCACTATTCTCCTAAATGTATTATTAACTTTTGGTACTAAATATTTCTTTTATTGCAAATAAATAGCAGAAAAAGAAAAAATAGCGTTTAATTTAATGCATAAATGCAACAAAATATATTAATTATCCCTACTGAGAGATTCAGTTCTTTCTACCGAATTAGTATTTTTAAACAGTTGAGTGAACCATAAATTCAGCAATAGAATTGTATGAGTACCATATATTCAGTTATTGTAATCGAATTTTGTGATAGTACGTGTAACCGACAGAATTCGATTGGCGACAAATTCGGTTGTGAACACGAATCTGTTTTCTCTGTGTAGTTTCTGAGATATCATAAAAAACAAATCAATTTAATTCGCAAAAACTGTTGAATTTATCGATAATTATTTTATTATTTATCATTTGTATAATTCTTTGAGACAAATAATAAAGTTCTTCAAGGACAAATAATAAAATATGGATCGATAAATTCAACAGTTTTTGCGCTATACTGAAAAATTTTAAAATTCCACTTGTTTCGTCAAAAGTTCACAGATTTTAATCAATATTTGGCGATAACTTCATTTCGAGAAAATTGCCAGTCAATTGGCCTCAATGTCGTGCAATTTGACACCTCTCGATTATTTGCTGTGGGAACAAGTGAAGTGACTGGTTTATGCTGATAAACCAGCAACAATTGACGCCTTGGAGGCAAACATTGTTCATGTAATTTTTAACACTGGCCTGAGTTTTCACCATTAGAGGAATATGGATCATTTAGTTTATGTGCAATCTATAGCAACTCTGCCTAAAAATATAAGGTTTTCTAATTGTTGCGTAGGTAGCAAACACAAATTTGAGCATTATCTCAAAAATTAAAAATTGTAAACTATTAAAACCTTTTTTTAAAGAAAACAAAATTTATTTTGATTAATAAGAATATTGAGCATGGGATAGTTTTTTAAAGAATTTAATCAGGCTTCGAATTAATTATACGGTGTATGACTTAAAAAATGCGGGATTTACTTTTTTAATTTGAAGCACACCGATTGCACACCAAAGCTTATGGTGAATGTATTCCATCGGTTTCAATGGAACACAAATACCGCCAGGCCAACCAAAAAAGTTTGAAGACCATGAATTGGAGGTATTACACCATGAAGATTGTTGTACAACATAACAAGAGCTTGCAAAATAATTGGGAGCTACTCAATCAATTTCAGAACGTTTTCAAGCAGCAGGATTCACCCGAAAACAGGGAAATTGGGTATCATATGAATTGAAGCTGAAAGACCTTGAAAGACGATTTTGTAGGTCTGAAATGCTGCTTCAACGCTTTCAAAGAAAATAATTTTTGCATCGAATCATTACTTGCGATGAAAAATGGATCCATTATGATAAGCCGAAGCCAAATATCCATGGCTCTAAAGCAATGCTCTGTATTTGGTGGGACCAAAAGTGCCCTAATATATTACAAGCTGCTAAAATCTCACCATACCATCACAGGGAACCTTTACCGAACACAACTGATTCGTTTAAAGCGAGCATTGGCCGAAAAAGGCCCAGACATGAAACCGTAATATTCCATAATGACAACGCTCGGCCACAAGTTGCAATACCAAAAAACTATTTAGAAAGAAGTGGTTGGGAAGTATTGCTTCAGCTGCCTTATAGTCCACGACTATTTGTTTCGATCGATACAGAACGCTCTCTCTGGGATACGCTTCATTTGAGAACAGGGTATCCGAAATTAACCTCAAAAAATGAGCTGTTCTTTTGGCTCGGAATCCATATGTTGCCAGAATGATGGAAGAGGTCATGGTTAACAATGCTCAATGCTTGTAATAAATTTATATTGTTTCAAAATAAAAGCAAAACATTTTAAAAATCGCACATTTTTAAGTCATACACAATATTAACACCCTTTTTTAAAGAAAATATTAAACAGAATCTAATTTTTAATGTGGAATTTTAACTAAAACAAATTGAAGTTCATATACCATGAGTAGATGCTTACAAAAAATGTTTACTGCAAAATGAGTAGATGTCAGAATTTAAAAAAAAAATGCAACATTGTTTCTTTTTAACAATTCTAATACAATTAATATTTGTTAACATCTCTACTATAGAAGTATATATATAATTTTTAATATCGCTGTATCTTTTAAATAATTTTTTATGATTATTAAAAAAATGTTGATCATTTTAGTTTAGTTTTAATTTTATTTTGTAGAAATACTTTTTTTTTAAGTCTCACTCTCAAATGCATACATTTTAGGTAAATAATTATTTATTAGGTTAATTATGGGAAATGTAATATAATTTGTTTTATTTTATTATTTTAATTTTAACAATTAAAGCACATTTATTTCAATATCTATGCATTTATTTTTCATTTTCATCTAAATTGTACATTGAACATTCTATTTTTTTTTTTAAAGAAAATGTAGTCCTTTTTATTTATGGCGTTTTCTTTTCTGGCATAAATGATGCCTTTATTTTGCTTTTTACCCTTATTTTTGTTCTTTTCTGAAAAAAAAATGGATTTGATAAGCGTGATATTTTCAAATAAAGTTGCCCTAACACCCCAAAAATATGCTACATGTTTCACCCTTAATTTTATCAAAGGGTCAGCTTTTCTTGTTATTATTTTTGAAGTTTGATTGTGTTAATTAAATAGTTTTTTAAATAAAAGTGTTAAAATAGAAGCAAAAAGTATAGTTTTAGAATATTTAGAAGCTACGTAAAAGAAAATTGCATAAATGTAATAGGTTTTGTTCGTAAAAAAAAGTTAATGTAATTTTGTCAGAAAAGAAAATGCCATTGGTTTATATGTATGTATTTATTTTTTTGTTTTATTGATTCAATAATCAATAATTTATTCATAATTGTTCTATTTTTGGTCCATTAAATGATGGCATTTATTAGTTTTGTTAATTTTTTTTTTTGTTAACATTTCTTTTTGTTTGCAACACTACTTTAATTATTGTTTATATAAATTTAAATCGTTTTCATTTTAATATTCTTTATATCATAAGTTCTTGGTTTTTTTAATTTTGTTTTATATAAAAAGATGCTTAAAATTAACACTTGCAAGGATATTCATATATAGGCGAAATAATGGCAATAATATTGGTTTACATTTTTTTAAAGCATTTTTCGGAATTTAACCTAGTAGGACTTTACCAATTATTTGAAAATGAACCGATTTTTTTGTAATATTTGCCAGGAATGGAATAAGTCTGGGAAATTAGGAACGTTATTTTAACTCAATAAAACTATTGTCAAAAAAGTTTTCATTAAGCTCAATCATTATTAAATTAATTTATCAGGTATGTGATGGAACTCGATAACGAAACGAATTGAATACTAAACAAGTAAGAGAGCAATATTCGGCTGTGCCGATTATTATATAACCTTCACCAAATTATACTGCAAAATAAAAATTTTAAATATTTTTAGGTAAACTAATTTTTTTTTCATTTTTTGGAAAAAAAAATTTCGAGTTGTTTTTAAAATTTTTTTAAATAAAAAAAAGTGTATATATTCCGGATCGTCCGTCTGTATGTTAAAATAAACTTTCCATAGCCCCAAATAACTTACATACATGATTCATATATCCATATATCCGCTATAGACTCGGTTCGGTTTCGAGAAAATCGGACCACAAATGGCTGAGATATAAGAAAAACCCCAGGACAACCTCGATGACCTATTTTGAACTATTTCTATATCTGGATTACTAAGTCATTAATATAGTCAGATAGATATTTAAGTCGGACCTACAATGGGTCAAAATCGGAAAAAATATTTTTTAACCCCTATTTTTTTAGCAAAATAGGAATTAATTCTATAAAGATTGTATTCTTAAAGGAATGAATTCAATACGTTTGGAGTACTAAGGAATTAAGAATGATTTAATCATGACAATGTAGTGACTATACGCAATTTGAGAAATAAAATGTTGTGGTGATGTTGGTCAACATTACAACGACCGGTTGTCTTTTGTTTGGATACTCTCCTATATAACTTACTAGCTGAACCCGGCCCGCGTTGCTGGTCTTTAGAAAACATCTGTATTATATTGCATCTCGATTTTAATATACAGTGTCGGAAAAAGTCGGTAATCTAACCTTCAATGTTAATATATGTGGTGGCAATTCGGCTGGTTTCAATGAATTCAAAAATTCAGTAGGATAATTGACGACTTGTTCTTCGTTCATTACTGTGTCAGTCGATATATATTTTATTGTTTCGCAAGGCACTTTCAATTGTATTTGGTCATCGAGGTTGTTAACATCATAATTTTTTGATTAAAAGTAAATTTCATATGGAAATTTCTTATTCATTCCCCTAATATGCAAGACTAAACAAAATTGTTTATCACATACCGAAAATCAAAAAATTTTACTTTACACTGTTACCCAAAAGGCTTTTCTGAAATTCCGTGAAAATTTCATCAAAATCGGTCCAGGCATTTTTGAGTCCATACGGAATATACATACACATATCCATTTTTATGAAATATATGGCATTAGCGGTATAATTTAAAAATTGGATTTTTACACGCCCCTCCGCCCACAGTCCGAATATTAAAAATCTGACTATACAGTGTTACCCGCTGGGCTATTCTGAAGATTCCCTGAAAATTTTATCAAAATCGGTACAGCGGGTTTTTATATATATAGATGGCATTAGTGGTATAATGTAAAAATTGGATTTTGCCACAACCCCTCCGCCCACAGACAGAAAATAAAAAATCTGACTATAGAGTGTTACCCGCTAGGCTATTCAGAAGATACCCTGAAAATTTCATTAAAATCGGTCTAGCCGCTTTTGAGTTCATTTTATATATATAGATGAAAAATGTTTGTATGAGAAAATTCGAAAATCTTCTTTACGAAATCTCCGAATGGACCTAATGTAGTATTTTAGGTGTCCAAAACCATATTCAGAAAATTTCCTTTCCAATGATACCAGTTTGGAGCTAATCGGTTGGATGATCTCAGAGTCTATAACGGACATATGTAGAAACATTTTTTGTATTTTATATATATAGATTCGTTAATTTTCGACTATTTAAGTTTTAAGAAAACAAAATAATGTTTTAATATTTTTTTAATACATCATCAACTCACTTTATTTTGTAAAAATGAGATTACTTACACAAAATTAAAAACATTATAGCAGTTTGTTTGAATACATAAAGTATGAATGAAATGAAAAGTAGAGTTAGCATGAACCTAATCTTTATACTACTAATGAATTGCGTATTTTAGTAACTATTGTAATAAATAATAATGAAAATGATTGATATATAATCACACTTATCGCGGTAGACGTAAGCGTTCTACGCCGTCGACAGTTTCGTACTAGATTAAAGAAACTGATTGCATTTTATCTTTGATCAAATACGAAACTTTCGATGGCATAAAACGCCTACGCCAATCGCGTTAATGGCAAATGTTTTTTTTCAAAATTTCTTTAAAAGGTTATTAATTTATTTTTGTGACTAGAAGACTTCTTTTAACAATGGCCAAACCTTAAAACATGCAATTTAATCCAAATAGCTAAGTAATAAAAAAAATTTTTCTTTTTTCTTTTGTTTCAACAAGTCACATCTTTAATAAAATAAAAATAATAATAATGAAACTTATAAATAAATTATATATGAGATGATTAAATGGAAAACTTACTTTAATGCAATACAATATGTATTTTTTGTATTAATATTTTCTTTTTCTGTTTTGATTAAAAAAAATTCCCTAAATTTTTTCACTAATTTAATCAATGTATGTATAAATTGATTTTTTTTTCTGTTTGTAACATTATTCTTTTCTTTTAAGTTTATATTATCGTATAGTTTTACTTAAAGTTTTGTTTCGATTTTGTTAATTTTTTGTTCGGCTAAAAAAATTATAAAAAATTTTTTTTTTGTTTGTTAAATTGACGTTAAAAAAAAGTTAAGGTAAAAATTAATTGATTAGAAATTGTTTGTTTTTCTTTAATAATAATGCTAAAAAAGGGAATTAGTTTTTCTGTTGTTTTTATTACACTTCAATGCCTCGAGTATGTAAATGTGGGCAATTGAGACGCACAACAACAGGCTACCACATATAAAATACCAAAAAAGAAATTCAATTTAGCCGTCTGTCTGGGCACTTTACTCATGGTCTGTTCATTGCGAAATTGTTTCTCAATGCGAAAAGCTTGTGGCACCGTTATCAAAGGCAATAGAAACCATAATGAATATTTTAAAGCGTAAACAACAAAAACACTATAGGGTGTGAATAGGAGTAGAGCGTATAAAACATGCGATGCTGTGCGGCCGATTAAAATTGCCAGTGTCACAATGCCAGCTTTGCGATCATTATCAGCATCTCGTGTATTGTTGCTATGCAAAATAGCCTCCGTATTTAGGGCCAAAGGTATGGCATAATAAATGGTTGTCCAATCAACATGACCCGTTTGTGACATGAACGCGAATAATACAGATATGGGACCGAATAATATCAATATAACTAAATCGCCTAATGCAATGTATTTGAAACCAATGCCACCGGTATACAAGAAACTCGACGATAAGCCACCAAAGTAGATTAGAGCTAAATGTTCCATTTTGGCGGGACTTAATATTGCTAAAAAGATGAAGCCCACACAACCGGCCATATAAAGTATTGCACCAAGAGAAACTACCTGAAAAAGGGAATAAAAAATGTTGGGTTAATTTTATGGATTAGAATGTGTTTTAGTTAAAATTAGGAGGTCAAAGGTCATTACAAATTTGTTAGCAAAAACAAATTGGTCAACCATTAAAATACTGATTTTCAACCGAAAAATTTATTTAAAAAATAATAATTTAATATTACATATAATGTTGACACCTTGTAGCTAACAACTTTGTGACCATCGACTTGCTGAACTTATCTACATATGTATCAGAATAGCTTTCTAGATTTTAATTATTGGAAAAAATTTCATTATTAAACAATGGGTTTGCAAATGAAAAATGTATGACAAACTTTTATACACACTTCTTCTTACTCATGGTGAAGGGTATACAAAATTATGAAATATGGTGGTTGAAAAAACAATGGAAACTTTTTCAAATATTCAATAAATATTCCAAAATCCAAAAAAAAAATCATTTGATGCTTTTGTTTATATTATATTAGGGTCCAGTCTCTTTCTTGATCTCCTATCACTGACTCTTAATAATATTTGGATTCATCCGAAAAATCTACTTGAACCAAAATTGAATTCAAAACTCAAATTTAATACCTACAAACAATAGGAATTTAGATGATATTAAAGCAATATTTTCTTAATATCGTAATTTTATCAATTAAAAGAAACGACAAACAAATATTTTATATTTTAGTTTTTTGCAATATGAAATAATTTTTCAATCATAATTTTTGTCATACTTTAAAATACAAACTTCGAAAAATTTCAATATTTGTTAGCATTGATGATAGTATTGAAGGTATTTACAGACTGTATTAATAATTTTAAAGTTTAAATCCATCTGGTTTGTCAAGAAATCATTTTGAAATAGTATTCAAAATATTTGATTGTTGATCATTAATATCTTTCTCCAAATTTTTTTTATTTTGTATATTTTCTTCACAAATAACATACCCAATACATATAAAGATAAACATTTTTTGAATTGTTTAAAAATATTTATGAATACCGATCACCATCATCAAATCGATCAAAAACATCATTTGTATTACATATTTGAAAATCTAATAAATTTTTTGTTTAAACGATATAATTATATTATGATACATACGTTTTTGACAAATATTAATACTCAGTATTGTGGTCTGTAAATACCTTTTTTCAAAAAAACTGGAATTTACTTTATTTTTTTTAGACATTCCATTTTAATATTTCCTTTTGTTTGACATTTTAGGGAAATTATAATTGAGAACATACTTTCTAATAATTGTACCTGATTGATTCTGCCATGGTCTTGTCAAAATTTATGTTTATACCTATAACTTGAAAATTATTCTACAATTCGATTATTGATCGAATAAAAAATATATTTTTTTTCTTCGATTATTCGAATAATTTTCGAATGACAACCCTAGTATATATATATTTAGAAAGATAACTGAAATTACGGAATGTAGTTTTCAAAAAAAGATTCCATTGTATTGTCATTAAAAATTCTACTTGAACCAAATACTTTTTTCAGACTCATTTAATTAGTAATAAATCTCTACTTTTTTTTAATCTGACACATGTTGTAACAAAATTCTTTCTTATTTTTTGGTCATTAATGGCCAATCATTAAAAATGAATTATTTTCCAAAATTATACATATATACTCACATACAATTATAAATAAATCAAATAAACATACATACATTGTATGTACCTACAATAAATACAGGCTATAAATTAAAACTTTCAGTTCTTGACTCACCTCATCTTTTGATAAAATATGATCGACTAAGGTACGATCGTCAGCCTTTTGTTTATCAATTCCTTTGATAAAATCAAAATATGTATTCACCACATTACCGGCACAGTGAACCGTAACGGCTGTAAAGGCGGTTAGGAAAAATGTTATAAACGAAAACTCTGCCGACCATTGTGAGCGAAAAGCCAATGCTGAACCCAATAAAGTGGGCACCAAACTGGCGGATAAAGACCAGGGTCGTAATGCTAAAAGATACGTTTTCAGTTTCATAAATGTGCCGGTGGTAGATGTTACAGCATTTGATGTGGTGCTGTTGTCGTTGGAAGCATGGTTGCTATTAGCATTTTTAGTATGTAGTTTGCCATTAACTGGACCAACATCGGACAATAACGCACCATTGCTGAGTGCTGCAGTTAATGTTTTGTCACTCAGTGTACGTTGTCGTAGAAGAGATTCTTTAGCAGAATCCTGTTCTGCTGTGCAACTGTTGGCTGACATATTTCCTCTAAAATCAAAAAATAACAATTACGTTATTAACAAACATTCCCCATAAGTTTGCCTCTATATGAATAACAATATAACTTACCTGTACTGTACTCCACTTATTACTGATACCTCGAATTTATTTGTTTAGTTTTGGTTTTGCAATTTGTTTATAACTTTTGGCCTTGAATTTTTAAATATTGAACAGATCTTTTTTTGTTTCTATTAAAAAGAAAAAAGAATTGAAATGAGCGAACGTTGTACGTGTGTATATGCAAGTATTTATGAGTGACTCTTGTACAATTGTTTGTTTATTTTACAGAAAACAAACGTAATACAAATGGGAATCGTTTCTTTATATTTTTGGTTTATTTCACCTTTAACCGATAGCTTCCAATATATTCATATGTTATTTTAGACACACAATCCCCACCTCTACTTCTCTTCGACGTAGTCTCGCCAGTTTCACTTTAAATTCACTAAACAAATAAAATCACACACAAATTTTGTGTTTGTTTTGATTTTTTTTTTATTATTTTTAAAATTCCATCAGCATCTTTGTACAATATTGTGCTCCAGCTGCGTTTAAATGTGCCTTTTGATGAGTATTTTCTTGTGTTGTTCGTTTTCTTTTTCGAAATGTGTAAGTAATAATTTGATCCACTTTTTCTTTGCCTAAAGAACTGCTGCTGCAATTTGTGCCTGTTGTTTGTCTTCTCGTGTTATAATCTCTATTTATTATCATAAAAAACCTTATTGTTTTCTTCTGCACTTAATGATTTAGTTATTGGTTTGAAGAGTTTATCAATTAATGTTAATTTTCTATATTTATTTAGGACTTATTTTATTTTAATTGATATTTTCCCAAATTTTCATTATAAAAAATTTTCACTTATTTCGGTTTGCTCTCTGCTGTCGCCAGTGTTGCCAGAACATGTAATTGAAATAGTGCTGAAACGTCAAAAAATATGCTAAACTTTGTAGAGATATGCTATATTGGAGACGAATAATTTTTACTGTTAATATTTGTATTTCTTGTATCAAAATTATACTGTAAATACTGCTGTTCAGTAATTTTATGAAATATAGGAGATATTAAAGACTAGGAGAGATCGGGTACAATTTTACGTTTATCTGCCTATAATTAAGAGATATATGATCAGCAAACAATCATTGAAATATAAATTATTTCGATTATCTTGAATTTTTTGTTCGGTCCATCCTTTATTAAATTGAGTTTAAATCAAAAATTATTAACCAATTGCTTCGGAAGTAACCATCATTTTGGAAAATTAATTAAAATTGGTACTTATTGATATATCTGTTCTTTAAATATACTTATAAAGCATTACATAAAATCATTATTACTTAATTAGATGTTAAAAAAACATTAAGCATAAATTTTAAATGATTTTTAATACTTCAAATGCTATATCAGCGAAAGTGCTGAAGTGGCAACACTGGCTGTCACGTCAGCTAAAAAAAATTCTCACACTCTCCATAACCAGTGCTGGTCATATAGCTGTTTTCTCCTAAATTCCAGCGATTTTGTAGTTAATTTAGCGGGGAATAGTAGTTTAGCTATTAGAGCAAATTCGAGCGATTTCTTCAGTGTTGCCGTTGCTAACAAAATACCGATACATATAATGGGGTGTCACACGGTATGTATTGCATGTGTATTGTGAAACCTATTATTATTCCTAGGATGAGGTGCTGTTTGTTTGAGCTTTCTTTTATTGTAAAAGTGGTTAGAAGATGGAATTATTTACCTTGAATCTTTGTCTAAATTATGAAATGAAAGATATTTAATATGATTTGGAAAAAGATTAATTTGTTTCTAATAAAATTTAATTTGATTTAGAAAAATTGTTTTTTTTTTAAAAATTTGAATCGAAAATCCGTTCATTTGAGAATAAAAAAAACTTTATAATTAATGACTAACACCCTGGTTTGCGTCGTTTCGAAATTGCGTCTTTTTAAAATTTTTGTGATTTCCTCGTTGGTACTTCGATTTGCCTCGTTAATATGAAAATATTTATACAAAGCTGAAACTAAAAAATGGGGATTTCCCCTTTTAAAATCGTGCTTCGGTTTGCGTCGCGTTTCTCCGGTCCCAATTAGTGACTCAAACCGGGGTATCGGTGTACAATTAGAGGTTTTAATTACAATTAGCCAGTTTTGACCTACTTCAAGCTGTTTTTTTCTTTCTTTAAACACTATTAGCAACACTTACAACCCTTAAGAAAATAGATGTGAAGCAGAGAATGTGATAATTTTGTTTGTTTACATTTTTCACTGTGTCAGCACCGGGTAAGCAGCGCGTTCTTTGAAAGAAAACGAGAAATATGAGTGAATTAATTAAAATATTTAAGAAGTTGAATGAATATTTTATAGTAAATTTAGTGTGGGAGGAAGTAGAAGAGATCTTAGAAAATGTACAGCAAAATAAAGTTACACCACACAGCAATAATACAGATGGCCAACTCAATCAAGCTATGATCAAATTTATTAGTATTCCTTTGGTGCAACGAGCTGCATTAGATGATCAAATTGCTTCCACCTTAATGGAATTATGTGCTACACTACGCAATATACGTAGCGAATCTGAGTCAAGTTATGACAACACTTTCGACTGTTGGGATCAAGTTGTTAAGGTAGCACCTAGAGATGGTTATTTGGCATTTATATATACATTGGCTGCATTAATACAAATCGATGGAACGTCTCAAGTTTATATTAAACTTTCAATATTAGCTGTGAATGCATATTTTCTTTCTCTTACGATACCCGGAGCCAAGGGTTTTCATATTTTTGAGGAGGAAATAATTAAACATTGTTTACAGGTGTTTAGTTTAATAGAACGCATACAGAATCCAAATGTTTTGTCGCGTATGTCACGAAATGAACCGATACAAGTGTGGTTGCAATTTACCACATTGTGTGATGATTTAAAGTTAGTGCTACGTTATGTGCACTTTAACGATCATAAGGAAGCAAGGGATGTGATTTTGAAGAAGTTAATAGACACACAGTATTTAAATCATGAGAGGGGTTATGCTAATATGTGTAAGTAATATTTTTTAGAAACATATTTGATATATTTGTAATAATTCATGTATTTTATTGATCAGATCTTATTTATTTTAATTTATACAATTTTATTTAGCAAAAATTATAAACCATTTCCAATTGTATTTCAGAAATTTCCAACTTTAGGTATTTCTCAAATTTCCATTTGTACCTATTTCAGAATTTTCTATTTGTACACATTTAAATTTTTTAAATATAAATGGAAGTTTCTGAAATAGGTACAATTAGAAATTTATGAAATTCAAAAGGTAAATCCTATAGAAATTTCCGAAAAACAATTAGAAAATTCTGAAATATAATTGGAAATTTCCGAAACATAATTAGAAAGTTCTGAAATTAAATTGGAAATTTCTGAAATACAATTGGAAATGGAAAGTTTTCTAAGAGTGAAACCTTTCGGAAAAATTGTGATCCTATTTTTTTTCCAATATCTGTGCAATAACAAAAAACTATTACGAATTATCACAAATTGTTTATAAGTTTCCCAGTTTTTCAATACAAATTTAAAATTTTTATGTGAAAATTTGTAATAATTCGTAATAGTTTTTTTGTTATTGAACAGACCAATTATAAATCCCTAATGAATTGTAAATTTGAATTTTTTAATCATTTTATTTTTATAAAACAAAAATATTAAATTACAAAACAATATTAATAACTATTACCAATTAAATCGAAGTTGCGTTAGAAAAAACTTTTACCGCTACTGCTTCCCTCTCTTAACCCATGGCTCTCTTCATGAAAATATCTTTAATTTGTGGTATATTTTGGGTTAATTGCAAACCCAAACTACGTAACAGCACGACCGGTGTTAGGGTAGTCGAATAAAGTGTATGCAAACCATGAACACCCACTAGTATGGGTACATTTTTCTTTAAACATTTCTGTTCGTATTTCATCAAGTATTGCTTATCGCCCAACTTTGCACCGGCATATGCTGCCTCAGCCAATGTTTCAATTAAATAACCCACATCACTAAAACCCAAATTAACACCTTGTCCAGCCAAAGGATGTACACGATGGGCGGCATCACCAATAAGAGCAGCTCCAGTGCAAATGTATGAAGAGGCGTGTAAGAAACCCAGAGGGAAAGTGGCTCTGGACTTTTCGAAAACACCACTTACTCGAGGTGGATATTGTCTAGTTGATGATAAATTGCGTCCCATTATTGAATTTAAAGTACTTAGAGCTTTGTCGGCTATATCACTTTTGGGATATTCCTTGCAGAAAGCTACATTTAAGGCATCAATAAATTCTTGTGATGACATGTTAAGTAACTCTTTAGCATGAGGAATTGTTGTGCTCCATACCAGGGAACTAAGTTTGTCTGTTAAAGGCAATAAAGCTACCGGGCCGGTCGGTATAAAACGTTGCCAGGCTACTGAGTTGTCTGCCGCTTCGCTTAACTCCAAAGTAGCCACCAAGCCCATGCGGTCATAATTTAATGAGAATACATCAACTCCCATTTGCTTACGCACTAAAGAATTGGCACCATCAGCTCCTATTATTAATTCACATGTAAATTTCTCTCCACTTTGCAAGGTTACTTCCGAAACACCTTTGCCAGTGTCTGAGGGCAGCTTAACATCGGAAATGCGAGCCAAATTGCGCACTAATACATTGGGCGCTGAATCCTTTAATTGCGAGTATACAGCATCCAACATTAAATCATTTTCCACTATACAAGCAACATCTTGGGCAAAGTGATCATGTTGAAATTGTATTAAGGCATCACTATTAGATTCCCATACTTGCATTTGTTTGACAGGCTTTACTCTAGCATTGAGCATACGTTCCCAAGCACCTATGGATTCAAACAAAGCAATACTGTTCTTGTTAATAGCTGACACACGGTTTCCATATGGTTGGCTGACGTTAAAACCTTTAAAGGGAGGGGCTCCTTCTAATAGCAATACCTTTTTATCGGCCAACGTTTTATTTGTGGCCAAAGCTGCAGCCAATGTTGTGCCAACTAATCCTCCACCTCCTATAATTATATCATAGTGCTCTGTTGAAGTTGTTGGTGCAGTTACCATCGGCGAAGCACTGAACGCTCTAGTTGCCAATAGTTGGAGCAGTGGCTTTATTTGTTTGCCCCTACCACAATTAGTTAATAACAATTGCATTGTTTTGTTTATATTTTAAATAAATTTAATTTATTAATTTGTAAATATTATTTTCTTTTATATAAAATTCGTAAATTTTTTCAGATAATTCGTTCGCGTTGTGAAATGAAATTTGTGTGTGTTTTTGTGCAACAAAAAACTCTAACAACAACATTAGCACAGTCAGCTGTTTAGATTTGTTAAAAGGCATTGCCAGACTAAAATATATTTTTCTAGCAACCGTTAATTTTAAATAAGTATTTATGTATAATGATCTGTTACCCATAGGGAATTCTTTATATGATTTAAAATAATTCAAATATGGGGGAAATTTTATATGTTTATAGTGTTACTATTGGATATTCTAGCAACGATATACTTTTTTATAGATGCCGCAAATTTACACCTAAAATGTTTCGAAATATACGAAGAAATGATAAATGCGCACAATGGAGAACCCGAGCAGACACTTATGAAACTAATGAATATGACCGTATTCCTGCACACTTATCCAGCTAAACCAAAATCAAACAATCAAACCAATATAAATTCAGACTGTGAGCACATATCAGATTGGTTTATAAAGTCCATATCCAAATATCCACGTTTATTGGTGAAAGTTTTAAAATTCTACATCGAATGTATTGTCACAAATCCCCACAGGACCTGGAAAACCGAACAGACTCAAAAAGCTTTAGAATATGCCGCCAAATACGATGCTGCCCTATTCACCAAATGTAACGAATCCTGTGTAGAATTTCTCTGTGAGGCGGTATATGCCGATGAGGTGATGATAAGATCCCGAGCTATAGATTTAATGTCGAAAATTCTACAATTGGAGTCACAAGTTGATTGGCAAATGTTTCGCCATGAAGTGTCAGCGATACCACGTGAAATACACTTAATTAAAGAGCTAATTGATAGTTTAAAAGATCAAAATAACAATATTAAATTAAAGTCGGTGCAAGCTCTACACATGGCCTTGACTAAAGGCTCACCCAATACTCGTAAAATTTTAAGCGAATGCTTAAAGTACACACAATTTTGTGATACAAATGTTAAGTTGCCGGACGAACCTAGAGTGCAGAAAAATGAGATACGTTACGAGAAGCCGAATAGTCAAAAGGCGGAATACTCTTTTCAGGGTCATGGTATAATAGAATTGGCATTTCTTAATTTACCCTCTAACGTGTTTACACAGATCTATCAAAGTCCTTTGTCGTATATAAGAAGGGCTGGTATTATGTTTATGGAACAATTGGTTAAATTAAATCCTTTGATAATATTTAACACTAATTTTGTAGAGGTAGGTGGGAGGGAAAGACTTTAATAGTTCTGTTTTTATACCCTTCACCATGAGTGTATAGACAAGTCTACTGACAAGACCATAGACAAGACTATAGACAAAACTATAGACAACACTATAGACAAGACTATAGCAAAACTAGCCACCAAAAATGTCAACAACAAATTATTATCTAAAAAAATTTTCAACAAAAATATTTTTTCTCCCAAAAAAGTTTTTTCATAAAAAAATTGTTTTTAATATTTATCTTAGAGTATGCTTTGGTGAAGGGTATTTAAAATTCGGTATAGCCGAATATTGCACTCTTACTTATTTTTTTTTAAATTCAATACTGTTTGTTTCAAAAAGGAAACATCACGTTTGGTAGAGGAACCTACGGCCTTGGTACGTAAGCAAACCTTATTGTCTGTTGATGCTGTTTTGGAATCATATCCCAATTGCTTTCCAGTTATATGGATTTGGTGTAAAGTTATTACACCCATGTTACACGATGGCGATCACAAAAATATTGAAGTTGCCATGGAGGTAATAATTTATTTGTTTAACTTTTAACTAATATAAATGTTTATTAATTTTAAATGGTTTGCGGGATTTTATGCAATTTCTTGCAGTGCTTTCGTTGTAGGGTCTTAATGAATATGAAAAGTATAGAAGAAACCAATAAAGCTGAACATTTTATGCCTTGGGTGATAATAAGAACCTTGTTGTCCACCCAATCGCGATTTTATTTACAAAATTGCTTTCATTTGGCTTTACAGCAACGTATAATAAGGTAGGTTTCGTGAATTAAAATAATTTTTTTTAAACAAAAATATGTTTTATTGGCCTTCTAGTCCCCAAATTGTAGGTATTATTGAATCTCATTTACTCACCTCGAATTCTACAGAAGCCTGGATTGTACTGAATTTTATATGTGACAAAGTTAAGAGTAAAGAACCTGATGCTTTGATACATCATTTTATTACTCTCGAATCGGTAAGTGATGATGATATTAAATTAAATAATGAAGCTAAAATTTCATTATACTATTTCTTATTTTAGTGGAATAAAGAGCAAAATATGCTTATAGCTTTGGAGGTTTTAGCCAATTGTATTAAAGATTTTTCTCATACTGCCCTCAACCATGCCTTCACTCATTTACTGACTCAACTCAAAGAAGGCAAAATGTTACCTATAATTATAGGCAAAGCCTTTGATTTTCTACTACTTATAGATAATAGATCACAAAATACAGGCAAATCAAAAAATAATACAAATCAAAATAAAGGAAATGAAGTAGTGTGGGTAACAGAATTACATCAACATTTAGAATATGAAATTTTAATGGGTATCAACAATTTTCCCGATAATCGTAATACATTTATGTCGCATTTATATGCCTACTCGGAGGTAAATTTACAGACACGCCTTAGACCCCAACAAACTATTATATCCTTTATACATAAATACATGGATGCATGCAGCAAAATAAAGGAAAATGAAATGCATTTGGAAAATGAACGTCTCTTCAATTCGATGATTTTAATTGCTGGTCGTTTAGCTCTAAGAGATGGTTGTGTGGCCTCGACCACATGCGCTCTATATGCTAATATTTTGAGTAACTACGATAGGCCACCCGTAGTAAATACCATCATAGTGGCTTTAACAGATTTGTGCAAAAAACATACACAAATTGTGGAACGCATTGTGGGCAGAGTTTTGCGTAAACTTAAGTCCCCGTATGAAGTAAATCGCATGGAAACTTTTAAATGTTTTGAAAAACTCGTGCTGCAGGATCAATTAAAACTAAGAGGCTCATTATTATTAGCCTTATTAGCTACTCTGTTGGATGAAAGTGAGGATATAGCTGCTAGGGCAGGCGATTTTTTTGCTGAATTTTTGTCCAAGAAAAATCCAGCTCTATTTCAGAAATGTTTAATAGAATGTCCTTTTGTTTTTAATGAATATAAGGTAGGTTTTTTTAATTAAGTAAAACGTTTATTTTATTAACGTGAATTGTTTGTTTTTTTAAGAACTTTGATGGTTTGGATAGCTTCTCGGAGGCTTTTATAAAATCTCCCTTGAAGGGGGAAGTCCAACGTAAGTGCCGTCAACAGTTGTATGGCCATCTAATGACTGATATGGATGATATAAATATGATATTATATTTTGGTCAATTAAAACTCATTGCTGGTAGGTTTAATACATGTTTAAGGGTAACTACTTATATTTTGAGAGAAAAACAAATAAGAGTTTTAAGTATATTTGGGTATGCCAAATAGCACCTGGCTGGGTGCTACACAGTAAAAAAAAACATTAAATTTATTTAAATTTTACTTTAGAAAAATCCAAAAATGATCCCTTAATAAAAACTCCCGAGGGAATAGCTCTCATTAAAGATGTTTTATACATACTGAAAAGAGTTTGTCAACTAACTAAAGAACAAAAATTGAATACGGAAAATAGTGAAACGGAAAATAAACAAGATGATGATGCTTTGGCAGAAATTAATGAACTCACAGAAGCCACAGCAGACGGCAACAATAAAGGAGCAACAACAAATAAAACTGCCACCGCTGGCACAGGTGTTGGAAGAGGCAAACGAAAACGAGAAATAACCATGCCTGAAGCAGTAAGTTCTTAAAAACAAATGTTTTCTAAGTATTTCCAGTATTTTTCCTAACTGAACTGAGCTGCTAACATTTACATTAATTTCAATATATGTATTTGTGGATAGTATATCAAAATTTTTTGTTTTTCTTCATTTATTATTCCCATTGCAGCTTACACTTTTAGAAAAATCTTTAATTTTCATACCAACCATTTACAAAAATATCGATTCCTATGATGACAGCATAAACAAATCATTCGATGATTTATGTAAAGCTTTAGCTAAACGTTTTACCAATCTGGTGGACTATGCTCAACCTGCAGAATTTTGGAATAAATATCGAACCGCCAAAGTAGCAACAAATAACAAAAGTAAAAAACAAACAAAACGAAAGACACCCAAGAAAAAGAAACGTAAAATTAAAACAGATACCGATGATGAGGACGAAGATGATGATGAAGAAGACGATGATGAGTTTGAAAATGAGTTGGACGATGAATTTTTAGGACCAGAGAAAAAGTCAAATCAAAAAAAGTGTAACGAAGACTCTGATTCGAGTGAGACTGAAGATGAGCCCTTAGTGAAAAGATCTAAGAAGAAGGGAATTGTTTGTACAGAACCATCTATGGATTATATATTTAAACCAAATATTTAAAATGCATGTAAGCATACAATTTGTTTAAAAGAGATTTATATTGCTAGTTTTTTAATTTAAAACTTTTATCTCAAAAGGTGATATTTTTGCTTAAATATGTATAAGTTAAAACTACATTTAATGCATGTATGAAATAATCGATTATTCATTAAAATTATGTACATTGAATGTTTATTTTTTACAAAACAGTGCATTTTATTATACCCAGGATTTTTAAGAATTTTGTAAGAAAATTAAACTGAAATTTATTTTCCAACATGTATTAAGGTTAGAATATTTAAGTTAAAGCACTATTGGTCGATTCACAAGGTATCTTCATGTCATATTGTCATAATGTTCTAATATTTCACGACTCAGTGGCACGGCTTAACCGACTCTTAGGCGTTCGGCGCAGGTTTCTGCTGTTTAGTTACCATAACGGAATAAACCTAGCATGATCCTTACTGCGAAATAGGGTATTTGACCCACTATTATTTTTTATTCCTATGAATACTACTCTCATTAAAAAAGTCTTTATCTTTCTTTTCTAAACTTTTCATTTATTTCATTCATACGTATTTATAATATAAAACTAAATTAATGTGCGTATATGTATTTTATTTTAACAATCCCCCAAACCTTCAACACTTTGTGTTAGTTGTTCCATAGCCTGTTTGGCTATCAAACCCAAAACACCTTCCTGTGACTGTGAATCTTCATGTTGTAGAATTTCCACACAATCCTTTAAAATTGCTACGGCTTCCGATAGTTTTTCCTTAAGTTTTTTCCCGCTTAAAACCTCAGCTATAAAACCACTTTTAGCCAATAAAACAACCGGCACATGTAATTCGTATAAAATCATGGCTCGCATACGACTTAGGCCAGGCTCAAAAACATTCATTACACGCAAAACATGACGGCACAATTCCTCTTTGCGTTCAAGTAGAACATCGGGCAATTCGACCATTTCATATTCCTTTACACGACCATACATTTCGATGAGATTTTGTTTTAACGATATCATAATATAGTGTAAGGGATGCAAAACCACACGATATTTTTTCAATAGTTTTTCGGTTTCTTGTAATCGAGCCGCTGACATTTCGGTGGCTTGTAATTCGGAAACTTCGGCTTGCATAACGGCCAGAGCTCTGCGTATGGCATCACTAGAGGTTTTAAATTCACATAATGTACATTTCCATTCAGTATTGGGATCTAAAGTTTAGCAGAAAAACAATATTATTAGTAAGGTTTTCGATTTATTGCTTAATAAAAATGTTTAAACCTACCCAAAGGATCTGTCCACAAAAGCCAACCATCTTCACATTTGCTGCATTTGAAAGTGCTAAAATTGGTGCCCAATTCGGTAGGATCTTTGCAACGTTTACAATCACAGGAAAAGTATTTACCCGTTTTCAAATGTTCCTGTCTTTGGCTGGTTCCATTCAAAGTGTAACTATAAGAATGCTGCAATTGTTGACCAGGTTCCAAGTCTACCATAGCACGCAAACGTATTCTAGGAAAATAGTTAAGAAATTATTACTTGCTTCAAATCATATATCGATAAAATCTTACCTATAATCTTCACTGGGATATATACTGCGCATTGTATTTGGCACACAGTTGTGCGATAAGATACCTGTTATGGGATACAATGCTCTGAGTGCAAATCCTTGCAAAGATTTCGCCTCAAAGGCATTTACTTCTAAAATTCCCACAACTTGCATAATGAGATCTTCGGTAAAACGTTCACCTAGTTTACAAGGCCCTCTTAGATACTGTGCTATATTGACCAGATCTGCATGCCAGATATCGAAATTTTCCCGACGTTCCTTGTCATGATATTCCATGGTAGCTACCTCTCTTTCCCATCGTTCGGGATAGATTTCTTTGGCCAGAAGTACTCTGAAATTAAAAAAATATATATATAATAATAATTTTAAAAATTAATAACAAATTTGTGTTGTTTCCATATTTTAAAAATAAACTTAACTAATTAAGTAAAATCTACCATAAATTTTTTCTATATTTATCTGCGGCATATTTAGAAGCCGGGAGAAAACACAAGGTATAGGAACCTACTCTACTTTATATTTCAAAAAATCTATTTTCTAAAGATTTTCCTCAATTATAAGCCGTTGTATGATTAACAAACACTCAAATAAAATCAGAGTGGGATCATGAGGGATCTCGAGATAATAAAAATTTAGTAAACATTTTCTAATATCGACAGTATTATTTTTTTTCAAGATGAAATTGAGAACATCCAAATTTTTTCTTATGAAATAATATAACACTGTCCAACAAATTGAGACTTTTTGATTTGAACAGAATTCTGAAAGGGCATGTTGAGTAGATCATTTTTGTAGAATAAACTTATAGTCCAGCTGGTCTGATTTTTTTTTCTTCAGTGGATCAAAGTTTTAATTTTTTGATTGAAGGTAGCATTATACTAACTAAATATTGTAAGTTAATGTCTGAGAGAATTCTTATTGTCAGAGTTATATTGTGGAATTTGATGGGAATCATTTTTGTGGAAGATCTTAAACTACTATCTCCTCTCTTTAGGGGTCAATTTGACCTCTTTTTCGAGAAAATATTAATATTAAAATATTCTACGAAATTTTTTGTCGTAAAATTTTAGTGGGTCACCAAAGATACAATAGTTACACGCCATATCGGGTCTCACATTTTTTAAAAAAATCTCCAAAAATCCAAGTATGTCCGAATGAGCTGAAATTTAAAATATAAATAGTCCTTAAGGAGATCTACAAAATATATACACACATATGTAATTTATCTCTTTTAGTTCAAGAGACATTTAGGTTTATTTATTTATTTATTTATTTATTTTTAATTCTGCTCGATATTTTTTTGAGTTTTTAGATATGGCGGGCCTACGGAGGTTCGAATTTCGAAATAAAATTTCGAATACAACAAAAATAAAATGCTAACAGTTATCTCATCCCTATAAAAAGTTACACGCATCCAAAGTTGGAACATGAAAAAATGGCCGTATTTTAAAATTTTTCAAAAGGTTTGTGGAGCTCCTGGTGAATAAATATAAGCTTTTTGTATACGTATTTGGTATTGTTGAAAACTTTAGGACTTGAAGCTTAATAGTTTAGTAAAGTGAAATAATTTTATGAATTTTTCAGACGTCATTTACCTTAGAAACTAAAAAATTATAATGTAGGGATTTTTCATGAACAAAAATATGAAGTTTGAATTAATTTAAAATTTCAACGATTAAAGATAATACATCAAAAATTGGAAATAGTGTAGATCCAAATGTCCTTAAATCAATGGCATTATAATTTTTGACACTTTTTATTTAAAATACCAAAATTCCTAAAACGGGGAAAATGTGTTCCAAAAACTCAGTTTATTTAGAAAATACCCAACTGCATTATGCATGATATGGGGCTATACATGCATAATGCCTTTTCAAGGATCGGTGCTTTGCATTTTTTTTTTGTAAAAGTTTGGATAAGTCTGGAGGCGTCTAGGTCCACTTAAGTGAGCCAAGATTTAATTTACACGCTTTTGCATTAGGTTCTCTTTTCGGGTCATACAAAAATTGTATATAGTCTAGTCCCGAAGAAAATTTTGTTCTAAAGAAGAAAAAATAAGGGGCTTTTTTTGGGAAAAAACGTAAAAAATACAAAAATTTTTTCATGTTCCAACTTTGGATGCGTGTAACTTTTTATAGTCTGTTCCAAAAATGCTGTTGGACAGTGTAATTTTAAACTTAATAGAAATTTATTATTTCTCAACATCAATTTCTATTTTTTGAATTTCAATTTTAATTTTCTGATTATTAATTTAGATTTCTGAATTTCATTCGGATTTTTCTAAATATTAAATTATATTTGTCCATCTTTCCATACCACAACCATTTTGACATTTTCTTTTATTTCTTGCAATATGTATTACTGGAACCAGCTGATTCATATCTGTGGAATCTGTGAGATAAAACATTCGAAACCGGTCGGTTTTTCCGGTTAACCCGTTTCCGGTTTCGGATATTGTGTAGTCTAATCAAAACCAAACTAAATAAAGTGAATTTCAAAAATTAATTTTTTTAATCGAACATTTTCGTTGCGTCCCAGCATGTTTCTTATTCTATTTAAATTTTTGCCAATTAATTAACAATTTTTTTATGTTTTTGGTGCATACAACAACACAAATTTCTTAGCAGCACAAATAATTCTTGTTAATAAACCACAACAACAATTTCAGAACAGATCTACATACAAACATACATATGTATATTATACACATGTAGATATGTAGATACAAACGTAAATTCGTCTAAAGATAAAAATACAATAGACTTTAAAAGCTGTTTGCAGATAGATGATGATCATTGTTTTGTTATCGTGTATTACTAAATAATAAATATCAAATGAAATCTGAAAAATGTCATAATCGGTATTAACGAATATTATTTTACCCTTTACATCAGCACGAAATCTAGTTTAAATTTGATTTCGATCACAATCTAGTTAATTTTACTAATTGGATTTCCCATACAAAACAAAATCTAGTTCTTAAGGTATTTACAGATTTCAAATACGAGTATTATTAAATCCATCCGTTTTTTCAAGAAATCATTTCGAACAAGTTATAAACGGCTATGTTGAATCTTGAGTACCCACCATCCACCAAAATTGAATATACCCTATATTTTCGATGGTGGTTATTAAGAAGTAAATGCACGACAACTAAACAATATAAAATAATTACTTTGGACCAGCAATACGAACTTCTAAAGCTATCTTGGATACTTTTTATTTAAAACACAAAGTGGTTAGATTTTTGTTATTTAAACTAGTACATCTATATTTTTTTTTATAAAATTATAATAATTTGCAATCAGTATGATGAACTGTACTGTACAGAATATTTCTTTGTGCATTTGAAGAAGAAGATCAAATGTTTCTAGCATAAAGCTTTTACTAAATTATCTGAAATTTATACTTAAAATATACGTGGGCTAGGTAATAATTATATAGTAAATAGAATGCTGCTGTTATAATTTATTTCCCAAGACATTTTGTACGAGGGTGATACTGAAAGTCTGAAATTTAACGTAAAATCTTATCGAGTAAATTGGTTTAAATCAAATTAAGCATTGAATTAGGAAATATTTATATTCTAATCTTAGAACCACATTCCACCAATGTGGATATAAAGGGTTCAAATATAAATTTCGTCTTAAAGTTTTTGGTTGTTACCCACTATCAAAAAAAGGGAGGGGGTGTATATTGATTTTGTCATTCCGTTTGTGACATATCGAAATATTGGTCGTAGAACCAAAAAGTATATATTCCTGGGTCCTCATAAGATTCTAAGACTATCTAGCTATGCCCGTGCGTCTGTCTGTTAAAAACATGATAGGGCCCAAACTAAATGTGCTAGCATCCTGAAATTTTTCACAAATACTTTTTGTTGATATTAGTTGTGTTCGCGTACTTGATAATTTGTAATAATTTGTACAAATTATCACTGGAAGTTACGGGATTCCATTCGTTTACTTTTAAAAACTTGTAACGAGAGAGCAAGAGAGTGTTAAAAGTGGCAGTTCGTAGATAGAGAACATGATATTTTTTACTGGACATTTTTTGTCCAGTAAAAAATATCAACATAAAAACCGTTTAAAACATATGGTGCAAATGCAATCAAAACTAAAAAGTTGAAAATTAATACAATTTACAAGTTTTGCAAAGAAAAGAAGTAAAATAGCCCAAAACAAACGTTTTAAATTAATTTACAATAAAATACAACTTATTTTTACAAATTGTTGTTCGCGTACTTTATTTTTGTTACTTTTCAGATTGAGAGTAATTTATTTTTACTCTCTAAAATAAAGTTACTGGATATTTTTTACTGGAAAGTACGCGAACACACCTAATGTTTATTTGGTATTGGAAATGGGCAATATCGGTCCATGAATTCACCTAACTCCCATACAATTGTCCCCCCGGAATACTGTTTGAGTTTTCATAAATATGTTTATTATGCGGAAATCCTGATCAAATTTTGCACAAATTCTTTCGAAGTATAGACTCTGAAATTATACTGTAAAGTATAGCTAAAATCCGTCCCCCTTAGAAATCATAATTGTCTTATAATAATTAATATTGTGATGGAATTGTACATAAACAAGTTCTATATGAACCTAAATCTTTGTACTAACTTTTGTGAGGATCGGACCATAATATTTTATTGACAATAAATAATTTATATATAATGATATAAATATAAATTTTGACATAAGTCATATTAAGTTTTAAGAACATAATCAATCTATCAAAGTCCCCATAGAAGGCCAAAACTACATATTGATGGTGGGTATACAAGATTCGGCACTCTTACTTGTCAATACAAACTTTAAATTTTACAATATAAAAACGGGCATTCAATCCAAAAGTTTGCAATAACTTTTAGGTAACACTGCGTATACATTTCTGCTGCATAAAATTGTATGATTTTAATATAAAATGATGGAAATTTAAGCTTTTTACTACGAAAGTAAATAAACAAATACATACACTTACTTGTATGTATGCATTTTACTGTTTAAAAGAATATTTAAATTTAAATATACTCGTAAAATTTTTGTTGGTGTATTCTTTGAAGTGCTTAAACAATTTTTAATTTTGGCAGTTGAACCAAACTTTTGGAATAATTATATTATTGAATAAAAAAACATAGTACATGTATTAATTTATTAATATGTACCTTAATGGTGTTATACAATCCAATTGTGGACAACCTTTCACATCACTCGACATATTGTAAAATTTCATTTTGGCTTTTGAAAACACTAAACATTCATTATTTTCATGATACTTTTTGCCATTTTCATTTTCTTGACACTCCACACACAATGGCCAGCCACATTTTGGACAACGTTCATCATGATTATCACAGTTCACATAACAATAACACTCCAGACACACAACAGGACTGTTACATTTGGGACCCCTGGCAAAGGGTAACTCCTCTATTAATACATCACCCGAATTTGATGATTTTGGACCGTTTATTAAATAACGACCTAATACTGGACTGTGACGTACTTCAGTATTATTTATTCGAACTTGTGGTGCAGTGTGTGACATTTTTGAGACTGAAGCAGAAATGTAAATGAAAATTATTTAAACAAACATTTTGAAAAAATACTGGGAAATTGTTGTGCTTTTTTAAATGTTGATGCCAATCATATAAAAGAAAATATTTTTCAAATTATTTAGCTGTACATTCTTATTATGTGTGAATGTATTTCAAAAATGAATATTGTTATCTTGCATAGCTAGCGGAAATTCGTTAACACTTTTGTGTATTTAAATTAGGAGGTAGTTGGTTGTTATATGTCTGAAGAAAAGCCGAAAATTCTATTATATAAATTGAATTTTAAGAATTCAAACTTACATTATTCCCAATAGAAAGACTCATAATCGATCGAGTTAAAATTGTCTTTATAGAAAGATAAACGATCGACGAAGTTAAAATAAATTTTCGATGGTTTAAAATTTGCTTAACAGAAAGATCGACATCGATCAAGGAATTTCTCATTATGAAAATATCCTCGATCAAAACTAAATTTTGTCCGTGATCAAAGCATTTTTTAATTATTAAAAGATCCACGATCAAAATTAAATTTTCTCCATGATCGATCGAAGCAATTTTTTATTTTTAAAAAGTCCACGATCGATTGAGATAAAATATTCTTTATAAAAAGATCCTCGAACTAGTTAAAATAAATGCTTATTAAGTAAATAAATGTCTAATAATTTTCTAATTAAATAAAGATGAATTATAATCAGAAATAGAGATTAATCATTAAATCGTTTAATCAGAATGGTTATTTAAACGACTAACCAGACTTCCCCAGTTATAGTTACTTTCATATAAATAGGCAACCCTAATATGTATTAGGTTAAAGTGGACACACTTTAAAATTATTATACGTTTGATCTGTAATAAACAAGTATACTTGCATACTATGTATGTATATATGATGTATTACGACTATAACATGATTTATTGATACAAATCATAAATTATGACAAATTTGCACAACACATTTTTCCAAAAAAAAAAAAAAAATAGAATTTATTTATGTGCATTTTAAAATGATGGCGTTTTTTATTTTCAAACGCAATTAAGTAGATCAAATAAACATGAAAGTGAGAAATAATTTGATTTCACTTTTCCAATTTTCTATTTGTGTTATGTGTGTGGTATGTCACACATATTTTAATACAAATTGCCAAAAACGATTAATTTGTAGTTGTAAATGGCAAAGATATAAAAATTTGATGCTGCATCTTTAGCATTAATTATAGTTTTTAAGAGCGGAAGAGTTTTTATATAAATAACTATGTTCGGTCTTACCACAATACATATGTATTTCGTTACTGATCATATTTAAATGCATGAATCTTACCACTGATACATATATACGACATCAACTCATCATTAACTTTAGCTCTGCGCGCAAAATCAGAGCTGCTTTTTTTATAGAAGTGTTCGGTGCTCTTCGAAAGTCTTCATCGACTTTTTTTGCCTTACCAATATCTTTTAGACCTTGTTTCTTCTTTCAATGTTCAAGTCTTCATTATACTGTTAAATGCACGCCAAGTTGGTGTGAAACAATTGAACAAAATTACGTTAAGGTGTGAAATGGATTGGAGGAAAGAGATTTGACTCTACCGTAGAAATCATTTCACAAACCGTTGTAACTAGAATTATATTTTATAAAAACAATAGTTTTTTCAAAGTACACTTTATGCTATGTGTCTTACGTTATTTTGAATTGTTGTTTTCTAAAACCAAAATAACGTATCATCAATATAAAATGAAACAAGTAAGAAAACTATATTCGGCTGTGCCGATTCTTACATATATGTATATATACCCTTCACCGAATTATACTTCAAAATAATTTTTTTAAAATATCTTTAGGTAAACACAATTATTTTTTTTTCCAAATTTTTTTAAAAAAAATTTATTTTTTTTCAAAATTGTTTTTTAAAAAAGTTTTTTTAAATTTTTGTTTTAATTTTAAATAAATATTTTTTTTTGAAAAATAATTTATGACAAAATAATTGTTTGATGAAAAAAAAATTCGGGTTAAAAAAAATTGTTTTTTCAAAGTACACTTCATGCTATGTATCTATGCCATGTTGTCTATATTAATGACTTAGTTATCCAGATATAGATCAAAAATAGGCCAAAAATGATTTTCCGGTTTTTTCCTTATACCTCAGCCATTTTGTCGATTTTAAATAGCAACCGGGCCGGAAGAATTCCCGACATATTGATGTATGAATGTAAGTTATTTAGGGGCTACGGAAAATTGATTTCAACATACAGACGGACATGGCTATATCGACTTCGCTATCTATAACGATCCAGAATATATGTATATATGTACTTTGTAAAATGAAAATTGTAGAAATGACAAACGGAATGACAAACTTATATATACCCTTGCCACTCATGGTGAAGGGTATAAAACTAAAAACTTTCGAATAAGCATTTTTGCTGGAATTCATGTTAAAAGCAAGTATAATTCAAGCCTTGAATTATAGTTATATTACACTTTATTCAATAGCATTCTCCAGTAAAAAGGAAACATAAATTGAAGCCATATGTTTTTTGTTTGAAAAATATTTAATTTTTCAAATATTTTTCAAGTTTAAAACATAAATACATTTGCATTCAAGTCAAATTCCAACAAAATGTTAAGTGCTTTAATTTTTGGGGCTTTGGTGCTTATTGGGATAAATAAAAATATGTTTTTTATTTTAAATAAAAGCAGTTGTAAATATTTTTACATTATTTATGTTTTTTTTTATTTTAATTACTAACTTATTTAAACTAAATTAAATTTTCATAAAGACTGCAAAAAATATGCAATTGCAACCAACTTATTACAAAAAATTCGAAAACTACCTAAAATAAGGTAAAAAGGGATTTATTAACGCTTTTTACCACTTTTATGGAAAGAATTTAAAAAAAATTATGTTCTGTAAATCTAGAGAAAATAACCTTTTAAACCATATATGTTTCATCAATATTGGTGGACAATAACATACTTAAAAGTGTACCACAAAAAAACTTGTGCCTATTTATATATAAGATTCCTCAAAGCGTATACGTTATTTTGTTTAAGAAACCATGTTATAAGTTGGTTAGTTTGGATTGTAAAAGTAGTTTTCTACACATATGTGCAGTAGGGATATAACTAATTTTGGCGAAATTTTTGGCATACCACCACGTGACGGGCAATATTGTATAAGTAATGAAAATCATTTTTTTAGGTCATTTGGAATCAAAAACATCACGCACCAACACCGATTTCTAAAATGATACAATTTTTTTTTTTCTCTGAAAAATTATATAAATAATTACATATTTTTTTTGCAAGTGTGAGGGATACTTCCCTTATTTAAAAATTATTTTTTGAAGTATCTCCGCGGTTATTATTAGAATAAAATATATTGTATTTCAAAATAATTGAAAATAATGCATGAAAAACTTTATTGCGTTTGGTGCGTGAACTTTTTTAACAATCGCGAAAAAATAATACCGTGTTTTTACATATTTTTTAATGCTCTATTCGATTATGCTATGCCAATTTGCATATTCGCAAAAAATGTCAATAGTTATATACCTAATGTGCAGTGAATCGTAATCAATAATAAAATCAATTTCGAATTTTTTGATGATACGTTGTTTTACATAAATTCAATTGTACGAATCATGACACTACAATAACGTCAAACAAAAGAAAATTTGAAAAAATATGAAAAAAAATCAAAGTTTGACGTTATAGAGGTAAATATTGAAAAATCTTCCTAGTGATTCTACCTTCTAAAATTATTGTAGCATGATTATGTTTATGCTTGTTAAGCGGTAGGAGATCATTCTAATATTGAACGTGTTTGTTGTGATCGAAAGAACTATTCCTCCATACAATTGTTTTAATATTATTAATTTTTGCATTTCCGTACATTGTTTAAGCAATTCTCATAGACAGTTTTTATATGTCAAGATTAAGCAGGAATTAAATTATAAAGAAAATTTTAATTATATTTATAAAGATTTTAAAAATTAAAGGAAGTGAAATATGCTTTAAAATATTCATTAGTGTATTCTGTAACTTGGATCTAAACAAATCATTTTCACTGTTTTTCATTCAAGTTCCTTCCACCTTATTTTACTTTATCTAATAATGTTGTACCCTATATAGGTTTGATTAACAAACATAATATTGTAAAGTGTATTCTAAATTGTTTCTTGTAAGTTTGTAGTAAATACTTACATACATATATATATGTATGTATTGAATATTGTAAATAAAACGTAAAAAATATTTTGAAACAAAAAGAAAATGTAAAAAATTTGCACTCGTATGATGATCATTATGCAAAATGAGAATATTTCTACCTTTAATGTGCGCATTAATATAAATTCATATTTAAATTATGTTCATTAATCGTAAAATTAATAATTTCAAAATCCATTTGTATGTAAAGTGTACTAAAAAAAATTTAGTCTAACCAACCACACATACTAACCTCAAAGGTGTTATGCAATCCAATTGAGTACAGATTCCATCTTCACCCACATTACCAGCAAATCTTACATTCGATTGGGAGAAAATTTTACATTCCCCCTGATGATCAAGCGAATCTTCACATTCACCACACAGGGGCCAATCACATTTAGCACAACGATCCATGGAATCACCATCTTCGTCAAAGTGTAAATCGCGATAACAACCTAAACACACAATGCCGCTATTTTGTTTTGGTCCCCAAGCAAATGGCAGTTCATCGACCACAACATCACCCTTGCTGACGTGCTCACTAGTTACCAGACTGCGTCCGAAGCGTGGATTAAATTCAATACGTGATTTAAACATTTCTCCACAGCTATTTTGTTTTGCACTCATGGGTGTTACATTAATAACTGGACTTGTTAACGGGTTATTTGGAAGATTTGACGTTAATTCTTGTAATTCAATAATTTTTACAATTTTTTTCAAAACTTTTTTTAAAGAAAATTTAATATTTTTTTTTAATTTTTTTTTTATGTAGTTTTTTTTAATTACTTTTCAAAGAAATGTCTATCGATCTTCACTCGTTGTGTTCGATTTAGTAAAATGAATTAATTAAACTGCAGATTCTTATATTGTTTGTTTTTCAACATTTTTATATACATTTGTATCTATCTATCTTTCTCTATTATATTTTTCTTTTATTCAATCTATTTTTATCGAATGTGTATCTTTTAAGTTAATAATGAAATGAAATTGTTTTCTTTTAAAATCAACATGTTTTTTACGTTGCATTTTGTATTTATTTTTTTTGTCTGTTTCGGCTAAACTCACGTGTGGAAAGAATTTTTAAAAGAAAAATCTAGTGGTTTATTTAAGATGTTTGTTATTAGGTATTGGAAATCACAATACTTATATACATACATATGTTTTACTAGCGATCTAATTGTTTTCTTTTTCTGGAATTTTCATAATATTGTTATTCAAAAAAATAGTTTATAAGAACATAATGTACTAGATTAATGAAAAATTATAACAAATCTTTCAGTTCTGTACTCTTTTGTGTTAAGTGTTAATAATTCTGTTTTTTAGATTCAAAATTAGCAATAATGGAAAAATTATTATAAAAAAACTATTTAGTTATTTCACAAATTTCATCCCTTGACTGTCTAACTAATGATGCAATTTGAAATTTTTAAATTTGTCAATTATATATTTTTTACCATTTTCCAATAATATTTTCTCTATTGTATTTGAAAATTACCAATGCTTGTAGAAAGAATAAAAATTTGCAAACGAACGAACATAGTGCCATAATTATTCAAACTTGTAATTAATTGTAAAAATCAAAAAGTGCAGATACAACTTTATTAAAATATAATCTAAATTACATTTCTTCTAAATTTTACTTATGTGGTTCATCTTAGTCTTGGAAGTTTCTGTCAAGGCTGGAAATTCCGCCTCCTTGTCTTCCAGTATTGAAAATCTGTTCGAAAATATGTTAGAGAATCTGGTTCTAGCCTCCATCACGCTTAGGTTCTCTATGGTCATCAATTTCTTTACTGCAATTTTGTTTTTGGTTTAAGGTCTGAGCTGTCAAAGTGGCCTGTTGTTGTTTTTGCTTTTGGGCTTGTTGTATTTTTCGCCACAACAACCACAAGTGAATTGACAGTTCAGACCAAAGTAAAAAAAATAGTCAGCTGTTCTACTGAGTCTACTTTATTAATTTACTTTGCACACACCGTGCATTTCTTATGGGGATTGATTGGCTCATGACGCCCCAAATATAGCTCATAAAAACTTAATATAAAAAAATAGGGTGGCTGATGTCAGCCGAAACGGCTTTGTACGAACTTTCCACTGGCAACACTAACCAGTAACCAAATCATCTGGTAACGTTTTACTTGTCATTATCAACGAGTAGAACACAAACCAACGAATAACGAACGTTATTCCGCGGCTGACATCAGCGGCTGACGTCAGCCAAACCATTTTTTTTATATGAAGTTTTTACGATTTGAAATTGGGGGGTCTATCAGCCAAAAAATCCCATAAGAATTACACAGGCATCAGCATGTGAGCGGCTGATGTCAGCCAATTGGCTGATGTCAGCCGGAACATCCGGAGTATAAAGTTGCCAGATTGGTAGCATTTTATTATTTCTAGTTTTTTTAACGTTATTAACTCCATTTAAAAAAAAAGTACAGCGTTAGAAGCTAGTAGAAGTTACTAAAAAATTTAATTTAATATACATACACATTATCAACCATTAACTCCATTTTAAAAAAAGTACAGTGTTAGAAGAAGCTTCGAAGAAGCTAGTAGAAGTTACTAAAAAAATTTAATTTAATATTTTAATACATATATGTACATACACATATCAACCCGTTTTTAAAAATTAAAATAAAAGATTAAAAAAGATATTTAGATATTTATCTAGTTTTTTTTACGTTTTTGTTGTTACTCGAACCAAGAACAACTTAATTTTGGAAGTAACTGCTCGCTTCAGAGAAGAACCTTTGTGATTTCCAGGTAAGATTAAGTGATTAAGATTCAGTTTGTGAACTTTTTTAATAATAAAATAAAATTTGTGTTCAAATGCATTTCAAATGCATTTTCTGAAATACATAGGAAAATTTTAAGCTATTGGAGCCTTGGAATCGAAAAGTTCATTTGCTGAAAGTGGATTTTTAATAAAAAATACCGACCACAAATACGTTACGAACTACAGCAAGCCATTTACTTTTTAGCCGATTCCAAGGCGATAGTGGGCAAAACAATTTGAAACATGTTTTGGAAAACATAATTTCATATACATATTTTTATTTTTTCAATTAATTTTTTCTTTTTAATGTCTAATTTTACATGACCTACTGAAAAAAAATTTAGATTTTATATACACATTCACACAAAAAATTTTATTTGGTGTTTGATTACACAAGTTATTGATTGAATTACCAAAGTAATTAAAACAAATTTAAATTTCTTATAAACACAGAAAAAATTATTTCTTAAACATTTTCAATTAATCGATTTATAAGAAATTTAAATTTGTTTTAATTACTTTGGTAATTCAATCAATAACTTGTGTACTCAAACAGCAAATAAAATTTTTTTGAGTGAATGTGTACATTTAAATTTAAATTTTATTTTCAGTAGGTCTTTTAAAATAAGACATTAAAAATAAAAAAATAAAAAAAAAAATTATATGAAATATGTTTTCCAAAGAAGAAATGTTCAAATTGTTTTGCCCACTATCACCTTGGAATCGGACGAAAAGTAAATGGCTTGATGTAGTTCGTTGTTGGTAAAGAATTGGTGATCAGTATTTTTATTACAAATGCAGTTTCAGGAAATGAACTTTTCGATTCCAAGGCCAATAATTTAAAATGTTTCTATGTATTTCAGATAATGCATTTGAAATGCATTTTGAGTTTCATAAAATATTAGATTACATCTATTTTATTGTAAATGTAGATATTTGTTTAATTATTGTATTACAAATCTATTTATCCAAATCATCCACGCTTTTATGCATTCTGCATAAAAGCGTGGATGATTTGTAACCACTATTAATTACGGTTTTGAAATTTTTGATTCAAATATTAATCAATAATTTTTACCATAATCAAATACTAGAGTAATTCATTTGATTACATATGTCCTTGACTTTCTTTCTATAATTTCAAACAACTACAGTAATTGAATAAACAATTTTTGTCATTGGTTGAACTTTAATAAAAAAAAGTAATTGAAAATGTGATTTTCGTAATTGAATTTACATTTCAGTTTTTTCTGTGAATCGATAAATTGAAAATGTTTAAGAAATAATTTTTTCTGTGTTGTAACAACAGACCAAAATTTGAAAATTAAAAAAAATGGCAGAGAATAATAAGAATAATGCATTGTGGAGCCAGTTTCTGGAAATATACCAGGCCCATCCAGCTCTGTGGCAGTTTAAGATGGACCATTCTGCCGACGCCAAAGAAAAAGGGATCAGCCTGCTGATTCAAAAGATGAAAGAGGTGAATCCTGAGGCAAACCGGGTGATTGTTTTAAAGAAAATCAACACATTTAAAGCAGCATATAAAAAAGAAGCCACAAAGGTAAAAAATAGCATGAGGTCAGGGTCATCAAAAGAGGATCTTTACAGACCTAAATTGTGGTATTTTGAGCAGTTGAAGTTCTTGGACGAGACTGAGGGTAACGCCATCGGAGTAACGTCCGTAGAAAACGATATGGTAAGTAGAAATGAACCTTACTACATACATACAGATTAAGCGCTTCTGTTGTTGGAGTAGATATTGAATATTAAGGATTTGTTTAATTTTTTGTACTAAAAATCGATTTTCGGTGAGAAGTATGAGTTATCATTGGTAGCAAATGTAAGATACTTAAAAAAATGCTTTCGAAGTTTAAAACCGTTTTCAAAGATTTTGAAACGCCCTCAAAATATTGAGTTTTTTTTTGAAAAAACTGTTTTAGGGTAGGTCGTAGTACCGATTTTAAAATTTTAAACAATTATGGATAGGCAAAGAATTAAGCTTTCATAAAATATATGCATAAAATGTATATTCAAAATTATGCAAGTTTTTATAAACCACTTAGGTTTCTGACAATGAGTTAGGTCTTTGACATGAGAGTTTCCGCTCTTATCTATTCTCTATGGCTTGAAATATATAATTTTAGTTTCATGTATATATTAAGGGAATTCATTTAAAAAAAAGGATAATTACACTCAGACTTTTTTACACTTTTAGACAACAAACACATGAAAAAAAATTCCACCAAAAATTTTATTTTTTTGTTGAATTTTCAAATGTTCAAAAATATTTGAAATTTTCAAGGAAAATTTCTTTATGATTTTCAACTGCAAAATGAGAAAATATGCGCGAAATTGATTCAATTTGTTTAAGAGAATGAGATGCTTTAATGTTTATGGATGTTTTATTATGTTTAATAATATTTTTAAGTTTCATACATATATTGTTGATTTATCTTAAAATATTGGCCAATATATTATGAATTTTTTTGATATAATACAATTATACAATATATGTAATACAATTATAATGCAATTTATTATAAAATATTATAAAATTTACGTAAAAAAGCAAAAATTTTCGTCAATAAAATGAATAAATATGAAATTGTACATTATGTACAATTTTATAATATTTATGAACATGTGTTAATCTGAATGAAAAAAGTTTGGGAAAAAAGTCATGTTCAATTAATAATATTTATTACAAAATTCATTCCAATTATGAATTAACTTTTTCTGTGTACTATTTTATCCGTTTTATTCCAGTCATTTGATAAGACCCAAAAAAAAAAAAATAATGATGGAAATTCACGAAAGGACAAACTTTTAGCAGCGGCCTCAAAATTACTGCAGAGAGATGAAGAAAGTGAAGAAGACTCCCTGGAAGAAGATTATATGTTCAAATGGTGGTACCTCAAATTCAAGAAAATTCCAGCGGGAGCACAGCGTGAACTTGTAACAAAAGTATATCTAGATATTGCAATTCACTGCAGCCAGGGAGGTTCAATTAATAATTTGCAAGTGAAACAAATTCAAGACATTCTGTACGCTTCCAACGTTCCAACGGATGCTTCCAATATTTTAGAAGAAAAATAATTTTAAAAACCAACGTTAATTATTATTCACCCCTATCGGCAATAACATGTGAAATTTTGTTCCCATGAAATATTCATTTCCCTCGAAGGGAAAATTGCTATCGGGAATATCATGATGAACTTTACATTCACAATAGTTGATTTTGTTCGTAACAGCTGTTTATTGTTTACAAAATTCCATCTAAAAATTTCACAACAAGGGGAATTTTTTCACGTGAACAAAGTTGATGAACGAAAAAAGGAAAAGGGAAAATATTTCATGTGAAATGTTGATTCGCGATAGGGGTGATTATCATTATTTTTATTGTTTAAATTCAGAAAATAAAAATATTGTGGGAATTGTAGGAATATGTTTTAATTACAATTTAATTTAACTGTAATGCCTTCATTATTATTAGTTATGAATGGACAACAGCAGATTTTGAAATGGGTGCTCCATTGGGACGTGGCAAGTTCGGGCGTGTTTATTTGGCTCGCGAACGTGTAAGTCATTATATGGTGGCCATGAAAGTGCTGTTCAAGGAAGAGTTGCGCAAGGGCAATGTACAGCGACAGGTTTTAAGAGAAATTGAAATTCAATCCAGACTAAAACATCCACATATTTTGCGTTTGTTGACATGGTTTCATGATCAGGAACGTATTTACATGGCCCTAGAGTTGGCCTCACAGGGAGAGGTATATACACTTTTGCGAGGTTCCCCTAATAATCGTTTTGATGAGCCCCGGGCTGCTAAATATACTTATCAAGTGGCTGATGCCTTGCACTATTGCCATTTGAATAAGGTAATACATCGGGATCTAAAGCCGGAGAATATTTTGCTGACGGCATCGGATGATGTAAAGTTGGCGGATTTTGGATGGTCGGCACATACCATATCGAATAAGTTTGTTTTAGATATTACATAGTTTGCTCAAATAATGAAGTTTTTTATTCCTTAAACTATTTTTCTTTCAGACGTAAAACTTTCTGCGGCACTTTGGACTATATACCACCCGAAATGGTAGATGGTCGTACATACGATGATGCGGTCGATCAATGGTGTTTGGGCATTTTATGCTATGAATTTCTAGTGGGAGCTGCTCCCTTCGAATCAAATGATACCGATAAAACCTATGAGAAAATTCGACGTGTCGAAGTGAATTATCCTCCACATTTAACGGTTGGTGCTAAAGATGTCATATCGAAATTATTACTTGCCACCGGAAATGGTTGATGGTCGCATCTATGACGATTCTGTTGATCAATGGTGTTTGGGTATTTTGTGCTATGAATTTTTAGTCGGTGCCCCACCTTTCGAATCCAACAACAACGAGATGACCTATGAAAAGATACGACGTTTGGAAGTATATTATCCGAATTATTTGTCAGTTGGTGCCAAAGATATTGTTTCGAAATTATTGCGTAAATCCGGCAGTTCTCGTCTAACTTTAGTGGATGTTATGCAACATCCTTGGGTTAAATACAATATGGAAAAACGTAATGCTCAACTTGAACAAATGATTGCGAAACCGAAACCCGAAAATAAAGTTTGTATGCAAATTTAAGTAATAGATTTGCTTTCTCTAAACTGTATAATTGAATCTTGTTAATTGCATTTAATTAAAATACATTATTTATGTTTAAAGTTAAGAATAAAATATTGAAATATTATGTGTAATTTAAAAGTGTTATTAATTTTTTTTGTTTTAACCCAGATATGCCCATTGCTTGAGCTTGATCATTTTAAAATTACTTTTATATCATGGTAGAACCAACCAGGTACAATTATTAGGGAGAGTTTTCAATATTTACCCCTACAACGTCAAATGACGCATTTACTCTTATCACTTTTTATTTTGTTTTCGCAATGTTTTGCACGTTGTATTAAAACTAACACATATTTATTTGTAAAAAATTTAATTTCAATTGAATATTTCACGAAAAAAAGTAAATACACAAAAATTTGTTTAATTTATTTTTGTCTTAGACATTTCGTTTTGTTTTTTTCTAATTTTCTTTTGTTTCACGTTATAGAGAATGTATAATTGAGAACGTACTTTCTAATAATTGTACCTTGCTTGTTCTGCCATGCTTTTATATTATTTTGGAAGCAAATGAGAAATAAAAAACAGTGCAATTAGTGTTTTTTAAAAATTTATTGAAAAAAGTGGTTTTTTAAGTCGTCCAATATAGAGGACATTGGGGTCACAACAACAAAACTAAAACGCAATAATGAAACATTCATGCATATAACAAGACGTATCCTGTAAACAAGAACTACATGTAGTAAAGTCGGCATATCTGGGTTAAAATCGTTAGTAACAGAAACAATTAAGTTTCTTAAGTGCTTCAAAGTTGAAGATATAAATACTTAAGATCGAATAATTTGAAAATTTGTATGTCCAAACTCAAAAATCATTTATAATATCTTGACAATACAATGGAAACTTTTGCAAATATTCAATTAATAGGTTTAGTATTTTATTAATATATTTGGGGTATTCCAGATTTGGAAATTATGAAAACAATATAATTTCGTGAAAAAACGAGACACATTTACTTTACATGAATCTCTGCTTGAACTACTTATAATTTAAAGGCCTTATTCAAAATCAAATTTTGAATGAAAATTTTATTTTACTAAACTTTGATAAATTTAAAAATATTTATGAATATGGGGGTAAAGTTACGTTTCCGCATACACCGTAATCGGCAACGAAAAAAAGTTCGTTTCAGAACTTTTTCGGTGCCGATTACGGTGTATGCGGAAACGTAGCTTATGCACTGGTAGTTTTATTTTTTGCTTTAATGGACAAAAATCATTGATAAAACTAATTTTCAAACCTGTTGTAGTTTCAAAACTCTTTTTTAATGACTTTTACATAAAAATGTTTGGAACGCAAACAAATCCTGTAACAATCGCAGTTAAGGACCTCATTGATATGGAATTAAAAATAAAGATGAATATATTAAACATTTATAGGCTTTACAAGTACTGAGTGGTTGCAAAATTTGTTTTTGGTTCTACTGCAAATTGCTTGGGAATACATGAACGCAAACCGAGATTACTTATACAATAAACTTAGAGTTAAGAACAATTTTAACCCTTTCGGCTTTAATGCGGGAATTCCCGTCATTCACTAGTCCTTAAAAAAACTAATGACTGGAATTCCCGCTGATATTCACAACAATTTTTTTAACTATTACAGCTGATTTTTGTTTTTTCTTTGGACGTAGTGAGAGTTGCTATAGTGCTAAAATACTTACTCTGAGAAACAAAACTCAATTCAACAAATTCTTATTGGAAAAATGTTTGGGAGAAAGATGTACGTTTTTGGTTTTTTTGTTGTGTAAAAACGTCCACCATAAAATATATTGCGGGAATTCCCGTCAAACGTCCATAAGAAATACATGTACGTAAAATTAGTTGAGTTTCTGAGTGCAATCAGTTTGATAAACTAATTTACTGATAAAAAAATTATAAAAAATAATTTTTGTAACGGTTTTATAACGTATTTTTCTTAAAAAATGGAAAATAAAGTGGGTGTCTGAATTATTAGAAGATTCTGAAGAGGAAATGTCATTGGATGATGACTTAACAGGATATTCAAGCTCTAACGACACCGGCGATGTAAGGGATGATAATGGTGAGCTAGGTGAATCTGATCAAGAAGATTCTTATCAGGAGGATGAAAAAAATTGGAAAATAATGATACCAAAAGCGACCTAAAATAATTTTTCTTGAAACATCAAAAGATGAAATGCTTAAATTTTTGGGCTTGTGCCTCCTACAGGGCCAGAACAGAAAACCATCCATTAAAAAATGTTTTCAAAAAATAAATTGTACTACCAACTAGTATTTGCGGCTGTTATGTCTGGAAGACGTTTCCAGCAAATTCTAAGATGCTTTAGTTACCACGAGTCATATGAGCAAGTTAAATGGACGGGAAAGCTGGAAAAAGTAATACCGCTTTTGAATTTAGTTTTAAGAAGTTTTAGAAATAACTACAGACCTAATAAAGAATTGTCCTTAGATGAGTCTCTAATGCTTTTTAAAGGAAGACTATCGTTTAAGCAATACAATAAAGGGACACGTGCTAAGTACGGCATAAAGTTTTATGAACTTACATCAAATGATGGCTACATTTTAAATGCTGAAATTTATGCAGGAAAAGTTATAGAAGATACGATAGGATCGAAAACAAAAACTGTAGTCTTGAAACTTATGGATCCATTTCTTAACCGTGGCCACCATTTATTTATGGATAACTACTACAACAGCGTTAAAATGTCTCAAACGCTACTTCATTACAAAACCCACACCACGGGTACCTTACGTTTTAATCGCAAGCCAAATCCTAAATGTATAACCACTAAAAAACTAAAGAAGGGAGAAATGATTTGGAGAAGAACTGGAAATGTTTACGTTACAAAATGAAGGACAAACGCGATGTTTTATCCATAACTACGGCACATCACACATGTCTTATCGAAGTATCCAATAGAAGAGGCCAAAAGCAGATGAAATCAATAGACGTTGTTGCTTATAATGAAAATATGGGAGGAATTGATCGATCCGACCAACTATTATCATATTATTCTAGTCCAAGAAAAACTATTAGATAGTATAAAAAGGTCCTGTTTCATATCCTGGATATGGCTGTGTGGAATTCTTTTTTTAAAGCAAGGATCTCGTGAATTACATATCAAGGACGTCATCTAAAGCCACAAGGAGAATCTCCTTCAATAGATTTGAGTACTCAGCACTTCCCATAATTTTTAGTTTAAAATTATCATTTAATGTTAGCATAAAAGTATAGTTTTTAATAAAAAATAAAAGATACCTTTTTAAAAAAACTTTTTTATTTTTCTTCATATTAATGACGGCATGTCCCGCAATTATATTCTGGGAGCTAAATAAACTTCATAAAACTAAATGACGGGAATTTCCGTCCTTAAGGAATTCCCGCCTTTTGTTATACACTGCTACATATATCATTGAAAAATTAAATGTGTGAATTCCCGTCATCGCGGGAATTCCCGTCATTTGATCCACAGTCAAAAAAAAATTATTAAACGATAAAAAAGCGGGAATTGCCGCTCTTAATTTTTATATGAAAAAAATATGTGATTCTCTTGGTAGCTACAGCTAAATTCATGTGCGGCCGAAAGGGTTAAAAAACTGCTCCTGGTGAGCTGACCTAAGCGCAATGAACTTCGGAACTAGCTTATCCCCACCATAATACATATAATTTTCGGAATTATACATTATTCGAAAATGGTAATTTTTAAATTCTTCGAATAATTATGCATAAGAAAATATAGTTGTACCTAAATTTTGATGCGATTTAAAGATATTTTGTTTTTAAACTTCATATTTTACATCTACGTCAATTTTACATCAAAAATATTCTAAATTTAGTTAAAAAATCATCACTGTTTACAACGTCAAAAGTCAAAGTTGCATTTTGAAAATAATACGATCTGGTAGCACTTTGATATGGCAGCACTTCAATTTATTTTAAAAATTTGCACTTTGAGTGCAAAATTGTTACATTACTTTTGTGGTGTTGTTCGTGGTCGTACTTGTTCCTCGCTTTGCAAATAACATAAATTTGATTAAAAGTAAGTAGTAAATATAAAAAAAGTTAAAGAAAATCATTAATAATACAAATAAAAGAATAAAGAAATAGAAGTGTGAAAAAATATTTAGAAGAACAATTGAAAACTTATTTACTTTTCTAATAGAGAAAAAATAGAAATTAAAAATTACAAAAGTGATTTCATAACCTAGAAAAAAACGACCAAAAGGCAGCAGAAAAAATGTGATGTGTGTATACGAGTATAAATGTGTGTGTGCTCTGCAGATGAAAAAAACTATTAAATTGAAAGAAAATTTCCCCTAAATGGAAAATGGTGAAAATCACATCATATTTTCTAAACATTTTATCAATTGAAGAAAGAAATATTAATTTTAGCCTAAAAACGCAATGTGTTTTATTATTGCTAATTTGCAGTAATTGATTAAAGTGCGAATTTTGAAATACAAATTTATCTACATATTCTATCCACCGGCTAATTTGTGCGGTGAAATGTCAAACTCCAATTATAAAAAAATTAATGAATTCGACTCTGCTGTCACTTTGCATAAGTTCTCCCGGCTGCGACCATTTCAAACCAACTCAATATATTTTTCCCAGAGTTTGAAGATTACAGATATGTTAGGATTTTTTGCATTTTTTCATACCCACAAAAATTGTACATGTTTGTATGTGTAGTGTTAATTTTGCTGCTAAATGCGCTGCCAACGCAGGCCTCTTCAAATTAACAGAGAAAAAAAAGACTAGTTCATTGCGCCAATTACGTAACAGCCGTTTTTCACTTTTTATTCCACAGAAGAAAAGGAAATTATTTTTCTAATTTTCTTTTAATTTAAATGTTATTTAAAATAAGTTGTTTTTTAATTAATTGTTAAATTGGTTAGTAAACATGATAATTATAAAATAATTATAGGCATCTGTTTTTGAGAATGTTCCAGAATATTTTCGACAAAATTTTTGAGAATATCCAAATCATGTGAATCTCTTTTCTTTGATAAATTTCGCACCTTTTTATTTATTGTCTATTTCTTATCTTCTGCTAATCTTTTTCTCATTTGTTTGTTTTTAATGTTTATTGTTCTTTAATCATTTAGGTTAATTTTTTTTTTTTATTTTTTGTTGTTTTTATTATCTGCTAATATTATAGTAATATTCAAATGTATTTTGATAATGTGTCATACAACTGCTGGTTATAATTTATCATTTTGCCCTTTCATTTTGTCTGTATTTGATAGTGATGATCATCAGATCTGATTGTCAGTTATTAATATCAATTTATTTTAGTATGTTTTTCTGTATCTTGTTGTTGAGAATATATATAGATATGAACAATATTGTGTTATGTAAAAAGATTTGGAATAATTTGTGAAAAATATGGCTAACCGCCAGTATCACAATGTCTAGTTATGTTTTAACCTATAGTTATACTGCCAGTTTTCATACAAACATTTTAACCTACAGTATAACTATAAGTTAACATATAAACAGACATCGTGTTAATGGGGGTGATAGTAGAATTGTTGTTGTACATATGGTTTACATAATTTTACTAAAGTTAAATCAATATTATAGTATGATTATTTCAATATACTAGAACAGAGTTTTTTGACTTACGCCCACACCTACTTTTCAATATGCAGATGATGGGTTAAGAAACTTTCACAAATTGAGTGCGAATATAGGTGGCTGAGCCTACCCCGTATAGTTACCAAATTTTTACCAGAGCATCCTTTTATTCTGACCATTTTTTTTTGTTGTCACTCCAAAAATATCCTAGATAATGGAATCCAAAATTCAAATATTCGATATCGTCACCTGAAATGTAACAACCAAAAAATTTTGGTACTGTGCATCAAGACACACGTCTTCACAAAGTTTTAGCTTTCTACATATTTTTAAAAATAACGACTTTATTAAAGAAAGAAAATCATATTTGTGGTTACAACACTTTTAATTTTTTAATGTTTTTTCAAAAGTGATAATAGGCCATTTTGCATTTTAGGTGACGATATGTTGCTTTTATGTGGATTTTCTTCTGATTTGGTTAATAAATACATTTTATATGAGACATAAAACATAAAATATTAGATTGTGCAAAAACTCTAAATTTTCTATTTTTATCCCTATAATTTTTGGAAAAATATCGTTTTTACACGAAATAGTCAGATTAAAGGTATGCTTTTTTATAATAATTTTATTCACAAGATATCAGGCTTTCATTTAATATATCATTCGGAATTTGGGCAGTCAGAACTTCGGTTTAACTGATCAAAGATTAACTGGGTTGTTAAATGCAGTGTATATACTAAACAGGAGCTACATTTGTAACTTTGAGCTAAAACTCTCTTACAGGCAAATCAATAAATAACGAATAACTTCATTACAATATTTTTAACTAAAAAATCTCTATTCGAAAATAATTAAGTTATATTAAAAAAAAAATCTCCCATATAAATGTGCATCGGACCTACAATTTATTTATGAATTCTTAGTCATTTATAAATGATACTCCCCTAAACAGTTTCAAATTATAAACAATTTGTAAATAGCTTTTGAATAAAACCAATTTGCATTGTTTAAAAGCCAAACAAATTTTGGCAAATTAATGAAAAATATGCAATTTTTATTTTTACATCATTATTGGTGATGATTGTCCCTAACATAATGCTGTGACGTCACAATAAATGCAAAAATCAATAACATTGAAGCATTTGTCAGCACTGCACCTAAAAAGGGGGTTGAAGAGGCGTGGGGGGTTTTCGTCAGTGTAACAATTTTGTTTTTGTTTCAGTTGGCCTGTGGTGTATACAGGACAGCTGTTGTCTCTAATACATAATATGCAGGGTGAAAATCAACAATGCAATACAATTCACCCCTTAGAAATAGTGGAAATAGGAAAATAAAATGAAAATATCGAAACGCAAAAGATAGCACCGAAAGTACATAGTAGTTTACAATATTTATATTTGTTGGCACAGTTGGTTGTCTTTCGTTGGTCTTCGTTCGCAAGGTGGTGCAGAACAAAAATTGTTGAATTTTAAAAAAAAAAATCGAAAACAAATAGTGAAAGTAATTAAGCTATAAAGCAATAAATAAAAGTACGTTAAACAAAGAACTTATAAATAAATTGTAATAAACACAATTTGTGTTTTATATTTGTTAAATGTAAAAAAATAAATCCTAAACCCACTTGTGTGACCTTAAAACTACAAAAGAACCAAAATTTATTAAACACTAAACAATCATTCCATTACGCTTAAAATATAAAATTATTATAACCATGTAAATAGTATAAAAAAAACAAAGAAAGAAAAATGTTTGTTTAAATTAAAGTTGTGTAACAATTTACTCTACACCCAAAAATTATACTACGTTTAACCAAACCTATACAGTATTACAATTATGACCACTTCATCTTCAGTGGATTCAAATCAAAATATTATAAAAGATAAGAAATCAACACCCTTGCGTATTTTAGCCACATTTTACTTTCAACCTTCTTCTTGGTTTTCAGCTAGAAATGTTAATACTAGAAAATTCAATAAAGATTTGTTAATTTACCAAGATGAGGATTACAGTAATGAGGCAAGTGTGTATGGTTTTTGTTAAGGGTTTCTTAATATAGTAAAATACACATACTATATACTATATATTATTTTTCTTTAAAAGTTTTTTGTTTTCCTATATAATTGATTGGCTTGATTACATCATCATTATCATCTTCTTCTCCTTTTTTTTCATTAGCTGCAAACTATGAAAATCACAAATTTTTGATGTGCTTTAAAATTTTTAATTTTTTCTTCTGTCCCTGAGCAAAAAAGATAAAATGAAATATGTACTCGTTTGTATGTTGTTGGATAGTTTTGTTTTTGTTGTTTTTCAAATAATATAAGAATAGTTTGAGAATTTCTTTAAAAGAAAGAAATATATTTTTTTTCCATTTACTCTCTCTAGCTTATTTCATACATATTTTAGTTGCTGTTGTTTTACAACAACACCTTTCATAATTGCTAAATATTCTTCAGTATCGTTGTTGTGCACTTAAAAATACAAATATTTGTTTTTTTATATTTTGTGGTCTTTGTTTTATTTTTATTATTTTATTTAACCCTAAATAGGGTTGGGTTTTTTTTTTATTTACTTAGTACTTTCTCTACACACTAGTAAGAGTTAGTTTTTTTAGAACGTGATGAAATCCTTAAACTTGTCACAAATTTAGACGTGGTGTAATAAATGATGCTGTTATTGATTTCAGTTCTGTCAATTTTACTGGCATTACCATTATGTTTATGAAATTGCCATACAAGAAACTTCTTGAGGAATTTTGTTTGTTTTTTTGTCCGGTATTTTTGTGAAAAGTCTGCCAGTGCATAAGTTTCATCATACATCAAACAACAGGTGTATTTTTTATACAATTTTACCTAAATTTTATCGCTCGTTCTTTTGCATTGGGATCTGGAACTTTATACGACTTCAACCTAGCATTAGCTTTGGCTCTGCGCTCAAAAGAATTAGAGCATTTAACTTTACGAGCTGCTATACTGATAGAAGTGTTCGGGTGCTCTTCAAAATAGCTGTTCGACTTCTTTTGCCTTACCAATATCTGTTAGACCTTTTTTCTTCTTCCTGATCCAGGTTTCATTTCAATGTTTAAGTCTTCCTTACGTTGTTTTATGTCATTGGAAACAAAGTGGCGATGAACCTTTAGATCTTTTGCTATTTTTTTTTTGAAAGTACATATTGGATACTTTTTTTGAAAAATTTTAAATATTTGCTCATGTACTTTTATTTCGGTGACCATTTTGACCGAACAGTTGAAAATTAATCATTTAGGAAGATTATATCTGTCATATTTTTAAAAACTAACGTGATTCAAAAAATATCGAGAAATATATATATTTTTTCTGATTTAAAATATCTTAATTGAATTTTTGTAAACGTTTTGCTACTCTTATACTATTTGGTGTTAATAAATAATTATTATCACGTGTTAAATTTTATGAGTTGTTTAAAGAATTATAAGTTTTGCATGGTTGGCTGTGTGTTCTGCTACATATTTTTTCAGTTTATATTATTTTGTTGTGGCTAAAAAGAATTTTATATAAGAAAATTTCATATATGAGTAAACATTTCATAAAATATGACCCTATTCGCTGAAATTAAATACAAAAAACAAAAACAAAGAAATATATGTAATAGAAAAACATTTGGATTTACATGAAATGTATAAAATAAAACTTAAAAGTTTCATTGACTATTACCGGCTATATACTATACTTACTTAAATAAAAAAACGTTTACACATAGATTTTTATATTCTTTACACACACTGAATATTTTATTGAAAAAAATTTATCTACAACAGACACACACGCCAGACATCATTGCATTTACGTTCATTGACCTGTTGTAGTCTTTTTCAAATGTCTAAAATAAAACCTGAAATTTGTAAATTTACCAAAACACGTTGTGTTTTAGAGAGAGCGAGTGAAAAAAAAAATAAAATATTAACGTCATCATCAACTTCCTATAATTTTTCTAATACTCATTGTCGTATTGGGTGTATAAACGTTTTGTTAAACTTATTTAATTATTTTTTTAATTGTTGACTAATTTTAGTTACATGTGCTGTTTGCAAATCACTCATTATCATGCGTGTTTTATCTGATTTTGCTTTGTATCTATTCTTTTCGAACTGCTGACATTTACTTTCCAAATATTTAAGTAAATGTATCAAAAGTTTTTCTTTTATTTTTATTTCTTTTCTGATAAGCATTAGTAAAATGTTTGTATATTGATTAAAACATTTCTGGTATTAATTTAAAAATAGCAAACTCCACAGTTTAAAGATATTTTATCAGTTGAAAATTATTAAATTGAAATTATTCGTGTTTCTGAATCAGGCCATAATTAAATATACATAGATCGGAAACTGTAATGTCAAAGACCTAACTCAGTTGTCAAAAAGATAAGTGGTGAGAATGAATTAGTAAAAAAAGCTATGTGAAAACAAAAACAACACTCGTATGTTGAGTAATTTTTTAATTTTTTCTAGTTTACGTTCTATGTGTATTTCTCTATGAATCAGGCCCTTAATATTGATTCTACTCAAATTGAGTGAATCACTCAACAATTTTCAGTTTTATTATAAATTTCTTACTATATTTAACAGAAAATCGTTAAAATTCCAGTTCGTAATAGAATTTTATTTCATAAATTGAGGTTTCGGTAGACAAATTTATAGAAATTCTTTTGTGTAACACTCACTTCATTCCAATGTCTTCTATATACACTTGAGTGTCCCGTAGGATAAAATTTTGTAGAAATATAGCCATCGTCTGACAAAACAGTAGATTCTCAAAAACAGAGATCCTTGGTCATTCAAATATACACATTAAAAAAATATTGGGAGAAAACTAAAATTTTCCTTTCAAATTTATTAAAGGGTAGCTTTAATTTTCTGATAATGTCAAATAAAGTACATACTCTCAAGGATAAACAATTGGAATTGCTAAACTTTAGCTAATGAAAATAAATAAAACGCATCAAATGTCGAATATTAGATACATTTGTAGATACACATAATTTCCTATTAATTTTTTTCGTCCTCTTTAAACAAAATATTTTATTTTTATTTTGAATCATCAGTTGTAACATTCTGAACCCTATAAAATAAAAAGATGAGGGATTAAAAGTTTTATTATTTTTAAAATTTAATATTTCTATTTACCACCAATTTTTTTTTAACATTAAAAAAACAATAAGTAATTTTTAAAAAATATAGTTTTATTAAATTAACGTTTTTTTTCTATTTTGTTTTTTTTAGATGGCTCCTCCATCATTCTCTGATTTGGGTAAACAAGCTCGTGATATCTTCGGCAAAGGTTATCACTTCGGTTTGTGGAAGTTGGACTGCAAAACCAAGACTGCCTCCGGCATTGAATTCAGCACTGGCGGTCAATCCAATCAAGAATCCGGCAAAGTTTTCGGTTCTTTGGAAACCAAATACAAAGTCTCCGATTACGGTTTGACTTTGACCGAAAAATGGAACACAGACAACACTCTCTTCACTGAGGTTGCCGTACAAGACAAATTACTCGAAGGTTTGAAATTGTCTTTCGAGGGTTCATTCGCTCCCCAGTCTGGCAACAAATCTGGCAAATTCAAGGTTGGTTACGGCCATGAAAATGTCAAGATCGATTCGGATGTCAACGTTGACTTGAACGGTCCATTGATCAATGCCTCAGCTGTTTTGGGTTATGAAGGTTGGTTGACTGGTTACCAAACCGCTTTCGATAGCAAGAACGCCAAGTTGACCGCCAACAACTTTGCCTTGGGCTACACCACAAAGGACTTTGTCTTGCATACAGCTGTGTAAGTATAATAATTGAGAATAACACTAAAATAATGGAGAAATCAGTATTTAATTAATTTGGTGTGTGTTTTTTTAATTTTAGCAATGATGGTCAAGAATTCAGCGGCTCCATCTTCCAAAAGTGCTCCGACAAAATCGATGTTGGTGTACAATTGTCCTGGACCTCTGGTACCAACAACACCAAATTCGGTTTGGGTGGTAAATACCAATTGGACCATGATGCCGCTTTGCGCGCCAAGGTCAACAACAACTGCCAAGTTGGTTTGGGTTATCAACAAAAATTGCGTGATGGTATTACACTCACTCTTTCCACTTTGATCGATGGCAAGAACTTCAATGCCGGTGGCCACAAGATCGGTGTCGCTTTGGAATTGGAAGCCTAAACCACCACCAATTCTTAAGTTTTTTTTTAAATTAATACTAACACTACCAAATAAAAAAAACAAACAACAACAAAACCAACCAACTCCGTTCTTTTGTTCACAAAATAATACAACATCAAAAACAACATCTTTCAAAAATTAAGTGTGTTAAGAAAGAAAGAAACAACATCTCAGCAATATACAACAACAGCAACAAATTACACTTATATTAAATTAATAATGTTAAAAATTATTTAAACAAAATTAATAAGAAAAAAAACAAACAAAAAACATCCAACAAAAATTCTAAAGCTCAGTTTTTCTTTGTGCAACATTTGCGAAAACAGTAGAACAACATTTGAATATAGTTTTAAAACGAAAAAAAAAACAAAAAGACATCCTAGACTCAAACACATCCCCTCCTCCTCTCCTTTTATTTTATTTAAACTGCCTACAACTTGTTAAGAATTGCAATAATAATAATACATACCTAATTATATTTTAAACTAAGTGGCGCAGTTGTTTTTAAGATCTTATTTGAAACAAGCAAAAATTAAATATATTTGCAGAGCAACGTCTTTGTGCATTTAAAGTTATTTCATGGCAAATTTAATGAGGTTTCTACTGGGGGTGTTCCAAAAACAGCAATACTGAATTCTTTTATATGGTAAATTTTTACGAAATCTCTCCCAGTTGTTTGTTTACTTTTCCTAAATTCCAGTTTAATGAAAATACGCACGCAAATATAATTTATTAACAACGATTTAAATAAACAAAATCCTAAATATATTTCGTCAATATTTTTTTATTAAACTGCAAAATAACTTAATCTAGTGTTTATAAAAGTGCCATTTTTAATAGTTCTTAAAAATTAAAAACTACTTCTGTCCAGCCATTTTTGCCAATTGATTATTACGTATTTCCATGTTCTGTTTAATCCAAGCATGCTGCATTACATCCACTAGCGTAATACGCTCACTAGACGTTTTACGTAATAATTTCGATATGACATCTTTAGCACCAACAGTTAAATATGGAGGATAATTCACTTCGACACGTCGAATTTTCTCATAGGTTTTATCGGTATCATTTGATTCGAAGGGAGCAGCTCCCACTAGAAATTCATAGCATAAAATGCCCAAACACCATTGATCGACCGCATCATCGTATGTACGACCATCTACCATTTCGGGTGGTATATAGTCCAAAGTGCCGCAGAAAGTTTTACGTCTGAAAGAAAAATAGTTTAAGGAATAAAAAACTTCATTATTTGAGCCAACTTCTTAACATCATCTAAAACAAACTTACTTATTCGATATGGTATGTGCCGACCATCCAAAATCCGCCAACTTTACATCATCCGATGCCGTCAGCAAAATATTCTCCGGCTTTAGATCCCGATGTATTACCTTATTCAAATGGCAATAGTGCAAGGCATCAGCCACTTGGTAAGTATATTTAGCAGCCCGGGGCTCATCAAAACGATTGTTTGGAGAACCTCGTAACAGTGTATATACCTCTCCCTGGGAGGCCAACTCTAGGGCCATGTAAATACGTTCCTGATCATGAAACCATGTCAACAAACGCAAAATATGTGGATGTTTTAGTCTCGATTGTATTTCAATTTCTCTTAAAACCTGACGCTGTACATTGCCCTTGCGCAACTCCTCCTTGAACAGCACTTTCATGGCCACCATATAATGACTTACACGTTCGCGGGCCAAATAAACACGACCGAACTTGCCACGTCCCAATGGAGCACCCATTTCAAAATCTGCTGTTGTCCATTCATAACTAATGATAATGAAGGCATTACAAAAAGTTAGATTGTAATTAAAACATTTTCCTACAATTCCCCAATGCCAATTTACTTACGGCTGTCCATACGCTTGATGCTGCATCATTTTTTTACATAAATTTTGAACATAATCTTGATGTTCCTCGGGTACATCTTTCATTAAATGTGGCAAATCAGTTCTATTTGGGGGTTTGGGCTTTGTTTTAAACATTTTAATAGATTTATTTTACGTGTGAAGTTGTATTATTTTCTTAAATTGTCAGTAAAAATCCCGCTTGCGTCCTTTTTTTAAAATAAATTGAAGTGCTGCCAGATCAAAGTGCTACCAGATCGTATTATTTTCAAAATGCAACTCTGACTTTTGACGTTGTAAACAGTGATGATTTTTTTTTAACTAAATTTAGAAGAATATTTGGTATAAATCAAGATCAGCGAAACAGCTTGCATTTTTATAATTTCTTTGGTGTTGATAGCTCTCATAATTAGAAGCACAAAAACGTTAATATTTTTCCCTGCTCTCTTTTAGTTTAAGAGTTATATGAATTTAAAGTCAATACATATAATAGTATATTTCTCATATATTTGGAAAACAAACTGATCGTTATGGGTATCATTGAATAGTGCTTCACAATACCTTTAATATGATATATAATATGGTACAGTTTATTAATATTGTGAACCAAAAATTCCTTTTTGATTTTATATGACAGTACTTCAGAAAATTTTGATATACAGAAAAAGTGATTTTAGCGAAGCCGGTGTTCGATACACCCCAGAACTAAAAGTCCCTTCACCCGGCCGAAGGCCGGCAATACAGAAAATGTGAATATTAACAGAAAAAAAATTATGAAAATAAAAACTGTTACGCGGATCTTGATTTGTTCCGAATATTTTTGATGTAAAATTGACGTAGATGTAAAATATGAAGTTTAAAAACAAAATATCTTTAAATCGGCTCAAAATTTAGGTACAACAATATTTTATGAGATATTTACGATTTCAGATATTTAGTGGATTATGCATTCGAATAATGATCGTTCGATTAATCGAACATTTTCTTAAGCATAATTATTCGAAGAATTTAAAAATTACCTATTCCGAAAATTAAATGTATAATGGTGGGGATAAGCTAGTTCAGAAGCGCATTTCGCTTAGGTCAGCTCACCAGGAGCAGTTTTTAAAAATTGTTCTTAACTCTAAGTTTATTATATAAGTAATCTCGGCACCGAAAACGTAATTCCATACATTTGCACGGAATAAAGTTCTGAAACGAACTTTTTTTCGGTGCCGATTACGGTGTATTCAAAATTTCATTTTGAATAAGGCCTTTAAATTATGAGTAGTTCAAGCAGAGATTCATGTAAAGTAAAAGTGTCTCCTTTTTCCACGAAATTATATCGTTTTCATAATTTCCAAATCTGGAATTTTACAATTGGGGTATTCACACGGTCTACTATTTGGTCATATTGTCATAATGTCCTAATATATTATGATAGTTTAAACAAATTTTTGTTCTGTTTCAAACAAAAAAGTTATAAACTAATAACACTATTTGAAATATGTTTATTGTTTTTTCATAAAATAATACTTTTTTTGTTGTTTAAAACACAACAACAACTATTATAATATATTAGGACATTATGACTAATAGCAGACCATGTGAATACCCCAAATATATTAATAAAATACTAAACCCATAGAGAACATAGAGCGGAAACTCAAACAAAAAAATTACTCAAAAAAGTTACACATACGAGTGTTGTTTTTGTTTTCACATAGGTTTTTTACTAATACATTCTCACCACTTAGGTTTTTGACAACTGAGTTAGGTCTTTGACAGGAGAGTTTCCGCTCTATGCGTTTTCTCTATGACTAAACCTATTAATTGAATATTTGCAAAAGTTTCCATTGTATTGTCAACTCTTCAACTTTGAAGTACATTAGAATCTTAATTGTTTCTGTTACTAACGATTTTAAAACAAAAAAAATAATAACATTTTTAAATTTCACATAACATTTCAATATTTTATTCTTAACTTTAAACATAAATAATGTATTTTAATTAAATTCAATTAACAAGATTCAATTATACAGTTTAGAGAAAACAAATCTATTACTTAAATTTGCATACAAACTTTATTTTCGGGTTTCGATTTCGCAATCATTTGTTCAAGTTGAGCATTACGTTTTTCCATATTGTATTTAACCCAAGGATGTTGCATAACATCCACTAAAGTTAGACGAGAACTGCCGGATTTACGCAATAATTTCGAAACAATATCTTTGGCACCAACTGACAAATAATTCGGATAATATACTTCCAAACGTCGTATCTTTTCATAAGTCATCTCGTTGTTGTTGGATTCGAAAGGTGGGGCACCGACTAAAAATTCATAGCACAAAATACCCAAACACCATTGATCAACAGAATCGTCATAGATGCGACCATCAACCATTTCCGGTGGCAAATAATCTAAAGTACCGCATAACGTTTTGCGCCTTAAATGTCAAAATTATTACAAATCTTTGAGACTTTGTATAAATGTGAAAGCAACTTACTTGTTTGATCTTGTATGAGCTGACCAACCAAAATCAGCTAATTTGACATCATCCGTGGCAGTTAATAAAATATTTTCAGGCTTAAGATCACGATGTATAACATTGTTTAAGTGGCAGTAGTGCAAAGCATCAGCAACTTGATATGTATATTTAGCCGCTCTAGGCTCATCAAATCGTTTGTGGGGAGCCCGGCGTAAAATTTTAAAAAGTTCACCTTGTGAGGCTAGTTCTAATGCCAAATAAATGCGATCAGTGTCATGAAACCATGTCAACAAACGTAATATATGTGGATGTTTGAGACGTGACTGAATTTCGATCTCTCTTAACACTTGCCGCTGGACGTTGCCTTTTTGCAGTTCCTCTTTAAATAGAACTTTCATAGCCACCATATAATGACAGCCACGTTCGCGCGCCAAATATACTCTTCCAAACTTACCTCTACCCAATGGAGCGCCCATATCAAAATCACGAGTAGACCATTCGTACCTACAATGGTTTTTAATAAGTTTGAGTCCATCAGAATAAAATGTTCCAAATTACTTACGGCTGTCCATAAGCTTGATGCTGCATCATTTTCATACACATTTCTTTGACATAATCTTTGTGTTCCTCGGGTACATGTTCCATTAAATGAGGCAAATCAGACCTTGTTGGTGGCTTCTTTCTAAATTTATCCATGACAATGCTATCTTAAATATATATTTATTTTAAATTGCTTCTTGAAATTTCACAATAAACTAAAAAATCCGCCTTTTTATGCCGTTTGTTTTTAAACAAGCCATACAGAGTTACCACATGTATTAATTTTTCACCATAAATACAACCATGTGTAATAGTGTTGGTCGTGTAGTAATGGACAAAAATGGGGAATTAATAAAAGTAGAATTATTGAGAACACATCGATTACAAATCAAGCCAATTGAATATTAATGAAACATTTTAAGCTAAAACTACTACACAAGGCGTATTAATAATAGGATTCCCTAAAATCAAGGTCCCAGTAACATTTTATATTTTTTATTTATTCATTCAGTTACAGAATTTTTTCTGTTAATATTCATATTTTCTGTATTATCGTCCTTCAACCAGAAGAAGGTACTTAAAACTCTGGGGTGTATCGAAAACGGTCTTCGACAAAATCAGTTTTTGTCTATATAAAAATTTTCTGAAGTACTGGCAAATAAATTTAAAAAGGAATTTTTGGTTCACAATGTTAATAAACAATATTATATATCACATAAAAGGTATTTTGAAGCACTATTGAATGATACCCATAATGATGAGATCATTTTCTAAATATATGAGAAATTTTTTATTATATATAATGACTTTGAATTCCTATAACTTCTAAACTGTGAGAGAGCAAGTAAACATTTTAACGTTTTTGTGCTTATAATTATTTTGTACGTTTTGTACTTACCAACACAATTTCGACGATCTTGATTTATGCCAAATCTATTAATATGTGATAAACTAAATCTCTCGAATTGATCGGAATCATAATATTAACTCCACCTTTGCTACTTTTTCTTCAATGTTCTATTTTAAAGGAAGGATTGAACTTAACCACATGTCTATCTCTTAAAATAATTACTCAATATCAAATGTTCGGATATATTATAATGGCGTTACGAATTAATTTTTTAGTAATCCAGCCTCATGAACTCGTTTTTTTATTACTGTATAACTTCTAAAACATAATTCATGTCATTAGTCATAGAATTTATTCGCTATTAGTGAAAATACACAGCCGTTTAACCTTCAAAATTTTATGGTGTAAATCTAATCTCATATGGAAATAACATTTATTTAAGATTTGTACCTGGTATTAAAAATACATTTGTGTTTATTATATGTCAGATGTGCTAACAGCAATAAAAGTTCAAAATTAGTACCTGTTATATCAGCAACAGTAAATTACTACCCTTTTTATTTTCTACCTAAATACAACTCTATGCTTCTCATACAATTACTGTTCACAGCCTAAACAATTCTTTTCGTCATTCTCTAAGTTGTCATCTAATAGATAAAACGTAGAAAAGAGCATGCGAAATTAGTGAAAATTTCTATCAAAAATTATTTAAAAATTATGAAAATTTATTTAAAAATAAAAAGAACTTCTTGAAATATAAAGTGTACAAAAATATAGCCAAATAAGCTAATATAATATTGATAAAAGTTATAAAATAATAGCTGCAAGAGAAAAAGAACTCGTCAGAGAAAAATAAATAGGTACTAAAAAAACAAAATGGCGGATATCATGAAAAAATCTCTAGTATATAGAAAATTAATATAAAAGTTATTTTTATAAATTTTTAAGAAGTTCGATTAATTTTTATTTGGTTTTATTGTTTAATTTTAGATCATTGAATAATTGTTTTTGAAAAAATAAAAAGGTAAGTTTTATTAAAAAAAAGAAAGGGTGTCAGTTTATCCAACTTGAGAGGTTAGAAAAAAATCGATATCTTGGTGGGTTTGTCCTTGTTTCCTCCGCAACTTTGTAATGACTGAAGCTTTAGTGGCACCCTTGATACCACAACTACAAGAAATGCAACAACCACCGAATGTTAATGCCAATAATGGCAACAACCAGCAGCAGCAAGCTAATCAGTGGGCCAGCTACAATGCCTGGTACCAAAATGGTGGACAATATCAGCAACAATATTCTCCCATTCATTATCAATACTATATGCGTTATGGCATGGATAAAAATCAACAACAGCAAACGGGAGTTACTTCAACCATTTCCAATAGTAATGCTCCGCCCGGTTTTAGTAATTCCGTTATACCTCAAGGTGACAAACATTTGCCACCTTTGCCAGCGGGACCACCACCTCCACCTGGTAGTGGTGGCGGCAATCAGCAGCAAAAGAATTTTGGAGGCATTAAATTCAATCTAAATCAACAAAAACGCTTGGCAAATGCACCAAATCCTCTGCAGCAGCAACAAGCCATGAATGGCAATTTCAATGGTGGCTTTCCAAATAATATGAATAATAATAATCAAAACAACAATGTCAACAACAATAAAAAGAAACGTAAACGTAATAAAAATAAACAGAATCAAATTCAACAACAGCAACAGGCCTTATTTGATGCTCATTTTGAAGAAAATCAGCTACAAATGCAAACTAGTTCAGCTGGTGGTGACTTTATTAATACTTCCATACCACCACCACCACCTCCACCCATAATAGCCAATTTGGATTTGAGTAAACCACCGCCACCCATTGGCAAACCTTTGAGTAACAACGATTTACATACCGAAATCAATGTTCAACAACCACAATTGCCTGTGGCCACAACCACAAATTCCCCCGCGTCGACTTTTAAGAAACCCAATGCTTTTCACAATCCCAATGATGCCTGGCCTGAGTCTTTAAACAATTATGTGGCCCGTTGTTATGCCAAATGTACCACTGACTTGGATAAGGATCAAATCGATATTTGTTTAAAGGGCAAAATTATAGCGGCTGCCAATCGCAATGAACTTTGGACGCGCGATTGGGACACTGAACCCATACCCAGCGTCTTTAGTGAACGTAATAGTCTTAATGTTAAACTTCACAATAACAATAGTAGCAATAATTCGCCGTCGACGCCACAAAATCAACGTAATCCTTTTCAGAATAATCACAAAAATGTTCCGTCTAGTATTCCCATGGATCATTTGAAAAATAAAATAGCTGCTGGCGGTTTATCGCGTAATTTAAATGCACGTCTCGGTCAGCGTAATTCATTTGGGAGCGCTAACAAATCCAAGGATTCCCGTAGTCGGTCGCGGTAAGTACCTATTGATTTTTTTATATACTTATCTTATGTGTGAGAAAACATAATTTCATTATCATTAAATATGAATCCTATATATGATTCGGTACAGCTCTCTTTAAATATAAAAGTGCTATAATTTAAAACTATGTATTTTGTATTTTGTTCAACATGTTAAAAATCAAACATTCCTTAATCTTTCAAACAATTTTAACAAACAAAAAAACAACAATTTAAACCAAAATATAAATACCTTATTCATTTCTACTTTACAGTTCACCCTCTTCGTCTAAATATCGTCACAAACGTACTTCTCGGTCGCGTTCTCGTTCGCGTTCATCGTCCTCGTCACCTCCCCGCAAATTGCGTCGTTCCTCATCTTCTTCGTCGTCTTCCTCTGGTTTTATACCACTTTCCTCTTCCTCCTCCTCCAATAACACATCTTTTCTCAGTAAAAAACAACAGAAACTACAAAATAAGAAAAACAAAAAACACGATTCTATCACTGCAAATGGTGGTAAATCTAAAGTTCCCTTTTATTCCTCTTCGATTGGTGGCGCAGTAGATGACGATACTGCACGTCTCCAACAAAGAGCAGCACGCTTTTCACAAAGCGGCGGCACCAAAAAAGCCATAGTAGCTGTAGCCAGCTCACCCTTTGGTCAAACGAATAAAGGTGGAAGTAATAAAAATACTAAGAAATTCAATAATTCGCGTTTGTATATGGATGATTCGGAAAATGGTGAAAATATAGATCTTTTAGATTTGCATATCGTTGGTACGTGTCGTGATTTGGAAAAGTCCTTTTTGCGTCTAACAAAAGCACCAGCACCCTGTGAAGTAAGACCCGTTGAAGTGTTGGTACATTCACTGGAAAATGTCAAACAAAAGTGGCGTAGTAATCAGGATTATTTCTATGCTTGTGATCAATTGAAATCTATAAGACAAGATTTAACGGTAAGTTTTGATATTATATGCAAACATTTTCGAGAATTGTTTTTTATGCCAACTACTAAAATTCTAGGTCCAAGGTATACGTGACAAATTCACGGTGGAAGTATATGAGACACATGCCCGCATTGCCATGGAAAAGGGTGATCATGAGGAATTCAATCAATGCCAGACCCAATTGAAGATGTTGTACAGCGAAGTGGGTACCAGTACGAATACTTTGGAATTTACCGCCTATCGTATACTCTATTATATATTTACGAAAAATACCTTGGGTAGGTTTTTTATTTTTAGAAATTATTTTATTTATATATTAAGAGTTTTTTATTTATTATATTTATTGTTTTCTTTTTAGACACTACAACTGTTCTACGTTCTATCACACAAGCTCAACGAGAAAATCCTGCCATTGCCCATGCTATGGAATTCCGTTCCGCCTGGGCTATGGGCAATTACTGCAAACTATTCCGTTTATATAAATCAGCACCTTTAATGGCTGGTCATCTTATTGATTGGTTTATCGAAAGAGAACGCAAGGTTGCTTTGAGGACTATGATTAAATGGTAAGTACATATTTATTTGTTTAAAATTTTTTATTAGCAAAAGCCTGGTTTTATCTATATATATCTGGATTACTAAGTTATTAACATAGACTAGACAATATTGATATCAATCGACGTATATAACGTCATAGATTTTTAATTTTTTTAACCTGAGTTATTTTTCACCAATTTTTTTTTTCAAACTGTTTTTTGCACCAATTTTTTTTTTGTCCCAGTTAGTTTTCACCAATTTTTTTTTCAAAACTATTTTTCAACCAGATTTTTTTTCTAAAATTTTTTTTCACCCAAAATTTGTTTTTTCATAAAGATATTTTATGTGAATTTATTTTTTTTTAAATTTTTTTTTCATCAAAAAATATTGATTCACCAAAAATTGTTTTCAATGTTTAAACTTAAAGTATAAGATTCGGCATAGCCGAATATAGCGCTCTTGTTTTAATTATATGTATTTCTTTTCAACGTTCACCAACTATTTCAACAACAAATTGTTGTCATCAAGGAATTTGGTAACAAAACTTGTTTTCATTTAAAATTTTTTTTTTTTTTTTTTCAAATAAATCACAAACTAGTAAGTGTATTTTTCTAATTTTTCCATTTACAATTTTCTATATTTTTTTTCTAGTTATCGGCCTAATATCAGCGTTGACTATGTAACCGAATTGTTGGCTTTTGAATCGCGTGATAAATGTAAAGAATGGTTGACTGGTTTCAGTTTACCATTTGTAGGTGCCGATGAAACACAAATTGATTGTAAAGTTGCCTCAACCATAGCAATATGAAGCAATTAATTTGGTACAAACCAAAACAACGTCGTCTAAACAACGTTTAAGGAAAACCTATATAACAACCATTTAAAGAGTAAACTGTTTAAATTTGTTGCAAACAACAAACATAATTTGTTAACAGCCATCCGCCCTCGCCCCCCGTTTTTATGTAACATATAAACAGTTAAACTCTTTTAAATGCCAACAAACAAACAACGTGTTAAAAAATGTACAGATTTAAACAAAGAAAGCGTTCTCTATTCGTAAAACCAATTAAGAAAACCAGATAAAACAACCAAAAATAAGCCCAAAATTTTAACTACAAATGAAGGAAAACATAATATAATAATAAACATCCTTGCTAAAAGATGATGTTTATGTCAATATCAATTTATTCCCTTAAAACAAAGTGTTACAATTTTCAATATCTCTAAACATTTTGGACTTTTGTTATCTTTTATAAACGACCGACCCTCCTGGCCCCTTCATGTTTGTTGTCCAAAAAGAGAATTTTATTTCAAGAAGTGCTTTGAATTATTAATGACTTTTTTCTGTGATAATTCAATGTTTATTTTCCAAAATTTCTATTGAACAGTTCTACGTTTAACAAAACTGAGAAATTGATGGTGATTTTTTTTCTATTTCAAATTAAAACAACTACGTTAATATAATAATAATTTAACAAAAGTTTTCGCTTTGTGTATGAACTATTAAGGTTTTTAATTAAAAAAATGTCTTCATTTCAAGTACCTTTATAAAAAATCTACGGAACACAACTTTGTCGTTATTTAAATCATCATTTAAAAAAAATTTAAGGAATATTTACTACAGATTTGTAGTATTTATTTCAAACTTTAACTAAACTTCATGGATCCTAAAACCTTTACTGGAAACTTTACAATTAAATACTGCTGCTCTTCGCAAAGGTGTTTTACCTTGCAGCGCTTACGTCATGTAAAGTCTTATAGACTGGACGCGCCAGCAGGTTTGCAGCAGGTTCAACTGAAATTATTTACTGTTGAAAAGCAGTAAATCGTTTTTGAAGGCCAAGAAATGTTACAATATGTCATCTAGATTTTGCAGCAGGCTCACACGAAATGATTTATTTTTGGAAAGCAGCAAATTGATTTTGAAGGCTATGAAATGTTCGAATGTCAACAATTAAATAGTCCCTGGAAATCAAGGGATACTCAACTACAAGAAAGCAATGAATTTTTAATATCAACAGAATTACGGATGGAAAATTTCGGATTACCACAGTATAAAACAATTTTTACTCTGGAAATAGATGCCGAAAAGTATATTGAATTCGATTCGAAGGACCAATAATATTTAGAAAGCTAAAGAACGTTCAAAGACATCCAAACCAATAAATAATGTTCGAAAAGCTGAGTTAACACAACTACAGAATGTCATATTCAATATTCACTTCAAAATTTGCGTTTTGAAAATATATTAAAATTTGGGATACGATTCGAAGGACCAATACTAATTAGAAAGCTAAATAATGTCCAAAAACAACTAAACTAATAAATAATTATGGAAAAGCAGAGTTAACACAACTTCAGAAAGTTATATTCACTTCAAAATTCGCGTTTTGAAAACATATATTAAAATATCGAAGTTCGGTATACGATTCGAAGGTCCAATAATGCAAAATATCGCGCGACAAAATGCAGTTCCCGTATAGCAGAGTTCAAATCAGTGATTTTAAAAAATATTGTGATTCAAAAGCTAAAGAAATCTAATATGGTTTATTTTTAATGAAGCCAAGGTTTCCTTCAAAAATCAGCGATTCGAAGAACATATAAAAATTTGTCTCCAAACCTCGACTAAGAAGTAATACCAGAAGAGTACAATAAACACAGTCCTTGAAAGGCATAACCATTTCGAAGTATGCGAAGTACACGATTTAGAAAGACAATAAATGTCAAAATATTCAATGCAGCAAAACAGTTTTGAGCACAAAATGAAGAATTGATAACAATTTAGAAAATTATTCAATAATTTCTTAGCAATTTCAAATATTTTGAGAAACCCACATTCAAATGAATTTGTGTCTTAATTAAACACACAGCCGATTAGTCCTACTTTGCATTTTCCCCAGATAATTGAAACTTCGTTTGGAAACTGACCGAGTCTCATTCGTTCAATAACTGCCAGCCAACTCAGCCAGAAATAATTCTCAGCTCAGCCAGGAGAAAAATATTCATCAAACTTTTAGAAAAACAACTTTATAGCTAAATGCTGAAGGGAAAAGAAGGCAAAATTTCAGAAGTTTTTTTTTGCTGTTCTAGCAAATGATAATTAAAATTTCCGTTAAATTTGAAAATCTTTTATTGCTTTCAAAGTGTGCTGATCAGCTTTACAATGAAAAATGAAATTTAAAGGAAAACCAACTCCAAACATTATTTAGATAATCAATAAAAACGGAAAAATACCAAATAATAGGAAACAATTTTTGAAAATTCGAAATTCAATGTTCGAAATTACTTAAACCATTAATCTTGTGAAAAAAACTGCATGCAACAAACTAATTTAAGGTACTGGAAGCTAAATATCAACTTATTAAAGGGAATAAAACAGAAATGTTTTGAATTCGAAGTTTAAAATTTTCAAAACAATTCGAAATTATAACAAAACTAAAGAAATAAATAAAACAAAGGAAAATATAAAAAATCTAAGCAACAAAGTAAAAGATAAAAATAAAAAAATTCTTTAAATTAAAAAAAAAATAAAAGAAACACTAAAAGTTTAAAGAAATTACCATGAAAATAAAATCCAAAATTAAAATTAATTAAAAAAAATTAATAAATAAAATAAAAAAAACCAGTGGTGTAATTCAAGGACTTAACAAAAAGGGATAAATTGATAAAATTACAAAGACTCGTTAAAGCATATTTGGCCCTAAGGGCTTGATTCTAAATAAATGAAAATAAATAAAAAATAAATAAATAAAGCAAAACTCAAATCTCACAAAATAAACATTAAAATCCTAAGTGAAGATTTTTTTTAAAAAAAAACTCCCACCTTCATATCATCCTGCCCCATCAAAAATAATTTAAGAATCCATTAAAAAAATCAACTACAACTAATCATAAATTTTCTCCCCTCCCCCAATAATAAAAAAAATATTTTAAAATGTTTCTTTTGTTTGTGTTAGAATATGCCGCCCTCTCTTTCAATTCACTAACAATTTGTTTTTTTTTTAATTTAAATTTTGTTTAACATTTTTTTTTTAAATTTTTTATTTATTTATTATTTTTTTAAATGTTGTAATGTCTATTTGTTTCAATTTTTGTTTGTTCAAAAACAAAAAATTAATTCTTTCGATATATTGTAATGTTAAAAAAAAGATATTTTATTCGAAACAAAAACAACAAAATTTTTTTGGCCAACTTTTAAACAATTGTTAACATTAGTACTACTAAAACAAAAAACACAAACACACAAAAACAGCAAAAAAAAAAAACTAATAAATGTTTGTTTTTTCTCTGAGAAATTTACTAAAGAGAAACAATACTGATTGATGCCAGCAAAAGAGTAACAACAACAACAGCAATCTAGATGTTAAACAGTATCACTACAATACCAAGCCGCTGCTAGTCTTACTAAAGGAAATAATTTTACTGTAACTGGAAGTCCAGCTAGCTACCAAAACAATATGCAGCCCTGGAAAACATCACCCTCTCTCTCTCTACTAACATCACTTCCCAACATCAGTTCATCCATCAGCTGTCAACAGTCGTAAGCATGTCTGATTTTTTTACTTTAAATTTATATAAACTAAAACTTGCTATAAATAATTATTATTCTCCATCATCATTTATAAACTCTTTATAAGAGCCAAATAATTAATATTTATTAATATAAATATTTTAATATTTATTTTTTCCAATATGTAAAAAATAAATTTCTTCGAATTTATTTATCACTAGAAAAACAAATTATTGAATTTAAATGTAAACATTGGCGTTTGGTTTATATTTATCAAATTAATTTCCCTCTTAATTATTACTATTATTTTTATTCTTAGTTATTAAGTTATTTTTAATTATCATTATTATTACCATATTACTGTTAATTATTTTTAATTGTATATAATAAGTGAATTTAAAAAAAAAATCAAAAAAGCATACACAGCAGCACACAATTCAAAGAAGATCATTATAACCAACTAATTTACTAATTACCTAAATATTAAAAATTGAATGTGTGCGTGCGGGACGCTTATTTAATTCATTGATTTCGTATGGGCGCCTATACATGATCTATCAATCGTATCAACAACTGGTGGCACGTTACAACAAAATATAAAGAAAAAGAAATTTAGTTTCAATAAAGCGTTTGAATAATAAATAATAAATTATGTGTTTTATTTAATAATTAGTTAAAGTATTTAAAGTTTTAAACAAGGTTATTTCGAACTCGCAAATTTGTAATTGGATCTCAAGTAATACATACTTGAAATTAAAATAAGAGAAAAATTGTCCGCAGTAAATAGAGAAGAAAATCCAAGAGAAATAGAAGAACATCCAAAAGAAATGGAGAAATATATTTAAATAATTTATTGCCTTTTAAGGCTACAAATCAGAGCCAAATCTGAGCAATTCCGACAGACATGTTCAACAGATCAAGACCCATCATGGAAATATCATTCAAGAAGGAACGAAGAATTAAGCCTGGGTTAGCCGACCTAATGTATTGTATACTTAACGGAACGGAACAGCTGATCGTTTTTCTTGTGTGTAAAGCGTTCATATTGATTAGGTTACAAAGATTTTCGTAAATTTACACGTACACAACCCGATTGTTAACAATAAAGCGTAAAAATACAAATATTTTAGTCTCTTGCTTGACAGCATTTCAACGAAGAAGATGTTAGGTTAGGTATTCAGGCAGCCGTCCAAAACCTTTCGTCTCGTACATCTCACTTGCGTCCATTGATCGTTACTGGAACCTGAGGAAATAGAAGATAAAGGAAAGCAGAAAGTAAAAGAGGAGGGAACTCTGTATGTTGAGTTAGTAAGAGAAAATATAGGTAGAAATTGAAGGAGTTTGAGGAGAGAAGAATTTAAGAATTCAAGGAATTTAAATAGCGCAGACCATCATGGGACAGTTGCTTGTCACGATTAGGCGCAATTTGCATGTTCGGTCTTAACAACCACCTGCTTTCCCTAATAAAGGCGTCTATGCACCTTAATTCCTTCCCAGATAACCAGGAGAGATTATTAAAGGATAAATGGCATTCTTACCATAAGAGCATCTTGCTTCGGACGTTAAGTCTTCGGCTGTTGAAGCAGCTCCACCTCGAACGTTGCCGATTAGTCGCGATCGATGCGGTTTGGAACGCTGCATTGTGAATTCGATTCAACCTCAATATAATCACAAATCAGCAGAGCCTCAGTCATACCACGTTTTTGGTTTATATACATATCACTACATGAAATATCACATGAAGTAGGAAATTCAACTGTGTTCAGAATACAAGAAGATTGCCTTACTGTGCTTAGTTGATCCATAACAGCGATAAAATGGGAGATATTTATTTTACGACAGGAGTAATTTTAGTCGCAGTCTTAACATTGCTTGTGTTGACAGATCAGGGATTTCTAACAGAAAATCTTTCGAATTTGTATGCTAAAATACACATAATTCTTTTTGTTTTCTCATAGTTTTTTTTACTAATACATTCTCACCACTTAGGTTTTTGACAACCGAGTCATAGAGAATAGACATAGAGCGGAAACTTTCCTGTCAAACGCCTAACTCAGTTGTCAGAAATATAAGAACAGAGTAAAGTCCATAGAGAAACATAGAGAAACATAGAGCGGAAACTAGAACAAAACTCAAACAAAAAAATTAATCAAAATAATCATAGTAATACATTTTCACCACTTAGGTTTCTGACAACTGTGTTAGGTCTTTGACAGTAAAGTTTCCGCTCTATGTCTATTCTGTATGGTTAGGTCCATAGAGACACTACAAAAATACAACAAATCATATGTTTGATACAACAACAAAATACATTGACTAGCATGTATTTTGTTGTTGCAAGAGTTAGGTTTTTGACAACAGACTTAGGTTTTTGACAATTACGTCTCGTCTCTATGTTACCCTATGGTTAGGTCCATAGAGAAACATAGAGCGGAAACTAAAAAAAAACTCAAACAAAAAATTTACTCAAAATAATCACACATACGAGTGTTGTTTTTGTTTTCACATAGTTTTTTCTACTAATACATTCTCACCACTTAGGTTTTTGACAACTGAGTTAGGTCTTTGACAAGAGAGTTTCCGCTCTATGTATATTCTCTATGGTTAGGTCTTTGACAGGAATATAATTTTTCTCTTTCGAATCGAATTACACAATAATAACCTCCCCTGTTTATCGAATTAAACAAGCTATAATAATTTAGAAATATCCATATTTAGATGTACTACATACCCGTATTGTATTGATGCAAAATTAGAACTTTCAGAAATAAATAAAATCGATCCAATCAATCAAAATTTTTAGAACAAATTATAAACGTTTAATGTTATTGAATTAAAATTAATAAAAAGGGAAAAAAATGTGTCAAAACTAACAGTAAATGTGTTTATCCTATTCATTAACCACTTAGCAAATACCGCAACCCCAAAGCTTTTCAACAACCTTTTCATTTGTTACTATAATTTACATGTCTGTGTTCAAAAGAAAATTTGTTGTAGTGGCAACACCGCGGCTGACGTCAGCGGCTGACGTCAGCCAAACCATTTTTTTTATATGAAGTTTTTACGATTTGAAATTGGGGGGTCTATCAGCCAAAAAATCCCATAAGAATTACACAGGCATCAGCAAGTGAGCGGCTGATGTCAGCCAAATTGGGTGATGTCAGCCGGAACATGCTACCAATCTGGTAACATTTTATTATTTCTATTCTATTTTCCTTAACAAGGAAAAGGAAATACATTCCACTCTTGCGTTTTAGTGTTCAGTTTTCATGTGCTCTGCCTCTGTTTACGCACGCACCTGTATGAATTCATTCATAACTTTACACGCACACACACACACTCAGACACAGCACTATATTGTTGTGTTTTTTAGTCACAACAACAGCAAGCAGCAATAACGGCAACAAACAATTGGTACAAAATATTTCGGCTATTTAAGGATGCTGCATTTGTGGCAACACAACAGTTGCTGCGCGACATTCGCACGTGAAGGATCTCTAAAGGAAATAATTGTTCGAACGGTATAAAATAAATATTAGAAAACTATTTGAAATTCAGTGATGGAATATTATAACGGTTAAAGAAGATAAAGTAATAAATAGTGAAATTTAATGGATTAAAAAAAAAATAATAAGAAGTTAAACAATTAAGAGTCTTTAAAAGTGAGAAAATTTAGTTTTAGTCTTTAAAACTAATTTAGTGCTAAAGTGGAGCAGAAATTTCGGTATAAATAGCAAAAATATTTTAAAGAAATTCTTAAATTTCAGTATTTAATGTATTAAAACTGGCTACTTTAAAATGCTTTAAAAAAATAATACAAATTAAAAATATCAAAAATTTAAATAAAAATCAGTTGTGAGTTGATTTGTGTTTTAAAAATATTTTTAAATCTTTTTTTTTTTAAATTTTTTGAAATTTCATTTTGCCGAAACTATAAAAATAAAACTTTTGTGAAATGTTATTAAAATTTTAATTTCCAATAAGATAATTTTGGGAATTATTTTAATCTGACTTTTATATAATTTATAAATAAATCTATAGACCATTTCCCGATTTTGGGTAAATTTGAAGAACGTTTGATATCTTAAATAGTTTTTTATTAGTTGCCTAAACTAATATTCTTTCTATTTAATTAAATTATTTATATCGACTTTGTTATTCCAGTTTCTAAACCGCAGTATTTAATGTTTGAAACCTATGAATTTTATATGATTTCTTTTTTGGAAATTTAACATTTTAAGGCCGATAACATAAAATTTGCTTAAATGATTAATTGTCTATCGGGTGCTGAAATGTTTACACATATTTTAAATAATGAAAAATCACAACTATATAAAAACCAAATTTTTTCTTCAATAAATTACACCAACTTTTGATGGTCCAATTCTTGGAAAAAATGGCATAAATACACCATTTTTATTTGATATATAAAAACTTTGAATGCTGAGTGACAGAAAAAATGTGTGTGTTTTAAAAATATAAAATGTCACAACGAATTATAATGAATTGTTACATATGAGTATTTTCATTGAAATACTTGGTCTGTTCAATAACAAAAAACTATTACGAATTATCACAAATTGTTTATAAATTTTCCAGTTTTTCAATACAAATTTAAAATTTTTGTATGAAAATTTGTAATAATTCGTAATAGTTTTTTGTTATTGAACAGACCAACTATAAAAATTTGAAAAATTTTTTCAGCAATTTGTATTAATTCGTAATAGTTTTTAGTGACTGAACTTTATACGAAAAACTTTTATTTTGATAAAAGATCAGCCAATTCCTGGCAAAAAATAAGTGCTTTTTAACGAATCACATTTTCATTAATCGACCCATTATGCCCTCTGGCAATACAACTGAAGTTCGGTTCCCATCCATAATCGATAATTTTAATATTTTTTTAAAAATTCACGCTGTCCATATTAAACATTTAGTTTTTTGGTTAAAGTATAAGTGAATAAATTAGGTATAAGAAATTCTCGATGCTGTAGAAAAGTGTATTTTTTTAGATGGTTGAACAAATAATAAACTTTTTCTGGTAGCAAATCTGCAGGAGATTGTTGACTTAACGGAAGACTTGTCGAGAATGGTCTTATATGAACAATTTGAAAAAACAAGAGTGCTATAAAAAATTGGTGAAAAAAATTTCCTGAAAAATAAATTTTGGGTGAAAAAAAATTTTAAGAAACAAAATTGGAAAAAATCGGGTTAAAAAATATGTATAACTAGCTGAACCCGGTTCGCGTTTCTGGCCTTTAGAAAACATATGTTTTATATTGCATCTCGATTTTAATATACAGTGTCGGACAAAGTCGAGAACCAACTTTCAATGTTAATACATGTAGCGGCATTTCGGCTGGTTCCAATGAATTCAAAAATTCAGCATGGAAATTTCTTATTCATGCACCTAATATGCAAAAGTAAATAAAATTGTTTATTACAGACCGAACATCAAAAATCAGACACTGTTACCCAAAAGGCTTTTCTAAAGATTCCGTGAAAATTTCATCAAAATCGGTCCAGCCATCTTTGAGTCCATACGGAACATACATACAGACATCCATTTTTATGAAATACTAGTTGACCGCCCCGGCTTCGCCCGGTAGCATTTACTAATTTTAGTTCGTCAAGTTTCTCCAACCCTGTCTGTTCTTATTTATTTGCAAATAAAATATCTAAATTTGTACTGCATACTTTAGGGGCTTTTTATTACAGTTGACTGGACTCAAAAACCATCTCCTGAAAATTTCGAATCGAATAAAAATAAATCAGCCAAATCGCTTCAGCCGTTCTCACGTGATGACATTACATACATGGACCATTTCATTTTTATATATATAGATTATGTCGTTGGAAAGGTGATTGAAATACCTTTCATTTGATATCCATATACAATGCATGACTTAGTAATCGAAAATATATGAAAAATGTGAAAATTACAAACAAAATTCATGGTGAATGCTATAAGAATTGCTGTCAATTGAGTCACCAATAGTTTTAAAAATATATTTGCTACAAATTAATGCTGATATTATTAAATTAAGTGATATTCACAGCATTTAACAAAATAAATTATGTTTTCAAATATTAATCTTTTAAAACGTGTCAAAAATATCGTTAAAGCTCGCCAATTTTTTAAAGTAACTTTAATTTCCGGGAAATACTTCCTAATAAAATCTCAATCTAACTTAATTTATATTTTTAAACCAATATATCTTGTGTAGAGCGCTCAAAACTGTCTACATTATAAAACTTAATTAGTGCATTACAAATAGCGGGGCCGATATAACCATGTCCGTCTAAATGAGACATCAATATATCTACTATAGTTCATTAGTTTGCTATTTAAAATCGAGAAAATCGGCCCATAAATGTCTGAGACATAAGCAATATTTATTTTCATCAAAAATAGTTTTTAATAACACATCGAAATATTTGTCGTAGACCCATAAACAATATATTTTCCTTATTAAATTCTATGACAATCTAGCTGTGTCCGTCTGTTGAAGGCTCTTTAGGGACTATAGTGATGGGTTTTAGGAGATGATATTGTCAAGAATTATGAATAGAAAATTCCGCGGGAGTTTGTTCCCCGGGAGTTTTTTCCAATTGAATTTGAATACAAAAAATTGGAAAAGGGAAAAAAAACTCCCGTTGAATTTTTATTCATAATTGGGCTGATTATTGTCAAATATTCTCTGTTGATCAGAAATGTTTGATATAGAAAATTAGCCAAATCAGTCCAACAAAATGAAAAATTTGGAACTCAACATCAAAAATTTAAATTCAAAATAAGTTGATCTGATACATTTAAATGCATCGGTCAGCGAATGAGTAATATTAATGAATTATAACAAGTATACTCAAGAATGAGGAAAAAAATATTTATTATTCGAATGAATACATTTTTTTAATTTACAATAAAAAATGATTGTATTTGAATAATTATTGTCTAAGCTAATGGTTGGTTGGTTTACGTGGTAGTTCACTACGTGCGAACAATCAAGTAGAGTCGAAGGGACCCCGTTTTGATGAGATGATGTATTGTCGTTTACATCGCAATGTAACTAAAAAGTGCTAGCTGGACCCAACCTGTAGCTGTGAGATATCTTAGTAGGTCATTGAGTTTAGACCCGGCTACCTCACCAAGGTTGGTCAATGTATAGTTGCCCATGAATTTATGTCTCTTGACACTCAGAGCTGGGCATTCGCAGAGAAGGTGGAAAGTCGTTTCCTCCTTTTCCCTATCCTTACATTTGCGTGCTTGCCTAACGCCCAGTGTCCCGTTAATACTGCCATCAACCTAGATATATCCCTTCTATTCTATACTTAAAAAAAAATATTTCAAATAGATTTTGGATTAAGACCTTAAGACAACATATCAAACCCGAGACCGTAACATTTATGACCTTTTCATAAACATCAGATTTATTTTTACTTTTGTTTTTTCGAGCAAAAATAAATTTTATTTTTTCAAAATAAATATTTTTTTTGGCTTTTATTAAAATCTAATTAAACAAGTAAGAGATCTATATTCAGCTGTGCCGAATCTAAATCAAATTATACTTTAAAATACAAATTTTAAATATTTTTAGGTAAACAAAATTAAAAAAAAATTTTCAAATTTTTTTTTGAAAATTAAAAAAAAAATTGTTTTCCATTTTTTTATGTTTATTAGTGAAAAAAAAATTTAAGACAAAAAAATTTTGTCATTAAAAAAACTTCGTGTTAAAAAATATTTTTCCCGATTGTAGGTCCAAATTACTACATCGTTGCAATAAACTTTCAAATATCTATCATAAGATATCCATATAGTCTATATTAATGACTTAGTAATCCAGATATAGATAAAAAATATGCCTGATCTTTTTTTACTAGTTTTGTACGTTTTGTTAAGCACAAATTTTTTCTAGAAGATTTCAACCCAAATATAAAAAAACCAAAAAAAAATTTGTTTGCTATTTTTTTTTTATATTTATTAGTGAAAAAATATGTTAGACAAAAAAATTTTTTCATTAAAAAAAAATTCGTGTTAAAAAATATTTTTCCCGATTTTAACCCATTGTAGGTCCAAATTACTATTGCAATGGACTTTGAAATATCTGTCATAAGATATCCATATTGTTTATATTAATGACTTAGTAATCCAAATACAGTGAGACCTCGATTATCCGTAATGGTCGGTACCGGGAGCATTCTGGATAATCAATTTTCCCGGTTAATTGATTACCAGTTTTAAGTAGTTTTTTAATACATATAGTTTTTTATAGATAATGACATTTACGGCTCCATATTGCACCCTGATCCATCAGTTGGATCAATATCGTCAAATTTGGTGGACAAACTTTCACAATAACGTTTTCAGCATTAAGGCAAACTGCTCTCAGATAAACAATTTCAAATAATGTCTGTTCAATCTCCATTATCTCATTGGTGAGTTTTTTCATTGATAAGAATTCATTTAATTTTTCCACGAAAATTGTAGCAGCTATATAATCAGCTGCATATTTTTCTCCTGCTGCATTAAGTTTGTGAATACAATGTCGCTTTTTTATTTAATTTTGAGTGAAATATTTTAGCCTTTTCTTCGCTGTTAATCCAGAAATTGGAGTTCCTTTAAATCTTTCCTTCCGGAATGATTCATAAACAGCAAAATCTACTTTTGTATATGCTTTCGAATCATCATATGCAATAGAGGGAATTCCCCTTTTTCGTTTTATTCACATTGTTCAAATCGATTGTTCAAAAATAATCGAAAAAAATTATGTTTATAATCCCGGATAATAGAGGTAATTACGGTTAATCTATGCAAAAAAATTAAATCGATCCAAAAATATTTATATTCAGCCCAATTATGAATAAAAATTCCCAGAGAGTTTTTCCCCTTTTCTCATTTTTCCTATTTAAATTCAACGGGAAAAAACTCCCGGGGAACAAATTCCCGCGGAATTTTTTATTCATAATTGGGCTGATTTTCTTTCCCGGTTAATTGATGTTGCCGGTTAATCGAATCACGGATAATCGAGGCCTCACTGTATACATAAAAAAATATGCCAAAAATCAAGGTTGTCCTTATATCTCAGCCATTTGTGGGTCGATTTTGTCGATTTTAAATAGCAACCGAGCTGGGAGAATTCCCGATATATTGATGTATGTTTGTAAGTTATTTGATTTCAACATACAGACGGACATGTCTATATCGACTTCGCTATCTATAACGATCCAAATGAAAAATGTAGATATTACAAACGGAATGACAAACTTATATATACCCTTGCCACCCACGATGAAAATTAAAAAAAAACAATTTTTCTTAAAACTCTGACTACGGTTCCTAATTTCCCGGACATTTTTCTTTCCCGGGATAAAATAAAAAAATCTTTCGATTCCCATAACCAAAAAAAGTGTCACACTCGTAGTTTTAATGTTTAATTAAAAACTAAAGAATTTCGACTTAAATCGAATTAAATAAAACACAAGTACATAATTAGTTTCGAAACAGAAATTTTTCAAATCAGATTGCAGATAAACAAATTTAGCATTGCAACCATAAGTTGTGCATAACGTACTTTAACATAAAATGTCAATGTGATTAATTCTTAAGAACCAATTTTTCTTCTGTGGCTTGAGTTGTGTAAAATTAATATAGGTTTTAGAACCGAAAAAATGTAGGGATATAATTAAATCATTCAATTAGCAAAAAATGTTAGACATCGCAACGAATCTTAAAATTGTAACTTTAAGCAGAAAACTTATAAAGAAATAAATAAATGTTTACTACACATTACATAAACATGTAGAAGTATTATGTTATTTATCTAAAAATTCAATGGTTTATTAACATTTAATTAGTGTTTAATGTGTTCTAAAATAATTTACAATGAATATTTGCATATAGAGATAATTAACATAACAGTAGCAAATAGTAACTGAGCTACAAGTACAAGTTTACATGCAAGTGTATCTACCCAGCAGTTCTGCAATTGTCACTAATGTAATTGTCACTAATGTCTAATATTGGCTGTCCCCAGTTTAAATGTTTTTGGGTTATTTGAAATGTATGTGATCTTTGCTATACAGAGAAATGTCAAATGGCTACTTTATACATTACAGGTAATCTAGCTTGAAGTAAATTGTCACTTTAGTGTTTCTAAGTAATCTAGAGTGTAATCACTTTTAATGTTTATTATATACGGGACTTTAGAGAGTCAGTTGTCACTTAGTGTTCCTTCGTAATCTGAATTGTAGTATGTTTTAATGTTTTAATACCCATCATCAATAAGATGTTGGGGTCATTCCGTTTGTAACACATCAAAATATTCATCGCAGACCCACAAAAAGAAAAGGACTTAGAGAGATAAAATTTGTCTTAAATACTATTTGTTGATTAGAAATGGTATTGAAAACGGGGAAATCGGTCAAATAGAGCCAGAGTTATGGACAAAATGTGAGACAACTTTTTTGCAATTTCCTTTAAATATATTGCAGATTTATCCATGACTTTTTGAATAAAACACAGGTTCTTGCTTAAAAAAATCATTTAATTTTTTAACATACTTCGTCTCCTTTGAGCTCAATACATGTGCAACGAGCATTGATTTTTGCCATGGAAACTGCACATTATGCACCCTTGCATTGTCCTGGTGAAAATTAACTTTTTTTTTGTCAAATCCTCATTAAACCGACGCAATAAATTGATATTCGTCATTGATTGTTTTACAATTTTTAAGGTAGTCAATGTAGAATAAACCGCGTGCATTCCAAAAAAACTCTCATCATAACTTTGGCACCGTTTCAAGCAGGTGTACTGTGGTGGATCCACGTTTCGTCCACGGCTACGAAACGGTACAAAAACTCATCCATATTGCGGTTGAACAAAGATAAACCCTCCTGGGAAGTTGTCACACGATTGCATTTGTGGTCGATTGTGAACACACGCGGCTCCCATCTTGCGGAAAGCTTTCTCATTAAGTGATAATTCAAAATTGAAACTACTGAGCCATGTGAGATGCCTATGGCTTCAACAATCGTCAGTAAACAACTTTTTTACCATTGAAATTTATAGTATTTACCAAGTTTATTATTGGTTTTAGTGATGTTTTTTCTCCGCAAAAATGAATGCTTAATGAGCCCAAGAAATTCACTTTTTCCATTTTCTCCTCAAGTCATGCTTTAGTCTGCTATCAATGGCTGTCAAACTAAATGACAGGAGTCAATTGACAGATAACTGTGGACAGCAGTAGTGCTTTCCTTTCATTTAAGAAAGCGGAAAATTCAAAATACAGATAATACATCTTATGTTTGCAAAATACGTAAGAATGGATCGATGATTTTTTTTAGCACCCATACAAATATCTTCACGGAATATGGCTCTTTGATACGTACATAAACGTCTACAGAATAGTTCCATTCATACAATATTTGGTATTGAAAATATACAAAATCTAATAATAATATTGTTACGTTTAACCTTTTCAAAACGTTGGTTTATTTCCTTTAAATAAACCGGATACTTTTGATTGCAAATAAAAGCCGTTTAGTAGTTTGAAAATTGTAACAACTCTTTATTTACTTAAAATGTGCAACAACAACAGAATGATTGTCACTCAATGTTTTTTTAACACGTTTATAAATTCGCAGAAATACAAACACACTTTATAATGTACACGAATTCACTTGATAAATACAGCACACTTTAAGGCACTCAGTTGATGTTTATTCGAATAGCGTCTCTGATAAACTAACGACTGCAACCTCTGCCACTATTTATAACACTGCCATCTGCACTCTAGATTGCTCTTTAACTGTCAAAGCTCGTATATTTTAGAGCTTTCTAATACATACGCCATCTGTGGTGTACTTTCTACAATGTTCTTTAACTGAATATTCGAATTCGAATATACGGTCGCAGCAAACAGTCATGGTTATGTTACAGTTTCCTATTACAGCACTGCTATTTGAAAGCATTATGCTACTTTTAAATCAGCCGTTAAAATCGTTATATTTGAATTCAAGTACAATTTCGTAGCAATATAAAGTTTTTATTCAAAATGTTGAATATATAAGATTCAAGTAACCATTTAGGTTAGAATCCATGGGAGGCTTCACATCAAAGCAGCTCACTTGGGTCCATTAAAAACTGGTCCTATTGTGATACCTTAGAGGCTAACAGCAGGGTATTTATAATACGTCCTTTGTATCCGAGGTGAACCAACCAGATTCTGTGATGAAGGAGTGGATTCGTCTTAGATTCATACTTGATAGCTCATCTAAACACAATATAAATGGGATTCCGAGGATACGTTCCCTCAAGTTTGTCAGAGCCGGGCGTTGGCAGTGCATCGATCGCCTCTTCATCCCTTTTGGACAATTCATCTGCTATATAATTGCCATGATTTCCATCGTAAGCATTATCTAGTTAGGTAGCTAGTAAGGTAACTGACTCCATGTAACCGGTATGTGAATTCTATGCAATGACTACTTTGGACCAGCCATCAGACAGTCTCTTTGTATCCGATGTAGGGTCAATTGCCCAATTAGCTTTCGCTTAGGACACGTCCAGGTCACCCAGAACAGCTGGGAAATTAACCACAACCCTCCCCAACACCAGTATTACATATAATTCCGGCCCCCGGCCATTATAAATTAAGTGATGGAGAGTGTGGGTGTGTGTTTGCCTTTCAGGGAGACGGGTTAATAAATTTATTACACTAATGAGCCAACGGCAAACAATGAATCGAATCAAATTGAATGAAATCAAATCATATAAAATGTAATCAAAACCCAACAATTAAATTGATACTTAAAATGCCAGCCATACATTTAGCGCACAATTAAATCTTAATAAATATTTGCGTTATTTAATAGAAATTAATGAATATGATTAAATTGCAATAAATTGCAGGATTTTATAAGAATTTCTTTTACACTTAAATGGCAAATGGGGAAAATATAGAAAAGACAATTATTTAATAAATGTTCAATTTATATGCAAACAATTTTGCTTAAAATCTGATTGGAAATGTATAAGTTAAAGAAGAAAAAATTGCAAAAAATTTAAATTGTTTATAGATAATGGTAAAATGAAATTGAGAAGAAAATAGAAAAGCGGAGGAAATAGTAAAAAAAATGAAAATAGAAAACATTTTCGAAAGGATGCTTTAACGTTGTTACTGGTTGTCCTTGATATTTGAAACAAATTTGCAATTGTATGTATAAATTAGTGAAAGGAAAAAGAATTTCGTCATGTTGACACCACGTAATTGACAATTTGTAAAATAATGATGCCAAACATTGTCAATACGATGGAGGAATTGTTTTTTTCAGTTTTTTAATTATGAGATAATCTATGAAAAACGAAGGGTTCCCGATAGACTAGATAGATGGACTATCAATCTGAGGGTTGCTTTCGGTTCGATTCCCGCAAAAGATTCTGGGTATATCTGCAGACAAGCCAAAAGGCAGTTTGTGTTTGTTTATACAAAACAAAAAAATAATGCCCCTTTCAAAACCCAATTCTTTCCCCTTCAAATTTTTTCTTACCCATGGCCAATAATTTTTTTATTTTTTTTGTCAAACGTAATTTGATCAATTTAATTTAACCCAAAAACAAAAAATGAAAAACATTAAAAAACAACTTATAAATCAAAGAATTGTTTCATAACAAAGCTAAAACTCAACAACAAATAAATGCCCCCAAAAAATAAAATCAAACAAATTGTATTACAAAATCACTAAGTTGCTAAGTTAAAATGATTGTATTACATTCATTCAAATTATCACAAAGCAAAAACACAAACAAAACTGATTATTTTTACAAAAATGGTAAGAAGAGGACACTTGAAACAAAATCATTTACAGTTTTAGCTGTCATTTGCCATAAACATTCAGGTTCACTCACTCACTAAGCACTACTCTCTCTCTTGCCAGAAAAATCAAGAGTATATTTAAACAAACATGCCTTTAGCATTTGACAGTCAGTCAGTCCTACTTTATTAATTATTTAAAGTTGCTTAATTTTTTAGCGTAACAATTTACATCATAATATTTTGACAGGGGACTTGTGTGCGTCTGCTATTTTTATTGTTTTCTTTTTGAGGGGATTTGGGGAAAAAAAAACACTGAAAATAAATTACAATTTCTTTTAAGCAAATAATGCTTTTAAGCTTTATTTAATTATTTACATTTTAAAGCATCCGTTTTATTTGGGAATTCTTTGATTAATTGGATAAAAGCTTGTTAAAGGAAAATTTGTTAAACAAACGACCCTTACAAATATGCATTAGTAAAATGGTGATTTTAGAGCTGTGTTTAATTCATTATTAATAGATTCGTAAGGGAAAATTAAAGGAAAATTTATTAGATTATTCGATTTAGGAAATTCAAAGCATTTAGCGGATTTAATTGGTAATTTTTAGTGTTTTTATAATTAAGTTAATAAGAATTGAAATTTTATTAGAAACGTTTTAAAATATTAAAAGCTAAATTGAGTGGATCAATTTAAATGTTATTTTATGTTAACTAAATTACTGTAGAGCTATAAATGAACTAGAACCTGAACAAGAACCTGAACTACAATCTGAACTGAAACCCGAACTAGCTCCAGAACTAGAATCTGAAATAGAACCTGAACTAGGATCTAAACAAGAACCTTAACTAGAATCTGAACTAGAACCTGAACTAGAACCTGAACTAAAACTGAACCTGAACTAGACCCTAAACTTAAACCGGAACTAGAACTTGGACAAGAAGAACCTTAACTAGAACCTGAACTAGAACCTGAACTAGACCTTGAACAAGAAACTGAACTGGAACCTGGCCTATAACATGAACAAGAACTGAACTAAAACCTGAACTAGAACTAAACCCTGAATTAGAATCTGAACTAGAATCTGAACTAGAACCTGAACTAGACCCTAAACTAGAACTTGGACAAGAACCTTAACTAGAACCTGAACTAAACCCTGAATTAGAATCTGAACTAGAACCTGAACTAGACCCTAAACTAAAACCGGAACTAGAACTTCGACAAGAACCTTAACTAGAATCTGAACTAGAACCTGAACTGGAACCTGAACTAGACCTTGAACAAGAAACTGAACTGGAACCTGACCTATAACATGAACAAGAACTGAACTAGAACCTGAACTAGAACTAATCCCTGAATTAGAATCTGAACTAGAACCTGAACTAGAACCTGAACTAGAACCTGAACTATAATCTGAACTAGAATCTGAACTAGTACCTGAACTAGAACTGAACCTGAACTAGACCCTAAACTAGAACCGGAACTAGAACTTGGACAAGAACCTTAACTAGAACCTGGATTAGAACCTGAACTAGACCTTGAACTAGAACCTGAACTGGAACCTGACCTATAACATGAACAAGAACTAAACTAGAACCTGAACTTGAACTAGAACTGAACTTGAACTATAACTTAACTTGAACCGAACTAGAACATGATCTATAACTTGAACTAGAACTGTACCACAATTCTGTATCTTTTTAACGACAAAATTTTGTCGTTAAGTAATCAAAATTCGTTAGTTAACAATATTTATCGTTAAGAGATATTCCGAATTAAATTTTACCGATTATTTTCGTTAAAAATAGTCGGTAGATAACGAAATTTGTCGGTAGGTTAACGACAAATAAAATGTTCTAGTTAAGCCATAACGATAATTGTTTAGGAGTTAGTTTTGCAACATAAATATTCGAAATAAGTTGTTTTTTGAAAGTAAGGTTGGTCAACTTTTTTGTGTTAATAAAAATTAACATGCTTTAATTATCTTTTTAAGATAAATTTGGACATATATTTGGTCAATTCACAAGGTCTCTTATCAGTCATATTGTCATAATGTCCTAACATATCTCGGCTCGGCTTAACCGACTCTTAGGCATTCGGCGCAGGTCTCTGCTGGCTGGTTACGATAACACAATAAACATAGCATACATAGTAGTATTATTTTAGGACTTTTTTAGCTTGAAAAGCAATAAAAACCACTGTGAAATATTAGGACATTATGAGACCTTGTGAATTGACCAATTATTTATTTTGAAAAGCAATACAAACCACTGTGAAATATTAGGACAATATGACATGATAAGATAAGTTGTGAATTGACCAATTATATTAATTTTAGAAAATAATATTCGAATTTTAAGAGCAACTTTTATTTGGGGCATAATATCCATAATTAACACATTTCTGGAGTGTATAATGTTTATCCCTATATTCAGTTTCCATTTTTGACGATGTGAAACGATTATAAACTTATATAAATTATAAAATCGTTTTTAAGACAGTATTCTAAGAAGGAAATTCATCTGAATTTGTCGACTGTCCTTATAACAACACATATATATCTAAATTCAGAATCAATGATCACTTGTGGTGGCATAGACATATGTATTACACTGGGTTACTTTTATTTTTAGAAAAAAACTCTTGTTCTTTTGTTTTCAGTAGGTTTCGCGAACATATTTGGGTGAGCTGATGCTTGATTTTTATATATAAATGCGGTTATTTATTCACACGACTACGAATTTATCTGCAAACACGAAAAAATAGTAAATATTTTTATGATTTTTTAATTTTAAAAATATTGACATTTATATTTTTAACTATATTCGTCGTTAAAATTTATTATCGAGAGATATCGTTAACTTAAAATAGTGAATATAAAATTCGTTAAAGCAACCGATAGTTTCCGTTACTTAACGACATCGGTAAGAAAGTATAAAAAGTTACAGAATTGCGGTACTGAACTGGAACCTGAACTAGAACTTGAACTAGAACATGAACTAGATCTGAACTAGAAACTGAACTAGAACATGAACTAGATCTTAAATTGGAACCCGAACTGGAAACTGAACTAGAACATAATTTAAGAACTAGAATTTGAAAACATCAACAATTTATATCTAACAAATTCAATAAATTTATTTTTCTAAATTTTCTTTAAATTGCATATTAATATTTGATGAACCAATCATTTTAAAATTCAACAACAAATATACAATTTACATTTCAATTGTACAATAACTTACCTTGCAGTAAGTTACTCGTGTGAGTAGTTTAAATAAATCAAGTGAACTTTTGTTTTTGTTATTAGTAAATTGTACTAAAACAGAAAACCCCAATGAAATCAAATAAAATAAGCAACACTACACAACAATAATAGCAATAACAAAACTTAACTTACCATATAAAACTAAATAAATACAAAAACAGCAAAATACCCTTTAAACATTTGAAATCTATAGTTAAATAAATTGAATCAAAAGGAAAACAAAATAAAAATGTTTTTGAAAACACCAAAAATTACCGAGTATCAACAACTATATAAAAATCCCTTGCAGCTGTGGCCAGCATTAGTAACAAAAACAAACTACAACAATGAACAACAACGAGTAATAACAACAATAACAAAATAAAAGCAACGTAAACACTAACATCAACATAAAAGGAAGAAATTGAGAGAATAAAAAAGAAAAACAAACAACAACAAAAAAGAGCAACCAGTTGTAATTGTAACATGGTGGCAAATCAAATACAGTAACATGTGTACATACCGTTATTCTTACACTCCTACACTCTCAAACGAACTGTAAAGGTAAAAGAAAGTACAATGGGACCAAGTGAATAGATTTGTTACGATTTTTTTTTGTTAAATTCTACAAATTTAATTGAAACGGAGAAAAATACATTTTATTTGTTATCAAAATTTATAAAATCAGTATTTGTTAATTGTCACAATAAATGATTACATTTGTTTGTACGGTATCTTCCCAAAAATATTGCATGCGACAAAATTGCACTTGTTATTTGAGTCTTTTTTTTTAACTCTCACATCTATTAATGTTTGTCGTCTTGTGTTTCTGTACAATATACATTGTACATACATAAATAGTACTCATTTTTTTTCTCCACCAAAAAGATTCATATTTTTGTCTTCTTTTAGCAGACGAACATAAGTACATAATTATTGCTTCCAATTTCTTTTGTTACTATTATGTACATTTTGGTAACTACGCAATATCATTAGACTAAATAACTAGCTTCATCACCAACTTGATTTCATTATCAAAGTTAAAGTGGTTACGATCAGAAGTCCTGATAAAAGTTTAAATTATCAAAAAGTGCATGTGTTTCAAATTATATAACCATCAGTGAATGGAAAATTTTATAAGTTCTACTATCCCAAATTGTAATAAATTATAATTATATTCGTCTAAGACCCTAAATCCAAGGAATGATCAAATCACTTCCTACAAGTAGACCTTGAATCTGGCCAAGTTTGCATCGAAATCTGTGGTTACTAAACGAACCGCACCTAAAATTCACGTGGTTAATGAACCTAAATCACCAGACTTGGAAAGTTAAATTCCACAATTAAAGTCCACCTTAACTATTACATCAACAATTTTTCTACATATAGAAGACCATTTTGGCCACGAGGCCGCCACATGTGACAAGAATCACATTAACGATTGCATCATAAACTTTGTTACATATAGAAGTCCATTTTGAGCCACGAGGCCCACCACATTTGACGAAAAGTCGCAATATTCCAAAATTGGGAACTGACTGCAAGCTACAGTCCCCACGTGGCGTGAGCCCCATCAACAGTGACTAACATAAGTGACTAAAATCACCCGATCCAGATAGAGAATTAAAATTCCCACGTGGTTGTGAAAGCCTTCACGCCATGACACCAAGTCACGTAAAATATTGTATTTATATTATATATAACTCGATTTTTCATTAACAACTTATTATTTACAACCTGTTTATTACTAAAATTTTCTAATTACTATTATCTAAGTCTAAAATTCTAACAAATATGTTTAAAAACTAATTCTAAATATTCTAAATTATATATATTAAATCCTTTGAAACATATCGTAAACTTTCAAATTAAAACATTATGTAAACTCATTTCAAAATTACATAAATTTTTATAAAATGAATTAATCCAAATCAAATTTAAACAAACTCTAAAACAATCAAAAGATTTAATATTAAAATTTACTGAATATTTCTAAAAACTTAATACTACTTACTAAAACTACAATCTAAATTTTTCTATAAGTATAAATATCACAGTTATTTGAACTAAACAAATTTATAAATATTCTAACTAAACTAAATTTATACTAAATTAACTATTATTGCACATTTTATATAATATGTAAAATATTTTTCTATTTAATTAATTACATTTATATTTTCCTAATCAATATGTAATTTAAATTGTTATTATCTTTAAAATATTTCTAAATTGTTTAAAATTTTGAATAATATTACATAAATTGTAAATGAATTAACTTTTATATATTGTTAAAATTTTTCTAAACTTACATTAATATTATCATACAATTATGTTTTATTAATTTTATAACTAAAATTTCTCTAAGTATATACATAAATATCTAAACTTATTAATAGTAACAAAAAAACATCATTTAGAGATTTACATCGTTTAAATTATACAACAACATCACCAATTACTACAGATTTGCTGGGCCCATCAATGAAACAATAGTAATGGATCACCAAACATAAATGTAAATATTCTCAGTGAGTAATTATGAATTGAAATTATTATTTTTGTTGCTACTATTCCTATACTCTAATTTTTAACACTTGTCCATACGTCAGTCCGTTTTCCAAATTGTTCCATTTCATTAACATGTTATTCTTTATAAATTCCAATTATCAATAATATTTTGCTTAGTATTATGTATTTACTCTCTGAGTAATTATCGTTTATTTTGTTTACGCATTTACATACATTTATTCATTTATGTTATTTTACTTTTATTTTCGATCAAAGCATTTTTTTCGTATTATTATTTTGCTAATTTCTTTTACAATAAAATTCATTGATAATTTCTTTAGTTAAAATGCATCTATAAATTGTTTTAAATTGTAAGGGAAGGATATCCAAAACAAAATAATGAAAATATGAAAGTAAGGTCATGTGTGTATATTTTAGGGACAGATTTTTTTTAAACATTAAGGGTAACAATTCTGTCATGGTGTTTTGCAATTAATTGCTGGGAGGGAAAAGTTTACCCTACGTGACATACCACCTTGTCATGGTTCGATTTATTCAGTTTTGTTCTTTTGTATATATTTTCGTATTAATTTGGATTTATTCTAGTACTTTTGCATACACTGATTATGATATTTCAATTGGCATGCAGTGTATGTTATATGATTACGCGCGAAGCAAATGAGTTAGGAGTCTAAATATATCATATGAGCTAGCCAAACAATCTTTCATGCCCTTAACTAATTTTTTTCGATTTTAAGGTTTGATGTTATAATTTCAATTGTAACAATTTTTATTATTAATGTTTTACCGACGCGTAACAGATTGTTGTAATAAATATAGAACTTTTAAGCTACGGATCCGATTGCCACAAAATTTCAAATATAGACAGAAAATATTAAGCACTCATAATGTTTTTCTTTCCAAACTTCATTCTTTTTATAGATTGTTAAATGTTATCAATTTATACCATAGTGCACAATGAACAAAAAAAAAAAAAAAAACAATCCAAATAAAATTATTTGGGTTTTCGAACCTTTTCATACAGTAATAGTCCCGACCAAAACGAAAGTGTATGCATACAAATTTTACATAAAAAGCAGCGGCATTTGTTTAACTATTCATGTTAGTCGCTTGTTTTTTTAAATAAAATTGAAAACAATTTAAAAAACTAACATAATATTATTATTACAAAATATAAAAAGGAACAAACACAAACATAAACACTACTACATGTGCTCATACTTTTATGTTAAAACGATTTTGTTTAAAATTGTTTCCGCCTTTAACCTGCCCTTTTTTCTCAGCTACAAAAATGCATGCAAAATGTATTAAGAAAATTATACCATTTCAAGTACGTATGAGCATTTTGTATGTGTTTTGGTTTTTTGAAAAGGAAATTTGTTTATAATATTCTAAATAGACATTTGCAGGCATATATTAGAATCTATATTCATATAAACTCAAAAAGGATACACTTAAAGTATAATAAAAAACGTGCTGTTTAAGCTAAAACTGTTATAATATGCGAACAAAACACCAGTGCAATGCAGGAACGTAGAAACACAAATAACATTTAAATGTGAGAATAAATAAAAAATAACTAGAACAGAACTAGAACAGAACTAGAACAGAACTAGAACAGAACTAGAACAGAACTAGAACAGAACTCGAACAGAACTAGAACAGAACTAGAACAGAACTAGAACAGAACTAGAACAGAACTAGAACAGAACTAGAACAGAACTAGAACAGAACTAGAACAGAACTAGAACAGAACTAGAACAGAACTAGAACAGAACTAGAACAGAACTAGAACAGAACTAGAACTAGAACAGAACTAGAACAGAACTAGAACAGAACTAGAACTAGAACAGAACTAGAACAGAACAGAACTAGAACAGAACTAGAACAGAACTAGAACAGAACTAGAACAGAACTAGAACAGAACTAGAACAGAACTAGAACAGAACTAGAACAGAACTAGAACAGAACTAGAACAGAACTAGAACAGAACTAGAACAGAACTAGAACAGAACTAGAACAGAACTAGAACAGAACTAGAACAGAACTAGAACAGAACTAGAACAGAACTAGAACAGAACTAGAACAGAACTAGAACAGAACTAGAACAGAACTAGAACAGAACTAGAACAGAACTAGAACAGAACTAGAACAGAACTAGAACAGAACTAGAACAGAACTAGAACAGAACTAGAACAGAACTAGAACAGAACTAGAACAGAACTAGAACAGAACTAGAACAGAACTAGAACAGAACTAGAACAGAACTAGAACAGAACTAGAACAGAACTAGAACAGAACTAGAACAGAACTAGAACAGAACTAGAACAGAACTAGAACAGAACTAGAACAGAACTAGAACAGAACTAGAACAGAACTAGAACAGAACTAGAACAGAACTAGAACAGAACTAGAACAGAACTAGAACAGAACTAGAACAGAACTAGAACAGAACTAGAACAGAACTAGAACAGAACTAGAACAGAACTAGAACAGAACTAGAACAGAACTAGAACAGAACTAGAACAGAACTAGAACAGAACTAGAACAGAACTAGAACAGAACTAGAACAGAACTAGAACAGAACTAGAACAGAACTAGAACAGAACTAGAACAGAACTAGAACAGAACTAGAACAGAACTAGAACAGAACTAGAACAGAACTAGAACAGAACTAGAACAGAACTAGAACAGAACTAGAACAGAACTAGAACAGAACTAGAACAGAACTAGAACAGAACTAGAACAGAACTAGAACAGAACTAGAACAGAACTAGAACAGAACTAGAACAGAACTAGAACAGAACTAGAACAGAACTAGAACAGAACTAGAACAGAACTAGAACAGAACTAGAACAGAACTAGAACAGAACTAGAACAGAACTAGAACAGAACTAGAACAGAACTAGAACAGAACAGAACTAGAACAGAACTAGAACAGAACTAGAACAGAACTAGAACAGAACTAGAACAGAACTAGAACAGAACTAGAACAGAACTAGAACAGAACTAGAACAGAACTAGAACAGAACTAGAACAGAACTAGAACAGAACTAGAACAGAACTAGAACAGAACTAGAACAGAACTAGAACAGAACTAGAACAGAACTAGAACAGAACTAGAACAGAACTAGAACAGAACTAGAACAGAACTAGAACAGAACTAGAACAGAACTAGAACAGAACTAGAACAGAACTAGAACAGAACTAGAACAGAACTAGAACAGAACTAGAACAGAACTAGAACAGAACTAGAACAGAACTAGAACAGAACTAGAACAGAACTAGAACAGAACTAGAACAGAACTAGAACAGAACTAGAACAGAACTAGAACAGAACTAGAACAGAACTAGAACAGAACTAGAACAGAACTAGAACAGAACTAGAACAGAACTAGAACACGAACTAGAACAGAACTAGAACAGAACTAGAACAGAACTAGAACAGAACTAGAACAGAACTAGAACAGAACTAGAACAGAACTAGAACAGAACTAGAACAGAACTAGAACAGAACTAGAACAGAACTAGAACAGAACTAGAACAGAACTAGAACAGAACTAGAACAGAACTAGAACAGAACTAGAACAGAACTAGAACAGAACTAGAACAGAACTAGAACAGAACTAGAACAGAACTAGAACAGAACTAGAACAGAACTAGAACAGAACTAGAACAGAACTAGAACAGAACTAGAACAGAACTAGAACAGAACTAGAACAGAACTAGAACAGAACTAGAACAGAACTAGAACAGAACTAGAACAGAACTAGAACAGAACTAGAACAGAACTAGAACAGAACTAGAACAGAACTAGAACAGAACTAGAACAGAACTAGAACAGAACTAGAACAGAACTAGAACAGAACTAGAACAGAACTAGAACAGAACTAGAACAGAACTAGAACAGAACTAGAACAGAACTAGAACAGAACTAGAACAGAACTAGAACAGAACTAGAACAGAACTAGAACAGAACTAGAACAGAACTAGAACAGAACTAGAACAGAACTAGAACAGAACTAGAACAGAACTAGAACAGAACTAGAACAGAACTAGAACAGAACTAGAACAGAACTAGAACAGAACTAGAACAGAACTAGAACAGAACTAGAACAGAACTAGAACAGAACTAGAACAGAACTAGAACAGAACTAGAACAGAACTAGAACAGAACTAGAACAGAACTAGAACAGAACTAGAACAGAACTAGAACAGAACTAGAACAGAACTAGAACAGAACTAGAACAGAACTAGAACAGAACTAGAACAGAACTAGAACAGAACTAGAACAGAACTAGAACAGAACTAGAACAGAACTAGAACAGAACTAGAACAGAACTAGAACAGAACTAGAACAGAACTAGAACAGAACTAGAACAGAACTACAGAACAGAACTAGAACAGAACTAGAACAGAACTAGAACAGAACTAGAACAGAACTAGAACAGAACTAGAACAGAACTAGAACAGAACTAGAACAGAACTAGAACAGAACTAGAACAGAACTAGAACAGAACTAGAACAGAACTAGAACAGAACTAGAACAGAACTAGAACAGAACTAGAACAGAACTAGAACAGAACTAGAACAGAACTAGAACAGAACTAGAACAGAACTAGAACAGAACTAGAACAGAACTAGAACAGAACTAGAACAGAACTAGAACAGAACTAGAACAGAACTAGAACAGAACTAGAACAGAACTAGAACAGAACTAGAACAGAACTAGAACAGAACTAGAACAGAACTAGAACAGAACTAGAACAGAACTAGAACAGAACTAGAACAGAACTAGAACAGAACTAGAACAGAACTAGAACAGAACTAGAACAGAACTAGAACAGAACTAGAACAGAACTAGAACAGAACTAGAACAGAACTAGAACAGAACTAGAACAGAACTAGAACAGAACTAGAACAGAACTAGAACAGAACTAGAACAGAACTAGAACAGAACTAGAACAGAACTAGAACAGAACTAGAACAGAACTAGAACAGAACTAGAACAGAACTAGAACAGAACTAGAACAGAACTAGAACAGAACTAGAACAGAACTAGAACAGAACTAGAACAGAACTAGAACAGAACTAGAACAGAACTAGAACAGAACTAGAACAGAACTAGAACTAGAACTAGAACAGAACTAGAACAGAACTAGAACAGAACTAGAACAGAACTAGAACAGAACTAGAACAGAACTAGAACAGAACTAGAACAGAACTAGAACAGAACTAGAACAGAACTAGAACAGAACTAGAACAGAACTAGAACAGAACTAGAACAGAACTAGAACAGAACTAGAACTAGAACAGAACTAGAACAGAACTAGAACAGAACTAGAACAGAACTAGAACAGAACTAGAACAGAACTAGAACAGAACTAGAACAGAACTAGAACAGAACTAGAACAGAACTAGAACAGAACTAGAACAGAACTAGAACAGAACTAGAACAGAACTAGAACAGAACTAGAACAGAACTAGAACAGAACTAGAACAGAACTAGAACAGAACTAGAACAGAACTAGAACAGAACTAGAACAGAACTAGAACAGAACTAGAACAGAACTAGAACAGAACTAGAACAGAACTAGAACAGAACTAGAACAGAACTAGAACAGAACTAGAACTAGAACAGAACTAGAACAGAACTAGAACAGAACTAGAACAGAACTAGAACAGAACTAGAACAGAACTAGAACAGAACTAGAACTAGAACAGAACTAGAACAGAACTAGAACAGAACTAGAACAGAACTAGAACAGAACTAGAACAGAACTAGAACAGAACTAGAACAGAACTAGAACAGAACTAGAACAGAACTAGAACAGAACTAGAACAGAACTAGAACAGAACTAGAACAGAACTAGAACACAGAACTAGAACAGAACTAGAACAGAACTAGAACAGAACTAGAACAGAACTAGAACAGAACTAGAACAGAACTAGAACAGAACTAGAACAGAACTAGAACAGAACTAGAACAGAACTAGAACAGAACTAGAACAGAACTAGAACAGAACTAGAACAGAACTAGAACAGAACTAGAACAGAACTAGAACAGAACTAGAACAGAACTAGAACAGAACTAGAACAGAACTAGAACAGAACTAGAACAGAACTAGAACAGAACTAGAACAGAACTAGAACAGAACTAGAACAGAACTAGAACAGAACTAGAACAGAACTAGAACAGAACTAGAACAGAACTAGAACAGAACTAGAACAGAACTAGAACAGAACTAGAACAGAACTAGAACAGAACTAAAACAGAACTAGAACAGAACTAAAACAGAACTAAAACAGAACTAGAACAGAACTAGAACAGAACTAGAACAGAACTAGAACAGAACTAGAACAGAACTAGAACAGAACTAGAACAGAACTAGAACAGAACTAGAACAGAACTAGAACAGAACTAGAACAGAACTAGAACAGAACTAGAACAGAACTAGAACAGAACTAGAACAGAACTAGAACAGAACTAGAACAGAACTAGAACAGAACTAGAACAGAACTAGAACAGAACTAGAACAGAACTAGAACAGAACTAGAACAGAACTAGAACAGAACTAGAACAGAACTAGAACAGAACTAGAACAGAACTAGAACAGAACTAGAACAGAACTAGAACAGAACTAGAACAGAACTAGAACAGAACTAGAACAGAACTAGAACAGAACTAGAACAGAACTAGAACAGAACTAGAACAGAACTAGAACAGAACTAGAACTAACAAAACTAGGACTAAACTAAAGCTTTATCTGCCCTTAATCCTAAATCTAAATTTGATTACGCCTCTGTAAGCATTCAAAAAAATGAAAGGAATTCCCAGCAACAAAGTAAATATAAACAAACAGTGAACACTAAGTACAACACTTTAACTTGTACAACAACCATCATACAAATAAGATGAAAGTGCCTGAATTTCATTATTTTATTTTTTATTTTGTAAACTAAATAGAAATAAGGGCAAAACAGAAACAAAAAACCCTTTTCATATGCAAATCTAAAACACAATCAAATATTTTGCATTTAAGAAATACTCACATACATTCATAACTAATAGTCTGAGTTTGAATATATGAGCAAGAAAGGGAAAATAAATGTTTGTATTTATTCATGCGATTTGCTGTAAAAGAAAACACCAGCAACAAATTCTCAATTTTTATAGATTTCATTGTAAAATTTTCTTTCTGCCCTCTCACTTGGTTTGTTTATTTATTTACCTTTTGTTGTTGTTGCTGCTGTTACTGCTACTTTTTTTGTTGTTGCTGTTGATTTGTGGGTACGAAGGGACTGGTGATTTTATTGTTGTTTATATAGTTGTTGTTTCTTATTTAGCTGTATTTAGCTCTTCACTTTGTTATTCACTTATTGTTGAGAAGACAGTGTGAGTGTTTCTTTGAATAGTTTATTTCTTTTAGTTTAACCACGTAAAAAGGAATTTTGGACAGGAAAAAAGGTTAAGAACAATAAAAAATATATGTCACCCTTTGTGTATTCTTTTATGTCGACAACCATAGTATGTAAATGTACACAAGTTAATATTTAACATGCATATAAATATCTATTAGGGATCATTTTATCCCAAATGTTGTTTGCTTTATCTACAAAACTAAAACAGATTTACCAAATTGAGTCATTTGTTCATTGGAGGGGTTTTCCGGGTCTTTCATTTGCTTTATTTTTAGTAGTATAATTTTATTTGTCAAAAGGTTGAACTGAACATTGGCTGAAATTATGAAAATATACAGTTTAGAGTAAAATCTTGTTTTTTAGTCAACCATTTCTTTATGATTGGGTTTTGGGATAAAAAATTATTTTATTTTTCATCATAGTCTCCTTTGATATCAATGCACTTTGTCCAACGTTTCTCCAATTTGTTATCCCTTCCAATAAATAAGATTTGTCTAGGTCATCAAAATAGGTATCTTTTTGTGAGATGATTTTATCATTGGAGTCAAATGTCTTTCCGCCGAGACATTGCTTCAGATTTAGAAACAAGAAATAGGCACTCGGTACCAAATCCGGAGAATAATGTGGAAGAGTCTGCTATCAATGGATTTCAAACACAAACTAAAAGACGCAGTTTGTTAAAATTTTGACAGGAGTAAACTGACAGATGAATGTTGACAACAGCAGTGTTGCCCTTTCAGTCAAAAGCTGGGATTTTAAAAACGAAGCAGTTCCAGAAGCAGCAAATAAAATCTCAGGAAATGATAATATCCATTTCTAACTTGAGACTTCGGGGTTACAAGATACATAGCGGACATCTACTTGAGGCGGCCCTGAAGCAGAAACACAAGCAAAAATCAAAAACACTGCTTCGTCAATATACAAGTAACGTCCATAGGAGAATTCCGTTTACAAATTTTCACAGTGGCGGAATCTTTCAACAAACAAAATGACAGAGTCTATGCTACGTCACCTCTACAAGCATTGAAAGTGGTTCCTAGTCATAAGGAGTTTCTTACATATTAATGTCCTTCCAGCTGCGTAATATCGCCAAGTATTGGAAGTGGTTCCTAGACATTTCATGAAGCAGTTTCTTTTATATCAACGTCCTTCCTGGCATGTATCCGAAGAGAATCCAAATGTATGATGTTGTAGTTTGGATTATGAGGAGTATTTCAACAATCAAAATGACAGAGTCAATGCTATGTTATCTCGCAAAGTATTAGAAGTGGTTCCTAGATATGTATCCGAAGAGAATATAAATGTTTGATGTTGTAGTTTGGATGTTTGTTTGGGTGTTCAGGGGAAACTTCTGCGACAACATGATATAATTAGGAGAACCTGTATTTCTTCCTGTAGCAGATGTCTCAAGATGATAGTTTTCAGCAGTAGTACCACAGTTGATCACAGAACGATCAATTGTGTTGTAGGTGGCCAACAAGTAACCTATGGCCGCCTTTAAATAGCTTCTTGTAAGCTTTGCATATTTCTCTGCTGGAGCACAATATTAGATGACCACTGTAAGTGACCAACAATGTTTCTTCATTTCTATACTGCAATCAATCAATTATTCTTGCGCTTCTTGTGGATGTGTAGGGAGGTTAGAGAGGTAATAGTTAAATAGGAGTAGCAACAGGATCCTGGTCTGAGAAACCACCTGTTTAATTTTATGGGGTTTTGTGCATCATCCACTCAGCTAATTCGTGACGATAATTTTAACCCATAAATTGCACGCTTAATAGTTTAGCATTCTATTATATTGAATTTGGACTTTTATGTTCTTTAATCCAGTTAAATATTATGTCAAATTACTATACAAATTTTTATCAAGTAATATGATCCTTGATTCTGATTCTGATAAACATCCCTAAAAATATAGGCCAATATTTAAGAGACAAAATATTGAAATACCAGAAAAACAGGAAAATCTTAAACAATTGTATAAATTTAAATTGTCTTCATTAAATTCCACACGAAGCTTTTCCTTCAGAAAACTTTCCATAACATTTGACACTTTATTTTAAATGACAAAAACTTTTTCTAAATAAAAGTATGTTTAATGTTTCTTTCTTGAAATGTATTTAAATATTAAGTTTTCCACGATTATAAAGTCTACGAGGCGTATGATTTATTTTTAACAACGTTTTCAATTAATATCCATCATACGGCCAAGAGACAAAAACAACTTTGCGTAACAACTACATTTTAACAAATTACTAAGGAAAGCTGTTAATGGTTGTTGGGGGAAAAAAGGTCAAAGATTGTTGTTTTTATTTTGTGTTAAATTTGACACTTTTACTTTTTATATAAAAGAAACAAATTTATCTTTTATGGTATTTTGTTTGCATTATTGTTAAATTTATTTTCAAATAAATTGTCAATCTAGTTTCATTTGTGTTAAATTTTGTTAGAAAATCTTTTCAATGTTATTTAGCTTTTAAATCCCCAAATACGGAAATAATTTTATAAATAAACATGAATATTAAATGTACGATTCAATTACCATCAAATAGAATGCGTAGAAATGTATTTCAACAAATATGAGTTTAAACATAGATATTTTGTGTTTTCAAATGCTTGAAAACAAACACGTTTTGTAGATAAATATAAGCAAAGGATTTTCTAAAAGGAGGTGTTTTTCAGTTCAGTTCTAGTTCAGTTCTAGTTCAGTTCTAGTTCAGTTCTAGTTCAGTTCTAGTTCAGTTCTAGTTCAGTTCAGTTCTAGTTCAGTTCTAGTTCAGTTCTAGTTCAGTTCTAGTTCAGTTCTAGTTCAGTTCTAGTTCAGTTCTAGTTCAGTTCTAGTTCAGTTCTAGTTCAGTTCTAGTTCAGTTCTAGTTCAGTTCTAGTTCAGTTCTAGTTCAGTTCTAGTTCAGTTCTAGTTCAGTTCTAGTTCAGTTCTAGTTCAGTTCTAGTTCAGTTCTAGTTCAGTTCTAGTTCAGTTCTAGTTCAGTTCTAGTTCAGTTCTAGTTCAGTTCTAGTTCAGTTCTAGTTCAGTTCTAGTTCAGTTCTAGTTCAGTTCTAGTTCAGTTCTAGTTCAGTTCTAGTTCAGTTCTAGTTCAGTTCTAGTTCAGTTCTAGTTCAGTTCTAGTTCAGTTCTAGTTCAGTTCTAGTTCAGTTCTAGTTCAGTTCTAGTTCAGTTCTAGTTCAGTTCTAGTTCAGTTCTAGTTCAGTTCTAGTTCAGTTCTAGTTCAGTTCTAGTTCAGTTCTAGTTCAGTTCTAGTTCAGTTCTAGTTCAGTTCTAGTTCAGTTCTAGTTCAGTTCTAGTTCAGTTCTAGTTCAGTTCTAGTTCAGTTCTAGTTCAGTTCTAGTTCAGTTCTAGTTCAGTTCTAGTTCAGTTCTAGTTCAGTTCTAGTTCAGTTCTAGTTCAGTTCTAGTTCAGTTCTAGTTCAGTTCTAGTTCAGTTCTAGTTCAGTTCTAGTTCAGTTCTAGTTCAGTTCTAGTTCAGTTCTAGTTCAGTTCTAGTTCAGTTCTAGTTCAGTTCTAGTTCAGTTCTAGTTCAGTTCTAGTTCAGTTCTAGTTCAGTTCTAGTTCAGTTCTAGTTCAGTTCTAGTTCAGTTCTAGTTCAGTTCTAGTTCAGTTCTAGTTCAGTTCTAGTTCAGTTCTAGTTCAGTTCTAGTTCAGTTCTAGTTCAGTTCTAGTTCAGTTCTAGTTCAGTTCTAGTTCAGTTCTAGTTCAGTTCTAGTTCAGTTCTAGTTCAGTTCTAGTTCAGTTCTAGTTCAGTTCTAGTTCAGTTCTAGTTCAGTTCTAGTTCAGTTCTAGTTCAGTTCTAGTTCAGTTCTAGTTCAGTTCTAGTTCAGTTCTAGTTCAGTTCTAGTTCAGTTCTAGTTCAGTTCTAGTTCAGTTCTAGTTCAGTTCTAGTTCAGTTCTAGTTCAGTTCTAGTTCAGTTCTAGTTCAGTTCTAGTTCAGTTCTAGTTCAGTTCTAGTTCAGTTCTAGTTCAGTTCTAGTTCAGTTCTAGTTCAGTTCTAGTTCAGTTCTAGTTCAGTTCTAGTTCAGTTCTAGTTCAGTTCTAGTTCAGTTCTAGTTCAGTTCTAGTTCAGTTCTAGTTCAGTTCTAGTTCAGTTCTAGTTCAGTTCTAGTTCAGTTCTAGTTCAGTTCTAGTTCAGTTCTAGTTCAGTTCTAGTTCAGTTCTAGTTCAGTTCTAGTTCAGTTCTAGTTCAGTTCTAGTTCAGTTCTAGTTCAGTTCTAGTTCAGTTCTAGTTCAGTTCTAGTTCAGTTCTAGTTCAGTTCTAGTTCAGTTCTAGTTCAGTTCTAGTTCAGTTCTAGTTCAGTTCTAGTTCAGTTCTAGTTCAGTTCTAGTTCAGTTCTAGTTCAGTTCTAGTTCAGTTCTAGTTCAGTTCTAGTTCTATTCTAGTTCAGTTCTAGTTCAGTTCTAGTTCTATTCTAGTTCAGTTCTAGTTCAGTTCTATTTCAGTTCTAGTTCAGGTTCTAGTTTAGGTTCTAGTTCAGGTTCTAGTTCAGGTTCTAGTTCACGTTCTAGTTCAGGTTCTAGTTGAGGTTCTAGTTCAGGTTCTCGTTGAGGTTCTAGTTGAGATTCTAGTTCAGGTTCTAGTTCAGGTTCTAGTTGAGGTTCCAGTTCAGGTTCTAGTTCAGGTTTTAGTTCAGGTTCTAGGTTCGGGTTCAGGTTCAGGTTCTAGTTCACTGAACTAGAACTGATTAACACATATTTTTGACTTAACCTATAAAACAACATTATGATAATATTATCCAATGGAATTATGGTAAATGACAACCCTTACAAAGCATTTGCCATAGAATTCAATGAATTTGAATTGTTTGTGGAAAAGATGCTGGGATATTGCAAATGCTTTAAATAAATTTGACATTAAGTTTAGTTGGTAATGTCAATAACAAAGAACAAATGATACAAATTGACTGGATGGCAGGCAGACTAACTAAATACAGTGAAAACCAAATTTAAATCTAAAGTTTGAAATTAGCTTTAAAACATATTAAATGGAAATATTTGAAGGAATTTAAATTTTATTTTGTAAATCAGAAAAGTGAAAGTCTTAAAAATGTAATATTTCGCTTCTTCTATCATTAAATCATCTTGCATTTGTCTTTTGAATAAAGAAGTCAGAAAAGATTTTCTTTTGGTTGATCACATCTGTTGTGACAACCATTGACATGTTGTTAAAAAATCATTAAAAAGGTTGTAGCAGAAATGAAATGTTAAGAATTATTAAGTTTTTTTTTTTTGCTTTAAAGATTGGCAGCATAATTTGAGTTTATAAAACAATATGTTGCATTGTGTTGAAGAAATTAAAGGAGTGTGTAACACTTTTAAAAGTTAAAAAATATTAAGACAGAGGGAAAAAACTTTGAGTGTTTTTGTTGTTCTTTTTTAAGGAAAAAGTTATTAAAACAAACAAAAAGTATTTGATTTCTTTGAAATAAGATGATTTTTTTTGGCAAAAAGTTTTAGAATGTTAAAGATTTGTAAAGAAATTGTGGCTGTTATCATTAAAAATTCAATGTTAAACCACTAAAATTAATTTAAGATTTTGCGGAATTAGCTTTACAAGTTTCTGGGAATTGTGTCAATGGTAGAGAGAATTCAAGTATTCAATTCATTAAATTTCTTAAATTTTTAACTTCATTTTGCAGCATATTGGATTAATTTATAAGTTCCTTCATAAAAGATAAAGTTGCCATTAATCTGTTTAACAAATTGTGCTCCGTTCTACCCCTTTATGTTCAATAGCCTATATTTTGTACGTCTTCGATGCTATATTTGCTGAACATTTTAGCAAAATCAGAGAACGATTAGAGGCTTTAAATCAAATTATAGTCTTCTTTGAGGTCTATGCACTATGTGAAACATTTCTTTAATTTGTTTATCTCTTCCAAAAAATAAGAATTGTCGAGGTCATTTCTTTAGGTTTGGAAACAAGAAATAGTCAGTCGCGGCGGCCATATTTGTAAAGCTTTCTTACAGCCAAGTGGTCATTGAAAATTGAAACCACTGAGCCATGTGAGATGCCTTTGGCTTCCACAATCTCTCGCATATTCATTCTCCGATCGTACAACACCAAATCGTGATTTTGTTTCGGGTGAAGAGATCTTAACTGGGCGTCTAGATTGTACGGCCACAACGAAATTCAGTAAATCACTTTTTTACCATTGAAATTGATGGTGCAGAGTTTTTTTTATCAAGTTTACACAGAGAAAACATATTAGTGATAGCTACCCAATGTGTTGCCAATCGAATGATTCTACCTTAGTGACCGAATTTTACAGTTGTGCCTACAAAATTTTAGAAAGTTTGGTTGCTTCAACCGTAATTCTTCTTTATCAACTGACTTTCTGTTGATAGAACCGAAAAATTCTATGTGTTCAACCGAATCATTCGATTGACAACAAATTCGGTTGCTATTACGAATCTGTTTTCTCTGTGTAGACTTGCTTAAGGCCAAAAATTATTTTTTTTTCATTTTCTCCTCAAGTCACGCGGTAGTCAGCTATCAATGTCTGTCAAACACAAACTAAATGATGCAGCTTGTTAAAATTTTGACAGGTGCCAACTGACAGATGCCTGTTGACAAGAGCAGTGTGGCCCTTTCAGTTACGAGGCGGGAAATTAAAAAAAGGTCACGGACCCGCCCTCGTAAGCTAAATATAAGTGGACCCCTTATTTTCAATATCTTCTTAAATTACTTAAATAACATAATCATTGTATTTATAATATAATAATGTTATATTTCAATAAACAAATACAATAGAGTCTAAAGCAGCTAAAACAAAAAGCTGCTCTAACCTAAAAAACATTAAATACAAAAATCTTCTTAGATTTCCCACATATTTTTATTTTAAGCCACATTCTAATGGTGTGAGACATATTTATTTTAAGAATTGTGTTCAAACATAAATTGTTATGTTTTTGCTTCTCTTTTCTCCGCAAATTTCCCCCTTTGTTGCAAATGAAAGTTGTCAATGCTTGTATTTTGTTATACTCTTCATCATGAGTGTTAAGGGTAAATATAAGTTTGTCATTTCCACGGTTTTCATTTGCTTACCCATAAAGTTTATTTATTCTGGATCATTATAGATAACATTGTCGACATAGCCTTGTCCGTCTGCCCGTCTGTATGTTGAAATCAACTTTCCGCAGCCCCCAAATAACTTAGACACTGTGTGTAATTTTTTAAGTCATGGAAATATAACCATATACGGACACCAGTACGTAATAAAAAACCAAAAAAAAAAAAATACCCATGTCTCCCAGTTTTGACCAAAGTCATGCTATTTTTTTAATGGGCACCAAAGATTTGGATCCTCGGTATTATTTTTGGAAAAAAGTGATAATTTTCTCAGGCTCATATCTTGCAAACAGTTCGGAATTTTGATTTACTCTCTGAGACAAAGTTATAGCCCTTGTCATAAAGAAAATTAAAAAACTTCATCGTCAAGATCAAAATCGCCAAAAACATTAAAAAATTCGAAATAAATTTTTTTTAAAGCTGCCTAAAAGTATGCTTTAGTTTATTGCCCAAAACATATAATTCCTTTAGTTTTTTCTTACTAACTTATATTGACCTACCTAAACGGTGTTAAGAATCATTCCTAGGAAGTTCATATGTTCTAGAAAGTTGTTTATTGAGATCTTAGGTAAATTTTTGTAGTTGATTGTTTCTTTGAATTTTGAACGGTTTGCTACCTATAGACCTGAACAGGGGAAAAAAGGTAAAAAAATGAAATTTTTTCAAGTTTTTTGAGATTTTAATCTTGAAGATGAAGTTTTTTTGATTTTATATGTTCACAATTTTTGTTCTATATGACAAGAGCTACAACTTTGCCTCAGAGAGTAAATAAAAATTCCGAACTGTTTGCAAGATATGAGCTTAAGAAAATGATTACTTTTTTTCAAAAATGACACCGAGACCCCCAAATCTTTGGGGGCCCATAAAAAATGCATGACTTTTTTTAAAAAAATATTAAAAAAAATATTCATTGGTGAAGGGTATAAAAGATTCGGTACATCTCTTATTTTTTTTTTGCTAAATTTCCTCTGTGGCATTTTTAGACATTTATGTTTTTTTTTTTGGTTGGTGTCTTTGTCTTGTTATAAGTGGTATTTAGGTTCATTTTTTTTGTTTAAATATTTTTATTATTTTTCATTGTTTATTTTTTATAAGTGGCTGTTTGGTGGCAGTTCTTTTTATTGGTTAAAGTTAAAATGTTTTGATATTGTGTTTTTTTTTCTAAATTTGTTTGTGCGTTTACAAGAGGAATTCAATGTTTATTGTTTTATTTGATTTTTTTGATGTTGTGGGTTTCCTTAAGTGGTTTAATAATGTTATATCTGTTCAATTATTGTTAAACTGGGGAATTTCTGTTAATAAAAACATAAATGTTTTCAACGATTTAACTTACTTACTGGGTTTTGTAATATAACAAGCAGTTTAATTGTTACAATACCAGCTGACATTAAATAAAAGGCTTATTAAAAATTTTTTATTTAGAGGACTTTTAAGCAAATATTTGCTTTACTATGTTTATAATTTCAACTCCCTATAGCTTTAAAATAAGTTTTTTTTTTTTTTTTCCAAAAACCTTTACCAAAATTCTTATAATTTTACCACAAAATTTCCATTAAGCCTTTTTTCCCTCTCATTTATTATTTAAACATTAGTTAAAAATTCTTATTTTACTTGTACTCCTGCACAATCCCCAATGATTATAATTCCAAAATTATGTGTAACCTTAACAAAACCAGGCAACAATAAGAATACATTACAATAAATAAATTTATTAAATTGAAATCCCTGATACAATCGATAAAAGGTACTTTTCGTTAAGCTGACATATGATAATGTGTGTGTGTAGACACACATTTATACAATTTGTTTGTCTACATATGTAAATACCACATGCACATTAGAAAACAGTAATTAAGTAATTCATTGGAACTTTCAACAGGATAACAAACTTGTACAATTTTCATAGACCCAGTCTAGTAACAAAATGAATAAACGAATGTGTTTAAATACATTTTTAATGTAATTATAGGCATACTAACATTATTTGTACCAGGGATGTAGGAATTGTACTTTATTTGGTACCATTTAAAATTGAAAGGTACAATACGTACTCTACACAATTGAAATTTACCTAATAATTGATTTACCTTAGCCATGGACAAGTTGATACGATCGTACTTTTTGTGATATTACTAGCTTAACCCATCGCGCTTCAAAAAACTAAAGAAATTAGGTGTTTTGGGCCATAAACTATTAAATTACTATAAACTAAAGCATACTTTTAGGCAGCTTCAAAAAATTTATTTCTAAATTTATTTTGAATTTTTAAGGTTTTTTGCGATATTGATCTTGAAGATGAAGTTTTTTTGATTTGTTATGTTCACAATTTTTGTTCCTTATGACAAGGGCTATAACTTTGCCTCAGAGAGTAAATCAAAATTCCGAACTGTTTGCAAGATATGAGTCTGACAAAATAATCACTTTTTTTGTAAAAATGACACCGAGTCCCCAAATCTTTGGGGGCTCATAACAAAAAAAGTGCATGACTTTGGGCAAAACTGGGAGACACGGGTGTTTTTTTTTTGGTCATTTATCAGGTATATGCCCGTATATGGTTATATTTCCATGACTCAAAAAATTACACACAGTGTTCGTACACACAGCGATCGTACCTCCTGGTACGATCCCTCCAATTTTTGTTTAAACCTCATGCAATAATAAGAAATTGAATCGTGTAAATTTTAAAGACTTTCACAATTATAGTACACCATATATTTGAAAAAAAAAACTATTTACTTTGCATGATAGGAGCCACGCCCACTAATCCGATTCCGCCCATTTTCAGCCAAATTCCATACAGTGATATGAAATGGAATCGTACAAAATTTAAATACTTTTAAGATTAAAGTTCTTGAGATATTCGAAAATAACAATTTAGATTGTATGGGAGGTGCCACACCCTCAAATACCGCCCATTTTTACCTAAATTATCTAATCCGGAGTATAGTGCGGAAGAGGGATCATATCGTAGCCTAATTCATGGATTTTTGCCATGAAAACTGCAAACAATGTGCAGTGCACATGTGTGTAACCTTTTGTGCACCCGATTGTGAGCAAATACGGCAGCCATCTTGCGGAAAGCTTTCTCATACCAAAGAGATCATTCAAAATCGAAAACACTGAGCCATGTGAGATGTCTATGGCTGTCACAATCTCTTCCACTTTCAATCTCGTAATAGTTTTCAATTGTTTCGGGTGTAGAGACCTCAACAGGGCATGTAGAACGTTCAAAATCTTCCGTGCTTGTACGGCCACAACGAAATTCAGTAAACCAATTTTTTAACTTTGAAATTGATGGTACAGAGTTCCCATAGTATTTATTAAGCTTAGCCTTTATTTGAGTGATGTTTTTTTTTCCTCAAAAAATAATGCTTAATGAGCAGGCGAAATTCACTTTTTACCAATTTGTACTCAAGTCACGAGGTAGTCTGCTATCAATGGCTGTCAAACACAAACTTAATGTCGCAGCTTGATAATATTTTGACAGGAGTGTACTGACTAGGGTATTCGAATTATTCGATTTTTCTCTTGTTCGAATAAAACGAATAATTCGAATAAGAGATTTTAAATTATTTGAATAATTCGATCACACGTTTAAAATTAATCGAATTATTCGAATAATTTAATTTTTTTTAATAAAGTAAAAATGAAGTTTTGATTTCGGTTTTTTAATATTTTATTGTTAAAGAAAAACAAAAAATTACGTTATAGTTAATAATTCAAGCATTGATAATGTTAAAAAACATTCGAAAACTAAGTCCATCATTAAATTTTCAACAAAAATAACCGAACAATCTACAATACAATTGACTAGAAAACCCTTTAGTTTCCGTTTTGGAGCTATGCTTTAAAAATGTTGATTGGACATGATCCTGAATTCAAATACAATATAAACGTATTAAGAACTTTTTTATGTAGTTCATTAATTCGGGTTTTAAATTGAGTAACTCATTCTTTAGTAATTATTCACTAGTTCTATATTATTTATAAAAAATTGTATTATACATCAAGCTCTATCAACGTTGCCGAATATTTGCTTAATACAGTGGTCTTGGGGAATTACACAATAAAGGGAATCTGTCCAAAGTTTGATATCATTGTCAGTGAACGTGGCTAATTTGAAGTCAGGCAGACGCATTTACAACTACACGCAAAAAGTTTATTACCATGTTAGACAAAGATGTTCAAAACCATGTACATATAAGACGAACTCCATGCTTTTCTTGCAACAAAACGTTAGTTTGCAATATTTGTGTTTATCATTCGATTTAATAACATCACTTAAATATATTTTAAGATCATGTCCTTTATCTATTTCAATGTAAGCATTATAAATGTCATCCTCAATATCACTTTGGACGACCGTTTCAAAATCACATTCTCCATCACATTCAACTCCACTTTAATCTAAGTTATTATTTTGATTATTAATTGCGATTCTTCTAATATTTCGCCAGTTAAATTTCAAATATTTTATTCCGTACCTCTTATTTTCATTGGTTCAAGTCCTAAGTTAAAAATTTTGAAAGATTTGTATTTAGAATTGTAACTTCTTGCAGTAATATTTATATATTTATAGAAGGAGCTATTGGAACACTCATTTACAGTGATCGAAAGTCCCTTTGTTTTTAGTTATTTGTCGAATTTCAGAAACAATACAATTTTTGTGAGTCATTATTACTTATTTAAATTTGAAATTATGAAAAATATTAAGCAATTTAATAAATTTAAATATATATGAACATTTATTCGTTTTATTCGATTATTCTACACAAAATTGTTCAAATTATTCGTTATTCGAAAATGTCCATTTTTAAATTGTTCGAATAATTATTCGTAAGAAATTATTCGATTAATCGAACGATCATTAGTCGAATGAATAACCTAGTACTGACAGATGCCTGTTTACAGAAACAGTGTTGACCTTTCAGTTAAGAGCCGGGAAATTAAAAAAGTCGCGGACTTATTGACCCTCCCGCCTACATTAATTATGAAAAGTTTGAAACATTTTGCACCCAGTTGTATTTAGGTGGGTTTCAAAGGCAGAAAGGTACTTTTTAATATTTTAAACTTTTGTTTTAAATAAGATAAGTTTTAATTTAAGTGTGAAATACTTTTTCCTCTAATGGTACCAAATTTTTGATTTTTTCTAAATTTACTAAAATGGAAACATAAAGTTGGGCTTTCTCATTTTTAATAAAAAGAAAAACCTCACAAACTGGTATTTAATCTCTCGTCCAAAATTGTTTGCTTGATTAAAGTAAGAACCAACTAAAAGGGTGGTACTTCTTACTTATTTTCATTAAACATTTTGATTGAGAATCAACAAATGGTTATATAGTGGTACTTTTTATTTCTTCTGAATGTACTTTTTGATTTACTTATTAAATTGATTTATATATGTTCTTGATTGAAGCTGGAATCTATAAAATAGAACACTTAATTGGTACTTTTTATATATTCTCTCGGTACCTATTAATTTTTCTTAATAAAATTAGTTTTTTTGATTCTTATCAAAAAAAGAATCAATAAACGGGATACTAAATTTTATTAGTCTGATGGTGCATTTTGATTTTCTTATTAAAACATGTATTTGTGCACTTTTGTATCTAATTCATATTAAAACTCCAAAGAAAGGGACTTTTGTTTCAGTTTACGAAATGTTGCATTTAGTTGCCAACATTTACAATATATTTTTTTGAGAGCCATGCTATCCTCCTTCACATATGTTCTCTATTTGCTCGCTTGTTCAGTTATTTACTAAAAAACGATACAAATTTTGAAAAATTATTTTATCTGCTGCTGTTAATCAACTACAATTGTTTGTATATGTATTGTTATACAAGCCTGAGTACCCAACAGTTCTGTTGATTGGTCCCCAATTAGTTAACACATTAACTCTGTAATTTATTATTTAACTAAGTGTCTGGATTTTTTAAAATGTTTAGCTTTTATTTTGAAACATTTGTACAAAATAAATTTATTCAAAGTATTGGCTATTATTGGCTATGACTTTTTCACATCTTTCTGGCAACAGAACGAATCATGAAAATATCGGCTACTATGTTAATATCGGATACTCAAATTGAAGCGTATCCCAGAGAGAGCGTTCTAGATAGATCGAAACAAATATTAGTCGGAGGGGAATGGTCTGAACTAGCGCATATTCTTATTTTATTCCTTACTAGCTGACCCGGTGCGCTTCGCCACCCCAATTAGAAGAAAGAAATAGTAAATAGTCAAGTCTCACTTTGTGAATCTAATTGAAAATGTCTAATTTCATATTTCTGGGTCCATTATTATAGAAAATGCAAAATGTGTTCCTAATTTTAAAATTTTAGGTTTATTATTATAAAATATTCAAAAAGTACCATTGCAATAAGGAAATAGTACCATTGATTATCACTTTTAAATTCGCATTCACTAAACCATAACCCGTCAAGTTTGAATTTTAGATTTGTATATCATATCCTATATTATCAACTAATTTTGTTTCTATAATACTTTAATAAATTATCACAAAACCGAAACCGATCGGTTTTTAATTTTTTAAAACCGAAACCGCGGTTTTGAAATTCTTCGATTTTTTGGAAAATCTAGGTCCATTATTATAGGAAATTCAAAAAAGTACCATTAGAATATATAAAAAGTACCAAAAATCCCCCACTTGTGGTTTCCCACTCACTCGGGTCCATATAAGCTTAATTTCATGGCTTTAGGTTCATTGGTGAAGAAATTACAAAAAGTACCATTCGAATAAAGAAAAAGTACCAAAAAGTCTCCCATAGAATTCTAACTCACTTAGGACCATGTATGCTTAATTTCATGTTTTTAAGTCCATTGCTATAGAAAATAAAAAAAGTACCATTAGAATAAACAAAAGGTACCATGAGGTATCCGCTTGAATTTTCAATCACTTAGGACCATATACGCTTAATTTCATATTTCTAGGTCCATTATATTATAGAAAATTCAAAAAGTACCATTAGAATATAGAAAAAGTACCAAAAAGCACCCACTTGTAGTTGCCCACCCACTCGTTTCCGTATAACCGTTATTTAGGCCCTAATTTTGTAAATCACGTCACCAAAGTGATGTTTATGTGCAAAGCAAAAACAACATTTCACACATTTTAAAAATTTGTTTTTGTTTTGTGTACACAATTTTCAAATTATGAAAGGCAAATCAACGCTTGAATTTTTGTGCGTTTGTTTGGTTCACAATTTGTACATAAAACAAAAACAACTTTTTGAAATGTGTGAATTGTTTGTTTTTGCTTTGCACATAAATATCACTTTGGTGACGTATTTTACAAAATTAGGGCCTTAATGTTTCTAGGTTCATTGGTGAAGAAATTACAAAAAGTACCATTTGAATAAAAAATAAGTACCAAAAAGCCTCCCCCTAGACTTCTCACTCACTTACGACCATAAATGTTTAATTTCGTGTTTCTAAGTCCATTGTTATAGAAAATTCAAAAAAGTACCATTATAATATAGAAAAAGTACTAAAAAGTATACACTTGTGGTTTTCCAGTCACTCAGGTTCATATAAGCTTTATTTCATGATTCTAGGTTCATTGGTGAAGAAATTACAAAAAGTACCATTCGAATAAAGAAAAAGTACCAAAAAGTCGCCCCCTAGAATTCTAACTCACTTAGGACCATGTATGCTTAATTTCATGTTTTAAAGTCCATTGCTATAGAAAATTAAAAAAAGTATCATTAGAATAAACAAAAAGTACCATGAAGTATCCGTTTGAATTTTCAATCACTTATGACCATATACGCTTAATTTCATATTTCTAGGTCCATTATATTATAGAAAATTCAAAAAGTACTATTAGAATAAACAAAAAGTACCAAAAAGTCTCCCCCTAGAATTCTCACTCACTTAGGGCCATATATGCTTAATTTCATGTTTCTAAGTCCATTGTTAAAGAAAATTCAAAAAAGTACCATTAGAATATAGAAAAAGTACCAAAAAGCCCACACTTGTGGTTTCCCACTCACTCGGTTCTATATAAGCTTTATTTCATGTTTCTAGGTTCATTGGTGAAGAAATTACAAAAAGTACCAATCGAATAAAGAAAAAGTACCAAAAAGTCTCCCCCTAGAATTATCAATTACTTAGGACCATATATGCTTAATTTCATGTTTCTAAGTCCATAGTTATAGAAAATTCAAAAAGTACCATTAGAATAAAGAAAAAGTACCAAAAAGTCTCCCCCTAGAATTCTCACTCACTTATGACCATATATGCTTAATTTCATGTTTCTAAGTCCATAGTTATAGAAAATTCAAAAAAGTACCATTAGAATATAGAAAAAGTACCAAAAAAGTACTTGTGGTTTCCCACTCACTCGGTTTATATATAAGCTTTATTTCATGTTTCTAGGTTCATTGGTGAAGAAATTACAAAAAGTACCATTCCAATAAAGAAAAAGTACCAAAAAGTCTCCCCTTAGAATTCTCACTCACTTATGACCATATATGTTTAATTTCATGTTTCTAAGTCCATTATTATAGAAATTTCAAAAAAGTACCATTAGAAGAACAAAAAAGTACCTATAGTACAGTTCACACATTTTGGTACATAAATATTATCCCCTATTCCTAACACTAACTTCACTCAAATACATATCAGCTAACTTTAATGTCGATAACTGAAATAATTTAAAATGTTAAAAAAGTACCATTAGGAGAAAAGTACCAATTTCCCTTTTCTTACTTGAACACCCCTCAAGTTTGAAATTTAAAAATATTCCATTTTGCCAAAATTGTTTATGCTACAGGCATGTATCAAAATATTAAAATCTGTGTTAATGTGCCCAAGAATAAATATGTTTTAAAAAAAGTACCAAACTGTTTACCCGGATTTGGCCCAATATACACCTTGGCACTCGAGTTCCAAATAACACCCTGTTAGTTAATTTTTGTATGAATCCAGGAACCAACGTTAAAAAATTGGCTTAATAATTTCAAATATAATGTATTTTCCCGATTTTATCCCCTTTTTGGTACCTTTTTTATCCCCATTGAGGTGGTACAATTTCATTCAAATAAATTTCTGTAACGTGGTGGGAGCTCATAATAAAATATTCGTATGTCTATGTCAAATTATAGAAAAACATATTTTATGAAAAAGTACCAAAAATAAACACAATTTTTATCCCTTAAAGGTTCGAATTTCCAAAAAGTACCAAACTTATATTTTTTATTTTTTGTTAATTAAAGAATACGATTTAAAATTTGTTTCTATGTTTATTGGTTTAAAAGATACATAGGGTGCAAAAAAAGTACCAAAATACAGTTTTTACCCGTTTTCTCCCCTAAAAGTTTCGAATTTCCAAAAAGTACGAAACACCTGTCAGCTTATTTTTTAAATGGAGTAACATGCTATTTTAAGTTTTTTTGTATCTTTATTAGTTTTGAAGATATAAGGTTACCGAATTTACCCGTTTTTACCCTTTTTTACCCCCTAAACGTTCGAATTTCCTTCTTATCGGATCGTTTTGGGGAGGGAGGAACCCACAGTTAAAATTTCGTGATTCTAGCTTCAGCCGTTTGGGCTGTGCGATGATGAATCAGGCAGTCAGTCAGTCAGTAACGTTACTCTTTTATATATATAGATAGAAGATTTTTAGAGTTGCTTGAATATTTCGAATTTAAATTCGAAATTTCGAACATATTTTGAAAAGCTTATATTCCGATACTACATTGAAAATACGAAATTGTGCTTGAATTCAAATATAACGATTTTAACGGCTGATTTAAAAGTAGCATAATGCTTTGAAATAGCACTGCTGTAATAGCAAACTGTAACATATCTGTGGGCATTATTAACATTGAATAAAAGCTTTCAGTTGACCATTGATCGTAAGTATGGCAACGCTGTTTGCTGCTACCGTATATTCGAATTCGAATATTCAGTTAAAGAATATTGCAGAAAGTACACCATAGATGGCGTATGTATTAGAAAGCTCTAGACAGTTAAAGAGCAATCTAGAGTGCATATGGCAGTGTTATAAATAGTGGCAGAGGTTGCAGTAGTTAGTTAGTTAGTTAGTTAATCAGAGACGCTATTTGAATAAACATCAACTGAGTGCCTTAAAGTGGGATATATTTTAAAGTGAATTCGTAAAAAAACATTGAGTGACTATTTAATTCTGTTGTTGTACATTTTATATATGTAAATAAAGAGTTGTTACAATTTGCAAACTACTAAACGGCTTTTATTTGCAATCAAAAGTATCCGGTTTATTTAAAGGAAATAAACCAACGTTTTGAAAAGGTTAAAACGTAACAATATTTTTAAATTCATGAACATTTGAATTTCCTTTTTTTATTTTAAAGTTTGAAATTGGAAATGTGAGAAAATTTATTTTTATAAGAATACTCATAATTTAAAGATTATTTTAAGAACTTTAAAAACTTTTCGAACATAAGTTCGAAATTTCGAACTTCTATTCAAATTGTCGAATATAATATTGCATTGTCATTAGGTTTCTGCAGGGTTTAAAAATAATTTTACAAGTTTTAAATTTATTTCGAATATAAATTCGAATTTTCGAACATAGTATTCCATTGACTTCAGATATATGCATGAATGCCAAAATTCAGCCTACGATAACTGGTTCAATATTCAGTTACAAATATTGTTCTAAACTAAAGTTTAAACTGACTTCAAGCTTGATTACTTAGAGACACTTAAGTGACAATTGATTTCACGCTGCATTACCTTGGGTATGTAAATTAGCTTTTAGATTTCTTAGATTTCTGTAGGGTTTAAAAATTATTTTAAAAGTTTTAAATTTATTTCAAATTTTTCGAACTTCTATTCGAATTGTCGAATATAATATTGCATTGTCATCAGGTTTCTGCAGGGTCTAAAAATTATTTTAAAAGTTTTAAATTTTTTTCGAATATAAGTCCGAATTTTCGAACATAGTATTCTATTGACTTCCGATATATGGATGAATGACAAAATTTAGGCTATTCGGGCTACGATAACTGGTTCAATATTCAGTTACAAATATTGTCCTAAACCAAAGTTTAAACTGACTACACGCTAGATTACTTAGAGACACTTAAGTGACAATTGATTACAGGATGCATTACCTGGGCTATGTAAATTAGCCAATTGTATTTTTTGTGCAGTAAAAACTGTTTATAAGTTTCCACAAACCCAACAATAGATAAATTGAACTCAGCCATGAAACTACACATAAGAGAAAAGGGCTACAATGTCACACTATCGAAACTAAAGGGTTAAGCTAGAATGTGTTTATATTACAACATTACAATTATAGTTAATAAATTTTTGTTGACTCTCGTACGTTTTGCTCCACACCTCATTGAAGTCAATTTGAATTAGCATAAATTTCTGTTTTTCTGTTTGAGCGGAGCTGAAAGTTTTCTTTTTTGTATAATTTATTTAATTGTTGAAAAATTACGAGGTGTTAAAGTTATTAAAAGTGGAATTTGTAAATTTTTATATACAAAATTTTATGTTAATTTAATCAAATGTTTGGTAGGAAATTATTTTGTAACAGATTTGTTACAGCTTGTTAAGGAAGACAGCGAATTTAACATGCATAAGGGGTGGTTTTAATTAAAAAGTTTAAGGGTGGTGGGTGTAAAATTAAACATTATTAGGTAGTAGTTTTTAAAGGCCTCTCAAGTAAATCTGGAAATTAAAGAAAATGAAGTCATCGTATACGACACCAAATAAGTGAAATTATTTTATTTAAGATTTTGAAATTTGTTATGCAAATTTTGTTTTATAAAGCTTTAATACAATAATATCATTATAAATAAGAGCTTTAATCTTTATTACAATTAATATAACTAACCATTTTCTTTCTATTCTAGTTTTCAGTTCATCATAGCGTATGATTAATAAAAATTTTCATAGTAATAATTAATATTACTTATACGCATAATCAAAACTCTCGCACAATTTAATATGATAAAATAACTACTTAAATTTAATTAAATTACAAAATGACTGTTATAAAAACAAAACCCTGAAAACAAACTACAAATAAATATTAAATTAACTAATGAAATTAATACATAATAAATGATAAATAAACATATTAACTTATTAACTGTATAAAATATTAAAATATATAGAAAAAAATTAACAACTTTAACAAAAGTTATAAAATAAACAGCTCAACTATATAAACAAATAATAAAAACGCAACGAAAATGTCGCACTTTTCAACAATATTGGAAAATTTGCGCATGGTGGCCATAAAAAGAAGCCCATTAACACAACAAAAACAGAAACAGCAACAACAACAACAGCAGCAGCAACAAGCTGCTGTAACACCACCCTCTCCCCAACAACAGCCACATGTAAATACTCAAGCACCATTAGCAGCTACAAACACATGTAATGAGCAACTGTCTGCACAAGAACAGGATGTAAAAATTAATAACGATAATAAACAAATTAAAGTTTTCATCAACAAACAACCACCCACTCCACAGTCACCAGAAGCCCCCTCATCACCACAATGTACAAAATCTGCTCAAAATCACCACAATGAAGATCACATGGATAAAAATGCCAGCGGCAATTCACACACCACAACACCCGACAAAAAACCACATCATACCACCACCACCCATCATGGCCACAAAAGACAAAGTATATCAGCACGTGGTTCCATTGGTTCGGCTGAATATGTCGCTGGCAAAAATTCGCCAGGACGTGAACGTAATCGTGGCAGCAATGTTATTGTTGAAATTGATGGTGGTGGCGCAAGTGGTGTCGCCAAAAATGCCACCGTTTCACGGGGCTCACGTGAACTTTCGCCGACACCCAAGAATCAACAACGTAAAATGTCAACGGACTTTCGTTCGCGTGCCGGCAGTTTCATTCATCTTGATGAGGAGGGTCGCAGTATATTGATGCGTAAGCCGGTGCGTTTAAAAAATATTGAAGGTCGTCCCGAAGTCTATGATACGTTACATTTCAAGGGCAGAGAGGTAAGTGTTTTTAAATATTTATAGAATATGATATTTATTAAGGTTTTATTTTGGGATGTTTTTTTTTTTTTTATTTGTTTTATTGAGAAATAGGTTTATTTTGAGTTATTTAAGTGAAATCGTTTGGAAAACTAATTTAAGGGTTTAGGAAGGCTTTTTTGTGTTAAAATGGTTAGATTTATTTTATAGAAAATATTTGCAATCAATAGATTTTTGATAGAAAATGTTTGTTATCGATAAATTTTGTATAAAAATTTTATATTTTTGTTACATTTTCCATAGAAATTTTATGTTATCGATAAATTACTTAGAAACAATTAATGATATCGTATAGCTGTTTATAGAATATGTAAGATAACGATAATTGATTTTATATATTTTCTGTTATCGATAAATTTTTTATAGAAACTAAAAATTTCTATAACAAATTCAGTTTTTCCTAGAAAATTTAAGATATCGATAAATTTTCTGTTATCGATTAATTTTTTTTAGAAAAATGTTATGCTTTCGATAAATTTTCTATAGAAAATGGAAGATATCAATAAATTTTATGTAGAAAATTAATGTTATCGATAAATTTTTTTATAAAAAATTAAAGTTATCGTAAATTTTCCTTAGAAGATTAATGTTATCGATCAAGAAAATTAAATTTATCGATTACTTTTCGAGAAAAAATTAAAGTTATCGATAAAATTTCTATGGAACATTAAAATTATCGATAAATATTCTATAGAAAGATAATTTTTTTAAACAGATTTTCCAGTATCGTTACATTTTCTATAGAAATTTTATGTTATCGATAAATTATTTAGAGACAATTAATGATATCGTATAGTTTTTTATAGAACATTTAAGATACCGATATATTTTCTATAGATATTTTCTCTTATCGATACATTTTGTATAGAAATTGTATGTTATCGATAAATTTTCTAACTAAAGTTAGTTTTTCCTAGAAAAACTATTGATAAATTTTCTATAGAAAATGGATGATATCGATAAATTGTCTATAGAAATTTAATGTGATCAATAAACTTTCGATAGTAAATAAATGTTATCTATAATTTGTTTAAAGAAAATGAATGTTATCGATAGATTTTTTTATAAAAAATTTAAGTTATCGAAACAAATTTATCTATTTCGATATCTAGATAAATATTCTATAGAAAGTTAAAGTTATCGATACATTTTCTGTAGAAATTTTCTGTTATCGATTAATTCTTTACAAAAATGTTATGCTATCGATAAATTTTCTATAGAAAATGGAATTCTATATAAAAAATAAAATGTATAATATTTTTATTTATTTATTTTATTTATTTCATTTATTGAATGTAATCTAAAAGCCTCCTTACAGGCCTAAACTGATTACAAGAAAAAATATAATTTAAGCACAATTCAAACTTACATAGTATATGTTAATATTAATTATTGTCGTATATAATTGCTAATATAATTGTTTCCTAACACAAATATATATATAAAGGTTATTTATTTACAAAAATGGAAAATTAAACTCTGATTTTTCTACACTTTTACACCAGAAAAAAAATCCTCAAAAAGTTGTATTTTTAACAGATTATAACCAAGTGTAAAAAAGCTCTGAGTGTAATTTTCCATTTGATTTTGAAATGAATACCCTTCCTTATATACATTTAAATTTCAGATTTTATTCCATAAGAAATACCAATCTTCTCTTTCCCAGGTGGAATTATGCTTTTTTTGCACTTGCATTTTTTTTGTTGCAGTTTTTAACAATACAAATTCTTTATTTAAACTATTGCTTCTTCTTCTAAAACAAACATTCACGTCTATTGATAACACATAATAAAATTTGACGACTAACCAGACTTAAATTTATAGTTCAATGTTTTCTATTGATTTAAAATAAACTCTTACATAAATTAAATAGAACAATTCAGTAAATACGAAAACTAAAATGAAAAAATAAAAATCCCCAAAAAGATTCCAAAAATCCCCAAAACATGCAATATTGCCCCAACTGGTCCCCATATCCCCAAACCAAATTATTTATCCCCATTTGCAAAATAAAATCCACAATTTGGGGAAAATAGGATTTTTTTGTTTTAAAAAACTCATGAAAAATCGAAAACTGCAGAAATTGTTCAAATTTATTGCTTTATCGCAAAGCCACATGTAATAGGAATTCGCTAATTTTTTACAAAATTTTTGTTTTTTGTTTGATATACATACAATTGAGAAGTTAATGTTCTTCGTTCGATTGATTGAATTTTGAAAACATTTTTTCCATGCTATGTGCAATTTTCCACATTGTCAATCGGCTCAGTATTTTCGGAGTTATAATAACAAATTGAAGCAAAAAATAAATTTTTTATTTGAAAATATTAAAGTTTTTTGTTTTAAAAAAATCATGAAAAATCGAAAACGGCAGATATTGTTCAGATTTATTACGTTATCGGAAAGCCACATGTAATAGGAACAAAATGTGTTATCGATCATAAAAATCGACGGATTCTTTTCGAATTTATTCACAATTAAGTGAATTCGCTCATTTTCACAAAATTGTATATGCATGTTTGTTTACATGTTTTTTGTTATTGCAACAAAAACAATGTTAGTTAAGTTATCTAAAAAATGTCTAAGAAGATGTATAAAAAATTTATACTTTTTAAAAAGCTAACTTTACATAAAATATTTGAAATGAAAAATATTAGTTTTTATACCCTTCACCTTCGTGAGAAGGGTATATATAAGTTTGTCATTCCGTTTGTAATTTCTACATTTTTCTGGATCCTTATAGATAGCGGAGTCGATTAAGCCATGTCCGTCCGTCTGTCTGTCTGTTGAAATAAATTTTCTGAAGACCCCAGATATCTTCTGGATCCAAATCTTCAATATTTCTGTCAGACATGCTTTCGAGAATTTTTCACAAAAAAAAAATTGAAAAAACAAAAAAAAATTGAAAATTTAAAAAAAGTAAGTTGGACCTACTATGGGTCAAAATCGGAAAAAAATTTGTAACCCAATTTTTTTTCACAAAAAAAAGTAGAAAAATCAAAAAAAATTGAAAATTTAAAAAAAAAATTTAAAAAACTTTAAATAACAATCGAAAAATTTTTTTTCCAAAAAATGAAAAAACAACTGGAAAAAAAATTAAATTTTGTTTACCTTAAAATATTTAAAATTTTGAAGTATAATTTGGTGAAGGGTATGACCTACAAGATTAAGATTCGGCACAGCCGAATACAGCACTCTTATTTGTTTTATGTAATATTCTACTTTAGCACAAAAACTCTCAAAACGCATACTCGATATCAAAATAGGGTAACGCATTTCAGATGACCAAATATGTTATTAATAATTTTGTAAGGGGTGCCGATAACCCTGCCGCTGGTATGGATATTATAGCCAAAAAACTAAAATATCCCATTGAGATTTTTCAAAACTTTTTTGGGTATTTCTGGATTCCTGATACAAAATTTCAAATTTTGTATTTCCAATAAAAAATTCTATATAACTATAAACTTTCATTAAAAAATATCATAACAACGCCGTGTTATCAAAATGGAAAAAGATTTACATACGTTTTTAACAACAAATCTACCATTATTCTACAATGAATTGCAAGTCATTATGTTTAGTTTTAAAAAGTGTAGACACAATGGAAAATGAAGCTAGAGAAAAAATTGTGCACAAATATCTAGAAAATCCGACTTTGTCGGGTTAAATACAACTATGAAGTGGTATAATGAGAATAATATTGATGTTATAGCAAAACACATCAATTAAACAAATTGCCCAAATCTTCGTCCAATCGATATATATTGTAGAATTGTTAAACGTAAATTGAAAAAGAGTGCAGGTACAGTAAATAACCAGATTTTGATGAGAACAAAGTGGAATAAATATGCTGGAATAACGGTAGAAGTGGGAAGTAAAGTTGTGCAGCTATTAATAGGAAGCATAAAAAGAAAGGCCAGAAAATGTATTCGAAATAAAGACAGATAAACCTGCAGTTATATTTTTTAAAGCTTAATAATTTACCTTTAATTTCATGTATACAATGTTAACATACGTTGTTTCATTTAAAAGTTATGCTCGTTTTAATTCGTACGGATTTTAAGTCGCCACTTCTTTAAATAAAAAATTAATTTAAATTTTAAAAAATTTAAATCTTTGCAAAACCTCAATAAAAAGCATTTTTTGTCATATTTTTCAATAAAGTATTCCATGATTTTTTTATTTTTTAATGAAAAGCTATAAACATTTTTAAAAAGTAGACAAAAGCCTCTATCTATTGATATATAATATGTATCCCTTATGTTTTTCACGTGGCAAATTAATAGGGGAATACTTAACATCTCGCAGAGAATTTACCTAACACTGTTATTTTCATTCATAAAATATTTTTAGGTAGGCAAACATACTTTTTTTTATTAATTTCTATTTTAGGTAAATTCTCTGTGGTTTACTAAAATAATTTTTTTAATATTTTGAAATTTTGTTTAAAAAAAGTTTTTAAAAAAAATTAACAAAGTTTTTTATGTTTTGAGTTACAAATCATTTATTTTGATAGATATCAAACTCGCATCCCACTAAGCGATGAAATAGATCTTCAAGGAAAATATATAAGCTTTATTTTAAGAAAAACAAGTAAGGGTGCTATATTCGGATGTGCCGAATCTTATATACCCTTCACCAAATTATACTTCAAAATTTTAAATATTTTTAGGTAAACAAAATTTAATTTTTTTTCCAGTTGTTTTTTTAATTTTTTGGAAAAAAAATTTTTCGATTGTTATTTTAAATTTAAATTTTTTTTAAAATTTAAAATTTTTTTTTTTTGTTTTTTAAATTTTAAATTTTTTTTTGTGAAAAAAAATTCGTGTTTCGGTTCCGATTTTGACCCATTGTAGGTCCATCTTACTATGGTCTTATATATGTCGTTGCAAATGTCTTTGAAATATCTATCATTAGATATCCATATTGTCTATATTAATGTCTTAGTAATCAAGATATAGGTTACAAATAGGTCAAATATCGAGGTTGTCTTGGTTTTTTCCTCATATCTCAGCCATTTGTGGACCGATTTTGCTGATTTTAAATAGCAAAATTCTCGAAAGCATGTCTGACAGAATTATTGAAGATTTGGATCCAGAAGATATCTGGGGTCTTCAGAAAATTGATTTCAACAGACAGACAGACAGACAGACGGACATGGCTTAATCGACTCCGCTATCTAGAAGGATCCATAATATATATACTTTATAGGGTCGGAAATGAAAAATGTAGAAATTACAAACGGAATGACAAACTTATATATACCCTTCTCACGAAGGTGAAGGGTATAAAAGGGACCATTTTGAAAAAAGTCAAAAAAGTTTTTGATTTCAGAAAAAAAATATTAAAATTTTTTTTATTTTTTTTCGAAAGATTAAAAAAAGAGCTATCTAAACTATTTGGGATACATTTTGTCAAATTTTGACCCCTTCTAACTCAGAGAGTTCTGGATCGATCTTGTTGTTGAATTACTATCCAACAGAACTAACCTTGGTGCAAATTTCATCGGAAGACATCAATTTCAAAAGTTGGTTCACTTGACATGAAATCCCCCATATATAAAATTAGAGTTATCGACAACTTTTCTATAGAGATTTAAAGTAATTAGTAAATTTTCTATATAAAATTAAAGTTATCGTTATGAATACTGTAGAAAATTAAAGATATCGGCCACATTTGAATATAAAATTTTAGTTATCGTTAACTTTTCAATGGAAAATTAAAGTTATCGTTAACATTTCCATAGAAAATGAAGTTATTGATACATTTTTGTATAGATAAACATTATTTTAAAAAGTTGCAGTTAAAATTTTCTATTTATATTATATTTGGAAATAATTTGTATATTTAAGATTTTTAAGTACTTTCTTATTTCACACTTTTACTTAAGATCCTTTTCTATACGCTTACAGGATTATAAATTACTATTCATTTGTTTATACTTAAAAATTCATAATCCCCCTATGAGCAGTATGATATCTTAAACATAATCTTCTTACACCTTGCCACTAAAACCTATAATTAACATGCAACAAAGAGCTCATTACAAATGAAACAAATACTGTGCATTTTGCTAAAAAAAACAACAATGAAAACTTTTTTAATAAATATGAAAAATAAACAGCATATTTGCAGACACCCACATTTCTTGAATTAATGAGAAAAATATTTTATAATAAAACAAACAAAGGAAAACTAAAAACATAAATGCAAAGATTTTAATTTACTCCACGCCAAAAAAACACACTCAAACATACTTAAAATATTAAGCAGTCGAGCATGTGAATACTCTCATACTTGCACTATGACTTGCATGCAAGTAAACCCTACTTGTGTATGGTATAAATACAAACATGTAAAAAAAGAAACAAAAAATTAAACAAAACTTAAACAATGTAAATGAAATTTTTAGTAGGAAATAAAAAGAGAAGAATTAAAATAAAACTTAAATTGAAACCACAAGTCAGAAGTTGTTGTTAACAAGTTGTATCTAGTAGTTTGTATTTATAAATAAACTGCAAGTGTATGCATTTAGTTACTTGCAGTGGCAGTGTGAAAAATATTAATATTACAACCAAATATAAATTAGCTTAAGGGTTTTAAATGAAAATAGGAAAGTTACTTATCTATATATATAAAAGAGTAACGTTACTACTGACTGAAGCTAGAATCATGAAATTTAAACTGTGGGTTCCTCCCTCCCCAAAACGATCCACTAAGAAGGGATTTTTGGAAATTCGAACGTTTAGGGGGTAAAAAAGGGTAGAAACGGGTAAATCCGGTAATCTTATATCTTCAAAACTAATAAAGATACAAAAAAAAAACTTGAAATTGCATGTTACCCCATTTAAAAAACAAGCAGACAGGTGTTTCGTACTTTTTCGAAATTCGAAACTTTTAGGGGAGAAAATGGGTAAAAACTGTATTTTGGTACTTTTTTTGCATCCTATGTATCTTTTAAGCCAATAAACATTGAAACAAAATTTAAATCGTATTCTTTACTTATAAAAAAATAAAAAATATAACTTTGGTACTTTTTGGAAATTCGAACCCTTAAGGGATAAAAATTGTGTTTATTTTTGGTACTTTTTCATAAAATATGTTTTTCTATAATTTGACATAGACATTCGAATATTTTACTATGAGCTCCCACCACGATCCAGAAAATTGTTTTAGTAATATTTTACCATCGCAATGGGGATAAAAAAGGTACCAAAAAGGGGATAAAATCGGGAAAATACATTTTATTGCAAATTATTAAGCCGATTTTGATAATTTGTTTAACATTGGTTCCTGGATTCATACAAAAATTAACTAACAGGTTGTTATTTGGAACTCGAGTGCCATGGTGTATATTAGGCCAAATCCGGGTAAACAGTTTGGTACTTTTTTAAAACAAATATCTATTATTGGGCACATTAACACAGATTTTAATCGATTGAGACATGTCTATAGCATAAACAACTTTTGCAAAATGGAACATTTTTAAATTTCAAACTTGAGGGTTGTTCAAGGAGGAAAAGGGAAATTTGTACTTTTCTCCTTATGGTACCTTTTTAATATTTTTAATTATTTCATTTATCGACATTAAAGTTAGCTGATATGTATCTGAGTGAAGTTAGTGTTAGAAATAAGAGTTTATATTTAGGTACCAAAATGTGAGAACTGAACTATAGGTACTTTTTCATTCTTCTAATGGTACTTTTTGAATTTTCTATTACAATGGACTTAGAAACATGAAATTAAGCATATATGGTACTAAGTGAGTGAGAATTCTAGGGGGAGACTTTTTGGTACTTTTTCTTTATTCGTATGGTACTTTTTGTAATTTCTTCACCAATGAACCTAGAAACAAGAAATAAAGCTTACATGGGCCCGAGTGGGTAGGAATCCACAAGTGGCTGCTTTTTGGTACTTTTTATATATTCTAATGGTACTTTTTGAATTTTCTATAATAATGGACCTAGAAATATGTAATTAAGCGTATATGATCCTATGTGAGTAAAAATTCAAGTGGATACTTCATGGTACTTTTTCTTTATTATAATGGTACTTTTTTTAATTTTGTATAACAATGGACTTAGAAACATGAAATTAAGCATACTCGGTCCTAAGTCAGTGAGAATTGTAGGGGAGACTTTTTGGTACTTTTTCTTTATTCGAATGGTACTTTTTGTAATTTCTTCACCAATGAACCTAGAAACCATGAAATTAAGCTTATATGGGAGTTAGTGGGAAACCACAAGTGGGGGCTTTTTGGTACTTTTTATATATTCTAATGGTACTTTTTGAATTTTATGCAATAATGGACATAGAAATATGAAATTAGGCGTCTATGGTCCCAAGTGAGTGAAAATTCAAGGCCATACTTCTTGGTACTTTTTCTTTGTTCTCATAGGTACTTTTTTGAATTTACTATAATAACGGACCTAGAGTTTCCAAAAAACCGAAGGTTTCGTTTTTTTTCGGTTTTGTGATAATTTTTAAATATTAATTGTTATAGAAACAAAATTAGTTGATAATATAGGAAAGGCTATACAAATTTAAAATTAAAACTTGACGGGTTATGGTTTAATGAGTGCGAATTCAAAAGTGATAACCAATGGTACTATTTGTTTATTGCAATGGTACTTTTTGAATATTTTATAATAATAAACCTAAAAATTTTAAATTAGGCACACATGAGGTGACTTTAGTGGAAAGTTACCATTTGTTTTCACTAAAGTCACCTTTGGATTTTCTATAATAATGGACCCAGAAATATGAAATTAGACATTTACAATCAGATTCACAAAGGGAGACTTAATAGTACTATTGCACTCTTCTAATTGGGGTGGCGAAGCGCACCGGGTCAGCTAGTATAATATAATTTCGTTCAAGCTATTTGTTTTTTTTTCAAAAATATGTATAAATTTTGACAATTAAAAATTCATGGAATACTTTATTGAAAAATATGATAAAAAAAATTTTATTGAGTTTTTGCATAGATACAAATGTTTCAAATTAATAAAATTGTTATTTATAAATAGTTTTTAATGAAATTTCACAGTTATGTAGATTTTTCTATTTAAAATGGAAAAATAAAACGAATTTTAAAATTTACTATCAGCAATCCCGCAATTCCCAAAAAAGTCTTGATAAATTCCAAAAATGGTAACTTTTAGTTTTGGGGTTATCGAAACCCTTTACGAAATAACTAGAAACATATTGGGCCACCTAAAATCGGTTACAATATTTTGATATCGAATATTTGATATCGAATTTGAGAATTTTTGCCCTAAAATTTAATTTTACATAAAAAATAGGTGTTTTCTGAATGGACCTGGTCCCCTCGGTAACAAAATTTTTTTAAATTTTTTCATTTAAAATATTTTATGAAAATTTATCTTTCAGAAAGTATAAATTCCTTATACATCCTCTTAGAATTTTTTTGCGATAACTTAAAAAGAAAAAAAGTTCTTTTTTCCCAAAAAATGAGCGAAAAATCGCCTTTTTAAAAATTTTTAAATTAATAAAATTTTAATTTTTGCAATAAAAAAAATTATTTAGAAAATGTCGCTTACGATAATTTGGCGCTAAGGGCTCGATATGTGTAAACTATGATTTTATCTTTTTTTATTCAAATGTTTTATATCATTTTTAGCTATTGCAGTTTTACTAGTCCAGACTTGTGAAAGTTTAAACTTCCAAATATTTGAATTTTTTTTGGAAAATTAGTTTTGAATGTTCCTGCTTGTTATACTGACTACTTGTTACACTGTAAATACAGACATATGTTTGTATACATTCCAAAAAACATATGTATGTTAATACTTAACATGTGTAAGTTTTTGTATTTATTCTTAAGCACACACAAATGTAAATAAATGTATAAATAACTATGTATGTTAAACATTTTTCGAGTGTATGCAAAATAGTGTGTAGAAAACATTACACAATTACAAACATTACATTAAGGGCCGTTTTCTCATTAGGTGATTATCTTTTTTCCTAACGAAAAACTGCAGATTAAAGAAATTTGGTTTTCTCAATGTCTCATTTGCTTCTATTCTGTCGCAAAGCTAACCCGACCTCATCTGCCAATTATTTATTTATCGTACAGATAAATTCAATCAGCTGACTTCTGTTCATAGTTTGTATGTGTTTGTGTTTTTGTAAACGAAATTAAATAGATTTTATAAAAAAAAGTTTAATAGAGGAATTAACCTTAATTTTATGGAGGATGAACACGAAGAACATGAGTTCCAAGTGAATGCTGAAAAATTTTATCATGCCAGGCCTAACTACCTGGCAGACATAGAGAATAATGAATATTTCAAAAGATTCCGGCTGTCGATGGCCACGTTAAACAGCTGATTTATGTAAACATGTTGTCAATTGAAGGCAGGGTTCCCAACTTTCACATCTATTTTGAGAGGTATTGCCAACTGAAAATAATCTTTTTTTGTCGGTATATTGAGAAAAACAAAATTGTTAACGGACAGTTTATCGGCCTAATAAATTTATGTCGACATTTAGTAACAGGCAGTTTGTCGATACATTGAGAAAACGGGCCTAAGAATAGCAGAGCACGTATAAGGCTGCTCTTTCATGCACACTAGGGTGGCCCTAATTTTGAATTTTCTGGATTTTCTCTGCTCCCAAGATGCAAAATTGTTCTTTGTCATTTAAATAAGAATCAAATACAAATCGTATAACTTTTACAGGTTGAATTTCAATTTTCCCAAAAAAATATTCAATTAAAAATAGTTTTTGTATTTTATTTAACCATAGATAGTTAATAACGCGTATTTTTTTTTTAGAGTGTCGCAAGTTTGAGTTGGCATCACTGATTTATTTTAGCACCAATTTAACAGCTGATAGTTGCGTTTTGTTTAGAATGCTTCGAAATTTCATTATGAATTTCAATCGACCATCATATGCGGCGCCAATTCGGCGAATGGGCTGAAGCACAAATTGATATGGATTTTGAATTTCCATTCAAAATTTTATTTTCCGATGAAGCCCATTTATGGTTGAATGGGTACGCAAATAAGCTGAATTATCGCATTTGGAGTGAGAAGAATCCACAAGCTTTTGTCGAAACACCATTACATCCACAGAACGTTACTGTTGGTGCGCTTTATTGGCTGGTGGAGTCATTGGCCCATATGTCTTCAAAAACGATAACGGTCAGAATGTTACTGTCAATGATGAACGGTATAGGAACATGAATCGAAAATGTTCGTACTTCAATTACGTGGCATTAATCTTGCTGATATGTGGTTCCAACAGGACGGAGCCACATGCCACACAGCGGGCGCTGCAATTGATTTACTCAAATAAACTTTTGATGAAAAATAAATTTACGTAATGGGACCATTAATTGTCCACCAAGATCGTATGATTTAACCCCATTGGATTATTTTCTTTGGGGTTATGTTAAGTCACTTGTCTACGTCGATAAACCACAAACAATTGAATACCTGGAAATCAGATTGCACATTGGAGAAATCATATTTAAATATTAATTTCACAAAATTTAATTTCTAATAAAGCCCGTTTCATTCATATTAAAAATATACTTCCGTGTTTTATTATAATTTAAACTTGTGAAAAAAACACCCATTATAAAATTTAAAATTTTTCTGACATCGATAACACTGTGCAACAAATGAAGACTAATTGAAAAACACTCGAACTGAACAGTATAGGTTCGACTCAACTACGATAGGGTAGTAAAACCCTATACTCAGTTTATACATTTTGTTAACCAATTATTTTTTTATGGACTTAGGGTCCTCTAGTTTAATAAGGTATATCCAGGATCGTTATAGATACTGGAGTCGATATAACTATAGTCCTGGTTTGGTTGCTTTTTAAAATCGAGAAAATCGGCTAACAAATGACTGAGATATAAGCGGCTCGATGTTTGACCTGTTTTTGATCTATTGATGATATATACTTAAATTATTAAGTCATTAACATATCTATCTAATGATAGACATTTCAAAGACCTTTCTAATGACGTCATAGAAATTTGGACCGACAAATTTTTGTTTCACCATAAATTTTTATTTCAACAAAAATTGTTTTCAAAGGGTATATAAAATTCATTACAGTCGAATGTATGTAGCTGCCTTACTTGTTTCACTTAAATTTATATTATTGTTATTTTTTGTTTGTGAAATAAAAATACTTAATTAGCATGACAGTTTTGTTTGCTTGCCAAAAAAAAACAAACAAAATAAACTTAATTAATAACCAAAAATGGTGTTTATCAAGAAACAAATTTGTCTGCATAACAAAATGAAATTTTAGTACATAGTTAGCTGAATTAATTTGAAATATAATAAAGTTAAGATATGCAAATGGACTATTTTAAATTATAGTTATGTTTTTATGTTTTATAAAGGAAATATATTTAAAATTTACCTATTTAATAAAAATAAATTATGTTCCCTAAACTTCATAAAATATTTATTAAAAAAAACTAAGAAAATCCACAAAACAGTAACAAACCTACCTTCTATTTAACATTAACCATTTAATTTAGATATTCTATTAAAAACTCCTTTAAACAGCTTCTTTTAATTACCTTTTTAAAACTTGCTTTTTCTTTTTTGCCAACGAAATATAAAAGTCATTATTTAGAACTTTTTCATATTAAAATCTCTGTTTTTATTAAAAACAACAATAAACTGTTGCTAATAATAAGAGAAATAGACTCAAAATAATGCTTGTTAAACCGTATTTCACATTAATACAGCTCGCTGAGCTGCTTTTCTTTGTTTTGGCGCTCCTTTTTTGTTTCCGGTTTGGAGTACGAGGGTAATTTCTATTACCTTTTTAAGGCTTTCTTTTTATATAAAAAAAATAGCAACTTTGGCCGCATCATAAAAAAAGGATTTTATAAATTTCTTTCACCATGTGCACTTGATAATTAATTCTGTGTTTTTAAGCTTTTTTATATTTATTATTTTTTTTTTTATATTTTTATAATTTTTTGTGTTTATTTTTTAAATGATAAAAAAATTAAGATTTTTTTTTTGTACAGAAAGACTTAAAACTGAGCAAAATGTAAATCGATAATTTTAATATTTTATAACAATTTTCTGTTGTCGATACATTTTCTATAGAAAATTAAAATGATCGATTATCGAGAAAATTTATCGATAACAAAAAATATCTTTAGAATTTTTATCGATAACTGTAGTTTCCTACAGGAAACATATCGATTACTTGAATTTTCTATGACAATTTTATCGATAATTTATAGAAAATAGAAATTATCGATAACTATCCAATTTTTTTATTTGGAAATATATGGATAACTTAAATTTTCCATAGAAACTTTGATCGATAATGAAAAATTGTTTTCGATAACTTTAATTTTCTGTAGAAAATTTAACGATAACTTTAGTTTTCTATGTCGATAAATTGAATATTCTTTAAAAATTTAGCAATAACTTAAATTTTCTATAGGCAATTTATCGATAACTTTAATGTGCTTTAGAAAAGTTATCGATAACTTAAATTTACTGTAGAAAATTTATCGATATCTTTAAAAATAGTTAAAATAGTTATCGATAATTTTATTTATCTAAAGAAAATGCATCGATAACTTTAATTTTCAATTGAAAATTTATCGAAAACCATATTTTTGTAAAGACAATTTTATTTTCTAAAGACATTTTATCGATAACATTAATTTTCTATAGGTGTCTTTAATTTTATATAGATAGTTTATCTATCACTATGAAATTCAATAGAAAATTTATCGATAGCTTTGATTTAAAAAATCTGTAATTTTTCATAAACAATTTCTCGATGACTTTAATTTTCCACAATCGAGCAAAATGCTCTATTACTTTGATTTTCTATAAAAAATATATGGGGGATTTCACGTCAAGTAAACCAACCCACTAATCGACCAAGTAGGCCCTCAAGGAAAATATCTAAGCTTTATTTTAAGAAAAAAGGAACATTTTGAAAAGAAAAGTGAAAAAGTTTTTGATTTCGGAAAAAAAGTATTAAATTTTTATACCCTTCACCTTTGTGAGAAGGGTATATATAAGTTTGTCATTCCGTTTGTAATTTCTACATTTTTCATTTCCGACCCTATAAAGAATATATATTCTGGATCCTTATAGATAGCGGAGTCGATTAAGCCATGTCCGTCTGTTCGCCTGTCTGTTGAAATCAGTTTTCTGAAGACCCCAGATATCTTCGGGATCCAAATCTTCAATAATTCTGTCAGACTTGCTTTCGAGAAGTTTGCTATTTAAAATCAGCAAAATCGGTACATAAATAACGGAGATATGAGCAAAAAACCGGGACAACCTCGATTTTTTACCCATTTTTTATCTATATCTGGATTACTAAGTCATTAATGTAGACAATATGGATATCTAATGATAGATATTTCAAAGTCCATTGCAACGTTGTAGATAAGGCTATAGTAAGTTGGACCTACAATGGGTCAAAATCGGGAAAAATATTTTTTAAAAAACTTTTTTAAAAAAAATTAAAAAACAATTTCAAAAAAAAAAAAATTTGAAAAACAATAAAAAAAAAATTAAATTTTGTTTACCTAAAAATATTTAAAAAAATTTATTTTAAAGTATAATTTGGTGAAGGGTATATAAGATTCGGCACAGCCGAATATAGCTCTCTTACTTGTTTTTATTTTTTTTGGAATATTTTTTTTCGAAATATTGAAGAAATAGCTATCTAAACTATTTGGGACACATTTTGCTAAGAACAATAGGTAATAAGCAGGGAAACCGGAAATATGCTCTAAAAAAAGCGTTTTAGGCGCTTTAAATATGCAGTAAAAACTTTAAAATATGCTCTTAAAATTTAAAAAATATGCTCTTAAAAAAACAAACTTTTAAATAATTTTTAACCAAAAAAAATTTACTTAAATTCTCAAATAAAAATCGTTGTTATTGGATCTGAAAACATTTTTATACATATAAAATTTTCTTTCGACATCAACTGATGTTACAGGAGCAAATTTAAAATACAATATTTCTTTAACACTTAGAACGGTTAAGTTTGAATTAGAACTAAAATTTGATATTTAGATGGAGCTATTATTAAAATAGTGCTTATTTTATATTAAAACAAGTAAGAGAGCTATATTCGGCTATGCCGAATCTTATATACCATTCACCTAATTATACTTCAAAATAAAAAATTTAAATATTTTTAGGTGAACAAAAACTTTTTTTCAGTTTTTTAATTTTTTGGAAAAAAAATTTTTTTTTTTTTAGGTGAACATTTTTTTCTGTTTTTTCATTTTTTGGATAAAAAAATTTTTCGAATTGTTATTTTAAATTTAAAAAAAAAAATTTCTGTTTTTAAAATTTTTTTTTTTGGTGAAAAGCCATCTATTTTTCAATTTTGAATTTTAAACAAAGGAAGTAAAAACCTGTAACACAACAGCGAAAAATAAGTAAGACAAAAATTGGTTTTTGATAAACTCAAAATATGCTATTAAACAGTAAAATATGCTCTAAAAACGCAAAATATGACATAAATATGCTCTTAAAACAAATATATGCAAAAATATGTATTTAAGGGTAAAATATGCAAAAATATGCACTAACAAATCGATGCCAAAATTCTTAAATAGTTCTGAAACGTGTAAATATCTTATCCATGTGCTCATTAGACTCACCAGAAAAAACATGCATTTGCATATTTTGGTTTCCCTGGTAATAAGTTACATGGATGAGAAAAATCACATGTTTGGCCAAAATGTCAAAATTTGACCCCCTCTAACTCCGAGATTTCTTGACTCATCTTGTTGAAAAATTGTGTCTGAATTACTATCCAATAGGTCTAACTTTGGTGGAAATTACATCCCGATCGGAAGACATCGATTTTAAAAGTTGGTTCACTTGGCGTGAAATTGTAAATAACATTAATTTTATATCTAAGTACATGACGTATACTTAATTTAATTCGACTACAATTTAATATTGCGTATACGTCTTGCTGATTTTATACAGAATATTTGTAAATTTTTAACCATTTTCCTTGCTTGATTGTTTTTAAAACTAATACAGTTTTAAATGAAATATTTCAAAGTTTCAGCAATTTGTTAATAAATAACAACATCTTTAAAATTTGTCTTAAAAAATATTTAATTTTACCATCAAATTAAGTCGTTCTCATAACTCATTCACGCCAACTTTTATATACTACAAAGTTTTTCTGTCAAAGAGAAAAAAAATCTATTTAGCAACCTAAAAGTAAATAAAATGTCAGTTTATTACAATTTAATGTTGAGCATTTTCAGCCAAGTAAAATAAATACTAAAAAAGACGTTGTAAAAAACTGAAAAAGGTTGTTGTTAAACATTTGATTTCACGAAATGCTTTTTATTTGAGTTACTGTCTATTTTTTTGGCTATGAAAACAACCATTTACATTCACTGTTTTCTGTTTAAAAATAAAATGAACCCTTCTCCCAAGTAAACTTCCAAATACCTACATTTTAAATTAGAGAAATAAACTAAGAAAGTAAAACATAAAGTTCACATACCTTTTGTTTTATTCTTGGTTCGTACTTTCTTAACTTTAACTTTCAATTTGCTTTATATGCTCGTGGTATTTGACTTTTTATTTCTATTTGGTGTGTAGGTATTTTTAATTTAACTTTTTAACTTTTTTTTTAACCCAGAACCCTTTTGTTTTAAATGCTAGTACTAGTACTCGTTCTTCATTAGACAAACATACTTGATGAATCATCAGCAATTTATTAGTACATTTATTTTAAACTTCTGTTCAGCAGGAAGTTACTGGGGGAAGTTGATTGCAAACAAAAAATTATAGAAAAACATATAAATTTTCAAGCATTTAACGGAAGGGTAACTTAATTACCTTTTCTTCATTAAGTTATAAAATGGAGGTTAAAATGGGAAAATAAAAATGTTGTTATTTTTTTACCACAGAAAAAAAAGGTTGTTAAATACTTGCAGCATTCAGAATGAAGTGAATGAATTGTTGTTGTTGGCTCTTATGGTTTCCCTTTTGTTTATTATTTTGTTCTCTTTTTGCTGTTAATTAGTAACTGTTTTTCTTTTTGTAGTAAGATTACAAAATAGAAGAGAGGAACACACGAACACAACAAAATCCGTTTTAAATAATTGGAGTATAAAGGATACAAGTAATCATACAAATAGAAACTGATCGATATATTTGCTTTAGAAAATTCAAGTTATCGATAAATTTTCTATAGCAAATCAAAACTATTGATAATTTCTAAATGAAAATCAAAGTTATCGATAAATTTTCTATAAAAATTCAAAGTTATCGATAATTTTTTTTTGTTTATATTATGGAAAATCAAAATTATCGATAAATTTTATGTAGAAAAACAATGTTATCGGTTAAGTTTGTATAAAAAATTAAAATTATCGATAAATTTTCTACGGAAAATCAAAGTTATCGATTGATTTTTATAGAAAATGAAAGTTATATAAAAAAATGTTCTACAGAAAATCAAAGCTATTGAGATTTTCTAACAGAAAATCAAAGTTATCGATAAATTTTCTATAAAAATTCAAAGTTATCGATAAATTTAATTTAGAAAAACATAGATATCGATAAATTTTCTATGGAAAATCAAAGTTATCGATACATTTTTATAGAAAATCAATGTTATCGATAAATTTCTTACAAACAATTAATGTTATCGATTAACTTTCGGTAGAAAATTGAAGTTATCGATAAATTTGTTATAGAAAAACAAATTTATCTATAATTTGTCTATAGAAAATTAAAGTTATCGATAAATATTTCATTAAAATTTTAAGTTATCGATTAATTTCCGAAAAAAATCAAAGTTATCGATGGTTTTTTTTATGGAAAATCAAAATTATCGAAGAATTTCATATAGAAAAACTAATTTATCGATTAAATTTTTGTAGAAAATCTAATTTATCGATTAATTTTGTATAGAAATTCACAGTTATCGATAATTTTTTTTTTGAAAAATTTAAAATTATAGATAAATTGTACATAGAAAATCAAAGTTATCGATAATATTTCCAAATTGAGCAAGATTTATTAAAAAAATCTATTTCGGTGACCTTTGACCTCAAATTTTGCAGTTTTTACAACGTCTTTTTTTTAGTATTTATTTTATTTGGCTGAAAATGCTCAACATTAAGTTTGAAATAAACTGACATTTTATTTACTTTTAGGTTGCTAAATGAATATTTTTTCTCTTTGACTGAAAAACTTTGTAGTATATAAAAGTTAGCGTGAATGTGTTATGAGAACGACTTAATTTTAGGGTAAAATTAAATATATTTTTAAAAGCAAATTTTAAAGATGTACTTATAGAAATTTTTAATTTTTTTATAAAAAACTTTATTAATTTTAAAAACAATCAAGCTATGAAAATAAGTAAAAAGGGAGAAATACATAATTTATTCTTTATAAAATCAACAAGACGTATACTCAATATTCAATTGTAGTCTAATTAAATTAAGTATACGTCATGTACTAAGAAATATAATCAGCCTTATCATGCAAGGCGTAGTCGTTTTATGAAAACAAGCATAAAGAAATTATTCAACTTATTCTTATCGATAATCAAAGTTATCGATAAGATTTCCAAAATGAGCAAGATTTATTAAAAAAAATTATTTTGCTGACCTTTGACCTACAAAATTTCGCGTAACGTAAAGTTGATTTGTAGTATCATTTATTATCATATTAAGAACAGTAAGACGAAAGTCAATGCCTATTTGCATTTCACTTCGCATTAAAACCATTATTTGACTAAACTATAAATATACTAAAATATGTACTCAAAATGCCCTACATTTCACAGAAAATTATGTAATTACCATAATTTTTGAACCCAATGTAATCTCAATTAGTAATTTTCACACAATAATTACATAGTTCAACATTTTTAGGCCCTAATTTTGTAAATCACTTCATCAAAGTGATATTTATATGGAAAGCAAAAACAAAATTTCAAAAATTTTAAAAATTTGTTTTTGTTTTATATACAAAATTTTCAAATTATGAAAGGAAAATCAACGCTTGAATTTTGGTGCGTTTGTTCTGTTAAGAATTTGTATATAAAACAAAAACAAATTTTTAAAATTTTTGAAATTTTGTTTTTGCTTGCCATATAAATATCACTTTGTGACGTGATTTACAAAATTAGGGCCTTAAAGTCATCGAGTGCAAACTTGATTTGTCTAAAATTAGATTTTTCCGAAGAACATACAATTTTTCTCACGGTTATATTCAGGAAACCAATTGGCACAATTTTTATAGACATTTAACCCGAAAAATTGCTAAAATGTCGAACAATTTTGATTTTTTCTGTATTTTTTCACAATTATTGGCCCATAGCTATCAAACTATGGGAATTACAGAAAAAATATTCCTTTTAATATAAAACATAATTCTTTATTATTTTAGATGATTTATGCTTGATTACCCTCCAGCTAAGATCGCTTTGTGTTATCTCGCATTCAAGTTGACGCCTCCATGTGTGCAATGGGCGGCCTCTTCTTCGCGTGTTACCCTGGGGCAGTGTTGCCAATTTAGCCCCTTTTTGGGCTAAATTTAGCCCTTGTTTAGCCACAACAAAATTAATTTAGCCTTTAGCCTTTTTTTAGCCTTTTTTATTTTCATTTAGCCATTTTTATGACTAAATCAAAACTTATATATTTACTCTAATGATCTGAAATGTTTGCTGTTGAAAATTAGTAAAATCAGTTCAAAAAAATTGGCAGGGATATTATGACAAAAACTAACTAAAAATGTTGAACCAGTAAACAATTTAAGCACATACAAATTGTTGGACCTTCCATACATTAAAAAAATGCCATAACTAATATAGAGAAAATGGACGTTATTTGAATAAAAATTGTTAATAAATATGTTAATGTTTTACGCGCGGGTCCGGGCGTTTATAAAATCATATATAGGGTTAAAGAGACTACTTTTAACTTTATCTGGGCGATGTATTGACGTAACACATGCCATTTTATAACACATGCCATGTAGTATACCGTTTTCAAAGACTACAATCCAACCAATTTAGAAAGAAAAATTCAGTTCAGTTCGATAATAATTAATAAAAAAATTAACTTTTTTCCAAATTTAAATTAAATGTTTATGTTTACATATTTTGGCTACCTTAGTTTTGATATGTTTACTAACTAATGGCAAAATTTATGTTTTTGCCAATGAAAATCAATTCTGTCCGGCGACGTGTATAATTTTTAGAATATTTTTTTTCTGCATTACATGAGAGGCATATTTGCCATATATTCACTTATCAAAATATTCTCCATCGAAGTTATCACAAAGGATTACTTTATACATAATTTGTCTTTCATATAAAATATTTGCCTAGGAGCATTTTGCAGGCCAGGTGATAAATACGAGGCTTTAAAAACATCGGCATATGATATACGGCCCCATATTACGTTATTTTAAAGTTAAGAATCAATGCCAGTTTTAAATTCATTTCACATTAAACCCCTTATTTTACCAGACTATAAATATACTGTTGGGTGTATGACTTAACAATGCGGTATTTAAATTTATCTTTTGAAGCACACCGATTGCTCAACAAAGCTTATGGTAAATGTGTTCCATTGGTTTCAATGTGTGACAGATGGTTTGTTCGATTTAGAAGTGGTGATTTTGATACAGAATACAAAGATCACTCAGGCCAACCAATATATGTTGCAATACCTACACAGAGAAAACAGATTCGTGATAGCAACCGAATTTGTTGCCAATCGAATGATTCGAACTTAGTGACCGAATTTTACAGTTGTGGCTATAAAATTTTAGAAAAGGTAACAAAAGTTTGGTTGCTTTAACCGAAATTCTTCTTTATCAACTGACTTTCTGTTGCTAGAACCGACAAATTCAATGTGTGTAACCGAATCATTCGATTGGCAACAAATTCGGTTGCTACTATGAATCTGTTTTCTCTGTGTACTATAAAGAATTTAGAATGACTACTTTTTGTTTTCGACTACTTTTTGTTTCGATCGATATAGAACGCTCCATCTGGGATACGATATCTCAAAAACTGACTGTACGATTTAATACTGTTTGCCATATTAGTGATCAGCACGTTAAAATTATGTAGAAAAGATGTTTCAACAAGGAAGACTTCTCAAAACTTTTATTTTATATTGTAATATTATTTAAACATTCAAACAAAGTAAATATGTACTCAAATAATTGACAATCATAAGCCCCTTATTTTAAATTAATTCAAACAAAATATTAATTTTACCTACACACACTTATGTAGATAATAAATGTCAAGAATTTACATTTTACAAATACCGGAAGTGGCTTTTATAAACATTTTTTTCCTTTATATTAAAAAAAAAAATCGCTAAAATACACTTACACTCAAACACAAACCTAATAAACAATAAAAATTCCTGTAAAAAAAATAAAGGAGAGCAAAAGAAAAAACACCGTTAATTTTGTTTAAACAAGTTGTTTTTGTAATGAATTAATGTCGTGTGTTGTTGGTTGCCAGCAAACCATGACGAAGCTGTGCTGCTGCCGCCACTTCACTGGTTTACTGTTAAAATACGACGACGAGTATGAGTAATAATGTGGCAGCCAACAAACGATTAAATTACAATATCCTTCACAAGGAGAGGAGTAACTAGGAGGAGGAGGAGAGAGAGAGAGGAGTTAAAGCAAATAAATAAACAAGAGATGATAAAATATGAGTGGGAGTTTCTTAAATGTTTTGTATGAGAATAATTTAGTTTTTTCTTTCTTTCTTATTTTCTATATAAAATGAAGGGGAGGAGGATAGAGGTTAATAAAATATACAGACAAGCAAAAAATACACGCATCACAATGAAATGAAATTAAAACAATAATGAAGTTGAGCTGCTGTAGGAGGTTGCGGGTGAGGTTTAAACACAACAATAATAAGTACTGGCTGGTTTTTCTATTACATTGTTGTCTTTAAATTGCGCCATCCTTATTAAAGCTCATCAGGTGGCCTGCCCCTCTAACTGTGGGGGATTTTCTTATGACGATTAGCTTTAAGTCTTTGTAAAACCATCCTGCTTTATGCACTATTGCAGGGATTTATTTCTCCCTTTTTATGCGGGTATTTAGTGTTTGCTGTTGTAAGTAGAGACTAAGCGGAAAAGAGGGAAATAAGAAAAACAGTTAAGGAGAAATGGATAGGAGAAGAGAGATTTAGTTGAAAAGCCAGGAAATGAAATTAGAAACCATTTAAATTAAATGGATTTTTATGCCAAGTAATAGCAGGGGATATAAACACTACTTTTATTTATTTGTTGTTTTATTTGTTTTAAATGTTTTAAGTTAGAAATGGCAGAGTATTTAAAGTAAATAATAGAACACAAAGTTGAGGTTGTATTTATATGAAATTTATAGATAATTATAACAATAATTAAAATATTAAAATTATATGTATTTCAGTTATTTAGTTGTAGGTAGGCATAACCCAGCAAAAATTTTGTAAATTTTTGTAATGACAACTAGTTATTTCATGCATTATTTTGTAATGAGTGGTGGTTACCCAGCACATTATTTTATTTACTAGAATAAGTACTTATTTTTATACAGGTTGGTAATGAACTTTTGCATTTAGCACAGCTATCTAGTGTGTTTGACTGGAAAACGGGAGGTTAGAGGTTCGTCACCGTTCAAAGACATTAATTTGTTTGTTCATATCATATTCATTTATATGTTGATGTTAAAACTATTGCTAACTTACAATAAAATAACTCGCAGTGAGTTAGCAGCTTGACTATCGATTCCCACACAAGGCAATATTTTTTGTGTTTTTTTTTTAGCTACATATTCTTGTTGTGAATTTACTACATATTTCTTAACTGATTGTAAGTAAGTACATTTGTAAGCTTGACTCATGAATTTTTTAAAAATCTCGAATAAAGATATGTAGTGTTTCAGTCAAATAATAAGTAGTTATGCCTTGGCTCCAATATTACTTGCTGGCTTACTAAGTAAGTAAAGTTTTTGCTGGGAACAAATGATTTACTTGATTTTTTTTTATTTTTCTTAAGTTTTTGCTTTGCAACAGCAAATGTGTTTTCAGTTCTATTTAGAAAATTGTTTTTAGTAATTAAGAAAACATGAGATTTTGTCATTAATTCTCCAAAATTCAAACGAATTTTTATTATTGTTACTTATAATAATAAATTTCATTAATATAAAAGCAACTTACTTTATTGTTTTCTAAAAATCTCCTACTGCAAGAATATTAAATCACTTTAATTACACTGTCCAACAGCATTTTTGGAACAGAATAGTGACCCTATAATTCTGAAAGGACATGATGAGTGGACCATTTTCATCATCAGCTGGTCCGGTTTTTTTTACAGTGGGTCAAAGTTTTAATTTTTGATCGAATGGTGCAACTGAAAAAAAAGTTGTAAGTTAATATCTGAGCGAATTATTATTGTCAGAGTTATAAGTTGAATTTTAGGAGGAAGATCTTAACCATCTATCTCCTCAATCTAGGGGTCAATTAGACCTTTTTTTTCGAGAAAATCAAAAAAAGTCCTTTCAAAAAGGACATTTAAGTATTAAAATATTCTACGAAAATGTTTGCCGAAAATTTCAGTGGGGGTCACCAAACATACCAAAGTTGTAATTAAAACTCTTTACGCTTAATTAGCAAAATTCCACGCCACCTCGGGTCTCACATTTTTTAAAAAAATCGCCATAAATCCATTTATGATCCGAATGAGCTGAAATTTAAAATATACATATATTGTCCTTTAGGAGATCTACAAAAAACATGCATACATATGTAGGTTATCACTTTTAGGTCAAGAGTTATTTAGTTTTATTTATTTATTTTTTTCAATTTTGCTCGATCTTTTTTTAGTTATTCGAAATAAGGAGGTTTGAAATTTTTTTTTAAAATATCATCTATATTTGCGATAAAATTTCGAATACAATAATAACAACTTTCTAACAGTTATCTCGTACCTATAGAAAGTTACATGCATCAAAAATTGGAACATGTAAAAAGACAATATTCTTTTGTAAAAACAAATTATCTTCAAGACTATATAATATTTGTATATGATCCAAAAAGAGAACCTAATGCAAAAGCATGTAAAGTCAAACATAACTCACCTAACGTAGATGCCTCCAGAACTATCCAAACTTTGCCAATTTTTTTAAAAAAAATTAGTTTTGAGTAAAAATATAGATTTGATCCTCAAAAAAGCTGATATTTATTCATCAGGAGCTCCACAAACCTTGCTCCCTTTTGAAAAATTTTAATTTTTTTTATACATTCCATGCAAAATGTGTTTTGGAAAAAACATAAAAAATACGGCCATTTTTTCATGTTCCAAATTTGGATACTTGCAACTTTTTATAGGGATGAGATAACTGTTAGCAAGTTATTTTTATTGTATTCGAAATTTTATCGCAAATATAGATGATATTTAACAAAAAAAATTGGAACCTCCGTAGGCCCGCCATATCTAAAAAACCAAAAAAAGATCGAGCAGAATTAAAATAAATAAATAAATATAAATAAACCTAAATATCTCTTGAACTAAAAGAGATAACTCATGGATTTTTGGCGATTTTTTTAAAGAAGGTGGCGTATAATTTTGCTAATTAAGCGTAAATGGCTTTATTTACAACTTTGGTATCTTTTGTGAACCCCACTGAAATTTTCCAGCAAAAATTTTCGTAGAATATTTTAATTCTTAAATGTCCTTTTTTGATTTTCTAGAAAAAAAGGGTCAAATTGACTCCTAAAGAGCAGAGCTACAGGGTTAAGATCTTCCACAAAAATGATCCCCATAAAAATCCACAATATAACTCTGACAATAAGAATTCTGACAGACATTAACTTACAAAATTTTTTCAGTTAGTATAATGCTCCTTCGATCAAAAAATTTAAATTTTTGACCCACTATAAAAAAAATTCAGACCAGCTGGACTCTAAGTTTATTCTACCAAAATTATCTACTCAACATGCCCTTTCAGAATTATAGGGTAGCTATTCTGTTCCAATCAAAAAGTCTCAATTTGTTGGACAGTGTAATTGAATAGTTTATGGCCCAAAACACTTAATTTCTTTAGTTTTTTCTTACTAACTTATATTGACCTACCTAAACGGTGTTAAGAATCATTCCTAGGAAGTTCATATGTTCTAGAAAGTTGTTTATTGAGATCTTAGGTATATTTTTGTAGATGATTGTTTCCTTGAATTTTTAACTGTTTGCTACATATGGACCTGAACAGGGGAAAAAAGGTAAAAAAAATATCGAATTTTTTAAAGTTTTTTGCGATTTTGATCTTGAAGATGATTTTTTTTTGATCTTATATGTTCACAATTTTTGTTCTTTATGCCTCAGAGTAAATCAAAATTCCTAACTATTTGCAAGATATGAGCCTGAAAAAAGTATCACTTTTTTTGCAAAAATTACACCGAAGCCCAAAATCTTTGGGGGCTCATAAAAAAGTGCATGACTTTTTTTTGGTCTTTTATCACGTAGTGGTGTCCGTATATGGTTATATTTTCTCGTGTTTCACTGTGTAATACAGTTCGAGGAATATTAGCTTTTATCAAACGATGGGCAAAATAATTTAATGATTCTTACATCACTATAATATTATTTACGTCATTTGTAAGACCGATTTTCGTTATGGCTCAATTGTATGGGAGCCCTACTGTAATGTTTACTTTGACCTTAGATATGATTGAGGATATTCTGCGCTTCCATCATATTCATCACAACTTGCTTTGATTCGACTATCAACATTAAAAAGCTGAAGAATTATGCTTAATGTTTCATTTCTTGTAAATCTTTTAAATGGAATTGTTTTATCCGATTTTCTTTTAAGTTAGATATCATTAAATGTTTCTCAACGCTCATTATGATTCAATAACCCACTTTATTTTGAAACTTTTCGAAAAAAAAACTACAAAATGTCAGATCCATTTAGAAAATTATCTTAATTTTAACGAAATGTTTATTTTTATAGATTTCTCATTAAATGTTATAAAACGTAATATTATTTAAAATTTAAACAACTACCAGTCTTTATATTAAGAATAATTGTATAAATTAACACTCAGTCTGTAAGGATTATATCCATAGACTTAATTAAATAAATAAAATAAATAACTTTAATTTCCATTATAATTTAATTATACTTATATCGATAACTTTGATTTTCTAAACGAAACTTATCGATTATAAAGCAAAATCCTAACTGTGTTGCTTATAAAGGGTGTCCCAAAATTCACTTCAAAACATATCGTCGTCAATAAGTTATCTCCATGTGATCAAAAAATGAGGTAAAGCCATTCTCTGGACTAAATTTCATTGATATATCGATCTGTTCGATATCTAGGCCTCTATCTCACAGAAAAAACATTAGCGCAATTTATAAATTCAAAAATAAGTTTATCGGTCACAGTTTTGATTTTTCGATCAAAATCTTATACGATGAATTGCATTTTCACTTTCATGCCTTTTTGATCGTTAAAGAACCCACATGTGATTGTCGAAAAATATTGCATCCTCAACACGCCATTGTTTTTTGCGAATTTTGAGCAGGACCAGAATTATTCTTGTTATGATGAAGATCAAGCAGTGACGGTTAGTGGTGTTGGATATCGTGACATAATAACAGACTTATTTCTGCCTAAATTGTATGTGTATGAGATAGTTTTTGGAATTGTACTCTCGCATTTTGGTGATCACAATTGGCTCTCTAGATCGTGTGATTTAACAGCACTGGATTTCTATGACAACAAGTGCAGAATCACCGGTTTATTGAAGATGAAAATTCAAATTCAAGAAAAACTGTGTTTTATGTGTAATTTAAATTTTATGAGACCCTTAAAATCTTATTTAGTTAACATTGAAACTAAATACAGAACATGATTATTGTTTTGCTATCCGTTTATCCTTTTTAAGAAACTCTAGGAAACTTCTGTTAATTTTTTTTTATTATTATTTGTTGTTCTATTTTCGCTACAAAACTTTACTCAGTAACAACTGCAATTTTGTTTATAGAACAAAAAAGTAATTTATTAAGAAAAACTGCAAAGTTTGTCTTTGCAGTGGCTCTGTGCTGTTTATTAGAAAAAAAAACAGTGAAACTTTCTGAACAGCAAGGAAAACCAAGACAATATTTATTAATATTAGGTTATATTTAAATAGTAATTAAAGTATGAAAACAGCAGCTACTCGTATTTACGAATGATTTAAATTAGTAATAGCTGAAAATTAATTGAATATTGTTTAAATGCCAAATCATAAATGCGGCCATCAGTGCAAAAGTGGTGTAACCCCAAGCTATTTTTGAATACCAAAAGGTGGCTTACCTCCTTTTTACAGTGATATTGGTAATGTAAGGACTGTATATAACAACAGAACAGCAACCAAAAAAAAAAATTTGTGGGTTACACCACTTTTGCGTTGATGGTTTCAAAAGATAGCAGTCACGCTAACTTCAATAATTTCGGTAACTTAATTTTATTGGTAATGTTATACCCGCAATTCTCCATACATTTTTGCATTTTATTTTAAAATCTTCTAAAATATTGAAATTATTTATATACTTTTGAAAAGTAGACACAATTTTCTTTCTGCTGATATACAGTATAACTACCTTTACTCTCTGTCAAGTCAAATGAATTAACACCAAACACATTACAATTTTTCTTATCCGCTTTAAATTTCACTTTTCTCCTCCGGCCGTTTAAATAAATTTGTATACCCTTAAAGGCTTGTTTGCGTTTAAAACTATAGCCAACATATTTTATTAACAAAACAATTTAAACAGTTTTCCTGAACAAAAAAATAAAATAAAAAATATTCAAAACAATAACTGTGTCTTTACTCGTATTGCATGTTTTAATTTCCGGTACAAAACACACAGAAAACACAGCAGAAGAGAGAGAGAGAGAAACAGTAAAAGTTTATTTAAACTTATAAAACTTGTATAAATTGTTCTTAAGTGCTTGAATATTTTAAATACTACAAACGCTAAGTTTTTTTTTTGTTAATATCTACAAGGAGTTGCAATTATTTGCATAAATGAAAATTGAAAAAATAAACAACAGTTTTGAAAGTATTTTTACAGCAAATATTTTGGGGAAATGGGGTTAAAAGGAAAATTAGTTTTACATTTTTATACACTTCACCTTCGTGACAAGGGTATATATAAGCTTGTCATTCCGTTTGTAATTTCCACAATATAATTTTCCGACCCTATAAAGTATATATATTCTGGATCCTTATAGATAGCGGAGTGGATTAAGCCGTCTGTCTGTCTGTTGAAATCAATTTTCTGAAGACCCCAGATGTCTTTGGGATCCAAATCTTCAATAATTCTGTCAGACATGCTTTCGAGAAGTTTCCTATTTAAAATCAGCAAAATCGGTCCACAAATGGCTGAGATATGAGGAAAAAACCAGGGCAACCTCGGATTACTAAGTCATTAATATATAGATATTTGAAAGACCTTTGCAATGACGTATATAAAGTTTGTCATTCCGTTTGTAATTTCCACATTTTTCATTTGCGACCCCATAAAGTATATATATTCTGGATCGTTATAGATAGCGGAATCGATATAGCCATGTCCGTCTGTCTGTTGAAATCAGTTTTCTGAAGACCCCAGATATCTTCAGGATCCAAATCTTCAATAATTCTGTCAGACATGCTTTCGAGAAATTTGCTATTTAAAATCAGCAAAATCGGTCCACAAATGGCTGAGATATGAGGAAAAAACCAAGACAACCTCGATTTTTGACCTATTTTTTTTACCTATATCTGGATTACTAAGACATTAATATAGACAATATGGATATCTAATGATAGATATTTCAAAGACATTTGCAACGACATATATAAGACCATAGTAAGTTGGACATACAATGGGTCAAAATCGGGAAAAAAAATTTTAACCCAAATTTTTTTTTCAAAAAAAAAATTGAAAAAACAAAAAAAAATTTAAAATTTAAAAAAAAAAAAATTAAAATAACAATCGAACATTTTTTTTTCCAAAAAATGAAAAAAAAACAACTGGAAAAAAAATTCAATTTTGTTTACGTAAAAATATTTAAAATTTTGAAGTATAATTTTGTGAAGGGTATATAAGATTCGGCACAGCCGAATATAGCACTCTTACTTGTTTTTTATTCGATTCGAAATTTTCAGGAGATGGTTGTAAAGAAAAAAAATTCAAAAATTCCGGGTAAAACTCGGACATTTTTTTTGAGTCTAGTCAATTGTAATAACACTGTAAAAGCTCTCTAAAGTATGTAAAAGCTCTCTAAAGTATGCAGTACAAATTAAGATATTTTATTTGCAAATAAATAAGAACAGGCAGGTGTATGTGGGTTGGAGAAACTTGAAGAACTAATAAATTTAAGTATTTAATTTATATGATCTTTTCCCATACCGGTTGACTAATATTTATTTAATTTTTGTTTATATTTGTAGATTTTATCATGCTCGAAGGCCACTTGCATGAGCAGTGTCATGAATTTTGGCACAGCTGCTGTGGAGGCTCGTAAAACGGATGTGGTGCTGGATCATGCCAAAGATTTTTTGGATCAATATTTTACCTCAATTAAAAGGTAAGAAATGGGTTTCAATTAAAATTTAAATATTTTTTTACATCGAACAAGACATAGAGTAGAAACTGGGAAATAATATTACCATAAAATGAAATCCATTACTGTTTAATGAAGCACACGATCAAATAATGCACAATGGGGCAGAATCATAATACTTTACTGCATAAGTTGCGACAAATTAAAGTTTTGCATGAATTTTGGAATAACTTTTTGACAACAATGATAGTTTTTTTATTTACAGTATTTACGTATTTAATCTTGTTTTTTTTTTTTCCTTTTTACTAGATTATCATGCGCTGCTCATGAAACCCGCTGGAAGCAAGTACGTCAGAGCATTGAATCGTCTGGCCACTATCAATTGACCGAAACTGAATTGATTTATGGCGCCAAATTAGCCTGGCGTAATTCATCACGCTGTATTGGTCGCATACAATGGTCCAAATTGCAGGTATGTACGGTTGAGTGTCTGGATATTTGTTGCAAATACATAGTTAACAGTGTGATGTTGAGTGAAAGTGTTAAAATTGTGGGTGTCAGTGAACATGTTGAGGTGTTAAGGTATTTGCCTATAATTGCACGTTAAAATTAATTTATGAACACTATTTACGAAATGAAATATTGATGAAGTGTCTGTTTGAGATAAAAGTTACAGTTTTTGTATCTGCTTTGATTATACTTTGAACATTTTGATAAATGGTAGAGTAATCTTTTAGAGTCTACAGATAACATGAATAAATAATAAATAATAATATATTTGATTTGCGGATATTATAATTTTTTTTTATGTTTTTTGCGTAACTAAAAATAATGGTGGTCTATTTATGGAAAAGACCCACCTTAAAACGCGGATTTTGAGCTCAACGGTTAGAGAAAAAATGTTTGCTAACCTGATTACACCAGTTGATTATGCAGCAAAAATGAATGCAATGGACTATTTTTGAATCCTTAAAAAAAATTTAAAAAAAGCACAACAGGGGCCGCAAATCTCATTAAAAAAAAATTTAAAATTTGAAAACATGATGAAAAGCCATTTTAAGCTTAGCAAAACGGTATTAAAATTTCCTTTCTATCACAACCCGTTAAAAAGCTATATGGCTTTAAATATTGTGAGTTTTTGGAACTTTTTTAAGGTTTTAAAAAACCTCCATTGAATTAATTTTAAACAAAATAAAACAAAAAAGTAAATTTTAATTTCAAAATTTATTAGCAGTGACCAGTGACTTCATGTGTCCCCATAGGAAACAAACGAGAGATGTCAAATCACACGACATTCGATGGCAATTTACAGGTCTATTGGGAAATTTCAGGAAGTTATGCATCCAATTCATGGTGTTCAAACATTTTTGACTGGCCTGGGTCATTTGACATGGGCACTTTGTAATGCAGAGATAAGTCAATTGGTTACTTTATACAGCCTATGTAAACTAGTGTGAGGACAATTGTCTCATAAGTGTACCTCAGTAATCTCTAGAGTAGTAATTTTAATCTTTTATATTGGTACTGTACTTTAGAACCCTTCACCATGAGAGGCAAGGGTATATATAAGTTTGTCATTCCGTTTGTAATTTCTACAATTTTCATTTGCGAAGTCGATATAGCCATGTCCATCTGTCCGTCTGTATGTTGAAATCAACTTTTCGTTGCCCCCAAATAACTTACAAACATGATTGATACATCAATATATCGGCAATTCTTCTGGCTCGGTTGCTATTGAAAATCGAGAAAATCGGCACACAAATGGCTGAGATATAAGGAAAAAACCAGGACAACCTCGATGTTTGGCCTGTTTTTGATCTATATCTGGATTACTAAGTCATTAATATAGGCAATATGGATATCTAATGATAGATATTTCAAAGACCATTGCAACGATGTATATAGAGGACCTACAATGGGTCAAAATCGTGAAAAATATTTTTTAACCCGATTTTTTTTTTACCATAAAAAATTTGTTTGTGATAAAAAATTAAAAAAAATTTGTTCAAATTAGAATTAATTAATACATTTTGCTTACAACATTTCCACATTAATTTGTATAATTTTTGTTTCTTAAATACTAGGGTATTCGAATTATTCGATTTTTCTCTTGTTCGAATAAAACGAATAATTCGAATAAGAGATTTTAACTTGTTCGAACAATTCGATCACACGTTTAAAATTAATCGAATTATTCGAATAATTTAAATTTTTTTTAAAGAAGTAAAGAATGAAGATTTGATGTCGCTTTTTTAATATTTTATTGTTAAAGAAAAACAAAAAATAACGTTAAAGTTAACAATTCAAGTATTGATAATGTTAAAAAACATTCGAAAACAAAGTCCATCATTAAATTTTCATCAAAAATATTCTGATCAGATTAACTCCCGAACAATATACATACAAAACAATTGACTAGCAAACCCATTGGTTTCCGTTTTGGAGCTATGCTTTAAAAAATTTGAGCTAGTTGGACATGATCCTGCATTCAAGAACTTTTTTATGTCGTTCATTAATTCGGGTTTTAAATTGAGTAATTAATTCTTTAGTAAATTAATTATTCACTATTTGTTAATTATTTATAACAAATTGTTTTTATACATCAAGCCGAACCTTTGCTTAATAAAGTTGTCTTGGGGAAATACACAATAAAGGGAATCTGTCCAAAGTTTGATATCATTGTCAGTGAACGTTGCTAATTTGAAGTCAGGCAGTGCATGATTGACGCATTTACAAATACGCAAAAAGTTGATTACCATGTTAGACAAAGATGTTGAACAATGTTCAAAATCATGTTGCTTTTCTTGCAACAAAACGTTAGTTTGCAATATTTGTGTTTATCATTCGATTTATTAAATATTTTGCAACACTTACGTACGCGGTTAATAACATCACTTATATACATATATTTTAAGATCATGGCCTTCATCTATTTCAATGTAATCATTATAAATGTCATCCTCAATATCACTTTCGACGACTGTTTCAAAATCACATTCAACTCCACTTTAATCAAGTTAATATTTTGATTATTAATTGCGATTCTTATTATATTTCGCCAGCTAAATAACAAATATTTTATTCCGTACGTTTTATTTTCATTGGTTCAAGTCCTAAGTTAAAAATTTTGAAAGATTTTTTTTTAGAACTGTAACTTCTTGCTAAAGGAGCTATAGGAACTCTCATGTACAGTTATCGAAAGTCCTTTTGTCTTTAGTTATTTGTCGAATTTCAGAAACAATACAATTTTTGTGAGTCATTATTACTTAATTAAATTTGGAATTATGAAAAATTTTAAGCAATTTAAATATATATGAACATTTATTCGTTTTATTCGATTATTCTACATAAAATTGTTCGAATTATTTGTTATTCGAAAATGGCAATTTTCAAATTGTTCGAAGAATTATTCGTAAGAAATTATTCGATTAATCGAACGATCATTAGTCGAATGAATACCCTATTAAATACTAATACATCATTTAATTTAAACCACTTTCGTTTTTAAAATTTTAATTTTCCATTTGACCACCACTTTAAAATTCCCACAAAACATTCAAATACTCCCTGTTGTTTTTTTCCATCCTTTGATTTGATTTTATTTTGATGTGTTTTGGTTTTTCCTCTGTACGTGTTGAAGTGACACTGACAGATTGTGTATGAGAGTATTTAAAAGTAAATACTTTAATTATGATGACTTTTCAGTTTTATGAATGACAGAAACACAAAATTATTTCAATGCGAAACAGACGAAAAAACAACATTGAATATTTAACTAAAACATGAAATGAAATCCCAATATGAACAAAATTAAATAAAAAAAAATTATGGAAAATAAACAAACAACATCATTTTATTGTGACATTCGTTGGGTTGAGTTTTTCATTCATTCATTCATCTATACAATATGACAAAGTTTTAATGAAATTTTACGTGATTTGTTTAAATAAATATGACTCTTTTCACTCGTTTCCCAACTACACTCTCTTCCTTTTTGGTTGTGTTTCTTTTCATGTGGTTTTATGCTATTCCTGTTGTACATAGTTGTCATCATAGAGTAATGTACATAGAACGGAAATTAGAATAGAAAATTCTAACAACAAAATTACTCAAAATAATAACACATTATTTTCACTTAGTTTTTTTTACTAACTTGGATTTTCAGCAACTGAGTTAGGTCTTTGTCTGAAGAGTTTCCGCTCTATATTATATCTCTATGTTTGTCATCATTTAAGTTTATTTTTGTACTGACATTTACATAAATATATTCAACAGTTGCATTAAGTTTACGCCTCTTATACAGCCCAATTTTTTGTTGTTTGCTTCGACAAAAAAAAACCAGGCACAATTTATGCAGTTGTCACAACAAATTGTTGATAACGAGTCAGTTTATTACAATTTGGTTTGCATTTTAGTAAAAACAAAATAAAAAAAATTAAAACACAACTCGAAATTACTTTTGAATAATTTAAAAATGTTATCTGTCATAAGAACCCAATAACAAGCATAAATATTCAAGGATTTTTAAAGTGCACACGCACACAATAAATGAATTTATGTTAACACATCATAATAGAGTTAGGTTGGTCACAAAAACTAAATGGAATTTTACACTAGGACAATTTTCTATGAATATATTTAAATATTTCCAATTGTTTAAGTTCCAAAAAACTCTTGTGAATCTTAATATTGTTAAAAAGTCAAAACTAAATGAATAATTTTGAATTGTCATATCTTCTTAAACTGAAGAGTTGGTTTAACTCTGTGCGGTCACTTTAGTAACCACCTTTTCTATAGTCTTTAAAATATAGTTTATTGGCTTTTATTGGGATTTTGCTAAACAATTATATGTTTTGAAGTCATTGTTTATGTTTTTTGCAAAACTTGCCGTCAGTGTGCTCTGGTTAGATAAATATATTTCCACTGCCATGGTGGTTAGTAAACTAACCACCCCATTCCACAAAATACCTTGGAATGGTGTGGTTTTTTATGTTTTGTTTTATTTTTTCTTACTTTCTATAATAAATTAACCTTGATTAAAGTAAAAATGCAATTGTTTTGACTTTAAACTTATACACAAAAAAGCATTGTTGAAAGAGTTAAAAATGTAGCGAATTAATTTCAGAAATTGTTAACACACCAAAAAAAATTAGTAATTAAGCCCAACATTAAGTTGGTTAACCGTCCAATTTTCGGTTACAAACCGGTTTTTTACGAACTCTATTAAAAATGCAGGATTCTTTCAAAGCTTTTATTTTTAAACATTTGTACAAAATTCAAAGTATGTATTGGTCATTGTTAGCTATGACCTTTTCCCATCATTATGGCAACATATGGATTCCAAGCCAAAAGAATTCCTCATATTTTGAGGCCAAGAACGAATATAGCCAGTATTGCATACTCTGTGGAGTGGTATCACAGAGAGAGCTTTCTGCATCGAAACAAATAGTTGTCGGACGGAGCACGGTCTGCATTATAAAGCGGATGAGGTAAGACTTCCCAACCACTTCTTTCTAAATAGTTTTTAACAGGTATTGAAATTATCGCTTCAAAATAATACGTTGCGTTCAGTACAGGTTCCCTAGGATGGTTTGGTCAGATTTAAGCAGATCATAATAGATAGGACCCTTTTCCTCCCACCAAATACAGATAGTTACCTTAGTCCAACCGATTCGGTTGGTTGGCCCCACATACGCTTCGGATTATTGTAATGGATCCAGTTTTCATCGCCATCCGAAATTTAGCATTTCGGATGAAAGTATTTGAATTTGGAAAATGTATTCGTACATACATATATTTTACTTGATAAATGTCAATATATTTCTGTTGCTGACGCTTTATATAGCAATAATACTCAATTTCTCAAAACTAGAAATGTAAGTTACTACATGTAAACATAATAATTCAATACATTAAGATGTGAGTGCATTCAGGTGTTTCCTGTTGAACAATCAATGAAAGGATTGACACATACATGCAGGTGTACAAAAAAATACCTAACTAAACATGCACGTGCATGCATAAATACTAAGAGTATTCAGGTATTAGTATGCTTGTATGAGTTTAATAACAATATTTGTTATTACTGCTATTATTCGAATTTTTACATTCACATATACTTAGAAGGATATGAGTACATTTGAATAAATAAGAATTTGTATTTGTTTGTATTTAGGTATTAGTAACATTTCATTAGAATTTTCTGTTTTTTTTTTCAATAAATATAGAACCCCAAAACATATAATTTAATCTGTACAAAACATTGAAAAATGCTTGCTTACATTTGAAATCTCTTAATAAAATATACTGATATATATTTATTCCAGCATTTGTGCTGATAGTACCACTGTGATTTGAAAGTTTAAATGCATTTTTCAATCGAAAGATTTATTTTTTATTTACTCTCTGGTTTCTTTTAATTCGTTCTCAAACCACAAATTATTTTAAATATCTAAGCATATAAATATATTTGAAATGAATGGTAAATATTACAATTTAATTAAATTATATACTTTTTATTATTTTATAGTAATTCTTATTTTTAAGTGGAAATTTGTATTTATAGTTTATTATATAGTTACTATAAAATAACCCAATTGAGAAATTTGACCTATATTCCAAGTATAGCAGGACAAAATCTGCAGTTTGTCAAATAAAGAAAATAATGGGAGTAGTTTTGAAATTTGACATTCAGTAATATTGAGAATCAACTCTTCTTTTCTGCTAATATTGGGCTAAACTATGAGAGAGGCAGGATTATATATTTAAACTATGAAGTTCAGATTCAGTGTAAAATTTCCAACTGACTTGTTTATTTATAAACAGTAAAAACAAACTTTACATTCAATTAGCAGGTTTTTTTATAAATTTTTTTGTGGATTTATGGAATTTAAAAATATAAATTTAATAATAGTTACTTTCAATTAAATTAATTATTTAGTAAAGAAATGTTTTAGCAACCAAAAATCTTTTTTATATTTAAATTGAATTACATTTTCTATAGAAAATTTGCTCTGAGTCAGACTACATTTTCTATAGAAAATTTAATCTGAGTCAGACTACATTTTCTATAGAAAATTTACTCTGAGTCAGACTACATTTTCTATAGAAAATTTACTCTGAGTCAGACTAAATTTTCTATAGAAAATTTACTCTGAGTCAGACTAAATTTTCTATAGAAAATTTGCTCTGAGTCAGACTACATTTTCTATCGAAAATTTGCTCTGAGTCAGACTACATTGTCTATCGAAAATTTGCTCTGAGTCAGACTACATTTTCTATCGAAAATTTTCTCTGAGTCAGACTACATTTCCTATAGAAAATTTGCTCTGAGTCAGACTACATTTTCTATAGAAAATTTGCTCTTAGTCAGACTACATTTTCTATAGAAAATTTGCTCCGAGTCAGACTACATTTTCTATAGAAAATTTGCTCTGAGTCAGACTACATTTCTATAGAAAATTTCTATAGAAAATGTAGTCTGACTCAGAGCAAATTTTCTATAGAAAATGTAGTCTGACTCAGAGCAATTTTTATAGAAAATTTGATCTGCGTCAGACTACAATTTCTATAGAAAATTTGCTCTGAGTCAGACTACAATTTCTATAGAAAATTTGCTCTGAGTCAGACTAAATTTTCTATAGAAAATTTGCACTGCGCCAGACTAAATTTTCTATAGAAAATTTGCTCTGCGCCAGAACACATTTTCTATAGAAAATTTGCTCTGAGCCAGACTACATTTTCTATAGAAAATTTGCTCTGCGCCAGACTACATTTTCTATAGAAAATTTGCTCTGCGCCAAACTACATTTTCTATAGAAAATTTGCTCTGCGCCAGACTACATTTTCTATAGAAAATTTGCTCTGCGCCAGACTACATTTTCTATAGAAAATTTGCTCTGCGCCAGACTACATTTTCTATAGAAAATTTGCTCTGCGCCAGACTACATTTTCTATAGAAAATTTGCTCTGCGCCAGACTACATTTTCTATAGAAAATTTGCTCTGCGCCAGACTACATTTTCTATAGAAAATTTGCTCTGCACCAGACTACATTTTCTATAGAAAATTTGCTCTGCGCCAGACTACATTTTCTATAGAAAATTTGCTCTGCGCCAGACTACATTTTCTATAGAAAATTTGCTCTGCGCCAGACTACATTTTCTATAGAAAATTTGCTCTGCGCCAGACTACATTTTCTATAGAAAATTTGCTCTGCGCCAGACTACATTTTCTATAGAAAATTTGCTCTGCGCCAGACTACATTTTCTATAGAAAATTTGCTCTGCGCCAGACTACATTTTCTATAGAAAATTTGCTCTGCGCCAGACTACATTTTCTATAGAAAATTTGCTCTGCGCCAGACTACATTTTCTATAGAAAATTTGCTCTGCGCCAGACTACATTTTCTATAGAAAATTTGCTCTGTGCCAGACTACATTTTCTATAGAAAATTTGTTCTGATGCAGATATTGTTTTCTAAAGAAAATTTGTTCTGATGCAGACATTGTTTTCTAAAGAAAATTTGATCTGATGCAGACATTGTTTTCTAAAGAAAATTTGTTCTGATGCAGACATTGTTTTCTAAAGAAAATTTGATCTGATGCAGACATTGTTTTCTAAAGAAAATTTGTTCTGATGCAGACATTGTTTTCTAAAGAAAATTTGTTCTGATGCAGACATTGTTTTCTAAAGAAAATTTGTTCTGATGCAGACATTATTTTTTAAAGAAAATTTGTTCTGATTCAGACAATATTTTCCATAGAAATGTTGCTCTGAGTCAGAGAACATTTGTTCTGAGTGTGACCACGTAAGGCAGTTTATAGAATTTCATTAAATTTGTATGTTTATCCTCGTAGATTATACGTTTGCATATTTTATTTTTTAAAATTCTGTGTGAATAATTCTTCTAATATTTATTGTTCTTAATAAAATATTTCACAAAAAAAGGATTAAAAAAAACTTTTCTCATGTTTGCAAATTTTTAAGCACAAACTTGCAAAAGTATCTTGTTTACAAAACATATTCGTAACTAACCAGATGAATGAATAAATAACTAAATATTTACAATTGTATTTCAAAGTATCTGTGTAAGATTTTTTATGGTTTTGTTTTAAAACAAAACAGAAAGTATTAAATACTTTTTATTTACACTTGATTCTACTCTGCTGGAGATTTAAACTCTTAGAAAATTTCTGGTATTTTACTCTTTTGAGTGTAATTTAATTTTTTAGTTCAAGTATTTCATGTACTTGAAATAAAATATTTATTATTTTGTAGATAAATTTGATTGTTGTTGCACTTTCTAAGCAGGATCTTTTTCAAGCAGTTCATGTTGTTGCTGCTGTGGCTGTTGCCTGGCATGTGTTTAAGTACGTTTTGTTAAAGTTATTATTAGTACGTACTTGGTATTTGGTACTTAAGTTTTCAAGTGTTTAGACCACAAACAAAAACGAGAAAAACCTCAAAATGTTAACAACAACAATTTAAATTTATTGCTGATTTGTTGTTTAACAAGTATTTTTGTTTGTATGTTTTTAGGGGTTTTTCCAATTTTGGTTCATTCTGTTTGCGTACTAAAGAAATCAGGGCGTTAAATTAATTTAAAGTATTTAGAGAAGATTTTTAAACATTTTTTGTTTGTGTTTTGTAAATGAGAATGATTAAGTTTTGAAAGGTAAATAAACTAGTTTTTCTGTGAGTTTTTTTATAGAAATAAATATAAATTGTATTTGATTCCTCGGATTTAAACTCATACATATTTATAATAAATGTATGCTTTAAATAAAGAATATATTTTTTTAAATAATTAATTAACCTTGAAATCCTTTACCTTTTGAGCAACTGTTGCATCTGTAGGAGTAAAATTTGTTCACTTTATTTTCCCCATTTTTCATTTATTCTTTTGTAATTAAGTATTGACATGTTTAAAACATGTTGCATTTGACTAAATTATATAAAATTGAATTTGTTTTTTATGTAAAAAGTATAAAGAGCTGAAAAGAAAACATTTCACTCCATTTCATCGCAACAAAGCAGAACAAATTTTACTATAAAAGAAAGTATATTTCAAAATATGCAGCAAAGAGAAAACAAGAAGTCAAGGAAGGAAAATTTTCAACTCAAGGTGATAAAGACATTCAAAGGAACAACAAAAGTAATAACAATACTCGTATTTTTTTAACACAGCCATAACATCCTTTTATAGTCTTATTGTTGTTATTGTTGACTTGTTTTCTGTCTTCCTTTCGCGATTTAGCACCTTTTTGATAGTATATCTTATTAGGATGGCCCTCATTTTGGAATTTTTTCCTATTCGATGCTCTCAAGGTAGAAAATTTGCTCTGAATCAGACTACATTTTCTATAGAAAATTTGCTCTGAATCAGACTACATTTTCTATAGAAAATTTGCTCTGAATCAGACTACATTTTCTATAGAAAATTTGCTCTGAATCAGACTACATTTTCTATAGAAAATTTGCTCTGAATCAGACTACATTTTCTATAGAAAATTTGCTCTGAATCAGACTACATTTTCTATAGAAAATTTGCTCTGAATCAGACTACATTTTCTATAGAAAATTTGCTCTGAATCAGACTACATTTTCTATAGAAAATTTGCTCTGAATCAGACTACATTTTCTATAGAAAATTTGCTCTGAATCAGACTACATTTTCTATAGAAAATTTGCTCTGAATCAGACTACATTTTCTATAGAAAATTTGCTCTGAATCAGACTACATTTTCTATAGAAAATTTTCTCTGAATCAGACTACATTTTCTATAGAAAATTTTCTCTGTATCGACTACATTTTCTAAAGAGCTCTGAGTCAGACTAGGTTTTCTAAAGAAAATTTGCTCTTCTATAGAATTTGCATTTTCTATAGAAATGTTGCTCTGAATCAGACTTTTTTTTAACAGATATTGCAACATGTAGACTAGCGCTGCACAGTGGGGCAGAATCAATATTTTTTTTGGAAAGCGTTCTGCTAGGCCTTGAAAATACATGCTTAAATGCTTTTTAAAAATGTATGGCGTAGTTTTGTTAGTTAGACAACTAAATTACCAATAATATACAAAAGATTTCAGAGCAATGTCAATTATGAATCCAAAATAAAAGATTTTCAATTTAAAAATTTAAAAAATAGTAATTTTTTGCTGTTGTTTGGGCGAAAAGGTGACTTAACACTTTTTTATTAAAAAAACTTTCTTTAAGAACATATAATAATTTTATGTTTTTCTGTAAGGTATCTCTACGGAGAACATTTTGGTATAAAAAGTGTGTTCTATTTTTCGAATATACTGGCCTTACGCCCTTCTGAAATTGACCTATTTTTTTTATCAGAATTTCAACATTGGGCCACATGTTCTAAAAGCTGGAATCAGAAAACGGAAAGCAGCTTTTTAAATATGTTTTCTATTTAATCCAAAAGCATTTTCCCAGCCCCGAAGAAAATGTGGACCCTATGGGCAAAATTGTAAAAAAATACCATTTTTGGGATTTTCCCTCCAATTTTTAGGAAATGCGAGATTCCCTTTTGACCTTTTGACAAGTTTTATTGCAACTTGTTATTTAGAATGAGCAATTTAAAAAACGTTGAAAATTTCATTGATTTTTTTTAATAAATAACTATTTTATTAAATATTACATATTTATTGAGTTTCTGAAAATAAAATTTGTATAAAAATTTTAATAGGATTGCAAATATTGGGACCAATTTGATCCAAATTTATTCGGAACTATTTTTTCTTGTTTACATAAGTTAAGTTTTGGTCTTACAAAAAAAAAATTCAAGTCAATATCTCAATTAGATTCAAAAATATGCAACTTTTAAAACTCAGTCTTTCAAAAATATTGCACATTTGCCATACCATAGCGCCGCTACTCGAATACTCCTTGGCTACGCCCACATACAGAGAATTACCTTAGCGCCATTGATATTTGGCTTTGGTGCCGATTCTGCTGGTTGACCGGGCTTCATGTACGATCTCTTAAATTCGGGTTATCGTAATGGATCAATTTTTCATCACAAATAATGATTCGATGCAAAAATCTCCTTTCTCTCGGTGCAAAAATCTCCTTTCTCTCTGTCGAATTGTAGATAGCCAACAAGGTTTATTTATCTATGCCCCATTTGCTACTGGCTAGCGCTTTGAGAACCTTGTGGCCGAAAAACTTGGATAGTTCACAGTCGGAATTCGGATTCCATTGACTTCTACATCTCGGCGTAGAAGTGAGCTTCACCTTTTTCGTTTAGGAGGATAAGAGTGTTGCCAAAGACTTCGTTGGTGAGAGTTGCAGGTTATGAGCAGTGAAGAAGTTGTGTATTTCACCGAGATATCACCAGATCGTATATGACATCAATGATGGTGCCCGTCGCTGTAATGTTGTTGTTGACCACATATGAGATCTCTGTAGATCACAAATTACCAACTCCTGAACTTAAGTTGTGTTTTAAGCAGCAGAAGCTGAAGTCGTCGATTAGTTCTGCCAACAACGCACCTCACCGTACTTCCCTTAATTTAGAATGCCTGAATTCATGGCGTTGAATTCCCCTATAATAAGAAGCGCAGACATAAGAACTGGTCTAGACTAGACACTGGTCTAGACTAGACACTGGTCTAGACTTGAAACTGGTCTAGACTTGACACTGGTCTAGACTAGACTAGACACTGGTCTAGTATTAGAGGGTCCTGATGTCGTGAAAGTAGCCCGTAGGACATTCAGAGGCTACTGATGATCTTGAGCTTCTCTAGTGTCAGTTGCGAGAGAATTAGCTGGTTTATACTGGATGATAAATGTCATTAATTCAATCACTAAATTTTTTAAATCGGAATTAAGAAATGCTAGCCATTCATTCCATCAACTCATCCCACCAACTAATCTTTAGCTTCCTTCAAAGGCTTTTATTTGAAAAGAATTCATTCATGGTTGAATTAATTCATAACGGGATTACTTCATAACAGATTTTATTCAGCTTTTAAATGAGTAGATTTTTGATAATTCAATTCTAATACAATTAAAATATTGTTACAAATTTGCATTAGCGATTTGAATTTAACGGTCAGAAACGACTACCTGTAACATTCATCATGTTTATAAACATGTCCATCAGTAGAAGCTTCTACTTATCAACAATTTTGGTAGCACGCAGTTATTAGCATTGCTTGTAAGTAAGGCAACATTAAATGTTTAAGCTCTAGAATTAGAAAATTCTAGTTTTGTCCGTTAAGATCATTTATGATGCTACTGGAAAGTAGATGGCGCTGTGTATAAATAGTGGCAGCAGTTGCAGTCGGTGGTCAGTTCATCATACGAAATTTAAGTGTGTGTATTATTGTGAATAATAAACGTTGCTGTGTAAATTTGAATAAATAAAGAGTTGTTACAATTTTAAACTGCTAAACCACTTTTATTTGCAATCAAAAGTCTTTCGTTTATTTAAACCGTTTTTAAAAGGTAGAAACGTAACAATATTTACAAAACGAATTGAAGAAAAACTGAATCATTTAATAAAGTTTTAAAGCTATGAGTATTTTGTAATGAATTTGTATTTAAGAAAATTTAAATGATGCAATAAGGAACTAATTATATAAGGAATTCTCAAAGGAATGAATTCAATACATTTGAAGTACAATGGAACGAAGCCTATGAATTAATTCATAATTAATTCATTGACAGAATAGTTAAGAGATCAAATTCATTTTGATATCGAAAATAAAATTAAGAATTCTTTCGAAGTTTTGAGTGTTAACTTTTCTGAGAACGCGGTATACGTTACAACTGTTCAGACTGGAATTCCTATACTGATATTTAGTTCATTGCATGGTCATAGCACGTGGAGTTGAATTGACTTTCGAGATCATGTAGTTTGACTCTTTCTTGTGGGAGTCTCTTAAGTCGTAGGTCTATGCGAATAAGCCACAAACCACAGCGGCCCTCAAAGCCATTCCATCTGTCTAATTCAGCTTGATTTATGCGCCATCAGTTAAAAAATAAGAGCCACCCTAATGTCTTGTATACGTTTATTTTACTCTTCCAAAACACCAAAAAGGTGATGATGTGAACAACTATTGCTAGCTGTTTTTTGTTAAGACATACGGAAAAATTTTTGTGCAGTTATTTTGCATTTAACGTCTTCCTTAAAGTCAGTGTGTTGTTGCCATTATTCAAATATTGTATCTTTCAAATACTTGAGAGGGTGAGTTAGTTGGAGTGAGATGCATTTGAACAGGGATATTTACCCAGCAGTTAAGCAAGTGAGCAATGTATTCCTTATAGACAGTAGTTGTCACTAATGTCTGATAACTTGGCTGACTCCGATTTATATATTTATATATGTCATGTAATCTAACGTGAAGTCAATTGTCACTTTAGTGTCTCTAAGTAACCTATAGTGTAGTCACTTTAAATGTTTATTTTGTACTGCACTTTAGAAAGTATTTATTTTACCCACCAGCAATAAGCTATTCGAGAGTTGTCGGAGGAAGGTTTGTTTACAAGCAAACAGTTATTGGACTGTCTATATCGTAGATATCTATTTGCTGAAATTATGGGCATAAGTGATAGGTAAAATCTCTAGTTAGCGACAGTCACCAAGAACTGCTGTGTGCCGCTTTGTACAGTGAACACTGCATAATAATTTTAGCAGTATTAGTTGTGCACTCAAGTGCAAATGTTAATGCAATAGTATTCAAACAAACATGCACTCGCACCTTTTTGCTTTGCCAAACATTCAATTGAAAGTGCAAATGAGAGCTTTAAGACATTCCAAAATTTAGGGGGAAGAAACGCTAAATATAAAGAAATGTAGCTGAGAGAAAATTGTAAAATAAGCGAGTAACAAGTACAAGGTAGTTTGTAGTTGAAATAGTGGGAAGAAGCTCCACAGAAAAACTTCAAAAAGAAAAAAACAAACAAATGTTATGCAGAAAAGAAACAGAACTGTAACGTATGAATGGAAAATTTCATTATAACTGTATAGTAATGTGCATAGTGGATCAAAATGGTGTTAGAAAATTTAAAAGATTTCAATTTCAAGCTTTTAAGGCGAAAAGTCTCTGAATTGGCAGCAAATTACTTGGCCAGTGTCTAGTCTAGACCAGTGTCTAGTCTAGATCAGTGTCTAGTCTAGTCTAGACCAGTGTCTAGTCTAGTCTAGACCAGTGTCTAGTCTAGACCAGAGTCTAGTCTACTAGACCAGAGTCTATTCTACTAGACCAGAGTCTACTAGACCAGAGTCTAGTTTACTAGACCAGAGTCTAGTCTACTAGACCAGAGTCTAGTCTACTAGACCAGAGTCTAGTCTACTAGACCAGAGTCTACTAGACCAGAGTCTACTAGACCAGAGTCTACTAGACCAGAGTCTACTAGACCAGAGTCTACTAGACCAGAGTCTAGTTTACTAGACCAGAGTCTAGTTTACTAGACCAGAGTCTAGTCTACTAGACCAGAGTCTAGTCTACTAGACCAGAGTCTAGTCTACTAGACCAGAGTCTAGTCTACTAGACCAGAGTCTAGTCTACTAGACCAGAGTCTAGTCTACTAGACCAGAGTCTAGTCTACTAGACCAGAGTCTAGTCTACTAGACCAGAGTCTAGTCTACTAGACCAGAGTCTAGTCTACTAGACCAGAGTCTAGTCTACTAGACCAGAGTCTAGTCTACTAGACCAGAGTCTAGTCTACTAGACCAGAGTCTAGTCTACTAGACCAGAGTCTAGTCTACTAGACCAGAGTCTAGTCTACTAGACCAGAGTCTAGTCTACTAGACCAGAGTCTAGTCTACTAGACCAGAGTCTAGTCTACTAGACCAGAGTCTAGTCTACTAGACCAGAGTCTAGTCTACTAGACAAGAGTTTAGTCTACTAGACAAGAGTCTAGTCTACTAGACAAGAGTCTAGTCTACTAGACAAGAGTCTAGTCTACTAGACAAGAGTCTAGTCTACTAGACCAGAGTCTAGTCTACTAGACAAGAGTCTAGTCTACTAGACCAGAGTCTAGTCTACTAGACCAGAGTCTAGTCTACTAGACCAGAGTCTAGTCTACTAGACCAGAGTCTAGTCTACTAGACCAGAGTCTAGTCTACTAGACCAGAGTCTAGTCTACTAGACCAGAGTCTAGTCTACTAGACCAGAGTCTAGTCTACTAGACCAGAGTCTAGTCTACTAGACCAGAGTCTAGTCTACTAGACCAGAGTCTAGTCTACTAGACCAGAGTCTAGTCTACTAGACCAGAGTCTAGTCTACTAGACCAGAGTCTAGTCTACTAGACCAGAGTCTAGTCTACTAGACCAGAGTCTAGTCTACTAGACCAGAGTCTAGTCTACTAGACCAGAGTCTAGTCTACTAGACCAGAGTCTAGTCTACTAGACCAGAGTCTAGTCTACTAGACAAGAGTTTAGTCTACTAGACAAGAGTCTAGTCTACTAGACAAGAGTCTAGTCTACTAGACAAGAGTCTAGTCTACTAGACAAGAGTCTAGTCTACTAGACAAGAGTCTAGTCTACTAGACAAGAGTCTAGTCTACTAGACCAGAGTCTAGTCTACTAGACCAGAGTCTAGTCTACTAGACCAGATTCTAGTCTACTAGACCAGATTCTAGTCTACTAGACCAGATTCTAGTCTACTAGACCAGAGTCTAGTCTACTAGACCAGAGTCTAGTTTACTAGACCAGAGTCTAGTCTACTAGACCAGAGTCTAGTCTACTAGACCAGAGTCTAGTCTACTAGACCAGAGTCTAGTCTACTAGACCAGAGTCTAGTCTACTAGACCAGCGTCTAGTCTACTAGACCAGAGTCTAGTCTACTAGACCAGAGTCTAGTCTACTAGACCAGAGTCTAGTCTACTAGACCAGAGTCTAGTCTACTAGACCAGAGTCTAGTCTACTAGACCAGAGTCTAGTCTACTAGACCAGAGTCTAGTCTACTAGACCAGAGTCTAGTCTACTAGACCAGAGTCTAGTCTACTAGACCAGAGTCTAGTCTACTAGACCAGAGTCTAGTCTACTAGACCAGAGTCTAGTCTACTAGACCAGAGTCTAGTCTACTAGACCAGAGTCTAGTCTACTAGACCAGAGTCTAGTCTACTAGACCAGAGTCTAGTCTACTAGACCAGAGTCTAGTCTACTAGACCAGAGTCTAGTCTACTAGACCAGAGTCTAGTCTACTAGACCAGAGTCTAGTCTACTAGACCAGAGTCTAGTCTACTAGGCTAAACACTGTTCTAGGACCAGTGTCTAGTCTAGACCAGTGTCTAGTCTAGTCTAGACCAGTGTCTAGTCTAGTCTAGACCAGTGTCTAGTCTAGTCTAGACCAGTGTCTAGTCTAGTCTAGACCAGTGTCTAGTCTAGTCTAGACCAGTGTCTAGTCTAGTCTAGACCAGTGTCTAGTCTAGTCTAGACCAGTGTCTAGTCTAGTCTAGACCAGTGTCTAGTCTAGTCTAGACCAGTGTCTAGTCTAGTCTAGACCAGTGTCTAGTCTAGTCTAGACCAGTGTCTAGTCTAGTCTAGACCAGTGTCTAGTCTAGTCTAGACCAGTGTCTAGTCTAGTCTAGACCAGTGTTTAGTCTAGTCTAGACCAGTGTCTAGTCTAGTCTAGACCAGTGTCTAGTCTAGTCTAGACCAGTGTTTAGTCTAGTCTAGACCAGTGTCTAGTCTAGTCTAGACCAGTGTCTAGTCTAGTCTAGACCAGTGTCTAGTCTAGTCTAGACCAGTGTTTAGTCTAGTCTAGACCAGTGTCTAGTCTAGTCTAGACCAGTGTCTAGTCTAGTCTAGACCAGTGTCTAGTCTAGTCTAGACCAGTGTCTAGTCTAGTCTAGACCAGTGTCTAGTCTAGTCTAGACCAGTGTCTAGTCTAGTCTAGACCAGTGTCTAGTCTAGATACTGGTATAAGGAATCGAAACCTCAGAAATTAGATAAATATGATTCCACTTCAACACCACTGTCCATTGTTTATGAAAATCTACTCTAGTTTGAATTGCAAATCAGGTTGTATGTTTATTTGTACTTTATGTTTCAACTAAATATTTAAACTGAATAAATTTGAGTTTTCTGTTAACCTACAAAAACACATTAATTCAATGGAATTAAAAAAATTACTTATAAAGGTTTAAAAAATGCTTTCGTTTTTCTTTAAAGGTCTTTGATTGCCGGTATGTGACCACAACCAGTGGCATGTTTGAAGCCATTTGTAATCACATTAAATATGCCACCAACAAAGGTAATTTAAGGTAAGTTAACAAAGATTTAAATTTATTAAACACATTAGACACAAGCATTTGTTTTTATTTTCTTTATCTTTTTTTGAAATTTTCTTAATAGAATAAGGTTTAATAAATTCTTGTCTACGAACATAAGTTTTAAATAAATTTACCTTGATTGTTTAAAGTTTTTTTTGTTTTCTTTAACATTCTATTCATATGTAAATTTGTGTAGAGATTTGAAAGTTGATGATTTTTTCTATTAACTTTTAGTTTTATTTTTGTTTGATTGTGTTTTTTTATAAAAACATAGACATATTAAGTTTCTTTTTTTGGTACCCATAATCCTAAAGAAAATTTATTAGTTTTTTCTACCTGATAAAGTGAAAGAAGACTTAAATGTTATAAATAGCCAGTCATAAAGACCCCAATATAGAGAGTTTCCAAGGGAGAGTTAATAAATGTTTCAAAAGTCATAATGGTCAAAAAGTTTATTAGTTTCTGTTCACAAAACTACAACCACTTGGAATCTAGAGAATTTTTCTTTTGGGGGTATCTGATTGTGTGCAAATATTTCACTTACTAAGTACTTTACTCACAAAACAACTTTTTCTTGTTAAACAATTTTTGCATTTCTTTAACCTTTTTTTCTCCTAAGTTTCCATCTTTTGTCTACTTCATTAATACTTTTACTTACTTTGTATTGTGGTCTATTGGTATTTGAATTTTTGAGTGGGTTTATGTATTTTTTCGGGGCATCATCATCATTTTCATTGTGATAATAAATAGTTTGTTGTTTTTTGCTGCATATGTTTGTTATTTCTTAAGGTAAACTTTTGAAACTTTTATGAATTGGGATTTTAACACTTGAATAAATCAGCAAAAAAGGTCTTATAATCCTTTCTAAATGAATAAATGCACAGAATATTAAGGGAAAATAAAAACTTTTGGTAATTATATTCGATTAATCTTTAGAAGAAGTGTGAACATTAACATACAATAATTATTAAGACTATACACTGGACTAGACTAGACACTGGTCTAGTAAACTAGACACTGGTCTAGTAAACTAGACACTGGTCTAGTAAACTAGACACTGGTCTAGTAAACTAGACACTGGTCTAGTAAACTAGACACTGGTCTAGTAAACTAGACACTGGTCTAGTAAACTAGACACTGGTCTAGTAAACTAGACACTGGTCTAGTAAACTAGACACTGGTCTAGTAAACTAGACACTGGTCTAGTAAACTAGACACTGGTCTAGTAAACTAGACACTGGTCTAGTAAACTAGACACTGGTCTAGTAAACTAGACACTGGTCTAGTAAACTAGACACTGGTCTAGTAAACTAGACACTGGTCTAGTAAACTAGACACTGGTCTAGTAAACTCGACACTGGTCTAGTAAACTAGACACTGGTCTAGTAAACTAGACACTGGTCTAGTAAACTAGACACTGGTCTAGTAAACTAGACACTGGTCTAGTAAACTAGACACTGGTCTAGTAAACTAGACACTGGTCTAGTAAACTAGACACTGGTCTAGTAAACTAGACACTGGTCTAGTAAACTCGACACTGGTCTAGTAAACTCGACACTGGTCTAGTAAACTCGACACTGGTCTAGTAAACTAGACACTGGTCTAGTAAACTAGACACTGGTCTAGTAAACTAGACACTGGTCTAGTAAACTAGACACTGGTCTAGTAAACTAGACACTGGTCTAGTAAACTAGACACTGGTCTAGTAAACTAGACACTGGTCTAGTAAACTAGACACTGGTCTAGTAAACTAGACACTGGTCTAGTAAACTAGACACTGGTCTAGTAAACTAGACACTGGTCTAGTAAACTCGACACTGGTCTAGTAAACTCGACACTGGTCTAGTAAACTAGACACTGGTCTAGTAAACTAGACACTGGTCTAGTAAACTAGACACTGGTCTAGTAAACTAGACACTGGTCTAGTAAACTCGACACTGGTCTAGTAAACTAGACACTGGTCTAGTAAACTAGACACTGGTCTAGTAAACTAGACACTGGTCTAGTAAACTAGACACTGGTCTAGTAAACTAGACACTGGTCTAGTAAACTAGACACTGGTCTAGTAAACTAGACACTGGTCTAGTAAACTAGACACTGGTCTAGTAAACTAGACACTGGTCTAGTAAACTAGACACTGGTCTAGTAAACTAGACACTGGTCTAGTAGACTAGACACTGGTCTAGTAAACTAGACACTGGTCTAGTAAACTAGACACTGGTCTAGTAAACTAGACACTGGTCTAGTAAACTAGACACTGGTCTAGTAAACTAGACACTGGTCTAGTAAACTAGACACTGGTCTAGTAAACTAGACACTGGTCTAGTAAACTAGACACTGGTCTAGTAAACTAGACACTGGTCTAGTAAACTAGACACTGGTCTAGTAAACTAGACACTGGTCTAGTAAACTAGACACTGGTCTAGTAAACTAGACACTGGTCTAGTAAACTAGACACTGGTCTAGTAAACTAGACACTGGTCTAGTAAACTAGACACTGGTCTAGTAAACTAGACACTGGTTTAGTAAACTAGACACTGGTCTAGTAAACTAGACACTGGTCTAGTAAACTAGACACTGGTCTAGTAAACTAGACACTGGTCTAGTAAACTAGACACTGGTCTAGTAAACTAGACACTGGTCTAGTAAACTAGACACTGGTCTAGTAAACTAGACACTGGTCTAGTAAACTAGACACTGGTCTAGTAAACTAGACACTGGTCTAGTAAACTAGACACTGGTCTAGTAAACTAGACACTGGTCTAGTAAACTAGACACTGGTCTAGTAAACTAGACACTGGTCTAGTAAACTAGATACTGGTCTAGTAAACTCGACACTGGTCTAGTAAACTCGACACTGGTCTAGTAAACTAGACACTGGTCTAGTAAACTAGACACTGGTCTAGTAAACTAGACACTGGTCTAGTAAACTAGACACTGGTCTAGTAAACTAGACACTGGTCTAGTAAACTAGACACTGGTCTAGTAAACTAGACACTGGTCTAGTAAACTAGACACTGGTCTAGTAAATTAGACACTGGTCTAGTAAACTAGACACTGGTCTAGTAAACTAGACACTGGTCTAGTAAACTAGACACTGGTCTAGTAAACTAGACACTGGTCTAGTAAACTAGACACTGGTCTAGTAAACTAGACACTGGTCTAGTAAACTAGACACTGGTCTAGTAAACTAGACACTGGTCTAGTAAACTAGACACTGGTCTAGTAAACTAGACACTGGTCTAGTAAACTAGACACTGGTCTAGTAAACTAGACACTGGTCTAGTAAACTAGACACTAGTCTAGTAAACTATACACTGGTCTAGTAAACTAGACACTGGTCTAGTAAACTAGACACTGGTCTAGTAAACTAGACACTGGTCTAGTAAACTAGACACTGGTCTAGTAAACTAGACACTGGTCTAGTAAACTAGACACTGGTCTAGTAAACTAGACACTGGTCTAGTAAACTAGACACTGGTCTAGTAAACTAGACACTGGTCTAGTAAACTAGACACTGGTCTAGTAAACTAGACACTGGTCTAGTAAACTAGACACTGGTCTAGTAAACTAGACACTGGTCTAGTAAACTAGACACTGGTCTAGTAAACTAGACACTGGTCTAGTAAACTAGACACTGGTCTAGTAAACTAGACACTGGTCTAGTAAACTAGACACTGGTCTAGTAAACTGGACACTGGTCTAGTAAACTGGACACTGGTCTAGTAAACTGGACACTGGTCTAGTAAACTAGACACTGGTCTAGTAAAGTAGACGCTGGTCTAGTAAACTAGACACTGGTCTAGTAAAGTAGACGCTGGTCTAGTAAACTAGACACTGGTCTAGTAAACTAGACACTGGTCTAGTAAACTAGACACTGGTCTAGTAAACTAGAAACTGGTCTAGTAAACTAGAAACTGGTCTAGTAAACTAGACACTGGTCTAGTAAACTAGACACTGGTCTAGTAAACTAGATTGTGGTCTAGTAAACTAGATTGTGGTCTAGTAAACTAGATTGTGGTCTAGTAAACTAGATTGTGGTCTAGTAAACTAGATTGTGGTCTAATAAACTAGACTCTGGTCTAGTGAACTAGACTCTGGTCTAGTGAACTAGACTCTGGTCTAGTGAACTAGACTCTGGTCTAGTAAGCTAGACTCTGGTCTATCAAACTAGACTCTGGTCTAGTAAACTAGACTCTGGTCTAGTAAACTAGACTCTGGTCTAGTAAACTAGACCCTGGTCTAGTAAACTAGACCCTGGTCTAGTAAACTAGACTCTGGTGTAGTGAACTAGACTTTGGGATATTAAACTAGACTCTGGTGTAGTAAACTAGACTCTGGTGTAGTAAACTAGACTCTGGTCTAGTAAACTAGACTCTGATCTAGTAGACTAGAATAGACTCTGGTCTAGACTAGACACTCGTCTAGAATAGACTCTGGTCAGTAGACTGGATGCTCGTCTTATCTAGACTGTGGTCTAGTAGACTAGACACTGGTCTAGTTTATAGTCTAGATAATGGTCTAGTATATTGATTAGACACTGGTCGATTCTATTGACTAGACACTGGATTAGTATATTTATTAAAACTACAATTACTCGATTTAAATAACTAAAAATAACTAATTTTCAACAAATAGATAAGGACCACACTGTGTCCTCATTATGAGTAATATTAATTCAACTTGTATTAATCATACGCAGTGAAGTACGACTAAATTTCATATATATTGAGTTAAAAGTGTAACTGAAATAATAATAGCTTTGGTATTAATTAATAAAAATAAATTGAAACATTTGCAACATATTTTAGCTAAAATGGAAAACTTTTAGTTGAACATAAATCAGTGACCTTTAAAAAAGTTTAATACCAATACATTTTTGTGCACAGTTTGTTTTTTAGCAATTTACAAAATTTATTTAACTTTTCTAATTGCTTTACAAGCTAATAACAAACCAAAAAAAAAAAATCATTAATATTTATAACCAATTTACATTTTAATATACAAAAAATTCAATTATCTAATGTTATTTTAAATGTCAACGTGTTCGAATGTGATAAATCACAGCATGTGCTGTTTGTTCTCTTTTATATTTTAACTTAAAAAAAGACACATGGAATATAAATCCTTTTTTTTCTGTTAAACCCAAAATATTTACTTAAAAAAAGGATTCCAAAAATTAAAAAAAAGAAATACCAGTTATATTTGGTAAAAAACAAACAAAAACTTATAATGCAACTGTAAAAATGACTGGCAGTAGATTGAATGAAATTTGTATTTTTATAACGATATTTTACTGGAAATTCGGTTTTTTATTTCCCAGTGTTTCATTTAGCTTATTTTTTTGTGAATTTTATTCGGTAATGGACGAAAAGAAAAACTTGAATGCAAATAAATCTGTATTATACTATTTTTACAATTTTAACTCGTTATTGTTGTTGTATCTTCCTGTGTTTTTGTTTTTTTTTTTGTTTTATGCTATATAAATATATTTAATTTTTGTCTTTCTTATTTTCAATTTCATTTCATCTCTGACACGCTCGCTCTACCATGGAATGGTTATATTACACGGTTGAATGTTTAAAACAAATATGCAAAATAATATAACAAAAACTATGGATGCTCAGGTCAGCTATAACAATATTTCCACAGCGCACTGACGGACGTCATGATTATCGTATTTGGAATGCCCAGCTCATCTCGTATGCTGGCTACAAACAAAGCGATGGCAAAATAATTGGAGATCCCATGAATGTTGAATTTACTGAGGTAAGTTTTGAATTTTTGCTTCTCTGTATTTGGTTTAAGATTAAAACCGATGACAAAAGGAATTATAAGGGCTTTTGTTTAAACAACCATAGTGTGGTGTAATCTCTTGTTCATGTGAATTTTGATTATTTATTTAAAATAAAGAAAAGTTTACTCAGAAAATTGTTATGCGAGGAATAAGTATGTGACAGAATTTCAGTAGATTTTTGTTGTTAATTTAAAGTTATGAATAACTTTTTAATAGACAATTTAAGTGATCAATAAGATTTCTAAAAAAATCAAATTTATCGATAAATTTTCTATAGAAACTTAGATTTTCTATGGAAAAGTAAAGTTATCGATAACTTTTCTATAGAAAAGTAAAGTTATCGATAACTTTTCTATAGAAAAGTAAAGTTATTGATAACTTTTCTATAGAAAAGTAAAGTTATCGATAACTTTTCTATAGAAAAGTAAAGTTATTGATAACTTTTCTATAGAAAAGTAAAGTTATCGATAACTTTTCTATAGAAAAGTAAAGTTATCGATAACTTTTCTATAGAAAAGTAAAGTTATCGATAACTTTTCTATAGAAAAGTAAAGTTATCGATAACTTTTCTATAGAAAAGTAAAGTTATCGATAACTTTTCTATAGAAAAGTAAAGTTATCGATAACTTTTCTATAGAAAAGTAAAGTTATCGATAACTTTTCTATAGAAAAGTAAAGTTATCGATAACTTTTCTATAGAAAAGTAAAGTTATCGATAACTTTTCTATAGAAAAGTAAAGTTATCGATAACTTTTCTATAGAAAAGTAAAGTTATCGATAACTTTTCTATAGAAAAGTAAAGTTATCGATAACTTTTCTATAGAAAAGTAAAGTTATCGATAACTTTTCTATAGAAAAGTAAAGTTATCGATAACTTTTCTATAGAAAAGTAAAGTTATCGATAACTTTTCTATAGAAAAGTAAAGTTATCGATAACTTTTCTATAGAAAAGTAAAGTTATCGATAACTTTTCTATAGAAAAGTAAAGTTATCGATAACTTTTCTATAGAAAAGTAAAGTTATCGATAACTTTTCTATAGAAAAGTAAAGTTATCGATAACTTTTCTATAGAAAAGTAAAGTTATCGATAACTTTTCTATAGAAAAGTAAAGTTATCGATAACTTTTCTATAGAAAAGTAAAGTTATCGATAACTTTTCTATAGAAAAGTAAAGTTATCGATAACTTTTCTATAGAAAAGTAAAGTTATCGATAACTTTTCTATAGAAAAGTAAAGTTATCGATAACTTTTCTATAGAAAAGTAAAGTTATCGATAACTTTTCTATAGAAAAGTAAAGTTATCGATAACTTTTCTATAGAAAAGTAAAGTTATCGATAACTTTTCTATAGAAAAGTAAAGTTATCGATAACTTTTCTATAGAAAAGTAAAGTTATCGATAACTTTTCTATAGAAAAGTAAAGTTATCGATAACTTTTCTATAGAAAAGTAAAGTTATCGATAACTTTTCTATAGAAAAGTAAAGTTATCGATAACTTTTCTATAGAAAAGTAAAGTTATCGATAACTTTTCTATAGAAAAGTAAAGTTATCGATAACTTTTCTATAGAAAAGTAAAGTTATCGATAACTTTTCTATAGAAAAGTAAAGTTATCGATAACTTTTCTATAGAAAAGTAAAGTTATCGATAACTTTTCTATAGAAAAGTAAAGTTATCGATAACTTTTCTATAGAAAAGTAAAGTTATCGATAACTTTTCTATAGAAAAGTAAAGTTATCGATAACTTTTCTATAGAAAAGTAAAGTTATCGATAACTTTTCTATAGAAAAGTAAAGTTATCGATAACTTTTCTATAGAAAAGTAAAGTTATCGATAACTTTTCTATAGAAAAGTAAAGTTATCGATAACTTTTCTATAGAAAAGTAAAGTTATCGATAACTTTTCTATAGAAAAGTAAAGTTATCGATAACTTTTCTATAGAAAAGTAAAGTTATCGATAACTTTTCTATAGAAAAGTAAAGTTATCGATAACTTTTCTATAGAAAAGTAAAGTTATCGATAACTTTTCTATAGAAAAGTAAAGTTATCGATAACTTTTCTATAGAAAAGTAAAGTTATCGATAACTTTTCTATAGAAAAGTAAAGTTATCAGGATTATCAGGGATTCGTTAGTGGAACTTTAGGTTCACGACTTCCTGGTGAGTTGAATGGTTTCAATGCTGGATAGCAGGATTACTGACTCAACCTAAGGGTACGAAAGATCAGAAGAACTTTATTAAAAGAAAGTTTCTCTCCATTATCAGTAAAATCACGCAGGATAAAAACAAAGATACGTTGTTTATTTAAAAATTATCTACTGGCCTTGTAATTTCGAAGCACTTTAAAATGCTTATTTTTGATAATTCAATTTATAAATAGAATTAACAGTTCTAAATTAGAAGAAAAGATTTTTATCCAAACAACGTTTGAGAAAAAAAGTATTTTACCAATCAATATTATTCGTTTTTATTTGATAAACATAACGAAAAGTATGTGACCTTATCATTTTTACTGAACAAAATATGCTGAGGAAACCCGTTTTTAACAAAAACCCACAATATTTATTTAGCAATTACGTGCTTTAACTATTTAATATAATATTTACTTATTCAAATCCTTAATATTGAATTAAAATTGAAAATGTTTCCTTTAATTATATCTATTTTAAGGTGTGCATGAAGTTGGGCTGGAAGGGCAAAGGTACCGAATGGGACATACTGCCGTTGGTTGTGTCAGCCAATGGTCATGATCCAGACTATTTCGATTATCCACCGGAATTAATTTTGGAAGTTCCATTAAGTCATCCAAAGTAAGTTTGCAAATTTTATTGTTTTTCTCAGACATGTTTCAAATACATACATTCACACATACACATGACCTTAGGAAGTAGGCAAGTGTATGTGTGTGTGTTTCAGGACACCTACAGGTGTCAAATGTAACACAGCAGTAGTTCAGGTGCTTTGGAAGTATTTCCATGTAGTACTAACTATCGATCATTGTGGTTGTCAAAGTAGTTCCATTCGAGTAATACACGTGTGTAGTTGTAGTCCTGTTTAGTAAAACTGCCTTAAGTGGTCATCTGGTTGCACCAACCAACCAACTGGTGTGGAAGTGGTTTGTCTATATCCGTGTGTGGGTGTGTGAGTGTCTGAGTATTTAAGTTTGTGTGCAGTAGTTTTGGTTTATTTTTATTGTATGTTGTTGGTTGGTTAGGATAAATTTAGTTTTCATTGCAAATTTTGTACTCGTACTCTTGGAATGAAAGTGTGTATATGGTTTTATTGAATATTGTGGTTATCTGCATATATTGTGCATGGAATACAGATGAGTTTGGTTGGTTCCATTATATTGTTTATACATACAGTTAGTGACAATACAATGGAAACTTTTTTTCTAAGAGAAATTCAAATTTACTAGTGTTAAAATTTTCGAAAATTTAAAAACTAAAATAATGAACAATTTCAGTGCTGGTTTAAAGCTAACAAAACTATCTGTATTAAATATTCCATTAATAAATTAGTAGTTTCTATATTTGGGAGAAAGAGCTCGTAAAACTACACCAAGTCAAGTTAAGTTATTAGCAAGAGAGTTTAAGAAATGTCTCCCTGGGAGTTTAAAAATAATCTAAAATTGGAAATTAGTTATCGAACTGTTAGCTAAAGGGAAAATGAGGCTGATCCTGGTTGTAATCGTCCCGCGAGAAAACTCTTATTTCTAAAAGTGCTTTATTGCCAAAGAACATTTAAACTGATCGACACATAAATGGTCAGTGATGGGAGAACATTTGTAAGGCGGTCGAAGGGAAGGAGTATGGACCCTAAGTATAAAAATAAGATAGTCAAGTTTTCCCGTGCAAATATTATGGTCTGATGCTATTTTTCAAGGCAAAGTATGGGTCCCTTTTCACGAACTTCAATAACAAAGTCTATGTCTATGAGAATGACCCTCTATTCACTGATAAGACCTGAGTGCCTAGAAGTAACTAGCGTTAAATCAAGAACCTCAATTCTGTTAACATCTACAATGGTTAGTGCTGAACCAGTATTGACTATGTCTATGTTATTGCAAAGAATGAATTCGAAAATTGGTATCCGAGCTGTCCCATACAACATGATGTGCATTGGCATCAGCTCCAATAATGACCGGCAGATTCTCTAGTCTTGCCATTTCAATAATGTAGCGGTGTGGTGATTCCCTGTAGTCATGTGCCATGTAGCTTGAGATCACTAGTATAGTTCCGACACCAGTTTCCCAGGCCGCTACCACAGTATCTTCATCGCTGTAATCAGATAGAGTGAAGATATTGAAATTATTGCTGGATACTATACATGATCTTATGTTACCTGTGCCTTTCATGTCTAGTAGCTTATGGCCTTTGGCACATAGTCCGCGAACCCACGATGGATCCAGGGTTCTTGGATGAGTACGAGCTTCTCATTTTTCCCAGACATCCGGAGGAACAGGGCAGTCGAAGCTGCTTTGGAGTGATGAAGGTTAATGTGTGTTATCTTCATCATCTCCGTTTTCGGATACGATTGTGCCGTTGACGTCGTTTTGGTCCAAATCCAAAAGGGCGTACTCGTCAACTACATCGTCCAATGATCCAAAAAAAATTAGCCACCATTTCAGAGTTGGAGTGGGTGTCATCTTGAGCAATAGACCTAGTAGTCTCATCGCAAGACATGTCTTCCAGATTTTTCCGAAGAGGTGCTAAGGACTCCTGGTTCAGGATGACCGTGATCCTTCTATATCCACCTTCGGATTCGGAGACCTTGGCAACCATCCAGTTGTGTGTTGGGGTGTCAGGATTTCCGATCCGAGGAAAACATGCCCCAAGTTTTGAGATTCCAGCACGATAATGATCCCAAACTCACATCTAGGGCTGTAACCGACTGGTTACAAATCAATGTTTTAAAGTGGCCTGCCTAATCGCCAGATCTCAATCCCGGTTATAAGGGAATGGGAAAATATTTCAAAGGAGACAATTGAATCTTTAATTGGTTCAATGTATCGTTGCTGTGAAGGATTGATTAAGGATTGATCTGTCATTTATTCTCACTTAGTTATTGAACATTATAGTGTAAACAACAAAGCATTTTTTTTGCTTCGAAAATATCGAATTTTGTACCAAAAAAGCGTCAAATGCGGGAAGTTTTGCATTAATCCTTTAATTTGAAAAAAGTGCAGCTGAAGCCCACCAATTGCTCACGTGCGAGAGATGGGTTGTGCGGTTCTGAAGAGGTGATTTTGACACGGAAAGATAGCGCAGCCATCCAAAAAAGTGGCATCCAAAGAATTGGAGGCATTAATTCATGAACATTGTTGTAAAACTCAACAAGAGCTTTCAAACTCATTGGGACCTACTCAAGCAGCAATTTCAAAATGATAGCGATGCCAGCAAGCTGAGAGACTTTAAAAGATGTTACATGCCCGAAATGATATTTTTGCACCGAATCATTACTTGCGATGAAAAACTAATCCATTGCGATAACCCGAAGCATTAGAGATTGTAATGGAAGCCCGGTAAACCAGCCGAATCGACACTAAAGCCAAAAATACATGGCGCTAAGGTAATGCTCTGTATTTGGACGGAGCAAAAGGGTCATATCTATTATAATCTACTTAAATCTAGCCAGACCATCACAGAAACCCTGTACCGAACGCATCTGATTCGTTTGAAGCGAGAATATGAGGCCAGACATGAAACTGTAATATTCCATCATGACAACAATCGGCCACATGTTGCAATATCTGTTAAAACTTATTTAGAATAAAGTGGTTGGGAAGTTTTGCCTCTCCCGCTCTATAGTTCGGACATTGCCCCGTTCGACTACTATTTGTCTCGATCGATGCAGTATGCTCTCTCTCTGGGATACGCTTCACTTCAAAACAGAGTATACGATATTGGCTTGATTTGTTCGTGGCCTCATATATAAGCAGTATTTTTGGCTCGGAATCCATACGTTGCCAGAATGATGGGAAAAGGCCAGAGCTAACAATGGACAATACTTTGATTAAATTTATATTGTACAAATGTTTCAAAATAAAAGTTAAAGTTTAAAAAATTTCTAATTTCTAAAATCCCGAATAATAATTGGATTTTCACCTATTAATTAAATATATATTAAGATAAGTTTCCATTGTATTGTTAGCCACTGTATATCACCTGTATATAAATATGTATGTATGTTTGTGTGTTATATACAAATATTTTTGTATGATGGCATTTTTAATGAATTTTGATAGTGTTAGAAATGATAGTTTGCAATTGCTATTGTAAAAGTAAAAAAGGCAAAAAAGTGGCTATAAAAAAGGTAGTTTTATTTTATTTTTATTGCATCGTAAAATTACTTCAAAGTTAAAGGAATAAGTGTTCACTAGGGTGGCCCCTAGTTTGCACTTTTGGATTTTCGATGCTAATAAATGATTAGCTGGTAAATTCGGTAACCTTATAAAATTTAAAATACATCTTTATATACCTTTTCTGCTATATATAAAAATGAAATGGTCCATGTATGTAATGGCATCACGTGAGAACGGCTAGAGCGATTTGGTTGATTTTTTTTTATTTGATTCGAAATAAATCAGGAGATTGTTTGTAAAGAAAATTAAAAAATTCCGGTTAAAACTCGAACATTTTTTTATTTTGAGTCCAGTCAACTTTAAAAAAAAAACTGCCTAAAATATGCAATACAAATTTAGATATTTTATTTGCAAATAAATAAGAACAGGCAGGAGTATGCGGTTTGGAGAAACTTGAAGAACTAAGATTAGTAAATGCTACCGGGCGAAGCCGGGGCGGTTACGTTTTTGCAAATTGAAAAGGGAGAAAAGTATTTTGGTACTTTTTTACTACCCAATGTATATTTTAAACAAATAAACATGGAAATTAATTTAAAATCTTATTCTTTACTTATTAAAAAAATAACAAATCGCACTGGTTCCTCTAAAGAGCGTCAACTCAAAATTTTCCTATTTTCACTTTTTGCAAAAAATCAATATGCATTGACAAACAAGTAAGAGAGCTATATTCGGCTGTGGCGAATCTTATATACCCTTCACCAAGTTATACTTCAAAATATTTTTAGGTAAACAAAATTCATTCCAAAGTTGTTTTTTAATTTTTTGGAAAAAAAATATTTTTTGAATTGCTATTTTAAATTTTTTTTTTTAAATTATAATTTTTTTTTTAAATTTTAAATATTAAAATTTTTTTAATATATATACTTTATAGGGTCGGAAAATTATATTGTGGAAATTACAAACGGAATGACAAACTTATATATACCCTTCTCACGAAGGTGAAGTGTATAAAAATAGTTTTTTGCTTCTACTGAACATTTTAAAATTTTGAGTTGACGCTCTTTAAAGGAACCTTTGCGAAATACAATTTTAATTATTTTTTGGTACTTTTCTCATAAAATTATGTTTTTCTATAAATTGATATGAATATTTTATTATGATGTTCCACTACGATACTGAAATTTTTTAAAATAAAATTTTTATAATTTCAATAGGGACACAAAAGTATCAATAAGGGGTAAAAACGGGAAAACTAAGCAGTTTATACTTTTTTATATCACCAATATTTGTCAAATTAGGTCTAAGTACTCTGAAACTTGTCAAAGTAGGTCTAAGTACTCTGAAATTATTCTGTAAAGTATTGCGAAAATCGGGAAGCATTTCTACCTAGTGCTCATACAATGTACCACCCATCAGAAAAACAATTATGAGTGCTGTATTTACAATAGATGGCGTATCTTTTGAAAGTAGTTTTTGATTTAAATCTATATACATACATACTTTGGTACTTTTTCGAAATACGAACCTTTTAGGGGGAAAACGGTTAAAAACTATATTTTGGTACTTTTTTCTTGACAATCTATGTATCTTTTAAACCAACAAAAAAAATTTACTCATCAAAAAAATAAAAATTATGAATTTGGTACATTTTGGAAACTCAAAACCTTAAGGGATACAAATTGTGTTTATATTTGGTACATTTTCTTATAAAATATGTTTTTCTATAAATTGACCTAGACATAAAAAAGATTCATACAAAAATTAACTAACAGAATTTTCTTTGGAACTCAAATGCCTAGGTTTTTATTGGGTCAAATTCGGGTAAACAGTTTTGTACTTTTTTTAACATATTTTTTTCTTGAACACATTAACACAGATTTTAATTGTTTGAGATATCTCACTAGTTCAAACAATTTTTGGAAAAATTTTGTATTTTTAACCTTTATGTCAACAGCAGAACTGCTTTATGCACGTCAACAGCAACATACCTGGGTATGTTCATACGTTTTGTATGGTGAATGACTGCCGTTAGCATAAAAATGCTAATATCTAACTCGTTTGTTGGAATTTCTGTATTATTTTTTTTTTATTTTTTTAGAGATAGACAAAAGGTTAAAAAATTTTATGATAACCGGTTTTACCCTTACAATTATTCATTGTTTTTTAAAAAAAGTGGTTGTGTAGGTATGACAAAAAATGCTTTTTATTGAGTTTTTGCAAAGATACAATTTTTTCAAATTAAAATAATTTTTTTATTTATTAATAGTTTTTAATGAACTTTTACAGTTATATAGACTTTTCTATTAGATATAGAAAAATAAAAACAAATTTTGAAATTTATAATCAGGAATCCCGTAATTCCAAAAAAGTTTTGAAAAATCCCAAAAATGGGATTTTTAATTTTTTTGCTATAATATATCCACACCAGGAGCGAGGTTATCGGAACCCTTTACAAAATAATTAAGAACATATTTGGTCATCTAAAATAGGTTAATTTATTTTGATATCGAGTACGTGATTTGAGAATTTTTGCCCTAAAGTTGAATTTTACATAAAAAATAGGCGTTATTTGAATGGACCTGGTCCCCTCCGTATCAAGAATTTTTAAATTTGTTTTCATTTAAAATATTTAGTGTAAAGTTAGCTTTTCAAAAAGTATAAATTCCTAATACATCATATTTGAAATTTTTTAGATAACTTAAAAATAAAAAAAGTTCTTTTTTCCCAAAAACTAGAGAAAAATCGCATTTTTAATTTTTTTTAAATTCAAATACATATAACTTTGGAGTCAGTCATGATTTTTAAATAACTCTTTTTTTGTTTGACATATACATTTGCTGTTAGTCCAATAAAAGAAAAATGGAGAAAATCGGGATATATATTTGGACCCGCTCTTATCAAAAATGTGGAGTAGGGTGGGTAAAAACGTTGAAAAAAATACTATATTTTTCAATTTTATCATTATATTTGCATGCGTTTTGCTATGGATACCCAGGTATGTATGCTGTTGACGTAAGGGTGCAACTTTGTAAATGGGCTTTATCTTCGAAACGGGTGATTTTATCCTAACCAAACTTGGGACAATTGCGGAAAACAATTTTGGCTATATGTATCTTAGTGAAGTTAGAGTTAAGAATAAGGGATAATATTTAGGCACCATAACATGAGAACTGAACTATAGGTACTTTTTCGTTCTTCTTATAGTACTTTTTTAATTTTCTTTAATAATAGACCTAGAATTATGAGTGAAAATTCAATGGAGAGATTTCATCGCTGTTTAGCTATATACTAGAAATAGAAAAAAAGCTTATATGGATCCGATTTTGTGGGAATTCACAAAAGGGGACATTATGGTACTTTTTCTTTATTCTAAGGTACTTTTTAAATTTGTTTATAACAATGGACTTAGAAACATAAAATTAAGCATATATGGACCTAAGTGTGTGAGAATTCTAGGGGAAGACTTTTTGGTACTTTTTCTTTATTCAAATGATACTTTTCGTAATTTCTTCACCAATGAACCAAGAAACATGAAATAAAGCTTATAAGGACCCGAGTGAGTGAATCCACAAGTTTTTGCTTTTTGGTACTTTTTCTATATTCTAATGGTACTTTTTGAATTGTCTATAATAATGAACCTAGAAAATTTTGTACCATACGAATTGAAGCCGAGAGACCTTGAAGCACGATTTTGCATATCCGAAATGATGCTTGAACGCTATAAAAGAAAATAATGTTTGCAACGATCTCCATTACAATAACCCGAAGTGTAAGAGATCGTATGTAAAGTCCGGCCAACCAGGCGAATCGACACCAAAGCCAAATATCCATGGCGCTAAAGTAATTTTCAGTATTTGGTGGAACCTTAAATGTCTTATCTATTATGAACTGCAGAAAGAGAACCCGTACCGATCGCAACTAATTCGTTTGAAGCGAACATTGGCCGAAAAACAAAACCGTAATATTGCATCATAATAACGCTAGGCCACATGTTGTAATACCTGTTAAAAACTATTTAAAAAAAAAGCTACGTTTCCGCATAAACCGTAATCGGCACCGAAAACGAAATTCAATACAACTGCACTGAAAAAAAGTTCGTTTCAGAAATCGGCAACGAAAATTGGGAACGAATCGTCAACGATCAGTAACGAAAAACCTCTTATTTGGGGCCGGAACGAAAACAACTTCAAGTAGGTTGTTTTCGGTACTGTAGCAACGAAATTATTTTAAATATTTTTTTATTTCAAAATGAATAAAAAAAAATAAATTTTCTTTATTGGAAGAAGAAAAAATAATAGATTTTGTCAAAAATAATGAAATTCTATTTAATTTCCAAATGACAACTTAAAAAATAATTTCGTTTCTGTTTTATGCAGCAACACACCCAACTGAAACGAAAAAAATTCAGAAACGAGACGGTGACGAACACCAACGTTTTTCAGTTTCAGTTTCGTTATCGGCGCCGATTATGGTGTATGCGGAAACCCAGCTTAAGTGGTTGGCAAGTTTTTGGAAATTAAATATTAGAAATTATTTTAATAAAAATAAAATTTTCTCGGAGAAAATTTTTCGACCTTGGAAGCATCGACAATCTAATAAAATGCAAAATAAGAAGCGCCCTAGTTTTCACATATGGTCAGATAAATTTGGACTAACCATTCTAACAAATTAAAAATAATGTTGAATCAAAAACAAAAACTTTGTTTAAAAAAAAATATTAATGATTTTTTGAATTAAGCTGATTTGGCCCAAATATACTTTTTATTTAAGCATTTTATGTTTGTCCTTAGTTTGCTGGCCACACTTTATACTCTTGTATGCTGGTGTTCATGTCTATTAAAATTGAATTTTCAATTTAAATATTTAGATAAAAAATTGTTGTTAGTTTTAAGATTTTATAACTTAATCGGATCATAGGAAAGTACACACATAAAAGTTGATAGCATAGAGAATAGACATAGAGCGGAAACTCTCCTGTTAAAGACCTAACTCAGTTGTAAGAAACCTAAGTGCTGAGAATGTATTAGTAGTAAAAACTATGTGAAAACAAAAACAACAACTGAGTAATTTTTTTGTTTGAGTTTTTTTTTTAGTTTCCGCTCTATGTTTCTCTATGGTTGATAGTTTAAAACAATATGGGGTAGAGTGTGAAATGAAGAGGGCCGACCAACTTGATTAAACAAATATTTAAATTAGGAATTGAAATTGCAATAATTGAGTTTGAGTAACAACTAAATACAAACAAACAATAAAAAGTTAAATAAAAACAAAAAACGATTTTTGTGAACTTTGACCTTAAATATGACGCGTAACGCTTAAACGATTTTTACCCACCAAATACAGAGCAAAATAAAATAAAAACTTTTCATCTGTCAAATATTTTCCCCAAAATAAAATTATAAATTAATATAGATAGACTTTTAACTGGTGTGTACAGTAAATCTGACACTCCTTCGTTACTACATGACTGACGTCTTTTAATCACAGCCAATCAAACAATATGACACGCAACTGTAATTGCATTTTAACTCCTGCCCAGCAAGTGATTTAAATGTACATTTTATGTTTGTTTTTTTTACGAATTTCTGATTTTTTGTTACAGATACGAATGGTTTGGTGAGATGAACTTGCGTTGGTATGCTTTACCTGCCGTATCCAGTATGTTGTTCGATGTTGGTGGCATACAATTTACGGCCACCACATTCAGTGGCTGGTACATGTCCACTGAAATTGGTTGTCGCAATTTATGTGACACAAATCGTCGTAATATTTTGGAGGTATGTATGTGAAAGATGAAATAAAATTTTAAAAGAAAACTCTTAAATCATTAATTTTGATTTTTTTAAAGTAAATTATTTTTATATGTGACACAGTTTTTAAAATTTTTATGAAAGCTAAAAAAACCTTTACTGGAATTACTTTATTTATTATGTGGCATGTTTGATATGATATATGTTTATTTCTTTTCTTTTTTTCATTTTTTTATTACCGACTAGACTGTGGCATTAAAAATGAATCTGGATACACGCACACCCACCTCTTTGTGGAAAGATAAAGCTGTGGTTGAAGTTAATATTGCTGTTTTACATTCATATCAAAGTCGTAATGTCACCATTGTGGATCATCATACCGCAAGCGAAAGTTTTATGAAACATTTTGAAAATGAATCAAAATTACGGTGAGTTTGCTTGATTTTACAGTTCAGGTTTTTTGTTGTTGTTGTTAGCTTGTGATGAGAAGAAAAAACAATTGTTTTTTATGTTTAGAAGGTTTCTATGTTTGTTAAGGGATTTACACATGGTTTGTGTTATAAAATTTTATTTATTTGTTTTACTCACTTTTGTTATAGGATTTATTGTTCATACGTATCTAGCCATGACCGCGAAAAAAGCTTAAGTTAATATTATATTAATTTTTTTTTTAACTAAAAATATGTTATAATTATGTCAAATTACATTTACCATTTGAGAGCAAAATTTCAAAAATGTACAAAAAAATTGTTATCAATTCTATAACACAGGGCAACAAAATCGAAACCACTACACAATTTTAATGTATTGTGGTTCCAGTAGTATAAATATGGTCCAAATTTTAAATTCTGTGGATAGATTTTTTTTTTCTAAAATTGAGAATTTTTTTAGATGTTTCTACACATATTTTATGATAACTCAGAAAGGGTTAGTCCGATATTATTGAAGTGAACTCAGGAAAGTTCAAGTTTTCATAACCTTCAATCTGTTTATATATTGCGTTTTAATCGGTTCAGTAGTTTCAGAGTTATAATAAAAAATCGAAGGAAAATGTATTTTTTTACGGGAAAATAGCAAATTTTAGGTTTTAAAAAACTCATGAAAAATCGAAAACGACAGAACTTGTTCAGGTTTATTACTTTGTCGCAAAGCCGCATATAATAGCAACAAAATGAAATATAGGAGATAAAAATCGATTGAATCTTTTCGAATTTATTCACAATTAAGTGAATTCGCTCATTTTCACAAAATTTAACTTTTTGGTTTGATATACAGTGGTTGACAAAACAATGGAAACATTTCCAAATATTCCATATGTAGCCCAAAATTTAAAATATTTTTTTAAAATAATTTTTTTTTTTTAGTATTTTACTTGTATAGTTTTATTTTTATAAATTAACTGAAAAACAAACAACATAATTAATTATATTCTGAAAAAAGGGAACAAAATTAAAAATATTCACTATTTCGCTACTGACAAAACAATGGAAACTTTTAAACTTCTGCAAGAAAAACTATCCTGTTCACAGTTATTGTATTTTATTTTTAAATTCTGGTAATTTTTCACAATTTCTTTTTCTAAGTTTCTCGCATAATTGCTTTTTTTCAAAGTTTAAAATGGCTAAAGTTAAGATTTGTGAAGACTTGAAAAATAAAATAAATAACGATTTTAAACCTGGATTAAAACAAAAAAGTATCTGTGACAAATATTCAATAAATAAATCAGCAGTTACAAAAAATATAAAGAAATTTCGTAAGACCGGTTCTGTAAAAACTGAACATTTAGGTGGAAGACCTCGTAAGACTACTCCTAGACAAGATAATTTAATAGCGAGAGAGTTCAGGAAATTCCCAAAAATAACTCCTCTAGAGGTTGTTAATAGCCTAAAATTAGAAATAAGTACCCGAACAATTAGTCGCAGGTCAAATGAGGCTGGTCTTGGTTGCTATCGTCCTGTGAAAAAACCACTCATTTCTAAAAAGAACCGTTCTGCTTGTCTACAATTTGCCAGGGATCATTTAAACTGGTCGATACAGAAATGGAATACTGTCCTCTTTTCCGACGAATCCAAATAAAATTTAAGAGGCAGTGATGGGAGAACATTTGTAAGACGACCAAAGGGAAACAGATTAGATCCAAAGTACACAAATAAGACTGTAAAGTTTGGCGGTGACAATATTATGGTATGGGGATGTTTTTCAGGGCAAGGTATGGGCCCAATTCATATTATAAAAGATACCATGACAGGTATAGGGTACAGAACCATATTAAATGATGTTATGTATCCATACGCTGAGGAAAATATGCCCCTAGTTTTTAGATTCCAACACGACAACGACCCGAAACACACCGCTAGGGTTGTAACCGAGTGGTTACCATCCAACGAGGTACGTTTTTGAAGTGGCCTGCCCAATCGCCAGATCTCAATCCCATAGAAAATCTATGGGAAATTGTAGATCGTAAAATAAGGACCCAAAATTACACCAGGAAGGAAGATTTATCGGAGGCGGTTATAAGGGAATGGCAAAATATTTCAAAGGAGACCATTGACTCTTTAATTGGTTCAATGCATCGTAGATGTGTAGCAGTTATAAAAAATAAGGGATACCGAACAAAATATTGAAAATAAAGTTTAGACCATATTTGTTAAAATAATACCTAAGTTTCCATTATTTTGTCAATGCCGTAATAAATTTGTTTTCTCATTTTTAGAATTTAATTAATTATGTCCTTTGTTTTTTGTTAAATTAAGTTAATAAAAGTATACAAATAAAATACTACAAAAATGTAAACAATTTTTAAAAAATTATTTCAGATTTTAGGCTACTAATGAAATATTTGGAAAAGTTTCCATTGTATATAAAATTGAGTAGTTGATGGCCTTCTTGCGATTGATTGAATATTGAAATCATTTTCCCCATGCTATGTATAAATTTTCACATATATATTGCTTTTTAATCGGCTCAGTAGTTTCGGAGTTATAATAACAAATTGAAGCCAACAATTTGTTTTTTATGTGAAAATATGATATTTTTTTGTTTAAAAAAAAACCATGAAAAATCGAAAATGGCAGAAATTGTTTAGATTTGTTACTTTATCGCAAAGCCACATATAATAGGAACAAAATGAGATGTCGATCATAAAAATTTATGGATTATTTTCGCTCGGTCTTGCTATTTATCTCTTATAATTTCCGAGTTATAGGCATTTCAAAATTTGTCCATACCTTGGTCCGCTTTTTTAAAAATATAGGTCGTAATTTTGGACCGAATGCACTCGAATTTTTTTGTTAGTTAGACAACTAAATTAGTAATAATATACAAAAGATTTCAGAGCAATATCAATTATGGATCCAAAAAATAAATGATTTTTAATTTAAAAATTAAAAAATAGTTGATTTTGGCTGGTTTTTGGGTGAAATGGTAACTTAACTCTTTTTTATTAAAAAAAAAACTTTCTTTAAGAATATATAACAACTTTTTATTTTCAACATTGGGCTACATGTTCTAAAATCCCAAAGTAGGGATAAGAAAACGGAAAACCGCTTTGGAAACCTTGATGAAAATGTGGACCCTATGGGTAATATTGTAAAACATACCATTTTTGAGATTTTCGCTCCAATTTTTTGGAATTGTGGGATTTTCTTTGACCTTTTTACAAGGTTTTTCAGACTTTTTTATTAAGAATGACAAATTTAAAAAACGTTGAAAATTTCATTGAGTTTTGTTAATAAATAAAGATTTTATTACATATTGCTTATTTATTGAGTTTCTAAAACTAAAATTTTTATCAAAATTTTAATAGGATTTCAAATATTAGGAACAATTTCATCCACATTTATTCCGAACTACTTTTTTTTGTTTAGATAAGTTAATTTTTGATCTTAGAAAACAAAATTTAAGTAGAATGCGTATTTTATGCTTTTTAGTGTCTAATAAAAATTAATTGCTAAATAAAAAAATTTCTTTCTATTGTAAATACACATAATCGGACAGCAGGGTAACAGTTTGGAGAAGGCCAAACACTGAATTGGAAAAGTACAATGTAGTAAACACTGTCAAACATGGTGGATAAGGAGTCATGTTGTGGGGTTATATGGCTGTAGCTGGTGTAGGAAACTTAGTTTTCATCGACGGTTCAATGGACAAAACAGTGTACCTTAATATTTTAAAAGAAAACCTACTACAATGCGCTCTAAAGTTAAAGCTTGGTAATATTTCTGTTATCAACAGTACAATGACCCCAAATACACAGCCCATGACGTCCGAATATGAATAGTGCATCATGTTCCCCACATTCTCCCGACTCCTCCGCAATCACCGGACATGAATCCCATAGAAAATCTGTGGGATAAATTTGCCGAACATGTAGGAAAGCACCATATTATTAGTAAGACTCAACTTAAAGAAGTCCTGTTATAAGAATGGCAAAATATTGGAGCTGACGTCACCAAAAATTGCCAAGACGATTAAAATAAGTTATTAAAAAGATAGGCTACTCCACAAAATATAAAACTATTAAAAAAAAACTATTTTCCTATTAAAAATTAGAAACTGTGTGAATATTTTTGTCCCCTTAAAATCGAACTTCGAAACATTAGTTAAATTTTTTTTTCTGAAATGTGCCAACTTATGTTTAGTTTTTCCATATATTTCAATAAGTTATACGTAAATAAATATTTTTTTGAAACCCGTACGAAAGTTGTGGCCTTCGTTTAAAAAATATGGAAGATTTAAGATAAATCTGTATGCTGTGTGAATATTTAAGTCCGGCACTGTACATAGTTATGTACGTTTCTTTCTTATAATTTTCGGGATTTTAGATTTCCCGGAAACCCCGGGTCGGGATTCCGGGATTCTTTACCAAATCCCGAACCCCGGGATTTTCAAAAATCAGTCCCGATTAGCATCTCTAGTCAGAACCAATGACTTGTTGAATAAAATCTTAAGAAAATCTATACAAGAATGAAAAAAAAAATTAAAAATGCAATATTTTTGAAGGACTGAGTTTTTTCAAGACCTTGTCGAGCACTTTCCCATAATATATAAAAATCTTTGAAATTAGATGGGAAACAAAAAAAATGGCACGTGTTTAAAAATTTGACTTGTCAAAGTTACCCAACTTTGAGCCCCCATAGCGTCGCCCATGAATCATTTGTAGGGCCCATTTTAATAACTTAAACTCGAATACTCCTTGGCTATCCCGATCGGACAAATGATTTATTTTCCAAAAATTTTTACTCTGCCCCACTGTGCATTGTTAATACAAATCATGCGTAATAATTAGTCATAGCTCCCATATAAGACACACTTCCGAACACCACTTTAACGAGCATAAATCTCTTAAAAATTTTAAATCCATTCCGAAAATCGAATATATATTCTTGAAATTTTAAAAGACCATACATTCTTATTTGTTTGGATAGTAGGGTTGAGTGGATTTCCTGGTAATTTATGAACCCAAATGTTTTATTTGACATACTGTCGTCTACGAGTATGTGTTTGTAAACAAGTCAAAGGCCAAACCATATTTTATTTTTCGGTTTTTTAAAGATTATTTTTTACTGATTTCAGCGGAACATGGAAAAATGTTGAATGTTACAATATACACAAATGTAAGAATGTGCACGTGTCTGCATGTTTGTGTCTGTCTACGTACCTGTGGGAATATATAGTTAATATATGTATGAATTTATCAGCTACTTTATTGTAACAGGTTGTAAACGTGCAAAACAAATTGATGATTTTCAATTTGTTTTACAGATGCCTAGATGTTACAATATATTTTATATTTAATGTCGTTACATATGTATGTATCTAGTATATTGATATGAGTGTGGGTATTAGGGTGATCCTAAGGTTTAAAACTGGCTTTTCCAGTTCTCATGATGACAGTGTCGTCTGGAAATGTGTCGACAGTATAAACTGAATTTTTCAAGGAAATTGGTCTACTTGAACTGGTATGAGTGCGGGTTTTCCTGGTTTAGGAATCATTATTATCTCAGCCATCTTCCAAAGACGTGGCATGTACTTTAAGTTTATTATTTTGGTTGTCAAATTCGTAGTTTAACATTATAAATGGTCTAACCAATATGCGAAATTTCTTTAAAAACTGTATTTTTGTGTGTAATTTTTTGAGTCATGGAAATATAACCATATACGGACACCAGTACGTGATAAAAGGCAAAAAAAAAAGACCCGTGTCTCCCAGTTTTGCCCAAAGTCATGCACATTTTTTATGGGTTCCCCAACGATTTGGGGCCTCGGTGTCATCTTTTGCAAAAAAAGTCATAATTTTCAAAGGCTCATATCTTGCAAAAACTTTGGAATTTTGATTTACTTTCTGAGGCAAAGTTGTAGCCCTTGGCATAAAGAACAAAAATTGTGAACATATCAAATCAAAAAAACTTCATCTTCAAGATCAAAATCGCAAAAAACTTTAAAAAATTCAAAATAAATTTAGAAATAATTTTTTTAAAGCTGCCTAAAAATATGCTTTAGTTTATAAGAATTTAATAGTTTATGGCCCAAAACACTTAATTCCTTTTTTTTTTTTTTTTAAGAATCATTATCATTTTTGTTAAGAATCTTTCCTAGGAACTTTATATATTCTAGAGAGTTGTTTATTGAGATCTTAGGTACATTTTTATAGTTGACTGTTTCCTTGAATTTTGAACGGTTTGCTACATATGGACCTGAATAGGGGAAAAAAAGTAAAAAGCGATTTTTTTTAAAGTTTTTTGCGATTTTGATCTTGAAGATGAAGGTTTTTTGATTATATATGTTCACAATGTTTGTTCTTTATGACAAGGGCTACAACTTTGCCTCAAAGAGTAAATCAAAATTCCGAACTGTTTGCAAGATATGAGCCTGAGAAAATGATCACCTTTTTGCAAAAACGACACCGAGGCCCCATATCTTTGGGGACCCATACAAAAAGTGCATAACTTTGGTGGTGTCTGTATATGGTTATTTTTTTCGTTTTGCCCTTTGGTTTTGGATGGGTTAATGACTCTATAAAGAGACAGGATTGAATATAAAACTATATTATGGTTTTTAATAGTTATGGTCCAATAGAATAAATGACAGCACAAAAAATCGAAAAACTGCAAAATAAGAGCCACCCTAATGTGTATGTGTGAAAGTTTTTGTCGATTGTTGAATATTTCTACATAAATTTTTGTGGTTTGCGTATTTAGGCTTGTTTGTCTGTATGAGCATTTGATTGCTTATGTTTGACATTTTTTTGGGGGGCTGAATTGGTTTGTCGTTTTTGTTGGGGAAGTGAACATCGCTAAATATCCGTTTTGATAAATGTTATTCCCTCTTCACATTGTGCACATAATTTGTGTTGAGAGTAAAGTAATTTTATGTTGGATTTAGAGGAATTCATTTCTATAAAATGCAAAATATTGATACAACAAATGATCAACGTGTCAAGTAGTTAATAAATATAATAATTGTTGAAAACCACTGAATGAATTTGTATTAATATTTGTCATTATTGGATTTGAAATCACAATAATAACTAAAATACAAGATTCGAAATGTTTTTCAAAACAACTTTGGTTCAATTTGTTTATAGTGGACATAATCTTCAAAAAACTTAAACTATATTATTGCTGGAATATGGATTACAGATTTTATGTTTCAAAATAAATCTAAGAAATTGAAGAAATCCCACATTTTTAGTCATACTTCCAATAAAATCTAAATTTTCATAAATTTTTCATGGATTTTTGCACACTAATCTAACGATTTGCTTTAGAATCGCCATATTTTAATTTCTAAGTAGAGGCTAATATTAAAAGTTTGTCCAAAATTAATGATTTTTTTTTATATTTTTCAAGAAATATTTACTGATTTACCAACTAAAATACAAAATATTAAATGCAAAATTATGTAGTTAATATAGTACTCAATAAAACTAATTAATTACATTTAAAAGACTTCTTAAAATCAAAAAAGTTACCAACAAGTAATTGATATATTTAAGAATCATTGTAGCAACTATTCCACCCCTTATAAACAACATATCTGTGTCACTTAAGTGATTACCATAAAATTGCCCAAATTGTCATGCAGATGACAAATGTCAAATCTTATATCTCATATCTCAAATGTTGTCATCACTTAATGCTTATTTAATAGATTAAGATGTTATCCAATAGATTAAGTACTGGATGGCAAAACATTGAATAAATGTCTAGATGTAATTGAATAAATTAAATTGCTCAAATGACAGCAATTACGATGATTTGATGTTTGTACAACCACCCACACAAAATGTACAAGGATATGAACAACAAAACAATTTATTTTGAATATAAATTACTTAACTACAAAAAAGAAAAGAATTTTTAGTTGTAGATTTGTTTAAACAAGTCATTACATATGCTGTAATTCCTTTATTTTTTTGTTTGTTTTTTTATTTATCTCAATTTTCCCTTTTTTTATACAGAAATGGCTGCCCTGCTGATTGGATTTGGATTGTACCACCCCTATCGGGTTCGATAACACCCGTATTCCATCAGGAAATGGCTTTGTATTATTTGAAACCCTCATTTGAGTATCAGGATCCAGCATGGCGCACCCACATCTGGAAGAAGGGTCGTGGTGATGGCAAGAGCAAGAAACCACGAAGAAAATTCAATTTTAAACAAATTGCCAGGTAAGTTTTTTAATTTATTTGAAAAAAATAAAAAAAAAATAGGGGAGATATCTTGGCAAACAGGGGAGGGTTTCAAGGAAACAATTCAAATGAAAATAAATAAAGCTGCAATTTAAATAAGTTAAAGGAATTTTAAGATTTTAATACAAGGATTTGTGCTTTAATTATTTTCTCAATTTTTTATCTATTTTGATTTTAAAGTGTAATTCTTATTGCTTAAAGTAAATATCCAGATTTTACTATCATAAATCGTTTTAAGAAAATTATTTACTTCCTTTTTGTTCAGCCGAAATACATATGTCTTATGCTTTTGTTTTACATAAATATGACGAGTTTAACTTTAGACAGAATCTGCTGACCTATTATGTAAATTTTACCTTGCTATTGATTATGTAAAAAACAAATAATATTCTGCTGAATTTATGTATGTAATTAATGTCAACTGTAACTCATAATTTTCAATGTCTTCATTTACTCTCATGCCTTCTTAGCCAATGGGAATAATGTAACCAACAATTATGTCATGAAAGTAGAAGTAAAAAGGTTATACTTAGATAAATAATACGCTAATATGACTTTAACTGATTTATTTCAATCTTAAGAAAAACAAGTAAGAGGACTATATTCGCCTGTGCCGAAGCTTACCTTCACCAAATTATACTTTAAAATAAATATTTTTAGTTAAACAAAATTTAAATTTTTTTTAAAGCGGTTTTTTTAATTTAAATTTTTTTTTATGAAAAAAAAAATTCGGATTAAAAAATATTTTTTCCCGATTTTGACCCATTGTTGGTCCAACTTACTATAGCCTTATATATATCGTTGCAGTGGACTTTGAAATATCTATCATTAGAAATCCATATTGTCTATATTAATGACTTAGAGGTTGTCCCGGTTTTTTTCTTATACCTCTGCCAACGGAGCCGGAAGAATTCTATATTTTGATGTATAATTCGATATATTGATGTATAATCATGTATGTATGTTATTTGGGGCAACGGAAAGTTGAATTCAACATACAGACGGATTGACAAACATTGCTATTTCGACTTCGCTATCTATAACGATCCAGAATATATATACTTTGAGGGGTCGAAAATGAAAAAAGTTAGAAATTATAAACGGAATGACAAACTTATATTTACCCTTGACACTCATGGTGTAAATTAAATTTTTTTAATGAATTATTTGAGAGTAATTTCTCATTATGTCTTCAAGGTATGTTGATAAAATAATTGTGGTATGTCTGTCGCTCGGATTGCCGTTCCTACTTTGGTCACGACTTTTCCCAAGTGTCAGGCGATTATTTCAATAAAACATTCTCTAGATGAGGTGCAGCTGAGTTTATGTTATGAATTTGGACTTTAAAACAATATTGTATAAACATATACACCATTATTTTTTGATAATAAGAATCTACATAACTGATTCTATATGTGGTCAAAATTTGCTAAAATTCTACTTCCACAAAGTGGGTCAAAAGATCAATTCAAATATTACTTTTGTTCCAGATGTCTACTAACACAAAAATTTTAATCTCAATTATTTCGAAATGGCAAAAAAATTATACACTACTGTTTCATTAAGGGGACGATATATTGTTTCCTTTATTTTCTTTAAATAAACCGCAATCCTTTTAATTGCACAAGAAAAGCGATCAGAAGTTTAAAAATTGTAACAACTCTTTATTAAAATCTACACAGCAATAGTTTAAATAATCACTCTATGTTGTTACACTTTTATATTTGCACAGGAATAAACAGTGTTTATTCTTACACTTAAATTACGGTTTTAGAACACACATCACACCAGCGCCACCTTCTAGCGATTTCCAGAATCATTTGAATGCAAGGATTAGCTAAAGCTTTTAAAGTTGTTTCGCAGTTAATGTTGTCATACTTATAAACATTGTTAATGACAGCGTGTTATCAACACTTGTTTCTAATATCTTATATGTCATTTTGAAACAAAGTTTTTTTTGCTTCGAAAATGTCGAATTTTGTACCGAAATAGCGTCATATATATATTAGAGTGACAGCCGATTTTTTTTTTTAGATTTCAAAGATTAGGTGGAATATTGTGACACTAGGCCTATATGTTAAGTGCTGAAAATTTGAGCCAAATCGGACAACGATTTCTGGACGCGCATCGAGGTCAAACTTCAGATATATGCAAAATTTTACTATTCATATGGAATAAATAGGTGAAACTCGTTAACTTTCTGCATTGTTTTCTAGAAATGTGTAGATTTATTTATATTAATGAATATTACATTAAATAAAAAATTTTGGAAATTAACCCTGTATCTGCTTTGGGTTAAAATGACCCAAAAACTGTATTATCGCCAAAATTCGGAAAAAAAATGCAAATTTTTCAGTTTTTGTAATTTTTTTTTTTTTTTTAAATAAATACTTTTGCAATTGAATGCAAAATAATCAAAATGTGTACGTAATTATCGTTGTAATGAGATATAAATTACAAAATTTGGTTAAAAAATGTTAAAGTTATTACAAATTCGCCAGACCATTAACGTGTTTCAGGCCACTTGAACAAAAAATTTAGGGAAACAAATTAACCCTCTAAACGGCCTTTAGGCGGGGTATGTTAAATGTATGTAATGCAGCTTTATTTGCTTATTTCTCCCGTTATAACGGTAAATATGTGTAAAGAGACAAACAATTTACTTATTGTGATAAATATGAACGTGCACGTGTCTTTTGTTTTTTTTTATTCCAACGTATTTTTTTTTTATTCAAACAATAACCTGGTATATTTTTTTACCTCAAAATAAAATTGGCCGGTTAGAGGGTTAATATATTTCGAGAAAAATTAAAATAAAAGCAAATTTTTATTTAAAATATATCCGTATTTACTTTTATCTTCGTAGGATACCGTTAACCTATTCGCAGGTATGGCCAAAAAAAAATATTTTTTTAACGGCCGTTTCGAATCTCCATTTTCAAATTTTTAAAAGTTTTCTTAAACAAATTTCAGAATTTTTTGATCATCACATTGGGATTTATTGAGATCAAAATAGGGAATAAAAATATGAAAAAATTATGTCAATACCTTTTACAGTTTTTCCGTACCTGCAATTTAAAACCTGCAAAAAAAAAACAAATTTGTTGCCCATATTTAGGCGAATGAGCCCAATTTCCTTACTGTTATAAATTTTAAGTAAAACTTATTCATAATATTATAATCCTGGTAATTTTAATTATGGTCTGAAAGTTTTACTAAAATCGGAAAACGTGATCCTTTAAATCGTGACGGTCGAAGGTCAAATTTTTCAATATTTGGTATTTCTAATGAAAAGATAGCGAAATGTTATATATTTTTGGGCCGATTTTAATGAAACTTGAGGAAAATAACATTTACAACAGTGCAAAAATGGATTTTAACCTTTAAGAGCACTGGGGGTCAAAATAGCTGTGTTTTTCGTGATTTTAAAAGTTGAGGTTCATCTGGACCCCAAGTGCTGCTAAGGGTTAATTTCCATGTTTGTGCTGTTAGTTTAAATTCTGGACTTTATGTTATATTTTCCCCAAATTTTATTAAAATCGGCCCAAAAATATAGAATCTATATTAAAGACTTAGAGGTTGTCCCGGTTTTTTCCTTATATCTCAGCCATTTGTTGGCCGATTTTGTCGATTTTAAATAGCAACTGAGCCGGAAGAATTCTCGATATATTGATGTATAATCATGTATGTATGTTATTTGGCGGCTACGGAAAGAAAAAAATAAACGATCTGAAGCTCTTCTGTCAAAGACCTAACTCAATATATGACAATAAAATATTTTTCTGATATAAGGGTTATATGGGGGGAACGGTCAATTATGAACCAATCCTCACAAAAGTTGGTAGAAAAATTTAGGTACTTACATATAAAACTTGTTTATGTCCAATTTCATACGATATAAATTATTATAAGGCAATTACGAATGTTCAATTAATTTTCTGAAAGGGACATTGTATGGGGACTAGGGACAAATGCTACACTTCTTTCGTTTGGGTCCAGACAGACAGACGGATAGACGGACGGACATAGCGTTTTAGTATTTCATAAGGACCCAGAATATATATATACTTTTGTTGGTCTGCGATGAATATTTAGATGTTTTACAAATGGAATGACAAAATCAATAAACCACCCATCAGTTTTGATGATGGGTATAAAAACCTAAGTGGTTAGAATGTTTTAGTAAAAAACAAGTAAGAGAGCAATATTCGGCTGTGCCGACTCTTATATACCCTTCACCAAATTATACTTTAAAATAAATTATTTTAAATATTTTTAGGTAAACAAAATTTATTTTTTTTTTAATTGTTTTTTAATTGTTTTAAAAAAATTTTTTTCCAAATTTTTTAAAAAAAAATTTTTAAAATATCTTGGGTCTTCAGAAAATTGATTTCAACAGACAGACAGACGGACATGGCTTAATCGACTCCGCTATCTATAAGGATCCAGAATATATATACTTTATAGGGTCGGAAATGAAAAATGTAGAAATTACAAACGGAATGATAAACTTATATATACCCTTCTCACGAAGGTGAAGGGTATAAAAAACTATGTGAAAACAAAAGCAATGCTCGTGGGTTTTATTTTAGTATTTTTTTGTTTGAGTTTTCTTCTAGTTTTTGCTCTACGTATATATCTCTATGGTTTGAGTAATTATAAATTATAAAAGGCTTAGCTGTGATATTTCAAAAACAGTAATGTTTCACCACAATTATGTAAAAAAATGAAACCAAAAAGTTTCAAAACTTAAGGTTATGTTCTTCAAATTTAAGGTCACTTCATTAGCAGACTAGAGGCAAAACATGTTCTTGTTATTCAATATCAATCAAAGTCCCAGCTGTTTTAGCATTATTGGTCGCATTATATTTCTGATTTTCTATTATCCTTCTGCTACCATGTGACAGAAGCCTTAACTACTAAATAGACATGTGTTGTTATATACATACATATGTATGTATATCTATGTCTATATCTACGTATCTATTGTAGAAATTTGTATATATTTACATTAAGTTAGTTACTATTGCTGTTGGTTTGATCTACTTTGGTTTTGCTTGCGGCTTTAGTACCATATTGATGCCACAAAAAGGATTATCCCATAAGTGGATTACAAGGGTATACAAATGTTATTTCCTTATAAATATTTATCTCTCTCTATCTCTCTATGTTGTATGGGTTGGGTATCTATCTGTGAGTCTATGTTTACTTGCTGCTGCTGTGATACTTAGTCTTTAGTATCTACTCCTTTTTTATAACCATCTATACGAGTTACTTATTGTAAGTTGGGGAAAACAAACTATTACAATGGATGGTTAGATGAATGGTTGGATTTTTTTATGGCTGTTTCAGCCTTTCGAAACTTTTGTTAGCAGTTTGCTAGCACATTTTTTTGCAGCAGAAGAGTAAAAAAAGTCTAGTAGGAGTAGATATGTGTTTGATTGAAGACATTTCAATGTTCTATTCAATTTTTCTTACTGTTTTTTTTCTATTTTTTATCTTAGCAAGTATTTATGTTATTACTAAATAAATATAGCTCGTGTGTGTATTTAAATTTTATTAACAAACAAATTTACAAGTTTGTATAGAAATTTCTATACTTTTGCTATGAATATTTAAACAATTCATTTGCATACGAGGGAAATTAGAAAAAAGTCTTTAAAACAAGTAAGAGAGCTATATTCGGCTGTGCCGAATCTTATATACCCTTCACCAAATTATACTTCAAAATAAAAACTTTAAATATTTATAGGTAAACTAAATATATTTGTTTTTTTCCAGTTGTTTTTTTTGATTTGTTGGAAAATTTTTTTTCAAAATGTTTTATAAATTTTTTTTTTAAATTTTAAAATTTTTTTTCTAATATTTTGCGAAAAAAAATTTTGGTGAAAAAAAAATTCGGGTTAAAAAATTTTTTTTCCGATTTTGACCCATTGTAGGTCCAACATACTATGGTCTTATATACGTCATTGCAAAGGTCTTCGAAATATCTATCATTATATATCATTATTGTCTTTATTAATGACTTAGTAATCCAGATATAGGTCAAAAATCTAGGTTTTTCCTTATATCTCAGCCATATGTGGACCGATTTGCTCGATTTTAAATAGCAACCTAGCCGGAAGAATTCCGAAGATATTGATGTATGAATCGTGTATGTAAGTTATTTGGGGCTTTGGAAAGTTGATTTCAACAGACAGACGGACAGACAGACGGACATAGCTTAATCGACTCCGCTATGTTTAAGGATCCAGAATATATGTATATACTTTATAGGGACGGAAAATTATATTGTGTAAATTACAAACGGAATGACAAACTTATATATACCCTTTTCACGAAGGTGAAGGGTATAAAAAGAAAATAATAAGGGTCCTCATGTAAACGCTTAAATGCCTCGCAAACTGTGCAATCTGTGCATTTTTACACTCTCGCAAATGAACTGTCAAAAAATGTATGGAAATTCGTTTGCACAACTCCGATAAGTTTGCGCGACAATTTAGACTCGCAAACTTGAATTTATTGTGCATTTGATGAATCAGCTGCTTTTGCTTGCTTTTATTTATAAGAAACAAAAATCAAATAAAATATAAAAATTTTGTGCATGTGAAAATTGTGTAACTTTGGAACAGAATGATTGTATTAAATGGCATTGTGTATGAAAACATTAATCAACAGCTAGAACATAAACAAAATCATGCAAACTATGTATATCACCGTTTGTTCCAAAGATTTAACTTTCATTCAACATTTTTAAAATTAAAATTTATAGAATTTGAAAATTTTGTTTAAGGCTTTTGTTGAATTTATTTTTATTTGACATTTATATCAAATAGAGAGAAATTTAATGTATAAACTTGCACAAAATTGAAAAGGTGGTTTCATGAAACACGTGGTGCAAATTTGCACAATTGAACAAATGGGAAACTTAAGCGTTTAAATGAGTACCCTTAATAGAATTTAAATTTGTGTAAACTCTTGTGCAATTTTTTAAGATTTATAATAAGGGTACTCATTTAAACGCTTAAGTTTCCCATTTGTGCAAATGGGCAAATTTGCGCGACATGTTTCATGAACCCACCTTTTCAATTTTGTGCAAGTTTATACAGAAAATTTATATTTGTCAAATAAAAATACATAAATTCAACAAAAGCTTTAATAACACAGTACAACACATGATTTTGGGACTCAATTCTGACAATTGCACGTGAAAGTAGCCCCAAAAATAAGAACTTCTGCATCATTAGTTTTGTCTAGTTGGCTGCCGTAAAAATGTAATTTCCATACGAATTTTTTTTCCTCAAGGAGGATTTTTATCACTTTTTCTATATTTTAGCACGGTTATATCTCGTATACCGTATGGAATATCTCTTTTGTGGCTGAAGGAAAGTTGTAGATATTGAATAGTAGAAAAAAAGTACGGAACATACCTACCCGAAAAAGGTGCATCCAGTGCCTTAAAAATCGCAAAAATGCCCATTTTTTAATTTTTTATTTACCAATTTTTCACCTTTTTTGCTCAATAACTGGATTACAAATCCAATTATGGACCGATCACCATGAAATTAGGTCGTGTGATTTGTTTCTATATGAAAGTTATTTATCATGAATTTTGTATGTATACCATACTTTTTAACAGATTTATGCACTTTAAAGTGATTTTCGGAAGCGTGTCTTATATGGGAGCAATGACTAATTATGGACCGATCATAAAAAAATATGGTACATATAATTTGTTCGGCCCAAAGAAGAAGCCTGTTGAAATTGGCTGAAATCGGTTCATTATTTCACCTAGCCTCCATACAAATGTCCTCCCGAAATTGGACTTTATCGGTCATAAATGTTTAATTTATATATGTATCTACACAAATTTCGCTCCAAATAAGTTTTGTATATACAAAATTCATGTCAAAAATTTTTATTATGATCGGTCCATAATTATTCATAGCTTCCATATAAGACCCGCTTCCGGAAATCACTTTAAAGTGCATAAATCTGTTAAAAATGATGGTATACATACAAAATTCATGACAAATAACTTCCATATAGACACAAATCACGCGACCTAATTTCATGGTGATCGGTCCATAATTGGACTTGTAATCCGGTTATTGAGCAAAAAAGGTGAAAAATTGGTATTTTTTTTAAAAAAATGGGTATTTTTGCGATTTTAAGGCACTGGATGCATCTTTTTCGGGTAGGTGTGTTCCGTACTTTTTTTCTACTATTCAATATCTACAACTTTCCTTCAGCCACAAAAGAGATAGTCCGTACGGTATACGAGATATAACCGTGCTAAAATATAGAAAAAGTGATAAAAATCCACCTTGAGGAATAAAAATTCGTATGGTCATTAAATTATTACGGCAGCCAACTTGACAAAACTAATGATGCAGAAGTTCTTATTTTAGGGTCTACTTTCACGTGCAATTGTCAGAATTGAGTCCCAAAGCAATGAACTGAAAAATGTTGTACTGTGTAATTTTTTTTTCAAATTGTATAAATTTTAATTTTAAAATATTGAATGAAAGTTAAATCTTTGGAACAAACGGTGGTATACATAGTTTGGAGGATTTTGTTTATGTTCTAGCTGTTGGTTAATGTTTTCATACACAATGTCATTTAATACAATCATTCTGTTCCAAAGTTACACAATTTTAACATGCACAAAATTTTTATATTTTATTTGATTTTTATTTCTTATAAATAAAAGTAAACAAAAGCAGCTGATTCATCAAATGCACAATAAATTCAAGTTTGCGAGTCTAAATTGTCGCGCAAACTTATCGGAGTTCTGCAAACGAATTTCCATACATTTTTTGACATTTCATTTGCGAGAGTGTAAAATTTATTTATATATATTTTATTATAAATGAAACGTCCAATAAATGCCGATTTTCACGCCTCTCCATTACAATATATCTAGTCTATCTAAAATTAGTTTCTAATGTAATAAAAAGTACATACATTATTTATTTCATATTTTCTAATCTTAATGTGAGTTGCAATAAAATAGAAAAGTTTAGGACAAAAAATATTTGTATTTAATGTTTAGTATATAATACATATTTTGTATTAATTATAATTATTTGTTGTTCTAATGCCTTCTAACAATATTTTTGGTTTTTCCATCTGGTGCATAGACCTATAAGTATGTGGGGTTTCCCACTCGCGAACATTTCTGTCCTAATTTCTGTCCCCTATATATAAATTGTAATAACTATGGGAGGTGCCACGCCCACTATTTTGCTCATTTTTGACCTGAATAAGTAATTCACACAAAGTTTTAATTCTTTACATATTACAATTATACAGATAGATCTGAATTTTAGTATTTAGTTTGTATGGGAGGTGCCACTCCCACTATTTATAGTCCACCCATTCTTGTCCTAAATATTAATGATAGAATAAACGTACACAATTTATGGACTCTATCTCTTACAGTATATATTCGATTTTTTAATTAACATCATATGGGAGGTGCCATGCCCTCTGTGGCTACTACTCCTATTTTTGTCTCAAATATTTATACTAACGGTGGAATTGCTCATATACAATTTGAGGACTATAGCTATTATAGTTTCCTAGATATCTTATTTTTTAAATTAACTTTGTATTGGAGGTATCACACCCATTTGACATTTCAAAACAAAACGTAGCCTATAGTTCCTTCCAGACAAACAGGAATACATTGTACAAATTTCAAGCAAATCGGGCAGCCGGTTAGCCGTCTATAGTCTTCAAACCAGCAAACACACATTCACTGTTATATATATAAATAAAAAGTGGGCGTTAAGTGAAAGCGACCATGCCCACTTTTTTTGTAAAATTAATTTTGTTATCGGCAGGAATATGCTGTAGAAGTTTCAAGACGATATTCGAACTATTACTATATAACTGCCACCACTGTCATATAGTGAGAATGATCTCCATGTTAGTCAGTAGCTTAAAAAATCTACATTTAAATATTACAATTTAAAGTGCCCTCTAATTATGTTTCTGTGATACAATCTAGTTTTTATTTTTTTGTGGTTTCGAATTTCTGGAAAAAATCAGACTTTCAAAAACACTTTTCAGTTCATCCTCGTTTCTGTATGGGTGTTGCTTTATTTTTGATATTATACCATCATCTAGTAATACACATGCAAATCTCTTCAGCCTTTTGTTTATTTATAATTTAAAATAAAACAATCTATATTGTTTTCATATGTATACTAGGGTGGCCCTTAATAAAGAATAGTTTGATTGAATTTTGTTTGGTGAATTTTGCTAAAAAATTATCCTGAACAAATTTTAGATAAATCGGTTGGGGATAAGTAAGAAAAGTTTGGAGTCATGCTAACCCCAAGTGCCATTGAGGCTTAATTTTCATTTTTGTGCTGTTATTATAAATACTAGATTTCATGTTATATTTTTCTTAAGTTTTATCAAAATCGGCCCAAAAATATATAACATTTCACTATCTTTTCATTAGAAATTCCAAATATTGAAAAATTTGACTTTTGACCTTCACGATTTAAGGTTTAACGTTTTCCAATTTTAGTAAAACTTTCAGAGTACATATATTTAGAATTATCTGAACTATAATATTCTGAGGTTTGGCATAAAATTCGTAACAGAAAATTGAGCTCATTCGCTAAAATATAACCAATAATTTTTACATTTTTGTATTGTTTATTATATTCTCAATAAATCTCAATTTGATGAGCAAAAAATTCTGAAATCTGTTTAACAAAATTTTTAAAAATTTTAAAATGAAGTTTTGACACTGCCTTTAAAAATATTAATTGGTCATACCTGCGAATAGGTTAACGCTATATTACAAAGACAAAAACTCAAATACAAGTAAACATGGATATATTTTAAGTATAACTGAGCTTTTATTTATTGTTCTAGTGGCCTGAGATATGTTAATGGCCTGGGGAATTTTTAATAACTTTAAAATTTTTAACCAATTTTTGTGTTCTATATCTTATCAGAACGACAATTGCGTACACATTTCTATTCTTTCAAAATAAATTGCAAAAGTAATTTTTAATGGCAAAATTTAGAGGTCTTGCGGCAAGTCTTGACCCCAACCGATTTACCTACATTTTATTTAGGATGATTTTTGTTTACCACTGGGAAATATCAAACTTATCTTTATTAAGGGCCACCCTAATGTAACGTATGCGAATTTCTATGGATGTGTTTGAATTTGTTGTTGAAAACTGTTTATAAGGAATCAATGTTGTTTTTTATTTAAGTCATTTATAAATGATTTGCGTTTGCCATCATATAAATAAAATAAAATAATATTGTGGTATTAAATATCTCCAATATGTACGTTTAGAAATCTATTTAACTTTCTAATACCATTTCCAAAAGTTATATAGATGAATAATGTAAACAATTTAAATATTGCAGCAAAAACTTTGCATTAATCAATAATATAGTCCTTAATGCCTACTACATATCCTCTGCCTTACTTAGAAGTAGTCTAATAATGTCTTCAAATATATATTTTATTAAGTCTTATCATTTTCCTTACTCTGAGGTAATTCATTAAAAATGGGAATATTTAAGACTAACAAGCGTATGATTAATATTAATTAACATCTATTTTTAATTTTCATGGTATTTGTTAAACAATTGCTATATTTTCAACAAATTTTAGTTAGGAAAAGCTAAAAAACTATAAAAAGTTTTAACAAAATGAAAAGAAATTGTTTTTAATATAAAATCTATTCAAATTTAAAACATGAATTCCAGCAAATAGCTCAAAAAACCACATGTTTTATATTGGGCATTCCAGAGTCCTTTAAAGATTTCCATTTATAACTTTAGATACACGTATTTTATGAATCTCCTGTCGGATTTTATTGATTTAACATGCAATATAAAGATAATTAATTAATTTGAATGAAAATAATAATAAAAACAGCAGGACTTTCCATCACATAAAAAGTTAAATTTTATTGTTTAGTCAAATTTAACGCTTTGAAGATCATTTTCAAAAGATCATCTCAAAATTGCATTTCCATCAATAATGAATTTAAAAAAAAAATACTACACAAGACTACATAATAAAAAATAATATTTGTTTTAAAAAAAGCATTATTGATGCCAATACAATTTTTAGATGATCTTTTGGAACTGATCTTCAAAGCGTTAAATTTGTCCAAACAATAAAATTAAACTTTTATGTGACTTTTTTAGAAAAATATATACATATGTATGTAATTCTTTCCCAATAAGCACCAAAGCCCCAAAAATTCAAGCACTTTAACATTTTGTTGGAACTTGACTTGAATGCAAATGTAATTATGTTTTAAACTTGAAAGATATTTTAAAAATTAATATTTTTCAAACAAAAAACATATGGCTTGAATTCATGTTTCCTTTTTACTGGAGAATGCTATTGAAATAAAGTGTAATACAACTGTAATTCAATTGCTTGACTATAATTCAAGACTTGAATTCCAGTAAATATGCTTATTGGGTTTGTATTTACCTGTCAGTATTCCTAAATAAATATTTTTCGATTGTACCATTTTTACTGTAATTAAAGTTGCTTAATTCAAGCCTTGAATTATAGCCAGGCAATTAAATTGCAGCTTCATTAAACTTTATTTCAATAGCATTCTCCAGTAAAAACGAAACATAAATTCAAGCCATATGTTTTTTGTTTGAAAAATATTTAATTTTTCAAATATTTGGGGGATTCAAACGGTCTCCTATTAGGTCGTATTGTCATAATGTCGTAAAATATTTTTTTAGTTTAAACAAATTCTTGTTGTGCTGCAAACAAAAAAAGTGTTATTTTATGACAAACCAATAAACATAGTTCTAAAAGTCTTATTAGTTTATAACTTTTTTGTTTGAAACCCAACAAAAATTTATTTAAACTAAAAAAATATTTTATGACATTATGACAATACGACCTAATAGGAGACCGTTTGAATCCCCCAATTTTGTAAGTTTAAATAAAACATAATTATATTTGCATTCAAGTCAAATTCCAATAAAATGTTCAAGTGCTTGAATTTTTTGGGGCTTAGGTGCTTATTGGGTAGTGATTCTGCGTATGATTATGTTTTCATATTTTCTATTTATTCTGCTTAATCCATTACAAATTAAAATGTTTAGGAATTAGTATTAACATGAGTATGATTAATATTAATTAAGATATATTTTGGGTTTTCGTAGAAATTTGTTAGAAAAATTCCAATAATATACAAAAGATTTCCGAGCAATATAAATTATATATTCAAAAATAAACAATTTTGAATTTACAAATTAAAAAATAGGAGATTTTTGTTGTTTTTTGGGTGAAAAGATGACTTAACTTTTTTTTAAACTTTCGTATAGAATATATAAGAATTTTATGTTTTTCTGTATCTTTACGAAAAACATTTTGGTATACAAAATATGCCCTATTTTTAAATTTTGGGCCACATGTTCTAAAATCCCAAAGATAAAATCAGAAAATGGAAACCAGCTTTGGAAACCCTAATGTGTTCCCTATTTGTCCCCAAAGTATTTTCCCAGCCCTATGAGCAAAATAGTAAAAAATAAAATTTTTGGGATATTCGCTCCAATTTTTAGGAATAGCGGGATTCCCTTTGACCTTTTGACAAGTTTTTTTACACATTGTTGTATAGAAGACAATTTTAAAAACCTTGAAAATTTCATTGAGTTTTGTTAATAAATAAAGATTTTATTATATATTACATATTTATTAAGTTTCTAAAACTAAAATTTGTATCAAAATTGTAATAGTATTGGAATTATTAGGAACAATTTGATCCACATTTATATTGTTAATTTTTGGTCTTACAATGAAAATTTCAAGTTTAACTTATGCGGAATGAAATTGCAACAAAAGTTTGACACTGGCCAATAGAAAATGTATATGAGCTATTAGTGTTTTAGAACTTATTTTGAATTACGTTATGTTTTTTCTTAATACTTTAAAACCCCATTTGAAAATCTGGCTTTTAGTTATCTCAAAATGTTAACAAAAAAAGAACTACCTTGAAAAAACATTTGTAATTTTTTCCATATTTTATCAATTATCATCATTAACAATTTGTTATATTTTACATCATGTATATAATTATTTCATAAAAAGAAACATAAGAGATTTTTTTTTTTAAAAGAAAGTTCTTTTTAACTGTTCCATCATCCAACTGTCACGGCCAGATGATTATGGTGTTTCCAACACCCTTGAAATTCTAGACTTTCCAAAGTGAAAAAATTTCCATATTTTTTTAAATTAAAAATAATTTGAGAGTTTTTGGGCATTTTTAAATAAAAGAGTTTTTGTAGATTATTTAAAATAAAAATCGAGAAAAATGAGACCATGAAACTCAAATAGGAGCTCAGAAAAGTGCAAACATCGGTATTTTCAACACCTGTATATAAATTTCTTTATAACTGCGACAAAAGTACATGAATATAATATGGGCTATTTTATAAAGGTTTTATAAATTATTTGTTTTAATGTTGGAAATAAATAGCGTTTTCGCATACGTTACATCTCAATTAGATTCAAAATAATGCCACTTTAAAACTCCGTCCTTCAAAAATATTGCACTTTTTCATATTTGAATGTGACTAAGTCAGAACCATTGACTTGTTGTTGAATAAAATATTAAGAAAAATTTAAAAAAAACATAATTTAATTTTATTGTTTATAACTTTATTTAAAAAATATTTTTTCATATAACTGCTTCAGTTATTGACCATAAAACAGTTTCCTTTTAAAATTTCATCTATATTTTTCATCCCAATTCTTTAAAGATTTCAAGCTTTAGAAATTGAGCTCTCCTGCGTATGATTAATATTAATTAAGATCATATCACATACATATATTTGTTTATATTAGGGTATTCAATTAATCGGGTTTCTGGTTTAATCGGTTAATCGAGCAAATAATTAACCGAGGTTTAGATTTATTCGGTTAATAATCGGTTAATTTAAAATTATTCGATTAACCGAATAATTTCAATTTTCATTTTAAATTGAAAATACAACAACGAATTTTGTGTACAAAAACATAAAAAATAGCAAATAAGGTATTTGAGATAATTTTTGATTAGAAAGATATTAACATCTACTACTTATATTTCTGAAATCGCATGATTTGTTGAAAATTGAAAATAGTAAAATGTCATAAAATATTCAAAGACGATTTTTTCGAAACGACTGTTTTGAATTATGACGTTGTTGCAGAAGATGAGCGATGTGTGAGTTTTTTTAGGGTTTTAGTGAGATCTTCTGAAATAATCTTTTATAAAAAGAATATAATTTAAACGATTTTTTCTTTAGATTTAGTAAAACTTTTCTTGGAAAAAAACTCTCTCGCTGATTGTATATGTTGGAGAAATCATAAGCCTGATAAAGAATATTCCTTTTTGGATTGTTTTAGATTTTGATTAATTTAATAGTTTCGTTTAGTTATGATAAGAGACTTATTTCAAAAAAAAAGTTTCGTCTATACATGTAAATACAAAGTTTCCAATACATGTAAATTAATTATGTCAGTTGTTATACTTACTCACTAATCATGTTTATTGGATGTTCAAAAAATATCTAATTTTAATTTGAAATTTGTATTTGAATTGAAACGGAAAAATAAACACAAACAAATGTTTGAAGTGCAAAAAAAAGGAATTTCGGTTAATCGGTTAATCGACACAAATTAATCAGTTTATTTGTTATTTGAAAATCGGCAATTTCAAATTATTCGAACAGTTAACCGTCCAAAATTAATCGGTTAACCGATTAACGGTTAATCGATTGAATACCCTAGTTTATATGGCCCTAAAAAGTGTTAATACATATTTATGGGTATTTTCGAGCATTATTTATTTACATTTAACTCGAAATCAGATTGTGTACTCCTTCATAGATGTATGTACTTCTCCAGGAAATGGTGTAATTTAAAATATTTTTTGCTTTCAATTTATTTATTTCCCTGTTTTGTGCACTTCCTCTAAATTGTTTCTTATAAATAAGATTTGAAAACAGCTTTGTAAATACTTATTTACATACAGACATGCTTACAGTTATACATATGGGCAATTCCACGAGAATCGTTACCACGACTGAAAACACAAAAACCCTTGAAACTTTTTTTCAAGATGATTTGAATAGAAGAAAATAATAAAATGTTACTATGTGAAAGTATTTAGATCATATTACAATATTTTAAAGACAAAAATAATAGTTTAAACTGATTATATTTAATTTTTTAATGTTTAAGGTATGTTTTAGACTAAAATTGCGGCGAAAACTAGGCTCCCAATAAGCTTGTAGTATCAAATGAATTTGACTCTGATTGTTTTTTTGCTATTGTCAAATTGTTTATTGAAACCGAGTGCATATTTTCTATTCACTTTTTTAGTTTTTGTATACATACATATATTCACAGAATATATACTGTTTTATTATAAGAGAAAAATCTGTCACGTACGGTATGTCACGTACGATATTAAATTTTATTTATTATAAAATCATCCAAAGATTGTTTTTATTTAAATATGACGAATTGTAAAGGAAAAATACTTCGTTTAGTGTAAGAAATTAAAAGAAAACATAACGCCTCTCACGATTCGAATATTTTCACATATTTTTACATGTAGCTCAAGATGAGTTCCGTTTTATGTCACGTACGATATACCCTTATTTCGCTCAATATTTTGGCCAACAATATTTCGAAAGAAGAAAATGTAACATATTATTTTTGTAAAATCTATTCCACTGTATAGGCGTACAAATGTCACGTACGATGATATGGAATTGCCCATATGTAGAATTACTCGTAATTGTGCGTTTGAAAATTTGATGCTGCTCTTTGATTTAATTAAATTTTTAAATAAATGATGTGTAAAATAATTGTTTATACAAATACTTACTTTTAAGAATTTTATTTATTTATTTCTGTTGATTTGCCTAAACAAAATTAAAAGTTTTTATAGACTTGCTACATTTCAAATTTATAAAAATCAACAGAAATAGATGGGTTCTATTGAAAAGTTTTTTTTTTGTATAAGGAAGTTTTAATTATTTGCTTGCTTTAACAGACATTTTTCAAATGATAGAATTTCGGCAATGTTTGGTTTATGGTTTGTGCCATAAAAAAGGAGAGAACAAACATGGATTATCTTGTGGAAATAGAAAATACACAACAAGTACTTTTGGATTTATAACTAAATTTAGAAAATGCTGAAATTTTATTAACATTTGGTTGGCTGGTGTTTTATGATACTAGGATTTGCAGTTAAATGAAAAGAATGAGAAGAAAAGTTTATTTTTTTAGCACTTGTATGTTAAGAAAACTTTGTAAATATTATGTTTTATTAAATAATATATCTTTTACATACTTTACTTTTAACAAAATAGAAATTTTTGTTAAACTATTTGATAAAATAAAAGGTAAAAGAATTTGCTATAACTTTTGTAACAAACAGAAATAGTATTGAAATAAATTTAAATATATTTTGTTGGTAAATATGTATCAAATCTGAAAGAGATAATTTTTGCTTTCCTCAGTTTCATATTTACTTACATACGTTCTTAAAAATCTTTTCATAATTATAATTTAATTTGTATTCGTGAAATGAACAAAATATCACATCTGATAACTTGCTTGACAATGATGATGACAGCCAGTGTGTTAAAAATTAAACCCTTATTTAACACTTTATATAATACATTTTGTGAAAAAGGTATCAATTAAATATAATTGTTATGCACAGGCTTAATATTAATAAAATTAACTTTTTTTAAATATTAAACTTTCATCTCTTTTTAATATTTACTTACTTGCACAAGTACTCACATGTGCGAAAGTGAGTGAGTGCATGAGTAAATGAAGAGAAATTTAATTTATTAACTGTAATTTTTTTACATACTACATACATACATCTGTACACACATAGTAAGTGAATCGTAGTTGTAGTTATTGTTTTTGTATTTAACAAGAAACAACATACGCTGAAATAAATACAGGAATACAACAACATTGTATTAAATATACAGTTACTGTAAACAAGTGTAAAAAGTATTAAAGTGTGTGAGTGGGAGAGCGAGTGTGAGAGCTGCATTGTAAACAAAAATGTAAATTTAAAGAGAAGAGGATGTAAATGATGATGATAATGAGTGTTAATCATCACTATTAATATTTAAAATATACCAGGGGATTATTTAAGTATGTACTGAAAGTTTTGTATTTACACTGTTGTTATTAGTTTTTATACCCTTCACCTTCGTGAGAAGGGTATATAAAGGTTTGTCATTCCGTTTGTAATTTCTACATTTTTCATTTCCGACCCTATAAAGTATATACAGCTATGGACATATAAATGGCACATTTTACCAAAAGTTCTTTCTTATGCTACTATATCGTAAATACTATTAACAAACAAAAAATTTTTGGTTTTTTGCAAAGTTTTATTACTTATCTTTAAAATGAATATAAACAAAAATTTAAATTCATTATTTTAAAAAAATTTCTTTATTAAGAAAAAAAAACACCACTGAAATCAGCTGGACACATAAATGGCACAATTTTTAAAAAAGAGAAAAAAATCATTTTAATATTTCATTTGTTGGTTTTTTGGTATGTACAAATATTTTACTATTAATATTAGTGATGTAGCCTTTGTTTTTGATAACAGCTTCGCACCTGCGACCCACATTTTCCACTAGTTTTTGGCATTTTGTTTTGGGTATGGCATACGAATCTTTCTGAGCTGCCAACCACAGATCGTCCATATTTTTATAATTTTATTGTTGCTGTATCAACCTTGACTTCGTTCCAAAGGTCCTCTATAGGATTTAAGTCAGGGCACTGGGCTTGCCAATCCAAAACTTCGATCTTCTCTGCACAAAACCACATCTTTTACTACTTTAGACGAGTGTTTGGGGTCAATATCTTGCATTAACTGGCATGGAATCGAAGGCATATGGCTCCATATGGTTTATTATAATATCTAAGTACTGAAACTTATCCATTTTGTCATTGATTTTTATAAGGGGACCTACGCCATGCCAAGAAAATGCACCCTAAACCATAATGCTATCACCACCGCGTTTCTCCATCTTCTGAATGAACCGAGGATTGTACACTTGTCCTTAAGGACGATGAACAAAGGTTCTGCCATCTGTTCCTATCCTATTAATTTTTGTTTCGTCACTCCATAACACGTTTTTCCAAAAAATAATGGGCTTTTCTCTATGGGTTCTGGCGAAGACTAATTGTTTTGAAATATTTTTGGTTTAGGGTGTTTTTTTTTGGCTTGGCGTAGGTCCCCTTATAAAAATCAATGGCTAAATGGATAAGTTTCAGTACTTAGATATTATAATAAACCATATGGAGCCATATGCCTTCGATTCCATGCCAGTTAATGCAAGATATTGACCCCAAACACTCGTCTAAAGTAGTAAAAGATGTGGTTTTGTGCAGAGAAGATCGAAGTTTTGGATTGGCAAGCCCAGTGCCCTGACTTAAATCCTATAGAGGACCTTTGGAACGAAGTCAAGGTTGATACAGCAACAATAAAATTATAAAAATATGGACGATCTGTGGTCGGCAGCTCAGAAAGATTCGTATGCCATACCCAAAACAAAATGCCAAAAACTAGTGGAAAATATGGGTCGCAGGTGCGAAGCTGTTATCAAAAACAAAGGCTACATCACTAATATTAATAGTAAAATATTTGTACATACCAAAAAACCAACAAATGAAATATTAAAATGATTTTTTTCTCTTTTTTAAAAATTGTGCCATTTATGTGTCCAGCTGATTTCAGTGGTGTTTTTTTTCTTAATAAAGAAATTTTTTTAAAATAATGAATTTAAATTTTTGTTTATATTCATTTTAAAGATAAGTAATAAAACTTTGCAAAAAACCAAAAATTTTTTGTTTGTTAATAGTATTTACGATATAGTAGTATAAGAAAGAACTTTTGGTAAAATGTGCCATTTATATGTCCATAGCTGTATATTCTGGATCCTTATAGATAGTGGAGTCGATTAAGCCATGTCCGTCTGTCTGTGTGTCTGTCTGTTGAAATCAATTTTCTGAAGGCCCCAGATATCTCCGGGATCCAAATCTTCAACAATTCTGTCAGACATACTTTCGAGAATTTTGCTATTTAAAATCAGCAAAATCCGTCCATAAATAACGGAGATATGAGCAAAAATCCGAGACAACCTCTGAAAATTTCATCAAAAAACACAATGTATTGCATGCTTTGACAAAAAAGCAACAAAACGTATGTTTGGATGTGCATGCTTTGCGTTTTTTGTTTTTCTTTTGTGTTTTGTTTCTTTTGGCGTTGTTGTTGTTTTTTATACAATTAAACGTATGTTTGGATGTGTGTTGGTTTCATTGCCTTGCGTATTTTGTTTTTGTTTTTTCTTTTGGTGTTTTGTTTCGTTTGGCGTTGTTGTTGTTTTTTGTGTTCTTGATAAATTTATGATGCTGTACGCTGAAAGTGGGCAATGTACATACATATATACTAATTATAAAAAATAACAATGCATCCACAACAAAGGTGAAGGGTATATAAGATTCGGCATAGCCGAATATAGCACTCTTACTTGTTTTTTTTTGTACTTTTGTTTCATAAATCGTATTTAAAATTAATCAATCAATAAAAAATGGTTTATTTAATAAACTGTGGGGAAATAAATAGCAGATTTAATTTTGAGAAATAGTAAATAATAAATTTAGAACAAATAGCATATCACTCTTTTGAGACAAGTGAAACATAACTAAAAATACGTGATTTTTAAAAAGATAACATTGTTCTGAATATTAAAGATCTTTGAAATTATTGAATTTAATTACTAAAATTATCATTAATGCCGAATATAAAATGTATATATGTTCTAATTTAAGAATAAAAGATGTTTAAAGATGTTTTCTTTAAATAAACCGTATTATTTTATTTATTTAAATTAACACAACTTAAATAATCACTTTTTTGTAATACACACACTTTATTACATACTTTAAAAACACACTGGTAATACGGTTGTTTGAAAAAAGTGCTGCTGAAGCACACCGATTGCTCACCAAAGCTTATGGTGAATGTGTTTGAAGACCAAGAATTGGAGGCATTACTTCGTGAAGATTGTTGTAAAACTCAACAAGAGCTTGCAAAATCATTGGGAGCATGAAAATTGGGTACTTTACGAATTGAAGCCGAAAGACTTGGAAAGATGATTTTGTATGTCCAAAAAGATGCTGAAACGTTATAAATTAAAATAATTTTTGCATCGAATAATTACTTGCGATGAAAAATGGATCCATTACAATAACCCGAAGCGTAAGAGATCATATGTGTAGCCCGGCCAACCAGCCGAATCCATGGCGCTAAGGTAATTATCTGTATTAGGCGGGAGCAAAAGGGTCCTATCTTATAAGCTGCTGAAATCTGACACAGGGAAATATTCCATAATTACAATGCTGGTTGCAATACCTGTTAAAAAGTATTTATAATAAAGTTGTTGGGACGTTTTGCCTCGCCCACTCTATAGTTCAGACTGTGCCCCGTCTGACTACTATTTTTTTCGATCCATGCGGAACGCTCTCTCTGGGATACGCTTCACTTTGGAGCAGATAGTGGCTTGATTCGTTCTTGACCTCAAAAGATGACGAGTTATTTTGGCTCGGAATCCATATATTGCCAGGAAGATGGGAAAAGATCATAGCTAACAATGACCAATACTTTGAATAAATTTATATTGTTCAAATGTTTCAAAATAAAAGCAAAATATTTGAAAACATCGCAAATTTAGTTATTATCGTTAGTTATTATCGTTAGAAATTTATTTGAAAATTAAAAAAGTATTTTTTCCATTAGTATTTAATAAAATGCTTAATATAAATAAATTGCAAGAGGCTAATTAACGATAATTTAATTTCATTCATGTTCTAATGCCTCGTTCTAAATCATTGTTTGTTATCCACAATTGTTCTAAGTAAGTGGCTGAAAATTTTAATTCTATAACGATCCAAAATATGCACACAGCCTCAAAAGTGAGTAAACACACGCGAATTTTTTTAGACTCATTAGTCATGAGTCCGACTTAATTTTTTTTTCACAACCGAATCTATTATTCAACTCAATCTCCAACAAACCGAAACATTAAAATTCTAATCAATGAATCAATTTTAGGATTTTCATTATCTTAAAAAAAATCAAATAATTTTTGGTGTATGCTCACTTTTGAGGCTCACTTTATCACGCAAATGTAAAATATAGAAGTTACAAACGGAATGTCAAACTTATATATAGCCTTGCCACTCATGGTGAAGGGTATAAAAAAGTGTTGATGAAAAATCGTGGTTGTCAAGAACTGGAATGCTTTTTCTGCCTTCTTTACTACTTTGCCAAATTATCCATTTTCTTTAGCATCTTCTTCATTGAGTCATGTAATTTATTCTGCCTTCAACAATATTTTTTTCATGTTTGCTTTCAGCGGCTTGCTATTTGTTTTCGCTCTTCACAGCGTCTTCCCAGCTGCTTAATCGTAATATTCTCTATACTTTAATGGGTCTCTAAAAATACTATCTTAATTTCAAATACAATCAATACATATTGTTACGTTTTAACCTTTTCAAAACGTTTGTTTATTTCTTTTAAATAAACCGGATACTTTTGATTACAAATAAAAGCCGTTTAGTAGTTTGAAAATTGTAACAACTCTTTATTTATTTAAAATGTACAACAACCACAGAATTAAATAGTCACTCAATGCTTTTTATACACGTTTATAAATTCGCAGAAATACAGACACACTTTATAATGTACACGAATTCACTTGAAAAATACAGCACACTTTAAGGCACTCAGTTGATGTTTATTTGAATAGCGTCCCTGATAAACTCACTAACGACTGCAACCTCTGCCACTATTTATAACACTGCCATCTGCACTCTAGATTGCTCTTTAACTCTCAAAGCTCGTATATTCTAGAGCTTTCTAATACATACGCCATCTGTGGTGTACTTTCTACAATGTTCTTTAACTGAATATTCGAATTCGAATATACGGTCGCAGCAAATACACACACTTTATTACATACTTTAAAAACACACTGGTAATACGGTTGTTTGAAAAAAGTGCTGCTGAAGCACACCGATTGCTCACCAAAGCTTATGGTGAATGTGTTTGAAGACCAAGAATTGGAGGCATTACTTCGTGAAGATTGTTGTAAAACTCAACAAGAGCTTGCAAAATCATTGGGAGCATGAAAATTGGGTACTTTACGAATTGAAGCCGAAAGACTTGGAAAGATGATTTTGTATGTCCAAAAAGATGCTGAAACGTTATAAATTAAAATAATTTTTGCATCGAATAATTACTTGCGATGAAAAATGGATCCATTACAATAACCCGAAGCGTAAGAGATCATATGTGTAGCCCGGCCAACCAGCCGAATCCATGGCGCTAAGGTAATTATCTGTATTAGGCGGGAGCAAAAGGGTCCTATCTTATAAGCTGCTGAAATCTGACACAGGGAAATATTCCATAATTACAATGCTGGTTGCAATACCTGTTAAAAAGTATTTATAATAAAGTTGTTGGGACGTTTTGCCTCGCCCACTCTATAGTTCAGACTGTGCCCCGTCTGACTACTATTTTTTTCGATCCATGCGGAACGCTCTCTCTGGGATACGCTTCACTTTGGAGCAGATAGTGGCTTGATTCGTTCTTGACCTCAAAAGATGACGAGTTATTTTGGCTCGGAATCCATATATTGCCAGGAAGATGGGAAAAGATCATAGCTAACAATGACCAATACTTTGAATAAATTTATATTGTTCAAATGTTTCAAAATAAAAGCAAAATATTTGAAAACATCGCAAATTTAGTTATTATCGTTAGTTATTATCGTTAGAAATTTATTTGAAAATTAAAAAAGTATTTTTTCCATTAGTATTTAATAAAATGCTTAATATAAATAAATTGCAAGAGGCTAATTAACGATAATTTAATTTCATTCATGTTCTAATGCCTCGTTCTAAATCATTGTTTGTTATCCACAATTGTTCTAAGTAAGTGGCTGAAAATTTTAATTCTATAACGATCCAAAATATGCACACAGCCTCAAAAGTGAGTAAACACACGCGAATTTTTTTAGACTCATTAGTCATGAGTCCGACTTAATTTTTTTTTCACAACCGAATCTATTATTCAACTCAATCTCCAACAAACCGAAACATTAAAATTCTAATCAATGAATCAATTTTAGGATTTTCATTATCTTAAAAAAAATCAAATAATTTTTGGTGTATGCTCACTTTTGAGGCTCACTTTATCACGCAAATGTAAAATATAGAAGTTACAAACGGAATGTCAAACTTATATATAGCCTTGCCACTCATGGTGAAGGGTATAAAAAAGTGTTGATGAAAAATCGTGGTTGTCAAGAACTGGAATGCTTTTTCTGCCTTCTTTACTACTTTGCCAAATTATCCATTTTCTTTAGCATCTTCTTCATTGAGTCATGTAATTTATTCTGCCTTCAACAATATTTTTTTCATGTTTGCTTTCAGCGGCTTGCTATTTGTTTTCGCTCTTCACAGCGTCTTCCCAGCTGCTTAATCGTAATATTCTCTATACTTTAATGGGTCTCTAAAAATACTATCTTAATTTCAAATACAATCAATACATATTGTTACGTTTTAACCTTTTCAAAACGTTTGTTTATTTCTTTTAAATAAACCGGATACTTTTGATTACAAATAAAAGCCGTTTAGTAGTTTGAAAATTGTAACAACTCTTTATTTATTTAAAATGTACAACAACCACAGAATTAAATAGTCACTCAATGCTTTTTATACACGTTTATAAATTCGCAGAAATACAGACACACTTTATAATGTACACGAATTCACTTGAAAAATACAGCACACTTTAAGGCACTCAGTTGATGTTTATTTGAATAGCGTCCCTGATAAACTCACTAACGACTGCAACCTCTGCCACTATTTATAACACTGCCATCTGCACTCTAGATTGCTCTTTAACTCTCAAAGCTCGTATATTCTAGAGCTTTCTAATACATACGCCATCTGTGGTGTACTTTCTACAATGTTCTTTAACTGAATATTCGAATTCGAATATACGGTCGCAGCAAACGGCGTTGCCATACTTACGATCAATGGTGAACTGAAAGCTTTTATTCAATGTTAATAATGCCCACAGATATGTTACAGTTTGAGAGGTAATGCTATTTGAAAGCATTATGCAACTTTTAAATCAGCCGTTAAAATCGTTATATTTGAATTCAAGTACAATTTCGTAACAATATATTAAATTACGATGGAATAGCTACATTGATTCAGTCGTATTAATATCGGCTACTACTGGGATTTGGTTTACTTCAACTTAATTCATCTTATGTTCGGGATTGGCTTTCTGCACTTAGGATCGGTTTTAAAGGTTCGGGTTTATATTCAGAATCGGCTTAACGGAGGTTAGGTTTTTTTTTAAAGGGATCGGTTTCAGCAGGTTATGGGAACAGGCAGCCGAAGCCACATTGAGAGCAGGCTACCGAAGATACCGTGAAAACAGGTAATTAAAGGTTTTTATCTTCGTATATGTTTGTACCTTAATTTAAAAAGCTTATTTAACAAAAATCATTGTTATCACTAGTTTTTGAAACTATTCTGTAAATAAGCTTTTAAGTATTTACTGTCTAAAAAAAACCTTAATGAAAATAAATTTTATCACAAAAAAGTAAACTTAATAAAAAATAGTGAACGCATGTTTGACAGATGTATGAATTCATGTTTGGATGTTCATATTTTTTAAAAAAAAACTATAGTTTACTTTGTAGTAGAGTTCATTAAATGACAACAAATAGTCACTTTAAAATCATATTCATTTAGTTTCATAAAAGTCTCTATGAATAGTTTGAAAAAAAGAGACAAAGTTAATGGAACATGCAACATCATACATTGTCACGTTCATGTTTGATGCTCTCTAACAAACAAACCTTCCATTAGTATGCAACTAACTTAAATTATTTAAGAGGATTTTAAATTGTTAGATATTTTAGTATATTGCGTTTGTTTTTTTTTTATTTTTGTGTTTCACAAAATTCAACAGTTAAAAGTGTCACTTGATAACAAGAGTGCGACTCGGTCTTGTTCTTCTGTAATATTTTCATTTACATTCAAAATCAACACAGTCAACCAACCAAACAAACAGTCATGTTGTAAAACATGTGATTCAGTTTTATGTGTTTTTTTCTGACTTTTTGTTATTTTGCGCCAGCATCATAAAAATTTCATCATAGTAAATTGGCCCTCAGACATTAACCATGTGATGTTGCTGGGCAAACATTTTATTATGGTGTCATAAAAGAAAAAGTTCAACACGTAGCAGTACTCAGATTTATGTGCTTTTTAGCAGGGATAGAAAATGGTACAATAGTAAAAATGGTACCAAAATATAATTGTACTTTTTTTTGGGCTCTTGTTTGTAACAATAATTTCAAGCACCATTAGAAATGATAGAAATTCGTTAGAAGTGATCAATAAATATACTTTAAAACCTTAAATATAGAAGTACCATAAAAAAGTACTATTTTATTCACCCATTTATCCCAGGTTCATCTCCATTATTTCGTATTCTTACTCATACATTATTGTTGTCATTTCTACTATTTTTGGGGGGGTGGAGGATTGAATTTTTTTTATTTATATGACTCAGTTGCATAAAAGTGTTGTAATTCTATGTAGTTGGATGGTAAACTGTAAGAACACAAAAAAAACATGAAGGAAGACGTCATGAATGAAATCATAAAAAACAAAAGAATTGCTGGAAACGAAGGGAAAAAAATTAGGACACAAAATCTCATTGTTTTATGATCTGCGACACAGGGGAAGAATGTTATACGAAATGAATACAAGATTGTAAGAGTCGATTCCTCCTCTCCAGTTAATTTCAAACCAAATAATGCTGATGGTGTTTCGACACGGAAACAGGCGACATACAATTGACCATGGGCAAGCGTTTCAGATTTAACCATTGGGATTTGTGGTATCAAAACGTCTTCTACTTTGTACTTTCCTTTTAGTATTGTTACGTTTTAACCTTTTCAAAACGTTGGTTTATTTCCTTTAAATAAACCGGATACTTCTGATTGCAAATAAAAGCCGTTTAGTAGTTTGAAAATTGTAACAACTCTTTATTTATTTAAAATGTACAACAACAGAATTAAATAGTCACTCAATGTTTTTTTATACACGTTTATAAATTCGCAGAAATACAGACACACTTTATGAAAGACACAGCACACTCAGTTGATGTTTATTCGAAAAGCATCTCTGATAAACTCACTAACGACTGCAACCTCTGCCACTATTTATAACACTGCCATCTGCACTCTAGATTGCTCTTTAACTGTCTAGAGCTTTCTAATACATACGCCATCTGTGGTGTACTTTCTACAATGTTCTTTAACTGAATATTCGAATTCGAATATACGGTCGCAGCAAACAGCGTTGCCATACTTACGATCAATGGTTAACTGAAAGCTTCTATTCAATGTTAATAATGCCCACAGATATGTTAAAGTTTGGGCACTGCTAATTGAAAGCATTATGCAACTTTAAATCAGCCGTTAAAATCGTTATATTTGAATTCAAGTACAATTTCATAACAGTATTATTGATTGGTTTTTCACCGCAAGTCGAGTGACATTACAAAGAAGAGGTTGGTTTATATTCATAACATTATGATTACCGATCCGACTTTCAGTTGGATTCCAGCGAGTTTAAAAACTCGTTTGGATACTTGGGTAGTAATGGAATCCTCCGATTAGTATGTCACCGATTCGCGAGCAATTTCACTTTGAATCTGTAAAATCAATACGTCGACATCAATGTTCGCTCAACCAAGCATGATTTTTGCAATTTTATGCAATGTTTTGAAACATCTTGCGGATGAGTTCGAATTTTGACTCGGTAAACTGGCAGAAAGCGATGTATGTCAATGGGGATTTTGCCGGTACAAATGTCCAGCAATTGCTTTGAAAAAAAAACCTCTCCAGATTGATCATTCTGCAGCTGACACACATTTTCTTAGTCAGTTTCAGTTTATTAACGTATTTCCAAAAACGGATGACTTCAAACATGCACAGAGAAAACAGATTCGTGATAGCAACCGAATTTGATGCTAATCGAATGATTCTATCTTAGTGACCGAATTTTACAGTTGTGGCTACAATATTTTGGAATGCGTAACTAAAGTTTGGTTGCCTCAACTGAAATTCTTCTTTATCAATTGACTTTCTGTTGTTAGAACTTAAAAATGCTATGTGTGCAACTGAATCATTTGATTGGTAACAAATTCGGTTGCTATCACGAATCTGTTTTCTCTGTGTGCATTAAATTAAGTTCATAGGCTGTCGTTGACAATGTTTGCCAAAAATGACCTACCAACAGAATCATTACACCACCAAACCGTTTTTGATTGTTTCGTAAATCTTGCATCGTTTGGTCTGATGGCTCTTTTTATGCGCCATTGTACACTCATCCCAAATTATCAGTTTGCATTGCTTCAATATTTTGGCAATCGCACTGTTCTTGGATTTTCATTGTTCCGTAAAAAAAACTTTTATGGACTATTACAAACATTTTAAAAAATTAGACAAATCAGTTTCAGGCATTCATCGATTTTAAATACTTTGAAAAGGTGGGCGTACAAATGGGCGTGGTCAATTTTTTTTCCTGAAAACTTAAATTGGATTACTACGAATATTAAAAAAAAAATTAGACAGCCGTTCTCCGATTTTAGATAAATTAAAAAAGTGGGCGTAAAAGTGGGCGTTCCAAAAAAAAATCAGCCAAATCGATGCAGCCGTTCTCAAGTGATGCGATTACCGTCATTTGATTTTTATTTATATAGATTTCTTCATATCTGTTAGGATTACTTCTCCACTAGATTTTCATTGCTAAAAATGAGAAACATAAATTTAGAATTTACTGCGACAAGTTTTTGATTTACAACAACAGAATTTTCATGACCTCTTTAAGTTATATTAAATTCATTTTATATATTTGAATAAGTTTTCACAATGTTAATATAACAGTTTACAGCGAATTGTATTTGTATTTTTGTTTACAAAAGATGATGTTTAACAAATCAGCCTTTAAGTGATTAGTGTATATTTTTGTTGGCAAAATTATTAAAATTATTTTGTAATATGATATTTAATCATAAAATTATTATTAAAATGGTAGCAGGTCCCTGAGTAGTAGGAGTGGCTTGAGATCTAACTTGTGATTGTCAAGGCTGATTCAGTAATTACCAACGATTGAAGCTAAAACAAGTCTGTATAATTGTCTACGATTAAAGTTAATTTGTTGATGAATAAATACCTATAATTGAAGTTGAAATATGACTGAATGATTTAAGCTATAATATGACTGTACAATAGAGTGCTCCAAAAAAATAAAATTGTGAATTTTGACCGTCCCCCCCTCTAGAATTGTTCTATGTATTGTAGAAACATATTGTGTAAAATATTAGGATGACAGGATAACGTTAACTGGTGGCGCAACGACGCTGAAGTTTTGAGGTGCATTTACAAGGGGAAAATATGCAATTTTTTCAGTTTTTGTAAAAATTTTGCCATTAAATAATGACTTTTACAATTTAATTTAAAAGAATCGAAATGTGTACGTAATTGTCGTTATAATAAGATATAAAAGACAAAAATTGGTGAAAAAATGTTAAAGTTATTAAAAACTCGCCAGGCCATTAACGTGTCTCAGGCCACTAGAACAAGAAATTTATGAACAAAATTAACATATTTTGAGAAATATTAAAATAAAAGCCCATTTTTACTTAAAATATATCCATATTTACTTGTATATGAGTTTTTGTCCTCGTAGGATACCGTTAACCTATTCGCAGGTATGACCAAAAAAATTAAATTTTTTTAACGGCAGTTTCAAAACTCCAATTTCAAATTTTTAAAAATTTTGTTAAACAAATTTCAGAATTTTTTGATCATCACATGGGGATTTATTGACAACATAATAGGGAATAAAAATGTGAAAAAAGTATGTCAATACCTCCCATAGTTTTTCCGTACCTGCGATATAAATTTTGCGATTTTCGAGAAAAACTAATTTTTTTGCCATATTTTGGGGAATGACCAGAATTTCCTTACTGTAATGATTTTTAAGTAAAAGCTATTCAGAATAATATAGTCCAGGTAATGTTAAATATAGTCTGAAAGTTTTACTAAAATCGGAAAACTTTAACCCTTAAATCGTGAAGGTCAAAGGTCAATTTTTTCAATATTTGGAATTTCTCGTGGAAAGATAGCGAAATATTATATATTTTTGGGCCGATTTTGATGAAACTTACGAAAAATATAAAATGGAGTCTAGTATTCACAATAACAGTACAAAAATGGAAATTAACCCTTAAGAGTACTTTAGGCCAAAATGACTGTGTTTTTCGTGATTTTAAAAGTTGAGGGTCATTTGGACCCCAAGTGCTTTTAAAGGGTTAATTTCCATTTTTGTACTGTTATTGTGAATACTAGACTTCATTTTATATTTTTCTTAAGTTTCATCAAAATCGGCCCAAAAATATATAATATTTCGATATCTTTCCATGAGAAATTCCAAATATTGAAAAAATTGACCTTTGACCTTCACGATTTAAGGGTTAAGGTTTTCCGATTTTAGTAAAACTTTCAGACTATATTTTAAATTACCTGGACTATATTATTCCGAATAGCTTTTACCTAAAAATCATTACAGTAAGGAAATTCTGGTCATTCCCCAAAATATGGCCAAAAAATTAGTTTTTCTCGAAAATCGCAAAATTTATATCGCAGGTACGGAAAAACTATGAGAGGTATTGACATACTTTTTTCACATTTTTATACCCTATTATGTTGTCAATAAATCCCCATGTGATGATCAAAAAATTCTGAAATTTGTTTAACAAAATTTTTAAAAATTTGAAATTGGAGTTTTGAAACTGCCGTTAAAAAAATTTAATTTTTTTGGTCATACCTGCGAATAGGTTAACGGTATCCTACGAGGACAAAAACTCATATACAAGTAAATATGGATATATTTTAAGTAAAAATGGGCTTTTATTTTAATATTTCTCAAAATATGTTAATTTTGTTCATAAATTTCTTGTTCTAGTGGCCTGAAACACGTTAATGGCCTGGCGATTTTTTAATAACTTTAACATTTTTTCACCAATTTTTGTCTTTTATATCTTATTATAACGACAATTACGTACACATTTCGATTCTTTTAAATTAAATTATAAAAGTCATTATTTAATGGCAAAATTTTTACAAAAACTGAAAAAATTGCATATTTTCCCCTTGTAAATGCACCTCAAAACTTCAGCGTCGTTGCGCCACCAGTTAACGTTATCCTATCATCCTAATATTTTACACAACGTGTTTCTACAATACATAGAACAATTCTAGAGGGGGGGACGGCCTGTACCTAGAAAGTTTTTTTCGTCCATACAATCTTGGAGCACTCTACTGTACAAAGACCTATAACACTGTGCAACAAGAAAATCTTTCCCGAATGAGACCAACGGGAAATGAAAGTAGATAATTAGTATACCAAAACCCACAAAGGGTTTTTAAAAGTTAGCTCGTGTTTTAAAGTTATTCGCCTTTAAAGTTCAGCATTTTTGAGTAAACATTTTTCATATATATTTTATCAATAATCTATTGAAGTAAGTCAATATTTATATAAAGTAATTTTAGTTGAATGTTCTAGTCCTAATATACTTAAAATTAATTAATTTTAACACTTTTTGCAGATTTATTTTTTATTTTTATAGTTTTTGGTACTTAGACACGCAATTACCAATTTTTGGAGAATTGCTGAATATTGCTGTAAAAGTATTGAGTAGTGGGTATCGTGTATCGAGTATTTGCCATATTGTTTGAGTACTCAAAACTCAAAAGTAGTTACTCAATACTTTTAGACTTGTATTTTTACAATTTAATTTATTTAAATTTAACGGTTATGGTGCAAAAAATGCATCTGTACTATAAATACAACTCAAATCAATATTAGAAATCCAACTCTTAGCGTAAACAATTTTCAAATCAGAATAAAATATTATTAAAAAAACTGGAATAATAGTTAATAAGTTCAAAATATTTATTGATATAATCTTGTAAACCTAAAATGTTTCTAAAAAGGAGTGATGTCTGCTAATACATTACCGAAAAGCAGAAAAATATATCGTTTTTTAAATTTAAAAAAAATCCGTTAAAAGTATCGAATAGTATTGAGTACCCAAACGAAAAGTGTTGAGTAGTATTGAGTAATCAAAAGTAGTAGAATGTTACAGCACTATTGCTGAACAAAGTATTAAGATATTTTAATTTTTTGAAATCAAATCGTAGTTACCTGTTATAATAGTGAAACTTTTTGTGAATTTGTGAACCATTATTTGTTAATAAAGTGAAAAGAAGTTTTTAAATAAAGTTAATTATTAAAAAAAATATTTTTAATTTAATAAAGTTTGTGAAATGTCTTGCAATATAAATATAAATTATAATTGAAGTTATAATATGACTGTATAAAGAGCTACGATTAAATGAAAACTAAGACTGTGTAACGGAGTTTAGTTGAAGCTAAAATACGACTTCAAAGACCTGCAATTGAAACAAGAATATGACTGCACAAACCATACGATGTGTTTTTATATAAACTAGTATAGCCCGGTGCACTTCGCTACCCCTACCCTAGTAAAATTATAAAAATATGAATGGATTTCTGATAAAACCTAACTACATATACAAAATATTGAGAATCTCTCTCTTACAGTTCATTTGATATTCGAAAATAACTAACTAATTTGGTATGGGAGATACCCCTCCACTGCTCTGATCCCACTCATTTTTAAACCTTTTATATAAATATGAAGCTTTACTTTACCTTTCCTTTATAAGGGAAGGGTAATTCCTACTAAGCCGATCATGCTTAGCTAAACTTCGAACAGGAATCAGGAATAAATTAATTTTTAGCTCACCTCCGTAGAATAGTAATAAATTGATTGATACAGTATTTAAATACTTTTAGAATTATAGTTCTCCAGATATTCAAAATTAATTATTTACTTTGCCCCACGACCACTAATGCAATCCCGACCATTTTCAGCCAATCTATGTAAAATGGTAAGAGAGCTATGCAGACAAAGTTTGAAGAACCTTGCAATTATTACTTTGTATGATAGTTGACTCACCTCCTTTTCCGACCCCTTCCATTTTGGTTCCCCAGATATTCGAAATCAATATTTACTCTGTATAGGAGGTGCTACGCCCTCTAATCTTATTCCATCTATATTTAGCTAAACTCCGCACATTAATAAGAAATTAATTCGTAAAAAGTTTAAACACTTTTACAATTATAGTTCTCCAGATATTCGAAATTAAATATTTATTTTGTATTGGGTGTGTCACGCCCACTATTCCAATCCCGAAAATTTTCAGTGAATCTATGCAAAATGATAAAAGAGCTATTTAGACAAAATTTTAAAAATCTTGCAATTATAGTTCACAAAATATTTAGAAATAACAATTTACTTTGTATGGGGGGCGACTCACCATTTGTACCCGTACCATTTTTGATTAAACTTCATGCAGTGATAAGAAATTTATTCGTATGAAGTTTGAAAACCGTCACAATAATAGTTCAGCAAATATTATAAAATAACTATTTACATACTTATGTACAATTACATATTTACCTCCATATGCAGTTTCTAAATTTGTCAAAGGTTTATAAGAACAATTTTGAATGGAAATTTTGTTTTATAAACCTTTGATAAATTTAAAAATTGCTTATCCATATGGGAGTTAGAAAATAAAAAACACCTTCAAAATCTATTTTTTAAGTGACTTTAAATTACTAAAGTCTTCTTCTTTGTTTTCTATAACAACTCTTACTTAAAACAGAGCGAAATCATACTGTTTAATTGTTTCTCTTATTTATTTACAACAACAAATTGGATAACCATGCATTGCTTTGTTTACATTTTAGCTTAAGGTTCACATGTACACGTTTTTGCTTATGTGTTAGTAACATTTTTAAACGATTACAACTCCTAAAAAACTGAACCGATTTCAATAAAATATATATTCTGCACTTCTTTGAAGAAATCCCTTTAAAATGGTATATTTTTTGTCCAAATTGAATGTATAATGTGAGCGTAAAAGGGGTCTAAAGAAATCGACTTGCCTATTAATAGTATGATATGTTTGATTGAAGTTAAAATATGACGGTACAAAGAAGCTAAAATGTGGCAGTATAAGGACCTTGGACTGAAAGAATTGGAAAAAATAAAATTTTTCAGTTTGGAATAAAAAATATTCTATTAATAATTGTCGAATACTCTACAAAAAATATTTTCAAGCTAAAACTTTAAAAAAAAAATTATTTATTTAAGTGTACACATTCGGAAATTTCGAAAAATTTTACTGTTTTAAAAAAAATTTTATTTGAAACTGTTTGTAAATTCAAATAACTTTTTTATTTAATATCATATTTGTTTAATTGAAAAAATATTGATTTTTTTTTAATTAAATTTTTGCAAACTTTCTTGTTTGAATTTACAAATTTTGTGATAGGTCCTAATTCAAACAAAATTTTGTCTGATTGAGCAAATTTCTTTATTCAATCAGAAATTTAATTCTTTCTGTGTAAATATTGAAGAAATAATCTCAAATAAACAAAACCAACAATTTATATTGTTAAAAAAATATATTCATCATTAAAAACTGTTTTAAAAACTAATTTCTGTATTTATTTTTTACTCACTTTATACATTTTTCAAATAATTTCTTTATCAAAAATTTCAAAATTGATATTACGTCTTGTTTCTGTATAATTTATATGGGGTTCAGTTGAAAAATTAGCTTCGATTCCTTCAGCCTCGTGAGAAGGGTATATATAAGTTTGGCATTCCGTTTGTAATTTCCACAATATAATTTTCCGACCCTGTCTGTGTGTCTGTCTGTCTGCTCGGTTGCTATTTAAAATCGAGAAAATCGGTCCACAAATGGCTGAGATATAAGCAAAAAACCAGGACAACCTCGATTCTTGACCTACATATAACTGGATTACTAAGTCATTAATATAGACAATATGGATATCTAATGATAGATATTTCAAAGACCTTTGCAATGACGTATATAAGACCATAGTAAGTTGGACTACTATGGCTCAAAATCGGATAAAATATTTTTTAATGGGATTTTTTTTTTCACCAAAAGTTTAAATATGTAAAAAAAATTTAAAAAACAAAAAAAAAATTAAAAAAACAATTTTTTTTACAAAGAAGGAAAAAACAACTTTGAAAAATTTTTATTTTGAAGTATAATTTGGTGAATGGTGTATAGTTATTTTGTTTGAATAAGTGATGAAAGCCTATTTTTTAAGCAATTTTTTTTTATTTATTTTTAAAAAAAATCAAAAACAATGATTTCGATAAACTTTATCATGTTGGACTTTGTGTTTTGAATTAATTACAATTTTTACTTACTTTTTGTTAAGAAAACTTGTGCTTTTAGAAACTGTTTTGTTTTGAGAATAAATTTAAAAGCGAAAAACAAAAAAAGTCAAGATCAATAGGAATACTTAATTCTATAATGAAATAGGTCGTAAAATGGAGGATTTTAATAAATGATTATTTGTTGAAATAATTTCTTGTGTTAGATTCCAATGTAGGGCAGAAATAATCTTTACTTACACGTGTTTATTTTTTTTCTTTTCGTTAAATGTATAGGATCATAAAACAAATAATAACAACATTCTAAATGAGTGTTTTGAGATTTGAGAAAAAAACATAAACCAAAAAAAATACAAAAACAAAGACGCGACATACAACATATGCATGTATATATGAGCATTAGATTGGCCCTTATTTTCAACATTTTCGATTTTCCATGCTACCAATGTCTAACAATCATATGCTGAAAATTTTAGCAAAATTTTATAATGTATAGTGGTAACACATAATCTTTGAAGTTTCGAGTTTTCCGTCAAAATAGCAATATTTTCAATAAAATTAAAAAAAATAAATGTTAGAAAAAATCCAACTAAAAATTAGTTTTAAATATAATTTACTCATTTTAAAAAGGTTGTTTTATTTCCTCTATTTAAATCGTATTCTTTTAATTGCAAATAAAAGCGATTAAATAGTCCGCCATTTTTATAGTCATTAACTATTTAAATAGTCACTCACTTTAAAAACACATTTTATAATTTACAAGAATAAACTGGTAATACAGTTGATGTTAACTCTAACAGCGCCTACGACATGCTGACTCATCACAACTCGCTTTTACTATTTATATATACAGCGCCATCTTCTAGAAGTCTCGTGAAGAATCTATCGGAAAAAACTCGAGTATAATATTTCCACAACCTAGATTAACGCTGCCATTTGTGACATAGATATAAGCAGAACTCACGACTGCCTTGATTTTTACCTATTTGTGATCTACATCTGGATACTAGGTCATTAACGTAGACAATATGTATATCTAATGATAGACATTACAAAATCCTTTATAGTGACGTATAAACGCCATATACCGACAATGCACTATAGGTTAAATGACTACTTTTTCTGTGCTAAATTAATAACGACTACAAAATCATGGTATTCAAACCAAAACCTTAAAGAATTTCGAATGTAAGAATAATTCTATTAAAAAATGGAATTTAACCCACTAACGACCAAAAATTAACCCATTTACAATCATTAATGCAAACTTAATACATTAATTTATTTTAATTATATTAAAACTTTTAGTAATTGCTTAAATCTAATTCATTTTGTAAATTTAAATCAAGAAGGTCCCCTTCGCTTTCATTAATTTCATTGTCTTGGTGGCTAAAGTAAAATTCTTCCATGGGTTCACTGCAACATAACATTTGAATTACTTCTGGTAGAAGTGTGGAACGTCTCCGGTTTTGTAAGCGCCTATCTAAAAATGATGTGGAAATTAATGGATCTGAGGTACAGCAAAATATTAATATTAATTCGGAGCTTAAAAAATATGTCAGAAAAAAACCTCCCCACTATGGTGGTGTAGGGTATAACAAATTTACTGTTTTCGTTATATGCTTCTCCACTTCATCTGAAAATATGTTTACTTCAATTTTGTCCACTACATGTTTGAAAACGGCATAAAATTTTTCTTTTTTTGAATTTTCGTCAAGCCAAATTTCAAACAATAACCTAAAAAAGAGAGTATTATTCGAAAACGGCTAAAAATGGCTATTATATGTAAATGAAAATTGGTTTATAACATTTCAATATATTCATTTCTGATTTCATTTAATCTGCCGAACTTTGCCGAAATTTTAAAAGCTTCCACGAAGTTACATTTTGAAAACAATCGCAGCAGGTTAAGGTTTTAAGGTTATGTTAAAAAAAGTGGATTTATTTCAAGCAAGTTAAACAATTTTATCACATTTTTTAACAAAAAACATTACCTACTTACTTAGTTTATTGTTCTCCATTTTCACTTTCTTGTTTATAACTCGAGAAATTATTTAAACATGTAATTGAAAATTTTAAAGCAATACAGGCTTTTCAACAAAGTTTATTAAGTAATTACAATGCAATGTCTTTGACTGCGTGTTGTCAAATGGAATTTAATATTTACCAAAAACAAAAAGCTGACTTAGTTAATTTGGAGTATTGGTTACAAAATGGCATTAAAAAAAGTGAAATATTTGCATTTGAAAAATTGGACTCTAGCACAGTTTTGGTAGCCGTTTACCTATAGTGATATGGTGAAAAACCGAGAAAAAATATAATTTTCACCAACAAAATTAAAAAAAAAATATCGTTTTCAATGTTTATCTCAAGTTTAACTTATTTGACGCATTTTTTATTTTATTTTAGTATCAAATTATAATGAGTTATCGATGTGTTAATTGGGCATTCTTTTAATTATTGCAGAGTAAATATAATAAATGAACTTGAGCTTAAAATTATATTGTTACGAATTTGCATTAGCTCTTGGAATTTAACGTTCTGTAATGACTGCCTGCAACATTCATCATGTTTATAAACATGTCCATCCACATGCTATCAACAATGTTGATAGCATGTGGATGGATGCGGTTGATTAGCATTGTTTTTAAGTATGGCAACATTAAATGCTTAAGCTGCTAACATTAACATTGAAAGCTCTAGAATTAGAATATTCTAGTTTTGTCCGTTAAGATCATTGTAGAAATAGAGCTTTCAAGAAACATCTAGATGGTAATACAGTGTGTATAAATTGGCCGTGATAACATTAACCAGCCAGTCTAATTTGAAGCATCGATAAGTAAAGACAAATTAACTGCCTTAAAGTGTGCTGTATAACTTGTGAATTATAAACGTGTGTGACTATTTAAACTTTTGTTATACATTTGAATAAATAAAGAGTAGGTTACAATTTTAAACACTAAACTGCTTTTATTTGCAATCAAAAGTATTCGGTTTAATTAAAGGAAATAAACCACCATTTTTAAAAGGTAAAAACGTAACAATATGAATCCAATTTTAATTCGAATTTTTTTGGACACTCATTTTTTTTAAAATATTGCAACACTGATTACTTTTTTCTCTAAAATGTGCAACCTCTAAACGTTATCCGATTTTGGTAAAATTTTCAACATTTAGGGTTTGGATGTCGGAGAATAATTTAAGACCTTGGAAGTACTGAACATCGAAAAAGTCCAATGTAAAGGCCACCCTAATTAGATTCTGTATACATACATAAATATAACTGTAATTTAAGCATATGTTTCCCAAGTCTTAATTTTTTGCGCTCTTTCTCTCTTCTATGACTTTTTGTTTATGTTTGTATGGATGTGTGTATGACATATTTTTGATGTTCTTGTAATTGTTTTGTACTACAACAATGTTATGTGTTTTGTTTAAATTTTTTTTTTTTATTTGTGTATTAGCAAAAACACATTTTATTTCGAGGGCATTAAGCCAACCATCATAAACTGACATCGACAGACAAGCCAAAATTCATGAACAAACACAAAATATATAAAAAAAAAGTTTGTATGGAGGTCTTTAAATGAATCTTAACCTACATATTAACGTATGAGTAGATTGTAATAAATGTTCCCATCTTAATGATTAAAATGTTGAACACAAAAACAAAAAAAATATAACTTTTCTATTATATAAATTATTATGTTTAAAGAAAGAACTTTAATTGAAAAATGTTTACAGGACAATAGAGTGACAAAAATAAAAGAAATTGAAACATTTTATGACCAAGCTGTGTATTAAAATGTATGTTTATGTGCTGTTAAGTATTTTTGTAATTTATGTGGGTTGTTTTAAACAAATAATTGAAATAACTTTTTCTATAGCTTAAAAGAAACAAAAGCATTGAGTAAAAATTTTAGTCTAAAAAATATTGTGGTCATTTAGTAAGACCTGAAAATACATATATTAAAAGCTAACAATAATGTAAATTCTATAAAAATTTTAAATTCTAATAAACGAAAGTGAAAATAATCGTACGTTCCAATTCGTCATGTTTTGGTCTTTAGCTTTCGTAAATAAGCTGTGCTACAAAAACTTCACATGCCTTAAGGCGCAACTTATAATTTGTTTAAGAAAGAAATATTTATTTGTCACGCCTAAAAGTATGCACGAATTATTTAAAATGTTTCTTTTATTTAGGCATTTTTGATTTTTTCAGGGACCGTAACAATTATGACATTTATAATAAAAATCACAACATAATTGTTATTTTCTGAGTTTTATTTTTTTTGTCAGAAATAATTGTTATTTTCTGATTTTTATTTTTTTTGTCAGAAATAATTGTTATTTTTGATTTTTATTTTTTTTTTGTCAGGAATATTTGTCAGACTTTGAGTTTTATTTTTTTTTGTCAGGAATATTTGTCAAACTTTGAGTTTTATTTTTTTTGTCAGGAATATTTGTCAGACTTTGATTTTTATTTTTTTTGTCAGAAATAATTGTTATTTTTTGATTTTTATTTTTTTTGTCAGATATATTTGTCAGACTTTGATTTTTATTTTTATACCCTTCACCACGAGTGGCAAGGGTATATATAAGTTTGTCATTCCGTTTAAAATTTCTACATTTTTCATTTGCGACCCCACAAAGTATATATATTCTGGATCGTTATAGATAGCGAAGTCGATATCGCCATGTCCGTCTATTGAAATCAACTGTATGTTGAAATCAACTTTCCCCCAAATAACTTACAAACATGATTGATACGTCAATATATCGGGAATTCTTCCGGCTCGGTTGCCATTTAAAATCGAGAAAATCGGCCCACAAATGGCTGAGATAACGGGACAACCTCGATTTTTGGCCTATTTTTGATCTATATCTGGATAACTAAGTCATTAATATATGCATTTTTTTTTACCAAAAAATTTTTTGACAAAAAAATTTTTTGGAAACAAAAAAATTTTTGACAAACAAATTTTTTTGGTAAAAAAAAATTTATGACAAAAAAAATTTGTTGTTAAAAAAAAAAAATTTATGACAAAAAAAATTTGTTGGTAAAAAAAAAAATTTATGAACAAAAAAATTTTTTGTTAAAAAAAAAATTCGGGTTAAAAAATATTTTTCCCGATTTTGACCCATTGTAGGTCAAAGCCTTATATACATACATCGTTGCAATGGACTTTGAAATATCTATCATTAGATATCCATAATGCCTATATTAATGACTTAGTTATCCAGATATAGATCAAAAATAGGCCAAAAATCGAGGTTGTCCCGTTATCTCAGCCAATTGTGGGTCGATTTTAAATGGCAACCGAGCCGGAAGAATTCCCGATATATTGATGTATCAATCATGTTTGTAAGTTATTTGGGGGCTACGGAAAGTTGATTTCAACATACAGCCGAATAGACGGACAGACGGACATGGCGATATCGACTTCGCTATCTATAACGATCCAGAATATATATATTTTGTGGGGTCGCAAATGAAAAATGTAGAAATTACAAACGGAATGACAAACTTATACCCATGCCACTCACAGTGAAGGGTATAAAAATAAAAATCAAAGTCTGACAAATATATCTGACAAAAAAAAATAAAAATAAAAAAATAAAAATTATTTCTGACAAAAAAAATAAAAATCAAAGTCTGACAAATATTCCTGACAAAAAAAATAAAACTCAAAGTTTGACAAATATTCCTGACAAAAAAAATAAAACTCAAAGTCCGACAAATATTCCTGACAAAAAAAAATAAAAATCAAAAATAACAATTATTTCTGACAAAAAAAAATAAAAATCAGAAAATAACAATTATTTCTGACAAAAAAAATAAAAATCAAGAATTTAAATAGCATGTTATTTTATGAAATTATAGTTGAAAACAATCAAAATGGTATGCTTGACTTGACTCTCCGATATTATCCTGTGATGGCTTTTTTCCTTAGAAATTTCAAGAATAATTATTATTTTCGGTCCCTGGATTTTTTACTTCCATTTTTTTCATTTTAAACTAGAATTTTTTGTATTTTTACGTTTTTGATTTCACTTACGTACAAATTTAATGTCTGTGACATGGTACCTCAATATTTACCAAAAATATTATATTGATTACGCCCCAATTTTCTTAAATTTTCTGTAAGTTATTGCCATAAATTGAATATAAATATTGTGTTTATTTACCATCATTTATTAGCCCATATTGATTGATACTTGATATCCATAACATTTTTTGGGGGTGTTTCCTTTATTTGATTTAATATCACATAATATTGCTTAAGTAAATATTGTCTAACAATATCTATTGTATAGTTATTCTATTAGCCAATGTTTATCTATAATCATTTATTCATATGTTTATTTAATAATTTCTCTTCTTTCATTCTTCGCAGGGCTGTGAAATTTACATCGAAATTATTTGGACGTGCTCTGTCGAAGCGTATCAAAGCGACTGTATTGTACGCCACCGAAACGGGCAAATCTGAACAGTATGCTAAGCAATTGTGTGAATTGTTGGGACATGCATTTAATGCACAGGTGCGTAAGAATTTGAATAATGAAGCTATATTTAATACAGTTTTGGAGAAAATCATAAATTTGAAAAGGAAGTCACATAGACGTATACTTGTTATGAGTGGAATATAGTAAATAATGTTACGTATACGTATTGTTGTGTACTAAATACATATGTTCAATTCACAACTGACGTTGTACAGTCGTATGAGTTATAAGTCGTCTGAATCTACAATATTTTGTACAACACCTACAACATTTTTACATATGTTTTTCGAATGTTGTATGAAAATTTATGTGTTACCAAAAGTTCATATTTATACATAAACAAAAAAATTTGTTCATTTTAGTGTAAAATAACAACCAAACGGTAACACTGAAATCAGTTAATTTATTTAATTTATGAAAAACGATAATTTGTTTTAAATATTTGTCAATTGTATGCATTTTTACACAATTCAGACGTTAGTTTGCTATTTTTCGCTGCACTATTAATTTTGCATATTAATAGACTTTGGGATGTTTTGTTTTTATCTGTTTCTTTTGACATTTTCAAGGCTTGACAAGGTAAACTTACGACTTTGAGAAATTTGCGTTCACAACCACAATAGTTGTATCATACAACTTACAACATACAACTACGTTGTGAATAGTGTTGTCTCAGAAAACCTGGCCAAAAAGGCAAAAATTAATTTAGAGAAATTTTGAAAATTGAATTTTCAAGACTTTAAGTAGAGATTTATAGTTAAGAGACGCTGGCAAATTCAGAAAGTGAAGATAATTAAATGTGTTTTTATTTTGTGTGGCTAAACGAATACAGTTTCACATTGATTTTTTTATTTGAAGAACAAGATAAATTGCTATTTAGTATTAATTATTTATATGAAAAAAATTGTTTACCCTAAAAAAGATAACGTTTTTAAATAGGTGAAAATAGTTTTCTTAATAAAAATTTATATACCACAATTAAACTTGAAATCTCTATATTCCGGAACAAGAATAAAATTTTTGCTCTTCAGACACTTTTCATTAACCGTACAATTTTGTTATTTTTTTTACATTGATATGGGAGCCAGGTCCATTTATGAAGCGATCTTCATAAAATCTTATTAAAATTCATCGCGGTACTAATATTTATGAGTTAATAATGAACCTTAAACTGATTTTCTTAGGGTACCTAGAGACAATATAAAAACGTTCATGTCGAATCTCATCAGGATACTAACAATCGACTTTGGATGAATACACCAATATCAGAACATTGTTAAACATAACTTCAAAATGAAAATCGTATGACTTCTAAAGACTTAGAAAAGGGTAGGAAAGAATAGATTCTAGGATGTAATCCTAATCTGCCTCGTTAGCAGATTAGTTTATAGGCATATATAAACAAATGATATATCTTTTAAATAATAAGTTAAGCTTTAATTCTATATTAAAACTAGATCGGCGGCAAACGGCGCCAACAGTTTAAATCCTAGTCAAAGTTGCGTAGATAAGCCATAAAATATTATATACAGTGACCAACAAAAGTCTACATACGACCATTATCTAAACCATAATAAGTAAAAGTAATGATGCAGTTTTATTTCAAATGCATTTTTATTAATATAATAAAAAAATATCGCTAAATTTATAATTAATTTAACTTTTATTCACAAAAAATTAAAAAATATGTTGACAAAAGTCTACATACGATCTGTACACTAAATAAAATTTTTTTCAGGGAATACAAATTTTCATTAAATTCAATATTTCGTTGGGCCACCATGGGCATCTACAAGCGTCTGGGCATCGAAAGAACTAAATTTTCCAGTTCTGCGGACGTTATGTTTTGCCATTCTTCTGGAAGGTTCTCCTTTAACATTGGTGAACAAGTAATAAGATGTTTTCGGATCTTCCGTTGTAGAATTTCCCACACGTGCTCAATAACATTTAAGTCCGAGCTTAGAGGTGGTGTGTACAATTGTCGTAGGTCATGGTAGAGTAGCCAATCTTTGAAAATTTGAGACCAATGTTTCGGATCGGTATTTTTGCTGAAAAATTCAACTTTAACCAAGAGTTAAAATATCGACGGATGCTCTCAAATTTTGTTCCAAAATGGATTTTTACTAATAACGATCCTCAATAAACACTAATTTTCCCACTCCAGAAGCAGCGACAGTACCCCAAACCATCACACTGCCAACACCATGCTAAACTGTAGCGAGTAAGTTTTTCGCATTCATTGCTGTATTTGTTTTGCGCCATACTTTATCTCTCCCATCACTTCCAAATATGTTATACTTCAACTCATCAGTGAACAAAACTCGCTTCCAGAATTCCATGTCCTTTTCAAAGTGCTTTTGGGCGAATTCCAAACGAAGTTTGTGATCCGTTCGCTAATTTACGAGGAGTTCTGCTTTAATTACCATTATTATTTAAGGTTCTTTGAATTGTTCGTGGATGAACAATAACTTCTGATCTTGTTGCGAGTTCTTTGGCCAATTTTGTGGTATTTACTTTTGAGTTTTTGTTGACTTCTTTTAAAATGAAGATTATATCTCTACGATGTAGTTTCTTTGGGCGACCACTTCGCAGCTTGTTTTTAAAAGTTACTGAATATTGTTTGAACTGTAGACTTAATAAATTGCATGCTTATCTGTTAGTATTAAAAAAAAACAGGACATTCTGTGGTCGTATGTAGACTTTTGTCAATGTTTTTATACCCTACACCACCATAGTGGGGAGGGTATTATGCGTTTGTGCAGATGTTTGTAACGCCCAAAAATATTAGTCTAACACCCACCTTAAAGTATACCGAGCGACTTAGAATCACTTTCTGATTCGATTAAACGATGTCCGTCCGTCTGGTCGGCTGGCTGGCTGTCCATGTAAACCTTGTGCGCAGAGTACAGGTCGCAATTTTGAAAATATTTCGATCAAATTTGCTACATATTATTTTTCGGCCCAAGGACCAAGCGTATTGAAACTGGCTGAAATCGGTTCATTATTTCACCTAGCCTCCATACAAATGTCCTTCCGAAATTGGACTTTATCGGTCATAAATGTTTAATTTATAAATGTATCTCCACAAATTCCGCTCCAAATAAGTTTTATATATACAAAATTCATGTCACCAAATTTTGTTACGAGCGGTCTATAATTAGTCATAGCTCCCATATAGACCCGCTTCCGAAAATCACTTTAACGTGCATAAATCGCTTAAAAATGTTGGTATACTCACAAAATTCAACATAGTAAACTTTCATATAGACAAAAATCACACGACCTAATTTCATGGTGATCGGTCCATAATTGGTCATAGCCCCCATATAAAGCCCACTTCCGAAAATTACTCAAAAATATAAATTATTGAAATTTTAACAGAAAAATGTTTTTGCTCTCTTACTTAGTGTAGGGTATTATATGGTCGGGCTTGACCGACCATACTTTCTTACTTGTTTTTATGAATAATTTTGCAAGTTTACATTGCAACAAAATTTTTTTTTGGTGCATAGCAATAAAAATGGATTTCAAACAAAACTTCATTATTATTTTTTTATTTACAGGGTTTTCTCTAATAAAGTGGCAAACATTTTGGTCGAACGTAGACTTATGTCGACCACTGTACATTTTTTAAATTAATAAATTTCAAATAAGCCAACAATATATACAAAACTCATAACAAAAGTAGAATCTGAATAAGTTATCCTTACCAACAAGATATAACAATCCTAAAAAAAAATTATAAATATTAAAAATACGCCCTTGAATGTGGTATAATTTTAACTACCCAAATCTTTAAAGTCGAAAGTAGTGTGTTCTGTCGCCATTTTCGAATACTTCTGTAAACATAATAACTATAATTTCTGCAGATAATTATTGCTTGACATCTTAGCTTTACAATATAAATTGTTTTAGTATTAATTTCAAACATTTGCAAAAATTAATTATGAGAAGCATTTACTGTGCACCGCCTATTCACAAAGATTCTAAATTTTTGCAATTTCTGTATAGAACTCGTAGGACAAATATATTTTTTTCATTCGCCAAAATACATTCTTAAATATTTTTGGTTTCCTTTTACCTTTTTATGTTTATATTCTGTATGGAGATATCGCATCCTGTGCCAAGACAATTCGAAACGGAGGGCCAAGAGTTTTATGATTAAAAGCGATAACCGGTTTCGCAACTTAAAATGTATATATTTAAATGATCGCAATATTTTTTAATACCATTTCTAAATATCTATAAATATTTTTATTCTAAATTCAGCTAATTGTATGTTCAGAAATCATAATTTTTAAACTAAAGCTCACATATATACACCAGTTTTTTTGTTACTAGAAAATTAGAAAATAATTTTGTTTTAATTTTACTCAATTCAATATAAATAAGGAGTGAGATCGAAAAATTCTTAACACACGTTTTTCATTACATTTTTTAACCCAAGTATTATTTGAATTTTTTTTTGATCAAGTTACCTTTGAAAAACATGTCAGTTATTATGTGTAATGTCAATTATATTAATTTTTTTGTTAATCTGATTAAAATGAGTGACCAGAAAAAAGTGCGTACTGAAATTATTAAATATTTTCAACAAAACCCAACTTGGTCTTACAAAAAGTTGGCCAAGCATACAAAGGTCTGCCGTCAAACTGTTTCCAATGTTATTAAACAGTACCGGGAGAACTTGTCAGTTGATAGAAAACCTGGTTCAGGTAGAAGGAATGGTCCACATGATGTTTCTAAAGCCAAAAAAATAGAACGCATTTTCAAAAGAGCTCCCAACACATCCGGTAGGAAAGCAGCCCGGTTAGCTCAGTGCTCGGACTATTTGGTACGAAAAGTTAAAGCTAATGCAGGTTTAAAAACATACAAGGCTCAAAAAGTTCCTGACAGGAACGCTACTAAAAATTTAGAGGCCAAAAACAGAGCACGGAAATTGAAGTCAAGTTTTATAAAAAAATATTCTTGCTGCATAATGGATGACGAAACGTATGTTCTGGCAGATTTTTCGCAACTTCCAGGTCAAAAATTTTATGTTGCTGATGCTCGAGGGAATGTTGAAGAAAAGTTTAGGACCCAAAAGCAGACAAAATTTCCCAGAAAGTTCTTGGTATGGCAAGCAATATGCAGTTGCGGCAAAAGAAGCCACTCATTTGTTACAACGGGCTCTATAAATACCGAAATTTACATCAAGGAATGTTTACAAAAAAGGCTGCTTCCATTCATAAGACTTCATAATGTGTCCACTTATTTTTGGCCTGACTTGGCATCCTGTCACTATGGCAAACAAGCCCTTGAGTGGTACAAGAACAATAATGTGGTATTTGTACCAAGAGAGGCAAATCCTCCAAACTGCCCGGAGCTAAGGCCAGTGGAGAGATATTGGGCTCTTGTTAAAAGAGAATTGAAGAGTACAAAAAAGGTGTCCAAAAGTGTGGTAGATTTTAAACGGAGATGGACTACATGTTCGAGCAAAGTGACAGAAAGCACTATAAAAACGTTAATGGAAGGGTTTCCGAAAAAGGTTCAAAATTTCATCACTAGTGATTAAAACTATAAAAATAATTTTTTTTGTAAATTGTAATAATAATTTCAATCAAATAAAAAAAAAATTAAAGCTGTAAGTTTAGTGGTTTCTTTTTTATAAACATATATGTATGTTAAGAATTTTTCGATCTCACTCCTTAGATTCAAATTATAATTTTATGGCGATTTTTTCAAATGAAAACTTAAATATTCTATATTTTTCCTAAAATTTCTAACGATGTTGCTATTATTTCGACTGTATAAAATTTGACATTTCAGCTAACTTTAATCTAAGTTATTAGGTATTTATTAGGGTAATCGAATTATTCGATTTTTCTCTTGTTCGAATAAAACGAATAATTCGAATAAGAGTTTTTAACTTGTTCGAATAATTCGATCACACGTTTTAAATTAATCGAATTATTCGAATAATTTAAATTTATTTAAAAAAGTAAAGAATGAAGTTTTGATGTCGGTTTTTTAATATTTGATTTTTAAAGAAAAACAAAACATAACGTTAATGTTAATGTTAACAATTCAAGTATTGATAATGTTAAAAAAACATTCGAAACCAAAGTCCATCATTAAATTTTCAACAGAAATATTCTGATCGGAATAACTCCCGTACAATCTACAAAACAATTGACTAGCAAACCCTTTAGTTTCCGTTTTGGATCTCTTCTTTAAAAAATTTGAGCTAGTTGGTCATTATCCTGAATTCAAATACAATATAAACGTATTAAGAATTTGTTTATGTCGTTCATTCATAAATGTCATCCTCAATATCACTTTCGACGACGGTTTCAAAATCACATTCTCCATCACATTCAACTCCACTATAATCTAAGTTAATATTTTGATTATTAATTGCGATTCTTCGAATATTTCGCCCGCTAAATAACAAATATTTTATTCCGTACCTTTTATTTTCATTGGTTCAAGTCCTAAGTTAAAAATTTTGAAAGATTTGTTTTTAGAACTGTAACTTCTTGCAGTAATATTTATATATTTATAGAAGGAGCTATCGGAAAACTCATCTACAGTGATCGAAAGTCCCTTTGTCTTTAGTTAATTGTCGAATTTCGTAAGAAATTATTCGATTAATCGAACGATCATTAGTCGAATGAATACCCTAGTACTTAGTATATTGTTGTTAAATATAACAAACGATAATTCTTTAGAAATGTATATGTATGTATATTTCTAACATATTAGCTTTACCTTTAACACTTTCTGTTACCTAATAAAATAAATGTACGCTCCGTTGTTCATATACAATTTAATTTACAGGTATATTTAATGTAAATTTAACAAATTACAATATAATTGAAATTGCCTAAAGGTCTCCTAAATGCCAGCAACAGGCCACCCAGACGTATGATGTTTATTATTCATAAAATAAATAATGCGTATTACTCATACGCTATGTGTGTTGGCTAGACACCATCATTTCAATGCATTTTTTATACCCTACACCATCATAGTGGGGAGGGTATTATGCGTTTGTGCAGATGTTTGTAACGCCCAAAAATATTAGTCTAACACCCACCTTAAAGTATACCGATCGACTTAGAATCACTTTCTGAGTCGATTAAACGATGTCCGTCCGTCCGTCCGTCCGTCTGGTTGGCTGGCTGGCTGGCTGTCCATGTAAACCTTGTGCGCAGAGTACAGGTCGCAATTTTGAAGATATTTCGATCAAATTTGGTACATATTACTTTTTCGGCCCAAGGACCAAGCCTATTGAAACTGGCTGAAATCGGTCCATTATTTCACCTAGCCCCCATACAAATGTCCCCTCGAAATTGGACTTTATTGGTCATAAATGTTTAATTTATCTATGTATCTACACAAATTTCGCTCCAAATAAGTTTTATATATACAAAATTCATGTCACCAAATTGTGTTACGATCGGTCCATAATTAGTCATAGCTCCCATATAGACCCGCTTCCGAAAATCACTTTAACGTGCATAAATCGCTTAAAAATGTTGGTATACACACAAAATTCAACATAGTTAAATTTAATATAGACATAAATCACACGACCTAATTTCAAGGTGATCGGTCCATAATTGGTCATAGCTCCCATATAAGGCCCACTTCCGAAAATCACTCATGAATATAAATTATTGATATTTTAAAAGAAAAATATTTTTACTCATTTACTTGGTGTAGGGTATTATATGGTCGGGCTTGACCGACCATACTTTCTTACTTGTTTCTTATTAGCAATTTGAAATGTCTAAAGTCTTTATTACTAGGTTTATGTAAATTTTTTTCTTTAACATTTAAATTTAATTTAAGAAAGTATAAAAATGTGAAATTGTTTATACAATAGCTACTTTGTTATGTTGGATAAAAAAACAAGAAATGTTAGCATAATAAATGGTAATAATGGTAGAAACAGAGTGGAATTGTATATATTTATTATATTTTTTAAGTTAAAACTACTATTTTTTCTTAAAATCAGAAGCAGCAATGACACCCTTGGCCTGTTATTAATAATATTGCTGAAAATGTCCTGTAAATGTCATTAAAACAAATCACCACTAGCACTGACATGTTAATGTCAACTACACTCAAATGTCATGTAAATGTCATAAGCCAAATGTTATTAACGGTTAACTGGAATATGATAATAATTTTAAGTAGAAAATAACTGTCCCAAAATGTGAGAAAATAACTTTATAAAGAAAATGACTGTCCCAAAATGTGGGATAACAATTTTCTATAGAAAATAACTGTCCCAAAATGTGGGACAACAATTTTCTATAGAAAATGACTGTCCCAAAATGTGGGACAACAATTTTCTATAGAAAATGACTGTCCCAAAATGTGGGACAACAATTTTATAAAGAAAAGGACTGTCCCAAAATGTGGGACAACAATTTTCTATAGAAAATGACTGTCCCAAAATGTGAGACAACAATTTTATAAAGAAAAGGACTGTCCCAAAATGTGGGACAACAATTTTCTATAGAAAATGACTGTCCCAAAATGTGGGACAACAATTTTCTATAGAAAATTACTGTCCCAAAAAGTGAGACAACAATTTTCTATAGAAAATTACTGTCCCAAAATGTGGGAAAAAAATTTTATATAGAAAATTACTGTCCCAAAATGTGGGGCAAGCAATTCCTATAAAAAATAACTGTCCCAAAATGGGTCTCAATAATTTTCTATAGAAAATAACTGTCTCAAAATGTAGGACAATAATTTTCTATAGAAAATAACTGTCCCAAAATGGGTCTCAATAGAAAATGACTGTCCCAAAATTTGGGACAACAATTTTCTATAGAAAATGACTGTCCCAATATGTGGGACAACAATTTTCTATAGAAAATGACTGTCCCAATATGTGGGACAACAATTTTCTATAGAAAATGACTGTCCCAATATGTGGGACAACAATTTTCTATAGAAAATGACTGTCTCAAAATGTGGGACAACAATTTTCTATAGAAAATGACCCTCATAAGAGGAAATTACCGTTCCTTCAAAATGGAATTATAATTTTCCAGAGAAAATTTCTGTCTATCAAAATGATTTTGTAGAGAAAATTATTGTCCCCCAAAACACAATTTTTGGCATGTTAATGTCAGAGCTACACTTCAATGTCATGTAAATGTCATAAGCCAAATGTCATTAACAGTTAAGTCGTTGTTTTTGAAATCTGTATAGGCCATTTGCAAGGAAAATTGTTTAAGTTTACATTTTTAAACTTTTAAAAAATAATTAAATGCCTTTTAGTTTTAAGTAACTGTTCGCAGCTGTAGTAAATGAAAACTTTAATCAACTAAGTCTTCAAAATTAATAGTTTATTTTGTATTTTTTATACTATCACTGTGACACAAATAACACCTGAAAAAAGTTAAAGTTTTCCAAGCTCTACTACCACTAAATTTCCATCATAATAACGAAGGAAAAATGCCCAAAAAATAAAAAACAAAATGGGTTTTTTTTTGTTGACATGTTCAACAACAGCAATATCAATAAACATGTTCAACAGAAATTGTTTAAAAAAAACTTTTGTTTTTTTGTTACCATCATATGCCCTTTAAATCTCTGTGGCATTAAAATTATACCATGTGGCACATACAAGACATGATGGTCTAAACTGTACAACCCATAATGTTGTCATCATATGGCAGACATATTTTGTTTGTTTTTTATTTTTTGTAGCTTTTGTGTTTTTCTTACTTTCAACATGACATAAAGTGGCATATAATGGTGTGTGGCTGCTGCTGCTGTGGCCTGGGTCTATTTATATAAACTTTGGCAAAATTACTTGATACTGGGGGTCAGGTTTTTGTTATTCTGCTGACACATTGTTTTAATACCTGAGAAAATAGAATTATGTAGGATTAGACAGTGTCTATAAAAAAACAAAACGTATGAGAGAAAAAAATGTAAAAAAAAATAAACATGAAATGAACAGCAGTTACAGTCAATCATGTCTGTAATGATGTCAAATATATTTCAAGCTGTTTTCTGTATAGACATAAACATGTGGTGTTAATGGGTGATTTGGGTTTATCATCAGGTTGTTAACAGAGCCAGTATAATGTAGCAGACAAACATAATAATTTAAATTTATTTTAGTCATCAGTACCTGTACTCATAAGAATCAGAATAAAGTAGTTTTCAATGATTTAAAGTATGTTGCTTTGAAGATGATTTTTTATAATTTAAACTCTGTTGAAGTAGTGTATTTTAAATTCTACCAGACTCAAATTATATATGTCTTTTATCAGGCTCTTTTTAATGCGTCTATAATTGTATGTCTGTCTACACTCACACATTAAATATTAAGGGAATTAATAAAGATTAGAGTGGACCTAAAAATCAAATACTGAAAATTTTGGTTAAATTGGATTTCGTATAGAAGTTGCTCATTTTAATTAAAGTTTCTAGTTTTGGATCAAAGTATCATTAAAAAAATACACTTAAAAAAATACTAAAAAAACTAAAAGTCGGCAAATAAGGGCCAACTTAATGGCAGTATTAAAAAAGAAAAAGTGTATAATATCAAATTAAATTTAATTATTCTTCTCTTGTTTGTTTTTAGATCTATTGCATGTCTGATTACGATATTTCATCCATTGAGCATGAAGCTTTATTGATTGTTGTTGCCTCCACATTTGGCAATGGTGATCCACCGGAAAATGGAGAGGTAAGTACAACTAAAGACAGAAGTACACTTTATAAATTCCTATAAATCTTATGAATTAAAATCTCGTTTTGTTTTCAAAACGCCCAGCTTTTTAATACCCCTGCTAAACTCCTTTGTTTTAGACTTTATATACTTAACAGTCTGTTTCTATTTATTGTCTGGTTCCATCTAAGCAATTGTTAACTGATTTGTGTGTTTTATTTTCATTTTTATGTTCCTGTTAATGTGGTTTACACACAAATACACATTTTACATTTTCCATTATGTAGCTGTTCTCCCAGGATTTGTATGCAATGAGAGTACAGGAATCAGCGGAGAGTGGCCAGGACTCCAGGTAAGTGTTAAATGCTGTTTTGTTTATACTTTTTTTTACATTTACTTTAACATGGTAAAGTACATTCATATTTAAACCAAAAAAAAAAACATCAAATAAACCAGAATGAATACTTTAGTTAGTAAAAGTACTTTACAAGTAAATTATAAAAGCTATTAAGCTAAAACATTAAATGAAAACAGAGTTATGGATTCTACCCATTTTTGTTTGCTTTCGAGATTTATAAAAGTTACTTTAAATTAATTTTCTATTGTTTAAAAATGATGAAAAGTTTAGCCAAAGAAGAGTATTGTTAACAACAGTTTAAAACACATTTTAATATTAGAAACCTAATGTCACTTAAACTCACCAAATCAACAGAAAAGTTTTCAATTTCCCTTTAAAATCAATTTTAAGTTTTGGTCACAATTTCATTTCACAGTGGGCGTTTTTGCAAATTTGTTTTCAATCTTCATTATTGATTATTTTTACCCATTTTTGCACACAATTTCAATTTAAACGACTAACAGCAATTCCTTTCTAACCTACTTTTGGGGCTAAAATTTATATTTTCATATGAATTTTAGCCTATTTTTGGGATTTCTTTATTGTAAGCTAAATTTAATTATAATTTCTTTAGCATATTTTGCCATTTTTACAGCCTTAATACACATACTCGTTATTTAGATATGCATACATTAACATAAGGATGGCTCAAATTTTATACAGTCGAATAGAAAAATACCAAAAAAGGGGACCCGATATTTTCTATAGAAAATGACAAACCCACAAAATGGTACACGAATTTTTCTATATAAATTTTAGACCCATTTTTGCGACTGTAATTTTCTATAGAAAATGTTGGTCCTTTGTTGTGGGAAATAGAAAAAAAGAACTGAACTAGAACTGAACTAGAACTGAACTAGAACTGAACTAGAACTGAACTAGAACTGAACTAGAACTGAACTAGAACTGAACTAGAACTGAACTAGAACTGACCTAGAACTGAACTAGAACTGAACTAGAACTGAACTAGAACTGAACTAGAACTGAACTAGAACTGAACTAGAACTGAACTAGAACTGAACTAGAACTGAACTAGAACTGAACTAGAACTGAACTAGAACTGAACTAGAACTGAACTAGAACTGAACTAGAACTGAACTAGAACTGAACTAGAACTGAACTAGAACTGAACTAGAACTGAACTAGAACTAGAACTAGAACTGAACTAGAACTAGAACTAAACTAGAACTGAACTAGAACTGAACTAGAACTGAACTAGAACTGAACTAGAACTGAACTAGAACTGAACTAGAACTGAACTAGAACTGAACTAGAACTGAACTAGAACTGAACTAGAACTGAACTAGAACTGAACTAGAACTGAACTAGAACTGAACTAGAACTGAACTAGAACTGAACTAGAACTGAACTAGAACTGAACTAGAACTGAACTAGAACTGAACTAGAACTGAACTAGAACTGAACTAGAACTGAACTAGAACTGAACTAGAACTGAACTAGAACTGAACTAGAACTGAACTAGAACTGAACTAGAACTGAACTAGAACTGAACTAGAACTGAACTAGAACTGAACTAGAACTGAACTAGAACTGAACTAGAACTGAACTAGAACTGAACTAGAACTGAACTAGAACTGAACTAGAACTGAACTAGAACTGAACTAGAACTGAACTAGAACTGAACTAGAACTGAACTAGAACTGAACTAGAACTGAACTAGAACTGAACTAGAACTGAACTAGAACTGAACTAGAACTGAACTAGAACTGAACTAGAACTGAACTAGAACTGAACTAGAACTGAACTAGAACTGAACTAGAACTGAACTAGAACTGAACTAGAACTGAACTAGAACTGAACTAGAACTGAACTAGAACTGAACTAGAACTGAACTAGAACTGAACTAGAACTGAACTAGAACTGAACTAGAACTGAACTAGAACTGAACTAGAACTGAACTAGAACTGAACTAGAACTGAACTAGAACTGAACTAGAACTGAACTAGAACTGAACTAGAACTGAACTAGAACTGAACTAGAACTGAACTAGAACTGAACTAGAACTGAACTAGAACTGAACTAGAACTGAACTAGAACTGAACTAGAACTGAACTAGAACTGAACTAGAACTGAACTAGAACTGAACTAGAACTGAACTAGAACTGAACTAGAACTGAACTAGAACTGAACTAGAACTGAACTAGAACTGAACTAGAACTGAACTAGAACTGAACTAGAACTGAACTAGAACTGAACTAGAACTGAACTAGAACTGAACTAGAACTGAACTAGAACTGAACTAGAACTGAACTAGAACTGAACTAGAACTGAACTAGAACTGAACTAGAACTGAACTAGAACTGAACTAGAACTGAACTAGAACTGAACTAGAACTGAACTAGAACTGAACTAGAACTGAACTAGAACTGAACTAGAACTGAACTAGAACTGAACTAGAACTGAACTAGAACTGAACTAGAACTGAACTAGAACTGAACTAGAACTGAACTAGAACTGAACTAGAACTGAACTAGAACTGAACTAGAACTGAACTAGAACTGAACTAGAACTGAACTAGAACTGAACTAGAACTGAACTAGAACTGAACTAGAACTGAACTAGAACTGAACTAGAACTGAACTAGAACTGAACTAGAACTGAACTAGAACTGAACTAGAACTGAACTAGAACTGAACTAGAACTGAACTAGAACTGAACTAGAACTGAACTAGAACTGAACTAGAACTGAACTAGAACTGAACTAGAACTGAACTAGAACTGAACTAGAACTGAACTAGAACTGAACTAGAACTGAACTAGAACTGAACTAGAACTGAACTAGAACTGAACTAGAACTGAACTAGAACTGAACTAGAACTGAACTAGAACTGAACTAGAACTGAACTAGAACTGAACTAGAACTGAACTAGAACTGAACTAGAACTGAACTAGAACTGAACTAGAACTGAACTAGAACTGAACTAGAACTGAACTAGAACTGAACTAGAACTGAACTAGAACTGAACTAGAACTGAACTAGAACTGAACTAGAACTGAACTAGAACTGAACTAGAACTGAACTAGAACTGAACTAGAACTGAACTAGAACTGAACTAGAACTGAACTAGAACTGAACTAGAACTGAACTAGAACTGAACTAGAACTGAACTAGAACTGAACTAGAACTGAACTAGAACTGAACTAGAACTGAACTAGAACTGAACTAGAACTGAACTAGAACTGAACTAGAACTGAACTAGAACTGAACTAGAACTGAACTAGAACTGAACTAGAACTGAACTAGAACTGAACTAGAACTGAACTAGAACTGAACTAGAACTGAACTAGAACTGAACTAGAACTGAACTAGAACTGAACTAGAACTGAACTAGAACTGAACTAGAACTGAACTAGAACTGAACTAGAACTGAACTAGAACTGAACTAGAACTGAACTAGAACTGAACTAGAACTGAACTAGAACTGAACTAGAACTGAACTAGAACTGATCTTGAACTGTAATTTTCTATAGAAAAATGTCGATACCAAAAGTTGTTCGAAATTGTATTTTAAAACAAGCTTGAGTGAAGAACTGCCGAAATTTATAGGTCCCCTCCTAATAACCATATACAGCCTAGTATGTTTGTGCCATATTTATAGTATCTTTATTGTAAACATTTTTCGTTATTGTCTGCATTTGTTAAAAAAACCCATTTATGGCTGGAATTGTTGTCAAACATGTGATACGGAAATTCCCTGTCATTTTATCGAAATAACAATAATAACAAGAACAAACAACAACAACAATAATAATAAAAGTATAAAATGTCGAAGGAAAAAGTTTATAATTTGTTAACGGAAATTAGGGGGCACAAATATTTTATTTTCTTTACAACTTCTAATAGTTGGAATGACAATAACAACAACTTAAACTGCTGTAAAAACCAAACGAATGGATATAACAAACAAATTATCAGGTGTTGGGTTGTTTTCGCGTTGCTCTCGTTTTACATAAAATGTCTTACTTAAGGGATAAAAAAGAATAGTAGAATAGTACTTTTTTGTACATTAACGAGTTACTTTGTTTTTGGAACTTTTGATATGATTATAATGAAAAAAATATAAATTGTTTAGCTTCAAAAAAATAAATTTATTAACCTTCGCTTTACCAATACCCACCCGGGTGACCACTTAGTTTTTATTGGTTTAATATTTTTTTTAATTTTGTTTCGATTTAAATGAAATTTATATTCACTGAACAAATTTTAGAGTTCTATAGAATTTAATAGACACATTTTAAACTTTTTATAAGGTTTTTAAATTTTTTTAAAATTTCGTTCGTCGCATATATCTATAGAAGTGTAGTGTCACCCGGGTGGGTATTGGTAAACCATGTACATAAAAAACCTTTGGTAAAGCGAATGTTAAACCGTTTGCTGGATGATATCTATTGCATTCAGCTTTATAATTTTTTTTTTACAAAAAGTACTTTTTTCCAAAATCTTGTTTTGCACTTACTTAACAAAGCTGTTGGATAAAGTACCATTATTATACCCGTATATTGTTGATACATTTAATTATGTTTTGCAATTCAGCTCCTTAGTGCAGCAACAATGTCCTCAACAATACAAAAAAAAAAAACTCTCAAAACAAATAAAATGTAAATATTGTCAAAATATTGTTGTAAATATTATGGAAATAAAACAATTTTATACATGTGTAATTTCATCATTTAACATTTTTAAAAGAAATCAGTCTGAACAGTCTGACAGAAACAAAGGTTATCAAAATTATTGTATGAAATAACTTTAAGTCTGATAATTAAATTTATTGGTTTTATGACTTAAAACTGCGGGATTTATCTTTTGAACACGATTTTTGCTTTTAATAACTTATATGTATGTCATTTTGTAGGGTACGTATCTGTCATTTATTCTCACTTATTTATTGAACATTAAAGTGTAAAGAGCGAAGTTTTTTTTGCTTCGAAAATTTCGAATTTTGGGCCAACACAACGTAATATGTGGGAAGATTTGCTTTACTTCTTTAGTTTGAAATAAAAGTACCGCCGAAGTTAAATAATTTAATATATTAGAAAAGTACCATTAGAAGAAATATTACAAATTTTAATTTTCCCTCATGAACACCCCTCAAGTTAAATATTCCAGGATGAGAAAGTCATATTAGAAATTTTTGGAGAGTTTTTTTTTCAATTTTTTTTGTCAATTTAAAAACAGCATATTAACAAATTTTTCTAGAAATAATTTATTTTTTAATAAGTTTCATTTAATACATCCCACCCTGTATATTTATGCGCGATTATGAAAGTTTTTATTTATGTAGATGACACAAAACGGAAATTTCAACATATAGAAAAATATAAATAATATTCACATCTGTAAATATGTATGTAGATATTTTAAAAATGCCAAAGGCAATAAAAAAGGCATACAATTTCAAAATCTCTATACACAACACAAAAAGGTATGATGACATTTTACATTATGACATGTTGACACATAATATCGATAACAACCAAAAATATGGGTAATACAGAAACAACAACAATTACAATATAAACACATAAATATTAGCATGATTTTGAACAGAGGCATATTTAAAGGAACCAAAATATTTATCTTTTTATTAAAACCTGATGATACATGATTTATTGCAAAAGAAAAAAAAAAGCTTTTCCTGGATTTTTAAAAATTTTATTTTATTAAATTGAAGCTCTTTACAGATTGGCAACAATTATAGGCATATTGTTATAATTTAAAACTTAAATTTGTCCTCAAATCAGTTTGAAGAGCTTTTCTGAGAAATCACATTAAAAATTAAAGATTGAATTTTACTAAGAGTGAGAGTGGATGTTATAAATTTCAATAATTGCTGTTTAAGCGCACAGAGATTGTTGAAGCTGAAATCAATCATCATCGAGAAAATTAATGATTGTTTGTTGTTGTTGTTTTTTCGTATTCCTTTCATTTAATCAAATATTGAAATGTACACACTCATAGACATACACACTTCAATGCGTACTCAATGGCTCAATGCAGGCTCCAAAAGTGAACATTAACATGACTATGTGTTTGTTCATTTACTCATGGTGTTAAGTGGGAGTAAAATAGGCTGGCCCTCCAAAACAAAAGTTGTGGATATTTCCAACTAAAATATTGCTAAAACATAAATTCTCAAAATGTTTGTACTGGCGTCAGTATTTGGTGAGCTAAATTAAAGGATAAAAAGGTACTTCTTTGAGATTTTTATGATTGTTTTTCACATTTCTAATAAAAATAAAGCTAAATATTTAGTAAAATAATCATAAGCTTAATTAGTCATTAATATAATTAAAAAAATAATTTTTGTTAAATTTTATCAGTTAAAATACTTAAATAATTTGTTTGGTTTTTTTACATGAACTTGCTTGAAATGTAGCCACCCTGTATTTATACAGGATGTTTACAAGTTTCATATTAAAAAAGCTTAGATCTTGCTTTATAACATTGCTAAATAACATTTGTCTGTAGGTAGGTTCATTTAGAAGTTATATTAAGGTAAACATTTTATGTAAGGGTGCGTATGATTAATATTAATTTGGGGTATATTTAAAAAATTATTCATATCTTTATGATTTATAAAGGGATTTTTAAAATTTAAATGCAGTTTGAAAGGCAAGAAATTAGTGTTTAACCGGTAATAGTTAGAAAAATAATGACTTCTCAAGTAATGTTAAAAAATACTAAAAAGTTTTGGTCATGAAATTTAATTTTTAAAATGTGTAATAAAATAAACGCTTAATATTAAGGAAAAGTCTTGCGATGGACTTTATTATTCATTAATATAATTAAAAGAATTGCAGTTTGATAAATTTTTCTATTAAAATTCCTAAATCATTTTTTCACCCCAACTCGGCTGAACTATAGATCATCCTGTGTTTAAACAAGGTGTTTACAAGAACCACTTACTAAAAGCTTAAGTTTTGCTCTATAATTTTCATAAACATTTTTCTGTAGGTCATGTAATTTAGAAGTTTTATTAAGATAAACTAGTTGGAAACGAGGCCATCCTAATATACAATTTTCTCACATGTGCACAAGTGGCTGATTGTATGAAAGACGTTTAAATTATGAAAAATAAATTAATCAAATATACACGTAAATGTAATAATCGATTGAAAATAATTAATTTTAATAACCATCTTGCGCTGGCCTGAGACTAGTAATTCGAGTAATACGGAATATTTGGTATTGAAAATAATACAAATTTATGTTAACATACTTAATACATAACTTACAGCCATACCTAAATAAAAACGTCGAACGCTGCGTTGTCTGACGCCGTGACATGCCTAAACAAGAGTGTAAATTGACAAATATTTTGCTTACAATTTTAGTTTGAATCTAAACAATGCACTATAGTTCAAAGTATCACTTTTTCCGTGCGAAATTAATAACTTTTAAAGTATTCTACTGTTTGATACCATAATTGGACCATAGGTAGAAATACTTATATTTTCAACAAATTTAAGAAAAAATTAACCCTTTGTCGACCATTAACCCATCAGGAGTAAAATAAAGTAAATTCATTGCTTTTGATTAGAAAAAATTTATTTCATATTACTTTTCAGTCAAATTAGTTAAATCAGTAATTCATTTTGTAAACACATTTGATTCAAAATATTAGTTAAAGTATCAGATAAAACTTCGCACAGTGGTATAGTAAAAAAAGAGAGAAATAAATCTGTAATTTCTAAATCCTTAGTTAGATTTGAATGAAATTTGACATGCGCAAAGAAGAAGTGTTGTCGAGTTTAAGTTTTGAATTTTGACCGCATGGGCCGACCAAGGGTGCGGCCAGGGCCCTCATAGTAGGACAACTTGGGTATGTTAAATTTTTAAAACGATGCTATTTCTTCGTCTGTGTTTTCTATCATCTGCTTCGAATGTATTAATACCTTGTGTACTGTGGATGTCATTGGTAACCAAAGATATAAATCAGAAAGCATATATCACCATTAATCCATATAGTGTTTTCATTTCGAAAATTATCTTCCTTTCATCCGTATTTTTGACATTTTACATTTAAATAATTGTAGACAAAATGGCTGACTTTTTCATCCAACAATTTCTTACAGTCCTTAGGAATAACAGGAGCACTAATTTTCTTCACAATATAGTTAATAATAGCATCATACTTTGTGTCTTTTGGGCGTTCTTTGAGCCAAATTTCAAAAAGTTAATTTTTTTATAGCACAGTAACCTAGAAAAAACTAAATTACTCAGAAAGCGCAAAAATGCGCAGTATGAAATAAAGTGAAATGAATTCACAACATTTCAATATATTTATTTCTTTTTATTTCAAGTTTAACAAACGTTAACATTTTTTTAAAAGCTTCTATAAAGTTAAAGTTTTGTAATCAAAAGAAATTACTTTAAGGTTATGTTTAAAAATTTTAATTTTTAATATAAAGGGAAATAGTTTCCAAATATTTGGGAAAGAAAAATTAAGTACTTATACGGCTCGTTGTTTTCCATTTTAAAATTTTTTTAAATTACTTACACACTTTCCGCAATTAACGGTTAAAAGTTACAATATAATATTGATACTATTCACAAGTTTTTAAAAATGAATCTAAACTTTGACTTTGATGGCGTGCTGTGAAGCAGTATTTTGTATTTTACAAAAACCAATTGCGAATTTGATTGCATTGGAGTTTTAATAACATGTTGACAACAAAAAATAATGACTAATAACAACTTCGAAATTTGAATTTCGCACGGAAAAAGTGATACTTTGAACTATAGTGCAATGTAAAGAATAGGTAATGAAAATAAAAACCAAAAGATAACCAAAAAAACAACTGCAGTTACTTCATCTTCTGCAGCCAACATCACTGTCAAAATTGGATTTTCCAATAAATCAGCGTCAGAGCCCCGTTATTTCGTTATGCTTCATACAAATTGTATAGTCATGAACAGTGTTGACAAATAAACGACGCTCTTGTTTAGGTACGTCTCTTAGGAAAATATTTAAGAATTAAGTTTAAGTTTACTCTTACGAGCAAATAGCATCAAATAAAATTAAAACTAAATAATTATTTAGAATTTTTCTAAGTGAAAACATTTTTGAATTAATGAGAGCTTCGAATTAATTAATTTGAGTTTAATTCACTAAAATAATAATTCAGAATTAAACATGTCAGCCATTCATTCATTAAATCCATTACCAACATCACCTTCATTGAAAGGCTTTTATTTATTGGGTATATGACATAAAAATTCGGTACTTTTTCAAATTTGTAGTTTTTATTTTGAAACAATTGTACAATATAAATTTATAAAATTTTAGTCTTTTCCCATCTTTCTGGCAACATTTGGATTCCAAGCCAAAAGAACAAGAACGAACCAAGCCAATATACGATATATATATATTAGAGTGACAATCAGTTGTATGGAAAAAATGTTTTGTTAAAATTTTGAAGAGTGCCGGGTGGAATAATGTGACACTAGGCCTAAATGTTAAGTGCTGAAAATTTGAGCCAAATCGGGCAACGATTTCTGGACGCGCATCGAGGTCAAAGTTCAGATATATGCAAAATTTTACTGTTAATATGGAATAAATAGGTGAAACTCGTTAAATTTCTGCACTGTTTTCTAGAAATGTATAGATTTATTTATATTAATGAATATTATATTAAAATTTTTTTTTTGGAAGTTAACCCTGCATCTCCTTTGGGTCAAAATGACCCAAAAACAGTATTATCGCCAAAATTCGCAAATTTTTCAGATATTTTAAAAATTCTGCTACTAAATAAATACTTTTGCAATTGAATGCAAAAGAATTGAAATGTGTACGTAATTATCGTTGTAACGAGATATAAATGACAAAATTTGGTTAAAAAATTTTAAAGTTATTACAAATTCGCCAGACCATTAACGTGTTTCAGGCCACTTGAACAAAAAATTTAAGAAAAAAATTAAGATATTTCGAGAAAAATTAAAATAAAAGCCCATTTTTACTTAAAATATGTCCATATTTACTTGTATATGAGTTTTTGTCTTCGTAGGATACCGTTAACCTATTCGCAGGTATGGCCAAAAAAAATAATTTTTTTTAACGGCTGTTTCAAAACTCCATTTTCAAATTTTGGGGTCTAGCATTTACAACAACAGTGAAAAAATGGATTTTAACCTTTAAGAGGACTTGGGGTCAAAATGGTTGTGTTTTTCGTGATTTTAAAAGTTGAGGGTAATTTGGACCCCAAGTGCTGCTAAGGGTTAATTTCCATTTTTGTGCTGTTCTTTTAAATTCTGGACTTTATTTTATATTTTCCTTAAGTTGCATTAAAATCGTCCCAAAAATATGTAACATTTCGCTATCTTTTCATTAGAAATTCAAAATATTGAAAAATTTGACCTTTGACCTTCACGATTTAAAGGTTAACGTTTTCCGATTTTAGTAAAACTTTCAGACCATATTTAGAATTGCCAGGATTATAATACTATGAATAAGTTTTACTTAAAACTTATAACAGTAAGGAAATTGGGCTCATTCGCCTAAATATGGACAAAAAATTAGTTTTTCTTGAAAATCGCAAAATTTAAATCGCAGGTACGGAAAAACTGTAAGAGGTATTGACATAATTTTTTCATATTTTTATTCCCTATTTTGATCTCAATAAACCCCAATGTGATGATCGAAAAAATCTGAAATTTGTTTAACAAAATTTTTAAAAATTTGAAAATGGAGTTTTGAAACAGCCGTTAAAAAAATTATTTTTTTTGGCCATACCTGCGAATAGGTTAACGGTATCCTACGAAGACAAAAACTCATATACAAGTAAATATGGACATATTTTAAGTAAAAATGGGCTTTTATTTTAATTTTTCTCGAAATATCTTAATTTGTTTCCTAAATTTTTTGTTCAAGTGGCCTGAAACACGTTAATGGTCTGGCGAATTTGTAATAACTTTAACATTTTTGAACCAAATTTTGTCATTTATATCTCATTACAACGATAATTACGTACCCATTTCGATTCTTTTGCATTCAATTGCAAAAGTATTTATTTAGTAGCAAAATTTTTTCAAAAACTGAAAATATTGCATTTTTCTCTAATTTTGGCGATAATATAGTTTTTGGGTCATTTTGAACCAAAGGAGATACAGGGTTAATTTCCAAAATTTTTTTTTAATGTAATATTCATTAATATAAATAAATCTACATATTTCTAGAAAACAATGCAGAAAGTTAACGAGTTTCACATATTTATTCCATATTAACAGTCAAATTTTGCATATATCTGAACTTTGACCTTGATGCGCGTCCAGAAATCGTTGCCCGATTTGGCTCAAATTTTCAGCACTTAACATTTAGGCCTAGTGTCACAATATTCCACCCGGCACTCTTTGAAATCTAAACAAAAAAAATCGGCTGTCACTCTAATATATATATATACTTCATTATAAATACTTTTTAACAGGTATTGCAACATGTGGCCTAGCGTTGCACTATAGTTCAAAGTATCACTTTTTCCGTGCGAAATTCAAATTTCGAAGTTGTCATTATTCATTATTTTTTGCTTTCAACCTGTTACTAATCCTCCAATGCAATCAAATTCGCAATTGATTTTTGTAAAATACAAAACACGGCTTGACAGCACGCCTTCAAAGTCAAAGTTTCGATACATTTTTAAAAATTTGTGAATAGTATCAATATTATATTGTAACTTTTAACCGCTAATTGTGAAGAGTGTGTGAATAATTCAAATAGTGTCTAAAATGGTAAACAACGAGACATTAAAGTACTTAATTTTTCTTTCATAAATATTTGGAAACTATTTCCCTTTATATTAAAAATTACAATTTTTAAACACAACCTTAAAGTAATTTCTTTTGATTACAAAACTTTAAATTTATAGAAGGTTTTAAAAAAATGTTAACGTTTGTTAAACTTGAAATAAAAAGAAATAAATATATTTAAATATTGTGAATTCATTCCACTTTATTTCATATTGCGCATTTTTGCGCTTTCTGAGTAATTAAATTTTTTCTAGGTTACTGTGCTATAAAAAAAATTAACTTTTTGAAATTTGGCTAAAAGAACGCCCAAAAGACACAAAGTATGGTGCTATTATTAAATATATTGTGAGGAAAATTAGCGCTCCTGTTATTTCTAAGGGTTGTAAGAAATTATTGAATGAAAAATTCCGCGTTTTTGTCTACAATTACTTAAAAGTAAAATGTCAAAAATTCGGAAGAAAGGAAGATAATTTTCGAAATGAAAACACTATATGGCTTAAAGTGATATATGCTTTCAAATTTGTATCTTTGGTTACCAATACAATCCACAGTACACAAGGTATTAATACAATGGAAGCAGATGATAGAAAACACAGACGAAGAAATAGGATCGTTTTAAATATTGAACATACCCGAGGTGTCCTACAATCGGACCCCTGGTCGCACCCCTTGTGAGCCCATGCGGTTCAAAATTTAAACTCGACAACACTTCTTCTTTGCGCATGTCAAATTTCATTCAAATCGGACTAAGGATTTAGAAATTACAGAATTACTGATTCAACTAATTTGACTGAAAACTAAAATGAAATAATTTTTTTCTAATCAAAAGCAATGGATTTACTTTATTTTACTCCTGATGGGTTGATGGTCGACAAAGGGTTAATTTTTTCTTAAATTTGTTTAAAATATAATTATTTATACCTATGGTCTAATTTTGGTATCAAACAGTAGAATACTTTAAAAGTTATTAATTTCGCACGGAAAAAGTGATACTTTGAACTATAGTGCGTTGTCATGATGGAATATTACGGCTTCATTTATAGCCGCATATTCTGGATACGTTTCACATTATAACAGAGGATCCGAAATTGGCATTACTTTAGCGTCATGGATATTTGGCTTTGGTGTCGATTCGGCTGGTTGGCCGGGATTCACTTGCGATCTTTTACGCTTCGGGTTATCGTAATGGATCCATTTCTTCATCGCAAGTATTACTTTCCTTTAAAGCGTTCAAACATCATTTCGGACATGCAAAATCACCTTTCAATCTTCTCTCGGCTTCAATTCATATGGTACTCAATTTTGCTGCTTTTGGATGAATCCTGCTGCTCGCAAACGTTTTGAAATTGCAGCTTAAGTACTTAGCTTCCAATAATCTTTGCATGCTCTTGTTGAGTTTTACAACAATCTTCATGAAATAATGCCTCCAATTCTTGGTCTTCAAACTTTTTAGCTTGGCTTGGGCGATCTTTGTCTTTCTTGTGAAAATCACCACTTCTGAAATGAACAAACCATCTCTCTCACGTTGAAACCGAGGGAACACATTACCAATAAGCTTTGGTGAGCAATTTTTTTTTAAATTAAAGAACTAAAGCAAAACTTCCCGCATATGATGCTTTGTTGGTACAAAATTCGACATTTTCGAAGCAAAAAAAAAAAAAAATCGTTGTTATTTACACTTCGATTAACTAAATGAGAATAAATGACAGATATGTACCCTTCAAAATGACATATAAGTTATTAAAAACAAAAACCGCCTTCAAAGATACGCTATCTATTTTAAATCTTACATTTTTAAATCATACACCCAATACAAATTTTACGAAAAAAGTATATTTTGATTTTCAAAGTCTGTAGCGTTCGCTATCGTCTTCAAAAGATATGCTATTTGTTGTAAATTTTTAAGTCATACACCCAATACAAATTTTACGAAAACAAGTTTATTTTGATTTTAAAAGTTTGTCGCGTTCTCTATCGTAGGTGTATATTAATTTAACATTTAGATGGGTAAAACGTGTACTGAATTAAGAAGGAAGGAAACAATGTGGTAGAGTAACTTCGGGTAATGTGGACTACCGTTTTGTTTCTTCTAAATTTTGGCCACAATATATATGGATATTAAAAAAGTTGTGAAGCAATATATTAGCTAATATATTCCCTAATTGTTTTTGCAGTTGAAAATTTTTTCCGTCAAAGGATAAAAAAATTATGTGAAAATATTGTAAGGAACCCAAAAACCAGCATTAAAAAAATTGGAGGGTAATATGGACCACTATATGAGGGTAATGTGGACTAGTATTTAATACATAAAATTCATGAACCAGCTAATCATGAATGATTAAAAAATTTAATTTCAATATATTTTTATTAATACAAACTAAAAAGTCGCGTTCTTGGCTTAGATAGATTGCTTACAAAGTACATAGTTATTGTCGGGTAATATGGACCAGTAGTACATAATCAAGTAATTTAAGTGGTCCACATTACACGAACTTGGGTTACAGTGGTAAAAAAATATTTTTACCTAATAATCTAAATGTGCTTAAATTCTTATCAAATATATGCAAAACTACTACGTGTCCACTTTAACTATATAAAACAACCAAACAGTTACAAAGTAACTGTACCAAATTTTGTTTCTTACTTGAGCAGAAAAAAATGTTGAGCACGCGCATTAATTTCAATACAAGAATAAATAGCCAACATATCAATTACTCATGAAAGCAAATGTGCAATTGTCGTTTCAAACAAATTGTAAAATGTACGACAAATCAGTTTTATCATACCTTCAATAGTTTCTGAAAAAATACACTGGTCCACATTAGACGCATAGTACCCGAAGTTACTCTACATGGCAAAAATTAATACAACTAGATATTTTGAAGTAATAAAAAACTGTGCAGAAAAAGTTGCGCTGTAAAAAGATAAATTATGCTTAAGAGAAGGAAAGTTTAAGCAAGAAAAAGGTAGAAAATGCATTACTGCTGGGTTTACTTAAAGAACTAAAGTTAATCAAGCTCTATTTATATTATAACATACATTTTTTCCTTTAATCAAGTTTAAAATTTATATATTATGAGATTTTACATAAGTATTTCAACAAATATAGTGCTACTAAAATACCATTGAAGAGTTGAACCAAAAAAATTTTAAGATTTCTCTATTTTTCTCTCCACGAACGAATGTCGCGTTCTTAACTCTGAAATTTGTCATACGAATATTTAGTTTAGTTTGTTAAAAAAATTAAATTTATTTATACATTATTTAAGATAATCAATGTTTTCAATATAAATATTGGCAATTAGCAATTTTTTGTGATACACTTTATTTAAATAACATGTTTATTAGTTTGCTATAAATTAGTTAAATTTGAAAAGTAATCAATGCAAATAAATCATGTTATATACAATATAACTTATCTAGTCTAGACAACCTCCCCTTTATATTTAAAGTTTTCAAAAACAGCTGCTGGTCATCCTTTTTACAAAACAACGAATGAGTCTCATTAAAGTTTAATTGTGTTTGTGATTTTTGTTCATTGTTCATTTAATTTCACAACACGATTTCATAATTCATTGAACTCTAGAAAATCTACAAAAAAAAAAACAATGTACCTCTTACACATTACAGCCATGATTTATTACGTTTAGTTTCCTTGGCTTGATTTCATGTTGAGGGGATGATGTGTGTGTTATGGTCATCAATGAGAAAATCTTTGTTTTTATAACTTTTTTTAAGATTTTGTTTATGTTAGTTGTTTGTTTAAGTATAATTAGATTAATGACTAATGAAAATCACCTTAAATATCCGTAATGACAGTTGGTAAACAATTTCTTTTATGATGCCATGTTGACCCAAGATTTCAACATGTTGAATTTTGTACAAGAAAAATAAAGCCTATTTAGAGGCGTTGACACGCACAAAAGTAGTGAAAAGCAAGGAAATAGTAGAAAAGAAATAAAAAGTTTTCTTTGGACGGTATTATTTTCCACGTTTTTATTTTATTTTATGTTTTATTTTCTATTTTTATGGTTTAGCAGTTTTCCTCATGATTGTGTTTGTGGTCTTTTAACGATTAATGAGTGATGGTGTGTGCATGTGTTGCGTTTTGCTCTTTTATATCCTGTCACCCTATTTAAGGTTTAGTTGTGGAATTAATTGGTTATTTCGTTGGAGACCAGAAAAGAAAAGTCGTATCAAGTATCTATCTTAGATGTGAGTTATCATAGAGTCCCCCTGGATCCCTGGTTAACATGAGAAATGCGGGAAATCTACCAATCAGTCAGCCAAATCATCTAAGAACGAGGCTTCCCTTTTGGCCAATGAATCCACAATTGAATTTAAAAGTATATTTTGGGGTTATTTGATGAAAAGTATAACTGGGGAAGGTTTCACGATCTCGTTCAGAGATGCCCGCCATATCAGGAATTGTTGGATGCCATGTATACACCCCTACCGTGGCTGAAATATCAGCACAGTGGGGGAATTAAAAAAATGGAAATTTTCAAATATATTTTTTTTATTATTTTTTTCTTGTTCATAGCAGGTTGTAGTATATTTTATGATTTTTTAAGTCATAAATAAAATTGTTTAACATTAAAGTACAAAATTGTCAGCTGGTGTAACACAGTATCATTTTTCCTATTTAAAGCTATAAAATTTTGAATTTTTAAAGATAATACAATAAATATTTAAATAGCTTTATATTGCTTAATAAAATTTATGTAAAAATTCTCTCTATACCAAATACTGGTTTTAAGATTCTACTTTAACCTTAAATAATACATTATTTTACTAGACTAAATCTTCATACTTTTGTTTTTCTTAACATGATTTGACAGTTTATATGAAAACTACTTCCGTTTCCTTCCTTGCAGTTGCTCCTTGCAAACTTTTTCATCACCATCATCATCATCATCAGTTTTCCCCGCCTTTGTTAAATAAAGTTTTGTTATTAAGAAATTTGTTGCTTAAGTAATTGAATTGAACTGGTATGATGATTTTCACTACTCTTTTCATTACCTCCTCATTTTCTTGTCATATTTCCCAAAGGATTATTGGCAAACCTCGAAATTTGGCCTTGTAATCATTTAGCAATTGTGTAAAGTTTTTTTTTTTTTTGGAAACATTTTATAAGAAACTATTTGATCAAATTATATTTAGTTTTTTTTTAGGTTTTATTGTTGCTTTGCAAAAAAAAAAAACTGTGTTGAATTTTATAAACTGTTTTTGTTGCAGTTTTGACATTCAAAAACTTATAACTGGCAATTGGGGAAATTTTGCAGTCAATTCAAAAGTTTTCTTGTGTGTTCCTTTTTTTTTGGTACTGGAATAAGTTTGTCAATTAGCCAATAGTTGTTATATATTTAGACGCTTTAAATATGCAGAATATTTTAAATAATAAAAGAAAGAAAAGAAACGATAATAACTGATTTAAATTCCTGTTAAAGTCTTAAATGTATTTTTTTGTGACATAGTTTTAGGATGATTTAAAATATTTATAGTATGAATCAGTGATGGAATTTTAAATATTTTATATAGTGCAAATTTGATATAAAAAATTTGCCAAAATGGAAACAATAGTGGCAAATCCATCGTCCTATTTCTTCTATATGATTCCTATTTAATTTTCTTAGGTCAATTATTATAAAAAATTCAAAAAGTACCATTAAAATAATGAAAAAGTACCATAAACTTCCACTTGTGGATTCCCACTCGCACTGATCCATGTTTTTATGTTAATTGGTGAAGAGAATACAAAAAGTATCATTCGAATAAAGAAAAGATAGCCAAAGACTCCCTCACTTACGACCATATAGCTTAATTTAATGTGTTTAGGGCAATTCCTATAGAATAAAGAAAAAGTACTATAACAGGATTTCCATTCGATCGGGTCCATAAAAGCTTTATTTCATGTTTCAGTGTTCGTTGGTGAAGAAAATACAAAAACTACCATTAGAATAAAGAAAAAGTACCATAAATTTTTTTAAAAAAAGTTAAACATTTAATCACTCAGCACCATATATGCTTCATTTAATATATCTAATTCTATTATTGTAGAAAATTCGAAAAGTTCCGTTGGAATAAAGAAAAAATTTCATAATGTCACTACTTGTAGATTCGGTCCATATAAACTTCTTATATAAAATTTATAAAGTAAGTACCATTAGAACGAAAAAAATACCACTAAATACACCTTTTGCGTATTCTTACTCTTTCGGGATCATAAGGAGTGAGATCGAAAAATTCTTAACATACATATATGTTTATAAAAAAGAAACCACTAAACTTACAGCTTTAATTTTTTTTTTATTTGATTGAAATTATTATTACAATTTACAAAAAAAATTATTTTTATAGTTTTAATCACTAGTGATGAAATTTTGAACCTTTTTCGGAAACCCTTCCATTAACGTTTTTATAGTGCTTTCTGTCACTTTGCTCGAACATGTAGTCCATCTCCGTTTAAAATCTACCACACTTTTGGACACCTTTTTTGTACTCTTCAATTCTCTTTTAACAAGAGCCCAATATCTCTCCACTGGCCTTAGCTCCGGGCAGTTTGGAGGATTTGCCTCTCTTGGTACAAATACCACATTATTGTTCTTGTACCACTCAAGGGCTTGTTTGCCATAGTGACAGGATGCCAAGTCAGGCCAAAAATAAGTGGACACATTATGAAGTCTTATGAATGGAAGCAGCCTTTTTTGTAAACATTCCTTGATGTAAATTTCGGTATTTATAGAGCCCGTTGTAACAAATGAGTGGCTTCTTTTGCCGCAACTGCATATTGCTTGCCATACCAAGAACTTTCTGGGAAATTTTGTCTGCTTTTGGGTCCTAAACTTTTCTTCAACATTCCCTCGAGCATCAGCAACATAAAATTTTTGACCTGGAAGTTGCGAAAAATCTGCCAGAACATACGTTTCGTCATCCATTATGCAGCAAGAATATTTTTTTATAAAACTTGACTTCAATTTCCGTGCTCTGTTTTTGGCCTCTAAATTTTTAGTAGCGTTCCTGTCAGGAACTTTTTGAGCCTTGTATGTTTTTAAACCTGCATTAGCTTTAACTTTTCGTACCAAATAGTCCGAGCACTGAGCTAACCGGGCTGCTTTCCTACCGGATGTGTTGGGAGCTCTTTTGAAAATGCGTTCTATTTTTTTGGCTTTAGAAACATCATGTGGACCATTCCTTCTACCTGAACCAGGTTTTCTATCAACTGACAAGTTCTCCCGGTACTGTTTAATAACATTGGAAACAGTTTGACGGCAGACCTTTGTATGCTTGGCCAACTTTTTGTAAGACCAAGTTGGGTTTTGTTGAAAATATTTAATAATTTCAGTACGCACTTTTTTCTGGTCACTCATTTTAATCAGATTAACAAAAAAATTAATATAATTGACATTACACATAATAACTGACATGTTTTTCAAAGGTAACTTGATCAAAAAAAAATTCAAATAATACTTGGGTTAAAAAATGTAATGAAAAACGTGTGTTAAGAATTTTTCGATCTCACTCCTTATGTGTCTAATTTCATATAAATGTATTCAAAAAGTCCCCTTGGATTCTTATTAACTCAGAATTAAATAGTCACTCAATGTTTTTTTTATACACGTTTATAAATTCTCAGAAATACAGACACAATTTATAATGTACACCAATTTACTTGAAAAACACAACACACTTTAAGGCACTAGTTGATGTTTATTCGAAAAGCGTTTCTGATAAACTCACTAACGACTGCACCCTCTGCCACTATTTATAACACTGCGTTACCATCTAGAAAGCTCTATTTCTACAATGTTCCTTAATTGAATATTCGAATTCAAATAGTGTTGCCAACTTACGATCAATGGTCAACTGAAAGCTTTCATTTAATAATGCCCACAGATATGTTACAGTTTGCTATTAAAGCACTGTTATTTGAAAGCATTATGCTACTTTTAAATCAGCCCTTAAAATCGTTATATTTGAATTCAAGCACAATTTCGTAACAATACAATACAGTACCATTAGGAGAAAAGTACCAATTTCCCTTTTCCTCCTTGAACACTCGTCAAATTTGATTTAAAAAACTCAATTTCACTAAAATTGTTTGAGCTACATGTCTCAAACAATAAAAAAAGTACCAAACCAAACCTTAATTTTTATATGAATCCAGGAACCAATTAAAAAAAAATTATCAAAATTGGCTTAATAATTTCAAATAAATTCTTTTTCCAGATTTTACCTCATTTACCCCTTGCGTTGGTAAAATTTTATTCAAATAAATTTCTGTATCGTAGTGGGAGCTCATAATAAAATATTCGTATGTCTACGTCAATTTATAGAAAAACATATTTTATGAAAAAAGTACTAAAAATAAACACTATTTTTATCCCTAAGGGCTCGAATTTCCAAAAAGTACCAAACTTATATTTTTTATTTTTTGATAAGTAAATAATACGATTTAAAATTTGTTTCTATGTATATTGGATAAAAGATACATAGGGTGCCAAAAAAAATACCAAAATATAGCTTTTACACGTTTGCTCCCTTAAAAGGATTAAATTTCGAAAAGGTACCAAACACCTATCAGCATTCTGTTTTTAGTTTTTTTATCTTTATTAGTATTGAAGATCTAAGGTTACCGTATTTACCTTTTTTTACCCTATAAACTTTTGAATTTACAAAAATCCCTTCTGAGTGGGTTGTTTTGTACATTTCGTTGACAATAAGATAAAATTAAGTGATATCAACAATATATCCTTATTTGCTAAAAAATTATACCAATATTGATCTATTTAGATCATTGGTAGGCGTTCATATTGTTGAGATTACGAACATTTTCGTGAATTTACACGTACACAACCCGAATGTAAACAAAACACACATCAAGAGCGTAACAAATACAAATACCTCATTTTTCAAACAATAGAGCGGAAAAATACAAATATTTCATTCTGTTGCTTGATGTTGTTTTTTTTTAACCCATACGTGCACACAAACTACAATTTCTCGTTTCGCCATTGGTAGGCAAATAAATAGAGGCATTTAATTTGTGTGCTTTTTTGAGTAAAAAATAAAATATCCACAACAACATCAAGCAACTGAATGAAATGTGTGTATTTTTACGGTCTTTTGTTCACATTCGGGCCTGAACAATACGGAATACTCTTTGAGTAGTCATAAATATGTTGATTATGCGGTAATCCTGAAAATTTTGAACAAATTAGTTCTGAGACTCTGTGCATTTCGGGCCAGCCGAATATAATATTCTTACTTGAGAAGCCGCAGAACAAAATTGGTTTTTTGGTATTTTTACAAGATTTGGGTTGAAATCTTCTAGAAACAATCAAGTTTTTTAATTTTTCTGGGTTCTAAAAAATGTGTGCTTAACAAAATGTACAAAACTAGTATAAAAAAAACTAGTGTAATTTGTTTATATATTAGATCAGGATTAAAAACATTAATTTAAAATATTATCGTTTAAAAAAAACATGTTGTTCTTTATTTTTTAACAAAAGTTTCTTTTTCCGATATTAAAATGGTTTTATATCAAACAACCTTAACATTTAATTAATGTGATGACTTATGGCAGTTAGATGTATCTATTGATATGTAAGAAACTTGTTACCATTTTCAGGTTCATGTAGTTTTTTAAGGGCTCGAAATAAATAAATCTCATTTTGCCAAAAATTTTAAATGTGCCAAAAAGTACCTTTTGTACCTCGCTTATTCTAACGCTTTATATTAAAATCTCAATTTTCATAAAAAGTGGATTTAGCACGTTTACTTACAAATTGGATTACTTACCTAAAAAAAAATCAAAATAAAAATCATAAATACCTATCCAACTTTTATTGAATTTTACTGTATTTGGTTAAATGGCAAAATAAAAAAACTATTGCCTACATTTATGCGCTATTTAAAATTTGAATGGCCTATAACAAAATACTTATGTATATTTTGTATTATATAGGTGTGTAAGAAAACCTGGTGAAAATTGTATTTTTGTATATTTAAATAGTACTTATTTAGTTTGACGTAAATTTCTGTTCTAAAAATAGTTGAAAACATAAGTGCTCTCTTCCCGCCTTTTGTTTAAACCACTCAAGAGTGTAATTAAAAGCAACTTAAGAAAGAAAGTTTAAATACTAATACCTACACAGGCACACATACTAGGGTGGCCCTTACAATGGAATTTTCCCAAGGTTTAATTGTTCTCCGTCATCTAAGAACGAAGTGTTAAAAGTTGCAACAAAATATAATAACCAGTGTTTTATGGGCATAAAACGTGCAGTAAAAATCGAAAAATATGCTTTTAAAATTTAAAAATTTTGTAATTTCTTTAATAATATTGAAAAAATAGGAAAAACATTAAAACTATACACTAATACCCCAGTTTGCGTCGGTAATTGGGCCTGGAGAAACGCGACGCAAACCGAAACGACGCAAAACGAAGCACGATTTTACATAGATTTGTATTGATTTTCATTTAATTGGTTCCTAGATTCATAATTTTTGTTGAAAAAATTGATTTTTCAATACAAACATTTTCATATTAACGACGCAAATCGAAGTACTAACGACGCAACTTCGAAGCCATGCGACGCACACTGAAACAAAAACGATGCAAATCGAAGCACTAACGACGCAACTTCGAAGCCATGCAATGCAAACTGGAACAAAATCGACGCAACTTCGAAATCACAGAAATTTTATAAGACGCAATTTCGAAACCGACGCAGAACGAAGCGACGCAAACCGGGGTATTAGTGTACATGAAATGAAGACGATTTGTTTAAATTCTTGCTTTGATATAGATTCAAAATACTAAATTGTTTAGTATTTAATGACCCTAAACTTTTTTTTTTTAAAAAAAACTTTAAATAAAATGTGTTACCTCCGAAAGTTATCCGATTATGCTCAAATTTTAGGTCTTGAGAGCATTGATCAAAATTAAGGTCACCCTAATACACACAGCCATGCCATACAACCAAACAAACAAAGAACTAAACAAATGTTATTTAAGATTTAACTGAAAATAAAACACTAATAGCGCGCACTGTTAAAGAGCAATAGTTTTGTAAGAGTTTGTGCAGTTGTGGTTAAAATAGTATTTAAACAAACACAAACTACCGCTATACTTATACCCAGATACATACGGATAAATACGCAGAACAACATCAAAACAGTTGAAAACAATCTACTTATTTAGTTCAAGCGTAAAAATAATTACAGCTATAGAGTGCAGAAAGCAGAGAGGTAGACATAAAGATACAAGTCCATACATATATATATCGTTACCTAAAATGCAAAATAACGTATCATCAGAAAATTCGAAAGTAATTTTTTATATTTTGATTTACTACATCATAAATATTACACATGTGTACAAAACTGGAAACTTCTACTATCAAAAATATCGAAGTTATAGCCAAAATTCAAAATAACGTATCATCAAGTGCAAAATAACTTATGTTATGTCATGAATGGCAAGGGTATATATATAGTTTGTCATATATATAGTTTGTCATTGCGTTTGTAATTGACCCCATAAATTATATATATTCTTGAACGATATAGATAGCGGAGTTGATATAGTCATGTCCGTCTGTCCATCTATTCGTTGTTGCGCATATATTCAGTAGCAAAGCATCTGCAACAGCTGATCACGCATCAGCAACAAAACTTGGCATAACTGCGGCAGTGATGCACAAATTAACTGCATTTGCGAACGTTCTTTGATTATTCATTTACATTATGCAAAACTTTCCATCTGCCTGTTCTTGCCCCATTTATTGCTAGAGGTAAAATTTTTAAAAAAGACATGGTTCCAAAAATGACTTATAACCGTGAAAAACCAAAAAAAAAAAATTTTAATCTTTTCAGGAAAAAATTTCTAAGAAGATGTATAAGGAATTTATATTTTCTGAAGAGATAATATTACATCAAATATTTCAAATGAAAAAGAATTTGCAAATTTTTGAAACCGAGGGGAACAGGTCCATCGAAAAAACGAATATTTTTTATGTAAAATTAAATTTTATGGCAAAAATTCTCAAATCGCATTGTCGATATCAAAATATAGTAACCCACTTTAGATGACCAAATATGTTCTTAATTATATTGTAAAGGGTTGCGATAACCTCGACCCTGGTATGGATATTATAGCCAAAAAACTAAAAAAATACCATTTTTGGGATTTTTAATCACTTTTTTTTGGGAATTTCGGGATTCCTGATTATAAATTTAAAAACTGGTTTTTATTTTTTCATTTTCAATAGAAAAGTCTATATAACTGTAAAATTTCATTAAAAAATATTCATAAATAAAAATTTTCAAAAACTCAGTAAAAGCTTTTTTTTTGTCATATTTTTCAAAAAAGTATTCCATGAATCATTTTATTGTCAAAAGTAGACTAGACGATAGAGTGCTGGACTATCAATCTGTGGGTTGCGGGTTCGATTCCTGCAAGAAACTGTGGGTATATCTGCAGACAAGCAAAACGCTTCGTTTGTCTTTAAAAAAAAACCTGTCTATCTTATAATTTTTCTAGGCAAATCAATTAGGGACTAACTTTCATTGAAATCGGGCTAAGCGTCTAGAAGTTACAGATTTATTTTGATCTATTTTTTTATACCACTGTGCGAAGTATATACCGCCCTAGTAATTCGGAGCTACATGATTGAATCAAAACCGGGAAAAATATTTTTTTTAATCCGAGTTTTCGCCAACTATTTTTTTTTTTCATAAAATTCTTTTACCATATAATTTAAAAAAAAAATAAATATTTTCAAACTTTATCTTCAAGTATTGTTTGGTGAAGGTTATATAAGATTCAGCACAGTCGAATAACTTTAGCTCTCTAAGTTGTTAAAATAAATTTAAATATTTTGTTTTTTAATGTTTCAATTCAAATAAGTAGTTATTAGTAATTAATATTGTTACGTTTTTACCTTTTAAAACGGATGGTTAACTTCCCTTAAATAAACCGTATTCTTTTAGTTGCAAATAAAAGCTATGAGTAGTTTAAAAATTGTAGCTAGTTACTATTTATTTATTTAAATTTAAATAGTCACCCTCATTTATTGCACACACTTTATAATTTATACAAAAGTTCATGTTAATTCTAACAGCGCCTACCATATACTGACTCACTCACAACTCGCTGTTACTTTATATACACAGAGCCATCTTCTAGAAGTCTCATGAATAATCTAACGAACAAACTAAAATGCTATATTTCCACAATGATCACCTAGAGCTTTTAAAGCTGCCTCACAGTTAATGTTGTCATACTTATAAACAATGTTAATAACAGCTTGTTAATTGTGGAAATGTTTATAAACATGATGAATGTTGCATGCAGCCATTACATACCGTTAAATTGATAATGCAATTTCTTAACAATATAAATAACAGCTTTTATTTAAAAATTGTGTTTTAATTTTTTCAAACAAAACTATATTGAAGATACGTTATTTTAGTTTCTGAAAACAAAATAACGTAAGACACATTACATAAGGTATACTTTATAAATGATTTTTTAAGAAATATATTTCCAGTTTCATTGTAATCCAGATTTGATTTCGTTTTTTGGTGCTCCTGTAAACTTATGAAAAGTGATGATACGTTATTTTGCATTTTAGGTAACGATATCTACATATACTATATACTATACAAATAAGGACTGAGATCCAAGAAATAAATGGCCACATAAAAAACTAAAACTCCACAAAAATCCATTTTGTTTCTTTATATATAAGGAGTGAGATCGAAAAATTCTTAACATACATATATGTTTATAAAAAAGAAACCACTAAACTTACAGCTTTAATTTTTTTTTTATTTGATTGAAATTATTATTACAATTTACAAAAAAAATTATTTTTATAGTTTTAATCACTAGTGATGAAATTTTGAACCTTTTTCGGAAACCCTTCCATTAACGTTTTTATAGTGCTTTCTGTCACTTTGCTCGAACATGTAGTCCATCTCCGTTTAAAATCTACCACACTTTTGGACACCTTTTTTGTACTCTTCAATTCTCTTTTAACAAGAGCCCAATATCTCTCCACTGGCCTTAGCTCCGGGCAGTTTGGAGGATTTGCCTCTCTTGGTACAAATACCACATTATTGTTCTTGTACCACTCAAGGGCTTGTTTGCCATAGTGACAGGATGCCAAGTCAGGCCAAAAATAAGTGGACACATTATGAAGTCTTATGAATGGAAGCAGCCTTTTTTGTAAACATTCCTTGATGTAAATTTCGGTATTTATAGAGCCCGTTGTAACAAATGAGTGGCTTCTTTTGCCGCAACTGCATATTGCTTGCCATACCAAGAACTTTCTGGGAAATTTTGTCTGCTTTTGGGTCCTAAACTTTTCTTCAACATTCCCTCGAGCATCAGCAATATAAAATTTTTGACCTGGAAGTTGCGAAAAATCTGCCAGAACATACGTTTCGTCATCCATTATGCAGCAAGAATATTTTTTTATAAAACTTGACTTCAATTTCCGTGCTCTGTTTTTGGCCTCTAAATTTTTAGTAGCGTTCCTGTCAGGAACTTTTTGAGCCTTGTATGTTTTTAAACCTGCATTAGCTTTAACTTTTCGTACCAAATAGTCCGAGCACTGAGCTAACCGGGCTGCTTTCCTACCGGATGTGTTGGGAGCTCTTTTGAAAATGCGTTCTATTTTTTTGGCTTTAGAAACATCATGTGGACCATTCCTTCTACCTGAACCAGGTTTTCTATCAACTGACAAGTTCTCCCGGTACTGTTTAATAACATTGGAAACAGTTTGACGGCAGACCTTTGTATGCTTGGCCAACTTTTTGTAAGACCAAGTTGGGTTTTGTTGAAAATATTTAATAATTTCAGTACGCACTTTTTTCTGGTCACTCATTTTAATCAGATTAACAAAAAAATTAATATAATTGACATTACACATAATAACTGACATGTTTTTCAAAGGTAACTTGATCAAAAAAAAATTCAAATAATACTTGGGTTAAAAAATGTAATGAAAAACGTGTGTTAAGAATTTTTCGATCTCACTCCTTATATAGTAATTTTCATAGTAAGAGCGTTTTCTAGTTTAACTCAACTCAACCCTTAGCAAAAACAGACACTTAAATGTTTTAAGTGTCTCTTATTCGAATTATTTGAACTAAACACCAGTACACTGCTACAACTGCTACAACAGCTCTATGCCTGTAGTAGTCCACTAAATAGCAACAGACCAACATAAAGGGGTGCAAAAGGAAGTGAAAAATAGTGAATGAAACGAAAAAAAAAATAGCAACACAATACAAAACGTAAAAGGCGTAATACTTATGTACGTTTCTGTGAACAACAATTGTACAAAAATAGCTATAAGCTAAAATGTGCAACACTATGATGCTGCAGCATCATTATCATCCTCATCGTCATGACTATTGTTGCTTTCGCCCAGGCAGGTGTTGAGTATTAATACAACACTCTTAATTATGTTGTAGTGTTTAAATTGTGTGATTTTTAAATAGCAACAGAAAAGCTTATTTACAGATTTTTTTTGCTAACGCTTGTTGCACATAACAAAAGAAATGAAAAATTTTACATTAGAAAAAAATACATTAAATTGTATAAGAAAGTGACCTAGACCTAGATTTAAAGGTGATATTTATAACGATATATTTAAATAAACCTTTAGAAATATAAAACTATAATTTAAAAATAAATAATAAATGTTGACATTTAATCTAGAACAGCAAACACAGATGTTTTACGTTCACCAGACGCATGAGTGTTATTAATTATTACTTCATTAAAAATATTAATCATACGTAAATTATTCATAATCTGCTTTAAAATATTAGTTAGTTTAGTGAGAAAATGTGCCAAGTCCACTTTTTATGAAAATTGCGATTTGAATAGAAAACAATAGAATAAGTAAATAAACGTAAATCATAAATATTTTAAGAAAATATTCAATTAATCATTTCGATCACTGATTTGTATTTTGAGAGAAACTTTAATGGCTATAGATCTTTGTTAACCAAACTCTGGCAACAATAGATTTGCTTTGTATTCTAGTGTTACGATTTTATTCGATTTTTCTCTTATTCGAATAAAACGAATAATTCGAATAAAAGATTTGAACTTGTTCGAATAATTCCATCACACGTTTCAAATTAATCGAATTATTCGAATAATTAAAATTTTTTTAAAAAAGTAAATAATGATGTTTTGATGTCGGTTTTTTAATATTTTATTGTTAAAGAAAAACAAAAAATAACGTTAAAGTTAACAATTCAAGTATTGATAATGTTAAAAATATTCGAAAACAAAGTCCATCATTAAATTTTCGACAGAAATATTCTGATCAGATTAACTTCCGAACAATCTACAAAACAATAGCAAACCGTTTAGTTTCCGTTTTGGAGTTATGCTTTACAAAATTTGAGCTAGTTGGACATAATCCTCAATTCAAATACAATAAAAATTCTTAATACGTTTAAGAATTTTTTTTATGTCGTTCATCAATTCGGGTTTTAAATTGAGTAACTAATTCTTTGGTAAATTAATTATTCACTATTTCTAAATTATTTATAACAAATTGTATTATACATCAAGCTCTATCAACGTTACCGAATCTTTGCTTAATAAAGTGGTCTTGGGGAATTACACAATAAAGGGAATCTGTCCAAAGTTTGATATCATTGTCAGTGAACGAGGCTAATTTGAAGTCAGGCAGTGGATGATTGACGCATTTATAAATACGCAAAAAGTTTATTACCATGTTAGACAAAGATGTTCAACGATGTTCAAAATCATGTATAAAACGAACTCCATGCTTTTCTTGTAACAAAACGTTAGTTTGCAATATTTGTATTTATCATTCGATTTATTAAAAATTTTGCACCACGGTTAATAACACCACTTATATACATATATTTTAAGATCATGGCCTTCATCTATTTAAATGTAATCATTATAAATATCATCCACAATATCACTTTCGACGACCATTTCAAAATCACATTATCCATCACATTCAACTCCACTTTAATTTAAGTTAATATTTTGATTATTAATTGCGATTCTTCTAATATTTCCCCAGCTAAATAACAAATATTTTAATCCTAAGTTAAAAATTGTTAAAGATTTGTTTAGGAATTGTAACTTCTTGCAGTAATATTTATATATTTATAGAAGGATCTATCGGAACACTCATCTACAGTGATCGAAAGTCCCTTTGTCTTTAGTTATTTGTCGAATTTAAGAAACAATACAATTTTTGTGAGTCATTATTAATTACACTAGCTTACATGGTTTTTGCTCATGAATTGACACATAAGGGGATTTGTGTATTTAGGTCTTCCAATTTCGGAAAAAATATTAAAAAAATCCTGGACGTCAAACTTTTGAGATATTTATTAAAAACGAAACATATAAAAATGTACATTAAATTAGGACAAAAAAATGAAGAATGAAGTGTTTAGTCCTCTTTTTATAATTATTTTCATTTGTCTCCCTCACGACACTTCAACAGTAGTCTCCTAGCATATTCTGATCCCAAAAACCTTGATAATTCCTCTCGAAAAACTTCAAATCTTGATGGAAACGCTCTCCATGTTCGTCACTCATGTGTCCTAGGTTTTCCGGGAAAAAATCCACATGAGAATGTAAAAAGTGAATTTTGATTGATATATTTACATCCATCAGTTCAAAATTATGAAATAAATTCGCAACAATATCTCTGTAATTTTGACTTTTCTTATTCCCCAAAAATTCTTGAACAGCAAGTTCAAAAGAATTCCATGCTGCATTTTCAACATCTGTTAATAGACACTCAAATTTGGTATCAACCAAAATTTGTTTTATTTGAGGACCCACAAATATCCCTTCTTTTAATTTATTCGTTTTATTCGATTATTCTACATAAAATTGTTCGAATTATTCGTTATTCGAAAATGGCAATTTTTAAATTGTTCGAATAATTATTCGTAAGAAATTATTCGATTAATCGAACGATCATTAGTCGAATGAATACCCTAGTGTACACTGAATCAAATTTCTTATGAAAATATCCTTCACTGGCAACACTTGTAAAATAACTCATGTTCATTTTTTCACATGTATAAAGAACTCTCACTAGACCGTGCCCTCGGACGTACTGCTGGAGACCAATGCTATAGATACATTATATCAAACTAGCTAACCCGGTACCTTCGCTGCCTAAACGCTGTAAAATGAAAATAAACAGAAACATAAACCTAGCAATAAGTCGGTAAATAGTGGTCCAAATGGAAAATGGATAACAATCTGTGATCACATATATTTTCAGTTTCCACTTAGAATTATATTCATCCAATTTCATGTTTCTCGGTTTCTCAATATAAAAAATTCAAAAGGTACTAATGACAAATATAATACGCAGAATTTAATCCACATATTTTTGCATTCCCACTTCGTGTGTGCTTATAATTGAGTTCCAAGAATCATTATTAAAGAAAATTCAAAAGACACTATTAGAAGAAGGAAAAATCATTTAGGATCTGTGTATATGTGTCTAATTATATAAAATTTAAAAGTACCTTTAGCTGAACGAAAAAATACCACTTGTTCGCTTAATTCTTACTTCACTCAGAAGCATATCAGCTAACTTTAATATCTATAAATTAAATAATTTAAAATATTAGAAAAGTACCATTAGGAAATTTGAACTATCAAAACATTCCTTTAGGTGAATTTTTTTGTGATACAGATATGTCTCAAACGATTCAAGCCAGTATTCATGTGCTCAAGAAAAACATATGTTTTAAAAAAGTACCAAACTATTTACCCGCAGTTGGCCTAATCTATACCATCGCACTCGAATTACAAACAACAACCTGTTAGTTATTTTAGTATGACTTGAGGAACCAATGTTTAATATTTTATCAAAATTTGCTTAATATTTTTGGATAAAATGCATTTTTCCGTTTTTCCCCTTTTTTTGGTACTTTTTATTCAAATAAATTTTAGCATCATAATAGGATATGAATATGTCTATGACAATTTATAGAAAAACATACATATTTTATGAAAATAGTACCAAAACTAAATACAATTTTTATCCCTTATAGGGTTATTACACTTACGTACATTTTGGCAAAACGTATGGAAGATGTTGAGAACTTGAAAGATTTGTTCACACTTGCAACATCTAACATCTACCATCAGTAAAATTGCAAAAATATTAAAAATCATATTGTTTTTATGAAAACAAAATGAATTGAGACTGGTTTTCTTTTTTATACTATCAAATTAAATAAGAAAATAATTTCACAAGCAAATTTCAAACAAATAAAATGTCCCCTCATTATTATATTATATTTGTTTACATTTTTTTCTTAATATAAATGCCATTTTATTAGTGGTGACACTAAAATAATCGAAAGATGTTAGGTGGAACGAAATGAGATAGGAAAATTTTTTAAAGATTTAGAAAGATGTTGGCACTCAGCGCTGTGCAATTCTTATGGGAAGATGTTAACATCTTTGCAAATTGATGGTAGATGTTAGATGTGCGCTAGTGTAAAAACCCTATTAAGGGTTCGAATTTCCAAAAAGTACCAACTTAATATTTGTTTTTTCTTTGGTGTAAAGAATACGATTTGAAATCAATTTCTATGTTTATTGGTTCAGATATGGATAAAAAAGTACCAAAATATAGTTTTAACCAGTTTTCTCCCTCAAAATGTTCGAATTTCAAAAAAGTACTCAACTAAAAAAAAGTGGACAGTTTTTTTTTGTAGATAAGGGACATAAAACTACGAGAGTGACAAGACCGGGCTCCTTCCACTGTTATAAGGAGTTTTTTTGTAACCCGATTACTTAAAATTCGAAAGATCAATACATGGCATTAACATTTGAAAATGATTTCGGGCATATGGGCTGTTCTTGACGAAGCGTCCAATTTTGGGCCACTTTTTTGAGCATTGCTGACCGTATGTTACGAATAACATGAAGAATGTTGGCTTCCAAAGCGTCAATTGTTGCTGATTTATCAGCATACACCAGTGAGACCTTGAAGGCCACTTGACAGGTTCATTTCTCGAAATCAAGTTATCGCCAAATTTTGATTTCAATAAGACGATGGTTGCGGTCGCCGCATGGCACATAGCGCCATCTTGTTGAAACCACATGTCAATCCCATCCATATTTTCAAACAACAAATCATTGATCATGGTGCGGTAACGATCTCTATTGACTGTAACGCGAGCTCCGCCATAATTTTTGAAGAAATTATGTCTGATAATTCCACCTAAACGCTGTTGCATGTTTTCTGGATGTAATGGAGTCAATTTTGATTACTAACAAACTCGTTAAACCCAAAATGAGACTCATCGCTGAACACACTTCTTTTAAATTGCGCTGACTGATTTTCAGAGTAAATTTGGATAATTTGGTAGCGTTGTTCAAGCCTCAATCTATCTATAAATACAAAAAAAGTGATTGCAGTATGAGTGTTAATCCTTTTGTTAGTTCTATCGGGCTTAAAAGAACTCCATTTACAACAAAGGCTTTAAAAAGCTAAACCAACATTGGACAACCAAAAATATTGTGTATTTTCTTAAAACGCAGTCAATAAAAATATCTTATTTAAAAAACTTTTGTGATATAATTTAAATAATCAGGTTTATAATTTGGGTTACTCTTTACTTTGCTGAAACTATTAACGAAAGTTACTGCAAAAGTTTTTTTCTAAATATTTATAGCAAAATACATATTTTCACATAAATATTATTTAATCCCATTATATTTATTTGCTTTAGATTAAAAACTTTTATTTTTTTATATACAAAAATTGTGTTTGATAAAAAATATTAAAACATAATACCTAATAATAACAACAAAAATCTGTCATTGTTAGTTGTCCTCTACATACGAGTTCATTCATACAGTCTAAATATAGTAAATGTAACTAATCCTTTGTATTGCATGTGTCCAATATGTGTCACTTGCGCTTTGTGTGTCTCCGTAACATACTGTCATGAGATTTACAACAATAAATACAAAAAAATATTAAAAAAAAACTACAAACATAACAATCATTCAAATAAAGTAAATAAATGTTTAGCAGGACATTTTTTTGAATTTAAAATATTTAACTATTTAGCTAAATAATACTAGCTACCACTGTTACATTTCAGTATTTTTTCAGTAGTTTAGATTGTTTATTGTCTGGTGTATATATCAATTCATTTTTATTATTTTTTATAAATATTATTTTCATTTGTAAAGATTCCTCTTGTTTACTTAAACAATTTTTATTATTTCCTGTATCGTATTTCTTTCATTTCCGGTTTTTACTTGAATTTTGTTATTTTCATCTCCATTTTTTTTCAGTATGGCTGTAACATCATCGAAATCATTTATGAAAGCAAGCTCAAGGCAAGATTTTATTAAATTACCCTTGCAACAAGTAAAGAAAATCGATAGATGGGATTCGTTGAGAGGCTCCACATCGGATACATTTACGGAGGAGAATTTTGGACCACTATCGAATGTGAGGTGGGTAGAGAAGAAAAACTTAAATGAAATGAAAATAAATTTAAGGAATATTTTAAAGGATAAAAATAATAATTCAGCCAACATTATATAGTACGTGCTGCCACTGGCTGAGAAACATTTTTATAGAAAATGTTGAACAGTCTGAGCAACATTTCTATGAAAAAGGTTGTCTCAGTCTGAGCAACTTTTCCATGGAAAAGCTTGTCTCAGTCTGAGCAACTTTTCCATGGAAAAGCTTGTCTAAGTCTGAGCAACTTTTCTATGGAAAATGTTATCTAAGTCTCAGCAACTTTTCTATGGAAAATGTTGTCTCAGTCTGGGCAACTTTCTATGGAAAATGTTGTCTCAGCCTGAGCAACTTTTCTATGGAAAATGTTGTCTCAGCCTCAGCAACTTTTCTATGGAAAATGTTGTCTCAGTCTGAGCAATTTTCTATGGAAAAAGTTGTCTAAGTCTGAGCAACTTTTCCATGGAAAAGCTTGTCTAAGTCTGAGCAACTTTTCCATGGAAAAGCTTGTCTCAGTCTGAGCAACTTTTCTATAGAAAATGTTGTCTCAGTCTGAGCAACTTTTCTATAGAAAAGCTTGTCTCAGTCTGAGCAACTTTTCTATAGAAAAGCTTGTCTCAGTCTGAGCAACTTTTCTATAGAAAAGCTTGTCTCAGTCTGAGCAACTTTTCTATAGAAAAGCTTGTCTCAGTCTGAGCAACTTTTCTATAGAAAAGCTTGTCTCAGTCTGAGCAACTTTTCTATAGAAAAGCTTGTCTCAGTCTGAGCAACTTTTCTATAGAAAAGCTTGTCTCAGTCTGAGCAACTTTTCTATAGAAAAGCTTGTCTCAGTCTGAGCAACTTTTCTATAGAAAAGCTTGTCTCAGTCTGAGCAACTTTTCTATAGAAAAGCTTGTCTCAGTCTGAGCAACTTTTCTATAAAAAAGCTTGTCTCAGTCTGAGCAACTTTTCTATAGAAAAGCTTGTCTCAGTCTGAGCAACTTTTCTATAGAAAAGCTTGTCTCAGTCTGAGCAACTTTTCTATAGAAAAGCTTGTCTCAGTCTGAGCAACTTTTCTATAGAAAAGCTTGTCTCAGTCTGAGCAACTTTTCTATAGAAAAGCTTGTATCAGTCTGAGCAACTTTTCTATAGAAAAGCTTGTCTCAGTCTGAGCAACTTTTCTATAGAAAAGCTTGTCTCAGTCTGAGCTACTTTTCTATAGAAAAGCTTGTCTCAGTCTGAGCAACTTTTCTATAGAAAAGCTTGTCTCAGTCTGAGCAACTTTTCTATAGAAAAGCTTGTCTCAGTCTGAGCAACTTTTCTATAGAAAAGCTTGTCTCAGTCTGAGCAACTTTTCTATAGAAAAGCTTGTCTCAGTCTGAGCAACTTTTCTATAGAAAAGCTTGTCTCAGTCTGAGCTACTTTTCTATAGAAAAGCTTGTCTCAGTCTGAGCAACTTTTCTATAGAAAAGCTTGTCTCAGTCTGAGCAACTTTTCTATAGAAAAGCTTGTCTCAGTCTGAGCAACTTTTCTATAGAAAAGCTTGTCTCAGTCTGAGCAACTTTTCTATAGAAAAGCTTGTCTCAGTCTGAGCAACTTTTCTATAGAAAAGCTTGTCTCAGTCTGAGCAACTTTTCTATAGAAAAGCTTGTCTCAGTCTGAGCAACTTTTCTATAGAAAAGCTTGTCTCAGTCTGAGCAACTTTTCTATAGAAAAGCTTGTCTCAGTCTGAGCAACTTTTCTATAGAAAAGCTTGTCTCAGTCTGAGCAACTTTTCTATAGAAAAGCTTGTCTCAGTCTGAGCAACTTTTCTATAGAAAAGCTTGTCTCAGTCTGAGCAACTTTTCTATAGAAAAGCTTGTCTCAGTCTGAGCAACTTTTCTATAGAAAAGCTTGTCTCAGTCTGAGCAACTTTTCTATAGAAAAGCTTGTCTCAGTCTGAGCAACTTTTCTATAGAAAAGCTTGTCTCAGTCTGAGCAACTTTTCTATAGAAAAGCTTGTCTCAGTCTGAGCAACTTTTCTATAGAAGAGCTTGTCTCAGTCTGAGCAACTTTTCTATAGAAGAGCTTGTCTCAGTCTGAGCAACTTTTCTATAGAAAAGCTTGTCTCAGTCTGAGCAACTTTTCTATAAAAAAGCTTGTCTCAGTCTGAGCAACTTTTCTATAGAAAAGCTTGTCTAAGTCTGAGCAACTTTTCTATAAAAAAGCTTGTCTCACTTTTCTATAGAAAAGCTTGTCTCACTTTTCTATAGAAAAGCTTGTCTCACTTTTCTATAGAAAAGCTTATCTCACTTTTCTATAGAAAAGCTTGTCTCACTTTTCTATAGAAAAGCTTGTCTCACTTTTCTATAGAAAAGCTTGTCTCACTTTTCTATAGAAAAGCTTGTCTCACTTTTCTATAGAAAAGCTTGTCTCAGTCTGAGCTATGGAAAATGTTGCCTCAAACTCAGCTACTTTTCTATAGAAAATGTTTACCACAATTGTCTATATTCATGAAAATAATTTGCCTTCTTTGTGTCATTCCAGATTCGCTGTCTTCGCTCTCGGTTCTTCGGCTTATCCAAATTTCTGTGCTTTTGGGCAATATATCGACAATATTTTGGGCGAGCTTGGCGGAGAACGTCTGCTGAAGATTTCATATGGCGATGAAATGTGCGGTCAAGAGCAATCATTTCGTAAATGGGCACCCGAAGTCTTTAAGGTGGCCTGTGAAACATTCTGTTTGGATCCTGAAGAAAGTCTTTCCGATGCATCAATGGCTTTACAAAACGATTCGTTAACTGTCAACACCGTACGTTTGGTGCCCTCTAAGGGCAAGGGATCACTGGAACAAGTACTCTCCAAATATCACAATAAGAAAGTTACATGCTGTCAAATCAAAACACAACCCCTTAATCTTACCAGCATGGCTAGTGATGAAAAGACCACAATTTTATTGGAAATAACAGCACCCGGCATTGATTATGAGCCCGGTGATCATGTGGGCATATTTCCTGCCAATCGGCCGGAAATTGTGGACGGTTTGCTGAAACGTTTGACTGGTTTCGAGGAGCCAGACGAAGTTTTACAATTGCAATTGTTAAAGGAGAAACAAACATCGAATGGTATTTTCAAGTGTTGGGAAGCGCATGACAAAATACCGGCAGAAAGTTTAAGAACTCTTTTAACAAGATTTTTCGATATCACTACGCCACCCTCGAGGCAAATGTTGACTTTATTGGCGGGCTTTTGTGAAGACAACACGGATACCGAACGGCTACAGTTGCTGGTCAACGATTCGTCGGCCTATGAAGATTGGCGCCACTGGCGTTTACCTCATTTATTAGATGTATTAGAAGAATTTCCCTCTTGCAAGCCGCCAGCTTCATTGGTGCTGGCCAACTTAATGCCGCTGCAATCGAGATTCTATTCGATATCCTCCTCACCTCGCAAAGTCAACAATGAAATACACCTGACTGTGGCCATAGTCCGGTATCGCTGTGAGGATGGTGTGGGTGATGAACGTTTTGGTGTTTGTTCCAATTATATGGCTGATCTTAAAGCTCAAGATGATTTGTTTATATTTGTGCGCAGTGCTCCCAGTTTTCACCTACCTACGGACACTTCAAAACCCATAGTTTTGATAGGTCCTGGCACTGGCATTGCTCCGTTCCGTTCGTTTTGGCAGGAATTCGAAATGATGCGTGAAATGCATAGCGCTTGTCAATTACCCAAGGTATGGCTATTCTTCGGTTGCCGCAATAGCAATGTAGACTTGTATGCAGATGAGAAGGAACGTTTGGTTAAGGAACAAATATTGGATAGGGTATTTTTGGCTTTATCGAGAGAGCCGAATATACCAAAGGTAAGTGAAGATCTTAAGTTTATAAAAATCATTTAGTTTAATAATATTTATCTTAAATGTTATGTTGCGCACATTCAAGCAGAAATATTGTAAAACAAATAAAGAGATAGATAGATAAATAAATAGAGTATTAATATTTCATGTTATTTAGATATTTCAATATTATTGTAAATCCTTATTGAAGTCCTTAAATCTTGGACAATCTCTCTTGTATTATCCTTGGTAGCTTTACACCACAAAATCTACTAGTGCTAGATATTTATAATACACATGACAAAAAAAGAAAATAGAAATGATAAATTTCTATACCAAACCAACCAGCACAAATAACTACACAAACACAAAAGCATATTTGCAATAAAGTTTTTCGTTCTTTGTCTGGAAACGGAAACGTATAGTAAAATAGTTGTTCATAACTAACACATGGACAAACATTTCTTCATTGATACAAACTGCTACAAGCATAAACTATTTAAACTGGTCAATAAATAAAATTTCCTCCCTTAACTATTTTTCTTTCTTTCTCGTTTCTGTATTTATTTCCGATTGCATTTGTTTCTATTACTATTTGGATTGTTCTGCTCCTTGATCAACTCTAACTAACAACTTTAATGATTGTCGTCTCATTGATGGAAATGGAATGCTTGAATGGTCATCAAATGGTTGCTGGGGATTTTCTTTCTACCACTGTCTTTCGAAAATGACAACACTTGTCATCATCATCGTCATCTTATCACAACCTTACCTCCCCCTCATCATTAACTTGTCATGTTTACAACCGTATCCTTCTGTTGTCTCTGTGGCTCTTTGTTGTTGTCGTCATTGCTGTTGCTGCTGCTGCTACTCTTATTTGTGTGATGAATGAACAACAAATCTCTCTTAGACTTATGTCCAAGATTTGATTGAGCAAGAATTCGATTCATTGTACAATTTGATTGTTGAAGAACGTGGTCACATTTATGTGTGTGGCGATGTCACAATGGCGGAACACGTCTATCAAACTATAAGGTAAGTTGTTATTTTCAATATTTCATTCATCAAACTTATAAGGAGAAATAGTTAGTCAGACAAATATAAATGTGCTCAACTTATATCCTGTGAATTTGTTATTGTATTGTGTGATAATGTAATAAGGGACATGTCCATGTACATGCCATAATCATCAATATTATTAACATAATCATATAAACGTTGACTGTCTGTGTGTCTGACTGTTCTTGGTCCTGTGTGAATAACGACAGATATTGATTGTTTAATAGGAAAAGGTTTTTGCAGAAAGTGAAAATGTATTTATTTCGAAGAGAAAAATGGTAAGATGACCAACTATCAGGATAGAAAGATGTTCACGAAACTTTTCTTTAGAAAATGTTGTCACAGTCTGAACAAATTTTCTTTAGAAAATGTTGTCACAGTCTGAACAAATTTTCTATAGAAAATGTTGTCACAGTCTGAACCACTTTTCTATAGAAAATGTTGTCACAGTCTGAACCACTTTTCTATAGAAAATGTTGTCACAGTCTGAACCACTTTTCTATAGAAAATGTTGTCACAGTCTGAACAACTTTTCTATAGAAAATGTTGTCACAGTCTGAACAACTTTTCTATAGAAAATGTTGTCACAGTCTGAACAACTTTTCTATAGAAAATGTTGTCACAGTCTGAACAACTTTTCTATAGAAAATGTTGTCACAGTCTGAACAACTTTTCTATAGAAAATGTTGTCACAGTCTGAACAACTTTTCTATAGAAAATGTTGTCACAGTCTGAACAACTTTTCTATAGAAAATGTTGTCACAGTCTGAACAACTTTTCTATAGAAAATGTTGTCACAGTCTGAACAACTTTTCTATAGAAAATGTTGTCACAGTCTGAACAACTTTTCTATAGAAAATGTTGTCACAGTCTGAACAACTTTTTCTATAGAAAATGTTGTCACAGTCTGAACAACTTTTTCTATAGAAAATGTTGTCACAGTCTGAACAACTTTTCTATAGAAAATGTTGTCACAGTCTGAACAACTTTTCTATAGAAAATGTTGTCACAGTCTGAACAACTTTTCTATAAAAAATGTTGTCACAGTCTGAACAACTTTTCTATAAAAAATGTTGTCACAGTCTGAACAACTTTTCTATAAAAAATGTTGTCACAGTCTGAACAACTTTTCTATAGAAAATGTTGTCACAGTCTGAACAACTTTTCTATAGAAAATGTTGTCACAGTCTGAACAACTCTTCTATAGAAAATGTTGTCACAGTCTGAACAAATTTTCTATAGAAAATGTTTCTGAACAAATTTTCTATAGAAAATGTTGTCACAGTCTGAACAAATTTTCTATAGAAAATGTTGTCACAGTCTGAACAAATTTTCTATAGAAAATGTTGGCACAGTCTGAACAAATTTTCTATAGAAAATGTTGTCACAGTCTGAACAAATTTTCTATAGAAAATGTTGTCACAGTCTGAACAAATTTTCTATAGAAAATGTTGTCACAGTCTGAACAAATTTTCTATAGAAAATGTTGTCACAGTCTGAACAAATTTTCTATAGAAAATGTTGTCACAGTCTGAACAAATTTTCTATAGAAAATGTTGTCACAGTCTGAACAACTTTTCTATAGAAAATATTAAAATAAAAAAAACCTGTTAAACACTGTTGGTCACATTACTTTTACAGTCATAAAATCTTATTTATTGAATAGGAAATCCTTTAGTTTATTGAGTTTTTATAGTTTGTAAAACAATATGTTTTACATGCCATAGAATTATTGTAACCAATTGGTTTTTATCAAGTTTTGTTGTTAGAAAATCTTTTCATGCGTCTGTCCTTTCTATGGTCTGTTTTTCTTTTCATTCTTGTTGAATTTCTATGGTAAATATAGATGTAAAGAAAAACTAGAAAATTACAATTTAGATTTATCTACAAAATGTTTCGTATTTGTAACGTATTTATACATACAGAATCAAGTAGATTATTGAGGAAATTGTATTGTGGTATTTTATTATAAATAATTCTTCTTGAGCTGATGGCAAAGAGGAAGCCAAAGAGAATTTGTATTGTATTTTATGATTAGTAATTTAGGAGGAGTATTACAATATATAAATAATAAAATTTACATTTGTAATAAACTGTAAGTTTATGTTAACAGTAAAATTGATTTGTTAACCACAATTTTAAATGAGAAGAAATTAAACAAAGTGTTGGTTTTGAGAAAACAATTTAAGCCAACTGGTGCACAAAATTATGATTTGTAAATGATAGTTGAGATATGCCTACAGAAATACAATATTTAAGGACATTTAGAATTTTAATAAAGGCTCAAGAAAGCTATGCAGAAGATGTTAAATAGAATTTAATATGTTTATTAAAACAATTTACATAATATGCTTATAAGTATTTTATTACTTTCTTTAATTAAAATTGATAGATATATTAAGATGATTCATTACATGTAATAAATTTATAAATTTACTAGCTTTTTAGTACCCGGCGTTGCATGGGGATTCATTATATTTTATTTAAGAATAAAAATAATTGTTTAAGAACAAAAGGTAACAATAGATCCGCTTTGTGGTCCAAGTTTCGATCCAAGTAAGGATTCATCTATGCTCCAAATATCAATAAAATTGAATTAGCCATTTAGGCTTCATTGTTTAAGAACTAAAGGTACCAATTATATGGATATTTCCCCATTTTATCCCTTCCTGATCCAAGGAACAAACAAACCTGTAAAATTACAAAGACATTCATATTATTGAAGGTTTATAATACTAATATTTTATAGTAATTTTGATAAATACACCTTTGATGAAATTTGTATGTATTAAGAAAACTAATGAATGTATTTTCTTTTTCAGTTTAATAAAATCTAGTTTATTAAAGTATTTATTTGAATTGTTATGGTTTAAGAAAATGTCTTTATAAAAACCAATTTACTTAATTGTGTTCACATAAGAAAATAATAGAATATGGGAATCCATGCGAATATTTAATAACAAATTTAATGACAATTTACTTGTTCAACTTAAATATAAGAAAATAGTAAAAGACCGATATTAACATACAATTCTATAATTTAAATATTCACACACAATTTATTGCCTCACTCCAATAATCCACGCAATGTATTAAAAAAATAATAAATTGTTTCTCCACAAAAGCTAAAGTTTGTTTCGGACTAAAGTGTACAAATTTCCTAAAGCTAAAGGCTGCCCTTAAATTCACAAATTTCTTAAAGCAAATGATGTTACCCTAAATCGGACCAATTTCCTAGTGAAAATATTTTTCTGAAACGGACAAAGTTCCAATAAATAAATTTTCTACAAGAAAAGAACAAATTTTCTATAGCAAATGTTGAGCTGACAAATTTCCTTTAGAAAATATTGCCCACTAAAAAAAATTTCCTATAGAAAATGTTGTCTTCAAACCGAAAAATTTCATAATGAAAATGTTATCTTGAATAGGAAAACTTTTATCAGAAACGCACAAATTTTCTATATAAAATATTGCTCTGAAACGTACAATTTTCGTAGTAAAAATAGTGCTCTGAAAAGGAAAAATGTTCCAGAAGCGAACAAATTTTATAGTAAAAATACTGTGCTTAAGCGAACAAATTAGCTAGAGCAAATATTTCAATGAAACTATCAAAATCCCTAGAGAAAATACTGTCCTGAAAAATAAATATTTGCTTGAATCAAACAAATTTTCTATCTTGCCATAAATGAGACAAGAAAATATTGCCTTGAATATGACTAATTTTCTATAGAAAATATTGTCTTGAAAAGGACAAATTTTCTATAGAAAATATTGTCTTGAAAAGGACAAATTTTCTATAGAAAATATTGTCTTGAAAAGGACAAATTTTCTATAGAAAATATTGTCTTGAAAAGGACAAATTTTCTATAGAAAATATTGTCTTGAAAAGGACAAATTTTCTATAGAAAATATTGTCTTGAAAAGGACAAATTTTCTATAGAAAATATTGTCTTGAAAAGGACAAATTTTCTATAGAAAATATTGTCTTGAAAAGGACAAATTTTCTATAGAAAATATTGTCTTGAAAAGGACAAATTTTCTATAGAAAATATTGTCTTGAAAAGGACAAATTTTCTATAGAAAATATTGTCTTGAAAAGGACAAATTTTCTATAGAAAATATTGTCTTGAAAAGGACAAATTTTCTATAGAAAATATTGTCTTGAAAAGGACAAATTTTCTATAGAAAATATTGTCTTGAAAAGGACAAATTTTCTATAGAAAATATTGTCTTGAAAAGGACAAATTTTCTATAGAAAATATTGTCTTGAATAGGACAAATTTTCTATAGAAAATATTGTCTTAAATAGGACAAATTTTCTATAGAAAATATTGTCTTGAATAGGACAAATTTTCTATAGAAAATATTGTCTTGAATAGGACAAATTTTCTATAGAAAATATTGTCTTGAATAGGACAAATTTTCTATAGAAAATATTGTCTTGAATAGGACAAATTTTCTATAGAAAATATTGTCTTGAATAGGACAAATTTTCTATAGAAAATATTGTCTTGAATAGGACAAATTTTCTATAGAAAATATTGTCTTGAATAGGACAAATTTTCTATAGAAAATATTGTCTTGAATAGGACAAATTTTCTATAGAAAATATTGTCTTGAATAGGACAAATTTTCTATAGAAAATATTGTCTTGAATAGGACAAATTTTCTATAGAAAATATTGTCTTGAATAGGACAAATTTTCTATAGAAAATATTGTCTTGAATAGGACAAATTTTCTATAGAAAATATTGTCTTGAATAGGACAAATTTTCTATAGAAAATATTGTCTTGAATAGGACAAATTTTCTATAGAAAATATTGTCTTGAATAGGACAAATTTTCTATAGAAAATATTGTCTTGAATAGGACAAATTTTCTATAGAAAATATTGTCTTGAATAGGACAAATTTTCTATAGAAAATATTGTCTTGAATAGGACAAATTTTCTATAGAAAATATTGTCTTGAATAGGACAAATTTTCTATAGAAAATATTGTCTTGAATAGGACAAATTTTCTGTAGAAAATGTTGCCTAGAATAGGACAAATTTTCTATAGAAAATATTGTCTTGAATAGGACAAATTTTCTATAGAAAATATTGTCTTGAATAGGACAAATTTTCTGTAGAAAATGTTGCCTAGAATAGGACAAATTTTCTATAGAAAATGTTGCCTAGAATAGGACAAATTTTCTATAGAAAATGTTGCCTAGAATAGGACAAATTTTCTATAGAAAATGTTGCCTAGAATAGGACAAATTTTCTATAGAAAATGTTGCCTTGAATAGGACAAATTTGCGAGGCAAATGTTGCCTCGAATGGAGAAAATTTTCTATGGAAAATTTATAAAAACTAAACTATTTGTCACACTGTATTTAATAAATATTACTAAAGATTAGTCATATTACTTTATGTGCATATGTGTTAATATAAAAAAACATATTTCATATTTCTTACTCACCCTTGAATTTAAATTTTTCTTTTGCTTCTCTTCTTTGCTGATATATTTTGCGGCTGTATGGAATGTTGCCTTTACATAAAATGATGACGATGATGTTACCAATGCTGTTGTGATTGTTGGTGCTGCTGCTAACGTTCATTGTCATGTTACTGGTTTGTTTTGGTTGTCTACGGTTGTTGCGTGTGTGTGTTTGTGCGCCATTTTATAGGAAGTGCATTGCCGGAAAAGAACAAAAAACAGAAGCGGAAGTTGAGACATTTTTACTGACATTACGTGTAAGTATGCTTGATTTTAAAGGATGTTTTAGTTTTTCTTCTTTATTTTTTTAGATTTTTATTGTAATAGTTTTATTGTTGTTTCAACAATAAAGTAAAAGTTATGTGTTACAATAATGAAGATGTGTATGATAGTAGAGCTAATGTTTGGGGTTGAATGCTCCAGTTTTTTGTTCGAACAAAAAAAGGATATAAAAAGTGAAAATTTATTATATTTCGTATTTCTTTTTCTTGCTAAAAAGATAGATGATTATGCTACATGCATGCATATGTGATGTGTGGTGGCTTGCAGTTCAAAAATACGAGATGAATTTGAAAATTTACTTTGAATACTTTGAGATATGGAAATATTTTAATCTCAAAAAATTTTGAAGACAAATGCATTTGCAAAAAATCCAAAATATCAAATTTTGAAAATATACCATTTTGTCTGTAGCTAATTTTGATCCTGCTTTCGTTGGTAAAATGCTTGTTTGTGCAAGGATAAATAAAATTGTGTGGGTGTTTGTTTATATTTCTAGAAATATATATGTGTTCTGTGCTCTTCTTTTCTTTTGAAGTTGAAAACTGCTGACATTTGAGCGTAATAAAAAAGTTTCTTATGGTTTGTTGAACAAATGTTTTATAAATATTTAATATATTTAACTAAAAGTACAATTTCATTGCAAATACACACATATTTTAGGAAAGAGCTCAGTAATATACTCTAATATAATAAAGTTGTAGAAAATATTACACGAGGCTTAAACTTTAAAAGTGGTACAGAAATGAGTTCAATGAAATCTGCACAATAAATTAATAAGAACATTTTTTGGGAAAAGTTGTTCAGAATCAGACAAATTATATAGAAACTGGTTGGAGCCTGACAACTTCTCTATCGAAAGAAGTGCTCAGAACTGTTTTATTTTAAAATTTATAGAAAAAACTGTCCCAAAGTTAATTTTTTTTGAAAAATGGAAACCTATTTTAAAAACCGTTTCCTTAAATTTTTCTTAAATTTACACCAATATTTATTCTTTTAAATTTCAGGATGAAAGCCGCTATCATGAGGATATATTCGGCATCACCTTAAGAACAGCTGAAATTCATACCAAATCTAGAGCTACAGCGCGCATACGAATGGCTTCACAGCCTTAAACGGGAACCAAGCAATGAGAATAATCCAAAATATTAATTACAAACAACACAAATTTTACTAAAAGCAATTTATTAAACTTAAAACAAAAAACGAACAAAGAAAATCTCTGTAAATTTATGGTAAAATCTATACAAATACTCTGAGTATCTTTTCTTTTTCAAATAATTAACTATTTTTAATACTAATTGTTGTTGCTCCTCAAAATGAAACAAAATACAGCGTCATATCAAAAAAAAAAAAAAAAACGAAAATATTTTTAATCATTTTTAAATAAACTAAACTAAAATAAAATCTAAATTTGTTGTTGGTAGTTTTCAGTAAAACTTTTTTTGTTGATCAAAAAGAATCGTAAAATTTCAAAATAATTTCATTTTAATAAATGTTAATTCAAAATTAAAATCATATCAAAACAAAATTATCAATTAATTGAAATGCAAAAATTAAATCAATCAAAATCCACAAATTAAAAGCAAATAAATTATGAAAGTAAATAAAAATTTAAAGGAATTTAATTAAAATACAAATAAAAACACAAGTGAGTTTTATTTAAGAAAAAGTTCTACCGACAAATCTAAAAAAACGAACAACTTTTCTATAGAAAAAAGTTGCTCTGTGGTCACAGACAACTTTGTTGCTCTGTGGTCACAGACAACTTTTCTATAGAAAACAAGTTGCTCTGTGGTCACAGACAACTTTTCTATAGAAAAGAAGTTGCTCTGTGGTCACAGACAACTTTTCTATAGAAAAGAAGTTGCTCTGTGGTCACAGACAACTTTTCTATAGAAAAGAAGTTGCTCTGTGGTCACAGACAACTTTTCTATAGAAAAAAAGTTGCTCTGTGGTCACAGACAACTTTTCTATAGAAAAAAAGTTGCTCTGTGGACACAGACAACTTTTTTATAGAAAAAAGTTGGTCTGTGGTCACAGACTACTTTTCTATAGAAATAAAGTTGCTCTGTGGTCACAGACAACTTTTCTATAGAAAAAAAGTTGCTCTGTGGACACAGACAACTTTTCTATAGAAAAAAGTTGCTCTGTGGACACAGACAACTTTTCTAAAGTTGCTATAGAAAAAAAGTTGCTCTGTGAACAGACAACTTTTCTATAGAAAAAAGTTGCTCTGTGAACAGACAACTTTTCTATAGAAAAAAGTTGCTCTGTGAACAGACAACTTTTCTATAGAAAAAAGTTGCTCTGTGAACAGACAACTTTTCTATAGAAAAAAGTTGCTCTGTGAACAGACAACTTTTCTATAGAAAAAAGTTGCTCTGTGAACAGACAACTTTTCTATAGAAAAAAGTTGCTGTGTGAACAGACAACTTTTCTATAGAAAAAAGTTGCTCTGTGAACAGACAACTTTTCTATAGAAAAAAAGTTGCTCTGTGAACAGACAACTTTTCTATAGAAAAAAAGTTACTCTGTGAACAGACAACTTTTCTATAGAAAAAAGTTACTCTCTGTGAACACAGACAACTTTTCTATAGAAAATAGTTGCTCTGTGTGATCACAGATAACTTTTCTATAGAAAATAGTTGCTCTGTGTGACCACAGATAACTTTTCTATAGAAAATAGTTGCTCTGTGTGACCACAGACAACTTTTCTATAGAAAAAAGTTGCTCTGTGTGAACACAGACAACTTTTCTATAGAAAAAAGTTGCTCTGTGTGAACACAGACAACTTTTCTATAGATAAAAGTTGCTCTATGGACACAGACAACTTTTCTATAGAAAAAAGTTGCTCTGTGGACACAGACAACTTTTCTATAGAAAAAAGTTGCTCTGTGGACACAGACAACTTTTCTATAGAAAAAAGTTGCTCTGTGGACACAGACAACTTTTCTATAGAAAAAAGTTTCTCTGTGGACACAGACAACTTTTCTATAGAAAAAAGTTGCTCTGTGAACACAGACAACTTTTCTATAGAAAAAAGTTGCTCTGTGGACACAGACAACTTTTCTATAGAAAAAAGTTGCTCTGTGGACACAGAAAAAAAGTTGCTCTGTGAACAGACAACTTTTCTATAGAAAAAAAGTTGCTCTGTGAACAGACAACTTTTCTATAGAAAAAAAGTTGCTCTGTGAACAGACAACTTTTCTATAGAAAAAAAGTTGCTCGGTGAACAGACAACTTTTCTATAGAAAAAAAGTTGCTCTGTGAACAGACAACTTTTCTACAGAAAAAAAGTTGCTCTGTGAACAGACAACTTTTCTATAGAAAAAAAGTTGCTCTGTGAACAGACAACTTTTCTATAGAAAAAAAGTTGCTCTGTGAACAGACAACTTTTCTATAGAAAAAAAGTTGCTCTGCGAATAGACAACTTTTCTATAGAAAAAAGTTGCTCTGCGAATAGACAACTTTTCTATAGAAAAAAGTTTCTCAGACAGCTTTCCTTTAGAGAATTTTTCTTAAGTATTTTATGTTTTATATAGTATTTAACAGTTTTTCCAACACTCCTCCGACGAAGAAAAACTGTATTATTTTCATTACCACACACTGTCAATCAGGTTCACCTAACAACACCCCACTAATCCGATTAACATCATTGTAAATGTGTGTAAATTAAAACATTTTAAAAAGAACAAAAAATATCAAATTAAATATTCAAACTTGCGACAAACAGTCAGTTCCAACTGCTAAAGTGATGGCTGGGCGGACAGACAAAGTCACTCTATTAAATTATGCGCAAATCTCACACTCATCTTTACTTAATGGTTTTATTGCGAGTTTATTTCAATTTGAAATATTTCTTTTTTTTCATTCACATTGTCTGATTTTTTTCAAATTATTTCTATTTTTTTTTTCTGTCTGTCCAAATACCTCGTAAAACATTAATTTATGCTTTTTGTTTGTATGTGTGTGAATAATGAACAACAATTTATGCAAATACCTTCTTTGCACGGTACAAGTTAATTTGAATAAATATTAACATTTTTTTATTTCATCTTCATTTTTTTACTCAACATTTCTTTGGTATATGTTTAATAAAGAATTCTTCTTTATTATAAATTTTTTATTGTATATTATTCTAAATAAGAAAATGAGCAAAAATAAGCAACATTTTTAAAAAAAAAATTCGCAGTTATTATAATAATTTATTCAGTGTGTGAACATTTGCGCACATAAAAGAGAAATGCTCCATATTTATATGTGATTTTGATATTTTTTTATTTTGCGCGCCAGTTGTCAGTTTGAAAATCTGTTATCAATGAATAATGAGAATTTAAATTTCGCTTTATTTAAATTGTGAGTGTGGGAATGGTGGAATTGTTTAGTATTGAAATTAGTTGAAAATTTGTTTAGATTTATTTTTGGAGAACTCAATTTATTCAGAAATAGTAATAAAAACCTATTTATAAATTTATTGAGTCTGAAGATGTTCTAATTAATGCCTTCAAATTAGTTTAGAGTATAGATTATACTAATAAATTAACTCCACTTTTCATTAGTTAAAATCTTTATCCAAATATTTGCCCTCTCAATCCACTGTGTAGTTTTCTTTTTCGCAAAATTCCTGTCCTCACGAAGGGAAATATTATCTGATAGTAATACAATATTTCTGTTGTTTTTTTTGTTGAAATTTTGCAATTTCTGATGATTATGTGTTTGTCTGTCTGTCGGCTTAGTTGTTTGTTTCTGCATTTTTTTACGAAATTTTTCTGGCAAAAGGTTAATGACAACTAATTATAACCAAGGGAAATGTAAAGCAACAAGTACAACATTAAGTGTTGCCAATTTAGCATTTTCCTTAAAATCTTACATACTTGATTCATAGATCAATATATCCGCTATATTCCAGGTTCTGTGGCTATTTATAATCGAGAAAATCTGCCCACAACTGGCTGAAATATAAGCCAACATGGCTCAATTTTTTGACCCATATTTGATCTATATCTGCATTATTAGGTCTGTTCATTTACTTTCCCAGTAAATACTTGCAACGAGAGAATAAAATCAAAATTTACAAAATTACTCTCTTAAATTCTCAAAATTAATAAAAAGTAAATGAACGCTTTTCCAGTAACAATTGTTTTATATATAACTTTTGACAATTAAAAAATTCATGGAATACTTTTCTGAAAAATATGACAAAAAATGCTTTTTATTGAGTTTTTGCATAGATACAAATTTTTCAAATTGAAATAAAACTTTTATTTATGATTACTTTTTAATGAAATTTTACACTAATATAGATTTTTTATTGCAAATGAAAAAATAAAAACATATTTTGAAATTTGTAATCAGGAATCGCGCAATTCCCAAAAAAGTATTGAAAAATTCCAAAAATGAGATATTATCGTTTTTTGACCATAATATCCATAACAGGGGCGGGGTTAACGGAACCCTTTACAAAATAAATAAGAACATATTGGGCCATCTAAAATGGGTTACTATAATTTGATATCGACTATGCGATTTGAGAATTTTTGCCCTAAAGTTGAATTTTACAGAAAAATTTGGCGGTTTCTGAATGTACCTGGTCCCCTCGGTATCAAAAATTATAAATTTCTTTTTCATTTAAAATATTTGATGTAAAGTTAGCTTTTCAAAAAGTACAAATTCATTATACATCCTTTTAGAAATTTTTTAGATAACTTAAAAAGAATAAAAGTACTTTTTTCTCAAAAAATATCGAAAAATCGATTTTTTTTTTTTAAATTCAAATGCATGTATCTTTGGACTTAGTCATGATTTTGTAAACCATTCATTCGTTGTTTGATATATAGATCTGTTGTTAATCCTATAAAAGAAAAATGAAGAAAATCCGGAAATATTTGGAACCGCGGTCATCAAAAAACTGGAGTAGGGTGGGTAAAAATGTTGAAAATTTAATTTTCAAATGCGAATATCTCCTAAGCTATAAGAGATAATTGAGAGCTACGACGATGTTTTATGTAGTACTCGACAAGAAGATTCTATATATGTATGTATTTTTTTTTGAAATCGAAACACAAACGAAGAAATAGTATCGTTTTTAAAATTGTACATACCCGAGGTGTCCTACATTGGGGACACCTGGTCCCGCCCTTAACGGGCCCATGAGGTCCAAATTCAAAACTTAAACACTAGACAACACTTCCTCTTTGCGAATGTCAAATTTCATTCATATCGGACTAACCGTTTAGAAGTTACAGGTTTATTTCACAATTTTTTTCCTCATACCACTGTGGAGCGTCTGACTCCACCCTTAAATACCTTCGCACGACCCTAGTCAGAGATTGTATGAAGTTCCAGATTAAGGTAATCATTCATGTTTTGCCTCATTGCCCCAATATCCGATAGGCTTGGTCTTACCTAAATGAAAATGAATAGCAAATGTTGCTATCATCTGCAAAAGAATAGATAGGGTTGGAAGTTTTACATAGAAGGTCGTTTAGAAAAATAAGAAATAGAGTCTTGACTATAAAGCTTGTTAGGCAAAACTTCCCAACCACTTCATTCTAAATAATTTTTAACAGGTATTAAAACATGTGGCCTAGCGTTGTTATGATGGAATATTACGGTTTCTGGTCTGGTCGTTTAGAAAAATAATTAATAGCTGGTTGGCCGAGCTTAACGTGCGATCTCAAACGCTTTTGGTTATTGTAATGGATCTATTTTTCATCGCAAGTAACGATTCGGTGCAAAAATTATTTTCTTTTATAGTTTGACAACAAACTTCATTGCGTAAGGTCTTCAAACTTTTGTGGCTTTCCTTGGCAATCTTTGTCTTCCGTGTCAAAATCACAACTTCTGAACCGAACAAACCATCTCTTGCAGGTTGAAACCGTTGAAAACATATTTAATCTTCATGGTGTAGTGTCTCCAATTCTTGGTCTTCAAGCTTTTTTTTCTGCCCTGGGTGATCTTCCGTGTCAAAATCAACACTTCTGAAACTCACAAGCAATCTCTTGCAAGTTGTAACCGATGAAACACATTCAACATATGCTTCGGTGAGCAATCGGTTGCTTCAGCAGTACCTTTTTTTAAAGAAATAAAGCAAAACTTCCCGCATATGACGCTTTCTTGGCACAAAATTCGACATTTTCGAATTAAAAAAAATTTTGCTGTTTACGCTATGATGTTCAATAACTATGTGACAATAAATGACCCTACAAAATGACATATAAGTTATTATAAACAAAATTCGCGTTCAAAATATACGTCATATATTTAAGTCCTGCTCCCAAACACCAGAAAATGTACCCAGATAGGTCTTATAAGTCGCCAACGATCCTTTTCGAAAATGTGATTATTTATTATTATAAATCATACCAAATAAATACAATAATAAAACTCTATTAACAGATTTCAAAAATATTTAATACTAGTTGACCGCCCCGCCTTCGCCCGGTAGCATTTACTCAAGTTTCTCCAACCCACATACACCTGTCTGTTCTTATTTATTTGCAAATAAAATATCTAAATTTGTACTGCATAAGTTAGGGAGCTTTTTTATTAAAGTTGACTGGACTAAAAAAAAATTCAAAATCACTGGTGCAAGAACTAGTTCTCAAAAGATTCCTAAGAAGGTCAACGCCAAACTAGAACAAGCACTAACTATAAAATGCGTTATAGAATTAGTTGTGGAACTAATATATTTTTCCAAATAAATATAAACAATTCATAAGAATCAATTTTTGAATAAAAAAATATTTGCGAAATATTCAACAAATATTTTTCAAATTTCTTTAGCACATTTTTATTAATTTTCGCATTTTTTTTTTTTTTTCAAAACAAAACTAGCACTTTTCTGTAATTAAGTTTTGGTAACACTGACAACATGCAACACATGTAAAAAATAAAAATTTGCCTAAAAACACAAAAACAAAAAAAAACTGAACATTAATTGTAATGTGACACCCTGACCGTAAAAGCATGTTCATAAACGAATCCAAGCAGGTCTGACTGACTGGCTGACAAAGTCATGCTTATACCGAATAGTTGGCGAATATTGAAAGCAACATTAAAAACCAGAAGTTCTACGTACTCAAATATGATGATATTGGCAAAATACATATTGTGGGGGAAAAAAATTGCTGAAAAATGCCATAAAAAATATAAAAAAAATACAAAATCTGCATAAACACATGTTGTGTGTGGAAATGCTGAATACTTATGAAAAAAATAAAAATTAAATCCAAAAAAGGTATGGATGGCGACATGCTGACTGTTACATAAAAATGTAAGTTTTTTCTATAGATTTTATTTGATTTTTGTTTAATTTTTTTAAGTATTTTTTCTATACTTGTGTGTATAGTTATTTTATTTTTGTATTTTTTCAACAACAAAAAGCAACTGTAATATAATTTATTTTACAAAATATGCAAAATCACACACAGACATATTTTAGCCAGCAAATGTTACCATTACACAGATAATAATATCTACACCATTGCATGCAAATGTATTGGTTTGTTGAGTAAATGTAAATATGGAGTGTGAGTGTATCAGTGTGAGTCTTTGGATATGATTGAGTGAGTGCTGGTATGTCAGTATTTGTAAGTGTAATGCCTGAAGTTTATAAAAATTGAACATTATCAAAAGCTTATGATTAAACATTAATATACCCAATATTTGACATGAAAGAGTTTTTTCCTAAAAGTTGAAAAACTTAGGATAAAATGCTGTGTAGAAAATTTAAGGACAAGGCCTCTTATTAACAAAGATCTATATAGAAAAGTTGTCAGAAACTGAGCAACATTTTCTATAGAAAAGTTGTCCGTTGCCACAGAGCAACATTTTCTATAGAAAAGTTGTCTGTTCCCACAGAGCAACATTTTCTATAGAAAAGTTGTCTGTTCCCACAGAGCAACATTTTCTATAGAAAAGTTGTCTGTTCCCACAGAGCAACATTTTCTATAGAAAAGTTGTCTGTTCCCACAGAGCAACATTTTCTATAGAAAAGTTGTCTGTTCCCACAGAGCAACATTTTCTATAGAAAAGTTGTCTGTTCCCACAGAGCAACATTTTCTATAGAAAAGTTGTCTGTTCCCACAGAGCAACATTTTCTATAGAAAAGTTGTCTGTTCCCACAGAGCAACATTTTCTATAGAAAAGTTGTCTGTTCCCACAGAGCAACATTTTCTATAGAAAAGTTGTCTGTTCCCACAGAGCAACATTTTCTATAGAAAAGTTGTCCGTTGCCACAGAGCAACATTTTCTATAGAAAAGTTGTCTGTTCCCACAGAGCAACATTTTCTATAGAAAAGTTGTCTGTTCCCACAGAGCAACATTTTCTATAGAAAAGTTGTCTGTTCCCACAGAGCAACATTTTCTATAGAAAAGTTGTCTGTTCCCACAGAGCAACATTTTCTATAGAAAAGTTGTCTGTTCCCACAGAGCAACATTTTCTATAGAAAAGTTGTCTGTTCCCACAGAGCAACATTTTCTATAGAAAAGTTGTCTGTTCCCACAGAGCAACATTTTCTATAGAAAAGTTGTCTGTTCCCACAGAGCAACATTTTCTATAGAAAAGTTGTCTGTTCCCACAGAGCAACATTTTCTATAGAAAAGTTGTCTGTTCCCACAGAGCAACATTTTCTATAGAAAAGTTGTCTGTTCCCACAGAGCAACATTTTCTATAGAAAAGTTGTCTGTTCCCACAGAGCAACATTTTGTATAGAAAAGTTGTCTGTTCCCACAGAGCAACATTTTCTATAGAAAAGTTGTCTGTTCCCACAGAGAAACATTTTCTATAGAAAAGTTGTCTGTTCCCACAGAGCAACATTTTCTATAGAAAAGTTGTCTGTTCCCACAGAGCAACATTTTCTATAGAAAAGTTGTCTGCGCCCACAGAGCAACATTTTCTATAGAAAAGTTGTCTGTTCCCACAGAGCAACATTTTCTATAGAAAAGTTGTCTGTTCCCACAGAGCAACATTTTCTATAGAAAAGTTGTCTGTTCCCACAGAGCAACATTTTCTATAGAAAAGTTGTCTGTTCTCACAGAGCAACATTTTCTATAGAAAAGTTGTCTGTTCCCACAGAGCAACATTTTCTATAGAAAAGTTGTCTGTTCCCACAGAGCAACATTTTCTATAGAAAAGTTGTCTGTTCCCACAGAGCAACATTTTCTATAGAAAAGTTGTCTGTTCCCACAGAGCAACATTTTCTATAGAAAAGTTGTCTGTTCCCACAGAGCAACATTTTCTATAGAAAAGTTGTCTGCGCCCACAGAGCAACATTTTCTATAGAAAAGTTGTCTGCGCCCACAGAGCAACATTTTCTATAGAAAAGTTGTCTGCGCCCACAGAGCAACATTTTCTATAGAAAAGTTGTCTGCGCCCACAGAGCAACATTTTCTATAGAAAAGTTGTCTGCGCCCACAGAGCAACATTTTCTATAGAAAAGTTGTCTGCGCCCACAGAGCAACATTTTCTATAGAAAAGTTGTCTGCGCCCACAGAGCAACATTTTCTATAGAAAAGTTGTCTGCGCCCACAGAGCAACATTTTCTATAGAAAAGTTGTCTGCGCCCACAGAGCAACATTTTCTATAGAAAAGTTGTCTGCGCCCACAGAGCAACATTTTCTATAGAAAAGTTGTCTGCGCCCACAGAGCAACATTTTCTATAGAAAAGTTGTCTGCGCCCACAGAGCAACATTTTCTATAGAAAAGTTGTCTGCGCCCACAGAGCAACATTTTCTATAGAAAAGTTGTCTGCGCCCACAGAGCAACATTTTCTATAGAAAAGTTGTCTGCGCCCACAGAGCAACATTTTCTATAGAAAAGTTGTCTGCGCCCACAGAGCAACATTTTCTATAGAAAAGTTGTCTGCGCCCACAGAGCAACATTTTCTATAGAAAAGTTGTCTGCGCCCACAGAGCAACATTTTCTATAGAAAAGTTGTCTGTTCCCACAGAGCAACATTTTCTATAGAAAAGTTGTCTGTTCACACAGAGCAACTTTTTGTATAGAAAAGTTGTTTGTTCCCGCAAAGCAACTTTTTCTATAGAAAAGTTGTCTGTTCACACAGAGCAACTTTTTCCCTTCACAGTTACAAATTCGAACATACATATTGACATAAATATTCATTGATATTGTAACATACTAAAGTTTGTTCTCATTTAATAGTTTTTTATAATGAACTAACTTTCATTTTAAATTTAGACAAATTAATTTCCAACCGGTAAGAAAATCTTTGGCTGTTTATTTAATTTATTTTGTAAAACAAAATGACAACAAGAAAAAACCTAAAAAAAACTAACAAACTTGTCTTGTAAGTCACAAAGTAAAGTAAATGGCAAAGACTGTATGGCTCTAAAAATTTACTCTAGTCTATATTTCTCTAACTATTGGAAACAGTTTGTAATGAATGAGTCACATCTTGTACTCGTACTAGTGACTGGGTATTTCATGCCCAGTGTATTTCAAGTACCAACAGAAACTGGGTAGACACAGTTCTCGTAATCATAGAGTGACAGCAGTCGTACTTACGTACTTTAAAGTACGTTGTATGGAATGCAGTTTTTCGAATGTTAAACCAAACATGATTTTATTAACTTTTTTTTATTATTTTATTAGTGAACAATAAAATCTATTTTAAAGTTAAATAAAAATATTTTGTTTTTTGTTTAAAACAACTCGTACTCTCGTAGTAAAAACGAGTGGTGTGAGTTGTAGTATTTTGTTTGAGAAATAAATTTAATAAATGTTACTCATATGTGAATGAGGGGGCTTTGTCTTATATCCAACATCAATTTGTTTAAAGAATTAACATTGAAATCGAAATCGTGTTTTAAGATTTTTTCACTTTTATTTATATATTTATTTATAAGTATTGTTTTTAGTTGTGAAGTGTGTTTGGCACGAGTCTAAAACAACAGAACGCATTTGTGTTTTGGTTTATGGTTAAAATATGGGGTTTCAATTTCATCATAAATAAACAAAAAAAAATGAGAATAAGAAACAGATTTTAAAGTAAATGCACCCAAAAAGTAGAGTTACCATAAGCCAAAATTATATAAATATATAGTTAAATTAGCAATACAACATTAACAACGACTTGTTCAAACTAAATTTAGAGTTTTTCCAAAATTCTTAAAACATGTTGAAATATTCAATATTTGACTTGACAAAAAATTCTGCAGAAAAGTTGCGAGCTCAACTTTTTCTATAGAAAAGTTGCCCGTTGACAGAGATCAACTTTTTCTATAGAAAAGTTGTCCGTTGACAGAGATCAACTTTTTCTATAGAAAAGTTGTCCGTTGGCAGAGATCAACTTTTTCTATAGAAAAGTTGTCCGTTGCCACAGAGCAACTTTGTCAGAGCAAAGTTGTCCGTTGCCACAGAGCAACTTTTTCTATAGAAAAGTTGTCCGTTGCCACAGAGCAGCAAATGTTGTGCATTAACACACAGCAACGTGTTTATTGCCTGCCGTTATAATTCTGTTTTCTTTCACAAAAGAATTAATCTCAAAAGTTAATTTAAACAATTTAACATATTTTAAATACCTTTAAACAAAAATCAATCTTCAAGTGACCTTTTTTTAAATCTTTTCGTAAATCGCATTTACCTGTATGCTATCTGTACACATTCCACAAAATACTTAATTCTCTACTAATGAGTCAGTTAACATTTTCAATAAAAAACTACGAAAAACAATAACAAAATTCTCTATATTCTGTATATTTTTTTCTTCTTTATTTAAATCAATCGATAATAAAATTTGATGTTGTTGTTATTTTTATAGTCATACCCGGTATTTTTATTTGTTTTGAATCATAAACATGCCATACATTCATTCATCCATCCATCCCAACTACGACTTCAAAGATTGAGATGACAAAGATGAGACATAGCCAACGAACGACACACATACGTTGTTTAAAACCTCAAGTTTAAATTTTATAGAGTCATGTTAGAAACAACAACAACAATAATAACATGAACAGCTTAAATACTTAATAGCTGTTAATATGGTTGTTTTTGTTGTTAGTTTTTATGTTTTATGTTAAATAAATAATAAAAAAACTACACAAAGAAAACAACAAAAAAAACAAATGCAATTTGTTTTTTTTTCTTCTTTTTTTTCTATAGAAAACCGAAAATTAAGGTGTTGATATGAAAATTGTTGTTTTTTATGTTGCCAAGCAACGATGTTTATTAAGGGGGGCAACAGAAAAAAATCATTAACAACATGTTGCAGCCATACGCAACATGTATGAGAGAGCTTGGCATGATCAAACGTTAGAGTATAAGTACAGTGAGTGTGCTAAATGGTGTAAAATATTAAATTTGTTTATTATTTTCGAGTTGTAAACGTTTTGAATTAATTTGTATTACATTTCTTTCCTAAATGCTTTTATATTTGTCACCTGAGCTCTATGTTGCTGGAAAACAATAAGCTGTTGTTTCCAAAATTGTTCTTAAAATCGATCGAAATCGATCAAAAGCGATCGAATTTAAGTGAATACATGAGTATCAGAATTTTTATGGCATTTATTTGCTGATCTTTATAGATTTAAAAGGTTTTAATAAAAAATTACACCGAGTTCAAAATAAAACCGTTTTCTTTTGTTCATTTGTTAGATCCAAAACTGATTAAGAGCGATCGAAGACGATTTTCATTGACAAATGCAATTCTAGGGACAATGAAAAATATAAATTGACAGTTCAGACGATTGTAAGAAAACCTTACGATTTAAAAATGGACAGATCCGTTGTTAGAAATGTCAAATTTTTGAAATTGTTCATCAGTGGCTGTCTTTTTTCTTCTGTATTTTTCCTTCGCCGTGCCTCAACTTCCTCAATATGTTTGATAATATTTTCATGTGACTTCACGGATTGCACCTTTTAGCGTTAGGATCTTTTTAGGCCTTGATTTTTTACCGCCTTCTGAGCCTGTAGGCGACTGGATAAGAAAAGTCAAGTCAATTGGCTCATATCTGCAATCTATGGCGCAGGTTTCGTTAATTGAAATGTTCTATTCTTTATTTAATTAATTTTCCAATTTTATTTCACTTTTGTTTTATTAATACGAACATTTCATTGTTATTAAATGGTCTGACAATGGTGTCATTGTGAAAAATATACCTAAATCCGCTGCAAATCTTCCTTTATATACAACAAATTGGTTTAAGTACAGGAAATTTCCGTACATCAGAAGCCGTATCCACATAAATCGAAATATAAAGTGTGTGGGAAAGATAAATGAATGCGTCAATGGCCTCACTTCAATAATTTCTTCGGCTCCGTCTACAAAACCAAAAATGAATAATTCCAATTCAGATATTGATCGATTGCTTCACGAAAGAGAAAGCTTAGAAGAGATTGGCGACAAAATAGATTTGCAAAACGGAGGCTGTCCATCGCTACTAAAAGACTGAAAAAGTCCTCTGTTTAGAAGAAGGTTGCATAGATAGAAGATACATCGAGAGATTGACGAATACTAAACATTCAAATTTTTCTCTTTGGAGGGAAATATTCCGTTGAGAAAAGCTGGTGGTAATTGGGCAAGAAATGCCAAGCAGTAATTTTTGCCGAACACCTGAGTAACGTATTTGTGCCAAATCCACACAATAATAATTTAGTACTGGAAAATCCTCCTGTTTATCAGAAAACGGGTGATCACTTCAGAGTTAGTCCAGAGGATGTTCGAAAAGTAATCGCATATAACATAAATATGAAACAAATTCACGGATTGTGACACAATTACATCATCCATGGTTAAAAATCGGTACTGCTTACTGTGTAAAGTGCAGTTAAAAAAGTCAATCCATCAACTTAACATAAGAGAGCTGAAGCATTTATCTCGTTGGATTTTACTCATTAGCTAGTCATTAATTAGCCGACGAGAGCTGAAGAATTTATCACGTTGGATTGCATCCATTTTAGCCGTTTTCCGATCGAGAGCCGAATAATTTATATCCTCGGATCGCATCCATAGCTATATTTATCCATAATTAATAGTTAACCGACCGATACCCGAAGCATTTATCTCGTCGGATTGTTTTAATTAGCTCCAACAACGAATTCATCTCCTCGTATTGCATACGTTGGATTTACTTTTCCATAATAAGTCGTTAGCCGACCGAGAGCTGAAGCATTTGTCTCGTCGAATCCTCTATAAGAAGCTTCGCAAATGAAAAATGTAGAAATTACAAACGGAATGACAAACTTAATATACCACTCATGGAGAAGGGTATAAAAACAAGACAGCTCTGCAGTAAAGAAGATTTCCAATGAAGCAGACGTTTGTAGATTCTCAGATGAAGGAACGAATGAGTCTCAGATTCATCCTTGATAATTCATCTAAACCCCTTTCCTATCGGGAGACAAGAATACTTTCCCTCAAGTCTGTTAAAGCTAGAACAGTCTTCTCCTTTTCTTCGTTTCTACAGCTTCTACAGTAGTCGTTAAACCGTAGACCCATTATTCTAGCATGTGTTCCAATTATAAAAGAAACAATTAGCCTTATTCTCCCGCTACGGTATTTTATAAGTAAATTCGTCCTGCCGACATCGTATACGGGCCAGATCGACCTCGCTATAACACAGTTGGATTCATTACTCCACCAGTTCTGTGCAGTTTCATATAGTTTCAGGAAATACCAGAAAATGGATCAATCTCCTCTTCAGCCATCATCGTTCCTCTTCTGGCCAATTCGTCTGCTATACAATTGCCCTGATTTTCATCGTGTTCAGGGACCCAAAAATGCGTTATCCAAGAAAATAAGTAGGGAGCAATCAAATCCAAAGAAATATTAGTTTCCAATTTCAATTTATTTTACAAATATTTCTGTTAATTCAAATATTAACCTACATTTAAAAATACGGAACTAATTTTTCTTTTGGTGTTTTTCCATTATCAAAAAGATATACATTGGTAATACCCAACGATCTTTAAGATATAAACCATCTTCATTTAGTAAGTGCCAGGGCGTTTGATTTGAGTCCAGAAAATCGCTGTTGCGATCATTATGGTTGCTAAATGCCACCAATATGCATTGTGCAATGTTACATTTGAGAGATGCACGACGTAATTAGCAATTTCCCTGTTTTGGGGTTTACAACACTAAATTTTAGGTACATAATGAATCCATATCAGTTAGTATTTCAGTGTAATCATAAATTCTTAAATTTATTTTTTTTTTAAGCATAAAAATTCCATATAAACTCATAAAAAAAACTTAATTCCTTTACAAATCCTTAAAACTCACGAACACCCACAAGAAACCTACAAACTTAGTGATGTAATTCACTTTAACAATTTCATAACTTTAGCAGCCAACCAAATAATAATGCCTTAAACAAAAACCATAAAAATAGCGCCAAAATTTTCTAGTTGCACTACACATACCCATCCACACTCAACATGTTGTAAAGCAACTTTTAAGCTCACGACACAACCAACAACAAACTAAAGTTTGCCTGATCTTAACAATTTTAATCGAACCATAAAACTTGGCTAAGACACGAAACATCAAACTTAAAGTCGCATTAAATAAATGACTCTGCCATGAAAACAGCATAAGAAAAAAACGTTAAACTTCTTTTACGATTAAAACTAACTGAAGGGAAAAGCAAAAAATAAAATGAGTCAAAATTAGCATTTTATATGAAGTTGAAGACAAGAAAAGAAAAAAAAAATCAAAGCAAATTGAAGTAAAGTAAAGTAAATCATGGTATAGTAAGTAAGAAAGACAAAAGCGCTAACATTGAGACATGAACTTGTTCCATCGTTATTTAACGTACACCATGTACTAAACTAAATAGTTAGTACGAGTTAGTACGTCTGTTGAAGTGCTAAAGTTGTGTATGCTGCTGGTTGGTGCTAGATAGTCTAACCACCAGCATAAGGCAGCGCAAACACTGCCATACCATACCAAGCCTAACCAAACCCAAACCGGCGAGTCAATGAAGCCAAACTGAGACACAATGGGTTGGAAATAACAGAAATGCATTTTAATTTATTTCAATTATAATAAAATATTACTTGGTGTAAAAGGGATTTGAGTTCAGAAATCATATGACATATTTTTATTAAGAATATAGAAATCATTTTCAACTAAATCGAAGCATTTGATAACAAAGTGTATACAATATAATAAATTCAATATTGATTTCCATAGTAACGAAAATAAAATACTCTGATTCCTTCAAATATAGTGATTGTTTCTGTAATATGTACTAGAAATATTAGTAAAGTTATTATTATAAATGTTTGAAGTTAGTTCTTAACCATTTCCACCTTTGCAGATGACACTGCAATTCTTAGTTCTCATGTGGACTTAAATGTAGCATCTAGAAACCTTGATAATTATCTCAGGCACATGGAGACGTGGTTAAAAAATTGGATAATACAAGTGAATGAAATCAAAAGCAAGCACCTAACGTTTTCACTTAAGAGAGGAAATTGTGCACCAGTGACACTAAACAGTGTGAACATCCCACAGTCTGACCACGTTACATACCTTGGCATTCATTTAGATAGACGTCTTACGTTGCGTCGGCACATAGAAGACAAGCGGCTCCACATGAAACTAAAAGCTTCTAATTTACACTGACTAATCCACCACCATTCGAAATTAAGCCTTAAGTGCAATGTCATCCTGTATAAGACAGTATTAAAACCAATTTGGACATACGGAATCCAATTATAGGGAACAGCAAGCAATACCAGTATAGATCTTATACAGAGGGCACAATCCAAAATTCTTAGAACCATGACGGGAGCTCCATGGTACATAAGAAACGAGAACATCCACAGAGACTTAGATGTACCCTTGGTCAAGGATGAATTCAGAAAAACTCGTGAAGCTTAGTTATCAAAATTACATCATCATCCGAACCCGCTCGCAAGGCTACTTACAGTAACTCAAGACAGCTCAAGGCTGCGTAGAGCTGATTTGTCACTCATCTAATTTTCCAAATATGATTCTCCACTAAGAGAACAATAATTGTTTAATTTTAAGATTTAATTACATATTGTAAGGCCTAGAATAATATTATAATAAACGTAAAAAAAAGTTCTTATTATACCGGGTGGTCCAAATAAAGGGTCTTCCAATAGGGAAATAAATAAAGTGTAATACAACTGTAATTCCATTGCTTGACTATAATACAAGGCTTGAATGACACTTGCTTTCAACTTGAATTCCAGTAAAATTGTTTATTGGGTTAGGACTTGGAGATTGATATTTTAGTAAAATTAAATAATTTTATGTATTTTTCGGATGTCATTTACCTTAACTTTCGCTTTACCAATACCCACCCGGGTGACCACATCGATTTTATTGGTTTAATATTTTTTTTAATTTTGTTTCGATTTAAATGAAATTTGTACTCACTGAACAAATTCTAGAGTTCTATAGAATTTAATAGAACCATTTTAAACTTTTTATAAGGTTTTTCAATTTTTTAAAATTTCGTTCGTCGCATATATTTATAGAAGTGTAGTGTCACCCGGGTGGGTATTGGTAAACCATGTACATAAAAAACCTTTGGTAAAGCGAAGGTTAAAAACTAAAAAAAATATAATGTGGTGATTTTCCATGAAGAAAAATATAAAATTTTAATTAATGTAAATTTTTAGCTGTAAAGATATCATAACAATATTTGGATGTAATATAGACTTAAATGTCCTTAAATCAATGCCATTTTTATTTTCAAATACCGAAATTCCTAAAACGGGGAAATTATGATCCAAAAACTGAGTTTTTTTTACAAAAGTGTCTACTGTGGCGTTATTTACTGTATGATAGTAAAAAAAACTTTCCAAGTATTTATGAAACATATAGAATTATACAAATATGGAGCTTTTTCTAGGATCGGTGCTTTGCCTTTATAGAATTTTTTAGTCAAACCTAATTTTTTTTTTTTAAATTTGGCCACTTAATTGAGCCTAATTTTACTTTAAACGCTTTTGCATTAAGTTCTCTTTCCGGATCATATAAAAATTGTATAGGTACCGAAGAAAATTGTTTTCTACAGAAGAAAAAATAATTGGGCCTTTTTGGGAAAAACTTAAAAAATACGGCCCTTTTTACATGTGCCAACTTTGGATGCGTTCAACTATATTATACCCTTCACCTTCGTATAATATAAGTTTCTCATTCCGTTTGTAATTTCCACGATATAATTTTCCGACCCTATAAAGTATATATATTCTGGATCCTTATAGATAGCGGAGTCGATTCAGCCATGTCCGTCTGTCTGTCTGTTGAAATCAACTTTCCGAAGCCCCCAAATAACTTACATACACGATTTGTACATCAATATGTCCGGAATTTTTCGGCTCGGCTCGGTTACTATTTAAAATCGAGAAAATTGGTCCACAAATGGCTGAGATATAAGGAAAAAACCAGGACAACCTCGACCTATTTTTGACGTAAATCTGGATACTAAGTCATTAATATAGACAATATGGATATCTAATGATAGATATTTCAAAGACCTTTGCAACGATATTTCAAAGACTTTTGCAAAATCGGAAAAAATATTTTTTAACCCGAATTTATTTTCACCAAAAGAAAATTTAAATTAAAAAAATTAACAACTTTTGAAAAAAAAAAAAATTTAGTTTACCTTAAAATATTTAAAATTTTTATTTTGAAGTATAATTTGGTGAAGGGTATATGATAAGATTGAAATACGTAGAAGAAAATTTGGATGTATGTATAGGCATACCCTTCGAAAACCCCCTGCGAAATGTCAGTCAGCCTAGGACGTACGTTTAACAACATCGGTGACCTCAAGGACCTGATAACGAATAGAAAAATGTGGAGACAACTTATAGACAGCCTATGCCCAGTATAGAGGCAGCCCGTAATTAAACTAACTACGAGCAAGGCTATATAATATATATAAGATTCGTCACAGCCGAAAATAGCTCTATTACTTGTTATTTTATTTACAATTATATCGCCAATATATCTGATATTTTAAAAAATTTCGACCCTCTGTAGGCCCGCCATATCTAAAAAACCATCAAAAGATCGAGCAAAATTAAAAAACAAATCAATAAACCTAAATATATCTTCAACTAATAAAGATAACTTACACATATATTCGCATTTCTTCTCAAGGCCTATTTATATTTTCAGCTCATTGGGATCATAAATGGATTTTTGGGATGACCCAATTTGAAATACACACTAGACCCCATTAGCGCTATGAAGCTGAACAAAAGCAAATCAACTCGAAAATATCTCAGTTCCAACCGTGTGGAATTTTGTAACAATATCACACATGTTGCAATACCTGCTAAAAATTTTTTAAAAAGCAGTGGTTGGGAAGTTTTGCCTCACCCGCCTTATAGTTCAGACTATGCTTCCTCTGACTACTATTTGTTTCGATCGATGCAGAACGATCTCTCTGGGACATGCTTCACTTTGGATCAGAGTATCCGAAATTGACTTCATTCGTTTTGGCCTTAAAAGATGAGCAGTTCTTTTGGCTCGGAATCCATATGTTTCCAAAAAGATGGGAAAAGACAAGGGCTAACAAGGGCCAATACTTTGAATAAATTTATTTATACAAATGTTTCAAAATAATAGACAAAAATTCCGCATTTTTAAGTCATACAACCAATATATCAATTAAAGTAATGAAAATATTAATATTCTGAATGTATTAATAAATATTTGAGCTGCAAGTGCATTTTCAACCCATAGTGCAACGGCTTAAATTCTTAACTCTGGTTATATTTGCGCTCTTTTGATTCCTTTAGTTTGTCAGTACAAACCAAAAAAAATACAACAAAAAAGTGACTAAAAAAAATAAAAGTGTGATGTCGAACGTAAATGGATTTTTTTTTAAATAAAATATGTTGGGTTTGGTTGGCTGGCTGATGGAGGGACGGACAGACAGACAGCCAGGCTAACTTGAGCTGTGGTTGTTGTAGCTGATTTTTTTTAAATTATTTAGTTATGGTTTGACTTTTGGCTGCATTAACGTTTTAAGTTGCTTAATACTTTGTTTTTTGTTCATTTTATTTACTACAAACTCGAATACAACAGCTGCGAGCAGAGCTCAAACGGCATGAACAGTGAACACTGAAACCGAAACACAAACAACAGCAAAAACACACACTAAGCGACAATAAAACACAAAAACACAAACGGGTCGTTTTAAAGTGTTTAGTTAATTTAGTTTAGTTAGTGGCGAGATTTCAAGCGTTAAACTTGTGTGAATTGTACAAGAGTTAATGAAATTTGTTTGAAAAAAAAGCAAATTTTTTAAAAAAAAAAGAAACAGAATATTTTATTAAAGCAAACAAATTTCATAGCCAAACAAACAAGTTACAAATAACAAAAAAAAATCAAAGTTATATGAAGTTATAAGCTTGAGTTAAAGCTTAAAGAAAAAAACTAATACATAAATTATTATTTAAAGGTTTGCACCATTGAACACGCGTTTTGTGTTGTGCTAAAAACAATACATTTTTTTGGGGTTTTAACAAAAACAACTGCATTATATCTAATAGTTAGACAGATACTTACATTTTCAATTCAATTTTTATACATTCAACTCAGACACTAACTAAAACTTCAGTTACGTTTCCATTTATTGTATTTTATTTTAACTGAGAGCGAAATTTTTGTTTGGTTTTGTTTTTGGCTTTAAGTTTTTGGTCGAAAATCCAAAAATAAAATAATATAATATTCAATTGAAAAAGAAAAGTTTAAAGAGAAAAAAAATAAAATAAATTTGTAAATAAAACACAAAAATTTACCAACAAAAAAAATATTTACAAAAAAGACATGCAGTGAATTTTTAAAATTATTAAGTGTTAAATTCAATTACAACAACCACAACATTTAACAAAAATAACAAGAAACAAACAAAAGTTTAAATTTAAAATAAAAATATTTTCTTTTCGTTGGTATTTTCTATGAATATTTGAAAGCTTTTTTAACCAAAATTAAATTAAAAAAAAAACAAAACTAAAGCAAAGCAAAGTAAAGTATATGTTTAATATTTTTTTCATACCAAACACCAGCCATATATTGAACGATTTAATTCATACAATTGTTAAAGTAGAAGAGAAAAAAATTATATCGAAAAAAAACCAAAAATAAATGTTTGTGAAAACACACATCAATATAAAGCAATAAAAATTAATTTAAAATAAAGAAAGAAATTCAAAATATACAAAAAAACAACAAATTTAGAGTCTATTAAATCGTTAATTTCAATTTGTTTGTGGTTACCAAGTGAAACGTAGATTTATTTGTATTACAATAATAACAAAAACAACAATTACAACAACAAAAACATTAAACAATTATTTGTTTATGGCTTTCTTTCATGATCAATTAAAATAGTTTTCCTGGTCTTAAACATTTCAATTCAAATCAAATTCAAATATCTTTTTATTTTTTTCTAAATCTTTACAAAAACAACAAAAATTCCCCAAAAAAAATTGTGTCAATTTTTTGTTTTCTATCTGTTTTAATTTCAGTCATAAAAATTATATTTTGTTTAACAAAAATAAAAAAAATTGAAAGTAAATTTTCGTTTTCCAAAATCCTCATCATCAACATAAAAATTCAAAATACCAAAAAAATTACTTTTCAAATCGTGTGTAATTGAGAGCTGCTACCGTTTTATGTGGCTGTCGCTTTGATTGTGTTGAAAAAAAAGAAAGATAAAAATAAATTAAATTTTCAAAAAAAAAAAAAAAATAAGCGTTAAGAAAGTGTTAAATTACAGCCGGCTTTTGCGGTATATTGGAGAAATATTGTGCCTGTATTGTGTGGTATCATTGATATTTTTTTAAAGGTAAGTGACAAAAAAAAAAACAATTCAATACATTAATATTAAATCAAACGTATTTAACAATAAAGAAAATTGATACTTGAGAAATTATTTATTAAGTGGAAACAACACATTGATATTTATTAATAAAATTACATTATAAATAAACAGTAAGAAATATTATGAAATTATTACAATACACAAAAACAAATAAAGTAGGTTTTCCAAGGAAATTAAGTATTTTAGAAAAATAATAGTTTAATAAACAAATTTAAAAACTTATTTTACACTCAACTCATTTACAGTCTTAAAACGTGTATAAACAAATTAAAAACAGTTTAATTGAAGTATTCTAATTGATCAAAATTAGTTCGTTGGAAGATTGAATTTTTAGTCTATATTAATGGTTTAATTATAATTTATTAAGGACCCTATTGGATGTATAACATAAAAATGTGAGATTTTTTTAATTTTTTAGCTTTTATTTTGAAAATTATTGACCATTGTTAGCTATGACCTTTTCCCATATTTCCGGTAACATATAGTTTCCGAGCCCAAAAGAACGGCTCATCTTTAGAGGCCAAGAACGAATCTAGCCAATATCGGATGATCTGTTCTAAGTGAAGTGTATCCCAGAGAGAGCATTCTACATCGATCTAAACAAATAGTAGTCGGACGGGCCAAGGTCTGGACTATATGGCGGGTGATGCAAAAATTCCCAACCACTTCATTCTAAATAGTTTTTAACAGGTATTGCAACATGTGTACAAGCGTTGTCATGATGGAATATTACAGTTTCATGTCTGGCCGCATATTTATAATGGATCCATTTTTCATTGCAAGTAATAATTCTGTGCAAAAATGATTTTCTTTTATAGCGTTTCATAGTATTTCGGACATGCAACATCGTCTTTCAAGGTCTCTCTCCTTCAATTCGTATAGTAATCAATTTCCCTGCTCTTTAGGAATCCTGCTGCTCGCAAACGTTTCGAAATTGCTGATTGAGTAGCTCCCAATGATATTGCAAGCTTTTGCTAAGTTTGACAACAATCTTCATGAAGTCTCCAATTCTTGGTCTTCAAACTTTTATGGCTGGCCTGGGGGTTCTTTGTTTTCCATCTCTCTCACATTGAAATCGAACACATTCAACAAAAATCTTCGGTTTGCTTCAGCGGTACTTTTTATACCCTTCACCATGAGCGGCAAGGGTATATATAAGTTTATCATTCCGTTTGTAATTTCTACATTTTTCATTTGCGACCCCACAAAGTTCATATATTCTGGATCGTTACAGATAGCGAAGTCTATATAGCCATGTCAGTCTGTATGTTGAAATCAACTTTCCATAGACCCCAAATAACTTACAAACATGATTGATACATCAATATATCGAGAATTTCGCCTCGATTGCTATTTAAAATCGAGAAAATCGGCCCACAAAGGGCTGAGATATAAGGAAAAAACCGGGATAACCTCGATTTTTTACCTATTTTTGATCAATATCTGAATTACTAAGTCATTAATATAGACAATATGGATATCTAATGATAGATATTTCAAAGTCCATTGCAACGATGTATATAAGGCTATAGTAATTTGGATCTACAATGGGTCAAAATCGGGAAAAATATTTTTTAACCTGATTTTTTTAGCAAAAAAATTTTTTTGTCATAAATATTTCGGCACATCCGAATATAACTCTCTTACTTGTTTTAAGTTATAGAAGTAAGCAAAACTTTTCGCATATAACGCTTTGTTGGCACAAAATTCGATATTTTCGAAGCAAAAAATCTTTATTGTTTATACTATAATGTTCAATAACTAAGTGCGAATAAATGACAGATAAAAGCACATATAAGTTTTGAAAAACAGAAACCGCTTTTTAAAATCCATAAGTTTTAAATTATACTCCCAATACAATTAGAAAATTTGGAAATATAATTGGAAATTTCTGAAATAAAATTGAAATATTATGAAATGCAATTAGAAATGTAGTTCTTTATTTAATGGGTTTTGTTTAAAATTATCGTTTTCCGAACTAATCCCTTTATTATTGAATACATGTAAAAGTAAATTTATTTGATTTTAACCCTCCGTTAGTCGCAACTGATCTGGTTGATACAGGCAAAATTTTTTTTATTGTAAATTTTTTTATGCATCCTAAATTTTAAGCTATTTTTTGATAAAAATATATTTTTACTGCAATTTTATTTTATTTACTCTTTAAAATACATTGAATTTAATATTGTTTTTATATTTTCGAAATAAAAAGTGAAGATATTATTTTTAAACGGCCCTATTTTTTATTGATATCAATTTGATACATTGCGACTAGTCTCCATTTAAAATGATTGCGACTAACGGAGGGTTAAACATTTTTTTTTTAAATAACACTCTCTTCTATACATACACAGAGAAAACAGATTCGTGGTAGCAACCGAATTTGTTGCCAATCGAATGATTCTGCCTTAGTAAACGAATTTTACTGTTGTGGCTTTTTAGAAGACGTAACAAAAGTTTGGTTGCTTCAACCGAAATTTTTTTTTATAAACTGACTTTCTGTTGATAGAACCGAAAAATTCTACGTGTGCAACCGAATCATTCGATTGGCAACAAATTCAAAAACCTTCAAATTGATTTAATTTACAAACATTGAAATAATTTTAAACTTTAGAAATTCAAGAAATTTATATTTTTAACAAATTAATTTTTGATGTTTTTATACCCTACACCTCCATAATGGGGATGGTATAATGCGTTTGTGCTTATACCTTCCCCATCGGTATACCTTAAGGTATACCGATAGACTTTCTGAGTCGATTAATTTTTTGTGCATTTTTCATGCATTTTGATATCTAAATGTCCGAATATCTCAAAGATATGTTCACTAAAGTTGCTAAGCTCAACGCCGGCAATAACATGGTCCAAAAATTCGATTTTGGAATATAAAGAAAAGTGGTATTTTTGGTTTTCATTGAGTGTGAAAATCAAAACTCAATTAAAATCATCCAGAGAAAAAATATAGTTGTACATGTTTACCATAACCATTTCAACATTTTTACAAATTTTTTAACAATATTATGGTTACTGTACTTATGTATATGATTGCGGTAATCATAGTACGTTTAAGTTACCATTGGTATAATTGTAGCAATTATGTATATATGTATATGATTGTAGCTAGGTTTATTGCGCTGTCGATCGCCTAAGACCCAGATAAGCCGAGCGGTCGAGTCGTGAAATATTAGAACATTATGACCGGATACCTTGTGAATCCATTAAATATATCTAGGTTAGATTAATGTGTTTCAAAAGTGGTGCTTATATGAGAGCTATGACCATTTATGGTTCGAAGATTTGTATATATATGAAATTTATATACATACATGTTTAATTTCAACTTGATTGCCATATTTGTGGATATTTACGAGATTTTCGGAAGTGGACCTTATTTAATATGGTTTAATATTCTCCAATCCTCCGGAAAGATGTTCTCGTTATTTATTTTAGCATGAGACTTATTTTTCCTGAATTTCGTATAGATATAGCAATTTTATAAGCATTTATGTTCCACTGATCTATATTTCGGGAATAAAATTGTATGGGGGCTAGATCAAATCAAGGACCGATTCTTACTATTTTTATAAAAGTTTGTTATTTTATCATAGAAATAACGTGTGTAAATTTTCATGGTATTAACTTCATTATTAACTTATAAACAAAATAGCAAATAAATTGTGAAAAGTTTCAAAATTTTTGAAGGTTGTCTTACATTTTGGTTCATAACTCTGGTTGTGCTGTTTCGATTTTGCTGATTTTCAATACCAAACTGCTTAGGACAATAGTAAACATTATGTTGGAATCCGGCTAAGTTTGTTTGTGTATTTTGAAAATGAGAGTGTTTTACACAGACACACAGACGGACTTAGGGTCAAAAAATATATACTTTATGAGGTCTTAGATGAATATTTCTCACACTGATGACAAACTTATGTATAATAAAGTAAGTAGTTGGATGTTGGTTATTTCAAGCTATATTTTTTAACTAAATGGGAACGTAATATTTTGTTTTGTAAAGAATCAAATATAATATAGTCACTACTATACTACTTCTAAGTAATGCTAAGTGTATAGATTATTCATTATAGTCTACAAATAATCAGTAATGAAATGTAGAAAAATTTACAATCTTTTTTCTAGACTTAACTATAATTAGTTTTTTTTTTAAATTTTCCTGAATTTCAAAATTCGATTTTGGAATATTTGTTGCTGACTGCATTTGTTTATGGAAAACAAATTGAAACTATTAAATAAATTTTGTATTAAATACAGCAATTAACAAGCTATTGCTAATAAATGTTAATAGAATAATTAAACATTTTCAAAATAAATTAATTTAAAAACATTTTTAAACAATTATGGTTATTAAAAAAAATTACTCCTACAGAAATACTCACGGATCTCTAATTAACCAAAATTCTCATTCGTTAATAAATTGTTCAATGTTTTGACATTTTATTTAAATTTTTATTATACAAAATTTATTATTGTAAATAACGATAAAATCTACTTTAAATTTAATAACTTTTTAGTTCAATAAAATTAATTCAATAACTTTTAAACGTCGTCATATGACGTTTAAAAGAACTACGGCCATATTATGAGTGATAACAAACGTGTGTTAATTTTTTTATTATTATTATTATTACTATTATTATTCATATTTTTCTATTTTAATTTATTTAATATTCTTGGCAAATCTATAATATTTAATAGAAAAAAAAAGTAAATGGTTGGGTAAAGACCTCTTAATATGGGTTTGGTTTGGTTTGATATGGCTGAATTGTTTGTGTTGTGTTCAACGTACTTGATTCGTACTTGTTCATGACTCTGAAGTCGGTGAATGAATATGAGGCTGACTGACTGACAGAGTGTTTATTGATTCAATGTTCCTTTAAAGTTTATTTTTTTTTTTGTCTTTCTATGATTTGCTTCCATGTTGTGTGTGCGGTCATTGATTTGTTAACTTGTTTAGCAAAAAAAAAATCAGTCTTCAATTATTATAAAATATATAGTTTTTTAATTATAATTTATAAGAATTTTATGTCAGTAATATTTTTTTCTATGAATTTCGCAATAATAAAAAGTCTTTCAGTTCATTAACATTTTGTTCGTACTTACTTACTTTTTAGACAAGTTGAATTATTTTTAAAGGCTGTACATTTTATTTCCGTGGATAAATATAACTTTGTGTTTTGCAAAATGACTTTGAATTGTAAAGAAATATAAAAATAGGGTGTGAAAAACATTTCGGGACTTAAGTTAAGTTGTTTTAAGTATAAATGCGAATATTCGTACATACCATCATGTAATAAACCAAATATGTATATGGACCAGTGGTTGGCATAAAGAGAACATGGAATATGGATTATAATAATATGTTAAACACCTTATTTGTTTGTTATAATCTGACCTTTAATTGTATGCGATTCTTTTTCCTTAGTTGCTCATTTTTATAAACTTCATTGACATATTCTTCGTTACTCCCTAGTGGCTATGAGTGCATACCACTGATATAAACACTTAATGTACGTTATTATATCAATTAACTGTCTAAAAAGTCTTACCTAACAATTTCTTTTTGGCTCATTTAAATTAATAAAAGTAATAAAAGTAAAATTACCACGTTTATATACATATAATTATTATGAATGAATTTTTTGTTTATTTCAATTTCTACTAGTTTATTACACTTTTTACTTTTGTTTGTTTACCCACTTCTTCTGGTTAATTATAATTTTCATTAAATATTTTTTTTTATAATAATTTGTCATAATTTTTTAAAACACACATTTTTGTTTTCAAATTTGGTTGCAATTCAGTAGACGTTGTTGTTGTTTGGTAAAAACAAAAGTTTTATTTCGATTTTTTTTTTGTTTTTGCGAAGGCAGTAACTATGGTGAACATTAAAATGGTTATGAAAACAAACAAAAATATAGGTAGAAATTATGTATGACAAATTTTTTTGTTAACATGTTTTTTCTGTTGGTGCTTAAACAATTTAGGGATTCACGCATGTTATTTTAATTAATCATAGAAAAATGTGGCATATGTTTAGGGGTTTGGAAGGAGTGTTTGTGAAAGGAGACTGACTAATCCCCTTATTCTGAATATTGTATGAAATTTAAAACTGTAATAAAACAAGTAAGAGTATTATATTCTTGTATACCCACCATCAATATGTGATTATAGGGGTTATATGGGAGTAGTGTCAATTATGGGCCGATCCTCATAAAATTTGTTTTTGAACAATTTCATCGCGATATATGTGTTCAATAGGGTATTCATTTGACTAATGATCGTTCGATTAATCGAATAATTTCTTACGAATAATTATTCGAACAATTTAAAAATGGCCATTTTCGAATAACGAATAATTCGAACAATTTTATGTAGAATAATCGAATAAAACGAATAAATGTTCATATATATTTAAATTTATTAAATTGCTTAAAATTTTTCATAATTTCAAATTTAAATAAGTAATAATGACTTACAAAAATTGTATTGTTTCTGAAATTCGTCAAATAACTAAAGACAAAGGGACTTTCGATCACTATAGATGAGTGTTCCGATAGCTCCTTCTATAAATATAAAAATATTACTGCAAGAAGTTACAATTCTAAAAACAAATCTTTAAACATTTTTAACTTAGGTCTCGAACCAATGAAAATAAAAGGTACGGAATAAAATATTTGTTATTTAGCGGGCGAAATATTAGAAGAATCGCAATTAATAATCAAAATATTAACTTCGATTAAGGTCGAGTTGAATGTGATGGAGGATGTGATTTTGAAACGGTCGTCGAAAGTGATATTGAGGATGACATTTATAATGATTACATTGAAATAGATGAAGGCCATGATATTAAAATATATGTTTGTATATAAGTGATGTTATTAACCGCGTACGTAAGTGTTGTAAAATATTTAATAAATCGAATGATATACACAAATATTGCAAACTAAAGTTTTGTTGCAAGACAAGCGTGGAGTTCGTCTTTATTCGTCTACATGATTTTGAACATCGTTGAACATGTTTGTCTAAAATGGTAATAAACTTTTTGCGTATTTGTAAATGCGCCAATCATGCACTGCTTGACTTCAAATTAGCCGCGTTCACTGACAATGATATCTAACATTGGACAGATTCCCTTTATTGTGTAATTCCCCAAGACCACTTTATTAAGCAAAGATTCGGCAACGTTGATAGAGCTTGATGTATAATACAATTTGTTATAAATAATTTAGAAATATTTGTATTACTGCGAGGTCTAGAACTTTCTGACCTATTTTTTTATGTAAATTTCAAATTTATGCCAAATTTTCTCAAATTGCATTGCTGCATTAAAATCTCTTTTGTATGTCCCAAAATGCTCTTAAATATTTTGCAAAGGGAATTTAGATCTCGGACCCCGGTACCATTTTTGGGATTTCTGAATAGTTTTTTTTGAGAATTGCAGATTTCTCAATAACAAATCACAAATTTTTGTTTCACTTTTGCTATAGAATTTCATTAAAAACAATTCATAAATAAAACTTTTATTGTATTTTAAAAATTAAAATTTTCCAAAAAATCCGCTAACAGTTTTTATTCCCATATTTTTCCAAAAAGTCTTCTATAAATATAGGTCGTATTTTTGAACCGAATGGACTCTAGTTTTTGTTTGTTAGTTAGACAACTAAATTACCAATATTATACAAAACAAATTTCAGAGCAATATCAATTATGGATCCAAAAATAAAAAATTTTCTATTTAAAAATTAAAAAAACAGTAGATTTTTTCTGTTTTTGGGCGAAAATGTGACTTAACTCTTTCTTTATTAAAAACTAGTTGACCGCCCCGGCTTCGTCCGGTAGCATTCCTCATGTTTCTCCACCCCACATGCACCTGCCTGTTCTTATTTATTTGCAAATAAAATATCTAAACTTTTACTGCATACTTTAGGGAGATATTTTATTACAGATGACTTGCGTAAAAAAAATATCCGAGTTTTACCCGGAATTTAGACAAACTTTCTTTTAGAACATATAACAATTTTTTGTTTTTCTGTAGGGTATCTTTATGGAGAAAATTTTGGTATAAAAAACATGTCCCATTTATCGAATATTTCGCCCCTATGCCCCCTTCGGTATTTGACCTATTTTTTATCTAAATTTAAAATTTGGGTCACATGTTCTAAAATCCTAAAGCTGGGATCAGAAAATGAAAAGCAGCTTTGGATGCTGTTCCATATTTATCCCCAAAGTATATTCCCAGCACCGAAGCAAATGTGGACCCTATGGGCAAAATTGTAAAAATACCATTTTTGGGATTTTCACTCCAATTTTTTGGAATTGCGGGATTCCTTTTAACAAGTTTTTTTACACTTTGTTATTTAAAATGACAAATTTAAAAAACTTTGAAAATTTCATTAAGTTTTGTTAATAAATAAAGATTTTATTATATATTACACAGAAAAAAGAAATTCATAATTGGAATGACTTTTGTAATAAATATTACACGGTTCTACGATGGAAAAAAACTTTGAAAACGACCTAGAGTGGGTTATAGGTCTTGCTGAGTACATTACAAATTGTGTCCAAAAATTTCAGAAATACCCTCAAATTCAGACGTTATTTTAAAAAATGTTTTCAGTGATGTTCGTCAACTTATCGTCCTGTAACTCAGTAAATTTTTGACCGATTTTAAATTGTTTAACGTGCTTGGAAAGCAAACTGATTACGCATTAAAATGGCATGCTTTTTTTTGATACATTTGTAAGTTATAAGTATTGTTTTTGTTAAGAATATCTAAAAACAAAACAAAATTTTTCAACTTTTTTGATTTTAGTCGCTTTTCATTGATTATTTTGATATGAAAGCTTATGAAGATGTATATGAATGTATTAAGAAAATTTAGTTCTTAACAAGACACGATTTTAATTTTTCAAATCGGATGAAAATTGTAAAAGTTATTCAACTTTTCATTAATACCTTTTTTGGTATTTTATGAATAAAAAAAACTATATTTTGTAAAATTTTTAATTTACAAGGTAAATTGTTTTTAACTTTTTTCGAAAAAGTTTAATAACTTTTGCAAATATAAACCAATTTTAATAAGTAATATCTCGTTTTTTTCTATATAAAATTGTTTTTAAAACACTGTGCAAAAAAGATTTGGTTTTCATAGAAAAAATTCAGAATAACTATTGTTAACTTGAAAAATTACGAACAAAATTAAAAAAATTTTAAACTTTTTATAAAAACTTAAACAGTTTCTTGAATATACATTTTATGCCTACATAAGAGGAAAACTTAATTCTTTGTCTATTCATAAATGTTTGTAATTTTGAAATCGGTCTAAAAATGTGTGAGTTAAAGTACTACAACCTACCCTAAAACAGTTTTTTCAAATAACTCAAAATTTTGAGGGTGTTTAAAAATCTTTATTATGTCCTCACCTAGGCCTATAATCTTCATTAGGTCGCTTTTCAAGTTCTGACAAAAAGTGTCATTTTGTAGCAGAGTAGAGAGATCGAACTTGACTTTTTTTTCCCAAACTTTTTTCATTCAGAATAAGAACATGTTCATAAATATTATAAAATTGTTCATGACGGAAATTTTTGCTTTTATTGCATAAATTTAATAATATTTTATAATAAATTGCATTATAATTGCATTATCTAATGAATTAATTCAAAACTATTTGCATAATAGCCATATATTGGCCAATATTTTAAGATGAATCAACAATTTAAATATAACAATATAAATAAACATTAAGCATATCATCCCCTTAAAAAAATTTAATCAATTTCGCGAATATTTGCTCATTTTGTAGCTGAAAATCATAAAAATAAATAAAAAATGTTCCAAGGAAAAGTTCAAACATTTCTCTACAACGTAAAAATATACATACATAAATGAAATTGAAATTATATTTTTCAAGCCTTCTAGATTTAATTTGAAAATATTGAATATGAACAAAATCTTAATATTTATGAATTGAAATCAATGAAATCAAATCATAATATTTATGTTGAAACTTTTTTCTTTGTACATATTTATTGAGTTTCTAAAACTAAAATTTGTATCAAAATTTGAATAGGATTGCAAATATTAGGAACAATTTGATCCACATTTATACCGAACTAATTTCGTTTGTTTAGATAAGTTAATGGAATGGAAACAGAAAAATGGCACGTGATTAAAAATGGTACATGTTACATCCTTAGCTACGCCCACATCAAATTTAATTCCGATCGGACCAGCCCTTTAGAAATGCCAGATTTATTTGCAAAACATTTTGATTCTGCCCACTGTGCAATCTTCAGGGAATAATGCCTCCAATTCTTGGTCTTCAATTTTTTTTGGCTGGCATGGGCGATCTTAGTCTACCGTGACAAAATCACCACTTCTGAACAGAACAAACCATGTCTCGCAAGTTAAAACCGATGGAACACATTCACTATTTTTGAAGAAAAAAAGGAAAGTAAAACTTTCCGCATATGACGCTTTGTTGGCACAAAATTTTTGAAGCAAAAAAAAAATTGTTGTTTACACTATACTACACTACACTAACTAATAAGAACCGACTCTATGTTGGCTTCAATACTAGTCTCAAAGACGGACGGAGGTTTTTAAGTTTGTAACATGTTGATACCCAACTGGGAATGATTTTGTATTTGAACATACAAATATTGTTCATAAATAGTTTATAAACCTTTAATCAATGTTTAAATTTCCATTTTCAACAAAAATCATGATTCAGTTTAATTATTTCGATTATTTTTATATACATTTTATTAAAGTTTTTTTGTTTTATTCATACAAATCTTGATGATTTAAAGTTAATGATGTTTTTTGAAATGTTCAAATAAAACAGTCAGCATACAACGAACCAACCCAACTAATTAACTTTGAAAATCTTTCTTTCCAATTCAGTTTGTAGTCTTATAGATATTTATATACTCGTACAACATTAATTTCGAGAAAAAAATAAAAAAAAATATAAAACTTAAAAATTATTTTAATTTAATGTTTTTGTTTGTAATTTTACTTACATGTTTGTTGCTTATTTTAAATGATACAATATTTTGGTTGCTGTTGCTGTTTATATGGATTAATTTTAATCGCAGATACACTGGTAATTCGTAATTGAATGTAATTAAAGAAGCGTGCAACAAGTGAAAATCAGTTGAAAAACACAGAAAACTATTTTTTATTTCATTGTAGTTTTGGTTTGTTTTTGTGTTCATCTGGAAAGATAATTAAATAAATGAAATTAATTTTTAAGAGATTTTGTTCGATTCAACAAAACAAAAAAAAACATTTAATTATTTAATTGTTTGTTTGTTAAACTTATGCAATTCAATATACAATTGCCAATAAATTGCATAAATTAATGGAGAATTTTTTTTTTTTTTTTTTGGAGGATAATTTGTAAACACAGAATTGGTTTATAGAGTAAATGAGATTTTATGTAAGATATAAGAGGAAATTTGTGTTTTTCATTTTTGGAAAATTATTAAAACACATGTAAGTGAGAGTGGCTTAAATTTTATGTAAGATTTGAAAGTACATATATTAGTATTTTAATGGATAATGAAAACCAGGTCTGTATGAAATAGTTAAACATGTTTTATCATGTTTATTATTGCAGGTCAATAAAGTTATGCCAAATTTCTAATTAAGATATAAGGAACAACTAGCTCTCTTTTTTATAATATACACTTGAACATTATATCAATAAAGTGCTGTAAATCATTCAGATACAGGGAAGAACTAGTAATCTAGCTTTTGGTTCTAAAAGCTGTCCGAAAATTTAAGCAAGATTTTAATAGTAGAAAAAGCAGTTTTATTTTATATTTTATATAAAAAAGAACGATTTTGAAAAAAAGTGAAAAATTGCATGTTTTGAGTTACAAAACATTTTTTTTGATGGATATCAAACTCGCATCCCACTAAGCGACCAAATAGGTCTTCAAGGAAAATATCTAAGCTTTATTTTAAGAAAAAAAGGGCCCATTTTGAAAAAAAAATTTAAAAAAGTTTTTGATTTCGGAAAAAAATTTTAAAATTTATTTTATTTTTTTGATTTTTTTTTTTCGAAAGATTGAAGAAATAGCTATCTAAACTATTTGGGACACATTTTGCTAAGAACAATAAATGGATGAGAAAAATCACATGTTTGGCCAAAATGTCAAATTTTGACCCCCTCTAACTCAGAGAGTTCTGGACCGATCTTGTTGAAAAATTGTGTCTGAATTGCTATCCAATAGGTCTAACCTTGGTGTAAATTTCATCCCGATCGGAAGACATCGATTTTAATAGTTGGTTCACTTGACGTGAAATCCCCCATATATATTCTGGATCATTTATGATAGCGGAGTTGATTAAGCCATGTCGGTCTGTCTGTTGAAATCAACTTTCCGAATCCCCCAAATAACTTACATTGACGATTCATACATCAATATCTCCGGAATTCTTCCTGCTCTTTTGATATTTAAAATCGAGAAATCAGTCCACAAATGGCTGAGATATAAGGAAAAAACCAGGACAACCTCGATCTTTGACCTATTTTTATAACTTTCACCATGAGTGGCAAGGGTATATATAAGTTTGTCATTCCGTTTGTAATTTCTACATTTTTCATTTGCGACCCCACAAAGTATATACATATATTCTGGATCCTTATAGATAGCGGAGTCGATTAAGCCATGTCCGTCTGTCTGTTGAAATTAACTTTCCGAAGCCCCCAAATAACTTACATAGACGATTCATACATCGAATTCTTCCGGCTCGGTTGCTATTTAAAATCGAGAAAATCGGTCCACAAATGGCTGAGATATAAGGAAAAAACCAGCACAACCTCGATTTTTGAACTATTTTTGACCCATATCTGGATTACTAAATCATTAACATAGATAATATGGATATCTAATGATATTTTAAATTTAGAAATTTAAAAAACAATTTTGAAAAAACAACTGGAATACAAATTTAAATTTTGTTTACCTAAAAATATTTAAAATTTTTATTTCAAAGTATAATTTGGTGAAGGGTATATAAGATTCGGCACAGACGAATATAGCTATCTTACTTGTTTTACCTATATCTGGATTACTAAGTCATTAATATAGACAATATGGATATCTAATGATAGATATTTCAAAGACCTTTCCAATGACGTATATAAGACCATAGTAAGTTGGACCTAGAATGGGTCAAAATCGGAAAAAATATTTTTTAACCCGAAGTTTTTTTTTCACCAAAAGTTTTTTCGCTAAATATTAAAAAAAATTTAAAAAAAACATTTTTTAAAATTTAAGAAAACAACTCGAAAATTACTTTTTTTAAAAAAAATTAAAAAATAATTTTTTAAATAAAAATAGTTATTTAAAATTTTTATTTTGAAGTATAATTTGGTGAAGCGTATATAAGATTCTGCACAGCCGAATATAGCTCTCTTACTTGTTTTTATTATAAAATAATGTTATACACAATATTTTCTATAGAAAAACTGTTATAAAATTTTTTTTCTATAGAAAAAAACTGTTATGAGAGAGAAAACTGTTATACACAAGCCTTCCATAGAAACAACAATATTTTTGTTTATAGAAAACACTGTTAAAGCTAAATTTTATACACAATATTTTCATTAGAAAAAACAGTTATACACAATCCATAGAAAAAAACTGTTATACGCAATAATCTCTATAAAAAAAACTGCTATACACAATCTTTTCCATATTCAATATTTCCATTGGAAAACTTTTACACACAATATTCTCTATAAAAAAACTGTTATACTGAATATTCTCTGTAGAAAAAACTTTTATACACAATCTTTTCTAAAGAAAAACTGTCATACACAATATTTTCTATAGAAAAAGCATTTGTACACAATTTTATCTCTAAAAAAAACTGTTATACACTATTTTTTGTCTAGAAAGAACTGTTATACCAAATTTTTCCTATACAGCTATCTATACAAAAAACTTTTATACACATTTTTTTCCTTTAGAAATAACTGTTATACAAAATTATATATTTTTTTATAACTTTAAGAAAAAGCTTTTATACCAAATTTGTTTCTGCTGAAAAAACTGTTATACAATATTTTTTCTATATAACTTTCTATAAAAAAACTGTTATACACTATTTTTTCCCAGAGAAAACAGTTATACACTATTTGTTATCTTAAAAAAAACTATTATACAGAATTCTTTCTCTAAAAAAAACTGTTATAAACAGTATTTTCTATAGAAAAATCAGTAATAATTACATTGTATATGTATTTCTATAGAAAAATCTTTTATACACAATATTTTCTATAGAAAAAACTATTATACAAGCAATTTTAATTCTCTCATGTACTCCTGCATTTTGACAACCCCCTAAACAGTCAACTGTCAAACTTTTTTTTTGACAACATTTTACTGCACAAATGGCGGCAAACTCAAATCTGGCATGAGTTTATGAACACCCAGAAAATGTATTCTTTTAAATGTTATGTATAATTTTTCACTTAATTAAAGTCAGTAACCAACAAAACCTATCTCAACTGGTATTCAGTTGAAACATTTTAATTTTAGGTTTTAATTTAATTTTCAACAAGACTCCAAGTTAAAATGCAAAAATCGTTTATGAAGCTTAATCCAAAACTCGTGTCTACATTAAACTATTTCGTTTTTGGTTTGATTATTAAACACACAAAATAAACCTAAATATGTATTTATGTACTCAGGCCACCATAATGAAAAGAAATGAAGACTTGAAATAAAAAAAAAAATAATGTATGAATGACAATTCATTAAATATTCAAAACGTTTAACGTAGACCAAAAAAAAAACAAACATTTTTATTTATTAAAACAATTCAAAGAGGTATGTTTGTGATTTGCATTTTATTTAGTTACATGGAAATAAAATAGTTGAAACTTTTATATAAAAATAATAATAGTTATAAATATTTTAAATATTATTTTTAAAACTAATAGTTATACAAATATGTAGGCTTTAAAATATAAAATTTAACATAATTTTATAATAAATTAATTAAACTGTCATTTACTGTCAGTTTGATTTTTATTTTTAAGTTGTTTTTATCTTAAACTACAAATTTAAATGTCACATTTAACATCTTTAAAGTCACCATCATCATGGTACCCTTAAACTTTATCACTTACTTACAAATTTTAAATGTTATTTATCTTTATATTTAAATATTTTTTATTTATGGTTTTCATATTAATTTTAATTCTTCATAATTTTTTTTTTATTTTAATTTTTCTTTATCTTTTTCCACTTATTATTTGTATTGTATTCATTGAGGTTTGAGTGTTTGATTTTAATTTTTAAGAATTTCTCAAGGGTCATTATAACAGGTCTCTTAAGATACTCTTTAAAGGTTTTTTTTTATTGTAAAATAAAAAAAAAACAATACAAATAAATATAAATAAATAATTTTATACACAGGGTATTGTATTTTTTGTCTGAACGTTTAAATAATGAATAAAAGACTTCATTCATTTTAGAATTAATTAGTCTAAATTACAGATTAAAAAAGAGTCTGCAAATGAGTGGTGATAAAAGAAATCAGTTTTTAAATCATGGTTAAAGTAGTAATTAAAGCTTAATCTGTACTTAAAGTTAATATTAATTGGGCTACAGAAAAGTAATTAAAAACTTCAATGAATTTTGAATTACTGAGTTTTTTTTTCGAGTTTGGAAGAGGGTTTATAAGTGAGGTGATTAAAGTGGTCAGTTTTGAATTCGTGGTGAATAATATAACTAAGGATTAATCAGAACCAAAAGCACTTAAAACCAGTTTAATAAATTCCTTTTAATCAGTTTAAGGCTCATTGACCTAAGTGTTTTGATCATGTAAATAAACGATGGCGTTCGTCCCATAGTGGCTATGGAAGCCGAACACTGCTCTGATGAATGAAACACCGGTTTCTAGCTGGAATATGAAGTATAAAAATATAAAATTCTTTTAAATCCCTGCTCTCTTAAGGAGCAACAATGTACGAACTGTCTGATGCATACAATCGAGAAACCTTAAAGATTTACTACTCTTACACTTGCTTCACTTCCATGTTTAATTTATAATTACGAAACCATTAAGATCTTAACTGGAATTTATTTATTTTTTTTTGCAAAAATTTAAAAGCATCATTCTATAAACGAACACACTTAAATTACCACTTTGTGAACATAATGAACATAATTATGGACATATTATTTCAACAAAATATTGGCTAAAAATTTTATCATTTAAATTTCCACGAAATATTATTTATTTTTATTGTTTTTGACAGGTTTTCTTTTTGCAAAATATACAACATTCACTTGCTCACATTCACACAACTCACATAGATAAATAAATTTTAAGCAAAAAATATCTTCTTTCGTAAAGGTAAAAATTGTCGTCATTTGTGGTTGACCATTAATACTGACTGATTTTTTTTTTCATTTTGTTTAATACTGCGAAAATACGTATTAAATGAGAAGAAACAAAAAAAAAAATATTTTATTTAAGTGGAAAATCCACAAACAGCTTAAAAGCGATTGACGCAAAATGAAATGAAATAAACTAAACAATCGTTTTTAAGGAGAAAAATGTGCAAAAATAAAACGTTATTTTTTTATTTTTTTTAAATTAAAATGAAAAAAATATGTGTCAAGTCTTGGCTGCTAAACAATCAAAATGTGTACATAAATGAATGAATGAATTATCAGAGTTTAGTGAGTCACTCACTCACTTTGCTCTACTCACATTTTAAATTATTTAACCAAAACGTTTAAAAAATAAAACCTGATTTAGAGAAAAATCACAATGAGATTTATTTTATTTACATATTTAAATTGTTTTAACATAATTAGGTGTTATCTGATTATAGTGATAGTTGATAATCGGTTTAAAACTAGTTATTTCTATGGGTTTGAAATAAATTTGACCAGCTTTGAATACCGTAATTGCCTAAAGCAAAGTACCAGACATGATGCTAAATTATTATATCAAATACCACGTTCTTTACATTTAGCTAAGACACAATACGAAAGTAAGCGAAGACATGTTCGGATATTTTTGACTACGAGTGCCGACCACTGCTTTCAAACTGAATGATTTGAAAAAGCTATCTCTCAAAACCAAACTATTTTACACCTCCAACATAAACAAAATTTACGCTACGTAAAGATGTAATATACAAGCAAAACCTAGACTGTTTAAAGATAAACATAGAATCTATGAAAGACCTATGATTAAAGCTCAACATAGACACTAAAAAGACCTACGATTGAAGCCAAATTTAGACTCTTTAAAGAACTACGATTCAAGTTAAACAAAGACCTACGATTGAGGCTAAACTTAGACCCTTTAAAGAACTACGATTTAAGCTAAACAAAGTCTTACGATTGAATCTAAACTTAAACTCTGTAAAGACCAAAGATTGATGACAAACATAGACTCTATAAAGACCTACGATTGAAACCAAACTTAGACTCTATAAAGACCTACCATTGAAGCCAAACTAAGACTCTATAAAGACCAAAGATTGAAGTCAAACTTAGACTCTATAAAGACCTACGATTGAAGCCAAACTAAGACTAAATAAAGACCAAAGATTGAAGTCAAACTTAGACTCTATAAAGACCTACGATTGAAGTCAAACTTAGACTCCATAAAGACCTATGATTGAAGCTAAATTTTTAGACTCTACAAAGACCTACGATTGAAGCCAAACTTAGACTCTATACAAACATACGATTGAAGCTAAACTAATACTCTATAAAGACCTACGACTGAAGTCAAACTTAGACTCTACAAAGTCCTATAATTGAAGCTAAATTTAGACTCTATAAAGACCTACGATTGAAGTCAAATATAGACTCTATAAAGACCTAATATTGATATCAAGCATAGACTCCATAAAGACCTACGATTGAAGCCAAACTTAAACTCTATAAAAACCTACGATTGAAGCCAAACTTAGACTATAAAGACCTATGATTGAAGCCAAACTTAGAATCTATAAAGACCTGCGCTTGAAGCCAAACTTAGACTCTATAAAGACCAACGATTGAAGGCAAACTTAGACTCTATAAAGACCTACGATTGAAGCCAAACTTAGACTCTATAAAGACCTAAGATTGAAGCCAAACTTAGACTCTATAAAGACCTATGATTGAAGCCAAACTTAGACTCTGTAATGACCCAAGATTGAAGTCAAACTTAGACTCTATAAACACCTACGATTGAAGTCAAACTTAGACTCTATACAGACCAACGATTGAAGCCCAACTTAGACTTTATAAAGACCTGCGATTGAAGTCAAACTAGGACTTTATAAAGACCAACTATTGAAGCCAAAATTAGACTCTATAAAGACCTACGATTGAAGCCAAACTTAGACTCTATAAAGACCTACAACTGAAGCCAAACTTAGACTCTATAAAGACCTGCGATTGAAGCCAAACTTAGACTCTATAAGGACCTACGAATGAAGCCAAACTTAGACTTTATAAAGACCTACGATTGAAGCGAAACTTAGACTCTATAAAGACCTATGATTGAAGCCAAACTTAAACACTATAAAGACCAACGATTGAAACCAAATTTAGACTCTTTAAAGACCTACGATTGAAGCCAAACTTAGACTCTATAATGACCTAAGATTGAAGTCAAACTTAGACTCTATAAAGACCTACGATTGAAGCTAAACTTAGACTCTATAATGACCTGCGATTAAAGCCAAACTTAGACTCTACAAAACCTATGATTGAAGCTAAACTTAGACTCTATAAAGACACGATTAAAGACAATCTTAGATTATGACTGAAGACCTACAATTGAAGTTTAAAATAGTGTGTTACATCTTAAGATAATTAAATTATAATTAACCAAAATTGTATTTCAAATTTCTTAAGAATTTATTATATCAAATACAATTATTCATATTAGATCACATTATGGAAATAATAATGCTTCTTAAATTTCAGAAATTTCCTATAATTATTTTTAAATTTAAGCTAGATTAATTAAGTTAAGCCAAAAAAGAAATATAAAATGCCACCTGTTTTAAATAAATTTTAACTAAATTAAAAATAATGATGAGTTCTTTGTTCAAAAATTCTAAATTACGTTCCAGTTCATAATAATTTCCTAAACATGGTTATGAACTGATGATTTTATAATGGCCAGCAACAAATTTAAACAAAACAAATATCAAATTTATAAATTATAATGGTATATAATAATAAATTATTAAAAAAAACAACAAAAATTCTTTTGTTATAAGTTGTTATGTCATTATTCTCAAAAACATAAAACTAAAAAAAAATTAAAAAAAAGAACTACTTAAATTTGGAGTTAACACTAAGTTCGACAAAATTTTAATGAACAACAAAATTTTAGAAAATAAATAATATTAATTTTTTAACATGAATCCAAAATTATTTGCCAATTTTTAAAAATTTTACCAAATTTTTAAAACCCATCCCTTATCCATCCACTAGTGTTAATAATTTTTAACTACCAGTTTTATTTCCAGCTCTTGACTCATTGTTTTATTTTAGCTTTAAACAAAAATATTTAAAATTGTTTACATTTTCTATAAGTTAAATACATCTCAGAGTATTTTTTAAATACATTTTTTCTGTTTGTTTAAAATCTTAGCTGCCGTTTTATAATTGACCTGATTAAGTTGTTCGCTTCTTTATTTGCGAAAAAAAATAAAATGCAAAAAATAAGAGACTCAAAAATTAAATCAAGTTTTGCTGTATTTTAACCATAAAAAATATATACAATTTAAACTAAACACGTAATTATTTAAACCTTAAAATGTTTTAACGAAACAGCAGTTTGGATGCTCAAGAAAAAATAATTAAAAGAATTTTTGTTTTTTGGTTGTAATCAGTCCATAATGGGCAAATAGTTAAACTTACTTTGATGGCGGTTGATCTAGTTAAACCAAAGTAAAACTGCAAGTAAACGAGTGATGTTAAATTAGTTTTTTTGTTTGGTAATGGATTAAGTGCGATTGTTACAAGTGCTTTAAAATCTATAATAATTGATTGAAAACTGGAAGAAATAAACCGCAACTTCTTATAATCGGTGACCAATAAAACGATTACTTAAAAAATATGACCAATAAAAAAGCTATGAATGCTCAAAAACTAGCTGGTACTTCTACAAGAGCCATGAGTGTTCCAACACTATTTCTAGAAGAGCCTATAATGCTACAAAACTTGCACTTTTACAGGAGTCTGAAATTATTACCTCTACAAGACCCACGATTTCTCTGAATCTAGCACATCCACCAACGATTAGACCCTATGACTACCTACGATTATACTCTATAAAGACCTACGATAGAAGCTAAACTTGGACTCTATAAAGACCCACGATTAGAATCTATAAAGACCTACGATAGAAGCCAAACTTAGACTTTATAAAGACCTACGATAGAAGCTAAACTTGGACTCTATAAAGACCCACGATTAGAATCTATAAAGACCTACGATAGAAGCCAAACTTAGACTTTATAAAGACCTACGATAGAAGCTAAACTTGGACTCTATAAAGACCTACGATTAGACTCTATAAAGAACTAGGATAGAAGCTAAACTTGGACTCTATAAAGACCCACGATTAGAATCTATAAAGACCTACGATAGAAGCCAAACTTAGACTTTATAAAGACCTACGATAGAAGCTAAACTTGGACTCTAGAAAGACCTACTATTAGACCCTATAAAGACCTACGATAGAAGCTAAACTTGGACTCTATAAAGACCTTCGATTAGACTCTATAAACACCTACGATTAGACTCTATAAAGACTTACGGTAGGAGCTAAAGTTGGACTCTATAAAGACATATGATTAGACTCTATAAAGACTTACATAGGAGCTTAGCTTAGACTTTATAATGATCTACTGTTTGACCGCATAAAGATCATCGATTAGACTATATAAAGACCTAAGATTGGACTCTATAAAGACCTACAATTAGACTCCATAAAGACTTACGTTTAGACTATAAAGACCTACGATTAGACTCGACAAAGGCATACGAGTGCTCTGAACCTAGTGTTTCTTAAAGAGCTATAAAAGCAACGATTGCTCTGAAACTAGTTCCTCTTAAGAGCCACGATTACTTATAACTAGTTCCTCTATAAGAGTCGCGATTACTCTAAAACTAGTTCCTCTATAACAGTCACGATTACTCTAAAACTTGTTCCTCTATTACTCTAAAACTAGTTCCTCTGTAAGATCCACGATTACTCTAAAACTAGTTCCTCTGTAAGATCTACTATTACTCTAAAACTAGTTCCTGTGTAAGACCCACGATTACTCTAAAACTAGTTCCTCTATACGAGCCACGATTACTCTAAAACTAGTTCCTCTATAACAGTCACGATTACTCTAAAACTTGTTCCTCTATTACACTAAAACTAGTTCCTCTATAAGAGCCACGATTACTCTAAAACTAGTTCCTCTATTACACTAAAACTAGTTCCTCTATAAGAGCCACGATTACTCTAAAACTAGTTCCTCTATAAGAACCATGATTACTCCAAAACTAGTTTCTCTATAACAGTCGCGATTACTCTAAAACTAGTTCCTCTATAAGAGCCACGATTACTCTAAAACTAGTTCCTCTATAAGAGCCACGATTACTCTAAAACTAGTTCCTCTATAACAGTCGCGATTACTCTAAAACTAGTTCCTCTATAAGAGCCACGATCACTATAAAACTAGTTCCTCTATAAGAGCCATTATTACTCTAAAACTAGTTTCTCTATAACAGTCGCGATTACTCTAAAACTAGTTCCTCTATAAGAGCCATGATTACTCTAAAACTAGTTCCTCTATAAGAGCCACGATTACTCTAAAACTAGTTCCTCTGTAAGATCCACGATTACTCTAAAACTAGTTCCTCTATAAGAGCCACGATTACTTTAAAACTAGTTCCTCTATAAGAGCCACGATTACTCTAAAACTAGTTCCTCTATTACACTAAAACTAGTTCCTCTATAAGAGCCACGATTACTCTAAAACTAGTTCCTCTATTACACTAAAACTAGTTCCTCTATAAGAGCCACGATTACTCTAAAACTAGTTCCTCTATAAGAACCATGATAACTCTAAAACTAGTTCCTCTATTACTCTAAAACTAGAGCCACGATTACTTTAAAACTAGTTCCTCTATAAGAGCCACGATTACTCTAACACTAGTTCCTCTATTACACTAAAACTAGTTCCTCTATAAGAGCCACGATTACTCTAAAACTAGTTCCTCTATTACACTAAAACTAGTTCCTCTATAAGAGCCACGATTACTCTAAAACTAGTTCCTCTATAAGAGCCACGATAACTCTAAAACTAGTTCCTCTATTACTCTAAAACTAGAGCCACGATTACTCTAAAACTAGTTCCTCTATAAGAGCCACGATTACTCTAACACTAGTTCATCTTAAGAGCCACGTTTGCTTTGAAACTACTACTTCTCCAAAGCCACTATTACTCTAAAACTAGTTCCTCTGTAAGATCCACGATTACTCTAAAACTAGTTCCTCTATAAGAGCCACGATTACTCTAAAACTAGTTCCTCTATAAGAGCCACGATTACTCTAAAACTAGTTCCTCTATAAGAACCACAAATGCTCTGAAGCGAGAGCCACAATTGCTCCAAAACTAGTATGTCTTAAATCAAAAAACAAACATATTTTTCTAATTAAAACCAACTGAGGGTTAAGAAACCCAAAAACAAAAATCTTACATTCATTAACACGATGAATAACAAAAACATTTTTACTACAAAAAATAATTCAAAATTAACAATATAACAAATTCAAACAACAACAACAGCAGCAACAAACAATCTGATGAATCATCTTAAAAAAATGATGCTTTAAATAAAATTTACATGCTGGGATTACACGATGTAAATCATGATTAAACGTCTAAAAGCCAGTTAACAAATTGTTTTGTTTAAATAAACAAAATATTGTATTTGATAAGGTTTTTTTTGTTTTTGTTCGTGTTTTCGTTCGCTTCATTTTAATTACTCTCATTATAATTATTAATTATTGTTGTTGAAATTTTTTCCCTTTTCAACAGTTTTCAGTTATTTTTTTTTTCTTAACTAAGTCTAAGGGATTTTGTTTGTATTGTGTTTAGTATTAATTTTAATTAGATTTTTTTTGAGACTGAAAAAAAAAGAAATAACATGCACATGCAAACTCGTTTAAATTAATGACAGATTTTTGCTTAAGGCCAGTCACACATGGGCTGGCTGCTGCATTTCGTGTTTGAAAGAAAAAAAAAATTATTCAAACTAAACTGAAACAGTAGCTTTTTAAGTAGCTAAAACGAAACCGTTAAATTTGTAATTTTGTGTGTTAAAAAATTCATAAATCAATTTAATTTATTTTTTAAAGATTTAAATAATTTATTAAGCACGTTTGAAACATTTTTGTCTTTTGAACAAGATTATTTAATCGTTGTTTAAGTAGAGATGTGTTAAAGAAATAGATAAAAAGAAATTAATTAGTTGACAAATTAATAAATTTATTAATTTGTTAAAAAAAAAGAAATTTATATTTGTGTGTGAAATTGCTAACTTGTTGTAATTTTAAGAAATTGGTTAACGGGTAACTCTAAAGTGGTTATAATTGCTCAGAAACTGACAGTTTTAAAAGAGCCACGATTGCTCTAAAAACTACACCAGGCATCAAAATCGAAAAAAAAAATTAAAGGCTTTTTAACATTTAACAATTTGAGTTATTATGGTTTCAGTAGTACAAATATGGTCCAAATTTTTTTAAAGATTTTACAGTTTATATGATCTATTCACATTGCTATCATACATCAAGCTCGGTTCACCATGCGAAAAAGCGAAAAATGATACAAATAGGTTCGCTTGTTTTTAAAATTAGGAGTTTTACTCGCACGCTGGTCAAGAACTTCAATATCTAAAATTTCTCCGTTCCGCTTAACAATAGTTTCTGAGATATTTATAGCGAAAAGTCAAAAAAACTAAGAATTTTGAATTTTTTCAGTTTTTTTTTAGATTTTTTCAATTTATCTTCGAACAAAACAAATCGTCAAGCGGTGCCGAGGAATTTTAGATATTGAAGATCCAAACTAGAACCAGTAATTTTTGCATAAAATTCTTTAGTCATTTTATTGCCATTTGAAATTTAAAGTTGTGATTTTTCCATTTTCAAATAATTCTTTAAGCAAAAGTGCCCCTTAATCACACCAATTTGCTAACCGAAGCTTATGGAGAATGTTTTTTATCAGTTTCAAAGTGCGAGAGATGGTTCAGAAGTGGTGATTTTGATATGGAAGACAAAGATCGCCCAGGCCAGCTAATAAAGTTTGAAGACAAAGAATTGGAGGCACTACACAATCAGCAGCAGGATTGATCCAAAAGTGCGGAAATTGGTAGCCATTAGAATTGAAGCTGAGAGACCTTGAAGCTGAGATTTTGTATGTCTAAACTGCTGCTTGAACTCTATAAAAGAAAATAATTTTAGCACCGAATCATTACTTGCGATGAAAAATGGATCCATTAAGATAATCCTAAGCGACACCAAATTCAAATATCCATGGCACTGAGGTAATGCTCTGTATTTGGTATGACCAAAGGGTCTGTGCTGCTGAAATCTAGCCAGACCATTACAGTGTCTGTACCGAAAGCAACTGATTCGTTTGAAGCGAGCATAGTGTTAAAAACTATTTAGAAAGAAGTGGTTGGGAAGTTTTGCATCACCTGCCTTTTAGTCCACTCTTTGCCCCGTCCGACTACTATTTGTTTCGATCGATACGCTCTCTTTCTCTCTGGGATACGTTTCACTTTAGAACAGAGTACACGAAATTGGCATGATTCGTTGGTGGCCTAAAAAGGAGAACCGTTTTTTTTTTGGCTAAGAATATTTGAGGTTTCCAAAAGCATTGCTGAAGTTTATATTTTTTGTTGTCTCAAACTTCACTACAACTTTTCTGAAATATAAACAATAGAGTGTCCCTTAGAATTAAATTTTTACCTACACCAAATTTTTTTAGCTTGTTCTAAGAAGGGCAACCCGTGCCGAATTTCGATTTAGTTTTAAGGTGCATTTACACAGGGGAAAAAATGAATTTTTTCAGTTTTTTTAAATTTTTGCTATTAAATAATTACTTTTGCAATTTAATTTCAAAGAATCGAAATGCATACGTAATTGTCGATCTAATAAGATATACAGCCCAATTATGAATAAAAACTCCGCGGGAGTTTTTTCCCTTTTCTCATTTTTCCTATTCAAATTCAATGGGAAAAAACTCCCGGGGAACAAACTCGCGCGGAATTTTTTATTCATAATTGGGCTGATAAAAGACAAATATTTCTTAAAAAATGTTAAAGTTATTAAAAAATCGCCTGGCCATTAACGTGTCTCAAGCCACTAGAATAAGAAATGTAGAAACAAAATTAACATATTTTGAGAAATATTAAAACAAAAGTTTATTCTTACTTAAAATATATCCATATTTACTTGTATATGAGTTTTTATCTCCATAGGATACAGTTAACCTATTCGTAGGTATATCCGAAAAAAATATTTTTTTTACGGCAGCTTCAAAACTCCAATTACAAATTTTTAAAAATTTTGTTAAACAAATTTCAGAATTTTTTGATCATCACATGGGGATTTATTTGCAACATAATAGGAATAAAGATGTGTGAAAAGTATGTCAATACCTCCTATAGTTTTTCCGTACCAGAGATATAAATTTTGCGATTTTCGAGAAAAACTAATTTGTTGGCCATATTTTGGCGAATGAGCTCAATTTCCTTATTTTTATTAATTATAAGTAAAATCTGTCCAGAATATTATAGTCCAGGTAATTTTAACTATAGTCTGAAAGTTTTCCTAAATTCGGAAAACTTTAACCCTTAATCGTGAAGTTCAAAAGTCAAATTTTTCAATATTTAGAATTTCTAATTTTTAATTTTTGGGCCGATTTTGATGAAACTTAAGAAAAATATAACATGAAGTCTAGTATTTACAATAACAGTACAAAAATAGAAATTAACCCTTAAGAGCACTTGGGGTCCAAATGACCGTGAACTTTTAAAATCACGAAAAACACAGTCATTTTGACCCCAAGTGGTCTTACATTTTTTTTAAAAAAATGTTTCCAATTTTTTTTTTTAATTTTTAAAAAAAATTTTTTTGGAAAAAGAATTTATGACCAAAAAAAATGTTTATGAAAAAAAAATTCGGGTTAAAAAATATTTTTACCGATTTTGACCCTTTGAAGGTCCAACTTACTATAGCCTTATATACATACATCGTTGCAATGGACTTTGAAATATCTATCATTAGATATTCATATTGGCCCATAATCATAGTCAAAAACTAAAGTCGGTTCTTTTTAAAAACAACTTTAAAATAAAAACCTGCTTTTTATTAATTTGCAACCATAGTCAAAATTAAAGTATGTTTTAAATTGAACCGACTTTAACTGGGTGCCACCGCAAATGTAGAAAATGTTTTCATACAATATACAACAAAAAACAGACAAGAGGCAACGCTGAACAGCTGACATACAAAATTAAAAAAAAAATCTAAAAAACGTAAACAATAAAAGTAACCGGGACATCTAAAGAAAGAAAGTTGTTTGTTGTGGAAAAGTGGAAAAGATAAGATTGATATCATAATTACGATATTTTGGTACTAATTTTATTAATAACTGTTCAATAATTGCAAAATCTCTACCAATATCTTGTAACTTAAACATTTTTTACTTTGTGACGAACTTTTTTACTCGACGAAGAACAGCTGATGCTGTTGTTAAACGAGTTAAAAACAACTTCAGCTAGTTTTATATTTAGAGTCGACTTCAGCGTCAGAAGTATACTTTAACTTATCTATGATAGACCTAAAGTCCACTCTTAAGTAAAGTCGAGTTTAATTCTCTTAAAATGTACTTTATTTTTGACTATGAATATGGGCCATTGTCTATATTAATGACTCAGTAATACAGATATAGATCAAAAATAGGGCAAAAATCGAGGTTATCCCGATTTTTTCCTTATATCTCAGCCATTTGTGGGCCGATTTTGTCGATTTTAAATATCACCGAGCCGGAAGAATTCCCGATATATTGATATATGAATCATGTATGTAAGTTATTTGGGGGCTACGGAAAGTTGATTTCAACATACAGACGGACAGACGGACATGGCTATATCGACTTCGCTATCCAGAATATATATACTCTGTGGCCTCGCAAATAAGAAATGTAGAAATTACAAACGGAATGACCTGGAATTCCGATTAGTTTTTTGTTTCCGAATTATACTACAGATTCTGCAATTCAACAATTCTGTAGATTTCACAATTTTTACGCATTTAATTTGTCAACTGATAACTTGTTTTTTTTAGTAAATTACCTTTTATTTATTTTTTTAGCATTTCCTTGTTTGTTTTCTTTAAAACAAAAGACAAGTCGTCAACACTTCCACAGAATTTAGCTACTAACTAAATATCCCCGAGATTTGTTTAATTTAGCTTGAGTCATCCGTTCAAAATAACTCAAAAATCTTGTTTAATTAAGCAAATAAAAATTTATCAAAAACAAATAATAATTAAAATTATTATATTCGGCTGTTACGAATCTTAAATACACACTACCAATATAAAACTGACAACAATTTCTGCATGGATAGATATTTGTGTATCATAGAGCCATATTCCGGGAAGATGTTTGTATGGTTGGTCACAGATTCAAAAAAATTCCGAAATGTGGATCACATTTGGATCCACATCTCTGGTACTAGTTCACCCATTTTCAATAACAAATATTTCTGGTCAACAAAGAATATTTGAGGCCCTATCAACGGAAGGACAGACGTACGGACATCGCTAGATCGTTTTAGAATTGTATAAGGACCCAGATTATATATACTTTTGTAGATCTACGATGAATATTTCGATGTGTTACAAACGGAATGCCAAAATCAATATACCGCCCCTAGTTTTGCAGGTGGGTATAAAAATTCATTAAAAAGGCCAATTTAACTAACTCAACACATTTTAACTAGAGTTTATTAAACCCTGTGGCTTTAAATAAAAGTGCAAAATAAACAAAATATTTTTTAAAGCTAAAACTACTGCCATTTAAAAACCTAACTTTAGATTGCATTTATATATTAAAAATAATAATAATAAAAATTAAAACAACAACTCTTTAAAAATTAAACTATATAAATATAAACAAAAAAACATTAACATTGAAATTAATGATGGTTGTTTGTGTTCAGGTGATGATGATGATGATGATGGTTCATCAAATGTAGATAAACAGTCTGACAATAAACCCACCTTTTTCATAAATAATTATAATAATAATAATTATTATTATAAATAAACCAAACATTTATTTTAAAGCTGATTTATTTTACTAACAATAAATGTTTAAATATCAGCTACTCATTGGAATAGTGAAATGGCAGAGTATTTTAAATAGATATAAACATTTCAAAATGTACTGGATTTAAAGCTAGAATAAATATTGGGAGTTATGCCCAATATGCTGCCACCAAATACAGAGAATTACCAAGGATATTTGACTTTGGTATCGATTCGGCTGGTTGGCCTGGCTTCACATACGATCTCTTACGCTTCGGCTTATTGTACTGGTTCCATTTTTCATCGCAAGTAATGATTCGGTTCAAAAATGATTTTCTTTTATAGCTTTCAGGCATCATTTCGGATATGTAAAATCGTCTTTCAAGGTCTCTCGGCTTTAATTCGTATGATACCCAATTTCCCTGATTTTGAATAAATCCTGTTGCTGGCAAATGTTTTGAAATTGCTGCTTAAGAAGCTCCCAATTATTAGTTTTCAAACTTTTTTGGCAAATCTGGGCGATCTTTGTCTTCCGTTTCCGCGGCACTTTTTTATACAATTCCCCGGGAGTTTTCTCCCTTTTCTCATTTTTCCTATTAAAATTCAATGGGTAAAAACTCCTGCGGAATTTTGTATTCATAATTGGGCTGTATAAGTTTGTCATTCCGTTTGTTATTTCCACAATATAGATAGCGGACTCTATTAAGCCATGTCCGTCCGTCTGTCCGTCTGCCCGTCTGTCTGTTGAAATCAACTTTCCGAAGCCCCCATAACTTATATACACGATTCATACGTCAATACCTCCGGAAATCTTTCGGCTCGGTTGCTATTTAAAATTGACAAAATCGGTACACAAATGACTGAGATATAAGGAAAAAAGCAGGACAACCTCGATCTGCATTACTAAGTCATTAATATAGACAATATGGATATCTAATGATAGATATTTCAAAGACCTTTGCAATGACATATATAAGACCATAGTAAGTTGGACCTACAATGGGTCAAAATCTGAAAAAATACTTTTTAATCCGAATTTTTCATTCACCAAAAGTTTTTTTTCGCTAAATATTAAAAAAAAAAAATTAAAAACAAATAAAATTGTTTTTAAATTAAAAAAAAAAATGTTTAAATTTATAAAATTTAAAAATAATTCAAAATTTTTTTTTTGGAAAAAAAATATATTTTTTTTACCTAAAAATATTTAAAATTTTTATTTTGAAGAATAATTTGGTGAAGGGTATATAAGATTCGGCACAGCCGAATATAGTCTCTTATTTGTTTTAAATTAAAAAAGTAAAGCGAAACTTCCAGCATATGACGCTTTGTTGGTACAATATAGTCTCTTATTTGTTTTAAATTAAAAAAGTAAAGCGAAACTTCCAGCATATGAACTTTGTTGATTTCACTAAAATGTTCAATAACTAAAATTACATATAAGTTCGGAAAGTTGATTTCAAAACACAGACGGACAGACGGACATGGCTATATCGACTTCGCTATCTATAATGATCCAGAATATATATACTTTATGGGGTCGCAAATGAAAAATGAAGAAATTGCAAATGGAATACTTGCCACTTATGGTGAAGGGTATAAAAATACGCCATCTATTGTAAATCCATAATTTTTAAGTCATACACCCATACTTTACATTAATTAATGTGTGTCTTAATTACATATTACAGTCCAACCATTACTAAACAACTTCTAAGTAATGTATTAGACATTGCGAAGTATGTTAAACAGTAATGACATGGCATTACCATATTCTAATTGGAATACTGAGTGAAAATTACACATTTGCTGTCCCTATATGAAAGAATATTATTAAACATGTTTTTAATGCATCAATTCCTTATAACCTCTGTTATCTTATGAACAAAATCCTATAAATTTGTTCCCTTGTTAATAACATTTTTAACGCCTTTTTTTCTCATGTTTATTTGTCAAACCATCATTTCGTATTTATTTCTGTTTCTGTTTTTATGTGCAAAATAAAATGTGACAAAAAGTGACAAAACTGACAAAACATTGATTTCAACAACAAAACAAACATCATTGAACAACATGAAATAAAATTTTAACACTTTGTCTTATTTGTCTTAAAATTTTTTATTTTCATATTATTTGACTTTTTTTTGCACTTTTTTTGCATTCAACAAAACTATACAATTTTATTTCTTTATATGTTTGGTTTTTTTTTGTTTGTTTCTTCACTCATGTAACTTGTAGTTGTACTTTATATTCAAGGTAATAATTTTACTTTTTAACTACATTCATTTATACAAACTATTGTTTATGAGGTTGCCTTTTGTTGCTTCTTTTGTGTGTGTGTTTTTTTTTTTGCCACGAAAAAGTACTTGTTTTATATGAATGAATGCATAAATATGATGAATGTATGTATCTACTATGTATGTATGAATTCATATATGGTGGTGGTTTTTTTTAGTTACTTCCCCCTACACATTTTTTTTGTTTCTGTTTTGAAAAAGGTGCAACTTTATGGGTCTGCAGCGTCTTAAAGGAATTCATTAAGGATGTTAGTCTCCTGGAAAAAAGCTAGTAAAATTTCTGATCTTACTAAGGCTCAGTAATATTGAAATTGATGTCTTTCTCAAATTCTTCTCAAAGGTTTACTAATGCTTTGATAAACCCAAAAGTAGTGCTAAATCACCTACCTCAATTTCAGAGTCCTATAATCAGAAAGGTTACTCTGTAAACAATTTGAAAGAAAATACTTTCGTATTATAATGTATGGAAAATATTGAAGGAAATTCAAAAATTTAAATGGTGATTTTGGACAAACAATTTATATCAACGGAAACGGAACACTTTTCTCTAAATTACCCCATCATTTATTCTCACTTATGGTGTTTTCTTTTCTGACACAAAATGTTGCCTATATATTTTGTACCAATTATTAAATGTTACCCATACACCCTCATAATGTGTTGCATTTTTAACGATCACAATAGAACAAAAATCATTACCATTTATGCAATTTTCTTTTATGTAGCTTCGAAATATTATAAAACTATACTTTTTGCTTGCATAAAAAGTGGTGCATTTCTAACCCTTTGATAAAATTGAGGGTGAAACATGTAGCATATATTCATGGTTTTAGGGTAACATTATTAGAAAAGAACACGATAAAACTACATTATTTTTCAGAAAAGAACGCAAAGAAGGGTAAAAGGCAGAATAAATACATAATTTATGCCAGAAAAGAAAACACCATTATTTATTAAACATTATAGTGTAAACAACAAAGTTTTTTTGGCCTCGAAAATGTCGATTTTTTTTGTGGCAACAAAGCGTCATATGGGGGATGTTTGGCTTTACTTCTTTAATTTAATAAAAGTGCTGCTGAAGCACACCGATTGCTCACCAAAGCTTATGATGAATGTGTTCCATCGGTTTCAAAGTGCGAGAGATGGTTTGATCGGTTCAGAAATGGTGATTTTGACACGAAAGACAAAGATCGCCCAGGCCAGATAAAACAAGTTTGAAGACCAAGAATTGGAGGCATTACTCCGTGAATATTGTTGTCAAACTCAACCACGAACTTGCTAAATCATTGGCAGCTACTCAAGCAGCAATTTCAAAATGTTTGCGAGCAGCAGGATTTGTTCAAAATCAGGAAAATCGGGTACCATAGTACCAAAGTGAAGCCGAGAAATCTTAAAGTACGATTTTGCATGTCCGTAATGATGATTGAACGTTCTAATAGAAAATTATTTTTGCACCGAGTTATTGCATGCGATGAAAAATGGATCCATTACGATAACCCGAAGCGTAAGAGATCGTATGTGAAGCTCGACCAACCAGCCGAATCGACACCAAAGGCAAATATCTATGTCGCTAAGGTAATGCTCTGTATTTGGTGGGACCAAAAAGGTTCAATTAATAATGAACTGCTGAAATCTGAACAGATCATCACTGGGAAACTGTACCGAATGTAACTGAAGCGAGCATTAGCCGAAAAACGCCCAGGATATGCGGCCAGACATGAAACCGTAATATTCCATCATGACATCTCTCGGTCACATGTTGCAATACCTGTTACTATTTGGAAAGAAGTGTTTTGAAGTTTTGCCTCACCCGCTTTATAGTCCAGACCTTGTCCCGTTCGACTACTATTTGCTTCCATCCAACAGAATACATATCTCTGGGATATGCTTCACTTACGCAGAGTATCCGAAATTGGCTTGATTCGTTCTTGGCCTCAAAAGATGTGCAGTTATTTTGGCTTGGAATCCATATGTTTTCAGAAAGATGGGAAAAGATCAAAGCTAAGAAGGGCAATACTTTGAATAAATTTATATTGTACAAGTGTTTCAAAATAAAAGCTAAAATTTTTAAGAAATACCGCAGTTTTAAGTCATACACTCAGAAAACGTGAATGATTCAATAAGGAATTTATTCTATAAAGAAAGAATTATCAATGAAATGAATTCAATTCGTTTGAAATACTACCTTTTGAAGTGTTTCAGTATAGTTCTAATATATATATAATTCTCTTTTCAGGGATATCAAACACTTTCCAGTTGTTAATGTCTGACCACTTGGCTGATATCCAAATATATATTCTTGGTCATTTGACACATATGGGCAATTCCACGAGAATGAAAACCACGACTGAAAACCCAAAAATCCTTGAATCTTTTGTAGTAGTATGAAATTAATTTGACTCTGATTGTTTTTTTGCTATTATCAAATTGTTTATTTAAACCGGAATCTATTCCACTATATAGGCGTACAAATGTCACGTACGATGACATTAAATTGCCCATATGTGTCCTTTGTATTGCAGAGAGAAAGCAATTTATACATCCCATTTAATCTAGCGTGAAAACAATTGTCACTTAAGTGTCTCTAAGTAATCTAGAGTTTCTATTCAATAATTTTTGTATTTGAAATTCAACCAATAACGAAAATTCTATATTCAATTGTCAAAATAATCAAATTCAAAACTCAAAATTCAATAGAAAATATAAAGAAATTTTGTTTTTGAGCAAATGAATACTTGATTTAATTATGAAATAATTGAAACCAGTGACAAATATTTGTATTGAAACGGTTTAAGAAATAGTTTTTTCTGTGTACTGACATGACATGTAAACTAGCGCGGAGTCAATTGGTGTCTCTAAGTAACCTAAAGTGCAGTCACTTTAAACGTGTATTTTTTACTGAACTTAAAAAGTAATCTATTAGAGAGTTGTCGGAGGAAGGTCTGTTTACAAACAATCGGTTATTGAACTGTCAATGAAATGTCTTTTTAATCGACTATTTGAGGTCAATTACTTGTTAAAATAACAAATTATGTAGCTAATCAAGTAACCAATTAGGTAGCTAGTAAGTTAACTGAATCTATATAAACGAAATGGGAATCCAATGCCTTGACTATTTTGGACCAGCTATCAAAGAGTCTTATTAGCTGGTACATTGCATCTTGTGATTTATTTAACGCCAGATTTTAAGTAATTTTAGCCAGTAATTTTCAATAATCTCAAAATTAATTATTAAGCGAGGAACTATGAATTAGAGTCAGCAATCTAATTCATAGTTCGTCGCTAGTATTGTCCACAATACGAAGAATTTCGTCAATTTACACGTATGTAAACAATAGGGAATAAAAATACAAATATTTCAATCAGTTGCCTGATGTTGTTGCGGATATTTTATTGTTTACCCATACATGCACACAAATTTAATGCCTCTATTTGCGGGACTATGTTCTAATTTATATATTTTTTGGTGATTTGTCATGTTTATGCTCTTAGTAATGCAAAGACAAGTCAATTGTTTACCTAATACATCCCGGGTATTCTGGCATGAAGCGAATTGTCACTTTAGTGACTCTAAGTAATCTATAATGTAGTCAGTTTATTATTACAGTTAATTTACCTACCAGATTTTATTATCAACTGCTGACTGCTGTCTTGATTTTTTGTATTTTGAAGCCCAGTGTAATATCTGTTTGAATTAATCATGGCCTTTTTCCCCATAAATAATTCATACCTCAAACAACTGTCTGTCGATTTTATATTATCATTATTATTATAACAATACCGCAGTAATAATACTTAACTGTTTTTATACGTTACATTTTTTTTCTGTTGTTTCAAAATTTACAAGGGTTGTATTCAACATACATATCTATAGTTTTACGTTTTGTTTTAAATTTTTATTTCCCTTCTGGTGTAGATTTCATAATAAAACCAAACAAAAAAAGTAGAAAATACAAATTTTTGTGGTAAATTTCTATATGACAGAGTAATTTTTATATTTCAATATAAATATGTATGACTTTATAACGTCAGATATGAATGTAATCGTGTACATATAATGTATGAATGAATGCATTTGTGTATATAGATTTAAGTGTAACTATTTTTTATTATAACATTTTATACATTAACTGTCAGGTATTATGTGAGTGTGTGCCATATTTGTAATCGATATTTTACCTTAATAAAAGTTGTAAAAGTTTTCATACAAGTACGAGTGTAACTAACTATAAATACAAGTTTGTATACTTTTAGATAACTTCATACATGTATTGTTTATACTTTACAGTCATACACCAAGATTATTACCATTATATTTATGCATTTTATTTATATGAATATGAAGATGAATCAACTTTACAAAGTACGAGAAATGTTTTAAACGTGTTGGATTAGAGAAAAAACAAAGATGCAAATTAAATTTATTAATGAAATAATGTTGAAATTAAACTAGTGAATTCTTAAACTTATTCTTAATACAAAATAATAATGAAAAAACACACTGATTGCAGGTATTTCTTGAATAACCATTTATTTACTCTTTAACATGCAAATGTTTTTCTTACACATGTAATTTACATTTTTTTTTAAGAATTTTTCTTGGAAAATTATTTCAAAACTTTCACTATTTTGTTTACTTTTAACAGGGAAAAACTTTAGTTATGAATTTTCTAAAGTTTAACATAATTTCTAGTAAATGTGTTATTTACAATTATTGATTTTTGTTTACACCTTTTTGGTTGGCCACACAAACAAAGTTTTGCTTTAAATGTAACCAATTTACAAGCATATTTTCCCATTAAGATACCAATAAAATTGTTGTTTTTTCTTCAACAAAAAAAAATAATAACAAAAATACCACAGCAACACCCTGGAAATTATTACAACGAAATATTTACAAATATCACACTATAGTAAATATACAATACAAACATACGTACATATGTACTACATGTGTGTAATGTAATTGTGTAAAGATTGTAAATATTTTGTTTACTTTTTAAATAACGTCCTACTTTTACTCCATAAATGTAAACATTTGTATTAGAGAGAAGGAAACCGAATGGACAATTAAAATTTTGTTCGGTATCAATATTATAGCGATATTTTACTTCTCTTTCAAACTAACACATTTTTAATTCATTTCATACTAGCTTGTTTTTGTAAAGCAAACTGTCAAGAAAAATAATGTTATACACAACATTTTCTAACGATTAAACTGGTATACAGAACATTTTTTTATAGAAAAAACTGTTATACACAAACATTTTTATTGAAAAAATTAGTTACAGAACATTTTTTATATAAATTAAATTTACAAAAGTCTATAGAAAAAATATGTTATATACAACTGTTATACACAGCATTTTCTTCAGAATAAACTGCTATACACAAAATTTTTTTGTAGCAAAAGTGTTATACACAACATTTTAAATAAAAAAACTGTTATACACAAGATTTTTATAGAGAAAACATTTAATACACAAAACTTTTTATAAAAAAATCTGTTATACACAACATTTTCTACAGAAAAAACTGTTACACATCAACTGTTATACATTATTTCCTATAGAAAAAATGTATTAGGTACTCATCATTTTCTATAGTAAAACTTTTATACAGAACATTTTCTACAGAAAAATTTTTTACACAAAATCTTTTAGACCTAAAACTGTTATACACAACATTTTCTATAGAAAAACTGTTAAACACAAATTGGATACCTTAACACTCCATTTCAATTATATCAACAAAGTACTGAACATGCCGAGTAACAGACTACCTCATAAAATTGCAAAAATTATTATTTCTAAACAAACTTACTGGGCAGAAGAGTGGTCAAACCTGTGATTAAAAATAAATTTTTCACCAACAAATGTATCAACGCCTATTAGCTCATACTGTAAACAAATCTTACCTCTACTAAAAACATATGAAAATTTAAACTCTGTCTCCGATGCAAGAAATTCCCAATTCCATGACCTATACTCGCAGTTAAATTACTTTTTGTTAAAGATCTCTTCTTCGAACTTGTCATCTCGTGCTACAAGTCTTCTTATAAGAGCTAGAGGTGGCCTTTTGGATGTAAATGCTAGATCTTTTAGAAGTAATACTCTAGGCCTCTGTACAATATGCAACCTAGATGCAACGGAAAATACCTTTCACTTCATCGATTGCTGTCCTATCTTCAACGGATTTAGAATAAAATATTTCAATAAAAGCCAACTTAATTTATCTGAGATTATAAATATTCTTAACGGTAATTCATTTTCTTTTAATAATCTTGTTAACTATTTAGAGTCTTGTTTAAGATATAGAAAACTGTTAATAATATTAAACAGTTTTATGTATAAATCTTCTTATTATATCTTAAATTTAAAATTAATTTCGTATTTGCCAATCTGGCTAACAACTAACAAGTTAGATAATTACTATTCTTTATCATTAATTTTTTGTAATCATTTTATTATTATCTATTAAATAAATAAAAAAAACACAAATTTTTTAATAGTAAAAATGTTATACAAAACTTTTTCTATAAAAAAACTGTTATACACAAGATTTTTAATCAATAATATAACATTTTCTATAGAAAAAACTGTCACACACAATATTTTCTATAGTAAAACAAGTAAGAAAGTATGGTCGGTCAAGCCCGACCATATAATACCCTACACCAAGTAAATGAGTAAAAATATTTTTCTTTTAAAATATCAATAATTTATATTTTCGAGTGATTTTCGGAAGAGGGCCTTATATGGGAGCTATGACCAATTATGGACCGATCACCATAAAATTAGGTCGTGTGATTTATGTCTATATGAAAGTTATTTATGTTGAATTTTGTGTGTATACCAACAATTTTAAGCGATTTATGCACGTTAAAGTGATTTTCGGAAGCGGGTCTATATGGGAGCTATGACTAATTATGGACCGATCGTAACAAAATTTGGTGACATGAATTTTGTATATATAAGACTTATTTGGAGCGAAATTTGTGTAGATACATAGATAAATTAAACATTTATGACCGATAAAGTCCAATTTCGAGGGGACATTTGTATGGGGGCTAGGTGAAATAATGGACCGATTTCAGCCAGTTTCAATAGGCTTGGTCCTTGGGCCGAATAAGTAATATGTACCAAATTTGATCGAAATATCTTCAAAATTGCGACCTGTACTCTGCGCACAAGGTTTACATGGACAGCCAGCCAGCCAGCCAGCCAACCAGACGGACGGACGGACGGACATCGTTTAATCGACTCAGAAAGTGATTCTAAGTCGATCGGTATACTTTAAGGTGGGTGTTAGACTAATATTTTTGGGCGTTACAAACATCTGCACAAACGCATAATACCCTCCCCACTATGGTGGTGTAGGGTATAAACAGTTATACATACAATTTTCTATGTAAAATACTGTTATACTGAACTATTGTCACACAATTGTGTGCAGTGCATGACCTAAAAATGCGGGATTTTTCAATTTTTTTGCTTTTACTTTGAAACATTAGTACAATATAAATTTATTCAAAGTATTAGCCAATGTTAGCTATGACCTCTTCCCATCTTTCTCTCAACATATGGATTCCAAGCCAAAAGAACTGCTCATCTTTTGAGGCCAAGAACGAATCAAGCCAATTTCGCATCTCTTCCAAAGTGAAGCGTATCCCAGAGAGAGCGTTCTGCATCGATCGAAACAAAGAGTTTTCAGTCTGCACTATAAGGCGGGTAAGGACAAATTTCCCAACCTTTTCTTTATAAATACTTTTTAGCAGGTATTGCAACATGTGGCTGAGTGTTGTCATGCTGCAATATTACATTTTCATATTTGGCCGCATATTCTGGACGTTTTTCGGTCACTACTCGCTTAAAACGAATTAATTGCTTTCGGTAAAGTTTTCCTGTGATGGTTTGGTCAGATATCAGCAGCTCATAATAGATAGGACGCTTTTGCTCCCACCAAATACAAATAAATACCTTAGCGCCACGGGTATTTGGCTTTGGTGTCGCCTCGGCTGCTTGGCCAAGCTCCACATACGATCTCTTACACTTCGGGTTATCGTATTGAATCCATTTTTCATCGCAAGTAATGATTCGGTGCAAAAACGATATTCTTTAATAGCGTTCAAGCATCATTTCATACACGCAAAATTGTCTTTCAAGGTATCTCGACTTCAATTAATATGATACCCAATTTCCCTGCTTTTGAATGAATCCTGCTGCTCACAAACACTTTGAAAATGCTGCTTGAGTAGCTCCCTATGATTTTGCAAGTTCTTGTTGAGTTTGACAACAATAATGCCTCCAATTCATGGCCTTCAAACTTTTTTGGCTGGCCTGGGCGATATTTGTCTTACGTGTCAAAATTACCACCTCAGAACAGCATCAATTGGTGTGCTTCAAATTAAAGTAGTAAAGCAAAACTTCCCGCATATGACGCTTTGTTGGTATAAAGTACGACATTTTTGAATCAAAAAAAACTTTGTTGTTTACACTATAATGTTTTATAACTATATAAGTGTGAATAAATGACAAATATGTACCCTTCAAAATTACATATACATAAGTTATTAAAAAAAGCGCGTTCAAAAGATGAATGACTTATTACCGTTGCATGATTCTGTTCTTTTCAATAGCTAAACTAAAAGAAATCGAATAACAGTGAACATGAACGGATATGCTTATATCAAACAGTAAATAATTCTGTGTCTAAACCAATCTGTTAATTTGTCTTTTGACATAAAATACAGAAAATTTTTTTGAAATTATCAAAAGAGTCGCAGGAAATTATCAAATGAGGTGCGTCCAAACCAGAAGGCAAACATATTTTTGAAACTTTGAATCTTGGAAATTCGAAGACTGCTGGCTAATAATCTAAAACATCGGGTATCTGAAATATTTGTATGTGCCGTTTAATTCAATTCTTAATTACATATTACTTTTCGAAAACAATACTGAACGAAATGATCTACTTAACTGAAAATTAAGTTAAACCCAATACAAAATGGAGTTTACTATCAAAGCATTTAAGAAAAAAAACAATATTAGTGCAATTCGAAATAAATATTATGCGAGAAAACAAACTAGCGTGGGTGCTGCTGTTTAAGCTACTAACATTAACATTAAGACTGCTGAAAGCTCTAGAAATAAAACATTCTAGTTTCGTACGTTAGATAATTCATGAAACTTCTAGAAGATGGCACTATGTATATAAATAGTAACAGCAAGTTGCAGCCAATCAGTTTATCATAGGCTCTGTTAGAGTTAAAATCAACTGTGTTTGTTTTTAAAGTTGTGTATTAAAAAAAGTAAAATGTTGTCTTAGTTTAAATAAATAGATGTTACAATTTTCAAACTACTGATGATGGCTTTTATTTGCAATTAAAAGAATACGGTTTATTTAAAGTAAAAAAAAAAACACCATTTTCAAAAGGTAAAAACGTAACAATATTTCGGTACGGAACTTTCGGAAGTAGTTATTTTAACCACCAAAAGTATTTTATTGAAGCAATAATTTTCAATTAAAGTCAATTTGTGGTGACTCCTAAAATAAGTTTAAATTATACTGGTTATTACATTATTTCCAATTGTACTTCTCAATTTTCCAATTGAATTTCAAAATATTCGAATTATATTTCAGAAACTTCCAATTACAGAATTTTCCAATTGTATTTCCGAATATTCCAATTAAATTACAAACTTCCAATTATATTTCTCATATTTCTAATTTGACTTTCAGAACTTTATATTTGTATTTCAAACATTTTTAATTTGCGTTTCAGGAATTTCCAATTGTATTTGTATAGAAAATTCTGAAATATAATTGAAATATTCTGAAATGCTATTAGAAGAATCTGAAATATAAATGGCAATATCTGAAATATAATTAGAAATTTCTGAAATTCAATTGGAAATAGTTTTTCCAACATGACTTTTGTAAGAGCAATTAAATTAAAACGATATATATGTAATGGTTTCTTGTTGTTATATTTCCGAAAATATTTAATAAATTTTACAAGCTATATTGTCAAATTGTACCTTAATTTGTTTAATTTCTTATTTCACTATATAGTGAATAGGATTCTTTCTCCCACGTCGCCTCAAGTTTACAATAAGTTGTCATGGTTTTACAATAATAAATAAATATTTATATAAATAACAAACGTTTTTGAATTAAGTACAAGTCAAATAAATAATAAATAAAGAACTAAATATATAACATTCAAGATAAAAAAGGAATAAAGCAGCTTTAAATACTCTCAAAGGTAAATATGAACATAAAAGAAAAATTCTTCTTAAGATACATTGTGGCATTTGAAGTGTTTAATGGGAATTGAGAATTAAACAATTTTGTAATTCGATGAAATGAAAATAAATGGAATTGAAATTTAAACTGGTTACTTTATCAAACAAATGTGCTTTTTAAATATAAATAAATTTTAATATGAAATCTTAAATTAAAAAAAAATAGTATAAACTAGTTTTAATGTAGATATCTGAAAATTTGCAATAGATGGCGTATCTTTTGAACGCGGTTTTTGTTTTTAATAACTTATATGTCTTTTTGAAGGGTATCTGTCATTCATTCTCACTTAGTTATTGAACATTTTAGTGTAATAAAGTTTTTTTTTGATTCGAAAATGTCGAATTCTGTGCCAACAATGAATCATATGACCAAAGTATATGACACTTTATAATTTATAAGAATACAGTTGCTGTTGACTCTAACAGCACCTATGACAAACTGACTGGCTGCAACTTGCTGCTACTATTTGTATACACAGTGCCATCTTCTAAAAGTTTCATGAATTATCTAACGGACAAAACTATAATATTCTATTTCTAGATTGTTAGCATTAAATCACTGCTTTCAGTATTGTTTTCTAAAAGTAATACATATGTAATTAAGATTTCTAATTGCGAAAAATCTTGGCTTTTGTGAATTGAATTAAACGGCACTCACAAATATTACAGATACCCGAAGTTTTAGATTATTAGCCATCAAATTTCCAAGATTCAAAGCCTCAAAAATATGTCTGTCTTCTGGTTAGGATGCAACTCATTTCAAAAAATGTTGAGTATTTTATGTAAAAAGATAAAATTACACATTCGTTGAGACACAGAATTATTTACTGTTCGATATAAGCATGTCTGTTCATGTTTTTCATGTTGACTGCTTTTCGTTTTCTTTTAGTTTCTCATGTAAGGGTAATAAGTCATTCACATATTTTTGTGTTATTGGGTGTATGACTTAAAAATTCGGGATTTACAATAGATGGCGTATCTTTTGAGCGCGGTTTTTGTTTGTAATAACTAATATGTCATTGTGTAGGGTATATATCTGTCATTTATTCTCAGGTAGTTACTGAACATTACAGTCAAAACAACAAATTTGTTTTTGCTTCGAAAATTTCGAAGTTTGTGCCAGCAAAGCATCATATGCGGGAAGTTTTACTTTACTTCTCTTCTCATTGAAGCTTATGTGAATGTGTTTCATCGGTTTCAGGCCAGCCAAAACTGTTTGAAGACCCAGAATAGGAGGCATTACTCAATGAGGATTGTTGTCAAACTCAACAAAATCTTTGGGAGTTGATCAATCAGCAATTTCGAAATTGCAAGCAGCAGGATTCATCCAAAATTAGAGAAATTGGGTACCATACGAATTGAAGCTAAGGGACCTTGAAAGACGATTTTGTATGTCTGAAATGTTGCATGAACGTTATACAAGAAAATTATTTATGCATTGAATCATTGCTTGCGTTGAAAATACATCAATTACGATAATCCCAAAACGTAAGAGATCGTATATAAAGCCCAGCTAACCAGCCGAATCGACACCAAAGCCAAATATCCATGGCGATAAGGTAATGGTCTGTATTTGGTGGGAGTAAAAGAGTCTATTATGAGCTGCTGAAATCTGAGCAGAACATCTAAGGGATCCTGTACCGAACACAACTGATTCGTTTGAAGCGACCATTGTCCAAAAAAGGGATGTTTTGCTTTATAGTCCAGACATTGTCCCATCCGACTACTATTTATTTTGATTGATGCAGAACTCTCTCTCTCTCTCTGGGATACGCTTAACTTCAGTACAGAATATCCGAAATTGTCTAAAGTCGTTCATGGTCTCAAAAGATGAGCAGTTCTTTTGGATCGAAATCCATATGTTTTCATAACTAACAATGCACAGTGGTTTAGAAACTTTTTATTTTGGAAATAATTCGGTAATTTGGGAAATTTTGAAGATATTATTACGAAATTTCATATGATTTGAGCTGATGTGTTTTCGAGTCGATTTGCGTTTGTTCAACTTCCTAGCACTAATGGGGGCCAGTGCATAGCCCCTCAAAGTTGCTCACCTTGGGTCTCAAATTTAAAAAAAAATCGCTAAAAAATTATGATCCGAATGAGCTGAAATTTTAAATATAAATAGTCCTTGAGAAGGTCTACAAAAATACGCTTACCAGTGTAGGTTACTTCTATTAGTTGAAGAGATATTCAGGTTTATTGATTTACTTTTTTTAATTTTGCTCGATCTGTTTATGGTTATTTAGATATGGCGGGACCACGGAGGGTCGAAATTTATTTTTAAAATATCAACTATATTGGCGATAAAATTTAAAATAAAATAAAAACAACTTGCTAATAGTTATCTCTTCCCTATAAAAAGTTATACGCATCCAAAGTTGGAACTTTTTTTACGTTTTTTCCAAAAAAAAGCCCATATATTTTTTCTTTTGTAGAAAAAAATATTCTTCGGGACTATATAACATTTTTATATGATCCGGAAAGACAACTTAATGCAAAAGCGTGTAAAGAAAAATTTGACTCACTTAAGCGGACATATCACCCCCAGTCCTATTCAAACTTGACCAATTTTTTAAAAAAAAAATCGATTTGAGTAAAGAATTCTAAAAAGGCAAAGCACCGATCCACGAAAAAGCTCCATATTTGTATAACCCCATATGTGTCTTAAATACTTACTAAGTGTTTTTACTATCACACGGTAAATAACGTAACAGTAGGCACTTTTTTTAAAAAAAAATCAGTTTTTGGTACACATTTTCCCCGTTTTAGGAATTTCGTTATTTCAAAATAAAAAATGTCATAATTCTAATGCTATTGATTTAAGGACATTTGAGTCTATATTGGTTCCAAATTTTGTTATGTTATCTTTAACTGTTAAAATTTTACATTAATTCAAATTTTATATTTTTATTCGTGGAAAATTACCATTTTATAATTTTTTAAGTTTTTAAGGTAAATGAAGTGCCAAAATTTTATAAAATTATTTAATTTTACTAAAATATCAATCCTCAAGTCCTAATGTTTTCAACAATATCAAATACTTATATAAAAAGCCTTTATTTACTCCTCAGAAGTTCCACAAACCTTACCCCCTTTGACAAATTTGTACGTTTTTTCATATAATGCGTACAAAATGTTACTAACATATCAAATGTAAATTTTGAATTCAAAAACATACTGACTTAACAGAAATTTTAGTGTAACAGATTTTGCATGCATTATATGCATTTTTTTAAGTCAGACAACCAATATGTTTCATTCAGTTTTGTTAATTTAATAAAATTTGTTTAAATTCATTGAATTTTTTTTTTCTTTTTTGTTTGGTGTTTATATTTTAGCTTAAAACAAGTAAGAGTGCTATATTCGGCTATGCCGAATCTTATATACCCTTCACCTTTGTTGTGGATGCATTATTATTTTTTATAATTAGTATATATGTATGTACATTGCCCACTTTCAGCGTACAGCATCCTAAATTTATCAAGAACACAAAAAACAACAACAACGCCAAACGAAACAGAACACCAAAAGAAAAAACAAAAACAAAATACGCAAGGCAATGAAACCAACACACATCCAAACATACGTTTAATTGTATAAAAAACAACAACAACGCCAAAAGAAACAAAACACAAAAGAAAAACAAAATACGCAAAGCATGCACATTCAAACATACGATTTGTTGATTTTTTGTCAAAAAAACCAACACACAACCAAACAAAAGTTTAGTTGTATAAAAAACAACAACAACGCCAAAAGAAACAAAACACAAAAAAAACAAAATACGCACATCCAAACATACGTTTTGTTGTTTTTTTGTCAAAAAAACCAACACACAACCAAACAAACGTTAGTTGTATAAAAAACAACAACAACGCCAAAAGAAACAAAACACAAAAAAAACAAAATACGCATAGCTTGCACATCCAACCATACGTTTTGTTGTTTTTTTGTCAAAGCATGCAATACATTGTGTTTTTTGATGAAATTTTCAGAGGTTGTCTCGGATTTTTGCTCATATCTCCGTTATTTATGGACGGATTTTGCTGATTTTAAATAGCAAAATTCTCGAAAGTATGTCTGACAGAATTGTTGAAGATTTGGATCCCGGAGATATCTGGGGCCTTCAGAAAATTGATTTCAACAGACAGACAGACAGACAGACAGACGGACAGACAGACAGACAGACAGACAGACAGACAGACGGACATGGCTTAATCGACTCCGCTATCTATAAGGATCCAGAATATATATACTTTATAGGGTCGGAAATGAAAAATGTAGAAATTACAAACGGAATGACAAACTTATATATACCCTTCTCACGAAGCTGAAGGGTATAAAAATAACTCGAATGATTTTTTGCGAATAAAAATTTTGCCAAATTTATGAAAAATAAAACAATAAAAACAAGTAAGAAAGTATGGTCGGTCAAGCCCGACCATATAATACCCTACACCAAGTAAATGAGTAAAAATATTTTTCTTTTAAAATTTCAATAATTTATATTCGTGAGTGATTTTCGGAAGTGGGCCTTATATGGGAGCTATGACCAATTATGGACCGATCACCATAAAATTTGGTCGTGTGATTTATGTCTATATGAAAGTTATTTATGTAGAATTTTGTGTATATACCAACATTTTTAAGTGATTTAAGCACGTTAAAGTGATTTTCGGAAGCGGGTCTATATGGGAGCTATGACTAATTATGGACCGATCGTAACAAAATTTGGTGACATGAATTTTGTATATATAAAACTTATTTGGAGCGAAATTTGTGTAGATACATATTTAAATTAAACATTTATGACCGATAAAGTCCAATTTCGAGGGGACATTTGTATGGGGGCTAGGTGAAATAATGGACCGATTTCAGCCAGTTTCAATAGCATTCGTCCTTGGGCCGAAAAAATTATATGTAATATCTTCAAAATTGCGACCTGTACTCTGCGCACAAGGTTTACATGGACAGCCCAACCAGCCAGCCAGCCAGCCAGACGGACGGACATCGTTTAATCGACTCAGAAAGTGATTCTAAGTCGATCGGTATACTTTAAGGTTAGACCAATATTTTTGGGCGTTACACACATCTGCACAAACGCATAATACCCTCCCCACTATGGTGGTGTAGGGTATAAATATTGAATAATTTAGCAGAAAATAAATTCAGCATAAAACTTTAAAACGGGTTTCCCAATAAAACACCATTTCAGAAGAAATCAAAACATAACGTAGTATTCAATAAATTCTCTCATTTCATGCTTTTAAAATATTTGGAAATCAAACAATCACAATATCGTACTAAAATTTAAATTAATTCAAGTTAGCTGTAGTAGATATTAAGTTTTATATATAAAATTTTCGAATTTAAATACTGGTTGGTTGAATATTTCTTGTACTCACTGCTAAATAGTGTAGCAAATATATATACAACAAGTAAAATAAAAATTTCATTAATAGAAATTCCATATTTAAACAAAATACGACACGACACACCCACCTTTTAATTTGATTTTTATTTTTTTTTATAAAGAAAGAAAAAAATATATTGAATTTTACTTATTTTTTAGTTAAATATTGTAGTGAGTGACCTAACCCAACAATACAAGTATATATGAGTATAATTTATAAAAAGAAAAAAAAATACACAAAAAAACTAAATAAAATATTTATTTAATGTATTGACTGGCGGCCTGCCTGGGTCTGTTTATATATAAATAAATGTTTGAGTGTAAAAAATTGTTAATAAATTTTTGTAGTTATTATTTTGGTCAATTGAAAAATGTAGGCTCAATTTTGTTTTTGTTAACAAGCGTTAAATTAACAATTGTTAAATTAGCATTTGTTTAAAAATTATTAGCTGTTGCTAAAACAAAAACTACTAAAATTTTAATGTTAAGTTACGATTTTTAGCATGTTTTTAGTGCCTTCAATTAAATTGTTTGCATAAATATTTAAGCAGAAAAACCACAAAATTAACAATTTAACACAAAAATATTCGTAAAAAACAAAGGCTTTGCAAAAAAAAAATACGACCATAAATATTTAATATTAGGATAAATATAAAATTACCACAAAATATGCAAAGGTGGGTGGGGTATGAGCAATATTTATTAGGCAAATAAAATTAGGGTTTAATTTAATTGCGAAAAAAAAAACATAATATTTTATTATTGGTTTTTGGCAAAACCACATTTCGGGCATATGGCGACTGCTGCTGCGCTTGATGAACTGCATTCTGGACGTCCAATTTTGGGCAACTTTTTCGAGCATTGCTGGCGGTATGTCACGAATAACACGAGCAATGTTGGCATTCAAGTCGTCAATTGTTGCTGGTTTATCAACATAAACCAGTGACTTCACATGGCCTCACAGGAAATATAATCAAAAGCCAAAATAATTAAAATAATAATTTTGATTTCAATAAACAGAACTAACAACTTTTTCTATAGAAAGTTATCTGTTCACAGAGCAACTTTTTCTATAGAAAGTTGTCTGTTCACAGAGCAACTTTTTCTATAGAAAGTTTCTATAGAAAAGTTGTCTGTTCACAGAGCAACTTTTTCTATAGAAAAGTTGTCTGTTCACAGAGCAACTTTTTCTATAGAAAAGTTGTCTGTTCACAGAGCAACTTTTTCTATAGAAAAGTTGTCTGTTCACAGAGCAACTTTTTCTATAGAAAAGTTGTCTGTTCACAGAGCAACTTTTTCTATAGAAAAGTTGTCTGTTCACAGAGCAACTTTTTCTATAGAAAAGTTGTCTGTTCACAGAGCAACTTTTTCTATAGAAAAGTTGTCTGTTCACAGAGCAACTTTTTCTATAGAAAAGTTGTCTGTTCACAGAGCAACTTTTTCTATAGAAAAGTTGTCTGTTCACAGAGCAACTTTTTCTATAGAAAAGTTGTCTGTTCACAGAGCAACTTTTTCTATAGAAAAGTTGTCTGTTCACAGAGCAACTTTTTCTATAGAAAAGTTGTCTGTTCACAGAGCAACTTTTTCTATAGAAAAGTTGTCTTTTTCTAGAGAAAAGTCGACTGTTAATAGAGAAACTTTTTCTATAGAAAAGTCGACTGTTAATAGAGAAACTTTTTCTAGAGAAAAGTTGTCTGTTAACAGATCAACTTTTTCTAATAAAAAAAACAAGTAAGAAAGTATGGTCGGTCAAGCCAGACCATATAATACCCTACACCAAGTAAATGAGCAAAAATATTTTTCTTTTAAAATATCAATAATTTATATTCGTGAGTGATTTTCGGAAGTGGGCCTTATACGGGAGCTATGATCAATTATGGACCGATCACCTTGAAATTAGGTCGTGTGATCTATGTCTTAATGAAAGTTATTTATATTGAATTTTGTATATATACCAACATTTTTAGGCGATTTATGCACGTTTAAGTGATTTTCGGAAGCGGGTCTATATGGGAGCTATAACTAATTATAGACCGATCGTAACAAAATTTGGTGACATGAATTTTGTATATGGGGGATTTCATGTCAAGTGAACCAACTTTTGAAATCGATGTCTTCCGATCGGGATGAAATTTGCACCAAGGTTAGCTCTATTGGATAGTAACTCAGACACAATTTTTCAACAACATCGGTCGAGAACTCTCTGAGTTATAGGGGGTAAAATTTTGACAATTTGGTCAAACAGGGGTTTTTTCTTATCCATGTAACTTATTACCTATTGTTCTTAGCAAAATGTGTTCCAAATAGTATAGATAGCTATTTCTTCGATCTTTCGAAAAAAAATATTTAAAAAAAAAATAAAAAATTTTTAATATTTTTTTTCCGAAATCAAAAACTTTTTTGACTTTTTTTTAAAATACGCTATTTTTTTTATTTTTTTTTTTTCTTAAAATAAAGTTTAGATATTTTCCTTGAACACCTACTTGGTCGCTTAGTGGGATGCGAGTGGGATATCTATCAAAATAAATATTTTGTAACTCAAAACATAAAATTTTTGACTTTTTTTGCAAAATCAAAAACTTTGTTGACTTTTTTTTTCAAAATGGACCCTTTTTTAATCTTTTTTTTTAGGTCAAACAAAAGCTTAGATATTATCCTTGAAGACCCTTTTGGTCGCTTAGTGGGATGCGAGTGGGATATCTATCAAAATAAATATTTTTTAACTCAAGACTTACAATTTTTGACTTTTTTTTTTGCAAATACGATTTTTTTTCCAAATGGGCCCTTTTTTTAAAATTTTTTTTGTAGTCAAAAGAAAGCTTAGGTCCATTCCTTTAAGATATTTTTAGTCCCTTAGTGGGATGCGAGTAGGATATCTATCAAAATAAATATTTTGTAACGCAAGACATACAATTTTTTAATTTTTTTTTGCAAAATCAAAATTTTTTTCCAATATGGGCCCTTTTTTAATTTTTTTTTTTGCTCAAAAGAAAGCCTAGGTCCATTCCTTTAAGATATTTTTAGTCCCTTAGTGGGATGCGAGTGGGATATCTATCAAAATAAATGTTTTAACACAAAAATTGTATGTCTTGAGTTACAAAACATTTATTTTGATATATATCCCACTCGCATCCCACTAAGCGATCAAAACCATCTTAAAGGAATAGGCCTAAGCTTTCTTTATAGCAAAAAAAAAATTACAAAAAGGGCCCATTTTAAAAAAAAGTCAAAAAAGTTTTTGATTTTGCCAAAAAATCAAAAATTGTATATCTTGAGTTACAAAATATTTATTTTGATAGATATCCCACTCGTATCCCACTAAGGGACCTAAAATATCTTAAAGGAATGGACCTAAGCTTTCTTTTGACTACAAAAAAAATTTTAAAAAAAGGGCCCATTTGGAAAAAAAATCGTATTTGCAAAAAAAAAAGTCAAAAATTGTAAGTCTTGAGTTAAAAAATATTTATTTTGATATATATCCCACTCGCATCCCACTAAGCGACCAAAAGGGTCTTCAAGGATAATATCTAAGCTTTTGTTTGACCTAAAAAAAAAGATTAAAAAAGGGTCCATTTTGAAAAAAAAAAGTCAACAAAGTTTTTGATTTTGCAAAAAAAGTCAAAAATTTTATGTTTTGAGTTACAAAATATTTATTTTGATAGATATCCCACTCGCATCCCACTAAGCGACCAAGTAGGTGTTCAAGGAAAATATCTAAACTTTATTTTAAAAAAAAAAAAAAATAAAAAAAAATAGCGTATTTTAAAAAAAAGTCAAAAAAGTTTTTGATTTCGGAAAAAAAATATTAAAAATTTTTTATTTTTTTTTTAAATATTTTTTTTCGAAAGATCGAAGAAATAGCTATCTATACTATTTGGAACACATTTTGCTAAGAACAATAGGTAATAAGTTACATGGATAAGAAAAAACCCCTGTTTGACCAAATTGTCAAAATTTTACCCCCTATAACTCAGAGAGTTCTCGACCGATGTTGTTGAAAAATTGTGTCTGAGTTACTATCCAATAGAGCTAATTTCATCCCGATCGGAAGACATCGATTTCAAAAGTTGGTTCACTTGACATGAAATCCCCCATATATGAAACTTATTTGGAGCGAAATTTGTGTAGATACATTTATAAATTAAGCATTTATGACCGATAAAGTCCAATTTCGAGAGGACATTTGTATGGGGGCTAGGTGAAATAATGAACCGATTTCATCCAGTTTCAATAGGCTTCGTCCTTGGGCCGAAAAAATTATATGTATTAAATTTTATCGAAATATCTTCAAAATTGCGACCTGTACTCTGCGCACAAGGTTTACATGGACAGCCAGACGGACGGACGGACATCGTTTAATCGACTCAGAAAGTGATTCTAAGTCACTTTCTGATATTTTTGGGCGTTACAAACATCTGCACAAACGCATTATACCCTTCCCACTATGGTGGTGTAGGGTATAAAAACAAGAAAATTACTTGGTCTTCAAACACTTCTTCGCAGCTAATTGAAATGTGTATTTTTAAAAGAAGTGATTAAGAGAAGTCATGCCTCAAGAGAGTTATATTTAATTTTAGCATCACATATTGTGATTGCGATCGCTTTTCTAATCATTTTATTCTAAAGACCTTGATAATTTAAATACTTGGTCACCAAGCATTTTCTGCAGATAATTTAAATGTCTGATGGCAAATTAAAAGCAGAGTAATTGAGAGGACACATGCTTTAAGAGAGTGATAGTTAATTTCAGCAACTGATATTTTGATTTAATAAAACGTTATTTTAATAAAACAATAACAAAGTTATTAGTTGTTTCAATTAAAGTAAATTGAAAGCATTTGACTAATAAAAAATATCAAAAGCTTATGGTATTCAATCACATTTCTTTGATTCATATTTAACCACAGAATTTTAAAATGCTTTAACTGAATTGATCAAGACTAATGACCGATCAAGGTTAAATTTTCTCTCTTACTCTTGATACTTAAACAAATTTAATTTGATCAAGGTTGTTTAAATAAAATTTTGCTTGGGTACATTTCACATCTTTTTTTTTTAAAGCTAATAAATTAAATGTTTATTTATTTGCTTAATAATCATTAAAAAAATATTAAAAATTTTGCATGTTATTAAAAATATTCGGCAAATTATGAATTTAATTAGCAACAAGTTACTTAACAAACCACCTACGTAAATATGTAGATGTAAATGTAGGTGTTTTTTTTTTTGTTCAAATGGCCAATGAATGAACAAAAGTGTTTGTTTAATTTAGTAGTTATTGAAAATTGAATTATGTATTTTAAATATATTGAATGAACAGGGGAATCTGGCATATCAAACCAACACCATCCAAAACATAAACGAAACAATAACAAATTGACTAAAATGATTTGGTCTAAATATGCATAAATTTATATTGTATATTTGTGGAGTATCAAACATTAAACATATTTAAACGTTTCAAAACATTAATATTTCCAGCATGTTTATAAAGTAAGGCTTTTTTTAAGGTATTTTTTAAATAAAACTGAAATGAAATTTGCAATAGACTGACAGACATTTTACTGCGTGGCTTGGTCTACAAAAAGAATTTCAATGTATAAAAAAAAAAAACTCTTTTTAAATAGTTTTTGAATGAAATTTAAGGCGCGCATGTCAAAAATGGCTAAAACGTTTAAAAAATTTTAAATTATAAATAAAATTATTTTTGCTGTCTGTGTTTCTTTCACACAAACTGCATGCAACAAGTGCAACAACAATGTCAGTTAAACTGTTTAAATTTAAAACAATAAAAAATAAGTAAATTCTGCAATTAACAATTTTATGCAAAAATCTTCTAAATCGTGACTTTGGGCTATTTATAGCTGCTGCTGGTCGTCACTCATGGCGTTTTACTTGCATAATTTATCTGTTAATATTTAAAAATAAATACATTTAGGTTTTAGTATTCTTCTACGACAGTGATAAGCCTGTGTTTACTGGAGTTTTGTTTTGAGATTCTTTCACATTCATTTATTTATTTTATATTCAAATGACTGAACACTGAAGAATTTCAGTCAGAAACTAAGAATGAAATTTATTGCAAGTTGTTGCTGCTGAGTGTGTGGCTGGCAAACTGACGAACTGAAAGTGAAATTATAGTTATTTTGTATGAAGATCTTTGGCATGATAATTGCTAGAGTAAATATCAACAAAAAACAGAGAAAGCATACATGTAAGTAGTATGAAATATGTAATAAATATAGGGTTCCTACGCGGTAAAAATTTCCCGGCAATTCCCGGCAATAATTTCGGGATATGTTTGTCGGGGATTTCTTTATAAGTTTTCTTCATAAAGTTGCAATATTCAGATTCGATGCGATGGCCAAATGTGTTGCTAAGTGAATTATTCTATTAGAACCATCGATTATTTTGATTATAGCAAGAGATAGTGATTTGGCAAAGAAGCATTACGGTTGAAATAACCGAATATATGTTTTAAGAATAAATCCAATTACAATTTTATGTTCATAAAATAATTATTAAGGTTACAACTTTTAAGAATATTCATATTTAGAGAAAATAATAACAATAATAATGGTTTAAGTTTCTTTAACTACAATCGGATTTGAAAAATTTCTCATTCAAAACTGTCTACGAACGTTCTACAGATTTAACGTAGACGAAATTCATAAGTTTTTTTTTACTTAAACAATAGAATTTATACCGATTAAAACTACGAGTTTGACAAACCGATCAAATGCCACTATTAAATTTTAAACCCTTAAAAAGATTAGGCAAATATTGTAAAACGAATATTTATACTTCTTTTAAAACGCTGGTAAATTTATAAGTCAATTTATTTAAACAAAAATTAACTAGTTTTGGGTTTAATTTAGTATTAAAAAAAATGCCGGGAATTCCCGGGAATGAAAAGATTTTTTAATTTCCTCCCGGGAATGGAAAAAGTCCGGGAAGTTAGGATTCCTAAAAGGATATAATATTGTATTATTGCTTTAAATATTTTCAATAGGAATCACTTGTTCCACCACTCAGTTTAAACGTTTAAACCAGAATCAATGAAAAAGAAAAATGCATTAAATTAGCATGAACTAGTTAAATAAAGCGATACAAACCTAGTGAACGAACTAGTTCAATTGAACGGATTCATTCAGTTTTGAAATTTCAGCTAAAATTATCGAAATGTACGCTTTTAACTGAATGTGTGGTCTCCATATTTCTCTCTATACTTATTCTGACAGTTCGCCGATGAAATGAAGCTCAAAACAGATAGTATCTTTTTTCATAATAACTGAACTCTAAATGATTGAATATTTTTTTTTTTTTAAATTTATTTTTAAAAAAAAATGTTTGGGGGAAAAAAATTCGGGATAAAAAATATTTTTCCCGCTGAATCATGTATGTAAGTTATTTGGGGACAACGGAAACTTGATTTCAACATACAGACGGACAGACTTACAAACTTACTATTACAAACTTACTATGACTTACAAACTTACTTGGCTATATAGACACCGCTATCTATAACGATCCAGAATATATATACTTTGTGGGGACGCAAATGAAAAATGTAGAAATTACAAACCGAATGACATACTAATATATAACCTTGCCACTCATGGGTATAAAAACAGTGCCGATGAAGCACACCGATTGCTCACCGAAGCTTATGTTGAATGTGTTCCATCGGTTTCAATGTGCTAGAGATGGGTTGTGCGGTTCAAAAGCTGTGATTTTGACACGGAAGACAAAGATCGCCCAGGCCAGCCAAAAAAGTTTGAAGATCAAGAATTGTAAGCATTACTCCATGAAGATTGTTGTCAAACTCAACAAGAGCATGCAAAATCATTGGGAGCTACTCAAGCAGCAGGATTCTTTCGAAAGCAGGGAAATTGAAGCCAAGAGGCGCTTTTCCATGTCCGAAACGACGTTTGAACGCTAGAAAATGATTTTTGCGCCGAATTATTACTTGCGTTGAAAAATGGATACATTACGATAACCCGAATCGAAAGGGGTCGTATGTGAAGCCCGGCCAACCAGCCGAATCGATTCCAAAGGCAAATATCTATGGCGCTAAAGTAATGCTCTGTATTTGGTGGGAGCAAAAGAGTCCCACATATTATCATAGAACCTGTACCGAATGCAACTGATTCTGTTGAACGAGCACTGGCCAGAATTTGCGGCCAGACATGAAACCGTAATATTTCATCATGACAACGGTCGGCCACATATTGCAATACATATTAGAAAGTATTTAGAAAGAAGTGCTTGAGAAGTTTTTCTTCACCCGCCTTATAGCCCAATCTTTGCCCCATCAGAGTATTATTTGATACGATTGATGCAGAACGCTCTCTTTGGGATGCGCTTCACTTTGGAACAGAGTATCCGATATTGGCTTGATTCCATCTTTGCCTCAAAAGCTGAGCTGTTCTTTTGTTTTGGAATCCATATGTCACCAGAAAAATGGGAAAATAACATAGATAACAATGGCCATTGCTTTGAATAAATTTATTTTGTACAAATGTTTCAAAATTAAAGCTAAAAATTTAAAAAAAAAATTCGCAATAAAATAAGACATTTTTCAATAGTTTTATTATTAACCACCATGAAAGCACTGCTCGCTTTCTGTTCTTCTTCAAATAAATATTGTAGTTCAAAACTAAAAAAAAAATAATTAAACAAAAACGAGCGTCTATTATAATGAATAAGCACAAGTCATCTAACACAGAGAAACATACATAGAGCGGAAACTGACTAAAACAATTTAAACAAAACTAGTATACCTATCGACTCAGAATCACTTTTTGAGCCGATTTAGCGAAATCCATCCGTCCGTTTGCCTGGCTATCCATGTAAATTTATTCGCAAAGTTCAGCCTATTAAAACTGGTATAAATCAGTTCATTGTTGCACCTAGCCCCACACGCAGAGAAAAAATATAGTTGGGCATGGTTACTGTAACCATTTCAATATTGTTACAAGTTTTTTAACTATATTATAGTCACAGTAACCATTTACATGATTGTGGTAACCATAATATGGTTACTTTACGATTCACATGATTGTATCAACCATATATATGGTTACAGTAAACAAATATATGTTTGTGACAACCATTTATATGATGAAGGACTTATCATATTATGGTGCTCTCGGCTTAAGGCTTATCATAATCTGAGAACAACATATTATGATAAAATTATTCATCATAAATATGGTTGCCACAAACATATATTTGTTTACTGTAACCATATATATGGTTGATACAATCATGTGAATCGTAAATTAACCATATTATGGTTACCACAATCATGTAAATGGTTACTGTGACTATAATATTGTTAAAAATCTTGTAACACTATTTAAATGGTTACAGTAACCATGCCCAATTATATTTTTTCTCTCACTAATGTCAAAGAACTGGAGTTGTTATTCAAAATTCATATTTTATCACGCTTCGAAGTTAAAAATTCAACATTCTAGAATTAAGCCTGATTTCTTTCTATTTTGCTTGAGTATACTTGTTAGGATTGCCTAATATTGATCATACGCCTACATGGATCAGGCGAAAATACGTTTTTGATAACAGAGTTAGGACTTTGACAGTAGAGTTTCTGACCTATGAGTATTTATCTATGTCTTCTACGTTTTATGCTGAACTCTTAGTTGAGAATTTTATTTGCGTTCGTGTAAAAGACCGGTAAATGTTCGTGTTCATGAAATTAAACCTCTAAGAAGTAAACTACTGTTTCGGTATCAAGCCTTAACAATGAAAATATCACAAGCAACAATATATTCGATTTTATTTTTTTTTAATTTAGAACCGTTCCTATTAAATATTATATACAATTAATAATCGCAAATCATCTCATATATAAATTGATAATAAAAGTAAAATTTTAATAACTTTTTTTATTTTCTTTCTATTTTTCAGGTAATTAAAATAAATACTATACAACTTACGAGCAAGTGTTTATAAAAACGATAAAAGGTAATGCTAATAGTAACGATTAATACCAAAAATATTATTATTAAACATGAAGCTGTTGCAATTGAATCGTTTCTTTCAAAAACCAGTCAAGCAACAAATTCTTAATTTTGAGTAAATCAAAGAATTGATGGAAACCTGAAAAATATTTCTACAAAATTTATATTTTTTCATTTGAAAGTTACCTGTTTGATAAATATTTATTTAATAAATAATATAAAGTTTCCACTTGACTGGTTTCTGAAACAAACAACCATCACTATTGTAAACTTCATTCGAAATACTCTAATTTTATTAGGAACTTTAAAAGTAAATTGACAAATGAACTTTTTAAAGAGTTTAAAATCATATTTATTCTGGAATAACTATTCGTCATCATACTTTCGTTTCACAGTGTATTCTGCTTCCTTTGTAGGCTATTGAAAAATGTTCCCTTAAAACTCTTCATATCCATCTAAGTAGGGGTTTAGAACTTGTAAATCTTTTATTTTTTTCACATTTATTGAGAAAAAAACTGTAGGTAAGGCCTAGTATTACATAGTATAAAACCAATACACGAAATGCTGTCACTTGACTTGTTTCTGCACTAAACATGGATTTATCATCTTTGGGAGGATGTATTATTTTTCTTGCATTAAACAATGCATTTACCATTACAAAACAGTTATCGCCCAATAACTCAATATTGGATTTTTTGTTTCTTGAGTGGTTTTTGAAATAAACGATTCAATTAAAAGTTATGATTTTGCTAAGTATTTTCTGCTGACAGTATAAAACTCTAAAAGAGCAATATTACTAAATTACCTTTAAAATTTAATAAAAAATATTACAATAACTTATTTTTTCACAAAAAAAGTACAAAATCCTTGCAGTGATTTTAGTTAACAAACAAATGCGAATCACTCAATCTTAATGCATTTCCCAAAATTACCTTTGTGCAATAACATTAAAAAAAATCCATCTTGCAAAATAACCTTTTGCCAACTTATTTCGATTTCCTGCTGACTAACAAGCAAACAAATAAATAAAACATGAATTACAAACAAATCGATTATTTCTAGCCATTTAATACAAGACCAAAAAAAAAGAATTCAAACGAAAAGTTATCAACTTCAATTTCTATTGAATGAAAGCTATTATGAGGAAAATTAAAAAAAAAACTTATTTTTTTAGGTTCTCTTTAACTTTTTTCGACTCAAATGAAAAATGTATTTTTTCATTTTTTTTTGGTTGTTGTGTTTTTATTAGGTTTTATTTGTAGATTATTTCGCAATGTTTTTTTTGTAAGCCTCATCTATCTCTTCAGTTGCTAGTTACACGCATGAAATTATAATTTACTGAATTTTTAATGAAGCAGAACATCAAAGATGTAATAATAAATGAAATGATTGAACAGAGTTACTCACCGGCTGGCTGTCAGAATGTTTTTTCTTAGTACTAGATATGAAAAGTGGAATGGTAGCAGACAGAATTGTATGTGTTACTAAATTGAACAAAAACATACAATATATCCATAGTAGTTGGTTACGCCCTCCTTTTCTTTCATACGCAAGTTTAAGACTTTTTCATCCTGTACTACTTAGCTACTACCAATACTTTTGCCACAATTCCCAGCAGTTTTACAAGTAGTCAATGTATAAATTATAGAACTTTTATGGCTTTGGGTCATTTGACTGGTACGTGTAATACATCCTAAGTAAACCAGCATTAAGTCAATTGTCACTTTGTAGTCTCTCAGTAATTAAGAGTGTAATCACTGCAAAGTTTTTTGTTCTGTACTTTACAAAATAGTTATTTTGTCCACCAGAAGTAATCTATTGGAGAGTCAATTGTCTCTTACTGTTCTTTTGTAATCTGGTGTTTAGAATGGAGTCTTCTAGAGTCTTCCACTTAGCACTCTAAGGGCCATTATTACAACTTGTCTTTAAGTTCCCAATAGTAAAAGTTAACTTTAAGGGTACCCTTTTCTATTGCTTAAAGTTATCTTTTACTATTGGGAACTTAAAGGCAAGTTGTAATAATAGCCCTAACATGTTTAAATAATATACTAGTCAATCTAGTAACAATCAGTCAATAACATTCACCCAGAACTGCTGGTTTGCTTCAGCAACTGCTGATAATACATACGCAGAATGATGGGCTGCTAAAGGTTGGGTTGTTTTTTTAATGCTGTTAAAATATTATGATTATGAGAATTGGAAAAAAAAAATGTGTAGCAAAAAATATTTTTGCTCTCATTCAACTGAAAATTAATATTCCAGCAATAATGAAAAAAAAGTGCTGGCAAACACAAAAACGGAAATAAAAATATTTGTCTGATAATGGTAATTACAATTATGGGTATTTCAATTGCTATTTATAGATGAATCATAAATAGCTTAACTAGACAAGAATAAAATTATGGAAATTACAAATGATAGTTTTGTACAAAGGCTATATAAGGAAATAAATGGAAATGAAAACAATTAAATTGAAATCAAGAGGTTAAAAGAAGTATAAGGCAAATATTAGCATAAAGTAAACTTGGTAAAAAGTAGATATTGTAATGATGGGTTATTTTTCAAAAGAATTAAAGGTCATGTCTTTGAAAATGAAATATTGTGATATGAATTAAATTTTTCTTCTGTTTAAATATGTGATGATAATGTTTTATTACAAACATTTATTTATCCTCTGTAATGCAACTTTTCTATAGAAAAGTTATCGATAACTTTACTTTTCTATAGAAAAGTTATCGATAACTTTACTTTTCTATAGAAAAGTTATCGATAACTTTACTTTTCTATAGAAAAGTTATCGATAACTTTACTTTTCTATAGAAAAGTTATCGATAACTTTACTTTTCTATAGAAAAGTTATCGATAACTTTACTTTTCTATAGAAAAGTTATCGATAACTTTACTTTTCTATAGAAAAGTTATCGATAACTTTACTTTTCTATAGAAAAGTTATCGATAACTTTACTTTTCTATAGAAAAGTTATCGATAACTTTACTTTTCTATAGAAAAGTTATCGATAACTTTACTTTTCTATAGAAAAGTTATCGATAACTTTACTTTTCTATAGAAAAGTTATCGATAACTTTACTTTTCTATAGAAAAGTTATCGATAACTTTACTTTTCTATAGAAAAGTTATCGATAACTTTACTTTTCTATAGAAAAGTTATCGATAACTTTACTTTTCTATAGAAAAGTTATCGATAACTTTACTTTTCTATAGAAAAGTTATCGATAACTTTACTTTTCTATAGAAAAGTTATCGATAACTTTACTTTTCTATAGAAAAGTTATCGATAACTTTACTTTTCTATAGAAAAGTTATCGATAACTTTACTTTTCTATAGAAAAGTTATCGATAACTTTACTTTTCTATAGAAAAGTTATCGATAACTTTACTTTTCTATAGAAAAGTTATCGATAACTTTACTTTTCTATAGAAAAGTTATCGATAACTTTACTTTTCTATAGAAAAGTTATCGATAACTTTACTTTTCTATAGAAAAGTTATCGATAACTTTACTTTTCTATAGAAAAGTTATCGATAACTTTACTTTTCTATAGAAAAGTTATCGATAACTTTACTTTTCTATAGAAAAGTTATCGATAACTTTACTTTTCTATAGAAAAGTTATCGATAACTTTACTTTTCTATAGAAAAGTTATCGATAACTTTACTTTTCTATAGAAAAGTTATCGATAACTTTACTTTTCTATAGAATCGATAACTTTACTTTTCTATAGAATCGATAACTTTACTTTTCTATAGAATCGATAACTTTACTTTTCTATAGAATCGATAACTTTACTTTTCTATAGAAAAGTAAAGTTATCGATAACTTTACTTTTCTATAGAATAGTTATCGATAACTTTACTTTTCTATAGAAAAGTTATCGATAACTTTACTTTTCTATAGAAAAGTTATCGATAACTTTACTTTTCTATAGAAAAGTTATCGATAACTTTACTTTTCTATAGAAAAGTTATCGATAACTTTACTTTTCTATAGAAAAGTTATCGATAACTTTACTTTTCTATAGAAAAGTTATCGATAACTTTACTTTTCTATAGGAAAGTTATCGATAACTTTACTTTTCTATAGGAAAGTTATCGATAACTTTACTTTTCTATAGGAAAGTTATCGATAGCTTTACTTTTCTATAGGAAAGTTATCGATAGCTTTACTTTTCTATAGGAAAGTTATCGATAGCTTTACTTATTGTGATATGAAAGTTATCGATAGCTTACTTATTGTGATATGAATTAATATTTTCTTCAGTTTAAATATGTAATAATAATTTTTTATTACAAACACTTATTTTTACTCTGTAATGCAAAGATATGACAATTAGCTACTTTATACAATCCAGGTAATCTAGAGTAGAGAAAATTATTACTTTAACATAGGTGACGTCCGTATCTAACAGATAATGAAAACTAAATCTTTCCTTTAACATACAATTAAATTATATTTAATTGCTAAAACTATAATTTTTTATGGTACATTTTTCATAATTTTCTTTTGTACTTTATTTTTAGCATAACCATATTTTATTACAAGCCTTAATTAAAAAGAACTTCTTTAAATTGACATTATAACAATAAAATAAAGCTATAATTACACATAGCCATGTAAAGTATATTCCTTTATAGAAATAAATAAACTAGTCTATAAATAAACTAATCACCCAAGACAGATCGTAATTGCATGTGTCTATAAAATCTAAAAATTCCTTTAACTTCATTTTCATTGCATATCTATACGATTAGCAATACAAGGCAGCTAAAAAAAAGAAACCATAAAATAACTATAATTTTCTTTTCTAAAAAAAAAAAAACATTTACAATATTCTTTTTTTCCCCCTTTTTTAATATCAAATAATAATGGTAATGATGGTTATAATAAAGACAAAGCAAAACTAAAATAGAAACAAATGGGAAACAATTCTCAACAGCTTAAAATAACTTCAAATACCAGTGTAGCACTTGGTAACCAAAGAAGAAGTAGCTAAATGCTAAAAATACCCAACAAAAGACAAACACTAAATACTAGTAGCATCATCGTCGTCGTCATCATTGCCATAACATCATCTACCACACAATCAAACCATGAAATTCTGCAAAAATATAGCAGAAAAAAAATATGTACAAAATCTCCAACAGTTAAACATTAACCATTCTCAAGACAACGTAAATGGTCATCGTAAAATGCTACTGGAATTAAAGAAAGAATTCTTGCTGCAGCAACGTTATGTTGCAGTTGCACATTCATGACTCAAAGGTATTAAGGAGTCAAGACATTCATGCTAAAGGTATTATACACATATCCACACGTCCCTACATAAATAAAACAGCACGCATGCTCTCTCACACGCAACAGAAGCATCCAAATGTATCTAACACTAAAAATAGCTCAAGTTCCTTTTGGTCAAAACATCCAGTCACAAGCACAAGACACAAGATAAAGGAAGCAAAAGGTACTCACTCGTACATTCTTTATTAATACTTTCGTACAAGACGACATTCAAACGTACGTTTCACATTCCTGATGTTGCTGCTGATAATAAGTATTTTTTGTGTGTGAGATTTTGTATTTGTTCCTTTCTGGAAATTCACTCGAGAATGTGTGTCGTTGTGTTTGGATGTTTATAAATGAATGTAATGATTATGTTAATGATAATGTTGCTGTTGCAATGTTGATGTTGCCCTGCTGTTGTTCCATGTTGATATTTGAAGTTGAAGCACAGTGGAACGAAACCACATACAATTATTTAGATCCATGGTAGACGTTCATATTGTTCAGGTTACGATGATTTTCGTCAAACAACCCGAATGTGAAAAAATGAGCGTAATAGAGCGTAAAAATACACACAATTCATTCAGTTTCTTGATGTTGTTGTGGATATTTTATTTTTTACCCAAAAGAGCACACAAATTAAACGCCCCTTTTTGCATACCAAATGATTTAGATTGATGATAGAAAATTGTGAGTCAACATATTCTTATAGAAATTTGTTAGCAAACGTTTTGACCAACATTTCCAATATTTTCTTAATGAAAATTGTGGTCCAACATTTTCTTACAGAAAATTGTTCAACATTGTTTTAGAGATAACTATCGATAACTCTACTTTTCGATAGAAAAGAAATGGATCACTTTAATTTTCTATAGAAAAGTTATCGATAACTTTACTTTTCTCTAGAAAATTATCGATAACTTTACTTTTCTCTAGAAAATTATCGATAACTTTACTTTTGTATAGAAAAGATATCGATAACTTTACTTTTCGATAGAAAAGTTATCGATCACCTTAATTTTCTATAGAATAGTTATCGATCACATTAATTTTCTATAGAATAGTTATCGATAACTCAAATTTTCTATAGAATAGTTATCGATAACTTAAATTTTCTATAGAAAAGTTATCGATAACTTAAATTTTCTATAGAAAAGTTATCGATAACTTAAATTTTCTATAGAAAAGTTATCGATAACTCAAATTTTCTATAGAAAAGTTATCGATAACTTAACTTTTCTATAGAAAAGTTATCGATAACTTAACTTTTCTATAGAAAAGTTATCGATAACTTAACTTTTCTATAGAAAAGTTATCGATAACTTAACTTTTCTATAGAAAAGTTATCGATAACTTAACTTTTCTATAGAAAAGTTATCGATAACTTAACTTTTCTATAGAAAAGTTATCGATAACTTAACTTTTCTATACAAAAGTTATCGATAACTTAACTTTTCTATAGAAAAGTTATCGATAACTTAACTTTTCTATACAAAAGTTATCGATAACTTAACTTTTCTATAGAAAAGTTATCGATAACTTAACTTTTCTATAGAAAAGTTATCGATAACTTAACTTTTCTATAGAAAAGTTATCGATAACTTAAATTTTCTATAGAAAAGTTATCGATAACTTAACTTTTCTATAGAAAAGTTATCGATAACTTAACTTTTCTATAGAAAAGTTATCGATAACTTAACTTTTCTATAGAAAAGTTATCGATAACTTAACTTTTCTATAGAAAAGTTATCGATAACTTAACTTTTCTATAGAAAAGTTATCGATAACTTAACTTTTCTATAGAAAAGTTATCGATAACTTAACTTTTCTATAGAAAAGTTATCGATAACTTAACTTTTCTATAGAAAAGTTATCGATAACTTAACTTTTCTATAGAAAAGTTATCGATAACTTAACTTTTCTATAGAAAAGTTATCGATAACTTAACTTTTCTATAGAAAAGTTATCGATAACTTAACTTTTCTATAGAAAAGTTATCGATAACTTAAATTTTCTATAGAAAAGTTATCGATAACTTAACTTTTCTATAGAAAAGTTATCGATAACTTAACTTTTCTATAGAAAAGTTATCGATAACTTAACTTTTCTATAGAAAAGTTATCGATAACTTAACTTTTCTATAGAAAAGTTATCGATAACTTAACTTTTCTATAGAAAAGTTATCGATAACTTAACTTTTCTATAGAAAAGTTATCGATAACTTAACTTTTCTATAGAAAAGTTATCGATAACTTAACTTTTCTAAGGAAAGGTTATCGATAACTTAACTTTTCTAAGGAAAGGTTATCGATAAAAATAATTTTCTAGAGACAAATTATCGAGAACTTTTGTTTAGAGAAAAGTAATTGATAACTTTACATTTATAGAGAAGAGTTATCGATAACTTTGCATTTATATAGAAAAGTTATCGATAACTTTACATTTATAGAGAAAAGTTATCGATAACTTTAATTTTCAATAGAAAAGTAATCGATAACTTTACCCAAATTTTAGAAAACTTATTATTATTTAAAAGATTTATCAATTAGAAAAAACGCAAAATTCTTTCCGATAAATCACTCTCCCAACCACTGTGCATTGCAGCATTATTAACCGCTTTTAACCATGTTGTGTTACAATGTCCAAAAGGGTTAGTTTTATTCCAATTTTTTTTCTTCTTACAATTTTGAAAATAAAAATATATTTTGCTGGTTTGGTATTTTGGCCATTACCAATGGACAGACAGACAGAAGAACGGACACAGGGACTCGCAGCCAAAGTCTTTAATTCCCTAAAGGCAGAGAGAAGAATCCCACGTAGATGTGAATTAAACAACATTTATGAGTGTCTGTGTGTTTTGGCAAAGAAGAAGGGTCAACAAACCTAAAACTAAAGAACCTGAATACCTCAGGCTTTAAACTGTATAAATAAGAAGGAACCAAACAACAACAAAAAAAAGAAAGGAGCTTTATGAATACCAACCAAGTCATGACGTTGTTAGTCCAAAGTATTTCTGTTCTCTTGTTTCTTGCGTTTCATTGTGCATTCAATACCATTAATTACTTGTTGCAGATGACCATCTGCAGTTTTTTTGTAGATATTTTTTGTTGATGCCTTTTAAAGTTGTTTATGGTTTCTTTTTTTTTTGCTGCACGCATTTTAAAATGCGTGTGAATTCTTTGGCAAATGTTCAGGGTATTTCCAGAGTGAATTTATGATGTTGAGTTATTTCATGTATTTTTTTTCTTAAGATTTAATGACGCACTTTGAATAAAATTATTAGTGTTAAATTATGACTTTACATCTTTGTAAAATAGCTGCATTTAAAAAGGGGTGTGTTGTAAAAAATAATTTTAAAATTCACATAAATGTTTAAGGCAGTAAAAGAATTGGAATTTTTGTGAAAGTACGATATTCTTATTGAAATCATAAAACTTGCGGCAACTGCTTCCTGAGAAGCTCTAAAGTAATGAGACTTTTTGAAAAAATAATTTATATTACTTTTTCTTTAAACTCTTAATACTCCACCCCCAAATGTTTCTCTCTCATTCAAATGCAATTAGTTCCAAGTGTTCTAGTGGGTGTCTTGTGTAATTGAAAAACTGCCGCATTTTCAACTCTTAATCTTATTGCAAGATTTGTGTGCTTTTCCTTTAATTTTGTTGTTTTTGTGTATCTCTGTTGCAATTTTTCGTTTATCATGTTGCTAATTCTCTTGGCAATTTGTTTTAGCACTTTGGCCTTTAACCAAAATGATACTAGTTGGGGGAAAAAAAAAACGCAAACAAAACTAATTTTCCCACGTTTTATTCAAGAGCAATTCAGGAAAAAAAAAACAATTCTATCCATTCACACATTTAGAGTGTCTCGCATACTGGTTGGTTACTATTACGTTCTAAATAAGATCCAAATAAATTTTAAAGCGGTGGCCTGCCTGGTCATTCCTTGTAGCATTTGAAAAATAAGAAACAAAAAATATTGTTTTTTGCATTGTTCACACGACAAACGAAACGGAAAAGCGCTGGAGGAAGGGGCTCTAGAAAATTGCACAAGGAAAACACTTGTTGTTGTCTACAACATTGGGTAGTGAAGTAGTGGCATTAAAGCGGATTAAAAGACTTGAACAGAAATTTAAAATAATTAAATGTTTGGACTAAAAATTATAGTGAAAATGTTGAGATACTCAATATCTTTTAGTTCAAAGGTCACAAAATGTATATTTTGCAAGTTAAAAGGCTCAAAGGCTTCTACAAAAAATACATCAAATTTCTCATACACAGAGAAAACAGAGCCAACCCTTTCTTATACAAATTTCTTAGCTAACATTGACCAACATTTTCTAATAAAAAATTATGATCAAACATTTTCTTAATGAATATTGTAGGGCAACTTATATAAATTTCTATAAAAAAGTTATCGAAAATTTTACTTTTCTATAGAAAAGTTATCGATAATTTTACTTTTCTATAGAAAAGTTATCGATAATTTCACTTTTCTATAGAAAAGTTATCGATAATTTCACTTTTCTATTGAAAAGTTATCGATAATTTCACTTTTCTATAGAAAAGTTATCGATAATTTCACTTTTCTATAGAAAAGTTATCGATAATTTCACTTTTCTATAGAAAAGTTATCGATCACTTTTCTTTTCTAGAGAACAGTTATCGATAACTTTTCTTTTCTAGAGAACAGTTATCGATAACTTTTTTTTTCTATAATTTCAAAGTTATCGATAATTTCACTTTTCTATTGAAAAGTTATCGATAATTTCACTTTTCTATAGAAAAGTTATCGATAATTTCACTTTTCTATAGAAAAGTTATCGATAATTTCACTTTTCTATAGAAAAGTTATCGATCACTTTTCTTTTCTAGAGAACAGTTATCGATAACTTTTCTTTTCTAGAGAACAGTTATCGATAACTTTTTTTTTCTAGAAATTATCGATAACAGTTATCGATAATTTAACTTTTCTAGAGAACTGTTAGCGATAACATAACTTTTCCGTAGTAGCAACCGAATTTGTAGCCAATCGAATGATTCTGCCTTAGTGACCGAATTTTACAGTTGTGGCTACAAAATTTTAAAAAGAATAATAACGATTTGGTTGCTTTAACCGAAATTCTTCTATATCAATTGATTTTCTGTTGATAGAACCGAAAATTTTTAGTTGTGCAACCGAATCATTCGATTGGCAACAAATTCGGTTGCTACTACGAATCTGTTTTTTCTGAGTATGATAAAAAGTCTTTAAACCTATCTAAAGCTTTTTCTTTAATATAATTTCTAAATCTCAAAATGTCATTCTTTAAAGTTCTGCCCAAAATTAAACGTCAGCATGTGCAATTTTCATCCGTCCGTCCGTCCGTCCGTCCATGTATCTGTATGTCTATTTCAGGTACTTATTGGTCATACTCACGACTACCACTAGTCTCAGGCTTAATGTCAGTGTCATACACGTATCTTAATGTTTTTGTATTGTTCTTATTTTACAAAAAAAAAAAAAATAGAAAAAACAAGAAATATTACCAACATGCGACAAAGAAAGAAAAAGTACAAAACTTCTAACAGGCTTTGAAGGTTAACGGATGAATGGTAAAATGTTAAGTGGATAGTTTTTTTTCTTGGCAATGCGCTCACAAAGGTATTAAAGTGTAAATAAGTGGATAGTAATAGTTTTGAAATACTAAAATAAATGTCAACTAACCACTCATTGCATTACCAGTTGACAAGAAAGTGTTGATTACACAAGAGCATCAAGCTATGTCCCATCGCTGTCATGATGGACCAAATACAGTTTGGTGTCGATTCGGCTGGTTGGCCGGGCTTCATATACGATCTCTTATGCTTCGGGTTATCGTAATGAAGCTTTTTTAAATCACAAGTAATGATTCTCTGCGAGTTGTTAAGTTTTCCCTAATTAATTTGCCACGAAAAAAACATAAGGTTGACATATTATATATCAATGGATAGAGAATTTCAATTTCAATTTCAAAAATATATATAACTTTTGACAGTTAAAAATTTCATGGAATACTTTTTGGATAAATATGACAAACAGTGCTTTTTTGAGTTTTTGCAAAAATACAAATTTTTCAAATTGAAATTAAATTTGTATTTATGAATATTTTGTAATGAAATTTTACAATTATATAGATTTTTCTATTGAAAATGGAAAAATTAAAACAATTTTTGAAAATTGTAATCAGGAATCTCGAAATTCTCAAAAAAGTGTTGAAAAATCCCAAAAATGGGATTTTTCAGTTTTTTAGCTATAATATACCTAACAGAGGCGGAGTTAACGGAACCCTTTACAAAATAATTAAGAACATATTTGGTCATCTAAACATGGTTACTATATTTTGATATCGACTCTGCGATTTAAGAAGTTTTACCCAAAAGTTGAATTTTACATACAAAATGGGCGTTTTTTGGATAGATCTGGTAGCCTCGATATCAACAATTTTCAAATTTGTTTTCATTTAAAATATTTAGTGTAAAATTGTCTTTTCAAAAAGTATAAATTCCTAATACAGCTTCTTAGGAACCCTTTAGATAACTTAACAAGTAAGAGAGCTATATTCGGCTGTGCCAAATCTTATATACCCTTCACCAAATTATACTTTAAAATAAATTTTTTTAAATATTTTTAGGTAAACAAAATTTAATTTTTTTTAATTGTTTTTTAAAATTTTTTTTTTTAGTTTTTAATTTTTTTTTTTTTGGAAAAAAAATGTATGACAAAAAAATTTTTTAGATGAAAAAAAATTTCGGGTTAAAAAATATTTTTCCCGATTTTGACCCATTGTAGGTCCAACTTACTATAGCCTTATCTACATCGTTGCAATGGAGTTTGAAATATCTATCATTAGATATCCATGTTAATGACTTAGTAATTCAGATATTGATCAAAAATAGGTCAAAAATCGAGGTTGTCCCGGTTTTTTGCTCATATCTCCGTTATTTATGGACCGATTTTACTGATTTTAAATAGCAAACTTCTCGAAAGCATGTCTGACAGAATTATTGAAGATTTGGATCCTGAAGATATATCAGACAGACAGACAGACGGACATGGCTTAATCGACTCCGCTATCTATAAGGATCCAGAATATATATACTTTGTAGGGTCGGAAATGAAAAATGTAGAAATTACAAACGGAATGACAAACTTATATATACCCTTCTCACGAAGGTGAAGGGTATAAAAAGAAAAAAGTAATTTTTTCCCAAAAAATCGAATTTTTTAAAAAAGATTAAATTCAAATGTATATAACTTTGGAGTCCGTCAGGATTTTTAAACAATTCTTTTTTTGTTTGACATATACATTTGTTGTCAGTCCAATAAAAGAAAAATCGGGAAACATTTGGACCCGGTGTTATCAAAAAACTGGAGAAGGGTAGGTAAAAATTTTTAAAATTTAATTTTCAAATGCGAAGTCATAAGAGATAATTTATAGCTAGGTTTTTTGTAGTGCACAGTGGGGCAGAATCGAAATTTTTTAAATCTGGCATATCTAAACGGCTGGTCCGATCGGGATAAAATTTTACGTGGGCGTAGCCAAGGAGCATTCGAGTTTAAGTTATTAAAATGGGCCATACAAATGATCCAGGGGCGATATGGAGGCTCAAAGTAGGGTACCTTCGACATGTCAAATTTGTAAACACGTGCCATTTTTTTTTTCCCATTCGATTTCAAAAATATAGTTCGTAATTTTTGACCGAATGGAGTCGAGTTAGTTAGGCAACTAAATTTGTAATAATATACAAAAGAATTGAGTTCAATATCTATTATGGATCCAAAAATAAACGATTTATAATTTAAATATTAAAAAAATAGTAGATTTTTGCTGTTTTTTGGGCGAAAAGGTGACTTAACTCTTTTTTTATTAAAAAAAAAACTTTATTTAAGAACTTATAACAATTTTACGTTTTTTTTGTAAGGTATCTTTACGGAGAACATTTTGGTATAAAAAACATGTAAAATTTTTCAAATATGTCGCCCCTCGGAATTTGACCTATTTTTTTATCAAAAATTCAAATTTGTGCCACATGTTTTAAAATCCTAAAAATGGGATCAGAAAACAAAAAGCAGCTTTGGAAACCTTGATGTGTTTCCTATTTATCGCCAAAGTATTTTCCCAGCCCCGAAGGAAATGTGGACGACCCTATAGGGAAAATTGTAGAAAATACCATTTTAGGGATTTTCGCTCCAATGTTTAGGAATTGCGGGATTGCCTTTGACCTTTTGACAAGTTTTTTTACACCTGGTTATTTAGAATGACAAACATAAAAAAACGTTGAAAATTTCATTGAGTTTCGTTAATAAATAAAGATTTTATTACATATTCATTGAGTTTCTAAAACTAAAATTTATATCAAAATTTTCAATAGGATTGCAAATATTAGGAATAATTTGATCCACATTTATTCCGAGCTATATTGTTTTGTTTAGATAAGTTAATTTTTGGTCTTACAAAAAAAAATTTCATGTCAATATCTCAATTAGATTCAAAAATATGCCACTTTAAAATTAAGTCTATCAAAAATATTGCTCACTCACTCACCCACTCACTGATGAGTCAGTGAATGAGTGAGTGAATGAATGAAAGAGTCATGCCTTGTATTTATACCCTACACCACCATAGTGGGGAGGGTATTATGCGTTTGTGCAGATGTTTGTAACGCCCAAAAATATTAGTCTAACACCCACCTTAAAGTATACCGATCGACTTAGAATCACTTTCTGAGTCGATTAAACGATGTCCGTCCGTCCGTCCGTCTGGTTGGCTGGCTGGCTGGCTAGCTGGCTGGCTGGCTGGCTGGCTGGCTAGCTGGCTGGCTGGCTGGCTGGCTGGCTGGCTGGCTAGCTGGCTGGCTGGCTGGCTGTCCATGTAAACCTTGTGCGCAGAGTACAGGTCGCAATTTTGAAGATATTTCGATCAAATTTGGACCAAGGACCAAGCCTATTGAAACTGGCTGAAATCGGTCCATTATTTCACCTAGCCCCCATACAAATGTCCCCTCGAAATTGGTCTTTATCGGTCATAAATGTTTAATTTATCTATGTATCTACACAAATTTCGCTCCAAATAAGTTTTATATATGTAAAATTCATGTCACCAAATTTTGTTACGATCGGTCCATAATTAGTCATAGCTCCCATATAGACCCGCTTCCGAAAATCACTTTAACGTGCATAAATCGCTTAAAAATGTTGGTATACACATAAAATTCAACATAGTTAACTTTAATATAGGCATAAATCACACGACCTAATTTCAAGGTGATCGGTCCATAATTGGTCATAGCTCCCATATAAGGCCCACTTCCGAAAATCACTCATGAATATAAATTATTGATATTTTAAAAGAAAAATATTTTTACTCATTTACTTGGTGTAGGGTATTATATGGTCGGGCTTGACCGACCATACTTTCTTACTTGTTTTAAATATATAGATGTTTAAAAAAAGCCCAATAAGTCGATCGTATGTATACTTTTGTAACGGTGTGTATGTAATTTTATTATAATCCAAATTCAAAACTTAAACTCGAAAACACTTCATCTTTCATTCAACATGGACTAAGGATTTAGAAGTTACAGATTTATTTTTCTCTTTAAGGTCTCTCAGCTTCAAGTTAATTCCCTGCCTTTGGATTAATCCTGCTAGAGTAGTTTTCAATGATTTTGCAAGCTCTTGTTGTGTTTTACAATCTTCATGGAGTAATGCCTCCAATTCTTAGTCTTCAAACTTTTTTGGCTGGCATTTGCCTTCCGTGTCAAAATTACCACCTCTAAACCGCATATTGAAACGGATGGAACACATTCACCATTAGCTTCGGTGAGCAATCCATGTACTTCAGCGGCACTTTATTTGAAATTAAATCAGTAAAGCAAAACTTCTTGCAGATGATGCTGTGTTGGTACAAAATTTGATATTTTACTGTAAAATAGCTTAATTTTGTTAAGGCATATTTTACCTATAATGCATATTTGGTCATATTTAACATTAGAATGTACAACATATTCGAATTTGTGGCTTATATAACTTCCAAACGATGGCCTAAATACATGGCCAATGAATCTAACTTAGGATTATCCATCTTCCTGGATTTCTATACACTGAAATGAAAATTCAGCTGCTGTATTGAAAATGAGTTTTCCAGCTGGGTATTTATTTATTATTTTTTTTCGCAAATAAATCCTATTTGCAAATAACATTTGTTCTTTTTAATCACATATTTCTTCTTTTGTTTTGTGGAATTACTATTGAAAATAAATTATTATTAATATTTAGTTTATATTTGATTCAGGAAGCATGACTAGATTTTCTAAAGAAGAAATATTTCCTAAAAATATGTTTCATACTTAATTTCGTTAATAGTACCAGAGGAATCATGAAAGTATTTATGTAAACATGAATAAATAATAAAATAAAAAAATATTCGTATTTATTTGTTTAAATATGAACAAAACAATGGCTACAATTCATAGCAGTTGATTGAAAAAATATCTCAATGTATGCGGTGTCTGTATTTGTATATGTTCTGTGCATGAGTAAATATTTTATTGATAAACTACTGGCAAAAGTCTGACTGACTAACTTCGGCCCCCAAAAATGTATATTAAATTTAGGAAACATTGACAGTCTCTTTTAATCGAAATATGGAACACGTTCGCTTAGGTAAGTTTCGCAATTTCTCAAAAAGTATCTACAATGGGTCCATTTTCTTAGGCAACGTCAAACTATGTATTCCTTTATCGAACAGGATTTAGATTGTACTACTCAGTTGTATATATAATCGTGTAATTATGTTGGTATATTAAAAACCAATAAACTCATATTTCACACTATTACATGTTCACTACCCAGTAGGCATTTACACCAGAGACAGGAAAGAGTCCACTCCGATCAGTGAACAAGGTCTTTCGGTTATCAATATGTATTCAACTACAAACAAGGTTTCGCAATTCCCAAAAGCTATTGCAAAGGTCATAGCAAAAGAAACTGCTCCCACTCCTTTAACGAAAACTTAACTATTTATGGACAAAATATTCCTAACAATAATACAATCATAGACAGTATTATCTGTAGTTAGACCAGTCAATACAACTATTGACTATTTACAAGACTATTGTCTCGCCTATAGACAAGACTATAAATAAGACTATCGTCTCGACTACAGATAAGAGTATCATCTCGAATATAGACAAAACTATGATCTCGAATATAGACAAGAATAAGCTACATACTGCAGACCCGTATGTTGGCTCGTCGACTATAGACACGACTGTATTCTCAACTATAAGCAAGACTATAGTCTCGACTATAGACAAAGCTATAGTCTCAACCATAGAAAAGATTTTAGTCTAAACTATTGAGAAGCCTATAGTCTAAACTATACACAAGCCTATAGTCTCGACTATAGACAAAGCTATAATCTTGACTATAGACACGACTATATTCTCGAAAATAGACAAGACTATAGTCTCGACTATAGACAAGACTATAGTCTCGACTATACACAAGACTATAGCCTCGACTATAAACAAGATTATAGTCTCGACTATAGACAAGACTATAGCCTTGAATATAGACGACACTATAGGCTCGACTAAAGACAAGACTATAGGCTCGACTATAGACAAGACTATAGGCTCGAATATAGACAAGACTATAGTCTCGACTATAGACAAGACTATAGTCACGACTATAGACAAGACTATAGTCTCGACTATAGACACTACTATAGACTCGACTATACACAAGACTATAGCCTCGACTATAGACAAGACTATAGTCTCGACTATAGACTAGACTATAGTCTCGACTATAGACAAGACTATAGGCTCGACTATAGACAAGACTATAGGCTCGAATATAGACAAGACTATAGTCTCGACTATAGACAAGACTATAGTCTCGACTATAGACAAGACTATAGTCACGACTATAGACAAGACTATAGTCTAGACTAAAGACAAGACTATAATCTGGACTATAGACAAGACTATAATCTCCACTATAGACAAGACTATAATCTCCACTAGAGAAAAGATTATAATCTAAACTATAGAAAAAACTATAGTCTCGACTATAGACAATACTACAATACTCGACTATAGACAAGACTATATACTCGACTACAATACTCGACTATAGACAAGACTATAGTCTCGACTATAGACAAGACTTTAGTCTAGACTATAGACAAGACTATAGTCTCAACTATAGACAAGACTATAGACAAGACTATAGTCTCGACTATAGACAAGACTATAGTCTCGACTATAGACAAGACTATAGTCTCGACTATAGACAAGACTATAGTCTCCACTAGAGAAAAGATTATAGTCTAAACTATAGGCAAAGCTATAGTCTCGACAATAGAAAAGACTATAGTTTCGACTATAGACAAGACTATAGTCTTGTCTATAGTCGACACTATAGCTTTGTCTATAGTCGAGACTATAGGCTAGTCAATAGTTTAGACTAAAATATTGTAGTGTCGACTATAGACAAGACTATAGTCTCGACTATAGACAAAGCTATAGTCTCGACTGTAGACAAGACTATAGTCTCGACTGTAGACAAGACTAAAGTCTCGACTACAGACAAAGCTATAGTGTCGACTATAGACAAGACTATAGCGTCCAATATAGACAAGAGTGTAGTCGGTATAGTCAATACTATGATGGTCTCGTCTATATATTTATTGGGTATAGATACATGCAAACATGTTTGTGTATGTTACATATCTCTATATACATAAAAAATATGTACACATACGTATATATCAATTTATTGTATTTGTTCAATATTAGCGTCTAACTATGTTTGAATGTAAGTATGATTTTAACCTTGTTTTAATATGTATTATAAATAAATACGCACGTATTAACAATATTTGCTAATTGCGTATAGATGTTTTAATTAGCTATTCAATACAACAAAAGCACTAAACTAAAACAAAACTTGCGAATACAATATGTATAAATTGTAATTATATAAAACAAAACAAAAAAAAACAAATTATTTATTTATAAAATTACCATTAAACTAAACTAAAAATAAAATAAAACAAATTGATTTAATTTTGATTGTTTGTAAGTTGTTAATACACTTAATTGTTGCTCTAAACAAAAACGAAATGAAAAATTACTGATTTTAAACAATTTGTTAAAATTAAACTATAAAAAAAATTCTAAAAATCACAAATATCTAAATAGCGTATAAGCTAACGCCTTGCAGTCTTACAGTCTTTTGTAACTGTTTGGCATTGAAATATTTTCCATATTTTCCCTAATATATTAATGATTTATAAATAAGTTTTAATATATGAATTTATATTCTTACCTTCTCAATGAAATGCCAAAACATCTCCTTGATTGAAAGCGCTGTCATTCAATCAATTAAATTCACATATTGACCCTGTTTAGTAACGTAAAAACGCACTATTTTTTGATGTTTCTGTACGAGAACGTGACTGGATTGTCTAAAAGGAAAATTTAATTAAATTGTTTGTTAATAAATGAACAAATAAATTAGCAACAATAATGTAAATAATAGAGTTGATTATGTATATAAGAGGCAGCTAAGAAATGTAAAAATAAAATTATTTTTGCCAACATCTTTTCACAGTCAATAGACAAATTTAATGGTTATTGTTTATTTCATTATGTTCTTCTTAATTCCAAATAGATTTTTATTGAAAATAAGGAACTTTTTTTTGTAAATATGAAACAGTTTTAGTTGATAGAGGAACAGAAATAGTGATCCATAGCCTCCAACGTTGGAACTGTAGTCAAGACTCTAGTATTGTCCATAGTCGATACCATAGTCTTGTCCATAGTCGCAACTACATTCCAGAATATAGTATTTTCTACAGTCATTTTGTCTATAATATGGTCTATTGTCGAGTCTATAGTCTTGTTAATAGTTCGTACTATAGTCTTGTCTATAGCCGAGATTGTAGTCTTGTCCATTTTCAAGACTATACCCTTGCCTATAGTCCGTACTATAGTCTTGTCAATAGTCGAGACTATAGTCCTGTATAGCCTTGTCCGTAGTCTAGGATTCTTGTCCATAGTCGTATCTATAATCTTGTCCGTAGTCAAGACTATAGTCTCGTCCATAGTCGCAACTACAGTTCAGGCTACAGTAGGAAGTATAGCATTATTTATGGACGAGACTATAGTTTTGTCTATAGTCAAAACTATAATATTTTCTATAGTCAAGACTACGATCTTTTTATATACAAGACTAGAGACTTTTTTATAGTCAAGACTACAAATTATCTATACACGCAACTATGTATATTGTCAATAGTCGAGACTATGGTATTGTCTACAGGCGAGAATATAGTATTGTCTATAACAGAGACTATAGTCTTGTCCATAATCGCAACTACAGTCGGGAGTTTATTATTTTCTATAGTCGAGACTATAATTTTGTCTATAGAAGAAACTATAAAATTGTCTATTGTCGAGACTATAGTCTTCTTTATAGCAGAGATAGATTTGTCCATATTTTAGAATATGGCCTTTTTTATAGTCAAGACTATAATCATGTCTATTGTCAAGTCTTGCCAATAGTTTATACTAAAATCTTGACTATAGGTGACACTATAGTCTTGTATATAGACGAATCTATAGTCTTGTCCAAATTCAAGATTATAGTCATAATCTTATCATAGTCTAAAGTCTTCACTACAGCATATAGTCGAGACTATTTCAAATATAGTCGAAAAATTTTATATATTTCTCACACCTGCTTCCCTTTCTTATCTGCAATCAACAAATATGTAATTCCAAACTGCATTGCCATAAATTTATCTCAAATATCTTTAAAATTCCTTTGAAAATTAAAATTCCCAAAATTATGCAACAACACCCTGGTGTATTATTTTAATTTAAACAAAAAGTTTCTTTATAATTTTATCTTCTCCCCGGTATTTTGATTAATGACTAAATAATCTTTCTCTTATAAGTGTCTGTGTATGTGAGTGTATGAGCTCTTTTAAAGCCTGTCATTTATAAATTTATTACCAAAAACGAAAATCTCCTGTTCAGCTTAAAATTATTTAATACACAAAAACCATTTGTGTTTAAGAGCTACTGTTGTTCAACAGAATACAATACAAAAATAAAAGAACCAAAAAAATATTATTTTGAATTTATCTTGAAATGTTTTGAGAAATTATATTTTTGACAAAATTTGACAGACATTTGTCACAATGAAACACCGGAGCACGTTATAAGAAGGAGATAAATCACAAAATAATAAGAAGTTTTGTTTAGAAATAAACAACAAAGCTAACAGAAATATTAAATTGTTAAAAGAGAGGAGTTAAGTTGAGGACATTAAGTCAAAATGAAGTTATGATGAAATTGATAAAATAAAAATTTTTTGGAGTAAGAAAAATAATAATAAAAGTTTTAAAATTATTTAACAAATTTAATTTCACATTAAGTGTAATTCTTTATTGTAGCAGTTAAGTTGGAAACTAATATGATTTTAAGTTGTTATCTGTATTTACTAAACAATCTAAGCAACTACTAAAATACTATAAAATAGTAATATAATTACTGGGATAAATAATATTACTTATACGCCATAATATGCAGATATTTGAAGACAATCAGCTTTTTTACCAATTAACAGGACTATGATCTCGATAAAACTATAGCCTATACACAAGACTATAGTTTCTCGACTATAGAGAAAACTATAGTATATTGACTATAGACAAGACCATACTATTTCCTATGTACACAAGACTAGAATCTCTGCACTATAACCGAGATTGTAGTCTCTCCACTATAGACAAGACTGTAGTCTCTCGACTACAGAAAATATTATAGATAAAATTATAGTCGACTACTCACAAGGTTATAGTCTGTCGACTACATAAGATACTATATATAAGACTATAGTCTACTACAGACAAGGTTCAAGTTCCTAAACTGCAAAGACCTTGGTATCGACTATAGACAAGTCTCTGGAATCGACTAAAGAAAGAATATATTCTCGACTACAGACAAAACATTTTCTCGACTATAGACAAGACATTGGTTTCGACTATAGACAAGAATTTGGTCTAGACTATAGAAAATGTATTTTAGACAAGACCATAGTCTTGAATACAACTATAGAATATAGACAACACTATATATTATAGATCATAATATAATCTTAAACGATACAGTACGTTGACTATAGTGTCAACTATAGACTCGACTATAGACTCGACTATAGACGCAATCATAGACTCGACTATAGACGCAACTATAGTCTCGACTATAGACACAACTATAGTCTCGACTATAGACTCGACTATAGACTCGACTATAGACTCGACTATATACTCGACTATAGTCTCCACTATAGACTCGACTATAGACTCGACTATAGACTCGACTATAGACTCGACTATAGACTCGACTATAGTCTCGAATATAGACTCGACTATAGACTCGACTATAGTCTCGAATATAGACTCGACTATAGTCTCGACTATAGTCTCGAATATAGGCTCGACTATAGACTCTAATATAGACTCGACTATAGTCTCGAATATAGACTCGACTATAGACTCGACTATAGACTCGACTATAGACTCGACTATAGACTCGACTATAGACTCGACTATAGACTCGACTATAGACTCGAATATAGACTCGACTATAGACTCGACTATAGACTAGACTATAGACTCGACTATAGACTCGGCTATAGATTCGACTATAGACTCGACTATAGACTCGACTATAGACACAACTATAGTTGTGTCTATAGTCGACTATAGTCTCGACTATAGACTCGACTATAGACTCGACTATAGACTCGACTATAGACTCGACTATATACTCGACTATAGACTCGACTATAGTCTCGAATATAGACTCGACTATAGACTCGACTATAGACTCGACTATAGACTCGACTATAGACTCGACTATAGACTCGACTATAGACTCGACTATAGACTCGACTATAGTCTCGAATATAGACTCGACTATAGACTCGACTATAGTCTCGAATATAGACTCGACTATAGTCTCGACTATAGTCTCGAATATAGGCTCGACTATAGACTCTAATATAGACTCGACTATAGTCTCGAATATAGACTCGACTATAGACTCGACTATAGACTCGACTATAGACTCGACTATAGACTCGACTATAGACTCAACTATAGACTCGACTATAGACTCGACTATAGACTCAACTATAGACTCGACTATAGACTCGACTATAGACTCGAATATAGACACAACTATCGTCTCGACTATAGACTCGACTATAGTCTCGAATATAGACTCGACTATAGACTCGGCTATAGATTCGACTATAGACTCGACTATAGACTCGACTATAGACACAACTATAGTCTCGACTATAGTCTCGACTATAGACTCGACTATAGTCTCGACTATAGACTCGACTATAGACTCGACTATAGACTCGACTATAGACTCGACTATAGTCTCGAATATAGACTCGACTATAGACTCGACTATAGATTCGACTATAGACTCGACTATAGACTCGAATATAGACTCGACTATAGACTCGAATATTGACTCGACTATAGACTCGACTATAGACTCGACTATAGTCTCGAATATAGACTCGACTATAGTCTCGAATATAGACTCGACTATAGACTCGACTATAGACTCGACTATAGTCTCGAATATAGACTCGACTATAGACTCGACTATAGACTCGACTATAGACTCGACTATAGACTCGACTATAGACTCGACTATAGACTCGACTATAGACTCGACTATAGACTCGACTATAGACTCGACTATAGACTCGACTATAGACTCGACTATAGACTAGACTATAGACTCGACTATAGACTCGACTATAGTCTCGAATATAGACTCGACTATAGACTCGACTATAGACTCGACTATAGACTCGACTATAGACTCGACTATAGACTCGACTATAGACTCGACTATAGTCTCGAATATAGACTCGACTGTAGACTCGACTATAGACTCGAGTATAGACTCGAATATAGACTCGACTATAGACTCGACTATAGACTCGACTATAGACTCGAATATAGACTCGACTATAGACTCGACTATAGACTCGACTATAGACTCGACTATAGACTCGACTATAGACTCGACTATAGACTCGACTATAGACTCGACTATAGACTCGACTATAGACTCGACTATAGACTCGACTATAGACTCGACTATAGACTCGACTATAGACTCGACTATAGACTCGACTATAGACTCGACTATAGACTCGACTATAGACTCGACTATAGACTCGACTATAGACTCGACTATAGACTCGACTATAGACTCGACTATAGACTCGACTATAGACTCGACTATAGACTCGACTATAGACTCGACTATAGACTCGACTATAGACTCGACTATAGACTCGACTATAGACTCGACTATAGACTCGACTATAGACTCGACTATAGACTCGACTATAGACTCGACTATATACTTGACTATATACTTGACTATAGACACAACTATAGAACCCACTGTAGACTCAACTAAAGACTCAACTATATTCTCGACTATAGGCTCGACTATAGATTCGACTATAGACAAGAATTAGGTCTCGACTATAGACAAGAATTAGGTCTCGACTAGAGTGTCCAAAAAACCGGCAAATTTGAAAAACCGGTTTCCGGTTTAACCGAAAAAGTGTGTTTTTGAAAAAACCGGTTTTGATTATAGTATTTTAAAAAAACCGGTTAAACGGTTTCGGTTTTTGTCTTCAAAAAAACCGGTTTATATTAAATTTTTATTTAATATGAAAAAGTTCTCCTTAAATTTATTTTTATTTGTGGACGTTATTGGGAAATGTATTATGAATTGTGTACTAAATCTTCAGAAATTTTGCATTTTTTAATTCTTAATAATCTATCTTTATGTAATTATTTTATATCTTTTACGAAATATTGTCAAAGAAAATATATTTCATTAAAACCGGTTAACCGTCTTACAAAAACCGGTTTGTAAAAAAACCGAAAAGTTAAAAAAACCGAAACCGGTGGAGTTTACAATGATGAAAAAACCGGTTGACCGGTTTTCGGTTTCGGTTTTGGATACTCTAGTCTCGACTATAGACGAAACTATAGTCTCTAGTATAGCCGACAATTCTGAAACATTCTTAATCGCTAAGGTTAATTTTACTCAAAATGTAGCCACCTAGCTTCTGAAATATTGTTCAGCAATGAAAACTAGTTATTTTCGCTTGTATTACTCTATTTTTTTACTAAACCAAACTGTCTGCTCCCAAGCTTGTTTTGGGTGGCTGGCTTTCAACTCTTTGCTATACAAATAAAGGCAAATTTAAATTTTGCAATAATTTTAAGAAGCCCTTTATAATAACTATTTATAAATAGTTACAACTGTAACCCTAGGAACTAGTCACATAACTAGTTCTGTGTTATTTTAATCCCCATTTAGAACAGTTGCCTATGTTTTATTACAAAATTATTATTATTATTTAAATATCGATGACAACTTAAATGATTTTCCTCATATTTTTTTATTCTCATGATGAGTATTGTTTTACATTATTATTGTTTGCATTGTATTTATTGAAATAATTTTAACACGATTAAATTTTTTTATTGAATTATTTTTCTTTTTTGAACATTCTGTAATTGTTGTTAAATATTTAATTATATTAAAGGAATGGAGAAGGTGAAAACAGTGCATGCAAGCAGTTTATTAAATTTGTAAATTTCACTCATCTATACAAAAAAGAAAAAACAATTAATGTTTAATATTAATTAGTTGTAGCTGTTATTGTTATTATTGTTTTTTAATTTACTACACAAACAAAGTATTAAACAATAAATTATTTTAATAAATAAATAAAAATTCATTCATTCATTCATCATCGGCATCATTAAAACCTCAGGGCGTAAAACAGACACAGTATCACGATATAGATGCAACACTTAGAGTTGTTTAACAGAAATAGATAGACAGCCAGACGGAGGGACGATCAAGCGTTGGTAGTAGTCAGTATTCTGTTTATAAATGACACGATCAATTAGCTTCAATTTTGTGGGGTTTTTGCAAATAAATATTTAAAAGAAAATATTGAATTATTGCTAATAAAATTAGCAATATTGCATTGACTTTATATTTGAGTCTTTAGTTTATAGATTATAGAATGCATTTAATTTAATTGTGAGTAATAGGATTTAATTAATTCTTTATAGTTGTTAATAGCTAACAATCTTTTCCGCATTTAAATATCAAAAGTTTATTTACGTTAATTAATTGATTTAGAAATCTACTTAGTATGTACAACACCTGATAAGTTGAAATCTAAAGATTTATTTATTTGAATTTAAACACACAAATGTCTAATCCAATGCAGTTTTAAAGCCTCTCTATAATGACACTCTATTGACATATTTCCCTTGATAAAGATATGACATTTTAAAGTTTTTTTTTGCAAATTCCTCTCATTATAACAAAAAGCAATTGTTATATTAATAATTTAATGCGTATGCGTTAATAACCCAACTAAGTATGACAAAAAAACACCATCTAATTTACTAAATTATTTATTTGTGTAAAGTGTTTAAAAACGAGTAAGTAGTACAATTTACGTAAAACAAATATTGATATATATTATTTAGTTCACAACGTTATTGCAGTATTTTATTCAGACACAACTAAATGACAATGTCATTCATTTATTTATGTTTGTACACGGGTAATAATTGAACAATTTTATGGCATGCCATCTGTCATAAATGTAAATTAGTTTTGCATATAAAACATAACAAATAATAAATTGAAAAAACAGCAAAATGTTCATTCATATATATCTGACATTTGCATAATTAGAATTCGAATTTCGATTGATATTTTTAATAATAATTGAAATGTAAGGTTTAAATTTTACGCGAAACTTATGATTAGTGAAAAACAACTCATGTATTTATTGTAATTTACAATTTATAAAGATCTAGAATTTCAGCAGGATTTTTGGTTTGGTTTTTAATTTTTTTCTTTCAATTTCTCTATAAATAAAGCTTTTTACATAAAGATTACCATATGGTTTGTAATTAGTAAACATCTGCTAAGTTTTAATTACATTTATTTATATATTGGACTATATTAAAAAATTGTGTATTATAATTAAATAAATAATATTATTAACATACAATAAATATTGATAAACAGTGCAACAAATATACGAATACCATGTATGTAAATAATCCAATTCATATTTTGAAATATTATTCCAATTTCTCTATTTTAACCTTAGAGAAAACAAATTCTTTGTGTCAACCAAATTAGTGGCCAGTTGAGTACTTCAGTTTTAATGACCAAATTTCCTAGATGTGACGACCTGACTTTAAATGGGATAACAAAAGTTTGATTGTTTCAAAATTAGTTCATCTCTATCAAATGACTTTCTGTTTCATATTATCTACTTTTGTAGTTTTTAATATCCTTCACTCTGTTTTGGTTTGATAGAAAATTATGTTTACAAATAAATTAGAAAAACCAATAACTTTGGGTTTTTACTACTCTATATCAAGTAGTTTAAATAATTTTATTCAGTCTCAACAGTCTTGTTTTACTTTCCATCGTAGGAATTTATACAGTCCCAATCGTGAATCTTTATACAGTACCAATGAAGCTTCAGTTTTTCTTCAATGATAAATGTTTACAGAGTACCACTGAAGTATCACTTTATCTTCAACCATAGATCAGTCATTAAATATACCGAACTTAGCATTAATTTATCTTCAATCCAACATCAATTTATCTGGAATCGTAAAGATTTATGCAGTTCCAATTAAACTTTTATTTAACCTCAACAGTAGAAATTAATACAGTCCCAACGTAGCATAAATTTAGCTTCAATAGGAGAACTTTATACAGTCCCAACTTAGCTTCACTCTGAGCTACATAATTTAGATCTTTATACTGTCCAACAATCTGTAATCGGAGGTCTTCTGTGTTCAATAGGAGATCTCAACAGTAGAAAATATTGGAGAACTTTATACAGTCCCAATTTAAATTCAATCTGAGATACATATGCAACATTAATTTTAAATCATTATACAGTCCCAACATAGATATAATCGGAGGTCTTTATTCAGTTGAAAATTAGCTTCAATTGCAGGTCTTTACAGTTCAGTAGGAGATTTTTATAAATTCGCAATTAAACTCCAATCGTAGATGATTCTACAATACCAATTTTTCTTCAATCGTAAACAATTATACAGTCCCAACGAAGCTTCAACAGTAGATCTTTATAGACTCTAAATATTGCCTTAATATAGCTTCTGTAATAAATCTACATATCAATACATTTTCCACAGTAAACTTTTAAATAGTACCAAAAAACTTTAATTTTGTTTCAACTATAGATCTTTATAAAGACTCTAATTAATTTAGCTTCAATGGAAAATCTTCCGGCAGTCCTAATTTACATTCAGTTACAAATCTTTAAAGACCCACTTTAAACGCTGAAAATTATACAGTCACAATTTAGCTTTAATTGTTCTTCATAAATGTTAGTCATAAATATTTATACAGTCCCAATATGACTCTTCTATTATATAATGGCTTTTTTCTATTATAATGGCTTTATTCCTAATCAATTTTCAGCAATTTATGTTCAATCCCAGATATTTATACAGTACCAATCATAAAATGTATACAGTCATAATTTATCTTCAAGTGTAGATCTTTAAATCGTCCGTATTAAACTTAATCCTAGAACTTCATTCAGTCCCACTCAACCATCAATAAGATTTCTTTATAATCCCACTCAATCTTCAATAGTAGATCTTGATACAATCTCAATTCAACTTCAATCGTAAATCTTTATACAGTGCCAATTCAACTTCAATAGTACATCTTCATACAGGTCCGATTTAACTTAATCGTAGATCTTTATACAGTCCCATTCAATCTTCGATAGTTTATCTTTATACAGTCCCACTCAATCTCCAAAAGTAGAAATTTATACAGTCACAATATAACTTCAATTTTAAATCCAATTTAACTTAATCGTACATCTTTATACAGTCCCACTCAATATGCAGTAGTACATCTTTATACAGTCCCATAATCGTATATCTTTATACAGTCCCATTAAATATTTGATAGTTGATCTTTATAAAATTTTTAATAGCTCATCTTTATACAGACACAATTTAACTTCAATCGTTTATACAGTCCCAATCGTAAATCTTTCTATAGTCCCAATATAACTTAATCGCAGATCTTTATACAGTCCCACTCAAAACGCAATAATACATCTTTATACAGTCCCTATTTAACTTAATCGTTGATATTTATACAGTCCCACTCAATCTCCAATAGTAAAAATTTATATAGGCCCAATCGCAAATCTTTATACTGTCCCAATATAACTTAATCGCAGATCTTTATACAGTCCCACTCAATATGCAGTAGTACATATTTATACATTCCCTATTTAACTTCAATACAGTCCCAATCGTAAATCTTTCTATAGTCCCAATATAACTTAATCGCAGATCTTTATACAGTCCCACTCAAAACGCAATAATACATCTTTATACAGTCCCTATTTAACTTAATCGTTGATATTTATACAGTCCCACTCAATCTCCAATAGTAAAAATTTATATAGGCCCAATCGCAAATCTTTATACTGTCCCAATATAACTTAATCGCAGATCTTTATACAGTCCCACTCAATATGCAGTAGTACATATTTATACATTCCCTATTTAACTTCAATCGTAGATATTTATACTGTTCTAAGTTATCATCAATTATAGAAATTATAGATTCCCAATTGAACTTAAACGTAGGTCTTTATACAGTCCCGCTCAAACTTCAATGGTATATCTTTATACAGTCCCATTTTAACTTTAATCGAAAATCCTAATACAGTACCACTTAATCTTCAATTGTAGAACTTTATACAGTCCTAGTTTCACTTTAATCATACATATTTATACAGTCCTACGTTAGTTTCAATATTGTCATTTCTAGATATTTATACACTTCCAATTTAGCTTCTATTACATATCTTTACAATCCAAATGTGTCTTTCATTCTGAGTCTTTATACAGTCTCAAATTGGCTTTAATTTTAAATCTTTATACAGTCCCAATTGGCTTTAATCGTGATTCTTATACAGTCTCATTTTAGCTTCCATTCTAGATATTTATACAGTACTAACATAGCTTCCATTGTACATCTTTATACAGTCCCAATTTGGCTTCAATCGAGATTCTTATTCAGTCTCATTTTTCAATCCTGATATTTATATAGTAGATCCCTATTAAGTCCCAATTTAAGTTCCACTAAAGCCATACATACCCTCCAAATTTACTTTAGAATCATTTTTTTATTTCTGTAGAGTACGATTAAGTCATCTATTATCATGTCTATTGCTATTTTAAAATTTATTTAAATACGAGTTTGTTTACATACACAACAAACATTTGCACAGCTACTAATTAACCATAAATTAAACAATTATACAGAGCAAAAACCAATTGCTAGAACATTGTAATAGAAAAATTTAAATATTTAAATATTTCATGATGCAAATTATCGAAAATTGTGTAAAATATAATGATAATTTAATAGAGTTGTTGTCTGTGGAAGTGTTAAAATATTACTAATTCAAATAAATACACACTTACTTGAGGCAAATAAATTAAATTATAGCAAAATAAACAACAATTTTTTTTTGTTTTGCCGCAGTAAATATATACATCATTTTGCCAAATACATTTTAATTAGTTGTTTTAGGTTTTTATCCAAATAAATTTCAGGGTTCAGGCTTACAAGTGTAAGCATTTGTTAATGTTTCACAACATTTATAGGGTGGAATTTATTTGAAACAGTGCTTAAATAACTATTTTAGAAAACAGTCAGTGCGATTTATATATGTAGCCTGTCGCTAGAGTTATTTATTTATAAAACTCAGTACATAAATACTTATTTTTTTACATTGCAACCACTAAATGTTGCTGCCATGTACAAGTACTTTTTAAATCACTCCATTTCAAACTATCCTCTTCCTTTGCATCTGCAACTTCATCATCAAGTTGGTGGTGGCTTTAGTTGGTTATGTTGCAGTAAATGTGCTCTTGGTTGCTGGTTTTTGGCCTGGCCAGTAAATGCACATAAGTAATTAAGTTATTAATATAAAATATATTTAAAAAAAAAACACACAAAATTCACTTAACTTATTTAATGTAAATGGTTCTTCATTTTATACATTAAACTTGCACACTCACAAAAAACAAAGAGGAAAAAATATGATGTGAAAAATGTGTGAATAAAGATTATTACATTAAGGATTTTTAAAATGTTTTAAACACTCAGCCAAACACATACACTTTTGTAAATTTTTATAGAGTTCAACTTAATGGCTTTAATTAAAACAAGATGTTTTTCAACTTACACCTTTATGGCCTTAAGCTCATGGTATATTTAAAGTAAATTAGCAAAGGATGTACAAATTGATAAATGGTAGGAACACTAAAGCAAAAGTTAATTAACGACAAATTTAAATTGATATTAATTTTGTCAATATTTTTTTAAGTTCTCTGAAATCTGTAATCTTCTGCAATTGTGTGCAGATCAATTACATTCAGTTACATAGTTTTATACAGTCCCAATTGAAGATTTCTATTAAGTCGCATAAAGTCTCTATACAGTCCTACTTAAGCGTCAATCGTAGTTTACATTGAATACAGTAGATTTTTATACAGTCTTAATTAGTATTCAATTGTAGATCTTTATAGAGTCCCAATTTAATTCCAATCGTAGATCTTCATACAGTCACAATTAATATTAGATCTTTAGAGTCTAAATTTAACTTCAATCGTAAAACTTTATACTGTCCCAATTTATCATCAATTTCAGACCTTTATACAGTACCAATTTAACTCCACTAGTAGTTATTTATTCTGACCCAATTTAACTTCAGTCATAAATCTTTATACAGACCCAATTTAACTTAATCGTATATGTTTATACATTCAATAAACAGTGGTAATTCTTTATACAGTCCCATTTTAACTTCAATCGTAAATCTTTCTACAGTCCCAATTTATCATCAATTGTAGAAATGTTATACAGACCCACTCAATCATTAATAAAAGATCATTATAAAGTCCCAATTTATCTTCAATTGTAGATATTTATACAGCCCAAAATTAACTTCAACATATATCTTTATACAGTCCCAATTTAATTTAGTGTTAGATCTTTATATAGCCATACTCAATGTTCAATAGTAGACCTTTGTACAGTCCCACTTAATCTTCCATAGTAGATCTTTATACAGTCCCAATTTAACTTTAATCGTGAATCTTTATACAGTACCAATTTATCAGCAATTATAGACCTATATACAATCCCATTTTAACTTAATCGACAATATTTATACAGTCCCACTCAATATTCAATAGTACATTTTTATACAGTCCAAATTTAACTTCAATCGTACAGACCCAATTTAACTTAAATCTAGAACTTTATACAGTCCCATTCAATCTTCAATAGTTGATCTTTATAAAGTCCCATTTTAACTTTAAAAGCAAATCTTTATACAGTCCCAATTTCTCATCAATTATAGACCTTTATGCGGTCCCAATTTAACTTTATCGTAGGTCTTTATACAGTCCCACTCAAACTTCAATTGTAGATCTTTATACAGTCCCATTTTAACTTTAATCCTAAATATTTATACTGTATCCACTCCATCTTCAATTGTAGTTCATTATAGAGTCCTATTTTAATTTTATTCTCAAATATTTATACAGTCCTAAGGAAGTTGCACTCAAGGTTATCAATATCGTCTAAATTTACATACAAAACTATATCTTTCTTCAGTACCATTTTACCTTCAATTGTAGATTTTTAATCAGTACGGCTGCTAATTGACCTCAAATAGTCAGTTAAAAAGACATCTCATAGACAGACCGATAACCAAACTATCCCCCAAAAACTCCTATACCCTTCACCAAATTATATTTAAAACAAGTAAGAAAGTATGGTCGGTCAAGCCCGACCATATAATACCCTACACTAAGTAAAAGATTAAAAACATTTTTCTTTTAAAATTTCAATAATTTGTATTTTTGAGTGATTTTCGGAAGTGGGCCTTATATGGGGGCTATGACCAATTATGTCTATATGAAAATTTACTATGTTGAATTTTGTGAGTATACCAACATTTTTAAGCGATTTATGCACGTTAAAGTGATTTTCGGAAGCGGGTCTATATGGGAGCTATGACTAATCATGGACCGATCGTAACAAAATTTGGTGACATGAATTTTGTATATATTAAACTTATTTGGAGCGCAATTTGTGGAGATGCATTTATAAAGTAAACATTTATGACCGATAAAGTCCAAGGAGGAGGAAGGACATTTATATGGGGGCTAGGTGAAATAATGGACCGATTTCAGCCAGTTTCAATAAGCATGGTCCTTGGGCCGAAAAAATAATATGTACCAAATTTGATCGAAATATCTTCATCGACTCAGAAAGTGATTCTAAGTCGATCGGTATACTTTAAGGTGGGTGTTAGACTAATATTTTTGGACGTTACAGACATCTGCACAAACGCATAATACCCTCCCCACTATGGTGGTGCAGGGTATAAATATTTTTATTTAAACTAAATATATTTTTTTTTTAAATGGTTTTAAAATTTGTTTTACTTTAAAAAAAAAATTTTCGAAAAATAATTTTTTGACAAAAAAAAAATTTGTTGATGAAAAAAAAAATTAAAAAATATTTTTCCCGATTTTGACCCATTGTAGGTCCAACTTGATATAGCCTAATATACAACGTTGCAATGGACTTTTAAATATCTATCATTAGATATCCATATTGTCTATATTTATGACTTAGTAATCCAGATATAGATAAAAAATAGGCCAAAAATCGAGGTTGTCCCGGTTTTTTTCTTATATCTCAGCCGGAAGAATTCCCGATATATTGATGTATGAATCATGTATGTAAGTTATTTGGGGGCTACGGAAAGTTGATTTCAACATACAGACGGATATGGATATATCGACTTCGCTATCTATAACGACCCAGAATATATATACTTTGTGGGGTCGCAAATGTAGAAATTACAAACGGAATGACAAACTTGTATATACTTTAAACGTTTAAAGTGACTACACTCTAGATTACTCAGAGACACTTAAGTGACAATTGTCTTCCCACTACCTAACCTGGGAAGTATAAAGTAACCTATTGACTGCTCTCTACACTACTAAAGCACATACGTGTCAAATGACCCAAAATATATAAATTTGAATCAGCCAAGTGGTCAGACATTAGTGACAATTACTGTCTATTGACTGCTGTGAAATTAATGACTTGTATGCACTAAACATTGGCAATTTAACACATTTACAAAATTATCAACAAGTTTCTAGATATTTTTACCCAATTATCGGTATTATTTTATGGGATTATTTCCCTAAATATTATTAATTAAGACACATTTCTATTTACTTTCATAAGTCATTTCAATTAATTTTTTATTTTTTCTACTTTCAGTTTCTATATAAAATAAAATATATAAATTAACGACAAAATTTTGCCTCCATGGGCTTAACACCACACTATTATATAAATAATCAAGCGGAAAACAAAATGCCTCAACAACAAAATACCTTAAAGATAAAAAGGAGCTTCAAGAGAAGGCGCTTTATGGAGAATATACTATGTGTCAGTATGGCCATCATTGTTGTGATGACACAGCAATTAGACAGAGCACAAGCGGGTAAGTTGGACAAAAATAGTTAATTTAAAATAAAAAGACTAATAAAAGGCCTAATTTCTCCTATTTAGTAATTCTGATTAATCGTAAGTTTCTAAGATCCGTAAAAAGCTCGAAAAATAAACAAATCTCAGCTTTAAGTTTGTCAATTTATTCGAAATATGCTCATCTGCATATTGTCTCAAGCCATAACTATGACGCAATATGTACTAACAATAGTTGAATCAATATCAAAATTTAGCAGACTGTCGCTCCATTACTTCCATACAACTCTTTAAAAAAAAAAATATCTCCCCAAATTGCTCTTAAAAGCATTGAAACATTATTTTCTTGTAATATTATTTTGATTTTATTGAAAACATATTGTCTTCAACATACATTTAAAGCAAATTCTTAACTCATCCCTCAAATTTAAAACCCCATCTTATTTATGTAAATCATATTCCATTTCCGTTAATATGGATTTACTTAGATTTTTCCCTTAAAAATTCCATGTCAAACAAATATTAAACTTCCATTTGAAGTCATCAAACATACATTTCGTAGGAAAAACCCTTTTTCCGCACTGATTAAAATAGCCCAAAGGGTCAATCTGTTGTACAACCCTATTTGGGCCGAAAAAGAAACAAAAACTCTCAAACAAAGACAATCAAATGGAAAATGTATTGGAAGGGTAAAAAGCCACCAAAGTTGACCAACACAAAAGGAAACGTTTTAAAACAGCTAAAATAAAAAGCTAGAGAACAAAAAAACAAACAAAAATATTGACAAATAAGAGGTTGGAATGAAAAGTTTTTAATAAAATAAATCAGATAACTTTATAGGGGAAAATAAGCAATGGATATTTAAAATGCAATTGAATTTTCATGTAAAATTAATTAAATTATTGTTATATGTGAATATTTCAAAATTCAAACCCGGAAAAATGCTTAATACATAGAGAGTTATACATAGAGTTAGGTTTTTGACAATTACGTCTCGTCTCTATGTTACCCTATAACTTAATATTGGAATTTAACTAATTTGAAAGTGTAATATATAAAAAATAAATATTACAATTATCTGTCCTTAAAATCTAAAGATACCATGTGTCAGATTTTGACAAGACTTTTCCGTTGACCTTTCTAGAAACATAAAATGCTTGTCAGAAATTTTGTATCTGTACATGAATGTAAGTAAATGTGTCTGTATGTGTGTAAGGATACATGAAGACATGTCAAATATGTCAATAATGTCAATTTTTGAGACAAATTGCAAATTGCAACCTCAATTAAAATCACATCAATTAGCAACAGTTAACAGCTGCTGCCAACTAAACTTGCTACGCTCGTTTAACTTTTGTAGCATCTACAAACACACTCACACATGAACATAATTTCACAGCGGCAAAATTTTTGAGGCCTTTAGCTATAAGGCCTTCTGTAAGACCTTCCTGGACCTTTTTTAGATCCAGTACTCATGCTCGCTTGCCTTCTCAGGAAGACCTTATGGAAGGCCTACCTGCTCCCTTCTTTTTGTTGCTACAAACGTAGTACAAGCAGAAAATACCGTTAAAAACTCACATTCCAAAGACAAAACTACAAATACAAAAAAATGCAAAAAGTGAAGAGAAAAAAGAAGTAAACTTAAAATAGTTGTGCTTTAATTCTTGGACAATGCGGTTGTGAGAATTTTTACTTGGTCATTATTGGATTTTATTATAAAAAAATTAAAATAAGTAAGATATCGCTTAGGCCGGGTAAGTTATTAAATTTTAAATATAGTTTAGGCTTAATCAAAGATACAATTTATTTAACAAAATTTATTTACAAAAGGCCTGTGAAGAAGGCCTGCTACCAGGCCTGTTGAAGAAGGCTTTCTATCAGGCCTGTTAAAGAAGGCCTTGGCTGGCTAGGACATCGTGTGTAAAAAATGTATGAGTATAGAATGGGTGAATAAGTCCTTGTGTCTGCTAAATAAGGCCTTCCAGAAGGCCTGCTTACTACTTCTTTTCGCCGCTGGGTTCTAATACACAGCCACACATACATATTTATATTTGTGGAGATTCCCAGCAAACATAAAATAAATGTTTGAGAAAATAGGAATTATGATTTAAGTAAAAATTAAATTTCAAAAATTTCATTAAACCAGAAGTCGTCTCTCATTGACTCCAGGGCCGTCTTGATTGGATATATACATGAATATAATACGAATGTCAAGGAAACGTATAAAAACTCGGTCAAGCCCGACCATATAATACCCTACACTACATTTTACTTTTAAAATATCAATAACACAGGTCAACATCAAAAAAAGGCTTCACTAAGCACTATATAGATTTGATGCATCATGGTTACCTAAGTACAAAAATGGTAAAATTTTGGATGATTTTTTAAAAATAAATTTTTTTCAAAAATTGTGAATTTTTTTAGATGTTTTCCACATAATTTATGATAACTCAAAAACAGTTAGTCCGATATTATTAACTTGGAAAACTTCAAATTTAAATAACCTTTAATCTGTTTATATATTGCGTTTTAATAGGCTCATTAGTTTGGGAGTTATAATAACAAATTGAAGCAAAAAAAATAAATTTTATACATGAAAATAGCTAATTTTTGTGTTTTAAAAAACTCGTGAAAAATCGAAAACGGCAGAACTTGTTCAGGTTTATTACTTTGTCACAAAGCCGCATATAATAGAAACAAAATGCGATATCGAAGATAAAAATAGATTGATCCTCTTTGAATTTATTCACAATTAAGTGAATTCGCTCATTTTCAGAAAATTTGACATTTTTGTTTGATATACATAAAATTTAGTAGTTTATGTTCTTCTTTCGATTGATTGAATTTCGAAAACATTTTCCTCATGCTATGTACAAATTTTCACATATATATTGCATTTTAATCGGCTCAGTATTTTCGGAGTTATAATAACAAATGGAAGCAAAAAATATATTTTTTATGTGAAAATATCAAATTTTTTTATTTTAAAAAAATCATGAAAAATCGAAAACGGCAGAAATTGTTTAGATTTATTGCTTTATCGCAAAGCCACGTGTAATAGGAACAAAATTTGATATCGATCATAAAAATCGATGAATTGTTTTTGAATTTATTCAAAATTAAGTGAATTCGCTTATTTTCAGAAAATTGTATGTGCGTGTACATTGAGCGTAAATTTTATGTGTGTTTTGTTTTTGTTAAAATTTTTGTTGAGTGATTTTCGGAAGTGGGCCTTATATGGAAGCTATGACCAATTATGGACCGATCACCATGAAATTAGGTCGTGTGATTTATGTCTATATGAAAGTTATTAATGTTGAATTTTGTGTACATACCAACATTTTTAAGAGATTAATGCACGTTAAGGTGATTGTCGGAAGAGGATCTTATATGAGAGCTATGACTAATTATGAACCGATCATAATAAAATTTGGTGAAATGAATTCTGTATATCGATGGCTTAATACAAAAAGGACCTAACTCGTGTTTTTTTAAGTCGAGATTTTTTTTTGGCTAATTATGATATATGATCGGACCATTTATCGAAACAAACGAAAATCTGGACTTACAAAAAAAACCACGAGTTATGGCCTTTTTTATATTAAGCCATTGATATATAAAACTTATTTGGAGCGAAATTTGTGTAGATACATATATAAATTAAACATTTATGACCGATAAAGTCCAATTTCGGAGAACATTTGTATGTGGGCTAGGTGAAATAATGAACCGATTTCAGCCAGTTTCAATAGGCTTTGTCCTTGGGCCAAAGACATTATATGTACCAAATTTTATCGAAATATCGTAAAAATTGCGACCTGTACTTTGCGCACAAGGTTTTCATGGACAGCCAGCCAGTGATTCTAAGTCGATCGGTATACTTTAAGGGTGTTAGACTAATATCATTGGACGTTACAAACATCTGCACAAACGCATAATACCCTCCCTTCTATGCTGGTGTAGATTATAAAAATGTCAGAAATTCATTTCATAAAACAATTCCCAACAACGCAAAGTCTTTAACTTCATTTAAGGATTTTATTTGAATAAAATTTATTCGTTATTGAATTAATAAATTTAAAAAAGAGCTCATTTTGGAATAAAAAGTTCGATTTTGCAAAAAAAAAAAAAATTGTATGTCTTGAGATACAAAATATTATAGATATATAGATATAGATAAATATCTCACACGCATCCCACTAAGCGACCAAAAATCTCTTAAAGGAATGGACCTGCTTAAAAATAGCTTGTTTTGAGTTACAAAACATTTATTTTGATAGATATCCCACTCGTATTACACTAAGCGACCAAATAGGTATTCAAGGAAAATATCTAAGTTTTTGATTTCGGAAAAAATATTCCAAATTTTTTTTTATTTTTTTTTTCAAATAGCTATCTAAACAGTTTGGGACACATTTTGCTTGCTTGGCCAGAGAATCTGGACCGATCTTGTTGATAAATCCAACCTTGGTCCAAATTTTATCCCGATCGGAAGACATCGATTTCAAAAGTTGGTTCACTTGACATGAAATCCCCCATATATTCTGGATCATTATAAATAATAGTCGATATAGGCTAGATAGACAGTCCGCCTGTATGTCGAAATCAACATTCCAAAGCTTCTAAATACTTTACATACATGATTGACGCATCGACTGACAAATGGCCTGGGTTGATAGACATTTCAGACAACTTTCCACGTAGGTAGATAACGCCATAGTAATTCGGACATAAGTATAATCAAAATCGGGAAAAATATTTTTTAACCCGAGTTTTTTTACAAAAAAAAATTTAAAGAAAATTATTTTCACACAAACATTTTTCTAATCTTAATCTTAAAGTAAAAAATTTCATTTTGAAAATTGATCTAAGAATTAATTCTTTAAATCTTTGAGTATCTCAGATTTATTTTTAAATAAATTTAGGAATATTCCAATGGAACAAAAACATCGTAAATTTTTTGTGAATTTTGTTGCCGCGGTTGTCATGTTTTAATATTTGGTATTCAGCTCAGTATTACAGGTTTGAAGGCGGTTCTACACAACGGGCTTCTTCAGGATTTATCGCGAAAAAACATGTTTTGAATCTATTTTGGGTAATTTTCCAATTTTCAGAAAACCTGTAATGTGTGTTAGTACAAGCATGCATTTACATGAAAACATCTCAAAACTTTCTTCTGATTTTGAAAGAGTTAGTTCAAATCCAAATTGACAACCAAACCTAAACCATTTGCTGGGTTGTAAAGACAATGCTGCCGTTTTTCATTTACAGCATCTATGAATGTGTGCTCATGTCGTTGATGATGATGACTCAGAGTCATATGATTTTATTCAATAAACAACAATTTTGATATGAAACTCGTATAACGGAGGAACAAGCAAAACAAATCTGATGCACTGTTGCACAAACATGAATGTGGCACTGTTTAGAAAAATTCATTTTGTTTGTTAAGATTTAGCTTTGCTGTAATACTGAGCTAAACCTTGTCATATATTACATCCATTTTTATTCCATTTTTATTTCTCCTATGACGAATCCACACTCTTGCATTCAACAATCATAGCAACATTTCCAACTGACATTACGTTTTGTCAGGGAAAATGTTTGAAGAACAACAAGTGATGGAGTGCAAAGAGATTTAAAAGAATGAAATTTTTAAAACAAATAATTCATTTCTATCTCAAGTCGTTTAGTTTAAGAGCGAGTTAGTTGGAAAAACTTCTAGGAAGAACTAGTTTAAAATTGCTATTTCAAACAATGTTTTCATATCTTTTTCGAATTCAGCAGAAACAGCAGGAAATGAACTTTGAATCTTTCTTTGGAAAAGATCTTGAAGGAAAATATTGAATTCTTTCAAAACTCTGTACATTTCCCCTACAACCATCCAATAAATCTAACAATGCTTTACATCAAACTAACAAAAAAAAAATGCATGTTGATGCATGTTGCATCAACCCAAAAAAAATATAACAATCCCTCGAAAAACTATCAAAACAAAACTGCATTAAATAAGAAAGAAAAGAGGATTTTGAAAAAATTTTGTTGCACAAACAAGTGATGGCAATGTTGTAAGTCCCTCTGACTATGTACATGATTGTGTGGCATGTTCTCAAGTGTTTATTTTCATGTTTATGGTAAATTTTTTTTAAAGGAATTTTGTGTCTCCCTGTCCTCCCTCCTTTTGACGCTTGACAAAAATAAGTGTGTTAAATACCATACATTTTTGGTTGTTCTTGTCTGCTGTTTTGTTGCTCCTTAAGGGAAACAGTAACGTACACGAAAAAATATAAAGTAAATTTGAAAAAGATTTATTGTGGTATGCAAAGTATAAAAAAAAAGAAACATTGAGGAAGCTGAGTAAAATAAGGCAATTAATCATTCAATTTGTTGGAAAAGTGATTTTGTGTAAAAAAAAAACACAAAAGAAGAAGGAAAATACAGACATGAGTTACATTTTTGTAAAATGTAGACAATTTAAAAGGGTATTAATTGGTTTCGTTAGTTTTTTTGTTTGTTTTTATTTGAAAAAAAAAGAAGAAAAAACAATTTGCTAACAAATTGAAAAGAATTGCAGGCAAACAAAAAACAAAGTTCTGCAAACATATTTCAACCAGAAAATTTATAAGAAAATAAACAGTAGAGAAAATATGACAAAAATTCTATAAAGAGAGAGATAAAGAGAATCCAATTAGCCAGCTATAAATAATTAAAATTTTAATAATTTATTAAAAAACAGTTTCCTGCACGTACAAAAACATGACCAAAGAATCGATTAGAATTACGGCATGATCTAATGATCTTTCGTATCGAAAAATATTATTATTAGTGAGGCAAGTAGTTCATGTAGTGCAAGTCTAGGCTTCTTGCGACGCCAATAACCCTGTTTGATGAAAGACCAAAAATATCCACATTGAGAACCTTGCGAGACACTTTTGGACACGATACCAACTATAGGTTATTTGGTGTGAATATCCGAATCGGTACTGACAATATCATGTCCCAATCTTCGTCATCAAGATTGGGACATGAATTCCGAGTATCTATTAACGAGATGGCGAGATATTCTCGGTGCCGGGTCACTCTGGTATACTTGGCAATGCTATTGCGGATGAACTGGCCAAAAAGGGCTAACGTCTGCAAGCCGATGAGATCGATATTTTGGTCAGTTTACCGCTATCCTGCTGTAAATTACTTATACAGCGAAAATTGTTTGAGTCTTCTCAGCTCGGATTGTCTAGTTTAACAAATTACTCGATATTGAAGCTCACATGGCCCGTTTTTGACCATCATATGTCGAGGGCTCGGACTTCAATAATACGTAGTCCTTTTTTGCACGTCCTAGTGTATCTATCTACTGTCGACGTCAGGAAGATGGATTCGTTCATTCGTGCGTCAGGTTGATTCGGCACTGAATCAATTTCCGACATGTGAAGGACCTGAGCACAAAGGGACCTAAGTGAGCAGGTTAATACTGGCTGACTTCATAACCTAACCTACCTAAAGTAAATTCATGGTATCTAACACCATATCCAGTAATTTGTTCAGTAAGTATTCTCAAACCGCTCTTTCGGAGCAATACCAACTTTTGAACAATATCTGCTCATTGTGTCAACAGAGTTCAGTGAAAGATGCAGTGCAGTTCATGACGACAGCTGACCTTACACCTTCGACATCATAAAATCCCCAATGCAACTCAATTTCCTTCTCAAACACTCAGCAGTGCAGATGAGAATGGCGTAAATCTCCGCTTGACCCATTTGAATAGTCCTTTAATAGTTAGGGTTATAGTATGTTTGGAATCATCGGTGAACCACACCTAATCGACATGACATGATATGTTTATGCCACCGAGTCTGATTTTATCACTGTTGCCTTTTCAGGTATAGAGCCTTTAAAATTTGTGCACAGCACCAATTTCTCATAATACTGGGATTGACCTCAAATATCTCTGGAATTCACATGTACCACTCAATCTCCTTCTCAAACACTCTGCGGCGCAGATGAGGATCTTAAATATGCACTTGAAATATTGATTGGTAAGCACCCATTTGAATACTCCTTCAAAGTTAGGCTCTAGGCTGTTTTGAAACCATCGGTGAACCACACCTGATCGACATGCTTGTGCCAACGAATCTATTTGGAACCATCTGCGAACCACATCTGATCGACAAGTTTATGCCACTGATTTGATCACTGAGTCCTTTCAGACCTTTAAAATGTCTGTAGAGCATCAATTTCACACAACACGGATAGATATTAAATATCCCCGGAATTAATACGAGCCACTCAATATCATTTTCAAACAATCAGTAGCGCGGATGCGGGTGGCTTATATCTCCACTTGAAATATTGATGGGTAAGCACCCATTTGAATACTCCTTTAAAAGTGAAGATCATAGGCTGTTTGGAACAATCGGTAAACTACACCTGTATCGCAATTCTGTAACTTTTTAACGACAAAATTTTGTCGTTAAGTAATCAAAATTCGTTAGTTAACAATATTTATAGTTAAGAGATATTCCGAATTAAATTTTACCGATTATTTTCGTTAAAAATAGTCGGTAGATAACGAAATTTGTCGGTAGGTTAACGACAAATAAAATGTTCTAGTTAAGCCATAACGATAATTGTTTAGGAGTTAGTTTTGTAACATAAATATTCGAAATAAGTTGTTTTTTGAAAGTACGGTTGGTCAACTTTTTTTGTGTTTGTTAGATACGGACTGATTTGAGTTTTAAATATAAAAATTAACATGCTTTAATCATCTTTTTAAGATAAATTAGAACTCGGCGGCTCTTCTTAACCGACTCTTAGGCATTCGGCACAGGTCTCTGCTGTCTGTTTAAGATAACACAATAAACATAGCATACATAGTAGTATTATTTGAGGACATTTTTTGCTTGAAAAGCAATAAAAACCACTGTGAAATATTAGGACATTATGACAACTTGACATGATAAGAGACCTTGTGAATTGACCAATTATATTATTTTAGAAAATAGTATTCGAATTTTAAGAGAAACTTTTATTTGGGGCATAATATCCATATTTAACACATTCCTATTGAGCATTTTAAACCATATTTGGCGATGTGGTACGAATATAAACTTATACAAGACCGAATTCTAAGAAGGAAACTCGTTGGAATTTGTCAACTGTCCTTATAACAGCACATATCTAAATTCTGAATCAATGATTACTTGTGGTGGCATAGACATATGGATTATACTGGGTTACTTTTATTTTTAGAAAAAATTCTTGTTCTTTTATTTTCAGTAGGTTTCGCGAACATATTTGGGTGAGCTGATGATTGATTTTTATATATAAATGCGATTATTTATTCACACGACTACGAATGTATCTGCAAACACGAAAAAATAGTGAATATTTTTATGATTTTTTAATTTTAAAAATATTGACATTTATATTTTTAACTATATTCGTCGTTAAAATGTATTTCCGAGAGATATCGTTAACTTCAAATAGTGAATATTAAATTCGTTAAGGCAACCGATATTTTTCGTTACTTAACGACATCGGTAGGAAAGTATAAAAAGTTACAGTATTGCGGTACTGATCGACATGTTTGATTTGATCACTGATCCGATAGCATAATACTGGGATCGTTCTTAAATATCCCTAGAATTCACATATACGCAACCAGATCAATCGGTTTTACTTTGACTACCTTACCAGACTACCAAATATATGGTAGTCTGGATTCCCTCCTACTGGTCTCATCCTTATGGATCAGGTAGAAGAAACTCAAATCATGCGATATATTTTATCTAGCTGAGATATCGCAATTACTTTTTCCTCTTAATTCCACCATAATAAGGCGATATATCAGGTGTTTGACTAAAAATTCGGGATTTTTATATAAACTTATTCAAAGTATTGGCCATTGTTAGTTATGACTTTTACCCATCTTTCTGGCAATATTTGGATTCCTCACCAAATGTACTGATCATATTTTGAGGCAATGAACGAATCAATCCGCCCAGAGAGAAAGTTTTGCAGCGATCGAAACAGATAGTAGCCGGAAGGGTCACGGTCTGGACTATAAAGGGGGTGAGGCAAAACTTTCCAACCACTTCATTCTAAATACTTTTTAACAGGCATTGCAAAATGTGACCTATCATTTTCATGTTGGAATATTACTGTTTCATGTCGGGCAGCATATTCTTCTCGTTTTTCGGCCAATGCTTGCTTCAAACGAATCAGTTGTGTTCGGTACAGATTCCCTGTGGTTGCCTGACCAGATTTCAGCAGCTCATAATAGATAGGACCCTTTTTGATATTTGGCTTTGGAGTCGATTCGGCGGGTTGGCCGGTCTTCATATACGATCTCTTATGCTTCGGGTTATCGTAATGGATAAATTTTTCATCGCAAGTAATGATTCAGTGCAAAAATGATTTTCTTGTGTAGCCTTCTAGCATAATTACGGACATGCAAAATAGTCTTTCAAGATCTCTCGGCTTCAGTTCGTATGGTACCCGATTTTCCTGGTTTTAGATTAATTATGCTGGTCGCAAATGTTTTGAAATTGCTGCTTGAGTAGCTCCCAATGATTTTGCAAGCTCTTGCCTCCAATTATTAGTCTTCCATCTTAAAATCACCACTTCTTCACCGCACAAACAATCTCTCGCACATTGAAACCGATGGAACACATTCACCATAACTTTTGTTGAGCAATTGGTGTTCTCCAGCGGCACTTTCTTTCAAATTAATGAAGTACTTAAAGCTAAACTTCCCACAAATGTTCAATAACTATGTGGGAATAAATGACAGAAATGTACCCTTCAAAATGTTATATAAGTTATTAAAAACAAAAACCGCGTTCTAAGTTACGCTACCTATTGTAAATCCCGCATTATTAAGTCATACACTCAATGTTATCAGTAACAAAAGACTATTCCTGGTGAGAATTATGTCAAGTGTAACCCCAAGAGATTTTAACTCATTCGAGAACTCAATAGATGAGCCATTCAAAGTCGGCTTTTGGCAGGGTTAATTGTCAAATCCCTTTCCTCACACCTATTGGTGTTTATATCCTGAAATATACGCATATTTTTATGGCTTCCCACTAAATAATAGATGTCGTCATCTTAACAATAAGTACAGAAGACTAAGCTGTAAAGTTTTTCCAACAGTTACTCGAAGTAGAGGCGATAATACAGCACCTTGGATGCAGATGTAGTCATCGCTGATCAATCTTCAACTTAATAAATCTAAATGATACCATGTGCGATATCCAGCATCTTAAAATATAAAAGTTACAGTTTCTAACTTCTGAACTAGTGAACGAGTTATTTTCGATGTCCTCTCTGTATTGATTTTAATAAAGAGCGTTATATAAAGCTCTCACAACTAAAGATCTGGAAATGGCGGATTAACTTCGTATTCATGGCCATATGAATGCCTACCATTGATTTAATGCAAAAGAAGCTTAAATTTTTTTTATTCCTCCTAAAAGTATATTGTACTTTATATACAATAGAAGAATTATGACAAGAGATCATTCCTGATTATTGATATATTGGAAAAAAAATTGAAAATATAAAAGAAATTCATAAAAATTTTATGATTGAAACTAATGGTTAAAACTATCACATAACTTTGCTCATTTAACAAACAAAACTTTATACATTTTTTTCCAAAACAAAGAATATACTAAAAATAGACAAAAATTTACAAAATTACACCTTCAACTAAAACAAACCAACATTTTACACATGAACTTGTGCATAATTTTTTATACACATCATTGTCGGCGGTAAAGTGTGAAGAAAAAGCAAAGAATAAAAAATCCCTTAACCCAAAAAGTTAACCAAACACATGCAACATTTACTCACTACTTGCAACATATTTTTTTTTTTGTCTTTCTTGATTTTGTATAAGTTTTCTGTAACAATTTTTTTCGCTTTCCAACGATATTAATGATGATGATGAGGTCGTCTCTTTGCCACAAACAACTATACAGACTCACTGCTGTTGAAAGTTTTCTTTAACATTTGCTACGTGAGACATAAGACAACAGCAACAATATTATATCATGATTATGATATGTTTGCAACAACAACAAAAAAAGAAGAAAAACTCTAACAATAACATTATGTACTTGAAGTAAGCACAAGTACTAAATTCATAGTTACACTTTCAAGTACTTGCAAAGTAGTCGTAAAGATGATTTATCATCACATGTATGAAGTTTTGGTTGCAGAAACTTTTTTTTTCCATTTTATTTTTCGCTTTATTTATTTAAGTCTTCCATCTCCTTTTTTAGCGTTTGCAACGAACAAAAATACATATAATTTTTTATAAAATGTGTGTTTATTGTATGCAAAATGCGAGAGAAAAAAAATATTTTATAATAAACAACCAAAAGTGTAAAAAGTGACAAGGGACAGTGGTTTGGCTAAAAGAAAAATATGGCATAAACAAATGTTACTATCCAGTGGCAAATTGTATAATAGCCGATTCCCTGATGACAGCTATTTACAGTACAAAATCATGAGGTCGTCTATAGCACTGAAATTACTTGGTATGAAAATATGAATTCTTCAGTCCTACGGATAACTAGCTGAGTTTATCTGGTCTTTTATAAAATTAGAAATTTGGAAACTGTTATAAGATTGATTAGTTGTTTACGAACAAAATTAAAAATTTGCCACTTGCAGCTCAACTTAAATTCATAGTTTGTAACAAGTTACTTGCAAGTGCAAGTTACTTGCATGTCTAAAAACAGAGTTAAATAGATCAGTAATTACTGGCGTATCCATTCGAATACTGATCGTTCGATTTTGTTTCCTCCATTACACCTCCTAGAGCATATGGCTTCCACAAAGCATCTGCATCTTACTCGGTTTGATGCTATTATTTTCGCGCCTTCCCATGATTGTCTTAGTTCTTGGAGTATTGTGCGTTTCCAAATGTTCTTAGGTCGACCACGGCTTCCTGAGCCTTGAGGATTCCACTCTAGCGCCATCATTGTAATACTATCGGGCATCTTCCTATGGTATGGCCGGTGTTAGGCCAGAATATCCTGCATATGATTCTTTTTATACCCTACACCACCATAGTGGGGAGGGTATAATGCGTTTGTGCAGATGTTTGTAACGCCCAAAAATATTAGTCTAACACCCACCTTAAAGTATACCGATCGACTTAGAATCGATTAAACGATGTCCGTCCGTCCGTCAGTCTGGTTGGCTGGCTGTCCATGTAAACATTGTGCGCAGAGTACAGGTCGAAATTTTGAAGATATTTCAATGAAATTTGGTACATATTATTTTTTCGGCTCAAGGACCAAACCTATTGAAACTGGCTGAAATCGGTCTACTATTTCACCTAGCCCCCATACAAATGTCCTCCCGAAATTGGACTTTATCGGTCATAAATGTTTAATTTATATATGTATCTCCACAAATTCCGCTCCAAATAAGTTTTATATACACACAATTCATGTCACCAAATTTTGTTACGATCGGTCCATAATTAGTCATAGCTCCCATATAGACCCGCTTCCGAAAATCACTTTAACGTGCATAAATCGCTTAAAAATGTTTGTATACACACAAAATTCAACATACTTAACTTTAATATAGACATAAATCTCACGACCTAATTTCATGGTGATTGGTTCATAATTGGTCATATCCTTCATATAAGGCCCACTTCCGAAAATCACTCAAAAATATAAATTATTGAAATTTTAAAAGAAAAATGTTTTTGCTCTTTTACTTAGTGTAGGGTATTATTGGACCAGCACTCTGGGGATGACCCCTACTCATGCAAAGCATTGTGTTAGAACTAGGAAAATATGTTATGGAAGGGAGGATGGAGGAAGTAGTGTTTGTGGACATTTGATTTGAATTTTCCTATATTGAAAGTGACAGGTAAGACTTCATGAGGAAGCTTATTCCACACACGGACAGTGATTGTAATCAATATTCGCCGAGTTTTAATTCCGTACAACAAAGTAAACTTTGAAGTAGACATTGAATATTCTGAGCTTGGATCATCCGGATATTTGCGAGATTTTCCATACTGAATTCAGACGATCGAATGCCGCTCTTGCTCTATTGAGCATTGGGTCTGTTTCGCTGTCGCCATTTGTTGTTACTGCCTAGATAGCAAAAACTATTTACGCATTCAACTGGTTGGCCTTGTAACATTGATGTTCTCTGTGCTAACATGGCTTTGGTTTTCTTGCTATTTATCTCAAGTCCAACCTTACGCGCTAATCTTTACAGATCTTGTAGTTTCGTTTGCATGTTGGAGATTTTGTGCGAGAGCAGTTAAATATCATCCGCATAATCGAAATCCTCGACTTGGCGTGAGGGACTCCATGTTCCTCTTCTCTCTAAACAGACTTGGATCAATGTATCATTCAGCACGATGGTGAACAGTTGAGGTGATAAAGGGCATCCTTGTTTTAATCCAGCGTTAGTATGAAATGGCTAACTGAGCTTCCCTTTGTGAAGAACTGAGAGTTCTTCATCCTAGTACATAGCTCTGTTCGATGGTAAACATTTGAGGTTAGAATCCTCATTCGAATCCAGCGTTGGTATGAAATGGCTAACTGAGAATCCCATTGTGAAGAACTGAGAGTTCTGCATCCTCGTGCATAGCCCTGATGATTCGAATTATTTTCTGGGTTACTCCTTTCCTACTAAATGCTTTCCATATGGCAGTTCGTCTGATGGTATCGAAGGCTTGCAGTCTATGAGCAATAGATACAGCGGGGTTCGCCATTCTAACATTGCTCTATTATTGGCCTGACCTATGCATCTTCTATTTGGCCAAAAACCTGCCTGTTCATCTGGCAGATTGTTTTGGAATCTTCCCTGTACTATGACTGCCAATATCTTGTATATAGTGGTAAACAGAGTCATAGTGGTAACCAGAGTCATTGTCACTTTTCAGTAACTTAAAAATGATGCCTTTTTTCCAAGTTGGATGCAGCCTCTCTTCCTCTCAGACTGATGTGATGTGAGACTATAGAAGTTCAGCTGTGGTTTCGATGTCAGCCCGTAGAATTTGGGCTGGTTTCAATCTTCGCTTGATTCTTCTTAATTTTACGATGGCCTCTTTTATCTCATTTTGACTGGGATGGTTGCATGATATTCTCAAGATATTTCCTGCAGGACTGCTACTGTTTCTTTCGTTGTTTTCAGTAGCTTCATCTACGATGACTTTACTAATCACTTCAAAATGTTCTCTCCATCTTTGCGTCTGTGCGTCATTGTTTATTTGTAGTGCACCACTGCGATCAGGCGTGGATCCAGGTCAACCATTTGGGAGGTTAAAAATCAAAATTTCTTTTTTCTATGAAAACTTTTCGGTTTTGGGGGAAAAATTCCTATTTCACCCCCTCTTTATCCGCCCCTAACTGCGATCAACTAGTTCTTGGCTTCTGTTACACCTCTTATTACTGAGACAATCTATAGTCTGGTGAATTTGTTTCAAGCTGTTCTGGCTAGCCTCTTCTTCTGCTATTGCTAGCCCTTCCAGGAAATTTATTTTGTTTAGCCAGTAGATGGTACTGCTACCTTGTAGTATTGTTGCTGTTCAGCTGCAGCTTAAGTTCCCTGCTTTGAGAAATTCCTTGTTTTCACTATAAAATAGGAAAGAAAATGTTCGTTCACATTAAGTGAAAGAGGCAATAGGTTCCAAATGTCGTTTGATATCCAGGGTTTTCTTTGTGATTGCACTATACCATGTGTTTCTTCTGCGACTTGTTAACACGATATCTTCTCACGAGTAACTGTTCGCGAATTTACCATTCCTAACGTGTACAGCCGTTTTCGTCTTCTGTGTCTGATTGTTCTCCTTTGCCATTTCAAATTTACCTTGAATTCACCTGTACTGAGCTCATAATCACTTCCGATGTCAGATCCTCTTCTGTTTGTGATATCCGATAGAGAGCTTCTCCATCTTCTAGTCGGTGATGTCCATGTATATTTATGAATCTCCTTATCCGGAAAATTGTAGCCACCAATGACGAGTTGAAATGTCTGGCACAATTCTATAAACCGCTTACCGATGTTGTTTCTAATTCCAAAACTGTTCGTTCCAATGGTAGTATGTTCCATGAGTATTATGATATCTCCTCTTCAGATCTCGTTGAGCGTAGTTGTTACTTGTGCATAGAATTCATACTTCTTAGTATCTTCAGCGTCTTCTGTTCAATTAATCGTACAATTTCTTTGGAAAGTTGATTTCAATATACAGGCTGACAGACGGACATGGCTATATCGAATCCGCTATATATAACGATCCAAAACAAACATAGAATTTCCCTTTCCACTCATGGTGAAGGGTATAAAATGGTGAATTTAATTTGCATTTCCACTAAAATTTTACAGAAAGAATAAAACATTATGATGAATATATCTTAATATAAATTTTGCCCCCTGCTATCACACTGTGCAATTCCCTACAATCTCCTACAAGGGAATTAGATAGCAGCTAAAAAAAATGTCTGCTGACTGCCAGCTTGATGTACATACGAACAAGTATTAAAAAATGTTCGTGCGTCATGTACATATGATGATTGTACGTTTATACGTTTGTATGACTAAAAGTGTTTTGCGTTTCAACAAGCACAAATCAGATGGTTAAACTTGTAAATTTTGTGTTGTTATAAACTGAAACTGAATGGAATAAAAAATGAATAAAATATGAAAAATGTATGCAATGCGTGCTTGAATTTTATGTTTATATTCATTCGCATACAATTTCCAACCATATTTTACAATTTTATGCTCTTTATCTCTTCTCCCTCCTTCTACCCTCTACTTCCAACTCATGTATGGATGTGTGTATGTGTGTGTGTGTGTGTGTGCGTTCAAGCTTAAGAGTGTAGGTGTCAAAATATGCAAATCTGTTTCCGTTTTCCGGTTATGCTTGTTATTTGGTTTTACGTTTTTTTTCTGGTTGCCACTATTTTTTCTTCTTCTTTCTATCATTCTATGATACAGCGAGTGAGTAGCATGTGATACTTGTGCATACGTTATGTTAAAGAAAATATGTATTACGTGTAAGCAGAGCTGTAAATGAATCACTCATTTTTGAATTAATTCGCGAATCATTCACACAAAAAAATGAATTGAATGAAATTTGAGTCAATTCAAATGAATTTGGTAAAAATGAATTGCAATTCGTTTCCAATTCAAATGAATTGAATTGATTTTGAATTAATTCAAATGAATTTGGTAAAAATGAATTGCAATTCGTTTCCAATTCAAATGAATTGAATTGATTTTGAATTAATTCAATTCATTTACAATTCATTTGAATTGAACAAGATTTTGAATTAATTCAAACGAATTAGAAAAAAAATTAGCAATTCATTTGCAACTCCGACGCGAAATTCGCAGCATATTTAGCAGATTCTTCAATGTCATTAAGTATGCAGTATAATTAATCGACGGTTAAAGAGTCTTCCTTTAAATATAATGCGCCGTTACCATCGTCAGCTGGTATTGAAAGATTATTTTCGTACGCCTCTATTCTAAACATCCCTAAACGTGGATCTCTTTCAGATGATAATTTTGAAAAGCTATTGTTGTTTAAGGTGAATGAAGTATTCTAATTAAATCTAATTAGCCTTATTTATGAAACTCAATTGTGTTTTGAACTACATACATTGTTATTTTTCCTGATTTTTGATTATTTTTGGAAGATAGTTTTATTTTTTTGAAATAAATATAATATAAATATTAGCAAAAAGTTTGTTGTTGGGTGGTCGTGGGTCACAAAATTTCAAAAATTATTAATTGCTTCTTGAATATTAAATATGTTATGTCGTTCAGCGTATTTCAAAATAAAAATCAGTTCTTCTTGAAGAAATAAACTGCAAACACCATGTTTTCATTGATCAGGCGCGTATACAGGACAAGGCTTTTAAATTTTTGTACTGGAAATTTTCATTTTGGTAGGAGAAATCTTTCATTCCCCCTAGAGATCTGCTCTTGAATTTGATTGATTGCAACTCATTTTTGAATCATTCATTTGAATTGCTAATTCTTTTTTCTAATTCATTTGAATTAATTCAAAATCAATTCAATTCAAATGAATTGTAAATGAATTGCAACTCATTTTTACAAATTCATTTGAATTGGAAATGAATTGAAATTCATTTCTGCCTAATTCGTTTGAATTGATTCAAATTTCATTCAATTCATTTTTTCAATTCAATGAATTAATTCAAAATTTAGCTAATTCATAATGAATTAAAATCAAAAAAGAATGATTCATTTACAGCTCTGCGTGTAAGTATGTGCAACTTATAGTCAGTGGTAGATATCATGAATAAATATTTTCTTTAAGCTAGAAAATTATAGTATACCATCTTTTAGTTGTTCTTAGTATAACAAAAAAAATAATTCAAAGAATAAAATTGAGCTGTGGGTTTTGTAAGACATTTTTTAGTATATATTGAGAATAGTGAGTAGTGAAAACAGTTTCCTATTTATCATAGATAAGAATTATCTTAAATGTCTTTGGGGTTTCTATAATAAACCAATTTTAAATTTGATATGCCTGCTTAATGATATTTTTTGATAATTTTTTTCCAATAAATCTTACAAACTTAAAAATTTGTTTCGTTAAGTACATCTGGGAGAATCAAAAAAAAAAGTTACTTTTTAAAATAGTACTTTTAAAAAAGCAGCTTTATAAAAGGTAATTTTTTCCGGTTAAGGAAGTTTTTCGAGAGTTCTTAAAAAATTAAAAAAAAACTTTTTAAAGAATGTACTTTTCTCGGGAGACTATTTCAAAAAAGTACTTTGTCATAAAGAGAATTTTGTAAAAATTTCAAAATGGTATTTATTTTTACAAGATACTTTTCTAAAAATACCATATTTCAAAAAAGTCCTTTTTCAAAAAGGCAGCTTTTCAAAAAACTACTTTAAGAAACCACGTTTAAACAAGTTAGAACGGTATATTCGGCTTTGCCGAATCTTAAATACCCTCCACCTGCATACATATTTTTTAGGTCGATTGTGATTTTAGGAAGTGAACTTTATATGGGGGCTATGGTCAAATATGGGCCGATCTACAAAAAAATTTTGTGTTGTGATTTCTTTTAGCACGAAACTTTTTTTTGCTGAATTTTATATGGATACTGCAATTCTGAAGGCATTTATAGACCATAGAACCATATTTCGGGAAGAAATTTGTATGGGGGCTAGCAGAAATCATGAACCAATTCTTATAATTTTCACCAGAGTTAGTCCTTTTATTATAAAAACAAGTAAGAGATCTATATTCGGCTGTGCCGAATCTTATATACCCTTCACCAAATTATACTTAAAGATATTTTTTTTTTTTTAAATATTTTTATTTAAGCAAAATCAAAATTTTGTTTTAATGTTTTAAAATTTTTAAAAAAAATTTAGGTCTTTGAAATATCTATCATTAGATATCCATATTGTCTATATTAATGACTTAGTAATCCAGATATAGGTCAAAAATAGGTCAAAAATCGAGGTTGTCTTAGTTTTTTCCTTATATCTCAGCCATTTGTGGACCGATTTTCTCGATTTTAAATAGCGACCGAGCCGGAAGAATTTCGGAGATATTGATGTATGAATCGTGTATGTAAGTTATTTGGGGGCTTCGGAAAGTTGATTTCAGAGGGACAGACGGACATGGCTATATCGATTCCGCTATCTATAACGATCCAGAATATATATACTTTATGGGGTCGCAAATGAAAAATGTGGAAATTACAAACGGAATGACAAACATATATGTATATACCCCTGCCACTCATGGTGAAGGGTATAATAACGTGTGTAAAGTCTTATGGTATATCTTCAATATATATACACAAATAACCAAAAATATATGAAAATTGTCAATATTCTTTTAGGTTGTCTCACATTTTGGTTCATAGCTCTGGTTCTACTGAACCGATTTTGCTGATTTTCAATACCAAACTGTTTAGGACAACAATAAACATATTTTTTCCAAGTCTACCAATTTTGTTTGCGTATTTTGGAAGTGAGCGTGTTTTACACAGACGGACAGACGGACAGACAGACGGACATGGCTCAATCGACTTAGAATTTCATAAGGATCAAGAAAATATGTATATACTTTGTTGGGTCTCAGATGAATATTTCTCAATGATACACACGGAATGACAAACTTATATATACCCTCATTCACCACTTGTGGTGGTGGAGGGTATAAAAACAATCATTTTGAAAGTACTATTTTGTACCTTTTGATTATATTTTTCTAAAATTATACTTTAAAAAAAAATATTACTTCAAAAACGTACTTTATAAAAAGATTTTATTTTGATCAAATATTTGACGAAAAAAAACAATGTTTATTTGATCTTAGATTGTGTTTAGGCTCATTTAAGCGATACATTTCTGTAGGAAATTTTTAGCTCTCGAGATCAGAGTACGGAAATAAACAAATCGAAACGTTTGCTATCGTCTTGTTTTGTTCTTTGCAGTGAATAAAACAAAAACCAAACATAAACAATGAGAATGATTGTCCCATTTTGTTTTGTATTGTTTTTGCTCATGAGCGCAAACTGTACATTAATATAAACGTACGCAGCTAGAAAATAAAAGAGTAAGAACAATATTGAAACATTCTGATAAAAAACGTTTAACAAACGTTTGGTAATTGATTTACTCTTTATAATAGAGAACACAGTACAATAAAAAACAAAACAAATAAAAAATACGTTTCTCTATCTGTTTTGTACTCAAATGTACGATTGTAACGGTAAATTAAATAATGAAGATGAGTGAAAAGCTAATCGTTTCGTTTTCTCTCTTCTTGTTTTGTTTTTGCTCATGTACAATACAATATAAAAATTTTGATTTGTTTTGTACATTTTGCAAACGTTTGCGAAATGTTTTGTTTATTTTCATACTCTGCTCGAGATACCAATAAAATTCTATATGAAATTTTTGGCTGAAATTTTTTAGGAAATTTTTAGCCTTCTAGAAAGCTATAAATTTGTATAGAAAAGTTTTAGCCATGTACAACAACTAGATAGGTAACTGAGAGCCAAAAACCTAATTCATGAGAATGTATTGCATGTATTTTGTTTTTGTATCACCGTATGTGTGAAAAAAGAGTAATTTTTTCCTCTCTCCTTCCGTTCTATGCGTTTTGGTTTTAGAGCAGTAATGCGCAGCCCATACCCAGTGTTGCCATAAATTTTTTGAAGAAAACTTTTTATTTCTAAAAAAAAAACTTTTTTTCAACAAAAAAAACTTTTTTTAACTACATACATACTAAAATTATAAAACCCAATTCGTACATATAATTAGACTGAGATAATTTCAGCTCCTAAATAAATGAATTAACATATTTAGTAAATGAATTTGGGAACATCATTTTAAAATAAACGGTTCAACTTATTGATATCATAAATTTACAATTTTCCAAAAAACTTTTTTTTTAAAAAATAAAACTTTTTGCATCTCAAAAACCTTGCAAAAAAAGGGAAAACTTGACATATGGTAACGCTGCCCATACCACAATTGTGGAAAATAAAATCACACGTATTCTTATGCTCTTACATTTTAGTAGTCGTTGTCCACTCAACGAGACAACTAGGAATACGCATGAGCACTGGTGTATGACTTTTTCTTTATTTTTTCAGTTTTTGTATTTGTGTGTTTGTAGGTGCACTGAATAAAATAAAGAATTGAATGTGTTAGTGAGAGTAAGTGTATTGGTGAGAGGATTTATTTTTGCGAACCTCTGTTTTAGAGGTCTATAAATTTTTATAGGAAGTTTTAAGCTCTCGAGAGAGCATTTTTTTCTCGAGGGAGTGATAAATAGCGATAAAATTCTATAGGAAATTTTTTACTCTGAATATATTTCTTTAGGAAATTTTTTTCCCTCTAGAGAGGTATAAATTTGTATATGATATTTTTATCAAACAAGAAAGTGATAAATTTCTATAGGAAATTTTTTGCTCTCGAGAGTGTGATAATTTTGTATAAAAAAGTTTAAGCCCTCTAGAGTGGTATAAATTTGTATAGGAAATTTTAAGTTTCTCGAGAGCGTGATAAATTCTTTTGGAAATCTTAATTTAAATAAATCCTTTTAGAGAAATAATTTTCCAAAAAGAATTTTTAGCGACAATTTTGCTACGGAGATGTTTAGCTCTCTAGAGGTACAATATTCAAAAGCTCTTTAGAGCGTTAATTTTTCCAAAGAAAATTTTTAGCTCTTTAGAACGTTAATGTTTAGTTCTTTTGAGCATATAATTTTATAAAGTCAATTTTAGCTCTTAACCCCCATTAATACGAAACCTGGTTAAGCGTTAACTAACAGTTATACATTCGTTTAAAATTATTTTTGTATGAATACTGTCAGTATAGCTATTAGTTAACACATAACCAGACTTCGTGTTACTGGGGGTTAGAGTGATAATATTTTATAGAAGCAAATTCCAATTTTCCATGTCCGTCTTTCCGAAGCCCCAAAATAACTTTCATACATGATTGATAAATAAGATATAAACAACAAATCGCGACACCTCGATTTTTTACCAAATTTTTTTATTCATCCAAAAATCCAAAAATTAGTTTGACATACTTTTTTAAAAAAAATTTTTAACCAACAAATTTTTTCAACAAAAATTTTTTTTAACTAACCCCCATTAACACGATGTCTGGTTAGGCCTTAACTAATAGTTATACAGTCGGTTAAAATTATTTTTGTATGAAAACTTTCAGTATAACTATTAATTAAAACATAACCAGACTTCGTGTTACTGGGGGTAAAAGTTTTTTCCCAAATTTATCTTAAAGAAAATAGCACTCTTACTTGTTCACATTAAATTTATTGGACATTTTTTGCTTTTCATTGGTTTCCAATTTTCCGAATGTTATCATTGTCGGAAATTGATTCAAAACGATGTCATTCAAAAAGTCCGTGCCTTGGTTTTTAAATAAATTTTTTTTTTATTTTTCAACGTAGTTTCCTTTGAGCACTATTTACTACTTGGTCCAACGTTTCTCCAATTTTTTATCCTTTCAAAAAAGTAAGATTTATCGAGGTCATGTGAGATAATCACAACGTTGAAGTCAAATCTCTTTCCGCCGAGACATTTCTTTAGGTTTGGAAACAAGAAAGAATCAGTCGGTGCTAAATTCTCTGAATAGGGTGGAAGAGGCAGCATTTCGTAGCATAATTCATGGATTTTTACAGTGGAAACTAATCATGTGTGTACCCTGACGGAAAGTGTTCTCATACCCAACAGATCATTCAAAATTGAAACCACTGAGCCATGTGAGATGCCTATGGTTTCCACAATCTCTCGCACTTTCAATCTCTAATCGGCCAAATCCATATCGTGATTTTTTTTTTAAATTTTTCCGGTGTAGAGACCTCAACTGGGCTTCCGGAATGCTCTCTTTTTCCGTGCTTGTACGGCCACAATCAAATTCAGTAAAACAGTTTTTTTACCATTGAAATTTATGATGAGAGAAGCTTTACGAAGCTAGCACTCATCATTTGGATCATTTCTAAAACCAGTTCCTAATGGAAACTTTTCGAGAGAAGCTTTTTGAATTAGTTATCTCATCAGTGATTTTTGTTTAAAATTATCTCGCATGAATCTAGTTCTTAGAAGCAATTGAGAAATTTATATTCATTTGGTTCAAATACATTTTTGTCGTTTCCCAAATTCTATATTCCCGGTTCATTTATAATCACATTAGCGTTACACAGAACTAGATCTAACATTTTTATTGTTATTTTACTATAAAGGGTGTTTTTTATAGAGGAGGAACACTTTAAATTTAAATAAAACTGAGAAAAATATGTTTCATATCCATCAAATTGGATTTATTAATAACATAATTTTATGGCATTAATGTTTAAATATGATTTAGTTACTTTATACATCCCGAGTAGTCAATGTATTCCTTTTATACAGTAATTCTCACTAATATCCTCCACTTTATATTTATTTGGCTTATTTGACAAGTCCTCCGTTGGCGTAGCCAAGGAATATTCGAACAACGTCAAACAAATTTTTGCTAAAAAAAATATTTGACATGTGTGACCGTACCTTTAGTAATCTAGACTGTAGTCACTTTAAAAATTTATTGTACTGCTCTCTAGAAAGTAGTTACTTAAAGTATTGTCACTAACTGTCATTTTGTAATCACAACTGCTGATGTGAAGTGTGATAATCTCATGCATTTTATGCATCTCAATTTGTATTACTTAAGAACTAGAACAAACAGAAAAATTCTTTGATTTTGAATATAATTTCATTTGGAAAATTGGATGATAATAAACATTTCTCCCTTCTGTTTTGTTTTATATATAGTTTCAAAAATAGTTTCAGATTCAAGCTAAAAGTTGCTTTAGCTCTTAGAGCACGTTTATTATTGACAATCTGCTTTTTAGTTCATGAAAATTTATTCGATAAACAGGTGAAAAACTTACTAAGTTACAATAAGGAATAAAATAAATGGAGTACAATTCAAATTACAATCATTCCCAGTTGGAAATTTCAAGTACCAAGTGACTTTTCCAACTCCTCCTAATAAGATAATTCATTAGGAATCTAATCCCAAAATGTTCTATGATATGGATCAAAAGATTTGTGCTTTTTCGAATATTAGTTCTCTGGAACTTTGATTTCTAATTACTCAGGATCCCTTATTTTACTCCATATATTCTCAAGGGATCTTTTGGATCTGAAACTTTTCCCATCATTCATTGACTTTGTCTGGCTTACTTTAGTCCAAATTTATGAAGGATTTTAGGTTTTCTTTTTATATGAAAGTAGTGGGAACAGACAGCAGATCCTGTAAAATTTCCCACAGGATCATATTTACCGTTGTATTTGTACAACTACTTGTGTATCAATAAGATACATTTAAGCAAAAGTATTGTGGTATTTATAAGTTTAGCTAAAAATTGGGGGAAACAAAACAATATTTCCAGAGTTTAAATTACTTTTTAGTTAAAATTTATGACTCGTATTAGTGGAAAATATAAAAGAAATTATAGTGATTTTAGAAAAACAAAACAAAAAGTTGCATGATGCATTTGAGGATTAAGTAGACTATAATATTAACCCATACGATGATAACACTTTTGTTTGATAAAAATTAAAAATATTCAAGGTCACTACTTTAAAATTCTGTCCTTCAAAAATACTAAAAAATTTTTATAAATTTTCTTAATGTGTCTGAATCAGAACCAATGACTTGTGTTGAATAAAATATTAAGAAAATTTATAAAAAAATTTTAGTATGAAAAAGTGGCATATTTTTGAATCTAATTGAGATAATGACTTGAAATTGTTTTTGTAAGACCAAAAATTAACTTTTCTAAACCAAAAAAATATAGATCGGAATAAATGTAGATCAAATTGTTCCTAATATTTGCAATCGTATTAAAATTTTGATATAAATTTTAGTTTTTGAAACTCAATGAATATGTAATATGTAATAAAATCTTTATTTATTAACGAAACTCAATGAAATTTTCAACGCTTTTTAAGTTTGTCATTCTAAATAACAAGGTGTAAAAAAAACATGTCAAAAGGTCAAAGGGAATCCCGCAATTCCTAAAAATTGGAGTGAAAATCCCAAAAATGGAATTTTGTACAATTTTGCCTATAGGGTCCACATTTCCTTCGGGGCTGGGAAAATACTTTGACGATAAATAGAGAACACATCAAGGATACCAAAGCTGCTTTTTATTTTTTGATGCCAGCTTTGGGATTTTAGAACATGTGGTACAAATTTGAATTTTTGATAAAAAATAGGTAAAATTCCGAAGGGCGTAGGGGCGACATATTTTAAAAATTTTACATGTTTTTTATACCAAAATGTTCTCCGTAAAGATACCTTACAGAAAAATATAAAATTGTTATATGGAAATAAACCACCGTATTTAAAAGGTAAAAACGTAACAATATTCATACTTTATGATGATTATAACATACCATTTGCATTACTAAGAAGTAGTTTAGTAATGGCAAAATTATAATCAGATATATAAGACCTTATTTATTAAATATTAGCATGAGTCTATTCGATTCTCAACTCGTATATACATATATACAAACAAACCAACCGATGCAGTCAATTTCGCCTTACTGTGGCTCATTTTTTTTTTAAATTTTTCTTGTCTACACACAATATTTGGAAAGCTTCACTTCCCCAAAGACATACTAAATTTTGTATTAAACAAATCGTCATGCTCAAAAAAAGTAATTATACTCCAGCTTCAACAAAACCTCATTTCAAAACACAATTTCCTACCCCTCATACTTATCTAAATGACCAGCAATCGAATCCTCATTCTTACCAAAGCCCAATTGAAATTCAAATCAAATGTAAAAACATATTTGAACTGTTTGATTGTATGTAGATAAACCCCTCAAAAACAAAACTCTCCAACATAATTAGTCCTGTTTATTTTTATGCCACACATAAACATGTTTGTCGTGGGCACAAAAACAACAAGCAACTGTTGCTAAACTGCAACAAAAGGATGCCGGCCACCACAGCTTGTTTGTACTCAAACAACTGCTTTCATTATGCATGTCAGTATGTTAAACTATGAGTTTAAAATTTTACTGGTTTTTTGGAATTTTTTTCTCTCCAGCAAAAATATTTTTTGGAAATTCTAGTGTGTTACGGAGTAATACACATTGTACTCATGTAATGAGTATTATGACCATTACTCTTAAGTAAAAGGCCACAGAAATGTGGCAGTTGTATGGGAAAAAAAAACTATGTAACACATTTGAAGTTGGTGCTGAAAACGGAAAACCACCAGGCAACAAACGAGTTGGTGGACAACAACAAAAAAATAGAAAATTTCCAACTAAATTCAGTAAACGGAAAGACAACCAATGCAACATGCAAGTACAAGCTTGGCAGCAGTGTTGAAAATATTGTTTATTATACTGAGAGTTTTAAAGCAGATATGATAAATAATTAAATCCTTGATTTTTATACCCTTCACCTTCGTGACAATGGGTATATATATTGTTTCCGGCCCTATAAAGTATATATATTCTGGATCCTTATAGATAGCTGAGTCGATTAAGCCATGTCCGTCTGTCTGTTGAAATCAATTTTCTGAAGACCCCAGATATCTTCGGGATCCAAATCTTCAATAATTCTGTCAGACATGCTTTTGAGAAGTTACCTATTTAAAATCAGCAAAATCGGTCCACAAATTGCTGAGATATGAGGTAAAAACCATGACAACCTCGATTTTGACCTATTTTTATACCCTTCCCCTTTGTGAGAAGGGTATATATAAGTTTGTCCTTCCGTTTGTAATTTCCACAATATAATTTTCCGACCCTATAAAGTATATATATTCTGGATCCTTATAGATAGCGGAGTCGATTAAGCCATGTCCGTCTGTCTGTTGAAATCAATTTTCTGAAGACCCCAGATATATTCTGGAACCAAATCTTCAATAATTCTGTCGGACATGCTTTCGAGATGTTTACTATTTAAAATCAGCAAAATCGGTCCACAAATGGTTGAGATATGAGGAAAAAACCAGGACAACCTCGACTTTTGACCTATTTTTGACCTATATCTGGATTACTAAGTCATTAATATAGACAATATTGATATCTAATGATAGATATTTCAAAGACCTTTGCAACGACGTATATAAGATTATAGTAAGTTGGACCTACAATGGGTCAAAATCAGAAAAAATATTTTTTAACCCAAATTTTTTTTTTTCATAAAAAAAAAATTAAAAAACTAAAAAAAAAAATTTTTAAATTTAAAAAAAAAAAATGTTTTAAAATTCAAAAAATAAAATTTAAAATAACAATTGGAAAAAAATTTTTCCAAAAAATGAAAAAAAATACTTTGGAAAAATAAATTTTTTTTGTTTACCTAAAAATATTTAAAATTTTTATTTTGAAGTATAATTTGGTGAAGGGTATATAAGATTCGGCACAGCTATATATAGATCTCTTACTTGTTATTAAAGAAATTTGTATTAAAAGAAATTTATCCAAGTAATATTCTTACTATAGTTAAACTTATGGTGAGATTAAGAATAACTGTGATTATATCCGAATACTTTAAGGATTTTGTATAAATAATGAATAAATTCTTTTAATTTCCTTTTTGCATCAACTCGAACAAAAAAAAAACTGATCATTTGTTTTTCAAAAAGGAAATTTATCCAAATTTAGTTGTTGTGTTAGATGCGTGTATTTAATAAGTCTACATACATGTGTATTTGCAAAACTGTATGTTAATATGTATGACTGAATAACTAAAATATTCATAATTGTTCCCTGTTTTTTTTTCCCAATTTTCTATTGTTGTTGTGAGTCCGCCAAATGTAAGCGAAAAATGTAATTTGGGTTTTTCATTTTTAAAATAGCTGCACCCAATAAACAAAATTTCAAAGTTCAGTCAAATCGGTTTCCATTTCTAGAAATTTCAAGCACAAAAAATCCTTGTTTTTTAAATCGGACCACTGTGCACCCCTTGTTAATATGCAGTATTAATCAATAGTTCTTAAGAAATCGACTACATATTCGAAAAACTGCATTTTTATTAACAATCTTTTATATTCTTGAATAGAGCATTAACATTTCCACAATTTCTTAAGACTTTCATTTCAAACATCTGACTTAAACTCTTTATATCCTCCAATAGGTCTGAAAAATTTCCTATCTTTTATTCAAAACTATTTACAACAACTTATCTATTGGGTAATTTTAATGTAAAGTAAACAAAAATTAAATGCGAAATGTTGGTTGGTTGTTTTTTAGGAAACAGTTCATAATTAAACACAATAAAGAGCATTTTGTGCTAAAACAGTTTTGCGTTCTGAAAGGGAAATGAGAAATTTTTGAAATTAAGCAAAAAAAAATTAAACATTTAGCAATTAAATTTTGAGCACAAATTTGAGATTAAAATAAAGCAACATTTTGTTAACAATTAAATTAAGGAAATAAACCACTTTAAAGCAAAAAACTTGCATAAATATTTGATTTGTTAAAGCAATTAAGTTAGTTACTTATAGAATGGGCAACATTTAGGTCCATAAGTTATCTGTGAACAGACAACTTTTCCTTTTTTTCTTTAGAAAAAGGTGCTCTGTGGACAGACAACTTTTCTTTAGAAAAAGTTGCTTTTGGACAGACAAGTTTTCTGTAGAAAAAGTTGCTTTGTGGACAGACAAGTTTTCTGTAGAAAAATTTGCTCTGTGGACAGACAAGTTTTCTGTAGAAAAAGTTACTCTGTGGACAGACAAGTTTTCTGTAGAAAAAGTTGCTCTGTTAACAGAAAACTTTTCTTTAGAAAAAGTTGCTCTGTGGACAGACAACTTTTCTTTAGAAAAAGTTGCTGAACTGACAACTTTTCTTTAGAAAAAGTTGCTCTGTGAACAGACAACTTTTCTCTAAAAAAAGTTGCTCTGTGAACAGACAACTTTTCTATAGAAAAAGTTGCTCTGTTCACAGACAACTTTTTCTATAGAAAATGCTCTGTGTACAGATAACTTTTCTTTAGAAAAAGTTGCTCTGTGAACAGACAACTTTTCTATAGAAAAAGTTGCTCTGTGAACAGACAACATTTCTCTAGAAAAAGTTGCTCTGTGAACAGACAACATTTCTCTAGAAAAAGTTGATCTGTGAACAGACAAAATTTCTCTAGAAAAAGTTGATCTGTGAACAGACAACATTTCTCTAGAAAAAGTTGATCTGTGAACAGACAACTTTTCTGTAGAAAAAGTTGCTCTGTGAACAGACAACTTTTCTGTACAAAAAGTTGCTCTGACTCAGACAACTTTTCTGTACAAAAAGTTGCTCTGACTCAGACAACTTTTCTGTAGAAAAACATGCTCTGACTCAGACAACTTCTCTGTAGAAAAACATGCTCTGACTCAGACAACTTTTCTGTAGAAAAACATGCTCTGACTCAGACAACTTTTCTGTAGAAAAACACGCTCTGACTCAGACAACTTTTCTGTAGAAAAACATGCTCTGACTCAGACAACTTTTCTGTAGAAAAACATGCTCTGACTCAGACAACTTTTCTGTAGAAAAACATGCTCTGAATCAGAAAACTTTTCTATAGAAAAAGTTGCTCTGACTCAGACAACTTTTCTGTAGAAAAACTTGCTCTGACTCAGACAATTTTTCTATATAAAAAGTTGCTCTTTATTCTCCATTTTTCTGTCTGAGTCTAATAAAGATTAGGAAACTGTTCAATTAAGAGTAACAAATTTTAAATTACTCTTTTTAATGTACGAATTCTATGGAGTAATAGAAACACATTCCATATTGTACATTTCCACCATGATCTATGCAAGAATTCCTTTTATGATTCATCCATAAACACACTCTATTGAGACACATTTAGTGTGTTTAATAGTATACTATTTTAGTAGACTTAATTATTCCTTTCTCTCTAGATTTTCTATACAACATTTGCAGTTTGCTTTACTTGAAGTTCAAATATTTAGACCATTTAGGCACTTTAGGAACAACTAGAATCATACATTGTTTTCTTTTGTTCTTTTTTTGGGTTTTATTAGCAAAAATTTAGTATTATACATGTGTGCAAGTTTAATATAGTAATTTTTTGTTTGGTATATGTTTGAGTACTAGCAGTATATATAAGGACTGAAATCAGGTAAACTAGTGTTTAAATTATTTCTATGACGATCTAGCTATATCCGTCCGTCTATCTGTCTGTTGAAAACACGATAGGTTCTAAACTAAAGGAGTTAGCTGGCTGAAATTTTCCACAATATCGGTCCATGGTTTCACCTAATTCCCATACAAATTTTCCCCCGGAATACTGTTTAAGCAATCATAAATATTGTACTCTTTTTAAATTGAAAATAAGCTATAAATTTGACTGATATCATACCTTAGCTAGTTATTCCTAAAACCCAGTATTAATGTGTTTGCCTATTTGTATGTTGTTTTACAAATACTACTCTTTCACATATTGGTATGTTTTGCCTCAAAAATCAACATCATCAGATAAACTACAATTTTGTTTGGAAACAGGAAACATTCTTAGTCCTTAGTGCGAAATATGTAGCAAAATAGCATAAGTGTTATAACAAGTTCATGTCTGTTGGTATAAAAAGGAATGTACCGTCGTAAGTATCTATAAAGATATGTATTTATGTTGCAATATAGACAAAGACTATGTTGTTAAAGAAGTGTCTACCTATTCTTTCTGTTTAAATCCAGGCTGTATTATTTACTTAAGGTTTTTGATTTAAAATAATATTTCTATTAAGGTCAATATCATAATTTTCTTGTTTATTTTTTGTTCTTTTATTTTGTTTTGTTGTGAAACGTGACCATTGTTTTCTATTTTCTACGTTTTCTTAATTCAGTTTAAGTTAAACTTTATTTTATATCCTGGTTATTTATGGATAATACTGTGGCTTTTTTTAGGAACCTAGAAAAATGTTTGTTACTTATTTTATTAAAGTTTATAAAAAGATAAAATAGAAAAACTTTTATATGGCTTTAATGCTGAAACTTGCTTAAAATTTATTATCTCAATAGAAAAACTGTTTCTTATTTAATAAACTAATCAATTTAAATAAAGGATTTAAATAAGAACAAGTTTAGAGTTTTAGATTCAGACAAGTTTTCTATATAGAAAAAGTTGTTCTGTGAACAAACAACTTTACCCTAGAAAAAGTTGATCTGTGAACAGAAAACTTTTCTCTAGAAAATGTTGCTCTGTTGCTCAACTTTTCTATAAAAAAAAATTGATCTGTTAACAGAGCAACTTTTCTCTAGAAAAAGTTGCTCTTTGAACAGACGACTTTTCTCTAGAAAAAGTTGCTCTGTGAACAGACGACTTTTCTCTAGAAAAAGTTACTCCGTTTACAGACAACTTTTCTTTAGAAAAAGTTGCTCTATTAACAGTCGACTTTTCTCTAAAAAAAAGTTGCTCTATTAACAGTCAAATTTTTTCTAGAAAAAGTTGCTCTGTGAACAGACAACTTTTCTATAGAAAAAGTAGCTCCGTTCAAAGACAACTTTTCTATAGAAAAAGTTACTCCGTTTACAGACAACTTTTCTTTAGAAAAAGTTGCTCTATTAACAGTCAACTTTTCTCTAAAAAAAGTTGCTCTATTAACAGTCAAATTTTTTCTAGAAAAAGTTGCTCTGTGAACAGACAACTTTCCTTTAGAAAAAGTTGCTCTGTGAACAGCCAACTTTCCTTTAGAAAAAGTTGCTCTGTGAACAGACAGCTTTTCTTTAGAAAAAGTTGCTCTGTGAACAGACAACTTTTTTTTAGAAAAAGTTGCTCTGTGAACAGACAACCTTTCTTTAGAAAAAATTGCTCTGTGAACAGACAACTTTTCTTTAGAAAAAGTTGCTCTGTGAACAGACAACTTTTCTTTAGAAAAAGTTGCTCTGTGAACAGACAACTTTTCTTTAGAAAAAGTTGCTCTGTGAACAGACAACTTTTCTTTAGAAAAAGTTGCTCTGTGAACAGACAACTTTTCTTTAGAAAAAGTTGCTCTGTGAACAGACAACTTTTCTTTAGAAAAAGTTGCTCTGTGAACAGACAACTTTTCTTTAGAAAAAGTTGCTCTGTGAACAGACAACTTTTCTTTAGAAGAAGTTGCTCTGTGAACAGACAACTTTTCTTTAGAAAATGTTGCTCTGTGAACAGACAACTTTTCTTTAGAAATAGTTGATTTGTGAACAGACAACTTTTCTTTAGAAAAAGTTGCTCTGTGAAAAGACAACTTTTCTTTAGAAAAAGTTGTTCTGTGAACAGACAACTTTCCTTTAGAAAAAGTTGCTCTGTGAACAGACAACTTTTCTTTAGAAAAAGTTGCTCTGTGAACAGACAACTTTTCTTTAGAAAAAGTTGCTCTGTGAACAGACAACTTTTCTTTAGAAAAAGTTGCTCTATGAACAGACAACTTTTCTTTAGAAAAAGTTGCTCTATGAACAGACAACTTTTCTTTAGAAAAAGTTGCTCTGTGAACAGACAACTTTTCTTTAGAAAAAGTTGCTCTGTGAAGAGACAACTTTCCTTTATAAAAAGTTGCTCTGTGAACAGACAACTTTCCTTTAGAAAAAGTTGCTCTATGAACAGACAACTTTTCTTTAGAAAAAGTTGCTCTGTGAACAGACAACTTTTCTGACAACTTTTCTGTTAACAGAAAACTTTTCTCTAGAAAAAGTTGCTCTGTTAACAGACAAATTTTTTCTCTAGAAAAAGTTGCTCTGTTAACAGAAAACTTTTCTCTAGAAAAAGTTGCTCTGTTAACAGAAAACTTTTCTCTAGAAAAAGTTGCTCTGTTAACAGACAAATTTTTTCTCTAGAAAAAGATGCTCTGTTAACATAAAACTATTCTGAAAATGTTGAAAATATTAGTTTTTTGAGATTGTTTCACATTTAGCTTTATAACTTTTTTTGTACTGAACCAATTTTGCTGATTTTTAATAGCAAACTATTTATATGTTGGATTAATATGTTGGAGGAAATTCATTTATTTTAGTGTTGTACTTTAAACGTGAGAGTGTTTTAAACATACTATTGACATAGAATTTAATACAAATTCAGATTTAATCCAGGTGTTTATTAATTTTTGGACGAATTTTCTAGATTTTAGAAATGAAATGATAAAAATTGTTTCAAGTTCAAGCAAAAATCATGAAATTTTAACAAAGAATATTTTTAAAAGTAGTAAATTTTCTTCAAATTATCCCTTAAGCTTGGACAAGATTTAGCAACTAAAACAAAAAAAATAAACATGACCTTCACCTTATTATTTTAAACCAAAAAACACACATAATCAAAAACTTATTATTTTCCCCAATTATCCTATAACAATCCTTACCTTACTTGTTTATTTTTCCTATAAAAATAACCCAAAACTAACAAATAAGTAATGAACGAAATGACATAAGAATATTCTCTAAACACCAATAAATGTTATGGAAAAAATAAAGGACTCACACTCACTATTATTGTACTTGTTATAAACCACACAAACAAAAAGGAGAAGATTCAATGAACAAAAGCTTATAATAACAATTCAAGAGAAGAGAAAAGAAAAGAAAATCCTTAGAAAACCTTTAAGGATAGTCAGCAGTGTAACAATGCGTAAAATTGTTGCCATATTCTAAGAAGAGCAAAGAATACGTAGAAATACGTTACTTTTAGAATGACAATTTTGTTTTCTTTTAATTTTTTAAGCACGTACTAATATTTCTCCTTAAGCAGCAGCAACCAAAGAAGCTGGTCTAAAACAAGAAGGACTATAGGAAGAATTTAAAGGATTGTTATTGTTAAAAGGACAAGTGGAAGAACAACAAGTATTTATTGTTATTGTAAGGGTACAAAGCAAGCATAAACATGATGATGTTGAGGACACACAGTTTTTATATATAAAAAAAAATTATTCACACAATACAGATATAGATAAAACCCAGCAGTTCTAGGAAATTGTCCCAAACAACTACTTAAACTCCCTTTACAATGAGACTGTCAGATAGCTGGCCCAAAGGAGTCAAAGCATTGGATTCGCATACCTTTTTCCATCTTTCTGGCTACATATGGCCAAAAAACTGCTCATATTTTGGAGCCAAGATTGGTTCAAGCCAATATCTGTTCCAAAATCGTCTTTCAATGTCTCTCGGCTTCAATTCCTATGGTACCCAATTTTCCTGATTTTGGATGAAACCTGCTGCTCGCAATCGATTTGAAATTGCTGCTTGAGTAGCTCAAAATAATTGTTGAGTTTGACAACAGTCTTCATGGAGTAATGCCTCCAATTCTTGGTGTTCACCATAAGCAATAACGTTTAGATCTCTTAGATACACTTAACTGACAATTGTCTTCTCACTAGATTACATGGGATATATAAAGTAACCAATTGACTTATCTCTGCCCAAAATAATTGATATTAAAAAAGTTATTTTAATATTAAAATTAAAAATAAAAGTTCGGCTGAAACTCTTGAAAAAAAAGTTTTTTCCCGTCAGAAAAATAAACTCATTTGAGGGGTTTTATTTTTCCCGTCAGAAAATAAAACTTATTTAAGGAGTTTTATTTTTCCCGACAGAAAAATAAACTCATTTGAGGAGTTTTATTTTTCCCGTCAGAAAATAAAACTTATTTGAGGAGTTTTATTTTTCCCGTCAGAAAATAAAACTCATTTTATGAAAATTGACACCTAAAGATCATTACAATTTGTAAAGCACCTTGCATTGCAATTTTTATTGATTTTAAAAAAGATACTGAAAAAAAGTAGAAAATAAACGAAAAGAGTTTTATTTTCTGACGGGAAAATTAAAACTCCTCAAATGATTTTTTTTATGAAGGTTATTTAAAACTCTTTATTTAAGAGTTTCATGCGAACTTATATTTTTACGTTGAAAAATAACTGTTACCATAGATTCTGAAAGATCACATCAATACAAAGTACATTATATTTATATAGAAATTCTAGTCGTCAAGTACAAAACAAAGGCAAACTATAGAACAACAATTTACAGTCCACTTGTGAAAAATCTGAGGCCACACAGAATTTCCTTCTTCAAAACTAAAGATCATTTGCAAAATTATCTATAAATAAAGTTAAGTAAACTGATAAATTCTGAGAAAAAAATTAAAAAGTACCTTTTTAAAACATCTCTACATAAAGTACTTATTTCTTCAAAATTAAAAGGCACTTTTTCAAACTTACTAAAATAAGGAGTATTTAATTTAAAATTTCATGTGTTTTAAAGTATTTTCAAAGTTGAATATGTCTATAAGTAGAGGGGGAAATAAAAATTTACTTTTTTGTTCAAGAAAAATTAAAAATTAATTGAAACGAAAAAGTACTTTTTTGAAATGTGCCAAAATAAAGTACTATAGTTTCATATTATGTACTTACTTGTTAAAAAGAAAATGTAGTTGTTTGTTTAACACATTTTTAAAAACCAAAAAGTACTTTTTTGAAAAGTACCAAAATATAGTACTTTTTAGCTTCATTTATGTATTTAATGATAAAAAGGAAAGTGTACTTAATTAAAAAAAATAATTACTTTAAAATTATGTATGGATACAAATTGAAAAGTACTTTTTTGGAAATTCACAAAATAAAGTACATTTTTATTCAAAATTAATCTAAAAGAAAACGTACTTTTTTTAAATGTACTAAAATAAATATTTTTAAATTACAATATTTATTGTTCAAAGCAAAAAAAAGTCCTTTAATGAAAGGTACTATAATAAAGTACTATTCAAAGACGAAAAAGTACTTTTTTAAAAGTCCTAAAATTATGTTAGTTTTTTAAATTTTTTAAAGTTAAAATAAAGTACTTTTTTATAAAATATTCACCCTGTTTAGTACTAGATTAAAGATAAAATGCAAACTGTGTCTTTAATCTAGTACGAAACTGTCGTAGGCGCATGACGATTACACCAACCACGATAAGGGTGATTAATCTGAACGAGAAAGTACTTTTTTTGATATAAACTAAAGTAAAGTACGAAGTTTATAGCTTAAAATTACTATGTACTTTTTGAAAAAAAAAAAGGAAAAAGTACTTTTTTGAAAAATTCTAAAACAAAGTACTTATTAATTATAGTTAACTTTATTCAAATGTATTAATTAATCTAAAATCATGTACAAAATAAAATACTTTCATTCAAAATTAATCACAAGAAAAAGTACTTTTTTTAAATGTACTAAAATAAACAAAACAAGTTAGAACGGTATATTCTTATCTTAAATACCCTCCACCTGCATACATATTTTTTAGGTTGATATATATGGGAGCTATAACCAATTATAGGCCGATGATTATAGAATTATATATAGCGATTTTGGTATTTATGGGGATTTTTTATGACGAATTTCAACTTAATAGCGATATTTATAAGATATTTGTGCTAATTTAAGTGATTTTCGGAAGTGAACTTTATATGGGGGCTATGGTCAAATATGGGCCGATCCACAAACAATTTAGTTTTGTGATTTCTTTTAGCACGAAACTTATTGCTGCTGAATTTTGTATGGATACTGCAATTCTGAAGGCATTTATAGACCATAGAACCATATTTCGGGAAGAAATTTGTATGGGGGCTATGAGAAATCATGAACCGATTCTTATAATTTTCACTAGAGTTAGTCCTTTTATTATAAAAATAACGTATGTAAAGTTTTATGGTATTATCTGCAATATATTTACACAAATAACCAAAAATATGTGAAAATTGTCAATTTTTTTTTTTAGGTTGTCTCACATTTTGATTCATAGCTCTGGTTCTACTGAACCAATTTTGCTGATTTTTAATACCAAAGTGATTAGGACAACAATAAACATATTTTTTGCAAGTCTACCAATTTTTTTTACGTATTTTGGACGTGAGCGTGTTTTACACAGACACACAGACGGACAGACAGACGGATATGGCTCAATCGACTTAGAATTTCATAAGGATCAAGAAAATATATACTTTGTTGGGTCTCAGATGAATATTTCATACACCACTTGTGGTGGTGGAGGGTATAAAAACACTTTTATGAAAGATAATATAATAAAGTACTAATTAATTAAAAATTAAGATTTTCAACTTATTTCAGTGCAATATAAGCTACTGGGTTTTGAAGTAAAATTACTCTAAGTGTAAAAGTATTTCGCCACAATTATGATTATGAGTTTATAAATATTTCACGTTCTTTTGCTAAACATTCTCTCACATAATCCTTAATGAATGTGATAATGATGGTGGCCAACAATTAAGAAAGTTTTTCCTTTTATTTTCCAACACCACTACTTACAAAATCCTTGAATTTTGTGCTAAACTTTAAAATTAAAACTCAAAAAAATACAGTAATTAGCCTTTGTAATAAACAAAAAACAATAGTAATAAATTTATTTTACAAAACAACACCAAAGAAACATTTCTTAAAATGGCATAAATTTTAACAAGATTTTTTCTTGTTGTTTGCTAATTTTCCTCGCCCAAAGATAAAAATAACAAAACGGAAATGTTTTAATTTCCCGTAACGTTTAATTGTTTTTATTACAACCATAATTTACATTTCATAGAGATTTTCTTTTTTGGTAACATTTTGACCCAAATTTGATGGCTTAACCGCCAACACAACCCAAAGAATAAGAAAAAATTCTTTCAAATATGACAAATTCAGTACAAAACCTTTTTTTTAGTTTTTTTAAAACGTTTTTCACTTTAAATATAAGGAATTTCCTTTTCCCATTTTTTACAACTCATTTGGTTAAAAAGATGAGCAAAATACAATAAAAAAAAGACCAGCCAAATGAATTAAGCAAATAGCCTGTGGGCAAAATCAACAATGTGGTTAAAAATTCAAATATGAACAGTAGTAGTACGACTGGTGGAGAGATACCAGCCACCAAAAACAATGATGTGGGTACGAAGGACCACTCAAACTTGCTAAAATTTACATACAATCACCCTCTTTCTTTTGTTTGTTTTCTTTCCTTTTCTGTCTATAAGTGGAAACATGAAGGAGAGTGGAAAAATAATAAAGAAACATGTAAGAAACTTAAAGTTCTTAATACTTTTTTCCTTGTCCTTAACAAAACACATGGACTGTTAAATGATTCAAGAGTTGGTAGCAATAAAAAAAATAAGGAAAATAAAAGAAAAGGGGTGTCAGAAAGTGAAGCGTTTAATTCCATTTTGAATTGCTTTTTATTAAGTATTTTACAATATTGAACAATGATAAACAGTGGGACAAAAGCTTTAAGAGAAAAAGTACTTTTAACTTCAGTACTAAATTTTAAAATCGTTAAAGTTAAGTACCTTTAAAAGAAGACAGGATTTAGTATTTTTATTTACAGAAGGTTTTCAAAATTAATTAATAGTATAATATTGATTAAAGGCGAAAAGAGGCCAAAAGCTTTCTGGAAAATACCAAAATAAATAACTTTCAGCTCAAAATTAATCATAACAAAAAAGTACTTTTTTGAAATGCTTTATTAATATAGAGACATATACTTTATAAATTAAAATGATACTTATTGTACGAAACAAAAAGGTACTTTTTTAAAAGTCCTAAAATAAAGTAATATTCAATTATAAGTTTTTCCTATTTTTTATAGCTGAATTATAGATAAACTCACTGGATGAAAATGAAAAAGGGGCAAAATAAAGTACTTTTTTATTAAGAATTTTTCGAAAAGAGAAAGTACTCTTCTTAAATGTATAAAGTACTAACTTCATAGTTTGAAATGAGTATGTACTTTTTAATAAAAAGGAAAGAGTACTTTTTTGAAAAATACTAAAACTGAAACTGAAAAGTACTAAAATATAGTATTATTTAATCTATAATCGTGTACTTTTTTAAATGCTTTCAAAGTTGAGTATGTCCTTAAAAAAAACGATTAAAATTAAAAGGTACTTTTAAAAAAATGTTCCAAAATAAAGTCCTTTTTTGTTTAAAAGTACGAAAAATTAATTTTTTTAAATGTATTAAAATAAATTACTATACTGTACTATAAAATTATGTATAATGATCAAAAGGAAAAAAGTACGTTTTTGAAAAGTACTAAAATACAGTATTAATTAATTTAAAACTACGTACGTTTTTAAGTGTTTCTAAAGTTAAGTGTATCTTCAAACGCTGGGATAAAAGTTAAAAAGTACTTTTTAAAAAATGTGCAAAAGTGAAGTACTTTTTGGATTAAAATTAAGCAAAACGAAAAAGTACTTTTTGGAAATATTTGACATACTAAAACAAACTGAAAAGTACTAAAATATAATATTATTTAATCTATAATTGTGTACTTTTTTAAATGCTTTCAAAGTTGAGTATGTCCTTAAGAAATACGATAAAATTAAAAAAGTACTTTTCAATAAATGTCCCAAAATAAAGTACTTTTTTGTTTAAAAGTACGAAAAATTACTTTTTTGAAATGTACTAAAATAAAGTAGTATATATACTGTACTAGTACTATAAAATTATGTACTAATGATCAAAAGGAAAAAAGTACGTTTTTGAAAAGTACTAAAATACAGTATTAATTAATTTAAAACTAGGTACGTTTTTAAGTGCTTCTAAAGTTAAGTGTCTCTTCAAAAGCTGGGATAAAAGTTAAAAAGTACTTTTTAAAAATGTGCCAAAGTGAAGTAGTTTTTGGATTAAAATTAAGCAAAACGAAAAAGTACTTTTTGGAAATGTACTGAAATAAATTAATATACTTTATAGTTTAAAATTACGTACTTATTGATCAAATTGAAAAAAGTACTTTTTTAAAAATATCCCAAATTAGGTACTTTTTTTGTTTAAAATTAAGCAAAAGGAAAAAGAACTTTCTTCAAATGTACTAAAATAAAGTATTTTATAGTTTAAAATTTTTTACTTTTTGAACAAAAGAAAAAGTACTTTTTTGAAAATTACTAAAATAAAGTACTATTTAATTTAAAATTATTTTCTTTTTTACGAGTTTTTAAAGCTAAGATTTGTGGTTAAACAATGGGATAAAAAATGAAAAAGTACTTTCTTGAAAAAGTCCCAAAATAAACGAAAAACTACTTTATTGAATAGCACTAAAATAAAGTACCACTTAATTCAAAGTTATAAACTATTTACCTCCAGTAACACAAATGCTGGTTATATAATAACTAATAGTTATACTGACAATTTTGATACAAAAATAATTTTAACCGACAGTATAACTATTAGTTAACGCATGACCAGATTCGTGTTAATGGGGGTTAAAGTGGTTTTAAAGTTAAGTGTGTTGATAAACTCATAAACAGATAAAAATATAAAAAAAATACTTTCTTGAAAGTGTTCCAGAGTACAAAAAGTAAATACATTTTTGAAATGTACTAAAGTAAAGCTCAATTTAATTTAACTAAATATGACTATAATGGGAATAAATACAGGACTTTTCATAAGAAAATGCCAAAATGAAGTAAATTTTTGTTTAAAATTTTCTATTTTTTAATTCATTCTAAAACATTTGCTTTTATCAGATAAATTACAAAATTAATTCCATTAAGTAACATTTGATGTTAAATTCTGTATATTTTCCACTGTTATTTTAAAATTCTTTTGGACACGTCTTATCCCCTTAAACTTATTTGCCTGTAAAAATCGTTCCATTATCCTTTTCAAATTAAAAAACAAAAAAAAAAAAAAAAACCATGTACTTTTAGGTACTTAACGCCAAAAACCTTTACACAATTGTAATGCGGAGGGCAAATAAAAAAGGAAATGAAATAAAATTTTGTAAAACCATTTAATTGAATTGTTTATGATCAAGGATTAACACACGTTATTCTTTAAACTTCAATTGAAATTATAAAATTTATTCAAAAGTGAACTCATTTTATAACTAAAGACAATAATAAAACATAAATAAAAGAAAAGTTCGGTCAAAAGGGGAGGGAGGGGAAATTAAATCTACATGAAATGAAGTTAGATAAAGGTCATTGGACAGCAGTAAGGGGTAGGGAGATATTCATTCACCTTTCAAAGGATTATTTATGTATTTGTTTTTATGTGATTTAATTTTTCCTTTTGACTGAAAAGGTTTAAACGGTTTTGTTTAGCAGAAATAGTGTTACTAAAATCCTGCAATATTGGATTGCAATTGACATTAATTTGGCCACAAATACTTATTTGATCACTTCTTATTTCCCTATAATTTGGTACCAAATGGAATAATATTTAAAAAGTACTTTTTTAAAAAAATCCCAAATTACAGTGCTTGTTTGTTTAAACTTAACAAAAATTAAAAAGTGCTTTGCTACCTCCCTAAATAATGTACTTTTTAAAGTACTAAAATAAAGAACTTCCCTAAGTGTTTCCTAAGCAAAGTATGTTGGGATCAAAATGAAAAAGTTCTTTTTAAAAAAGTCGCAAAAAAGTTTTTAAAAGAAGTGGAACTTATTGTTCCAAAGTAATTATGTTTAATGTTCTGAAAAGTACTAATAAGTTAATTACTATTTAATTTAAAATTATGTACTTTTCCAAATCTTCGTCTACGTTAAAATGAGAAATAGATTTTTAAAAAAGTCCCAAATTAAAGTATGTACTATATTTAATAGTGCAAAATTATGTACTTGTTGATCAACACAAGAAAGTACTTTTTTGAAAATTACTATTTAGTTTAAAATTTTGTACTTTTCACATCCGAAATGATGATTTTTTGAAAAATGATGAGTAAAATTATCGTTAAATATTAAGATAAAAATATAAAAAATATTTTTTAAAAAAGTCCCAAATTAAAAGTACTCTTTTGAAATGATTTATATTTAAGTTTTGTTATTCAAAACAAAAAATATTTTTTTTGAAAATTACTAAAATTAATATAAAAATTATGTACTTATTGATCAACACGTAAAAGTACTTTTTTGAAAAGTACTATTTAATTTAAAATTTTGTACTTTTCTAAGAGTTGTTAAAGATTAATGTCGTTAATATTAAGATTAAAATTAAAAAAAAAATATTTTTTAAAAAAGTCCCAAATTAAAAGTACAAAAATTAACTATTTTTAATAGTTTAACAATCAAAAGAAAAAATACTTTTTTGAAAATTACTAAAATTTAGTAATAAATTTATTATCAAAATTATGTACTTATTGATAAACAAGAAAAAGTACTTTTTTGAAAAGTACTCTTTAATTAAAAATTTTGTATTTTTCTAAGTATTGTCGTCAAATATTAGGAAAAAATTTTAAAAGTCCCATTTTTGAAGTACATTTTTGCCTGAAAATTAATCAATACCAAAAAGTACTTTTTGATATGTGCTATATTTAATAGTTTAATTAATCAAAACAAAAACGTACTTTTTTGAAAATTACTACAATTTAGTACTAAATTATGTACTTATTGATGAACACGTTAAGGTACTTTTTTAAAAGTACCATTTAATTTAAAATTTTGTACTTTTTTAAGTGTTGTCGTCAAATATTGGTATAAAAATTTAAAAAAAATATTTTTTTAAAAAAAGTCCCAAATTAAAATCCATACTTTTTTGTTTGAAAATAATTCAAAAAGTACTTTTTTGAAAGGTTCCATATTTAATAGTTTAATTGATTAAAATGGAAACGTACTTTTCGTCAAATTTTAGAATAAAAATTAAAAAAAAAAAATTTTTTTAAAAAGTCCCAAATTAAAGTACTTTTTTGTTTGAAAGTCAATCAAAACGAAAAAGTACTTTTTTGAAATGTACTATATTTAATAGTTTAATTGATGAAAATGAAAAAGTACTTTTCTGAAAATTACTACAATTTAGTACTAAATTTATTACTTACATTTTAATACTAAAATTTTGGTACCAAAATATTTTTCCAATATTCAAAAATTAAAACCAATTGACAGTAATAAATTTAGAACTAAAATTGTCTACCAAATTTAACATTGTTTACAATTTAGTACATTCAAAATATAAAAATTTGATTTGGTTTTAAAATTTTTTTTTCAATATGTTACTAAATTTAGTACATTTTGGTACCAAAATTTAATACTAAAATTTTGATGGCAAAACTATTTTTTTTTTAATATTTTAAAATTAAAAATTAATGGGAATTATAAATTTTGTACTAAAATTTAGTACCAAATTATGTGCTTTAAAAGATAACTAAATTTAGTACTTAAAAATTAAACCAATTTGTGTATTTTAATTTGGTTATAAAATGTCGTACTAAATTTATTAACTACATTTGAGTACAAAATTTGTAACAAAATAACGTATTAAAATTTTGGCACCAAAAATATTTTGTTCAATATTTAAAAATTAAAAATTTTTGTACTAAAATTTAGTACCAAATAAGGTACTTTAACATCAAAAAAAAATTTAGTACTTTAATAGAGTACCAATTTGTGTATTTTGATTTGATTATAAAATTTTCAGAACTAAATTTAGTACTTACTTTTGAGTACCAAATTTTGTACCAGAATTTAGTACCAATAATAATTTTTTATAATTAGAAAATTGAAAAATATCGCACACAAAAAATTAATACTTAAAATTGATAACAACGTAAATAAGCTAGCAAATTCCAGTATTTTTTTTAACTTATTTTATGTTTGTCGTTTTATTGCTCAATTCTTTACTACCTCTTTCTCCTTTACTACTATAACTTGTAAAAACTGCTACTTTTTGACTTATAACCTTAAACCTTTAGACATAAATCCTCTTAACAATTTAATGAATTTACAAGCTCTGTTAGAAAAACACTTGCCTGCTTACTTGTTGCAAACTTTGCTGCAATATCTATAAAAGTATAAAAGTAGCTAAGAAATGCATCTGTAGGCAACTAGTCTAAGGAACTTTAACTGTCTATAAGCATAATTTTATTTTATTATGACCATAACTCTTTATTTAAGCTTCAAAAACTTTATGACATCATTTTGATGACTTCAAAGTGTTTAGTCTTCTTAGTTTCAAGTTTTTCTTTACTTTAGTGCTACGAGTACAAAACAAACAAACTGAACTGAATAAAGAAGAATATTTATTTCATTTTTACTACTTTAACTTTAATGTATTTCATATATATATTTCACATATTTTTTATACTCCATTTCACCCGCCAGCCATTTAAGTTTTTATTTATTTTGAACATCTTTCCTTCCCATTTATGTTTAGTTAAACAAATAACAGACGGTTGTTATAATACAAAACGATTTATATCTTGAGATATCATAACTACAGTTTTAGTATTTATACTAAAAAAAAAGTAAAAGAAATAATGCTGTTAATAATACATATTTCGTATTATGTTTCTTATTGTATATTTATTTAGTTTAATTTGGATTATTTTCCAACTAAATGTATCATAAATTTGCTGATTAAGTGTTTGAGCATTAAAATATGAAAGCAACAAAGATTTATAACACTTAATTTAATAGCAGCCAGACAGTTTATATTCAAATTAGAAACATTTTGAAAATGTGAGAAATATTATTGTTAATATTACCCCGATATGCAAACACTAACCTCCCAATTTAACTATTATGTGGTTTTGTAATAAATACTAATCATGTCAGTTTGAATTATTTTTATTTATAAGATGACCTTATAAAAAAAAGTATAAAACATTTACTATATAATATTGTATTTTTTAAGGAAGTTTTTATAGTCTTGTTTTGCATAGAAGTCTAACAGAAATAAAGGTCAAGTATTGTATTGCACAACAAAAGAAAATTAAAAATTTAGTTCATATACTTATATTGTAATACAAATGTTTAAATATTTACGTTTACGCACATTGGGGCAGCTATATTAAGAAGATAGTCTTGATTATAGTCAAGACTATAGAATAATCTATAGTCAAGACTATAGACTATTAGACTATATATAGACTATATATAGTCAAGGCTATAGCCAAGTCTATAGTCAAGGCTATAGTCAGGACTATAGTCAAGGCTATAGTCAGGACTATAGTCAAGACTATAGTCAAGGCTATAGTCAAGACTATAATAAAACAAGAAGCTAGAGAAAATCTTATGAAGAAATGGCAAGAACGATGGGAAGGTGACGAACGTGGCAGGTGGACATATAGACTCATACCAGACATAAATCACTGGATTAAACGAAGACATGGTGGGATGCAATATTACTTAACGCAGATAATGACCGGACATGGTAACTTTAACTCGTATCTAATGCGGTTTAAGATCAGAGAATATGCATATTGCGACGACTGTGGTTCTGAGGATGATAACGCCGGACATGTTCTCTTTCACTGCAGTAAATGGAATAATAAGAGATCAACTTTGAACGAAGCGATTGGAGCTACACTTACCCCTGAGAACATAGTAGGGGAAATGCTCAAATCTGAAATTTTTGGAAGCTGTGCCAGGAATTCATTGTCCATATAATGTACTATAGAAGTAATCGAAATTCCGAACCCCTAATCTCAAATGAGGATGGGGGAGTAGGATTTACACAATGAGAATGATATATGGTCAATAAACCATCTACTCCGATGAAATGCGCGAGTGGTACCGGGGTGGGTTGGGGATGAAATCGTGGGGCCACTAGTTGACGGTGCGCTATCACTACGTCCTATTAAAAAAAAAAAAAAAGTCAGGACTATAGTCAAGGCTAGTCAAGGCTATAGTCAGGACTATAGTCAAGGCTATAGTCAGGACTATAGTCAAGGCTATAGTCAAGGCTATAATCAGGACTATAGTCAAGGCTATAGTCAGGACTATAGTCAAGGCTATAGTCAGGACTATAGTCAAGGCTATAGTCAAGGCTATAGTCAGGACTATAGTCAAGGCTATAGTCAGGACTATAGTCAAGGCTATAGTCAGGACTATAGTCAAGGCTATAGTCAGGACTATAGTCAAGGCTATAGTCAGGACTATAGTCAAGGCTATAGTCAGGACTATAGTCAAGGCTATAGTCAGGACTATAGGCTATAGTCAGGACTATAGTCAAGGCTATAGTCAGGACTATAGTCAAGGCTATAGTCAGGACTATAGTCAAGGCTATAGTCAGGACTATAGTCAAGGCTATAGTCAGGACTATAGCCTTGACTATAGTCAGGAATATAGTCAAGCCTATAGTCAGGACTATAGTCAAGGCTATAGTCAGGACTGTAGTCAAGGCTATAGTTAGGACTATAGTCAAGGCTATAGTCAGGACTTAGTCAAGGCTATAGTCAGGACTATAGTCAAGGCTAAATTCAGGACTATAGTCAAGGCTAAAGTCAATACTAGTCAGGACTATAGTAAATACTATAGTCAAGACTATAGTCAGGACTATAGTCAATACTATAGTCAAGACTATAGTCACGACTATAGCCAAGACTATACTCAGGACTATAATCAAGACTATATTCAATAATATAGTCCAGACTATAATCTTGACTATAGCCCTGACTATAGTCTTGACTATAGAATAGTCTATAGTCTTGGCTATAGAATAGTCTATAGTCAGGACTATAGTCAAGACTATAGAATAGTCTATAGTCTTGACTATAGAATAGTCTATAGTCTTGACTATAGAATAGTCTATAGTCTTGACTATAGAATAGTCTATAGTCTTGACTATAGAATAGTCTATAGTCTTGACTATAGAATAGTCTATAGTCTTGACTATAGAATAGTCTATAGTCTTGACTATAGAATAGTCTATAGTCTTGACTGTAGAATAGTCTATAGTCTTGACTATAGAATAGTCTATAGTCTTGACTATAGATTAGTCTATAGTCTTGACTATAGAATAGTCTATAGTCTTGACTATAGAATAGTCTATAGTCTTGACTATAGAATAGTCTATAGTCTTGACTATAGAATAGTCTATAGTCTTGACTATAGAATAGTCTATAGCCTTGACTATAGAATAGTCTATAGTCTTGACTATAGAATAGTCTATAGTCTTGACTATAGAATAGTCTATAGTCTTGACTATAGAATAGTCTATAGTCTTGACTATAGAATAGTCTATAGTCTTGACTATAGATTAGTCTATAGTCTTGACTATAGATTAGTCTATAGTCTTGACTATAGAATAGTCTATAGTCTTGACTATAGAATAGTCTATAGTCTTGTCTATAGTCTAGACTATAGAATAGTCTATAGTCTTGACTATAGAATAGTCTATAGTCTAGTCTATAGAATACTCTATAGTCTTGATTATAGAATATTCTATAGTCTTGACTATAGACTATTCTAAAGTCTTGACTATAGACTATTCTATAGTCAAGACTATAGACTATTCTATAGTCAAGACTATAGACTATTCTATAGTCAAGACTATAGACTATTCTATAGTCAAGACTATAGACTATTCTATAGTCAAGACTATAGACTATTCTATAGTCAAGACTATAGACTATTCTATAGTCAAGACTATAGACTATTCTATAAGTAGAGACTTGACTATAGACTATTCTATGGTCTTGACTGTAGACTATTCTATAATCAAGTCTCTAGAATAGTCTATAGTCTAGTGTATAGAATAGTCTATAGTCTTGACTATAGAAGACCAACAAGATTTTTAGAACAATTTCCCCAATAAAACTCTTGCTTTCTATCACAAAAAGTGACAAAAATTTAGATATAAATTCTCATGGTTATAAAAATTATTTTCCATACAAATAATACTCATTTTAACTATGTAGTTAGTTTTATAAAACTCTGAACTTTTTCATTACTCTGCATTTTGTTAGCTTTTAAGCGCTAAAGTTTAAACCAATTTTAAGACCATGCGATTTATTTAAATAAAATTTGTGTGATAATTTTAATTTTAAAACTTTTAGTTGGCAACTTAACGCCACTAAAAATACTTTCTTTTTTTTTTTGCTACTGCTCTAAATAAAGTAGTGGTATCAGAATCAGTTTATAAAACAAAACCAAAAGCAGTTGATGACAAAGACAATGACGATGGCGATGATTATCTTTAACCATGACAACTATCCAGTTGTTTATCCATAAAACTGCATGTCTGCCACTATAGAAAGTGTAAAATTGTAAAGTGAACAATCATGAATGTAAAGGTTTTTACTATAGTAATCGGTATAAACGTCAACCCAATAATCAGCTAGTAGTTTTAACTGCAACATTTAACACTTTTTCCCTCAACATCATCATGATCATCTTCTTCGGTTTTAATACCGCCAACTACTAAATACGGGTATTACAAGTACTCTTAGCGCTATTTTGAAGAGATAATAACAGTGTAATAAGTTTTGTAGAGTTACAATGCTCGTAACAATATGTACAATAACAACAATAATAACAATGACAATATGTATAGATGAAAATGATGACGACGATGACTATCTCAATGTATGTTAAATATCATGATGCTGATTATACTGATGCTACAATTAAGGATAGCTAAATAGCACTGGACCAAAGATAGCTGTGCAAATTTAATCATTAAATGTATAATTCATGCCAATAATAATCTGAGATCGCAAAACCCCTATATATATTTGAAATTTGTATATTTTTCTACTGAATTGCTGTTATTTTTCTCAATACTGTAGGTTAAACTTGTGCGAATATGTTTGACATTGGCGAATTATTAGTGTTTCTAACTCCCTCACTCTCCTTAAACATTAATGCAATTTCGAGGATGTCACTTAATTTTCATTCATGATAATCATCGTTAGCTTAGCATCATAAATATATTGATGACAGTTTACTGTAGCAGTAGATAGTAACTGCTATAGCAGTAGTATGAGTATCATAGATGCTGATAAGCACTATTAAGTCGTTTAAGTTGTGGGCGAATGTATGTATTTTGGTGCAACTGAGTGCGCTGCAACAACATCTTTTTAAACGATCTCATAAAAGTCAATTGTATTTCAACTTAAAATGACACTTTACGCTGCTCTAAAGAGAGAAGTGGCAACACAAAACATTAGACTAAATTACTGTGAAATTGCATACAACGACGACGACTGTTAATGGAACATTACACTTTTGTTTGTTATCATTCTTTATTAATTTTTGTGTTTTTTGCTTATTTACTTTGCAATTTAAATGTAGTTATTCTTTATTTGCGTAAATATTAGGTAAAAGATATTTAAATTTAGTTAAAAAGGAAATTAGGTAGACGTTTTTAATTTCCATGTTTTTTATTGAGAGAATGGAAATTAAAAAAAAGCGATGCTTGAATTCAAAAAGGGAAATTATGTAAAGTAAAATATAGACTATTTTATAGTCTTAACTATAGACTATTCTAAAGACTTCACTGTAGACTATTCAATAGTATTGACTATAGTCACAGAACAGACTATTCAATAGTCTTGACTATAGACTATTTTATAGTCTTGACCATGGACTATTCTATAGTCTTGACTATAGACTATTCTATAGTCTTGAATATAGACTATTCTATAGTCTTGACTATGGACTATTCTATAGTCTTGACTATAGACTATTCGATAGTCTTGAATATAGACTATTCTATAGTCTTGACTATAGACTATTCGATAGTCTTGACTATAGACTATTCTATAGTCTTGACTATAGACTATTCGATAGTCTTGACTATAGACTATTCTATAGTCTTGACTATAGACTATTCTATAGTCTTGACTATAGACTATTCTACAGACTTCACTGTAGACTATTCAATAGTCTTGACTATAGTCACAGCATAGACTATTCAATAGTCTTGACTATAGATTATTCTATAGTCTTGACTATAGATTATTCTATAGTCTTGACTATGGACTATTCTATAGTCTTGACTATAGACTATTCTATAGTCTTGACTATAGACTATTCTACAGACTTCACTGTAGACTATTCAATAGTCTTGACTATAGATTATTCTATAGTCTTGACTATGGACTATTCTATAGTCTTGACTATAGACTATTCTATAGTCTTGACTATAGACTATTCTATAGTCTTGACTATAGACTATTCTATAGTCTTGACTATAGACTATTATGCAGTATTGTTTGTAGACTATTCTATAGCCTTGACTATAGATTATTCTGTAGTCTTGACTATAGACTATTCAATAGTCTTGACTATAGACTATTCTATAGTCTTGACTATAGACTATTCTATAGTCTTGACTATAGACTATTCTATAGTCTTGACTATAGACTATTCTATAGTCTTGACTATAGAATATTCTATAGTCTTGACTATAGAATATTCTATAGTCTTGACTATAGACTATTCTATAGTCTTGACTATAGACTATTTTATAGTATTGACTATAGACTATTCTATAGTATTGACTATAGACTATTCTATAGTATTGACTATAGACTATTCTATAGTATTGACTATAGACTATTCTATAGTATTGACTATAGACTATTCTATAGTCTTGACTATAGACTATTCTATAGTCTTGACTATAGACTATTCTATAGTCTTGACTATGAACTATTCTATAGTCTTCAATATAGACTATTATATAGTCTTGACTATAGACTATTCTATAGTCTTGACTATAGACTATTCTATAGTCTTGACTATGAACTATTCAATAGTCTTCACTATAGACTATTCTATAGTCTTGACTATAGACTATTTTATAGTCTTGACTATAGACTATTTTATAGTCTTGACTATTATACAGTGTTGACTTAGGAAAAGCATTTCACCAAAAATGTTTTTCATAATTATTTTCACGAACTTTTTTTTTCTCCAAAATTATTTTTAAACAAACAAGCTTTCTTCAATTATGAAATTTTTTTTGTTTTTTGTCAAAAAATTGGTTTGATGTGGCAGATTTTCAAATGTTTTTATTTAAATGCAGCCTAATTATGAAAAAAATTCCCCTATTTAAATTCTATGTAAAAAAAACGAAAAGGGAAAAAACTCCCGGTGAATTTTTTTCATAATTGGGCTGATAGTGTTTTATATATTTAAAAAATATATTTTTGGAAAAAAAGCTTTTTGGGTGAGAAAAAGTTTATTTTTGGTTTATTAAGGTTTTCTTCAATATTGAAATTTTTAAATTGATAATGTCTCGATTATTTTTGGTTAGATTTCAATACTTATAGAAGAAAAAAGTAGTAGACCTATTCCGTATACAGTTCCGTCAGTTATAAAGATTTTGATTTGTTTTCTAGTAATGACAATTTTTGATGAAAAAGCGTCTATCAGGGGTGTTTCCCACTCATAAAAATTAAATAACTAAATTTGTTGGTATTTAATGAGAAATTGAAATTGTAGAATCTATAAGTCTAGCCAATTTTTTTTAGTTTTCAAGCTTAGCATGAGTAAAAACTAAATTCTAAACAAGTCTGATCTTAAGTTTTACAAAAGATCTTATAAAATTCATGACATAAACATATTAATTTTGATTAATTACTTATAACCCAAAAAAAAAAATCTCACGAAAAATTAACAAACCTTATATAGACTTCGACTCAAACTTAATTTAAAAAGATTTATTAGCTAAAAAAAAAATCAAATAAATATTTCAAAAATATGTACAACGCAAAACTATTTCATTGCCAATGTCAGCAGCGATTAATATAACGCCCAAAAAAAACAACATTTTATTAAAAATAAAAAAAAAGTATCAATATAATCAATAAATAATAGTGCATACTGCAAACGTATTGAAAATAATACTATAATTGGATTAATCATACGCCTAGTATGACATACAACACTCATACTTTTATTTACGATAAAAAAAAATTATTTTTTAAACAAAACCAACAACAAATTAAATGAAAAAATATTAAATAATACAAAAACAGTGCTACACACTTATAAGCATTTATTTTGTGGTTAATAATTTGTTGTGTTTTTTTATATTATTTTTTTCATTTACTGTGACCAAATTGTGTAATAAAGTAGTCGTCAACAACAAACACTCCATCCACACACAACTTGTCAAAATTTTTAACAATTTAATTGGCAACAAAATAATAAAAAAAAACACAACAACTGCCAAACCAAAAACAATAGCACAATAATGAAAAGCAAACTGAAAAAATAAACAACAAAAATAACTTATGTACCTGTTGAATGAATGTTTAACTCTCTTTGTTCGTTATGTTGTCGTCTCTACCCCTTTTTTTTAATGAATACTAGTGTTGAAGTTGTTTTTGAAGTTTTTTTTTCGTTTCTCATTCATTCATTTCAATTATTTATTTATAGATCAATGTTCAACAAGAAAATAAAATGTTTATTATTGTTATTTTGTTCAACAAACAAACAAAAACAAAATTGTATATGAAACAAGAACAAAAAAACAAACATAAAACAGATGCTTCAATTTTCGACGTGACCACAATACAATTACTCGTACTTACATACAAATGTACATATATATATTGCATAAAATTGGGCTGAGGGGTACAACAACAACACAGTACTTTAATGTTGAGTTTAGCTGTTTTTCTTTTTCTTACACTTTGCCCGAACACTCTTTAAAATATACGAAAATACTCCGATGTCTTAATACACAAACATCCATACATATTTGCCTATGGTTTTTTACATGTGTTTATGCGTGTGTATTTTCAATTTTTGTTTAGAGAGTAAAAGTGAGTAAGTTTTCTTTTTTCTGTAAAGAGATGTTTGCTGTTGTTTGTAATAAAGTGTGTAGTAGTGTATGTATGTAAATTTGTGTGTTGTTGCTGGTTTTGTTGTAATGGCTACTAGTTTTTTTTGTTTGTTGTAGGTCTGTGTGTTTGTACTTTGCAAAAAAACACACACAAAGGCCCACCGACCTACTGTTGTCACTCAAGTCAATCTATTTAAAAGTTAATTTACATTCGTAGTCATGATTTTTTCTTCTATTGCTCCGACAATGTAGCCAGTCTCTGGTGTTTGAAGAAGGCAAAACTTGAAAGAAAATAAACTTAAAAAGTCAATGGAGAAAAAGAATGATGTGACAAGGTCGATTAGAAGGAGCAGTACAATTAAGAAAAACTTAATTTAAATAAACTTTATAGAAGCAAAATCATGTTGTCAATTAGAGTCCGATCGAAAACGGGGTTTTCAGGCCGAAACCGAACATAATATTCACCAAAAAAAAAATCAATATTCGGTTTTATATGAAACAAGCCGAAACTTTTTAAAGGAACTATCAATTTTCGTTATAATTTAATTGTCTAAATTTTAGAGCTGAAACCATAGATGACAACTAGATAGGTAAATGAGAGTCAAAAACTTAAGTCTGTTGTCCTCACCATGGGAATGTATTGCCGCACAGTGGCACAGACAAATATTCGGCTGTGCCGAATCTTATATACCCTTCATGAAATTATACTTCAAAATAAAAATTTTAAATATTTTTAGGTAAACTAATTTTTATACCTTCACCTTCGTGAGAAGGGTATATATAAGTTTGTCATTCCGTTTGTAATTTCTACATTTTTCATTTCCGACCCTATAAAGTATATATATTCTGGATCCTTATAGATAGCGGAGTCGATTAATCCATGTCCGTCTGTCTGTCTGTTGAAATCAGTTTTCTGAAGACCCCAGATATCTTCGGGATCCAAATCTTCAATAATTCTGTTAGACATGCTTTCGAGAATTTTACTATTTAAAATCAGCAAAATCAAAAAAAAAAAATTAAAAAACCAAAAAAAATTTTTAAATTTAAAAAAAAAATTTTTATAAAATTTAAAAAAATTAATTTTAAATTTAAAAAAAAAATTAAAAAAACAATCGAAATTTTTTTTTTTCCAAAAAATTAAAAAAAACATCTGGAAAAAAATTAAATTTTGTTTACCTAAAAATATTTAAAATTTTGAAGTATAATTTGGTGAAGGGTATATAAGATTCGGCACAGCCGAATATAGCACTCTTACTTGTTTTTTTCCAAAGTTGTTTTTTAAGTTTTTTGAAAAACATTTTTTTTCGAATTGTTGTTTTAAAATTATTTTTTTTTAATATTTATCAAGTTAGATGTATTTAGTTGTCGAGTTTAAGTTTTGAATTTTGACCGAATGAGCCCACCAGGGATGCGGCCCTTGTTCACCAAAGTAGGACACCTCTGGTATGTTCAATTTTTAAGACGATCCTATTTCTTCGTCTGAGTTCTGATTTCAAAAAACTTACACATATAGAATCTCCTCATCGAGCATTATTCTCCTTATCGAGCAATTATCTCTTATAACTTAGGATAAATATTTCCCGATTTTCTCCATTTTTCTTTTATTAGACTAATAACAAATGTATATGTCAAACAAAAAAGAATCGTTTCCAATAAGTTATCCAAAAAAAATCTATGAAGGTATATTAGGAATTTAAACTTTTTGAAAAGCTAACTTAACACTAAATATCTAAATGAAAACAAATTTGAAAATTGTTGATACTGAGCGAGCCAGATCCTCCCAAAAAACGGATATTTTTTGTGTAAAATTCTAATTTAAGGCAAAAATTCTCAAATCGCATAGTCGATATCAAAATGTGTATAGCAACCCATTTTAGATGGCCAATTATTTACTTTTGTTCTTAATTATTTTGTAAAGGGTTTTGATAACCCCGCCCCTCGTATGGATATTATAGCCAAAAAAGTAAAAAATCTAATTTTTGGGGTTTTTAATTTTTTTTTGGGAATTTAAGGATTCCTGATTACAAATTACCAAATTTGATTTAATTTTTCTATTTTCAATAGAAAAATCTATATAACTTTAAAATTGCATTAAGAAATATTTGTAAATAAAAATTTAATTTCAATTTGAAAAATTTTTATCTTTGCAAAAAAGTATTCCATGAAGTTTTTAATTGGCAAAAGTTATATATATGGGGCATTTCGTGTCACTTTTGAAATCGATGTCTTCCGATCGGGATGAAATGTGCACCAAGTTCTATTGGATACTAATTCAGACGCAATTTTTTAACAAGATCGGTCGAGAACTCTCTGAGTTAGAGGGGTTCAAAATTTGACATTTTGGCCAAGCAGGTGTTTCTTCTTATCCATGTAACTTATTACCTATTATTCTTAGCAAAATGTGTTCCAAATAAAATATATTTAAAAAAAAAATAAAAAAATTTTAATATTTTTTTTCCGAAATCAAAAACTTTTTGACTTTTTTTTCAAAATGTGTCCATTTTTTCTTAAAATAAAGCTTAGATATTTTCCTTGAAGACCTATTTGGTCGTTAAGTGGGATGCGAGTTCGGTATCTATCAAAATAAATGTTTTGTAACTCAAAACATAAAATTTTTTACTTTTTTCAAAATCAAAAACTTTGTTGACTTTTTTTCAAAATGGACCCTTTTCTAAATTTTTTTTTAACTCAAACAAAAGCTGAGATATTTTCATTGAAGATCCTATTGGTCGCTTAGTGGGATGCGAGTGGGATATCTTTCAAAATAAATATTTTGTAACACAAAACATACAATTTTTTATTTTTTTTTTTTTGCAAAATCGAAATTTTTTCCAAAATGGGCCATTTTTTTAAAAAAAAATTTTATTCAAAAGAAAGCTTAGGTCTTTTCCTTTAAGTCCTATTTTGTCGCTTAGTTGGTTGTGAGTGGGATATCTATCAAAATAAATATTTTGTAACTCAAGAAATACAATTTTTGAAATTTTTTTGCAAAATCGAAATTTTTTTTTGATATTTTTACAAATAAAGCTTGAGTGTCTGTAATTCTCATTCACTCTATGGCTTGATCTGTAGTTTTAGTTTTTCTGAAGCCTTTTTGGAAAAGGTTTCCTGATGATCTGGCCTAAGCAACCAGTGAAATGCGCATAGGAACTAGTTTATCCCCCCACAATAAATGTCAGTGAATTTATCAATAATTGGGAAATTTAGCACAATTCTTACTATGATATTAATTTTGTATTCCCGTATAACTCTTGGTCAAATTTTTTTTTTTTGCAAAATCTAAATGATTTTCCAATATGTGAAATTAAAAAAAAAAATTTACTCAAAAGAAAGCTTAGGAAAGAAATAGGATCGTTTTAAAAATTTAACATACTTGAGGTGTCCTACTTCGGGGAGCCCTGGCAGCACCCCTGGTGGGCCATGCGGTCCAAATACAAAACTTAATCTCGACAAGACTTCTTCTTTGAGCATGTCCAATTTCATTCAAATCGTACTAAGAGTTTAGAAGTTACAGATTTATTTTCCTCTTTTTTTCTTTCTATACCACTGTGCGATGTCTTCTCAGTTGCTATAACGCAATATTCTTTATACTTTTGTGGAACTCTTTTTAATATTTCCCAAGTAATGCATTGTTTCTTCCCATTAAAATATGCATGTTCAATTAATAAAAACATTTGTTTTGCAAAAATGTTACCCCTACGATAGCGAACGCGACACACTTTGTAAATCAAAATAAAATGTTTAGTGTAATTTTTACATACTAAAACATGTTTTTGGTTAAAGGTAAATTTAGACTAATATTTTAAGCAACTTGATTAGAATGATCGCGAAGTACTGATGATTTAGGTAACAGAACGCGATATTAGAACAAAATCAAACGAAAAATTTACCATTAATCGAACTTTTTTTGATTTTTTATATGAATTTGTTGTTGATTTCATAAAATCATCCCATAAATATCCCACTGTCCCGAACTAGCCATTTTACCTATCATTTAGGGTGACAACTAGTTACATAACGAGCTTGGTGACTAGTTATTTTAAAACATGCAGTCTCATTGTAATCCCTTTTGGATTAGACTGTCTAATAGATGGTCCAAATTAGTCAACATTGAAATCACATACTGACTACATAGAGTTAGTTACCTTACTAGCTACCTAACTGGTAACTTGATCAGCTACATAGCTAGTTATTTTTATATTGATCTCAAATAGTCTGTTAAAAATACATCTCACAGACAGTCCGATAAACGATTCGTTTGTAAATAAACCATCCTCTAAAAACTCTCCAATAGATGGGTAAAACAACTACTTTTTAAAGTGCAGTACAAAATAAATGTTTAAAGTGACTACACTCTAGATTATTTAGTGACACTTAAGTGACAATTGTCTTCACACTAGATTACCTGGGATGTATAAAGTAACCAACTGACTTCTCTCTGCACTACTCAGAGCACATACGTGTTAAATGACACAAAATATATAAATTGAAATCAGCAAACTGATCAGACATTAGTGACAATTATTGTCTATAAAGGTAGGGTCACACATAGCGAATAAGACGTAACCACTTAATAAAATACATTTGAATTCATTTATTTATTTCAAAAACTTATTTTACTTAGGATGATTTATTTGATGCTGTTTGATCTTACAAAAATGTGTTGTAAGAGTAAACACGTCAAACAAATTTGTGCTATAAAAAGTGGTTACGCTTTTTTGAGCAAATATTTGCCATGTGTGACCCTATCTTAAGGAATACATTGACCACTTTCTAAACTGCTGGAATGTAAACAATAAATATCAAAAAGAAAATGTTACTAAAAGTCTCATCTCTGTTACAAATACAGATAACTGAAAATAATTGATATTTAACAGTTGGATTTATGGACGAGTTATTTTTGGTCTCAGATTTGTTACTGTTACGTCTACATCAATGAATATAAAATTGTCGCTCATGTTCAAGCTGCAAGTGGCAAAATTATGACCGTATTCATGAAACATGAGAATATATTAAGTTTTAATTTAATAAGAAAACTAAATATTTCAGACAATTTTCCATTAAAATTTCAACAAGCAGTTCTACCATACTCTCAGTCTAAATATAACTGTTGTTCTGGTAACACAGTGAACTTTAACATGGTGGCCGCATGAAAAATATCTAAGTGTTAGTCTATCTGTGCATTTACCGTTATTTGCTTTATTACAAGGAGAATAATTTTTTTCTTTAACACAAGAGAAGAGTGATGTAATAAACTTACATACAGAGAGTCACACAAACATATGTATGTACAAATGTACATACTCAGCTAATAAACTCTAGTTTCTTTCTAGTTTTTTTTATTTTTTTTCTCTCTTGAGTTCTTCCCTAGAAAATGTAAGTGAATGAGTAAATACTGTTAGACTGACGGTATGTGTAAAAATATGCTGTATGTCTCTGTCTAAATGGCTCGTGCCATTCTTTGTTAAAATACCATTTTTTCTAATGGTCTTTATTAATAGAAAGAGCCATAGAAAAAAGCAATTCCTACGAAAGTCATTTTGTTTATGTACATGTGTCACAGTCTAACAATTTGTATGATTTTTACTATCAGTAGTAACCAAGTTAAGTAACCCGGCTACAAAAAAAATCACTTTTCCTTTTTTTCTTCGTTTTTTTTTTGTCAAGAAGTCTTCAATGTGGTGGCTATTTAAAGTATTTTTTTTTCTACTCGTTTTTGTAGTAAAAAATTTAAAGTTTTTTTTTAAAGTGTGACTGTAGTTTTAACACGTTTTTTAAAAAAAAAAAAAAGATTTTTATGTTTACATTAGTGCTCTGTCACGTTTGTATTGTTAAACTCTGGTTAAATTACTTTTGAAAGCATAGAAATGTAGTAGTAAACTACTAGTAGAAGAAAAAACAGAAAACATTAAAAAGCTAAAAAATCATATTGAAAATGAAAGTGTACTTGTCGTTTGAGTTGCTTTGGTTTGTTGTATAAATAAAGTACTTTTGCCTTAAAATTGAAAAGTCATGTTGTTAAAGAGTTTTAAGTGTTTAATAGTGTAAATATTTAGATTGTTTTTTTCTTGGTTGCTATTTTATAACCGCAACCAAATAACCATCTCATAAATACAGTTAATTGAATGATTATTGAAGAGGAAAATTAAAATTTAATTGAAAAAAGACTAATAAAAATAAGTAATTAAGAGATTTTAAAATAGAAAGGGCTTAGAATGTTACATTTTACTCAAATTTGAGACCCCTAAAGTTTATTTTTAGAATCAATTTTAATCATTTAAATAGTTTATGCTGTGGTCTACTAATATAATGTATTTGCAGTTAATATTATCATAAGAAAATTGCCCTAAAAACTTAAATTTGTGTAATGATATTTTCTCTTTAGCTTTAATTAATTTAAAAACATAAAAAAAAACGAAAAAATCTGTATTAATGGGCAATTTTACACTTAATTTTGTTCATGTTCCAATGTCACGTTCTTGTACCCAAAACATCGTTTGCTATCAGTACTCCGCTATCATTCTAATCCCTTACCATTGAAGTGTTAAAATAACCGCCTAAAATTATGCTATAATTTTATCAAATAAAGTAAAATTGCAAGAATAAATCGTGATAACTTTAAAAAAAACTTAATCACTCTAATAATTTTTAAACAATTTTAATCATTTCCATAATCAAACGAAAAGGAACATCATGAAAACATGATTAAGACTTAAAAATAATTCACATTTAAAAAAAATCTCCCCCATCAAACAACTAATTACAAACAATTAAATCCCACAGTTATACAACTTTTTTGCAAAATGTCAGCCAAAAGGTGCTACTCATTTAATCATTTCTACAACAACATAGAGAATAGATTCAACTAAGCATAACAATTTAGTAAAATAAGCAAAAAAAAACAAAAATATATTAAAATAATAACAATTTACTAAAACAATAAATAATAAACGAGAGACAACAACAAAAAAAAACTACGTAATATTTGCCATAAACTAAACACTCAAGCAATAAAGACATTAGAAAATAAACACAAAAAAAAAACATTAATAATTCAAACAAAAATGACACCAGAAAATAAAACAACAGCATCACAACTAAACTAACTACACAGGGAAAATAGTTTGGTTGAGACAATCAAAGTTATTGTCAATCAGTTGCGGCTACAAAATTGTAGATGTCTTGATACAATATTTCATTACTTTCTGTTGCTAGCACCAAAAAACCTGTATATGCAATCGAATTATTCGATTGACACAACCATTAACAGACTTAATGATTTATTTTTTCTTTTGCAACTGCAAAATTTTAGTTCAGCTGACAAACATTTTACTTTTTGTAGCTACAACCGAAAGAAAGCTTCAACTACAATCGAGTCATTCGTTTGGCTCAACGAATCTTTTTTCTCCAGAAAATAAAACAACAGCATCACAACTAAACTAACTACACAGAGAAAATAGTTTGGTTGAGACAACAAAGTTATTGGCAATCGGCTACAAAATTGTTGATGTCTTGATACAATCTTTTTTTACTTTCTGTTGCTAGAACCGAAAAACCTGTAAATACAATCGAATTATTCGATTGACACAACCATTAATAGACATAATGACTTATTTTTTCCTTTGCAACTGCAAAATTTTAGTTCAGCTGACAAACATTTTACTTTTTGTAGCTACAACCGAAAGAAAGCTTCAACTACAATCGAATCATTCGTTTGGCTCAACCAATCTGTTTTCTCTGTGTAAACTCAACTATAAATCTACGACAAACTGTAGACACTCACTAATTCATGCATGCCGTCCGTCAGTCAACCAGTCAGTTTGTCAGTCATTTAGCCATTTAGTTATCAACAGCATCATAATAATATTGTTTAACAAAATCACACATACTTTTTATCCACATGTGAGAGGAGTACGTGTTCAATCATTCGAGCATAAAATAAAATTTATATTAGACATTAGCATCATCATCGACTCAGCTCTTGTCTACTTACTGTATACTTTACCAGAAAATCATGTATTCATCACCTCAAAAGTAGAAGAAATTGCAAAATTATAAAGAGAACATCAATGAAGTCATTATTTCATTGCATAAAGATGACGGCTGGCGTTTCAAAGTGTAGAAATTGCAATTAACAAGTAAGAGCGCTATATTCGGCTGTGCCGAATCTTATATACCCTTCATCAAATTATACTTCAAAATACAAACTTTAAATATTTTTAGGTAAACAAAATTTATGGTTTTTTTCCAAAGCTGTATTTTTAAATTTTTTAAATTTTAAAATTTTTTGTAAAGTTGTATTTTTAATTTTTTTAAATTTAAAATTTTTTTTTTTAATTTTCAAAAAATTTTTGTTTTTAAAATTTTTTTTTTAGTGAAAAAAAAATTCGGGTTAAAAAATATTTTTCGGATTATGACCCATTGTAGGTCCAACTTACTATGGTCTTTGAAAGGTCTTTGAAATATCTATCATTAGATATCCATATTGTCTATATTAATGTCTTAGTAATCCAGATATAGCTCAAAAATAGATCAAAAATCGAGGTTGTCCTGGTTTTCTCCTCATATCTCAGACATTTGTGAACCGATTTAGCTGATTTTAAATAGGAAACTTCTCGAAAGCATGTCTGACAGAATTATTGAAGATTTGGATCCCGAAGATATCTGGGGTCTTCAGAATATTGATTTCAACAGACAGACAGACAAACGGGGATTGCTTAATCGACTCCGCTATCTATAAGGATTTATATACTTTATAGGGTCGGGAAATTATATTGTGGAAACTACAAACGGAATGACAAACTTATATATACCCTTCTCACGAAGGTGAAGGGTATAAAAATAAGATTATATTTCCTAATTGTAAAATTTCATGGTTTCAGAGACCGAAGATCAGGGTTCCCCTTATTTTTCATTATTAATTAGCTACTCGTTTTCAGGAAATCACTGAAAGAAACCATTATGTAAAACAGTAAAAATAATAATAACATAATTCATCTTTAAAAAGTCCTACTGTACAGATACGCTAAAGTGTTCATAAAGATAACAATAACAGAGACCGAAAATAACTCATCCATAAATCCATGTGTTAAATATTAACACTTTCGCATTTCATATTCCAGAACGCGACATTCGTAGGGAAAAAATAAAGAAATATTAACAATTTGTTTTCTGGTTTCCATTTTGTGATAGCATTTTAGTGGCACTATATTCAGTTCAGTGTTTTCAATATATTAGCAATAAATATGTGATCCAGAACGTGACAAAAAATATAACTCCTTTTGAAAGCATCTAGAAAAATTTTTAAAATCTGCAAATTGAAACGTAATTATATAAATCGATTTTTTTAAACTTCTGTAGATAAATAAGGCTGCCTTGCCTGTTGATAATAATCATGTTGATACAATTATTTTCTTTTTTTATTTAACAACAAATCATATGATTTAGCACGCGACATTTATAAGGCGACATATTTTCTCGCCACGTTTGTTTTAAGAATTAGTTCAAGTAATTTCGTGGATGTCTTTGAATATTTCTCAAGTACCTTATTCTTGAAAAAAAACTTGCCATTGAAGCTCACCGATTGCTCATCAAAGCTTATGTGTTCCATCGGTTTCAACGTGCGAGAGATGGTTTGTGCGACCTACAATGGGTCAAAATCGGGAAAAATATTTTTTAACCCGATTTTTTGTTCCAAAAATTTTTTTCTCATAAATTTTTTTAACTAATAAATTTAAAAAACAATTGGAAAAAAATTAAAAAAAAAAATTTTCGAAAAAAAAATTTTGAAATTTTTTTTTTAATTTTTCAAAACCATTTTTGAATTTTTTTTTTAAATTTTGTATTTTAATGTATAATTTGGTGAAGGGTAAATTATAATATAGCTCTCTTACTTGTTTTTACTAACAAAATTATTTTTTATTTTTTTAAATTTAAAAAAAAAATATTTTTCACACTAAAAATTAAAAAAAAAAATAATTTTTGAAAAATTTTGTTTAACTAAAAATATTTAAAATTTTTATTTTAAAATATAATTTGGTGAAGGGTATATAAGATTCGGCACAGCCGTATAAAGCTCCTCTCTTTCTTTTTTAGCAGCTTGCTATTTGTTTTTAGCAGCTGTTTTATCGAAATATTTCTCTATCTTTAGTGGATGTCTTCGAGTTTTTCTCAAGTACCTTAAAGTTGATTCACTTCTTCTTTTGGCACACCTATACAAAAATGCAAGTTAAAATAATAAAACCATTTGTTTGCACTTACGATAGCGAACGTGACACTCTTTGAAAATCAAAATCAAAATGTTTAGTGTGTATCTAATTTTTTTAGCTAAAGCCACAAAATTTTAGTTTGAATTAAAATTTTCAGCAACTTGATTACAACTATCGCAGAGTACTGATAAACGATAATTTAGGTACAAGAAAGCTACTATCAATATCAATATTTTCTATAGAAAATACTGATATATACAAAATTTATTCTCAAAAATTAAAATTTTGAGCAGATAGTGGTTTCTATCAGTGATTTCCTAGAAAAATTAATTTTCAAATGATAAAATTAACTTCTTTTTTATTAGTTGACCTCTTATTTTCAGCATCGAATGTTATTTTAACTATTTTTAAGGATCCAGGATCCATTCTAATACGAACATTACACAATTAATGATGACAAATGATGATAAATTGACATCTTTGAGCTGTTTACTCTATTTTCAACATCAACTAATGATGAAAAACAATTCTCTAACTTACTAAAATTATTTGCCATCTCATGTTAAGAAATAAATGTCAGTTATAAGTTGTCAACATGTGGCCATGGTCATAAATGAGTTTTGTTTTATTATAGAACATTTAGAGGTCTACTTAAATTAATCTAAAACATTTTCCTGGAAAATTAAGTCACAGACAAACAATTTAATAAAAACCTACAATACAATAATATTTTTCAATCAACCTTCATGTTTTCCATCTAATTCCTTATGACCAAAGTCTGTCTACTTTATACTAAAGCCTTAAATATTTTATTAACTAAATAATTTATGGCTTTTTAAACGTTTAAAATTGATGATAATTTCACAATAAATCTTATACATCAAGATACATACTACTTACTTACTTTTGAATTCACTAGTATATTAATTAGTATCAAGGAGATGATGAGGTGACTGATGAATTATAAAATAATTTATTATTTTACTTTTTTTTAAAAAAATTATAATAGAGAAAATAAAAAAGCTTTCAATCACTTCAAGGAGATTGATAACGAAAAACAACCACAATTTATATAAAAATAAATGACAGAACGTGTGAAATTTTAACAAGAATTGTTTGTTAATTTAACAAAAACAAATATTACAAACATTTGCGCCAATTTAAACAATAAATCGTAAAACATTTAAATTAAAATTGAATTCCCGATAAACTCTCCAATAATCATGTAAAAGTATTCAATAATAAGGGGGAGTAGGATGATGACGTGTTTTTTTGTTATAATGACAATGATGTTTTTAATTTTTTTTTGTGCTAAAATTAAAATATACAATTTCAATGAATTTGCATTGCACTTAATTATATAGAGAAGTCTGGTCTGGAGGCATTTTTTTTTTGTTTTTGTTAAATTTATATTGTTTTACTGAAATACAAACAAAAACATAATAAATTTATGAGTATTTCCACCGAAGTGGGTCAATTAAGGCACGTAGAATTTTAACGGTGTAAACTTAAGTGTTTTGTTGTTTAATTTTGAGATTTAATATAAATTTTTATGAAATTACTCATTTCCGAGTATGACCTTGCTATATTAAGGGTATTTACCCAAGTAATTCTCTAGAATACTTGGTAAAAACCTAATTTGTGAATAAATATTTCAAGTAAAATTTCTAAGTAAAATTTTATTTAAAAAACTGTGATTTTGCCATAAATTTTTGAATTTCCTTATAAATTACACAGGTTAACAGCAAAAAAATGCATGAATAAGTACAAAAAAATTCAATCAATCGAAAGTATATCATTGTATGTATATCAAACAAAAACCTAAAATTTTGTGAAAATGAGCGAATTCACTTAATTGTAAATAAATTCGAAAAGAATCATTCGATCATATGATTGATATCTTATTTTATTCCTATTACATGTGGCTTTGCGATAAAGCACTAAATCTAAACAATTTCTGCCGTTTTCGATTTTTCATGATTTTTTTAAAACTATTTTTTTTTTTTTTTTCACTTAAAAAATATATTTTTTGCTTCAATTTGTTATTATAACTCCGAAACTACTAAGCCGATTGAAACGCAATATATAAGTGAAAATGTGTACATATCATGAGGAAAATATTTTCAATATTCAATTAATCGAAAGAAGAACATTAACTACTCAATTATAAGTATATCAAACAAAAAACTAAAATTTTGTAAAAATGAGCGAATTCACTTAATTGTAAATAAATTCGAAAAAAATCCATCAATTTGTATGATCAATATCTTATTTTAATCCTATTACATGTGGCTTTGCGATAAAGCAATAAATCTGAACAATTTTTGCCGTTTTCGATTTTTCATGATTTTTTTAAAACAAAATTTTTTTTTATTCACTTAAAAAATATATTTTTTGCTTCAATTTGTTATTATAACTCCGAAACTACTCAGTCGATTGAAACGCAATATATAAGTGAAAATGTGTACATAGCATGAGGAAAATATTTTCAATATTCAATTAATCGAAAGAAGAACAATAACAACTCAATTTTATGTATAACAAACAAAAAACTAAAATTTTGTGAAAATGAGCGAATTCACTTAATTGTCAATAAATTCGAAAAAAAATCATCGATTGTTGAAATCGACATCTCATTTTAATCCTATTACGTGTGGCTTTAAGATAAATCAATAAATCTAAACAATTTCTGCCATTTTCGATTTTTCATGATTTTTTAAAACAAAAAAAAAAAATATTTTCTCGTCAAAAATATATTTTTTGCTTCAATTTGTTATAACTCCGAAACTACAGAGCCGATTGAAACGTAATATATAAGTGAAAATGTGTACATAGCATGAGGAAAATATTTTCAATATTCAATTAATCGAAAGAAGAACAATAACAACTCAATTTTATGTATATCAAACAAAAAACAAGAATTTGGTGAAAATGAGCGAATTCACTTAAATGTGAATAAATTCGAAAATAATCAATCGATATTTATGATTGATACCTCATTTTGTTGCTATTACATGTGGCTATACGATAAAGTAATAAATCTAAACAATTTCTACCGTTTTCGATTTTTCATGATTTTTTTAAAACCAAAATTTTTTTTTATTTTCACATAAAAAATATATTTTTTGCTTCAATTTGTTATTATAACTCCGAAACTACTCAGCCGATTGAAACGCAATATATAAGTGAAAATGTGTACATAACATCAGGAAAATATTTTCAATATTCAATTAATCGAAAGAAGAACAATAACAACTCAATTTTATATATAACAAACAAAAAACTAAAATTTTGTGAAAATGAGCGAATTCACTTAATTGTCAATAAATTCGAAAAAAAAATCATCGATTGTTGAAATCGACATCTCATTTTAATCCTATTACATGTGGCTTTAAGATAAAGCAATAAATCTAAACAATTTCTGCCGTTTTCGATTTTTCATGATTTTTTTAAAACAAAAAAAAAAATATTTTCTCGTCAAAAATATATTTTTGCTTTAATTTGTTATTATAACTTCGAAAAAATAAGTAATAACCCAATAAGCATTTTTACTGGAATTCAAGTTGAAAGCAAGTGTAATTCAAGCCTTGAATTATAGTCAAACAATTGAATTACAGTTGTATTACACTTTATTTCAATAGCATTCTCCAGTAAAAAGGAAACATAAATTCAAGACATATGTTATTTATTTGAAAAATAAATAAATTTTCAAATATTTTTCATGTCTAAAGTATAATTACATTTGCATTCAAGTCAAATTCCAACAAAATGTTCAAGTGCTTGAATTTTTGGGGCGTTGGTACTTACTGGGAAATCTAAATCTTCTAATTGAATTTTGTCATTTTTACCATGACTTTATTTAGTTTTTCACAAATATCTTCACTAATGGCTGTTTAACAGTTTTTCTAAAAACATCCACTACTTCTTTTTCGCTTCATTGGCTGCTATTCATCATTCCCTTAAGGTTTGCCTACCCCTGTCACTTAGTTTTTAAAACAATATGAAACTGAGTATTAACATGATTTCAGTTTGATTTGTATCTGCTTCTCTATAATTTGTAACAAAGTATTTTCTTTTTTTTGTTTTAATTTGCATTGTTGTTGTTCATATATTCAATATTCAGTTTTGTTTTAATGTCAGTTAACAAATTTATTAACATGTCATTTTTGTTTGTTGCAAATAACCACAATTAAATAGCGAACAAATTTAAATAAAACTTTGGATGTAAAAAAAAATTTAAACGAAATGAAATTGTATGCAAATTTTAAAGGCAGTAGCGTGTTTAACCTGCTCCTCTTGATAAAAAAACTTAAATATCTGTATGACAGTTTTTTCTGTATGGAACCATCTGTATATCAGTTCTTCTTTAGTATATTTTGTGTGTAAAATTTTTTTTACAAAAAAATTTCTGTATAAGAGTTTTTTCTATAGAAAATTATCTGTATAACAGTTATAACCATGAAAAATTTTGTGTATAACAATTTTTTTTATTTCTAATTTTGTGCATAAAAAAATTTTCTGTATAAGAGTTTTCTCTATAGGAAATTATCTGTATAACATTTTTTATATTTATAATTTTGTGTATAACAGTTTTTTTTTAATAAAAATTTTCTGTATAAGAGTTTTTTCTATAGAAAATTATCTGTATAACAGTTATAACTATCGAAAATTGTTTGTATAACAGTTTTTTTTATGTGCATAAATATTTTTTCAACAAAAATTTTATATTTATATAGTTTTCTCTATAGAAAATTATCTGTATAGCAGATTCTTCTGTGAATTGCATGTGTAACAGTTTTTCTATAGAAAATTGTATTTATAACAGTTTCTTAAATAATAAAAAAAACTGTTATACAGACAACTCTCCAGCCTGTATAACAATTTTTATAGAAAATATTCTGTATAACAGTTTCTTTTATGGATTTATAATTTTGTGTATAACGGTTTTCTTCTATTAAAAATTGTCTGTGTAATAGTATGTACTATAGAAAATTGTCTGTATAACAGTTTCTTTTATGGACAATAGCATGTTTAATAGTTTCATCCATAGAAAATTATCTATATAACAGTTTTTATATTTATAATTTTGTGTATAACAGTTTTTTAATAAAAATTTTCTGTATACGAGTTTTTCCTATAGAAAATTTTCTGTATAACAGTTAAACTATCAAAAATTGTGTGTATAACAGTTTCTTTTATTTCTAATTTTGTGCATAAATATTTTTTCAACAGAAATTTTATATTTATATAGTTTTCTCTATAGGAAATTATCTGTATAACAGTTTCTTCTGTGAATTGCATGTATAAAAGTTTTTCTATAGAAAATTGTATATAACAGTTTCTTAAATAATAAAAAAAACTGTTATACAGGCAACTCTCCAGCCTGTATAACAATTTTTATAGAAAATGCTCTGTATAACAGTTTCTTTTATGGACACAGCTTGTTTAATAGTTTCTTTCATACAAAATTATCTATATAACAGTTTTTTTAATCATAATTTTGTGTATAACAGTTGTTTCTATTTATAATTTTGTGTATAACGTTTTTTTTTATTAAAAATTGTCTGTGTAATAGTCTGTACTATAGAAAATGTTCTGTATAACAGTTATTTTCTGTATAACAGTTTCTTTTATGGACAATAGCATGTTTAATAGTTTCTTTCATAGAAAATTATCTATATAACAGTTTTTTTTTTGTTTATAATTTTGTGTATAACAGTTTTTTCCATTAAAAATTGTCTGAATAACAGTCTGTACTATAAACAATTGTCTGTATAACAGTTATAACTATCGATAATTGTGTGTATAACAGTTTTTTCTTTAAGCTATTTGCATTATTAATAGTTTCTTTCATAGAAAATTATCTATATAACAGTTTTTTTATTTATAATTTTGTGTATAACATTTTTTTCCATTAAATATTGTCCATATAACAGTCTGTAGTATAGAAAATTGTTATGGAAAACAGTTATAACTATCGATAATTGTGTTTATAACAGTTAGTTAGACGATTTGCACCTAATATGCAAATAATTAATTTAAATTTTAGCACTCTGAAGGTGAAAAATTACTATTTAAATATTGTTCTGATACCTTAAATATTTTTCCTTCCATAAGTTTAATCTGCATACGCTCCTACTTAACTCATAACATATTGTTTTAAATTGCCATTTAACATTTTGTTTAATACTTGTTATTTTCTCTTCTTTAATTGCTTGAGAATTATTTAATTTTCATAAATTTTTAATGACATTCTAGTTAAAAATTAAGTTTTGGGAAAATTTTTCAATTAATGACCCTTTTTTGGCCAAACAAAAAACAATGTTAATGACTGGTTGTCTTTGAAATCTAATAAAGAAAATGGTGGAATTAATTATTTATTAACTGTAATAAAATTAAGTTCAAATTCAACTCACGAAAAAGAAACAAAAGTATGGAGTAAATGGATTCAATTCTTGAAATAAACATAAAATTTAACTGAGGAACAGTAGCAAAGTAAACCTCAACATTACAATTTCCTTATGACTTTAAAGGTCATATTTTAACTCAAACTTATATTAAAGTGTTGGGCCAAAAATCTCTATGAAAGAGAGGAACCACCGTATACCACAAAAGTACCAACTATTTAATTTTTTTTTGGATTTTTCAAAAATCCGAAGTCTTCAGTAAATTTGTTCTTGTAAGAGCTAAGATTTTATCAGAATTAGTGTCACAGATACCCAATTCGAATGAGCATTTACGTTAAAGTGCTTCGGGCACGCGAATTTACTTATGCCAATATTGAAAAATGAAAGTAGATTCAAGATCAGTGAATTGTGTCATTTATTCTCATTTAGCTATTGAACATTATAAATGTATTATTTTAGTATAAGACGGTAGTCTGAGTATAAGACGGTAGTCTGAGTATAAGACGGTAGTCTGAGTATAAGACGGTAGTCTGAGTATAAGACGGTAGTCTGAGTATAAGACGGTAGTCTGAGTATAACAGCCATATGCATAAAAACGATCTTTCTTGAATACGCTTCTCTTTGGAATTTTCTTGATATTGGCTTGATCCCTTCATCATATGTTGGCAGTAAGATGGGAAAATGGCTGTTTTATTAGAGGAGCTTCTCATTTGACTTCTATGAGTTTTTGGATTATGAGATACTAAGGGTGCCACGTTTAACCATTTTTTATCCCCTTAACCCCTTACTGTTTTTTTAATATTTTGATACTGAAAATTTAACTGTAAATATTGAAGAAAGTACCAAAAACTGTACCAAACTTCTTCATCCCTTAGTAGTTCTGTATGTTGGTTGATATGTTGGCCTTAATAATAGTCCACAGCTATTAATAAGGATTAACTTTAAGTAAAACTAGCAAAGATAGTAACAGTCTAACATATGTTTCTTCCTCGTTTCCAGGCTAAAGTTTTTGGAGACAGTTTTGTAAGTTTTTTCCCTTCAATTGTTTGAATTATTTGCTGACTGTATAATTTTTGTCGTACTTTTGTTCGCTTAAAGATAAATTAATGTTTCCTGGTATAATCTTTAAATGTCACCAAGTTAAATGCCAATAAAATCATGAACAACCAACCATATTTTCGGTTTTTTTTTATCATTTCTCCGTAGTTGGAGTGTTTTTCGATGGCTTTTAAATGAATACAATAAATAATTCAATTATTCATTCATTCATTCCATTTTATTCAGTCGCTCATTCATCTATGATGTTTTATTGATATGCTTGAATTTATCATGGGTATGGGAGGATTAACAACAAGTGTATGACTGTTGTTTGTAATCAAAAAAGAAATGTTAATTTTTTGTGTTCAAATTGTCAACAATAAATCCCCCTAAAAGTATGCAATAATAATTCATTCATTAACATTAATACCGTTTCCGGGAAAAATCATTTAAAGTAGCTAGGAAACTAGTAAGGATTTCTTAAGGCTAACAAAAAATCTAATAATAATAATAATACATAATAAAATTATTATTTTCATTTTCACGATATTAATATGGCGACTAATAACATTTTTTATTAAGTGAAATTGTTATAAAATCCAAAACAAAATGCTTTCCTCGTCCTTTTAGTAATGTAAACAATTTAAATATTCTTTTAATTTCAATATTAAATAAATAAATTGCTTCTAAATATAAAGCAGCAAAGGAAGTCCATGTTATATAACAAATAATAAAAATAGTTGAAAAATTATATTGTTCTTTGAACCACTTAAAGGTATTAAAATCAAATTTACATAAAAATCAGATTTCAATATGAACAAAAAGTTTCCACCTACAATCGCTATAAAACACAATGAAATAAACTGAAATCATTAAATCGCAAGTTAAACAATTTACATTCTCAATAAAATATTCCCTCAAAACACTTAGGGTAAAACCACATGGTTAAAATATTTGACAAAATAAATGATAATTTCTAAAATTCATAATTCACTTTCCTTCGAAAAATATTAATTTTAATAAACCAGCAAAGGTTAATGTAATAATCCGTAATGGAAACATAAAATTTGGTAGAATTTTCTTATTTCATCAAATATTTAAACAATGTGAACATACCTTTACTCTCTCAAACAGATAAACAAATTCTATTGATAACAAATGTCTGTAGTATTCGTATGTCTGTCTGACTACAAACGTTTTTTAATATCCCCCATTCATTGCTGCAGGCATTACTATTTTGCATTTGCCACTAATGTGTTGTTAACAAATCGATAAAACAACAATTGTGTTTCAAGTTTTGGCAACAAATGGGAATTTAATACCAACAAATCAAATAAATTTTAAAATAAATATTTGCGTAAATTTCAACTAAGTTTTTAAATAAATAGGAAAGAAAAATAAAATAATGATATTTTGAATAAAAATATTGCTTAGACTCTGCTGTATTGGAACACCGCTTAATACTTTGATTGTCGAATTAAATTCAGATCCCTGTATTATACTCAGACTACCGTCTTATACTCAGTTTAGCGTCTTATACTCAGACTACCGTCTTATACTCAGACTACTCAGACAATCGTCTTATACTCAAACTACCGTCTTATACTCAGACTACTCAGACAACCGTCTTATACTCAGACTACTCAGACAATCGTCTTATACTCAAACTACCGTCTTATACTCAGACTACTCAGACAACCGTCTTATACTCAGACTACTCAGACAATCGTTTCATACTCAAACTACCGTATTATACTCAGACTACTCAGAAAACCGTCTTATACTCAGACTACTCAGACAACCGTCTTATACTCAGACTACTCAGACAATCGTCTTATACTCAAACTACCGTCTTATACTCAGACTACTCAGACAACCATCTTATACTCGAACTACTCAGACAATCGTTATATACTCAGACTACCGTCTTATACTCAGACTACTCAGACAACGGTCTTATACTCAGACTACTCAAACAACGGTCTTATACTCAGACTACCGTCTTATACTCAGACTACCGTCTTATACTCAGATTACCGTCTTATACTTAGACTACCGTCTTATATTCAGACTATCGTCTTATACTCAGACTACCGTCTTATACTCAGACTACTCAGACAACCGTCTTATACTCAGACTACTCAGACAACCGTCTTATACTCAGACTACTCAGACAACCGTCTTATGCTCAGACAATCGTCTTATACTCAAACTACCGTCTTATACTCAGACTACTCAGACAACCGTTATATACTCAGACTACCGTCTTATACTCAGACTACTCAGACAACGGTCTTATACTCAGACTACTCAAACAACGGTCTTATACTCAGACTACCGTCTTATACTCAGACTACCGTCTTATACTCAGACTAACGTCTTTTACTCAGACTACCGTCTTATATTCAGACTATCTTATACTCAGACTAACGTCTTATATTCAGACTATCGTCTTATACTCAGACTAACGTCTTTTACTCTGACAACAGTCTTATACTCAGTCTACCGTCTTATACTGAGACTACTCAGACAACCGTCTTATACTCAGACTACTCAGACAACCGTCTTATACTCAGACTACCGTATTATACTCAGACTAACGTCTTATACTCAGACTACCGTCTTTTACTCTGACAACAGTCTTATACTCAGACTGCCGTCTTATAAATAAACTAGATTATTTAATGTCTATTAAGAAGCTACATTGTTGTGTCTATGTTGCAATACTAAAGATTAAAATGATGTGTGCACGTTTTTTTGCCATTACATCAATTTCAGTTCTATTTAAAAATATTTTGTGCTGTCATAGTTTGCACATTACAATTGAGATGATGATGGACATAATAATTTAAATTCTTTCTATTTGGCATAAATATACAATACAATTTAAGAAGAGAAATTAAAATATTCGGCTACAGACATAAAATGATAAGTACGCTACACTATTTTAAATACAGCAATTTAGTTCAGTTTGAGCAACAGTATTAAAATGCCAATCTTACAACCAATTCAACTTGTTAACGATTTATTAAATTGTCACCAACCAAATGACACACTTAATTTGTAGGCACCTTGAGTTAAGCAATGTTGCAGGTTAGAAAAGTTAAACACAATACAAACATTTTAAATTAACAACAATTGTCTTTTGAAATAAAAAAAAAAAAAATAAATTATAATAATAAAAATAAATAAAATTAAAACAACAACTAGGAAGTGACTTTCAAAACAAAAATAAAATTAACACACAATGATAAACATCAGAGCCAGGCAGACGTTAAGAATGAACAAAATTCATCTTAAATTACATGGAAGAATACAGTTTTTAGAGAAGCTTTATTTTGATGGTTGTATTTCACAACAATGCTAAAATAATAATTTTAAAAATCTTATTATACAATAAAGTATTTTATCATTTTGCGTGTTAACAATAAAGAAATTCGCACAAACATTTTTTTGTTAGTCAAGTTTAAACATCCAAACAAAGATAAGAAGTGAAAAATAACGTTATTAAAAATTAAGTTTGAAAGGAAAAAAAGAACAATACATATGTTATTTTTTAATCTTATAATTCCAAGTTTAGATTAAGATTAATGTATTGCATCAAGTTTCATTTATGATTTTTTTAGGTTTTTTATAAGAAAAAGGTTCTAAGAATGAAAACAAAAGTTTAAGAATAACGGCCAGACATTAGAATTTCAGTTAATAGTGATATATCATATAAGAGACACCGTCCTTTACTCGGACAACAGTCCTTTACTCAAACTACCATCTTTTACTTGGAATACCGTCCTTAAACAAACTACCATCCTTTACTCGGAATACCGTCCTTTACACGGGTTACCGTCCTTTACTCAGGTTACCGTGCTTTACTCGGAATACCGTCCTTTACTCGGACAACCGTACTTTACTCAGACTGCAGTTTTTTACTCGGACAACCCTCCATCCTCAAACTACCATCCTTTATACGGACAACCCTCCTTACTCAAACTACCATCCTTATACTCAGACTACCGTCCTTTACTCATACTACAGTCCTTTACTCGGACCACCGTCCTTTACTCGGACAACCGTCGTTTACTCGGACTACAGTCCTTTACCTGGACAACCGTCCTTACTCAAACTGCCATACTTTACTCGGACAAGCGTCCTTTACTTGGACTTTCTCAAACTACCGTCTTATACTCAGACTACCGTCTTATACTCAGACTACCGTCTTATACTCAGACTACCGTCTTATACTCAGACTACCGTCTTATACTCAGACTACCCTCTTATACTCAGACTACCGTCTTATACTCAGACTACCGTCTTATACTCAGACTACCGTCTTATACTCAGACTACCGTCTTATACTCAGACTACCGTCTAATACTCAGACTACCGTCTTATACTCAGACTACCGTCTTATACTCAGACTACCGTCTTATACTCAGACTACAGTCTTATACTCAGAATACCGTCTTATACTCAGACTACCGTCTAATACTCAGACTACCGTCTTATACTCAGACTACCGTCTCATACTCAGACTACAGTCTTATACTCAGAATACCGTCTTATACTCAGAATACCGTCTTATACTCAGTCTACCGTCTTATACTGAGACTACCATCTCATACTCAGACTACAGTCTTATACTCAGACTACAGTCTTATACTCAGAATACCGTCTTATACTCAGACTACCGTCTTATACTCAGACTACCGTCTTATACTCAGACTACCGTCTAATACTCAGACTACCGTCTTATACTCAGACTACCGTCTTATACTCAGACTACCGTCTTATACTCAGACTACAGTCTTATACTCAGAATACCGTCTTATACTCAGACTACCGTCTAATACTCAGACTACCGTCTTATACTCAGACTACCGTCTCATACTCAGACTACAGTCTTATACTCAGAATACCGTCTTATACTCAGAATACCGTCTTATACTCAGTCTACCGTCTTATACTGAGACTACCATCTCATACTCAGACTACAGTCTTATACTCAGACTACAGTCTTATACTCAGAATACCGTCTTATACTCAGACTACCGTCTTATACTCAGACTACCGTCTTATACTCAGACTACCGTCTAATACTCAGACTACCGTCTTATACTCAGACTACCGTCTTATACTCAGACTACAGTCTTATACTCAGAATACCGTCTTATACTCAGACTACCGTCTAATACTCAGACTACCGTCTTATACTCAGACTACCGTCTCATACTCAGACTACAGTCTTATACTCAGAATACCGTCTTATACTCAGAATACCGTCTTATACTCAGTCTACCGTCTTATACTGAGACTACCATCTCATACTCAGACTACAGTCTTATACTCAGACTACAGTCTTATACTCAGAATACCGTCTTATACTCAGAATACCGTCTTATACTAAAGACTACCGTCTTATACTCAGACTACCGTCTTATACTCAGACTACCGTCTTATACTCAGAATACTGTCTTATACTCAGAGTAGCGTCTTATACTCAGAGTAGCGTCTTATACTCAGACTACCGTCTTATACTCAGACTACCGTCTTATACTAAAGACTACCGTCTCATACTCAGACTACAGTCTTATACTCAGAATACCGTCTTATACTCAGAATACCGTCTTATACTCAGACTACAGTCTTATACTCAGAATACCGTCTTATACTCAGTCTACCGTCTTATACTGAGACTACCATCTCATACTCAGACTACAGTCTTATAATCAGACTACAGTCTTATACTCAGAATACCGTCTTATACTCAGAATACCGTCTTATACTAAAGACTACCGTCTTATACTCAGACTACCGTTTTATACTCAGACTACCGTCTTATACTCAGAATACTGTCTTATACTCAGAGTAGCGTCTTATACTCAGAGTAGCGTCTTATACTCAGACTACCGTCTTATACTAAAGACTACAGTCTTATACTCAGACTACAGTCTTATACTCAGAATACTGTCTTATACTCAGACTACCGTCTTATACTCAGACTACCGTCTTATACTCAGACTACCGTCTTATACTCAGACTACCGTCTTATACTAAAGACTAGTCTTATACTCAGACTACCGTCTTATACTCAGACTACCGTCTTATACTCAGACTACCGTCTTATACTCAGACTACCGTCTTATACTTAGACTACCGTCTTTTACTCAGACTACCGTCTTATACTCAGACTACCGTCTTATACTCACACTACCGTCTTATACTCAGACTACCATCCTACACTATTTAGTCTTATACTGATATAGTTATATATTCAGACTATAGCCTTATACTCAGATAACTTTAATAATTTTGTACATTTGTATGCTTTATTGATTTAACTTTTTTTAAACCTCTCTATATAAAATCCTTATTCTAAAACAACCTTGAGGAAATTACAAACACAGCCCAGGATAATTGTCTCTTTGTCTGCTTGCAAGCTGGAAAGAGAGTATATTTATTATGGTAGCTTAAGATAAATTGTTGTTAATAGTTTTTCATTCTCATTTTCATCTTTATTTAATATAAAAAACCACAAACATTTTGTTGTTTTTATTGTTGTGTTATTGTAAATATTACAGCACACAGCATACAGGACCCAAGACAAACGTATGAAACAGGATCCTTACCAGTCAGTTTTGTATGAGTGTTGATATAAAACACTTATAAACTAAATTATATGTAGATTAGGATGGCCCTTAAAAGAAATAGTCAAGATTTCCTAATAATATAGTTACGAATTTGCATTAGCGGTTTACAAACATGTTGATAGCATGCATTGTAAGTATGGCAACACTAAATGTTTAAGCTGCTAACATTAACATTGAAAGCTCTAGAATTCGAGTACTCTAGTTTTGTCCGTTAAGAACAATCGAGGCTACTCGAATGAAGATGACACTGTGTATGAATAGTAACTGCGGTAGCAGTAGCATCATCAGAAACGTCTTTAAGCTATCACAGAATTATTTAAAATTATTTTGGTGCTTAATGAGAATTCAGAACTCTCTTGTCTAGAATACCTCTGAAGGATTTTCATACAAATTTTATTTTTATTGTTAACTGGGATCTTGTGTATTTATTTTATTTGTTGTCATTATCATTGTTCTACTCCTCCTCCATTATCTTCATCATCATCAAGTACTCATGTTAAATATTATTGTGTGTAAAAGAATTTTTTGTTTTAATTGTTCTTAAATTTTGTATTGTTTATTTAAGTATTAGTTTTATTAAATACAAACATACATATTTATTTATTTATACAAGTATATTTGTGTAGGTGTTAATATTTGTATTTGTGTATATTTAATTTAATAAAACAAATACACTTGTCAGTAAATTAAATTCCTTTTAAAAAAATATTCAAGTGTTTGACTTTTTAAATTAGACATCAAAATGCCTTTGTATTTCATAAAATAAAGTAAAATTCTGGTCTTCAATTTCAATAAATTAAATAAATAGCATTTAAATACTTAAGTTATTTAGCTAACTACTATTATTAGATGGCAAATATTTTGTTTTATTTTATTTGTGTCTGACAGCAAAACTCAGAGACAGTCATTGAATTTTTGTTTTAAAGAATTTAAATTAAATTTTAAAGATTTTAAAACATGTTGTTAACATTATTAAATACAAATCCATATAAGCAAGAATCAAAATTTAATTGTTTAACGCAAATTGTACATACAAAACTTTAATTTCTTGTCACAATATACAACAGTTTTGTAAATTTCTCAACTAAAAAAAATAAACTATCAAAATAACAAGACAAACGAGACAAGCAATTTAAGTTGTAAAAATATAAATAAACTAAAAATAAAAAAAACTAGAATTAAAATTAGTTAGTTGACCAAATAACAGTAACAACAGCAATAACACAACCGAAAAACTATGTACCGGAGAAGTTGGTTCAGAACTTTGTCAAAATGTCATGTTAAACAAAGTGTTGCACCCTCGAGGAAGGTTGGTTGGTCTTGTAAATTAACTTTAACTACCTACGAAAATATGTGGGTGAGTGTCTTAGATAGAATAGAAGGAGTAAAAAGGGGAAAACCACGAATATAAGAAAATTAGCAAAAAACATTTCACACAACAATAAGTAATAAAATATAAACTTTGCCTTTAAAGTTTAGGAGACACTTTTATATAAAAACAAGTAAGAGAGCTATATTCGGCTGTGTCGAATCTTATACACCTTTCATCAAATTATACTTTAAAAAACAAATATTAAATATTTTTTGGTAAAAAAAATTACAAATTTTTTTTTAAATTTTATGAAAAAAATTATTTTTTTAATTTATTATTTAAAAAAAATATGACAAAATCATTTTTTGGTAGAAAAAAAAATTCGGGTTACAAAATATTTTTTACCGATTTGGACCCATTGTAGGTCCAACTTCCTATAGCCTTATATAGTATGTACATCGTTGCAATGGACTTTCAAATATCTATCATTACATATCCATATTGTCTATATTAATGATTTAGTAATACAGATATAGGTAAAAAAAATAGCCCAAAAATCGAGGCTGTCCCGGTTTTTTCCTTATGTAGGCCGATTTTCTCGATTTTAAATAGCAACCGAGCAGTTAGAATTACCGATATATTGATGTATTAATCATGTTTGTAAGTTATTTTGGGACTAAAGAAAGTTGATTTCAACAGACGGACATGGCTATATCGTATTTGTATATAACGATCCAGAATATATATATTTTGTGGCTTCGAAAATGAAAAATGTAGAAATTACAAAAGGAATGACAAATACAGTCTTATACTAAGACTTCAGTCTTATACTAAGACTTCAGTCTTATACTAAGACTTCAGTCTTATACTAAGACTCAAGTCTTATACTAAGACTAAAGTCTTATACTAAGACTAAAGTCTTATACTAAGACTAAAGTCTTATACTAAGACTAAAGTCTTATACTAAGACTAAAGTCTTATACTAAGACTAAAGTCTTATACTAAGACTAAAGTCTTATACTAAGACTAAAGTCTTATACTAAGACTAAAGTCTTATACTAAGACTAAAGTCTTATACTAAGACTAAAGTCTTATACTAAGACTAAAGTCTTATACTAAGACTAAAGTCTTATACTAAGACTAAAGTCTTATACTAAGACTAAAGTCTTATACTAAGACTAAAGTCTTATACTAAGACTAAAGTCTTATACTAAGACTAAAGTCTTATACTAAGACTAAAGTCTTATACTAAGACTAAAGTCTTATACTAAGACTAAAGTCTTATACTAAGACTAAAGTCTTATACTAAGACTAAAGTCTTATACTAAGACTAAAGTCTTATACTAAGACTAAAGTCTTATACTAAGACTAAAGTCTTACACTAAGACTAAAGTCTTATACTAAGACTAAAGTCTTACACTAAGACTAAAGTCTTATGCTAAGACTTAAGTCTTATACTAAAACTTAAGTCTTATACTACAGTGTTATAATAAGACTATAATCTTATACTACTCCTATATACTCGAACTACCATATTGTAATCTGACGAGCTTTTTGTTATCAGACTGCCGTCTTATACAGCGAATACCGTCTGAAACAGATACTGTCTTATACTCATATACTCAACTGCTGGGTCATTCATTTAGAAAAAAGGCGTGTAAAACAAAACTATAATGTATAGGAAAATTATAGAAACAAAAAGAATAAAACGATGATACAGTTATGCCAAAAATTTAGTTCTTTTCGCATTTTAATTGCACCCAAAACAATGCAATTGTCCCAACATTTTGCTACCAGATTAGTGTAGGCAAAATTACTTTAAAGGTGTGTTATAAAAAGCCAAAATCTCATATTAATTCCCATCTAAAGAATTTCAATTGCAATTTAAAAACAAAATGCAAAAGTTTACTCACAAATCTTTTGTTTCTATTCTAACATCTAACATATTTTTGTCATTTAGTCTAATATTTCTTTTTTTCTTTGTCATGTTCGTTCTAGTTCCTGCCATGGGTAGTGGTTATTTGAGGCTTTATGGGGATATTCCCACACAACAAGTACAGCAGCAACAATTATGGCATCAACGTTACATACGAGATGTGGGCGCTTCACTGTCGGCCAGTTTGCACCAGCAGCAGCAACAACAAAAGGAAAATCTCAAAGATTCTTTGCAGCAAAGTTCTTCCACAGAAGTCTCGTTGGAACAACCACAAGGTATTGCAAAGCAAAACAAACTAAAAAATAAACTAAACACATGCTACTAAATTGTAATAATAGTTTCCTTTTTTTGTTGCTTCAACAAAAAATACGGAGATAAAGTGTATGAAAACAGAACAGAAAAATATGCAAGCTTGTTATCTCATTTTTTTTTTACAAGGTCCTTTAATTTTTTAACTTTCTATTGTTTTCATTTTCATTACTATTTGCACCAAAAAAAAAAAAAAAACTACATTCACTTTTGCCATTGATTATCATGATGTTGTTTGTCTGTCTGTCTGCTGTGTGGAACTTATAAAACATTATTATTATTGTTTTTGTGTGTTTTAGGCCAATGTCTATTGGATGGTGAATATGTGCCAGAAACTACGGTATTCTGTGAGAAACAAGTGGGTTGTCGTGCCATACAAAAAACAGGACACTGTTGTCCTGATTATAAATGTGGTAAGTTGTTATTGCTTTTACTTTATAGCAAGAAAAGAAATGGAAATTGTGTACTCATAGCGAAGTTAAAAATGGGGTTGAGCGGGACCAACTAGGGGCTTCAAAGCTTCGTAATAGATATATGGTCTTATACGATTAGCGTCTTATACTCAGATTAGCGTCTTATACGATTAGCGTCTTATACTCAGTTTAGCGTCTTATACCCAGATTAGCGTCTTTTAATCAGATTAGCGTCTTATACCCAGTTTAGCGACTTATACTCAGTTGAGCGTCTTATACTCAGATTAACGGCTTATACCCAGTTTAGCATCTTATACTCAGATTAACGTCTTATACTTAGACTACCGTCTTTTACTCAGACTACCGTCTTATACTCAGACTACAGTCTTATACTCAGACTACCGTCTTATACTCAGACTACCGTCTTATACTCAGACTACCGTCTTATACTCAGACTACCGCCTTATACTCAGACTACCGTCTTCTACTCAGTCTACCGTCTTATACTCAGACTACCGTCATATACTCAGACTACCGTCTTATACTCAGACTACCGTCTTATACTCAGACTACCGTCTTCTACTCAGACTTCCGTCTTATACTCAGACTACCGTCTTATACTCAGACTATCGTCTTATACTCAGACTACCGTCTTATACTCAGACTATCGTCTTATACTCAGGCTACCGTCTTATACTCAGACTACCGTCTTCTACTCAGACTACCGTCTTCTACTCAGACTACCGTCTTCTACTCAGACTACCGTCTTATACTCAGACTATCGTCTTATACTCAGGCTACCGTCTTATACTCAGACTACCGTCTTCTACTCAGACTACCGTCTTCTACTCAGACTACCGTCTTCTACTCAGACTACAGTCTTATACTCAGACTACCGTCTTATATTCAGACTACCGTCTTATACTCAGACTACCGTCTTCTACTCAGACTACCGTCTTATACTCAGACTACCGTCTTATACTCAGACTACCGTCTTATACTCAGACTACCGTCTTATACTCAGGCTACCGTCTTATACTCAGACTACCGTCTTATACTCAGACTTCCGTCTTATACTCAGACTACCGTCTTATACTCAGACTACCGTCTTATACTCAGACTATCGTCTTATACTCAGGCTACCGTCTTATACTCAGACTACCGTCTTATACTCAGACTACCGTCTTATACTCAGACTACCGTCTTATACTCAGACTACCGTCTTATACTCAGACTATCGTCTTATAGTCAGGCTACCGTCTTATACTCAGACTACCGTCTTATAGTCAGAATACCGTCTTCTACTCAGACTACCGTCTTATACTCAGACTACCGTCTTATACTCAGACTACAGTCTTATACTCAGACTACCGTCTTATATTCAGACTACCGTCTTATACTCAGACTACCGTCTTCTACTCAGACTACCGTCTTATACTCAGACTATCGTCTTATACTCAGGCTACCGTCTTATACTCAGACTACCGTCTTCTACTCAGACTACCGTCTTATACTCAGACTACCGTCATATACTCAGACTACCGTCTTATACTCAGACTATCGTCTTATACTCAGACTACCGTCTTATACTCAGACTTCCGTCTTATACTCAGACTACCGTCTTATACTCAGACTACCGTCTTATACTCAGACTATCGTCTTATACTCAGGCTACCGTCTTATACTCAGACTACCGTCTTCTACTCAGACTACCGTCTTCTACTCAGACTACCGTCTTCTACTCAGACTACCGTCTTATAGTCAGAATACCGTCTTATACTCAGACTATCGTCTTATACTCAGGCTACCGTCTTATACTCAGACTACCGTCTTATGCTCAGACTACCGTCTTATACTCAGACTACCGTCTTATACTCAGACTACCGTCTTATACTCAGACTATCGTCTTATAGTCAGGCTACCGTCTTATACTCAGACTACCGTCTTATAGTCAGAATACCGTCTTCTACTCACACTACCGTCTTATACTCAGACTACCGTCTTATACTCAGACTACAGTCTTATACTCAGACTACCGTCTTATATTCAGACTACCGTCTTATACTCAGACTACCGTCTTCTACTCAGACTACCGTCTTATACTCAGACTATCGTCTTATACTCAGGCTACCGTCTTATACTCAGACTACCGTCTTCTACTCAGACTACCGTCTTCTACTCAGACTACCGTCTTCTACTCAGACTACAGTCTTATACTCAGACTACCGTCTTATATTCAGACTACCGTCTTATACTCAGACTACCGTCTTCTACTCAGACTACCGTCTTATACTCAGACTACCGTCTTATACTCAGACTATCGTCTTATACTCAGACTACCGTCTTATACTCAGACTACCGTCTTATACTCAGACTACTGTCTTATACTCAGACTATCGTCTTATACTCAGACTACCGTCTTATACTCAGACTACCGTCTTATACTCAGACTACCGTCTTATACTCAGACTACCGTCTTATACTCAGACTACTGTCTCATACTCAGACTACCGTCTTATAGTCAGACTACCGTCTTATACTCAGACTACCGCCTTATACGCAGACTACCGTCTTATACTCAGACTACCGACTTATACTCAGACTACCGTCTTATACTCAGACTACCGTCTTATACTCAGACTACCATCTTATACTCAGACTACCGGCTTATACTCAGACTACCGTCTTATACTCGGACTACCGTCTTATACTCAGACTACCATCTTATACTCAGACTACCATCTTATACTCAGACTAACGTCTTATACTCGGACTACCGTCTTATACTTAGACTACCATCTTATACTCAGACTACCATCTTATACTCAGACTACCGGCTTATACTCAGACTACCGTATTATACTTAGACTACCGTCTTATATTCAGACTACCGTCTTATACTCAGGCTACCGTCTTCTACTCAGACTACCGTCTTATACTCAGACTACCGTCTTATACTCAGACTTCCGTCTTATACTCAGACTACCGTCTTATACTCAGACTACCGTCTTATACTCAGACTACCGTCTTATACTCATACTACCGTCTTATACTCAGACTACCGTCTTATACTCAGACTACCGTCTTATACTCAGACTACCGTCTTCTACTCAGACTACCGTCTTATACTCAGACCACCCTCTTATACATCAACTAGCTAAAATATTTGTGATCTCAGAAAGAAAAATTTTAAATTTGTTCTGCAAAAATTCAAAATTTTAAACCATAGTTTCATGAAGTAGTTTCCCTATTTTCTATCACTTAATTGGTCACGTTAAAACCTCTGTCGTTGGCCTCTAAAACGTTTTTAAAAAAACACAAACTGCAGCCAATGATGAATGATGTTTATCGTTGCAGGAAGATACCTAGTTAGAGGTTGATACATACATTTTAGGGGTAGAGGAAATTAATATAGCAACTGAAACATGTTCTATGTTACCATTATATAATATAGTCCATAACTTTTGTTTTAGCAATGCAAATATTTGTTTAAACATTTTAAAATATTCTTAGTAAATTCTATATTTTTTTCTTCCCCCTTGTTCTGCCTACAGATTGCCAAAAGGATGGTAAAACTTATTTAAATGGTGATAAGTTAGTAGATCCGGAGACACCATGCACTGTTTGCTACTGTCAAGGTAAAGTGTGAAAGTTTCACTTACACTGGCAACAACAATATGGTTTTTTTGTATTTGTTTTACTATGTATAGTAAAAGTACTCATAGTACTTGATATTGTTGTAGTTGTTGCCGGTGATGGTGGTGGAAATGTCTATCTGGCTGTAGTAGTCTATCTTACAACACATGGCCTGTGGTTATTAAATGCAGTTTTTGTTAAATAAAATTTGTGTTTTTTTCATTTAATTTTCTTATGTGTAGGAGGAGAAATTTTATGCAGTTCTGTTACTTGTTTCCATCGTGATGATTGTACGCCCAAATATATACCAGGTGTTTGTTGTCCAGAATATGATAATTGTCCAGGTAAGTTTTGCATAACAAAAATTACTTATTCGTTTTATTTTTATTTTACTTTTTTTCTCAAATAATATTTGTCTTGCTGTATGTGCAATTGAGTTTAGGTGCAATGAGTGTTTAGAATTGACAAATATGTGCATATTTTTAAGACAAAACAAAATATGTTGTGTTTTTAATGCAAAGCAGGAAAAATATGCTGCAGTTTTCAAATTATAGCAAGTTTGAATTAAAAATTTATTAAATTATAGTTTGAACTTGTGTTTTGTAATTTAAATTACAAGTTTATTTAATGAAAATATTATAAATTTGCTGCATATTTCAAATTGCACTGTATGTTAAAGATTTGTATTCTTTAAACAGAGTAATAATGAATAACCTAATTCACCTTTTTATTAAGAGCCTAATTTTGTAAAAGTAAATAGCAACAGTAAGACAAATACTAAAGAATACTTGAGAAACCGCAGAACAAAATGTACTTTTTTTGAAAATTTAAAAATTTTGGGAAATTAAGGAGATTTCAGATATTATAAAATTTTGTACCAAAAAATCAATTTGTAAAAAAAATTCAAAAAAGTACCTTTTGTTCTGCCACTCCTCATTTAAAATTAAAGTTATTTAAGTTTATTTACTTAAATCCTTACTGATACTTATATTTCCCCTTGCAGTCGCCACCTCTGAATCAACGGCCAATAAAACTCTAGCCATGACCTCAACCACCTCAAAGCCGGAAATACATCAAGCGGAAAATAATCCAAAAATAACCATAAAAGAGATCACAAAACCTATAGAAATTCGTATAACAGACGACAATAAAGCCATACCCATACATCAAATGCTCAAGCCATCGACAACATCCACAACGACAACAACAACCACCACCCCAAGTACAACAAGCACAACATCCACCACAACAGTGCCACCACCAACATTATCAACCACAATATATGCCGTCTCAACAACACCAACACCCCATCACACAGATGCTATAAACCTAGACCACAACCAACAAACGGGCGAAAGCTTTGAATACATTAGTACAGACAACCACCAACACAAGAACGGTGTAGTTACGGCCAAAGGCCAAATTAATAGTGGCGACACTTTAAAACTAAGTGCTTCTGTGGCATATCCCTCCACGGCATCGGCTTTAAGTTCTACATTTTCGACCTCAGATTCAAGTTTAGAAGTGGAAGACCCTGTGCCCGCCTTATCGGTATTTAGTACTCAAGGTTTGCCCGAAGATCCCAGTAAGGTGAACATTAAGCGAGAGTATTTTATTACCACTGAGGGTGTAGCTAGTGGTGCTGGAGCAATTTTTGATGGTTTCGGTAGTGGTGAATATCCAAATTCAGAGCTGATCTACACTCAATCAGCTCAAGGTCAACAGGCGGCTTTTAATACGGGTTTGCAGCAGTCATCGGCAGAATTAGATCCTGATACAGCGGGTAGTGATAATATTTATCATATTATATTGACCACTGATGGCCCCAGATTAACTTCAACCTCGGAAAATTATTTGGCGCTGAAGGGAGTTTCAACAACAGAGGGTAAGTAAGAGGGGTGCATGAATTTTTTTCATACAAAAGAAAACATTCTGGAACATCAATGTATTAGGCATACAAATTCGATGATTTTAATGTTCAAATCAGATTGAAATAAAACGTATTCGAAATATGTACAATATAGAAAATTTTTCGGATATTGAATATTTTCGAATTTTTAGAATTTTTTATTTTAAATTTTCAGAAATATAATATTTGCGAAAATTTCGAATATGGAACATTTTTCGAATATAAAATATTTTTGAAAATATTCAAAAATGTTCCTACATTGAAAATAATCTTTACCAAAATGTTCGAATAAAAAACAATTTTCGAAACATTTCAATACTACAATATTCGAATTAGCAAAAATATAGAATTATTTTCATATAGAAAATATTGTCCATATCCTTTCAGGTTCACCCTTTGATGACCTCTCAGCCAGTTCCTTAAATCCTCTAGACACTAACAACAATTTGGACACAAACAACAAAGATGCTCCCACCACAGAGGGGCCCTCGAAACAGGACTACTACCACAAGCCATCTACCGAGTCAGCACAACATCAACATTTAGATGATGAAGACTCTGCCATACCTCCAGAAAGTAATCCAGCTTATCCTTCTCTACCCGAAGATGATTTTAGTTTGAGAGACAATAATTTCCAAATCAATGATTCGGATGATGTAGGCGATGAGCCCAGGAGTATAGGAGGTATTCACAGCATAGCCGCCACCTATGAAGCTTTTAAAAGCACCAAACATTTAGATGATCATACGTATGGAAGTGGTAGCGGTAGTGGAAGTGGCATGTTGCTAGATGAATTAGTTAATATAATGCCTTCAGCTACCACAGAGGGTAGTGGTGGAGAGTTAATGATGCAACAACAGTCCACGGAAAATTATGATAAGATGAAATCGGCCGAGGTAATACAATTAATGTACTCTGCTGAGGACTCTTCAGAGGAGACCAGAATAACCAATACAAGTGATTTTAAAATGGCTAAAGACATGCCTCAACATGCCATGAAACTAGATGATACATCTTTAGAATCTGCCGAAGCTAGACAACAAATGGAATTTGAAATGGGTTCGGGATCAGGTGAAATAAAATTCGCCAAACAACAGAAAGAAAGAGAACCCACTACGGCAAGACCAAATAAAAAATCAGCCGATATAGATATAGATGGAATGCAAGATGCTTCGGGCAATGGTCCCCAGGAAGATCCTAAACTGGATGTAGAAAGTTTGAAACTAGATGAAACAGCTGATGATGCTGCCGATAAGGCAGCCAAAAATAATATATTATCGGTTAAGATACAGCCAGCACAAGATAAACAATTGCATGATGATTTGCATTAAGAAAAAGAAAAAAGCTCAACTAAAAACCGAAAATAAACTACAACAGTAAGCAAGAGAGAGATAGAAACAAGAGAGCCGTTAATGAGTATTTTTTTTTTTAATTTCATTCAACCATTTTATTTTTTTAAAGCAAATGTAAATACAGACAAGATTTATTAAATTTATTATACGAACTAAAGAAAATGAGTTATTAAATTTTATTTAGAGACTGTATTTTCAAAAGGTTTTAATATTTAAATTAAAGCTTAAAAGCTAACATTGTTACATTTAGCAACTTTAATTTTTTAGTTTAAGTTTAAACTTTAACGAGAGCAAAAGCTAATTATTAAATTAAGAGAAATTTATTTAAACAAAAAAAAAACAAGTCATTGTTGCAATATTTTAAGCACTAAAGAGTAAAAACGAACACAAACTAATAAAGCTGGGCTCTCAATATGCAATAAATTCATATATTTATAGAAAAAAGCTTTAAAGCTTTGAACGACATTGTGTTTAAGAGAATAAAATAATTCTTAAATTTTAAAATTGTGTCCAGAGTGCCACAAGTTTTAGCCACGAAGACAGGTTGCAAAGGAGATTAAAAGCTTTCTCAATTAATTTCTTAGTTGAAAAACATCTGACGCTTCAATTGTAACTTGACTTTAAAGCTTTTCTATTATTTCTCTTTAATTAATGCAAAAAAAAAACAAAAACTTCCAAAAATTTATTTTAGATTTCTTTTCATTTAGTCTCAAACTAAACATTTCTTTTATTTAACCATTTTTTCTTTCTTTACTATTTACGATTTAGGAAATTATTACAAAGATTATCATGATCATTATTCAAATTTGTTTATTATTATTTCATCATTTCGATTTTTCCATTTCTTTATATTTTTTTTTGTTTGTCTTCGGCATAAAAGCTTTTATTTTATTTGTCATTTAATCATTAGACTGAATTGAATAAAAGTTTCTTTATTATTATAATTTTAATTAACATTATTTTAAACCCCATACTTTTATAAACATTAATTTAAATTCATACATACTATTTAATTACATATTATTAAATAATATTTTATAAAATAATATAATTTAAACAAAACAAAAAAGTCATTTCTTTTAGGTATTTTTTTTCTTCTTTTTTAGTTTAAAATTAAATCATTGATTTAATTATTATATCATAATTTCATTAATTTTTAACATTGAATCAGCACTTATTTAATTAAAAACAAAAAAAATAATTCCTTTTAAACCTCACCCAACCTTATCCTCGTTTCCTTATTCCCTTCCCGATCAATCATTTCATTTTAATTATACAGCGCAAAGTTCATTTTAGTTTTTAAATAAAATTATCATAAATTTAATTTGCTTTTAAGTTATTTTTTAAAAAATCATTTAAATGTGCATTAATTAAGTTTATATTGATTTTTGCCTAAAATTATAATTATGTAGTAATTATTATGAAAATCTAATGAAATGAATTTGTAAGTTAATTAATTGATTTTAGTAAATAAAATATAAATAAAAAAAAACAAAACAAAAACAAAGTTTTTTAATTAATCTAGAAATTGGAAAGCTTTTAAAACCCTGGTTGGAAGGACCAAAACAAAATTCTTAAATAATAATAATTTTGTCTCAATCTTGTGTCACTACAACTAAAATTATAAATCCCTTCAAGTTTCCTTAATCGCTTTATGTAGAACCATTTTTTTCTTTGAAACATATCTGACCCTTCTTCAAACCTTTAAGAACCACTGACTGACAAGATCATCTCATAACACCAACTAAGTCAATCACATATACATATCTTGCTACTGTAATTTGGAAGCTCAATTAACAAAAAGAGGAAACCAAAACAAAGTAAAACAAAAACTGAACCCAGTTAATCTAAATTACTAACCAGCCACCTTTGGCTCCATCATCTTCATCATAATTAATCATGTGATAATAAGCCTTTCATTTGGCTTAAACCAGAAAAAAAACCAAAACTTGGTCACAATTGCTATTACCCAACAAAGGTTGTTTTTTTTTTTTGGTTGTCGTAAGAGGAAAAATTAAAACACACACAGAATGCGATCATTATATGGAGAAGCAAAAATTAAATTGAAAAAAAAAAACTGAAAAACGAAATCAATTGAAGGTAGTCGAAACTAAAATACAAAATCAACAGTCAAATAAAAATCAGCAGCAGCATCTTCATTTTAACATTACGTTTAATGTGACCAACTATTTAATACGTAAGATGGGGGTATATTCTGGGTCCTCACAAGACTCTAAGACGATCTAGCTATGACCGTCCATCCGTTGAAAACACTATAGTGCCCAAACGAAAGGAGCTAGTTGGCTGAAATGAAAATGGGCAATATCGGTGCATGATTTCACCTTGCCCCCACACAAATGTCCTTCCCGGAATACTGTTTGAGCAGTCAAAATAGATTGATTATGCGGCCATCCTGATCAAAATTTTCAGAAATTAGTTCCAAGTACTCTGAAATTATAATGTAAAGTATGGCGAAAATCGGCCATCATTTGTCCCTAGTCCCCATACAAGTTCCCCCTCAGAAAATTACTTGAACATTCATAATTGTCTTATAATAATTAATATCGTGATGAAATTGGACTAAACAAGTTATATATGAACCTAAATCTCTTTATCAACTTTTGTGAGGATCGGTTCATAATTAACCCTAATAACCCCTATATCAGAAAAATATTTTATTGTCACATATTGATGGTGAGTATTAAAAATTGCTTATTTGTACCCAATAATCATTTTTATAGTCAAGCAATTGAATTACAGTTGTATAAAAGTATATTTCGATAGCATTCTCCAGGAAACATAAATTCAAGCCGTATGTTTTTTGTTTGAAAAATAAGTATGGGATATATTTTGTAGCTACAACTGTACAAAATTCAGAGATCTGATTCACATCTGTGATCACAGCTACATTACATTCGAGATCTTCAGATACTTTCAATATCTACATGTATAAGTCTTGGACCAATTAGGGAGAACGGCAAGTATTACCAGTATTAATCTTAGGGTACTGCTACACGTTCAATATATATTGTGTTATTTGGATCGCGATCCATTGTAATGGATCAAGCAAAATTAGGTTATTCAGCGATTTGGATCGCGATTCATCAATACTGCATGCTACACGTTCAATAAATATCGCGATAGTGGATCGCGGTCAATATATATTAAACGTGTAGCAGTGCCCTTATACAGAGGGCCTAATCCAAAATTCATAAGAACAATGACAAAAGCACCATGATATAAAACAATTGAGAACTTCCACATATTGGTAAAAGTCGAGTTTAGAAAAATCAAGTAGATTCGAATCTACTTGATCAATCCGCGTATACTGAATTGGTAATTTTTACCAGAAGACGGTTGGATGGGAAGCTAAATACCTTGGCGTAATTTTTGGATTTTAGAGAGTCAAATGCACCTAAACCGAACTTTGATAAAACCTTTAAGATCTTATTACCGACTAGAGATGATGGAGCTGCGAACATTATTCTACAGGTTGACGCGATCACAGTCTACTCTGATGTTACAGAGACGGAAACGGGCACTGACTAGGAGCTTTTTTGTTATAAACTTGGCCTCTTGATTCTACCTGCACCGTTATCTGGGTTAAGACAGTCCGATCGGTTCATTACTCTGTTCAAACGTAAATCACAAAAGCTTATGCGACTACTTAATGGATTATTTGTCGGACATATTGGTCTTAGATACCTCCAACTTACCTATGGTAATTGAAATGCATAGCCTGTCCAGGTTCTTCAAAGGTCAGCTTCCTTCGAAATCTTCTTTACCACAGAGCTGTCTTGTATCTTTGGAATATGTTTGTTAATGGGCGAAGATTCTAATAGAGGATTCGACGAGATAAACGCTTCGGCTCTAGGTGGGCTAACGACTTATTATAAAGCAGACATGCGCAGCCCATACCACAATTGTGGAAAATCAAATCACACGTATTCTTATGCTCTTACATTTTAGTAGTCGTTGTCCACTCAACGAGACAACTAGGAATATGCATGAGTACTGGTGTATGACTTTTTATTTATTTTTTCAGTTTTTGTATTTGTGTGTATGTAGGTGCACTGAATAAAATAAAGAATTGAATTGTTGGTGAGAGTATGTGTATTGGTGAGAGTAATTATTTTTGCGCATCTCTGTTATAAAGTAATACAACAATGCAATCTAACGATGAATTCGTTGGCTCTATAAGTTAGGACTAGCTACTGAGTATAATTCGGCGAGATAAATACTTCGGCTCTCTGTCGTCTAACGACTAGTTATGGGTAATGTATGCAATCCGAGGAGATGAATCGGCTAACTACAACTTATTGGCTAATACTAGCTAATGAGTACAATCCGACGAGATAAATGTTTCAGCTCTCTGTCGGCTAACGACTAATTATTGGTAAATATAGTTATGGATGAAATCCGAGGAGATAAATTCTTCAGCTCTCGTCGGCTAACTACAATTTATTGAATATGACTACCTAATGAGTACAAACCGACGAGATAAATGCTTCAGCTCTCAGTCGGCTAAATACGGATTTTAACTACGATATTAGTGCGAAGTAAGAACTATGACCTCTATGACTTCGATTCTCGCCTCTCTTGCACGACATATTATTTGTTCTTTCACCAATCAGAATAATTGGCTTCATAGGCTTCATAGGCTTCTTGGGTTCCATATTACATTTGCTGACAAATGCCTAAGAAAGCAGTCATCCATTAACTAATCTGTAGCGCAAAGAGTACTAAGACAACTGGTACTATTCATGCTCCTGTTCTGTTTCATTGACGAATCTTTCCAATTTTGTAAGAGTGCCATTAAGTTCTCTCGGAACCACAATAAGCACAAAGTCATCTGGATTAGAGTGGCATATTTGAATTACTCACATTTTTAAGGTTTCACAATAGGCCTCTAAAAATAGATAGATATATAGGGCTGTGTACTATAGAAGTACACTTCCACCCGTAGACCCGTACAATCCATTGTGATACACTTTATAAATGTAACCCGGTGTGATCTTAATGGGAATAGAAGAAATGAAATAGAAGAAAAACAAGAAAGAATTCAGGTGCCATAAAGATAAAGTGAAAAACCCAGTCCAAAGAAAAATAAGAAAAAAATCGAAGGCCAGGATATATGATTAGACTGGGATTTACATAACCCTTTACCTAAAAAAAGACAGCCTATTCCCCTGATAAAGGATAATAGATTTCCTAGATCATATCTACCTATATCCCCCAGCTCATCTTTCCCCTAACCAATTTTCCCTGAGACCCTGTAGTTTAGGAAAGTTACACAGAATATGTTCCACTGTTTCTAGTTCCTCAATATTCTCTCACATCCTACAGAAGTCCTGTGTGCCCATATGCCAATGAAGGCTCCAATAGATCATGCTAGCCTGACCAGGTCTAATTGGTCAGGCTCGTACAAAATTTTCGTGTGACCTAACCACTTTGGTTCTACCAGAGAAAAGTCTAAGCAAGTTCCTAGCCGCCACACTTACAACATAGTCCTCAATTGGCAATAAGTTAAGTATTATATCCAATACTGTCTGAGGTATGCTACCAATGACGCCAGTTATGCCAATCGAAGCACATCTCTGAACTTTACTAAGTATCTTCCTATAACTACTTCATTGCCTTCCACCAAACCGTGCAATCAGAAGTAATATTGGGCCCTACAACCAATGTGTAAATCCTGTTTACAATACCGGGCCGTAGTCCCCAATTCTTTCCAATAGAGTTCCTGTAGGTGTAATTTGTTTTTAAGGAAGGACCCTCTATTCAAGTCAGTCAGTGAATTTTAATATGTGCATATCCTAATTGACTCTACATAGATTACAAAGAGTCAGTGTGATAGCTGGTCCAAAGTAGTCAACGCATTGCATTCACATAAAGTGTCACTTTAAATTTAAGTATTGGTTGTATAGATTTTACAGATTCTAGTCCATAATTTATTAATAATAGAGTTTACAGAAATTAAAATTAAGCTGACATAGTGGTATAACATTTTAAATTCAGTAGATTTCAGTAAACTCAATTATTGAAATCCAAAATTTGTACTTTCATAATATAAAACTATTTAAAGAATAGTGATAATGGTATTTATGATTATATCAGTAACGGAAATTGCAGTTATTTCGGTAACGGTAGCCAAACTTACAAATAATGTACATACATTTTGAAAATTTAAATTTGAAGAGTTAAAAAATGTAAAAATATGAAAATTCCTTGAAATGAATGAACCAACAATTAATTACCGTGAAATCGATATGCAAAACAACACAAAATAATTACCTAGGAGCAGCTAAATTTCGAAGTCAATGAAGTCAATAAGTTTTGGTGTTTTCTACACCATTTCCACTTGTATTTCAGAATACAAATGGAAATTTCTGAAATACAATTGGAAAATTCTGAAGTATAATTGGAATATTCTGAAATACAATTGAAATTTTCGGAAATACAATTACAAAACTTCTGAAAGTTTTCCAAAATTATGCAAAAGTATAAAAATTATCAATATTTTTATTTGTCGATTAAAAAGTGAAAGATATAGTTGGTCACAAGCTCCAAGATGAGCCAGTATAAGATTTTAAAGAAAAACACAAACAAACATTATCATGATGATGATGAGTATGAGAAAAAATTTACAAAAAATAAAAAATAAAGTAAACGAGTACAACATGATTTACAGCATTTCCAGCAAAAGTAACAAAAATACACATAAAAATAAAACTGCAACAATAATAAACATAAAAAATAATGTAGAGGCCACAAGTACTATTACATAATGCAAAGAAACAACAACAAATTTAAAACTTAAATTAAAAAAAAACACCAACAAACAAATAGCCATGAACATAATAAATTGGTTAACAAATAGGATGTGTATTTGAGCAATAGAAGCAACACTGGCACATAATGTTACACTGTCTCTAAGTTGGAATAGTTAGGCACAAATAATTAAATTAAATAATAATTAGACAATTAATAAATGAAATAAATAAAAAAACAAATACGTAATAGTTTAAATTTAACTTATTAATATGCAATAGAGGTAATAATTTCACTTATGCACAATCCTACACATGTCACCAAATGTCAATCACTTGTAGCTGTAAAAAAAGCAACAACTAACAATAACAAATGCCTGAAGCAAAACAAAAACATAAGACAATAACAAAGCCAAGTGGTAAGTAAAAACAACAAAAATAGGAAGAAATTATAACATGATTTCTCAAGCATAAAAAACAACAAAAACAATGAACAATTGCAGAGATTGTGTTTCACGTGAAAGTGAGAGTGAGGGTAAAATTAAATGAACAAAAAATGCTAAACAATAGATTTGATTACAAAAACAAACAAAACAAGTTTCCGTTATATATTTCAGGAGCATCCATTTTGTTTTTTTTAATGAATTCATGTTTCTACTTAAATTTACAAATAAAACTCTTTGGTTACAATAAAATTTTTTCTAAATTATTTATTTTAAAACTAAACAGAAAAACATTAACAACATAAAAATAATACAATTTGAAATAACAAAAAAATTAAAATTTAACAACAATGTTTTCGTAGGCCACATCTGGGTTCGAATCCCAGTATTAATTAGCCATATTTCGAGCATAAATAACAATGAAATGTAATGAAAGAGGTTTAATGTTTCGCTTTTGTTTTTTTTTTAAGGATACAATAACAGTTTAATTAATAAATTTAATTTCTACCGATTTGATCTACTTGAGCCTGTAAGTTGTTGATTACCTCCGAGGGAACTTGATCGCCTAAGATTTCAAACAGATTGATGCGTTGATTGCCGGGTATTTGTTCGTAGGCTCCCAATTCAATGCCCTCTTGCACATTTTGGATTTGAGCATCTTTGGGTATCAGGAAGGTTTGTTGAGCTTGACGTATGGCCTCGTTGGTGTAGGCAGCACCCTCACGTTGTTGGGGCAGACCATAGGCGAAGGCCACGATGGCCAATACCGCAAAACACACAGCAAAAGATTTCATTTTGAGTAAATTTTTTATGATTTTTAACACTGCGAATAGAAATTTTATGAAATTATTTCAAATTTTATTTTTTATTTCCCATTTAACACTTTTTTAAATTTTTTTTTATGGCACCTTTTTTATGATGATCTTACCTTATGCACGTTCCACACGTTAATAATACCAGTTGCTGGTATTTTACCACTGTTTATAGACTTTTTGGTCAAAATCTCAAACACTCTTTTGCTCTTTGTTGTATTCATTTTGTTTATTAACTTATTTTTTTTAAGAGAATTGTTTGCTGTTCATTTGTTAACGTTAAACAATTACAAATTCATTTCAATATTGTGTTTTTTTAGTTTTTTAATTCCATGTCATTTTTGTAAAGTTTTAGTTGGTTGAGTTTTTTTTTATTTTTTGCAATAAACGATTATTTTAATAGTCTTTTAAAACCAGACTCATCTTCAATTCAAAACACGTTAATGTGGTGAGTGTGTATTTTAAAATTATTGTTTTTACTGCGTTTTTTTTTTAAATCTCCATAAGGAAAGTCTTTCAAAAAAGTGGTCACATCTTTGTAGTTATACGGTTTGTTAATTGCAGCGAGTCTTAAAGTTAATCCAAATTTAGAAAGTACTGTACTGCAATATTCTAAATTTCGAATAAGTAATATGAAAACAGTTTTTGAATTTCAGATTACTTTTTAGGAGGAAAGTAAAAAAATATAAAATAAGTTGACAAAGGTGGTAAGTCAGTAATATATTCAAAGTCAAAAATAAAATCGAATTTATTTTTATTTAAATAAATTCGATTTTGAATCAAATAATTTAAAAAGCATATGATAGATAACACTGTACAACAAATTGAGACTTTTTGATTGGAAGAGAATAGCGACCCTATAATTCTGAAAGGGCATGTTGAGTAGATCATTTTTGTAGAATAAACTTATAGTCCAGCCGGTCTGATTTTTTTACAGAGGGTAAAAATTTGACCCTTTTTTGATCGAAGGGATCATTATACTAACTGCAAAAATGGTGTAAGTTAATTTCTGAGTGAATTCTTATTGTCAGAGTTATATTGTGGAATTTTATGGTGATAAAAGGGTCAATTTGACCCTTTCTTCGAGAAAATTAAAAAAAAAAATCCTTTCAAAAAAGACATTTGAGGATTAAAATATTCTACGAAAACGTTTGCCGGAAAATTTCAGTGGGGGTCTCCAAATATATAAAAGTTGTAAATAAAGCTCTTTACGCTTAATTAGCAAAATTAAACGCCACTTCGGGTCTCACATTTCGGTCAGACCAAGTATGGTCTGACTAAGCGGAAATTTAAAATATAAATAGTCCTTAAGAAGATCTACAAAAAACATGATAACTGTTGGTTCAAGAGATATTTAGGTTTTTTTTGGTTTTTTGGATATGGAGGGCCTATGTAGGGTCGAATTTATCGAATAAAATCAAAACAACTTGCTAACAGTTATCTCGTACGTATAAAAAGTTACATGCATCAAAACTTGGAACATGTAAAAATGGCCGTATTTTTTCGTTTTTCCCAAAAAAGCCACCATATTTTTTCTTTTGTAGAAAAAAAATTTCTTCGGGACTATATAAATTTTGTATATGATTCCAAAAGAGAACCTAATGAAAAAGCATGTGAAGTAAAACTTGGCTCCCTTAAGCGGACCTAGTCGCCCCCAGAGTTATCCAAACTTTGCAAATTTAAAAAAAAAAATTAGGTTTGAGTAAAAAATTCTAAAAAGGTAAAACATCGATCCTCGTTAATGCTCCATATTTATATAACTCTATATCTTATTTAAATACAAAAAGTTATTTCACCATCACACGGTAAATAACGTCACAGTATTCACTTTTCTAAAAAAAAACTCAGTTTTTGGAAAAAAAAATTCCGTTTTAGGAATTTTGGTATTTGGAAATAAAAAATTTCAAAAATTATAATTCCGTTGATTTAAGGACATTTGGCTACATAATTACATGACGTCCGAAAAATGTTTGGTTGCTTCAATCGAAATTCTTCTTTATACGCCCAGCAAAAATTTTGTGAATTTTTGTAATGACAACTAGTTATTTCATGCATTCCTTTGTAAGGAGTGGTGGTTACCCAGCACATTATTTTATTTACTAGAATAAGTACTTATTTTTATACAGGCTGGTAATGAACTTTTGCATTTAGCACAGCTATCTAGTGTGTTTGACTGGAAAACGGCAGGTTAGTGGTTCGCCACCTGTCAAAGCCATTAATTTTTTTGTTCATATCATATTCATTTATATGTTGATGTTAAAACTATTGTTAACTTCCAATAAAATAACTCGTACATGGAGCAGTGAGTTAGCAGCTTGACTTTCAAACACAAGTAAATAATGTGACTGTTCGATTCCCACACAAGGCAATATTTTGTTTGTGTTTTTTTTAGCTACATATTATTGTTGTGAATTTACTACTTATTTCTCAACTGATTGTAAGTACATTTGTAAGCTTGACCCCTGAATTTTTTAAAAATCTCGAACAACGGTCAAATAATAAGTAGTTATCGCTTTGCTCCAATTATACTTGCTGGCTTACTAGGTAAGTAAAGTTTTTGCTGGGCGCTGACCGAATCTGTTTTCCCTGTGTATAAAATTAAATTTGTTAAAAATATAATGTGAATTGAAAAAGATATATGTATGTATTTTGGAACGAAATACGTTTTTGTTTCAAGATTTAACTTAATAGGTCCTCTTAAGTCTTTAAATAAAAATATAGACATTATAAAATTTGGACTGATTAAAAATACGAGTGTGACTAGTTCGGACATATACCACTATTATATTATAAACAATGAACCAACATTGGAACTCCAAAAAGAACGTAGTATATTTCTATTTAAGTGCAGGCAAAACTCTATGAAAACTACTTATTCAAAAACCTATACCAGTTTACTTAATTTAGTATTAAAAAAAGTCCGGTAATGAAAGCATTTTTCTATTGTTTAGCGGGAATGGAAAAAGGTCCAGAAACCTAGGAACTCTAGTCACATATGATAACTTCCTGCATATCCTGAATATTTCCAGCCACTACAAACAATGTTGGGCGATCTTCTCGAAAATACTACAACTGCGAAAGATGACCACATATGAATTCGGGGGGAAAACTGATAATACCAGCAGTACATGTTGCAGAAAAGATCTCTTATTAATAGGGACTATAAAATGTTATTTAACGAATATATAATGGTTTAAATTAATTAACATCAACTGAATAATGGAAAATCTTTAGATTGCCCATATTCCTAAAATGTCAGGCAGGTTTATTTGAATTATTATGGGGCTTACGGCCCTTTATTTGCATAAAAATGCTCTAAAATTCCTACTGTTTGCCTTAAGTCACATAATTCTCTGCCAATATTTTAGAAATACGAGTTTAAAATTTAAACTGTTTACGATAGAGTAGCAACTTCTTCAAATATCAACAAACAACCAACCACTTGGATCACATTGACTTTTTTTATTGCATTAATCTGACCTTTCATAAGAGCTGAGCTAGTATACCTATAAAGTCTTTTAAAGACTTATGGATCACATTACATAAACAAAAATGTATCAGCCACTCTTCAATATACGAGTACAAGTAACAATTGAAGTACACTTAAAAAACAACTTCAAATTCATCTTCAAAATGTACTCGTAACCTTCCTCCTTTAAGACCCCTAAATCAACCATAAACAAACAGCTTTTAAAAGCAAAGCGCTCACCCACTCGATAATACTGTCGCTCGCTAGCTGGCTGAATGACTGACTGGCTACTTAACCTCCAATTTATAATTTCTAAGTTGTGTGCATTTAAGTGCCGGACAGACGGAATGAACGACAAGTATTGTAGCAACAAACAAAATTATTACAAAGTATTATTCAATATTTATAATGATGCTTCCAGTTTGTTAACCATTTTTACCGAATATAATTTATAATGAATGTAGTACTTTGGATTTACGTAATACTGACAGAGTGCGTGTTTAATGAATGTCTCTCTGCTAAAGGAGGTTAAACTGACCAGCACAAAGAAGCCACTCAACATTGGACTGTTTTTGAAGAATGAATAAAAATTCATTTTCCAAATACTTGCACAACGGTTTATGTAGATGGTTTTTTGGTTCAAGTGTAATTCAGTCAAGGGAGAGGAATATTCATTTAGACAATTATGAGTTCATTGAACAAAATTGGTCAAAATAATCAATTAATATTTATTAAAATTATTAATGGTATTCACTTATATATTGTTTAATAGTTTACAACTCTTAAATAAAAATTTAATTAAAAGAACAGACATGATTTGCCGTACTTAAGTTGAAGATTAATTATTAATTACGAGCTGTCAATCTATCAGTAACTTATAGATTGACACTCTGATTTTACCAAATGTACATTTCTAAGATCAATTAAAATTTACTAGGTTATCTATTAAAATATACAGCCCAATTATGAAAAAAAATCCCCGGGAGTTTTTTCCCCTTTTTCTAATTTTTCCTATTCAAATTCTATGTTAAAAAAAAGAAAAGGCAAAAAACTCCAGGGGAATTTTTTTTCATAATTGGGCTGATAATAAATTTCAACTCAACACATGGAAGGAAGAACTCGTAAAACTACATCAAGACTACTGTTCGCATACAACTTGGCCAAAGAACATTTAAACTGATCAAATACTTTTATCTTTCCCGATGAATCCAAATACAATTTAAGAGACAGTGATGGGAAGACGTCCGAAGGAAAAACCATAAACGCCAAGTACACAACTTTGGCGGTGGCAGTGAAAGTTTGTGGTTCCGATACCAAATCTATCTGGACAAAATTATAAAAAAAACAAGTCAAGCCCGACCATATAATACCCTACACTAAGTAAAAGAGCAAAAACATTTTTCTTTTAAAATTTCCGATCACCATGAAATTAGGTCGTGTGATTTATGTCTATATGAAAGTTATTTATGGTGAATTTTGTGTGTATACCAACATTTTAAAGTGATTTTCGGAAGCGGGTCTATATAGGAGCTATGACTAATTATGGACCGATCGTAACAAAATTTGGTGACATGAATTTTGTATATATAAAACTAATTTGGAGCGGAATTTGTGGAGATACATATATAAACTAAACATTTATGACCGATAAAGTCCAATTTCGGAAGGACATTTGTATGGGGGCTAGGTGAAATAATGGACCGATTTCAGCCAGTTTCAATAGGCTTGGTCCTTGGGCCGAAAAAATAATATGTACCAAATTTGATCGAAATATCTTCAAAATTTCGTGATTCTAAGTCGATCGGTATATTTTTGGGCGTTACAAACATCTGCACAAACTCCCCACTATTGTGGTGTAGGGTATAAAAATAGTATTTTAAATAACTCTCCGCATTCCACTTTTAATAAAAAAAAATAACAGTATTATTCAAATAAAATTTGAACGAGAATCGCGGCTTCAGCAAATGCCTCGCAATGCATCTTCATCGAGAGCTGCAGAGACACCTCAACCGCATATGGAAAGACTAGAAGCCAATTGCTCCCAGATTGGCTGTGGGAACGTGCAATTTTGGTATCAAAAAATTATCATGTTAACAAGCTCGATGACCAAATACAATTGAAAGTGCCTGGCGAAACAATAAAATACAAATCGATTGACACAGAAATGAACTGAGAACAAGCCGTCAATTTTCCTACTGAATTTTTGAATTCACGAGAGAATTGATTTCTAACAAATTTTTGCTCAACTAAATAACCTATAGTTCATGTGTTTTAGCACATAGAAGTCCATACGAAATAGAAATCCATACTTTAATTTATACTTCATTTTATTGGTACTCACCATTGTTATGTTTTAGTACTCCAAATAAAACTGTACGGGTTGTTGTTGTTGTAGCAGCAGTGATTGCTGAGTTGACAGCCCTTGGCAGAGTTAACTCGGGTCATTGCGGTGCGTATAACCGGCTGTCATGGGAACGCTGTATTGGTCATTGTTAGCTATGACCTTTTGCCATATATATGGATTCCGAGCCAAAACAACTGTTCATCTTTTGAGACCATGAACGATTCAAGCCAATATCGGATACTCTGTTCCAAAGTGAAGAGTATCCCAGAGGGAGCGTCTTGCTTCGATCGCAACAAATAGTATTGGGAGGGGGCAACATCTGGACTTATGAGACAAAACTTTCCAACCACTTCATTCCAAATACTTTTTAACAGGTACTGCAACATATGGCCGAGCGTTGTCATGATGGAATATTATGGTTTCATGTCTGGCCGCATATTCTGGGCAAATACAAATACAGAGCATTACATTGGCGCCATGGATATTTGGCTTTGGTGTCGATTCGGCTGGTTAGTCGAGCTTCACATACGATCTCTTACGCTTCAAGTTATCGTAATAGATCCATTTTTCATCGCAAGTAATGATTCGGTGAAATTTTTGTTTTCTTTTACAGCGTTCATGCAGCATTTCAAACAAGCAAAATAATTTTTCAATGTCTCTCGTCTTCAAAATTTACAAAATTTTCCTGCTTTTGGGTGAATCCTCCTGCTCAAAAACATTTAAAAATTGCTGCTTGATTAGATTCCAATGATTTTGCAAACTCTTGTGGAGTTTTACAACAATCTTCATGAAGTAATAATGCCTCCAATTGTTGGTCTTCAAACTTTTTTGGCTGACCTGTGCGATATTTGTCTTCCGTGTCAAAATGACCAATCCTAAAAATGTGTTGGGCTTGGTACATATTTTCCATCATCATTTAAAATAGATTTGTATTCGATTCCAGTCATAGTATATTTTATTCTATAAATCGGACCAATACCTTGTGCCCTGAAACCGCCAAACATGACTGGTTTATTTAGGTGCTTGAGACCTAGGCGCAATTATATGACCGATCATAATAGAATTTGGTAAAATGATTAAGATTTACTTATATAAAACACCTTCATGTCGAATTTCATAACGATATTAATGTTTTTAAGTTAATTGTGAACGTTAAAAATTAATAATTTCTGAAAGGTACTTTATTTCACTGATCCTTGCTAATTTTATTTTTATTGATGAGAAAAACCCATTTAATAAAATGTTTACAACAAAATTAGAAATCAAAAATCGACTTTTTTTATTTAGTCGACTTTGCGACTTTTTTTTGGATAACATAATCGATTGTTCTTTTTTCGATCAAAAATTCGATTTCGACTTTTTCAGTACACCTTTTTTGGAAGCAAATGTAACATTTTGCTCTGGGATTTTGGAACACTTAGCATAAATTAAAAATTTCGATAAAAAGGGTTAAATAATAAAAAAAAAGAAGTAGTTTTCCGGTCAAAAACACGAAAATTCAACAATTTCTCTATTTTCAAATTTTAAAGTCGATAATTTGTGGACTCGTAAAAGATATTCCTATGAAACTTTTCTTTAATACGATTTTTATTTTTTAACTAACAGAGAATGTTTTTATTGAAATCGGTATTATATTGTAACTATAAAATATATATTGCACACGCACAAAGGCCAAATCAAGGGCTTTGAGAATGCATTAAAATCTTTGATTTAAGACAAACCACAAACAATTCTCAAGCGTTTAAAAATGTCTGAGATCCCACAACGACGCTGCTTAGAGTTCTTTGGGATCCGTCTGCAAAAAATAAACTCGCATACTTCGTTACTACACCTATGTGAAATTTCATGTCAATCGAATAAGCCAGTTAAAAATGCAAGATTTATTTCCAAATTTGAACTCCGCTTTGTAAAATGAACCGTTTCACACTTTAAGGGTTAAACAAACAACACCAAACATATGGCTACACTATTTGTTGAAATTTCAATTTTGGCATCCTCTCTTTGACGTTTACCAACATGTGTGAGAGAATTGTCAAAACGTGTTTAAATAAAAAAAACAACTTACGGAAAAATAAGTTGCACAGCGTGATTTTATACAATTTTCTTAATAAAACTTTATTAAATTAAATAAAGTCTATAAATAATTTGCATTAAAATATTAGTTTATGCTGTGAAGCATAAAATAAGTAGAAAAATAAAAGAATTAAAGCAATAATTTGCCCAGTAACTAGAGTTCAAATAAAAAAAAGCAAAAAATGGAAACAGAAAACGGAGAGGGTCAAGTACAAGTACATTTTAAAACAAAACAGGAACAGTAAGTAAAAGAAAAGCATTATCAAAGGATGATTTAATATTAATAATAATTGTGTTATAGCTATGCCGTACCCGATGTACCTTACTCCATAGATGCCACTGTCACCACCACTGAATTGAATACCTTTATCAATACTCTCCTGCAACATGCTGCTTCGGATGAAGACAGGAGTAATGTTGAATTTGATTTCTTGGTATTCGATGAATACTTAAGAGGACGCCTGTGCGATCATTTGAAAGATAAGGCCATTTCGTTTGAAGATGCCATAGAACTAGAGTATGTTGAAAGATTCCCAGCACCCGAACCCCAAGAATGTCTGTTGCATGACGACTGGGTGTCAGCGGTAAAAACTTGTGGCAAATGGGTATTGACTGGCTGTTACGATAATACCATTAATATATGGACTATTAAGGGAAAACACGTCTTGACTATTCCTGGCCACACTATGCCTGTGAAAGCGGTGGCTTGGGTTTCTTTGGACAATGAACGTGGCAGATTTGTGAGTTGTTCTCAGGATCAAACAGCTATGCTGTGGGACTGGTTAATTGAGTCAAATTCAGTGGAATGTGTGTCGGTTTGTAAAGGTCATGAGAGAGGCATTGACGGTGTTGATGTTAGTCCAAATAAACAAAAATTTGCCACTGGTTCCTGGGATACTATGTTGAAAATATGGTCGGCGGATATTAACGATGCTGGAGAGGGTACTTCTAAAAGGGCTAGATCGGAAGGAGGTTCAACAAGAGTAAGTTAAATTAGTTATAGTGATTAAATCATTGTTTTAAACAATAACTTTATATTTGGTCACAGAACTTCAACAATTTCTTTTACTATTACACTTTTTTAGACTCCAAAAATGACATTACAAGGCCATCGCGAATGCATTTCTGCTGTTCAATGGATGGATGATTATACATTGCTGACGGGCAGTTGGGATCACACCATGAAAGTGTGGGATTTAAATATGGAAGGTATAAAAACGGAAATATCCACAAACAAGTCCATATTTGATGCCAGCTACTCAAATTTAAACAGACTCATTGTAACCGCATCGGCTGATAAAAATATAAGACTCTATGATCCCAGAACAAATCGTAAGTAAAGAAACATTTATAAAGCAATTGAATATTTATGAAATCTTTTAAATATTCTGTTTGCAGAGGGTTCCATAGTGCGTAACACCTATTTGGGTCATCAACAATGGGTTCAAACTGTTATGTGGTCAAATACTGAGGAACATCTTTTCGTTTCGGGTTCTTATGATAATCAAAATAAACTGTGGGATTGTCGCAGGTTTGTTAATTTATCATTTTTGTTATTTAACAAACACTTAAATTTTATTTATTTTACAGTCCCAAGGCTCCTTTGTACGATTTGATTGGTCATGGCGATAAAGTATTAGATATTGATTGGTCTAATCCTAAATACATTGTTTCTGGTGGTGCTGACAATACCGTACGTGTTTATAAGTCACGTAAAGCCTTTGCTGCCAACGACACCACCATGGACACCAAATAAACAGCGTAATAGTTTTATGTAGAAATATGTATAAAATATTTTCCGGGAAAATATTTCTCCCTTCGTGACTAAATTTAAATTTACAAAAAAAAATGTTTTTTTATGACAAAATAAAGTGAAAAAATTAAATTTTCATAAAAAGAAACAAGAAGTTAATTTTAATTAAATTTTATCTCAGCCTTTTCATTTGTTGCGAAATAATTCTTAAGTTCTAGTACTTCACATACATATGTTGAATTCATTCATTTCTATTACAAATTCGTTTGCGAAAATCTTTTCATTCATTTTATTAAAAATTAAAAAAATCAAATTTGATTAGATTTGAATTTAAAAAGTCTGCCATTTTGAATAAAGCAAGTCTTTAAAAGGTCTGCAATCTTGAAAAAATTTTAATGCAAAGTGGACATAAAAAAAATAATTTGCCACTCATGTGAATGTCAAACTCCATATATAAAAAATTAATAAAATCGCCAGTCCTTGCTGAAAACATTTTAAAATCTGGCGAAATTAAGGTGATAGTAGGGGCAATTTATAGCAAATTTTGTTCATACGGACATTTTAGTATTCAGTCAAATATTTTTTATACATATATGGAGTTTGACATTTCAACGTACAAATTATACGGCACCCGATGAGATATTGATATTTTTAAATAAAAAGTCAGCAATTTTAAAAAATATTTTGTATTAAGAAATCTCCGCTTACAAATATTTTTTCCCTTTTTAGAATTCTGCTACTATTTATATACAACTGTTAGTGAAGCTACTACAGCAAAATAGCATCTACCGGCTAATTGACATTTTGTTCTATAGTCGTCTCTTTTACTCTTATTGTTTGGAAAGCCGTTTATAATTTTATGTTTGCAGTTGGCCAGATTGTTTACAACATAGTAAAATACCCAAATTTCCAATGTATAAAAATAAACTAGAAACTTTTACCTAAAAATTTAAACACCTCTCTTTTTCCTTATTTAGCTCCAGAGAACCACTTTTTATGAGCTTCTGCTGCAGAAGCTGTTTTTAAGCAACATAATGCTGAATCACAACAACATGTACAAAAACAGGCACTTTATTATTGTTAAAAGATAATTGTTTTGTTGTATTTTCGAAGGGGAAGATCCAAATTCCGGTAGAAGGATCAAGCTGAGGAAGATCTAGCAAAACTTGGTTGAACACTATTCTGTATCAGGCTACTGACCTAAACGGTTGTTTGTAACCATCTAAGTAAGTATTCGGCATTTCAAACCCTTTTAAGTGATATCAAAACATTGATATTGAGATATTGATTTCATTGAGCTTGGGATGTAAATGAGTTCCTGAATATTAACAGAAAAACACTTATGAAATAATAAACTGTTACTCTGATCTTGATTTGTTCCGGGTATTGAAATGTTTTTAACTGTAGAAAGTTTGCTTCGCATACAAATTTTCAATGTAAAATGCCAGTCTCAGCCTCATTTTCTCAATCTCTGGTAAGATGCAAAATCAAATATGTTTACCCCTCAAAATATTGTTGAGCATTTTCCCCTGCTAATTTTTTGAAAAACCTCTGGCAGTACCTATTTTCACAAATGACTACTGTTTTTGCGAAAAAAATCAAAGCGTTTCAAAAAAAAGTTTGATGGGAAGAAAGAAAAAAATTTATTTTAATTAGAAAAAGTAGAAAATTGGACAAAAATAATTTACAAAAAGCACTAATATTAAATATATTAGCGAGTGCTTTAAATAACAATTACAAAACAAGTGAAAAGGCGACAGCAAACAAAGAAAAAAACTCGCCAAAAGTAATAAAGTGCAGAAAAAACGGTAAGACAACGATGGCTACTAAAACGAAGAAAAAAAAAAGTTGAATAAAAGAAACAATTGCTCAAACAAAAAGTATCTAAACATGGTGAAATAGTGAGACAATTTAATAATTTCACACAAAAAATACAAATTGTTATACAAAAATTTACTAGAAAAGTCTCTAAAAAAAGACAGCAAGCAAATAAAAGAAAAAAAACAAAGAAATTTTAAGAATGTTATAAAAAAAAGTATTCTATTGCGTTTGTAATCTCTGCTTCAGTTTGCAGAGGTAGGACAGCACAAATCACATAAACCACAATGGTTAATTGAAATGTCTGTCGAGAAATTTTTTTAATTTCTGGTGTTTAATAATAGCTTTATTTTTAATTTTAATTATTTAATAAATAAAGGCAAAAGTAAACTGACTAATTTGGAAAAGATTTTCAATGTATGTATTTCCGAGAAGTCTTTTTTGTTTCTGCATTAAAGGGTTCTCTGCTTTTGTTTGACTTTGCAGTATAGTATTGTTGTTGTCTGCCTTTGCTGCTATTCTTTTTTTTTTTGCATTTAATACCCAAAATGGCCGCTAAAATAAAACAACCGTGTTAAATATATTTTTTCTTGCCAGTTGCAGGGGGATGTCATAAGTTTTTAACGATTCCTATAGAAACTGCTGACATCCAGTAGTGGCGAATTCTGTGGGAGAATAAATGTCAGTTGTTGCAGTAGCAAATATGAAGTATAGTAAACGTGACTAAATTGTAAAATCCATTTTCAACAAGGACATGATTTTTCTATACAATTTTCTATTTTGCAATTTCAAGGATTTTATTTTGTTTGTGTTACTTTTTGTTTTTATTTTTCTTTCCCTCATAGAAAAATCATTTGCTTTAAAATTTCCTTTCCGCCTTAAAGTAGACTATGGTTTTGCTTTGAGAAGAAAGTGTGTATTTTTTGAATGAGTTTTTTAATTCAGTTTTTATAAAAGAAAATAAATAGGTATTTTGTAAACGTGAAATAAGTTCCTAGGATATTTGATTTTTGTCCAGCATCATTGTACACCTAAACATTTGTAGGTATATTATAAATGGAAATTTTAAACGAAGTAAACACGTATTCATATGTATCTGAACATAGTATTATCTTTGTGAAAGAATGATCATGTGAAAGCAAAACTATTGTCTCTAATCATTATCTACTAAAGTCATTCAACTTATTCCATCTGTTAAGAAAATACTGTTATACTGACGATTTTCTATAGATAATACTGTTATACTGAAGATTTTCTATAGGAAATACAATTATACTGAAGAAAATACTGTTATACTGAGGATTTTCTGTAGAAAATACTGTTATACTGAAGATTTTCTATAGAAAATACTGCTATACTAGAGATTTTCTACAGAAAATACTGTTATAATGAAGAAAATATTGGTATACAGAAGAAAATATTGTTATACTGAAGATTTACTAACGAAATAGCAGCTTTACTGAAAGTTTTCTATAGGAAATATTGTTATACTGAAGGTTTTATATAGAAAATACTGTTCTACTGTAGATTTTCCATATAAAATACTGTGTTTTTAATATAAAATTCGCGTTAATATCTCAATAATATTATTTTTACTCCTTCTCTGCTAAAACTTAATTATTTTTCTATATTTCAGCTTATATTAAAAACTTTTTCCGCAAAACACTCTCTTTTACCTTGAGTGCCACTATGTCTTCAACTTCAACGACTAGTGGTGGTCCATCAGCAACTAATACGACAGCCTCGTCAGCTGCATCCACTGGTCTTGTGGCCGCCAATTCACCATCAGGCACTGCCAATAATATGTCTGCTTCTACCAATAATGCCACCACAAATTCAACACCTAATGTTGGACGCGGTCGCAATGGTAATAATGCCACGGTCGGTGGTCCCAATAATCCCGCCTCTTCGGGTTCGTCAACAAATTCTTCCACGGGCCTGGGTACCGGCGGTGGTTCGTCATCGGCTGCTGCCGCAGCGGCTACGACCAGCGAGGAGACACGTAAAGATCCCAAACCAAATCCAAAAATCTCAAAAGCTTTGGGTACATCAGCCAAACGTATACAAAAAGAACTTGCCGAAATTACTCTAGATCCACCGCCCAACTGCAGTGCCGGACCCAAGGGTGATAATTTGTACGAATGGGTGTCGACCATTTTGGGACCACCCGGTTCGGTGTATGAGGGTGGCGTCTTCTTTCTGGATATTCACTTTTCGCCAGAGTATCCCTTCAAACCTCCTAAAGTTACGTTCCGTACTCGTATCTATCATTGTAACATCAATAGTCAAGGTGTTATTTGCTTAGATATACTCAAGGATAATTGGTCGCCAGCATTGACCATATCAAAGGTGTTGCTGTCAATTTGTTCCCTGCTGACTGATTGTAATCCTGGTAAGTTCACTTTTTTTTACTAAAATATTATAAGAATTTTAAAAATATTTAATTTTCTTATTTTAGCCGATCCTTTGGTTGGTAGTATTGCTACTCAATATTTACAAAATCGTGAAGAGCATGATAGAATCGCTAGACTATGGACAAAAAGGTAAATTTAATATTATTGTTGTATATAATTGTTTTATAAAAATAATTGCATTACTAAGCATTTTTTTGTGTGTCAAATTTAGTATTTATCAACACCTTTGCCCTGTGGTTTGATAAGAACATTTTGTAGTTAAACTCATTTAAAGAGCTTTTGTTAATTACTGTTTTAATTATAAAATTATTGGCTTAATGATTTGTTTATTAATTAAAGAAGGCAGGAAATATGCAGAGAGACTCAAAAATGAGCCAAACAAAACTTTTCTGTTAAACATCACTAAAGTCTAAAGTCTAGCTTGTAAACTATCAGTTTACAAGCTGATTTAGAAAAGTTGTATCCATTTTTGAGTTTGCTTGTTTTTTTATTCCACCGTTCAAATTAAAGGTTTCAGGATACTTATTTATCAACATCATAGAATGAGAAATAGAACCAAAATTATTAACAAGATCAAGAGAGACATTAATAAATTCACGAATGTGATCAGTGAGATCAAGAACCATCAGCGTAGAAATGTAGCCTCTACGAAATGCGTATTTACATTCACTAATATTTTAAAATGTAGAATCCAATATTTGCTGTTTCATTATATGTTCAAGAACCTTAGACTCCGGGCTGACTTATAACGCGATACTTAGGAATAGGAGTTACACGAACAATCTTCCAAGCCTGCTGAAAAATTGAAGTAGTTAAGATAGTATTTAAAGAGCTCAGAATATAGCTAGAAAAAAGGAAATATCATTTTAAACAAGCGAATTGGAACATTATCAATCCCTAATGATTGTTACCGAACTTTAGTAAAAGCATCAATAATCTCTAATTCTGAAATACAATGAAACGAATAACAATTAGGAGATTCGACAAAGTCATCAAACGCAAAACTCTCCAAAATACCACCTCCGTTACCAGCAAAAACGTCCTTTATGACATTAACATGTCCAATATAGCTATCAGAATCATTATTCAAACAACAATGATCTTTAACGTACTCCATATATTACGAACATCCACATTACGAAATGTTTTAGAGAAATATTCTCTCATAACCTTCCTAATGACTGATTTAGCTTTGTTACGGTTAGGGTTGCCAAGCGGGCTGGACTTGGCTGGATTGTCCAGTTTTTTTGATGCCTGTCCAGTTTCAAGATTTTCCAGTTGGTTTCAGAGTGGTAAATCGATAAATCAAGAGAAAAGAACAACATTATTACCGTTAACTACAAAATTTCATATTGAATCCGTTAAACAAACAAGAGGGGAACTAGAACTATAGCCACATCGACTTACAACTTACGTTGATGAAGCAACATTTAAGATGAAGCAAAATTTGATCTTTAGAAATATGTTCAATAACGCAAAAAAGGACGCAAATTTGTAAAAGAAACAGAATAACCTTTCCTTATATGAACTACTCTAGCCATTTTCCATTCTTCAGGAAATACCGATGTAGTAATGATTGTGTTAACTAAATGAAAATTTCAATGACAACATTCGTGACCATTCGACATAGGACTTTTTATACCCTTCAGCTTCGTGAGAAGGGTATATATAAGTTTGTCATTCCGTTTGTAATTTCTACATTTTTCATTTCCGACCCTATAAAGTATATATATTCTGGATCCTTATAGATAGCGGAGTCGATTAAGCCATGTCCGTCTGTCTGTCTGTCTGTCTGTCTGTCTGTCTGTCTGTCTGTCTGTCTGTCTGTCTGTCTGTCTGTCTGTCTGTCTGTCTGTCTGTCTGTCTGTCTGTCTGTCTGTCTGTCTGTCTGTCTGTCTGTCTGTCTGTCTGTCTGTCTGTCTGTCTGTCTGTCTGTCTGTCTGTCTGTCTGTCTGTCTGTCTGTCTGTCTGTCTGTCTGTCTGTTGAAATCAATTTTCTGAAGGCCCCAGATATCTCCGGGATACAAATCTTCAACAATTCTGTCAGACATACTTTCGAGAATTTTGCTATTTAAAATCAGCAAAATCCGTCCATAAATAACGGAGATATGAGCAAAAATCCGAGACAACCTCTGAAATTTTCATCAAAAAACACAATGTATTGCATGCTTTGACAAAAAAACAACAAAACGTATGGTTGGATGCACATCCTATGCTATGCGTATTTTGTTTTTTTTTGTGTTTTGTTTCTTTTTTGGTTGTTGTTGTTTTTTATACAACTAAACTTTTGTTTGGTTGTGTGTTGGTTTTTTTGACAAAAAATCAACAAATCGTATGTTTGAATGTGCATGCTTTGCGTATTTTGTTTTTCTTTTGTGTTTTGTTTCTTTTGGCGTTGTTGTTGTTTTTTATACAATTAAACGTATGTTTGGATGTGTGTTGGTTTCATTGCCTTGCGTATTTTGTTTTTGTTTTTTCTTTTGGTGTTCTGTTTCGTTTGGCGTTGTTGTTGTTTTTTGTGTTCTTGATAAATTTAGGATGCTGTACGCTGAAAGTGGGCAATGTACATACATACCTATATACTTATTATAAAAAATAATAATGCATCCACAACAAAGGTGAAGGGTATATAAGATTCGGCATAGCCGAATATAGCACTCTTACTTGTTTTAAAAGGTATCGTTTTGGGAAGTACTATAAAAGAAAAATAATTTCAAAATGTGTATTGCTGGAAGGTCTGGCCTTACGAAGTAGACCAAATTTTCTCTAATCGCATAGCTGCTTTCAAAAAATTAAAGCACATAATTTTGAGTCAGTAGTGTTTTCTAAAGAATTTGTTTTATAAATACTTATAATCGGGAAAATCAGATTCTGTTAAAACCGAACACGAAACCGATTCCACGAGAATGACAACCACGAATGAAAAAACAAAAACATTTGCGTACGATATAAATCTTTATTTATTATAAAATCAGCCAAAGATTGTTTTCATTTAAATATGACGGATTGTAGAGGAAAAATATGTTGTTTAGTGTAAGAAATTAAAGGAAACAAGTCATAGAGTTATATTCGGCTGTGCCGAATCTTATATACCCTTCACCAAATTATACTTTAACATAATTTTTATACCCTTCAGCTTCGTGAGAAGAGTATATATAAGTTTGTCATTCCGTTTGTAATTTCTACATAATTTCCGACCCTATAAAGTATATATATTCTGGATCCTTATAGATAGCGGAGTCGATTAAGCCATGTCCGCCTGTCTGTCTGTCCGTCTGTCTGTTGAAATCAATTTTCTGAAGGCCCCAGATATCTCCGGGATCCAAATCTTCAACAATTCTGTCAGACATACTTTCGAGAATTTTGCTATTTAAAATCAGCAAAATCCGTCCATAAATAACGGAGATATGAGCAAAAATCCGAGACAACCTCTGAAAATTTCATCAAAAAACACAATGTATTGCATGCTTTGACAAAAAAGCAACAAAACGTATGGTTGGATGTGCAAGCATTGCGTATTTTGTTTTTTTTTGTGTTTTGTTTCTTTTGGCGTTGTTGTTGTTTTTTATACAACTAAACGTTTGTTTGGTTGTGTGTTGGTTTTTTTGACAAAAAATCAACAAATCGTATGTTTGAATGTGCATGCTTTGCGTATTTTGTTTTTCTTTTGTGTTTTGTTTCTTTTGGCGTTGTTGTTGTTTTTATACAATTAAACGTATGTTTGGATGTGTGTTGGTTTCATTGCCTTGCGTATTTTGTTTTTGTTTTTCTCTTGGTGTTCTGTTTCGTTTGGCGTTGTTTTTTGAGTTCTTGATAAATTTAGGATGCTGTAAGCTGAAAGTGGGCAATGTTCGTACATACCTATATACTAATTATAAAAAATAATAATGCATCCACAACAAAGGTGAAGGGTATATAAGATTCGGCATAGCCGAATATAGCACTCTTACTTGTTTTAAAATATGTTTAGGTAAACAAAATTTAAATTTTTTTTTTTCATAATTGTTTTTCTAAATTTTGTTAAAATTTTTTTTTTTAATTTTTATACCCTTCACAATTGTGAGAAGGGTATATATAAGTTTGTCATTCCATTCCGTTTGTAATTTCCACAATATAATTTTCCGACCCTATAAAGTATATACCTATATTCTGGATCCTTATACATAGCGGAGTTGATTAAGCCATGTCCGTCTGTCTGTCTGTTGAAATCAACTTTCCGAAGCCCTCAAATAACTTACATACATCAATATCTCCGGATCGGTTGCTATTTAAATTCGAGAAATTCGGTCCACAAATCACTGAGATATAAGGAAAAAAACAGGAAAACCTCGATTTTTGCCCTATTTTTGATCTATATCTGGTTTTCTAAGTCATTAATATAGACAATATGGATATCTAATGATAGATATTTCAAAGTCCATTGCAACGATGTATATAAGGATATAGTAAGTTGGACCTACAATGGGTCAAAATCGGAAAAAATATTTTTTAACCCGAATTCTTTTTTTATCAAAAATTTTTTTTGTCATAAATTCTTTTTCCAAAAAAAAAAATTTAAAAATTTTGAAAAAAAAATTTTTTTACAAAAAATTAAAAACCTTTTTTTTTTTTTAATTTTTAAAAAAAAAAATTTAAAAAAAAAATTAATTTTGTTTAAATTAAAATATTTTTAAGTATAATTTGTTGAAGGGTATATAAGATTCGGCACGAATATAGCTCTGTTACTTGTTTTTTTTTAAATATAGTATCAGATACTCTTATTATTCCAAAATCTATTACACTTCATAGGCGTACAAATGTCACGTACGATGACATGGAATTGTCCATATTTAACTTTATATTTCTTTAACAATAACATACATTGTCAGTTTTACATTCATATCTTAATGTATTTAATAAAAAATTCTTAACTGTTTTTAAAGAGGTATTCAGAATATAATATTAATAATTTCATAATTTTATAAAATGTTTCTTTTTTTTCAGGTACGCAACATGATTTCCCCAATCATTATTATCATCTAACGAACGTTGTAGTTGTAAGAAGAACCTCAAATATTATAACAACATAAACTTAACACTTACATATAAATGGATAGAAATGAACTACAACCACAACAACAACAATTTATTATATAACATTTAGAATGAAAGAAGAAAACTGAGAAGAAAAAAAAAACGAATTATTGCAAATAAATTACGGCAAAACTATATAATTATTTAATAATAATAAAAATAAAAAAATACAAACAAAATAAAATTAAAGAAAAACAAACAGAAAATCTTATTAATTGAAAATAATAATAAAAATAAAAAATAAACTTATCCTAAAAACAAAATCTAAATATTAAAGAAAGAAAAAAACAAATACACAAAAATAAATGGCATTAACGAAAATTAAAAAAAAAACAAGAGAAATTGGAACTAATTAACATGCTGTAATAAGAAAACTGCTAATCGGAAACAAAAAAGAGAGGCAAAATGAAACAAGTGATTTGAAAAAAGCTCTTAAATTCCATTTAAATGAAAGAAATTAATAAAAAAACCAGGTGACTGAAAATAATTTTGTTTATAATTTTGCTTAAATTTAGTTTCTAATAAGTTTCCAAATGAAAAAATGTCCTCATTATCCTTTAAATCCTGTGTATTGAATGAATTTGCTATAAAACTTAATACAGGAGCTAATTTATCTCCTTACTCACTTTGCCACTAAAATAATTGACTTACTTTTTCTCACTCCCAGCTACCATTATTACATAATTGTAGTTTATGTACAGTTTTAAGTAATTAAACTAACAAAAACGAATTAATATAAACATACATACCTAATATACATATATAATAAATACATCTATACATATATTAAGAAAGTAAAACAAACAAAAACCACACAAATATATTATATACAAAATACATAATAGCAACAACAACCAAGAAGAAACAAAAAGAAGTAAAGAAACCACAATAATTAATTTTCCTACTTTTAATCCTCCTCATCATCCTCCTCATACCCTTGCAATTTAATATCTTTGTGTATTTGTAGTTATTAATTGATATTTCAATTTGTTTATAATTTTATGTTTAAATACACCTTTTTAAAAGACTTATTTGGAAAATGATAATTTGTGTAGTTTTTTGTTTAAATATTTTTTTTGTGCTTAAATTCAAACTATAATTTTATAAATTATTTATTTTTTTTATAAAGTCCCAAATTTCCATCATGATTTATTATAAAGTCTAATGAAAAATATTTATATTATTAATAGTAATATATAAATGAAACAAAATTTCTCAACAAAAATAAAAATTGATAAACAAAAATTTTTAAAAATTTAAATAAATAAAAAAAAACTGAAAAATTACTTTAAACAAATATTTTGGATAAGTATGTATGTATTTGTTAATTTTTATTAGCAGACGATTCGGAACAAGTTTTTGGAATTTGGATGGAAAATACGTACATTAGAGTGGGTCAATTTGTATGGATCAAAAAAAAAAACCTAGCGGTTATCAAAATCGTAATCTACGATGAATTCTAAGAATGTTTGCCGAAGAAACCATGGGTCTAAATTCAAAACCGAGCTTCCCATTTTTAACGTGAAAATTTTCCTTTAGTATTTTATATTTTTGTTTAAATATACTAACATTTTATTCAGCCTTTTAATAAACTTGACTATGTTTGGACTTGTTCGAAAGGAAAGAAAATCAAAAAAGACGCATCTTTGCAAATGGAGAAGATTAACAATAAACTTTACCCGAGGATGGTTACAAAATCTTATATTGTTGTTGTGCGAGAACCTAAAACGGATTTTTTATAACTAACAACAAATTTATTAGTATTATAAGAAAAGAATTATTTCAAAATCGATACCACACAGAAAAAACAATTTCTTAAACAGTTTCAATTCAAATATATATCACATATTGAACTGGTTTCAATTATTTTATAATTGAATCAAGTATTCATGTGCTTAAAAACAAAATTTTCTGATAATTTCTATTGAATTTTGAGTTTTGAATTTGATAATTTTGACAATTGAATATACAATTTTCGTTATTGGTTGAAATTCATGGTAGAACCAAGCAGGTACAATTATTAGGGAGAGTTTTCAATATTTACCCCTACAACGTCAAATAACGCATTTACTAGAGTATCCAAAACCGAAAACCGATCAACCGGTTTTTTAATCTTTGTAAACTCGACCGGTTTCGGTATTCTTTACCATTCCGGTTTTTTGAAAAACCGGTTTTTGTAAGACGGTTAACCGGTTTTAATGAAATATATTTTCAAAAGCTCATTTCAACATATTTTTGAAAAACTTTGATACCATTTTTAAAAATATTGATTAATTTTATGGAAAATTGTAGCATTTAGCATTATTTCGAAAAATATATGAGACAATTGCATTAAGAATTCCAAAATTTTAAATTAGCGTATTTTTCATTTTGAAAAAAAATTTAATATAAACCGGTTTTTTTGAAGACAAAAACCGAAACCGGATAATCGGTTTTTTTAAAAGATAAAAATCAAAACCGGTTTTTTCAAAAACCCACTTTTTCGGTTAAACCGGAAACCGGTTTTTTAAATTTGCCGGTTTTTTGGACACTAGCATTTACTCTAATCACTTTTTATTTTGTTTTCTCAATGTTTTGCACGTTATATTAAAACTAACACATATTTATTTGGAAAAAATTTTATTTGAATTGAATATTTTAGGAAAAAAAGTAAATACACAAAAATTTGTTTAATTATTTTTTTTTTGTCTTAGACATTTCGTTTTGTTTTTTTCTAATTTTCTTTTGTTTGACGTTATAGGGAATGTATAATTAAGAACGTACTTTCTAATAATTGTACCTTGCTTGTTCTGCTATGGTTGAAATTTAAATACAAAAATTATTGAATAGATAATTTTCGTAATTGAAAACACATTTTTGTTATTTTTTGTGTTTGATTTTTTATTATTTAAATTTTTTTGTATTTCAATTACGAAAAAAATACTTTTTACATTTTTTTTTAATTTAAGTGCACATAACTTTAAACATGGTATCGATTTTGAAATAATTCTATCCTTATAATGCTAAAAAAATTTTTGTTAATTAAAAAATATATATTTGAAAAAAATCGGGAGAGATTTGAATCCGATATTTGCAAAAATACAGACCAAGGTAGGTAGAATACATACAATTTAATTTTCAATGGTGTATATGTCGTAAACTATGAAAGATAAAATAAAGTTATAGTATAATGTAGCTCTCTTCTAGTAGATTCCACATGTATACAAATATTTCAAATCGGATCGAGAACAACAATTTGGCATCATTTTTAATTTGTAATATACCCGAGGCACCCCAATTTGGGGTCTTGAGTCTCCGCCCCACCTTAGTGTTGAAAGTCCAAATTTAAAGCTTAAGCTCAGCAACGCCTCCTCTATAGTCGTTTATTAAAATCGGATTATCGGTTTAGAAGTTACAGATTTATTTGCACTTTTTTTTAATTTCCCCCACTGTGACCCAAAAGCTCGGTTTTAGGTTCTCGCACAACCACGATATGAGATTTTTTTAACCATCCTCGGGTGATGTTTATTGTTAATCTTCTCCATTTGCAAATATTCATCTTTTCTGCCTTTCTTTCATTTCAGAAAAGCCCAAACATAGTTAAGTTTCTTAAAAGGCCCAATAAAATTTTAGCATATTTAAACAAAAATATAAAATATGAAAGGAAAAGTTTCGCGTTAAAAATGGGAAGCTCGATTTTGATTTTAGACCCATGGTTTCTTCGGCAAAACTTCTTAGAATTCATCGTAGATCGAATCCCAGTAACGTTTTCATTTGTAAAATGAATTCCCATAATTTATGTTCTGTAAATCTAATCTAAATCGAATACTTTTTAGCAAACCTGTTTCAATGTACAAAATTTTGGAGGATTTTGAGAATATGAATTTGTGAAATATTTTTTTTTTGGAAATCACTAGATTTACAGTGGTGATTTTGCTTGATCAAAATATATTTGAGAAATATCGCAGATTTAAAACTCTAGTGTTTAAAACCGGCTGGTTTGTCATTAAGCAACTGTCCATATTGAATTTATCCCCCTGTTCTATAAATCGATTGATTTCAAAAACGAATAATTAACCAATTGTTCTGCAAATCGCACGATTCTGTACATTAAAACAAGTTTGTTTACTCGATAGGGGCGATAATGAAGAAGAGAAAAGAGTGAAGATACTTCATATGAGACGATAGTTTAGAGAGACTGCCGAATAAAATCGATGTCCTAGAAACGTTGATCAGGACAATGACAGAAAGTTGAAGATAGTTTCAACCTCGCTATGACAACTCCTGGCAGATTATCCTCCTCACTGTCTTCCCAACTTCGATCTGATCAGGCTGGTTTTAGGGCACATCACTCATGCACGGATCACGTAAACAGCCTTCGTATTATTCTCGAAAAATCGGTGGAATGGTGATCAACTCTATATTGCATATTTATAGACTTGCTAATGCCTTGGATACCCTTCACCAGCAGGTTATTTGGCAAGCACTACAGTACAAAGGAGTTCCACATGAAGCGATTGATCTAATCCGTGCTATATACCGGGATTCAGTATGTATGGTTCCCGGTATAAGTTCAAAAACGAATAATTAACCAATTGTTGTTCAGCGAATCGCACGATTCTGTACATTAAAACATGTTTGTTTACTCGATAGGGGTCGAATGAAGAAGACAAAATATTGAAGCTACGTCATAGGAGACGATAGTTCAGAGAGACTTCCGAATAATCGATGTCCTAAAAACGTATATCCGGAAAATGACAGAGAAAGTTGAAGATAGATATCCTCCTCACAGTCTTCCCAACTTCGATCGGAGCAGGCTGGTTTTAAGGCACACACTCATGAACGGATCACGTGAACAGCCTTCGTAATATTGTCTAAAACTCGGTGGAATGGCGACCCCCTCTATAATGCATATTTATAGACTTTGCTAAAGCATTCGATGTCCTTCACCATCCGGCTATTTGGTGAACGCTACAGTGCAAAGGAATTCCACATGAATTGATTGATATAATCCATGCCTTATACCGGGTGGTGCTACATGAACGCAATCTGGGAAGACACTTTAGAGTTAACGCCGGTTTATCTTCATTGCTGTTCAATATAGTACTTGACGTTATAATGCTTCGAGGGGCCTAACTGGACTCTTCGAAGATCTCTATTATGCCGACGACGTATGTCTCCTAGCTCACACATTTAACGAAATAGCTACTAAACTAGAGAAAATGCAGACCACGGCAAGTGATGCTGGTTTACATGTTAACATAGCAAATACCAAGGTCTTGCGTTTTACTACCACTAACTCCCAAAAGTTCCAAATAGTTAACGTAGATCTTGAAGATGTCCAATCGTTTATATATCAGGGTATTGTCATATCAGCATCAGGCGGCTCGCGAGAAGATGGGCCTTTTCGGAAATGCATCACTGCACTGCATTTGATTCGCATCTGTGATAAGTTTGCGATGCTGACGCAAATCAGCTGATGCTATTGCGCAGACAATGCATCAGCCATTTTTGTGATGCTTGTTGATGGGTTTTTGCGCATCATCTGTTTCTCTGTTGCTTTTTAGAACTCAATACATTTGCAGTGTTGCCAACTTTTGCATTTTAGAACGTACTGCGCATCAGATGCATTTCCGAAAAGGCCCTATATTGCAAATCGCATCAAAAAAGTAAAAGGAAATCACCCCAAATTCATCTGAAGACCAAGCTCCACCTCTTCTCATCTAACGTTGGTTCCGTCCTGTTGTATGGCTGTGAATCCTGGAACACCACAGCTAGCGACTTGCAATCCTTAAAGGAGTTCAATCGCTCGTTACGAAAACTGCTCAAGATATTTTGGCTGAATTTTATCTTCAACAGAGACCTGTGGGAAACAGCAGGTGAAACACCAATACGTTTCCAGATTATCAATCGTAAATGGAGTTGGATTGGCCATGTTCTCAGACGCACCAATGACAAAGTTGCCAAGATGACAATTGAATGAAACCCCCATGGCAGTAGAAGATGAGGCAGACCCGCTAAGATCTGAAGGAGACAAATCGAAACTCAAACAAATTCAACTGGAAAGTCCTGGGCCGATAGAAAGATATATCATAATGGAAAACTTTTTTGTGGCCCTTTGTTCCACTTAGGAATAATAGGAATCAATGTATATATGACCACTCCTGCAAGAATTATTGTGGAGCGATCCAAATCTCCTAGTGTGAATGCGAAATTTACATTGCCTGGTAATCACCACCACCATGTTGCTCAGTTTGAGCGTTGTAGTTCCTGGAGGTATACCGTACGGCACCGGCTAAAGTTAGGCCCTATCATCCTTTATTGCAGCTGGCTATCAGTATATATACGAATATCCCTGTCGGATATGCTGTTATATCTAAGTCAGTTAGCCGCCCTTTTTATAACGGATAACGGCCATATTATAGCCTGAAGAATACTGCACCCTTTTGGGATCATAAAGACCATCATAATCCCAAACTTCTGGATGTAAATACTACCGCCAACTCGACTCAACCCTCTTTTAGAGCCGTTCGTTTAAACTAATCCCGTGTTCCTTTGGAATTGAAAACTCGAAGTTTCTCGTAAATAAGGCCCTAAGAGTACAATAATCAATGTGATCCGGAAGACTCTTTATACTTTTAATAATACTATCATTACCGTACGATTCATGTACCAAACACTCTACGCCTAAAGGCCGTGAACAAGCATCATCCAGTAACATAATAAGCGACATAGTTGAATATATGAATCTCGTACTCCTTGTAAACAATTCAAGTTCAGTTTTGCTCGGTTTCACACTCAGTCTACTCTGGATGTTCCATCCATATAGGCCACAGTTTAATAGCCCATGTAATCCAATTTCCTAAGCAGACAGTTTATGGCCAAATTGTTCCATCGACTTACGTTATGTATACATCCTTCATACCCTGACATTTTATGGTCAATTTCCATAGAAGTGGATATAAGACACCAGCTTGAGATGTGTTTGACCAGTCTAGAGATTGTAGTCAGTTCCATTTTAGAACGGATGATTCTGTAGTTTATAAGACCCATGATAAACCTAACAATCTATTGGTCTAGCGCCAGATAATGTTGAACTGATCTTATAGTTACAGATTTCATATTAATGAATGAGCCTTCTATATCCCAAAAGACATCTAGTGTAAATTTTCTAAATTCAAGTGATTTCTCAATGCATCCTACTAAGGATTGAAGTGCCCTCTCGAAGAATTTTCTCTTCATGTTTGAGTGTCAATGATTCTCTCCAAGGTTTCCAGCAGAAAGGATGAATAATTTGGTCTGAAATCGTTTGCCTTAGTGTGTGACATTTTCCCTCCCTTTGGAATGAAGGAACGACCCTGAAATATAGGAATGATAGATTCCAATCAGCCAAAGAGTGACCAGATCTACATTGTTTTGCAGATCAGCCGGCTTTATACCATGCAATCCCAGAGACTTATGTGGATCAAAGCTTCGTATGACTCAATATATTTGATACGTAGTTGTCCGACTATACAGTTGAGATCTTTCCGCCGCATTCATCGGAAAGTTGCTCGGAATATGTGTGTCCATGAGCACTTACAGTGTCTCAAGTCCTGTCCTGATATTTTGCAAACAAGAGGAATTTTCGAAGTCACTGCAGAAATTGATCTAGAACTTACGTTTTGCATTCCAGAACTGATTTTTTCGATCCTTTAAAGAAGAATTCATCATTCCGGCAATAAAATCAATATTAAAATGACAGGAACAACTTTTTATAAACTAAAATTTTAAATAAAACCATCGTTTGTTTTTAACACAAATCTTTAAATATACATACATATATGTATTTAAATAATTTATTCTCATTTAAATTTACAAAAAATATACTTAAAATTATTGACTAGTTAGTGATTACACAGTAAAATTATCGTCACGACTAGAAAATTCTAAGTGTTAATTTGAAATTTTTAAGGGACATTAAACCTCTTTCAAAGATTTTTCTTTATTTATTTGTTAGGGGTTTGGGTTTTTAATAATTATTATTGATTCATTGAAGAAAAGAACATCAAAAAAACATACTTTTCAGTTATTAAAATTAGTTTAGAATACAAGTTTTCGGATTTCTTTTTGTTTGTTACATATTACATTATTAATATATTATTTTTAAATTAATTTTATTTTTATTTTTTTTATGTTTAATTGAAGCCAATATAAAAAAGAAACTGTTTATTGAATTTGTTTTACAAATACATGCCATTCACGAGAAAATCGGCTTCGTGTGAATATGGCGTTTTGCCGCCCATACGTCGAGCCCGCCTACCAACGGTTCTCATGCGGCAACCAATTAAAATGGCCAAAGCGGCTGTTATTAAAAGTCCCAAGGTAAGAGATAAGACAGCACCACCCGGTCTCTCAGATTGTCCGTCATGATCACGAAATTCGAGAGCCATATTCTGATGGATTATTTCGTATTGTTCGTGTACTGGGGAGATGGCTGATTTTATGTTTTTGAGAGAGTTCGAGTGGGATTTCTTATCGTCAAGGTCGTCTTTGGTTTTTTTGGAATCTTTGGACTTGGATTTGGTTTTTTTGTGCTTGTGCTGAAAGGAAATCAAGAAATAATTGATAGATTTATTTTAATTCCAGGTGGATTATTCTTGAATTCTATTCGAATTTTGTGTAAATTAATTTTTTTAAAGAATTATAAAACAAAAAGAATTATTAAACTTTTTAATTTATTTCAAATCACCTTTTTGGGTGGCTCCGTTGATTTTTCCTCCGAATCTTCATACTCATCGGAATCTTCCAATTTTTGTTCGCCAGCTGCTGCTCCATTAGCCGAAACTGTTTTCAATGCTGGCGGTTGTTGTTGTGTTAAAGAAGGCACCAAATTTTGGGCAGGTTGTTGTTGCTGCTGAACCACAGTATTTGTCAATTGGGATGGCTGCTGCTGTTGAATGGCTTCACTTTGTCCCGCAAAAGAAGAAGATACTTCAGGCAGTGGTTGATGTGGATGTTGTTGTGATGGCACTGATTGCGCTGCAAGTTGTTGTTGTTGCTGTAGCTTCTGCTGATTCAAAATTGCCTGTTGCTGCCAATTGGAATTTAAGGGTGCTGGTGGTGGTGGAGGAGGGGGTGGTAATAAAATATGCTGTTGTTGTTGTCCCGCATAAACGTTATTGTTTACATCTGGGACCACATGTGGCATATACAGGCCACTTTGTTCCAATGTGGAGGAGGAGGAACCAACACCATAAACCGCATTGTTTTGTCCACGATTGTTGACATATGAAGTAAAACTATCGCCTTGTTGTTGTTGCTGCTGCTGTTGTTGCAGTTGTTGTTGTGCCGTCAACTGATTAAGATTTGAAGATTCTGGGTTACCTAGAATAACAAAAGATTTATTTCGATTAGAAAGAAAACTTTCTCTAGTTTTTAGTTTTTTTTTTATAGTTCCGTTTATTTTTTGCTTTAAACTTCTTCTTTTCACAATCATTTGTTGGAATCTTAAACCCAACAATAAAAACTAATTTAGTTCCCTTTTTAATGTCTTCATTTTGTTGTTGTTCTTTTTTTTTTTGTTAATTTTCCCATTACTAATTACTTTTGTTCGTATTTTTTTGTTATTTATTGCCTTCTCTAGTTTTTCCACTAGAATGCCTATTTAACTAGTTTAAATGTTATTTTTCTTCCATGTTTAGAGGTTTTATTATTCTAATTTTAGCGTTTTCATTGCATGTCATTTGTGTTTTCTGTTTTCTTAATTCATGGTGGAAATCTAAATTTTGTAACGGCCATAACCTCAATTTTCTATTATAAATTTAATTTCTTTTTATACCCTACACCACCATAGTGGGGAGGGTATTATTTTCTGTTGGTATTTAAAATTTAAATAGTTTTAAAAGTTAATTTTGTTTTTGCTATTTAACGAAGATAATAAGGTGCATTTAACGAAGTGGTAAATACATTAATTTGAAAAAATGTCTGTTAAAAGCAATAAACATTTTTAAACATAAAAATCTTGTTATGTTTTAAAGTTTTAGATACATAATACAATGAGAGCAGTAAATATACTTAACACTTCAAATTGGGCAGAATCAAAATTTTTTGGAAATAAATCTGACATTTCTAAGCGGCTGGTCCGATCGGAATAAAATTTGACTTGGACGTAAACATGGAGTATTCGAGTTTAAGTTATTAAAATGGATCCTACAAATGTTATTAAAATGGATCCTAAAGGCGTGAAATTTTTTTGTTTCCCATCCGATTTCAAAGATTTTTATATTTTTGGAATGCGCCCGACTAGGTCTAGAAAAAACTATATTTCATATAATTTCCGAGTTATAGGCATTTCAAATTTTAAATTGTAGGAAGAAGGAATTTATCCTCTTTCCTAGAAGGGGTTTTGTTGGAAAAAAGGAGTTAATCCTATTTCCTGGGAGTTTTGTTTTTTTTATGTTTTTTTATATTTAAATTATTAAGTAAACCCAAGCCAGTCGATAAACGTCAAAGCTGGGTAATACTTTTTATTTATTTATATGTTAAAGGGACAAATCGGACTATAAAAGTCTTAATATGTCCTCTTTATTTATTATTTATTTTTATTTAAGAAAAACGACGCTTTTTATTTTTGTTCAACTTCATTAGTCAGCAGATCATAAGCGAATGAATTTTATTTTAAACAATATTTATAACTAAGCTTCAAAATAAATCAATAAAAAAGGATTAACGGTATTTTAATAAGTAAATGAGAGTTGAGTGATTAACATGAGTTATTACAAACATAAATAAAACAAAGAAAACCAAATAACATTGAGCATCAATTGTATGTACGTATGTAAACAATAATAATTAAACAGTGAGAGTAATGAGTGACAAATTATATAATTAATGAGAAACAATATGTAAATGAGTTGACTATTTACAACGAGATCAAAGTTACAGTCAAGCATAATTAAATAAATGCACTGATAATAAAAATATATAAATTGAGCAAAAGTTATTTAATATAAAAATAGTAATTTTATAATATTTAAATAATAATGTTGTCTTTCTACAAAATAATAATAAAAATAATGTTGGCTCGCTACACACTCCCCCTCTGACTCATAAATCGTCCCGATTATGGGGCAGCTAATCTCCAAATCTTGTAGGCTGTTTCCTTTTACGATCGGATCTTCTATAAGCTGAATAAGGCGCATTTTTCTGTGTTGCGTTGTTTATTGTTGCATTATCTGCTGGTGATGTATTATCTTGTTGCATTGTTGCGTTGTTTGTTGTTGCATTATCTGCTGGTGAAGTATTATTTTGTTGCATTGTTGCGTTGTTTGTTGTTGCATTATCTGCTCGTGAAGTATTATTTTGTTGCATTGTTGTGTTTGCGATGTTTGTTGTATTTGTATTCTCACTTGTTATTTCATCGGAATTGATTGATTGTGAGTTGTTGTTTATATGTCTTTTCGGACGTCCTCTTCGTTTGATGACATATGCTGGCTTCTCAGAATTTCCGCTATATAAAGTCAAATCTGAGGCATGGTATGTTGACAAAGGTATATTAGGGTTATCCACTTCTGCGATAGTATAACATGAGGATCCCTTTTTGTGTATTACTACGTACGGACCATCTCTTCGTGGTACAAATTTTGATGTTAAATTGTTATTTTTCTTACTTAAGATGTGTGTTGAGATAAGTACTCTATCTCCAACTTTAATATTTTCTTGCGGCTTGCGTTTTAAATCAGCATAGATTTTGTTTTTGTCCTGCATTTTTTCTTCAGATTCCTTTGCTAACATTAGGGTATCAGCAAGGCGAAGTAAATGTGGCGTTATCTGTGGAACAAAATTTTCAGCCTTCACAATTGCTCTCAAATCATTTTGAACTTCCATGGGAGTTCTTAGCTCACGTCCAAATGTAAGATATGCAGCAGAATAACTGGTAGTTGCACATTTTGATGTGTTCATTGCAAATCTTATCGAGGGTAACTTTAAATCCCAGGTGGTGTGATCTTGGCCAACACATATAGATAGTTGCACTTTGAGGTCTCTGTTTTTTCTTTCCACTGGATTAGCTTCTGGGTGGTAGACTGGTGTGAACGATTGTTGTATTCCAAGACAATAAGTCAGCTTTTGCATTACTGCAGAAATAAATTGGGTGCCATTATCAGAATGAAGTCTTCGGGGAACACCATATCTTAAGAAAATTTCGTTTAGTAACGTAAGGGCACAATTTTCAGCTGATGCAATTTTTAATGGAAATAATTCTGTCCAACGGCTACATAAATCCTCCACAATCAAAATCCATTGGTAACCTTGTGGGGTAATTGGCAGTGGGCCAAATAAATCTACGGCTACAATTTCAAATCTACGATTACTGCAAACAGTTTGAAGAAGACCAGCAGGTTTCAAATTGGTTGGTTTGTAACGTTTGCATTCTATGCAGGATTTAACATAATCTGTTATTTCAGCTCTCATTTTTGGCCAATAATAGTGAGGAGTTATACGACTTATAGTTCTGTCGATGCCATAATGACCAGCTGTAGGGCTATCATGGTAATTAAATAAAATCATGTTTCGCATAGAATGAGGTACAACAAGTTGTCCATTTTCCGACTCTTCTGAGGAACAAAATCTATATAGAACCCCATCTAACATTATATAACCTCTACTGGTGTATCTAGTTACATTTTCATCATCATTTTCAAATGAATTTATAATTGATTTTATATCAGGATCTTCCATTTGTTCTTTTCTAAAATCGGCAGCTCCTTTTCGAGGAAAATCAATATATATTGACATGCATTCACATCTGATATCGTTGTGCGTTTTAAGAAGACATGGAGGTCTTGACAGGGTGTCCGCTACTGCATTTCGACGGCCAGGAGTATATTCAAACTTTATATTATACGTTTGTAGTTGTAACGCCCATCTTGCGAGGCGACCTGTGGGGCTTTTTAAACTAAACAACCATTTGAGGGGTTGATGATCAGTAAGAACTAGGACTTCCGAACCTTCTATATAACCTCTGAACTTTTGAACCGCCCAAACAACTGCTAGTGCTTCACGCTCTGTTGTGGAGTAATTTTTCTCTGCTGGAAGCAGCAAACGACTAGCGTATTCAATTGTATGCTCAGATTCCTTCTCCCCCTGGAGTAAAACAGCTCCAATCGCATAGTTGCTGGCATCTGTTTTTATCACAAAAGACATATTTTCATTTACTTGTTGTAAAATTGGAGGTGATATTAATAGCTTCTTTAAGCAGTTGAAGGCATTTTGTTCCTTTTCAGACCATTTCCAAACAGCATTCTTTTTAGTTAAATCTGATAGTGGTTTAGATATATTTGCAAAAGAAGGTATAAATCGTCTATACCATGAACAGGTTTGTAAAAATGAAAGAATTTCTTTTGAATTCCTAGGATTTGGGCGCATCTGTATGGCATTTGTCTTTTCTGGATCAACTTTTAGACCATCAATTGTTAGTATGTGTCCCAAATACTTGACTTCAGGTTTACAAAAAAAACATTTTTCTCGGTTTAGGTGAAAACCAAATTCTTTAAGTCTTTTAAACGTTTGTTTCAGATCCGAAATATGTGTTTCTAAATCCTTCGAGCAAATAATAATGTCGTCGAGATAAGCCAAAATTAAAATGTTAGGTAATCCATTGCGGAATTTGTCAATTAATCTTTGAAATGTAGCAGGGGCATTCTTTAATCCGAATGGCATTCTATTAAATACGAAAATTCCGAATGGTGTTGTAAAAGCAGTTTTAATTTTATCTTTTTCTGCTACTTTTATTTGCCAGTAGCCAGAACGTAAGTCTAAAGTTGACATAAATTGAGTTGTTTTCGCTGAGTGTAGAAGATCATCAATTCTAGGTAGTGGATATGTATCAGTTGTTGTGATCGCATTCAACCGACGATAATCAACACATAATCTCACTGACCCATCCTTTTTAGGTATCATAACTACCGGGAATGCCCATGGCGATTCTATTTCCTCTATTACCCCCTTTTTCAGCATATTTTCAATTTCTTGTTTTAAAACATTTTTCATTTTTGGGGAAATTCTGTATGGAGGATTTGAAATTGGAGCATGTGTACCTGTGTTAATATGGTGTTCTACATTATAAATTGGTATTTCAATGTCTTCAAATATTTCTTTTTCAGAATTTATGGCATCTTCTAAAGTTCTCCTATAATATTCTGATAAATGGGGGGCTTCATATGGCCGCAATTTAATTTCAATTGAATTCAATTCTATTGGTTTAAATATGTCATCACAATACTCATCATATTTCACTTTTTTGAGAGGAGGAAAAAGGTTTGAGGTTTTCGGTGACTCCATGTTTTCTGGAATTGAGCTTCCAAAGATTTTCTTGATACCACCTGGCGAGTACTCATTACTTCCTTTTTCAAACCAGGACAAGAAATCTTTTACCTCATTTGGCATAACATTTTCGGAGAGCGATATATTGTTGATAATTTGTGGTTGGCTTATTTTAAAATCAAAGTTTTTGTGGGGATCGTCTTTAAAATGCCATGTGCGCTGGGCTAGGTCTAGAACTATGCCAGTTTCTTCTAAGAAATCTATACCGATTAGGGTTCTATTGCCTGTAGCTTTAGGCAGACAGATAAATTTTATTTTCTTTAATCGATTACCAATAATGATATCAACCGTGGTAGAATGAACAATTTCAGTGTGTGGAATTCCATCAGCTAAGATAATTTCTGCACACACTTTTTGGAATGTAACACCTTTTTGGATTAACTTTTGATAGAGAAGGAATCCTGCAACACTGGTTCTTGCTGCGGTATCAAAATATGCTTCTCCATTTAAGCCTCCAACATTTATATTCACTACAGGAACATTTCGTCCTACCAAGGAAGTATGGAGCGAGTTAAAATCGAGTTTTTCTTCTCTATTATTTGTATTATCCTTATTACAGGATGGGCAATTTGAGCGGTAAAATCCAGCTGCTCCACATCCGTAGCAATTAAGCTTTGTTTCAGGTTCTTTAACATGTTTATGTTTTTCAGCCTCAATTTTCTTGAAACAATTTTCAGCTAAGTGGTTTTTCTTTCTGCAGTAGGTGCATCTTAAAACTGAGCATTTCGGATTTTCAAGAGGTTTTCCCTTCTCTACTCTTTCCTGTTTATTTTCTGAAACTATTTGTTCTACTTCTCTGGCTTTATTTAAAAGCTCTTGGAAGTTAGATACACTATCTCGAGATATCTTTTCTCTTAATTGAATATTAAGTTGACCAAATATCATGTTGAGCATTGCTTTCTCTGATAGTTTTTCAGATAATTGAGCAAACAGTCTTCTTTTTCTACACACAAAACTGTCAGTAGATTCAAATATTTTTTGTTTCTCTTGAAAAATTTCATTAAAAATACGCCAATCTGGTTTTGGTGGTGCAAAGGCTTTTCTTAGCAGCTCAATTGCATCTTCAAAGGTTTTAGCCTCATGTTTTACTCCTTGCCACCATGTAGAGGCGTAGCCTTCTAAAATTAGTGGGAGACTAGTTAGGGCATATGAGTCTGAAATATTCTCTGCTTCTTTGTACACCAGTATTGTAGCTAAAAAATCTTCGATTTTTGTGGAATTGCGACTACCATTAAAGCGTGCTGTGCAATTGCTAAATGTGGACTTCACATCTTGCCTCATGGCTAGGCCACCTAAAAGTTCCCTGAACTGAACATCTGTTAAAACCATATTAACTGGGGTTTGGGATTGACTAAGGCTTGATGCTGAAATATTGCTTAGAGCCGGTTGAATACCAACGCCATTTTCAGCAGGATTTGTAGTTCCAGCTAATGATGGATGCGTGTTGTTAGGACTATCAGTGACAGTGGAAGTATTACGAGGACTTCGTCTCATTTTAAAAAGTCCCGTTAAATATTAAATAAAAATGATGTAGGGGATCCTGTTTTTTAAACAAAATAAATGTGGTTTGGCCTGCTTAGAAACTATTTTGCTCGCAAAAACAACAAAAGAAGTGATTACAAAACAACAACAACAACGATGATGAAACAAATTCAAAACAACAATTGATGAAATGCAACAACGTTGTAGGGTGTACCAACAAATTGATGATGTAACAATCACACTTTATGATTCGTCAAATTCCATATAAAAATCTTCTCGTAGTCCAAATATTAAATTTACGTTGGGCGCCAGTTGTAGGAAGAAGGAATTTATCCTCTTTCCTAGAAGGGGTTTTGTTGGAAAAAAGGAGTTAATCCTATTTCCTGGGAGTTTTGTTTTTTTTATGTTTTTTTATATTTAAATTATTAAGTAAACCCAAGCCAGTCGATAAACGTCAAAGCTGGGTAATACTTTTTATTTATTTATATGTTAAAGGGACAAATCGGACTATAAAAGTCTTAATATGTCCTCTTTATTTATTATTTATTTTTATTTAAGAAAAACGACGCTTTTTATTTTTGTTCAACTTCATTAGTCAGCAGATCATAAGCGAATGAATTTTATTTTAAACAATATTTATAACTAAGCTTCAAAATAAATCAATAAAAAAGGATTAACGGTATTTTAATAAGTAAATGAGAGTTGAGTGATTAACATGAGTTATTACAAACATAAATAAAACAAAGAAAACCAAATAACATTGAGCATCAATTGTATGTACGTATGTAAACAATAATAATTAAACAGTGAGAGTAATGAGTGACAAATTATATAATTAATGAGAAACAATATGTAAATGAGTTGACTATTTACAACGAGATCAAAGTTACAGTCAAGCATAATTAAATAAATGCACTGATAATAAAAATATATAAATTGAGCAAAAGTTATTTAATATAAAAATAGTAATTTTATAATATTTAAATAATAATGTTGTCTTTCTACAAAATAATAATAAAAATAATGTTGGCTCGCTACAAAATTATAAAATTTTGCCTTACCTTGGTCCGCCTTTTTAAAAATACAGGGCGTTCTTTTGAACCGAATGGACTCGATTTTTTTTTTGATAGTTAGACAACTAAACCAACAATATGCAAACGATTTCAGAGCAATATAAATTATGGATCCAAAAATCAACGATTTTCAATTTAAATATTAAACAAGTAAGACAGCTACATATATTCGGCAGTGTAGAATCATCACCAAATTATACTTCAAAATAAAAATTTTTAATATTTTTAGGTAAACAAAATTTATTTTTTTTCAAAGTTGTTTTTTTCATTTTTTGGAACAAAATTTTTTCGAATTGTTTTTTTAAATTTTTTTTTAATTTAAAAAATTTTTTTTAGTTTTTTTTTTTTTTTTAATATTTAGCGAAAAAAAACTTTTGGTGAAAAACAATTTCGGGTTAAAATATTTTTTCCGATTTTTATCCATTGTAGGTCCAACTTACTATGGTCGTCGTAAAGGTCTTTGAAATATCTATCATTAGATATCCATATTGTCTATATTAATGACTGTAATCCAGATATAGGTCAAAAATCGAGATTGTCCTGGTTTTTTCTTTATATCTCAGCTATTTGTGGACCGATTTTCTCGACCGAGGCGGAAGAATTCCGGAGATATTGATGTATGAATCGTGTATGTAAGTTATTTGGGGGCTTCGGAAAGTTGATTTCAACAGACAGACGGACATGGCTTAATCGACTCCGTTATCTATGGTCTATTTTGTTTATCAAAATTTCATCTTTAGGCCACATGATCTAAAATCCCAAAGCTAGGATCAGAAAACGGAAAGCAGCTTTGGAAACCTCGAAGTGTGCCCTATTTATTACCAAAGTATTTTCTCAACCCCGAAGGAAATGTGGACCCTATGGGCAAAATTGTAAAAATATATTTGGGATTTTCGTTCCAATTTTTAGGAATTGCTGGTTTCCCTTTGACCTTTTGACAAGTTTTTTTACACTTTCTTATTTAGAATGACAAATTCAAAAAATATTGAACATTTTATTACATATTTATTGAGTTTCTAAAACTAAAATTTATATCAAAATTTTAATAGGATTGCAAATATTAGTAACAATTGGATCCACATTTATTCCGAACTATTTTTGTTTTGTTTAGATAAGTTAATTTTTGGTCTTACAAAAAAATTCAAGTCAATATCTCAATTAGATTCAAAATTATGCCTCTTTAAAGCTCCGTCCTTCAAAAATATTGCACTATTTCATATTTTAATGTGACTAAGTCAGAACCATTGACTTGTTGAATAAAATATTAAGAAAATTTGGTCACCGAATAAAGTAAGTGAAAAAATAATTAAAACTTTTTAAAAAAAATACAATATGGACTTTTTAAAAAAATAGCAAAAGATTTGAAGGTTCATCGTCATACGGTTTTAAACGCCATTAAATAGTATAAGGAAGACTTGAACATTGAAAGGAAACCTGAAAAAGGCAAAACAAGACGAACAACTCTTTCGAAGAGCACCGAACATTTCTATCAGAAAAGCAGCTCGCAAAGTTAATTGCTCTGATTCTTTTGTGAGCAGAACCAAAGCTAATGCTATTTTGAAGTCGTATAAAATTCAGAAAATTACAGATCGCAATGCGTTAAAGAACTTATAAGCCAAACGAGCGAAAAAATTGAGGTAAATTTTTATAAAAAAAATACACCTGTTGTGTGATGGATGATGAAAATTGGCAGAAACTGGCAGACTTTTCACAACATCCGGGCCTTCATTTTTTTATGTGGCTGATGGAAAAGACATGAATAATATCGGACAAAAAACAAAGAATATTACCCAACAATTTTTTTGTGTGGCAAGCCATTTGCTGTTGTTGTAAAAGAAGCCAATCATAGGTATAGGAAAAAGGTATTTGAAAATTCGAACAATAATGTAAATTTTGTACCACGGGAGGCAAATCCACCCAACTGTACAGCACTTCGGCTTGTGAAAAGGTATTGAGCTCTTGATAAAACGGAATTAAAGAACACTGGAATTGTATCTAGGACATGTCCGATTTTAAGCGTAATAAGATCACCTCGTCCAGAGAGGCAACAAAAGCAACTATAAAATCTTAAAAAAGTGGATAAATTTATAAATACCGAGTAATATTCCAATATTTTAATGTTTAATGAATTTGTACAATATTGTTACGTTTTAACCTTTTCAAAACGCTGGTTTATCTCCTTTAAATAAACCGGATACTTTTGATTGCAAATGAAAGCCGTTTAGTAGTTTTAATATTGTAACAACTCTTTATTTATTTAAAATGTACAACAACAGAATTAAATAGTCACTCAATATTTTTTTATACAGGTTTATAAATTCTCAGAATTACAGACACAATTTATAATGTACACAAATTTACTTGAAAAACGCAACACACTTTAAGGCACTCAGATAATGTTTATTCGAAAAGCGTCTCTGATAAACTGCTAACGACTGCAACCTCTGCTACTATTTATAACACTGCCATCTGCACTCTAGATTTCTCTTTAACTGTCTAGAGGTTTCTAATACATACGCCATCTGTGGTGTACTTTCTACAATGTTCTTTAACTGAATATTCGAAATCGAATACAGCGTTGCCAACTTACGATCAAATCAACTGAAAGCTTTTATTTAATAATGCCCACAGATATGCTACAGTTTTACAGCACTGTAATTTGAAAGCATTATGCTACTTTTAAATCAGCCGTTAAAATCGTTATATTTGAATTCAAGTACAATTTCGTAACAATATTTTAATAAATTTACGTATTTTTGAGAATTTTTATATGAACAGTTTAAATGCATGATTTTTACTTTTATTATACCCTTCACCTGCGTGAGAAGGGTATATTTAAGTTTGTCATTCCGTTTGTGTATAATTTTCCGACTCTATAAAGTATATATATACTGGATCCTTATAGATAGCGGAGTCGATTAAGCCATCTCCGTCTGTCTGTTGAAATCAATTTTCTGAAGACCCCAGATATCTTCGGTATCCAAATCTTCAATAATTCTGTTAGACATGCGAAGTTTCCTATTTAAAAACAACAAAATCGGTCCACAAATGGCTGAGATACATATGAGGAAAAAACCAGGACAACCTCAATTTTTGACCTATATCTGGATTACTAAGTCATTAATATAGACAATATGAATATCTAATGATAGAATTACAAAAACCTTTGCAACGACGTATATAAGACCATAGTAAGTTGGACATACAATGGGTCAATATCAGAAAAAGTATTTTTTTAAATTTAAAAAAAAAAAATTTTCCAAAAAATTAAAAATACAACTTTGGAAAAAAAATAAATTTTGTTTACCTAAAAATATTTAAAATTCGTATTTTGAAGTATAATTTGGTGAAGGGTATATAAGATTCGGCACAGCCGAATATAGCTCGCTTACTTGTTTATCTATAAAGTATCAAATATTGATTTGATTTTTATTTATTATATTTCCTATAGCTTTAGTTTGATTTGGAAATTCTTTAACTGACACTTATCATACTCCATTTTGTTTAGCTGAAGGAGAATCTGAATTAGTATCAAGCATGTGTTCGTCTAAAATTAAGTGGAACTTCAATGTAGACAATTGGCAACAATATACATTTTATTTAACTTAATACAAGTATAATTTTTTTTTGCACACTCTTTTTAATATTTTTTGAAAGAATATACAGTGAATGTCACTTAAAATCGTACATTTTATTCATTAGTTTTAGAAAGTTGATGTTTTGGAAATATTTTAAAATGCTATTTTTATATTGTGTGTGCTATTACCTATCAGAAAATTGGGTATAATTTTAATTGCCCTTATCCACAAATAAAAAAATTGGGTAAGACTGTCAGTGCCCAGAATATCAACGCTTCATTTAAAACCGTAAAGGCACTAAAAAATAGCAAATGATACCCTACAAAGTATTAGGATTATTTAATATTAACATTTTTTTTAATTTTTAAAGTTTTAATTATAATTTAATATAATTGTACGAATTTAAGTGAAATATGAATTTTGTGATGTTCTTTAATTTTCATCAATATTTTTTTAACGAATTGAGGTTTTGTTAACTTTTTTGTTGAAATACATATTTTTTGTTCCAATTAATAAAATGACTTTTAATTTTTTATATAATCACCTATTATTGCCTGTATAATTTCATAATATTTAAAAAAAAAAATGTTGTACGATTTTGAGTGACACTCACTGTACTTAAAATAACGTTTTCCTTATTTAGTTCAAATAACTTTTACAGTTTAAAACTTGATTGAAAGTTGGTAAATATGAAATATATTTTTCTCAAATATTTTACAACTTATCTTCGAATTTTTACTACATATTTTTCAAAGTTTTTCGCAGAATTTCATAAAAAATAATAAGGGTCAATTGACACTTAGACTCGGTCGATTTAGTTGCTCCCACTTTCGCAAATTACTCTACTTCTACACAGACATAAGAGAAAGTCCCAGAACAAAATAAAATAATAAAGCAATAAATGACGCCTACATAAAACAAAGATGTCTTTTCGATAAATTAATTCAATTAACAACTTAAAAGTGCAACTTAAGAAAGAAAAAAAAAACAAAAAACACTTATAAATGCAATTGCAACATTAAACACGACTAAAAACAAAACACACATAAATGCAACACGTACAAGTAGGAGTCAGTTTTTCCAGCAGCGTCATCATCATCATCGTCTTCACCACCATGTTCATACATAAATAAATGTTCATGTAATAAAAACAAACGAATCATACACTCATCCATACATAAATAAATCAAATTAAGGGAGCAAGAAATATGAGTGTACAAAAAAAAAGACACGATAATAAAGGAAACAACATAAAAACAACAACAACAATATTGTAACAAAAACAATTGTTGTAAATTACTACTTATACATGCTTGAAGGAAAAAAAAGAAAATGATAATAATAATAATTGTTGTATGAAACAGTGATGGCAGTGTAATGTTTAGTTGATAGTGACAGCTCATGCGAAAATGTGACACAGCAACAAATTATTTTTACACACACAGCAATTAGTATATTGTCTGTCTGTCTGTCTCTCTGCTGCCTTTTTGTTCGTTTCCATGTAAGTGGTGTGTAAAACAATAATATGGATTTAAAACAATAGCAACAACAACATAACAATGAGTTTAAAGAACAACAAAAAAAATACTCGTAATAATAACAAATTTGGTGAAAATACTTTATGTTCAACAGGTCTGATAAGTAATATTTTAACAGAGGTTTTTATTAGAGTTGGGCATAATCGTTTTTTTACTGATAGTTCATTTTAATTCAGAACAAATAAATGAACAAGTTTGTTCTTTTGGTTCAGTTGTTCATTTTTATTCTGCGGTGTTTGTCTGAACTAAGTGATGGTGTACAAAACGAGCAGGTGACAACAAAACGAAAACAAATTTTGCTGGATTTTTAATCTATACTAACTGACCGCCCCGCCCCGGCTTCGCTCGGTAGCTATTTACTAATGTTAGTTCTTCAAGTTTCTCCTCTCTTATTAAGAAAAATGAGAAGTGAAAAGGGGGCCATATATTAAAAACAGAGATCGAAAATAACTCGTCCATATACCAAAAATCCCATATTGTGATTTATATTTTAGTGATAAAAATAAATCACTGAAAATAACAGTTATAAAATGATTTTTATTTAAATGGTTTGGTATGACCTTTATTCCTTTTTGTTGTTTTTAATGGTTTGGTGTGAGATAAACAATTCATTTGTTCTTGTTGTTAATAACTGTTACTTTCTCTTTTATTTACATACAATAACATATTATTAGTAATTTTTAACAAATTATGGAAATAATATGATAAGTATGAAGTAATGAAGTTTGAGTAACAGAAATAAGATTATGTTTTTCTAATTTGTTATAAATCTTTTGATAAATTTTATATATTTAAGCGTTGATTTGCATCAAATGATTTTTTGCGCAAATAAAAGTCACAAGCTAACCTTTACGAAAAAAATAAATTATAAATCACTCATCTAGATTAGTTGTGTTTGTTTCTTTTCTGTTTCTCTCAACCCGTAACCTAAAATGTTCTCTAATAAATCACTCTCTCAGTGATGTATCAGAAAAAATTATTTTTAAATGGCTGCGAATGAGAATTTACTATTGAAATGAAAGTGAACCCGTTATTTTCGGTCTCTGATTAAAAATTAAACGGAAAGTGAACGGGAATCACGGCTTCAGCAAATGCGTCGCAATGCATCTTCATCGAGAGCTGCAGACACACCCCAACATTATATCGAAAAACTGGAAGCCAATCGCTCACGAATGGATCGATCAAGAGAAAGAATCGATTTAAATTTGGCGGCATTTCATTACAATAAGAATGATGACTACAGGAATTTGTTTCGAAGTTCCCCAAGGAATCTATTGGAATGTGCTGGTTGAACGGTAAAGTTAATCTGCAACCAATTATTGAGCCGACTGAGCCTCTTCTAAGTAAAATTTCCGGCTCCATTCCGATTTCCAAGCACTGCTTTCATGCCCAATTTTAAAATTCAATGCCAAAGGTACCACAGAATTGGATCATTGCTCCCGCTTCCCAATGGAAATGAAGCGACAGAAGCCGAACGCTATCGACGAACATGCGTGTACATTTGCTGCAAGACCCTTCTGCCGAAATATTCTCAAAACAATTGTTGGACTTCGGAAATGAAAAAATTCCAAATGCAAATGAATATTCAAGCCATTGTCGACAAGGTATTCCAAAGTCTTACAACCAACTACAAAAATTCGGATTGATTGTGGGAATGTGCAATGTTGGCACCAAAAAATTATGAAACTGCATGGCGAAACAATGAAATAAAAATCGATTGACTTCATTGGAACCACCACATGTATTAACATTGAAGCTTGAATCATCGATAATGCTTCTGCAACAGAACAAGATTGACCATAACAAAATTGTCAAAACATGTATTTGAGGCAACAATCATCGGTGGCAGATTCAAAGGCGAAGACGTGCTGATTCCACGCATACCGATGATTTCCAACGATTAGAATACAAGCGGTTCCAGTTCCAGTTCCCGTTTCGTTTTGCCTTTGCTATAACCATTAAAAAGCACAAGGCTGATCGTTGACTATTGCTGGCTTACATTTAGAAAATTCATGTTTTTCACACGGTCAATTGTATATGGCTTGCTCCAGAATCACATCCGGGTTCAGCTAGTAATGAATAAAACCAAATAAGTTTTTCAAAATATATGTTTCAAACATCTACAGTAACATCAAACGAACAAGATGAATAGATATGAATAAAAATAACAAGAAGAATTAACAACTGCACATTGTTCACTTGAACTTGTTCGTTCATGAACAACCCAACGTCCTTTTCTCAAGGCCCTAATGTACCAACAACAGACGGCCGGACATAGCTAGATCAACAGACTGATCCTTGAAAATTTGTCCAAAAAGTTTATAAGTGCACCAAACTAACATCTCCTTTTTTTCTCCAAAAGCCCAGAGGCAACATAAAAATTTCCCATGGATTTCGCAAAAAATAAAATTAAATAAATAAACAATATCCAAAACAATTTAAAACATAAAATTTAGGAAACAAATTATTTTCCCACAACTGAAACAATATTACAACATCTAAATACCGCACTGGTCTATTATACGTAAACGTACGTACGAGAATGCATGAAAGGAATGAATGAGCGAACCGACGAATGAGCACATAACAAAAGTACATTCAATTATGTGCATAATAAACAAACCAAGCGTCCCAGCCAACCATGGAGGTATGAACGATCAAGTAATGGAAAACTCAACGATCTTTAAGCGCACGCGTGTAGGCCATTCAGTTACACATTAAATGCTGTGAATGTGAGTGAATGAATGAATTCAGTGTCTATAACTCTGACTAAAGGAGTATGTATGAATGACTTGAATTATATTTATTTGTGATTAGTTTGCGTGTCACAACCACTTGTTTTCGGTTTCTTTTCTTTCAATAAAACCTGCTCGTTTTAATTGCTCACACAGACTCAGACTCTCTCGCTTAAAGAAAAGATTCAGACATTTACGAAAAATCATCTTGATGTTTTTTTCTGTTGTTTGCAACAAAAACCTACAAGAAAAACAAATATTTTTTTTTCAAATCAACTTCCTTTGTTTTTCTGTTTGGCTTTTCCTACAACTTATTTAATTTAAAAAAAGCAACACATACATTTTTTAAATTAAATTTATTTCCCTTTTCATACTAAAAGTTGAATAAACTACCAAGTGATTGATGCTCCAGTTAAGCCCATCTGTTTAATCATCTGTTTTAGCAAAATCTTCAGCTGCTGCAAACGATGGAGGAGTGTCCAGAGTCTGAGATTGCGATTCTGTAGTTAATCATATTCTTAATCACTTGCATGTCATACTAATTATTTAAAACATAGTTAGCTAGTTAGTTGCTGGTAATTGGAAATAATCATTTAAAGTCATGCATGTCTTACTTATCAGTCTAATACCCTCAAGTTGGGTTGAAAAGTCAGTTTTTATTGGAAATAAAATCTGTGTAAACAAGATTAAAATAATTGGCAGTAATTGATTTTGAATGTTTGATTTCAGATTACAGAATTATTAATCTGTTTTGTAAATGTTTGAAATTTTATGATGTGTATTGCGCCGCACTTTATATAACGTCTTGAAATTCGAATAATATTGATATTGCAGGCAAAGCTGCAGAAACTGAATTATGAACCGGAATAAAAAATTGAACTAGAACTGAACTAAAACTGAACTAGAACTGAACTAGAACTGAACTAGAACTGAACTAGAACTGAACTAGAACTGAACTAGAACTGAACTAGAACTGAACTAGAACTGAACTAGAACTGAACTAGAACTGAACTAGAACTGAACTAGAACTGAACTAGAACTGAACTAGAACTGAACTAGAACTGAACTAGAACTGAACTAGAACTGAACTAGAACTGAACTAGAACTGAACTAGAACTGAACTAGAACTGAACTAGAACTGAACTAGAACTGAACTAGAACTGAACTAGAACTGAACTAGAACTGAACTAGAACTGAACTAGAACTGAACTAGAACTGAACTAGAACTGAACTAGAACTGAACTAGAACTGAACTAGAACTGAACTAGAACTGAACTAGAACTGAACTAGAACTGAACTAGAACTGAACTAGAACTGAACTAGAACTGAACTAGAACTGAACTAGAACTGAACTAGAACTGAACTAGAACTGAACTAGAACTGAACTAGAACTGAACTAGAACTGAACTAGAACTGAACTAGAACTGAACTAGAACTGAACTAGAACTGAACTAGAACTGAACTAGAACTGAACTAGAACTGAACTAGAACTGAACTAGAACTGAACTAGAACTGAACTAGAACTGAACTAGAACTGAACTAGAACTGAACTAGAACTGAACTAGAACTGAACTAGAACTGAACTAGAACTAGAACTGAACTAGAACTGAACTAGAACTGATCTAGAACTGATCTAGAACTGAACTAGAACTGAACTAGAACTGAACTAGAACTGAACTAGAACTGAACTAGAACTGAACTAGAACTGAACTAGAACTGAACTAGAACTGAACTAGAACTGAACTAGAACTGAACTAGAACTGAACTAGAACTGAACTAGAACTGAACTAGAACTGAACTAGAACTGAACTAGAACTGAACTAGAACTGAACTAGAACTGAACTAGAACTGAACTAGAACTGAACTAGAACTGAACTAGAACTGAACTAGAACTGAACTAGAACTGAACTAGAACTGAACTAGAACTGAACTAGAACTGAACTAGAACTGAACTAGAACTGAACTAGAACTGAACTAGAACTGAACTAGAACTGAACTAGAACTGAACTAGAACTGAACTAGAACTGAACTAGAACTGAACTAGAACTGAACTAGAACTGAACTAGAACTGAACTAGAACTGAACTAGAACTGAACTAGAACTGAACTAGAACTGAACTAGAACTGAACTAGAACTGAACTAGAACTGAACTAGAACTGAACTAGAACTGAACTAGAACTGAACTAGAACTGAACTAGAACTGAACTAGAACTGAACTAGAACTGAACTAGAACTGAACTAGAACTGAACTAGAACTGAACTAGAACTGAACTAGAACTGAACTAGAACTGAACTAGAACTGAACTAGAACTGAACTAGAACTGAACTAGAACTGAACTAGAACTGAACTAGAACTGAACTAGAACTGAACTAGAACTGAACTAGAACTGAACTAGAACTGAACTAGAACTGAACTAGAACTAGAACTGAACTAGAACTGAACTAGAACTGAACTAGAACTGAACTAGAACTGAACTAGAACTGAACTAGAACTAGAACTGAACTAGAACTGAACTAGAACTGAACTAGAACTGAACTAGAACTGAACTAGAACTGAACTAGAACTGAACTAGAACTGAACTAGAACTGAACTAGAACTAGAACTGAACTAGAACTGAACTAGACTTGAACTAGAACTACCTACAATATGGAGGTTAAGCCCTTTATATTTAAAGCGATGGAAGAAACTTAAGGCTCTTTTACATAGATGTAAATAGTTTGTTCTTTGTCATAAGGCTAATACTCCACAGTACTTTAAAAAAAAACTGTTACTTACCATGAATTTCGTTGCCAGCTACTTGTGTTGGAGTACCCGAAACGATTTTACGAGATTCCCAGACATTTGGATCTTCACGATTGTTTACCAAACCCACAGAAGGTATTATGGCTGGGCTTTGAGAATGTTGTTGTTGCATACTTTGCAATTGTTGCTGGGGCGTCTGTTGAGCCAGCGAAGTTGGGTACTGAGACATAGATGGAGTTGCCACAATTTTATTTGTAGCTAAAGCATCAGGTGAAGATTTTGTATTTGTATTCAAATTGCTATTGGCTCCCGAACATTCGGGACCCTCATCGCTGCCATCCTCACACTGAGGTATACCGTCGCAGGCATTGTAGACGGCAATACACTCGCCGGAATGACAAGCAAATTGAAAACGACCGCAGTGGACAGAAGTATTAACTGGAAAACACAAGCAATTGTTAATGTTTAAATAATAATAATATAGAGACAGATAATGAATTATCTAAACACACCTTTTTGCGTTACACTGCCTTCCATACCCATCAATGACTTTTTATTGTTGCTACTTAGACTGTGCATTATACCACCCCCGCTCAGATTCATATCAATTGTTTTTTCCTTTATTTCCGGCTTCACTTTTAAGTTAGACAACTCCCATTCTTGCTGCGATATATTCGAGGTGATACCGTGCGCCGAATGAGCGGCTGGTGGTGGATGTGCAGTAGTGACTTCACTTGCTGGCCGTAGAACAGGTGTTAGGACGGCACTTGTGTAATTGGCGTGACGAGTGAATTTACAGTGGAAATTTTCCGGCGTGCCACATTCGAATAGATAACAGTAACCATCTTTTTTACTCTCAAATATATAAACATCGCACGAATCGGTTTCACAGCACAAACGTTGACATTCCTCCATAGTCTCCAGCTCTATGCCCTGTAGATATTTGCCGCCAATTGCTTGTGATTCACCCGTACGTATGATGGTGTTTTTATGAACATCAAATTGGCCTAAATAGAAGAATGAACATTTAATGGAATCACGAAATTATGAGTCATTTGTTAAGAAGATGCATGCGAGTGGAAAAACTTGACCACATTATATGCAATCACTAACTTGATTATTCTAAAGATAATGTTTTGTTTAAAGTGTTTCTTACCTAAACATGATTCCAAGTCCATGCGCTTTGTTAAACGATGCGTTTCATCGTTATTGTTGTTGTTGTTAATGTTGTTGTTTTCAATATTATCTTCAAATGTTGCCAAATTGCTAGTGGCCGCATAACTGCCAATTTGTGCAACATTTTTTATTAAGATTAGGAACACAATCGTTAATATTGTTGTTAATTTTGTAGATTTCAACATGTTTATATTGTTCTTTGATTAATTTTTTTATGGTTTAATCAAATATTTTTTTAATAACTTTGGTTTCTTTTACAAATTTTAAATGTTCACTTTAATAACTGTTAAAAAGTTTGGGATTTAAGAAATCAGTTAAGATTTTTATTTGAATTTTTTAGATATATCTATAAGAAGAAGTGAATCAATGAAATCTGTTCAGTTCTAGTTCAGTTCTTGTTCAGTTCTAGTTCAGTTCTAGTTCAGTTCTAGTTCAGTTCTAGTTCAGTTCTAATTCAGTTCTACTTCAGTTCTAGTTCAGTTCTAGTTCAGTTCTAGTTCAGTTCTAGTTCAGTTCTAGTTCAGTTCTAGTTCAGTTCTAGTTCAGTTCTAGTTCAGTTCTAGTTCAGTTCTAGTTCAGTTCTAGTTCAGTTCTAGTTCAGTTCTAGTTCAGTTCTAGTTCAGTTCTAGTTCAGTTCTAATTCAGTTCTAGTTCAGTTCTAGTTCAGTTCTAGTTCAGTTCTAGTTCAGTTCTAGTTCAGTTCTAGTTCAGTTCTAGTTCAGTTCTAGTTCAGTTCTAGTTCAGTTCTAGTTCAGTTCTAGTTCAGTTCTAGTTCAGTTCTAGTTCAGTTCTAGTTCAGTTCTAGTTCAGTTCTAGTTCAGTTCTAGTTCAGTTCTAGTTCAGTTCTAGTTCAGTTCTAGTTCAGTTCTAGTTCAGTTCTAGTTCAGTTCTAGTTCAGTTCTAGTTCAGTTCTAGTTCAGTTCTAGTTCAGTTCTAGTTCAGTTCTAGTTCAGTTCTAGTTCAGTTCTAGTTCAGTTCTAGTTCAGTTCTAGTTCAGTTCTTGTTCAGTTCTAGTTCAGTTCTAGTTCAGTTCTAGTTCAGTTCTAGTTCAGTTCTAGTTCAGTTCTAGTTCAGTTCTAGTTCAGTTCTAGTTCAGTTCTAGTTCAGTTCTAGTTCAGTTCTAGTTCAGTTCTAGTTCAGTTCTAGTTCAGTTCTAGTTCAGTTCTAGTTCAGTTCTAGTTCAGTTCTAGTTCAGTTCTAGTTCAGTTCTAGTTCAGTTCTAGTTCAGTTCTAGTTCAGTTCTAGTTCAGTTCTAGTTCAGTTCTAGTTCAGTTCTAGTTCAGTTCTAGTTCAGTTCTAGTTCAGTTCTAGTTCAGTTCTAGTTCAGTTCTAGTTCAGTTCTAGTTCAGTTCTAGTTCAGTTCTAGTTCAGTTCTAGTTCAGTTCTAGTTCAGTTCTAGTTCAGTTCTAGTTCAGTTCTAGTTCAGTTCTAGTTCAGTTCTAGTTCAGTTCTAGTTCAGTTCTAGTTCAGTTCTAGTTCAGTTCTAGTTCAGTTCTAGTTCAGTTCTAGTTCAGTTCTAGTTCAGTTCTAGTTCAGTTCTAGTTCAGTTCTAGTTCAGTTCTAGTTCAGTTCTAGTTCAGTTCTAGTTCAGTTCTAGTTCAGTTCTAGTTCAGTTCTAGTTCAGTTCTAGTTCAGTTCTAGTTCAGTTCTAGTTCAGTTCTAGTTCAGTTCTAGTTCAGTTCTAGTTCAGTTCTAGTTCAGTTCTAGTTCAGTTCTAGTTCAGTTCTAGTTCAGTTCTAGTTCAGTTCTAGTTCAGTTCTAGTTCAGTTCTAGTTCAGTTCTAGTTCAGTTCTAGTTCAGTTCTAGTTCAGTTCTAGTTCAGTTCTAGTTCAGTTCTAGTTCAGTTCTAGTTCAGTTCTAGTTCAGTTCTAGTTCAGTTCTAGTTCAGTTCTAGTTCAGTTCTAGTTCAGTTCTAGTTCAGTTCTAGTTCAGTTCTAGTTCAGTTCTAGTTCAGTTCTAGTTCAGTTCTAGTTCAGTTCTAGTTCAGTTCTAGTTCAGTTCTAGTTCAGTTCTAGTTCAGTTCTAGTTCAGTTCTAGTTCAGTTCTAGTTCAGTTCTAGTTCAGTTCTAGTTCAGTTCTAGTTCAGTTCTAGTTCAGTTCTAGTTCAGTTCTAGTTCAGTTCTAGTTCAGTTCTAGTTCAGTTCTAGTTCAGTTCTAGTTCAGTTCTAGTTCAGTTCTAGTTCAGTTCTAGTTCAGTTCTAGTTCAGTTCTAGTTCAGTTCTAGTTCAGTTCTAGTTCAGTTCTAGTTCAGTTCTAGTTCAGTTCTAGTTCAGTTCTAGTTCAGTTCTAGTTCAGTTCTAGTTCAGTTCTAGTTCAGTTCTAGTTCAGTTCTAGTTCAGTTCTAGTTCAGTTCTAGTTCAGTTCTAGTTCTAGTTCTAGTTCTAGTTCTAGTTCTAGTTCAGTTCTAGTTCAGTTCTAGTTCAGTTCTAGTTCAGTTCTAGTTCAGTTCTAGTTCAGTTCTAGTTCAGTTCTAGTTCAGTTCTAGTTCAGTTCTAGTTCAGTTCTAGTTCAGTTCTAGTTCAGTTCTAGTTCAGTTCTAGTTCAGTTCTAGTTCAGTTCTAGTTCAGTTCTAGTTCAGTTCTAGTTCAGTTCTAGTTCAGTTCTAGTTCAGTTCTAGCTCAGTTCTAGTTCAGTTCTAGTTCAGTTCTAGTTCAGTTCTAGTTCAGTTCTAGTTCAGTTCTAGTTCAGTTCTAGTTCAGTTCTAGTTCAGTTCTAGTTCAGTTCTAGTTCAGTTCTAGTTCAGTTCTAGTTCAGTTCTAGTTCAGTTCTAGTTCAGTTCTAGTTCAGTTCTAGTTCAGTTCTAGTTCAGTTCTAGTTCAGTTCTAGTTCAGTTCTAGTTCAGTTCTAGTTCAGTTCTAGTTCAGTTCTAGTTCAGTTCTAGTTCAGTTCTAGTTCAGTTCTAGTTCAGTTCTAGTTCAGTTCTAGTTCAGTTCTAGTTCAGTTCTAGTTCAGTTCTAGTTCAGTTCTAGTTCAGTTCTAGTTCAGTTCTAGTTCAGTTCTAGTTCAGTTCTAGTTCAGTTCTAGTTCAGTTCTAGTTCAGTTCTAGTTCAGTTCTAGTTCAGTTCTAGTTCAGTTCTAGTTCAGTTCTAGTTCAGTTCTAGTTCAGTTCTAGTTCAGTTCTAGTTCAGTTCTAGTTCAGTTCTAGTTCAGTTCTAGTTCAGTTCTAGTTCAGTTCTAGTTCAGTTCTAGTTCAGTTCTAGTTCAGTTCTAGTTCAGTTCTAGTTCAGTTCTAGTTCAGTTCTAGTTCAGTTCTAGTTCAGTTCTAGTTCAGTTCTAGTTCAGTTCTAGTTCAGTTCTAGTTCAGTTCTAGTTCAGTTCTAGTTCAGTTCTAGTTCAGTTCTAGTTCAGTTCTAGTTCAGTTCTAGTTCAGTTCTAGTTCAGTTCTAGTTCAGTTCTAGTTCAGTTCTAGTTCAGTTCTAGTTCAGTTCTAGTTCAGTTCTAGTTCAGTTCTAGTTCAGTTCTAGTTCAGTTCTAGTTCAGTTCTAGTTCAGTTCTAGTTCAGTTCTAGTTCTAGTTCTAGTTCTAGTTCAGTTCTAGTTCAGTTCTAGTTCAGTTCTAGTTCAGTTCTAGTTCAGTTCTAGTTCAGTTCTAGTTCAGTTCTAGTTCAGTTCTAGTTCAGTTCTAGTTCAGTTCTAGTTCAGTTCTAGTTCAGTTCTAGTTCAGTTCTAGTTCAGTTCTAGTTCAGTTCTAGTTCAGTTCTAGTTCAGTTCTAGTTCAGTTCTAGTTCAGTTCTAGTTCAGTTCTAGTTCAGTTCTAGTTCAGTTCTAGTTCAGTTCTAGTTCAGTTCTAGTTCAGTTCTAGTTCAGTTCTAGTTCAGTTCTAGTTCAGTTCTAGTTCAGTTCTAGTTCAGTTCTAGTTCAGTTCTAGTTCAGTTCTAGTTCAGTTCTAGTTCAGTTCTAGTTCAGTTCTAGTTCAGTTCTAGCTCAGTTCTAGTTCAGTTCTAGTTCAGTTCTAGTTCAGTTCTAGTTCAGTTCTAGTTCAGTTCTAGTTCAGTTCTAGTTCAGTTCTAGTTCAGTTCTAGTTCAGTTCTAGTTCAGTTCTAGTTCAGTTCTAGTTCAGTTCTAGTTCAGTTCTAGTTCAGTTCTAGTTCAGTTCTAGTTCAGTTCTAGTTCAGTTCTAGTTCAGTTCTAGTTCAGTTCTAGTTCAGTTCTAGTTCAGTTCTAGTTCAGTTCTAGTTCAGTTCTAGTTCAGTTCTAGTTCAGTTCTAGTTCAGTTCTAGTTCAGTTCTAGTTCAGTTCTAGTTCAGTTCTAGTTCAGTTCTAGTTCAGTTCTAGTTCAGTTCTAGTTCAGTTCTAGTTCAGTTCTAGTTCAGTTCTAGTTCAGTTCTAGTTCAGTTCTAGTTCAGTTCTAGTTCAGTTCTAGTTCAGTTCTAGTTCAGTTCTAGTTCAGTTCTAGTTCAGTTCTAGTTCAGTTCTAGTTCAGTTCTAGTTCAGTTCTAGTTCAGTTCTAGTTCAGTTCTAGTTCAGTTCTAGTTCAGTTCTAGTTCAGTTCTAGTTCAGTTCTAGTTCAGTTCTAGTTCAGTTCTAGTTCAGTTCTAGTTCAGTTCTAGTTCAGTTCTAGTTCAGTTCTAGTTCAGTTCTAGTTCAGTTCTAGTTCAGTTCTAGTTCAGTTCTAGTTCAGTTCTAGTTCAGTTCTAGTTCAGCCATAAAAGTACTTAGTCAGGATTCAAATAAAGTATTGGAAAGTAACCCTTGTATAAGGTCGGGTCCCTTTCATTTGCAAACTTAGTAGAAACAAATTATGACAATTTATAGATACCACAAAATGAAAATTTAATCCGATTATAGAAATCTCTTAGGATGTTTTGTATAACCAGATGTTTTTATTTATTTCCTTTTACTATTAATTAAGCTTGAAATAAATGCAAATTATCCCACATAAACTGAAAATTAAACTGACTTATAATACCTGATGTAGAGTTTTCAATTTATAAATTGAACAATATTTATGGCGTTATTTAATTAACTTTAAAATTTAAAGTAAAATAAAATTAAACAATATATTTTTTTGTTTATTTAACACTTAATGCTTGGCTAACGTTCAGCATTTTGCACTTATTGTTTACTAACAACTAAATTTATTTATCTAGATTAACAGTTATTTTGCATTATATGTTTATTTTTATTATTATTTTATAAATAAATAATTTGAAAACTTTACATAAACGTTTAATATGTTAATGAAATGATTGCAACAATAATTACAGCAATTTATTCTGCACAAACACCCGCACGGCTCTACCCCCCAACAAACGGAATAATTTAATGGTAAAATTTACACTATTTAAATACAAATACAAGCTCTCTTGAATTTACTATCATATGCTCACACATACAAACGTACATATACACACTTTGAAAAAAGCCAAAAAAAAAATCTGTAAGTTATCGATTTTTTTTCCACTGTTGGGAAATGGAAATTTGCAAATAGTTTTGAAATATTTTTTTATAAAAACTTATTTAAAACAAACAATAGTCTTACTTAAATATTTTTCATAATTTATTATTATTTTTCTTTTACTTATTTATTAATTTCTAATATTTTTTATAATTTTTTGTATTATTTTTATTTTAAGGTCACTAAATTTTTGCCGTTTTCAATGTCTTCAACGTTGTTGTTCTCTTTATGTACCGTTACAAACAAAAAGAAACGAGCAATAACATGGAAAAGAGGAAGAACATTGTGTGTAAAAGAACAAGATAAAATTGTCAAAATACAACCAAATACGAGGGGGAAAATGCAGTGCGAAAAATAGTCTTTATTTATAGGGAAAACAAAACAATAACATTGAATTAAATGGGGAAAGAGAGAGAGAGGGTGTGAAAAACACATCAACCACCCCCTATTTGTTGACATGTGGTTTGTTGTTTTTAGTTTTTATGTATGTTGTATAATGAATGTAGAAACACAGGGTTGTTTAATTTCGTGGTAAATTTACCATGGAATTGTTAAAGAATTTTATTTAAACTGAAGAGAACTAGAAATGTAATCTCTCAATACTTATAGGGGTGAATGCAGAGGTGTCAAAGTTTGTATAGTTTGACAATTGAAACGTAAAGAGTTTATGCAAGGAATTACTTGTTATAATTCATATACAGTAAATAGTTAGTACATACTGGGCGTGTAAGGGAAGTGCCACGCCCAGTATGTACTAACTATTTACTGTATATGAATTATAAGTAAATAGTTATTTTAGAATATATGAAGAACTGTAATTGCGAGAGCCTTAAAACTTTGTGTAAATTACTTTGAAGCCAGTGTTATTATTTAGTTATTCGCCAATTTAGATATTTTAAGTATGAGTGATCACAGATCGAGCTGCTTTTCTTGATTAAACGCTTATTGGCCAAGTTATTAGAGAAGTAAGATAATTTGAGTTTTTATATAAAAAATCGATTTTTGGTCAGAAATGTGAGGGATCACAGATCGAGCTGCTTTTCTTGATTAAAAGTTTATTGGCCAAATTATTAGCGAATTTAGATATTTTGAATTTTTATATAAAAAATCGTTTTTTTTTGGTAAGAAATATAAGTGATCACAGATCGAGCTTCTTTTCTTGATTAAACGCTTATTGGCGTTTTTAGATATTTTGAGTTTTTATATAAAAAATTGATTTTAGGTCAGAAAAATTAGTAATCACTAGGGGGCGGATTTTCATGCATTTATTATTGGAAAATATGCGCCTAAAATATGCTTAAAAAAAATCAAAATATGACCTCAAAATTTAAAAAATATGCACTTATATTTTTGTGCAGAAACATAAAATAATTAAGTATGGAATTCGAAATGTCCAAAAAATACACAACACTGTTGCCAGCAGTTAGAACTCTTTAAATTATACCAGGAATTAAACAAATAAAGTTCTAAAACTATTTTTAAAATAATTTTTCTTCTGAAAAAACGATGGACGATATATTAATTGTAATATCTTGGTATGAATACTTGTTTAAATCCATAATCTTTAGAGCTTCTCTATTTTGATCGTGCTGTAAAGTAGCATCCAACCTTAATATTTATCTCGTAATAACCAAGCAATTAAGCAATTAGTAAATGTATCCCTTATAGAGGGAAATAATATCTGATCACTTGGCTGACTCCAATTTATATATTTTGGGTCATTTGACGTGCTATTTGAAATGCAGAGAGAAGTCAATTGGTTACTTTATACATCCCATGGAATCTAGCATAAAGACAATTATCACTTAAGTGTCTCTATGTAATCTATAGTGTCTCTAAGTTATCCAAAATCACTAGTTTACGACAGTCTCGTAGAAATTACTGTCAGGAGCGGTAACTATGTATGTGAATCTTTCGATAACGAAATCTCTTATAAATCGAATTTGCAATTAAAACAAATATGAATGTTTTTCGATACATTTAATGATTTTTTGATACTTAAAAAAACTAAACTTTTTTGAAGAAAAGTGTTTTGAAATGATAATTTTCAATTACTGTTAAAGAAATGAAGAACTTAATGCCAGTTTCTCGATGTCGAAAGAAGTTAGTTAGTAAATGTTATCTACTGCTATTTCTATAATAAATTCGACAAAAAAAAATTTCGAAATAATGTATTGTCCATTAATGACAAAAAATTATATTTTTATTAAAAATTGGCATAATATGCATATAAATATGCATTTTGAAGTAAAATATAACAAAATATGCATTATCAATAAAATATGCAAAAATATGCACTAACAAATCGATGCCATTTTGCAGCAAAATGTGCGATTCAGATAGATAATTGGTCTACATTGTATTTGGACGTTCGAGAAAAAACATGCATTTGCATATAAATCCGCCCCCTAGTAATCACTGATCGATCTCCTTTTCTTCATTCAACGCTTATTGGCCAAATTATTAGCGAATTTAGATATTTTGGGTTTTTGTATAAAAAATCGATTTTTGGTCAGAAAAATGAGTGATCACACATCGAGCTTCTTTTCTTCATTCAACGCTTATTGGCCAAGTTATTAGCGAATTTAAATAGTTTTAGTTTTTATATATACCAATTATTGGCCCTCACATACAAAGCTAATATTCATTATCGAATATATTGTGAACTATTAGTATGAGTTTTAAAATTTCGTTTAAATTTTATCCAGTGTCCGTTGCATAGCTTATAAATGGGACAGTGGGTTAGTATGAGTTATTTTGATATCAATGTATGTAGTTGGTGGGAACAGAGCCGAGTGGATGGAACCAATAAAAATTAAATAGTTATTTTCGAATATCTGGAGAACTGTTATTGTGAGAGTCTTCAAAGATCATGTAAATTGTTTTGTTAATGTTAATATAGAATGAACAAAATTACAACAGGATATCAAGATATTTAAAATTATTGGGTGACTTAAAAATGCGGAGTTTACAATTTGTTTTTAATTAAAAAATATGTAATTTGTAATTTATTCTAACTTAGTTATTGAAAATTATAGATAGTGTAAACAACAAAGCTTTTTTTTGCTTCGAAAATATCGAAGTTTGTGCCAACAAAGCGTTATATGGGGGAAGTTTTGCTTTACTTATTTAATTTGAAAAAAGAGTGTCGCTGAAGCACACCGATTGCTCACAGAAGCCTATGAAGACAAAGATCGCCCAGGCTAGCCAAGAATGTTTGAAGACCAAGAATTGGAGGCATTACTCCATGAGGGTTGTTGCAAATTCATTGGGAGCTACTCAAGCAGCATCTTTAAAATGTTTGTAAGCAGAGAGACCTTACAAGACGATTTTGCGTGTCCGAAATGATGCTTGAACGCTAAAAAAAACATTTGTGGACTCGAATCATTACTTGCGGAGAATAATGAATCCATTACGATAACCCGAAGCGTAAGAGATCGTATGTGAAGCCTGGCCAACCAGCCGAATCGACACTAAAGCCAAATATATATGGCACTAAGGTAATTTGCTGTATTTGGTGGGACCAAAAGGGTCCTATCACAGGGAACCTGTACGATCATTTGAAGCTAGCATTGACCGAAAATCGCCCAGAATATGTGGCCAGACATGAAACCTAAATATTCCATCATGTGCTCTGCCACATATTGCAATACCTGTTAAAAACTATTTAGAATGAAGTGATTGGGATGTTATAGTCCAGGCATTGCACCGCCTGACTACTATTTGTTTCGATCAATGCAAAACGATCTTTCTGGGATACGCTTCAATTTGGGACAGAGTATCCGATATTGGCTTGATTCTTTCTTGGCCTTTAAAGGTGAGCATTTCGTTTGGCTCGGAAACCATATGTTTCCAGAATGATGGGAAAGGTCATAACTAGCAATGGCCAATAGTTTGAATAACTTTATATTGTATAAATATATTAAGAAAAAGGATGAACAAATCCCGCATTTTTAAATCATACACCTAATAACTATGTAGAAGTACATAGATTATTCAATTCCAGGTTTTAATAAACATTGTTTTGTTTTTGTCACACAAGTATGTATATATTTTGGTAGTGGCAAACGAATTAATTGCTAATCAAATTATTTAGTCTAAATTACAAAATGATCTGTTTTAACAACTGATTTTCTCACTATATGTGCATGGTGAGTTCCCACTTGGAAGCAGCTTTGGATTCAAACTTAGAATTTCAGATTTCATTCCAAAAATGAAAGTGTTCATTATATTAATGAAATATCTTTTAGTGTATGCATATTGGCTACATTAAAAATGTTATCTATCTATTTAACATAACTTTTGATTTAATAACATTTTCGTTTCACCTTTTAGTCCTTAACAGTCATGTTAAATTTAAACTCTCTCTTTCCTGTATAGTTTCAACACGCAGGTACAATAGAACTGACTCTCGTATCCCTTTGTCTTAACGCTCACATGGGGATGATGTTAATGAAAATCTAGCTGTATTCAACATAATGGCAAATCATCATGTGTATCCACAGCAGTGGAGGTGGTAAAAGTTCTAAACCCCTTTATTTTATGGTCTGCCACCAACAACAACAAGAATAGGTAAATGAAACAATGATTTTGAAAAATCAACAAAAAATAGAATTGAATTTAAGAAATAAATACGAGTACTAACCCCAAAGCATAAAATTGCATATATTGTGAAAACAATAGATAGGTATATAATTATAGGGAGTGTTCTGCATCGATCGAAACAAATAATAGTCGGCGGGTGAGGCTAAAATTCTCAGCCTCTTCTTTCTAAATACTTTTTAACAGGTATTGCAACATGTGGCCGAGCATTGACATGATGGAATATTACGGTTTCATGTCTGGGCGATTTTCAGCTTGAAACGAATCAGTAGCATTCGGTACAGGTTCCCTGTGGTGGTCCGATCACATTTCAGCAGCTCATAATAGATAGGACCCTTTTAGTCCCACCAAATACATAGCATTACCTTAGCGCCATGGACATTTGGCTTTGTTGTCGATTCGGCTGGTTGGCCGGGCATCACATACAACCTCTTACGCTTCGGGTTATCGTAATAGATTCATTTTTCATCGCAAGTAATAATTCGGTGCAAGAATGATTTTCTCTTATAGCATTCAAGCATAATTTCGGACATGCAAAATCTTTTTTTAAGGTCTCTCAGCTTCAATTCGTATGGTACCCAATTTCCCAGCTTTTGGATGAATCCTGCTGCTTGCAAACGTTTTGAATTTGATGCTTGAGTAGCTCTCTACGACATACAAACTTCATGGAGTAATGCCTCCAATTCTTGGTCTTCAAACTTCTTAGGCTCTAGGTTGGATTATTCATAAGACTTCTGGAAGATGGTGCTGTGTATATAAATAGTACTAGCGAGTTGTGAATAACAGGCGAGGAGAGGGACAATCTAAGAAAAGAACATGATTTAAGTGACTAATAATAGCTTTCAACAAATGTTGGAACTCGACTGTTTATTGAGACAGTTGCTACCGCTATATATTCTCCTTCAACTGCTTGCATGAGCACACATTGTTTGAAGAAGTGCAAGCACGAGTGTACACAATTTGCAAAACATTGGGTAAATAATAAGGACGCCAAAAATGACAAAACAACATTCTAAAAAGAAAGAATGTCGAACAAAAATGCAAAAGAGGAGCTCGAAACCATATTTACTCATACAATTCCTGAACGAGTAGTACGATGGTGGCAACTGTTTAATATAGACATGCAATAAGCATGTTTAAAATAACATGGTTAGGAGGTTACAGCAGGGAGGAGAACGTAAAAGTTCCCCCATTCTATAAACACCCAACTTGGTAATCATACCCAGCCATGCTTTATAAATTTAACTGAAAGAAAGCAAACAACTAAATGAAAATAAAGGAGGAATGAAAGCGTCATAGGAGGCTGGTATATTTGCTGTCCTCCCCTTGTAGAGATTCTATTATATTCAGTTTCAGTATTTCCTTTTTTTTTTGTAAAAATGAAAATAGCACGAGACATGACTACCAAGTTCTTGCTCTAAAACCCAACAAATGCAAATGAAATCAAAGATGCCTTTAGCGGCAGGGGGAGGTTGAAAATCTTGTGAAAGTTCTATGAAGGCTGCTGGTTTTTTATATGCAGAGGTTTTCCTTTTGTATTTTACAATTCCATTGTTTGTATTTTTACTACAAGTGTTTAATATTTAGAGCCTACATGTAAATAAAGCAAAAAAATAAGAAGAAAAAAACTAAGTAAAACTTAACTAGAGTAATATTTATTTAGGATATAAAAAATAGGTACTTTAAAATGATTTAGTACCTTATGGGGCGAAAAAAGTGTACTTTGAAAGGAATGCTGTTTAGTTAGTGAGTTTCAAACCTTGGAAGTTTGATTTTAAAATGCAAATTAACAGTAGTTTTGAGTTAATATGGTTGGTTTAACTGCATGATTACAAATTAGTGTGTGGTTACACTACATAGTGGGGCAGAATCAAAATATTTGGGAAATAAATCTGTCACTTATAGCTCTGATGAAATTGCACGTTGACGTAACCGAGGAGAATTCGAACCAAAAGACCACCCAGGAGCGGTGCTGTGGGGTTTCAAAATAGGGCACCTCAGACATGCAACATTTTTAAACATTTTGTCTAAGATTAAAGATTATAATATATGTATGTATTCCTAAAGCCCTAGGATTAGGCATATAAAAAAAACAAAGATACGTGTGCTATTCATCTCTTATAGTTTTTTATATAGTTATACGCATTTGAAAATTTAAATTTCAAAATTTCACCACCTAAGCGATTTTAAATTTCAAAATTGGGAAAATGTTGGATTTTAGAAGTTTTTTTTTGGCCCTATTACTCTTTGCTAGGAGAAAGTTTTCTAAGGATCTTATAATGATTTATAGTTTGTTTGTAGAATATCTCAACTGACATAGCTTTAAAATAAAAAACTCCTAAAATGTACTAAAAGGGATTTCCTAATGCTCTTCCGAATTTAACACATTTTTATACCATTCACCTTCGTGAGAAGGCTATAAATATGTTTGACATTCTGTTTCCATTATTTCCACAATATAATTTTCCGACCCTATAAAGTATATATATTTTGGATCCTTATAGATAGCGGAGTCGATTAAGCCATGTCCGTCTTTCTGTATTTGCGTCTGTATGTCAGTTGAAATCAATTTTCCGAAGCCCCCAAATAACTTACAAACACGATTCACAAATCAATATCTCCGGAATTCTTCCGACTCGGTTGCTAGATATAAAGAAAAAACTGGACAACCTCGATTTTTTACCTATATCTGGATTACTAAGTCATTAATATAGACAATATTGATATCTAATGATAGATATTTCAAAGTCCTTTATAAGACCAAAAATATTTTTTAACCCGAATTTTTTTTTCACCAAAAGTTTTTTTTCGCTAAATATTAAAATTTTTTTTAAAATTTAAAAAAAAAAATTTAAAAAAACAAAAACAGCATAAGGCTCTAAGAGCAGCCTGGCTATCCCACATAACAAATATCCTAGTATTCCTTAATCTCCTTAAATATTCATTAGACGATATAAGGTTGGCATAAATCTTCGCTCGAAATATTGATGGGTATGTATCCATTGGGATTTCCCTTTAAAAATTGTGCCCATAAATACCAGCCCATTAGCTTGTTTGGAACCATCGGTAAGCCACACTTGATCGGCATTATCCTGTTACCATGTCTGATTTATCACTCATCCCTTTCAGATATAAGGACCCCAAACTTACTATGTAACACCAAAGTTGGTGACATATAAACCTTATCCTCCTCCCTAGTAGCTTTTTTGATAGTTTGGATAAATGAGAATTCCAAGTGAGGGTCCTATCAAGTGTAACCCCAAGATATTTTACATGTTTAGAAAACCCTATATTTGAGCCATTGGTGAATGGTGCAATAGTTGTCTTCAGAACACTCTGCATCCTATCCGATATCGTTACGTCATCCCACATAGTAAATCGTCGGTGTGCGGACTCCTAAGTTGTTAAGTTCTTCCAGTAGTTTATCGATAACCAGAGTCCACAATAGAGGCAATAATACGCCACCTTTAGTTGCTCGTATGGTTCTCGATTATCCTCCTAAGTCCAATTTAATAACCCTCGATGATAGAATTTTCAAAATCCACTTCCTTATACAGTGCTAGCCTTGTCGAATGTCAATAAACGCACACAGCGATATGTTCGTTCCCAATTCGTATTTTTGGGATTGCGAAATATCGGTTCGTACGTAAAAAAACCTTCGATATAGAACATTATATATTGCCAATCGGACATAGAAGAACAGAGACGTGTCTGTTTTTTATGGCATATGATAGTTTATTACTAGATAATGTGAGATCTAAAACATCCTGTCTAATAATATTGCTAAAAGAAACGATATATTAACGAACAAATTTGTTATTCCAACTGTATACAGACTGTCTAATTCATCATCACACAGCCTAAACGCATGAAGCTATAGTCATGAAATTTGGACGAAGCTGCTATTTTACCTAAAAAGGATTTTTGGGTAAAAAGGGGTAAATGATTTTTAAATAAGAGCATATATGTGTTTGGTTCTTTTATCTTTTAAATTAATAAACACAAAAATTAATTTTAAATCATATTGTTACGTTTTTACCTTCTAAAAACGGTGGTTTCTATTCTTTAATTAAACCGGATTCTTTTAAATTTCAAATAAAAGCGACAAGTTGTTTAAAAATTATAATGACACAACAACAGTTGTAATAGTCAATCTTTTTATGTTTTATACAATGTTTTTATACAATTCACGGTTGTAGAACAAACTTGAATTATTAAATCCTTTGATGTTGACTCAATCAAGGTTCACAATAAACACCAGCGGCATCTTCTAGCAATTGCTAGTATTATCTAACGAAAACACTCGAATGTTCTATTTCCACAATGATCACCCAGTGCTTTTAAAGCTGCTTCGCAGTTAATGTTGGCATACTTATAAACAATGTTAATAACAGCGTGTTATCAACATTGTTTATAAGTAGAAATATTGATAAGCTTGATAAATGTTGCAACTAGCCGTGGAGGTCTAATTTTAAAACACCATTTGTAGTAAATCAGGCTGTATTTCGACAATAACGTGTTGAATATTCGCTTCCAAGTGCTCAATCGGATATGTTTTACTGCATAGGTCTGAGACTCTACATATGGGCAAATCCTGCGTGACGAACGTTTCATTCGTATACGTTTTCATATTTAAATATGAAATTTTTTTTGTTTTTTCAAATAAGATACCAACGTATACTATACGCTATAGTGAGATTTAAGTGCAATTTCAAATGGCATAAGATATTACCTTTTAATTGCCATTTCTAGCGAAATAATTGATCGCAGAGTTTTGTGACGCACGTTACAAAAAATGGAAGTAACATTAAAAGTTGAAGTGTTTTTTTCGTAATTTTAGCGAATTTTGCATAATAAAGCACACAAAATCATATTCCTAAAAGAAAGATGAATGAAAGAGAATTCTAATATAACTTATTTGCATAAACAAACATTTGCCGTTTTCATAAAAAGCCGAGATCATTTTGTTATGCACGTTACGTGACGCTCGTTACAAATTTTCCAGATTCTTGAAAATGATCTCTTTTTCCGTGAGAAGTTGTGAAAAATTACATTCAAAGTGAAACTACTTAAAATAGATTTGTATTTTAATTGAATGGTCAAAAATATAACTATCAATCGAACCATCTTGTTAACACTTAAGTAATGATAAAAACACATTAAAAAATTATTTTTTTTTGTATAATATTAAGATATCTGAGCTAGAGTTGGATTTGGTAATTTTTGTATGAATGACCATCGAAATACATTTTGTTTATATATAAAATATAATATAGAACATATTAGTTTAATATTTAAATGAAACAATTTGAAGTTTGATTCATTTCAAAATTTTTTTGTTGGTAGACTGTTTCTGGGATTTGCCCATATCCAAATTTTGAAAATATCCGAGACAATTTTACTTCAACATTCACTAAATTAACTCTTTTGTTTAAACATTTTTTTTTCGAAAAAAAAAATTCAAAATTATACTTTGTCAAAATAATATTAGATAAGTTTAAAGAACAATTTTAGAGACATTTTGAATTTGATAGATTTTTAGTTAAAGATCGTACAATCGTCGCAATCTACTTGCTGCAAACAAAAAGTACCTTAAATAGTATAAATATCCTGCTACTATATAATTTACATATACTTACATACTTAGTACTTTACTCTATGTAATGAGTAAATATTGTAAATATAGCAGCAACAACAAAAAAAGTGGTAAATATGTATTTGAGTATGTATGCACTTCACTACTCGTTGTACATGTAGTCGTTAAATATTTACAGAGGATGCTTGCAAACAGGCTTGCACTTGAAATAATATAGAAAAAGGATATGGGAGAGTTGCTGGTAAAGTGTTTTTTATGGCTTAATTTAGCAGAAGTAAGGGAATGATTTTAAACAGGGGGGTTTCGTTTATACGTCCTTTGTTTGCTGACGCTTACTACTCAACTACTAAATAATATTTCACAAAGCTAGCAAGAGCAAGTAAAAGCGTTGTAGTCGGCTGTACCGAATCTTATATACCCACCACCGATTGTATAAAATCATTTATCTGATTCTGGCCAATTTCCGCAGAGCTTGTTGAAATATTTCTGATCAACACAAAATATTAGGGGAACATTTCAACCCCCTACGTCCTTTCCTCGAGGTCCGATCATGCCAACAATACAAGGAAAGACGAACAAACAAAGATCGTCTTAGAATTTTATAAGGACCAAGAATATATATATATCCTTTTAGTTTCTACGATCAATATTTCGATATGTTACAAACGGAATGATAAACTCAATATACCCCCCTTATTTTTGTTGTTGGTTATAAAAAAAGAACTAAATAGAACTAAAAGACTCTCTTGGTGTTGGCAGTAAAATGTGTATTAAAGATTTTTATTACAAAGCGTGTTTTACAAATTTTCCTTTTCTGGCTTTTCTTTATGTAAAATTTAAATTACAAACTTTCTGTAATGTGTTTTGCCATTTTTTTAAATTACACTAAACCGTTTTTTTTATATTTTGTAGTTGTTGCTGTTTGTGCCAACTAAAAAGTCCTTTTTTTCTAAATTCCCCCTGGTAAATGGGGTTTCTTGTACTACAAATATTCATTTACATTTGAGCAATACAAAGTCCTGTCTATCTGTTTGTTTTTATATATTTTTTAACAGTTAAGGGTTGATTTTGTTCTTTTTGTGTATTTTATAGCTGCTATCATCTTTAGCCAGAGTTATACGAATACGCAAAAACAAATCTAACTAAAAGATGAAAGGAAAGTGTAAAAAAAGACGAATTGTTGTCTATAAATAATTTAATTGAGGCAGTAACACGTGTTGTAATAACTTGGCAACAATCGTGTTAAAATTGTCTCTGGCTTTAAATTTCCAATCTTAATGTGGTTTCACAACAGGAGTATTTATTTCAGCACCTTGTGTATATGTTGGCGTTTGTTTGAGGGGGATAGAGTGTTTCTAATATGATAAAGTGCAATATATTACCTGATTTATTGAAAAGTCTTGATTAAAGTTTAATTTGGTAGAATGTTAAAATTTTACATTTTTGTTATTTGTATGTACATTAACAAAATATTAGTATGGAGGAAAAATTGTTGTTTTTGTTTGAAGCATAGCAAACACACGCGTTTCAATTACAATTGAACACAATAAAAAAAAGTCAAAAATAAATACAAAATTTAAGAGAATTATATTTATATTTTTTCATTTCCTTAAAATTTAAATTACATTCATTTAATAAATTGGTTTTATTTGACAAAAATTCTAAATCTAAACTTTCTTCATTTTGTTATTATTTTAAGTGTTTGACATTATGTTTGCTGGGTAGCTCTCTCACCAATACATCTTCATTTTTATTTTTGAACATCACTGGTGTAGACACTTTTAATTTTTATTATAAAGAGTGAGAGTGTATTAAGTTAAATAAAATTTAAACCGTTCAATATAAAAATTCTTTATTAAAATATTGGCCTATTACTCGGTATTAATAAATTTATCCACTTTTTCTGGAAATCCTCCCATTAAAGATTATAAAGTTGCTTTCGTTAACTTTTTGGACGAGGTCTTAAAATCTGTCTTAAAATCTGACATGTCCTAGGACATACCTGTGTTCCTTAATTCTTATTTACAAGAGCCCAATACCTTTCCACAGGTCGAAGTTTTGGAGAGTTGATATTATTGTTTGAATATCAAAAATCTTAAGTTTCATTATTCATTAGACAACTGGTGTATTTTTATACCCTTCACCTTCGTGAGAAGGGTATATATAAGTTTGTCATTCCGTTTGTAATTTTCACAATATAATTTTCCGACCCTATAAAGTATATATATTCTGGATCCTTATAGATAGCGGGGTCGATTAAGCCATGTCCGTCTGTCTGATGAAATCAATAATTCTGTCAGACATGATCTCTTACTTGTTTTTTATAAAATTGTTCGTTCTTTTGCTTCTAAGTTCTTTACCGCATTGTGATCTGGAACTTTCTGAACTTTATACGATTTCAAGCTAGAATTAGCTTTGAGTCTGTGCACAAAAGGATCAGAGCATTTAACTTTACGAGCTGCTTTTCTGATAGAAGTGTTCGGTGCTCTTCGAAAGAGTTGTACGACTTATTTTGACATACCAATATCTGTTAGACCTTTTTACTTCCTGAACCAGGTTCTCTTTAAATGTTCAAGTCTTCTTTATACTGTTTAATAGTTTTTGAAACAGTGTGAAGATGAACCTTTAGATTTTTTGCGATTTTTTTGAAAATTAATGATTTAGAAAAGATAATATCTGACATATTTTTAAAAGCTAACGTGATTAACAAAAGAATAATTTGTTTGACCAAGAAGTTTGGCTGGAATAGTGTGTATAAGTTATTTCTAACTTAGTCTTTATATCTAAATATTCTTAATAAAATGTCTCAATTTTTTTTTTTGTCAATATTAGATAGAATCGGTGTTGGAACCAAAAACGTTTTATTTTTTTACAATCATTCTCTCTTTGGGAATTTCGTAGATTATATTTTAATCACCGTGAGAGATTTTCGATACGAGAATAAGAAAATATTATTGAAAAGTATAACAAGCAGGCATTGCAAATACGAAAAGTTAAAAAAGAAACTGTATTTATTAATAGAATTCATATTTTTATTAAACATAATTGGGGGATTCAAACCGTCTGCTATTAGGTTGTATTGTCATAATGTCGTAAAATATTTATTTAGTGTAGTACAAAATAAACGTTTAAAGTAACTACAATATAGGTTACTTAGAGACAATAGCCTTCAGTCTAGATTGCCAGGGATGTATAAAGTAAGAAATTGACTTCTCTCTGCACTACAAAGAGCACATACGTGACAAATGACCAAAATATATAAATTGGAGTAAGCCAAGTGATCAGACATGATTAACTGACTCTATGTGACCGGTAAGAGAATCCAACGTTGAACCAGCTATCGGCCAGTATCATTGTAATCCAAAATGGTCAATGGCTTAGGACATGCATCTGTTAAAATAAATAGTCACGTGTAAGTAGTTGTCACTCTATATATGATAGGTAAATTCACTAGTTCGGGACAGTCTCATAGACCTGCTTGGTGATTGCAAAATACATAAATATATCTGTCATTAAATATTTGACACATTTAAATGTAACTAAATATACATTTACATCATTTTCTAAACTCATAAATTTCTTATTCGATTAATGCTACATACAGCTTGTAGCACATAAATTATTTAAAATATTATTTAGGTTTTGTTTAATATTCCTTCTCGAAACGTGTTTCTTTACATATTTCTTATCATTACCTTTTTTGTCATCTGTTTTTTTTTTTTATTAATTTTGGGTTTTTCAATTTATTTAACTTTTTTGTAACATAGTAAATTACAGCTTTACTTTTTATAATATTTATGTTTGTTACATTTTAACCCTTAAATTTATTTTTACACATTTTACAACATAATTGCCTGTCTAGTCGAAAATATTTCAAACACCTACACAAATAAAATGCCACTTGGTTGGATACAAAGGTGACCAGGGGGTTTAGTCTGAAACAGCTAGCAAAATTGGAAAAGTTAAAAAGTCCATATTAAACAGAAACGAGTTACATCAGTGGTCGGCTCTTATAGTCATCAGGTTCAGAACGTGATCGGTTATTCAGATGTATACAACACGAATGTGGGAGAACCTTGATACAATTTTTAAATGCGAAACATATTGGAGATTGTGCCCAACAGAATACATTTAGTAATCGGGTATGTACTGTGATTTATAAATACCTATCAAGTTGGATAATATTTTAAATTTCGTATTAGTTTAGAAATAACATGCAAAATGAGCTTGCTAGGCTTAGCTCTTTTTGCATGTTATTTTAAGAACTAGATAATAAATCTCAAACATGGTCTTCCTTAAAATTTTACATTATGTACAACAGAATACACACACGTATTTATTACATATTTATGTACATACATAAGTATGTATGTATTTATAATTTTTTTTTTTGCTATTTTTTGGCTTTTTCATTTTTATTTCTGTCCTGTCTTTGTTTCTTTTTTTTAATGTCTTTTGGGTAAAATTAAACCAACGAGAAAAATTCAAACCCCACAATTCATTGTCCATGAAAACGGTTATTGACATGACGAATCCATGGAAAATGAAAAAAAAAAAAAAAATTGCAAAGCCAACATTAAAATTTTACAAAATAAAAAAAATCTATTGAATTACAAAGAAACTTTAAAAGAGTTCAAGGCTTCCAAAGACCATTTTCAAATACATAATTCATGTTCAAAAAATACAAGTCAAAACGAACCGATTTTCTTAGAATTTTCTAATATAATTTTTGAGTATACAGAGAAAACAGATTCGTAGTTGCAACCGAATGATTCTGCTTAATGGCTACACAATTTTAGAAGGCAATATATAGATTCCGGGCCAAAAGAACTGCTCATCTTTTGAGACCAAGAAAGAATCAAGCCAATATCGGATACTCTGTTCCAAAGGGTAGCGTATCCCAGAGATAGTGGTTATGCATTGATAGAAACAAATAGTAGTTAGACGGAGCGCTTCTTTCTAAATACTTTTTAACAGGTATTCCAACATGTGACCTAGCGTTGTCATGATGGAATATTACTTTTTCATGACGGGCCGCATATTCTGGACGTTTTTCGGAAAATGCTCGTTTCAAACGAATCAGTTGCGTTCGGTACAGGTTACCTGTGATGGTCTGGCCATAGTTCAGAAGTTCATGATAGATGTCCCTTTTGTCCCACCAAATACAGAGCCATGGATATTAGGATTTGGTGTCGATTCGGCTGGTTGGTCGGGCTTCACATACGATCTTTACGCTTCGTTTTATAGTAATGAATCCATTTTTCATCGCAAGTAATGTTTCGGTGCAAAAATTATTTTCAATTGCAGCGTTAAGCAGCATTTTGGACAATCAAAATCGTCTTTCAAGGTATCTCGTCTTCAATTCGTATGGTATCCAATTTCCCTGATTTTTGATGAATACTACTGCTCGCAAACTGCTTGAGTAGCTCCTAATGATTTTACAAGCTCTTGTTGAGTTCGACATCAATCTTCATGGAATAATGTCTTCAATTCTTGGTCTTCAAACTTTTTTGACTGGCCTGGGCGTTTTTTTTCTTCCGTGTAAAAACATCTCTTCTGAACTTTACAAACCATCACTCACACGTTGAAACCGACGAAACACATTCATCATAAGCTTTGTTGAGCAATCAGTGGCACTTTTTTTTCAAATTAGACTCTATAAACCCCTACGTTTAAAGCTAAACTTAGACTCTGTAAAGACCTTCGATTGAGGCTAAACTTAGACTCTGTAAAGACCTACGATTGAAGCTAAACTTAGACTCTGTAAAGACCTTCGATTGAGGCTAAACTTAGACTCTGTAAAGACCTACGATTGAAGCTAAACTTAGACTCTGTAAAGACCTTCGATTGAGGCTAAACTTAGACTCTGTAAAGACCCACGATTAGAGCTAAACTTAGCCTCTATAAATACCTACGATTGAAGCTAAATTTTGACTCTATAAACCCCAACGATTGAAGCTCAATTTAGACTCTATAAACCCCTACGAATGAAACTAAACTTAGACTCTGTACAGACCTTCAAATAAACCTAAAATTGGACTCTATAAAGACATACGATTGAAACCAAACTTAGACTCTATAAAGATCAACGATTGAAGCTAAACTTAGACTCTATAAAGACCTTCGAATGAGGCTAAACTTAGACTCTATAAAGACCTACGATCGAAGCTAAACTTAGACTCTATAAAGACCTACGATTGAAACTAAACTTAGACTCTACAAAGACCTACGATTGAGGCTAAACTTATACTCTGTAAACACCCACGATTGAAACCTACGATTGAAGCTAAACTTAGACTCTATAAAGACCTACGATTGAAACCAAACATAGAATCTGTAAAGACCTACGATTGAAACCAAACTTAGCCTCTATACAGACTTTCGAATGAAGCTAAACTTAGACTCTATAAAGACCTTCGAATGAAGCTAAACATAGACTTAGACTATATAAGACCTTCGATTGAATCTAAACTTAGACTCTATAAAGATAAACGATTGAAGCTAAACTTAGATTCTATAAAGACCTACGATTGAAACCAAACTTAGACTCTATAAAGACCTACGATTGAAACTAAACTTAGACTCTATAAAGACCTTCTATTGAGGCTAAACTTAGACTCTGTAAAGACCTACGATTGAAGCTAAACTTAGACTCTACAAAGACCTACGATTGAAGCTAAACTTAGACCCTATAAAGACCTACGATTGAAACCAAACTTAGACTCTATAAAGATCAACGATTGATGCTATAATTAGACTCTATAAAGACCTACGATTGAAGCTAAACTTAGACTCTATAAAGACCTACGATTGAAACCAAACTTAGACTCTATAAAGATCAACGATTGATGCTATAATTAGATTCTATAAAGACCTACGATTGAAACCAAACTTAGACTCTATAAAGACCTACGATTGAAACTAAACTTAGACTCTATAAAGACCTACGATTGATGCTACACTTAGACTCTATAAAGATAAAAGATTGAAGCTAAACTTAGACTCTATAAAGACGTACGATTGAAGCCAAACTTAGACTCTATAAAGATCAACGATTGAAGCTAAACCTAGACTCTAATAAAGACCTACGATTGAAGCTAAACTTAGACTCTATAAATACCTTCGATTGAGGCTAAACTTAGACTCTGTAAAGATCAACGATTGATGCTATACTTAGTCTCTATAAAGACCTTCGATTGAAACTAAACTTAGACTCTATAAAGACCTACGATTGAAGCTAAACTTAGACTCTATAAAGACCTACGATTGAAGCTAAACTTAGACTCTATAAAGACCTACGATTGAACCCAAACTTAGACTTTATAAAGATCAACAATTGATGCTATAGTTAGACTCTATAAAGATCAACGATTGAAACTAAACTTAGACTCTATAAAGACCTTCGATTGAGGCTAAATTTGGACTCTATAAAGACCTTCGAATGGAGCTAAACTTAGACTCTATAAAGACCTTCGAATGAAGCTAAACATAGACTCTGTATAGACCTAATATTGAAGCTATACTTAGCCTCTATAAAGATCAACCATTGAAGCTAAACTTAGACTCTGTAAAGACCTACGATTGATGCTAAATTTTCACTCTATAAACCCCTACGAGTGCAACTAAACTTTGACTCTATACTGACCTTCGCTTGAAGCTAAACTTAGCTTTCGTTGACATTCGTGTTGTTTGCAAGTAAATCACCGGACATGTTTGTTGTATATGTATATGTCATACCATTAACATAATATAAGAACATGGCAATCTTGTAATAGTAACTAGTAATCAGTATTTGCATATTGTTATATATTACCATCACTATAATAAATGAATAAAATGGCATTCTTAGCCACACACAACATGGTGTCAGAAGTGGGATAAGGAGTGGAAGCTATGGTACACCCAATTTAAAATATTTATGACTGCTTCAAATTTGGAAACACAAGCAGATCGTCGTAAAGTAGCCTTATTACTTCACCATCTAGGCAGCGATTGCCTTGAGATTTTTAACTCCTTTAACGAGAATGTTGATACTATTACCTACTCAACATTGGTGGAAAAATTTGAAAGCTTTTTTATACCAAAAGTAAATATAGCAATGGAGCGCCACAAATTTTTCATTTGCAAACAACAACCAAATCAAGCAATTGATGAATATGTCACAATTTTGAAAAACTTAAGTTTAAACTGCGAATTTGGTGGATTGCGGGAAGATCTCGTCAGGGACATTTTTACCTGCGGCTTGTCGCCAAAAAATGGAAATATCCGAGAGAGGTTATTGGCAGAGGGTGGTATTCCCTTGGATAGGGCTATTGCTATTGCTAAATCCATAGCTATGGCTAAAGAAAATGCTTTGAAACTGGAGGACATCCAAGATGACGAACCAGTCGTTAATATGGTACGCAGAAAAACGTTTAAGTCTGCAAATTACAACAAACAACAGGTTGCACATTGTGGTCGATGTGGTCTAGTCCATAAAAACAAATGCCCGGCCGAAGGCGTCAAATGTCACTATTGTGGGAAAAGCGGTCATTTTGCAAAAATGTGCTTCATGAAAAAACGATATGTCAAAAACGTCAATATCGACGAAGATGGCGACTATGATAATGATGAAGAAGAAGAGGATTTATTTATTGGCGCTCTTTCTAAAACAACAAAATCAACAGTAGCAGAATGGAATATAGAGGTGGGAATTGAAAACAACAAAATGGTATGTCAAATCGATACTGGAGCTCAAGCTAATATCATTTCAACACACTCTATAAATAAGTTAAATACTAAGAACTTATTAAAGAAAACTAAAGTTAATATTTTTACATTTAGTGGAGAAAAGTTGTCAGTTTTAGGAAGTGTAAATTTGAAAGTTGTTCATGAGAATCAAACATATATTCTAAAATTTTTTGTAGTAGATATCCAATGCAAAAATATAATAGGTCTTCAGTCAGCAATTGAAATGAATTTAGTTAAAAATTTGAATATTTTGTCCGTAAATAAAATTTTTGAAAAGTATTCTGATGTGTTTGGAGGCCTTGGTCTTTTACGTGGCGAATGTAATTTGAGAGTAAAGAAGGATATCTCTCCTGTAATTGATCCACCACGAAAGATTCCATTTAGATTGTATGATCCACTAAAAATGGAATTGAACAGAATGGAAAATTTGAATGTGATAAAAAAGGTTAGTGAACCAACTGAATGGGTAAATTCAATTGTACTTGTTTCGAAACCTAACGGAAATTTAAGACTCTGCTTGGACCCTAGAAATTTAAATAAGGCCATTTTAAGGCCACATTTTCCTTTTCCAAATATTGAAGACTGTAAAGCCAAACTAAATGGTTCGAAGTATTTCACTGCTCTTGATGCTAACAGTGGGTTCTGGATGGTTCCATTGAATGAACAGTCCTCAAAGTTATGTACATTTAATACGCCTTTTGGGCGTTACCGGTTTTTGAGATTACCATTCGGAATTAATTCTGCACCTGAAATTTTTCATGCAGAAATGGTAAAATTATTTGGCGATATTCCGGGGCTGATAATTTATATTGATGATTTTTTGATTTATTCGTCTACAAAAGAGGAACATTTTAGAATTTTGGAATTGGTTTTTCAAAGGGCAAAGGATGTGGGAATACGATTTAATAGGTCTAAATGCAAAATTTTTCAAACGGAGATAAAATTTCTAGGTCATATTTTTAGTAATTTTGGAATTAAACCGGATGCAGATAAAATAAAATCTATTGTTGAAATGCCTAAACCGGAAAATGTGAAGGAATTGCAAAGATTTTTGGGGATGGTGAATTATTTAGGCGCGTTTATAGAAAATTTAGCGTTAAAAAATAAAAATTTAAGAGAACTTTTGAGGAATGATATTCAATGGCATTGGTCGGAGAGACATGAGTTAGAGTTTCAGAATCTTAAATCGGAAATAACAAAATCGCCAGTATTAACATATTTCGACCCAAATAAAGAGTTGACGTTGTCCGTTGACGCTTCAAAATTTGCACTTGGTGCTACAATTATGCATAATAAACATCCAATAGCATATGCATCAGTTTCATTGACAGAATCACAACAAAACTATGCTCAAATTGAGAAGGAATTATTTGCAATTCTGTTTGGTTGTACTAGGTTTCATCAATTCGTATATGGGTCAAAGGTTTTGGTTGAAACTGACCATAAACCTTTGGTTAGTTTATTTGACAAGCCACTGTACAAAATTCCAGCTAGACTTCAAAGATTTATGTTACGGTTACAGTTATACAATTTGTCCGTAGCTTACAAACCAGGAAAAGAGCTGCAAATAGCTGATACTCTATCAAGAGCGCCCTTATCAGAGACAATATTAACTGAAATGGATGAGGAAACTTCTCTTCATTGCAATTTTGTGGCTTCGTGCTTAGAAACACCTTTTACAAGAATGGACATTCTTAGAGAACACACAGGAGAAGATGAAACGTTTAAGAAGATTATTGCGTATGTAGAAAACGGGTGGCCAAATAATAAAAAGAATGTTGAACCATTGGTGATGCCATATTTTAGGATAAAGGAAGAAATTTCAGTTTTGGATGGCGTTTTACTAAAGAATCATCAAATTTTAATTCCAGAAAGCTTACGTAGATCAGTTCTGTCAAAAATACATGAGGGACACATGGGAATACAGAGATGCAAAGACCTAGCTCGACAGTCAGTATATTGGCCCAATTTATACAATGACATTGAGAATGTAGTTTCAAACTGTGAGGTGTGTATGCGTTACCAAAACTCGAAAACAAAATCGGAAATAGTTCCTCATGAAATTGTGGATATGCCCTGGTTTAAGCTAGGATGTGATTTATTCGAGTTCAACAAGAAAACATATTTACTTGTGGTTGATTATTACTCTAAGTACATTGAAATAGAATTACTTAATTCAGGGTACAATAGTTCCCAAGTTATACTTAAATTAAAATCGATTTTTTCTAGACACGGAATTCCTTTTATATTAATAACAGATAATGGCGCACCTTATAATTCTAGGGACTTTAAAGACTTCTGCCATAATTGGGGAATTGAGCACAAAACATCTAGTCCTTATTTGGCAAGGTCCAATGGGTTAGCAGAACGTTCTGTTCAGACAATCAAGAAAATGTTATTAAAATCTCAAGAAAGTCATTCAGACCCTTATGTGGCATTGCTTCAATATAGAACAACACCAAAAGATAATCTACCAAGTCCAGCAGAGCTCTTAATGTCAAGGTCCTTAAGAACAAAGATACCATCTATTTTAAAAAATTTAGAACCAAATGTTATTAATAAGAACGAATATACTAAAAAGTTGAATTCAAACATTCAGAAATATTCAGATTATTACAACCAATCTGCTAGAAGAGTTGAACCTTTACAGGAGGGAGATAATGTTATGTTTAAAAGAACTCCAACAAGTTGTTGGTTTCAAGGACAAATTATAGATTCATGTAAAGAACCAAGGTCATTTATAGTAAAAGATTCTAATGGTTCTCTTTACAGAAGAAGTCAAGATCATATAAAGAAAAGATCAGAAAATAAAATAATAGAAAATCCAGTTAATCAAGAATACCAAACAAACAGTCAGACAAGTGTTGAATTACCATCAGTTAATAATGATTCCAAGGAATATATAACAAGAAAAGGTCGAATTGTAAAACAGCCTAAGAAACTTAATTTATAAATTATTTTTATTAACATTAACATTTATACTTATATTATATTTATTGTAAATCATTATTTTATATTACACTATTTTGACTTAAGAAGGGAGATGTTGTATATGTATATGTCATACCATTAACATAATATAAGAACATGGCAATCTTGTAATAGTAACTAGTAATCAGTATTTGCATATTGTTATATATTACCATCACTATAATAAATGAATAAAATGGCATTCTTAGCCACACACAACCCTGATTTTATTTTTTTTTTTTTTTTTTTTTTTTTTTTTTTTTTTGCCCAATATATTCAAGTAAATTTATCAATGTGTTTTATATATTGTGCAAAATATAATAACTTTAAGTGTTAAATTACGTAAAATATTGAGAAAAATAGTATGCCTCCCCCAAGACCACGGGCTATTGGATGTAGCACTGGAATTGCACCAGCAAGACCGAACACAAATACTCCAATGTCAGAGCGACAGCAAATGGCACTTTTAATTCAAATGACAGCCTCATCTGATAACTCTCGATTAACTCAAAAAAATAAAGAAAATAAAAAGGATGAGGACTTCGAAGACTCTAGTGCGGTTGAAAAAGTCGATGTTAAAGAAAAGAGTGATGATCTTTTAAGTGATGCTAAAAAGGAGATTAACTTTGAAAGTATTTCCGCATCTGAATCAACAAATAATTTCACAAAGCGACATTTTTCTGATATTGATGAAGATGAAAGCGATGAAATTGATGATACTAAAAAGAAAAAAAGAAAAGATCTGGAAAATACTAAGGACACAAAACAAAATAATATTCGTATACCAAACAGATTGGATAAAAATTTTAAGCAAGCGATTAATTCTAAAAATTCTACAACTTCTTCCAATAAAAGTTTGTATTTATGTGATAAGGATGAAGTTAAAAATAAATTCCACGATACGGATTTAGATGACGATGATTCAAAGAGTGATCCACTCTGCAATGGAGGACTAAAAGTTCCCCCTCTAAAAATTGTGATTCCCCAACAAAGTTGTGCTATTGATAATGATGGAAATGGTTCACGAACCGGTAAAATTAGTACTTCAAGAAATGCCGCACTGCCATATGTTGTTAGTTCGAATAGCGATTCAAATGAACGGGATGCTTCAATTTTAAATACAAGTCCCCGAGATAGTCCCATCAAGATTAATCTATCGTGTACAGTAGGAGACGATAAAAATTGCAAACTAATGAATGAAGAGAAAAATTTGCGAGTTTTAAGGAGTGCACATCGAATTGGGTTAACTACTCATGATAGAAATTCGATGCAAATATCAGTCCCACACACCAAAGTACATCATTTGAAGCTGATAATATATTAAACCTCCCAAGTCCCTCTACCTCGTCTACTTCATCATCAAAAGAAACAATGGGAAATATAGCAGAACTTCATCCTAGGAAAAGGAAAATTAGAGCAAAAAATGATGAGGTAAAATCGTCCAATACAGGAAATAACGTAAACAGTGATCCAATATTATGTACTGATTCTCATCCTCATGATATACCTTTTACAAACTGTTTTCAAATGTATATGACAATAAGAAAGCAAATTGAAAAAAAATGGAAAAATGTTTTTTCTGTTAAACCGAGACCCCCACAAGGGTTTAACGAGTATTTAATTAACAAAAAAAAATATCTTTTATATCCTCGACAAAATAAAAACTGCCCTGATAGCTATAAGTGCCGACAACTGCTCTAAAGCAGAGGGAACCAAAATGAGACATGGTTTCAGCGCCTAACGCTTTCATTGTAACCATTCATTCGTTGTTAATCTGCTAAGTAGTCGTGTGTATTATTATTTTGTGTGGCATTTAGACAAATAAGAATCCAATGTACATAATAAATATTTAATCTTGACCTTAACAAAGGTGTTTTTTTAACAAGTTTTTTCTTTCATCTATGAATATTTCTTATTCTGTTGTTTGTTGGTGGTTTTAACAAGAATTTGTTGTTTTAATTTTGGTATGATTTACATTTCCTAGTGTCGCTTTTTATTCTTTGTTAACGTTTTAAGATTTGTTTTGTTTAATGGTTTTTAACCGTTTTGTGTTGTAAATTGAATAAAGCTGTAACCGGATATGGGATTTAACATACTACAATATTTTTGTCATGAGGTGACTTCATTGTTTTCAAACATTTGGTTGAATGAATTGTTGAAAAGAATAAATTTTTTGTTGAAAATTTTGATTATTTTCTGAATTGCTCATTAATTGGCTTTGTCTAGCAATTGAAAATAAATTGATTTTCAGTGATGGCTTATTAATCAAACATTTTATATTCTTTACAGTTTTGAAATAAAGAAGAGTTTTGTTAAAAAAAAACTCAAATTTAATGGAATGTTTAATATGCCGACATATGAATGTAAATATTCTTTTATTTTCAATAAACAATTCAGTTAATATTTCCAGACATTTTGTTGCCATAACATTTATTTACACTGACAGATGTCAGACAGACCGAGAGTTTGTGTATGAGTAGCGATTTTATTATGTGAAATCTGTCAATTGAGTTGCAATTTACACCTTGATTTCTGTAGACAATAATACACCTGTTAGACAGTCACAATTCATCTGAGTTGGTGGTAAATTTTGTATGCTGTCTGCAGCCAATAAATATTAATTCTTATTGACATGCTGCCAGCAAATTTGTTGAGAAAGATTTTAGTTTTCATTTCATTCTTAAATGGAAATTAAAAATGTATTAAATTTAATTATTTGTTTAAATTTCAACTTCCTCAGACAAAATGCTGTCTTAACACACTGTCTTACACACTGTCAAAATTTTGACAGCAACTCTAAATCTCAAAATCTTGCAATAATATGTTGTTTATTAAATGTTAAATAAATCCATTTAATATTGAATAGCCATAAAAAACCTATTAAAATCCATTACACGTGCAAACAATGGAGTTGATTCATCAAAACGATGAACTGGTTGTGATATTGACCCTTTTCTAATAACAATTACAATGCATGTCGACAGTCTACCAAAAACCCAAAAAAAAACAAACAAAACTCGAGAAAAAAATCCAAATTAATGTCGTGCAAAATACACATTTATTTGAATAGTGTCGAAAAAAAAGTGAAACAAACTTTTGTACCATGAAACGAGAAGCGATAAAAAAACAAAACAAATAGAAAATTGTAGTTAAGTTATAAACACGATGTTGACGACAGCTTAAATATTAATAATATTGGTGCAACATGTAAATAATATTAAATTTTTTATAAGGGTGACTTTTAAATTTGCAGCTAAAAACTTCATTATCAACCATAACTGGTTAATAACTACTACATGCAGTATACATTACTTAGAAGTGATTTAGTAATGGCTAGCTTTGAATCTGCTTTATAGATACTTATTTGGCACAGCATTGAAATCCATATATGAATTAATATAACGTGTCATTACAATGAATCAATATGATTCTCATTTAGTTTAGAATATATCATGCGTAAACAGTTATGTTGTTGTCAAAGCTTGCAGAATATGATTTTAGTAACTAAGATAATTCCATAAGACCAATAATTTATTATAGTCCTTACATTTACTTTAATATAATAATTATTTAAGCGTGAGGTCTTTTTTATAAAAATATTTTATAAAAAAGACCTCACCTCAATATTTATAATTTTTATTTCAATATTTCGCTACATCAATGTGTAGCATCTTCACGCTTAAATAATTATTATATTAAAGTAAATTAAAAGGTCAAATAAAATTAAATTAGTCCTTACATTTAACTAATAAATTTTTAAATACATTCTTTGTTTAACGACTTTTTAAGAAATTCATCAAATACTCTTAAGTTCCCTACTCTTGATTCTTTTTTATCTCAGAACCATATCAGCTAACTTGTAAATATGTCGATAAAATTTCCTATTTACCTCTTGAACATCCGTCAGATATGTCTCAAACGATTCAAACCTGTGTTCATGATATGTTTCAAAAAATTACCAAACCGATTACACGGATTTGGCCAAATCTACAAGCATCGGACTCGAATTCCAAATAACACCTGGTAGTTAAATTTTGAATAACATTTCAAATATTTTTGTTCTTCACTGAGATGATACAAATTTTATCCAAATAAATTCCGATATCGTAGTGGGACCTGATAACAAAATATTTATGTACATATATATTTATAAAAAATATATTTCATAATAAAAGTACCAACAAAAAAATTTTTTCAAAACTACACCATTTTTAATTGAAATTGAGAACATTATACATGATATTGAGAAAATTTCAAATGAAATTGAGAATTTCCATTTTAGATTGAGAAAATTCTAATTGAAATTGAGAATTTTGATATGATATTGAGAAAATTCCAAATGAAATTTAGAAAATTCCGAATGAAATTGGGAAAATTACAATTGAAATTAAGAAAATTCCAAAAGAAATTGTGAAATTGTTATTTTACTCTACATCCTTGACTTCAGAATACTTTTGATTTTGAACCAAAATATTTCAATAAGGTTAAGCATTAGTGAAAATTTCATGTAGACGACTGTGGCAAGGAGCATTGTCACATGCCAGAACGAGCTAAGATAACTGATTGCCCAACTCTTGTCATCTATCAAGAACTCTTTTGACCCATTCGTTTGCGCTTTCGGCTGTGAACGACCCTCTACGACATTGGTAGGCAAATAGAGGCATTAAATTTGTGTGCTTTTTTTGGTAAAAAATAAAATATCCACAACAACATCAAGCAACTGAATGAAATGTGTATATTTTTACGCTATTTTGTTCACATTCGGGTTGTTTGACGAAAATCATCGTAACCTGAACAATATGAACGCCTACCATGGCTCTACGACTATCCATTTGAATAATGCCTGCGGTACCAATTACACCTATTATGTTGATGTTGTGGCCACGGGAAGTAGGTATCGAACTGTTCGGGATCCAACACGAGATCAACCATGTTTTCTACGACAAAATAAATAAAAAATTTTCTCTTTATCCAGACCACCACATCTTTCCACATCTGATATAATCGTTAATTTTGTTTTTTTAATATAAAATAATTTATATAATTGGTCAATTCACAAGTTCTCTTATCATGTCATATTGTCATAATGTCCTAAAATTTCACAATGGTTTTTATTGTTTTTCAAGTAAAAAATTTCCTAAAATAATAGTACTTTGTATGATATGTTTATTGTGTTATCGTAACCAACCATTAGAGACCTTCGCCGAATGCCTAAGTGTCGGTTAAGCCGAGCTGCCGAGTCGAGATATATTAAGACATTATGACAATATGACTGATAAGAGACCTTGTGAATTGAACAAATGTTTCTCAATTTTATTTACAATTTTCTCAATTTCTAATCGAATTTCAAATGGAAATTCTTAAATTCATTTGGAATTTTCTCAATTTAAAATGGAAATTCTCAATTTCGTTTGGAATTTTCTCCGTTTTAATTTGAAATTCTCAATTTCATATGGAATTTTCTTAATTTCTATGAAAAAATTATTTAATTTCAATGTGTAATTCGTTTATATCGTCCCCTTAATAAAACAATAGTGTATAATTTTTTTGCCATTTCGAAATAATTGAGTTTAAAATTGTTGTATTAACTATTCTATATCTGGAACAAAAGTAATATTTCAATTGATCTTTTGACCCACTATGTGGAAAATTTAAAATTTCAGAGAATTCGGATCATAAATGGAATTTCGCGATTTTTTTTTAGACCCGAGGTGACCACATTTGAGGGGTTAAGCACTGGCTCCAATTAGCGCTAGGAAGCTGAACAAACGTAAGTCAACTCGATAACACCTCAGCTCCAACCATGTGCAATTTCGTAAAAATGTCTCTAATAGTTCCCGAGATACCGAATTATTTCCAAAAAAAACTTTTCTAAACCACTGTGCGCCGTTCCTGAGTGGTCATTGGGGTCCGCCATCAAGAAAATAAACTCGAATACTCCTATAGTTTAGCTTTAATAATTTGGAAGACTATTCATAAATACATTTTTTGTTATTAATTTTGCACAAATTTAGGTCTTTAGATATTTTACAAAACAAAACTTATTTACCTATGCAAGATTGATCGCCTAGATGCTCTACCTTAGTGCTTCCAGGAAGTTGTTCTTCGCCTTAAGCTATGTTCAGACTTTTTAAGGGATACCCTTTAACACCTGTAAAAAATCGATTTTAAATCGAAATAAAGACAATACATGTACAAATGTGATTGTCACTCAAATCATGTGACTAATATAAACAAAATAGATTTGGATTAAATTACAAAAAAACATTAGTCAGATATACAAAAAATTAGGTTTGCAATTTTAAAAATAAAATGGGAAATGGGGCAAGGCAAATTCATGCATGGTGGGTGCAGTGGTGAATTCATAAAATTAATGAATTCGCTAGAATTTCTCTGAATTCGCCAATGCATCCAACTTGTAAAATGTGTTTTTTAAGCCTGATAGAATTTTTAAAAGGGTTAACTGTCAAACGAGCTGTCTTACTGCGCTTACTTTATGACATTAATGATCAGTATACTCTGGCAAATCATCATGAACAACGCTACCAAATTATCCAAATTTACATTGAAAATCAGTCATCGAATTTCGCAACTTATAGACGACTGTTTTATCGCAAAATTTTGTTCAGAGATGAGGATAATTTTTGGCTTAACGGGCTTGTTAATAAATAAAATTGAGATCAATCCACAACTGACCCTACAAAAATGCACCGTTTAGTGCGGTTTACACGCTGACGACATCATCGCAACTTATTTCTTCAAAAATGGATGTCCAGAATTCGCCAAGTACAGCCGCGGTGGACATATGCCCGAAATAATTTTCAAATATTAATGTCATGTATTGATCTTTCGAATAAAAAAAATTTACTTTTTTGTGTTAATTTTTACAATTACAACACAGAGAAAACAGATTCGTGATAGCAACCGAATTTGTTGCCAATCGAATGATTCGGTTGCATACATAGAATTTGTCAGTTCTAAGAACAGAAAGTCAGTTGATAAAGAACAATTTCAGTTGAAGCAACCAAACTTTTGTTACCCCTTCCAAAATATTGTAGCCACAACTGTAAAATTCGGTCACTAATATAGAACCATTCGATTGGCAACAAATTCGGTTGCTAGCACGAATCTGTTTTCTCTGTGAAGTTCTATCGGGTTCTATCTATGTGGAGGATTACTGCACTACACTATATCTTCATATTGATGTTCTATATATTAAAGGTTTTAATACGAACCTTAATCCTAAAAAATGTGAGCAAAACTCTTACTTTTTATTTGCATCGTCAAAATTCATCGAAAATTCATGTTTATTTAATACATTATTTTCTTATTAAATATGGAAAATAAGAAGAAACATTTAATACATACAACTAACATTAAGTAAAAAATCTTGTCAATCTTCCCAAGAAAAAAATCCTGCCAACTGTATGACTGGCAGCTGGGACCTATTGACTGACACGTGTGTATGAATTGACTATTTAAGTTGTATGACCGAACTCATATGACAAAGGTCAAATGGCATTTACCGCATTTGTTGTAGCTATTGTTGATTGTTGTTTTTTTTCCTTTTTGCTCTTTCTTTGTTTACAATTTTATTTGTTGAGACAACAAAAGCCAAAATTCTAACTGTTAAATAAAGATGGATGCTGTTTATACTCATTTCACATTTAATCAGACATGTTTTTTTTTCTCTTTTCTATATGTTAAGGATAAGAAATGGGATTAAATAGATGAATTTTATATAGTATGTGATTTCGAATTCGATTTATTTTAATATTGAGGTTAAAATAAATTGAAAAAAAATACTATTGCACATATGTATTATTGGGTGTATGACTTAAAAATGAGGATATTTTTAAAGTTTTTGCTTTTATTTTGAAACATTTGTACCATATAAATTTATTCAAAGTATTGGCCATTGTTAGCTATGACATTTTCCCATGTTTTGAGGCAAAGAACGAATCAAGCCAATTTCGGATACTCTGTTCCAAAGTGAAAATTATCCCAGAGAGAGCGTTCTGTATCGATCGAAACAAATAGTACTATTAAGGGGGTGAGGCAAAATCTCCCAACCACTTCAAGCATCATTTCTGACATACAAAATCGTCTTTCAAGGTCTCTCGGATTGAATTTCCCTGCTTTTGAATGAATCCTGCTGCTCGCAAACGTTTTGAAATTGCTGATTGATTAGCTCTCCGATTGACATGAAATTTTATGTAGACATAACAGAGGATTATTTGAGTTTAAATTTTGACAATGGATCTGACACAATCTCTAACTGATATCATATACATATATGGGGGATTTCATGTCAAGTGAACTAACTTTTGAAACCGATGCCTCACATTCACATAAGCTTTGATGAGCATATTAAAACAAGATAATAGTAAGAGAGTTTAAGAAATTCCCGAAAATTACTCCCCAAGAGGTTATTAATAATCTAAAATTGGAAATTAGTTTTTGAATTGTTAGAAGCAGGGTGTTTTTGGTTGCTATTGTCCCGCGGAAAAATCTCTTAAGTTTTGTTTTGGATTTTAATTAATTGAATACTTGGAAAAGTTTCCATTGTATTGTCAAGTACTATACATTATAAAGCCTGGATTTCTAAATCATATAATTTGACTTTAGTATGAATGGACTATTTTTAAACAAATCCAGAAATGTATACATTTTCGTATTCCTTAAAACTTGTAAAATTCAAAATTTAACTAACTACTGTAACTATTTACTTCCGGAACTATATACATAAATACTTTCTATTGTATTCCTGTTAACACTCTTCTATTTTCTTTGGAATTAAGAAAAGACAGGGACAAAAACATGTTTTTCTCTTTGTATGTTTTTTTTTTGTGTATAATGAATGTAACGATTCTGTCAAAATTAAATTGTAAAACTTTCAACATATAAAACTTTTCTTTGCAAGGTTTTGCTTGTAGTTTTGCTATTTTTTTTTCTAACAAGAAAAATCTCAGTTGTAATGAGTTTTTTTATCCACACGATAAACAAAATCCATGAACTTTGTTGGAAATAGTTTTTTTTTTATAAACATTTTGTAGAAAATTTAAAAACTTTTGTGAAAAATTATTTAATATAGCTACATTAAGCCGACTCACAGAAGAAAATGATAACCATTCTTGAGCTGGACTACATATTTCCAAAAAAAAGATTTTTAATTAGAAAAATTTTTTTTTAAAAAAGTACTTAAAATACTACTATTTTAAAATTAAATAAATCAATTACAAAATAATTTAGAATATTTTTAAAAAAGTACATAAAAAACTACTATTTTAAAACATGAAAAAAGTCAACATAAAATATTTTAAATGTCTTACATTTCATAAATAAATAAATTTATTTTTTTCTTGCTTTGGATCATTTTGAAAAATAAAATTAACATACTACTATTTTAAATACTTAATAAAATTAACTTAAACTAGTTCTAATGACTTTTATTCTAATAAAAAAAAATTAATGACGTTTATTTTGTCCTGTTTTGGAACATTTTTAAAAAATAGTACTTAAAATACTACTTTTTTCAAAACAGACTAAAATTAATTAAAAATAATTTTAATGACTTCTATTTTATTAAAAAACATGAAAAAAATACCATTTTGTCTTATTTGGAACATTTTTAAGTAAATTTTTCCCTTTTTTAAAAAAGTACTTAAAATACTACTATTTTGAAAACTTAATAAAATTAACTTAAATTAGTTGTAATTATATTTACTTCATAAAAATATAAAATAAAATACAGTTTGTCCTGTTTTGCAACATTATTAAAAGGTATCAAAAATAATATTATTTTAAAAACTGTGCAAAATTAACTGATAACACAGGTCAACAACAAAAAAAGGCTTCACTAACCACTATATACATTTTATGCACCATGGTACAAAAATGGTAAAATTTTTTAATTCTATGGATAGATTTTTTTTTTCTAAAATTGCGAATTTTTGTAGATGTTTTCCACATAATTTATGATAACTCTAAAAGGCTTAGACCGATATTATTGAAGTAAACTTAGCCTTCAATCTGCTTATACATATATTGCGTTTTAATTGGCTCAGTAGTTTCGGAGTTATAATAACAAATTGAAGCAAAAAATATATTTTTTACGCTAAAAATTTTTTTTTTTTTGTTTTAAAAAAAATCATGAAAAATCGAAATCGGCAGAAATTGTTCAGATTTTTTGCATTATCGAAAAGCCGCATGTAATAGGAACAAAATGAGATATCGATCATAAATATCGATTGATTATTTTCGAATTTATTCACAATTAAGTGAATTCATTCATTTTAAGAAAATTGCATGTGCGTACAAGAGTGTACTTTGAGTTCCAATAACAAAACACATGTAAAATTTAAACTCAAAGAGAATGAGTGAATTCACATAATCTATATATATAAAAATGAAATGGATGTATGTATGTAATGGCATCACTTGAGAACGGCTGGACCGATTTGGCTGATTTTTTTTTATTCGATTCGAAATTTTCAGCAGATGGTTTGTAAAGAAAAAAATTTAAAAATTCCGGGTAAAACTCGGTTTTTTTTGGAGTCCAGTCAACTTTAATAAAAAAAGCTCCCTAAAGTATGCAGTACAAATATAGATATTTTTTATTTACAAATAAATAAGAACATGCAGGTGTATGTGGGTTGGAGAAACTTGAAGAACTAACATTAGTAAATGCTACCGGGCAAAGCCGGGCGGGTCAACTAGTTGTGAATAAATTCGAAAATAATCAATCGATTTTTATGATCGATATCTCATTTTACTGCTATTATATGTGGGTTTGTGATAAAGTAATAAACCTGAACAATTTCTGTCGTTATCGATATTTCATGATTTTTTTTAAAACAAAAAATTTTGCTATTTTTACGTAAAAAATATATTTTTTTGTTTCAATTTGTATTATAACTCCGAAACTACTGGGCCGATTAAAAAGCAATATATATGTGAACATTTGTAAATAGCATGTGGAAAATATTTTCAAAATTCAATCAATCGAAAGAATATTATTATCTACTCAATTTTATGTATATCAAACAAAAAAGTAAAATTTTGTGAAAATGAGCGAATTCACTTAATTGTGAATAAATTCGAAAATAATTAATTAATTTTTATGATCGATATCTCATTTTGTTGCCATTATATGTGGGTTTGTGATAAAGTAATAAACCTGAACCATTTCTGCCGTTTTAGATTTTTCATGAGTTTTTTAAAACAAAAAAATTAGCTTTTTTCACGTAAAAAATATATTTATACCCTACACTACCATAGTGGGGAGAGTATTATGCGTTTGTGCAGATGTTTGTAACGCCCAAAAATATTAGTCATACCGATCGACTTAGAATCACTTTCTGAGTCGATTAAACGATGTCCGTCCGTCCGTCTGGTCGGCTGGCTGGCTGTCTATGTACACTAGGGTGGCCCTTAATAAACAAAACTTGGATTTTGGCCATTCTCACCCTCCAGTTTGGTGAACATTAGTAAAAAAATCATCCTGAAACAATTTTAGGTAAATCGGTTGGGGATAAATATATTTTTGGGCGGATTTTGATGAAATTTAACAAAAATATAACATAAACTCTAGGGTTTATAATAACAGCACAATATTGGAAATTAACGTTTACTGGCACTTGGGGTTAAAATTATCCCAAACTTTTAAAATCATAATTTTTTTTATGGTTTTAGAAGTTTGGGGTCATTTTAACACCAAGTGCTAGTAAAATTTTAATTTTTTTGCTGTTTTTGTAAATACTAGGCTTTGTGTTATATTTTTGTTAAATTTCATCAAAATCGGCCCAAAAATATACAACATTTCGGACATTTCGAAATCTTTCCAAGAGAAATTCCAAATATTGAAAAATTTGACCTTTGACCTTCACGATTTAAGGGTTAACGTTTTCCGATTTTAGTAAACTTAAAATTACTTAAAATTTTTTCAGGATGATTTTTTTTACTAATGTTCACCAAACTGGAGGTTGAGAATGGCCAAAATCCAACTTTCGTTTATTAAGGACCACCCTAATGTACACCTTGTGCGCAGAGTACAGGTCGCAATTTTGAAGATATTTCGATCAAATTTGGTACATATTATTTTTTCGACCAAGCCTATTGAAACTGGCTGAAATCGGTCCATTATTTCACCTAGCCCCCATACAAATGTCCTTCCGAAATTGGACTTTATCGGTCATAAATGTTTAATTTATAAATGTATCTCCACAAATTGCGTTGCAAATAAGTTTTATATATACAAAATTCATGTCACCAAATTTTGTTACGATCGGTCCATAATTAGTCATAGCTCCCATATAGACCCGCTTCTGAAAATCACTTTAACGTGCATAAATCGCTTAAAAATATTGGTGTACTCACAAAATTCAACATAGTAAACTTTCATATAGACACAAATCACACGACCTAATTTCATGGTGATCGGTCCATAATTGGTCATAGCCCCCATATAAAGCCCACTTCCGAAAATCACGTCGGGCTTGACCGACCATACTTTCTTACTTGTTTTTGCTTCAATTTGTTATTATAACTCCGAAACTACTGAGCCGATTAAAATGTATAAACAGATTAAAGGTTATGTAAATTTGAACTTTTCCAAGTTTATTTCAGTAATATCGAACTAACCCTTTTTGAGTTATCATAAATTATGTGGAGAAATAACTACAAAAAATCGCAATTTAAAAAAAAAAAATTTTAATAAAAAACTTTTCCATAGAATTTAAAAATTTGGACCATATTTGGACTACTTGAACCACAATACATCAAATTTATGAATTTGTATACTTTAAACATTTTTAAAAAACTATTTAAAGTACTACTAAAGACTGAGTCAAAAAAAAACATTATTCCAGCCCAACCTTATCCTTGGTCCAACAAATTATTATTTTTTACGTGTCCAAAAATAGGTAAAATTTAGAATTTCATAACATTTTTTAAATCTTTTTCAGCATTTTAATTAATTCAAGTTTATGATATTGATGTTTTTGCTTGTAAACAACACAATATCTGTTTCTGGAGTATAATAGTCTGTCCACAATTGGTGGGCCATCGATTTAAGAATTTCAGTTCATTTCATATCACTTCTGCAAATGTATTCGAAAATTTACCCCGTATTGAAACTAAACAAAAATCATACGAATATTTTCCCCAATGAAGTACTATTCGTCATATTATTATCTTTCTTCCTTTTGCCTTTTTATATTTAAAAAAAAAATATTTAATAAAATTCAAAACTAGCACTTTGCAAGTCATTCACATGCTTCAAATATTTGTGATGGTGGCTCACGCATAAAATTAAAATAAAGTGACTGACATATTTTTATGTCCATTTTTTATAACTCTCATTATCTAAAGTACTTAAAATCTAATACGAGCATAAGTATGACTCAAACATTGGAAATTTGTTAGTGCGTTACTTAAAACATTTAAAAATTAAAAAAACAACCAAATTATGAAGTTGTAATTCATGCATGTCCAAACAAAGAGATGAACAGGTAGTAATAGTACTTAGTTGGTACCTGTTTAAAATAGATTTTTAAATACTGAAGTAGTTATCACAGTTCAAATACCCGGTTTTAAACTGGCTCTGCCTAATGAGCCTAATAGAAATAAAGGAAAATGACAAAGAAAATAAACAGAGATAACACATTTGGAAAATTAAATTTGTAACTTGTTTAAAATAATTTTTAAATTTAAAAAAGTTAAAGCAAAATTTGTATCATTAGTGTTCCACTAATTGTGCTGAAATTTACATTAAAGAACAATTTAAATTTCTATGATGATTAGGCACAATCTTAATATGTTTAGCTATGATTGTGTTTTAATCATAAATGTAACTAAAACTTTAACTTTAATGTCTGTTTTTGCTTAAATCTTGTGTATCTCCCTCATTATTATTATTATTCAAATTAGGTTTTGTAAAGTGCCTCCACTGTAAGCAGGGATGTTTTACATTACGGACGCACTTCTTAAGGAATTTAATGGTTGAACATTAGATTCACACTTAAAAAACATTTATTTTTTCTTTAAGAGAATATTTAAGGAAACTATGTACTACAATTTTGTTTATGTGCTTTTTTTATGGGGCTTTTCTGTCATGCTGTCTTGCACGCTCTTTTGGCCATTTAACAACCGTGTATCTATTTATGTTGGAATTATATAATAAATGTTTTGGTAAAATAAAACATATGAATTGTTTATAGATTGTTTACAGAGAATGTAAGAGAATGACTTCCAAAATTAATACGATTTTTCTTATATTAAAAGACTACACAATTCCTTATATAAGCGACAATACAATGGAAACTTTATTTGAAAACTATATTAAGTAATTTCAGTTTTCAAACCTTCTACCAAATATAACTGTATATTTCTCAGACAAATTCAATTTTAGTAGGATTTATATTAAAATATAGAGTCAAGATTCGATTAGCGTAGACCTAGACAAAAATCTTGGTTTAATCAGGCGTGCAAAATAGTAATCAGATCCTGAGACAAAGCATTCATAACTTGGTGCAATAACCAAAACGCAGAAACTCGTGTGTCAAAGTCTAAGTCGCGAAAAAGCTCTACCCGACCAACGCCTTTGTACTAATGTTCTTACTGCTCCCCGGGGTAGTAAAAGCTTTTGTTCATTCGTTTAAAGTGTAAAGGATAATGTTAGTTTCTCAATTCCGATTCTTTTTAAGGGATGACCAAACATTAACCACTGCCCGAACTCGAAAGTGTATGAGTGACTATGCCAAGTATATTGTTAAAAGGGTTTTATCGGATGTCAACGAAAACAAGTCTCCTGGGCCAGATGTCAATCCAGCGCTGGTATTGAAGCTGTGGTGTTCGACCTTAGATCGTCCATTAGCTAACCTTATCAGCACTTCATAACTTGCCTACTTATTTCCTGTATGTTGGAAGGTTGCTAATGTAATCCTGAAAATTACCCTCCAATAGAAATTTGTTCTGCATCTGGTTAAATATTTGGAGTCCTACAATTTACTTAACGACCGCCAGTATGTATTTCGTAGAGCATGCTCTAGCCATCCTATCGGTAAAATGGTGTCGTTGCATTCACCGTTTTGGCGAAAGTAAAGTGGTTTGCAAGGTGTTTTATTGAGTATGGCATGGTGTTCTTTTATCAAAACTTACTCAATTACGATTTAAATCGAGAGAGATCGCACTATACGAGTTGTTATAGATGGGATCTTATCAAAGTTCAAGATAAATTCAAGGATACCGCAAGGCTCCATTCTTTCTCCTATTCTATTCCTTACTGTTCTAAACTATCTTCTACTTCAAACTTCCAACCCTTCTTTTGCAGATGACAGTAACATTTTCCATTCATATTCGTTTATTAATAGACCAAACCTGTCGGAGATTGGGACAATGAATGATTCCCTTAATCGGGACCTTCTGACAATCTCTGAATGGGGTTCACTGTGGTTCCAAATCAAAATCTAGGTGGACAAAATTATTTGGCGCTCTTTTTATATAGAATTGGTATATCAGATTCCAAAAAAAATCTTTAAAAGATCAATATAAACTTTTTTTCAAGTTACAGTAGGGTCTAGATATATAAAAATCAATAATAAATAAAGAAACATTTCTAAAAATTCCATTCCGTAAAAATTAAAAAAAAGTATTTCGGCGGGTGCTGGCGGCTACAATTTTTTTACAAAGACATTCCCCAGAAGTTTCTTTAAATGATGTATATAGTCATTGGACGGGCTTCGACGGTCTTTTTTTTTGGCAAGCTATATAACATTCTTAGAAAAAAAATATCAGTATATTTGAGAACCAAGTTTAAAAGACTATAACAGGAAAAAGACTAAACAGGCCCATAAATATATGATATACATTTAATAAAAGCCTATATCAATGTTTATCTATGTTGAAGTATGAATTTCTATATGGTAAAACTATTGAGATATATCTAATTTAGTAAAGCAGTAAAATATTAAAAAAAATTAACGAAAATATGATTCAAAATTTGTTGAACTTCTGGCGCTTCTGTCGAGAAAACGAAATGTCCAATTGAAAAACCCATTTGTATTGAAGGAGAGCAGATTGTCAGCTTCCGAAAAAACTTAGTTTTTCCAAATTCTGAAGATACCAATTTTCATAATTTTGTCCACCTAGATTTTGATTTGGAACCACAGTGGGGTTGTGTGAACAATAGTAAGACTCAATGTTGTATGTTGTCACAAAAACGAGCGACAGATTATAGCGCTTCAACTATGAGTGGTGGAATCAGATGCTCTTGATGTTCTGGGTATGAGAATACAATGTGATGGCCGCTGGTCTAAACACATTTTTCAAGTGTCGAAAGAAGCATTCAAGTGTCTTGGTTTTCTGAAACGGTGCAGAAATTACTTCTCTTCATCTGATCTTCCCACTATTTAAAATTTATATCCAACTGAAAATGGAACACAACTCACCGGTGCTTCTCGACCACATACAGGAGATGGCGAAGGTGATTATTGGTGATAGTAGGGTAATCAACTCTATTGATTCGCTGGAGCACCGACGCAATTTAAGCTGCGTTTCACTATTCTTTCGGTACTAAAATTTAATGTATTCTGATGATGTATTTACGTAATACAAGTCCAACTGACCGCACAACACCCTACAAGGAAAATTCGTTCTTTTGCCGTTTGTATAGAATAACCTATTTTCCTAGTTCCAGCTAAAAGTTTTGCACAATCTGAGAGTTAGTCCAAAAAGAAAAAAAAGATTTGGGAAACTGTAATGCTGAAAACTACCTGTGATAAATATTGGTTTCTAACGCCCAGCGAATGAAACCAGAAATGGAATACTGTTCGGATGAATAGAGATACAATTTAATAGGCAGTATTGGGAGAACATTTGTAAGACGGACGAAGCGAAAGAGACTGGAGCTCAAGTACACAAATAAGACAGTCAAGTTTGAAGGTATGGGTCCAATTCATATTATAAAAGATACTATGACTGAAAGATACATATTCAGATACATATTCATTTAAAACGATGTTATGTATCCATACTAGGGTGATAACCAGGGAAACCGGAAATATGCTCTAAAAAAAGCGTTTTAGGCGCTTTAAATATGCAGTAAAAACTTTAAAATATGCTCTTAAAATTTAAAAAATATGCTCTTAAAAAAACAAACTTTTACATAATTTTTAACCAAATTGGATCTATTGGATCTGAAAACATTTTTATACATAGAAAACCTTCTTTCGACATCAACTGATGTTACAGGAGCAAATTTAAAGGACAATATTTCTTTAACACTTAGAACGTTTAAGTTTGAATTAGAACTAAAATTTGATATTTAGATGGAGCTATTATTAAAATAGTGCTTATTTTATATTAAAACAAGTAAGAGAGCTATATTCGGCTGTGCCGAATCATATATACCCTATAATCATATATTATACTTCAAAATAAACATTTTTTTCAGTTTTTTAATTTTTTGGAAAAAAAAAATTTTTTTTTTTAGGTGAACAAAATTTTTTTTTCAGTTTTTTCATTTTTTGGATAGAAAAAATTTTCGAATTGCTATTTGAAATTTTAAAAAAAAAATTTCTGTTTTTTAAATTTTTTTTTTTTTTTGGTGAAAAGCCATCTATTTTTTAATTTTGAATTTTAAACAAAGGAAGTAAAAACCTGTAACACAACAGCGAAAAATAAGTAAGACAAAATTTGTTTTTGATAAACTCAAAATATGCTATTAAACAGTAAAATATGCTATAAAAACGCAAAATATGACATAAATATGCTCTTAAAACAAATATATGCAAAAATATGTATTTAAGGCTAAAATATGCAAAAATATGCACTAACAAATCGATGCCAAAATTCTTAAATAGTTCTGAAACGTGTAAATATCTTATCCATGTGCTCATTAGACTCACCAGAAAAAACATGCATTTGCATATTTTGGTTTCCCTGGTGATAACATAAAAGTGGACCTTTTTTATATTGAGTGTATGACTTAAAAATTTACAACAGATGGCGTATCTTTTGAAATCGGTTTTAGTTTTTAGCTTTATAGTCCAGACCTTCCCCCGTCCGACTACTATTTGTTGGGATACGATCGGAATTCGCTCTTGGCTTTCTATATTGCCAGAAAGGTCCACACACGTCAAGTTTACTTGAGCAAGTCTTGAGTTTATAGAAGAGAGGGGAAGAAAAAGAGGAAATTCTTTCCAACCTCCTCTCTTTTCTCATCTATAAACTGAAGACTTGCGCAAGTAAACTTGACGTGTGTTGGACCATGGCAGATATATTGATGTATCAATCATGTGTGAAAGTTATTTGGTGGCTTCGACATACAGACTGACACGGAATATATATTCTTTATGGGGTCGGAAATGAAAAATGTAATTTTCACATTTTTCATTCGCCAAATGAGTACCCTTTCCACTCATGGTGAATAGTACATAAAGTGCTAAATTATTTACAAAAAATACTTCAACAAGAAGCAATTTAATTTAAATGTATTAAATTTGGGGAAAAAATAGTAGTATTTCAACATTTTTACATAAGAATCTTAACTTTGTTCATTGCTTTACAAAATACTAAAATCATTTTGTGCCATTTGTTCATAACATACATATTGCATTTGGTTTTCGGGTAGACTCCAGCTTACTTTAGATAAAACTAGATATATTGTTGTCTAATTAGTGAATCCATTGTTTTTATCTTCTGCCTTTAGATTTACACACAAAAAAAGCGAAAATAATGTACCATAGTTAAACATCATGTGTTTTACTTCAGGTTAGGAAACAAACAATTTCCATTTCGTTACATACTGTATGAATACCTAAACTTTCCCTGCAGTTGCATAGATGAAAATTGTCAACTCTGCACTCTTCTGATTTCCAGCTAAAGAACATTTTACAATCGTTGATACTAGATTCTTTTCTAAAAGAGAGTCAATTGCTCATATTTGCATTACCTTTCACCAGCAGAATCGCTAGTTCGTTATCTACTTTAAGTGGCTGACAAGGAAGACAAATTAAATAATAAATAGATAAAAGTACAAAAAGAGCCATCTGTAACTGAGAGGTTAGCAGTTGACCATAAAAAATGTAAGAGGACGAGTTCAAGTAGATCTACGATCAATGAATTCAAGAAGAGCACCAAGAGAACATCAATCAAATTGACTTCAAAAATGACAGTCTCGTATTTATCTCGTCTCAGCCCAAACATTGAAGTAGATTAGTGGGTAACTAGTGTGGAACTACTACCAAGGGATGCAGGGCTAGCTACCATACTTGCTACTAAAATTAACACATGCATATTTAGAAACACACATACACACCAATTCTCACCTATACACACTTGCACACATACACAAAATTTATGCTTCAAAACGTAATTGTGCACGTGCAAAGTGTTTTTTCTTTCGCTTCTTCTGACGTGACTAAAAGAAAAACAGAAATAAAAATTATACAAAAACAAACAGCAAAAAAGTTGAGCGAAAAGTTTTGAAACAGCGATTTTAAGCAAATAAAATTATTTTATTATTTAGTGCAAACAACTAAAATACAACTTGAAAACAAAAGATTTCCTACAAAAGGAAAAAAACTATTTATTTGAACAATTAAATTTGTAATTGTGTTTAAAACATGATTAGCTATTTTATTTAATAAATAATTTATAAAGTAGCAATACGCTACATTAATATTAAGTTAGGAAAATTGGGTAAATAATCGACACAGACTGGGTAAATAATTTAAGATACAAAAGGCATAAAAATAAACCCTCTTATTTTGTATTTAGTTGGCTACAAAGTCTGGTTTATTTGCCAACAAAAAAAAATAATAAAAACAAATAAAATGTTATTGAACTTTGGAAATATTTAAATATTGCATGGAGGTCTAGAAAAACTGTATTAAAAAAAACAAACCCCCATAAAAATTGTTATAGAAAATATTGGTACTGAAAAAAGGACTTCTATATGCAGACTAGAGATGAGCGATATTTCCATACCTGTGATTTAATCACTGTGATTGAAAAATCACTGGTAACAACAGTTACTGAATATTGCAAGTAACAGGTACATTTAAGTCGTTCTTTTATATTTTTCAACACTCACTGGTAACGTTTTAGAAAAATCACTGGAACAACTGTAGTAACAGGTACTTTTAATATCGTTCTTTTATATTATTCAACATTCACTGGTAACGTTTAAAAAAAAATCACTGCTAACAAATGGAGAAAGTAACAGGTACATATTTTAATGTCGTTCTTTTACGTATTTCAACAAACTGTTAAATGTCGTTCTTTATATTTTTCAACATTCACTGGAAACAACAGTTAGAGCATATTTTTAGGCGCATAATTTTATATATCTCCAATACAGTGTATCAAACAGCGTTGCCGCTTTGGTCCAATTGGACCAAAATTGGTAGTTTGAAATTAACAAATTGACTTTTGGTAGTTTGGTTGGTTTGTTCCGATATTTGTCGTATTTTGGTAGGCTACGATATTTCTGAATACAGAAGTATTTTTAAGAACAAAATAATTAAAATAATAACGAAAAAACTACTTATGTTAAGCCAAAATAATAAAACTACATATTTGCAAAATATGAAGATAGCATTTTCTAAAATATTTAGTTTAGTCAGGTAAATGTGTATTTATTTAGTAGTGTTGAGTTCAAAAAATGCCAAAGGGCTCTCAAAACTTTTATTTTCTAATAATATGTGTTAAACTCTGCTTCAATATCATTCTTCCTCTGGATAATTTTATAGCAGCAATAATATAATTTTAAGTTAACTATTAATTTTGAAACGAATTCATATAGCATTTCTCAAATATTTTAAATTTGGTAGGTTTTGGTAGGCTTTCGTAGTTTTTAATTAGAAATTTGGTAGGAAAAATATTTAATGAGTGGCAACGCTGGTATCAAATAAAATGTTAAGTAACATATCAGTTAGCTTAATTTTGTTATTTTCCTATGTTTTTGGTTAACATAAGAACAGATTTAAGAATGAAAATAATACATAATGATTCTTCTTAACATAATTATTATTTTGCTTAACATAAACCAAACGTGATCGCTGTCACTGTTTAAAAGAACAGTGATTTATAAATCACGTTCACTGAGAACGACGTTCTTCAAAAATCACGGGATCGCTCATCTCTAATGCAGACTGTAAAACGTATGAGCAATATGGTTGCAATTTAAAAACCCACGTAGCGTATGAGTGTTATTAAATACTTTAATAGGTTGTTTGAAAGAGATTTCATGAATTAATAATTTGAGCTTTTAAAATACGAGAAATATAAATTTTAGAACTGAACTAGAACTGAACTAGAACTGAACTAGAACTGAACTAGAACTGAACTAGAACTGAACTAGAACTGAACTAGAACTGAACTAGAACTGAACTAGAACTGAACTAGAACTGAACTAGAACTGAACTAGAACTGAACTAGAACTGAACTAGAACTGAACTAGAACTGAACTAGAACTGAACTAGAACTGAACTAGAACTGAACTAGAACTGAACTAGAACTGAACTAGAACTGAACTAGAACTGAACTAGAACTGAACTAGAACTGAACTAGAACTGAACTAGAACTGAACTAGAACTGAACTAGAACTGAACTAGAACTGAACTAGAACTGAACTAGAACTGAACTAGAACTGAACTAGAACTGAACTAGAACTGAACTAGAACTGAACTAGAACTGAACTAGAACTGAACTAGAACTGAACTAGAACTGAACTAGAACTGAACTAGAACTGAACTAGAACTGAACTAGAACTGAACTAGAACTGAACTAGAACTGAACTAGAACTGAACTAGAACTGAACTAGAACTGAACTAGAACTGAACTAGAACTGAACTAGAACTGAACTAGAACTGAACTAGAACTGAACTAGAACTGAACTAGAACTGAACTAGAACTGAACTAGAACTGAACTAGAACTGAACTAGAACTGAACTAGAACTGAACTAGAACTGAACTAGAACTGAACTAGAACTGAACTAGAACTGAACTAGAACTGAACTAGAACTGAACTAGAACTGAACTAGAACTGAACTAGAACTGAACTAGAACTGAACTAGAACTGAACTAGAACTGAACTAGAACTGAACTAGAACTGAACTAGAACTGAACTAGAACTGAACTAGAACTGAACTAGAACTGAACTAGAACTGAACTAGAACTGAACTAGAACTGAACTAGAACTGAACTAGAACTGAACTAGAACTGAACTAGAACTGAACTAGAACTGAACTAGAACTGAACTAGAACTGAACTAGAACTGAACTAGAACTGAACTAGAACTGAACTAGAACTGAACTAGAACTGAACTAGAACTGAACTAGAACTGAACTAGAACTGAACTAGAACTGAACTAGAACTGAACTAGAACTGAACTAGAACTGAACTAGAACTGAACTAGAACTGAACTAGAACTGAACTAGAACTGAACTAGAACTGAACTAGAACTGAACTAGAACTGAACTAGAACTGAACTAGAACTGAACTAGAACTGAACTAGAACTGAACTAGAACTGAACTAGAACTGAACTAGAACTGAACTAGAACTGAACTAGAACTGAACTAGAACTGAACTAGAACTGAACTAGAACTGAACTAGAACTGAACTAGAACTGAACTAGAACTGAACTAGAACTGAACTAGAACTGAACTAGAACTGAACTAGAACTGAACTAGAACTGAACTAGAACTGAACTAGAACTGAACTAGAACTGAACTAGAACTGAACTAGAACTGAACTAGAACTGAACTAGAACTGAACTAGAACTGAACTAGAACTGAACTAGAACTGAACTAGAACTGAACTAGAACTGAACTAGAACTGAACTAGAACTGAACTAGAACTGAACTAGAACTGAACTAGAACTGAACTAGAACTGAACTAGAACTGAACTAGAACTGAACTAGAACTGAACTAGAACTGAACTAGAACTGAACTAGAACTGAACTAGAACTGAACTAGAACTGAACTAGAACTGAACTAGAACTGAACTAGAACTGAACTAGAACTGAACTAGAACTGAACTAGAACTGAACTAGAACTGAACTAGAACTGAACTAGAACTGAACTAGAACTGAACTAGAACTGAACTAGAACTGAACTAGAACTGAACTAGAACTGAACTAGAACTGAACTAGAACTGAACTAGAACTGAACTAGAACTGAACTAGAACTGAGCTAGAACTGAACTAGAACTGAACTAGAACTGAACTAGAACTAGAACTGAACTAGAACTGAACTAGAACTGAACTAGAACTGAACTAGAACTGAACTAGAACTGAACTAGAACTGAACTAGAACTGAACTAGAACTGAACTAGAACTGAACTAGAACTGAACTAGAACTGAACTAGAACTAGAACTGAACTAGAACTGAACTAGAACTGAACTAGAACTGAACTAGAACTGAACTAGAACTGAACTAGAACTGAACTAGAACTGAACTAGAACTGAACTAGAACTGAACTAGAACTGAACTAGAACTGAACTAGAACTGAACTAGAACTGAACTAGAACTGAACTAGAACTGAACTAGAACTGAACTAGAACTGAACTAGAACTGAACTAGAACTGAACTAGAACTGAACTAGAACTGAACTAGAACTGAACTAGAACTGAACTAGAACTGAACTAGAACTGAACTAGAACTGAACTAGAACTGAACTAGAACTGAACTAGAACTGAACTAGAACTGAACTAGAACTGAACTAGAACTGAACTAGAACTGAACTAGAACTGAACTAGAACTGAACTAGAACTGAACTAGAACTGAACTAGAACTGAACTAGAACTGAACTAGAACTGAACTAGAACTGAACTAGAACTGAACTAGAACTGAACTAGAACTGAACTAGAACTGAACTAGAACTGAACTAGAACTGAACTAGAACTGAACTAGAACTGAACTAGAACTGAACTAGAACTGAACTAGAACTGAACTAGAACTGAACTAGAACTGAACTAGAACTGAACTAGAACTGAACTAGAACTGAACTAGAACTGAACTAGAACTGAACTAGAACTGAACTAGAACTGAACTAGAACTGAACTAGAACTGAACTAGAACTGAACTAGAACTGAACTAGAACTGAACTAGAACTGAACTAGAACTGAACTAGAACTGAACTAGAACTGAACTAGAACTGAACTAGAACTGAACTAGAACTGAACTAGAACTGAACTAGAACTGAACTAGAACTGAACTAGAACTGAACTAGAACTGAACTAGAACTGAACTAGAACTGAACAAGAACTGAACAAGAACTGAACTAGAACTGAACTAGAACTGAACTAGAACTGAACTAGAACTGAACTAGAACTGAACTAGAACTGAACTAGAACTGAACTAGAACTGAACTAGAACTGAACTAGAACTGAACTAGAACTGAACTAGAACTGAACTAGAACTGAACTAGAACTGAACTAGAACTGAACTAGAACTGAACTAGAACTGAACTAGAACTGAACTAGAACTGAACTAGAACTGAACTAGAACTGAACTAGAACTGAACTAGAACTGAACTAGAACTGAACTAGAACTGAACTAGAACTGAACTAGAACTGAACTAGAACTGAACTAGAACTGAACTAGAACTGAACTAGAACTGAACTAGAACTGAACTAGAACTGAACTAGAACTGAACTAGAACTGAACTAGAACTGAACTAGAACTGAACTAGAACTGAACTAGAACTGAACTAGAACTGAACTAGAACTGAACTAGAACTGAACTAGAACTGAACTAGAACTGAACTAGAACTGAACTAGAACTGAACTAGAACTGAACTAGAACTGAACTAGAACTGAACTAGAACTGAACTAGAACTGAACTAGAACTGAACTAGAACTGAACTAGAACTGAACTAGAACTGAACTAGAACTGAACTAGAACTGAACTAGAACTGAACTAGAACTGAACTAGAACTGAACTAGAACTGAACTAGAACTGAACTAGAACTGAACTAGAACTGAACTAGAACTGAACTAGAACTGAACTAGAACTGAACTAGAACTGAACTAGAACTGAACTAGAACTGAACTAGAACTGAACTAGAACTGAACTAGAACTGTACTAGAACTAGAACTGAACTAGAACTGAACTAGAACTGAACTAGAACTGAACTAGAACTGAACTAGAACTGAACTAGAACTGAACTAGAACTGAACTAGAACTGAACTAGAACTGAACTAGAACTGAACTAGAACTGAACTAGAACTGAACTAGAACTGAACTAGAACTGAACTAGAACTGAACTAGAACTGAACTAGAACTGAACTAGAACTGAACTAGAACTGAACTAGAACTGAACTAGAACTGAACTAGAACTGAACTAGAACTGAACTAGAACTGAACTAGAACTGAACTAGAACTGAACTAGAACTGAACTAGAACTGAACTAGAACTGAACTAGAACTGAACTAGAACTGAACTAGAACTGAACTAGAACTGAACTAGAACTGAACTAGAACTGAACTAGAACTGAACTAGAACTGAACTAGAACTGAACTAGAACTGAACTAGAACTGAACTAGAACTGAACTAGAACTGAACTAGAACTGAACTAGAACTGAACTAGAACTGAACTAGAACTGAACTAGAACTGAACTAGAACTAGAACTGAACTAGAACTAGAACTGAACTAGAACTGAACTAGAACTGAACTAGAACTGAACTAGAACTGAACTAGAACTGAACTAGAACTGAACTAGAACTGAACTAGAACTGAACTAGAACTGAACTAGAACTGAACTAGAACTGAACTAGAACTGAACTAGAACTGAACTAGAACTGAACTAGAACTGAACTAGAACTGAACTAGAACTGAACTAGAACTGAACTAGAACTGAACTAGAACTGAACTAGAACTGAACTAGAACTGAACTAGAACTGAACTAGAACTGAACTAGAACTGAACTAGAACTGAACTAGAACTGAACTAGAACTGAACTAGAACTGAACTAGAACTGAACTAGAACTGAACTAGAACTGAACTAGAACTGAACTAGAACTGAACTAGAACTGAACTAGAACTGAACTAGAACTGAACTAGAACTGAATTAGAACTGAACTAGAACTGAACTAGAACTGAACTAGAACTGAACTAGAACTGAACTAGAACTGAACTAGAACTGAACTAGAACTGAACTAGAACTGAACTAGAACTGAACTAGAACTGAACTAGAACTGAACTAGAACTGAACTAGAACTGAACTAGAACTGAACTAGAACTGAACTAGAACTGAACTAGAACTGAACTAGAACTGAACTAGAACTGAACTAGAACTGAACTAGAACTGAACTAGAACTGAACTAGAACTGAATTAGAACTGAATTAGAACTGAACTAGAACTGAACTAGAACTGAACTAGAACTGAACTAGAACTGAACTAGAACTGAACTAGAACTGAACTAGAACTGAACTAGAACTGAACTAGAACTGAACTAGAACTGAACTAGAACTGAACTAGAACTGAACTAGAACTGAACTAGAACTGAACTAGAACTGAACTAGAACTGAACTAGAACTGAACTAGAACTGAACTAGAACTGAACTAGAACTGAACTAGAACTGAACTAGAACTGAACTAGAACTGAACTAGAACTGAACTAGAACTGAACTAGAACTGAACTAGAACTGAACTAGAACTGAACTAGAACTGAACTAGAACTGAACTAGAACTGAACTAGAACTGAACTAGAACTGAACTAGAACTGAACTAGAACTGAACTAGAACTGAGCTAGAACTTTACATTACATTTTTAAATTAAATTAAGGATTAATTTGACTTTAACTATAATTTTGGCAAACATTTTAATACTTTCCATTAACATTGCAATACAAAAACTTAAACTAAAACATGTCTACGCAAACCTAAATGAAAAGTTGTCTAAAATTCGATTAAATTTTCTTTTAACAAAAACTGCCAACAAAAAATCATGATTCAATTAAAAAACATTCTGTCTATTTGTTGAATTTATATTTAATGTTCTCTTTTGTTGCTGCTAACTGTGGGTAAAACAAATTTTTAACACAATTAAATGAAACAGGCCGTCTGAAAACAAACCAACAAAAATCCAGCAACAAAATTTAATTGGAAATTACGCTCAACAGGAGGAACTCAAACCAAAAAAAAAAAATTAAACGAAAATGATATACAGAGAAAAATCATAGAGAGAGTTTATCTATACCGTAACAAAATATCGATTTTCTATACAATACAGTCAAGTTCATGCCACCACAAGTTAAAAGAATAAAATAAAAATATAAAAATCATACCTACTCATATATATAAAACTTAATATAAAAAGTACTTGGTACCACAACAAATAAGCAATGAATATTGAAAATCACCACCATTAAACACCCAAAAATTCATTCATTCATGCTCCAATGCTGACAAACACATATTCGTGTTTACATTGGCAGTCGGTAAGTGGTGTGGACAAGGAGTAGGTGTTACTTGATGGCAGTGATAAGAATAATAATGATAACATTATTTGGGGAATATTTATGTATGTAGGAGTATGATTTGTACAATTATTGGATATAATCATTTTTGGCAACAATCATAAAATGAGTATTACTTTTTCTTATTTCGAAGGGGGATGCCGAAATATTTATGCTGCTTCACCGTTTGCTATGGAAATGTTAAGCTAAAAGTATAACATTAAATGAGAGAAGTGTAGAGACTATGTAGAAACAAGTACTTTTTCTAATAACTGTAAATTTTCTTCAATTTATGTTACTGAGCAGAGAGGAGACATTGAGATTTTGAAAAGGTACTGAAATCGAACCATATGTATAATCGAACCATATGTATATGGTACTGAAATCGAACCATATGTATAGAATAAAACAATGGTTACGTAGTGCAATGCTTCAGGAACGATTTTCAAATTTTTTCAACTCAATTGTTTATTTATAATAATATTTGTACAAAGGCGTATATACTATATATGTATACAATATTACATTTTTATATATAGAGAGTTTAGATATAAATAAATCTTTTCAACTCAAAAATAGTATTTTGTCTAACTAATATAATAAGGAACAAATAACAGTTTAGATCAAGAGGAAAACTAAAAAAAACCCCATTTAAATATAAAAAAAAATTTTAAAAATATTTTATAAAATAAATTAGCAGTTTTAAATATTGAAAATGAAGTAGTTATGTTAGCGAACTCAATTTTTTTGATATTTTAGTCATAGAGAATAGTCATAGAGCGAAAACTCTCCTGTCAAAGACCTAATTCAGTTGTCAGAAACCTAAGTGGTGAGAATGTATTAGTAGAAAAAACTATGTGAAAACAAAAACAACACTCGTATGTGTGATTATTTTGAGTAATTTTTTTTTTTGAGTTTTTTTCTAGTTTTCGCTTTATGTTTCTCTATGATTTTAGTTTTATTTTTACTATTTGGGAAGTGCACTTGCCCACCCCAGAGTAATAATCTAGATACGCTTATGATGTTAATATTATAATTGATATCATATAGAGCAGATCCGTTTCTCATGCAATTATCCGAAATTTTGGTTTCACGAATGCTTTTGTAATGTTGTAGTCATTTTCGTTTCACATAAAAGAACCGAACAGTGAATAGGACACATGTTTCTTTATCGCCCAAAACTGTATACGTAGATGTCGACCTTTTCGACACAACAAGTACCTGCTTCGCCTATCTGTTATATTTATAGCTAACATTTCCATTTCGAATACGATGCTATTTTTGGGCAAATGTGGAACACCGAAATGCCTGTTATTCGGAAATATATCCAATGGTTTTCTTACATGTGTAAAAGTTACACAATACCCTAGTTGGGACAAAACTTCACACATTAGGAATATTATTAGGCATAGGAATATATTCCAATAAGTCTGACATCATTTCTACTTAAGACGTTTTATACAAAGAAAAATAATGATTATCGATATCCACGTTAGGTCGGTAGAGCACTGAACACATAATTATTCAAAGGACAAATGTTAATTCTTTTGGAGCTTATATTGTTTTCGGGAAGGTATAGACATAAAAATGCGGTATTCACAATAGATGGTGTACCAAGACCAAGAATTGGAGCATTACTCCATGAAGATTGTTCTAAAACTCAACAAGAGTTTGGATAATAATTGGGAGCTACTCGAGTAGCAATTTCAAAAAGTTTTCGAACTGCAGGATTCAACCAAAAGCAGGATAATTGGGTACCATACGAATTGAAGCCGTGAAACCTTAAAATACGATTTTGCAATTCTGTGACTTCGAAGATACGACGATTTTGTTTCAGTTTGCGTCGCTAGTGCTTTGATTTGAGTCATAAATATGGTATTTATTATTTTTTAAAATTATAAATTCTGGAACTAATCAAATGAAAATCAATACTGTTACGAAATTGTACTTGAATTCAAATATAACGATTTTAAGGTCTGATTTAAAAGTAGCATAATGCTTTCAAATAACAGTGCTGTAATAGCAAACTGTAACATATCTGTGGGCATTATTAAATAAAAGCTCTCAGTTGACCATTGATCGTAAGTTGGCAACGCTGTTTGCTGCGACCGTATATTCGAATTCGAATATTCAGTTAAAGAATATTGTAGAAATAGAGCTTTCTAGATGGTAATGCAGTGTTATAAATAGTGGCAGAGGTTGCAGTCGTTAGTCAGTTTATCAGAGACGCTATTCAAATAAACATCAACTGTGTACCTTAAAGTGTGCTGTGTTTTTCAATTGAATTCGTGTACATTATAAAGTGTGTCTTTATTTCTGCGAATTTATAAACGTGTATAAAAAATCACTGAGTGACTATTTAATTCTGTTGTTGTACATTTTAAATAAATAAAGAGTTGTTACAATTTTGAAACTACTAAACGGCTTTTATTTGCAATGAAAAGTATCCGGTTTATTTAAAGGAAATAAACCAGCGTTTTAAAAAGGTTAAAACGTAACAATACAAATGTATTGAAAATCGTGTTTCGATTTGCGTCGCGTTTCTCCGGTCCCAATTAGCGACGCAAACCGGAGTATTGGTGTATCTGTATTTGGTGGGAGTAAAGGGTCCTACCTATTATGAGCTGCAGAAATCTGACCGGACCATCACAGGGAACCTGTACCGAATGCAACTGACATTGGACGAAAAACGGACAGAATATGCGTCCAGACATGAAACCGTAATATTCCATCATGACAACGGTAGGCCACATGTTGCAATACCTGTTAAAAATTATATAGAATGAAGTGTTTGGAAAGTTTGGCCTCATTCGCTTTGTAATCCAGATCGTGCCCCATCCGGTTACTATTTGTTTCGATCGATGCAGAACGCTCTCTCTGGGATACGCTTCAGTTTGGAACAGAGTATACGATATTGTCTTTATTCATTCTTGGTGGGAAATGTTCATAGCTAAAAATGGCCAATACTTTCAAAAAAATTTATATTGTACAAAAGTTTCAAAATAAAAGCTGAAAATTTAAAAAAAACACGAATTTTTAAGTCATACACCCAATACAATGTGTTGCTGCTTTCTCTACACCTCCTCTGTGAGGATATACATAGTGCTAAATATCCACGTATAGTTTTGTAGAAGAAGCTGTTTTGGAGTTTGAATGTACTGTCTTGGAAGGCAATTTATGGCAGTTATTAAACCAAAAGTAAAATTTCCGCTAGACCAAAATGCATTTTAGATCTATGGTTTCAAGGGAAAAGTTAGAATTCTTCGCAGAATCATTTCCTCCTACGATGGTTTTTTTTCGCATCCAGGGGGTATGGATGATACCTGATGTATTAGTCCTTTTCGATTTTAAGAAAATATTCTGTATAACAATATGTTTTATAGAAAATTTTGTGTATAATAGTATTTGCACCACAGAACTACTATAATATGACAATACATACTAAAAAATTCAAATTGTAGTACTCTGAAAATTTTATATTCCATCCCTGCTTCAACATAAAGTAAAATCTGTTAAACTCGTCTTAATGTTAACAGCATTAACTTAGCAGTTAACTATTAATATACATCTATGTTAATACTAAAAATTACATTATTTTACCGTTAAGTTAATATACACAGCTTCCGCTTTAATACTTTTAAAATTTTAATACAAAATAACCGCTACAAATGCCTACATCTCTAACATTAATAACATTATGTTATCAGTTTCTCACATTCTCTCTCTCACTCTGTTTCTCTAAGCGAATTAATTTACATTTCTCTTACTCTTTTTATATACATAGCTTTGTGTTATCATTTCTATGCATACATTTTATTGTAATTTTTCTCATCTCTTTTGTTTTCTTTATTTTCTTGATTACAATAAAAATATTTTCATTTTCATATGTCTGCCTGTGGCCAAAAACAGCTTGCTGTTGGTGTGAGTACGTGGTCCATTGTTGGAGTATACATAGATGATATACTATGTATGTAGTATCTATGGTGGAGGAGATGGATGCATTTATTATACATACACAATTCCATTCTATATACAAAATACTCACTCACAACTTAAGTATCTTCAATTCACTGTCATGGACATGCTCTTGGGGCAAACAGACAGACAGACGGTTTGGAGGGACTTATGAGCGGCCAACGAGGCAGACAATGCATCACTGCACCTCTCGGTTGTAATTTCGGTCTTAAATTTTCAATTTAAGAATAGATAGAAATGTATAAAACGCCTTTATTGTTATAATTGTTGTTGCTGTTTTGTTATTATTATTATTATTTTTATTCTTGTTTATTGTTGTAGTCATGGTTATTTTATTATTCTATATTTTGTAGTAGTTGCTGTGAATAATTTTTAGAAATTTTTTAAAAAAAATAATGTTTCAAAGAAATTGCCATTGGGCTTAAACATATGAGCCATACGAGTAACATTGTCAGATCTCGTATGTAAATTTATACTCGTACTTTGGCTGAAATGGTTAAAACATCATGGCTTTTAAGATTATTTCATGTTTTTTGTTGTTGCTTTTGTTTTTGTTTTTATGTTTATTTTTATTATTGTGTTGTAGTGTCTTAGAAATAAAAGTAGAATAAGTTCAAGAGGGGGTTTAAAGCTTAAATTCGTGATCGAATTATAAAGCTTAAAAAGAATGAGACAATTTCTATGTTTTTATTTTTTTTTTCAAATAAGGAGTGAGATCGAAAAATTCTTAACATACGTTTTTCATTACATTTTTTAACCCAAGTATTATTTGAATTTTTTTTTGATCAAGTTACCTTTGAAAAACATGTCAGTTATTATGTGTAATGTCAATTATATTAATTTTTTTGTTAATCTGATTAAAATGAGTGACCAGAAAAAAGTGCGTACTGAAATTATTAAATATTTTCAACAAAACCCAACTTGGTCTTACAAAAAGTTGGCCAAGCATACAAAGGTCTGCCGTCAAACTGTTTCCAATGTTATTAAACAGTACCGGGAGAACTTGTCAGTTGATAGAAAACCTGGTTCAGGTAGAAGGAATGGTCCACATGATGTTTCTAAAGCCAAAAAAATAGAACGCATTTTCAAAAGAGCTCCCAACACATCCGGTAGGAAAGCAGCCCGGTTAGCTCAGTGCTCGGACTATTTGGTACGAAAAGTTAAAGCTAATGCAGGTTTAAAAACATACAAGGCTCAAAAAGTTCCTGACAGGAACGCTACTAAAAATTTAGAGGCCAAAAACAGAGCACGGAAATTGAAGTCAAGTTTTATAAAAAAATATTCTTGCTGCATAATGGATGACGAAACGTATGTTCTGGCAGATTTTTCGCAACTTCCAGGTCAAAAATTTTATGTTGCTGATGCTCGAGGGAATGTTGAAGAAAAGTTTAGGACCCAAAAGCAGACAAAATTTCCCAGAAAGTTCTTGGTATGGCAAGCAATATGCAGTTGCGGCAAAAGAAGCCACTCATTTGTTACAACGGGCTCTATAAATACCGAAATTTACATCAAGGAATGTTTACAAAAAAGGCTGCTTCCATTCATAAGACTTCATAATGTGTCCACTTATTTTTGGCCTGACTTGGCATCCTGTCACTATGGCAAACAAGCCCTTGAGTGGTACAAGAACAATAATGTGGTATTTGTACCAAGAGAGGCAAATCCTCCAAACTGCCCGGAGCTAAGGCCAGTGGAGAGATATTGGGCTCTTGTTAAAAGAGAATTGAAGAGTACAAAAAAGGTGTCCAAAAGTGTGGTAGATTTTAAACGGAGATGGACTACATGTTTGATGTTAAGAATTTTTCGATCTCACTCCTTATTGTTGATTGTTGTTAAATGTAAAACAGTGAAATAAAAAGAAAACACAACTTTCTATAATCATTTTAGTATGTTTGAGTTGAAGATAGATAGTTCAACGATAGGAATACATATATTTATGTTTTTTTTTGAGATATTGCAAGAAATTAAATTTAAAAATTTTCAAATATATAAAATATCATCTGTAAACATTACATCAATTCCATATTTTTTGGAGTTTTTCCCTTGTCCATAAGTTATAAGTAGGGGGCGGATTTTCATGCATTTATTATTGGAAAATATGCGACTAAAATATGCTTCAAAAAAATCAAAATATGACCTAAAAATTTAAAAAATATGCACTTATATTTTTGTGCAGAAACATAAAATAATTAAGTATAGATTTCGAAATGTCTTAAAAATACACAACACTGTTGCCAGCAGTTAGAACTCTTTAAATTATACTAGGAATTAAACAATTAAAGTTCTAAAACTATTTTTAACATAACTTTAATTCTAAAAAACGATCGATATTTATATTAATTTTAATATATTGGTATAAATACTTGTTTAAAGCCATAGAGCTTCTATATTGTGACTTTCCCTTTAAAATCATCAATATTTTGATCGTGCTGTAAAGTAGCATCCAACCTTAATTTTTATCTCGTCAATTGGTTACTTTATACATCCCATGTAATCTAACATAAAGACAATTGTCACTTAAGTGTCTCTAAGTAATCTATAGTGTAGGGACTTTAAACGTTAATTGTGTAGTGCATTTGTCTCTAAGTTATCTAAAATCACTAGTTTACGACAGTCTCGTAGAACTGCTTGGAAATGACTGTCAGGAGCGGTTACTGTGTAGGTGAAGTTACAAAATCTTTCGATAACGAAATCTGTTATAAATCGAATGTGCAATGAAAACAAATATGAATGTTTTCGACACATTTAATGAATTTTTACTGATATTTCTATAACAAATTCGACAAAAAATTTTTTGTCGAAATAATGTATTGCCCATTAACTACAAAAAATTATATTTTTATTAAAAATTGGCATAATATGCATATAAATATGCATTTTGAAGTAAAATATAACAAAATATGCATTATCAATAAAATATGCAAAAATATGCACTAACAAATCGATGCCATTTTGCAGCAAAATGTGCGATTCGGATAGACAATTAGTCTACATTGTATTTGGACGTTCGAGAAAAAAACATGCATTTGCATATAAATCCGCCCCCTAGTTATAAGTTTGTCATTCCTTTAGAAACATCTAGTAATGCTTAACTAACTAACTTAAGCCAACCTTAGGTCACATGTTGAGAAACCTATGTGATGCAAGTGAGACAAAAAATGAAGCAGAATATGTCAGATCTGACGAGGTGGTATTTTATCTCCCCTATTATGGGTTTGGGGTATGGACATTGCAAGTAAATATGGAAAATTCTTGATTGCTACTCACTTGGGAGTGGCCAGGAAAGATTCCTTTGTTGTAAAGTCTATGCAGCTCACGATCTCCGGATTTTGGCCAGGTATTCCCTGGGAAATGGCTATAGAACACCCGTCCAAAGCTAGAGAATATGAGAAGTCGGCTAAATAATCTGATGGTTAAAATAACGCCTCAGGTCAGTAGGAGATAACTATGTCTCAGCGTCTCAGGAAGCAATAGGAAGAAGACAAGTATACTCTTCGAAAAACTACCTGAAAGGCAGTTGGAAGCCCCAGCACCAGATCGGATGCGGTAGCCTAATCAGCTACTTCGTCTTAAAATTAAATGATTACCGAAATAAATGAAACCAAATGATCTGATTTGCTGATGACGACCTTTAGCATGAAAACCCGGACAAGATTTGGAACATAGAATGTTAGAACGTTAATGGAACCATCGTGTCTGGCCCAACTTTGCAAGGAGTTTATGAGCTACAAACTACTATTTTTGGGTATAAGCGAAGTGAGATGGTCTGAAACGGGCGAAAAATCAATAGCAAATGGACTCCACTTATTATACTCTGGTAAGGCAGCCAACGAAAATAGAGCATCTGGAGTTGGTTTTATTCTCTCCAAGGCAGCACATAAAGCTCTTATTAGCTGGAAGCCCTTCTATGACCGCATAATGGCAGTAAGACAACGTACACGCACCAGAAACCTCACATGCCTCTGAGGTTGAAGTGAAAGATGCATTTTATAGCCTCTTGGATCGTGCAATAATATCCTCGAATCGTAGTGATATTCTGGTAGTAATGTGCAACTTCAATCCTCAAACAGTCCCCAACAACACTGACCTTGAAAGCAGGATAACTGAAAACGGAGAATTGTCCTGGTCATATGAGGCACTTTGTTTCCACACAAAACAAAGTACAAAATAACGTGGTTATCAAAGAGGTTCGATGTAAATACAAGGTGGCGCAAAAGTAAACTTCCGATGTTTTTTTTGGCTGTAATTAAAAAAAAAAATGAAAAACTTTGATTCTTCTTGTGGATTACTTTTAATTTTTTTTACATCGAGTCGAGAATATGATGTCATGTAAATGGCCGCCGCCAAAGTTGATTGTCATTTGAGCCCTTTTTATGGCATTTTCCATCACTTTGGCCAAAACTTCCGGCGATAGGTCCTCACATTCTTGACGGATATTGTCTTTAAGAGCTGCAAGAGTCTGAGGCTTGTTGACATAAACCCGCGAATTCAAAAAGCACCACAAAAAGAAGTCTGGAGCGGTCAAATCAGGCGATCTTGCAAATCGCCAAAACGGGAGATTAGGCGCCCGGGAAATGCATCCTTCAGCATATCGGTTGTGGCACGTGCAGTGTGTGCCGTTGCACCGTCCTGTTGGAACCACATGTTTTCCAATCCCAATTCATCAAGTTGCGGCAAAAAGAACTCGTTGATCATTGCTCTGTAGCGCTCACCATTCACAGTGACCGTTTGGCCCGCGACGTGTTCGAAGACAAAAGGTCCGATGACTCCTCCAGCGAAAACAGCACACCATACAGTGACTTTGAGCGGGTGTAATGGCTCTTCGTGGGTTACACGCGGATTTTCAGTGCCCCAGAAGCGTACATTTTGCTTATTTACGTACCCGCTAAGATGGAAATGGGCTTCATCACTCATGAATATTTTTGATGAAGTCACCGACCGATTATTGGTCAAATAAATAGTCAGCAATATTCCGCGTTCTGGAGCAGTGTAGCGTAACATTGTTTATTAACGTGTATTTCGCATGTGTTTACACACAAATGTCAAAACAGAACTGACATTAGGGGCCAATCGCAAAATTTATAGCATTTTCTGATAGGAGGATGACTTTTGCGCCACCTTCTAAAAGCACCGTAGAACGACTGCAGAACTGATTCTACCAATTATAATTGGTAGAATCAGTAATTATAGAAGAAATATGGATAATAGAGAGGATTCCAGGCGATCTTAAAGAAGACAAATCGCAACAACATTATCTCACGTTATAACCAAAAGATTATCTGACGAAATAGTGCCAAATTTAAGGATACAACAGCCTGGATTTTGCCCTAACAAGTCGTGCGTGGACCATATAAACTCATTAAGAGTAATCGTAGAGCAATAAAGTGAATGGAGGTCTCCTCTGTACCTTATCTTTACTGATTTCGAGAAGACATTTGAAACCCTGGCTCATAATGTTATCTGGAATGTTATCACGTCATATATTTATTTAATTGAGTCTATGGATATTATCCTTACTGACTGAGTGTTGATGTATGTCGCGTGCTAAATCATACTAAAGTATATAAAAAATCTAATGCAAATATTTCAACATTACAACTATCAACAGAAAGTCACCTTATTCTATTTTAGATAAAAAAAAATATATTTAAAAAATTACGTTTCAATTTTCAATTTTTTGCAAGTTAAATTTTTTGTAGCGTTCTTGATCTCATGTTCATTGCACTAAACACAAAATAAAAACAAGAATAAAATTAAGATTTCATTACTTATTTTCACTTCGCCACAGTCGTAGCGTTCTTTTTCTTTACATTCCTCTAATGGAATATTGACATTGACATGACTAATTTGTTCGGCCTGATATCTCCCTGGCGCTTTCCTAGTATCCTGCTCGCCTTTATGGTTTTGTCTTTTGAAACTATTGAAAATGTGAGTCTTGCTCCCATTTCCAATTAAAATTCATGCAATAAAATACAATTTTATTAACTCAACATATTTTCAATATACATCTGTATGTTTTTTAATATACCTGTCTCATAGCCATTCACATTTACTCCTGTTGTCATTGACAATTTTGACAAACCATTTGAATTAAATTACCCAACTACCACATCATTTTAAAGAGGACTATTTAACTAAATTTACCATAAGTGTCAAATTTATGAACGCCTCTTTTATTACAATATTTTAAAGCTCATAGTAACAAAACTAAATACAAATATTTCCACATAAATTTAACATAAATAATTTGCATACCAAAGTAAATACAAACAAAGTTAACATAATGTTAATGTTGTCAGCATATTAACATTTCTGCTACATATTAAATTAACATTAGCTAATAGGAATATGCTCAACAAATGATATTAATTTAATGTTAAAACAAGAGACACGCCACCATGGGGAGAAGAGAGAGACAGCGAACAAAACTTTAACAAAACAAAAAAAAGTATCACATGAAAATCGAGGTATTGAAAGAGCTGGACGCAGTGCAGCAAACAGTCTGTTTATGGTGCTCAACGTAGATTGTGGTTACAATTGATTTAAACGCGGCGCTAATAAACCAAATAATAAAATATAGAAAATATAAAAATTTATATAGAAAAGAAAAAAAAAACTTTGGAAAATATATAGAAAAATTGTTAAGTTAAAAACGGAATGCGTGTAGATAGCAAATTTTCCATTTAAGTGGAAATAAATTAAATACAAAAAAATAAAAAAGAAAACCAAAAATAAATCTTCTAGCTTTATTATAAAAAAAGAAAATATAAATAAGTTATAATTAAAAAAAGAGAGCTAAATAAAAATTAATTATTTATAAAATTAATACAAAGAAATATTTAAATATAAATGAAAAGCAAACTAAAGTTTTAAAGGAATTCAAATAAAAAGTGTTTTTAATATAATCTTCTGCCCGAGATATTGACCAGCTATAATTTTGCTGTTAAAAAAGAAGTAAATATGAAATTAATTACATATTTTTAAGTGTTATTTTGTGGGAATTAAAATATTTTTACATTTCCTAGACAACGTCCATTCATTAATTATATTTAAACAAGAAAATCTGCCTGCTATTACAAGAATTTCAGCAGCAACTTCTGAAGAATCTGTTGTTGAGTTTTATCTTATTTTTTTTAGCTTTAGTCCAGTCAAAATTAAATTGTAAGTTTGAATACAGTGTGTCGTTCTTTTGGTGTTTGTCTTAAATGCGTTTGATAAGAACGACATCTTTAGAACCGGTATTAAAAGCTATATTTTATACAAACTCAAGACCATTAAATACACCAGGAGAAATATTTATAATGAAATTGGGACAGAATAAACAAAGAAATTTTAATAATAATAAGAGCAAACTATTTATAAAGCTATATAATAGTCGAACAGTGGTCAATAATGACAGCCCTTTGGTTCTTTTTAAACTAGTTTGCGCCCTAAACTAATTAAATATGGCTTAGTTTTTGACTTGCTAGTTAAGCTTAAGTTAAACTTGAAATGATTATTTCAAACATTTTTTAAATATGTTAAAGAAATCAAGATAAAAACAAGTAAGAGAGCTATATTCACCAAAATATACTTCAAAATAAAAATTTTAAATATTAATTTTTTTTCCAAAGTTTTTTAATTTTTTGGAAAAATTTTTTTTTTTTTTAATATTTAGCGAAAAAAATTGTTGATGAAAAAAAAATCGGGTTAAAAATTTTTGATTTTGACCCATTGTAGGTCCAACTTACTATGGTCATATATACGTCGTTGCACAGGTCTTTGAAATATCTATCATTAGATATCCATATTGTCTATAATAATGACTTAGTAATCCAGATATAGGCCAAAAAAATTTCAAAAATCGAGGTTGTCCTGGTTTTTTTCTTATATCTCAGCCCAATTTTCTCGTTTATAAATAGCAACCAAGCCGGAAGAATGAGAAAATTGGCCTGAACCGAATATATATATTTGCTTGCAGTGAAATTTTCTCTTAATTTATTGTTTACATATTTATATCAATAACAAATTTATACAAACAAATTAAAATAGAATGAAAAAAGCTCAATTAACGGTAAATTTGCCATTTGATTTGGTTCTTGTTCCAATGTCACGTTCTGGTACATAAATTTTCGTCTGTTATCTATACTTTGCGATCATTCTACTGAAATAGATGCAAATTTTAATTTAAATCTAATTTTAATGAATTTAACTAAAAAAAATGTTACTGCTTACAATAATCAGACTAATCATTTGATTTTCAAAATCTGTCGCGTTCGCAATCGTAAGTGAAAATATGATGAAAGAAAGTGTTTTCAAAATACAATGATCCACCTTTCAGTGGAAATGCTCATATTCACCATTTTTAAATAATAGAATTAGTTGTTGTCATGGGAAAATTAACATAAAAACCGAAAATATATTTTTGCTTTCAGTGACATTTTCTCTTTTTTCATTGTTTTTATATTTATAACAAAACCCGACCCATCTTATAAAATCTTTCTCTGAACTACAAATTCTAAAAGGCCGAAGAAAGCTAAATTAATGGCAAATTTGATTTGGTTTATGTTCCAATGTCACGTTCTAGTACCTAAATCTTTTGGAAGGTTCTGGTCAAAGTTTTAGCTTATATTTTCAAACATTTGTACAATATCAATTTATTCAAAGTATAGGCCATTGTTAGCTTTGAACTTTTCCCATCTCATTTTTTGAGGTCAAGAACGATTCAAGTCAATATCGTATACTCTATTCCTAGTGAGAGCGTTCTGCATCGATCGAAACAAAAACATCCCAACCACCTCATTCTATATAGTTTTAAACAGGGATTGCAACATGTGGCCGAGCATTGTTGTGATGGGATATTACGGCCGCATTTTCTGGTCGATTTTTGGCAAATAGTTAGGACCCTTTAGGTTCCACCAAATACAGAGAATTACCTTAACGCCATGGATATTTGGCTTTGGTGTAGATTCGGTTTGTTGGCCGGGCTTCAAATTATCGTAATGGATCCATTTTCATTGGAAGCGGTGCAAAAATGATTTTCTTTTATAGCGTTCAAGCATCAAATCGTCTCTCAAGGTCTCTCAGCTTCAATTCGTATGGTACCCAATTTCCCTGATTTTGGAAGAATTTGAGAACAATCTTCATGGAGTGATGCTTCCAATTCTTGGTCTTCAGACTTTTTTGGCTGGCCTGGGCTATCTTTGTCTTCCGTGTCCAAATCACCATTTCTGAACCGAACAAACCCGTTCACCATAAGCTTCGGTGTACTTCAGTGTCACTTTTTATAAGTTTGTCATTGTGTTTGTAATTTCCACAATACAATTTTCCGACCCTATAAAGTATATATATTCTGGATCCTTATAGATAGCGGAGTCGATTAAGCCATGTCCGTCTGACTGTCTGTCTGTTAAAATCAATTTTCTGAAGACCCCAGATATCTTCGGGATCCAAATCTTCAATAACTCAAAATCAGATCAAAATCAGCAAAATCGGTCCACAAATGGCTGAGATATGAGGAAAAAACCAGGACAACCTCGATTTTTGACCTATATCTGGATTACTAAGTCATTAATATATTTCGAAGACCTTTGCAATGACGTATATAAGTAAGCTGAACCTAAAATGGTTCAAAATCGGAAAAAATATTTTTTAACCGGAATTTTTTTCACCAAAAAAAAATATAAAAAATTTTAAATTTAAAAAAAAAATTTTAATTTAAAATAAAAATTCGAAAAAATGTTTTTTCCAAAAATTTAAAAAACAACTTTGAAAAAAAAATTTGTTTACCTAAAAATATTTAAAATTTTGAAGTATAATTTTGGTGAAGGGTATATAAGATTCGGCACAGCCGAATATAGCTCTCTTACTTGTTTCAATTTAAAGAAGTAAAGCAAAACTTCCCGCATATGACGCATTGTTGTCACAAAATTCGACAATTTCGTATGTACCCTTCAAAATGACATAAGTTATTAAAAACAAAAACCGCGTTCAAAAGATACGCCATCTGAATTTTCTCTAAGTGTATAAACTTCTTAATTATCTGCAGTATTGTAAGGCCAATTAGCATACAATTACTAAAAGTGTATAGTAAGTTTACAATGCTGCACAACTACAAGTTTGTATGTACAAATGTACGTTGCAAAAATTATTAAAAGATGAAGTACTGGGTCATATATATTCTACATTATAAAAGTTGTTTGTTAAAGAAATAGCGTGTGGCTTTAGTAAATAAATAATAATTTTAATCTTACACTTTCGGAAAATTTAGTTGTGTACTGACTGTTAACCTGTGCTCATAGGTATTAAATTCTATTAGCGCCCCTTGAATTGCTCAATTGTCAGCAAGACAAATTGTCAATAGTTAAGTATAGTATAGACAAGCTGATGATTTTGTCCTGCTGACATTTTACAAAAACTATGAGCTATTCAGCAGGTTTATATAACATATTAATATCCAGAATATTCACACTTGTATATTCTTTCAAAACTTAGCAATTAGTTACAAATGTATCATCCCAATTTCCCACCCATAATCCAAGCAAATTCCTAGAATTATATGAATCGTCATTTGTACATCAAATTCCCATTAAGTTTATAAGCAAAAACATCATTTATAACTTTTGATCTCAAACAAAAACTCAGCAACAGACGACGTCTGACCAGTTAGTTATTGTCCATTTCAATAACTAGTTACCAAAAACCTACCAAATGATTAATGATTTTAAGACTTTTAGCTAAATTCATATTTCCTAGTTCTTCCCCACAGTTCTTCTATTAATTTCCACTATTCCTCCTCCCCATTTAATTCGTTATTCTAAAAAGGAAGTAATTATTTAGAAAAAATTTAACAAAACAAAAAATAAAAAAAATAAAATACAATAAAAACAAGTTAAATTGCTTTATCCAACGCCAACCAAAATGCACAAAACTACAAGATTCCATATCTTTAAGATATAAATTTCAAATAAAATTAAAAGATTTAAATCGCAAAGCAACCGAAAATAATCATTAACAACATGCAAGCTTTTAAGAGTTTTTCATTTACTTATTTAAGACTTGAATAAACATTTTGAGAAATATTAATAAAAACTGGCTGTAAAGATTCTATAAAATCTTGATAAAATTAACACTTTTTTTTATGAGGAATATAATTAACACATTTAATAACAATTTCTATAAAATTATATTGATTTTGTATTAAAAAGTAAGACGCAAAGATGATGGTCTGATGTTGATATTAATGCTATAATTTATTTTAAATTAAAAGCTAAATACATTTTTAATACAAAAATATTTCTTTTAAAATAATGAGCAAATTATTTGGTTTGGTTTTTTATGGCAAATTGTATTTGGAAGTAACGTGATTTTGTGAATGAATGAAAAGAAATTCTTATCTTGTTTGAAAGAAGTTAGGCTACTGGTTTTGGCAAAAGAGTCTGAGAGAAACAAAGAGTGCATTCATTGAATGTTAATAGAAGATTAGTGAGGAATTACTTGAAGATATTTTGGTACTTTTCTCATGGCTACTTAAGAATTATATACATAAAAAGGATATATATAAGATTCTGTTGAAAATTCCATATATTGAACGATCACAATCTGAAATTGTTGGATGGAAATATCGACCAAAATCTTGAAGTGGCTGTGAATCCTCGGTATTTTTTTTAACACTCAGGCTATTAATGACTATATATTAAAGAGTATAGATTGAAGAAGGAAAGTTGGTGAAAGGAGGAGAAAAGCTTTTAGTTTGACAACTCTGTAATTGCGCGTTATGTTTGTTATTAGTTGAAGGTTTCAGCGCCTCTGGTGGTGAGTAAGCACATTATTCAAGCTATTTTGAAGCTTGATAATAATTATCATAAACTGATCAAACGCGCTAAACAATTAAACAACAGCTCACTCAAATTTAAAAATTAAAGTCCCTTTTTTGAACAGTGAATCAAAGTCGCTGAATTTAACTATCAATCTAAGGCGATGAATTGAATGGTCCAAAGTCGCTTTATAGAAAAATTATCGTCTAAAGAATCACGTACTTTGGTCGCCTATGTTGCTGTATTGAACAGTAGTCCAAATTCGCTGTATAGAACTGTCAAGAGTAGACTAACGTTAAACGAAGTATTGACCAATTGTCCCATGAAGTCTTATAGAAATGGGCGCCTCTGTATTAAATTATCGAGCAAAATCGTTGTGTTCAATAGTCGACCGAAGTTATTTTATTGAACAGTGGATCGTAATCACATTATTGAACTGCCAACTGAAGTTATTCTTGAATTGACGACCAAAGGTTCTCTATTGGGGATACGTACGTCTAATGTTTAAAGTAGTTTTGTCGACATAAACTACTCGGTCAAAGTCACTCATTGAATTTAACAGTCAGTCGACATATTGAATCGGATAGAACAGCTTTCAGAAGCCTCTTTTTTAAAAGCCAATAAAATGCGCTTTGTTGAACACTCCCAATTTAGCACAATAATAGATATTTATAAAGTATAGAGTTATACAGTCCCAATTTGGCTTCAATCTTAGATCTTTCTATAGTTCGTCTGAAGTATAATTATTTTTCATTTCTGCTTTCGAGTTCGGTACAGGTTCAGATAGATATAACCCTTTTGTTCCCACCAAATACAGATAATTACTTTAGCGCTATGGATATTTAACTTTGGTGTCGATTCGGCTGGTTGGTCGGGCGTCACATACGATCTCTTACGCTTCGGGTTATCGTAATGAATCCATTTTTAATCACAAGTAATGAAGTAATAAAAATGTTTTCTTTATAACGTTCAAGCATCATTTCGGATATGCAAAATCGTCTTTTAAGGTCTCTCGGATTCAATTCGTATGATGCCCAATTTCCCTGCTATTGGACGAAGCCTGCTTTAAAGTGCAACCACTTGTTGAGTTTTACAACAATCTTCATGGAGTAATCCCTCCAATTCTTCTGAATCGCATAAACCATCTCTCGCACGTGAGCAATCGTTATGCTTCAGAACTGTATACCGTCCAAAGTCAGTCCAATTTTTTATTTAATCGCACATCTTCATACATTCCCAGTTCAGCTACAGTTGAAGATATTTATAAAGTTCCAATCCATTCCAGTTTTAGCTTCTATCATTGTTCTGAATTGTTCTAAATCAGAAGAATTTTTATTTCAATCGTAGTTATTTTAGAATTCCAATCTAATTCCAAATTTCTCTTTAATCGTCAATCGATCCTTTCAGATTAATTTACTTTCAATTGTACATCTTTATACATTTAAAATTTGGTCCAATTTTAGCTTTAATCGCTCTAATTTATACAGCCAAATTATAACTTTAATCATAGTCCCAATATAATTTCAATCTTTATACAGCTTCTAATTTTTATTCAATCTCAATATAGCTTTATTCGTTCTTTATATAGTTCAAGCCTAGCTGCAATCATATATCAAGTCTTCAATTCAATTCTAGATCTTTATACAGTTCCAATATATATATTCAATGATTCCTTTAATTGAAGATCTTTGTACAGATTTCTACAGTTCAATCTTATCTATCGTTGATATTTATACAGCCTCAATTTAGCTTCAATCTTTATTTCAATCCCAGCAACAATCATACATCTTTCTGTACTTCCAATACTGCTTCAATCATAGATCTTTATATAATATAATTAAATTTTATCTTTAATCTTAGATCATTTTACATTTAAATTTTAACTTCTATTGTAGAAATTTATACAACTCAATTATAGTTTTAATTGCAGAACTCCATACAGTTCAACAACATCTTTCTACAGTTTAATTATAGCTCTAATAGTCCTTATAAAGTTCCAATATAACTTCAATCTTGGATCTTAATACAATCGTTGATCTTTCTACAGTTCAATTATAGCTTTAATTGTAAATCTTAATAGCTTCAATCTTAGATATTTATACAGTTAAATATTAGCTGTAATAGCTTACATCGTAGATCTCAATACAGTCCAATTATTGCTCCAATTGTTGCTTTAATAGTGAAGTCGTTTTTGTCAAGATATTTGACATTTATCTTGACAAAAATTTATCAGGTATAGACATAGGTTTACGATAATTATTTTTCAAGTATAGACTATTAATTTTTCACTATTAAAGCTACAATTGGAGCAATAATTGGACTGTATTGAGATCGTTGTAAACAAAAAAAAGTATCAGGAAACCCCTGTCTATACTTGACACATATTTATTGTAACAATATATAACGTTTGTTGTCAAGACACATTTGTCTGAGCAAAAACACCAACAATATTGTCATAACAAAGCAATAACACAAATAAATGAAGTCTATACCTTATCATTTTTATATCCTTCACCTTCGTGAGAAGGGTATATACATATAAGTTTGTCATTCCGTTTGTAATTTCTACATTTTTCATTTCCGATCCTATAAAGTATATATATTCTGGATCCTTATAGATAGCGGAGTCGATTAAGCGATATCCGCCTGTCTGTCTGTCCGTCTGTCTGTCTGTTGAAATCAATTTTCTGAAGACCCCAGACATCTTCGGGATCCAAATCTTCAATAATTCTGTCAGACATGCTTTCGAGAAGTTTGCTATTTAAAATCAGCAAAATCGGTCAACAAATGGCTGAGATATGAGGAAAAACCAGGACAACTTCGATTTTTGACCTATATCTGAATTACTAAGTCATTAATATAGACAATATGGATATCTAATGATAGATATTTCAAAGACCTTTGCAATGACATATATAAAACCATAGTAAGTTGGACATACAATGGGTCAATGGGTAAAAATATTTTTTAACCCGATTTTTTTTCCCAACAACATTTTTTTTTTCGCTAAATGTTAAAAAAAATTTAAATTTAAAAAAAAATTCGAAAATTTTTTTTCCAAAAAATTAAAAAACAAAAAAAAATTTTGTTTACCTGAAAATATTTCAAATTTTTATTTTGAAGTATAATTTGGTGAAGGGTATATACGAATATAGCTCTCTTACTTGTTTATCTTGACAACCATATCGACATTTATTGTGACAAATATCTATATAGACTTACCCCCATTTTCTCAATATTTGGTTATCGTTTTTCGTAACGATAAACCTCCAATTAACATTTTTTGTATGAGAACTGTAAGTTTATCGTCACTATAAAATATAACCAGAGACTGAGAAAATGGGGGTTAGGGTTATAGTCTCCATTTATTAGTATTATTAGTACTTTTGTTTAGACAACTCTGTCTTTACAACAAACGTCATTTATTGTTATGATACATATTTGTCAAGTACATATAATTGATGACGTATTTTGCCAAGACAAAGTCTTCTGAGCAAAAGCACTAACAATTTTGTCATAATTTTGTATCATGACAACTATTTTGACATTTATCGTGACAAAATTGTATCAGGTATAGACATAGAGTTAATAAAATTTATTATTTTCATAATTCCTCTCAAATGTATTAATTCCTTTAAGTTCAGTTCTTCAAAAGATTAAAGCATTGAGAGATGTTGTTTTTGTGGATGTTGGTTGGTCTATTTCTGTCTGTGGTCTGCTTGCTTACCGTGTTTTGCCATTAACTTGAATATCTGACAGAGATAATGATGTTGTTGTTGCTGATGATGATGATGGTTGGTGGTGGTGGATGGATGGATGGATGGAGTCTGGTTGGTATCCACGAGTACAAAAGTTGTTACCGCTATCATTATTATTGTTGTTGTCGTCTATTGTAGCTACTTTGGTAGTTATTGTTGTTGCAAAAAATATTTAAAAAAAAAGAATGACCACAGAGCACGTAATACTAACGCTTCAAGCGTAAACTTTGTGTTTTTTATACATTTTGGTTTCAAACAACAAGAGCCGGGTGTTTTGCTTCACTGGTTCTTCTTGCATTTTGGAGGAATCAAGTCGGGGCAAGTTTAGTGGTGTGTTTTTTTGTTTTGTTTGTTTCTTTTTTAACTCGTATATTTATTTACACATGTATCTACTAGTTTTTTATTATTTTTAAAAATGTTTTTGTTAGTTTTTATTTTTTTCATTTTTAATATAAAAGTACTTTCTGTAAAGTATCTGCTAAAAACAGTACAACTAAAATAAAGTTGGTTCTTTGTTGTTTGTTTTCGTTTTAAGTTGGCTTTTTCTTATTTCTGTTCTTTTTGTTTTAGAATGAAACCATTAATTTTAATTTATTTCTTAGCGACAGGTGCAAGCATTTCAAAATGTATAAAAACGCCTTCTTCATGGGGCGGTATTTAACAGAAACTTCTGGTATTGTAGTAAATTGTATGTTTGACTATTTGTTTGGTTTCTTTTCGCTTTTAGTTTTTTTCATTAAAGTTGCAACAATGATGCTCGAAAAAGGTGACATGTCGCTGTGATGGTTTCTCTATTGTAATACACCGAAAAAATATAACGGAATCAAAGTTATTTTAATCTCTCCCGAAAATTTGACATATGTTCGATTGTAACCTTAAAATTAAGTTAAATTTTTCTCTGTCATAATCAATGGTTTACAAATATTTAAACCCCCTAATTAACACCTTAAAAAATTTAAATAAAACAAACATATTCCCTAAAGCTACCCAAAAACGTTAAACTGATTACTTTATTATTTAAATTATTACATGTGTTATCTAAAAATAATTTTTATAACACATGATAATTACAACTGAAATTATGCAACCATTTAAAGACGGCCGTAAACATTTTTTTCATACATTTTATTTAAACCCATTAAAATATTTTTCTGCATTCATAATTCAAATATAATGCGAAAATAAAAATGAAAAAAAAAAACTGAAATAATTAAACCAAACAATGGTAAATTATTAAAATCATAATAAAAAAGAAAACAACAGATATAATAAAACAAAATTATAATAAATATTTCAACAACTTGTTTAGATTCTCTTGGCTGACTTTAGGTTTCTGCGCCAAAATAAAAATATACAATAATACTAAATGAGTTTTTAATATTTTATTCAAGCTCTAGTATATTACGACAAGGGAATATATTTTCAATTGTTTAGATTGTGGGTAAACAGTTCCAATTTGGCTTCAATCTTAGATCTTTATATAAAAGGGTGTGTCAGTAAGCTTTGAAAAAGCTGTGTCATTCAGTTTGTTTTTGACAGCCATTTATAGCAGACTACCTCGTGACTTGAGGAGAAATTGGGAAGTGAATTTCGTCTGCATATTAAGGAATTAAACCATCACTCTAATAGAAGCTAAGCTGATACATACTATGGGAACTCTGCACCATCAATTTCAATGGTAAAAAAGTGATTTACTGAATTCGTTGTGGTCGTATAAGCAGGGAAGATACCGTACGTTCTGGACGCTCGGTTGAGGTCTTTACACCCGAAACAATTGAAAAATAACGGTATGGTATTGGCCGATTTTAGATGGAAAATGGGAGAGATTGTGGAAGCCATAGACATCTCACATGGCTCAGTGGTTTCAATTTTGAATGATCACTTGGTTAAGAGAAAGCTTTCCGCAAGATGGCTGCCGCGTTTGCTCACAATTGGGTGCACAAAAGGTTACACATATCTGAAGTTTCCATGGCGAAAATCCATGAATTAGGCTACGAGATGCTCCCTTTTCCGCTTTATTCTCCGGATTTAGCCCTCACATAAAATACCTATTTTGATGACCTCGACAAATCTTATATTTTGGAAGGTATAAACAATTTGGAGAAACGTTGGACCAAGTACATAGAGCTCAAAGGAGACTGTTTTGAAAAATAAAATAATTTAACTGCCAACTTTAGCTTCAATCCCACTAGATCTTTATACAGTCCCCATTTAGATTCAATAGTAGATGTCAATTTAGATTTAATTGTAGATCTTTACACAGTCCCAATCCAGCCCAACTTCTGCATCAATCATAGATATTTATAGAGTCCAACTTAGCTTCATTCGTAGATCTTTACACAGTCTCAATAAATCAATCATAGATCCGTTTAGAGTCCCAATTTATCTTCATTCGTAGATCTGAAAAATATCCAATCTATTCAAATTTTAGCTACAATTGTAGATTCGTATAGGGTCCCAATCCAGCCCAATTTTTGATTCAATCGTGGATCCTTTTACAATACCAGTTTATCCTTAATCCTAGATCTTTAAACAGTTCCAATCCAGTCCAATTTTAGCATCAATCGTAGATCTTTAAACAGTTCTATTCGAGTATAATTTTAGCAGATCTTTATATAGTCCAATTTTAGCATTAATAGTAGATATATATAGTCTCCCGATTCAATCTAACTTTAGCATCGATCGTAGATCACCAAACAGTTTCCAAAAAATCTTTATGAGTACCATTCAAGTTCAATTGTAGCTTCAATCGTAGATGTATATATAGTTCCAATTTAGTCCAACTTTAGCCTTAATCGTAGATTTCGAAAGAGTTGGAGTGCAGTCCATTTTAGTTTCAATTGTAAGTCTTTAAACAGTTTAAATCCTTTCCAATTTTAGCTTCAATCCTAGATGTTTACAAGGTTCCAATAGAGTAAAATTTTAGCTTCAATAGTCCAGACTTTGACCTGTAGATTTTTAAAAAGTCCCAATCCTGTCTATCTTTGACTTCAATCGTTTTTGTTAAATAAAGTCCACTTAAAGCTTCAATCGTAGATCTTTCAACAGTTGCAATCAAATCCAATTTTGTGCTTCAGTGTAAATGGATCCAATCCTGTTCAATTTAAGCTTCAATCGTAGAAATTTATAAAGCCACAATCCAGTTTAATTATAGCTCCAATCGTAGGTCTTTAAACAGTTGCAAGTTCAGTCCTAGATCTTTAAACATTTCCAATCCAGTCCCATTTTAGCTTCAATCCTAGAGCTTTAATTTTACCTTCAATTGTAGAACTTTCTGCAGCCTAATTCGTCTAAGTTCTCAAATATAGATTCTTGGATCGAACCGGTCTATTTATTCCGGTATAGCTGATTATAGTCCTAGTACATAGCTTTTACTATTTTGCCTCCAACAATTGTTATTACAATTACCTGGTGCTTTATATGGCTTAAAAAACACACATACAACATACAAAGAAAAAGCGATAAAGAGAGATACAAAAAACAAAAAGAGAGCTTAAATTGCAATTCATGTTACAACATGTTGGTTCAATGCTTTTTTGTTATTTTTATTTTTTTTTATTTTTAATAAGTTTTACCTACATATTTTTGCAAATTTTTTGTTGTTGTTGTTGTTATGATTATTATTGTTGTGGCTTTTTGTTGCTGTTGCTTTTATTGTTGCTGTCATTAATGATGATAGAACATCATCCATCCACTTCATAATTTGATTTTGTGTGTCTTTTTTTACTTCTTCTTTTGATGTAAATGACATGTACCTAGTACGACAAGTACGTAGTAAATACATTTGTGTGTAGAATTGTAAAGAATTGTTGGCAACATGTGAATGTTGTTGTAGGCCTATACCTACATGTTGGTGAATGTAAGCATCTGCAGTTCTTATGTAACTCACTAGTTACTTTTGTATCTACAGGTAATTTGTTAAGTAGTGTCTTCAGTAATTTCATTAAGGAATTCACTGTGATCTTCATAACTAGTTACTTCCCTAAACCAATGTAATGTAAGTGCTGTTCTAATTCTATGTCTACACTACTTAACTACACAATGCTAGCGAAAGGTGGATTACAAGGTGGCAGTTAGTTCATCCTTTAGCAATGACTTCATATTGCTAAATTCCCTAATTCTGGCAAAGGAACTTGTTCATGGGTATGTAGTTAGTTCTATGTACTGCAGGGTGTAGTAAGCTTTGTTATAGCATTTTCTATATTTTTTATTGTGGTTATTTGAAATCTAAATAAAAAGTATCTCTGTAAGTGTATGAGCGCTACTCGCATGTATGGATTTTATTCATTAATAATGCTTTAACTTTTTTTCTTTTTAATATCAACTAAGAAGCATTTGTTGTTTGTGCAGCTCTATAATGCCTTTCTAGGCAAAATGCGCACTGTGGCAAATATAGAATAATAAATTTTTATAAAGATACAATTTATAAACTACAGATTTGAAAACATCGAAAGTAAGCAAAACAAAATTAGGAAAACTCACACAATATTGCTCGAAGAGTTATTGAATTTATTCAAACAACAATGTATGCTGTCTTATCTAAGTTGAAGGTTTAGGCAATAAATTGAATTTGTCTTGTACTTGAAGAATCATTTTCAATACTGATTTTTTATTTTAATTTCTAACAGAATCCATATATTACGGGAATGTGTAAAATTTTCTATTTTAGAATTTATTTATCTTCAATCGGTCCCACTGTCTATTGTTGTTTTGAAGATTGACACAAACATATTTGCTTGCAACTGCTGTTAATAATTATTTTGAGTTGATTTTATTTCCGTGTGGTTGTTTTGTGCTTGATTTTGCAAGAATTTGTATGCAGAGTGTTTCCAAATGTAAGAAAATTTAAACCCGGCAATTTTGGGTAAAAATTTTAATTTTTTGAAAGAGTAGAATTTCGTTAAAGCTGCCTTGAATTTCAATGTGATCTTGTTGACATATGTACATCTCTGACTTCAAATAACTCCATAAAAAGATATTCAATAAATCACACGATCTGTATTGGATTTGGTAACATCTTGATGAAACCACATCGATATCATCCATTTAAGATAGAAATATGTAACTTTCATTTTCGAAGAAGTATGGTCCAATGATGCCACCATTCCAAAATTAAACAGTGACACGTTATGGATGCATATATACAAAGATTTTTCGATAATCACATGTGGGTTCTCTGGACCCCAAATTTTACTATTTACATCAAGGTAAAAATGTGATAAAAACATTTTAAGAATGATTTTGTTAAAAAAATCTTTCAATATAAATTTACTAACCTGTCAGCTGTCAAACTGTTTCTATTTTTGGTTGCCAAAGTATTGCCACCACAAATGGCGGCAAATATAATCATAATATTAATAGGCAAGTCGATTTCTTTAGACCCCTTTTACGCTCACATTATACATTCAATTTGGGCAAGAAATATATCATTTCAAAGGGATTTATTCACAGAAGTGCAGAATATATATTTTATTGAAATCGGTTCAGTTTTTTAGGAGTTATAAGCGTTTAACACATTGACTGCCACGTCGGACACATAAGTGTGACACTGCACTATGCGGTTTACCCCACGTCGGACACATATGTCCGACACGACTTTTATTCTCTCTAGCCATGTCAGACAATAGTGCTAGATTTTAAGAATTTTTTCGATGTTGTCTGGAAGTTTCTCATCAAAACTGTAATCTTCACATTCTTCATCACTTTCAGAACTTGTACTGAGTATTTTTTCTAACTCAGTATCCCATAAAAAATTCCAAAGAAAATCCTGTGGCCTCCAGCATCTTATTTGCTGAAAGTGCTTGGCAGTCAATGTGTTAAAGATGTTACTAACACGTATGCAAAAACGTGTACATGTGAAACTTAAGCTAAAAAGTAAACAAAGCAATGCGTGTTTGTCCAATTTGTTGTTGTAAATAAATAAGAGAAACAATTAAACAGTTGTGATTTCGCTCTGTTTTAAGTGAGAGTTGTTATAGAAAACAAAGAAGAATACTTTAGTAATTAAAATTCGCTTTAATAAATGGGGCATTTCATGTCAAGTGAACCAACTTTTGAAATCGATGTCTTCCGATCGGGATGAAATTTGCACCAAGGTTAGCTCTATTGGATAGTAACTCAGACACAATTTTTCAACAACATCGGTCGAGAACTCTCTGAGTTATAGGGGGTAAAATTTTGACAATTTGGTCAAACAGGGTTTTTTTCTTATCCATGTAACTTATTACCTATTGTTCTTAGCAAAATGTGTCCCAAATAGTATAGATAGCTATTTCTTCAATCTTTCGAAAAAAAATATTTAAAAAAAAAAATAAAAAAATTTTAATATTTTTTTTCCGAAATCAAAAACTTTTTTGACTTTTTTTTAAAATACGTCCTTTTTTTTTTTTTTTTTTTTCTTAAAATAAAGTTTAGATATTTTCCTTGAACACCTACTTGGTCGCTTAGTGGGATGCGAGTGGGATATCTATCAAAATAAATATTTTGTAACTCAAAACATAAAATTTTTGACTTTTTTGCAAAATCAAAAACTTTGTTGACTTTTTTTTTTCAAAATGGACCCTTTTTTAATCTTTTTTTTTAGGTCAAACAAAAGCTTAGATATTATCCTTGAAGACCCTTTTGGTCGCTTAGTGGGATGCGAGTGGGATATCTATCAAAATAAATATTTTGTAACGCAAGACATACAATTTTTTAATTTTTTTTGCAAAATCAAAATTTTTTTCCAATATGGGCCCTTTTTTAATTTTTTTTTTTGCTCAAAAGAAAGCCTAGGTCCATTCCTTTAAGATATTTTTAGTCCCTTAGTGGGATGCGAGTGGGATATCTATCAAAATAAATGTTTTAACACAAAAATTGTATGTCTTGAGTTACAAAACATTTATTTTGATATACATCCCACTCGCATCCCACTAAGCGATCAAAACCATCTTAAAGGAATAGGCCTAAGCTTTCTTTATAGCAAAAAAAAAAATTACAAAAAGGGCCCATTTTAAAAAAAAGTCAAAAAAGTTTTTGATTTTGCCAAAAAATCTAAAATTGTATATCTTGAGTTACAAAATATTTATTTTGATAGATATCCCACTCGTATCCCACTAAGGGACCTAAAATATCTTAAAGGAATGGACCTAAGCTTTCTTTTGACTAAAAAAAAATTTTTAAAAAAGGGCCCATTTTGAAAAAAAATTCGAATTTGCAAAAAAAAAGTCAATAATTGAATGTCTTGAGTTACAACATTTTTATTTTAATAGATATCCTACTCACATCTTCCTAAGTGACAAAATAAGTCTTAAAGGAAAAGACCTAAGCTTTCTTTTGAGCAAAAAAAAATTTTAAAAAAAAAGTCCCATATTGGAAAAAAATTTCGATTTTGCAAAAAAAAATTAAAAAATTGTTACAAAATATTTATTTTGATAGATATCCCACTCGCATCCCACTAAGGGACTAAAAATATCTTAAAGGAATGGACCTAGGCTTTCTTTTGAGCAAAAAAAAAATTAAAAAAGGGCCCATATTGGAAAAAAATTTTGATTTTGCAAAAAAAAATTAAAAAATTGTATGTCTTGCGTTACAAAATATTTATTTTGATAGATATCCCACTCGCATCTCACTAAGGGACTAAAAATATCTTAAAGGAATGGACCTAAGCTTTCTTTTGACTACAAAAAAAATTTTAAAAAAGGGCCCATTTGGAAAAAAAATCGTATTTGCAAAAAAAAAAAGTCAAAAATTGTAAGTCTTGAGTTAAAAAATATTTATTTTGATAGATATCCCACTCGCATCCCACTAAGCGACCAAAAGGGTCTTCAAGGATAATATCTAAGCTTTTGTTTGACCTAAAAAAAAGATTAAAAAAGGGTCCATTTTGAAAAAAAAAAGTCAACAAAGTTTTTGATTTTGCAAAAAAAGTCAAAAATTTTATGTTTTGAGTTACAAAATATTTATTTTGATAGATATCCCACTCGCATCCCACTAAGCGACCAAGTAGGTGTTCAAGGAAAATATCTAAACTTTATTTTAAGAAAAAAAAAAAAAAAAAAAAAGGACGTATTTTAAAAAAAAGTCAAAAAAGTTTTTGATTTCGGAAAAAAAATATTAAAAATTTTTTATTTTTTTTTTTAAATATTTTTTTTCGAAAGATCGAAGAAATAGCTATCTATACTATTTGGGACACATTTTGCTAAGAACAATAGGTAATAAGTTACATGTATAAGAAAAACCCCCTGTTTGACCAAATTGTCAAAATTTTACCCCCTATAACTCAGAGAGTTCTCGACCGATGTTGTTGAAAAATTGTGTCTGAGTTACTATCCAATAGAGCTAACCTTGGTGCAAATTTCATCCCGATCGGAAGACATCGATTTCAAAAGTTGGTTCACTTGACATGAAATGCCCCAAATATATTTTGAAGGTTTTTTTTTTATTTTCTAACTCCCACATGCATAAACAATTTTTAAATTTATCAAAGGTTTATAAAACAAAATTTCCATTCAAAATTAGTTTTATAAACCTTTGACAAATTTAAAAAACTGTTTATGCATATGGGGGTAAATATGTAATTGTAGATAAGTAAATAGTTATTTTATCATATGTGCAGAACTATAATTGTGACGATTTTCAACGGTTTATCACTGCATGAAGTTTAATGAAAAATGGGACGGGTTGGAAAAACTGGCGAGTCGCCTCCCATACAAAGTAGTTATTTCTAAATATTTTGTGAAGTATAATTGCAAGATTCTTCAAACTTAGTCTAAATGGCTCTTTTATAAATTTGCATAGTTTCGCTAAAATTGTTCGGGATTGGAAAAGTGGGAGTGACACACCCTATACAAAGTATATAATTAATTCGAATAACTGTAGAACTATAATTGTAAAAGTGTTTAAACTTTTAGCGAATTAATTTCTTATTACTGTGCGGAGTTTAGTTGAATATAGACGGAATTAGATTAGAGGGCATAGCACCCAAAATGGGAGAGGTTGGAAAAGGATGTAAGTCACCTCCCATACAAAGTAATAATTGCATGGTTCTTCAAACTTCGTCCGCATAGCTCTCTTACCATTTTACACAGATTGGCTGAAAATGGTCGGGATTGCATTAGTGGTTATGGCGAAAAGTAAATAATTAATTTTGAATATCTGGAGAATTATAATTCTAAAAGAATTTAAACTCTGTATCAATCAATTTATTACAATTCTAAGGAGATTAGCTAAAAACGACTTTATTCCTGATCCCTGTTCGAAGTTTAGCTAAGCGTGATCTGCTTAGTAGGAATGACCCTTCCCTTATAAAGGAAAGTTAAAGTGAAGCTTGATATTTACATAAAAGGTTTAAAAATGGGTGGAATCAGAGCAGTGGAGTGGTATGCCCTATACAAAATTAGTTAGTTATTTTCGAGTATCAAGTGAACTGTAATTGAGTGATTCTCAAATTTTTTATGTGTTATTTTCGTATTTCCATTCATACTTTTTTAATTTTACCAGGGTAGGGGTAGCGAAGTGCACCGGGTTATGCTAGTTTATATATTAGATGTATGAATGAAAATAGCGAGATTTTTTAAATTTTTTTGCTTTTGTTTTGAAACATTTGTACAATATAAATTTATTCAAAGTATTGACCATTGTTAGCTATAACAATTTTCCATCTATCTGGCAACATATGGATTCCGAGCCAAAAGAACTTGTTTTTTTTTGAGGTCAAGTACGAATCAAGCCAATATCGGATACTCTGTTCTAAAGAGAAGCAAATCCCAGAGAATGCGTTCTGCATCGATCAAAACAAATATTAGTAGGACGGGGCACGGTCTGGAGTAGCGGGTGAGGCAAAACATCCCAACCACTTCATTCTAAATACTTTTTAACAGGTATTGCAACATGTGGCCGAGCTTTGTCATGATGAAATATTACGGTTTCATGTTTTGCTGCATTTCTGGCTGCATATTTTGGGCGCCTTTCGGCCAATGCTCGCTTCAAACGAATCAGTTGTATTTGGTATAGGTTCCCTGTTTTTACGACGTGCATAATCGTCTTTCAATGTTTCTCTCCTTCAATTCGTATGGTACCCAATTTCCCTGTTATTTCTGCTCGCGCAAACGTTTTGAAATTGCATGCTTGACCATTTCTTGGTCTTAAAATTTTTGGATGACCAGGGCGATCTTGAATACCATAATTCCCGAAAAACAATAAATAAAGAAACGAAAAATGAGAATTTTAATATTTTTACAGATTGATACTACATTTGGTCATCTATATAAATATGGGGGATCTCACGTCAAGTGAACCAACTTTTAAAATCGATGTCTTCCGATCGGGATGATAGTATTAAATCGGGATAGTAATTAAAATTTCAACAAGATCGGTCCAGAACTCTCTGAGTTAGAGGGGGTCAAAATTTGACATTTTGGCCAAACATGTGGTTTTTCTCATCCATGTAACTTATTACCTATTGTTCTTAGCAAAATGTGTTCCAAATAGTTTAGATAGCTATTTCTTCAATCTTTCGAAAAAAAATATTTAAAAAAAAAATAAAAAAATTTTAATATTTTTTTTTCCGAAATAAAAAACTTTTTTAATTTTTTTTTCAAAATGGGCCCTTTTTTTCTTAAAATAAAGCTTAAATATTTTCCTTGAAGACCTATTTGGTCGCTTAGTGGGATGCGAGTTTAATATCTATCAAAAAAAATGTTTTGTAACTCAAAACATGCAATTTGTCTCTTTTTTTTCAAAATCGAACTTTTTTTCCAAAATGGGCCATTTTTTTAAATTTTTTTTTGCTCAAAAGAAAGCTTGGGTCTAGTCCTTTAAGATCTATTTGGTAGCTTAGTGGGATGCGAGTGGGATATATAGCAAAATAAATGTTTTGTAACTCAAGATATACAATTTTTGATTTCTTTTTGGCAAAATCTAACTTTTTTTCAAAAGGGGCCCTTTTTTAATTTTTTTTTTGCTCAAAGAAAGCTTAGTTCTATTCCTTTAAGAGCTTTTTGGTCTCGTCAAATACGAATAGTATTTTCTAAACAAAATAGTTAATTTAGGATAAGTCAAAGTAAAATTGAAATAATACGTATTTAGATAAAAATCATGAAATTTTGGAATCCTTAAATATATAATGTTCAATAAATGCTTGGTTTATTAACTTAACTTAAATGAAGTTTTTCACTTTGGTTCAATTATTGATAGACAATGGAATGGTGGAAACTATTAAGCAAATCTCTTAATTCCCAAAAAAGGGACATAAAAATTCCAATTTTGATAACATATTTTGAAATTTTGTTCACAAAATCTACATTTGGTGCAGTTCTGGTAAATTAATAATATGATTGATTTGGAATACATCATAGTATCTAAAACTGTTGACGGTTTTGAAGTCTCAACTTTGGGATTTTAGAACTCTTAGTCTAAATTTAAAATTTCGACACAAAATAAGTTTTTCGAAATTCGAAATTGCCTTTGGAAACGTTTTCTATTTTAGAATTATCCATGTTGTGATACCATTCAAAAAAAATATATAAACATTATTAGTTTCTTTAGAAATTTTGCCTTTTTTTTGCCAAATATTCGATTATTCCTCTGTAAGTTAGAAATAGCAGATTTTCGCTTAGAATTCGAACTCTTTCATTCGATATTAGGAAACAAGCTATAAATGTGGTTAATAGATTATCCGGTAGTTTTTTAATGGTTAACCGATTACTTTTTCAAGTAATCTATTATTTGGGTAATTTTAATATTGTTAATTGATTGGTTTATTATAATTGTTTAAAAAAGATTTCATTGGCCTCATTTGTGGTACCTTAAAGTTAAGTAACCGTTTAATAGTGTCATGATTAATCGGGTACTCATTCAAAATTAAGTGCTTTATAACTATTTCTACTAAATTTTTTGAATTTTTTCTGATAAAAAATTAATTTGCCAAATTTTCGGTAGCTATCTGTTAAGAAACTGGTTAATTGTTTGCGAATTACTCAGTGGGCAATTTTGCGTAAATAATCGTAGTTCTATGTTTGTTAAATGTTTTCACTTAACCTCTGCCATTATTTCTCCAAGTGTATTTACCACCCCAGGGCCGTTAACACTCATACTAACACATATTAAATAATCTACTCACTCGAACTCGTATCATATTTCTTAAGTATGGACTGGCCCACAAAACACTATACAATTGAGCTCTTTAACAAGTAAATTGGAAACAGAACAACCAGCAGCAACAAAAAGAATTAAACCATAACAACTTTTACTTGTTATATTTATTACAAAAAAATATATATATAAAAAAACACAACGTATAATTTTCCTATAAGTTTTTTGTTCAGTATGGATGGAGCCCATCTTTTATTGATTTTTAGTTGTAAAATTACACGACTTATAACAGGCAGCCAGCCAGTCGTTAACCAGCATCATAAAATATTCATGCGCTCATAAGTTGCCACCATAAAGAAGATTCATTGATTTTACAAAACGTAGAGATACATACGTTCATATTTACTACTATGTACTCGTATATAAGGAAAAAAAGTGAAGACACTAAACGAAACTTTTGAAAAGACAAGTTTGAGGCAATTGCTGATGATACCAGCCAGCATCTGTTAATATCAGCAATTGCTGCTGCTCTAGAGGCCACCGCTAGACAAACAGTTGCTGTTGCTTATAATGCTTATTGATGTTTAACTGCGCTTTAATCGCATTTGCACTTGACAGACCGTATTAAGTGCAGTAATCACTAAAAAAGGACTGACAGTCAGTTGGTGAAGAGAAAAGATACTTATTACACAGTTTTGCTGATAACTAGTAACTTTATGATTGGAATTTTTTTTGTTTGTTCAATAAAACCAATTAAATAACAGATCATATTGTAACAAAACAAAATAAAAATGGGAGAAGAAAATAGTTGACGTCAGTTTTATGATAGAATCATGTTACAAAATCTATTTTATTAGTAACACTCATCTTATAACTTCTAGATAAACAGCTGTCATACTGTAGCGTTTTCTCTCTATTTTTTTTACATATAAATCTTGATGTTTTAGTTTAAATGTTGCCCTTACATTGGCAAAATGTTGCCCTTGTCCTGGCAAAATGTTGCCTGTTTCATTGGCAGTTCTGACCTACCTGTTAATTACACAAGTCAACAAAATCGGAAAAATTTTAAAGGCTTTTTAAACCCCTATACAATTTTTATGTATTGTGGTTCCTGTAGTACAAATAAGGTCCAAATTTTATATTCTATTTACAGGTTTAAAAGATTTTTAAGTAAAATTATAATTTTTTTAAGACGTTTCTCCACATAATTAATGATAACTCAAAAAGCGTTCGTCTGATGTTATTAAAATAAACTTAGAAAACGTTAACTACTCAATTTTATGTATATCAAACAAAAAAATAAAATTTTGTGAAAATAAGCGAATTCACTTAATTGTGAATAAATTCGAAAGGAATAAGTGGATTTTTATGGTCGATATCTCATTTTGTTCCTATTACATGTGGCTTTCTAGTAAAGTAATAAATCTGAACAATTTCTGCCGTTTTCTATTTTTCATGATTTTTTTAAAACAACAAAATTTGGTATTTTCACATAAAAAATATATTTTTTGCTTCAATTTGTTATTATAACTCCGAAACTACTGAGCCGATTGAAATGCAATATATATGTGAAAATTTATACATAGTATAGGGAAAATGTTTTCAAAATTCAATCAATCGAATGAACAACACAAACTACTCAATTTTATGTATATCACACAAAAAACTAAAATTTTGTGAAAATTATCGAATTCACTTAATTGTGAATAAATTCGAAAACAATCATTAGATTTTTATGATCGATATCTCATTGCGTTCCTATTTAATGTGGCTTTACAATAATGCAATAAATCTGAACAATTTCTGCGGTTTTCTATTTTTCGTGATTTTTTTAAAACAACAAAATTTGCTATTTTCACATAAAAAATATATTTTTTGCTTCAATTTGTTATTATAACTCCGAAACTACTGAGCCGATTGAAACACAATATATGTGTGAAGATATGTACATAGCATGAGGAAAATGTTTTCGAAATTCAATCAATCGAAAGAAGAACATTAACTACTCAATTTTATGTAAATCAAACAAAAAAAATAAAATTTTGTGAAAATAAGCAAAAATAAAATTTTGTGAAAATAAGCAAATTCACTTAATTGTGAATAAATTCGAAAAGAATCCATCAATTTTTATGATCAATATCCCATTTTGTTCCTATTATATGTGGCTTTCTAATAAAGTAATAAATCTGAACAATTTCTGCCGTTTTCGATTTTTCATGATTTTTTTAAAACTAAAAAATTTATATTTTCACGTAAAAAATAATTTTTTGCTTAAATTTGTTATTATAACTCCGAAACTACTGAACCGATTGAAACGCAATATACACGCGAAAATATGCACATAGTATGAGGAAAACATTTCAAAAATTCAATCTATCGAAAGAAGAACATTAAATACTCAATTTTATGTATATCAAACAAAAAACTAAAATTTTTAGAAAATGAGCTAAATCACTTAATTGTGAATAAATTTGAAAATAATCATTCGATTTTTATAATCGATATCTCATTTTGTTTCTACTACATGTGGTTTTGCGATAAAGCAATAAATCTGAAAAAATTCTGCGGATTTCGATTTTTCATGATTTTTTTAAAACAAAAAAATTGGATATTTTCACGTAAAAAATATATTTTTAGCTTCAATTTGTTATTATAACTCTGAAAATACTGAGCCGATTGAAACGCAATACATATTAAATTTTGTACATAGCATGAGGAAAATTTTTTCAAAATTCAATCAATCGAAAGAAGAACATTAACTACTCAATTTTATGTAAATCAAACAAAAAACTAAAATTTTGTGAAAATAAGCTAATTCACTTAATTGTGTATAAATTCGTAAAGAATTAATCGATATTTATGATCAATATCGTTTTGTTTCTATTACATGTGGGTTTCTGATAAACTAATAAATTTAAAACAAAAAAATTTGCTATTTTCACGTAAAAAATATATTTTTTGCTTAAATTTCTTATTATAACTCCGAAACTACTAAGCCGATTGAAACGCAATATATAAACGGATTAAAGGTTATGTATATTTGAATGTATCTAAGTTTATTTTAATAATATAGGGCCAACTCTTTTTGAGTTATCATGTGGAGAAACGTCTAACAAAATTTATAATTTTACTTAAAAATTTAAAAAAAAAAATTCTCTCCATAGATTTGAAAAATTTTACCATGTTTGTACTTAATTAGCCATGATGCATCTGTGTTATCCAAAGCATGGAATTCTTAATTCGAAACATCTTCAAAATTGAGGCCTGTACTTTGCGCACAAGGTTTGCATGGACAGCTAGGCGGACGGACGGACATCGGATTATATCGACTTCGCTATTTATAACGATCCAGAATATGTATATTTTAGGGGGTCTCAAATAAAAAATGTTGAAATTTCAAACGTAATGACAAACTTATTTATAATCTTTTCACTCATGGCGAAGGATATACAAAAGCTGACCTCCAGTTCAAATCTCTTTAGCCAGAAAAACTGACCTAATTTAACATTATTAACAGACAAATGAATTTTAATATTTATTTATTTATTCCTACTCATATCATTGTACTTTATGATTTTACATTATTGAAAAGAACAATTATTTAATTATTCATTGCCATCATCAGCATTGTGAATGAATGAATGCATCAATTATTAAATAACAAAAAGTCATTGTACTTTCCTCGGCACTGGCGTAATATTAATGCAACAGCAGAATGATGGTATAATAAAAATTTGTAATCGAAAATAAACATCAGACACACACAGATACGAGATACGTTGATCTTGTGTGGAGTGTATCTTTACGTTTTTCCTTCTTCTTTTTTTTGCATTTTTCATGTTATAAGTTGAAATTAAAAGTATAATTGAACTTTTTTTTATTATTAATTTCAAACTAAAAATAAAATAAAACAAAGATAATAGAGAAAAACAATGTATGGAAAATGTTTATATGTAATTTGACATATGAGTGAACTGGAAAAACTAAAAGAAATAATGAAAATTTTCAATTGAAAAGCATACATTTTAAATTGCAATTAAATATAATGTAAAATGAATATTGTTCATTTATAATATTTATTTGTAATCCTTTATATTTGAATTTGCATTATAAGTTTATGTTTTCAATTAAATTTTTGTTTTCAAACCCTAAAACTTAGCCTAATTTTAATTTGCAATATATAAATTCTAGTATTTTCTAATCAATTCCAAATACTTAAATACAAAACTTTTTTCTATAAACTTTTCAATTGATTTTTATTTTTTTCACTTGTAACAGACCAGTTAAACAAATATTTTTTTTTATCATCTGCTAGTTTGTTCGTTTAGTTATGTTGCTGATGTTTGAGGCTCTAAATGATGTTGATTGCTGCTGATTGTATTGCAAGCTGTAATTCAATTTTTGTAAACAATCAAATTCAATTTTATTTATTCTATAGAGTTTTGTTAACATTCGTATAGTTATGTAGCTAGAAAATGCAATACAGTGGGTGGAAAAAGTAGAGTTACAAAATAAAACTAGCACGGATAGAGCCAATAATTGATTGATCGTTAGTAAGGACTTACAGAAACAGTTAAACAAATATCGGATTGTCTGGACTTACAGAAGCCGTTAAACAAAAATCGGATTGTAAGGCTAGTTGCTATTTTGCGACATGATTGCACAACGCATCAAAATCGAAAACATTTTAAAGTCTTTTTAAACCACTACACAATTTTGATGTATTGTGGTTTCAGTAGTACAAATATGGTCCAAATTTTAAATTCTATGGAGAGGTTTATTTAAAAAAAAATGTTTAAGTAAAATTGTGAATTTTGTTAAAAGTTTCTCCACATAATTAATGATAACTCAAAAAGGTTTAGTCCGATGTTATTAAAATAAACTTAAAAAAGTTGAGATTTATATAACCTTTAATCCGTATATATATTGCGTTTCAATCGGCTCAGTAGTTTCGGAGTTATTATAATAAATTGCAGCAAAAAATATATTTTTTACTTGAAAATAGAAAATTAGTTTGTTTTAGAAAAATCATGAAAAATTTAAAACGGCAAAAATTTGAACCCGCATTGGACACCGAGTAATATATATGCATTTCATGTCGAAAGAATTATTCGAATCGAAAGAAGAACTACTAAATTTCGTGTATATCAAACAAAAAACTAAAATTTTGTAAAAATGAGCGAATTCACTTAATTTTGAATAAATTCGAAAAGAATCCATCGATTTTTATAATCAATATCTCATTTTGTTCCTATTACTTGTGGCTTTCTGGTAAAGTAATAAATATGAAAAATTTTTGCCGTTTTCGATTTTTTATGATTTTTTTAAAACAGAAAATTTTGCTATTATCGCGTAAAAAATATATTTTATGCTTTAATTTAATATTATAACTCCGAAACAACTGAGCCGATTGAAACGCAATATACATATGAAAGTATCTACATAGCATGAGGAAAATGTTTTCAAAATTCAATCCATCGAAAGATGAAAATTAACTACTCAATTTTATGTATATCAAACAAAAATCTAAAATTTTGTAAAAATAAGCCAATTCACTTAATTGTGAATAAATTCAAAAAGAATCCATCGATTTTTATGGTCGATATCTCATTTTCTTCCTATTACATGTGGCTTTCTAATAAAGTAATAAATCTGAAAAATTTCTGCCGTTTTCTATTTTTCATGATTTTTTAAAACAGAAAAAATTGCAAATTTCACCTAAAAAATATATTTTTTGCTTAAATTTGTTATTATAACTCCGAAACTACTGAACCGATTGAAATGCAATATATATGTGAAAATTTGTAAAGCATGTTTTCAAAATTCAATCCATCGAAAGAAGAACATTAACTATTCAATTTTATGTATATCAAACAAAAAACTAAAATTTTGAGAAAATGAGCCAATTCACTTAATTGTAAATAAATTTGAAAAGAATACATCGATTTTTATGGTCGATATCTCTTTTTGTCCCTATTACTTGTGGCTTTCTGATCAAGTAATAATTCTGAACAATTTCTGCCGTTTTCTATTTTTCATGATTTTTTTAAAACAGAAAAAATTGCAAATTTCACCTAAAAAATATTTTTTTTTCTTCAATTTGTTATTATAACTCCGAAACTACTGAGCCGATCAAAAAGCAATATATCCATCGAAAGAAGAACATTAACTATTCAATTTAATGTTTATCAAACAAAAAACTAAAATTTTGTGAAAATAAGCGAATTCACTTAATTGTGAATAAATTCGAAAAGAATTCATCGATTTTTATGATGGATATCTTCGTTTCTTCTTATTGCATGTGGCTTTGCGAAAAAGCAATAAATCTGAACAATTTCTGCCGTTTTCTATTTTTCACGATTTTTTTAAAACAGAAAAATTAGCTATTTCCTTGTAAAAAATAAATTTTTTGCTTCAATTTGTTATTATTACTCCGAAACAACTGAGCCGATTAAAACGCATTATATAAACGGATTAAGGGCTATATTAATGTAAATTTTTCTGAGTTTATTTTAATAATATCGGACTAACCCTTTTTGAGTTATCATGAATTATGTGGAGAAACGTCTAACAAATTTTCTAATTTTTCTTAAAAATTTTAAAAAAAATTTCTTCATAGATTAGAAAATTTTACAATTTTTGTACTTAGGTAGTTATGGTGCATCAAATCTATATAGTGGTTATTCAAGTGGTTTTTTGCTGTTGATCTGTGTTATCATACCATTTGAATTTTACTTTTTCCACCCACTGTTTGAAAAATAAACCCACATATTTGCATTTTATATTCTTTCTATCTTCCTTTCAGTTCATTTCGTTTTCTGTTTGTGTTCTGTTTAAATTGTTTAAACAAATGTTCAATAAAAACTGAATCTAGATGTTTCCCTTTCATACGATATAAATAAATATATACACGAGAGAAATACAGCAAGCAGGCCTGTAAAAATATTAAAGTGAATGTTTAAATAAATTGCTGATATTGATTTATTTGTTTTACAATAAAGTAAATAAATTCAAACACATTCAAACATTCCTACTATAATAAATATTGAAGGCAGTCCATAAGTTTATATTGGCTGCTAGAGTAGACTAAGGAGCCAGAGTGGAAAATGTAAAATGTTTACATTATGAATTATAAAGCATATATCGTTTGTATTTCATATAATGGTTTTCAATATCCCCCCTATTATGACATTTAAAAGTGTTATTTTAATGCTGGTAGTTGTCATCAAGTAATGAATTAAAGAATTTTTGTACAATAAATTTATGATACAAATTTGTAATTGATTTATTGTTCTTTAATTAAAAAATATGTGTGTCAAAGTTTTACATAGATTATTAGCTTAAAGCATTACCTAGTAAGGTGTTAAGTAATAGGAGACAGATTTAAGATGTCTAATGGATGCAACCTAAAATCTATTTTCATATTAATAATATTAGTTTTACTTCCAAGTCCTTACCTGGTAAGGCTTTTAGTAAGTTATTACCGTATGGATTCAATGTTATTATTTATGTTTAATTTACCAACAAGTATTTACAAATAATTATTTAATTTGTGTTACTACTCAGATATATATTTAAATTAATCATTTTGTGTTGATATCGAAAAAGTTATTTCCGCTTTTTGTTTTTACATGCCAAAACTGAAATGTATACTAGATCTTATCCATCGTATAATGCCAAAGTCTAGTCAAATCAACTGTAAACATTTTAAGTGAAATATTTATCACATGACTAATTACAGTTGGTTAAGGTTTAGATGGATGAAAACTAAATGGAAATAAAGCACGTCATATTAAATACCACAAAAAAATTGAGTAGAAACAACAATAATAAATAGTTATAGAAAATAACAATTTAATCTGAAAGGAAAAGGAGTTGTAATGGAATTAGAAACTTACAGGCAAGTGAATTCGGAGTCACAAATCAATATATCCATATAAAGAGTGTACTAAAATTCAAGCTAGATTTAAACCTGCCGCCTTTTGTGCAATAATGAGTGGCAAGGGTATATATAAGTTTGTCATTCCGTTTGTAATTTCTACATTTTTCATTTGCGACCCCACAAAGTATATATATTCTGGATCGTTATAGATAGCGATCGATATAGCCATGTTCGTCTGTCCGTCTGTATGTTGAAATCAACTTTCCGTACCCCCTAAATAACTTACATGATTCATACATCAATATGTCGGGAATTCTTCCGGCTCGATTTCTATTTAAAATCGGCCCACAAATGGCTGAGCTATAAGGAAAAAACCTGGAAAACCTAGATTTTTGGCCTATTTTTGATCTATATCTGGATTACTAAGTCATTAATATAGACAATATGGATATCTAATTATAGATATTTTAAAGTCCATTGAACGATGTATATAAATCTATAGTAAGTTGGACTAACAATGGGTCAAAATCGGGAAAAATATTTTTTAAACCGAATTTTTTTTCATCAAAAATTTTTTTTGTCATAAATTATTTTTCCAAAAAAAAAAATTTTTAAAAATTAAAAAAAAAGTTTAAAAAAAATTTTTTTAACAAAAATTAAAAAACAATTTCGAAAAGAAAAAATTTTAAAAAAACCTTTTTATAAAAAAATTTCGAAAAAAAATTTAAATTTTGTTAACCTTAAAATATTTAAAAAAAAAATTATTTTTAAGTATAATTTGGTAAAGGGTATCTAAGATTCGGCACAGCCGAGCTATATTCTTACTTGTTTTCATTAAAATTATTCGTGATTAGATTAATGAACATCAACAATTGGATGATAACTTTTCGATTAACTAATCCTAAGCGATGAAGCACTTTGATGACATTGTTAATCGTCAAACGTGTCGCATTTGGGGTTCAGTGTATACCCACATGTGATTGTAGCAAAACAAATGCATCTACAACGGGTTATTGTATGGTGCTTATTTCGCTGGAGGCATAATTTCATCGAAAAGAGTTTGATCCAGTGACTGTTAATGGCGCTCTATATCACGACACATAACATAGTTCTTTCTACTTAAATTTAATGATATTAATGTGGTCGACATGTGGTTTCAATAATACAATTACAATTGGTGTCGGTGATCAGAATTGACTCCTATTCCTATATTGTGTGATTTAACGCTATTCGGTTTATTTTTATGGGTTTGGAGAACCCACAAGTGATTTTCGAAAAACAAATGCAGCAACAACCTGTCACTGTTTGTTCCGGATTTCGGGTAAATTCTGGTCCCCTAGATCGTGTGATTTAGCACAGTGGGGAAACTAAAAAAAAGTGGAAATAAATCTGTAACTTCTAAACGAATATCCCGATTTTAATACAATTTCCCATGTCTATAGAAGTGGTGTTGACAAGTTGATGTTTAGAGTCTTATAACACCAAGGGGGGCCGAGACACAATGTCCCAAAGTGTGGGACCTCGGGTATATCAAAAATTAAAAATGATGCCAAATTTTTTTTTTGCGATCCGAATTGAAATATTGAAATCTACTAGACGAGATCTACATTGCTTTAGCCATATGTTATCTCTTATAGTTAACGAGTGATTCTCATTTGAAAAGTAAAATTTAATTTTTTTGGTCTGCTCCGTGTCCAATTCTTTACCGATTTGAAATATCTTTTTTTGAATTAACAACAAATTTATTAATAATCGTAATAAAGAATTGTTTTAAAAACCTCAACTGCACAGAAAAAATTATATTTCAATTCAAACATTTATCCCATATTGAACTGGTTTCAATAATTTCATAATTAAATCAAGTATTCATGTGCTCAAAAACAAAATTTTCTGATATTTTCTATTGAATTTTGAGTTTTGAATTTGATTATTTTGACAATTGAATATACAATTTTCGTTATTGGTTGAACTTTAAATACAAAAATTATGAATAGATAATTTTCGTAAGTGAAAACACAAAAAATAACAAAAATGTGTTTTCAATTACGAAAATTGTATATTCAATTGTCAAAATTATCAAATTCAAAACTAAAAATGCAATAGAAAATATCAGAAAATTTTGTTTTTGAGCACATGAATACTTGATTCAATTATAAAATAATTGAAACCAGTTCAATATGTGATATATATTTGAATTGAAACGGTTTAAGAAATAGTTTTTTCTGTGTGAGTCAAAAGTTATGTCATATCAAACTTAAAAAAAAATAAAAAAGTATTTTTTTTTCGAAATAATTACTTACATTAATTTTAAATTATACAGAAAATAAGAAAAAGGTAAATAATGTATTTATGTTTTTCTGAAAGATAACATTTCGGAAAATATTATAAAAGCAAAATAATATCAAAATTCGTATTATTGCGTGTTCCAGAGCCTTCCGAAGTAGACCTATTATTGATGTAAATTTCAACTTTAGACAACATTTTATCTAATTGCAAAGCTTCTTTCAAAAGATTTTGTACGTCCCAGTATGTTCTTCAATATTATGCAAAGGGCGCTATCATAGCCCCAAGCTTGGTGACTTCAATAATGCAAAAATCTAAAAAAATTACAATTTTGGGATTGTCAAAAATAATTCACTAATTTCTTTATCACTTTTGTATTTCGATCAAAAATTTCTATAAAAGTGTAAAATTTCATTAAAAATGTTAATAAACAAAACTTTTATGCATTAAAAATTAAAATTTTCCAAAGAACATCAGCTAACATTTTTTATTCCCATATTTTTTAAAAAAGTCTTCTATATTTTTTTTAATTCTTAAACATATTTTACAGTTTTGAAAATAGGAAAATGAGTCTGATCAACCAGTGATTGTGTGATTTAACGCTATTGGTTTATTTTTATGAGTTTGGAGAACCCACAAGTGATTTTCGAAAAACAAATGCAGCAACAACCTGTCACTGTTTGTTCCGGATTTCGGTCCCCTAGATCGTGTGATTTAGCACAGTGGGGGAACTAAAAAAAGTGGAAATAAATATGTAACTTCTAAATTTTAATAATTTTTTTTTTGCTATCCGAATTGAAATATTTCTATATATCGAATCTACTAGACGTTCGAATCGAATCTACTTAGCCATATATTATCTCTTATAGTTAACGAGTGATTCTCATTTGAAAAGTAAAATTTAATTTTTTTGGTCTGTTTTTTGCTAATAACGAATAAAATTCTTTACCGTTTTGAAATATCATTTTTTGAATTAACAACATATTTATTATTGATGTAAATTTCAACTTTAGACAACATTTTATCTAATTGCAAAGCTTCTTTCAAAAGATTTTGTACAGTATGTTCTTCAATATTGATCAAAGGGCGCTTTCATAGCCCCAAGCTTGGTGCCTTCAATAATGCAAAAATCTAAAAAAATTCCAATTTTGGGATTTTTGAAAAGTTTTTTGGGAATTGTGGGATTGTCAAAAATAATTCAATAATTTCTTTTTCAATTTTGTATTTCGATCAAAAATTTCTATAAAAGTGTAAAATTTCATTAAAAATGTTTAATAAACAAAACTTTTATGCATTAAAAATTAAAATTTTCCAAAAAAAAATGTTATTCCCATATTTTTTAAAAAAGTCTTCTATAATTTTTTTAATTCCTTAACATATTTTACAGTTTTTAAAATAGGATATAATTTCCTAAACGTTGATGTATAATATTAATATTGAATTTGGTTATAATCGGCTTTCATAAATATCTTAATTACATATAAACATATCCAAACGAAATTCAGCACAAATAATTTTATATAAGCTGAACTCGTACTACCAAATTTAGTACCGATCGGTCCACAATGTTCCATAGCTCTCATATAAGCATCATTCTCGAAAATTTCATTAATGTGCATAAATCTCTAAAATATGTAAATATGTTAGTATCCAAATCAAATCAAATTTAACACAAATATGATTCAAATATACGCAAATCATCCCACCAAATTATTACAATTAATATTACATTTTTTAACCAGGGGGCTAATTCTTCCATTCGTATAAGAGCGAACACTTATTCGAAGGTGCGAGATTTTTTTATTTTTGGTTTTCTTATATTCGATATCGAATAAAATGTAGAGAGATTTATATTCACGAAATTCTATAAAGAGCCAGTTTTTAGTCGAAAGCTAAGAAAGTTATATCAATTTGGAATGTGAGAATTAGATCCCAAATTCAATGACAAATTTTCGATATTTTGTTACAATTGAATAACTGAATTGATATGTCCTATTTTCCCATGTGATGGACTATTTTGTTAAAAAAATACACAAATTTCACTCGAAGAAGTATTCAATCTGCTATCTTTCCTTAATATAATTTGATCAAAAAATATATTAATACAGTGTTATTAGCATATGAATTTCTTAAGTAAAATGATTATTACTTTTTTTATTAACTCACTTTTTAGATAACAAAAAGTTAAATATTACAAGTTATTTCTAGGTGAACTAAATCGTTAAATAATTATGATTGTTTTTTATTATAATAACAAATTAATGGTAAAAACTACTTCCGTTTATAGACGGCCCTTAAAGAAAACTAGTTATGCTTTTAAGTTTTTTACACCAAACAATTAGTATGAATTTTTATGGCCCTTTTTTAAGAGGTAGGGTACAAACATAAACTAATAAAAAATTAAAAAAATCTGTTAAATGTTTTTTATGATTTTGTTTTAACACTCCACCAAAGTTATAAAACTTAAATAACAAAATGACAATAGAGAAGAGAAAGAAACAAACAGACAAATAAGGTGTGTCTTAACAGAAAAACCACATTTTTAGAGGAACAACAAGAAAACATACATACGTTACAAATTTCAAGAACTCAAAAAATAAATCTAAATAATTTGAATATGCAAAAAAAAAAATATCGGAACTTTTAAAAATGAATGGAAAAGTGTTGATTTTTTTTAACAGAGTTTTAAATGTTAAACACGTTTTTAAATATAAAAATTTGACGTCATTTTTTTAAAGGCAAACAAATAAAAACATTTCAAATAAATCTTTTGTTGGCTAATATTTGTGCATTATTTTAAATATATATAAAAATAATGCTATGCAAATTTGTATTTACTTTTGAGTTAGAGCTGTAAAAACGTGCGAACAAGTTTATATGCCGGTGTTTTTTATTTATTCCATGAATCATTTTGTTAAACAAAGAATTCCATATAAATATATGGGTTTTGTTAAAAAATACATACGTTAGATTTTTTTATATACTTATGTACCTATTAAATATTGACAATATTTAAAATTAAAAAAATCAAAACTTTCTCACCTTGATTTCTGTAACGCTTGACCAAAAGGGTACATTGACTTGGCTCATTGTTTGCTTTTTTTGACATTTACACTTTCAAGTGTTAGTTGACACAGAAATTTTGAAATAAAAAGGAAAAAAATAACTTTTAATTAAATAAAAAACCCAAAGTAAACAATATGAAGAATTAATCCAAAAAAATATATTTAACAAAATTTTAAAGATGTTTTTTTTTTAAAAAAGATTGGGCTGTTCCGAATCTTATATACCATTCACCAAATTATACTTCATAATAAAAATTTTAAATATTTTTAGGTAAACAAAATTATTTTCTTTTCCAAAGTTGTTTTTTTAATTTTTTGTAAAAATTTTTTTTTCGATTTTTTTTTTTAAATTTCAATATTTTTTTTTGTTTTTTCAAACTTTTTTTCTAATATTTACCAAAAAAAAACTTTTGGTGAAAAAAAAATTCGGGTTAAAAAATATTTTTTCCGATTTTGACCCGGTTGAAAATTCTTTGAAATATCTAATTAGATATCAAAAATCGAGGCTGTTCCGAATCTTATATAGGCATTTCAAAATTGAAATTTTAAAATTTTGCCATACCTTGGTCCACTTTTTTAAAAATATAGGTCGCACTTTTGGACCGAATGGACTCGAATTTTTTTTGTTAGTTAGACAACTAATTTACCAACAACATACAAAAGATTTCAGAGCAATATTAATTACGAATCCAAAAATAACAGATTTTCAATTTAAAAATTAAAAAAATAGTATATTTTTCCAGTTTTTTGGACAAAAAGGTGACATAACTCTTTTTTTATTAAAAAACAACTTTCTTTAAGAACATATAACAATTTTATGTTTTTCTATAAAGTTTCTTTACGGAGAACATTTTGGTATAAAAAACATGTCCTATTTTTCGAACATGTCGGCCCTACGCCCTTTGGAAATTGACCTATTTTTTTATCAAAATTTCAACTTTGGGCCACATGTTCTAAAATACCAAAGCTGGGATCAGAAAACGGTAAGCAGTTTTGGTAACCCTGATGTGTTCCCTATTTATCCCTAAAGTATTTTCCCAGCCCCGAAGGAAATGTGGACCCTATAGACAAAATTGTAAAAAATACCATTTTTGGGATTTTTGCTCCAATTTTTAGGAATTGCGGGATTCCCTTTGACAAGTTTTTTTACACCTTGTTATTTAGAATGAGAAAGTTAAAAACGCTGAAAATTTCATTGAGTTTCGTTAATAAATAAAGATTTTATTACATATTCATTGAGTTTCTGAAACTAAATTTTATATAAACATTTTAATAGGATTGCAAATATTAGGAACAATTTGATACATATTTTTTCCGAGATATATTTTTTTGTTTAGATAAGTTAATTTTTGGTCTTACAAAAAAAATTTCAAGTCAATATCTCAATTAGATTCAAAAATATGCCACTTTAAAACTCCGTCCTTCAAAAATATTGCACTTTTTCATACTAAAGAATTTGTACAAATTTTCTTAATGTGACTGAGAGACTATTAAGTTAAGTCAAATGTTTGTAAGACTTTTTAAGCACATTTAGGCCTCTTCGATTTTCTAGAGACTTGAGGCGATCCATTCCAATATTTAAATATTGAAATAGAAAAAGTTTTACAGATTAGAAAATACTTTAAACATAGGTGTAGGGTTCCTACACGGGAAAAATTTCCCGGGAATTCCAGGGAATATTTTTTTGTAAATTTTCGCGAAATGTTTGTCGGGAATTTTTTTATACGTTTTCTTCTGAAAATTACAATATTCAGATTCTTTGTGATGCCCAAATTTGTTGCTAATTGAATTATTTATTACATCCATATATTTTTTAAGTCTTACACCATTTTCATTTGTATTTCAGAAATTTCTAATTGAATTTCAGAAATATCTAATTATATTTCAGAATTTTCCAATTGTATTTCAGAAATTTAAATTTTGTATTAAAAAAGACAATTTATTAGAAAAAAAAAATAATGGTTTTTGGTTTAATATTAAAAAAATACCGCGAATTACCGGGATTAAAAAGATTTTTTAATTTCCTCCCGGGAAAGGAAAAAGTCTGGGAAATTATGAACCCTACAGATATGTCAAAGTCAAATTTAAACATCGGCCGAGACTCATGTGTCAATAGTGCACAGTGGGGCAGATTTCAAAATATTTTGAAAATAAATCTGTCATTTCCAACTATCAGATCTGATTGACATTAAATTCCACATAGATATAGCAGATTTTGATAAACGACCTTACAAATCTCCCAGGTGAGGCACTATTGTAGGGAAATAAATTTAAATTTTCACATTTCTCTTACATGTCTGAGTTACACATTTGGAATTAAAATTTTTACAAAATAAATTTATCATTTTGTGGTGTTTATTTTTTAAGAAAATCTAATTCAAATACATTAGAATCTAAAAAAAATTACAAAAGTTGAGTTAATCATTTTGCCAAACTAGTCATCCAATATTAGAGTGTCTTCATAGTCTCCATTGACCTTAAACATAATATTGTTTACTTATTATTTTATTTTATATCTTGTTATTAACAAAATCCATATGTTTGTAATAACAACAGCCAATTTATAATACCCACATGATAATAAAACAAAAAAAAACATGTTAAATATTTAATGACATACGTCAAAAGCAACGAAATAAAAACAAAACAAAAATAAGGAACAACAAGTTACCACAAACAAATTAATTAATAGTGCAAAAAAAAACAACTAAAACAATATAAATATGTAGACAGATTATAAATAAAAACTGCCTAAAAATAAATAAATGTTGGTTAATAAAAAAACAATACGGCTTGAAATAAACAAATCTTGAAAAAATAAAACAAATAAACTCAAATTTTAACAAACAAAAATTTAATTGTCCATAAAATTGTATGCTTTAATAAACATTATTCAATAAAAAATTAAGAATATTTAAACATATTATTGTACTTAACAGGTTGTCTGGAGCCTATTCTTAACATATACAATTCTGTACTAATCCAAGTTTGTTTATCGCACCTTAAGCAATGGATCTTAATATTACTAAAATTTTTTCGAATATAGTGTGAGGTGTCAAAGTTGAAAACCACGTGAGTGAATATTTTTTAATAGCTTATATAGACTAGCAAATTAGGCCCTAATTCTGAAACAGGAAAGGAAAACAAAAATTATTTAAAAACTGAGTAATTTTCATACAAATATTTGAAAATTGTTTTCCTTTTGTGTTTCTGAATCAGGCCCTTAGACTCAAACATTTCTAAATTGTGGAATAAAAGATTGTGAAATAATAATAAATCACCACAAATCATTTCCTGACTACTTGACATATTGGAGGTCAAAGGTAACAACAATTTTTGTTTGCATTTATATCGGCTATTATGCGTCCTACGAGTTTAGTATTTATTACTATATTGCGAAATGAAAGACTATGAAAAGATAATGTGCTAAAAGTCTCTACAAATCAAGTTTGCGCTACTAGAGATAATTTGAGGTCAAAGGTCACGAACATGTTTTGCAAATATCTCGGTTATTGTGCGTCCTACGAGTTTAGGAGTTATTACAAAATTTTGAGAGAATAAAATTTCCTACATTTTGGTAACATATCATTTTTGCGTACCCTCAAGAGTTTTCGATTTATAGTGTGTTTCTTTATCATTATAATGTTTTTCAAAAAGTGGTCAAATTGTAAAATTTTTTCTCTCAATTTCATTTTTGTTTGAAAATGATCCAATTTTACCAATTTATTTTCGAATAGATTTAATTCTGAAATAATAATTAAATTATCATTTATGCAATATTTTTGAAGGACGGAATTTTAAAGTGGCATATTTTTTAATCTAATTGAGATATTGACTTGAATTTTTTTTGTAAGACCAAAAATTAACTTATCTAAACAAAAAAAAAAGTTCGGAAAAAAATGTGGATCAAATTTTAGTTTTATAAACTCAATAAATATGTAATAAAATCTGTATTTATTAACAAAATTCTAAATAACAAAGTGTAAAAAAACTTTTCAAAATGTCAAAGATTCAATTCCTAAAAAATGGAGCAAAAATATGGTATTTTAACAATTTTGACCATAGAGTCCACATTTCCTTCAAGGCTGGGAAAATACTTTGGGGATAAATAAGAAACACATCAAGGTTTCTAAAGCTGCTTTCCGTTTTCTGATCCCAGCTTTGGAATTTTAGAACATGTGACCCAAAGTTGAAATTTTGATAACAAATAGATCAAATTCCGAAGTGCGTAGGGGAGACATATTCTAAAAATAGGACATGTTTGTGATACCAAAATGTTCTCCATAAAGATACCTTACAGAAAACTATCAAACTTTTATATGTTCTTAAAGAAAGTTTTTTTTTAATAAAAAAAGAGTTAAGTCACACTCTCTATCTGCTCTACATTATTGGTAATTTAGTTGTCTAACTAACAACAAAATATGAGTGCATTCGGTCCAAAAGTACGCCCTATATTTTAAATAAAGCGGACCAAAGTATGGCAAAATTTTATAATTTAAATTTGCTCGTAAACTATAAGAGATAAATAATACCTAGCCGAGCACTTTCCAAAAATATAAAAATCTTTGAAATCGGATAGGAAACAAAAAAATGGCACATATATAAACATTTTACATATCGAAAGTATCCTACTTTGAGCCCCTATAGCGCCGCCCCTGGGCCCATTTTAATAACATAAACTTCAATACTTCTTGGAGTATTGGAGTTATCCCTATCGGACCAGCCGTTTAGAAATGCCAGATTTATCTTCAAAAAATTTTGATTCTGCCCCAATGTGCGTGCGAGATATGGTTTGTGCTGTTCAGAAGGCGTGATTTTGACATGGAAGGCAAAGATCGCTCAGGCCAATCAAAAAAGTTTGAAGACCATGAATTCAAGCATGAATTACGAGCAGCAGAATTCAACCAAAAGCAGGGAAATTGTGTACCATACGAAATGAAGCCGATAGACCTTGATTTTGCATGTCCGAAATGATGCTTGAACAAAGGATCCACTACGATAACCCGAAAAAAGGATCCACTACTATAACCCGAAGCTTTGGCCGAATCGACACCAAAGCCAAATATCCATGGCGCTAAGGTAATACAGATACAGAGGTATTTGGTGGGAGCAAAAGGACCACAGCATCACAGGGAACCTGTACCGAACGCAACTGATTCGTTTGAAGTGAGAATTGGCCGAAAAACACCGAGAATATGCGGCCAGACAAGACATGTTGCAATACATGTTAAAAACTATTTAGAATGAAGTGGTTAAGAAGTTTTTCCTCACGCGGCTTATAGTCCAAACCGTGCTCCGACCGATTACTATTTGTTTCGATCGACGCAGAACGATATCTCTGGGATATTCTTCAGTTTGTAACAGATGATTCGTTCTTGGCTTCAAAATATGAGCAGTTCTTTTGGCTAGGAATCCATTTTTTGCCAGAAAGATTGTACAAATTTTTCAAAATAAAAGTAAAAATTTGAAAAAAACCCAGCATTTTTGAGTCATACACCCAGCAATATCTAAGAAACACTAATTTGGAAATAGACTGGACCAGCTATTACATGTGTTATAATAGGAAAAGAGGCATAAATAAATATTCTAACTGGATACTACTTGCTATAATAAGATACAATCAAATCACAAAATTGGGTTAAATAAGTTACTTTCAGCGAGTAAAATGGCTTTATCATAAAGTGAAAAGTGAAAAAAAGTTTCAACTGTCTACTGACATTTTAGAGAGGTACTGTTACACATTGTCAATATCGAAGTTAAAAGTATACTTTTAACACTGCTGGGTTTTTATACTACTATCTCAAATACTACTACACTGCTCTGCAATTTTAAAGATAGCAGTTTTCCACTTTGCCCTTGCTATATCGCTACTTCCAGGTAAATATGATATAAGTAGATTGGTTGGTAATCTGTGGTGGTTTTTAATAACTCAACGTCAAGTAAGACCTAACTCAGAGGGTGTCAATATAACCCCTTTAAGTAGATTTCTAGGTAACCAGTGATGGTTTTTAGCTCACTTTGAAACTAGTTCCTAGAACATCAGGGTATTTCTAAGAGTTTAAAAATACATGATCAAATGTTCATTTATACTAGCAAAATTTAAGCAAATAAAACTTTTTAAAGATTTGAAATAATTATTTCAAAATACAACATTTATGGGATTTTCAAACATAAACAAAACATTTATGTGGCCATACACTTATTAACACTTAAAAACACTAAACATTTTTAGCTCAAATGTTTACATAAATTGGCTTTATACGTTAAAAGTTAAGAAAAATAAACAAATTTACAAAAAATTTTCATAAAATCCTAAACAAAAAATAAGGAAAACAAAATCATGTTATGTTAATATTAACTCGCACAAAAGTGTTATATTTTCAATTTTGTTTTAAAAAACACCAAAACTAACACAAAACAATGTTAAAATAGAAATTACTAACAATAAAAAAAAACCAAGCCGAATAAATTGTAATGACTTTTCAAATCTATTTTTATAAAAAGACCACCTAAATGTAAAAAAAACTGGAAAATTTTTATGGATTTTTTTTTTTTAATATCATTTACGCTTGTTTTTTATTTGGAAAAGATTTCTTTCTATTTAACATTTGAACTAAAGCCGCTTAATAAATTACTATAGATTTGTCAAGAAAAAAAGTTTTCGAAAAAATCCAAAATATAATAATAAAACCTTAAACAAGTTTTTCTTTAAATCTTAAAATTTTATGCTCAAATCTCCAGTGTTTTCTTTTTATTTTGGTTATATTCCAAAATTAAATATGTAAATTTGTTCTATATTTAATTTATGCTGTCAATCTATAGATTTTATTTAAATTTCTTAATGACATTTTAACGGTTGTTACGTTTTATTATGTTAGTTGTAGGTAGGCCCACAAAATCTTAAATGATTTCTCATCAGATGAAAACTGAGAAACTTAGTTCCATATATCTAATGAATGAATTAATTTATTATAAAGACTAGTTTGGTTAAAGTAATTGTATAAAAAAAATTAAATCCATAAAAAGATTAGGTACCAAATTTAAACTCATTTATCTAAGATTAAAACGTATGACAGGTGATGTTATACAATTGTGTTGATTAATTTTTTGATAAATTATGTTGAAATTTGAGTGTTAGAAAAATGGCCAGGAAATGTATACATAGTTAAGAATATGAGAATAATTTTGAATATATTAGCTAGAAAATTAAGCTATTCTACAAGTAGGAAAAAGATGTTGGAAGATCGGTTTCAATATGCGAGAGATGGTTTGTTTGGAACAGAAGTATAGAATTTAACACGGAAGACAAAAAATCGCCCAGACCAGACAAAAATGTTTGAAGATCAAGAATTGGAGTTGTTACTCTTACTTAACAGGAGCTTGCAAGCTCATTGGGAGCTAATCAAGCAGCTCCCAATATATAAGTTTGTCACTCCGTTTGTAATTTCCACAATATAATTTTCCGACCCTATAAAGTATATATATTCTTGATCCTTATAGATAACTGCGTCGATTAAGCCATGTCCATCTGTCTGTCTGTTGAAATCAACTTTCCGCAGCCCCCAAATAACTTACATACACGATTCATACATCAATATTTCCGGAATTCTTCCGGCTATTGCTATTTAAAATCGAGAAAATCGGTCCAGAAATGGCTGAGATATAAGGAAAAACCAGGACAACCTCGATTTTTGGTCTATTTTTTACCTACATATATCTGGATTACTATGTCATTAATATAGACAATATGGATATCTAATGATAGATATTTCAAAGACCTTTGCAACGACGTATATAATAACATAGTAAGTTGGACCTATAATGGGTCAAAATCGAAAAAATATTTTTTAGCCCGAATTTTTTTTTTCACCAAAAATTTTTTTCGCTAAATATTAAAAAAAAAAAAATTTTTAAATTAAAAAAAAATTATTAAATTTAAAAAAAAAAATTAAAAAACAATTTCGAAAAAACAACTGGAAATAAAATTAAATTTTGTTACCTAAAAATATTTAAAATTTTCATTTTTATTATGAAGGGTATATAAAATTCGGCACAGCCGAATATAGCTCTCTTGCTTGTTGTTTATTAAAACCGAAAAATTGTTGGATTAAACAATCAATATTTGAAACTACTTTACCTCTATACTTAGACCTTAATAATTTCACTTTATATTTTTTTTTCTTTCAGACTCCTCTATTGGCAATAACAATCGGTATTACATTGGAAACTTTGAATTTGTTTTAAAATAGGTAAGTAAACATTTAGAAATATATTTTATGAATTTTATTTATAGGTGTTTTTAGTTAATAACTACAGTAAATCAAATAATTTATAATACCTTGGATTTTAAGGAGAAACTAAAGATTTTATTAAGTCTTCCAGAGACTAATGGTTTGCTTAAATGTTACTTTTCATTTCTGCCTCTCATTAATCGTAATCAGAGAGAGATTTCGAATCTGACAGCAGTGTTACAACCAATTTGTATAGAAATTTCGAAAAAGTTATTAGGTCTCTTTAATAAATTTCCCTCCTCATAACAAATCTATTTCAAATTTCCCAATATTTAAATCCCATCTACTAGTGTTCCAACACAAAACAAACTAAAAAACACACTCACACCAATTGTCAAATAAATATTTAAAAACTTTTTCTTATTTTTCTAATACAAAACTTGTATAATTTGTTAACTACACATAGTATAATCCAACATACATTTGAAATGATGACAAAATAATTTATTTATAAATAAATTTTCTACAGTCTCCACTTGTTTTTCTGGATGTTTTTTGTCTTTGTCGTTGCCGCATTCAACGTCATCGTTATAATCATTATATGCCCCCATAAACCCACTATAAACAGAAACAATTTTCAAATTCTCTGACAGATGCAACAAAGATGCCAAATATTTTTAGTTTAGTGCTAGCTGTGCTTGACTAAGAAAAAAGAACTATTTTTATGAAAAGCCAAGAAAGAAAGATAGAAGGAAATATATAAAATAAATATATGAAATATTTTAATAAATTGTGCAATTGTCGAGAATGTATATTTAAAGAGAAAATGTTGATGGTAATATTTACAGTGGTTTGTAGAAGATTTATAAAAAATGTGTACAAATTTGTATGACTATTTAAATACATTTTTTCATGTAATAAATAGTGACTTTGGCAACATGTTGCAGAGGTAAAAGTTCTTTAAACATTGAAATTTTCTATGACTAAAATTATAATTCTATAAGTTTCTGTCAAAGTTCTTAATTTTGTTAATTATATTTCTACTTTAAATTAACTTAATACATCATTATAAATTAGAATTTTTAATTGAATTATGTTGGCAACTGGAAATATCTCTTTTGCAACATGTTGCTGGCGAAAAAATCTTTAACGTTTTTAGAAAACTTGACATAAAAAGTTTATAACAAATGTTTTATAGTCACTGTTTAGATAAACATTACAATTTTGATTTTAGGAAGAGAATAGTAGTTGCAGCAGCATGATAAATAAACATTTTCAACAGCAACATGTTGCTAAAGGTCTGTCTCAATATGTTGTTGATACAAAATTTACTAACAAATTATTGAAAACTGGGCAAAGCAATTATTTAATATTATAAAAGTAATTTTTTCATTTTCCTAAGTTGCTAAGTGAAATAATATCTTTCTCAACATGTTGCTGATAAACCATTTTTAAAAATTAGCCAACAAATTCATTGAAACATTTACAATGCTGATCGTTTATTATTGAATTGTTAAGGAAGACCTGTGCAAAATGTCTCTGGCATTATGTTGGCGCTTTAAAATGTATTCCCCAATATGTTGCTGGCAAACAATTATTCAACGTTTTTAAACAAGTTGACATAAAAGATTCTTAACAATTGTTTTATAGTCACATTAAAATGTTTATTTTAGGAAGAGAATAGTAGTTGCTGCAGCATAGTAAATATACATTATCAATTGCAACATGTTGCGAAAGGTCTCTCTCAATATGTTGTTGATAAAAAATTTGTAGCTGATAAACCATTCTTAAAAATTGGCCAAAAAATTCATAAAAACTCTGAAATATAAAGACTTTTATGCTTAGTTTATTAACATTTACAATGCTGATCGTTTATTATAGAATTGTTAAGGAAGAAAAGTGCAAAATGTATCTGACATTATGTTGGCGCTTTAAAATGTATTTCTCAACATGTTGCTGGCAAAAAATTCATCAACGTTTTTAAAAAAGTTGACATAGAAGATTCTTAACCATTGTTTTATATAGTCACACTTCATATAAACATTATAATTTTGATTTTAGGAAGAGAATAGTAGTTGCAGCAGCATAATAAATAGACATTATCAATTGCAACATGTTGCTAAAGGTCTCTCTCAATTTGATGTTGAAACAAAATTTACCAACAAATTATTGAAAACTGGCCAAAGCAATTATTTAATTTTTCTTTTTACTGAAATAATATCTTTCTCAACATGTTGCTGATAAATCATTGTTAAAAATTTACCAACAAATTCATTAAAACTGCGAAATATAAAGACTTAAATGTTTAGTTTATTAAAATATACAATGCTGATCGTTTATTACTGAATTGTTAAGGAAGAACTTCGGTTTTCGCTATATGTTTCTGGCAAAAATTTTAAAAATAACTAAAGTCTTTTGCAACATGTTGCTAGCTCAAAGTGTAATTAGAAGTTGTTAAATTCTTACTAATCAGATTTAAAATGTAACTAATTTGCCACAAGAAACAAGAAATTTAATTCCCACCACTTATTTCACAACATGTTTATGGCGATACAAAATGCAGGCTATTGCTGAATTTGAAAATAAGCTTTTACTTTATTTTACGTTACAACATAAATGCGCTTTGGCAACATGCTGCTGGCTAAAAAACTGTATGCAAATCTCAGAATTCAATTTCTTCCATAAAAATGTTGTTAGAATCATGAACGTTTAACTGCAAACCCTTCTTTTGCAACATGTTGCTGGAGCAAAAGTCTTTAGAAGCTATATAATTGTACTATATTTCGCATTACAGCAGAAATGCAACATGTTGCTAGAAACAAGAACTTTAAATTCCAAACACATCTTATGCAACATGTTGCTGGCGAAAAAAACTTACTATAAACTATTCAATTACTATATTTTGCATTACAACATAAATTCAACATGTTGCTTAATTATTTTTAATCTTTAGCAACATGTTGCTGGCAAAAATTTACACATATCATTTAATTATGAATAAAAAAATAAAAAAATTTATTGAAAATACCATCAAATGTCTACATTTCAAATGTCTAAGACATTTGGTTAAAACTACAACATATTTCTCTCGTTTTTATATACATATATTTTATTTATTTACATAGTTAGTTGTTAGTTTTAGCATTTCTTTTCTTCAACACAAAGAAAGAACATTTACGAGTCGAGTCATGGAATATGAATAATGTTGGCTGAATGTTGTTGACTTGCTGTTGCTGCAGCAGTTTCTGTTATAGCCATTGTTGTGACATAAAATAACAATTTCCTTTGCTTTTTTTTAAAGTTGTTTGGTATTGTTGGGTGAACTTTTAATTTGTTATTGTATGAATTTGTATGCGCTACATCTAATAGAACAATAATAACGACTGTTAGAGGTGTTTGGGATATGTAAAAAGAATTGGAATGGAAGTTTTTTCTAATTAAATACAATTCCTCTCATTTTATTGTCACAGCTATGAAATATTAGCTTGATTATGAATAATTGTTGTCTAGCAACATGTTGCTAGAAACCAATTTTTAAACAATCAAAAACATTATAGTTTCTGCTGCCATAACAAAGTTTCCTGTAAGATTTTGTAGAATATGTAAATATATGCCGAGAATAATTTGAATTTGTTTAGCAACATGTTGCAAAGAAATTATTTGAAATAATTTAATACAAATTTCCTTTACAGCTAGTTTCAAATTGAATAAATTCTGAAAATATTAAAATTGTAGATATTTTAAATCAGAATTTTAATATTTAGCAACATGTTGCTAGCAACAAATCAGATCATATTTTCTTTAATAACATCTTGTTAGTTTAAATTTTGGAAATATTTTAAAAATGTTCAAATTGTAAATAATTTAAATTCGAATATTCAGCAACATGTTGCCAGCAATACATATGAGAGTTTTGATAAACAATTACATATATCCCAGATTTGAAAAACCAGACACCTGAAATGTTTGTAAAGCATTCCTCAGTCGCTTATTACCCAAAAATTGCCGCTTTCTTTGAATTCCTCTTGACAAATGTTCTTAAATTTGTTTCATTTCGTTTACTTAAATTGTTTAGTTAAGAAAAATGTTTATATTTTGGTAATGATTTGGAAATAATTAAGTAATTTATTATAACATTTTGTAATCGTAGACACATTTTACACATAATTAATTGCAGCCAAAAGATTTAAAGCATTTTGTCGCCGCTGTTAAATACAAAATGTTAAACAGAAATTAAGCAATCGCATTGTCAGTAGCTGTGGTTTGTGCTCCCAGGGTCAGTGTGGTGGCTTAGTGATAAGAAAACTTTCACAATAATGCATTCAGTATATTCTAATGAAATGATGAAATATTCTAAACTGTGGAATGAATATTTATAGTGATTAAAAGATTAAAAAAAAAACTATTGTAAAAAGTTTAAAATGACTAAGGTCCCCCGGGGTAGGGGATTCTAAATGGGTATATAAATGTCAATAATAATGACAATCAATGAAGTTTCCTGAATTAACCCAATACTTAATTAACACTGAAGCATTCAAACTGGCTTGGTTCTCAGAAACAGCATTTAAGAGAACGGGTTTTAAATTTGTATGTAAAAAGGGTTACTTACGTTGAACATTTCAGATGAAGAATATAAATTGCTAATTAATAATTTTGCTGCTAATAAGGTTAAAGAAGAAAAGCGAAATTTTTAATTAGTTTTCATTTAATTAATGTTTGCTGTCATAAACAATTGCTTCAAATCTTAACGAAAAGAGTTAATTGAAAGATTAAGGGTTGCTTTACAAGATTTTTCTGTTGGGAAATTTATCCAATTAAATTTTCAATAATTTGATATTTAACAAGTAAGAGAGCTATATTCGGCTGTGCCGAATCTTATATACCCTTCACCAAATTATACTTAAAAATATTTTTTTTTAAATATTTTTATTTAAAAAAAATCAAAATTTTTTTTTTAATGTTTTAAAATTTTTAAAAAAAAAATTTTTTTTTAAAAAAGTTTTTTAAAATTATTTTTTTTAAATTTCTTTAATTAATTTTTTTGGAAAAAGAATTTATGACAAAAAAAAATTCGGGTTAAAAAATATTTTTTTCCGATTTTGACCCATTGTATGTCCAACTTACTATGGTCTTATATACGTCGTTGGAAAGGTCTTTGAAATAACTATCATTAGATATCCATATTGTCTATATTAATGACTTAGTAATCCAGATATAGGTCAAAAATAGGTCAAAAATCGAGGTTGTCCTAGTTTTTTCCTTTTATCTCAGCCATTTGTGGACCGAATTTCTCGATTTTAAATAGCGACCGAGCCGGAAGAATTTCGGAGATGTTGATGTATGAATCGTGTATGTAAGTTATTTGGGGGCTTCGGAAAGTTGATTTCAACACACAGACGGACAGACGGACATGGCTATATCGATTCCGCTATCTATAACGATCCAGAATATATATACTTGATGGGGTCGCAAATGAAAAATGTTGAAATTACAAACGGAATGACAAACTTATATATACCCTTGCCACTCATGGTGAAGGGTATAAAAATCAAATATATTTAAAGCTTTATTGCGAAAAATGATTCATGATTATATTGTGATATACTGGGGTAATTGTATTGTGGATTTGGTCTCTCTTTCTATCTCTCTGTTATGAGTTTTTTTGACGTTAGTGTTGTGTGTAGTACAAAGTTAAGATAATAAAGATCTCCTGGGGTATAGGCGTTGTGGTTTCTTAAAACAAAAGACTTTATTACCTTGATATATGTAGTACTGTGTTTCATTACCAACTATAATTATTAAAATTAGTTCAATTTCATGGTCTTAAAATTTCAATTAATTTAATTTATATGCAACCATATTTAGCAGCAGTTGAGACTTAAACTAATTTGTTTACAGCCATAAAAAGTTGTGTGAAGTAATTTAAATTTGATTTTTTTAATAAAAATAACACCTTCAAACAAACTGTTTTTTATTTCGTTTTAGTTTATCTAAATTAAGCGGTATTTTGACCATATTTGGATGGCATTTAAATTTTTAAAAAACCTCAAAACAAAACTTTATAAAAACAACATGAATAAAACTAAAACTCAGATGCCATTTAAAGATTAATGAACTGCAATTTATTTGTATCACAAAGAGAGCTGTATATCTGAATGAATCTTTTGTAAAAATTTAGAAAATACATGCATATTTAATAGACAAGTGGCATTGAAATTGAAATCAAAAACAGCAAAAGCTGGCTTTGTTCTTTTTTTCTCTTTCTATTCTAGTTTTTTGTGTTAAATTATTATGCAGAAAAATAAAATCTTTTTTAGAATTTGCAATTAATAACAACTAAACAAATAATAAATTGTTTAGAAACGAATTTATGTTGATAGAAACGTGGGAATAGAGTTTTTATATTTAAATCTAATGAGTTTTGAGGTTTGATGTTTATAGAAGAATAAATTATTAAAATAAATTGTTGAAATACATCATGCAGATGATGATAATGAAAAGACAATAGTCTCTCATTTAAATTAAATGAAACCCAACTTTTGTTTTATTTCTTTCCACAAATACCTGCAATTTTACATACAAATTTAAAACACCATATGATTTCCATAGATAAATACTTAAATTTAGGTTTATTACTGCAGTCTGCAGATACAATAATCATTTCAAAAATAACTTATTTCTTGTTTTTACCTCAGTGCTAAAAAAACACACAAGAAATTAAAGACAGATATCCTCAAAAGATAAAAGTTGAACATAAAATATGTCATCAGTAGTGGAAAATACACTTAAACTGTTTTGTAAATAATATTAACAATTTGCTATTAGGTAACCTTTTTCAACCTAAAACAATAAATACAAAATCAAACTGCTAATGCCAGTTACAAATTATGCTTGTAATACATACTGCCAGTTACCCAATTATAGATTATCCTTGTAATACTTTCAATTAAGTAGTAGAGATTTGTTTGCCATTTACTAAAACAAAAACCCAAAATCCTCAAATATTTAATGGCAAAGAAAAGTTTGGCAAATTTTCTAACAACCTTGAGTGAATAAACAAACACACACAAAATAAATAGGTACCAATATTAAGTTAATAAGGTGGATTTGTTAAAAGAGCAATCAAAAACAGCAATCTCCAATAGTTTACACAAAGGTACACTCATATTGTTCAAATATTTGATGAAATAAATGCAACCACTAAATATATTAGCAAATTTTTTACAAAGAAACTGAATGAAACGATGTTTCCTCCATGGCCGTGAAACTTTTTTTTTGGAAATAATTCGGTATCTTAGTAACTATTGTAGATATTGTTACGAAATTGTACTTGAATTCAAATATAACGATTTTAAGGGCTGATTTAAAAGTAGCATAATGCTTTCAAATAACAGTGCTGTAATAGCAAACTGTAACATATCTGTGGGCATTATTAAATAAAAGCTTTCAGTTGACCATTGATCGTAAGTTGGCAACGCTGTTTGCTGCGACCGTATATTCGAATTCGAATATTCAGTTAAAGAACATTGTAGAAATAGAGCTTTCTAGATGGTAATGCAGTGTTATAAATAGTGGCAGAGGTTGCAGTTGTTAGTCAGTTTCTCAGAGACGCTTTTCGAATAAACATCAACTGAGTGCCTTAAAGTGTGTTGTGTTTTTCAAGTAAATTCGTGTACATTATAAATTGTGTCTGTATTTCTGCGAATTTACAAACGTGTATAAAAAATATTGAGTGACTATTTAATTCTGTTGTTGTACATTTGAATAAATAACGAGTTGTTACTATATTCAAACTACTAAACGGCTTTTATTTGCAATCAAAAGTATCCGGTTTATTTAGAGGAAATAAACCAAACGTTTTGAAAAGGTTAAAACGTAACAATATTGTTAGTTTTTCTAAAAAAACGGAGTTTTTTTTAGAAAAGTGCCTACTGTGACAGGGTTATACAAAATGGAGCTTAATTGTGGATTGATGCTTTGCCTTTTTAAAATTTTTTACTCAAATCGAAATTTTTTTTTTTAAAATTGGCCAAGTTTGTATAGGTCTGGGGGGTGATATGTCCGCTTAAGTGAGCCAAATTTTTCTTTACTCGCTTTTGCATTAAATTATCTTTCTGGATAATATAAAAATTCTATATAGTCCCGAAGAAAATTTTTTTCTACAAAAGAAAAAATATATGCCATTTTTGGGACAAAACGTAAAAAATACGGCCCTTTTTACAAGTTCCAACTTTAGATGCGTATAAGTTTTTATAGGAAAGTGATAACTGTTAGCAAGTTTTTTTTTTATTTAGAATTTTATCGCCCATATAGCTGATATTTTAAAAATAAATTTCGACCCTCCGTAGGCCCGCCATATCTAAAAAACCATAAAAAGATCTAGAAAAATTAAAAAAAATAAATCAATAAACCAGAATATCTCTTCAACTAATAGAGATAAGCTACCAACCTTGTAAGATTATTTTTTGTAGATATTCTCAAGGACTATCTATATTTAAAATTTCAGCTTATTCGGATCATAAATGGATTTTTGGCGATTTTTTTTTAAAAAATTTGTGACCCGACACGGGCTACGCACTGGCCCTCATTAGCGGTAGGAAGCTGAACAAACGTAAATCAACTCAAAAAAACACCTCAGCTTAAACCATATGAAATTTCATAACCATATCTGCAATAGTTCCCATGATACCGAATTATTTCCAAAAAAAAAGGTTCTAAACCACTGTGCAATGTTCTTTTTATTTCTTTTTTATAAATTTAAAGAATGATTTAGCGCGAGTCAATTGACCCAGTGTAGCACGATTCAATTGATCGGAGTCAAGAATGTATTTATAAGTTTTGTTTATAAGAGATATGGGATTTCTTCCAAGAATTTTGTACTGAATATCGGTGTTCTCCGCGGCAAATTTATGAACGTTTAATTGGGAGCCAATTCAAGTAAAATATCTCTCGAAGCTGTAATGCTGATCAATCCAACTCCTTTGGGAGAGAAAAGTACTTGCAATATGTTTTTCTGTTCATTGCCCTTGCATTTTTTTTAATTTCCATGATCGATTTGTTAAGGGTCACTTCAAATGTAATATAATTTTTACTCCTTAGATGTATGTTCTTTTTATTTCCATTTTGTTTTTAATTTTCACCAACGATTTATGCTGACCACCAAATAGAGAACATGAAATATTAGCTAATTTTTATGAACTTCGTTGACATTGGTTTTGTTTACAAATAACCGATCATGTATATGATATACAGAGAAAACAGATATCGTGATAGCAACCGAATTTGTTGCCAATCGAATGATTCGGTTGCACACATAGAATTTTTCGATTCTATCAACAGAAAGTCATTTGATAAAGAAGAATTTTGGTTGAAGCAACCAAACTTTTGTTACCCCTTACAAAATTATGTAGCTACAACTGTAAAATTCGGTCACTAAGTTAGAATCATTCGATTGACCACAAATTCGGTTGCTATCACGAATCTATTTTCTCTGTGTAGCAATAAATATTTGCTACTATTACTATTACACATTTGACTATAAACCGACTTCTTCTGAGATTAGAATCAGGTACTAACGACTCGAGAGCCAACAACCGTCCTGTCTTCGCATTGGTTTTTGTGACTCTTACCGGATCACCTTTTGATATGGGTTGAAGAATAGTAGTTAAATTAAGATTTTCGCAGTCGATTCTTTGAAGTAAAACACTCTTATTCACATATCTATAGGAACATTGTCAATTTTGCCATAAGTATTATTCCTGAGCTGCTGTATGATTGTTGGCTTGTTAACATGCATATATCAAAGCGTTAACATAACCCCATAAAATTTTATTCATACGCGTAAGGACGTTCAATGTTCGAGATGATATGATTATCGAACTTATCAAATTCACGAAGGCATTACCTAAAAATTCTGGATATTCTTCAAATGATCAAGATTTGAGTTAATTTAATCTTCACTCACAGTTTCCCAACTCCTGTGAATGGAGTGGAGTTGACTGATTTGGCTCTTTTTGAACTCGATCACTGACTTAAATTTAATGAATATTTTTAATCACAATGTTGCACAGTGGGGGAATTACAAAATGATTCATCTACCAAATTCTTAAATATCAGGACGTCATGAGAATTTTCAAATATTCTACCATTTTATTGAAATATTTGTTTGAACAGAACCGATTTTGTTATTTTGTTATATAGAAAAATATTTATGCATAAACATGTTTCATATCTAGGGCGAGAGCACATTTTCTACAGAAAGACCCACATGAATAGATGGAAAATTTCTTAATTTTAGACACGGATCGTCAAACATATATGTATATATATCTGTATTCACTACCAGTGCTAGTGATAATAGGGTTTTTAATTTCTCGCCCTTTTTTGATTCCCGGGAATCGGTAAAATTTTCCATCCATTCCCAATATCTAATTCTTTAGCTTCCTTCAAAAGCTTCATTTAAATTGAATTAATTTTGAAGTTAATTAATAACAGAATTTATTCAAACTTTGAGTGATTAAATTTTTGTTGATTCAAATCTACTACAAATTGAGTTAAAAGGTTGTTTCTTCATTCAGTTTTATTTAACTTTAAATTATTTTCAAAATGAATTGCAAAAAAATTTCTTAATCTTTTTTAGTGTTTCCTTTCAAGGTCAAAATCAATTCTATACATGAAAATACGAAATGGTGTGCCGCGATCAAAAGTAGGGGCCTTTGTTCTACTAGTGTTTTCTGGAATAATTCGCACCGGTCAATTTTAACATTGAAGATTATTCACCTTTATTTCAAGATCGTGCAGTTTTCCAAACGCTTTTTTAAATGTTCATTCGAATGGTCGAAGTGGTCTATTATTGCCAAGATAAAAACGAAAAATTGTAAAAAAAAAACTTTTTTTTTTTTAAAAAATAGAGTTGTTTTTTTTGTATTTTTTTTAGTCGGGAATCACGACTAAAATTCCCGGGAATCGGGTAGTGAAAAATTACTCCAAAAACAACAACACTTTGTTTTAAATTGCCATTAAAAATGTATTTTTGAAAAAGCAAATAAAAAGGAAACAGAAAAAAATTAATCCTGACAAATTAATGTTTGTCACTGTTATTTGTATATGCGTATTGTTTGTGTAGTTAAGCATAATATCACACACACTGCTACATACACAATAATCTGACATTTTTTATATCCGGTTAACATCCTACCAAACATATTCACTCGTACGCACAAAATCCAGAGCACAATGGCAAATATACATACATATGTATATGTTTCCTCCTATATGTTTGCATAAGTAATTTAATATAGAATACACTTGTACATGTGTACTGACTGGCATCCATTTTAAAAACCAACAATCATTTATAACCTGCTATTGTTGTTTTATCTATCTCCCTATTTGTCTCACTCTACTGATCCTGCTCTCATTAATTTGTATACAAGTTCCTTATTTACTCCTGGTAAATAAGTATGTATATTAGAGTGGCCAACTAAAATGGAAGCTTATTATGTTTGAGGAGATTATTTCTAAAAAATTAATATAATTCTCATACAGTTTATTTTTGTTTTTGCTTAAGTATACTGATATCCCATGTAACATAGCATGAAGTTAATAGTCACTTTAGTGTCTCTTAGTAACCTATGGTGAAGTCACTTCAAACTTTTTTTGTACTGCACTTTATTTTACCCACCAGAAACGTTGACTACTTTCGATCAGCTATCAGATAGTCACATTGTAATCAAAATGCTCAATTGACCCCCTGCTTAGGGCATGCACGTGTTAAAATAACTAGTCAAGTAGCTGATCAAGTAACCAGTTACAAAGCTAGTAAGGTAACTGACACTATTTAACCAGTATGTGAATCCAATGAGTTGCCTACTTTGGACCAACTATTAGACAGTCCCATCCCACCCGAAATGATGGGTAAAATTACTAGTTCGGTACTGTCTCCTAGAACTGCTGGGAACAGATATAAGAATCCTTTTTTTAATTTTTTTCATATATATCAAGCAAAGTTCTTTCAATGTTGTATCTCAAATGATCGTGTAAGTCCACAATCTTATCTTAGTTATCTTTTTTCAGTTTTGAACTTCCACAAATTTTTTTTCGGCCACCCTAATATATATGTCAGTTTTATAACGTGTGTGCGTGTGTGACTTTGTTTGACCAGAGTTTTATTTTTTTTTTTGCAGTGTTGTCAATATATCAACGAATTAAAATCAACAACATATTTGGGTCATGATGGCAATTTCCGTTTTTATTTACCTCTCGAGTATAGTTTCAAGTAGTATTTGATTTGATTTAATTTTTTGCTTCTTTGCTTTTTTCTCTCTCGTTCAAGAGTTTATTTAATTTAGTTTTGTTTTCTCTATTAACTTAACTTCTCTCCCTAACTGCCTGCTGCCGTTGTTTGTATTTACAAAGCTCTATTCCATCAATATAAATGGCATCCTTTTTAGCATGAATAAAATAAGCACTTTGGAGAATGAGTGTGTAACTAAGGAGTGAGATCGAAAAATTCTTAACATACATATATGTTTATAAAAAAGAAACCACTAAACTTACAGCTTTAATTTTTTTTTTATTTGATTGAAATTATTATTACAATTTACAAAAAAAATTATTTTTATAGTTTTAATCACTAGTGATGAAATTTTGAACCTTTTTCGGAAACCCTTCCATTAACGTTTTTATAGTGCTTTCTGTCACTTTGCTCGAACATGTAGTCCATCTCCGTTTAAAATCTACCACACTTTTGGACACCTTTTTTGTACTCTTCAATTCTCTTTTAACAAGAGCCCAATATCTCTCCACTGGCCTTAGCTCCGGGCAGTTTGGAGGATTTGCCTCTCTTGGTACAAATACCACATTATTGTTCTTGTACCACTCAAGGGCTTGTTTGCCATAGTGACAGGATGCCAAGTCAGGCCAAAAATAAGTGGACACATTATGAAGTCTTATGAATGGAAGCAGCCTTTTTTGTAAACATTCCTTGATGTAAATTTCGGTATTTATAGAGCCCGTTGTAACAAATGAGTGGCTTCTTTTGCCGCAACTGCATATTGCTTGCCATACCAAGAACTTTCTGGGAAATTTTGTCTGCTTTTGGGTCCTAAACTTTTCTTCAACATTCCCTCGAGCATCAGCAACATAAAATTTTTGACCTGGAAGTTGCGAAAAATCTGCCAGAACATACGTTTCGTCATCCATTATGCAGCAAGAATATTTTTTTATAAAACTTGACTTCAATTTCCGTGCTCTGTTTTTGGCCTCTAAATTTTTAGTAGCGTTCCTGTCAGGAACTTTTTGAGCCTTGTATGTTTTTAAACCTGCATTAGCTTTAACTTTTCGTACCAAATAGTCCGAGCACTGAGCTAACCGGGCTGCTTTCCTACCGGATGTGTTGGGAGCTCTTTTGAAAATGCGTTCTATTTTTTTGGCTTTAGAAACATCATGTGGACCATTCCTTCTACCTGAACCAGGTTTTCTATCAACTGACAAGTTCTCCCGGTACTGTTTAATAACATTGGAAACAGTTTGACGGCAGACCTTTGTATGCTTGGCCAACTTTTTGTAAGACCAAGTTGGGTTTTGTTGAAAATATTTAATAATTTCAGTACGCACTTTTTTCTGGTCACTCATTTTAATCAGATTAACAAAAAAATTAATATAATTGACATTACACATAATAACTGACATGTTTTTCAAAGGTAACTTGATCAAAAAAAAATTCAAATAATACTTGGGTTAAAAAATGTAATGAAAAACGTGTGTTAAGAATTTTTCGATCTCACTCCTTATGTGATGATGAATAATTAATGTGCATTAAATTAAAGTTAATTATCTTTCGTTGTTGATGTTGTTGTTTTCTTTCCAATGAATTTCAAATTTATTTGGAAAAACAAAAACATTTTTGCATTAATTATTATTTTTTTGGAGGAAAAATTCTTCACAGCGTAAATTAATTTTACCAAGTTTTATGTTTCACTAAGCTTAATTGATTTCTGAAAAGATAATTGGAAAAAACCAAAACACTTTAAGGAAAATTAAAAGCATTATAAGAAAATAAGTGCTCGTGTTTTATAAGATGGTAATTTTCTTTGAATTATCTATTTGTAATTATTATTATGTTTTTCCTCTCAAACTTATTTAAGTTGTTTAATAAACTTCATAATCCTTGTAATAACAATAAGATTTTAATTACTTTTTTTTGATTAAATTGTGTTCTTAGAACGAACATAATTTGTAAATTGTAGGCATAATATGGTAAATTGGTCTAGAAGTTATAATAGGCGTTTAGATAAAATAAGCGTAAATGTGTTTTTAAATGAGTTCAAAACTGCAAGATACATAATCCAAGTTTGAAGGATACCAGTTACTTTACTGGTTCCTGGGTGGTAGGAATCGGTTCTAATTTAAACACTTTATTTCTCTCATCTAATCTTTATGAACTGGCAAGAAAACCTTGAAAAAACAAGTTACTTGTATCAACGTATATTTTTTCCACGGACATCGTAACTTTTTAGTAGTTCTATATTTACAAGTCACGGCAGGAGTATGTCTTGAGAAATTGCCGGAAACTTATTGGTAAAATGGTTACTTTTTAACACATTTATTCCAGTTTAAAGTCCTGAAATTTGTTATAGACACATAAATAATCAGCAATAACAAATTTAAAAAAAAAAACCGAAACCGGTGGAGTTTACAAAGATGAAAACACCGGTTGTCCGGTTTTCGGTTTCGGTTTTGGATACTCTAGTCTCACCCCTTTAAATGTGAGGAGATTGTTTCAGGGGTTGACCCCTACTCATGCAAAGCATTGTGTTGGAAAATAGGTTATGGGAGGGAGGAAAGAAGAAGTACGTAAAGTACGGCTAAAGAACATATTTCCCTGTGGTGTGTTGTGCGGTCCACTGGCCAATCGACCACAAAGGTAGGTGTTCCTGTTAAAAAACGTGTATTACGTAAAAATCTGTGGGTATCAGGAACAAAATCCTTAATTTCTTCATTGTAGTACCGATAGAACAGTGAAACGATCGAGAAGCTCCAAAATAGACTTTGAAGCACATGGGAGTTGTATTCAATTTCCTGTCGGATATAGGTGGTGAAAATAGTTAGGAAATCAGATATAGTGTAATTCCTACACCGGTCCAGAAATTCGAGACACTTGAATGCTGTGTTTATACCAGCGGACATTACATTGTATTCTCATGCCCAGAATATTAAGAGTGTTTGATTCCACAATATTTACACCACCCATAAATACAGATGAAGCGACATGATCTGTCGTATGTTTTTGTGTCAACATGCTACAGTGAGTCTTACGAGCGTTGAAAGTGACACAATTCGCACGACCCCATTCAGAGATATTCACAAGGTCCCGATTAAGGGAATCATTCATGTTTTGTCCCAATTTCCGATAAGCTTGGTCTGTAACTAAATATGAATCGCAAATGTTGCTGTCATCTGCAAAATAATAGATAGGGTTGATAGTTTGAGGTATAAGATTGTTTAGAAAAATAAGAAATAGAGTAGAAGAAAGAACGGAGACTTGCAGTACCCCAGAATTTATTTTGAACTCGTTTGACGAGATCTCATCGTGCGATCTCTGAGGAAGCTCGATATAAATCGAGAGAAGTTAATACCGACTTTGCTGTGAATGTCCATTCAGATTATGTGATTCAGACACATGCTGAATTGTATTGGCTACTAAGAGTCAAATAAAATGCAAATTAGTTATGTGAAATGCACCAATAATATTCTTAAAAACCTTTCGATAAGAATTCACACTTCATTTATTTGATAATTCAAAAATTGTGAATATGCGTACTTAACGTTGAAGAGATAAGCTCTAATTAAGTTTTAAAATAACCTGGAGTATATACCATGACTGCCTCTGGTATTCTTCCATTATTGAATGTGAAGAGAATTACTTATAAATATGGGAACTTTACTCTGTATGAATAAGCCCTAATAAGTCTTTAAGTCACCTGAAGTTTTGAATGCGACTATAGACTGGTTTTTGCACCGAAGCTCTCATACACCCCAATGGATAACAGATTGCAAGTATGTATATCTTTATTATTTTGGAAGACTATCGTCTACGTAGAATTCATCTGATACTAAATAATGTCCCAACGCAAGCATGCAAAGAACAGGTCATACAGCTGATTTGCAAAAAGATGATCCCCACAAGAAACGTATTCCATATCTCTCCTGTGATCGGCAAATTCGCAGTCAAAAAAGAAAATTAACATACAATAACACGTTATGAATATAACAGCATTGTCGGTCCATCTAAATCCCAATGCTATCTTCACAAGTAACCAATGATGAATGTTCTCTCATACAATATATGCAGTCAAATGCAAGTCTAACTGGGCAGATAATTTTAAACACAATGAAGCTCAATCTCTTTATAAAGCTACCATTACACTATCTGAGCTGATGGTTACAAAATCATACCAAATCGATTCCAAATAATTTAGCTGATTCAACAGTACTCTACATCAGAGAAGCTTTTCTGAATTAATTAGTTCAAATATACACTCCCTAAGTTATTCATCTCAGTTGTTGAACTTAGTTTAATGTTGCAAAACTAGATTAAAGTCATTTGAGTTTCCCAATACCAAATTAGGTAATTCACCATTACTCTACATATAATCAAAATCTGAGACGATTCTCTGAATTAAGTAGTGAAAATATACACTCCCTGAAGGCATCTTAGTTAAGATAAAGTTGTTTTAAGAATGAACCACATACCTAATTTCTGACCCATATCATTCCTACTGATAGACCCAAGGACTTGCATGTTATTCGGAATATTAATTAAAACTGTATATTAAATGCCATGGATCATTTGAAGAACAATGAAATATATTAAAAAGTTATACGGGAATACAAAATTAATTAACAATGAAATTTTGATTTGGAAAGGAAGCAACTTAAAGTCGGGATAAAAATTTCAACTCCTGAAACTGGAATTCGCAAGATGTTCTATTGTTCAGAACATCCACTTAAATCACGTTAGACGTTTCTATCTTCAACAATATTTCATGTTTTCTATCAACAACTTTATCATAATATATTGTGTTGATAATTTATTGTTTTAAATTGCATTGTGTGAAAAGAATTTTAAACATAAACACTGAATTACACTTAGATATAAGATAAGACAATGTAAAACACTACATAATAATGTTATACAATAATTATTTATCATTATGCTAAAAACAATTACAAATGTGCGATCCAAAGATCATAGTATACAGATAAGCGGAAGACTGTATTAAGTCAATCAAAGAAATAGCAGTCAATATGTGTTCCCCTATTGCTGTTCTTGACATTAAGCATTAACTGCAGCCTCTTCTCGAACAAAATGGCTGATATCATCGGGATTCTAATTGCATTAATCCAATAGTTGTTTAAATTTTGATAATTTCGCCTTAAACTTAAACAGGGAGATACTATTGTCTACTTCTTAATGAAGAAACCAAATCTAAGATATTCCCTATGATTTTTACATATAACTTGTGAGACCTTTCTGAACAGAAAATTCCCCACAAATTTCACACAATTTTATCTATGATTTTCACATGATACACACAAAAGCAACCACAATTTTATTTTATGATTAATTGCAACATTTATAAATATGGGCTATTTCGCATAAACACCTTTATGCTGGCAAAAAAAAAACAACACAAGAAACCACCTGTATTTTTTAAAAAATTTTGTTAAAACAAAACATAAACAACAACTATAAACCGTATCCCGGAAATTTCTGCATCGTTACACGTTACAAAACCACCTCCAAGTGTAGATACATATAAATGTTATTTTGCATTAAAAAGTGCAGAAAAACTGTCAGAACTGGTAACTATCTATAAAATGTTAAAGTTATAAGCAAAAACTAAAACTGTTTCTCAAGACTTTCGTCAGCTTAAATTAAATATTAAAAACAATTTTATATCTAAACAAACTTAACTTCAGATAAGTACTTATATTTAGATACTTGTAATGTGATTTCATAGAGTTACAAAAACTTGAACAATAAAAGAAAATTTCTTACTTGCATGCATATGAGTTTTCTAGATTGAAGTTTGAATTAACATGCAACATGTTGCATGCATTGTTTATATTATGATTATTAGTATGATGTTTAGTAGTTTGTTATTAATGTGGCATTTACTTATTTTGTTTTTCTTCTCTTCTTATTGTTCTTTTGGCTTGAGTCTCAGCTTGGCACAATAATAATTTAAACACACAAATTACACATTTATGCAAAATTGTGTAGTGAGTTCAAGACATCTGCAGGTATTATTAATAGGGTAACAGTTGTTTTTGTGAACAAAATTTATGTTTTTAAATATCAGTTGCAAAATCCATACAGATGTCAGAGTCTGTCACACTATCTGAATTCCTTTTTGTCGCTCTAATTTATGTTCAAAATGTTGTTCAAAAGAGAATGAAATTCTAACTGATATAACCCTTCAGATTTCTCCAAGTTGTGCTCAAAATATAGAGAATGAAATTCTAACTGATTTTCTACTCAATATAACCCTTCAGATTTCTCCAAGTCGTGGTCATAATATAGAGAATGAAATTCTAACTGATTGTCAATTCTGTCTACTCAATATAACCCTTCAGATTTCTTCAAGTCGTGCTTATAATATATTTCAGATCGGGTATCGTTTCTCTCATTCGGTATATGTTCCTTTTCTAATGAATCTAAGCACAGCTAATGTATCTTTATCCTCTACCTATGTTCTGCAGGGGTTAGTCTCCAATAATCTACGTAAAAGATGACTCTCCCGAGACACTTTTCTTTGATACTCCACAAAATAGACAATCACAAGGTTCAAGTTCAGAGGTTTCGTACATCTCGAAAAATCTGCAATGATTTGTTGCAAAATTGGCCTAAGCAAACATCATATTGGTGGTATCTAGAACTACAATGTCCCGTAAGTAATGTAAGATCGCTTTTGTAGAGGGATAATAACTCCTAGTACTTTCTCCGCGATCAATTTGCGAATTTCTTTACAACGTCATACTCTCTCTAGAATACCTTCATTGATCCTGTTAGCCAGGATATCGCTCGCTCCCAGTATTGTTTCATGACCAGCTCAATATCAACCAATTATCCGCGTCAAGTTCGTTTAGAGATGTAATGCAGTGCAGAGAAAGTCTGAAGCTCCTCAAACTTCATCTGAAATATTCCTTATCGCAAATGAGTATAGCGCAAATCTTCGCCTGACAAATGTATGGCTAAGTACCCCATAAAATACCCCTTTATTAGATGAGGCCACAAATATCATATAAATCCTAAAGCTCTCCCAACTTCTTCTTAAATATTTCTTAACACAAAATGTATATTGCGAAGATGGGAGCATAAACACAGGATTTGTTGCCACCATTTACCTATCAAATCGCCTGCATTCACGTGGGCTATATGTGAAAACATTCTCTTATTTTCTTTTTGGACCAGCATTAAGGGGATTTCATGCAAAGCATTGGGTTGGAACTAGGAAAATAGGTTAGGAGGGAGGAGAGAAGGAGTAGTGTTTGTGAACATTCGATTTGAACTTTCCTACATTGAAAACGACTGGAAATACTTCAGCGGGAAGTTTGTTCCACATACGGACATTACGGCTAAAGAACGAATTTTCCCTGTAGTGTGTTATACGGTCCACTGGCTAATTGACCATAAAGGGATGTGTTCTTGATGAAAAACGTGTATTACGTAAAAATCTGTGGGTTTCTGGAACAAGATCCCTAACTTCACATTCCATTGTAGTACCGATAGAACAGTGAAAGGCAGCTCACATTGCGACGGTGCTCCAGCGAATCAATATAGTTTAATACCCTACTGTCACAAATAATCACCTTTGCCCTCTCCTGTACGCGGCCGAGAAGCTCTAAAATAGACTTTGAAACAACGGGAGTTGTTTTCCAATTTCGGTCGAATATAGGTGTTGAAAATAGTGAGGAGATCCGATGGAGTGTTTAGGCCAGTGGAAATCACATTGCATTCTCAGAAATTGCCCAGAACATCAATAGCGTCTGATTCCATAGTATTTACACCACCCATAAATACAGATGAAGCGACATGATCTGTCGTTTGTTTTTGTGTCAACATGCACGAACCCATTCAGAGATAGTCAGAAGGTCCTGATTAAGGGAATCATTCATGTTTTGCCCCAATTTCCGACGGTCTTGGTCTGTAACTGAATGAATATGAATGGCAAATGTTGCTGTCATCTGCAAATGAATAAATAGGGTTGGAAGTTTGAAGTAGAAGGTCATTTAGAAAAATAAGAAATAGAGTAGAAGAAAGAACGAAGACGAAGCCTTGCGGTACCGCTGAATTTATCTTGAACTCATTTGATGAGATCCCATCTACAACAATTCGTACTTATTATTATTAGCGAGGCCTCAAGCACATAGGATATTTTGTGCAGCCCTAAAGTTTCTTCATGTCAGATTTAGGCTGTGTATGAAGCAAATTATTCTATTAGATGAGATGAGATGAGATTACATCCCCTAGGGCCATAAAGGCCGTTTCGAGCCCTCTCGTTCTGCGTATTACCAGCATTGGACAGTCGCATAGAATATCTTCAGAGGTTTCAGCATGAAGTTCACAAAACCTCAACTGCTCATTCGAAACATTACCTAAAGGGGCCATAAAGGCCCTTTCGAGCCATCTTGTTCTGCGTATTACCAGCATTGGGCAGTCGCATAGAATATCTTCAGAGGTTTCAGCTTGAAGTTCACAAAACCTCAACTGCTCATTCGAAACATTACCTAAAGTAAATTGGTGATACCTAAAGCCACAGTGTCCTGTGAATAATCCAGTGAGTAATCTCAATTCACCCTTTCCGAGCGATAGCAACAATTGAGATCTACGTTTGGACAGAGTAATAAAACTTTTGGACTGTCTAAGTCCTGGTAAATTGTTCCAAAATCGGGAAAATTCCGATTCAACCCAAGAACGAATTTGTTCCATAGTGTATCCACGTGGGATGCCAAAGAACGGTTCAGGGCCTATGAATGGGCATCGGGCACCTCTATTGGCCAAACAATCAGCACAACTCGTATAGTGCGATCTCCTGTCAGAGTGTGCTGATCAGACCCAGATTAATTGAAACGATTAATATGATTTTCATAGTTTAAACTTACTTGAAGATTAAACTTTCCTTATTCTTTTTGCGTTCGGTGTACAAAACAATGTTATTATAAACATTATTATTAAATACAGTTGGTTGTTACAAAAACCTGCATGATTTATAAAATCAGTTTTGCTTATAATTTGTGTGCAACAACATACTTGAGTAGTTGAGAGGTTCTCCATTTAGGGTCTCTCACTCTTCCCCCCTTTTGTTGCACTCAAGCTGTTGCAACAATTTTAAATTAAAAATGTGTTATTTATGCATATTGTTGGTAGCATATTCTTAATGTTTTTAAGTTTTTTTCTTGCACTTTGTAAGAAGCAGAGACGTAAGCAAATGCATAAGATTTATATGCATTTAAACTACACTTTGGATTCCCAGTGTTTTTTTTCAATATTCATTTTATATAAAATAATGTTGAAACACCTCCTCTTTTCCTTGACTCTGTTTATAATTATACACGTTTTTATGTTATATATTCCAAACAAATTTATATGCAAATTTAAAGAACATCATCACCACTTAAATCACGTTAGACATTGCTAAAGTGTAACAATATTTCATGTTTTATATCAACTACATCATAATAAATTGTGTTGAAAAATTATTGTTTTAAATTGTATTGTGTGATGGGAATTTTAAACATAAACACTGAACTACTCTCAGATTAAACTATGTAAAACACAATAATTATTTAATAATATTATACTAATAACAATTATGAATACCTGTAACCAAAGAAGCTAAAACAATGGAAACTCCCACCCTAGATTGAGTTGCAATACACAAAATAAAACAATAGATCATAGATAAAGCTAAAAAAATAACATAATTTAATTGTTTAGAAGAGATTAAATGATTAAGTTTAAGTGCTCATAGTTTTAAACTCAGTTAGAGTCACAGTAACCATCTAATTCATGTGTCAGTTACTTGTAGTTTTACATTACAACTAATGTGACAGTTGCTTACAAAACAAAACTAATAGAAACCTAGTACAATATTGCAAAGCCATTGTAGTATCTCATGTTACCAAAGTGTCTATTGACAATGTTTATTTTAGACTTGTTGGCAGTGCGGCATTAGCCAACAACAGCTACAATAAATTCCCATAATTATTTAGTTGGAAAAAATTGGTAATAAAAACCAGAAATCCAACCATCACAGCCTGGGTCTGGCTTTTAGTTTAAAATCATGAAATCAAATTACCACTAGAATTAAATTCAAAACCAGAAATAACAAAATGTTTATCATGGAATTTTTGTTATGTATTTTTTTGTATATAAAGTACATTGACTGTTTAGCGTAATGTCAAGTAATTGTATGAAGTAATATTGTTTAAATGACAGCATGGACAGGCGTTAAAGGAATGAAATCAAGTTAATCGCTTCATTTAAATGAATATCTTAGAGCTAGTTTATTACTTGCTAGTTAAACTTAGCTTAACACGCTATCTTTATCAAAGAAACTAGGTCTTAGTCATATTGTTCCAACCTATAAATGCCATGGTGCTTCCTCAGGAAGTTAAGTAGTGATTCACTATTATAATCTCAATCCCTTAAATATTGCAGTGCAGATTTCCATGCGATTCCTCTATGTTCTGTAAGATATGAGGAAGTTAAAGGTCTCTTTTTATTCGTCACTACAACATCTACGAGTGTCATAATGTTCAATGTCCAATATCCTAATATCCAATACCTGTACAATTCTACACTCTTCCGGATGTTCAAAAAATAACTTAAGAAATAGAAAACAACAATAATCACGCATAAACTGCGAAATGGGAACAAGGTCCTCAAGGCACTAGCCGCCAGCACTTGGGATATGGATAAAGAAACCTTGCTAGTTACCTACAAGCCACTTGGTCGGTTAGTGGTCAACTAAGCTGATCAAGTGTGCTCGTCTTCGTTGAGTGATACTCAGTGGAGAAATATTCAATGCTGTTAAAATGCAGCCTTAAGGACCGTCGCAGGCTGCCTTCAAATTACATCCGAACTCCACCTTTACAAGGAAACTAACAATGTGTCGGTCAAGGAACACAACGTCATGTTGAAGCAACAGTTCCTTCTGGAATGTCACCGGAGGAGTCATCCAAACTTCGACATCACACAGTTAGAGTCATCCCCGAGGCATGTCAGACAGGAGTCATACAAACTTCGACATCACACATTTGGAGTCATCGCCGAGGCATGTCAGACAGGACCTACGCAAATACGAGGAGAGCATTTAGAGACACGTGCAGGATCCATTTGATTGCCGCTCGTATTTGAACGACATTTATAGAAACGCCATAAATTCTGCGATATCAGGATTCCGGTATCAGACGCCGAGAAGATTCTGCCGCGTAAAACAAGAGTATTTATCGCACAACTAAGAACAGGCTTAATGCCTTTTGGTCCCAACTTATGCCCAGCATATAGTCAGGGTCCTCATGACACCCTCTACATATTTAACTGTGCAGCCAACCCTAGACAATCTAATATCTATACACTGAAATACTGTACTCTAGTATAATATAGATATAAATACCTTTACTGAACAAGACCTTGACAAATTATCCAAAACAATCCCCTTCCTGGACAATGTCGCCTATATAAGACTACATACTTCCGAGAGTTTAACAATTATCTTAAGGAATGGCAAACAGCTGAACAGCTGAAATCCGGAACTAGGAGTATACAACTATCATCTTTGGGGAGAATCGACATTTTCAAAACGCATCAGATTCTGCAACTTAATAGATGAGCACTAAGGACTCTATTCAGCATCCTGAATACAATCAGAGACTGCGAGACATGTTAATAATATCTTCAGTTAACAGGAAGGCTTGGAAAAACAAAAAGAAGAGCTCTTCCCTGAACAAACTCTATATCATTCCAGGAGTTATAAATACATTTGGAAACAACTGAACACTCAGAGACAATTATAGGCGGGATTGTCTCAAATCTGCTCTTCCCTGGACAGAGTCTACACATTTCCAGGAATAAAAAAGTAAAGAAATCGAAAACAACTGAACACATCAGACACTGAAGGTAGAAAATTGTCGGCTAGGATTCTAGAATTTCTTTAGAAATGCCCTACAGGTGTAAAACGGATACGATTCTGAAACATAACAGACCGGCACTGGGGATGCTGAAAGCATCCTGATTGGTCATCTGCAGTTAAAATCGCTATTATGGGATATTGTCTTCAAGGCATGTTGTGTTTATGTCCAGCATTTAGTCAAAATAGGAACAAATACTTACTGACAGATGCTACACCCGAATCGGAACATAATACGGGTGCACATTGAATGGGTTCCTTAACTAATTGACAATCAGATAAGATGTCATTCACTTTACGATAACTTTTGATCATGAATTAGAGAGCACAATGTGCCTATGAACTTCTCTGAGTATATACGTTCCCTTTGCTATGGAAGTCATAAAAAGCCTTTGTTTTCAACCTAACCTAAATTTCCGTATGAAATACCTTGGTTTGTCAAAACATGTTATTCACAGTTCATATTTTTCTAAGGCCAGCGGTTTTCTAAAGACATGATCTAGTTTTCGTATTGTGTTTTCCTCTTTCCTCAATACTATCAGTATTGAATTGAAATTAGTTAATTATCCTTTTATGTACAATGACATTTCCAGTATAAATTCGGTTTCCTAAAATCATAATGTATCTAGATTTCGTAGAACGTTTGTCAGTTTTCATTCTTGTGGGTTGTTTTAAAGTGTATAAATATTGAATTTTTTTTGTACAATGTGAGTTTCAGGACATTCTCAGTTCATATTTTTCTATGTCCAGCTCTCAGTTTTCCCAAAATCATGTCGTCTCTAAATTTCGTAGTGGGTTGTTTTACAGTGTATCAGTATTGAATTCCATTTATTATCCTTTTATGTAGAAAGTCAATCCTGGATATATTTATGTATGTTCCTACAGGGGATGCATATATATATCCTCAATGTCTTAGCAGTTGATTGGGAACTGATATCTCTCTGCCACAATAGCCTTGAATATTATTTTGATCCGGTATAGAACGTAGTTTCAGCTTATTGTTGAGCTAACGTCGATTTAATATTTCGTATTTGAAACGCTTATAGATCGCTATCAAAAGTATAATCCTAGCCGCCTCAGACAGAGCAAAAATTTTAATTTAGATGAGGCTACAAGAGTTCTTTAATCTAAAGCATAAATTCCAAATTTGGGAGCTAATGCATTGTATTTTGTATACTCTGGGTGGTAAAACCATGGTCCCGCAGTACTTTGCCATAATAGAGTAAGTTTAAACCGAAATTTACATATTAATGATGATTTTATAGTGCTTCTAACACAGATATTTATGTTCTAAGATCATATTCCTTAATATGGAGAAGCGGACCTCTTTCCAGAGAACACTACATTGATTCAGCAAAAGTAGATCTAATTGCTTCGTAGATGCTCCAAGGAAATATTATATTAAGTGGTTCTATAATAACTGATGCGTTACATATGTAAATATTAACTATTACTTCAAATAGCCATTAAATTAGTCCTGAGTTTACTCTACAAGATTTCTTCATTAACTTATGACATGAGTAAATATCATTGCTATGATTTCTGACAGATCTATTCATTTTGAATCTCATGGAATTTCCCATTTCAATATTTGTTTTAAAAATGTCTAATAATGAAAGAACACATTCTATTCTACCACTGTTTTTTTAATGTAACATAAATTTAGACATTGTAAAGGCACTCAACATAAAAATCATTTATGTCTCTAATTTTTATTATTGTCTGTTATTTGTTTACTTCTCAGTGGGTTGACGCAATAATTTGACAGTTTAATTGTACACGACAGTTAAACATAAATAATTCTTATTATTCAATTTAGGCGTTTATGTCAACAAAAAATGCAAGAGGATACGAAATAATGTTAAACATTAATAAAAAGATTTTAAACAATTCTTTATTTAAATTTATTGCCATAGAGATGACACTTACAATTGAAATTTCGTTGCTTAATATTTAATATAATATGTAATTTCAACCAAAAAAAAAGCAGCTAATGTAGATCTTATAACCATTTAAGAACTCTCCTTTAAATTATGAGTGCAATCATGTATAAAATTAAGTTTTGTTGAATTCGATTTAAAATATTTTTAAAGGATTTTAAAATTTAAGTGCTGCTAACAAAAATAAGCTCTTTATTTCATTCCTTTGAATAAAATGACAAACGTTAAATTGTTGAAACAACTCAAAACTGTCTCTGTCTCTAGTCAAGCATTTTATTCATTTTTGTATACCCTACACCATGAATGGCAAGGGTATATATAAGTTTGTTATTCCGTTTGTAATTTCTACATTATAACATTCGATATAGCCATGTCCCTCTGTCCGTATATCCGTCTGTATGTTGAAATCGTATAGTTGAGTTGAGTAGTCCCCCAATCAATATATCGCTATAGTCCCGGTTCCGTTACTATTTAAAATCGAGAAAATCGTCGCACAAATGGCTGAGATATAAGCAAAGAACCACTACTACCTCGACTTTTAACCAATTTCTGATCTATATCTGGATTACTATGTCATTAATATAGACAATATTGATATCTAATAATAGATATTTCAATGACCATTCCAACGCCATAGTAATTCGCACATATTTTTATCATTTGTTGAACTTTTTGTTCACCAACAATTATTTTCAATCTTTATCTTAAAGTATAATTTGGTGAGGGGTATATAAAATTCACCACAGCCGAATATAGCTCTCTTACTTGTATTTAATTTAATAAGTTCTTTAGCGAATTATTATTTCATTGCTTTGGAATTTTTTCCTTAGAGGCGATTAAAGTTCTCTCACTCAACTGGCTTTTCTATCTGTCACAAACCATCGACATCCATTCCATTTGCCTAACGTTACACTTCACTTAGCATACACACACCATACAAATGAGTAATGCTCGCATTCGGTACCATTCATAACAGTCAAATAGTATTCCAAGTATGTTAACAAGACTTTAAAAACAGCCAGCCAGCCAGCCAGCCAGCCAGCCAGCCAGTCAACCAGCCAGCAGTTGTTACCAACAAACGTTGAAACAAAACAGCCAACGCATACTATTTAACACACTCCCGTACAAAATGACTCATCCGTGTAGTACAGACAGACGTACTTCAACTATACAAACGAACCAACATTGGAACAGGAATAAAAAAAAAATCAGGCTATAGACAGTTAAAGAATGAAGAGAGATTATGGTTTATGAAATCCTTTTTTATTTGGTTAACGCTTTTGTATTCGTAACGTTTCAAACAAATGAACGTACACGGCAATAAACAAATTGGCATGAATCATACACGCGCACAAAACAAACACAATTCATATACAGTTTAAATAATGTTCGTGTTAACCCTAAAAAGGTTGTAGAGTTTTTGAGGTTAGATAATATAGGGACGAAATTAAACAAATAAATTAGTTTAACCTTTACTTTTCTGAATTCCTTGGAACCCCCTGCCTAACGTGTTTAGATGAGTTATCAAGATACATCCACTCCTTCATCAGAGAATCTGATTGGTTCACCTTGGAAACAACGAATTTGGTATAAATATCCTGCTGTTTACATCTTGAGTATCACAATGGGATCAGTTTTGAATGAACCGAAGTCAGCTGCTTGTAGAATGGCAGCCCATGGAACCGAATTTAAAGTTTTCCAGAATTTCGAAATTCGCTTTAGTTTGGTTTTTATATAGGTTTAAAGTTTATATTTTTTAATAGACGCGAGCAAAATACCTGAATTTAAATTGTTAATAACTCTAGATTTATTAGTCAGATTTTATCTTTTTTGATATTATATTAAATGTAATGAATAGTAGACATCCGCTTTCCATTAAAAACGTTCCACTTTCCAAAGATTTTCTTAAATATGAGCTATCGCACGATTAAAAATATATACAAAATTCAAAATGGGACCATTGGGGTTCTCGAGATAATTGAAATTTAAGGAATCCGGAACGGTATAAATAGAACGTAAAGTACGGTTTTTCTTCAACGAAGTACAAAATTCTTGATTCAAGTACGGATTCATATTAATGAGCTTGTTTCAATAATTCTAAACCTGATTTAAGCACGAATTCGTGCTTGATATAACCCACAAGTAGGATTGATTTAAGAATGCCCGAGATCGATTTAATCCTACAATGCGCTTGATTCAAGAATTCTGAACCTGATTTAAGCTCGAATTCGTACTTGATGTAATTCAAAAGAAAGATTGATTTAAAAATGTCCGAATTTGAATTTTAAGAATTAATTACTTGATTTAAATTAAAACTTATACTTATGCCCGTTATTTCAACGGTTTTAAATACTAGCAGTTAAATTTACCTAAGAGGTAACGTTATTTCAAATCATTAATTTCAAATAATTATCTATGGGTAAAAATTACCAAATATTTTTACTCCATAAGCAACTAAGCACTGCACAGAGGTTTAGAAACCTTTGTTTTGGAAATTATTCGGAATCTCGGGAACTATTAGAAATATTGTTACGAAATTTCACATGGTAGGAGATGAAGTGTTTTCGAATTGATTTACAGTTGTTCAGCTTTCTAGGCATAATAGGGGCTCCTCAAAGAAAGTCACCTCGGTTAAAATTTTTTATCAATATTTTTTTGGTTTTTTAGATTTGGCGCTACTACGGCCGACATTTTTTTTAAAGTATCAGCTACATATATTGGTGATAAAATTCTAAGTAAAATAAAAACTTGCTAACAGTTACCTCGTCCCTATAAAAAGTTACACGCATCAATAATTGAAACTAGTAACTAGTTATCTGATTCGAAAAGAGAACTTAATGCAAAAGTTTGTAAAGTAAAATTTGGATCCCTTAAGGGGACTTAGTCCCCACCAGGCCTATCCAAACTTCGGCAAAAAAAAATTAACTTTGAGTAAAAAATTCTAAAAAGGCATGAACCGATCCTCGAAAAAGCTCCATATTTGTATGACCCTTTATGTTTTTTAAATACTTACAAAGTGTTTTTACTATCAAGCGGTAAATAACTTCACATTGGACACTTTTATAAAAAAAAACTCAGTTTTTGGAACACATTTTACCCGTTATAGGAATTTAGGTATTTGAAAATAAACAAGTAAGAGACTATTTTCGGCTCTGCCGAATCTTATATACCATTCACCAAATTATACTTTAAAATAAGTGAAAAAAAAATTCGGGTTAAAAAATATTTTTCCGATTTTGATCATTGTAGGTCCAACTTACTATGGTCTTATATACGTCGTTGCACAGGTCTTTGAAATATCTATCATTAGATATCCATATTGTTTATATTAATGATTTAGTAATCCAGATATGGGTCAAAAATCGAGGTTGTCCTGGTTTTTTCCTTATATCTCAGCCATTTGTGGACCGATTTTCTCTATTTTAAATAGCAACCGTTCGTGTATGTAATTTTTTTGGGGGCTTCAGAAAGTTGATTTCAACACACAGACGGACAGACGGACAGACGGACATGGCTATATCGACTCCGCTATCTATAACGATTCAGAATATATGTACTTTGAAAAATGTAGAAATTACAAACGGAATGACAAACATACCCTTGCCACTCATGGTGAAGGGTATAAAAATGGCAAAAATTATAATGGCGTTGATTTAACGACATATGGATCTACATTAGTTCCAAATTTTGTTATGATATCTTATACCGTTAAAATTTTACATTGATTTAAATTTTATATTTTCTTCATGGAAAATCACCATATTATAATTTTTTTAGTTTGTAAGAAAAATTACGTCAACAAAAATTATAAAATTATTTAATTTCACTAAAAGATTAATCTTCGAATCCTAAGTTTTTCAGCAATACCAAATACTTATATAAAAAGCTTATATTTTGTCTTCAGATGCTCCACAAAACTCGCCCCCTCTCAAACATTTTAACGTTTTTTCATATATTGCATTAAGCCGGCCTTGCATGATCAAGATTGGGTAACGTGATGGTCCCAGATCATATTGATTGCTAAATATTGTTAGTGAGAAATTAGGAGTCCTTGTAAGTTATTCTAGAAAAAGTGAAAAAAAAGTTCTTCCTATTTTTTTTTCCAAAAAGGCCAAGAAAAGTTTTTTTTTGGTGGACTCCTAGCTACATATATTATTGCAATATATAGTTTAGCGGCATGACCATGTCTGAATTAGCTGTAGAGCAAAAACAGATGACACCTTTTCTTGAGGGCGCACTGATTTTCAGAATCTGTGAAAGCACATTAAAAAAATTAGTCATCAAAATCGCCAAACTGAGTATAGGGTGTTAATACCCATTATTGTCGAACCTATACTATCATGACCGTGTGTTTTTGCACTGTTGCACTGGTTAATTGTGGAAAATCTTTAGCAAATGGGAGATACCTTTTTTGAGATATCATTTGTTCAAGCACAATTTTTGGTTCAATATCCTGCGATTGACAAAAAAGTAAAATACATATATCGAAACTATATAAGCATTACTACGAGACCAATACTGCATAAATTTGATAAGCGGTTAGGTAGATATTGAGCGATTTTACACAATTAGTTATATCAAATTATAAATTTGAACCTGGATAAAAGACAAACCGAAGCGAATTTTGTATGATCACTACCAATTTTAAACAAATTCGGAACGGGTAAGGTTCGATGACTTGTCAAAAATGTTTGTTACTACCCATTTACAATTCAACATTCTAATGTAATAGTAGTATCATTGTAAATTATAACGAATATAATTTATAAGCAATATACATATAAAATTCATTAAATTACAAATTCAATGAAACAAAATTAAATCGCTAGCTATAATACAAAAATTATTACGGAATTAATCAATCATTTAATAAAAATCTACTCACATAAACACATAAACTGCTTGTAAAACAACTATTAATTAAATTTATTTCTTATTAATTTACAGTTTAAAAAATTAATGTTACGGATTATAAAAACACTTAAACCACCCACATCTTTGCAAACGGAAGACTTAATTTTGATCTAGTATAACAAATAAACATTAGACGAGACACAGAAGCAGTGGTGACAACCAACAGCCCGCCAGCCAGCCAGCCACAACATAAATAGCAGCACCACCACCATCATCATCCCAAACAACACCTACACTTAATTTGTTTTTCCCCTTCAGTAATTTCTCGGTACATTTGTTTTGACACAAAGAAACCAAAATTTCATAGACGCCCTAAAACCACATACAACAACAAAAACAGAACCCAGTTGTCGCCGTCGTTGTAGTTGTAGTCTTAAACATACCAAAGATGCAGTGCGGTCTAGAACAAATGAACGATAGTGAACGTTCGCCAAATCGAACAAATCTACGGGTGAATTTCAATGAGAAGGGTTCGGAAGTTAAAGAGCGTCGTGAAAAGTTCCTCACCGCCAAATATGGTTCACATCAGATGAGTTTAATCCGAAAGCGTTTGGCTGTCGAGATGTGGTTGTACGATGAGTTGCAAAAGCTATTTGATCCGCCGGTAAGTTGAAAGTGAATTTTTTTTTATTTTCGTATTTTATAATACTCTACACCATTTCCAAATTGTATTGCAGAAATTTCCAATTGAATTTCAGAATATTTAATTTATACTTAAACATTTTCTAATTGGATTTCAGAATTTTCCAATTGTATTTTAGAATTTTTATTTGTATTTCAGAAACTTGCTATTAGAATTTTCGAAAAAAATGAAAATTTTTGAAATACAATTTCAAAATTCTGAAATACAATTTTATATTTCTGAAATAAAATTAGAAAAATTCTGAAATACAAAATTAAAATTCTGAAATACAATTGGAAAATTCTGAAATTTCTAATTGGATTCCTGAATTTTCCAAGTATGTTTCAGAAATATCCTTTTGTAATTCAGAATTTTCTATTTGTATTTCAGAAATGTCCTTTTGTTTTGCTATTAGAAACTTCTAGAATACAATTGCAAAATTCTGCAATACAATTCAAAATTTCAGAAATACAAACAGAAAGTTCTGAAATACAAATGAAAAATTCCGAAATATAATTCTAATATTCTGAAATTCAATTAGAATATTGAGAAATATAATTGGAATATTCTGAAATTCTATTGGAATTTTCTGAAATACAATTGGAAATGGTGTAGTATAAGAAGTGAATTTTATATTTAGTGTTTGTTTATTGTTTGCAGAAGTTTTTTTTTAAATTTTTTCTTTTTGATTTTTATTCATTTTATTGTTTATTGTTTTGTTTGGAAGTTAATCATCTTCATAGCCGTCTGTTTTTCTTTTTAGCGTGTTTGTTATTATGAATTGTCTGTTTATTTTAACTTTATGGTTTATTTTTTGTATTTTTTAGAGCGAAGCCATTGATGTGGATATTGATGAAATTCTAGATATGGATACAGACGATATAAGAAGATCTCATTTAATTGTAAGTAAAAGTTGTATACACATTATCAAATGAAAAAAACAAACAAATTTTAGTGCACTATCAAAATGTAAATTTTAAACTTTAATATAAATCAAATACCCTACTATCACTGAGTTGCTCAAAATTAGACATGAACTTTTTACTCCTTTTTCGATAAGAAAAGTTGTAAAAAGATCAGATATATCAGATGTAATGGATTATCTATTGCTCCGTTTTAAAAAACACTTGAATGCTTCTTTCGACACTTGAAAGATGTGTTTATTCCAACGAACATAATTTACTTTCGAATGTAGATAGTAAATAGTGAAGAGATCAGAAAAATTGAAGTGACTCTTACAGCATTTTAAAATACCGAGGCCACCAACATCCAACCGAAGAAGATGTTCCCTAGAATAAACACATCTTTCGACAGATTAAGATGTGGTATATAAGAAATATACCAAATCTTAAACTCTCAAAAGATATAAGAAATATATGTTTATTCCAGGGGACATAATTTTCGTTTGGATGTTGGTTGCCTAAATAGTGAGTGAGAATATGAAATAAATCAAACAATACTTACATGCATCTTTCAACACTTGCAAGATTTGTTTATTCTAAGGAACGTCAACATTATATTTCATGTCCCCAATATCAAGAGCTTATGATTACATTTATACCACCCATACATTATTGAGTCATGTGATCATTGAATACCGCTCTATTAGCACGATTTCATTCTGAGATTCATGTTTTATCTTATGGACCCAACGTCCAAAAATCTTTGCCTATAACTGAATCAGTACGAATGGCAAATGTTGCAGCTATTTGCAAAAGGAGTGCTAGGTTTATAAGTTCGTTATAGAATGTTACTTAGAAAACTAATAAATAGATTAGGAGGAAGAACGGAGCCCACTCCTGAATAAATCTTCAACTCGTTAATAACTCGCTTCTTTCAACACTTCCAAGATTTGTTTATTCTAAGGAACCGAAACATCATGCGATCATTGAAAACGACCCCATTCAGAGATTCATGCTTTATCTTATAGACCCAATCTACAAAAGGCTTTGACTATAACTGAATGAATACGAGTGTCAAATGTTGCAGCCAATGGAGTGATAGGAGAGAAAGAGCCTACTCCTGAATTAATCTTGAAGTCGTTAATAACTCGTATAGTAGGGTCCCTGAATAAAATTCGATCAAAATACTATTTGATTAAACATCATACAAACTTGGCCTTTTACTACAATGATATTTCAGGAGTTCTGATGATGAATAACTTATTGTCAATTGCATTATCGGGCAGGACAGTTGTCTCTCTTTTTACGAACTACTCATACATTGATTAAGACATAATGATGTATTCTGAAATGGACACTGATCATGTTTCTATGTAGGGGCAAGTGTCGATTATAAAGATTTATCTAGGAGATGATGGATATAATTTCAAAATCGTATGCATAAGTTTTTATTGTTAAGAAATAAGATATAGTATAGAAAGAATGGATCCTTGTGGTACCCCTCAATTTGATACATTTGATGAGATCAGAAAAACATACTTTATCGAATGTCTTGAAAATATCTACAGCCACCACATTGCTCTCGCTAAAACGATGAATATATAAAACAAAACTATATTTTGAATACTGGTCATCGCTAAATTTGTTAGATTCCAAATATTTAACAAGATGGTAATTCCCATACTCTCCAGAATATAACATTAGAAAGTGAAGAAAAAAATACCTATTGGACGATAACTTTCAGTTACAAATTTTCTTAAATCAGCCGAAAGTCTAGCTTTATCAATTGGGACAGTATATATTTGTCATTCTTCAGAGTTTAGTTTAAGTAGTTGGGCCAAAGCAAATGGGCTGGGTATAAACCCAATGAAAACAGAGTTAGATTTTATCGGAGGAAGTCAAGTATTTAGGGCCTTCCTTAATAACAAATTATCATGGGCGAAGAATTAGAAAAAAAGATTATAAGATTCCTACACATACAGGAATTCTATTTGTTAGAATTGGGTATTACGACCAGGGGGTCGATTCTGTGAAACGGTGAAATGAAAAATAACTTTTCATTTTCATTTTCATAAAAACTTTTCATATTATCATTTCACAATTACACAAATTGCGATTCATGTTCTTCAATTTGTTTTATTCCACTTATACTTTTCATATGAAAATATTTGAATTTATTTATTATTTTTTCACTAAACAAGAATCAGAAACTCTATGAAAATATGAAAATATTTCACCGTTTCACAGAACCAGAATTAACTCCCAGGCATGGTTAACTGGATTTACACATCGGTCGTAAGGCCCATTACTACTTATGGTTGCACGTTTTGGTTGGAGCCAATGAGAAAAAGTAGTTAGAGGTAGATAATTAGTACAGTTCAGTAAAGCTGGTGCCATCGGTAGCATACCTCAGTTAGCATTGGATATAATCCTTAACTTAATTCAATTGAGGACTATGTGGCAATTGTGGCGGCTAGCAACTTGCTTAGGCTCTTTGAATCTTCTCTGGTAAGACTAAAGCGGGTAGGTCACACGAAAATTTTGTACGAGGTAGGTCTAATCTGAACAGCTGTTTAAAGGAGGTGCATTTTTGACTGATGGGGGTTGCAGTTTTCACTGATTGAAATCTGACACGAGAGCCGGAGTTTATGTAGTAGATGAGGAAATCAAAATGTCATACAGACTCCCAGACAAATGCAGCGTCTTCCAGGCAGAGATCCGAGCAATCTGGAATGCCACGGATTTGATAAGAGCACATAGTCAGATAGCACTGATAGCATTTGAAATGCCATATGGTACACTCGAGCATATTGCTGAACTGTAAGAGGACTCTAGAAGCGTTAAAGGAACTATTCATAATCAGATTGTGTTGGGTATCAGGGCACTTTAACATACAGGGAAATGAGAAATGAGGGAAATGAGGTTCGGATCTGGACTATATTAATAGGGACTGGGAGGTTAAAACTCCTATATGCCACTACTATAGGTTGATCTTCGAAAGATTCGGGAACTCTACGAACCAATCCTGGTGTAGTAGGATGGATTGCAGGGTATCCAGGGCTATTTGGTAAATGGAATACGAGCACACAGGTTGTACGAGGATATAGAGCAACTAAAAAAGTGGAACATATTCTGTGTAACTGTCCTAGATTACAGGGTCTCAACATTCCCACGACAACCGGTTCTACGCACCGGAATGACCCTAGTTCACTCGGCCAAGGGCTGTCAACTCAGCAACAACAGCTGCTACAACAACAGGGTCTCAGGCAAAACTGGCTAGGGCAAAGATTATATGATGAACTGGGGGATATAGCTAGATATAATCTAGGAAATCTATTAGGCTTTATCAGAGGAATAGACTGGCTATTTTAGGTAACGGGACACTGAGAATCCCAGTCTATACTTCTTTCATTCTCTTTGGACTGGGTTTTATCACATTATTTCTCTTTATATCACCTGACTTCTTTCTTTCTCTCTTCAATTTGCATTTCTTGTCTTCACATTTAGTTCACACCTAGTTATATTTCTAAAGAGTATCACAATGGATCATATGGGTCTTCGAGTTGAACTGTACTTCTTGTAGTACACACCCCTTCAAATCTATCTATCTAAGCAGTAGCATTAACCTTTACGGTACGACTAGTAGCTTCTACTGTCTTAAAAAACAGTAGGAAAAGAAGAGTTGCTTTTACATATATCACAAGCTTAAAATTTTACAATATCTAACTGAACAAATTTTACAATTACTGATACAATTTTCTTTTCTTCTCTTTACAGAGATTATTATCAGTCTGCAAACGCCCGCAATCTGACATATCGGTGAGTTTTAAACAACAAACAATTTTAAACAATCAATCATAATAATTAAATTTGGCATTTTATTCATTCTCTTCACAGAAATTCATCAGTGATCTACTGGATCGGGCTAAAACGCTGTAAACATTTTCTTGCTCTCTTGCACCCCCACACACAAAAGCATCTTTCAACAAATACAACCGAAAACTTTTCATTTTAATTTAAAAAATAATTTAAAATAAATTTGTTTAGTTTCTTTATTTTTTGTTAAATTATTTATATAATATATATATTTTTTAAAACAACAAGAAATAATAATAATTAATTATGAAATTAAGTTTAGTTTTTTAAGTAAAAAAAAAGAAAAATCATTTAAAAAAACACACACAATTTATTTAATGTCTAAAAACATATTAAAAGAAATTAATTAATTCATTTTTTTTTTAATTTAAGTTTTAGCTACAAAAATTTATTTTAAATATAATTTTAAAATTTCAAATAAAACATTAGTTTTTTAGATTAATAAAATTTATTTGCAAGAAAAAAATTTGTTGAAGTTGAAAAAAGTTGTAATTGATTAAAGAAAAGTAAAAAATAAATTGTAGATGATTTGAAAGTTGTAATTTGTTTTAATAAAAAATAATGATTTATATATAAAACAAAATTAAAATTAATGAATAAATTATTGTATTAACTAAAAAAAAAAAATTATAAAAATAAATTGAGAAGGCCAGCAAAATGTTTAAGGAAATTTGTGTAGAATTTTAAAAACTTTTTCTGAATTATATGGTAATTGAATTTTATTACACAATTTTGCTGGTTATTTTTATTTTAACCATATTTTTTATAAATTTCCTTATTTTTATTATGACAAAACAAATTAATCCAAATTTTTTACTTAAAACATTATTTAATAAAATACTGAAATAAAAAATGTTTTTAAGCAAGCTCAGGTTCACTGCCAAAATGTGTTGAGAAAAGCGTTGTTTACTGGAATAGTCAATGTATTTCAATTTGTACAATATATTTGAAATACATCAACATTCTTTGCCAGGAAAGTGCATGGTGAAATAATTTTTGAAAATAATTTACAATTTCTAATTGAGTTAAACAGCAATAAAATTGGTCAAGTTTTATAATTAATTAAACATTGATTTTGAATAATTTTTTTTCACTTTTTATTTTCTTAAAAATTAAAAAGAAAAAAAACAAAATAAAGCCGCATGTTGCAATAAAAGTAATAATTAAAATGATTAAAACAAAAAGTTTAAAATAAATCACTAAAGTCATCCTCATTTATTATCATCCCCCAAACCAAAAAAAATAATAGAGAAAAATAAATAAAAAAAAAATATTTTTAAAAATAAAAATTAAATCGGAAAGTTTTATAGAAGATTAGCAATTTAATAACAAAAAAGATTGATAAAGAAATAAGTTTGAAGGTAATGTTTAAAACTAATAAAGTTTGGTTTTGTAAAAGCTTTTGAATTTAAATGTTATGGACTTTTCAAATTAATAAAAGGTTTTGTTTCATACTTATTAGAATGTTTTTTTAAAGGAACAAGGTCCTGCAAGTTTTAATAACATTATGAATGGAATCATAGAGCATTGTTCTATATATTTGTAAAGTTATAGTTTAATATGGAAAATGTAAATTAAATTATTAAAAAAATTACTGCCGGATTAAGTCAATATTTTAATCGATTATTTAAAACAAATAAGTTTCTTCTATGAATTTCAATAAAATTATGAATAGAAGCTTGATTTTAAAGCTTTTTATTTTTAAAAGCTCATTCTTGCACTTATAAGGTTAAGAAGCTCCAATAGGATCTTAAAGGATATCATTACTTCAATATTTTATGCAAAAAAATAATAAACAAAACGTTTGCTTTAAATTTATTGAAAAAAATAAATTTGTTCTTAAGAAATAAAAAGTTTAAAACGCTTTGGACTTCTACTGACTGGTTTTTCTACTGACGTGATTTTCGCCATTGTATTTGTGGTATTTTTTAATGTATTTTCCGCTAGATTTTCGGACGTAAACTTCTCACACCCTTAAGCTACGTTTCCGCATACACGTTTCTGAAACGAACTTTTTTTCGGTGCAAATGTATGGAATTTCGTTTTACGTGCCGATTACGGATTATGCGGAAACGTAACTTTATCGGTGATTAAGAGCCTTGACTTTAAAAAATCCTAAAGAATGAAGTCTAGACCAAACAAATTCTCGCACTCTTGTCGGGATCTAGTCGCACACTGCAAATCGCCAAAACAAGACATAAGGCGTCCTGGAAACGTATCCTTCAAACTGTCCACTGTCGGGCAAGCAGTTTGTACGGTTGGGACCAAGATGTATTAACAAGATGGCAGCGTAACTACAACAATTATAACACTACAAGAACAATAGTCATTCTTGTTTGTGTAAAACCGTGTAAAATGTCAAAAAGAAAAAATTCACAAAAACGCACTTTTATAAATGAAATAGTTTTTTTTAACACTTTTAAATATTTTATGCACATAAAGCGGTGACAAATACTAACTTTTTTTAATATAAAATAATCTTTTTAATCTTATAACAAATTTAAAAATGTTTGTAAACAAGCTTTTGACATTTCACAAGGCAAAACACGGGTAGAGCAAAAAATAGTCAGCTGGCGTTACGCTGCCACCTGGTTAAATATGCCTTGGTTGGGACCGCATGTCCTCCAGTCTCAATTCATAATTTTTCTGCAATAAAACCTCTTGAATCATGGTGCTATAGCATGATTCACCAGTCACAGTAACCTTGTCATCCACAGCGTTCTTGATTAAACAAAGCCTGTGGATATCTCCTGATTAATTTCTACCGACTGAATGGTTTTCGCCATTGTTTGCGCTCTTTTGAATGTGTTTTCCGTTAGATGTTCGGCCGTAAACCTCTCACATTCTTATAAGTGATTAAGAGCTTCCATAGTCTGTGGTTTGTTTACATATACCCGTGATTTTAAAAAATCCTAAAGAATGAAGTCTAGACCGGTCAAATTCCCGCACTCTTGTCGGGATCTAGGCAATCTAGTCGCCCACTGCAAATCTCCAAAACAAGATTTGTTCTATGCCACTTGAAAGTATCCTTAAAACTATTCAATATCGGGAGAGCAGTTTGTACAGTTGGGACCGCATGTTCTCCAGTCTCAATTCATAATTTTTCTGCAATAAAACCTCTTGAATCATGGTGCTATAGCATGATTCACCAGTCATAGTAACCTTGTTATCCACTGCGTTCTTGAATAACAAAGCCTGTTAATATCTCCTGATAAAATTCATCTGACTGATTATTTCTTACAAAAACATTAGATTTTTTCGCGTTCTTGAGAAATGTAGCTTTCCATGACTAGTCGAATCCATTTACTTTACAAATATTAATAGAAAATTGACAGTTTCCGCCTTCAGACAGAATAGTATAGATTTTGGGACAGCTTCGATTAAGAAACTCAAACGGAAGCAATTTGTATGAAGAAAGCTGAAAAAAATGGTTGAAAATTTAATTAAATGAGACCCTAAAGCTTTAAATTCATTTAAACCCTAATAACCTTATTTAATATTTAAATTTTAAAGCTTTTAAATATCATTCTTTATTTGTTATAATAATTTTCAAGGAAAAATTCAATTTTTAAAGCTATTTTCTATAGAACATTACATTAGAGCTTTGAGCTCTAAATTTGTAAGTTTTAATAAAGTCCTTATAAGCCTGTTCTTAAAGCTTTTGCTTTTTTAAATATAAAATTATTATTAAAATAAATAATTGAGTTATAAATGTATCACAAAAGGATTTCAAAACTTGTCATAATTGTTGGAAAGTACATATAAGCTTTAATTATTTAAATTATTCTCAACTAAAAGTTTTTATTTAAAGCTTTTGCAATAAGAAATCTATTAATTTAAATAAAATGATTACAAAGCTTATTCAATATTTTAAATGATCCTTAAACTCATCTAATAAATCAAGTTTTAAAACATAAACAATTTTGATGGTCTTGGAAAGCTTTTGCAGTTAAAAGCTTTATTATTTTTAGAATGTTTTTGAAAGAAAAATATAGAAAAATTAAAAGCTTTAAGTTAATTTAAAATTTCAGCTGCAGGATAAATTTTAAAGCTTTTCTGTAAGCTTGAACAATTGCATTTATTAGAATTTTTAATGCTTGCAGACTTAAAGCTTCTACAAAAAAGATGTTAACTGAAACAATTACTTTAAACACAATTAAAATTTTAAAATTTTTAAATAAAGAAAACTTTAAAGCTCTTAATTAGTATAAATGATAGGAGCAAACTTAAAATCGTAACCAATTTGTTAACAACATCTCTTCTTCAAAACTTTCCGGTTTAAAAGTTTACCTAATTGGTGTGTTTTATGTACATATATATAAATGTGGGTTCTTTGTAGATTTATTAGTAATTATTTTATAATTATAATACATAATAATATAATTTATGTTTAAATTAAACTCAAACAAACGTAATATGTTGTGTAAATATATACGTAAATTGCAGAAAATTTACTTTAATTAAAACCAAACTAATTTAACATTAAGTTTAAAACAAGCACTTTTAATTCTATAAACTTTTAGCAAAACCAAAAAAAAACACTTTTTCTCCCCAGCACTTTTAAAATGACTATAGAACTACTGCAAGTTAGTGTGGTACACAAATCCTTAACTAAATATTCCAAGTATTCTAAAAACTGAGCTCAATGATTTTACTATTTATTCAATAAAACAAAACACAAGAAAGAAAAAAATACAAAACATAAATAAAAACTTAATAGCAATTTTAAACTCCAACAACACTTTCTTACTAAACTAACAAACATTTTTATGCTAATTTATAGTGTCTAAAAGTGCAACAGAACCAAAATTAAAGGACAAAAATGCCAGTACGAATTGAGACCTTAGATTCCACAAATTTCTATCAGCCAAACAAAGTTAATTCTTACTCCTTCACAGAATTAGACACTATGCCCCCAAATTCATAAACAGTTTTTAAATTTATCAAAAGGTACGTTCCATTATTGAAATATTTAACGTAACTACTAAGAAATTAATATTTCTCTTACAAACCCTGGTCTTGAATTTTATCGGTTTTTTGGAAACTCTAATAAGCTCATTATTATATGGTTGGACTTTATTTGTTTTTAGAAAAGTCATCTAAAATCAATTAATAAATAAACATTTCATGAAAATAGTGGTTATGTTTTTTTTCTTCAAATATTTGATAAATTTAAACGTATCTAAAGGTTTTTAAAACGAATTTTGTATGGAAATTTTGGGGGTAAAAATGTAATTTTTAGATTATATATTTTTTTTTTAGTAGTTAAAATATTTAATGCATATGTACGGAAATATTTAAATTTTAGGTGCTCATATTAATACACATACATATAATATTTAATACGCATACATACTCAAAACATATATTTTATATTTTTGTTTCGGAAAACAAAATAAATTTCATATACATGGCTTTTAAAGAGAAAAAAAAACATTTTTTATATAGAAATTACAGTTGAAACCAACATTTATACATTCATAGATTATTTAAGTCCCCTCCCCCCCAAAAAAAAAGTATATTTAATAATATTCATATTTGTAATACTTAAAAATACATAACATCACAAATAATTAAACAACAACAAAAGAAAAAACGTATGTATGTTTTTGTAAAAGTGAAAAATTTATTAATTTTATCATAAAAAACAAAAAATATTTGAAAATTAATAAAGGAAACAAAAAACAAGATGAAGCTTTGCAGAAAAATAGAAATAAAATTGTAGTTTTATTTGAATTTGTTGGGTGTTATTCGAATGCAAATCTGTGGTGGTTTGGAAAAACTAGGTAACTCCATTTTTTGAAAACACGAGCAAAACACATTTAAAGTTATTTCACTCATTATTTAATATGAATTTATGTTATTATGCATGCGCATTAAACAAAACATAATTTTAAGTAATGTTGAATGAAGGTTCCATTGAACTAATTTTTGGACATTAGAACCGAAAATCTTTTTCCAAAAAAAAAACTATATTTATACCCTTCACCTTCGTGAAAAGGGTATATATATGTATATAAGTTTGTCATTCCGTTTGTAATTTCCACAATATAATTTTCCGACCCTATAAAGTATATATATTCTGGATCCTTATAGATAGCGGAGTCGATTAAGCCATGTCCGTCTGTCGGCCTGTCTGTTGAAATCAATTTTCTGAAGACCCCAGATATCTACGGGATCCAAATCTTCAATAATTCTATCAGACATGGTTGTCCTGAAACCCAGGACAACCTCGATTTTTGACTTATATCTGGATTACTAAGTCATTAATATAGACAATATGGATACCTAATTATAAATATTTCTGCCAGCTAGCTCCTTTTTTTTGGGCCCTATCATGTTTTCAAAAGACAAACAGAATTTGAATTTCATTAGGACCCAGAATGAAAAATTGGTTAACAAATCGAGATGTCGCGGTTTTTTGCTTATTTATATCGCCATTTTCGGGTAGATTTTAAATAGCAATCTAAGTTGGACTATAGCGGATATATTGATGTATCAATCATGTATGTAATAAATTAATTTAAGTCGAATAATTGACCACCCCCAGTTTAAATGGAAAAAGTACGACTTTTTAGAAATCTGGACACGTAGTTAATATGCTGATGTTAAAAATTTTATCGGAACTTCTTCGGAATATAGTTTTATTGCAATTTAGATAATTTCATTACAAATATTCTACGATATTTTCCGACAAGGTGTAATTGAGCTACGGAACCTCAATCAAGGCAAAAGTATAGCCGATGAACTGTCCAGAAGGAGTGAGATGGTGGAGGAAGAGGCGAATGAAACCTTATCTGGTATTTCCAGCAGAAACTGCACATAACAGATGGATCAGAGAATCCCAATTGTACTATTGCGAGGTCGATCTAGTCCGTATATGATGCCGGCAGGACGAATCAACTTATTGGTTCAAATATTATAGGGCACTGCATAATTGGAACACATGCTAGGAAGTTGTCAAAGCGAAGAAGAGGAGGATACTGTGTTCCATCTTTTCTGTTATTGTCCGGCTCCGGTGTTGAATGAGAAACCTGCAAAAAATTGTCTTCGGGACTATCTATATACAATTTTTATACTGTCCGGAAAGATAGCTTAATGAAAAACCGTGTAAAGTAAAATTTGGCTCACTTAAGCGGTCATAACACCCCCCAGACCTATGCAAACTTGGCCATTTCAAAAAAAAATAAGTTTGAGTAAAAAATTCTAAAAAGGCAAAGCAGCCATCCTCGAAAGAGCTCCAGATTTGTATAACCCTATATGTTTCTTAAATAATTACAAAGTTTTTTTACTATCACACGGTAAATAATGTCACACACAGTAGGCACTTTTCTAAAAAAAAATCAGTTTTTGGAACACATTTTCCCCGGTTTAGGAATATCGGTATTTGATTTAAGGATAATTGAATCTATATTAGTTTCAAATTTTGTTATGATGTCTTTAACCGTAAAAATTTTACATTAGTTCAAATTTTATATTTATTTATTTTTTAAGTTTTTAAGTAAAAATGTCATCCCAAAAATTTATAGAATTATTTAATTTTACTAAAATATCAATCTTCAAGTCCTAAAAGGTTTTCAAAAATGTTAGCAAGTTTTTTTTTATTTTATTTAGAATTTTATCGCCAATGGGGGCCTCCGTAGGCCCACCACATCTAAAAAAATCATAAAAATATTGAGCAAAATTAAAAAAAATAAATAAATAAACCTAAATATATATTTCTTCAACTAATAGAAAACCCTGTTTTTCTTCGAAATCTTGGTTTTTTGAGAACCGGCTAATTTAAAATGTGGATTTTCGGTTAACCGGTTTTTATCACTCGGTTAGCCGGTTTTTAAAATTTGGGACTAAAATTAATAAATCTCACGTTTTTGTTCAATTTTAATATTCATTGATACATATTATTGGTCTGATTTGAACCCTAAACTGCTGATTTACAAAACAAACCTCTTTAGATTAATATTTTTAATAATTACAATGATTCTAAATAGTAGAGAACGATGAGTTTACTTAAAAACATTTTATGTTTATATGACGGTTAACCGGTTTAACCGGCTTTTTCGATGTCGGTTAACCGAAAAACCGGTTTTTTAAAAAAGGCCAATTTTCGGTTAACCGACAAACCGGTTTTTTATAAACACTATTTTTAATGTTTTTTTAATTTAAAAAAAAAAATTATTAGTTAGAAAATTATATAACAAAAAAATGTCGGAAAAAACCAACCAATTGTAGAGGGAATGTAAGAAAGAAAAGATAAACTCACTGTTTATTGTTGGAGTTTTGTTTAAGCGTTGATATTTTTAGAAATAAAGCTCGAGTGTCTGTAATTCTCATTCACTCTATAGCATGATTTGTATAATATCTTCAGTTTTTCTAAAGCCTTTTTGGGAAGAGGTTTCCTGACGATCTGGCCTAAGCAACCAGTTAAATGCGCATTGGAACTAGCTTATCCCCCAACAATAAATGTCAGTTAATTTATCAATAATTGGGAAATTTAGCACAATTCTTACTATAATAAAAAGTTTTTTGTTGATGAAAAAAAAAAATTCGAACAAAAAATATTGGAACAATAATATAATTAATTAATAAAAGTTCATTATGAATAAAGGGGTTAATGTTTAACTTACCATAAGATCTGCATTGAAGATTACTTAGATTTTTGTATACCTATTTTGCATACCTATTCGACACAATTTTTTTAATTATTTATTTCTTTATATTTATTTATTAATTAATTAGATTTTACATTTTTTCTTATTCACTTTTTATTTAAAATAAATAAATTGCTCTGCTTTTTCCCCTAAATTTTATTTTGAGTGCTTTTTAAAATTTATAAAAATTTTAAATATATTTTTTTTATATTAAACACTTTCTTTAAATTTCTTTATTTCACACAAATTGTATATACATATAGGTATAAGTGTGTTAATTATGGATAAATTGCTCTGCTCTTTTTTCCTTAAAAACCTTTTCAACATTATGTATCAATCATATTTAGCAAACTTTTTTATTTTAATTTTTTTAATTAATTATCTTTGCTATTTAATTTTTTTTATATTTTATTTAAATTATATTAATTATATATTAATTTCAATTTCCTTTATTTATTCACTTATTCAAATTATTTACATATTCAAATTTCACCTTTATTTCCGCTTTGCACTTATTGCTGTAACCAAATATCCGTTACACTTTATTTACAAAAACACTTCAAAACAAACTTTTTGACGTAACTCTATTACTATTCATTTATTCTATTGCTTTTACTTTACTTTCTTTACACTAGATGACCGGAACCTAACAACATCAAAAGCCCGCGAACTTTTGACAAACCAGAACTTGTACAAAGAGGAAGAAAAAGAACTAACAGCAAAAAAAACGACAAATTGTTAATTTTTTGCACCAACATTTTCATATTAAATTTTACACTTTGCAACAAACTAACTATTTACACATATCAAACAAGTGTTTAACTTCATGTGTATACACTTTTTTCTTTTGAAATTTATAATTAAATATATTAATTTATTAATTTAATGTAACACCTTCCACTAAGACATTCTAATTCAACAACTAAAAACCGCGGACTAAATGACAATCCAATAAGACAATAGAGTTGTATTCTTTAGTTGAAAGTGTTATAAAAATCTTCTATTTGTTATATTTTGGCAGCTCTGCTGTTGTTTTGTTTTTGTATATACGCCTTTGACAGTTCTTGGGCATACAACAACTACTACTACCACTGTAAACAAAACAACATATAAAAAATCCTTTTTTTGTTAAAATTTTTGCATTTATTGTTTTTCGATTTTTATTAATTAAAATTTACTCGAAATTATAAGGCAACTACAAATCTAAAGTGTTTATCGTATAGACCATTAATTGCATAAAGAATTTTGTGTAATTGTACAATTAATAGTATTATTACAAAACAAGGCATTTTATAAATAAATGGCAACCAATTAAAATAATTATTTTTTATCTATACCCAAACAACAAAGGATTATTTATTGTGTTAATATTTTTTTTTGTTTGGAAGTCAATGTAAATATGTGAGTTTTATTTAATTAAATGTATTTAAAAAAATAAGGGTTAAAAAAAACATAATAGAAATAATGTGACATTCTGGATTTTTTTTTCACCCGCACCCGCTTTTTTTCATCCGTGTCCGTCGTCTTGGCTGGCGGTCGCCATCGTCCGTTCCGCTGCTATCATCGTCGTTCTGTCGCCGTATCCCGCTCTCTGCCGCAGCACCACACTCACTGCTGCTGCTTTTTTCCCCAAGAAAACCGGGTTCGTGGTATTTATGCGAACTTTAAAAAAAACGAATATGCGAATTTTTGAAATTTCGTTCGTTTTGTCATCTCTAAAAAAGTGCTGCCAAATTTAGTTTGCACAAACAGAGTTGTATTTTCGTACTTTTTATCAAATTAGTATTAAAATTTTAGTACTCTTTCATACAAACAAGTTAATCTACTACCTTTTATGTTTAACCCTGTGTGTTTTGCTGCCGGTAAATATTTGCGCGTTTCTCAAAGAAAAACAAGTAAATTTAACAAAAATTAACAAAATCTTTATTAAAATAAACGAAAAATACTTTAAATTATAAAAATCCAAATCAAGTGATAGTATTGTGACAATTTCCAACATGTCCGGCAGTCCGTTTGTAAGCAAACGCGGTTTGATTAAGCCACAAACACCACAACGTGTTGGAGCAATGTCTGCGGCAGGAGGCAATGATTCTTTAAATTATTCCATCACCTTAATGCCCACCGAATTGCAACGAATGCTAGACCAGTCTAATTTAAATTCAAGTGCATTGGGTTCATCATTCCCTGGAGCCGGTGGTGCGGACAATCAAAGTATGTGTGACCGTTCCATTATGGAACAGACAAACATGGATGTATTTAAAGAGAGAGCTGATATGTTATTTCCACAATTCTTGGAAGTTTTACAAGCACGCACCAACGATTCGGAGGTGTTTGATACTATTCAAGATCTAATACACACTTGTTCGGGTGTGGTGGAGGAGTGCCAAAAAGACAATATGAGGCCAGGCGAAAGAAAAGCCAATAGAAAAACTGAATGGTTGGAAAGAGAGTGCAAGACTTGGAAATTATTGTATGCTTTATACAAAGATCGTATTTTAATACAAAATGGTGAACAGGGTATGGATTATGATGGCACAACTTTGGGAGGCTCGGAAAAGGAGGTTATTGCTCAACTTTATAATTGTAATTCTACATTGAGAGAATACCAATTGATTATAGATTGGCTGGAGGCATGTTACGATGGTAAACTATTGGGACCCCAGGTGGGTCATACCACCGACCGTACTGTGGGCTGGGAAAATACTCTTTTCCAATTGAAAAAACAACTGCACATTGCTTTTGGCTCTGGAGCTGAAATTGTCAAGTCTTTAGATCCCGATGCACCAATTAGAGAGAAAAAACCTTTGCATGCTTTAGATGAAGAAGATAATATGCGTTTGTCACGTTGCATATTCCAGGAGATACGTCAGGGACGCATAGATGAGGCCATGGCCTTGTGTAAGTATTGTGGTCAAACCTGGAGAGCAGCAATTTTAGAGGGTTGGCGTCTACACGAAGATCCCAATTATGACACTGTTCAGTCCAATAGCAAAGAAAAGCTTTCCATTGAGGGTAATCCCAGAAGAGATATATGGAAAAAATGCGCCTGGATGATGGCCGAATCGAAGAAATTTGATGAATATACCAGAGCCATAGCGGGAACATTCTGTGGCCACTTAGAGTCACTCAAGACTCTACTTAACAACTCTTGGGAGGATTTATTGTGGGCATATTTAAAGGTACAAGTCGACATTAGAGTAGAAAGTGAAATACGTGCCTGTTGCATGAAATCATATCACGCTTTACCCGATGCCTACTGGAATTCGAAAATGTCAATGGAGCAGATATTCGATGAACTATTAGTGCATAATGATGCAGACGTACGTGATTATGCTCAAAGTAAGGTCGGAGTCATACAAAAATATTTAGTACTCGATAATATTACAGAACTTTTACAAGAAATGAGTAGATGGATAGACGAGGAAAAGTCTTTGGGTGAAAATGAAAAGACTTTAGGTCCTCATATGCTGAGATTCCTGACACACATAGTATTATTTATGCGCCAAATAGGTCGCGTGGATAAGGAGGAGAATGCTGACCGCATTATATCGGCCTATGTAGAGTGTTTAATACAAATGAAGGACTCCCAATTGGTGGCCTTCTATACAGCTGCTTTGCCACAAAAACTGCAAATTGTGTTGTACTCAAAGTTCTTAGAAGCCATAACAGACACCCAGCAACGTCAACAGGCCTTAGAGGAGGCCATGAATGCCGGTTTAGATGTAGAAAATATCACCCGCCATACGGTGGAGAATATAAGCCAACGACAACTTTCCGAGGCAGATATGGAGCAGCAAGAATCTCTGCAACAGGGTGATATATCCGAATTTGATCAACATAAAATCAAGGCCTTAGAATGGTTGACCTTCTTGCCCACCCAACGCGGTGAACTACTCTGGCAGGGCAATGCTATGATACGCTACTTTTTGGCCGAAAACAAATTGGAATGTGTACGCTCGGTTTATAATATGATACCACCTGATTCTCTTACACAAATTATTAATATTTATGGTTCAAAGGATAATTTCCCTTGTCGTGAAGACTGTAGCATTAAGGAATATATTAGTTATAAAGTTTACTTGGCGGCTATAGATGCTTTCAATGCATGGTCACGTTTATATCACAATCGTCCCAAGGAACCTCAAACGGTTAGTGCTGGTGCCAATTTTACAGAGCGTATAGCGTCAGAACACAAGGAGCAAGTGTATAGGAATGAGTTGAATAGATGGAATGTATCGTTAGAGGAACAGTCTAAAGGTGAGATGAGATTACTTTTATAAACCCTCTCATATTTATTCTAGTATCTCCAAAAAAAATTATAATTTCGAATATTATTATTTTGTTTATCTTTCTTTCAGTTTGTCGTGATGCTCTCTACAACATTCTGTTATTCCCCGAAAAAGGTTGGCTTATCGATCCCGATACTCCCAAAGATCCTGCCGATATACCCGAAGTTGTTTGGGAAAATCGTCAAATACAATTGGATAAAATACGTAGAATATGTATACCGGAAGTTGTGTTGCTCCTACACAAGGTATTACATTTATCGGAAGACTATCAGGGTTGTGTTAAATTGGCCGATGAAGTAGCTTCTGAAAATCGTCAAATACATCTAGTCTATACGAAACATAAATTGGCAGAACTATTGTCCAAACTGTCTGAATCTTCTTTGGAATTGTTGAATAAGAAATTAGATCCCTGGGGTTATCCAGCAACAGTTTAATATTTTTTTTTTAATTTTAAATAAAATAAAGAAAGAAATCATATTGTTAGTATTAAGTTTTTTGTTAAAAAAAAGAGAAAATAAATTTAATAAAAATAAATTTTGAGATAAATTTGTATTAAGAGATGTCTTTTAGAGAACCACAGCTTCGAAATAATTCAATTTGAGCTTAATTCATTAAAATCTTAATTTGGAATTAAATAATTTCAGCCTTTCATTACATAAATCCATTCCATCGAATTATTTAGCTTCATTCAAAGACTTCTATTTAAATAGAATTAAGTCATCGTTGAATTAATTCATAACAAAATTCATTCAACCGTTAAATTATTCAATTGTTGTTAATTTCAATCTATACAAATTAAAATATTTTATCTTCATTCAGTTTTGTATATAATCATTTACAAAATTAATTGAAAAAAATTATCTAAAGCATTTATGTAATAGATTTGAATTAAAGAAATTGATGATTTAACAAGTAATTAACTCTAAAGAATGAATTGGAATTAAGACAACGAATTAATTCGTGCTGAATGCCTTATTGGAGTTATTAAGAGAATATATTTGACTTTGAATATTGAACTAAGAATTAATTCTTTCGATTCTTTGTCCAGAAAACACTTGGGCATAGATAATTATATAAGGAGACGAGACACCTAGGCATAAATAAGTTTTGTTAATATTTTTAATTTTGAAACAAACAAAATCAAAAAAATTTTTCAACTTTTTCTTTATATTTTCTATACAACTTTTCTAAGCTTATACTTTTTTGTGTAAAGAACCACGCACATCTTCATTTATGTATCGTACGGTTTATCAAAAGGGCTGTTTTTCGGTGTTTTATAGTGTCGGTGGTCGTCCTTTGAGTAATTGGGCCATACATGTAGGATTTTTTTTATTTTCGTAATTTTTATTTGCATTATTTTGATCTTTTATTTTTCTAGACCCAAAACGGTTACGTTAAACGTGTTTTAGATGATGATATCAAATCAATGGTTTTGGAGATCATGGGAAGCAACGTTTCCACCATGTTTATAACATGTCCGCGAGAACCCAAAAAAGAATTGGCCATAAAATTGCCATTCTTAGTGTTGCTGGTTAAAAATATGCATAAATATTTCACATTTGAGGTGCAGGTAAGTGGAGTTGAAAATATATGTACATGGATAGGAAGTGGATAGCTGTAAATAACTACATAAAGGCAAAATTGTTTTCAAAAGTAAAATATGTTGAGATATGGTTGATTTTGTTTACTAGATCAGGCCAAAAAACAAATTGTGGAGATTTTTGGCTATCCTCGGCTTTTCGATGCATTAAAATTCGAATTCTATAGTAGTTTAGAATCCAGTGTTGTGCCAAGAAACACCGATGATCTGCTGCCGCTGCAATAGATAAATGACTAATCGTGAAATTGTGACACTCTCTTCAATTAAGTTCTTATTCAACCCAATTAGGAATAAAAATTCCCCGGCAGTTTTTCCCCTTTTCTCATTTTTCCTATACAAATTCAATGGGAAAAAAACTTCATAATTGGGCTGATTAACTTTCGGAGTTCTTATTAACTCTGAGACATCGTAAAATTGATTCATGTTTGGGTATTAGTTACACACATTGAATTTGGAATGAATATTTGGCGAGAACTTTTCTTGTTGTTTTAATCTTGACGATTATTCCAATTAAATGTTGAGAAGTTCGATCGCAAAATAACTGTTATATAAGATTCGAACACATCAATTTTTGTAACCATTTAAAAACATTTACCTGCTCAATGTTTTCTTCAGATTCTAGATGACCAACATTTCTTTCGCCGTTTTCGCGTATCAAACTTCCAAAGTAAAACATCGGTCAAACCTTTTTACACTTCCATGCCCATGGGTATGTCACAGGGTTGGAATCAAATTCATTTCAACTTAGCTGATTTCACACGACGAGCTTACGGCACAAATTACATTGAAACTGTGCGTCTACAAATCCATGCCAATGTAAGAATACGGCGCATATATTTTACAGATCGTTTGTATCAAGAACATGAATTGCCCAATGAATATCGTTTGATACAACAGCCGAAAACAAAACGATCCATTAACTGGGGAGTGCCAGCTGCCAGACCACCTTCACCGCTCTCACAACGTTTGAATGAAGCAAGCGGTGTTACAAGTGCAGTAGACGCTAGTAGTATGGGGGTAACTGAAGTATCCCCGGAAAAGAATGAAGAACATTGAACCATCTACATATTTGTTTTACAGTTAATTTTTTAAATAAAACTCTATTTTTTATACTTTTTCCTACCATCTTATATTTGTAAATCATTTATTTAATTTAAAAGATAATTTTTTTTTCGTAATGGAAAAAAAAGGAATTTAAACAGCAAAGTAAATATTTCAAAGACTTATATATACACAAATGCTCTATTGTCTAATGCTATTCTCTTGGGCGACATCATGGGCATCACCAGCCGCCATTTGTAGCAAATCATTGTCTATATTTTTCAAGGCATTTTGGTATTCAGTAATTTCTAAAGCCTCCCACTCAGCTTTAAATGCAGCCTTGGGATCCTGGGGCATAGTCATAGCGGCACCAGTCATAGCATCTGCTTGGGCTTGAGTTTGATCAGCTTGATTGTTTTCACCTAATACCAGGGTGTAAATGGACCTCAAACCAAACACGTTTAAGAAATACCAAGAGGCTGAAGAAACCCAAGCAGCATCTAGAGAAGCCAATTCCACACCTCTTTGCAACATGGGCTTAAATCGTAAGGTCAAGGGGAAAGGTACTTTGGTGGTTACAAAACCCGAAAACATCCAATTAATCCAACCGCCTATGACCACCATGGGTAAAACATTAATGAAATTACCCTTTAACATATCTGTCAACATGGCGGTGGAATTCTGGGCCACTGGTGCTCTTTTTTGTGTCTTGAAGTAACCAGTCTCCTCGTTATTGAAGAAGTTCTTACGCATGGCAAAGGAATGGGCGGTCAAGTATTTACCATTTTCCCGTAACAAGCGTGCCCTTATCATGGCTTGACTGTAATACAAATATATATATTTAAAGTAAAATTAATATCTTAAAAACATTTTTCCAACTCACCTATCTTGTATTTGGGTTATTTCAGCCTTTTTCTGTGACGCTATCAGTATGGATACATAGTGCCGTAAAATACCAATAAAGAAGGCGATTAAAACTATAGGTAAAAAGACCCACACTCTTATATTGGGATCAATTAATAACTCCGTCATTGTTTTTTGTCGGTTTCGAGACGATTTTAATTAATTTTTCCTCAATTTTCCTAAAAAAGTAAAATTTTCTATATTTCTTCCTCTACCACCATACAATCAGACCAGTCACTAATTAAGAGAAGTCAAAGTTCTGTCAAATAACTAATGAAAATAATAATCATTCACAATAATTGTGTCAGTTTGATTTAGTAAACAGAGAATAGCAAACCGGCAGCTGACGCGTGCCGCAATTTGTATACCAGTCTCTCGAGAAATGTTTTTTTGATTGATAACATAATTTTCAATCGCTGATAGAAAATTGAAGACCTTAGTGGTATTATTTATAATTTTTTTCATATTTAGGTCATTCAAATACATCATTTGATTAATTTGTAATTATTTGATAATTTTCAATCCATTTTAAGTATAAATTTTGAACCTGGTATCATATAATAAATTACTTAAAAGAATTTAGACTAGAAATATGATAATTAAAAATAATAAATATATATTTGTGAACGAAATAAGGATATTTGGTAAATTTAGACATAGTTTGGTCCATTTTGAAATCCGGATTCCGGATTCGATATCAAATTATTCAGTTTTAAACAATTGTGATGATTTTGATCGATTTAAAATATTATTTTTAAACCTGTACCTCGTTTCTATATTGTATGTGAGAATCTTTTCATTTAACATTTTTATAAACCTCTTGTTAATCATAAGAGGAGTTAGGAGTAAATCGTTTAATGTGTCTGTACTTTCAATGTATTCAGTTTGAACATTATCTAAATCATTCTGTCAAAAACTGAAGTTTTAAATTTTATATTCGACTCGAAAACTTTTTACAAGTTATAGAAAGTGGATACAATTTTTGAAAGATTTTATTTACCATATAAAGGTTTTACTGTTATCAAACTATTGTGAATTATTGTTTGCATAATTTCCCCCTCGCAATATAACAAAGAATACGCTTTTTTGACAATTCACATTGATTTTTTTGTGTGTTGTAAAAAATCGACTTTTCCTGTCAAATAGAATTGAAAGCGGCAATTTTTTTGTTGAAAGAATTTTATTTTCTCATATTTTCCTACGGATTTTTGTTAACTAAAGGCTTGTAAAGGTATTTTTGTTTATACATAATCACTACCAAATATTACTATTATATATTTTAATGTAGAAAAGAGCTATGGATAAACCTGATGCAGGACAAAATAATCAAAACTCTGTTCCTCCAGCAGAACCGGCACAAACAAATTTGCAAGCTAATGTCAATAATAACTTGAATCAAACCGCAAATGCACTGCAACAAATTAAAAAACCAAGAAGTGATTTAAATTCTTTACCTACGCGACAATATCTCGATCAGACAGTAGCGCCCATCTTATTGCACGGCTTGCAAACTTTGGCACGTGAACGGCCACCAGATCCAATTAGTTTTTTGGCTTCGTATCTCCTTAAGAATAAGAATCGCTGCGAAGAAGCCATACCAGAGAATGTATAAAGTAGTTGAGATGAGAGTACAAGAAAGAATATGCCCTACGGCAGGGATTTGCAGATGAAGTTGGTGTATTTTTCCTACTCTCTTTTTTTTATTTTGTAATAGTTTCTAAGTTATATATTTACAAAATTCTTAGTTCTGTAAGTTTGAGTTTCATTTTGTGCATTCTTTAGCGGAAAACGAACTAATGGCATATGCAAAAGGTAATGAGGAAACATTTTGTTGGCTTGTTGGTTGCTACCAAAAAAGTTTTCTATGGAATTTTTGGAGTGTTTATTTTTTATAAGATACCTTTTCATATGTACTTAAATGGACTGTATGTTTTAATGCATATGCAAGTGTGAAATAAATATTTAAAATACCTATGTTTAGATTTGAAATTGCTGACTAATCAATATTTGTTTTGTAATTGAAGAATACGTTGATTGCTAAACAATTGTGGTAAATATTGATTTTCAATATAAAGATCAACATTTTGTTTAGGCAAAATTAGTTGTTACATAAAGAATTGTTACATAGTTGGAAAAAATATATTGCACACGAAGTCTGGCAAAGTAAAAAAATATAACTTTAGATCTAGTTTGTGGGTTAAAGTCTTCTATTTTATTGGTTAAACGTAGCTTAAACATGACATTTTATTTTTCACATGTAGGCTTAACTGAGCAGTATTGCTTTGTTAATCCCCAGCATAAAAATGATAGGGGAGTCAGAATACTAACAGATAAAATAAATCAATATTTTTACTTTATAGTGAATGAAACACTTGTTGATTCTCAACAATTGGAAAATTTTCAAACATATTAAGAAACAAACATTTTCCAATAAGGACAAAACTTGTCATATATAAAACAAGTATCAGACCGTGTTCTTACATGCTTTTCCAATATGGTTTGTTAGCAAGAAAAGAAAATAGGCTCAATGAAAATTAAACTAAAACAATTTTTCTTTTCTACTAAAATTCTCATTTTCAATTTCTTCTTTATTTATTTTTCGATTCTCAAGTAATTTATCAGCGCCAACTATTTTTTCCCAAACTATTCATCTGCCTCAACTTCACTTACACCAAACATGCCAGCCATTAAGCAGCCATAGTTAAGAGCATTTGCAGTGGTAACTTCCATGGGTGGGGGTATATGGCCCTCATCGCCTTGATACACATAGGGAAGACGTAAAATCCAATAAGCACTCTGTGATAGTTTCGGAGGTTCGGGTAAGCCCATTACAAAATCTCTATCTCCCGTACGTACTTTAGGATCTAAAGAGACATTGACAGGAGCTTTCGGTGTGACCACATGAACACGCATCAATTGAGCCACATTAAAGTTTTTGGTGCGGCAGGGACAGGGGAAATACAGAGGCATATTATTGTAAACCACTTTGCTGCCGCTGTCACGTAAAATTCCTAACAGGAACAAAACAAACAAAATTGGTATAGATTTTTCTTTACAACAATAACTTATTCTACAAACCTGAACCTCCTCTTAAAATCTTATCTGGTGCCGACATCATAAATCTGTGACCTCTGGGACATTCATACTCAAAGCCCACAAATATTTTCAACACAAACACTTCACCCATTTTACGGTATCTGGTCTTTTCATAAGCCCACTGGGCCGAATGCTCCAAACGTACTTGAACATCCCAGGGCAATAGAAAATTAGAGCCCGACAAAAATCCCGATTGAAAATGTTCCTGCAAACCATTGCTATGACTGTAAACCGAACTCGAACCCACACAGCACAAAGACCAACTGGGAAATTGTGGCAGCAATCCAATCGGGCTTTCGGTATGCATCATACCCGGCAAATATTCCGTAGTTGAGGGTTGTCTCACTATAGATCTTTCTTTTTCATCATCTTCAGAGTCTCTATCTTTAACTTTTAGGATCAATTCATTTAGAGCTTCTACCGAACTATTAATATCATCGTTATCTTGTTCGTCTAGGTTATTTAGATTTTCCATAGATACCGAAAGACTTAGATTGGTATGAGTGCCTTGTGAGGCGGTTAAAGGTTGCGAATTATTGAGAGCAAATTGCTCTTCATCGGGAATGTTTGACACACAATTCGATTGCATATCAGGTTGTTCGTTAATGATGAGTTTGGGAAAACCAATATCGAATTCGGCAGCTCTAAATAAAAGTAATAATTGTTTTTTTAAATGGTATAAGATTTAATTTAAGATGGTTTAAATAGTGTTTAATAAGCACGTATGCTTTCTATAAATCAGGTGATTAAATATATTTAAATTATTTCTCATTGATTTATCACACATTAGAAAATTAATTGAAGTAGTTTTAACTACTCCAGTGATAGATGAAAAATCTAACAAAAATAAGTAAAAATTCTTCCAATTATATTATGAAATTAAAAACCTTTTCCACTTACCTATAATCATTAATCGATGGCTCAAATATGGCAAAATGTATTCTCTTCACTTTTGCACATAAATTACAATTACTCGCCATATATTCATAAAATTCATAGTTAGCTATCCTAATGCTGTAAGGATCCTCTCGTCTTCCCTGGGACTTGCCACAATTACAGGCCGATATGAATATTAAATTACTGGTATGCTCGGTGGGATCTTTAGCTGTATGCTTGGCTCTAGCACATGGATTACCCCTTAAACTAGGATATTCACATTGTTCTTTGCCACATTTCCAGCAAGTCTCACACATTTCACGCAGTTTTGCTTCATTAGTGGCGGTATCTGGACCGCGAGCGTATTTCATATATAACGTAACGGCTTCTTCGACCTTTAAATTAAAGGATATGGGTTAAAAACTTGAAAAATTTAGGAGATATTTAAGATTTAAAACTATAAAATTAAAAAACTTACCAATTTCTTATGCACTATACCACTGTAGTAAGTTAAAGTAGGATTATTGTACATGGAAAAAGCCTTCTGCAGACCAATATCACAGCAAGCTTTAAAAAATCTGTAAAATAATCGAATTCTTTATATAAAAACCCAAAATAATAAAGAAAAATCATACTCGCTATCATAGTTTAAGATTTTATCAAAATTTTCCAAATAAGATTTCTGAAATATAATAAAAACATTAATATTTAACAAAAACAAATTAATTAAAAAGATTTACATAATCAGGATCATTCGCCTCAAATGATTTATTATCAGGATTTTCTATAAACAATTTATGCAACATTTTAAAAGTCTCAAACCAAGGTTTAAAAGGTAAAAGCTAAATAAATGAAAAAAATACAAAAATTAATGTTTCTTTAAAATCGTATAAACAAAATCTTACCACAAAGTGATTTTTGCCTTTAAATTTGGTTAAATTATCATTAAAACCCACATCGAAAGCTTGATCTACATGCTCTTTCAATAAATCTTTAAATTTGCGATTTTTCACATACAAATCCTCAAAAGATTCGGATTTATTTTCGCAATTGTTTAAGTTTAAAGGTTTGCCAAAGCCCTAAAATATACGGATATTAAGTAAGTAGATATTAAAAATTAAATTAAAACACCACCTACCTTAAAAGGCAACAAATCATCCAAATCCTCATCATCTTGGGTAAAATTGGGTTTCTGTATTAATTCATGCAACATTTCTACTGATTTCAATAAAGGATCTTCTCTTAATTTATCATTTAAATTATAGTACACGAAACGTAAATTGGCGGGTATAGAAAACAAGGAATTGTTACTATTATTAACCACCACGAATTCATTGCGCAGCATTTTATATATATTATCCTCAACATCAAATTCAGATTTTGAAATGGCTTCTTTATTTTTTTCTAAATGATAAATATATTATTTTGAAAAAAATCTAAAGAATTTCATTTAATTAAAAACTTACCATGACCATTAGGCAAATTTTCGAATAAAAATAAAAGCCTAGGAGAACATAATCTGGCACATTTGCCCAGCAAAAAACCAGTGCTAGTATTTTTCATTAATTTTGGCAAAAACTTTAAAACATGATGGTCTCTGCAAAATATGAATAAAAATAAAAAACTTTAACTCCTAAAAATAGTTCTATTTTTACCTTATAATCTTTAAAGCCTTAAACATGCCCAACAATGAAGCATCAAAGGTGACACTTAATTCCACAAACACTATTAAATGACATACTTGTGTGGCAAACAGAAACATGCGCGCAAAACGATTACGCATCTTTTGATGAAATGTTAGAAACTGATCAAATGTTTGTTGTTCCAACTCTTCCAAAAGCATTTTTTGCATGCAAGCCACATCGTAAGTGGTCTCAAAATGTAAAAATAATATAGATTCCATAGGTTTATAATAAAATTGTATTTGTCCCTAAATTAAATAAAATTAAAACTTGTATAGCGATTAAAACACCAATACCTCAAGCAAAACGTACCTCTTTTGGCTCATGTTTTATCAGACTTGGATGACGGTCTAGCACTTCTAAACCGACCATTTTGTTGCAATCGGGAAATGCAGATTTCCCTATAACACCAACTATTACTAGATTTTTATCATTTTGCATTAACAGTTTACTATATATTATGGAAATTTATAAAATTAGTAAAATATTTTGAAAAAATACTTGTTCTCTAACATACTTAACCTCCTCTGGTATATCAGGATACTGCCATTGCATATATTCCGGCATTTTCTTTCGATTTTTTTATACTATTTAAATTTAAAATTATTTTTTGATAAATAAACTAAGAAATTCATAAATTTATGTTTAAATTTCCTTAAAATATATTCAATGAAAACATTGCATTGCCCAGCTGTTTTTCTGTTTGTTTACAAACAATAGTTAATGGCTGTGAAACGATTTTTATTGTAACGGAAATCAGACATGGGTATATTTTACTAATTTTTATTTTAATAAAACAGAAATATTATTTGAAAAGGGTAAGGTTATTATTATTTTAGAATACCGGTAACGGTAACTTAGCGGTATTATTTTGATAGATTTCAAAACCAAAAATAATAATATGGAATTATTTATTGAATTATTATTTTATTTTCGATTATTTAGCCAGCCTTGAATAAAATAAAGTTTTTAAAATCTAAGATATGTTAAAAACCTCACAACCGCAGTAGCATTTTTCATTTTAGCCAGTTTTCGTTCAATAATTTTGTTTTGTGCAAAAGCTCTAGTTTGATGTTATAGAGATAAAATATTGAAAAAAGCTGACTTTACAAAAACACTCAAATTTGTATCTATATTCTTTCTCAAAGCAAACTGTTTGACTACAATATAATTATAGATTATTATATTATTAATCAACTGCACAAATCGGTTATAAATCCATATATTTACTTGTGATGTATTGAAACCCACCTTTTTATAACAGTTTATTATAGTAGTAATAACTGTTATACAATAATCAATAAATGCAACCTTGCATGGAATTAATATATATAGAAGCTTCGTTGTATGAAATTTATTGTTGTGTTACAAACATCTGTATTTATTTTGTGAAATTAGAAAAAAAATCACGAAAAAGCGTAAATTTTCAATTATTTTTGTTAAAAATCAGAACAACTAATAATACATTTATTATAAACCAATAAAATGGGATGTGATGGAGGTACTATACCCAGACGCGATGAGTTGGTGCGCCTAAAAAAGAAACCAGAACAGGTAGAGTTTATTTACCAACAAGACACATTGCCTTGTTCCAATACTTATATATTTATCCAGGATTTTCCCTAAAATTAAATACTCTGGCTTTATTTTCAGAAAGACAAAGATGCTGAACGTGAATTTCGTTGGCTGCACTGTGCCTTAACCCAGCAACGTCTGCAAGAACCCATTGTTATGTGTGGTTTAGGGCGTTTGTATTCTAAGCAAAATGTCATTGAACAATTGTTGGAAAAGGATAAAATGCCAGAAGCAGTTAAGCACATTAAAAATATGAAAGATATTAAAGAGTTGAATTTAACACCCAATCCTGCCTTTACTGAAGAAGACAAAACCGAAGGTTTACTAGATACCAGACATGCTCCCTATGTTTGTAAATTGATTGGCTTGGAAATGTCTGGAAAATTTCGTTTTGTAGGGTTATGGACCTGTGGCTGTGTTATGTCCGAAAGAGCTTTAAAAGAAATCAAATGCAGTTCCTCGGGCACTTGTCCAAGCTGTCAACAACCATTTGCCGTGGAGGATGTCATTGTCTTAAATGCTAGCGATGAGGATTTGGAATTGATGAAAGTTAAAATCGAAATGCGACAGGCTAAAAAGAAAGCTAGCAAAAAAGATAAGAAAGATAAAAAGTCGAAAGTAAATGGTGCAGAATTGGAAGTAAAAGAAGAAACAAAATCTTCATCTGAAACGCAAGATCCAAATTTACCATCAACCAGCAAATCTGCTGCAGAAGAAACAACAAGCTCTGAATCAAAAGTTAATGGCGCTTCAACCTCTTCATCATCCCAATCAGTTAAACATAAACTTGTAGCTAATCCCAAACGTTTAGGAATCACTTCAGGCGCTTTAGAGGATCCCGAGATAAAACGTTTGAAGACCGATTATAGTGTGGCCAAAGATCCCAAAGCCAGTGATGTCTATAAATCATTATTTACCTCACACAAAAGTGAACAAGAACAGACAAGAGCCCATTGGGTTACTTATAATCCCTTTTATAATTAATCGTTTAATCTAGTGTAATTTAGTTAAGATTCTATAACAATATTATGGAAAATTTAAAAATTTTTTGTTTTGACAAGTAAACTCTGTACATTATTTGCCTGATTAAGGTGTTTAATAATAAATGCATTGCAGAAATAATTCTTAATAAAATTAATAACACATACTTTGTTTGAAATCCCAAAAAACAGATTATTTTTTCAAATTGAAACAGATTATGTTTATAGTCAATAATAGCAAAAAAATAGTTTTGAAAAAATAAATGTTAGTATAATTTTTATGCTAGTGAAAAAATGCTACTGAATCTGCTCTAGTGTCCATGTTCTTGAGCCTTTTTGTGGCTTTAATTGGCTTTAAATTAATAGATACAATGGAAATTTTTGTTCAATCTTCTGTAAAAAGGAATAACTGTTCTAGTATTTGTTTTAATTTATTTATTAATTTTATAAACTTAAAATAAATTAAGCAAATGGTTTCTCTTAATACATATGACCGTATTTATAATCAGAATTAAGCAAAAAACTTTTAAATATGTTGTTTATATGACAATTAATTTAGCTTCTAATAAATATCCTTAAAAAATAAAAACTTATTTTAATAATTTACTTAACAGAAAAAGGCTTATGCTAATTTGAAAATATTTAATTTAATACTAAGCCATGACTTAAAAAATAAAAATTTTATTGACAAATTACTAAAAAAAATTTAAAATTTGAGGCAATTTCTATATTTAATTATTTTGAGTTAAATTTTAAACTTAATATTAAATAAAATACGTAAAATTAATAAAATATGTACGCTTTAGTACATAAACTAAAATTATTCTTCAGTTTCGACTTCTTCTTCGGCGGCATAATCATCGTAATCATCATATTCGGCGCCTTCCAAAAATGGATATTCTGACATTTCAATATCTTTCATATCGGCCATATAGCCGTTATTAACACTGTGGTTTAAAGGTATGGAATTATTAGTGGCATCTAACATTTCAATATCATTCATTTCCTCATCTTCATCGTCGTCTTCTTCGAATTCAGATTCATTCTCATAGGTTTGGTGATTATTTGCATTATTTTGTAAAACATTTTGCTGCACATAATTTTCTTCCTCCTCCTCCTCGTCTACTTGCTCTAATTCTTGTTCCTCTTCAGCCACCAAACCCTGTTCATTTTCTAGTTCTTCATAGTCCTCTTGATTGTTAAAGTCTTGCTGTTGCTCTTCCATAACTTCATTTTCTTCATCTTCCTCCTCCTCCTCTTCTTCAAGTGATTCATTGAGATCATCCTCAACTTGAGTATTTTGTATAGTTTCATTTCCTTCTTCATCATCATCCTCCTCTTCATCCACCTCTTCCTCCATGGTCGGCATTTGTTCAGCATTTTGCAGTTGCTGCTGCTGTTGTGTATTATTTATCATCTGCTGTTGCATTTGCATTAACAATTGCATTTGCTGTATATATTGCTGCTCCTGTTGTATTCGTTCTTCCTCTGAGATTTCTGCATTATTGAATTGCTTATTTTCCTTCATATTATGCAAGAGAGCAGCATGTCGTTGTGTCACATGCAAGGCCAATGAAGTAGCATCCTTATGCAATTCACCGCATACAATACACAGCAATGTTTCATTGGGTACAGTACAGGCCGGCTCTAAGCCTTGTTTTTGAGCCTCTACATGGTGTTGTATATGCTTGTTGAGATAGGCAGCCTGACTATAGGATTTACCACAAATATGACAGGGAAATGGCTTCTCGCCAGAATGAATTTTCATGTGTACACTTAAGCTGGATGCCTGTGTGAAGGACTTATTACAAAGTTTACAATTGAATGGTTTCTCTCCGGTGTGTATCCTCATATGAATGTTAAGACTGCCGGATTGGGTAAAGGATCGATCGCATATGGAACAGGTGAATGGTTTCTCGCCCATGTGACATTTCATATGTTGTACTAATTCCGAGGAACTGGCAAAAGCACTGCGACATATTGAACACTGATAAACCAAGGTTTGATTGTGCATGCTCATGTGTTCTTTAAGCTGAGCTTCATGTTTAAAACTTTTATCGCATTCTGTGCAAGAATAACGGGCGCCATCCTTATGGGTTTTTAAGTGTATGACCAAAGATGTAGAGTTCACGAAACCCTTATCACACAAATGACACTGATGGGGTTTCTTGATGGAATGCGATCTCAAATGGACCATTAAACTACTGGATTGTGTAAAGGCCTTGGAACACAAATCACATTTGTAAGGCTTCTCGCCACTGTGTATACGTATGTGAGTGTTTAAACTGCCAATATGGGTAAAAGTCTTTTCACATATGGAACACTGAAAGGGTTTGTTGGTGATGTGACAGCGCACATGTTTGGACAGATCCCCAGCACTGGGAAAACTGGCTTCACAATGGCTGCATTGAAAACATTTCGGTTCGCCACTTATTAAAGAAGACATTTCAATGGCCGCCTGTTGAGCAGCACTGCGGCGACCTCTTCCCCTTCTCACCGGCTGGGCCATAATGGGAGGCATTGTTGTCTCTACTAAAGGAGGATTTAGGAGTATTATTGAGGTTGACTCTCTGGGATCAGCTACTTTTAAATGAATAGCATTATTTTGGGAGTTTTGAGAGTGTAAAGAAACTGCCTCAACTTCTTCATAAGCAGCCTCCTCCATTACCTCCATAGTAGTATTGTCATCCATAGTTAAGGCAGGTTTAGCCGCCACCAACGACGAATCTCTGGTCATCTCATCTTGTGTGTTTGTGTTACTATTCGTATTTGATGAACTGTCTGACGACGACGATGAAGAACTCGATGAAGACGAAGAACTTGAATCATCATCCGAATCTGAATCATCTGAGTCTGAGTCATCATCCTCTGCCGGTTGACCATTTTCCGGTACTTTCGTTGGTCCTCCTTCTTCGGGTGCCACCAATTCACACAACGGCTCAAATACCCAACTATAGTCTTTTTCATCATCTAATTCCTCTTCGGATTCTTGAGGTTCTGGCAAGTCGGCATGTTTAGTATTGAGATGCTCATACATTAGAAACGGGCTAATGAAATACTCTTCACAACACATACAATGAAATGTTAAATCCGGAGGTTTCTGTGTTGATGTTGGCATATCGGCTACATTGCCGTTGGTTTTGTTTAAGGCACCTTCTGTGATGGGTATTATGGTAAAGGAAAGTTGTTTATTGTGATGATTATTTTGTGTCACAGTGTTAACATACGAATTCATTTGTAAGGCCATGGTGAGGGATTTGAAAAGTTATTAAATGCTGAAAGGAAGAAAAAATATGTTAAATTATTTGTTGTTATAATTTAATTAAATGCTCAGTTAGTTAAATAAATAAAAACAGCCACGATTGTTTTACTAACAAAAAAACACTATAATTTAAATATTAGTTAGTTAAAATAATGAGCAATAATTGTATAAAAATGGATAAAAAAAACTCAAAACTACCTATTAAAAGTTTAGTTTGGAAATAAAATATCAGTTACACTATATTCCATAATAATTAACTGCAATTATTCAGCAAATTCCTATTGTAACATTCTTCTATTTCTGCTTTTTAAGAATATTAAAATATGGATTTTTTAATTGAGGTTATTAAAATATTTTCAATTTAAAAATATGATTAAAATTTTTAAAAACTTTAGAATGTAAATTATTATTAGTTATTGAGGTAACTGAATAAACATTTGGCATATGCTGAGAAGAAAATATGTTATATTTATTATTTATTTTAGTGGAAAATTTAAATTTGTTTGATTTAAATGTTTTAAAAACTTTATTTGAATGAATGAATGTGTAGTTGAACGCAAAATAACCTTATTTTAAGAACTTTGTACAATTTTTAAATTGTCAATGCTAAAGAAATTATAAACATTTTTGGATAAAAACAACTTGTAGAAATTTTTGAAATGCTAAAGAAAATACTTCTTCATATTTTGATATGCAACAACAAAATCGTATAGAAATCCTTTATATGTACATAAATTATTAAAAAATTATAGGTACAATTTATTACAAATAATTTATTTTTTTAATCTCAAAATTAAGATTTTATTTATAATTTTTACTAATAATTAAACTAAACGAAATCAAAAGTCAATTATAAAAATTACAATAATCCTTTGCATAAAAATTATAATCAGCTACGATTTTCTATTGAATTTGGCCACATACATAATTATCAATTATTAACACATTACAGCACGTAATCAACCTCCCTTAAAAAATCACTAATATTAACGAAAAAAACAAAATAATTTTAATAATTTTATAAATAATAAGCATTTTCATTAATTAAAATTCACTTATACTTACATTGACTTCCAAACAAAAATTAAATATTAACACAATAATCCTTTGTTCTCGTTTGGGTATAGATAAAAAATAATTATTTTAATTGGTTGCCATTTATAAAATGCCACACAAAAAAAGACGCCTTGCCTTGACGAATAACAAAATAATTCCTGTTTGCTAGTTTTGTTATAATACTATTAATTGTACAATTACACAAAATTCTTTATGCAATTAATGCTCTATACGATAAACACTTTGGATTTGTAGTTGCCTTTTAATTTCGAGTAAATTTTAATTAATAAAAATCGAAAAACAATAAATGCAAAAATTTTAACAAAAAAAGGATTTTTTATATGTTGTTTTGTTTACAGTGGTAGTAGTAGTTGTTGTATGCCCAAGAACTGTCAAAGGCGTATATACAAAAACAAAACAACAGCAGAGCTGCCAAAATATAACAAATAGAAGATTTTTATAACACTTTCAACTAAAGAATACAACTCTATTGTCTTATTGGATTGTCATTTAGTCCGCGGTTTTTAGTTGTTGAATTAGAATGTCTTAGTGGAAGGTGTTAGATTAAATTAATAAATTAATATATTTAATTATCAATTTCAAAAGAAAAAAGTGTATACACATGAAGTTAAACACTTGTTTGATATGTGTAAATAGTTAGTTTGTTGCAAAGTGTAAAATTTAATATGAAAATGTTGGTGCAAAAAATTAACAATTTGTCGTTTTTTTGCTGTTAGTTCTTTTCCTTCCTCTTTGTACAAGTTCTGGTTTGTCAAAAGTTCGCGGGCTTTAGATGTTGTTAGGTTCCGGCCATCTAGTGTAAAGAAATTAAAGTAAAAGCAATAGAATAAATGAATAGAAATAGAGTTACGTCAAAAAGTTTGTTTTGAAGTGTTTTTGTAAATAAAGTGTAACGGATATTTGGTTACTGAAATAAGTGCAAAGCGGAAATAAAGGTGAAATTTTAATATGTAAATAATTTGAATAAGTGAATAAATAAAGGAAATTGAAATTAATATATAATTAATATAATTCAAATAAAATATAAAAAAATTTAAATAGCAAGGAAAATTAATTAAAAAAATTAAAATAAAAAAGTTTGCTAAATATGATACATAATGTTGAAAAAGTTTTTTAGGGAAAAAAGCAGAGCAATTTATCCATAATTATCACACTTATATATATATAAATTTGTGTGAAATAAAGAAATTTAATGAAAGTGTTTAAAATAAAAAAAATATAGGTATTTAAAATTTTAATAAATTTCAAAAAGCATTCAAAATAAAATTTAGGGAAAAAAGCAGAGCAATTTGTTTATTTGAAATAAAAAGTGAATATGAATAAAATTTAAAATATATTTAATTAATTATATTATTAGAAATTTAAAGAAAGTGTATAAAATAAAAATGTGTGTAAATTAAGCATTCAAAATAATATTTAGGGAAAAAAGCAGAGCAATTTGTTTATTTGAAATTTAAAGTGAATAAGAAAAAAATTTAAAATATATTTAATTAGTGTGTATAAAGAAATAAAAATTATGTTGAATATGAAATATAAAGTAATAATTCGAAATAATCATAATTGCTAATTATTTAAAAATATGTATGTATGTATACATGTATAATTAAAATATTAAATCTGTGCAATTTTGTGAGGTAAAGAAATTTAAAGAAATAAATATAAAATAAAAAAAAAATTATTTAAAAAAAAATATGTGAAATAAATTTAAAATAATTTGATGAAGCATTCAAAATAAAATTTAGGGAAAAAAGCAGAGCAATTTCTTTATTTTAAATAAAAAGTGAATAAGAAAAAAATGTAAAATCTAATTAATAAATATAAAGAAATAATAATATAATTAAAAAAAATTGTGTCGAATAGGCATGAAATATATGTTGAAAAAGTGTTAAGTGAAATAATACCTATACAAAAATCAAAGTCATCTTCAATGCAGTTCTTATGGTAAGTTAAACATTAACCCCCTTATTCATAATCAACTTTTATTATATTATTGTTCCAATATTTTTCTTCAACAATTTGTTTTTTACCTATATAATGTTTTATCACGAACATTTTTTTCACCCGAATATTTTTTTCACCAAATTTTTATAGCCTATAAGTTTATAAGTTTATCATTACGTTTGTAATTTCTACATTTTTCATTTGCGATCCCACAATGTATATGGGGGATTTCACGTCAAGTAAATCAACTTTTAAAATCGATGTCTTCCGATCGGGATGATCGGTTACAAATCAGGGGTTTCAACAAGATCGGTGCAGATCTCTCTGAGTTGGAGGGGGTCAAAATTTGACATTTTGGCCAAACATGTGATTTTTCTCATCCATGTAACTTATTACCTATTGTTCTTAGCAAAATGTGTTCCAAATAGTTTAGATAGCTATTTCTTCAATCTTTCGAAAAAAAATATTTAAAAAAAAAATAAAAAATTTTAAATATTTTTTTTCCGAAATCAAAAACTTTTTTAACTTTTTTTCAAAATGTTTTGTAACTCAAAACATGCAATTTTTGACTTTTTTTGCAAAATCAAAAACTTTGTTGACTTTTTTTTTCAAAATGGACCCTTTTTTAATTTTTTTTTTTTGCTCAAAAGAAAGCTTGGATATTTTCCTTTCAGACCTATTTGGTGGCTTAGTGGGATATTTTTCAAAATAAATGTTTTGTAACTCAAAACATGCAATTTTTTATTTTTTTTTTTCAAAATCTAACTTTTTTTTCCAAAATGGACCCTTGTGTTAAAATTTTTTTTTGCTGAAAAGAAAGCTTGGGTCTAGTCCTTTAAGATCAATTTGGTCGCTTAGTGGGATGCGAGTGGGATATATAACAAAATAAATGTTTTGTAACTCAAGATATACAATTTTTGATTTTTTTCCGGCAAAATGGAACTTTTTTTCAAAAGGAGTCCTTTTTTTAATTTTTTTTTTGCTCAAAAGAAAGCTTAGGTCTATTCCTTTAAAAGCTTATTGGTCTCGTAGTGGGATGCGAGTGGGATAGTATCAAAATAAATGTTCAAATACAAAAATTGTATGTCTTGACTTACAAAATATTTATTTTAATTTCTAAATTAAAGTTAAATTTGAAATGATGGAAAATTTAAATATTACGAAACGTTATTATTTAAAATGAAAAATATATGTATGTATTTTAATTGTTTTCAATTATTATTATCTAAGATGTCTCCAATGCAGTTCTCATAAAATGGTAATTTAAAAAAATATTAAAAAAATAAAATATAACTAAAAATATAAAAGATTTGAACCACAGATAAATATACATAGATCGGAAACTCCACTGTCAAGGCCCCACTTAGAACTTTTATTTCAGTAGTTAATGATCCAATTTATATAATTTATTGTTGAGTTTGTCATGTTTTGAAATTTTAATGAATTGCATTTTAAAAAATTGAAAACCGATAGGTTGCGATTATGGACTTGTTTCTTAAATATTATAATATTACATACACAAGTATAATTTGATAGTATAAAAATATGCTAAAAACATATAATACCTACATGAGCGAAGTGTGTTATATGGGAGCTATGACTAATTATAGACCGATCATCATAAAATTAGGTGATATTAGATTTCATTGTGAAAAATTTGTGTAGATACATAAAGAGTTTCCGAAAAACCGAAGAATTTCAAAACCGCGGTTTGGGTTTTAAAAAATTGAAAACTGATCGGTTTCGGTCGGTTTTGTGATAATTTATTAAATATCAAGTGTTATAGAAACAAAATCAGTTAATAATATAGGAAATGCTATACAAATTTAAAATTCAAACTCAATAGAATAGGATTCAAAAAAGGAGAACTGTACCAAACTAAGAAGTACTTTTTCGTTCTTAAAAATGGTACTTTTTGAATTTTCTATAATATTGAAACTATAATCAGGAAATTACTTTGATTTCAATTGTGGAAAATTGGTACTTATGTACATAATAGCTGGCTATAGTATTATTTCTTTATTGTAATAGTACTTTTGGAATATTTTATAATAATAAACCTAAAAATTAGACACACACTATTCTAAATGAGTTAGAATTCGCAAAAGGTGACCTTACTGGTACATTTCTTTTGCATTTTCAATAATAATGGGCCCAGAAATATGAAATTTTGCATTCATAATGCTGAGTGGGAATACAAAATATGATCTTTATGGTACTTTTTTAATTCTAATAACATGTTTCGAATGAGCTAGAATTCACATTTCAATGAACCAATAAACTTGAAACTAGAGACATGTTATCCTAAATTATTATTAATTCACAAAGGGAGACTTAATAGTACTATTTCTTTCTTTTAATTGGGGTGGCGAAGCGCACCGTGTCAGCCAGTACTCCATACTTTTTTTGGATATTTGAAAATAACTAAGTCATTGTTAAAAACACTGCATTCTTTTTTTAAATTAAATTAATAAACAGTCTTTTGAATTTTAATTGTCAGGAAATACTTGGATGAAAATATTTGTTTTTCATTTCTAAATTTTTAATTTTTCTACTGAAAATACATTAAAAGTAAAAACCGAAGAATAATTGTCGGTTTCGGTTTTAGGCCTTGAAAAACCATGGCTTCGGTTTCGATTTAAATCGAACACGAATTTCTAGATACCTATATAAATTAAATATTTATGACCACTATGCTGACGTAGGATATAAATACTTTGCTCATATGTTGAAAACTTAAGATAATTATTTTACATTATCTGGCGGTCATAACTCAATTCAAATTTTATTGTACAAATGCATATGATATTATGAAATAAACATTTTTTAAGGAACTTTTCTTCATTTAATTATGAATATTTTGTTAATTCTCTGATCTGTAACAGAAAATTGTATTTTGACAGTTAACTAAAAAAAAATTAGACGAATATTACGATTGTAATTGTGTTTGATCCTTCATAGATGGATTTAATTTTCCTTTCTTTTGTACAATTTGAACCTTAAAAGTACAATGGTATACAATTTTTAAATTGTGTTATCATCTTTTGTTCTTCAGTTTCAGAAAATAGAATCTTTTTTTATTAACTACGAACATACCGACTAAAAAGTTTTATATACTACAACATATTTATATTCCATCATCCCTGCGTCAAATAATAGGAAGTAAAGCCGATACTACACTACTAAACGTATAACACTTTCAGCCAGTTAAATGCAACTCTTTTTATTATATTATAAAACTGTCATAAAGTTGGTGAATTGGTTTTTGAAAATTTAACCGTTATAAAGTTAATAAATATATTAAAAGAAATGTAAATTCTTTAAAAGTAAACCAATAAAACAAAGTTAATATAAAAATAAATACTTACCATCTTAAAGAATATTAATTAATTAAAACAAATTATTAATTTTTTTGTTGACAGCTGTTAGTTTATTGCAAACTTTCATTGGTTTATATTTCCAATAATTTTTTTTAATAAATTAAACTCATCAAACAATTGTTTAACTAAAACATTCAACTTAAAGATTTATTTGAAACATACATATTTTTACAATTATTATTACACAAAAACTGAAATTTAAACATCAGACTAATTAAATTAAAATAAATTAAATTTAAAACAATACAATTAACTTGGTAAATATAACAAATTAAAGCTATAAAATATAAATTATAGTGTACGTTACGTAATATCGGTAAAGGGACAATGTTTGACATAGGGAACATCAAGACAATAACAACCTCGGGCGCTAAAATGTTAAAAAATACAATAAGATTTTTTGTAACTAAAGGAATATTAAATTAAAGCTTACTTATCGGGCGCATCATTGCCCATATAATACTCTTTGATTTGGGCCACCAATTCAAAGGGATTTTTCTTTGTTATGGGCAGCCGTTTGGGACCGGTTATATCCACACAACCATCTGGACAGGGTACACCCAGGTACTTTTTATGTTTAAAAGTGGCCGAGGCCAAGTAACATATACTTAAGAAGTGGGAGCATCTAGCACGTCCTAAAATAATTTTATGTTTAATAATATAGGGTTATAAAATTTCATTTTTAATTTAGGTTTCAGTCATACTTATAGGATTTCCCCTACAATAAGGCTGGGTGCGTCCACCATTTATGCAATAATTTAGATGCCCTGTATTATCTTCCAAACCCAAAAATCCGGCATTTGTATGTAATACTTGTATGACATTGGCATCATCCATTGATAGACGAAAGCGATTTGGCTTCTTACGCTCGATTAGGGGTCTGGCGGGATCAAGACCAATAATTTTATATTGTTTAACACTTAAATGATTGCTCACCATGCCACAGATATGGGCACCCAACGAATGACCAACACAAGTGATTTTCTCACGAGCCGCACCATAATGTGTGAGAAAGGAATAGATCTGAAATTTAAAATGTATAGAAATATTAATTGATCAAGATTTAACCAAAATTCACTCACTTGTGCCGTACACTGGGCTGTTAAACGGGTGTTTATTAAAGCGCTTAAATAACATGGATACTGAGTCAATGGCCTCCAATCCACAGTGATGACATTAAAATCTCTTGATAGATACGCTTATGATTAAATAAAAAATAAACAAATATAGCAATTAAAGAGGTATTAAGAGTCAAACTTAATTAATGTCTTGTACATATGATCATTTTAATTTAACTACTCACTAACCATCCCTTAAAAACTGCAAATGTCTATCGATGGCAGTGCCATTAAAACCATGGACTATGAAAACTGTATCACGATGTTTACTGAAACCACCTTGATATAATGTCAATGGATTGTGTATATTCAATGCAATACCATGGCGTGACGATTTCCTATATAAAAGAAAACAAAAATTTAAAGAAATTGTTTTAAAATAAATAATTATGTAAACATACACACTATACTGCTTAATATTTGTTTTAAAAATATGTAAGTAATCTAATACCTGTCTTTTCAAATAATTTATTATTGAAATTATAGCCTAGTTTACAATTTCTTTTCTCCAACATACATATTTATTACAATTTATTAATTCATATTTCATTATTCAAAACTCAGCTTGTAAAACAAATTAATATCAATGACTTTGTTTGCATTTACATGTTTATAAAGATTATTAGCCACTTATTTATGGTATTTCTCTTTGGTTTTAATTTTAGCTTTAGCTTTTGTTTCAGTATTTAATGTTCAATGTTCAGTGATTTCAAAAAAGTTTTACTAGTATTTTGTGGCTTTTCATGTTTCCATTATTTATTACCATTTTGTATGGCAAATTTATTTATTGTTTCTTTCTTTGCTATTAGTTTTTTGATGCGTTTTTATGATTTTTATGTGCTTTTTTTTGTTATCATTGCGTGTCTATTTTATTAATACTGTTACAATTAATTTAAAGTTCATTAACAAATACAAATAATTTTGTTTATTTTTGCAATAAAACATTTTTGTCAAACCATAAGCGTTGTGTGTTGTCAGTCAAACTATTACATTATCAATGATTTATAATTTTTATTATGATTTTTATTAGAAGAAAGTTAAGCACATGATAAAATTTAATAATAAGAGCCAAACATTTATATTTCAAACTTCGTCTGGCTACGGTCTTTGATATAGTACTTTATTTAATTTAAAATATTCGCTGAAATTAATTGACAGCAATGATATCAGGAGAACTTTCGGTTAAATCCAAATTATCTAAAGCAGAATTATGGCAACCAGGAAATTTATGTTAAACAATATTTCAGTAAGAGACCACTTTTATCAAAAGATCTCATTTGATAACAATATTGTATTTTAAATGCGTTTATCTATAATGGCTTCAGCATGTTTTATGTTCTATTTATGTCTCTTAATACCACATTTGAGGAGTTGAGCCATATTATATTTTAATGTGAGGAAGAACTCTCGAAGGGTCTTCCTCACATTCTTAATCTCAATTATTTCGAAATGGCCAAAAAATTATACACTATTGTTTTATTAAGGGGACGATTTATAGGATCCATTTTAATAACATAAACTCGAATACGCTTGGCTACGCCCACGTCAAAATTTATCCCGATCGGAATAAAAATGTTATACAGAAAATACCAACAATGAAATTTAGGGACTTAGTTGATTTTTTGGGGATTTATTTCATGTTTAACCCTTTAATGCATATTGGTGCCAATTGTCTACATTCCAGTTCCACTTAATTTTAGACGTATATAAACTTGATACTAATTCAGATTCTAATTCAGAAAAATCAAATGGAGTACGAAAAGTTTCAGCTAACGAAATTCTAAATCAAACTAAAGCTAAAGGAAATATAATAAATAAAAATCAACTAAATATTTGATACTTTATAGAAAAATAAAAGTAAAAATCATGCATTTAAGGGTTAAAATTGGAGACAATTCATAATGAAAGTTCTCCCCAATTACTGAAAATGAAATAAATCCACAAAATTTTTTTGGGACGTTAGTTAACATTCTTTCAATTTTAAATAAATTTATTAATCTTCGCAAGATTTTTTTATTTTCAATCCATTAACACAGAGAAACAATTTATCAAACTCTACAATCTAAAAGCTTTCACCTATTGACTTAATGTTATTTATGTTTGAAATTGTTATTTTCAAAAGCTTACAGTAAGATTTATTTCATTTAGAACTTTAGAGTTTTAATTCATAATTAATTAAGCCCCCAAAATGTGGGGTTTTAATTAATTTTTGGATTGGGGACTTTGTTCGTAGTGCCGCTGCAGAGTGAGATGCAAAATTGTCAAAGTAAAAAAATATATATACACTTGTTGCCTATTTAAAATGATAGTTTCTCTAACTTTGCATATCTGTAATAATTAGTGATATAAAGTGTAATACTACTATAATTCAATAGCTTGACACTGGACTTAAGGCTGGAAATACAATTGTTTTAAACATGAATTCTATCCAAGGACGTGTTGGGAGTAGAACTGTCTTTAGATTGAAGTTCTATTGAAAAAAATTTCGTTCTCACCGATTAAACTTTTGAAGACTTTGTTGCCGCAAATATATTCAAAATTTCAGCTCATTCGGATCATAAATGGATTTTTGGCGGTTTTTTTAATAAATTTCAGGCCCTAGGTGACCAACTTTGAGGGGCTACGCACTGGCCTCCATTGGCCCAAGGAAGCTAAACAAACGGAAATCAACTCGAAAACACCTCAGCTCAAACCATGTCAAATTTCGTAACAATTCTCCAATAGTTCCCAAGATACCAAATTATTTCCAAAAAAAAAAAGTTTTTAAACCACTGTGCAACATTGATATGGAGATTAAAGTTTACATGCCGGATTGACCTGATCTATTTACAGATTGTAGTTTAATGACATTGGCGTACGGCTATTAAGACGTTCGAATATGTCCCAGGATATGTTTCTGTTGTCAGATAATGATATATTCAATGTATCATCCAAAACCTCATGATAAAAATAAGTGGTGACCTCAGACATCTCTGTTTTTAATCAGTCTTGGCATTGAGGAGAGAATCCAACACTTAATGTGTTCATTAAATTAATAAGCTTTTTTTCTGAAGTATGATGTTTTAAATTGTATCTCTGTCTATAAAGCGAATCTTCAGATTATCTAAGCATTATTGATTGGCTCTGAAACGAGCTTGCTATTCAGGGGTATTCTGGAGAGAGCACCAATACCTCAATAATTTGTATACCCCTCACCTTCGTGAGAAGGGATTCATACATCAATGTCTCCAGAATTCTTCCTGCTCGGTTGTTATTTAAAATCGAGAAAATCGGTCCACAAATGGCTGAGATATAAGGAAAAAACCAGGACAACCTCGATTTTTGACCTATTTTTTTACCTATATCTGGATTACTAAGTCATTTATATAGACAATATGGATATCTAATGATAGATATTTCAAAGACCTTTGCAATGACGTATATAAGACCATAGTAAGTTGGACCTACAATGGATCAAAATCGGACAAATATTTTTTAACCCGAATTTTTTTTTTTAACAAAAGTTTTTTTTTCGCTAAATATTTAGCGAAAAATTAAAAAACCAAAAAAAAATATAATTTAAAATTTAAAAAATTTTTAAAAATAATTCCAAATTTTTTTTTTCAAAAAATTAAAAAACAACTTTGGAAAAAAAAATAAACTTTGTTTACCTAAAAATATTTAAAATTTTTATTTTGAAGTATAATTTGGTGAAGGGTATATAAGATTCGGCACAGCCGAATATAGCTCTCTTACTTGTTTCATAAAAAAATGTCACATTTATCTGGATTCCTTATAACAATTCATAGGCTTGTTTTTCCTTTTCCCAAATCGCATGGAATAAAAGTATAAAAATGGGTGATGATGTATTTGGATCGACTTTGAAACCTTCAGTGGAGATATTGCCGATTCTAGGAGCTTTGTCAACTTTAAGCAATTTGATTGCATAAATCACCATGATCATGAATGAATGTTATCTTCTGTGGCCAAAAGGTCTAATAATTTTGTTGCACATATAGAAAAATTGTTCTTATTCTTTTACAACAATACAAAATAGCTTATTATTATGTTAATTCTTTATCAAAATAAACGTTGCATTTACTTCGATTTATCAACTTTTCTGTCAAATCGACCTTTAAGAGGATATCTTACAATTACTTAACGAACTTTCGTATTTAGCGTATGACGAACATATCGAAAAATGTATTAGAAGTTCAGAGATTGACCCTTAATCGTCATTGCTTTATGCCATCGGAACAACAATGCACGAGCTGCATATTACTACTTCATGCCTTCCTCATTATTCATTCCTCACATCGCTACTTTCTTGCCATGTTTCGCAGGAATATTTACTATTAAATTATTCACATTGTGGTTGCTCTGAAATACCTGCTTTGTTAGACTTATAACTTTAATTTTCTCATTCGACTTGCTGTCAATTAGCAACTAAACCCCCCTCGAAATATGTTGTCACCATCTAATTGGAGAAAATAACTAGAATGTATTCTAATGAAAGTATTGTATTTTCCTGGTTAAAAATTTAAATCAAATATTGAAGCCAGCTTGAAGAACAGGAGTTAATTGAATAGTCGATGGAATTAATACTGGTATTTAAACAGAATTTCAGATAGGGTATTGGTCTGAAGGTGCCGCATTTATCTATAACTTCAATGAATATTCATGGTATTTTCAATTGAAACTAGTTTCAATTAGGCTTCTATTTAACAACTATTTAGGTAAGAGAAATAACCACTACTGACATTATATAGCTGGTCAAAATGGTCAACAAGAACTGCATCCTATGCAGCAGCATCATTGATTGAGGATGGGAAACTTTGGTTTATTTACGATTTAACTGTCCCTGGTCTTTTATTAAGGATTATGATTATTGGATTTTATAGATTTTTGACTCTTTGGCTCATTACTGGTTTTCATTCAGGTCATTGACAATTTCATTACTGATTTTATTGTTTAACCCTATAAGAGGACGAGACTTCGTGTTATATTCAACGAAATCACGGATGTCCTTGAAGAATTAGACTATCAGCCACAAAATGTAGTCAATATATTGTGTTTAATAGAGACATGGTTTCAAAGCCAATGTTTAGGGTTGAGTAAGAGCCTGATAAATACTGGGAAAATTAAAGAGAAATGAAACTCACCCTTTATTTGTTGAATAGTAGAGTAAATATAGATTAACCTCTTAAGCGTAATCGTCCAGTTTAATGTAGTAATTGTCAGGAATTTTGACATACAAGAAATTATTTACCCTACGAACACACAGAATCTTTTAGTAATAATATTCAATATTTGTGTACATAATAAAATCGACAATGGTATAGTGAGATAATGTTACATTGTATAGCATTTGTGTCAAACTGATTTTATTGATCGTAAATACATATTTAGTCTACATTTGATAACCAGTTACCACTTAAAAGCGACAAATTAACTTTACAATGACAGCTGCTGTGAAAGTGACAGTATTAATGTTCATCATTTCAATTTCTTTTAAAGAAGAATATAAAAAATCAATTGCCATTCTATAATAAATTGTGTGTTTACACAAACATAAAATTCTACCAATAGTTTCTAACATGTTTTAAGTGTGTCAGTGAAAAATAAACCAAATTAAAATAAATATTCAAACAGTTTCCAAATATTACGCACAAATTGCAGTCATCAATTAAATCAAAGGATACAGCAGGTTTATAATAAAAACAAAATTGACCCAGAAACCAAAAATACATATATTAGCAATAGTTATTGCCAATTCAAATAGTTGAAGTTGTTTATATGAACAACCAACCAGTCTATAAATGGCTCAATAAGAGAGACCACGAAATTCATGGTCAACACAAACAAATGTTTGTGGTAAGAAAATGGTAAGTGGAAATGGTTTGTTTGGTGGCCACTAATCCGAATTACAAGTGATAGTATAATAGGAATTTATAAAGTTTTCGAAGCGAGTTTTTCTTGATAATTTTGGTGTTTATAAGACTTAGCGTTTGAAAATGGCTAAAAGAATTCAAGAGTTTGTACAAGTATTTATCTAAAGTATTTTGAAATGAAATCTATACAGTGGCTTAAAGGAAGTTGTCATAAATGATTTATCTACTTATATATGAAATCGAGGTAGGCGTTAGTAAAAGTGTTTAGTTGTTGTAAGATTTGCCATTGAATCAGTTTCTTTTGAGAACAGTTTATAAAGCCCATCGTGAGAAATACTGTTAAGAGATGAAAAGCTGTAAAATTGTAATATGGATTGCTTGGAAAGATGATATTTTTAGGATGTACTGGAGAAGTTATAAACATTAAATTTTAATCCGCCTAATTTTCTCACTTAGTTATTGAAAATTTTAGTGTAAACTACAACGTTTTTTATGCTTCGGGAATGTAGAACAAAGAATGCGGGAAGTTTTGCTTTACTTTTTTAAGGCCCAACTATAATATGCATACACTAGCTTAAGTCAGCTTAAGCAAATGTGCGAATACATATAAAACGTATGTGACAAACTATAATGTACTTAAGAGAGTTTCGTCAAGTTTCGTCTAATTTTATTTGCTTAAGCAAAGGGCGAAGCTGGTCGCACATTCCGTACGGAATCAGCTGTTTATTTATTTTATACAAAGAAAATAAAGAAATAAATGAAAAGGATGAAGAAAATTTATATATTTTGATAAAATAATAAGAAATACGTATTTTTTTAATTGCAAGTTGCACATAAATGTTCAAATGGGGCTAAATAGTTTTGAATGCACGTAAGTACATTATAGCCACCTAAAAGTTTCTTTGAATTTCCTTAAGCATTTGACAGACTTTTCGTTCGGTTTTGACATTACCTTAAGCTAGCTTATGCATATTATAGTTGGACCTTTAATTTGAAAAAAGTGCCGCTGACATACACCGATTGAGACGAGACAACCCAGCGGGAAAAAATGATAGGACTTCAGTTTGTAGGCCTTCTAAAAGGCATACTTACACTTTCTAAAATATCCGATACTCATTCCACACTGCATCAAAAAATAACATACTCTGCATCTCTTTGATTAACTCTCTTTACAAAATTTACAACAATAAATTGCTTGATGTGGCTTCTTATTTATTTTTGTTGTTTTTTAAGTATGTAATCAGAAATTATCATGTTTCAAAAAATTAAACAAACAACTTCATTTTAATTCTTATTTTTATTTTAGATCTTCTAATAAGACTTTAAACAGGTCTTCCATGGTAGACGTTCTATAAAACTTGAAAATGCACGACTTTTCATAGGCCGTCCTTTGATGTCTTATTCTAATGCTTTTTTCTCTTTTAGGCACTTTATTAGGCCTTCCTTAAGACTTTGCAGGCTTTGCAGTAGTCCTACCTTTCTTGGCATTACATATGACATTCCTCTACAGGCCTTTCATTTGATCAGCAATAACAGGTTTTTGTACAGGCGAATAGCCCTTCTAATAGCCCTTCCAAAGTAGACCTTCTAATAGCTCTTCCCAATTAGGCCTTCTAGAAGCCCTTGCAAAGTAGGTCTTCTAGTACCCCTTCCTAAGTAGGCCTTCTCTCAGCCCTCTAACAGCAGCGAGTGTGCAAGGCCTTGGCTCGCAATGACACGCCGTGTAAAATTGAAATTATTTTGCAATGCGGCTAGAAGTCCTTGTGTCTGCAAAAGAAGGTCTTTAGGAAGGCCTCTTTACTGCATCTTTTTCCCGCTGGGAAAGATCGCCCCTGGACAGTCATAAAAAGTTTGAAGACCAAGAATTGGAGGTATTACTCGATGAAGATTGTTATCATACTCAACAAGAGCTACTTGGGAGCTACTCAAGCAGCAATTTCAAAACATTTTCGAGCAGCAGGATTTATCCAAAAGCAGGGAAACTGGGTACCATACGAATTGAAGCCTAGAAAGCTTGAAAAAAATGTTGTATGTCTGAAATGCTGCTTGAACGCTATAAAAGAAAATAATTTTTCCACCGAATCATTACTTGCAATGACAAATGGATCCATTACAATAACCCGAAGCGTAAGAGATCGTAAGTGAAGTTCGGCCAATCAGCCTCATCGACACCGAATCCCACAAAGTATTTAGTGGGAGTATCTGAAATTGGCTTGATTCGTTCTTGGCCTCGAATGATGAGCAGTTATTTTGGCTCGGAATCCATATGTTGCCAGAAAGATGGGAAAAGGTCATAGCTAACAATGGCCAATACTTTGAATAAATTTTTATTGTACAAATGTTTCAAAATAAAAGCTAAATATTTTAAAAAATCCTGTATTTTAAAGTCATACAACCAATATGTATTTCAAGTTCACTTTAATTACGTCTGTCTTCAAACTTTTTCAACATTTGGCTCTTTATTAAGATACAAAATTAATTTGTTCACACCTCCTTAAGCTGTCATAGAGTTAAGCAATCTACATTTTGATAAGATAACAAGTGTAATAGCGTCACTCTCTTTAATTACTTTGTTACACTTTTCAACTGAAGACTATAAATTTAATGCTTTTCTGAGCACAATTATTTATACTAGTAATAATCACTTACCTATGTAAGTTAATTGAATAATTTACAAATTAAAGTTATGAATATGTTATTACACAAATAATAAAACTCACAAAATAACAAAACCAAAGTAATTTAGCAGAAAATAAAATATTTTTTTATTGTATCAAATAATTTTTCAAATAATTCAGTGAAGAATTTTGCCATTTAATATATTCAAGGGAAAATATTAACTTTTAATTTCAATTATGTAAAAAACAGTATTACTGTATTAGAAACACATTTTCTATTTATTTAGATTTTTGTATCATTATCATCTGACATTTTTCCGTTGCCAACAACTCAAAATATTCAACTAGATTTCCATAGTTTTCTTTTAAAATGCCCTGCAAATATGTTAACATAAAAGCAAAATTTATTAGCCATTCTAGCGTATTTCAAAACCTTTTTTTTAATTTAGCTGGATAGAAAAAAATTAAGCAGCTGCTTGTACAAAAGGGCAGAAACGTGACTGGCTTCCACAAAATGCTGTTGCGAACAATGAATGAATGAATGGAAGCAACAACTGCAAACTTTGGTATTTTAGCTTAATAAGCTTGGAAAATTGTTCAAATGTTTGAGTGAAAAGATGAGGCAGGCTTAAAAATAACATTATTGCTATTTCATAAGTTGCCATATTTTTTAGAAATACTACTAAGGCATATTCATATAATTTGTAAATACCCTACAAGAAAGAAGCTGACACAGAACAACAAGCAGAGATAAAAAACAGTTGTACATGACCGTAATAATTGACATTTTTTATATAAGTTTGTCATTCCGTTTGTAATTTCTACATTTTTCATTTGCGAACACACAAAGTATATATACATATATATTCTATATCGTTATAGTTAGCGAAGTCGATATAGCCATGTCCGTCTGTATGTTGAAATCAACTTTCCGTAGGCCCCAAATAACTTACATACATCAATATATCGGGGATTCTCCCGGCTCGGTTAATATTTACAATCAGCCCACAAATGGCTGAGATACTTATAAGGAAAACCAGAACAACTTCGATTTTTGACCTATTTTTTTTTATCTATATCTGGATTACTAAGTCATTAATATACACAATATGGATGTCCAATAATAGATATTTCAAAGACCTTTCAAACAACGTATATAAGGCCAAAATAAGTCGGACCTGCAGTGGCTCAAAATCGGGAAAAATTTTTTTGTTATCAAATTTTTTTTTTACTAATAAATTTAAAAATATATTGGTTCCTGTTGATCCTATAAGGAGCATAGGGCCTCAACGAATTTTCTCCAGTTATTTCTATTAAATGCTATGTTCTTGATTTCACTCCAGCTTTTCCCTGTTTTGGTATCTTCGAGGGTTAGTTGTCTGCGCCAAGTGTGAGCGGGCGTCCGATTCTTCTGCTTCCCTGAGGGTTCCAATCAATAGAATTTCGGGTGATATCATTAGGTGGGTGGCGTAATGCATGTCCTATCTAGCCCCACTTTCGTTTTAGTATTTCAACTTTTACTGGTATCTGATGTGTGCGGGTCCAGAGTTGGGTATTCAAAATAGTGTTGGTCCAGAAGATGCGCAGTATTCTTCTGAGACATCTGTTTATAAAAACTTGCATGGTATTGAGATCTTCCAGAGCTGTTTTCCATGTGTCGCATCCGTATAACAGCACAGACTTAACGCACGAATTGAAAATTCTGATTTTTGTGATAATGGCGAGGGATGGAGACTTCCATACTGTTGTTAGCTGGTCAAATGATAGTCTGGCTTTCATGATCCGCCCGTGGCAGTTAGGCTACCACTTAGATAGCAGAACTGGTTCACGTCTTGAAGACTGATATTTTGAATGGAGAACGGTATGCTGCAAGAAGAGTTGATTCTCATTACCTTTGTTTTTGGTATATTTATTCTAAGGTCTGCCTTTGATGCTTCCATTTCGACCTTTTTAAAATTTTCTACTATATCTGTATGATTTTGTGTCAGTAGGCATATGTCGTCTGCGTAGTCAATATCGGAAACCAAGTAAACTGGTAAACTCTTTTTTTAATTTTGATTCATTGATTCAATATTCACATCATGACTATATTATCTATTTTAACAAACACACGGACATTATTAAATCGAGTCCGCTTTCTATAAGGCTGCAAAATATGTATGGAGTGATTTTTGTATCTTTAACAAACAACTTAAGCGCCAGTATTATTTGCAACTTCATATATTGTCAGGCTACATGATGTCTATTAAAATTCTTTAACCAATTTTCTTTCAACTAAAGTAATTGATAGTCTAATTTTTAACAATTTCAAATGTTTCGTTATACTAATTTATGCTTGAATAAATGTTACATTTTGGCATCTAATCACACAATCTCAACAAATAAAGACATCAGTAGCCGTTAATGTTGACAAGACAATTCAGTTTGAATGATGGCTGACAGCATACATACATGTACGTTTTAAGAATCAATAGAAATATTTAAATTTTCAAACAAACAATTATTCAAATAAGATCTTGTTACTTTCTTGAATGGTTTTTAATTTATTTTTTATCAACAGCTGCACGTAAGCCAATATATCTAAAGTAGCATCATCTCATAATTAGATTAAGCTTTTTTAATTTCTACTGTTATGAACGATAAATTCAAAAATACTCATGGTTGTATTGTATTTTTTTGTAGATGATTGTATTTATATTTATGAAGAATCACTTCTTAGATGCAGTGGTGTAAGTCCTAAGTAAATTAATACTCTTCCGCATATCAGTACATATGAGTACAGAATTTCGGTATATACGACTTTCATTTTTTGTAGTTACCTCAGTTTTTAATTGCCGGGATTCCCGACTAAAAATTCCGGGAATCGGGTAGTGATAAATTGGCAAAATTCCCGGGAAATTTGTACCGGGAATTCCCGGGCTAAAAACCCTACCCCTGTATTATGTCGCCAATTCTATTTGTTCTAAGCTTTGATGAAGTATTTTCATCACATCAGAAAGTTTAGCCAATGGAATCCATTTACACATGCAACCCAAGACAAATATCGACCAACATGAAATTGAGAATCTTTAATTCCAATGAAAACTAAAAAAAAACAAAATTTTCGTAACCTTTAGCTATTCGAGCTATAACAGGAACCGTAAGAACAACTGCAAGTCGCTCTTTACTATATTAAACTGGATCTCTGTGGATCTGTTGGCCAGAAAAATGGCAATAACTACGGCCTGCAGGCTAAATGTGATTGGAGCGAGGAAACATGTACCATACGGTCACGCCAGTATAATCGGAAGTATGCATAATCTTCCAGATAATATTGATTATTTCATCTCCAGGCCCTTCATATCGATGGGTCTTTACATAACACAACGAGGCTCTCAGTCAATGCGGACGGTTCTAGGATGGGAGATCGATTTGGCTATATTCAGGAATTCGGAATTAGGTTATCGGCTATTAAAAGGGCGGCTAACTGGCTAAGTTATCAGAAAATATTAGACAGGGATATTCGTATATATACTTAGTACAGGAATGTGCGGCATCCTTAAATATGAGACATTCAACAGTCGTACTCATGTGGGTACCTGGACACGGAGATATTACGGGCAACAGTGTTGCTGATGTTTTAGCGAACAAAGGAGCCATGATGCCTGACGGAGACATAGACTTCCTATGCGAGATTTCGTTATTTAATTGCAAGCTACAAATTAGTAACTATGAGCTCTCTCTGACAAGGTGGGGATGTGAACCCACCTGTACGATAACCAGAATGATATGGCGCCGATTAAACCGATTTGTAGAATATATGTTGTCCTTCTTGGCCTGACACGTTCACAATTAAGTAATGTGGTGGCGGTGATAACAGAACACTGCATATTGGGAAACCATGCGAGGAGTCTTGTCCTACCCTATGACAAATTCTGCAGAAGTTGTAAAAATGAAGAGGAGGATTAGACCATTTTTCATTTTCTTTGTCATTGTCCGGCATTTCTGGGACATCGTTTCCTAAATAGTCTCTCTTAGCTTTCGGAAATGAAGTTAGAGTGCATCAATGCATTTATTAGGAATAGCAATTGGCTAATCAAGCCAGACACGGGAACCTAATATCCGTTAGTTTACTGGTGCATAATATTCTCCTCACCTCTTTTCTTCTGACCTCCTTCCTCTTTACTTCTTCTACTCCTTTATTCTATCCAACTTCTTTCAATTCTTTCTGGCTCACTTTTATTTCTGCTCTCTTTCCTGTCTTCACCATTCGGCATTAGGAAATCTACGCATTAGGTTTCTGGGACATCGTTCCTTAAATAGTCGTTCTGAGCTTTAGGAAATGAAGTTAGAGTGCATCAATGCCTTTATTTGGAATAGCAATTAGCTAATCAAGCCAGACATGGGAATCTCCAACGACTGACCTAATATCCGTCAACTGAATGATGCATAATATTCTCCTTACCTCTCTTCTTCTGACCACCTTCCTCTCTACATTTTCTACTCCTTTATTCTTTCTGAATTTTCCCTCCTCTGTAATCATTTCTATCTGGCCCTCTTTTATTTTTATTTTCGGGTAACACAAAGGGGCCTATTGTTTGGACCAAAGTGAGCTGCTCTCTTTCCTGTCTTCAACATTCGGCATTAGGAGATCTACGCATCAGGTTTCTGGAACATCGTTTCTTAAATAGTCTTTCTTAGCTTTCGGAAATGAAGTTAGAGTGTATCAATGCCTTTATTAGGAATAGCAATTGGCTAATCAAGCCAGACACGAGAATCTCCACTGAGTGACCAAACATTAGTGCATAATATTCTCCTCGCATCTCTTCTTCTGACCACCTTCCTCTTTACATCTTCTACTCCTTTATTCTATCTGACTTTTCCCTCCTCTTTTTTTTTATTTCTATCTGGCTCTCTTTTATTTCTATTTTCGGGTAACACAAAGGGACCTATTGTTCGGACCTAAGTGAGCTGCTCTCTTTCCTGTCTTCACCATTCGACATTAGGAACGATGTTCCAGGAACCTGTAGTGTAGATCTACAGGTTCCTGGAACATCGTTCCTTAAATAGTCTTTCTGAGCTTTCGGGAGTGACCTATTATCCGTCAATTGACTGGTGCTTAATATTCTCCTCAACTCCATCCTCTTTACTTCTTCTACTCCTTTATTCTATCTGACTTTTCCCTCCTATTTTGTCATTTCTATCAGGCCCTCTTTTATATCTATTTCGGGTAACACAAAGGGACCTATTGTTTGGACCAAAGTGAGCTGCTCTCTTTCCTGGTTACACCGTGCTACTGCAGTATTTACATACATCTCCCTTTTCTAAATTTTTGGCTGGGAATCGATTTATATTGACTAATTTGGGAAACCTTTATTCTTAATTGTGAGCTTAGCTTAGAAAAACGTCATTATTGTTTTGCTGGGCATGATGTTTGCAATAATTTATTTAAGACACTTTGATCCATAATCAAAGTCTCGGAAATTACAATACAAATAAAATTCAACGAAAATAATTTTCGTAACCAAATGTGTAACTTGTTTCACTTTATTAAGAGCATTTGAATTAAACATTCATTACCAAGTGTCAACATAAATAGATAATTGTTAACAACTGGAAGATAATTGTTTTACCAAAATGGTATTTGTGTATTTAAAACATTTTATTTGTGTAATTTATTTTATTATTGGAATTGATGAAATCTTTTAAACACGGCCTACTAAAGACTTTCACAATTATTGTTGTTCATAAGTTACACTATTTATGTGTTAAATTTTAGCCAGGCTAACATACACAAGTAATTTCACTTTGACATCGAAATTGTAATTTGTATTTATATGTTTTGTAACTGTGTAACATGTCAACTAAAGTTGAGGATAAAAATCCTCTTTAAGAGTTTAAATGAAATCTTAATTTTCAAAAACGTGTATCTTTTTCTTTTGCTTATATATTTTCACTTACGGTGTGTATAAACGATGCATTATATAGGGATTTGGACACATGTTGGTATTCCTTAGGAAACATCTTAAAATATTTAAATCTAAAACACCACTACGTAGGAAATTTTTCAAATCATTTTGATTTAAAATTAATGCCTCAGTTGTAACAAAACAACTTAGTATTGTTATCACACAGGGAATAAACACAAGTTTCATTTTTAAATTTATTTTTTTTATATAAATTTCATAAACAAAATTTCTTTTTCAAATCACTTTTTATTTCCAGGCATCCTTAGTGGTTGCTATAAATAATTTGCCTTTCGAAACTACTTTTCCCGCTTAAGCTGAATTTTTTTTTCAATATGTATTTGTAATTTTCTTTATTATTTTCCACTCTTTCAAATAGTTTTGATTTTTTTTTGCTTCAAATTTAAATTTCGCGCTCGCGTTATTGCAACTTGTTGCTTCCTTGAGTTACGGTTTCGTAGTGTTGACTTTAAAGAGTTTCTGGCAGACTTGTGTGTGTTCAGTGCGGCATCCACAGTACCAGTAGTTGCGAGTAGCTACACTTGAATTCCTGACATTAAAAATACTTATATATTTTTAGCCAATTTCACTTTAGCTCCATGGCTGCGTTAGTCTAGGTAGACTGCCAGCCAGCCAGGTGGTGTTTAAGGCTTTGTGTACTCTTGAGTGAATTTTTAGTTGTGGGTATTGCAAACAAGCAGCCTAAAAGCTCCCCATCTAGTTGAATGTAAAGTAATTGGCTCAAAATATTGTTGATGTTGATGTTTGGTTTTGCTTGAAAATTGTTTCTGAGTTTTATTTTGTTTGTAGTGAAAACAAACTGATTTACTAACAAACCATAACATCATTATCAGGCTTTAATTATGATTATGATCATTATCATCTAGTATTGTTTTCTGTAGATTTTGTTTAATTTCTTTGCAAACAAGCTTGAGAGTTTTTCCTTAGAAATACATATGAGTAAATTTTTTTTAATTTAATTTTTGTAATATCTTTTAGCCTGTATTATGAATGAAGTATGTAAGTACCAGAGCTGTAAATGAATCATTCTTTTTTGATTTTAATTCATTATGAATTAGCTAAATTTTGAATTAATTCATTGAATTGGAAAAATGAATTGAATGAAATTTGAATCAATTCAAACGAATTAGGCAGAAATGAATTTCAATTCATTTTCAATTCAAATGAATTTGTAAAAATGAGTTGCAATTCATTTACAATTCATTTGAATTGAATTGATTTTGAATTAATTCAAATGAATTAGAAAAAAGAATTAGCAATTCAAATGAATGATTCAAAAATGAGTTGCAATCAATCAAATTCAAGAGCAGATCTCTAGGGGGAATGAAAGATTTCTCCTACCAAAATGAAAATATCCAGTACAAAAATTGAAAAGCCTTGTCCTGTATACGAAAACATGGTGTTTGGAGTTTATTTCTTCAAGAAGAACTGATTTTTATTTTGAAATACACTGAACGACATTTAATATTCAAGAAGCAATTAATAATTTTTGAAATTTTGTGACCCACGACCACCCAACAACAAACTTTTTGCTAATATTTATATTATATTTATTTCAAAAAAATAAAACTATCTTCCAAAAATAATCAAAAATCAGGAAAAATAACAATGTATGTAGTTCAAAACACAATTGAGTTTCATAAATAAGGCTAATTAGATTTAATTAGAATGCATCATTCACCTTAAACAACAATAGCTTTTCAAAATTATCATCTGAAAGAAATCCACGTTTAGGGATGTTTAGAATAGAGGCGTACGAAAATAATCTTTCAACACCAGCTGACGATGGTAACGGCGCATTATATTTAAAAGAAGACTTTTTAACCGTCGATTAATTATACTGCATACTTAATGACATTGAAGAATCTGCTAAATATGCTGCGAATTTTGCTTCGGAGTTGGAAATGAATTGCTAATTTTTTTTCTAATTCGTTTGAATTAATTCCAAATCAATTCAATTCAAATGAATTGTAAATGAATTGAATTAATTCAAAATCAATTCAATTCATTTGAATAGGAAACGAATTGCAATTCATTTTTACCAAATTCATTTGAATTAATTCAAAATCAATTCAATTCATTTGAATTGGAAACGAATTGCAATTCATTTTTACGAAATTCATTTGAATTGACTCAAATTTCATTCAATTCATTTTTTTGTGTGAATGATTCGCGAATTAATTCAAAAATGAGTGATTCATTTACAGCTCTGGTAAGTACTACGAGTTCGTTATATTTTACATTGTATTGTAATCAAGATGTTATAATTTTTTCAATTTCAATTTCAGTTTCTTTATTAGATTTACGTGTTTGTTATGTGTTTGATTTGTTGTGGGAAAGACTTTGACTTTTCACACATTAGCTATATTATGAAATATGTAGGCATTAGATTTTCAATCATATAAGATATGACACGAAATCACTAGTGACATTTTACTTTTGATTTCATAATAAAATATTCTGTCTCTATGGTTATTTGTTAAGATTTGAGTTTCATGCAATATGTTGAAAATAATAAAATTAAAATCTCATTTAAAACAATAAATTTTCTTCTGAAATATTGATGATCAGAGATATTTTGCGTTTTATAGCATATTTTTGCATGTTTAACTCATAACTGCTTATTTTTGTTGCATATTTTCTTTTATTTTTCATTATTTTATTTTCCTGATATAATTTTATTGTTTGTATTGTAATTTTTCATTTCTATATTTTACTATTTTGTTGAGGTCTAATGATAATTGGTCTAAGCTACTTAAATACAAAAATAGAGTACCCATAATCGACTTATCCTCATAGAATTTTCATTGACTTTCGGGTGCTTAGTTTCCATATATTTCAATTAAATTAAAAATATACACACACAAATATTAAAATTTAACAAATAGTAAAAATACGTAAAAAATTAAAAGAAAATTCCAAAATTGTATGTTATTATGGGCATAACAAATTTTTGGATACATTTAAAAGAAGGAATTTAAGGCAGCTTGAGACAGTTATGGTTGGGCATTAATAGTTTACCACTAATGTAAAATTGAATAATTATTCAACAGATGTTCAGAATATTAAGATCCATCGAAAATCTTGCGTTCAAAACCCGTTGATATATGTATTTACATAACTTGTAAAAAAAAGTTATTAAGAAATCATTAAAAAACAATATACGTGGATATTGATAGACGATACAATGCATAAGAATGGAAGAAACATGAGAATTTTGAGTCCCAATGATAAAACTTGAATAAAATGTTTTTTATATTTTTTTAATTGCAGTCATTCCACTATTGTAAGGCTTTTTTATAATTCTATTTAAATTTTGGAAGCCTTATTCAGATATTAATCTAGATACATGATGAATGCTCCAAAATCCATTGCAATTTTTACCAAAAAATGACACAGGCTATTCATAGAGTTTTTGAAACATTATTTAAATGGTAAAAAAGTTTTTAAAGCTTCATATAGAATAGAAACATTTCGAGAAAGTGATTGGGTACATCCTCAGTAGGGATCCTATAAACATTGGGATACATGGATTGAGAAAGTAAAATATTATGCCACTAATTTCAAAAAAAAGTTTGAAGTATTAGGCAGTTTAAAATATTAGACAAATCAATTGATTAAGATTGTCTAAGAAACTCGGAAATCTAAAACAATGATTTAGTTTAAAAATTTTAAAACTTAAGTAAACACATAGTAATTTATTGCTAAATATAATAAAATGAATTGAATCAAACTATTTTCATGTAGTGCCAAGTTCACTAAAATCGATATTTAATCCTATAATAACCAATTTTAATTTATGAGCTCAATATTTTATTTACTTCATATATATTTTTTTAATGAAATTTTGAAATCAAACAATAACCAACTATTTTTAAATGCATATTTTTTCGTTTTTAAGTGCATATTTTATGCGCATAAAACACTTTTTTTAAAGCATATTTTTGGTTGCCCTGGTGATCACTTATCAAATTTTTTTTAAACTCATGTTTACAAATTTATTTATAGATGCCAGATATTTTTAGTTCTTTTTTAAAAAATGTGATTTTTGATCGGGTGCTCGATCTATGATCTCTATCAAAGATCGTGATCCTATTCTCGTTTAAGCGCTTATTCACAAGTTTGTATTTCATGATGAACAACTCTTAAAGCAGCTCATTTGAATACATCTGTATCTCGTTGTGATACACAAGGGGCAAATAGCAAGTCCGTGGGAGCCTGTCATTGGCGGTGACTCGGCTGTTTAATATTCAAGTTATACGATGGAACACCATGTCCAAATGATAAAACATTATTATGAAAATGAGAGCAAAATTCATAATCATAAGGCATATTTTTGAATAAATGGCTTTGTAAATAAGCAAATTTGCCATATATGGTACGTTGCCATACGACTAGATGTTCACCAGGTGTCAGTCTATCCAGCAAAAGTTTACTATAGTTCTTCGAAAACGATAACGGTCTGGGCTACAGATCCATGATAAGCAATTTATTTTAGACCGAATTGAACGTGGATGTATGATGTAGACATTCTACACGATTTTGGTATGCAGTTCACTGCCGAATTTAGGTTACCTGAAAGAGGATTTTATCCTATATGCTTCAAAACCGTTAGTATACATTTCCAAAACCTCAGGAAGGTAGAGTATGAACAGAATACGATCAGGGATGTGTGTGCAGAACTAGATATCAAAGAATAGAGTCGGTGTGCAGTAGCCCTAGATCCTGACATGCACAGTGTACCTACCAGAACATTTCGCCTTATTGCGGATTATCATTGAGTAATCATGAATTCCACTGGTAACCAGTTTAACATGGTAAATATTGCTTTCGTTCGCTTGGACTGTAATGCTCCTGTTAGCAGAATTTGTATTAAGACAAACATAAAACAAAATGGGCTTAATTAAGGGTTTGACGATTCAATTGATAGTTTAAGACCCAATTTCCCAATTATACTTTTGTATTAATATATGGCCATATTTGTCCTATTCTAGAGGTTAAGATTTATGCAGAATAATTCCAAAATATTTAACATTTAAGAATTTACCAAATTCTATGCGAGATGTTAAGTTTTCCCTAATTAATTTGCCACGTAAAAAACATAATGTAGACATGTTATATATCAATAGATAGCGGATTTTGTCTATTTTTCAAAAATATATATAACGTTAGAGAATTAAAAAGTTCATGGAATACTTTTATGAAAAATATGACAAAAAATGTTTTTTATTAAGTTTTTGCGAAGACACACATTTTTCAAATTAAAATTATATTTTTATGTATGAATATTTTTTAATGAAATTTCACAATTATATAGAGTTTTCTATTGAAAATGCAAAAATTTAAACAAATTTTGAAATTTGTTATCAGTTTTGAAAAATACCAAAAATGGTATTTTTTTTGTTTTTTGGCTATAATATCCATATCGGAACTCTTATAACAAAATAATTAAGAACATATCGGGCCATCTAAAATGAGTTACTATATTTAGATATCGACTATGCGATTAAAGAATTTTTACCCTAAATTCGAATTTTACATAAAAAATATACGTTTTTTGGATGGAATTTTTTTTCATTTAAAATATTTTATATAAAGTTAGCTTTTCAAAAAGTATAAATTTCTTATACATCTTCTTAGAAATTTTTTACATAACTTAACCCTCTTTAAAAAGCTAAAAAAAGTTGTCGAATAATTTGTTTAGGGTAATTATGACTCAATAAACTCAGAACAGCCATCAGAAACTAATTTGTAAATTAAGTTTAGGAACCAGGTGCAAAACGGTGAAGGGTGCCTCAGGGCATTGTTGCTGGTTTAAGTGTAAAAAACAATAATTATGATTCGATTTTATTGAAAAACAAATGAAAAAGAACTAATAAAAAATATTTCGAGTAGATCGGGCGACTAAAAGTTAGTAAAACTTTGATTCAAAAAAAAAAAACAAGAGAGCTATATTCAGCTGTGCCGAATCTTATATACCCTTCACCAAATTATACTTTAAAATAATTTTTTTTAAATATTTTTAGGTAAACAAAATTTAATTTTTTTTTAATTGTTTTTCAAAATTTTTTTTTGAAATTGTTTTTTAATTTTTTTTAAAAAAAGTTTTTTCCAAATTTTTTTAAAAAATTTTTGTTTAAATTTTTTTTTTTGGAAAAAAAATGTATGACAACATTTTTTGATGAAAAAAAAATTCGGGTTAAAAAATATTTTTCCTGATTTTGACCCATTGTAGGTCCAACTTACTATAGCCTTATCTACATCGTTGCAATGGACTTTGAAATATCTATCATTAGATATCCATATTGTCTATATTAATGACTTAGTAATCCAGATATAGATCAAAAATAGGTAAAAAATCGAGGTTGTCCCGGTTTTTTGCTCATATCTCCGTTATTTATGATTTTGCTGATTAAATAGCAAACTTCTCGAAAGCATGTATGACAGAATTATTGAAGATTTGGATCCCGAAGATATCTGGGGTCTTCAGAAAATTGATTTTAACAGCTTAATCGGCTTAATCGACTCCGCTATCTATAAGGATCCAGAATATATATACATATTATAGGGTCGGAAATGGAAAATGTAGAAATTACAAACGGAATGACAAACTTTTATATACCCTTCTCACGAAGGTGAAGGGTATAAAAATGACAAACAAAATTTCACGTGCTAAAATTATGACATATCGGGCCATCTAAAATGGGTTACTATATTTAGATATCGACTATGCGATTTAAGAATTTTTACCCTAAATTTGAATTTTACATAAAAAATATACGTTCCTTGAATGGAATTTTGAGATAATTGGTGTTTTGTAATGTATGCCTTGAGGCACACTTGCGGGTTAGAGGGTTAAAAAGAAAAATATAAAAAAACTAGCGAAACATTTTTAAATTTTTAAAATAACATTTCCATGATGGCTACCAGTGACTGAAGAACCCTCACAGACTGCGTAGAATAGGAATTGTGTGAGATCTTTAATGGTATAAAATGATGCTCATATTTCAGAAGATCTACAGGTATAATACCATCAGATCACACTAGTGACGAAATATTAGGTGTATGACTTAAAAATGTGGGGTTTACAATAGGTGGCATATCTTTTGAACTCGATTTTTGTTTTTAATAACATATATGTCATTTGGAAGGCTACATATCTCACTTAGTTATTGAACATTATAATGTAAACAAGCAAAGTTTTGTTTGCTTCGAAAATGTCGAAGCTTTTGCCAACTAAGCGTCATATCCGGCAAGTTTTGCTTTACTTCTTTAATTTGAAAAAACGAGCCTCAGAAGCACACCCATTGTTTAAGTCCACTTTTTTTAGAAATTGAGATTTTAATGCAGTAATGTACAATAAGTAAAAATACATTGATTACAAAAAAAAAAAATTGGAGTTATCTCGCATTTTGTTGTTGTTTTTTAGTGATGAGCAAAAGCGCTTAGTCCAATTTAAAACAATTTATCACAAGAAAATGCTCTAAGTCCCCATAAAAAGTACAGTTTAACCATTTCTGTCAAATTTTCGGAAGAGGGTCTTATTTGGGAGCTATGACTAATTAAGGACCGATCGCCATCAAAGTTATACCAACATTTTTAAGAGATTTATGTCTTTAAAGTGATTTTTGGAAGCGGGCTCTATAGGGGAGCCATGACTAATTATAGACCGATCGCCATGAAATTAGGTGACATGATTTCCATATTATAAAGTATTTCGGGAGGACATTTGTATGGGAGCTAGGGGAAATAATGAACCGATTTCAGCTAGTATCAATAGGCTTCGTCCTTGGGCCTAAAAAAAGTGTATGTACCACATTTTATCGAAATGTCTTCAAAATTAATCGAGTGATTCTGAGTCTATCGGAATAATTTAAGGTGGGTGTTAGACTAATATTTTTGGGCGTTACAATTATCTACACAAACGTATTATAGCGAGGTATATACGGCTGTGCCGAATCTTATCCTGCACCAAATTGTACTTTAAAAAAAATTTTTAAATATTTTTAGGTATAGAAAATTTAAAAAAAAAAAAAATTCAAAATTGTTTTTTAAAATTTAAAAAAAATTTTTTTTTTCTAAATTGTTTTTTTAATGATAAACAAGTAGGAGAGCTATATTTGGCTGTGCCGAATCTTATATATCCTTCTTAAAAAAGTTTTTTCCAAATTATTTTTTTTAAATTTTTTAATTTTTTTTTTAAATTTTTTTAAATTTTTAAAAATTAAAAAAAAGAATTATGGCAAAAAAAAAATTTTTGATGAAAAAAAAAATTCGGCTTAAAATATATTTTTCCTGATTTTGACCCATTGTAGGTCCAACTTTCTTATATAAATCGTTGCAATGGACTTTGAAATTTCTATCATTAGATACTCATATTGTCTATATTAATGACTTAGTAATCCAGATATGAAAACTAGTAAATAAGAAATGAAAGACAAGTTCTAAGAAAAAGACCTAAGTCCATAGAAAAAATACAAACTAAGAAATAGAAAAAGCTCTAAGTCTAAAAAACCTTTTATCTCGGCAAATACTTATGTTATCATTTTGCTTTTACGCACATCGAAAACAAAGAAAAATATAAAAAAATTGCGTTTACAGAATTCAAAAATATTTACGCAAAAAAAGTTTGAATGTTTTTTGTCTCTCCTGTAAAATTTTAAAATATGGACTTAGAGCCTTTGCATGTTAAGCCAGCGATATGGTGAATGTGTTTCATCGATTTCAACGTGCGAGATGAGATGGTTTGTATGGTTCAGAAGCGGAGATTTTGATGTGGAAGACAAATATATCACCCAGACCAGCCAAAAAATTTATTTGAAGCGAGCATTGGGCGGAAAAATATTCCGTAATATTCCATCATGACAACGCTCGGCCACATGTTTCAATACCTGTTAAAAATTATTTAGAAACAAGTGGTTGGGAAGTTTTGTCTCTCCCGCCTTATAGTCCAGACCTTGCCCCTCCGACTACTATTTGTTTCGATCGATGCAGAAGCTCTCTCTGGGATACGCTTCACTGTGCAACACTATGAAAATTGAGCTCCTTTTCTCGATTAAACAATTTTTTACACAGTTATCTAATTTCATTGATAACTGTGTAAAAAATTTAAACATCATGATCACATCTCAAGTCTTTTATTTAATTTTTAGCTAAACACAAATATTTTATTTTTCTTAAAGCTGTCTTATTTGTAACCGTTACATAAAAAAATTATTACTATTACTTAAGTGTTGTATAATTTGTAGCTAAAACAACTGGTATTTCATTTTAGACTTTGTTCTAATTAAAACTAAACCACTTGTCCAAGAGAATGAGTTGCTGTGAGAAAAATAATTTGCGTAAAAAACGTAATTTTAATGACATATTACGAACTTTTGTTGATAACAAGTTTTTGTTTAAGTCTTTTGTTTTTGTTAAACAAAACTATGTCGGACTTTATAATAATTATAAACATTTTATTAACTTTTGGCACGAGCTTATATGAATATAGTTTCATTTATTTACCCAATTCACAACTGGTGTTGTAGCGTTGTATCGTTGTATGTCGTAATTTTTTTTATTAATGTTTTGTTTTTGTTTCGAAAAATTTGTTTGAAAAATATTTACGACATACAACGATACAACGCTACAACACCAGTTGTGAATTGGGCAATTATAACAATAAATTTGTGTAAAAATATGTTTAAACTAATTTTATTTTTCAAGTTGGTTACTTAAGTTTTTTGTTTTAAAAAACTATTAACACTTTTTAAGTATTTTTTTTTTAAATTTCTTAATTAAAAATTGATTTAACTTACTTCGTATGCAATTGAAATGTTAAAAACTTATGTGGACACAAATCCGTTCTCAATAATTGACAATAAATCGGCGCAATATTGATGTGACGTTGCACGAATAAATTAAGATCCTCGCGATTCCATACATGGACCTGGGCTAATATTTATAAATAGATATATTAACATTTTAACATACATTTAGCAAATTTCTTTTAAATAATTTCAATAAACACCTTTAACACTGCTAAAATATAAACAAAATATTAACCACAACATATTGTACACAATTTATTTATTTATTTTTTTCCTGCTACATTAAACAACTTAAACTCGCTTTCACACTTTTCTTTTGATGTCTGTTAGCTGACCACAGTTAGAACAAGACTAATTCTGACATAATTTTCTTTTTAATAACAAAGTGGCGCGTAAAGAAAAGAAGCGTAGTTTTTTCTTGCGCGATTTTCTAATTCTTGCGAATCAAGTTGTTCCACTAAGTGTTAGATGAATACAGAGACAGCTAAAGTTGCAAGAGCATGGCTTGTTGACAATTTCCATTAGAAGATGTTGGTTAACAGGACAACTTTATCGTTACGGCTGTAGTATTGTTATGTTTTGATTATGTTGTGTTGTTTTGTTCAACATTGTTGTAAGTATATTTCTGGAATTTATTGTAGTTTGTATGGTCGCTGAGTTGTTTCCTTGTAAGTTTTAACAAATTGCTTAGTTTGTTTTATGATTTTCCTTTATTTGGAATATGCAAGTCAAGTTAAATTAACCCTTTGGTGGAATTGGTTTCTTTTCAGTTTAAAATAAAGTTATTTGGATAATCTAATTTTGAGTTTAATGATATGTAGTTCCACTTCCTCTATATTTGTTGAGCCATTTGACACGTATGTGCTCTTTGTAGTGCAGAGAGAAGTAAGTTGGTTACTTTATACCTTCCAGGTAATCAAGCTTGAAGTCAATCGTGACTTAAGTGTCTCTAAGTAACCTATAAGGCAGCCACTTTAAACGTTTATTGTGTAACTTCACTTTACAAAGTAGTTATTTTAACCACCAGAATTAATCTATTGGAGAGTTGTAGGAGGAAGGTTTTTTTAAAATCAATCGGTTATTGGACTGTGTATGAGATATCTTTTAAGCGACTATTTAAGGTCAATTAGCACCCGTACATGTTAAAATAACTAGTTATGTAGCTGATCAAGTATCCAGTTAGGTAGCTAGTACGGTGGCTGACTCTATGTAACCGATATGTTAATCCAATGCGTTGACTACTTTGAACCAGCTATTAGATATTCTCATTGTAATCAAAAAGGGTGAACTGACCTCCGTTTAAGAAATGCACGTGTTAAAATAACTTAGCGACAACATATTTATGTATTGTATTGATATGAACAGTCTATTTTCAGCTTTCAAACAGTGTTCTGCCTAGGATATCAGCACACAATTTGACCGATGCGAGTTATTAACCAAAACCAATTAGTTATATGAAGGAACAAGTTAATACTTCTCATGTTCATCATTGAAAGATTCGATACATCGTACAAAGAGAGGTCCTAGAAGTATGAAGAAAATAAAGTATCTTAACGTTCGTTATAGAAGATTCAGCTTCCTAGCTTGCAACCAGAAGAACCAATGACCACTAATCACCGACATTCAATTTCGCAACTAAGGTCGTGTAATGTTCGTCAGAGTTGTATCCACGATGTGATTAGATTGTGATGTAGATTTCAACTACGGAATATCTTGCAATCTTGCAAATATTACATTTAAGGACTAAATTGCCGTATAGAGATTCACAATCTCAACCACTTGAAATATAATGATCCTTCGGTTCCATGGGACCGTAGTAGCGAGCTAATGCCAGAATTTAGAGAACTCCTTTCAATATAAAATTAACAGACAGGCAGTTTATCATGACAGAAAATAACCCTTAGCCTTATTTAGATCCAAAATTATAATCAGTATTTAAAAAAAGTAGACAAGAAAACATACATATCTCAGTGTTATCCTAACTGGGACGTTTACCTATTCTGCAATCATTTCTGCCTAACCTAAGACAGGTTGCTCTCAATTTAGCGAGTTCACTCGGAGGCCTTGTGATTCATTGTGATACCCTTAGAAAAACATTTTCCCGTATGCTGAAAATCATACATGAAAAGAGAATTAACTTCCTCCCTAATTCTGATGACTATATCACTCTGACTATCACTAATAAATTTGATAAATTTTCCAGATAATGAAAAAGAGCTCTACCAAGATGTAATAGTCTACGCTCTTGTAAGGCGGGGCAGTCACATAGCAAGTGTTGTACTCTGATTCTTCCTCCTCCTCATCTAAACAACATCTACAATATCTATAACGTGAGTAACCGATATGTTCCGACATGTGTCCAATCATACAGTGCCCATTAAGAAGCCTAATCGAATGCCTACCAAGAGACAAAAGATTCCTGGTCCTATCCTTCGTCAGACTGGGCTAGAGCATTCTTAATATTTTACAAGTGTTGATATTTGACCACTAGAGTTCCAGTCCTCTCAACGCCCATTCATCTATCAAATTCGATACGTTTGTAAAGGGAGTGTGAATATCCATTTGCGCTAGGATTACTTCCAGGAACCGCCCGTTGGGTGCGCATTCATCAGCTACTTTAATTCCCCGTATGCCCTCATGACCTGGAACTCATATTAACTCGACGTGCCAGTTAGTGACTACAATTGAGAAGACATTTCTATCTAATTACGTTGGAGTTAAGAGCCCTGATTTATGCAAGGCTGTCCAAGTAGATATGTATATTCGAATTTTCGAGATTCAGTCCACGGATTCTTCTCGCGGCTGTATCGATGGCATGGGAATCTTAGATTTGTTAACTTTCAGTCCTTCACCAAAACCATTGTATGAATATGCCAAAATTTTCTCTAATGTGTTAAGCGACTCACTTGACCATCGACCACAAATAAATGAGCTCTTGTGAAACAGCATGTGTTATGTAAAATGAGAAGGAATCGAGAAAATTCATTAGAATTTATTCCATTTTAATACTGCACAGAAAAAATTATGACTTATTTTTTTTCAACTAAATTGTTATTTGATTTTAAATTAAAATTAATTAATATTTTTTATTGGTTTTATTATTCTTTTTATTTGTTTTTAAAAACTCTGAAAACTTATATATAGCAAAAACAATTTTTAAATCTACGAGTAAAAAAAAATTGTTTTAAGTTAAAAAAAGTAATATATGTCAAATATCTAAAAAAATAAATAAACATATGAAAGAAATTTTGTATTTTACACAATTTTTTTCATAAATCCACTTTTAAGCGACTATTTATCCAATTATAAATTGCCCATTAAAATCCGGTCTCACCGGTAAGTATAAGATTATCATTCTGTGTAGTTTTCTTAAGCTTTTAGGACTTTTTATAGATTTCCCCGTTGATAAGAAAGGGTTGCTGCAGGACTTAACGATTCTGATGATTAGAACTTCGGGGTTTATTTCGGGTAAGCACTATTGAACATACATACATGTATATTGATTGTCCACACCACTGCTTATTTTGAACATTATGTTTTGTTGTGTCATTCCACAGTGTTTGAAGACATCTATCAATTACATATTTTGCATATCCTGTACCTGTGGAGCAATTCAAGCAAATCCAATGCAAGTCCCTAGTTCTTAAGAGTTATTTATAGCTTTAAGTTTTATTTGGTTCAAAAACAGACGCTAGCATTCACATATACTCTCAATACCAAGGTACATACATTTCCATATACATATCAAAGTTGGAATGAAATTAAGGTTTTCCAATCACCTTAATTGACACGCAGTCCAATTATGAATAAAAATTCCAAGAGAGTTTTTTCCCTTTTCCTATTCAAATGCAATGTTAAAAAAAAGAAAAGGGAAAAAACTACCGGGGAATTTTTATTCATAATTGGGTTGATTATGAAATGTAGATCATAGCCACTGTCCTATATGATATACGCAACTAAATTGAAACACTACTTAATTTTATGTCACCATTTCTCAATATTGCTATCCTAGTAAGTCCTAGTTGCTGTCCGAAAAAGCCCTAAATCTAAAAAGAACTAAAAGAGGACCTTTTTATTCTCTAATGCAGCTCATCAATGGCTAGGCCAGATACAATTGTTGAGAAATGGTATCATAACAAACTTTAATCTTTTATTTCAAGTTTAATGTTTTTATACAAACGTTTGTTTTCACTAACACTACACCTTTATATTATACTTGCATTACACTAATATTGCACTACATTATTGTAAAATTCTTATATTAACATATTTATAAGTAATTAACTGTAATTAAATATATGTAAACGCTTTTTAATATAAATAAAGATGAACAATAATCTTATATATTAATTATAAACAGTATTTTTTATTAATATTTTTATAGTATCAAAAATAAAAGATATTTGGATATCTGCTCATAACCAATCAAAAAAAATTATTGATTTTATTAAAAAAATTGTTTGAATTTTTCATACATTTTCAAATATTTTGATTCATTAATACTGATAATATTTTAATAAAAAATAAATAAAAAAAATTTCAATAAAAAATTTACGAATTTTAGTATTTGATTTTACAAATTCTGTGATAAGTCCTATTTCAATAAAAAAAATATTTGATTTTATAAATTTTGTGATTGAATACGAATTTTAGTTTTTTCTGTGTGATGGAACAGTGATACGCAACCAACATTATGACATTGATCGAATATCATATATAAACTCTTTGGCCCTTTATTGTACATAGTTTAGAAGCGTTTTAAGAAACTTGAATGCGTCTTTCTGCATTTGAAAAATGTGTTACTTAATTAGACACAAGAACAATATGTAATCATTAAAATCAAACCATTCAATTCATATTCAGCCTATATTTGTATGAATATATATTTGAATGAATATAATCGACAAATGGTGAATTAATATACATTGGAATATATACATTTACCACATAAATAGTCATTTAGATACGTGAAGAATGGAGAAAAGATCCTATACTCTACTGAAAGCATTGGAAATATCTAGAACCATAACCTTACTTTTGCAAAAATGGCAAAAAAGATGGTGTATCTTCATATAATAATGTTTGTAAGTCATCCTTTCAGTGTCCCTAAAGAAGTACTTACTGGCGTTTATTAAGATGCTGTGCTACAATTGTTTGACAAGACACATTCTCTTTAATTCTAGAAAGTGCTGACCAAATTGCTAATAGTCGCCCCAATAGAATGATAAATAGTGAAACTCTTGAATTGAGAAAGAATCAAATTTTCCAGGTTAATGTCATTGTTAACGAATAATTGGATGATATAAGAGGATGTAAACAAAGTTTGACTTTCTTTCAAGAGTTTTTGTCGTAGCATCGGGGTTCATATTCATGTTTTCTGCAAATGTCCAGCTCTTCATGTAAGACACTATTTTCTGGACGAATGTATCTAAGCTATCGAATATAGGATCTAGTACTCATTTGACTAGTATCTACTCTACATCTAGTACCTCAATCTTATTGAGTGGTGGAGCTACAACAAGAACCAACATACCATTTCCCATATATGGATTTCGAGCCAAAAGAACTGCTCATTTTTGGGGCTAGTCTGTTCCAAAGTGAAGTGTATCCCAGATCGAAACAAATAGTACTCGGACGGGGCATGGTCTGGATTATAAAGCGGATGAGGCAAAACTTCCCAACCAATTCATTTTAAATACTTTTTAAAAGGTATTGCATCATGTGGACGAGAGTTGTCATGATGGTATATTACGGTTTCATGTCTGGCCGCATATTCTGGTAGTTTTTCGGCCAATGCTATCTTCAAACGAATCAGTTGCGTTCGGTACCAGTTCCCTGTAATGGTCTGGTGAGATTTCAGCATCTCATAATAGATATGACACTTTTGCTCCCACCAAATACAGAGAATTATCATAGCGCCATGGCTATTTCACTTTGGTGTCGATTCGGCTGGTAGACCGGGCTTCACATAATATCTCTTACGCTTTGGGTAATCGTAATCGGTGCAAAATTGATTTTCTTTTATAGCGTTCAAGCATAATTTCGGACATGCAAAATCATCTTTCAGGGTCTCCAATTTCCCTGCTTTTGTATGAATCCTGCTGCCCGCAAACGTTTTGAGATTGCTGCTTGAGTAGCTACCAATGATTTTGCAAACTCTTGTTGAGTTTGACAACAATCTTCATGGAGTAATGCCCCCAATTCTTGGTCTTCAGACATTTTTGACTGGCCTTCCGTATCAAAATCAAAATCACCACATTCACCATAAGCTTTGGTGAGCAATCGGTGTGCTTCTGCGTCACTTTTTTTTAAATTAAAGAAGTAAAGCAAAACTTTCCGCATATGACGTTTTGGTGGTACAAAATTCGACATTTTCGACCTTGCACTTTATGGGTTAAAATTATCGGTCAATGTTACTACAGCTAGTAAACAAAAGGTAAATAATACCCGTAAATGAAGCATGCGTGTTATGTGTTGTAAATTTTGATTATTGTTTTTGCTTTATTTTTTATTTTTTTTTGCATTAAACTTCATGCATTATTAAATTTTATTTATTGTATTTGTGCATACTAAAAGTAATATGTTTTACTTTAATATGAAAGTATTTAATAGATGGCAATTTTAAAGAAATATGTACTACAAAATACTGGTACTATAAAAAGAAAACAAAATTTTACGGCAAAATAATAAAAAATTTAGTAACGATTTTGCAAAACCAAAACAAATTGTTTTTATTTTTATTTATTCAGCCTACATACAGTCTTTAAACTTAACATTCATTATTAAAAATTTATCCACTTATGTATTTATCTTGTCTTTGGGTTGCTTTTGTTTTTGTTTTTTGTCTCAAACTGTTTTCTTTCTAATCAAAAGGTCTTTAGTTAGTGTGTTAAGAAAGGCACAACCTTAAATTGTAGACGAAACATTTAGCATGGGTAAAATGTGTACTCTACGGGAGCTTGCGGTACGCAAAACGTTTAGTATGATTGATTTTTTAGTTGTCTTAACAGTCTACATTTACTAAATGTAAGATTTTATTCGGTATTTGCATCTATGTAAGAAACTGTTGCCATTACCATGTTATCGGTGGATCTATGTGTCTTACTGTAGATCGGTCTGAGAATCCTAATGTTTCGACTGATCCTTGGTCTCATAAACGGCAACATGAATACTCTTTCAAACCCTGTTTTAAAATTGGTATTTGTCAAAATTAAAACCTGTTTAAAAACAAAGAGATGATTCGATTTCCAAAAGATTTGTCACGTTACTTTCCCAATTAGAGATGTATTTGTATGCAGATCACTACACGTCTTTCATATAGTAGATCATCACATATTCGTTCATGTTGGCCCTCAAAATTATATTTTTCTTATACTTCCTCTTACTCTGTATTTCTTATATTTCATACCAAACCTGGACTAAATGAAAGTAAGAGTTAAAAATAAGTTAAACGCCTCTTTTTCATGCAAAAACTTAAACAAACAATAAAAAATATGTACAAAAAATGTAAACATGAACTTGTAACTAAAAACAATTCAATGAATGAATTGTATTTTAACTTGTACAACAATAACATCCATTGTAACGTAACCATAACGAAGACACTGTAATACTTACTTGAATTGTTCCCATAAAAGTTACATCCACTTGTAAACATGATGTAAAGGTTCATGTGTTATCGTCTCTTAACAAGCAGGCGACAGTGATAATGCATTTCGCTGCGTGTCCAAAGCATTTATAGCTGGTCATAAACTGCAAACTGTGCATTTAATTTGAGTCAAAAGCTGAGCATGTTGTAGGTGCAGATAAAATTGCTAATAATTAGAGTTAAAACGCGCTTCAAAAGAGTATTTTTAAAGAAATACTTTCTTTTTGAACCTGATATCAAACCTTTGAAAACAAAGGTACGAAAGAATTAATTCTCATTTCAGATACTCTGTTCTGAAGTAAACCGTATCCCAGAGAGAGAAATCTGCATCGATCGAAACATATGGTAGTCGGACGGGGCGAGGTCTTGACTATAAAGGGGGTGAGGCAAAACTCTCCAACCACTTCAATATAAATACTTTTTAAAAGGTAGTATTGCTTATGCTAACTTCAGCAGCTCATAATAGATCGGAACGTTTGCTCCAACCAAATACAGATAATTACCTTTGGCTTTGGTTTCGATTCGGCTGGTTGACCGGGCTTCACATACGATCTCATACATTTCGGGTTATCGTTGTTGATGCATTTTTCATCGCAAGTTACGATTCGATGCAAAGATTATTTTCTTTTATAGCCTTCAAGCATCATTTCGAATATGCAAAATAGTCTTTCAAGGTCTCTCGGCTTCAATTCGTATGGTACCCAATTTCCCTGCTTTGCACGATGGGGCCAATGACCAGTTTTTGAGGCAATAAATCACAGGAAACAGCTAGACCTTTCAAATTTCGTACATACGATAATAACGAGTTTCTAAGTCTTCAGTAAAAAAATTAAGTCAATTGGGCAGTGCTACGCCCATTTTCAGTAGGTGGATTAAAGTGCAACGGCGGTTAAAGATCTCTGGAAAATAATAAGTTTCTGACTTTCAATTAGGTTACATAAATGCTCACCAAAGACTTAAGTAATCATTTCAAGTCAATCCGCCTACTGCCACACCCACCTCTAGTAACAGGAAATATATGCATGGCGATAGGCTGATCTTGAAATTAAGGGATAATTGAGAAGTTGAATATAAACAATTTTATTTTAAAATGTGTATGGGAGCTACACTAGTTATCGCCCAAAAATTAGGTGACATGTTTTCTACACAGAGAAAACTGATTCGTGATAGCAACCGAATTTGTTGCCAATCGAATGATTCTTTCTACCTTAGTGACCGAATTTTACAGTTGTGGCTATAGAATTTTAAAAGGGGTAACAAAAGTTTGGTTGCATTAATCGAAATTCCTCTTTGTCAACTCTCTTTCTGTTGATAGAACCGAAAAATTCTATGTGTACAACCGAATCTATATATATGTGTACAACCGAATATATATATATAACTTATTTGTATTGAATTTTAATGGAATACCCACATTTTTAAGAGATATATGCTGGTTAAAGTGATTTTCGGAATTGGGCCTTATATGCGAGCTATGTCTAATTAAGGACAGATCGTCACAAAATTTAGTGGTGCAGATAGGGCAGATAGGGCAATCGTATGGGGACTAGAAGAAATAATGGACCGATTCTAACCAAATTCAATACACTTTGTCCCTGGGACAAGGGAAAATCTTGTAATCGACTCAGAAAGTGATCCTGAGCAGATCGATATACTATAAGGTAGGTGTTGGGACAATCTTTTTGCACGTTATAAAAATCAGCACTAACCCAATATACCCTCCCCACTATGGAGGTGTAGGTTATAAATATCCAAATTTTTAAGTTATACGCTATCTGGAAATAGATTTTTATGAACAGCGGCAGATTGCGGCAGATCGTTTTTCCAAAAAATTATAGTACACATTATTAGATTTCCCCACATATAAATTTTTTTACTCAAAAACCTGTCATTGACCCCATCGTGCTTTGAAATGAATCCTGCTGCTTGCAAACGTTTTGAAATTGCTGATTGTGTAGCTCCCAATGATTTTGCAAGCTCTTGTTTTTTTTATGATATATGAATTCTATTTAAATAAAAGCCTTTTAATGAAGTTAATGAATTACATATATTTTGGCAATGGATTTATGGCTGACATTTTTTTTAATTTAGAATTAAAATTTTAGCTCAAACTGAATTAATAAATTCGAAGTTCTCTTTGCCCAGAATATCAAGATATTCGAAAATCTTATTATAATTAACGTCGTGTAAATTCCTTTCCCTTTATAGTAGCATGAGACTAATGCCCAGTTTTTGACTTGTTATTTAAATACGTATTTAGTTAATTTTAACTTAAAATTAAGTTGTATTTAAATACAGTTTGAGTTTTTCAGTGCTACATAATTTGTCTTATTTAAATAAGATAAAAGTATGGTAGCACTACTAAATATCAAAAATTTATCGATAGTTTTGCTTAAAACAGCTGTTCAACCAAAACAAAAATTGATACATTTTGCTCAATAAGAAATAAAAGTTTATTAAACAATAAAATTATTGGTAGGAAAATGCACAAAAGAAGCTCCAATTGCCCCGCATCGGAATTGTAGTTTTTGCAAGACGCTTTTTTTTAGCAAGACGCTGTTGTTTGTTTTTTTTTTACTACAATAGAGTGAAAAAAAACCAAACAACAAAAGTCAGCTGTCAAAAACATATGGTAGTTTATGAAACTTAAATAGAATTTAAATGACCAACGTCGGCCATTTAAGTATCATTTAAAAAAGCACTGAGAAACTCATTTTCGCATTTAAATAGAACTTAAATATAATTCATATTTAAATACGAAGTCAAAAACTGGCTCTAAGAGATCCATAAAGATAAAAAGATTTAAATATTTTTATATCACTTCTTAAGCATGTACTTTCTTCGGTCTTTTGTACAAGTTTGGCTTTTATAAAGTAATATTGTGAAGTGTCTGTTGTTTTTGTTTACTTATTTATAAATGTTTCAATAATAAACTTGTTTTTATTGTATATTTTTGGAGGATTGAAGAGAAATTTTGTAAATTTCTTGATTAACCTTTTTTTTTGTTTATTATAATGTTGTTTCTGCCTTTAATGTCTAGACCTTACAATAAGTAATTAAATCTTATAACTAAAATAATTATTGTTCTCTCAGAGGAGAATCATATTTGGCAAATTAGTCTCAAATTAGATGATTGGTAAATCAGCTCTTCGTAGCCTTGATCTGGTTTGAGTTACAGCAAGTATCCTTGCTAGCGGTTTCGGATGATGATGTAATTTTGACAAATAAGCTTCTCGAGGCACGTATAACGTGGATGTTCTCATTTCTTATGTACCAGCGATTCTAAGAATTTTGGATTGTGCCCTCTGTATGAGATCTATACTTGTACTGCTTGATGTTCCAATATTATGGGATTCCGTATGTCCAAATTGGTTATAAGACTGTCCTATACAGGGTGACTTTGCAGTTAAGGCTTAATTTCGATTGATGGTGAATCAGCCAGTGTAAATGAGAAGCTTTTAGTGTCATGTGGAGCCGCTTGGCTTCAATCAAAAGCCAAATCGACCGATTTTCGTATCTCTCCAGTTAGGCGGTTAACTTATTAAATTGTTCCATGATGCTCAAGGAATCCGAATTGATGATCTAGGATTACTTAAATAATATTAAAATGTGTCTTGGATTATTTTCTCAAATAGTTTAGACAAACAGGCAATAAATTAATTAATCGGTCTTTTACGAATCCTTTAAGAATTTTGGCATCGATTTCTTAGTGCATATTTTGCTCTTTACAGCTAATTATACCCTTCGCCATGAGTGGCAAGGGTATATATAAGTTTGTCATTCCGTTTGTAATTTCTACATTTTTCATTTGCGACCCCACAAAGTATATATATTCTGGATCGTTATAGAAGTCGATATAGCCATGTCCGTCTGTCCGTCTATCCGTCTGTATGTTGAAATCAACTTTCCGTAGCCCCAAATAACTTACATACATGATTCATATATCAATATATCGGGAATTCTTCCAGATCGGTTGCTAATTAAAATCGACAAAATCGGCCCACAAATGGCTGAGATATAAAGAAAAAACCACGACAACCTCGACAACTTGCCCTATTTTGGATCTATATCTGGTTTTCTAATGATAGATATTTCAAAGTCCATTGCAACGATGTATATCTGGCTATAATAAAATTGACCTACAAGGGGTCAAAATCGGGAAAAATATTTTTTAACCCGAATTTTTTTTATCAAAAATTTTTTATGGACAAAAAAAAAATTTTTCAAAAAAAATAAAAAATTTTCCAAAAAAAAAAAAATTTTAAATTAAAAAAATACTTTTTAAAAAAAAATTAAAATACAATTTGTAAAAAAATTTTTTTATTTTTTAAAAAAAAATTAATTTTGTTGAATATAATATTTTAAAAAAAAATATTTTTCAGTATAATTTGGTGAAGGCTATATAAGATTCGGCACAGCCGAGTATAGCTCTCTTACTTGTTTTTGCATAGTTTGCTTTTTATAGCATATTTTTGTATATTTATACCCTACACCACCATAGTTTGGAGGGTATTATGCGTTTGTGCAGATGTTTGTAACGCCCAAAAATATTGGTCTAACACCCACCTTAAAGTATAACGATCGACTTAGAATCACTTTCTGAGTCGATTAATCGATGTCCGTCCGTCCGTCCGTCTGGGCGGCTGGCTGGCTGTCCATGTAAACCTTGTGCGCAGAGTACAGGTCGCAATTTTGAAGATATTTTGATCAATTTTGGTACATATTATTTTTTCGGCCCAAGGACCAAGCCTATTGAAACTGGATGAAATCGGTGCATTATTTCACCTAGTCCCCATACAAATGTCCTTCCGAAATTGGACATTATCGGTCATAAATGTTTAATTTATAAATGTATCTCCACAAATTGCGTTCCAAATAAGTTTTATATAAACAAAATTCATGTCACCAAATTTTGTTACGATCGGTCCATAATTAGTCATAGTTCCCATATAGACCCGCTTCCGAAAATCACTTTAACGTGCATAAATCGCTTAAAAATGTTGGTATACTCACAATTCAACATAGTAAACTTTCATATAGACACAAATCACACGACTTAATTTCATGTTGATCGGTCCATAATTGGTCATAGCCCCATATAAGGTCCACTTCCGAAAATCACTCAAAAATATAAATTATTGAAATTTTAAAAGAAAAATGTTTTTGCTCTTTTACTTAGTGTAGGGCTTGACCGACCATACTTTCTTACTTGTTTAATTATAACTTTATATTTTGGTTACATTTTTTAATTTTTGTCTTAATTTTTTTCATGTTTTCATTGTAATTTTTCTTTTCCAATATATTAAAATATATTTTCCGTTGACGTAAGCCTTATCCTGCACTTTGAAAATTATAACGGGATTATTTATTTCAATATTTCGTGATATTTCACCGATTTGGACAAAAGAAGCAACGCCCCTTTTTATAGCATTAAAACTGTTTGGACAATTTTGACCCATGAGTACAGGATAAGGGTTAAGGGTAAAGATGATCCCAGACATGATGCTTCGTGATAACTTCGAAATTCCACGAATCTTATATATATATAAATTATTTAATAACTTCTAAACGCATAGTATTCAAATAAGGATATTCATAAATCATGTCTACTTTTGAAAATCTCCTTCTATAGTATTTTCTTTAATTGACTCCATAAGTTCTCTATGGGGTTTATATTAGGTGACTGACTTGGCCAGCTTAAAATACGAACATAATTCTCTGAGAATCAATTTTTGACTATTCTCGAACTGTATTTGGCATGTTCTCATATTCATATGTCTAAGACGTCTTTTCATCCGTACAATATTTATGTTCCAAATATATACGGAAATATCGTACGATCTATGCAGATAAATATAATTATGTTCTTTTAATTGAATGGCTTACAGCATTAGCTCGATAAGCCATCAAAATGTTGATTATGTGGTTTATTGAGTTACCCTTTAATTATATTTTAAGGAAACAATTCTGTTTCATCTGCCTTCAAATTGTAAAGTGAATACACGCAGACACTATTTATCAGAAATATTTAAAATTAATTGCGCCACCTGGTTGTCAATACCATACTAAATAATTTAGTAAGGACTTCAACCTATTACTTTATTCATTCACAATAAGGGTAGTCTAGACACACAAGCGTATTGTTGCAGTAAAATGATTATAAAATAATCAACAAGTGGCAACATTAAGGCTGATGTCAGCGGCTAACATCAGCAAAACCATTGTATTAGAAACTAAAATTATAATTAACTTTCAAACAGTTGTGGTTTAATTTAACTACAAGTTAGTAGTGAAACGAAATGACAATTTTAGTGAACATTTTCAGTATTAGGATTTACGGTTAGTACATATTTGTACTTGATTACTATATAATATCAACACTGTTGATCATAAGTTCAATCAATTCTACTATTCAAAACCACTGGTTCAATCAGTACAAAACATAATCTGATCATTTATTTCAAGACAAATGTTGGAATAATTAAAATTTTTTGGATACTTCCTTAAACTTCCTTATTTTTTTTTTATTTACTTTTCGTGCAACTTTTTTGTTTGTTTGGTAGAAGTGTAGTGAAGCAAAGATGGTAGGAATTGAAGAAGTTTAAACCCTATTAGCTTAAGAAAAATTTACGAACAATTATCAGATTTAAAATTTATGAAATATTTTTGTTGAAATTATTTTCAATAATTTTTTCTAGGAAATAAGATACTCTTTACCATTAAATTACTGAACTTCAAGAAAAAACTATTTCTTCTTTCAGATCCTTAGAGAGACTTTTTAAACAAAAATCTAACTATTAATTAGCTAATTACTTGATTTTAATTTCAACAATTTGTAATCAACATTTTTACACAATAATAAATTATTTTATTTCTTAAATGCCTCCAATTGTATCCATTTCAATTCGTGCTTATCACAACATAATCACATAACTTTGTAAAGTTATTTAAAGCCTTAAATGTTTATATCATTCTACTGCTTACTATTTACGAGCACAATTACTCATGTTCCTTTTATACTGGATAATAATTTAATACTTAAAATGAGTCAGTCACAAACGCAGTCTAAGGCGTATTTAGTCGACTCGTACTTTAATGAATTGTTTTAATTGTGCCTGTGCCTGCAATTATAAATAAAAACATCCTTAAACTTGACATTAAGTAGAAGTTTAACGGTTCAGCAAATAAAATCAACCAGTCAACCAGCCAAACAAACCACCTTACAAAACAAACGCATCCAGCCAACCATCCAACCATCCAGTCAGCCTGCCTGCCACCCCGTCCGTCACCAGTGACAACACTAAAACAACAAAGTTATAAAAATAAATAAACCAAATGACAATGACAACAACTGTAACAATTTTGTTGTTGTAGCTGCTGTTGCTGCTGCTGCTACATCGGATGATGGTGACAATGTTGATGAGAACGAGGATGACAAGGAATGATAAACCTGTAAGTAAGCATTCTCGCCAAGTTGACTGACTACCAGGCAAGGCAGTTTGTCTATTTATGTCTGTGTAAAGGATTTTTCTTTTTAGTGTCTGGTGGTTTTAAAATTTTTGCACTCGTATTTAGTTGGCAGTAGAAGTACGAGGGCAAGTTGAACAGTTTTTTAAAACTATTTTAGGAGGCAACATCATCAAAATCCTTTCCAAATATTGCAATTGCAACGACCTTACCTAACACGTATCTTAAGATCGGTAGTCAGCTTCATACTTGTCTTAGATTTTCAAAGGAATTTTTAGATTCACCTCGTATTAGTTGACTGTTGCATACCTACATACAGGCAGATATAAATTGTACCTTATGTTCCAACCTCTACACCATATCCAATCGAAATTCAGAAGTTTCTAATTGTATATCAGAAAATTCGGAGGGTGTTTGGTCTGGATAAGAAGGCGGTTGGGACAAAACTTCCAAACCCCTTCTTTCTAAATAGTTTGGTATTGCAATATGTGGCCGAGAGTTGTGGAATATGATGGATTATTACGGTTTCATGTCTGGCAGTCGCGTTCGGTACAGGTTCTCTGTGATGGTCTGGCCAGATTTCAGCAGCTCATGATAGATAGAACCTATTTTGCCCGACCAAATACAGAGCATTAGGATAGCGCCATGGATATTTGGCTTTGGTGTCGATTATGCTAGTTGGCCGTGCTTCACATACGAACTCTTGCGATTCGGGTTATCGTGATGGATCCATGTTTAATCGCAAGTAATGATTCGGTGCAGGACTGAGTTTCTTTTATAGCGTTCATGCATTATTTTGGATATCGTCTTTCAAGATACTGTATGGCTTCAATTCGTATGATACCCAATTTCCCTGGTTTGCTGATCCCAAACGTTTTGAAATTGATGATTGAGTAGCTCCCAATGACTCCAATTCTTGGTCTTTAAACTTTTTTGGCTAGCCTGGGCGATCTTTGTCTTCCGTGTAAAAATCACAATTTTATATTGAAATACAATTGGAAATGGTGTAGTATAAACATTTTTATACTTTTGTTAGTTAAATTGTTGGCAAAAGGTTTTTTTACAATTATTTGAATGTATATGAATGCAGGTATAGAAGAGCAAAAATATTAAATGGAAACGGGAAAGAGTACAGTAAAGGATAAACAAATATTTACCTTTTTTTGTTGATTTTTCTATTTATTTTTTCCAAAGAGTGCTAGAAAATCAGTTTTGTATCTATCAGTGTTGCTGTTTGTGTATGGAGAAATGTCAAAGGTGACTATAACTTTATGGCGTGACAATTTAGCACAACAATATCGAATAATTTTTTTTATCTTTGTGGCTAACAAACGGAAACGGATACAACGCGACAGATTTGAAGTGGTAACACTGCAAAGGTATTGTATCAATGTGAAAATGCACTTAAAGAAATGAGCCAATTGAAGTGGTTAATGTAGTGTCTGAATATAGTCGAAACATCCTGCAACAAAAATATTGGTTAAATAATTACGTTTAAAGGCTTCTTGGATATATAAGTGATCACAAATAACTTAATTTGGACCACTATTTGCACTTATAGCCGCTTTTATGTTTTACTTAATTGTCGATTTAGACCAATATTTACCATTTGGACCACTATTTCCTGACTTATAGCCATTTTATGTTTTACTTAATTTTCATATAAAAATCTATTTTTGGTTGAAAATATAAGTGATCACAGATGATCGTACTTTTTCCATTTAGACCACTATTTACCGATTTAAAGCCACTTTCAGGTTTCTTAATTTTCATATAAAAATCAATTTTTGGTTGAAATACAAGTGATCATAGATGATCGTCCCTTTTCCATTTGGGCCACTATTTACCGACATATAGCCACTTTTATGTTTTACTTAAAAAGAAAAATCGATTTTTGTTGAAAATATAAGTGATCGCACATGATCTTCCTTTTTCCATTTCGACCACTATTTGCTAAGTTATAGCCACTTTTATGTTTTACTTAATTTTCATATAAAAATCGATTTTTGGTTGAAAATATAAGTAATCACAGATGATCGTCCTTTTTCCATTTGGGCCACTATTTTCCAATTTATGGCCACTTTTACGTTTTAAATAATTTTCATATAAAACATAGATTTTTGGTTGAAAACATAAGTGATCACAGATGATCGTCATTTTTCCATTTGGACCACTATTTACCGACTTATAACCACTTTTGTGGTTTACTTCATTTTTATATAAAAAATCGATTTTTGGTTGAAAATATAAGTGATCAAAGATGATCTTTCTTTTTCAATTTGGACCACAATTTGCTGAATTATATTCACTTTTATGATTTACTTAATTTTCATATAAAAGATAAATTTTTGGTTGAAAACATAAGTGATCACAGATGATCGTCATTTTTCCATTTGGACCACTATTTACCGACTTATAACCACTTTTGTTATTTACTTCATTTTCATATAAAAAATCGATTTTTGGTTGAAAATATAAGTGATCACAGATGATTGTCCTTTTTCCATTTAGACTACAATTTACTGACTTATAGCCACTTTTACGTTTTACTTGATTTTCATATAAAAATCGATTTTTGGTTGAAAATATTAGTGATCACAGATGATCGTCCTTTTTCCATTTTGACCGCTATTTGCTGACTTATAGTCACTTTTATGTTTTACTTGATTTTCATATGAAAATCGATTTTTGGTTGAGAATATAAGTGATCACAGATGATCGTGCTTTTTCGATTTGGACCACTATTTGCTGACTTATAGCCACTTTAATGTTTTACTTGATTTTCATATAAAAATCGATTTTTGGTTGAAGATTTAAATGATCACAGATGATCGTCCTTTTTCGATTTGGGCCACTATTTGCTGACTTATAGCCACTTTAATGTTTTACTTAATTTTCATAAAAAAAATATATTTTTGGTTGAAACTATAAGTGATCACAAATGCTCTTCCTTTTTTAATTTCGACCACAATTTGTTGATTTATATCCACTTATATGTTTTACTTAATTTTCATATCAAAATCGATTTTTGGTTGAAAATATAAGTGAGCACAGATGATCGTCCTTTTTCCATTTGGACCACTATTTGCTGAATTATAGCCACTTTTATGTTCTACTTAATTTTCATATAAAAATCGATTTTTGGTTGAAAATATAAGTGATCACAGATGATCGTATTTTTTCCATTTAGACCACTATTTTCCAATTTATGGCCACTTTTACGTTTTAAATAATTTTCATATAAAACATCGATTTTTGGTTGAAAATATAAGTGATCGCAGATACTTTTTTGATTTAGACAAATATTTAACATTTGGGCCACTATTTGCTGAATTATAGCCACTTTTATGTTTTACTTAATTTTTATGTTTTACACAATTTGCTGATTTATATCCACTTTTATCTTTTACTTAATTTTCATATAAAAATCGATTTTTGGATGAAAATATAAGTGATCACAGATGATCATCCTTTTTCCATTTAGACTACTATTTATGGCCACTTTTACGTTTTAAATAATTTTCATATAAAAATCTATTTTTGGTTGAAAATACAAGTGATCATAGATGATCGTCCTTTTTCCATTTGGGCCACTATTTGCTGATTTTTAGTCATTTTTATGTTTTACTTAATTTTCATTTCGACCACAATTTGCTGATTTATAGCCACCTTTATGTTTTACTTAATTTTCATATAAAAAATCGATTTTTGGTTGAAAATATAAGTGATCACGATCATCATTTTTCCATTTAGACCAATATTTACCATTTGGACCACTATTTGCTGAATTATAGCCACTTTTAGGTTTTCTTAATATTCATATAAAAATCGATTTTTGGTTGAAAATACAAGTGATCATAGATGATCGTCCTTTTTCCATTTCGGCCACTATTTACCGATTGCAAAGCAGTAATGTTACATCTTTGCCCAGTTCCGTCATGAAGGCTACTTTTGCTCTAAGTGTATTGTTTGTCATTTGATACATTTCTAAACCTTTAATTTAAGGTTTGTATTTTTTTCATTATGCAATAATTTGTTTAAATGCTGTACAAAATGTATAGGAAACAGCATTCTATTTCCCTGTGTCTATCTGAAGCCAGCAAGCAGTATAGCAGATAAAACAAGCAAATCCCATTTTATGCCATAAAATCCAATAAATCTTTCGTTTTAGTGACAAACGTTCAAACATAGCAGACTAAAAATAGACGGTATAATAAAGAGAGAGAGAGCTAAGCCAAAACCATACATACGTTAGAATGTCCTTTTTATACTAACTCACACCTTTTCTCAACTCTCTCTCTCTATTTATCTTTAAAATACTCGTATTTTCTTCATTTTTGGCTTGATTGGTTTGTTTATTATGTATTTATTTGCTTATTTCTGTTTGTTTGCTTTGAATATCCAAAAAAGGGGTTCTAATGGTTAAACAAAAACTGTAAGCAAGTGTTAATTAACTTTATATCCTTGTTTGCTGCTGTTGGCCAAGGACATCAAAATACAATATGGTAAATGATGTTGTTATATTTTGTGATAATTACAAATGACTTATGGGGGCTTTTTGCTAATATTTTATTTGTTGGAAAACTGAATTCGAAAGGGTAGATAAGACATTTTAGATAAAGCTACATTGAAAATATTCAGCGCAAAAGTTATTGTTTTTTAAAGTGGATGGAAACAAAAGAATTGGTAAAATTTTTTATTGGACATCTGTGCAATTTTATATGAATAAATGTTTCCATAGAATTCAAGGAAAATTTCATATTTCATGAAACAAATATTAGTAATTTGAAGAATGAAAAATCTTGTATTTAATGAAAAAATATATTTCAATAACTCTGTATTCCAATCAATTTCATATTTGTTAGCTTTATTGGCTGCTTTGTCTATCTGATTTCATAAGCAACTAATAATAATAATATTATTTCCAGTATTGAATTTTATGCGTTTTGACTAGCTCTCTTTTGTCACTAAAGCACATAGAATATTAAATTCCCTTTAGCCTTTAGAAATGCACCTTGCCATAAACATATTTAATTTTCTTTTGAGCGAAAAATGTAATCATATATTTTATCGCTTGGTTGTATTTTCAATAATATTTCTTTCACTTTTATTTCATTTCATTTTATAAGCTTAATTCCACACTCTTTTATTAACGTATGATTTACTCGTTTATCAATTCCATTGAATTTCATTTATGAAAAAATTATTCGCTGATCAAAGCAAAATAAAAAATCATCTTTATGATAGATGAATCTATAAATAGTTACAACGAACGAATAAATTTACAATTTGTAAGTGTAAGCTTTTTGAAATAATATTGTGAAGTACAATTTGATTTTGACATAAGGAAATGTAACGAATTTTGGATGCCTTATTTAATTCACGTTAACTGATGTTTAAATTTCTCATATAAAACAGTTTTGTAACCAACTATTTAACAAACCCAATCAACCTACATTGCCTTAACTTAAATCAGATTCATTGTAATGATTTTTATTCTATTCGTGAGCGTAGAAAATTTATACGAATTTCAAATGCAATTTATTATAAAACAAAACGAAAAGCATGAAAACTGCAATATATTGGAGCTGAGAGTGAATCTTGCTGTGGCGTAGCAAAGGAACAGTGGTGGCACAAAACTTACACTTGATGCATTTCAATGCCAAATATTGAATTATAATACTGGTCTGGGTGGCTCATAATAAAACTCGTTAAAATGCAAAATACTAAAAGAATGCAAAGATTACGAACAAATGAATATAAAAGAAAAATTTGATTAAGTAGCAATGTAAAATAAAGGAAAATCAAGGGGTAAAAACAAGAATTGGGAAATGAAAATTGTTACACAAATGACTGGTAGACACACTTAAGGAGCTTGCAAAAGTAAGTAACAACCTGCTTAGTAATGCTAACACCTGTGTGAATAATGACAAATGAAAACCAACACCCTTCCTTAACAGATAATGTTTTGTATCGATCATGGACGAGTAACCATCGATAAAGGATTCATAATATTGATATTATATTTTCGAACGGCAGGTTCTGGTATCTGTATTGGCAGTTCATTGAATGTATAGATTCTATAGAAGTAGTCATGGTAAGGACGAGGATAAGGCGATGAAACACCTCCTCCATATATGCCCCGCTCCAGATTATGCACCAAAATAATCCAGCTATCACTGGTTGTCTACCAGCATCTGGTTACCCTCGAGCTTGAGTACTGTTAACTCTTGAATAGAGTCCATGCTTTACAGCTTAAGTAGCAGCCTAGAGTAGTGTCTCCTATACAGCAGCCTATTTTTTGTATGTTGGGGGCGGAATCTTCATAGATATGAATGGGGATTCATTATGTGAGATTCAGCTACTGAGCCACCTACTCACAAAACCGCCTTCCCATTCGTCAACCGCACACTCCGCGGCACTGCCTAAGGTATTACATCGCGGGGCTGGTCTGCATCTAAGCCAGCTCCAAATTTATCTTTGCTCTTTGTGTCCTCTTTCCTCAATTCACACATAAAGTTCGAAATTAAAAGCCACTTTCCTTCTGATGGCATTATGATTTCTAGAGTAATTGTGTGTCCTACCTTTGCCTCGATCATACGTCTGCTATTCTCGAATCTAGAATTTTTTAAAATCAACATGCTCTGCATTATCGTTCTCCATGCATGTCGGACAATTCGGTGATAGTGAATCTCCCCATGTTTTCGCTCAATCCACTCCTTTATTACTGGGATAATCCTGTACGTCCATCGGCCTTTTTGGGAGTTCTCCCATCTTTTTTGCCATGTGATCAAGGTTTGGATATGTTCCACAAACTTTCATTCGCGTCTGTTCTCGTCTACGTTTGTTTCCTTCGCAGAATACATTCTATAAAGCTCGTCGGCTGCTAGGCAGAGACCTGCCCCGACTAAATTTAGCGGCGGCTGACTCCAAAACGGTCGGGGTCGGCGGCTAGCCGGCTGTCAGCCGACTAAAGAGTAACTACTCAAATTCTAAAAAATTAAAAATTGAAAAAGTAAAATTCTGAAAATTTTATGAAATTACTAAGGAACTTTTATCATAAACGGCGGCTATGTTCCAGCCGACTTAAGCCGAAAAAAATTCGGCGGCGGCGGCTTTGAAAATTTATCCTCGGCTCGGCTCAGCCGGCTTACAGCCGTTTGGCGCAGGTCTCTGCTGATAGGTCCAGTGGGATGATTCCTGCTATTACACATATTGCCTCCAATGATATGGTTCAGTAACCTCTACTCACTCGAAGATAGTTTAAATAGGTTTATCATATAGTAATATAGACATCGTTACTCTAGCTATAAGTATCCTTTAACTTTGTCTGAGACCCCCAATATTCGGCATTATCCTGTTTACTGCTGCTGCCTTTCCGCATGCGTACTCCATGTGTTTCTTGAAGTTGAGTCTTTTATCAATCATTGTCACTGTTATTATCACTGTCGATTTAATATCTACTGCACCTTCGTCTGCTTCGGTTTTGTGGTCTGGTAGTTCCAAACCTGAATTATTAAGCCACTCCTTTATGATCCGAATAATGTCATTTGAGTACATTTCGACTCCGTCCAAGAATAGCGCCCTTACCACAGCAGCTATGTCATCAGCAAATCCGCAAATTATAGTGTTTCATTCTTATAACGGTTTCATACAAGAGAGTTCTGTTTGAAAAGGTAGTCACCAACTATTCTCATTATGTAATTTGAAACCTCCAGTTTTCTGAAGGATTGCATAATATGTTTCCATCCTGCACTGTTAAACGCATTCTTTATGTCACGCAGTATTTCCTATTCATGCCCTTTCTGTTTATAGCTTCTGCCATTTTCCTCACCGTGTTAATTGCGTCTATTGTAGAGCGTGCTTTTCGCCTGTGGTATATTCTTCATTGCGATTGTCAGTGACCTGTTCGGCATTCCGTCAAGGCCTGGTGCCTTGGTGTAGCCAATCATTGAACATATTTACAAGATCTCCTCCTCTGACACGTCCTTTATGGTAGTTTTAATATCTGTAAACGTCTCCTGATAAGGATGCACTTTTCGAAAAAGTACTTTCACTATTTTCGGAAGAAGTTGGGGACACTTTACCTATCTTTGTCCTTTTAAGCGTGTGATTATTATCAATAAGCACTTCCCCATGGATTCCAATCAACTTCTCTATTGTTGAAATCTTGTCTTGTTCTTCTTCTTCGGAGTTCTGCGATTTCAGAATTCCACCAGTAGCTTTCTTTAGAGCATCTATAATATGGTACTGTTGAATTTGTGATACATCCGGCGCCAGACAAGAGTTGAATTCATCCAAAAACATTTCTGAGTCTTGTGCCCATCCTGAAGAATTGGATGTCATCCTTGGACTTTTCTGCAGGTCACTTACATTTCCTAACGCAAATATTATGTGTGGTGTAGTGTTCACTTACGCTCAATTTAAGGTCCCATGACAGTGCGAACGTTAAGTCGACAACTGAGCCAGTTTCTCCTCTTGTAAATGTTTGGGAGTTCCAACATTGCAAAGTACAAGGTCCAGTTGAGTCAAAGATTTTAAAATAATTACAAATCCAGTTAACCGCCCTAGCGTTAAAATCTCCTCAGATGATTTTCGGGTTGTACTTTGCAGCATTTGCCACTAGCTTGTCAATGAATGTTTCATATTCATTAACCCTTTCACTCACAAAACTTGTACGCAAAAGCTTTTGAGAATCTGAGTACACTTTGTGAAGTATTAATAGCTATTTTAAACATATATAAAAAGAAAAAACATTGAAGGAAAAATTTCTTCACTCTCGACCTTTCATGCATATTTGGACACCGGTGTCCCTTACAAAAAATCTCGTATTGCGGATAGTTCAACATCTTCTTTTAGCAAAAATCAATTTAATCACAATCTTTACTTACCATTCTAACAAAATCAATCTAAAAACTGCTTTGAAACTCCACTAATGTATTAGAAATCAGTTTTTAATATTATAAAAAAAACTTCGAAATTATCAAAAATAAAGTTGAATTATTTGTTTTACTTTTCCTGATCAGTGGTACCAAACTTCAAAGAAAATAAAGTTTTCTTTATAAATAGTCGGTTTGTACTGCAATTGATTACAAAAAGAATTTTAAAATATCCAATGTTAAACATTTGGGACACCGGTCCCGGACGCATATGCGCCAAAGGGTTAATGTAACGTTTGGTGATATGTAACAGCTGTAAAAATAAATACCTTCGATTTTTGTTCTAGCGAATCCATCCTTCGGACTTGCCATGTATAGCAGCCTATAGTAGTGTCTACTCTACATCAGCGTAGAGTAGTTTCTACAATACAGCAGCCTAGATTAGTGTCTATTCTGCAGCATCCTAGAGTAGTGTCTACACTACAGCAGCGTAGAGTAGTGTCTACTGTACAGCTAAATAGTAATCCAATTTAAAATGTTCACAGCTTTAATTTGGCATTATTCCATTTAATACTATTCAACAATTTTGACACTTTGCTGCTGCTATTAATACCAAATATTTAAATACCCGTGTTAGAGTAAACTTTTCGTTATTTTTTTATATTGCATTTGATTCCCTTGAGAGCAGTAAATTATATTTTCCCTGATTAAGTTTTAAACAAACCAGTTAAAATGTATATTACGAATATTTTTCATATACAGACATCACTCGTGTGTTTTTACAGTACTTGTTTTTTTTGTTTTCATTGTAATTACCAAGTTTTTTTTAAATTTTTTTCAAACTTTATTTAGAGTTTGTGTTTTTTCGCTTTCAGTTAAAATGAATTACTGTGATTTTTTTTAAATACAAACATGCTTTGTATTTATTTCCTTTGGGCTGCATGGCTTCGCCCATCCTCCAACCTGCGCTGCTCTGCATGTTTTTAGTCAATTCATTTAAGGAAAACTTTGGTTCTACAAAATAAATTTTGATGCTTCCTTTCTATTTTTTTGTTGTTGTATCCTTAGTTACAATTGTGCATCTGAGGGTTTAACTATTATATAGCGAATGGTTCGAAGTAATATGTTGCGTTTCAGTTGGGTTTGGTGATTGTGACAGTAACGCTTCGGTGGAAAAAATAGCGTAAAAACTGAAAGTGGTTTTTGTTAAACTTTTTTTGTTTTGTATTGTGCGTTATAAAAAGGAAAGAGTTTAAGCGAAATGTTTTATATCCTGTCTTTGAACAGGATGTAACGCGAGTGGGTATGTTTGAGCGTGTGTGCTGCAGAATGTTGTAATGAAACGCGGTGTAAAACTCAATTAAACTTGAACATGCAACAGAGAGTTTGCTATTTAAAAATTGGTGGTTTTTGGCAAAACTTATTAACCCATCAACATAAATTTATTAAATTTATCACGAAAAAGGGGGAGAATGAGATGAAAATTAAAGTTAAGCGCGAGTAAAACTGATGGTTTTTGTTGAAATACATAGTGCAATACGAAAAAATATAACCATATACGGACATTACTACGTCATAAAAGACCAAAAAAAAGACCTGTGTCTCCTAGTTTTGCCCAATGTCAGGCATTACATTTTAAACGGCACACTAAATACCCATGCCAAAAGGCTGAAAAAGTTGTGAACACATTGGAAAGGATGTTGGCATATATAGGAGACCCAAGGAAAAGACACAGAATACTTCTATCGTTAGTGGCAAACTCTATCCTGCCAAATGGGTCACCCATTTAGAATGGTTCCCTAATATGTACCTCCAGGATATCGCACCATATCTCATGATGCATCCTGTGCGGGAATAGTCCCTATTGATATCACAGCATGGGAATATTCTGAAATATACGAAGTGATGATCAAAAACATTCGACAAAACGAAAGAAGGCTGTCCAATGTCATGCATTTTTTTGTGGGCCCCTAAAGATTTGAGGGCTCGGTGTAATTTTTGCAAAAAAGGGATAATTTTCTCGGCTCATATCTTGCAAAGAGTTCGGAATTTTGATTTACTCTCTGAGGCAATGTTGTAGTCCTTTTCATAAAGAACAAAAAAACTTCATTTTCAAGATCAAAATCGCAAAAAACTTTAAAAAATTCAGAATAAATTTAGAAATAATTTTTTTACAGCTGCCTACAAGTATGCTTTAGTTTATAATAGTTTGTGGCCCAAAACACTTAATTCCATTTAGTTTTTTCTTACTAATTTATATTGATCTACCAAAACGATGTTAAGAATCATACCAAGGAAGTTCATATGTTCTAGAAAGTTGTTTATTGATATCTTAGGTACATTTTTGTATTTGATTGTTTCCTTGAATTTTGAACAGTTTGCTACCTATGGACCTGAACAGGGGAAAAAAGGTAAAAAATCGAATTTTTTAAAGTTTTTTGCGATTTTGATCTTGAAAATGAAGTTTTTTTGATTTTATATGTTCACAATTTTTGTTCTTTATGACAAGGGCTACAACTTTGCCACAGAGAGTAAAAAAAGTACATGACTTTGGGCTAAACTGGGAGACACGAGTCTTTTTTTTTGGTCTTTTATCACGTACTGGTGTCCGTATATTGTTATATTTCCATGACTTATTACACACAGTGCTATTAGTGTTAAAGAAATATTAAAATTGTTGCTAAACTTTTGATAAAAAATGCTTGTTATTATACCCTACACCACCGATCGACTTAGAATCACTTTCTGAGTCGATTAAAAGATGTCCGTCTGGTCGGCTGGCGCAGAGTACAGGTCGCAATTTTGAAGATATTTCGATCAAATTTGGTACATATTATTTTTTCGGCTCAAGGACCAAGCCTATTGAAACTGGCTACACCACCGATCGACTTAGAATCACTTTCTGAGTCGATTAAACGATGTCCGTCCGTCCGTCTAGTCGGCTGGCGCAGAGTACAGGTCGCAATTTTGAAGATATTTCGATCAAATTTGGTACATATTATTTTTTCGGCTCAAAGACCAAGCCTATTGAAACTGGCTGAAATCGGTCCATTATTTCCCCTAGCCCCCATACAAATTTCCTTCCGAAATTGGACGAATCTGTCATAAATGTTTAATTTATATATGTATATTCACAAATTCCACTCCAAATAAGTTTTATATACACAAAATTCATGTCACCAAATGTTGTTACGATCGGTCCATAATTAGTAATAGCTCCCATATAGACCCGCTTCCGAAAATCACTTTAACGTGCATAAATCGCTTAAAAATGTTGGTATACACACAAAATTGAACATAGTTAACTTTAATATAGATCACACGGCCTAATTTCATGGTGATCGGTCCATAATTGGTCATAGCCCCCATATTAGGCCCACTTCCGAAAATCACTCAAAAATATAAATTATTGAAATTTTAAAAGAAAAATATTTTTGCTCTTTTATTTAGTGTAGGGTATTTTATGGTCGGGCTTGACCGACCATACTTTCTTACTTGTTATTTTAACACATTTGAGTTTTGTTAAACTTTAACTCCATCATAATCTCCTTTATTTTTTCCTAAAATTTATATAAATATGATAATTTGAAAACTATGTCCCTATGTGGCTACAATTGCAAAAATAAAAAAAAAACATAATGAGAACAATTTCAAATTAATATTAATACAAGTTTTTCCCAAAATATTCATACCCACAACTCCCTGAAGAAACTCTGCTCTCGAAATCTCAAACCTCTGAATGAATTTAAACATTAACACCGAAACACAAAGATGAACAAGACAGAAATGTTGCTTACTGCTCCTAAAGACAAGTGGCACGTTTTGTTCTGTTGGATCTAAAGCTCATATGCACAGCAGGCCATGTTGCAATTTAAAAATTCTAGTGTTAACAAGTTTTGCGTTGTTATGTTTTTGCAAAATCATGCTCCCCGGAAATTTTTGGACTTTCTTTGTTTCCTTTTTTTTGGAGTAAAAAAAATATTCATAAAAAATTAAAACAATGAGAAGGCAATGGGGGAGATGTTAAAAGCTACAATGTTGTCACATTTTTCGTCGTTCTGATGTTTGAATCATAAGGGAAATTGCACGTATGATAAACAAAAGGACTACAAAAATTGTGGCAAATATGTCTGTCTAAAATACCATCACATACTTTTAACTCCTGCCACTGAGAGTTGTGCGTTCTTTCGTTTATTACAAGAATTTTTCATGAAAAAAACAACAACAATTTACAAGAATGTTAATAATGAAGTGTCGCGTATTTGTGACACGTTCTCATACCATTTGTTACATTTTTCTTAACTCAAAAATATAGACACCCTAAACATTTTTTTTAAGCAACAATGTTATCTCTTTTTGGCTAACAAAATAAGAAATAAAAAAATACTCATATGATATACTTCATATTGCCATGTATTGTTGATGCTTTACAATGATGTTGCACAATTGTCATGTGGATACACTGAAGGAAAATGTTCATCAAGTTATATCAATATTTAAGAATTAGCTTCTTAAATAAATTGAAATTAGTGTGTCTACTCTATACATAGAGTAGTGTCTACTATGCATTATGAGTTTTCCAGGGCTAGGGCCTAGATCACCTTCTGTGCAATATTATGTTTAATGGCATTTTCAACCTACACATTCCAGAGGAGGCAACAGTTGTAGGATTTGCAGACGACATTGAAGTTCTAGCTACAGAACAACATCTGGGTGAAGTACATATATATGCAAACGAATCAATCAGCTCGATCAAGGAGTGGTTGACTACATTCGACCTACACTTGGCAGACCATAAGACTGAGTTAGTGCTTAAACTTAAATCGTTCAAAATTCTCAAAAATACATAAATTTATTCAAATATTGCACAAATTCATTAAACATTAAAATGTTGGCATATTACTCGGTATTTATAAATCTATCCACTTTTTCTCGAAATCTTCCCATTAAAGATTTTATAGTTGCTTCCGTTACCTTCTTGGACGAGGTGGTCCACTTACGCTTAAAAGCGGACATGTCCTGGGATACCTTTTCTGTATTCCTTTATTTTTTTACAAGAGCCCAACACCTTTCCACAGTCAGAAGCTCTGGACAGTTAGGTGGATTTGCCTCTCGTGGTAAAATTTTACATTCATTTTTAAATAACACTCAAGGGCCATTTTTCCATAGTCGGATGGTGCCAAATCGGTCTATAAATATGAAGGCTCTCTGTGCTGTGATGTCACAAATGAATGGCTTCTTTTGCCACAACTGCAATTGGCTTTCCACACAAGAAACTTCTTGAGGAATTTTGTTTTTTGTCCGGTATTGTTCTTGAACATTACTTCGTTCATCACCCACATAAAAATCTTTACCCGGAAGTTGTGAAAAGTCTGCCAGTTTCATCATCCATCACAGAACAGGTGTATTTTTTAAAAAATTTTACCTCAATCGTTTCACTCGTTCTTTTGCTTCTAAGTTCTTTGCCGCATTACGATCTGGAACTTTCTGAACTTTATACGAATTCAACCCAGCATAAGCTTTGGCTCTGAGCACAAAAGAATCAGAGCAGTTAACTTTACGAGCTGCTTTTCTGATAGAAGTATTCGATGCTCTTGGAAATAGTTGTTTGACTTCTTTTGCCTTACTAATATCTATTAGGGCTTTTTTCTTCCTGATCCAGGCTTTCTTTCAATGTTCAAGTCTTACTTATACTGTCTAATGGCTTTTGAAACAGTGTGAAACATGGCTTTTTCACATATTTTGCTAATAATTTTTTACGTAAGTACTTTTTTGGAGACCATTGTGATCGAAATAACAGTTGTAAATGAATGATTTAGAAAAAATAATAATTTGTTGGACCAAGGATAAGCTTTGGCTGGAATAGTGTGTATAAGTTTCTTTTGACTCACTATTAACTCCAGTGCACCAGGGGCACCAGTTTGGGAAAAAGCTCTACTTAGTGTTTTTTCCAAGGGCCAAAAAATGATAACAATACACAGAAGGGGACGCTTAAGAGTCTCAAATAGCTTTAGAACCATCTCCATAGAAGCAGCGAGTGTTGTAGCGAGACCTATCCTCATAGACTTGATCGCTATAGAACTTGCGGATACTCAACAAGATTAAAAAGAACCCAGAGGCATCAATAAAGGACATTCGTCAGGTTGAGTCAGATAATACCATTGTTGAGTAGCAAAGGAGGTGAGAAAATTCATCTAAAGGCCGTTGGATCTTTTGATTGATTCCCCGTAATGATATAAGTATGTGGTTGAAACTCAAACATGGTAAGGTGAACTATAATTTGGTCCAATTCCTTACAGGACATGATTGCTATAGACGTTGTTTTGTATTGTTTCGGTCATAACAATTCTACCAGATGTCCACAATACACCGAAGAAGACGAACATGTCACATTTACATGTCCCAGATATCTTGAACAACGTAGTAGAATCTTTTCATTCAGAAAACATAGTCGAAGTTATAATGAAATCTATGTGGAAAGCTGTGTCGCAGTAAACTTTCATAAATTAGATGTTTCGTGAACCTGTTTGCCACATTATTTGAGAAATGTTTGAAGGGTGGTATTGCCAACTAGATGGAAATCAATCATCCTGATACCCAAACTTTAGGAGAATCTGAGTCGTATAGACCGATGGAGAGGCTCATTTATGTTGCAGAGGAATCTGCAGGCATTTCGTATACTCAATTCGGTTTTTGAAAAGCCCGATCAACGGTTGATTCAATAAATATTGTAGTAAACACGGCTACGAAAGCTATCCTAGACAAAGGAAGTGACAGAAAGCATTGCACAATAATTAAGTTAGATATAAAGAACGTCCTAAATTCGACTGGTATGGTCAATTATGGATGGAAACCGAACTTCAGCTGTGATGTGAGATGCCTAAAAGATACTAAAGATGGCAACTGGCAGCTATAACTTCTGTTGCCAAATTGGCAACCTTATATTTGTGGTTGCCCTCTGGCAACGCAACTGAAGTTCGGTTGTCATCCACAATCGACGCATTTATCACTACAGAAATTAAACGGTCCGAAATATCTTCTACAAAATATTAAAATATGTATTACTTTTCCGATATAACCTTGTGGCAAGTCATTGGCATTGAGTACCAAAACATTTCGGTAGGTGTTCCACAAGGATCGATCTAAGAATTCACGGATAATATAGCAGTAGTAGTGCAAGCCCGGAATGTAGAAGAAGAGCAGATATACGCAAATTAGGCAATAAGAACCATTAAGATAAGGCTGGGAAAAGCAAAAATGAAGCTTGCAGAACAGAGGTCGTGTTGGTAAGCAGCAGGAGAGCAAAAGAAGTTCTAAAGATCAAAGTTGGAAGAAGCGAAATTATTTCCACACAAGCTATAAAATATCTGGATTGGTAACCGATTAAATTTTAAACGTCCCATTTTAAATACCCATGCCAAAAGGCTGAAAATGTTGTGAACACATTGGACAGGATGTTGGCATATATAGGAGACCCAAATAAAAGCCACAGACGTTAGTGGCAAACTTTATCCTGCCAAATGGGTCACCCATTTAGAATGGTTCCCTAATATGTACCTCCAGGATATCGCACCATATCTCATGATGCATCCTGTGCGGGAATAGTCCCTATAGATATCACAGCATGGGAATATTCTGAAATATACGAAGAGAAGATCAAAAACATTCGACAAACCCAAAGAAGGCTGTCCATGCAAAACTGGCAATGAAGGTGTGGCAACTCTACTGCAGGCCAATGGACATAGAAATTGATCCTAAATATCGAAAAATATATAAGCTGCAGCCATGGGAAAATCTCCTGTAATCTGACGCAGTTTCTAACAGGACCTGAAGGTTATCGAAGCTATCTTCATCGCATAGGGCACAATAACTCACCGAGGTGTCCAGTTGCCCGGAGCTGGACGAAAACGAAGAACATGTCATACTCGTATAACACAGATTCCAAGAGGAATGTACTATGTAAGAGATGGTGCTAAGGTGCAGCTTAACATATTGCAGATATTATTGTGACATCGGAATTATATTGCGATCGTATATAAGGATTCATAACTTACGTAAAAAGAAAAGAAGAACGGATTCCAAAGCAGCTTAAAGCGGAGTAGACAGTGAGAAATGATAGATCAGCGACAAATACTGGCCAACCTGCGAAGTAATACCTACTGCCAGTCTCATGGAGGTGGTTTTATTCCGTTAGAATCCGATAGTCCGACAACTCTCCAATAGATTACTTTTGCTGGGTAAAATAACTACTTTTTAAAATGCAGTACAAAATAAACGTTGAAAGTGACTTCACTCTATGTTACTTAGAGACACTAAAGTGGCAATTGACTTCACGCTAGATTACATGGGATGTAAAAAGTAACAAATTTTTTTCTCTCTGCATTATAAAGAATACATACGTGTCAAATGACCCAACATATATAAATTGGAGTCAACTAAGTGATCAGGCATTAGTGTAAATTACTGTCTATAAGATACATTGACTACTTAACTGCTGGGTAGTGTCTACTCTGTGCATGAAGTCGAAGTTATATTCCACTCTATAGTTTGATAATTGTTTACTCGACAGTTAGAGTGTTATCAACTGTACACTTATGGCCATTATTACAACTTGCCTTTATAGTAAAAGGTAATTTTAAGTAATAGAAAAGGGTACCCTTAAAGTTAACTTTAACTATAAAGGCAAGTTGTAATAATGGTCCTTAGAATAGCAATTTTTCTCACTGTATTTAGCTTTAGCAAAAAAGTTTAATTTCGTGGTTATACACAAGACATTGTCATTTCTTTCGTCTTGGTTGAAGTGACAATGTCATCGCTTGCCAATGTGTCAGGGACATTTCTTTTTAAAGTGTTGTGTAGTTTACAAAAGAACTTTTGTGTTTTGCAAGAGATTTTTACTTCTTTTCTTCTTCTTTAGGAGATACAAATTCTAAGCATTACAACATGTGTAAATTGAGGACATGTTTTACTATTTAGTTTTTTTTTACAAAGTAGGTGACATGTTTAAAATTATAAAATGAAATATGCTTGGATAACACTAAGCTATTATTGAGAACATTTCTTCTAATTTAAGATTAAATCTTTTCAAATTAACGCGCTCTTCTGACTTTAAATAACTACTTCCTCATTAATATTCATATTTTCTCCCTTACATTTATTTATTTACACTTCATTGGCATCTTTGAAGTCCACATTAAAGCAGTAATAACAAAACTAAATCTTAATTAAAGTTTACCATTAATTTCATTTCCTTTAAACTCCAGTCTATATTGACTGCTCGCTATTCTTCCACTTGCCAACCGAAGTAAAACTTTATTTCAATCTTTAAACAAACAGACATTGTAAAGTATAATTTCCTTTGGTTGGCATAGAGGCAACCGTAACCACAATTAATTATCATTCAATCTCAATATGTACTTTCTGCCCCCACAGCATCCTCTTTTATTCACAAACACGATGGCCTAAAGCAAACAAAACTCCCTTCCCCCACGAATGAAAGAAAATAAAGAAAACATAAACTTAGGCAAGAATCATTGGCGTGAGCAACACTTTTTATTCGTTTTATGCCACCTTCTTTCTTTCTGTACGTTTGTTTTTTGCCTTTTTATTTTTGATTATAATTTATTGCATATCTTAGGGGAACAAATACCCCTCATTTTGTGTCTTTAAGATGTATTTGTTTGCTTCTCTTTTTTTTTGTAATTTTTCCTGTTTCATTCTATTTCATGTTAAATATTTAAATAGATTTTTTCTGAATCAAATATTCTTGTTAAATCGCCCCCTGTAAAAGGAAATGAAAAAAAAACAAACTAAAAGTACCCGAAAATAATGGTGGTATTAGATACGCTGCTGACAATTGCAAGATTTATGGCATTTTCGATATTTTAAACATTTTTAGCTTAAATAAAAGCACAATAAGGCACAAGTATTAAAAAAAAAAATGAAATAGAATTTTCTTTTGCCACAGCTAAACAGAAGCAACAAATAATTGTTAGAGGGTTTGAATGTCTATTGGCTGGTGGCTCTGTTTTAATCTATAGTTACCTTTTCCATACTGTAACAAGTAGTGATTTATGTTTTGTTTATATTTTTTATTTAAATTTTTCACTTTTTACAAAATATTGGTCTATAATAAATATTTATTATGACACATTTAGTTTGACAGGGGATTTGAAGGTGTTTTTAATACAATTTTAAGCAGTTTGGGGATATATTTTCAATTGCTTGATTTAGAGTTTAATACGATTTAAAGAAGTTTAAAAAATAGTCATATCAGCAAGGGAAAGGGCAGTAAGATTAAGGGGTTTAAAATAACTCACTGGTATGTTTGACAGTTTTATTATTTGTGGCATTCTCTATAACAGTATCCTTCTTAATAATGATTTCAGCTCTAAAGCATTATATTTTTCCAAATTTCGGAATCTAATCACAACAAATACCAAACACTTTAGAGGAGACAATTGGTTAAGGTCATTTAGTTAAAGCCATTTTCATCGAATTTTGAGTAGTTTCATTGATTCACGTAGAAAAAATTCGATATACTAACGAAATACTAAAGTACACTACATCAGCAAAACACGCTTGAATAAAGTCAGACAATAGGAACTATGCAACCGCCTTAATTTTGAGGTAAAACGCAGTGCCCGGAGAGATAAACGCAAATAGGTCAATTACATAGCAAAAGAACTTCAAACAGCGGCTGTAACACATCGTGTAAGGAACCTGTATATTAGAGTGACAGCCGATTTTTTTTTTTTAGATTTCAAAGAGTGCCGGGTGGAATATTGTGACACTAGACCTAAATGTTAAGTGCTGAAAATTTGAGCCAAATCGGTCAACGATTTCTGGACGCGCATCGAGGTCAAAGTTCAGATATATGCAAAATTATACTATTTATATGGAATAAATAGGTGAAACTCGTTAAATTTCTGCATTGTTTTCTAGAAATGTATAGATTTATTTATATTAATGAATATTACATTAAAATTTTTTTTTTGGAAGTTAACCCTGCATCTCCTTTGGGTCAAAATGACCCAAAAACTGTATTATCGCCAAAATTCGGAAAAAATGCAAATTTTTCAGATATTTTAAAAATTTTGCTACTAAATAAATACTTTTGCAATTGAATGCAAAAGAATCGAAATGTGTACGTAATTATCGTTGTAATGAAATATAAATGACAAAATTTGGTTAAAAAATTTTAAAGTTATTACAAATTCGCCAGACCATTAACGTGTTTCAGGCCACTTGAACAAAAAATTTAGGAAAAAAAATTAACATATTTCGAGAAAAATTAAAATAAAAGCTAATTTTTATTTAAAATATATCCGTATTTACTTGTGTATGAGTTTTTGTCTTCGTAGGATACCGTTAACCTATTCGCAGGTATGGCCAAAAAAAAATATTTTTTTTAACGGCTGTTTCAAATCTCCATTTTCAAATTTTTAAAAATTTTGTTAAACCAATTTCAGAATTTTTTGATCATCACATTGGGATTTATTGAGATCAAAATAGGGAATAAAAATATGAAAAAATTATGTCAATACCTCTTACAGTTTTTCCGTACCTGCGATTTAAATTTTGCGATTTTCAAGAAAAACTAATTTTTTGTCCATATTTAGGCGAATGAGCCCAATTTCCTTAATGTTATAAATTTTAAGTAAAACCTATTCATAATATTATAGTCCTTGTAATTTTAAATATGGTCTGAAAGTTTTACTAAAATCGGAAAACGATATCCTTAAATCGTGAAGGTCAAAGGTCAAAGGTCAAATTTTTCAATATTTGGAATTTCTAAAGAAAAGATAGCGAAATGTTATATATTTTTGGGCCGATTTTAATGAGACTTGAGGAAAGTATAACATAAAGTCCAGAATTTAAAATAACAGCACAAAAATGGAAATTAACTCTTAGCAGCACTTGGGGTCCAAATTACCCTCAACATTTAAAATCACGAAAAACACAGCCATTTTGACCCCAAGTGCTCTTAAAGGATTAAATCCATTTTTGCACTGTTGTTGTAAATGTTAGACCCCAATGTATACTTTCCTCAAGTCTCATTAAAATCGGCCCAAAAATATATAACATTTTGCTATCTTTTCTTTAGAAATTCCAAATATTGAAAAATTTGACCTTTGACCTTTGACCTTCACGATTTAAGGATATCGTTTTCCGATTTTAGTAAAACTTTCAGACCATATTTAAAATTACAAGGACTATAATATTATGAATAGGTTTTACTTAAAATTTATAACATTAAGGAAATTGGGCTCATTCGCCTAAATATGGACAAAAAATTAGTTTTTCTTGAAAATCGCAAAATTTAAATCGCAGGTACGGAAAAACTGTAAGAGGTATTGACATAATTTTTTCATATTTTTATTCCCTATTTTGATCTCAATAAATCCCAATGTGATGATCAAAAAATTCTGAAATTGGTTTAACAAAATTTTTAAAAATTTGAAAATGGAGATTTGAAACAGCCGTTAAAAAAAATATTTTTTTTTGGCCATACCTGCGAATAGGTTAACGGTATCCTACGAAGACAAAAACTCATACACAAGTAAATACGGATATATTTTAAATAAAAATTAGCTTTTATTTTAATTTTTCTCGAAATATGTTAATTTTTTTTCCTAAATTTTTTGTTCAAGTGGCCTGAAACACGTTAATGGTCTGGCGAATTTGTAATAACTTTAACATTTTTTAACCAAATTTTGTCATTTATATCTCATTACAACGATAATTACGTACACATTTCGATTCTTTTGCATTCAATTGCAAAAGTATTTATTTAGTAGCAAAATTTTTAAAATATCTGAAAAATTTGCATTTTTTCCGAATTTTGGCGATAATACAGTTTTTGGGTCATTTTGACCCAAAGGCGATGCAGGGTTAACTTTCAAAAATTTTTTTTAATGTAATATTCATTAATATAAATAAATCTATACATTTCTAGAAAACAATGCAGAAATTTAACGAGTTTCACCTATTTATTCCATATAAATAGTATAATTTTGCATATATCTGAACTTTGACCTCGATGCGCGTCCAGAAATCGTTGACCGATTTGGCTCAAATTTTCAGCACTTAACATTTAGGCCTAGTGTCACAATATTCCACCCGGCACTCTTCAAAATTTTAACAAAAAATTTGTTCCATACAACTGATTGTCACTCTACTGTATATGTCTGTCAACAGCTGATAAACAAAAAATAATCGACCGGAAAGTCTTTAAAAAACGACGTGTGCGAACTTATAACAAAAATCAACAAGTTACACTATGGGAAAGCACTCAGGTATGCTATCAGTAGCTACTGCTCAATGTCAACCCATTTGTCCTGAAATAAGTGAAATTTGCGAAGCGATAAGATCTCGCAAATCAGACAAATCTCGTAGTTTGGATAATATCTCTTCAGAACTGTTTACAGCAGACCGAATAACCACTACACGACTGATTAATTATTAAAATTAATTATTAAAACATTTTGGGCTCATGAGTCTTTGCCTGCCGATTTGTCTGATGGAGTCATCATAAATCTTCCTAAAAGAGGATATTTGACCAATAGAAAGAATAGGAGAGGCATTAAGCATTGTAAATAAGGTATTTGCACATTTTATAAACAATAGTCTGTAGGCAATAATTCACCCATCACTCAGACATGAGCACGCTGGCTTTCTTACCGGAAAATCTCGCATTTATAGACTTTGAGAAGGCCTTTGACACACTGAAACATACTATTATATGGAACTCGCTGGTATGCAAAGATGTCCCCGAAAAATGAACAGAGCTAATCTAAGCCCTGTACAAGAATGCCACTTGTCGTGTGCTACATAAAAAACAGTTGAGCAACAAGATCATAGTCAAAACTGAACACAAGGCTGGAGTTAGACTGCGCCCTCTATGCTGTGATGCAAAAGGCAACAAGCCATCATAAGAAATGTATTATGTGTGTCTTAAAAGGACGGTTGTAGGATTACTTAGCCACTCATTCTCAGAGATGCAGACGAAAATTTCCAGCATCAATGAGATTGCAAAACAGGTCGGACTGAAAATAAATATACCCAAAAGAAAATCGTTCCGAATCAGTTTTAACTGTTTCTTCGTATTCGACAAAAATATTGAAGATGGATGTAAAGTTCTTCTGCCACCTGGGAAGTGCAATTGTTACAACTGGTGGTTCAGCAGCACGGCATTTGTCCAGTTAAATCCTTTTTGGAAATCGTCTAATATTTCGAAACAAATCAAAATCAATTTTTTTTAATTCCATGATAAAATGTACTCTGTTGTATGGATGCGAGACCTGGAACATGGCATCATGTGATACACAATGTCTTCAAGTGTTTACAAACAAATGTCTCCGCAAGATCTTACGCAATTTCTGACCTGTAACAATAGCCAACAACAAACTTTAGATGGAGGCAAACCAGCAGCCTATTAAAACAGAAATAAGAAATCGGAAATAGATTTGGATAGGTCACATTGTCCGAAAATAGACCATCGGACAAAAAAATGCTTCGACGGGAAACCGCAGGGAAGCAGACGAGCTGGGAGACCAGCACATACCTGGAAGCGACAACGAATAATAGAGTTTTCGAGATTGCGGATAAAGTGGAACGAACTCAAGCATCGAGCCGACAATCAACATTATTTGAACCACCTTGTTATGGACCTATGCTTCCTCGAGGAATGAAAGGAACTTATATAATGACCGACAAATTAGATGATTTATTAAGATTAGCAGATAACCAGCATATAAAATAAAGTTTAAAAGATTCTACTCTTCAATCACATCTCCACCAATCCTAAATAATTCGATGTGTTCAACACTCAGCACGAGTCTCCCAATGACACAATCTCCAGTTAACAAATACATCAACACAGAGTTATGTATCTTGGAGACTAGGGTGTTAATTAGGATTTCCAGTGACTCCACACTCGATTTATTCCAAAAACCACTGAAAATCTTATCAATATTAGGTAATATGTTTTCAAGTGAAACTATGACAGGTTAGAGGAGATAGATTTATAATTCATGCGGCTCACTTGAGAAAAAGACTCAAGATCATGATATCTTAGTATGCAATATACCAGACACATAAAAGGTGTTGTACCAAATCTTTCTTTCCTCCTTCCAACAACTCTTGCAGTAATTATAACAATACATCCCGACATAGGTCAAATTATACACTAAGTATACCTACAAATCTGATCGAGTCCCCACTAGGAACCGAAATAGTATTGGTTTTCTTCCGTGCTGAAGAGGGACAGAGCATTCTGGATATTTTACACTCATCGATCATATGAAATATAGCAACCAATCGAATGTCGTTTCTTATTTCACATTCACCAGCATTTTTATTCACGCTGATGTCTATCCTCTCGGGGCCTATCTTAGCTCAACATGGTGGTGTCCAGGCTGAATTTGGGAGTGAATACAATCCAAAGGACATTTCGAAAATACCGATAAAAATGAGATTTAATAAGGGTACTACATAATCTAATTGGCATGTTGTCTTAGCAGAAGAGTTTTTCCAGTCTGGCTTGAGGAGCAAAACCAGGAACCAAAAAAGTATTGGTTTTCTTTAGTGCGGAAGGGGGACAAAACATTATGTGGAGTCTTTGAGTACGCATTCATCTTATGCGAGATAGCCACCAATCGAATGTCTATGCCTATCTTTGCGGGGCTTATCTTAGCTCAACAAGGTGATGCCCAAGCTGGATAAGGGAGTGAATACAATCCAATAGGCATTTTGACATCATCACGTTCGAAATGGGATATACCATATAATCCGATTGGCTTGTTAGTGATTTGTAGAATGGTTCAGTCGCCCAGACTCTTTAATTCTGAGGGTCGACTTAGCAAAAGCGTTTCTCCAGTCTGGCTTGAGAAGCAAAGCTCATCGCGTCAGTGATTGCAACACAGTTTAGTATCTGTATTTTGTATAGAGAAGAGAGCTGTATTTCTTGACAAAGAATACCTTATTCAGACCATTCTACTTCAACAATTGTACTAATAAGCCCAAAGCTTATTCCATGAGTTCAATTACCATGGCAAGAAATGTGTCTTTTATAGGGAGTATGACGTCATCAGCATATGAAAATACTTTGGCAGCTTTCTCACTGAGACTGAACAGGATTATATTCTACGCCGTATCGCAAAGTGCGTTTTCTTATACTGCCCAAACCTAAACTTAAATTTATTACTCTGCCATTAAGCATATTCCCTAAGCCATTTAGGGTTTTTATTGAATGCATCTTCTATATCCAAATATGATGTCATGTTATATTCCACATTGTCGAGTGTATTCTCGATAGTACCAACATCATGCATTGCGGTTTAACCCCTTGTGGACCAAGACTTTAAATCGTTGAAAAAGTTTTATTTTTTTTATGAAATATTGAAAATAAGGACTTCAGGAAGTTATTTAGAAAATTTTAACTTTGTGGAGGACCAGCAAGAAACCGAAAGGCACCTGCAAGGATCCGAAAGGGACCAGGTACCGTTGGGTCACCATCAGCCAAAAGATAAAAAAAACTCATAGATTTTTGTTTAAATTTTATTAATATATTGATTAGTTTTGTAACTTTTATAACATTTTCTATTACAAGTATAATTTATGGTATTTTACGAAATAGTATTTTTTACCATTGCAACATAAATACCATAATGAGAACATGAAATAATTCACCGTTATTCTGGGCAAGCGAGTTTGCCAATAGGCAAAAAAATATATATTATTCCAAAGATTATAGTGTACTTCAAAGTACTTTCGGGCAAAAGTGTTCAAAATATGTTTTGTTTTCATTTTGTAAGCTTATTATTGTTATGGTACTTATAAGTGCCGTCGGTCGACAAAGGGTTAAACGGAAACGAGAGCGAGGTAACCAGAAGATAAGGGCTCTTAAGCGTTTATAGAATGGAAATAACAAACATTCCCCTTCTTCTAGCAGAAAAAAATTACAGTCAATGATACCATTAATGAAGCCTCAATAATAAAGCTGTAAAGTTTCCTCTAACCCCTAATAAAGTTCATATATACACAATTGCCGATTCGAGATAATCAAATTCTGATCAGAGAACAATGTATGTTAATTAGGATTGTCAATGATTCCTTACTTGATGTATTTCAGTATTTGAATATTCCAAAGTATATGGAATATTTCGTTACATATAGCTGGTGTCTCCAGTGGCTTCTTCTATGTTTCTATAAAAACTCCTTCAAGATCCGAGATCTTATCTTTATTTAAAACTTCCCTAGAAGCAATTTGTAGGCAGTCATACCGATAATCTCCCAATATATCCTATCAACAGCCAGGTCGTCAACAATGAAATTCGAGAGTGCAAAAAGCAACTAGTAGTTTTCCTCAAAGAGTTAACTTAAAATTTCTATATGGTGAAATTAGAATTAGTTTACTCAATACCAGAATATGCGGCGAGACATGAAACCGTAATATTCCAATATGAAAACGCTCGGCCACATTTAGCATGTTACCTATTTAGAAAGAAGTGGTTGTGGAAGTGGCCTCAACTGCATTAAAGTGCAGACCTTGTCCCGTCCGACTAATATTTCTTTCGATCAGGGCACAAAGATCTCTTTGGGATACATAGGGATCATAGTTCCCAACAGAATCTGATGAACAAATTAACTAGTAATAGAATAACACAATATTCCACAATAAATTTAACTTTAAACCAAAGCTAATGAATGCTTTTTGAACTAAAACGCTAATTAATTTATACCAAAGAGACACGTATTTTATCACTTTCATAAGGTGTGTTAAAAATCTAAAACTTGCTTAAAATACAGCAATTAAATTTAATTCTAAGAAAGAAGGAATTAGTAAATAACTAAATCTGAAAAAAGGAAGAAATCTTCCTTAAAATACACAAAACACTAATCAAATTAAAACAGCAAACTCAGCGAATAGAGCTACACAAACACACATGTGATTTAGAATCATGTGTATTTGTACGTGAATGCAGCAAATACGAGAGAGAACTCATTAGTATTTCTAGCAAGGACTTTTTCCAGTGAGTAGATGTGTGTTTAGTTTTGTAAATACAACTAATGCTCCTTTTGCTGTTTACAAAAATCCTTTTTATGAAAATTAAAAAAAAAACAAATACCTTTAAGACGTTTAACTTGTAGAAGATAAAGCAAGAGTAAAAGCTAATTGCAGGATTTAATTCAAACTCAAAAATACATGAGTGAACAAAACTTCAATCAGATAAAAGTCAAATTTAAAATGCAAAAATTAGTTTTCAAGTAAAGGGGTGAAATGAGAAATCAAAAGTTGTGATTGAAGACTAATTTTGATTACGGAGGAAGTTTAGAATAGGACTTTCAATTTAAATTAAATTCAACGAATCTTTAAATCCTGAGTCCTTGTTCTTGAAAAAAATTTTACATTTTTTAACCACAAACTTATCTTGTAACACCCGTGAGAACTTCATTTTACACAATCTCAGTTAGTTAATTTTTTCATGTAACTTATTTTTCATTTTAACCACAACATCACAACAACTAAAGAAACTACAAACAAGTGTTTGTCTCAAATCATTTTAAGTATTCCCTAAGGAGTTTACACTCAGAAAACACCATAGATCCTCCCTTTTTTTAACTTTCCACTAACGGAGTTTAAGATAAATCTCTTCATTTATAATGCATTCAATGCATTTACCTTTAAGACGAAATGGCTGATGAAAATGCACACACCACTAATGGAGAGAAGGAAGCCAAATTGCCACAAAAAAGTAAACTAAATATTCCAAATAACTAACATGTAATACTAAAATATTAACAGGCAACAAGACTAACAACACTCACTCAATTTTGTCGAAGATGCAAGGCTAAAGTACTTGCATAAGCAGCTCTATTTAAACATACCTCCCTTTTAGGGTTTTTGAAAGGAGTCTCATCTTCCAGAAAAGGAGAAAGTACTTGCATAAGCAGCTCTATATAAACATACCTCCCTTTTAGGGTTTAGAAGCAGAGGCACTTAATCAGCTTATTGTTTAATATTTTGTAGTTTATTTAAAATAAGTCTCAGTATACGCAAAAATTTATGGAACTTTATTATAGTTTGTTGTTTGGGATTTTTCCTTGTTATTTTTACTTGTTTGTGGTGAAATTTGTGTAATGAGGAGATTGATTTTTTTTTGTATTTATTTTAATTTATTACAAAATTAATATCAAATGAGCTGTTGGGGTTTTCTACAGTGCACGGTGGTAAATTTCGGCCAAAAATGTTTTTTTTTTCGTTTTTTTAATTTTGATGGAAAATGTTTCGAAGTAGCCTGTGCTTTTTTCTTTAACGTTTTTTTTTTGCGAATTAGCATATGCTTTTATAAAACAGTTAGCAGTTAACTTAAGTACTATAAATTTCAGCTGCAATTATTTGCCATTCCAATAAGCAGAACGATTTCAGTGCTTTCATATTTTACAGATTTCTTTTTGTATTTTTTGGTCAATTTCAAAAATTATGTAAGTTTGAGAGTTATTTACATCTATGCTGAATTGGCCAAACCATGTATTTGTATGTCGAAATTTTTTCAATGGATCATTTATGTTATTTTTAATTATAAACCTAATTGAAGCCATTTACAAAAATTACATACTTTTTTTATACTTTTATAACGTCAATGTTTATTTGGCCAACTCCTGTATGCAATTTCTAATACTTTTTGCGATGGATCAAGTGTGTTTTTCTTAAATGTACACCAAATTTCAAATTTTACATGAATAACCTAACTTTTTTGATAATTTCAAAACGTCCATGATTGTTTTGCCAAACCTTGTATATGTATTCCGAAATTTGTACGACCATTTTATCAATGACTTAAGGTAGGGTCACACATGGCAAATATTTGCTCAAAAAAGCGTAACCACTTTTTTAGAACAAATTTGTTTAACGTGTTTACTCTTACAAGTGTTTTGTAAGATCAAACAGCATCAAATAAAACAAAACTAAATTTTTTGTTTTGAATCATACTAAATAAAATATGTTTTTGAAATAAATAAATGAATTCAAATGTATTTTATTTAGTGGTTACGTGTTTTTCGTCAAATATTTGTCATGTGTGACCCTACCTTTATGCTATTCTTCATTTTTGGACTAAATTTCAGGAATTTACATAAATAACCTAATTTTTTCGATTTTAAAACGCCCATGATTGTTTGGCCAAACCCTGTATATGTAATCCGAAATGACCATTTTTTTTTCGAACACTAATTTTATTCTTTATTTTTGGACTAAATTTCAGCCACTTAAATGAATTTTTTTTGTTATTTTTAGAACGTCCATGCTTTTTTGTCGAAACCCTGTATTTGAATATCGAAATATTTATCGATCGATCAGTTATGTTATTCTTAATACAAATACCAAATTTCAAACATTTTTATGAAGAAATAAAGAAGTTATGTAAAGATATTTTATAAGGCTTTTAACTTCACTAATTTGTATATTTCTTTAAGGTTATTAGGAGAAAATTTCAAAAACATTCAATAAAAATTCTAAGGAAAATAAGATTTCGAGATCACCGATCAAATATACTCTTCAAACCTCTGGTTTTACAAACATATTATTTAAATCCAGAACAAATATTTTTACTGAGACAGTTCATTATTAACTGGAAGAGGGAACCTCCTACCATCCTCATAACACTTTCTAATCCGGATGCTCTACATCGAGATCCAGGATAAGGAATAGTGATACTTCTACTGGGTTGGTTATAATTCTACTGGACGAAGTGAAGTGTAATTGGCAGTTGAAATGGGGACCCGGACCACAAGCTGGGCATACATTTGGGATGTCACGGTCTATGCGAGACTAGTACGCATTAAGCCAGTTGCTCCAGTCCGAATTTAGTTGGGCCAGAACAGCTTTTGTTATCCGCGCAGGATTTTCTCTGTGTCCGGTATGGGACGTGGGCGACCTTCAAGCATTGATGGCGTCTTAATGAATGTCGCTGAAAGCTTTCGTATTCGAATTCCGATCCAATGGATGCTGCATATACACTTGTATAATTAAAGGTCCTATCAGAAATGTCTCAGGAAAGACTTCAGCAGTGTGATATCGAAGCTAGGATGACTCCTTCGTTGACATCACAGGAGAAACGGTTTTAGCATAATGTTGCGTTACATTAAATATTAATTTAGCCATCTTCCCGAATGCAGTAATACAATCTAGACATTTTGATGCGGCTATCAATTACCGTGAGAGCTTTCCATATTAATTTTGAATAAAACGGATTATCAGTATAAACGACTCCTTACACTAAACAATTGGAATATAAGAAGTTCAGTACAATTAGTTTACGTGACATGATTGCCCATCACTCCATCATCTTTTAATTACGAACTGATATTCGTGTCCGGAATCGATTCTATTCTTATATTACATTGTAGTTGCTCTAGATTCCTACGTATGAAGTATTTTAGGACATGAGTGATACCTAAAAAAGGGTGAAACAATGTGTACTGATCTCACTAGCTGGCCCTCAAGTATTTTTCTGATATCCAAGCTCGATAGAACCACCAGATTGTGCACAATGGAGCAATCCAGCGATTTATGTCTACAATCCACCAAAGATAATGACACAGTATATGCCTCACCGTCTCATTCTATTCTCCTTTGTGACATCGTCTTCTCTTCCTCGTTTTGGCGCCTTCAACAGAACTCATAATTGTGGAATATTTAATGGCCCAGTGGCTACTACTCACTACTCACCACCTCCAATTTCTACTTTTGTCATTAGTTCAGAGGTATCCATGGACAATTTGGTTTGCTCACAGCTGTATAGATTCAGACAAATCCACTGCATGCCATATGTGAGTTGTTCTCGAACTGAGAGCAGAAATCCGTTTCAACCCACAAATTCGCAATATTTTTAACAGGTACAGTGTGAAACTCGCTAATCAAATGAGTGTTACATACGAATATCTTATCGTTTCATTTAGAGATGGTCTGGCATTCACGGATCAGATTGCAACTCGTAGTCTCCTGACTATCGGTAAAGATAAGCAGCAAGTGAAATAGCTGAAAAGTAAGCCTGCAAAACACTATAACGAACTGATAGCCTAAAATAAGAGCTCCTTTCAACAATACTGTTATGCCAGTTATGCCATGTTGACTTGCTAACCAAAAAAATGCCACAGTCAAATATTTCGTCGTTTTCTTCAGAGACAACCAGCATTAATGCATCGGATTGAAATTCGTAGTCGCCTGACCAAAGACTCGAATATCCATCTAAAATATTTGTAGAACCTGAAATAGTAAGCAGCTGGTACAACAGCTTTTATCTCAGTCGAAATAACACTATACCTAACTAGCAGACTAAAAGACGCGCCCCTTTTCAGATCAATAAATCAGTTATGAACCGCATTTCATTATGATTTTGGGGCATCTTTAAATACTTCAAATGAATCCTGCGCGAGTAATCTCCATTCGAAGAAAAGTTTAGGTGTACGGTAGTCGATGATGCCAAGAATATCTCCTAAACAATCATTTATGACATTGATAAAGTTCAAAACGTTTTCTTTAATCATGAGCTCAGTTGGCTACCATTGCATCATAGTAAAAATAGCTTTAGATTTCGAAGTTCGACGTATATATTTTTTTCTTTTTAATTTTCTCATTCTTTATTGAGTCTTGAACCTAAAAGTAAATAACGTTGTTATTGTCACTGTAATATCAAACCATAGGTATCCACGAGTTACATTATCTGGCTAGCATCAAAGTTTCTACACTTTTTTTGGAATATTGGAATCCCTTTGTAATATACCTAGGAACGCTGTTATTATTCTCAATGTATTGATGGCATTCTCTAGTTTTTCAATATCAAACGAAGAGGTTTTTTCCCAAATCATGAAGACATATTGGTTTCATAACTGTCTTTTACAAGATAACCATGTTGTCCATGACTTGGACTGACCATGGACCAATGAGCCAATGTATGAGAGGTTTTTCCATATGCTACGAGGGGTGAAGCAACTTTTTAAAAGTCACTTCCGTGACTTTTTGAAATTTCTTAACTGAAAGAGAAACACTACTCCTGTCAACAGGAATCGTTCAGTTTACTCCTGTCAACATTTGAACAAGCTGCTTGATTTAGTTTGTGTTTGACAGCCATTGATAGCAAACTTTACCCAGACTTGAGGAGCAAATGGAAAAAATTTAATTTCGTGTGCTCATTAAGCATGATTTTTTGTGAAATCATGCTGGTCTGGACGCCCAGTTGTGGTCTCTACACCCGAAACAATAGAAAAACTTCAGTACATGCAGATTGCAAGTGCGAGAGATTGTGGAATCCATAGGCATCTCACGTGTCTCAAAGTTTTCAATTTTGAATGCTCACTTAGGTAGGAGAAAGCTTTCCGCTCACAATCGAACGCCCAAAAGGGTGCACGCATGTGGAGACGAAGAACAATTATCCTTTCTTAAAGAGGACACATTTTAAAGCATTAACTTTTATTCTCAACATGATATTATTTGGGGAGATCGGTTTGCAATACGAATAAACGAAGTACACCAGGAATTACTAGGATTCGTTCGAATGGTTTACATCCTTAGATAATTCAGATAGCGTAAGTTCATCCAGTCTATTCAATCTAGGTTGAGCTAAAATAGGAATATTTTGCGACCGATCTTGTTGAAAAATTGTGTCTGAGTTACTATCCAATAGAACTACAAATGTTGCAAATCATCCCGATCGGAAGACATCGATTTCGAAAGTTGGTTCACTTAACATGAAATGCCCCATATATTAATGTGGGTCTGTGACAAATATTTTGATGTATTACAAACGGAATGAAATAAACTTTTTGATAGTGGGTATAAAAATAATAATTTTAAAATCAATTTTTTTTGTATGATATCGTTATGGTCATTCTGTAAATATTGTTGATATTTTCAATTTTATGGAAATATATCATTTTATACATTTTTATTTTACTTAGCTTTGTGTACATTTTCCTCTCAAAAATAAAATAAAAAACGAAAAGAAACTTTGCTGAAGTATAATATTCCATTTCTGTTTGTTTGTGTGGTACTGGTTTTTCATGCAACCAAATCTTAAGGATCTGCATATGTTTCCACATTTGAGTATGTTGTATAAATATCATGCATATTTTGTTGCATGTTGCTGTATGTGTTGCATAGTCAAATAAAATGTATACAAACGAACAATAGAAGTAGTAAACATGTTTACTTTTTATTCGTATAGCGTTAAAGTAAAATGAATAAATAATATTTGTACTCTACAGGAGTTTTAGTTATTTTTTGGGCTCAGTTACTTTCTCCTTGTTCTTCAATCACTTCATAGAACTAACGGAACTACTGAACTAGGAGAAGAAACTATTCTTAGTTTGTTTAGAAACTATACGAGTCTACTAAATACAAAACTCTAGACCATTGGAACTCAATATTCCGATGTTTATTGAATAACGGCAAAACTATATATCTGGCATATTGGTGCTAAAAGTACAGGACGAGGGACAAATCACAAAATTGTAAACAGCGTATGCCGAAAATATTTTCAACTAAATGAGAATTATATTGTTTCTTTCACATTTTTCGTTTATTTATTTGCTGTCTTTTGAGAATATAATATATAGAATACTCATAAATAATCTTGCATATATTACATCAGATTATAACCCAGTCATTACTAAACTACTTCGCAGTAATGCAGGCTGTATGTGGTAGTCAACTAACTACAAAGTATGTTAATCAATAATGACTTACTACCAAGATTTTATATGCTTCCCTTTATTACAGCAATCATCTAAGTCGTATAGGCTATTGCCACATATTTCCTTTTACCAATATTTTGTTCCTGCTGCACAGTAGTGCTACTATTGCCAAGTGCATTTGTGTTTTGTGTAATGAATATTTTATTAGTTGAATTTTTGGAACAACAGTTTTCAACAAACATAGTGGCAAAAGTAGTAACTTATATTCTTGTGAGAGAGAGAAAAAAGGACATTATACAATAAATAAACACACACTTGCATGCATCTTATTTTTAGAATATTTGTTTTTTTTTAAGAATTTATGACTATTTATTATAAAATGCACTTTTCTTGTTATTCTTTTCAGGTTATTTACCTTCTGCTCATGGTAAGTCAATATAGATACCTATATATTCAAAGATTTTTACTCGTATATTATTTTCATATCCTGCAATACATACCTCCTATAACGTAGTATTTGACTATGGAGGTTTTAAAAAACATGAGTCTTATTCTATAGATTAATTTTAAATATACATATAGACATGTCAACAATTTCAACAAAACTTTTTCTTGTTGAAAAGAAAATAGTTTTCGCAAAACTTTAGTTTAAATTAGAGGAATACGTTGTGTGTTCAAAAGGATATATGTTGACATATAGTGAGTCCTTTAAGAGAGAAATCGTACGATGCAATAAACCTCCATTGTAATACATATTCTTCAGCTCCTGGAAGAGTAATCAAGTTAATGTATTGACCAAGGACTTCACAGACCCCTTAGTAGGGCATTTCAGACACTCAAAATGTTTAAACATTTGCGAAATTTTATCTCGTTATCAGAACATCTATACGATTTATGCATGTAAAAATGACTATCGGAAGTGTTTATTTTATGTGAGCTATGACAAATTATAAATTTAATGGGGTCTTGGTGACATAATGCACCGATTTTAATAGGCTTCGTCCTTTGACCATGATGTATTCCAAATCATTCAAATATTGCGTTTATCAGCTTCAGACCAAAAGTAGACTTTATGGGCAAATTCCAATAAAAACAAGTAAAAGAATCTTATTTACCCTTCACCAAATTTTACTTCAAAATAAAAATTTTAAATATTTTTAGGTAAACAATTTTTATTTCCAAAGATTTTTTTAAATTTTTTGGACATTTTTTTTTGAATTGTTTTTTTTTTAAATTTTAAATTTTTTTTTTTGTTTTTTAAATTTTTTTTTTTAATATTTAGCGAAAAAAAACTTTTGGTGAAAAAAAAAATTGGGTTAAAAAATATTTTTTCCGATTTTGAGCCATTGTAGGTCCAACTTACTATAGTCTTATATACGTCATTGCTAAGGTCTTTGAAATATCTATCATTAGATATCCATATTGTCTATATTAATGATTTAGTAATCCAGATATAGGTCAAAAAATATGTCAAAAATCGAGGTTGTGCTGGTTTTTTCCTCATATCTCAGCCATTTGTGGAGCGATTTTAAATAGCAACCGAGCCGGAAGAATTCCGGAGATATTGATGTATGAATCGTATATGTAAGTTATTTGGGGGCTTCAGAAAGTTGATTTCAACAGACAGACAGACGGACATGGCTTAATCGACTCAGCTATCTATAAGGATCCAGAATATATATACTTTATACGGTCGGAAATTAGGATTTTTTGCTGACTGACTGACTGCGACTTGCTGTTACTATTTATATACACAGCTCCATCTTATAGAAGTTTCATGAATTATCTAACGAACAAAACTAGAATGTCCAATTTCTAGAGCTTTCAGCAGCATTAATGTTAATATTAGCAGCTTTAACAGTTAATGTTGACAGCACTGTGCTGATAAGTTGAAGTATTCACTTATGACAATATGTATATACAAATGCTGGTGGATATGATACCACGCATTAAAACCGTTAAATTCAAATTGATAGCTAATCGTTTTAGATATACAACCTTCATTTTAGATCTGGGACTCTTTTTCTGTATTCTGTATACCACTTCGTTTAATCTTTTTATCTTCGTAAAATCCTTCAGATCCGCAGCTCGTTCGTATCTGGCTTTCCATTTTCTCTTTCCGGAAGCTTTATTACGTTACGCTGAATGTGACCGACTTTACCGCAGTTATAACAACTGATTTGATTATCATCTAATGCTTTCATAACTGCCTGTTTTACAGCGTTCACCATACTTCTCCTTTTCTCAGCAACAATATCAAGATCTGGCACCTCACATATTTGCTGCATTTAGATTATCTTGGCGATTTCTTGTGCCAAACGATGTCTGCTTTGAGGCACATATCGCATGTTTTACGTCAAGATCATGAATGCTCATCACAAATGCTTCAATCTTGAATTTTTTCATCAACGGATGGTTTTCGCCTAGATAAGACAGGAATTCTCTAGCAACTCATTGGCTTTCTTCACTCTACCATGTAATACTATTCGATTTACTTTTTTTTTCTTGTGTTCTCTTCCATACTTACGTTGCAGAGCAGCCATTATGTCTTCATAATTCATTCCAGAACTTCTGTTGCACTTGCCTTCAAGGTCAAAATCAACTCTGTAGCTTTGTTATCATTGTTCCATAAGTTTCTCTTGGGAACTGTATCAAACTGGAACTTGAACATATTAAAAGATGTGCTTCTATCAAAAGTAGGGGATTTTGTCCTTCTAGAGGTTTCTGGAATAATTCGCCTATGACCAGAGGTCCAAGCCGAATATATTTTTGAAGATAAGCCGCCGCCGAATTCTTCAGCTGGTATCAGCTAAGATTCTATATACATGTGTATATATTTCAGATTTTTCGACATATGGCAAAATTATCCAACATTTGTTTTGCCATATCAGCTACTTCTGCCTCTTCAAAAATCTCTTTCAGTTGAGTCACATTATTGAACATACCATGATATTTTACTATTAAAATTCTTGTGTTTTTGGTTAGTCCTTAAAACATTTTTTGTAAATGTTAGTGAGTTGCAAGGTGATAGATTTCACCAAAATATACGAGTAATGGCGGGACGATATCAAGGAATATGGGACTACCATAATCATATACTGCTAGAATCTTTATCGGGAGCTTAAGTAGGCTCATTATTCATGAAAATCCTATAAAAGAACATTTTGTACGTATTCACATTGACTGTAAAATAAATTTTGTAAAAATAGTTTATTTTTATGTGAAGATAAAATTTTAAAATTGCCGAAAATTATATAAAATGTAGTAAAAGTTTCTTCGTTTTAAGGACTAACTTAAAATAATTTTGAACATCCTTGCAATACAAGTTAGATATCCTGATATACTCACCAATGTGACTATACTCAAACTAAGGAGATTTTAATATTAAGCGAATATTAAAACAAATGGTGTAAATTATGCAAATATTAAATCACTATATCTTTAAAACTAGAGCTGCTAGAAAAAAATAATGACGACATCGTAATCAGCACTCCCAATTTAATCAAAAACAATGGAGAGAAGTCTGGAAAATTTTGGAGTGTTTCCCTATGCAGTTTTTGAATTAAAAATAATCTTTTTTCTAAACTAAATTTAAAGTTTTTAAATCGTTGAGAAATTTTTAAATCAAAAATATTCTTTATTTCTTAACTATATTAAAGTTCTAAATATGTATTTTAATGCTTTAAGTTTTAAGCGTTTTATAGCATATTTTAAAAACGTTGTTTAATTGTTTACATAAAATATAGTCGATATATGTTGAAATCAACTTCCGTGGCCCCTAAATAACCTCCATACGTGATTCATACATCAATTTATCCGCTATAGTATCACTATCGGATTCCACTAGTCAAATTTATATTTCAAGCTGAATCTAATTACTGCAAGTTATGTATTTTAGATCCAATATAAGAACATTTATTTATCTTTCCGAAGACACCGAGTATTCCCGGTTAATAACGCAATAACAGGCTCCTGAGGGGTCTGTCGCAGCAAGTATTTTTTGGCACATCACAACAATTCGAGTTGACATAGCAAATGTACAACAGCTTCTTTAGACTCATTATAACAATGTAAAACATTAAATATTTGAATATAGCATTTTTGTACAGTAAGTTATCTTGTGATGGGCTTTAAAAACCCCAGTCTCTCATCCAGCTGGACCTCCCATCATCATATTTAATTGTTTTATTTCTTTGTCTTCATAAACATTTTTCACATAACTGATCATGATTTGAAAACTAACAAATCCCATTCTGCCGGCACAACTAAAGGGTGATTCATTTAGAGTTTTTTTCACTGATCACCAGTTTTTTTTATTATTTAGGTAACAGTATAATGTCTCGAAATTATTCAGCTGTATTACTATAATCAACGTACTAAGAGATACATTTTTCGCGCACTTCGTGCAACATATTGTTACGAAATTGCACTATCAATTTGAATTTAACGGTATGTTCATTAACGACTGCTTGCAACATTCATCATGTTCATAAACATTTCCATCAGTAGAAACATTTACTTATCAATAATGTTGATAAAACTGTTTATAAGTTTGACAACATTAACTTTTAAAGCGGCTAACATTAACATTAAGGCTGATAAAAGCTCTAGAAATAGAACATTATAGTTTTGTCCGTTAGATAATTCATGAAACTACTAGAAGATGGCACTGTGTGTACAAATAGTAACAGCGAGTTGCAGATCAGTAAGTTATTATCATTGCATTCTTCGACTTAATAAAGTGTGTGAATTAAAAGAGAGTGACTATTTAAATTGTTTTGTAAATTAAAATAAATAAAGAGTTGTTACAATTTTTAAACTACTGATCGCTTTTATATGCAACTAATAGACTACGGTTTATTTAGAGGTAATAAACTAACGTTTTTAAAAGGTAAAAACGTAACGATATAGTTTGCATTATCATTTACCGGGAAATCATTTTTGTGAGTAGCTAATTTCGCTTTCCAGACTTGTCAACTAGCCGCCTAAATCGTATATTGGGTGTATGACATAAAAATGCGGGATTTGCAATATATGGCGTATCTTTGTTTTTAATAACTTATATGTCATTTTGAAGTGTAAACCACAATGATTTTTTTGCTTCCAAAATGTCGAATTTTCTGTCATCGAATCGTCATATGCGAGAAGTTTTGCTTTACTTCTTTAATTTGAAAATAAGTGCTGCTGAAGCACACCGATTGCTTACCGAAGCATTTGGCGAATGTGTTTCATCGGTTTCAATGTGTGAGAGATGGTTTGTGAGGTTCAGAAGTGTTGACACGGAAGATAAAGATAACCCAGTCCAGCCAAAAAATGTTTAAGACCAAGAATTGGAGGCATTATTCCATGAAGATTATTTTTAAACTAAACAAGAGCTTGCAAAATTATTTGAAGCTACTCATTCAGCAATTTCAAAACGTTAGCAAGCAGCAGGATTCATTCAAAAGCGGAAATACCAATTGAAGCCGTGAGATCTTGGAAGACGATTTTGTATGTCCGAAATGATCCTTAAACGCTATAAAAGAAAATATTTTTTGCACCGTATCATTGCTTGCGATGAAAAATGGATCCATTACGATAACCCGAGGCATAAGAGATCCGTCCAACCAGTCGAATCGATACCAAAGCCATATATTCATGTAGCTAAGGTAATGCTCTGTATTTGGTGGCAGCAAAAGGGTCCTTTCTGAAACCTGTATCGAACGCAACTGATTCGTTTGAATCGAGCAAATGCCCAGAATATGTGGCCAGACATGTAACCGTAAAATTCCATCATGATAACGCTGGGCCACATTTTTTATGGCTTTTGGTGTCGGTAATAACTTCTCTCGATTTATATCGGGCTTTCTCAGAGATCGCACTATACGAGTTGTTATAGATGGAATTTCATCAAACGAGTTCAAGATCAATTCAGGGGTACCGCAAGGCTCCGTCATTTCTCCTACTCTATTTCTTATCTTTATAAACGACCTTCTACGTCAAACTTCCAAACCTATCTTATATTTTGCAGATGACAGCAACATTTGCCATTCATATGCATTCAATTATAGACCAAGCCTGTCGGAGATTGGGGCAATGAAGCAAAATATGAATGATACGCTCAACCAAGATCTTGTGAAAATCTCTGAATGGGGTTGTGCGAATAGAGTTGATTTCAATGCACGCAAGACTCAATGTTGTATGTTAACTCACAAACGCACAACAGATCATGTTGCTCCATCTGTTTTTATGGTTGGTGTAAATATTAAGGAATCAGAAGCTCTTGATGTTCTAGGCATGAGTATTCAGTGCGATGTCCGCTGGACAAAACACATTTTTCGAGTGTCGAAAGAAGCATTCAAGTGCCTTGGTTTTCTAAAACGGTGTAAGAAATACTTCACTCCATCTGATCTCCTTACTATTTACACCACTTATATCCGACCTAAAATGGAATACAACTCTCATGTGTGGGCCGGTGCTTCGAATTCTATTTTGGAGTTACTCGACCGCGTACAGGAGAGGGCGAAGATGCTTATCAGTGACAGTAGGGTATCCAGCTCTATTGACTCACTGGAACATCGTCGCAATGTGGGTTGTGTTTCACTGTTCTACCGATACTACAATGGTATGTGCTCTGCTGAAATTAGGGAACTTGTTCCCGAAACCCGTAGATCTTTACGCAACACACGCTCTTCGGCAAGGCACATCAATTTGTTGTCGACTGGACAGTAGATCGCACAACACATTACAGGGAAAATTCGTTCTTTAGCCGTACTGTCCGTATGTGGAATAAGCTTCCTCCTGAAGTCTTTCCTGTCACTTTCAATATAGGAAAATTCAAAACAAATGTCCACAAACACTACTCCCTCTATCCTCCCTCCCATAACCTATTTTCCTAGTTCCAGCACAATGCTTTGCATGAGTAGGGGTCATCCCCTGAGTGCTGGTCCAAGAAAAAAAAAAAAAGAGATGGGCAATATTTGGGTCGGAATCCATATGGTGCCAGAAAGATGGAAAAATGTAATTTTTTTTCTCCATTACCCCTCCTTGGGGGCATTTGGCTTTCACAAAGCATCTTCATCTTATACGAATTGTTGCTGTTGTTGTTTTTTCGCGTATTTACCTTGTAATTATTGGAGTATCGTGCGTCTCCATGTACGATGTTGCCATTAGATCCATTGTTATTGTTTGTATCAGTTTAAACGGTTGTTGTTCCAGCTAAGTAGATGATTGGTCTGCTGTAGCGGGTCTTCGGATACATGTAGGGTGTTGCCATAAGGATTCAATCGATTGTTATTATTGCCTTGTGTCAGTTTCGTTAATCGGTTGTTGTTCCAGCTAAGTAGATAATTGGTTTGCTGTAGCTTGTCTAGGATAATAGTGCTGCCATCTGTCGTTGCCTAGAAAAAACGTCCTCTGTGTATTTCGTGTAGTGGTGGGAACCTTGCTGATCTTTGATACCTACCTTTTTCTCCCAGGGGGTGGCGAGCTGCCTGACCTTTTCCATGATGTTATCATAGCTAGGTCATAGCTTGTGCAAATGTTTCAAAATAAAAGCTAAATATTTGCCAATAATTCTCGATTAATTTGCGAGAAACTGCTGGAAATAGTGATCGAAAATTGGAATAAACCTAATTAAATTGAATAAAGTTATCTTCAAATAGTAAATGTTAGGGATTCTTCTTCCTGGCCATAATAAAGATTACGACATCCAATTTAATTTTAAATATTTTATTTAACATTAAAAACATTCACCTCTAAATGAATCACCCTTTACAAAACATTCACTCAAAATGCCTAAACATATGCAATTAATTTAATGTCATTTATTTCAATTCATACATGTAATTTGTCTACATTGTATTATTTATATGGATGTATTCTGTTGTACATCGTCATGTATTTGTTGCCGTTGTATTACAATTAATTTCCCAAATGTATTAAAATTTCTGAACATTTAATTTGTGCTGCAAAAGCCAACCCAAAACCACTGAAAGCCAAAACACGGATACAATGTTGGCAGCGTTGTTGGTGTTGCTAAAGTGGTTTGAAATAATTTTGATGGCCAACAAACAGAGTGTGAACATTGATGGCGAAAGGGAAGTGGGAAAGCTTAATGCCTACAATTATAATGATGGCGATAGTGAGGAAGGACAATGATGATGACTACGAACTTGGAGATGATGATGACATTACACATTTTGTAAGGCAGCCAGTAGTAAAACATGGCAACAAATAAAAAAAAACTTTCTACTCACTCGTTTCCGCTCATCATGAATAAATTGGTCAAAATAACAAAAAGTAGAGCAAAATTGTAATATGTGGTAAAATTACAATTTAACATTCTTTTACATCAAACTATTAATTCGTTTCTGTTTTGGGGTTTTTCTCTCATGTATATTTGCAAACTTTTTTTTCTATATGACAGATTTATCAGAAAACTTTATAAAAGTGAATGACTTTTGCGTATTTGGGACAACAATGAGGAACGTTGCAGATTAAGAAGTAAAACTGTTTGCATTGACAACAAAACCATCAACCAGTATCAAGTAAAGTAAATGTGATAAGCTAAAGTGGGAGGAAATAAAAAGGATGAGTAAACAGTACATATTGTAAGACATAAGGACCAAAACGAAATGTTTGAAATGGTTGGAATGTTTAAATTGTACAAGTTGATTGATGACCGCTTGTCAGTTACATATGACATGTGTGTGTCAATGTAATGGTTTTAGTTGGTTTTTCTCCACTTCTCTGTGCTTTTGGTTTGGGAAATTAAAACGTTTTACATTTTTTGTTGTGTAATATGGTTTTATTAGTTTGGTTGGTTGGTTGGTTGGTTGTTGTTATTGGCATGTAAATACAATATTTTATTTAAAATAGTTGTATTTATAAATAATTATGGGTAATTAAACAATTCATAATTATTTTATTTATATAATTTCAGAGAAATAGTTTTAATGCTCTATGTATGCAGTAATGTTTAGTTTAAAACCACACCCAAAAATATGCTATAGTTTTTGAAACAAATAATTTTGGGTAAATAACGAGGAAGAAATTGATGTTTAAGAGAGGGCTCGTATGTTTCATTTTGAAATAGACTTTTGAGAGAGAATTAAAAATCGGCTATAACTTTGTTAGGTTAGTTATAATTGCCAGCCACCTGAATCATTGCTCAACTGAGTCCAGGATGTTATGATACTTGTCGTATGTTTCTTGGGCGCCGCACAGTGGTATGAGAAAAAAAAAGAGGGAAATAAATCTGTATTCATATATCAAATGGACTTTTGACAATTAAAAAATTCATGGAATACTTTTTCGAAAAATATAACAAAAAAAGCTTTTTATTGAGTTTTTGCATAGATAAAAATTTTTCAAATAGAAATAAAATTTTTATTTATGAATATTTTTTAATGAAATTTCACAGTTATGTAGATTTTTCTATTTCTATGCAATGGAAAAGTAAAAACAAATTTTAAAATTTGTTATCAATTCCGCAATTCCCAAAAAAGTCTTGAAAAATCCCATAAATGGAATTTTTTGCCTATAATATCCATACTAGAAGCGGGGTTATCGAAACCATTTACAAAATAATTAAGAACATATTGGGCCATCTAAAATAGGTTACTATAATTTGATATCGACTATGCGATTTGAGAATTTTTGCCCTAAAGTTGAATTTTACATAAAAAATAGCAGTTTTTTGAATGGATCTTGTCCCCTCGGTATCAATAATTATATATATTTTTTTCATTTAGAATATTTGATGTAAAGTTAGCTTTTCAAACAGTAAAAATTCATTATACTTCCGCTTAGAAATTTTTTAAATAATTTAAAAAGAATAAAAGTACTTTATTTAGAAAAAAATAGCGAAAAATCGCCTTTTTTAAATATTTTAAATTCTTTCTTTATTTGATATATACGACTGTTGTTAATCTTAGAAAAGATAAATATAAAAAATCGGGAAATATTTTGAACCGAGGTCATCAAAAAACTAGAGTAGGGTGGTTAAAAATGTTGAAAATTTAATTTTCAGATGCGAATATCTCCTAAACTATAAGAGATAATTGATAGCTACGAAGAAGAAGATTCTATATGTGTAATTTTTTTGAAATCGGAACACAAACGAAGAAATATGATCATTTTTAATATTGAACATACCCGAGGTGTCCTACTTTGGGGACCTCTGGCTACACTTCCTCTTTGCGCGTGTAAATTTCATTCAAATCGGACTAAGGGTTTAGAAGTTACAGATTTATTTCCCTCTTTTTATTTTCTCATACCACTGTGCGCCGTCATCCTTCAGCTATCCTTATGTTTTAATGAAAGTGTGAATCCTACACATAGAGAGACAGGACTTCAATAAATAAAACATACGTTAAGCCTCCAAATGCAATTGAATTTTCCTCAAAAAAAACTATACAGCTTTTACAAGAGACATTGTCAGGAAGTCAAAGTCTTTGAGTCTGTGCAGTAATGACCGCTATAAGGTTTCTTGGATAGAATCTAGGCAAATTTTGAGTGCCCTGATAGACTAGACGATAGTGTACTGGAATATCAATCTGAGGGTTGTGGGTTCGATTCCCGTCAGAGACTCTGGGTGTATCTGCAGATAAGCAAAATGTTTCGCAGTTTGTGTTTGTTTAAAAAAAAAATAAAAAATCTGCATAGCCATATTAGGCCAGATGTTGCTGTTTTCCTTGTATCTTTCTTTGGCAATGGATTTTCCATCAATGTCCTCATAAACAGGAATCCATATAAAGGTAGCCCATTAATATCTATCTCCTCTTGAGACACTCGGCATTTTTGCAAAGTTTTCGATGTGATATTTCTAATATTTGGTTATCTTTGCTCGATATACCTTAGTTGTTTCGCTGCTAATTTTATAGCCATAATTTTGGCTGGAATTACGCTACCCTACCTTAGGCTGTCACTAAAGGACAGTCTAAAATTCAGTTGATCCGAATAGATATCACATTCACCGTCATTAAATATTTGATTGAAATTTTCTGGAAGATGCAGTTCGTTGTCGTAGTCGCATCAATCTGGTGTGTTCGTCTTAAAACCTGGATCGATTTCGGTATTGTATAGATAACAGGAATCTTATATATAAATAGGCCACACGTTTTTTTGTGGTACACTTTTAAGTATGTTATTGTCCACCAATATTGAAGAAACATATATGGTTTAAAAGGTTTTTTTCTCTAGATGTGCACAATATAAAAAATATTTAAAAATTCTTTCCATAAAAGTGGTAAAAAGCGTTTTAAAAGTGGTCGAATTTCGGCCACCAGGCGATCCTAGTATCCATAATTAGGACTCTTAACATTTCGGTATGTTCGAAGTTCTAATAGTTCACTTAGTTTAATTTTGGTGTTCTCGGCTAATTGCTTTTGCAAGATGTCTGGTGATAACCAGATAAGGAGATTGTTACCATAAGCGATACCATTATTATAATAAGTTCGAACGTACTTTGGTAGCTTTTCTTCTCCAAAGCTTCTCTTTTTTGGTTCCTCGTAGAATAGAATTGGTTTGATACCAAAATCGTATACTTGTATACGTTTTTAGAGCTAATTCGCCAGTTTAGACAAATTAAATTTTTGCGCCGATATAGTGCTTTAGTTCTGATTTCCTAGATGGCGCTACGAACAAAGTCCCCAAACCACAAATGAATTAAAACCCCAAAATTGGGGGCTTAATTCATTAAAACCCAAAAGTTCTAAATGAAATAAATACCCAACCAAAGGAACTAAATCCCCAACCAAAATGAAAAAGAAACCGTCTTCGCATACTAAACTTGGTGCATTGCCGGCCTTCGGCTGTGCGCAAAAGGTTTTCTCCAAAAAAGGCTTCGCCCAGAATGCTCAATCCAAAAAAACTTTTCTGAGCGAAGCCAGTTTTTGATACACCCCAGAGGAGGAAACCTTTGCGCCCGGCCGAAGGCCGTCAATGCAAAACAACTTTTCTGAGCGAAGCCAAGTTCCTCCGGGCCTAAAGCCAATTTAAACAGTTGGATAACTGATGCTGATTTGGAATGATAAATATTAAGCGGATTAACCTTTACTGCAGTTGATCACCATAGGCGACTGTCCAGTGAAACAGATTGGGTGTATTCGTTGTCAGATTAACAAGCAGATTCCTCATCACAGCTCATTTAATCCGAGCTCTCCGTTGTTATCACCTTTGTATTCCAGGAGGAAGATGGTTCAAAATCCATAGATTATATTCTCTTCTGTCTTCCGAAGTGTCACTGTCTTCTGTATTTCGAAGTTTCACACGAAGTAATTTTTATTGCAACAGTGGAATTTATAAAAGATTTTAAAACTTCTTTAATATTGATTACTTTCCAGTCCTGTATGGCTAGCTAGATATTACTGATCTGTATGATTTCAATAGATCGTCAGTTCGAGGTTTCCTCGATAGATGCAGTAAAAATCTGCACAAGCTATAATATTGATGTGACCTTGGTACCAGCAAATAACCTCACATTAGTATGGTTATCCGGGATAGGTTAGGTTTCATCGGCAGCCACTCTTCAAACAGCTCACTTGGGTCCATTCAAAACTGATACCATTGTGACACCCAAGGGGTAAACAACAGGGTCTCCGCTGTCTCCAAGTTGCACCAACCAGATTCTCTGATGAAGGAGTATATTCATCCTTGATAGCTCTCTAAGCATGATCGGAATGGGATTTCGAAGATGCGTTCCCTCAGGCTTGTAAAAGCCGGGCATTGGATGAGACACAGTCTCATCCTCTTCTTCATTATGACAGCTCCTACAGTAGTCGTTGTATCGTAGGCTCAGTCTTCTGCGAAATTCCATAAGTAAATTCGTCCTGCTGGCATCATATACGGGTCAAGTAGCCCTCGTTGTAACACAGAAAGATTCATTGGTCCATCTGTTTTATGCAGTCTCAAATAGTTTTTCATCTTGCAGGTAACAAGGGAAATACCAGAAACGGAGTCGATCACATCATCATTCATCATCGCATACCTTTTGGCTAATTCGTCTGCCACACAATTACGCTGGTTTCCATCGTGTCCAGGAACCCATACAAGCGTTATCCTAGAATGTCTCGTTATCTTATTAAGAGATACTCGGCATTCCTCGGTTAACCTAGATGTCGTAAAGACACCCGCTATTCCGTTAACGGTAGTCTTGCTGTCAGTATATATATTGTTACGTTTTTACCTTTTCAAAACTTTTGGTTTATTTCCTTTAAATAAACCGGATACTTTGATTGTAAATAAAAGCCGCTTAGTAGTTTGAAAATTGTAACAACTCTTTATTTATTTAAAAATGTACAACAACAGAATTAAATAGTCGCTTTTTTTTTTGTTTTTTTATACACGTTTATAAATTCGCAGAATTACAGACACACTTTATAATGTACACGAATTCACACACTTTAAGGCACTCAGAAATAGAACACACTTTAAAGCGTCTCTGATAAATTCACTCACTTCTGCAACCTCTGCAACTATTTATAGCACTGCCATTTGGACTCTAGATTTTTCTTTAATTGTCTAGAGGTTTCTAATACATACGCCATCTGTGGTGGACTTTCTACAATGTTCTTTAACTGAATATTCGAATATACGGTCGCAGAAAACAGCGTTGCCAACTTACGATCAATGGTCAACTTAAAGCTTTTATTCAATGTTAATAATGCCCACAGATATATTACAGTTTGCTATTGCAGCACTGTTATTTGAAAGCATTCTACTATTTTTAAATCAGCCGTTAAAATCGTTACATTTGAATTCAAGTACAATTTCGTAACAATATATATCACCAGATATTCAATAGTACCTCAGACAATTTTATGCTCGTTTAATGGTAGTAACTTCGGCCTGAAGAGCCATGCAGAAGTTAGGTAGCCTAAAGTAGGATTTTATCACAATTTTGTTTTAATAAAAAAACCTCCACTGACCATAAATCCCTATTCGGGATTATAATATGGAAATGCCGATCATAAAATGTTTTGCGATGCAGTAGTCTACATTACTATGTATGTGCCCATAATAATTCAGAATCCAGGAGTGCGCAAGTATTTTTACCAGACCACGAACAGCCAGCATTCAGTCTCACTGCAGAGTTGAGGGTAACCAGTTTAAAATAGTAAAAAGTGCCTTAGAGAAGGTAGACCTACAATCAGTATCTCGATAGTCCTTAGAACTCGTTCCATGGCCAGAATGCTCTCATACAAATTTGAGGAACCTCACACAAGCGCCATGACAACCAATTTCCAGTTAACTGATGTTGCCATCGCTTAAGCTGCCTTCAATAATAATCCAGATGAGATGGTCTTTTGCTACTTCCTTGTATCTGAGACATGTTTTTGGAATGTTTAGTTCCTGGAAGAGTGTCCTTCTAGGACCGTTTAGGTATGCCATGCTCTAAATAAGGAGGGCCACTATTTAATAAGTTCAGGGACCAAGAGAAACTCACTAAAACATCATGGGGTGATGGTTTTGTTATTATTTTAGAGGGTTTCCTCTTGGTCCTTGAATTCATCGGCCTAGTTTTCACTTAACCTTTTTGGGGTGATTTTTGTAATATTTTTAATATGCGTCAAAATGTCCCTACAGTTATTTCCCTTACTCTTTTAACCCTACTTTAAAATTAAACAAAAATAAACAACATTTTGAAAACTTAGTTTAGTTAGAATACTCCCAACTAAAAAAAAAGTAGCATAAACAGTGTAAATATAATTAATTTAAATAAAATATAAATACTTTTTGTTTCCATATAAAAACGCACTGTGTTTGTGAGTTGTGAAAAAAGTTTTGCATTTCACAAAACAGCAGCAGAAAAAAAGTTTTCTCTACATTTTGAAAAATTACTCATATGAGTGGAATGAAAAATAGAAAGCCAACTAAAACTGAAACTAAGGAAACATATGGTGGAAAACATTAATAATATTTAGTGTGTGGTAGAGGGAAATGTTGTAACAAACATTCAAAAGGTCATTCATCCCCTTAAATGGCTTTATAAATATTTAACAAAACTTTGGCAGAAGCTGAAATATTTGAGGGATTTGTAATAAAACATTCAAATTCTGGTTATAGAAATAAAGAAGACCTAGTTTTTAACCAAATAAAATTAACTTTTTGTTACTTAAATTGAACGTCAACAAACTGTTACAAAGTATAAATCTGTCAAATTATTTGACCGTAAAGCAAGCAATACCACTTTTCGAAAATATTCGAATGAAACAAAAAAAAAAACTTGTAAAATTCAACATTCAACCTCTATTACAATTGCTCTATATATTTTGTATTGTTGAATTTTCATTAGATCTATTCTAGTGCAAATAAATGCCCACAAACACAATAATACTTGATTTTCTATTTATACAATTTTTGCGGTCAAAAACAAGTTAAAACAAATACTTTTAGTTGAACACAAATACAAATGAGTACTGGCAAATGGAAAATAGAAAAACAAGACTTGTAGCTGACCAATAAAACCAGAATTGAAATAGACTTTATAAAATAAAATTATAAATATAAACGGCAGAACTACAGAACTACCATTCACTCACACACTGCTCCTAAAAGTCCACAACGAGTTTAAACTGAAATAAAAAAACAAAATACTGAACTAAGTACTCTACTCCTAAAAGCCCACTATGTGCATAATACTAAATGTAAAACAAATAAAGTTTTCTATGAGTTTGTTATTCTCGTTTCAGTTTTTTTTTCTATAAAAACTCAACAAACAACTGCAACAAAAACATTCACAAAACCATAACAATTAACACAAATAATAAAAACAAAGTTTTTTTTTTTTTTTCTATTTTCTATTTTATTTTTCATTTTTATTGTTTATTTATTTTTTATTTGTGGGAGCAAAAATGGCAACTAAAATGAATTCATGCCCAACAGAGGAGCTCACAACCCGTTGAGACTAATTGAATTTCAATGCAACAGTGGACACGAATTTTTAACTTTTAGAATAAACAACAAAACACAAACACATTCATAGACAAACTAGCACATGTAAATATATTTGAATGCCCAGCAGTTCTTGGACACTGTCACGAACTAGTGATTTTACTTGTCCATTAAGGTGACAACTGGTTACATTATTAAATACGTTACTAGTTATACGACGTGCATGTCCTAACTGTTCAAACTGGATTCACATTCCGGTTACATAGAGTCAGTTACCTTACTAGTTACCTTACTAGTTACCTAACTGGTCACTTGATCAGCTACATAACTTATTATTTTAACATGTTCGGGTGCTAATTGACCTCAAATAAAAAAATAAAATAACTACTGTTTAAAGTGCACAACAAAATAAACTTTAAAGTGATTACACTCTTGGTTACTGAGAGACACTAAAGTGACAATTGACTTCACGCTACGTTACATGGAATGTTAGTATACTTAAGTAAAAAGAAAATAAACTATATGAGAATTATATCAACACTTGCGGGATTTTTCAAATATTTTGCTTTCATTTTGTAACATTTGTACAATATAAATTTATTCACAGTATTAGCCATCTTTCTATATGGCTAGATATTGTGTTTAGCATAGTTTCGGTAGATGTACCCTTTGCTGAGCCTACGATAGAGTAACTGGTCTGAGAGATGGCATATTATAGACATCAACGATTCTTTCGGAAGTTTTATGAAGAAAAGAGGAGAAGCTGATTGTTCCTGTCCATCTTGATGGGACATCAGACAAGCGCAAGGGAACCATGACATTCGAGTATGGAATGATACCATCAGAATCTGGAGATGTATAGGGATGGAAGCTTTTAACTACCCATCGTATGCGAAGCTCAGTAATATTGATATTTCGCTAGACTGAAAGTTTCCATCAGCAACTCTAGGGTATCTTGACAGTTTTTGGTCCAAGAAGCTTCCATTTCCTGAATGTACGATGGTATTATTGGACATAAAGGTAAAATTTTTAGTAGCCCTCTTGTATCTGAAGAACTTTCTACACCACTGCAGAAGAATCACCATGATTGTCTTTTATGTTTCCTAAGTTTTCATTTAACTGCTTCCTGCAATTTTCTGCAATTTCAGCCTTCCACTATGTGGATTTAGCCTTACCTCTCTTCAAATCTCTGTTACATTGTTATTTAAATATTTGGCAATATTCAAAATATTAGTCATTGTTAGCTATGACCTTTCCCATCTTTCCATGGCCACATATGGATTCCGAGCCAAAATAACTTCTCATCTTTTGAGGCCAAGATACTATCTGATACTGCTCTCATACTCTCTTCTGAAGTGAAGCGTAACCCAGAGAGAGCGTTCTGCATCGATCGAAACAAATAGTAGTCGGACGGGCACGGGGTCGGACTATAATGGGGGGGAGGCAAAACTTCCCAAGCACTTGATTCTAAATAGTTTTTAACAGGTATTGCAACATGTGGATAAGCGTTGTCAGATGGAATATTACAGTTTCATTCTGGGCATTTTTTTTTTAAAAAGAGAAGTAACACTCTGGCAATTAATATGCCTATATATAATTGTGTTACTTTCTTTGGAAAGAGGATAGAGTGTAGAAGAAACGGTGGTGAAAGTAGGAGAAAAGCTTTTAATTGACAACTCTGCAATTGCGCGTTATGTTTGTTATTAGTGCAGCTTGCAGCGCCTCTGGTGGTGAGATGGCGCATTAGTCAAGCCAACAACCTTTATTTAATTATTTTACTTCTGTGGCGTTTTAGTCTTATACCACCGCAGGAGGGCGCTGTGATAAATATTAGTTATTAGTAATTTTAATTCTTTTCATTTCTCCATTTTTCGGACAATGCTCGATTCATATGAATCGGTTGCGTTCGGTAAAGGTTCCCTGTCATGTTCTAGTCAGATTTTAGCAGATCATAATAGATAGGATGCCACCGAACCCCCTCACCTTATCGCCATGGATATTTGTCTTCGACGTCGATTTGGCTGGTTGGCCGGGCTTCACATTCGATCTCTTACGCTTCAGATTATCGTAATGAATAAATTTTTTATCGCAAGTATGATTCGGTTCAAAAATTATTTTCTTCTATAGCGTTCAAGCATTGTTTCGGACAATTTATCTGCTTTCGGATGAATCCTGCTGCTCGCTAACGTTTTGAAATTGCTGCTTGAGTAGCTCCCAATGATTTTGCAAGCTCTTGTTAAGTTTTACAACAATCTTCATGGCGTAATGCCTCCAATTTTTGGTCTTCAAACTTATTTGGCTGGCCTGGGCGATATTTGTCTTCCGTGCAAATATCGCCCATTACACTATAGTGTTCAATAACTGAGTGAGAATAAATGACAGAAAATGATATATAAGTTATTAAAAACAAAAACCACGTTCTAAAGAAACTGCATCTATTGTAAATCCCGCATTTTTCATTTCAAAGTGACTACGCTCTAGATTACTTAGAGACACTTAAGTGACAATTGTCTTCACGCTAGATTACATGGAATGTATATGGTAACCAATTCACTTCTCTCTGTACTACAAATCGAACTTAGTGTCAAATGACTCAAAATATATAAGTTGGAGTCAGACAAGTGGTCAGACATTAATGACAATTACCGTCTATAAGGGATACATTGACTACTCGCTTAACCCAACAGTTAAGCAAGTCTCCTAGAACTGCTGGGTAGATACTGGTATAAATATTGGTACTTGTAAATACACGTGAAAGTGAACCTTTAAAAGTATGCAATCATTTTTGGAAGAATTATGGCATTGTCTTAAATACACCTTAGATTACATTTCAGTGTTCAGGTTATATCAAGTCCAATGACTCTCATGAGAAACTAACTGATATACTTGAACTTGTGCAACAGAACAGCTTTGACTGATCAGCTGTAGTTTCTCTAAGATTTAACCTCTTAGTCTATCAGTCACTCTGTATAGATCCAAACAGTTAATCATCTTCAAATGTCTTTCGTACATCAAGCATTGCTTCTGATGCTGTTCCCAAATTCATTGCCCCCACATTCGATTCTATGTACCATGAACCAAGGAGTGCCAACATAATAACATCAATATACTTAGTACGAACACAAACATTGTATATGAATTATCTGCATTATATGTCGATTAACTAAGGCTTAATATTTGCCCGAATGGTGTCATCTTTGTGTTTTATCATGGTATATTTCCTGCGATACTCTATAAATTCTACTAGGATTTAATAGCTGATAGTATTTCTAGTTAACTCAGGAAAAATATTTAAATGATCCTACATATTGATTCACTAGCAGTTTTTAATTGAAGTTACAAATCATTCTTTGCTCTGCTTTAAAACGAGAACGTATAAAAATACATAAACAATTGTGTCCTGAAGTTAATAATATGTATATTCAACAGAAGCAAGCGTAGGAGAGCAATTGCAAAGCAAATACTATCAAACTAAAAATCACCTCTATTCAACGTTATAATGTAAATGCAACCAACCTCTTTTGGTGTTTGTACAATATTTAAAGATACCACTTAGTTAAGAAGTGTACTAGTAAAAGATCCACTAAACTCCAAAAAAAAAACAGCAAGGAGCACAGTGAATAAACTCAGTGTATTGACTAAAGTGGCCAGATAAGTTGATGGATATTGAAAAATGTTTAAGCTGCTAAACATGTATAGTCATCAGTGATTTTATATGTGCTGCCAAGACGAAGTGTTAAATTACTTTATAAAGTTTGAAGTTGTTTTAAAAATGCCTTTGTTAAACCATGTTTATATAAAATTGTACATTATCTTAATAGAAGTTCCTTATGATGTACAAAGAAACATCCACATAGACGGTTTCTTAATCTCTAAATGGTTGTGGTTTATCCAATTTCTTCCATTTATACGAAATTGCACAGAATACTTGTCCGAATTTCTGTTAACAAATACTTCTGTCAGTTTGTTAAACTAAAATGAGCTTTTCCAGATATTGCATTACACATTATGGTATGGTACTATGGCCGTAACTGCGACTTTTTGAGGATAACCAGATAGTTTAATTCAAACCTAACGTTATGGATTTTGTTGGGTGTATGACTTAAAAATGGGATTTTTTTTTTAATTTTTAGCTTTTATTTTGAAATATTTGTACAATATAAATTTATTCAAAGTAATGGCCATTGTTACCTATGACATTTTCCCATCTTTATGGCAATATATGGATTCCGCGCCAAAAGAACTGCTCATCTTTTCAGGCCATGAACGAATCAAACTATTTTGGATACTCTGTTCCAAAGTGAAGCGTATCCCAGAGAGAGTGTACTGCATCGATCGAAATAAATAGTAGTCGTACGCGACACGGTCTGGACTATAAAGAGGGTGAGGCAAAACTTCCCAACCACTTCATTCTAAATAGTTTTTAACAGGTATTGCATCATGTGGCCTAGCATTGTCATAATGGAATATTACGGTTTGTCTAACCGCGTAGTCTGGGCGATTTTCGGACAATGTTTTCATCAAACGAATCAGTTGCCTTCGATACAAGTTCCTTGTGATGGTCTGGTCAGATTTCAGCTGCTCATAATTTAGTATGGATATGTAAAGAAAAGGAATAAGGAAAACAAAGCAATTAGGATTTTTTTCTTTGTATTTTTTAAATTATTTGGATTAAGGAATTCTTACCAAAGTTAGGAAAGTGGTCAATCAAGTTCAATAGAAAATTTCTTTCTATCGGAAATAAGACTTTACGACATATTTGAAAACTTGACGTTTTATTTTAGAACTTTTTGTCAATTTAACATATACTGCAATTCATAATACTCAGCATTGATATATATTAATCAAAATACGAATTGCGGGGAAAAACAAAGGAAAGTTAATACCATTGTTTTGTTTGGCATAAACACCTACAGTTCTTTATCTACAAACTTTTTTGGCTGGCCTGTTCGATCTTTGTCATCCGTGTCAAAATCAGCACTTCTGAAGCAAACAAACTATCTCTCGCACCTTCTAACCGATGGAACGCATTCACCCTAAGTTTTAATGATCAATGGAGTAAGCTAAAACTTCCCGCAAATGGCGATTCGTTTGTACAAAATTCGACATTTTCGAAGCAAAGAAAAACTTTGTTGTTTACACTATAATGTTCAAGAACTAAATGCGAATAAATGACAGATATGTACCCTTCAATATGACATGTAAGTTATTATAAATTGAAACCACGATCAAATGATGCGCCGTCTAATTCTAAATCGCGTATTTCTAAGTCATACACCCAATACTATAGAACAAATGGATTGTGTAAAGAAAACGGTGGACATTAGGCTGTAAGATTTTAGGTTTTAAAGGTTCAGTAGAGATGATGTAGCGTAGCTTCCCTGTAGTGAGGAAAGACATGAAAACTAGCATTTCTGGTAGAAGGAGGAGTATTAAATTTCACACAAATGGATCTAACTTCCATGATCATATTTTATAAGTTATATACTTCAGATATCATAATGTCTCTACATATCATGCCGTCATCTACATAACTGCTGTGAATGACTATTGTGTTCCGCATTGGTCGAGAATATAAATTAGGACCGTCTTTTATGATCTGTCAGACATATCGGATGTGGAATTAGAGCACCTATTTGCTCTATGATAAGAAATCTACTTGACCATCCTTACCTAGCATAGGACCGTGTTTGTGTACGAAGTGTGGATTCGATTCGCCCTGTTCCAGATATTAAAAACACAAAAGGGAAACAATTTCATTGAAAGGAACCAGAAAGAAACCCCATCCTTTAATAATTCAATTCAATTCTCAAGTTTACTAATTTATACAACAAAAAGATTCCACGCGATATACTAATGTTTCCAGTGGAGAACAAGAGTTTTCCTTCTTGGACATACAACGATATCCTTCCAACAATTCAAGATTTTCTCATGTCTTACAGATCTTAACTACCTCGCCTACTCTTCCTCAACCTGGTCGTATATGGATCACCTAATCTGCTTTTGCAAAACTCTCCTGGCTGTCGTGCCCAGGTATTCAGAACCAAGAGATTTTACTGCGCCTTATAAACTACTGAATAAATTCGAAACAGTCTAGAACAAATCCAGGTTTAAAAATCTCCTTACTGTGGGAATTATGAAAAACATCGAATTAGAGTGAAAAAGTTCCGTACCGGAAATACGCCTTCTTCATTTCGTATTCTTCTAGATATCTCCCACTCAAAGGTAAGCTAATTCGAGTATTTCTTATGTTTTTCTCATTTACTATTTCAATGTCCTCCTGACCGTCCTGCTCAAGTGTGCTGTGTTAAGAGGTACTATTGATGGTTGTAAATTTTTCTGAAGAGAGCGGAAGTTATACGGTTTAAAAAACCTCTAACAAGGGGTATAAGAAGAATAATGAAATATAGTGATTCATCTTTACTATAGATCATTATCCCAATATAAACTATAATAATATTTGGCTTCAGAATTTCTTAGCCACACTATGAAATCGTATTTATTGCCTGCTCCGAAATGGTATAAAGACAGAAATTACTTTCAGAATTAAATAAAATCCCTTGTCTTTTAATGAATTGTTAAACAAATTAAACTCCTCTTGTGATACGTTATTCATAGCTAAAAACATCCTTTGCCTAGTTTAACATTTTTGTTTTGCTGTTGCTGCTGCTGCTGCTGTAGATGTTGTTTTCTTTTCACTACTCGACATGTTTGGTATATGGATGTGGCAAGGACTTGAAATGCAAAATTGTGTTATTATTTCATGAAACGGTCATTGCCTTTTTGCATTTTTATTCCACCTCAATTAAAAATCTACTTCTTTCTCACTCACTCTGTAGTAGTAGTAGTAGTAGGATGCTGTTGTGTATGTATTTTTCAACAATTTAAAATTGCCTGAATGCACCTACAATTGGCTTCGTTCCTACTTGTTTTCCAGTTTTGTTGTTGTTGTTTTGCTTTAATATTTCCATTCACTAACTACTCCATTCTGTTGTTTTTATTGATGCTTTTTTTAGTTTTTTTTTTATTATTTGTTTCATTTGTTTAACCACAAACTACCATCTCAACTTGACTTGGTTTAGCCGAGTATCCTGTGTGTATCCTTCAAACATAACTGCTTGTATATGGGAGTACTTGTAATTTTCTGTGGTTGTCTATACATGTGTAAGTAGAGTGTGCTAGCGGTAGGGGTATGTGTGACTATGTTACCATGTCTGTAGGCGGATAACAAGTATCCTGCAACAGAAATGTAGCGGGCTTAAAGGCTTTTCGTCTTTTTTATTTCGTTTCTTGCCAGTGAAATCAATAAAAATCCAATTAAAAATACACAAACTAGTGTAAATAGTGAGAACGATTTTTACAGGTGTTTTAAGGCAGGTTGAAGATGGGCAGTAAGAAAATCCTGGCAGTTGCTAAATAGATATTATAAATAGAACTTAATTTATTGGAAGTTTTATCAATAGGCTAATTATGCAATTATGTTTGGGTACCAGACTCGCACTGATTAGAATTATGTTTCTATAAGTTTTATGGGTTTAATAAAAACTAAGTAACTGAGTAAAAGAAGCGGACTGATAAAATCACAAGGAAATTAGTTGAAATCGAAATATGCGTATAATTCTGAAGAACGGCTACACGACATCATCATGATCATCTCAGCTGGGACCGCATGTCTCCCTTCTAAACATATTGAACAGGACGATCAACCCACAAGCAGTCTGAAGAACAATGAAGCCACTAGTGTTGCCAATATTTTGCCGAATCTGCTCAAATCCCACCTCTACTTAAGCACTCTGCTTATATACCAGGTAATTACCAATTATTGAGCACTCTATGAAATTTGTGCAAAAACTAAAGGTAATTGCAAATATTTATACTAAACAAATGATTATCTGGCGATCACGACATCTCCAACGAATAAGCGAGCATCCGAACTTTGATCATATCTATGTAGACGAAATTTCTTTATTGAAACCCGACGAAATTCAGCAACAAAACATTAGTTTCCAACAACTCTCTTTAAAATAACAAGATATTATTTCAATTTAATTATCAACTCGAAATATGTGCAGAATACTCTCGTCTCAACTGGCGCAGCATGTCGATCGCAATCAAGAGTGTTAAGAATAATAAAGCTCCTATAACTCTACCTCCTGTAGTTGCAGATTTCTAAGATCCCATCAACGACGAGCTAAAAGAGAGCTTGATCTATAACATAACAAAGAAAGGAAATTTGAGGAAGTGCAATAACCGGAGGAATATATGGTAAACAACTTTAATGAAAACAAACTAAACAAGAGACTATCATGATACTCAGCTCCACGACATTAGTATCAAACAACACCGTCTCAATAATAGTAACAAAGTCGATAGAATGGTTCTCCTCTTGATATTATTTTCAAATATTTTGAAACGAAATTTTCCACCATTCTGCAAACGTTAAAATCATAATTTTAAATAGTCGCAGGCTGGAAGGCTGATCGCTGCCATCTAAAAAACTTTCTGTCAGAACAAAATTTACATCGATAGACTTTTTTTTATATAGGTAGGTATAAATCTTGCATAGATATCCGAGTAGACTCGGGTTATGTCAGATTCTTACCTACCAAAACCACATACTCTCTTTTACATTTACTCTGCGAAACTGTATTCTTTCTTCAATTCCATTTATCGCAAAGTCTTCCTCCGCGTCTCTTCAATTCCTTCGCGCTTTAAGTATCTTAATATCGCATCCCAGTACATCTGAGCTCTTCTTCAAATCTAGGACAGCGGTATACAACGTGCTCAGCATCTTCTATAAAGTTTGGACAACGGATAACCCCTGTATCCTCCACGCCCACACCATGTTTTCTATATACCCAATGTTTGGTATCAGTCTAAAAGTCCTCCTTTCTATGCGGCTTTCTTCCCATCTCGTCTGGCATAATCGTACAGAAATTTGGTTACAGTTTGATGTTCTCAGTCTCTTTGTTTCATACTCGCGTTTAGTTTTATCAGCCAGTATTTCAATTGGAATCATTCCGGCAATGACGAGGGCTGCTTCGTCGGATGGTCGTCTATGAACTACATACTCTTATGACACATAATCAGTTTCCTTACTACTGACTGGATTGTCAGGGCTTCTTTTACTTTGTCTAGGGTCTACTAAGTTGGATATCATTCTTGCTAGCGCTACTCTGATATTGGATGCTTTAAAACTTACACTTATGTGGCTTTAAAGTTCAATCTTAAAATGTTAAATATAACACTAGTATACGGGAGAGGTACGAGATACGTGGAGTGGTTTGTGATTTGTATGTTTATTTGTTCTCGTTTCCGATGACTGCTTATCAGTCATCTCCTTCTGTTTTATATTTCGCTAATTCTAGGCCAGATGATTTCTTCCAGGAACCTATGACGTTTATGGTCTCATTCGCTAATAGGTCGATTACGTTGATATACCTCGATGTGACGGTAACAACAAAGCATATTGTATTTGATTTATTAGGTATTCTTAGATTTAAAACATCATTACACATCGAACTTGACCAATAACTGAGCCCTATGAAACACCTGCAGTAACTGTGTAGGATTGTGCTTCCAATAATCCTCGTTATATTTTGCGTCGAGGGTTATTGCTGCGCAATATTCCCTATTTGAACCAGGACCGTCAATTGCCGTTTTCGCTGTATTGACTACCATATTTATAGCATCAATGGTTGATCTCGACTTCTATATCACACTTTCCAGAATTTTTTTCCATTTGCATCAAGAAGATATATGATGAAGGCTCGCCTACACGTTGTTAGGTTTCAGAATTAACACCAACGTTTGTTTCTTCCAACGTTCTAAGATACATGAGAGACCATAATCATAGAATTGGTAGATACCGATTGAAAGAGAGATAAGATAACGTAAATGCCGATGGATCGATCAAGCTTTACTAAGCGATACCAATCAAAATGTGATGCAATGAAACTCTCGGTAAAAAACGATGTGACACTACCTAGCATGATCTGGACATTCGGACCCATGTTCTATGGTCAATATTCACGTATCTAGTGTTCAAGGGGATCTTCAATAAAATTATTGGGTTTCAACGTATCACTCGCACGTTGAAACCTATGGTTTGTTCGGTTCAGAAGTGGTGGCACAGAAGAAAAATGTCGACCAGGCCAGCCAGAAAAGTTTGTTGTAAAACTCAACAAGAGCTTGTAAAATCATTTGGAGCTACTCAAGCCGCAATTTCAAAACGTTTAAGAGCAGCAGAATTTATCCAAAAGCAGGGAAATGGGTACCATACGAATTGAAGCCGAGGGACCTTGAAAGACGATTTTGCACGTCCGAAATGATGTTCGAACGCTATAGAAGAAAATCATTGTTTGCCCCGAATCATTACTTGTGATGAAAAATGAATCCATTACGATAACCCGAAGCGTAAGAGATCGAATGCGAAGCCCGACCAATCAGTCGAATCGACACCAAAGCCAAATATCCATGGCGCTAAGATAATTCTCTGTATTTGGTGGGTGAAAAATGGTCCTATATATTTTGAGCTGCTGAAATCTGACCAGACCATCACTGGGAATCTGTAGCTAACGCAACGGATTCGTTTGAAGCGAGCATTGGCCGTAAAACTCCCAGAATGCGGCAGACATGAAACCGTAGTATTCCATCGGTCACATGTTGCAATACCTTTAAAAACTATTTAGAAAGAAGTGGTTGGGAAGTTTTGCCTCACCCGCCTTATAGTGCAGACCATGCCCCGTCCGACTACTATTTATTTCGATCGATGCAGAACGCTCTCTTTGGGATACGCTTCACTTCAGAACATAGTATCCAAAATTGGCTTGATTCGTTCTTGGCCTCAAAAGATGATCTGTTCTTTTGGCTGGGAGTCTATATGGGAAAAGGTCATAGCTAAGAATGCTCAATACTTCGAATAGATTTATGTTGTACAAATGTTTCAAATTGAAGCTAAACATTTGAAAAAATTCCGCATTTTTAAGTCACTCAATACTCATATTTTCCTTGTTTTGTTGTAGCTTTAACAGCATTTAATTGCAATTATTTTCTATATAGACTATTAATTTTTATTGCTTACCATTTATTACTATCGCTACTACTCGAACAGGTTGTATTTGTGGCATGTCCAAGTGTATTAAAGTTGTATGTATGAAGTAGTGATATTCCATTGACATATTTACTTGATTATCATTTGTTACTCCTTGCCAACCATTAAAGACATACTGGTAGATTTACCTCCGCAACACAACAACGTCTCCTGTGCAACTACAACTAAATACAATTTGTCTTACATTTCTTGTAATTCTATTACCTGCATTTGTGGCTAATGTTGCCTGCCTATATTGTGGTTATCAGGATTCTGTTATTTATTAACACACAACTATAGGGACAAGGTCCTAGGAAATGCTAGCCACTTGTCAATGCTTGTTGCTTTATATTATATTTGAAGATGAACAAGACGAAAAAAAACACTGAATTGAATTGTTTTAATAATATTACAAGCAAATTACAGGAAGACCGCGTTGTAACCCCACATTCCGGCCAAGTATGGAAGTGTGGTTTAAATCTTGTGTAGTTTATTGGTTTATGAAAATTGTTGTGGTAAAATTCTCTGGCTAGGCAAATAGGTCAGGAGTATTTCATATTTATGTGTTTACATAAGGTAAATAATAAAAACTCTAGGAAGTTATAAGGATATTGCATTTTGTATGTAATTTACATACATTATAAGACTTTGTACATTTCAAATTTCATTTCTTTTATGTTTGTTTTCCTTAAATATCGATCTTCTTGTGCATTTGAAAGCAAAACATATTGCTCTCAGCTTCATATCATCCATTTATTTATGTTAAATACAAATATTGTACAAAAAAAATCAGTTTGTTAAACTAAAATATTTTGCATGATAATATTATTGTCAATAAAACAAATATAAATTTACATATTTGTTTCCCCCTTCTTTTCACATACAGACATGTGCTCTGCTGCCATTAAATTTGAATAAAAACGGAAAAGGAAATTCAGCCTTAAGCTAACATTTATCATTGATAATATGGAAATATTGAAAAAAAAACCAACAACAAGAATCATATTTTGTATGTATGCTAAATTCTCCAACACAAATATATTCGGCAGACATTTCAGACATACAATATTCGTAATATAAAATATTTACCACAATAGAATTTGTAAATGTAAATCAGTACAAAATGTTTGCATACATACCAATTTAAGGAACAATAATATTTTTTTTTAAATATTCTTTGGATAAAAGTAAAAGTATTACGGAAATATATGGTACAAATAAGAGCGCTACATTATGAACTCTAATCATATAGAATAGGTAAGAGTAACTGTCAGTACTAACCTTTTGGACCTACTAAGGACCGCTGCTCAAGCTGAGTTCCTAAAGTAGAACCAACCAGAGCTTTTAATAATTCTCAAAATTTCTTTAATTCAATATCCTTGTAGACAGACAGTTTCTCATACAGCCGACTCCATCCGTTACGTGAGACCTCACAGTGGTTTAGAAACTTTTTTTTTGGAAATTATTCTGTATCTTGGAACTATTGGAGATATTGTTACGAAATTTCACATGGTTTGAGCTGAGGTGTTTTCGAGTTGATTTACGTTTGTTCAGCTTCCTAGCTCTAATGGGGTCCAGTGCGTAGCCCATCAAAGTTGGTCACCTCGGGTCTCAATTTTTTTTAAAAAAATTGCCAAAATACCATTTATGATCCGAATCAGCTGATATTTTAAATATAAATAGTCCTAGAGATAACAAGTGTAGGTTATCTCTATTAGTTGAAGAGATATTAAATTTTGACAGATTTGACAAAGGGGGCAAAGTTTGTGGAACTTCTGAGGAGTAAACAAAGGTTTTTTATACAAATATTTGATATAGTTGAAAATCTTTGGACTTGAGGATTGATATTTTAGTAAATTTAAATAATTTTATAAAATTTTGGAACGTCATTTACATTAAAAACTAAAACAATTTTCATGTGGTGATTTTCCAAGAATAACAAGTAAGAAAGTATGGTCGGTCAAGCCCGACCATATAATACCCTACACTAAGTAAAAGAGCAAAAACATTTTTCTTTTAAAATTTCAATCTATATATATAAAAATGAAATGGTCCATGTATGTAATGACATCACGTAAGAACGGCTGGAGCGTTTTGCTGATTTTTGTTTATTCGATTCGAAATTTTCAGGAGATGGTTTGTAAAGAAAAAAAAATCAAAAATTCCGGGTAAAACTCGGATTTTTTTTTAGAGTCCAGTCAACTGTAATAAACAAGCTCCCTAAAGTATGCAGTGCAAATTTATATTTTATTTGCAAATAAATAAGAACAGGCAGTTGTATGTGGGTTGATTTTCGGAAGTGGGCCTTATATGGGGGCTATGACCAATTATGGACCGATCACCATGAAATTAGTTCGTGTGATTTATGTCTCTATGAACTATGTTGAATTTTGTGAGTATACCAAAATTTTTAAGCGATTTATGCACGTTAAAGTGATTTTCGGAAGCGGGTCTATATGGGAGCTATGACTAATTATGGACCGGTCGTAAAAAAATTTGGTGCCATGAGTTTTGTATATATAAAACTTATTTGGAGCGCAACTTGTGGATATACATATATAAATTAAACATTTATGACCGATAAAGTCCAATTTCGGAAGGACATTTGTATGGGGGCTAGGTGAAATAATGGACCGATTTCAGCCAGTTTCAATAGGCTTGGTCCTTGGGCCGAAAAAATAATATGTACCAAATTTGATCGAAATATCTTCAAAATTGCAACCTGTACTCTGCGCACAAGGTTTACATGGACAGCCAGCCAACCAGACGGACAGACATCGTTTAATCGACTCAGAAAGTGATTCTAAGTCGATCGGTATACTTTAAGGTGGGTGTTAGACTAATATTTTTGGGCGTTACAAACATCTGCACAAACGCATAATACCCTCCCCACTATGGTGGTGTATGGTATAAAAATATAAAATTTGAATTAATGTAAAATTTTAACAATTAAAGATATCAACAAAATTTGTAACCAATATAGACTCAAATGTTCTTAAATATGTGGCATTAGAATTTTTGAAATTTTTTTATTTTCAAATACCGAAATTCCTAAAACGGGGAAAATGTGTTCCAAAAACTGAGTTTTTTTAGAAAAGTGCCTACTGTGACGTTATTTATTTTTGTGTTAGTAAAAACATTTAGCAATTTTTTAAGAAACATATGGGCTTATACAAATGTGGAGCTTTTTCGTGGATCGGTGCTATGCCTTTTTAGAATTTTTTACACAAACCGAAATTTTTATTTAAAATTAGCCAAGTTTGGATAGTTCTGGGGGGTGATATATCCGCTTATGTGAGCCAAATTTTACTTTACACGCTTTTGCATTAAGTTATCTTTCCGGATCATATAATTCTGCATCCATCGTTCTGCATCCATCGAAGCAAATAGTAGTCGGACGGGACAAGGTCTTAACTATAAGGCTTCCCAATTTCCTTTTCTGAATAATTTTAAACAGGTATTGCATAATATGGCTGAGTTGTCATGATGGAATATTACGGTTTCACGTCTGGTCGCATATTCTGGGCGTTTTTCTGCCAATGTTCGCTACAAACGAATCAGTTGCATTCAGTACAGGTTCCCTGTGATGGTCTGACCAGATTTCAGCAGCCATAATAGATAGGATAATTTTGCTCCCACCAAATACCATGGATATTTGGCTTTGGTGTCGACTCATCTGCTTCGCCGGGCTTCACATACGATCGCTTACACTATGGGTTATCGGAATGAATCATTTTTAGTTGCAAGTAATGATTTGGTGCACAAATGATTTTGTTTTATAGGTTCAAGCATAATTTCGGAGATGCAAAATTTATAGTCTCTCAGCTTTAACTTATGGCTTTAACTTGAATGAATCCTACTGCTCGAAAATGCTTTGAAATTGCTGATTAAGTAGCTCCCAATGATTTTGGAAACTCTTTTTGAATTTGACAACCATCTTCAATAATGCCTCCAATTCTTGGTTTCAAACTTTTTGGCTGACCTGGGCCATCTTTGTCTTCCCTGTCAAAATCACCACTTCTGAATCCAACAAACCATTTCTCGGACGTTGAAACCGATGGAACACATTCACCATAAGCTTTGGTGTGCAATCGGTGTAATTCAGAGACCCATTTTTTCAAATTTAAAAAAGTAAAGCAAAAATATCAACGATATTATATACCGCGTCGAATAAAAGTTAACAGGCTGCAGGTTGCGATGAATTAAGCTAATTGCAGAATCATATACAGCACAGATAAATTCTGCATGGATGGACAATCACATATCTTATCACAAAATTGTGTATTTTTAACTCCAACCTTAAATATGTTTTCTACATTTGCACTACATGTTTGAAATAAGCTAACCGTATTTCTCACCCCTGCTGCAGATAAATTTAGCGTAGATTTTGGTCACAATGGGTAATAAATTAGCAACATTTTCACTGTGCTAGTTGAAAAAACTGTCAAGCTGGGCACCCGGTGGGTTAAACTAATTCGGGTATGCTGAATTCAGTGGTGCTAACCGTTTTTTTAGGTTAGCTCGTATTTTCGAGATATATATTCGCGTAACTCAAAAACGGTTTAGTTTATTGAACAAACTCAAAAAAAAACGAAATTCCGCACATTTTAGAAATATAAATTGTTTTTTTAAGAAAATTTCGAAATTTTTTGTTTTAAAACGGCATTAAAAATTGGAAAATGCATATACGTTCTTAATTTTTAAATTCAAATCCATATAACTTTTTAGTTAGTCACGATTTGTAAACAATTCTTTTTTTGTTTGACATTTGTAGTCAGTCCAATAAAAGCAAAAAGGAGCAAATCGGGAAATATTTGTACCCGCTGTTATCAAAAAACTGGAGTATGGTGGGTAAAAATGCTGATAATTTAATTTTCAAATGCGAATATCTTCTGAGCTATAAGAGATAATTGATAGCCACGACGATGTTTTTTGTAGTGCTCGATGAGGAGATTCTATGTGTCTAAGCTTTTTGAATTCGGAACACAAACGAATCGGAATTCAAACGTTACACTCGACAACACTTCTTCTTTGCACATGTCAAATTTCATTCAAATCGGAGTAAGGGAGATTTATTTCCGTCTTTTCTTTCTATACCACTGTGCACTGCACGATGTAGCTATGTTATGTATATATTTTGATAATATATTAGAGGATATTTGTATTATTTTGTGTGAATAGAATGAAAAGTTGTGGCCAGATTTTAATTATTTAGAGCTTGTTTTATTTGGAACTTCGCTTTCTACATGTGTGAAAACAATTAAGAGCGTATATGAATTTTTCAATTTTTAATGCCGTTTTAAAAACCAAAAATTTCGAAATTTTTCTAAAAAATTAATTTTGATAATTATATATTTCTAAAACGACTGCGAAGATTGCAAACGTGTTAAGCTTTCCTTGAAGGTAATTTCATTGCGGAATTTCGTTTTTTTCAGTTTATTCAATAAACTAAACGGCTTTTGAGTTACGCGAATATATGTTGTGCAACCTCCTCCATTTTCGAAATAACGGTATATCTCACCACTGAATTCAGCGTACCCGAATTAGTTTAAGCCGCTGGGTGCCCCTCTTGACAGAAAAAAGTGTCAATTTAGTGCATAGTGTAATCAGCCAAAATGGAAATTCAACGCCAAAAATGGTCCTATGTTTACGAATACCTGAACTGGTATCGATAAGAATCTCCAAGACCAGTGCCAACTAAGACGACTCGGGAGGTAGAAAGGAGAAAAACTCAATAGGACACAGAACCAATGCAAATATTTTCCCAATAACCCACAATATCGCTAAAAACTCAAAATAAAACATACTATATTTGTTTAGGAAAAGGTATGAGCTCATCTTGAAATGATCAGGTTAATACCATTATATTCCTGTCTGGAAGGAATCAAATCTTCTAAAGTCTGTAGAAAGGGATGCGTAGTTAGAAGTTTGGCTCAAGAACGAAGGCAATAGAAGATCCTTACATTCTTCATATCCAGCCCCCATATGTGGAAAGTTTCACCGCACTGCTACTGCCAATTTCGACATCGGTCATATAGACTATCTGACGAATGCAGCGTCTTCCAGCCAGAGACCTTCGCAATCTGGAATGCCACGGAGTTGATAAAACCACACGTCACAAAGGGATCTGTCAATTTATGTAGACAGTCAGGTGGCACGTAAGGCTTTGAAATATCATATTATACATTCTAGCATAGTGGAGGATTCCAGGAGAGCTCATGAAGAGTTACTAGTACACTACTCAATCAGATTGGAAATTAGGTAGCAGATGAACTACAGGCTAATATTTGAAAGATTCCGTAACTCCACCAACCAATCCTGGAATAGTAGGTCGGATTGTCAAGTGTCCAAGGCCTTTTTACCAAAACTGAATGCAATGGCAACAAAAACACTAATTGGGTTGGATAGGCATGGGCTAAGAATTCTATTAGGAGTAATTAGCGGTTACTGCTCGATTGGCGTCTTTATAGGTAAATGGTATAATAGCACACAAGGTTTTTGTAGAGTGTGTGGGGATGTAGGTGTTGGAAGCGGTAGAGCACATTATGTGCAGCTGCCCGAGACTGCAGACTCATAGATTTAAATGACTAGGTACTAGATTTCTAGATGAACTTGGGAGCTGGCTGTAAATTGGGTAACATACTAGATTTTATCATGGGCATATATTGGTTATTTAACGGATATTCTGCGGTGAATTCAAATATGTAACTTCTTTTCTCTGTTAATGCAGATTTGGATTTTTCTTTTTGTTTCTCTTTCTCTATATCAAAGACACTATCTTTCTTCTTCTTTCTTTTTGTTCCCTTTCATTGTATCTGACTCTTTAAGGGAATCACAATCGCCCTTATGGTCTCCGTGTGGAAGTGCCAACTAAACTATGTCTGACTTTATTTAAATGCATTTGGGTTCAAAATAAGCCCTTGAAAAACATTGCCAGATTGAAATGTATGTAATTTATTTATATTATGAACTCAAGAACTTTTTATTAAGGATTTGAAGGAAAATATAACTACTTATGAGTGTAACATTCTTAACTAAATGGGAATTATATTGAATCTTTACAATGCGCCTTTAAGTAATGTATTTATATATTAAATTATAAATCAGTCATTACCAAACTGATTCTAAGTAATGTAGACTATTTATAGTAGATATTACAGACTATGTTAATGAATAATTGGCATGTCATTACCCAGTTTCCCTTGGGTAACTTACTTTGTAGTCTTCTCTGCCTATCAATATATTTTGCCTTATTCTTATATTCAAATATTTACCCTAAATAAATCCTTCAATTTATCAGTACACATATATTTTCTTGTATAAGCAACAATCAATTTATGCCTTAAGTGTTTTAAAAATGTATGTACTACTACTTCTTACTTAAATTATAATGCCTCGAACAACATCAAATATATTTTTTGAATTGTTCAAGTACAAGAGAATTTAAGAAGATGGTTATAATATTTTTTTTAACTTTTAAAATATTCACTCCTCCCTTAAATACATATTTCTTTCATTTATATTTTAAGCAAATTTCTGTAATAGTTGGTTGCCAATAAAAAAAGGTAAATTCCTGATATTTGCCACAATTTTGAAATAATTGAAGAAACTGTTGCGAGCACAATAACGTACATATTATTGTGTTAAAATAATGCTTTTTGCATATTTGATTAAAAAATAAATGTTTTTAGGGTAAAGGAAAATATTTGTGTTCAACTTGTTGAAATACATAGATATGTAAAATTTTCCTTTTAACGTTATTTTTTTTCTTTTTAACTTGAACTTTCTTTCAAGTTTATTTTTTTCATTATTGACTTAAATATTTGAAAATAATTTAGTTGAAGTTGTTTAAAATACTTTTAGGAAATCCTGAAATAAATTGAACAAATATTTTTGTAGACTTGTGAAGAGGTTTCATAGTTTAATTAAAAGGTTTTAAAGTTTATATTTTAAAATAAGCTTGGAGAAGAAGTAATGAAACAATAATTGCTACTGAACGAGTAAAAGGAATATAAAAATCCTATTAATTTCTTATGTATCCAGTGTTTTTTTTGCTAAATTTTACAAAAAAAACTGCAATTAAAGTCTAATTTCTATCTACAAACTTACAACTAAATGGCATCTTACAAATAAAGCTTTCTTGATTTGTTTTTCCATTACCAGGAAACATCATCTTCACTTAAGATTCATAAAAACTTTGGTACTTATTATTTGGGCAAATATTTTTCTGTAACAGCAACTTTTCCATCAACATTCTAAATAATCTAAATACTTAGAAAACATTAAAGTTTTCTGTATGTAAATTACTATAACTGCAATCGTGTTTTATTTGTACAATGAAACTTCAAATGCAACTTAAAGTTGTATTTGAAAAGAAAGTATTTTGCTTTTTTAAGGAATTTGGAGAAGAGGATAATGTATTGCAATAGAATGATGCAAAATCTTAAGGAGAAATTATAAAAGGTTTATTTTATGTTTTACCTAATCTTCATATAAAAAAATCGGTTTTTGGTTGAAAATATAAGTGATCACAGATGATCGTCCTTTTTCCATTTGGACCACTATTTACTGACTTATAGCCACTTTTATGTTTTACTTAATTTTCATATAAAAATCGATTTTTGGGTGAAAATATAAGTGATCACAGATGATCGTCCTTTTTCCATTTGGGCCACATTTGCTGACTTATAGCCACTTTTATGTTTTACTTAATTTTCACATAAAAATCGATTTTTGGGTGAAAATATAAGTGATCACAGATGATCGTCCTTTTTCCATTTGGGCCACTTTTTGCTGACTTATAGCCATTTTATGTTTTACTTAATTTTCATATAAAAATCGATTTTTGGGTGAAAATATAAGTGATCACAGATGATCATCCTTTTTCGATTTGGACCACTATTTACTGACTTATAGCCACTTTTATGTTTTACTTAATTTTCATATAAAAATCGATTTTTGGTTGAAAATATAAGTGATCACAGATGATCATCCTTTTTCCATTTGGGTCACTATTTCCTGACTTATAGCCTCTTTTATCTTTTACTTAGTTTTCATATAAAAATAGATTTTGGCAGAAAATATAAATGATCGCAGATGATCTTTCTTTTTCCATTTCGACCACTATTTGCTAAATTATAGCCACTTTTATGTTTTACTTAATTTTCATATGAAAATAGATTTTTGGTTGAAAATATAAGTGATCACAGATGATCGTCCTTTTTCCATTTGGGCCACTATTTATTACTTATAGCCTCTTTTATCTTTTACTTAGTTTTCATATAAAAATCGATTTTTGGTTGAAAATATAAGTGATCACAGATGATCGTCTTTTTCCCATTTGGACCACTATTTACTGACTTATAGCCACTTTTATGTTTTACTTAATTTTCATATATAAATCGATTTATATACTTCCACTCGTGTTAAGTTATATTCAAACCTAGTAGTTTCTAACGTCTATTTGTATCAATATTTATTTTTACTATAGACTTATATGCCATGTCTCATTGTGTATTGATTTCCTATAGTCCTGTTCATATTCTACAACCCCATAATTTTCTAACTTGAGTTTTTTCTACAATAACATCATAAATAACAAAAATTAGCACATTTGTCTTATTTTTTTGTTTTTCAAATATAAGCAAGACTTAACCGGCCACACATGTTCAAAATATATATTTTTTTTCCATTTTAATGGCATTTTTTTTTGCTAGAACTCCTTCCCCGTTTGCCCATTAAAACAAAATGAGCATAAGGAAATTTAAACATTATTTTGTTGTGGTACAAAAACAGAAGAAGAAAAAAAGGATTTAAAATGGAAAATGACAGCAGAAATGGAAAAAACAACAAGAGAAAAAGACATTCAAATACGACTCTCGAACACCATTTATTTATTTGAAACATGTGTCTGTGGTCTCATATTCATATACTTGTAATATATTTATAATAAATACGTTTGTATTTATGTTTGTATGGAATGTCCTGATCATGGGTACGTTAACAATAATATTTTCCTTGGCTTGTGGTCCAATACCATCATATTTTATGTGAAATTAGTTTTTTTCTTTAGCTACACTCAGTAGCTGGGCTTTTTTTTTGGTTAAGTAAGAATAATGATGTTAAATTTCTGGTTTGTTTTATCTTTCTTTAAAATTTTTACTGGAATTTTACAAAAAAGTGTAAATCTTTAGTTGGGCATAAATCAACAGGCGATTTGTGTTGGCAAATAATGTATAAATAATCTTTTCTACTCAAACTTACAAATATTTATAATTCAAATTTACTTTGAATAAAACTGATACTTATACATTGTCAGCAGAGTTTTTCAAATTAATTTTAAGTAGAACTGCTCATCTTTTGAGGGCAGGAACGAATCAAGCCAATTTCGTATACACTATTCTGAAGTGAAACGTATCCCAGAGAGAGCGTTCTGTATCGATCGAAATAAATAGTAGTCGGACGGGGCATGGTCTGCACTATAAGGCGGGTGAGGCAAAACATTCCAACCACTTCATGTGACCTAGCATTGTCACGGTGCACAGTGGGGCAGAAGCGAAATTTTTTGGAAATAAATCTGGCATTTCTAAACGGCTAGTCCGATCAAAAGTATTACACTTTTTCATACTAAAAACTTTGTATAAATTTTCTTAATGTAACTGAGTCAGAACCAATGACTTGTGTTGAATAAAATATTAAGAAAATTTATATATATAAAAATGAAATGGTCCATGTATGTAATGTCATCACGTGAGAACCGCTGGAGCGATTTGGCTGATTTTTTTTTATTCGATTCGAAATTTTCAGGAGATGGTTTGTAAAGAGAAAAAATTAAAAAATTTCGAGTAAAACTCGGAAATTCTTTTTTTGTGAGTCCAGTCAACTGTAATAAAAAAGCTCCCTAAAGTATGCAGTACAAATTTAAATATTTTATTTGCAAATAAATAAGAACAGGCTGGTGTGCGTGGGTTGGAGAAACTTGAAGAACTAACATTAGTAAATGCTACCGGGCGAAGCCGGGGCGATCAACTAGTTTATACATTTTTGTATGAAAAAGTGCAATATATTTAATATACTTAATTTTAAAGTGGCATATTTTTTAATCTAATTGATATTGACTTGAAATTTTTTTTTGTAAGACCAAAAATTAACTTATCTAAACAAAAAAATATAACTAAGAATAAAAGTGGATCAAATTGTTCCTAATATTTGCAATTCTATTCAAATTTTGATACAAATTTTAGTTTTAGAAAATCAATGAATATATAATATGTAATAGATGTAATAAATGTAATAAAGATGTAAAAAACTTATCAAAACGTCAGAGGGAATCCCGCAATTCCTAAAAATTGTAGCGAAAATTCCAAAAATGGTATTTTTTACAATTTTGCCTATAGGGTCCACATTTCCTTCGGGGATGGGAAAATACTTTAGGGATAAAGAGGGAGAGCACAACAAGGTTTCCAAAGCTGTTTTCTTTTTCTGATCCCAGGTTTGGGATTTTAGAACATGTGGCCCAACGTTTAAATTTTGGTAAAAAAATAGGTCAAATTCCGAAGGGGGTAGGGGCGACATATTTGAAAAATTTTACATGTTTTTTACACAAAAATATTCTCCGTAAAGATACCTTACAGAAAAACATAAAACTGTTATATGTTCTGAAAGAAAGTTTTTTTTTAATAAAAAAAGAGTTAAGTCACCTTTTCGCCCAAAAAACAGCAAAAATCTACTAATTTTTTAATATTTAAATTGAAAATCGTTTATTTTTGGATCCATAGTGGATATTGACCTCAAATCTTTTGTATATTATTACTAATTTAGTTGTCTAACTAACAAAAAAAAATCGAGTCCATTCGGTCTAAAATTACGCCCTATATTTTTAAAAGAGCGGGGCAAGGTATGGCCAAATTTAAAAATTTTAATTTTTAAATGCCTATAACTCGAAAATTGGAAGAGATAAATAGCATATAAATAGAACTAGCCGAGCGCTAGGATGGGAAACAAAGAAATTGCACATGTTTAAAAAGTTTACATGTAGAAGGTACCCTACTTTGAGCACCCATGGCGCCGCCCCTGGATCATTTGTATGGCACATTTTAATATTTTAAACTCGAATACTCCTTGGCTACGCCCGCGTCAAATTTTATACCGATCGGACCAGCCGTTTAGAAATGCCAGATTTATTTCCAAAAAATTTCGATTCTGCCCCACTGTGCAACATTAGGCCACATTTTGCAATACCTGTTAAAAACTATTTAGAAAGAAGTGGTTGGGAAGTTTTACTTCACCCGCCTTATAGTCCAGAACTTGCCCCGTCCGACTACTATTTGTTTTGATCGATGCAGAACGCTATCTCTGGGAGAGAGTAACAGAACAGAGTATCCGATATTGGCTTGATTCGATCATGGCCTCAAAATATGAGCAGTGGACAATACTTATGCAGGTAAAACTGATGAAGGTATTGGAATCCAAGCTTTGAGATTTGAGGCCAATTTCTCGTGAAATTTTGAAAACAAATTCTTAAGCATTTAAAAGTTGTACATGTCTTAGGTGCCCTACTTTGAGAACTTATCGTGATAGGTATGTGGGTCCGCCGTCAAAATTTCAACTCAAATACTCCTCTGCTATGCCCGTGTTCAAATTCATGTAAATTGTATCATTGAGCTGGAAATAACAAATTAATTTCCAAAATATTTTAATTCTGCCCCGAACTGGTTCTTTTCACCAGGAGATATAAAACTCCAGAATTCAGACCTCCTGGATGGTACCTTTCTGAAGTTTTCAAGCGAAGCCAAATATCTTGGCGTAATTTTGGACTCTAAGCTCTCGTGGAAACGTAATGCTGAGAGTCGAATGAAGAAGGCTTTATGTGCCTTCTATATATGTAAGAAAACCTTTGGGAAGAGATGGGGTCTTAAACCATACATTGTACACTGGATGTACACCGCGGTCGTAAGACCTATTTTGACCTATGGGGCTCTTGTTTGGTGGAGATTGGTAGACACTAAGACTCACCTTTCTATTCTAAACAAGGTGCAAAGATTAGCATGTCTTGCAATTATTGGCTCTATGAATTATACCCCTCAGGCCAGTCTAGAGACGATGCTAAATATAACTCCCCTTGATATATATATATCAAATGCATTTCTGCTAAGTCTGCTCTACGACTTAAACAGTCGAGCGGACTAAAGCATGATCGTATTGGTCATGGCACCATCCTACAAAAGATGTCGAAATGTCTTCTCAATTGTATCAAATCACTGGCACAACTGACACAACATCACGTCGAGTTGATATGGGTTCCAGGACACGAGGGCATCCGGGGAAATGAAGTATCTGATGAGTGCGCAACCAACGGGTCGTCCATGGACGTATCTCTAGCGCAAAGGGATATTCACACTCCCCTGGTGACAGTATCGAGATTAATAGATGAATGGGCTTTGAGCGAGACGGAACTCAGGTGGTCAAATATCATCACTTGTAGAATATCCAGAATGCTCTGGCCCAATCTGACAGAGGATAGAACTAGGACTCTTTTGTATCTTAGCAGGAATTCGATCAGGCTTCTTACGGGTATAATTACTGGGCACTGTATGATTGGACATATGTCGGAACGTATGGGTTACCCACGTTATAGCTACTGTAGAAGTTGTTTAGACGAAGAGGAGGAGGAATCGGTACAGCACCTTCTATGTGAATGCCCAGCCTTACAAGAGCATAGACTACTACATCTTGGTAGAGCTCTTTTCCATGATCTGGACTGTCTCAGAGATGTGTCACTAGTAAATATGATCAGGTTTATTAGAAGTACCGGCTGGTTCCCACGGGGACCACAGGAATCACATAGTCAACGAAATTAGGGAGGGAAACTATTCTCACTTTATGTACGAATTTTCAGCATAAGGGAATAGTATTTCTAAGGGTATCACAATGGGCCACAAGGCCTCCGAGTGAACTCGCTAAATTGCGAGCAACCCACTTAACCTAACCTTAATTCAGCCCCACTGTGCCTTGTAAACTATATTTTGGAGCAAAAGCTTTAACCCTTACAACAAAATTAATCCTAAATTCCACTTAAATGTATTTACTAAAAATAATTACATAACATTACATACAAATCCCATCGAAATTGAAGAAAAAGCACATCCTTCCAACACGGATTTAATTCGAAAAATAATCCTTAATTGTTGAAAAAGAATAATAACGATGTTTGAGTGAATGCATGATAAATGCTGCTAACGTAACTACAGATAATTATAATGATCAATGTCAGTGAGTAAACAATAAATTAACACACTGAAACCGAAAATCCTTTCACAACAAATAAAGTTCCTTTGGACTGTGAATGTGTGCAACCAACAACATCCTTTGCTGTATTGTTAAATTATTTTTGTATTGTGTGGGGAGAGTGTGTTTGTTCGTAGAGCTAACCTACCACTCTGGGTGCTTTTATTTCGTTTGAATGAAATATATAAAAGCGTTGAATATTAAAAGAGATTTGCAGTTTTTTTTGTTCGTCTGTATTGGGTTGGTGTTGGTCTGGTCTTTGGTTGTGTATGTTTATGTGTTCCTAACACTAAAAAGGATGTTACACATAGAAAACATTAGTATGCATCTGGTAATTAAAATTTAATCATTTAAAAAGAACGCAAAAAAACATTAGCTGTATAGATTAGTGTTTGTTTGTTGCCCAAAACGTTGGTGCTTTTGGCGTATGTTTAGTTTGACTGTGGCCATATATGTACGTCTGTCTAACAGTCGTTTTGTCCATTTATATCTCCCCTGCTTTCATTGTCCTTCAAATGTTTGTCATTATGTTGATGGGTGCAGATGATGAGCAGTGGTGATGCTGCCGCTGATGTTTTGCCATTTACTTACCATGCAAAAACTAATGTTATTCTGTGGTGTCATTTTTTCCATCCAACATGGGCGAGTGTGAATGTTTGAAAGTATATTTGTGTAAATAATATGGCCACACAGGCTAGGTTTCCAAACAAACTTAATGTGTAGAGTCAAAATTCATCAACGCCAGACAGTCAGAGGTTTCTTTAAATGTATATGATTTATTTGGGGCCATTTGTTAGGGAGAAACTTTCGTTGATATGTTTGTCTTTGAGCCTGAGAAAATGTGAAATGTTCTAGAAGTCCTCTGCTGTTGCCACAGGAGGATATGGAATGGTATTGTCCATTGTTAGCTATGTACTTTTCCCATGTTTCTGCCATTCCGATCCAAAAGAACTGCTCATCTTTTGAGGCCAAGAACGAATCAAGCCAATATCGGATACTCTGTTCTAAAGTGAAGCATATCAGAGAGAGAGAGAGAGTGTTCGGCATTATTCGAAACAAATAGCATTCGGACAGGGCACGGTGAGCAAAACTTTCCAACCACTTATTTCTAAAAATTTTTTAACAGGTATTGCAATTCGGTACAGGTTCCCTGTGATGGTCGGGCTAGATTTGAGCAGCTCATAATAGATAGGATCCTTTTGCACACACCAAATACAGAGCATTACCTTAGCGCCATGGATATTTGGCTTTGGTATCGATTCAGTTGGTTGGCCGAGCTTCACATACGATTTATTATGCTTCGGGTTATTGTAATGGATCCATTTTTCATCACAAGTAATGATTCGATGCAAAAATGATTTTCTTTTATAGCGTTCAAGCAGCATTTTGGACATGCCATCATATGGTACCCAATATCCTTGCTTTTGGATGAATCCTTTTTGAAATTGATGCTTAAGTTGCTCCCAATGTTGAGTTTGGCAACAATCTTCATAGAGTAATGCCTCCAATTCTTGGTCTTTAAACTTTTTTGGCTGGCCTGGGCGATCTTTTTCTTCCGTGTCAAAATCACCACTTCTGAATCGCACAAACCATCTCTCCCTTGTTGTAACCAATGGAACACATTCACCATATGCTTTGGTGAGCAATCGGTGTGCTACAGCGGCACTTCCTTCAAATTAAAGAAGTATAGCAAAACTTCCCGCATATTACGATTTGTTGGTACAAAGTTAGACATTTTCGAAGCAAAACTGAACTCATTTCTTTACACTATAATGTTCAATAATCAAGTGATAATAAATGACAGATATGTACCCAGATATGAAGCAAAATGTTAGAGAAATGTGGTATGAAAGGACATTGTTAATTCATTATCCTCAGAAGAGAAGTTTTTATTCCATCCTTATAAACGATCTTTTGAAATCCTCATTTTACTTTTAAAGCCTCCACTAGCGAATTATACATGTGTAGCCATTGACATTCAGTCTATTTGTGGAAAAAATATTTTACGGAATGAATTTCCCACATTCAGATACACATTTGTTCTTGGTTTACTTTAGCAGTAATAGATTCTAGAACTACTTTAATGTTATGTGTAGTACAGGCGTGGATCCAGGCGAGGATCCAACCATTTAACGGGGGAAAAATTAAAATTTGTTCTACATTTTTCTTTTTATTCCTTTTTTTTATATGAAACTTTTCGGTTTTGGACCCTCGCCAGGTCTAGTAAAACAGTCTTATGCTCATTCTAAGTCCTCGTAAAAAATGTCATTGAATTTGTCATCATTCTCTTATGCAACTCCAAATCAAACATGTAGTTGGAACACAACTGAACTCAGCTTATTTTCAAGTCTATTTGATACTATCTGAAACATCGCAAGGGAGTATTAAGTAATCTCACTGATGAACCCAAGTTCCACTCTGCAAAGCCGAATGGTCTAGTTCTCTATTGCTAATACCTGACATTTGCAGAGTAGTTGCAACAGTATTTTTACAGTATGATGAACTCGTATGGTACAGTATACATTATTTACCGATACTAGAACCCTTCGTACAGTGCATAAGGTATTCCTGTTCCCCCGACAGGGAGTGTTTGAACTATCACAGAACTATCTCCAAGGTAGTGACAGTAGTTGAGAGTGAGCCATAGTTGTTTCTAGGTAGATTTAATTGGATGTCTTTCAAACCCATATCAAATTGGATGGACTAATTGATAAACTTGAATTCAGTCATGGAGTGATCATTCAAAAGCATATTTACCAAATTCCAAAGTTTGGTTATCTTAAATTATCTACGAGAGCGCATATTTAACAATGAGCATGAATATTTAGGTACATTACCTTGTGATAGTAGAGCATTTGGATTTATTTCTTTATTTAGGCAAAGCAATTGTTGGCTACAATGCTGGCTAGCAATTAAAAACGATTGCTTTACATTGTAAGGCATATTTGGATTATTTCGGTAACAGTTTTATATCGGTAACGGTAATATCAGTTATTTCGGTAACGATAGCTTAGCGGTAACAGTATTTGCTGTTATTTCGGTAACGGTATTTTAGCGGTAATGGTAACTGCAGTTATTTGGGTAACTATAGTTTATCTGAATGGATATTTTAGGGGAATCGGTAGATTGGTAATGGTAACCAATCTTGGTTTGTATAATAAAATTTCATTGCAGATGTTATTTTTTGAAAATCTCATATCAATTATTCCTTGCACAGTTTGCTCAACCGCAACTTAGATTGTAGGGAAAATGCTTACATTCCGGAACGCATGCCATGTCCCACTTGAATGTCTGGCTCTAATATAAAGATAATACAATTTGCCTGTTAATATCTTGATATGAAACCAAAAATAACGAAGATGAATCGCTTCGTGTCTAGTAATCGACAAATTCCTATTGGCAACAGTATGCTAAACTACTAAAATAAACAAATTTCTTACAGTAACTAAGCAACCCATGCCAGGAGTATTATTTAGGGACTCGCTCTCTAATTCAGAGACAAACGACAACAATTTGGCAACAATATTATAATTTGCTAGTCGATATCGCAAGTACAATAGCAGTGTTGTTAGTACTTATCATATGCTTTCTTTTTCCTATAATGTACAAGTTACTGTCCGAGACAACTATATTCGTCCCGCAAATTGAATCTTACGATCGAGTTGTCTCACCTTTGGATCTATTAACTATTAATTTCTTATAGTCTGGAGTATCTCTTTGAGTCCTATAATGTTCAAGTTACTGTCCGGGACAAGTAGAGAAAATCCTTCGGAAGAACGGTAATAGTTTCATACACGAAAATAGATGGATGGATTCATCTATTTTCGTCTATGAAACCCCGAATTTGAATCTTAATCGAGTTGCCTCATCATCGGATCTATTGACTATCAATTTCTCATCATTCAAAAGTATTTTGGATGACGTTGATAGCTAAACTCATGGCATTAATAAATCATAAACTGAAAATGATAATTCTATTTCAACTAGTTGAAAACAGAGTGCATCATAATTTAGTTTTGATCACACAGATAATTAGGTATATTTTAAGAACCTGCTTTAAAACTGGTACTAACAGATGAATAAAATTTGAGACCAAGAATTGGAGTATTACTCCATGAAGATTGTTGTAAAACTTAACAAGAACTTACAAAATCATTGGGTGCTACTCAAGCAGGAATTTCAAAATGTATGCCAGCACCAGAATTCATCAAAAGCAAGGAAATTGGGTACCATACGAATTGAAGCCGATATACTTTGAAAGAAGATTTTGCATGTCCGAAATGATGTTTGATCTCTATAAAAGAAAATTGGGTTTGCAGCTAATCATTACTAGTGATGAAAAATTGATCAATTGCGATAACCCGAAGCGTAATAAATCGTGTGTAAAGCCCGGCCAAAGCCAAATATCCATGGCGCTAAGCTAACTATCTGTATTTGGTGGGAGCAACGATCATCACAGCGAACATGTACCGAATGCAACTGATGCGTTTAAAGCGAGTATTGGCCGAAAAACGCCCAGAATATGCGGCCAGTAATGAAACCGTAATGGTCCATCATGACAATGTTCGGCCGAATCGACACCAAAGCCAAATATCCATGGCGTTAAGGTAATTACCTGTATTTGGTTGGAGCAACGATCAGACCATCACAAGGAACCTCTACCGAATGCAACTGTTTCGTTTGAAATGAACATTGGCCAAAAAACGCACAGTATATGCGGCCAGACATGAAACTGTAATATTCTATCATGACAACGCTCGGCCACATGTTTCAATACCTGTTAAAAACTATTTATAATGAAGTGGTTGGGAAGTTTTCCCTCACCCGTTTTATAATCCAAACCGTTCCTCGCCCGACTACTACACCACGGTAATACGACGCAAACCGCAACGACGCAAAACGAGGCACGATTTTCCATACATTTATAATGATTTTTATTTAATTGGTTCCTAGATTCATAATTTTTGCTGAAAAAATAGATTTTTCAATACAAACAACGCAAAACAAAATCCACGCAACTTTGAAATCACAGAAATTTTAAAAGACGCCACTTCGAAACCGACGCAGAACGAAGCGACGCAAACCGGGGTATTAGTGTATTTGTTTCCATCGATGCAGAACGCACTCTCTGGTATACTCTTCACTTCGGAACAGAGTATCCGATATTGGCTTGATTTGTTTTTGGATTCAAAATATGAGCAGTTCTTTTGGCTCGGCATCCATATGTTGCCAGAAAATAAAAGCTAAGCATATTAAAAAATCTACCTTTTTCTGTCATAAACCCAAACTTACATTTCTTTAAAACAATAACAGGTACTCCTTGGTACGTTTGGAATGGTAACCAACATAAGGAGCTAAATGTCGCTGCAATACGAAAGGAGTACAAAAAGAATTGCAGCTGCTAACAACCTACACATAACTACTAGATTATCTAAGTCGATTTGCAACTGCTTTCATTTTGGTTTACAGATAACTAAGATGTTTGTAAATGCTGGAAGATCAAACTAGCATCAGTTTGATCAAACTTAATGTTGTTGCATCAAACCCAAAATAGTTGCATCATACCTTGTACTCCTCATACTCCAAAAACATAAGCATAAATATTAAATCACATTTCTAACTTGTCCAGTTACTTAATAACTTAACAGTTGTCACATTAATGTAAACTATAACAAACTCCTTTCTAAATTGCTTCAAAGTAATTTAAGATCCAAGCAAGAACTCTAATCCTCTGGCAAGGCCCAGTAGTTTGAACAGACATGAAGCAAAAAAAGCTACATACAATGCATATTATGATGACGATGACATGATGATGTGTTTGTTGTTTGTCTATCTTTTGCATCTGTATTTTAAATGAATTTGCATGCAAGTCAGGGTAGGAGGTGGGTGCTACAGCTCTGTGGTTATGTGTAAGTAAGCTGTTCTTTTGTGAGAGTATCTGGATGATATGATGAAGTTTTATCATAATTTTGATGCAGCTACTGTTGGTACTCACTTCATAGTTTAAGGTTTTTTTTTTTACAGAAAAAATAATTTATACAAATACACAGCTGGTAAGCGTCTACATTTTGGTTAAAGCTTTTTATGTTGATTTCATTTCATTTGTTTGTTTCGTTTTGTCTATTTCACTCATTGTATTTGGTAGTAAATTTTACTTTTGTTTTCGCATTTTGTGGTTGCCCTTCTTTCCTGCTTGGCTTTTTTCTCCATAGTATTCAAAACATTATTAACACATACTCCTACATAAACACACATTCTGATGAAATATTATCCTACACATCAGCAACAAACACACACGTATTTAAGTCATAAGTAGGGTTTTATGTTTATGGGCTGCTGCACAGTGGGGCAGAGCGAAAATATTTTTGGAAATAATCAAAGCATACATCTTAAAATCACTTTATACTTTTTGTCAGTTCAAACGAGTATCCGCTTGTTTTTAAATTTGACATCTCTTAAACAAAAAATATTCAAAAAATACTTCATTTAGAAGTTTGTTATCAGTCCCACTGTTCCCTATTTCCTAGTGTTGGCATGCATGCATGTGAACTTGTGGTTGGTATTATTACATTTTTTTCTGCATTTTTTTTTGTGTTTTACTTTTGGGCAGAATTTTATTGTAACCAAGGATTTTAATCTATTTTCAGTAAACAAACAAACAAACAAATATACTTTGGTATATAAAATGGTCATATATATACAGAGTTAAAGCTCACTCACTCAAAATTCTGCCAGACAAACGGACGAATGTTTCATTGTAGGGACAGACATGGCAGAGTAGTAATAATAGAAATATATATTTACACATCCATCCAAAAATTTGCACACTTTACGAGGCAATCAACTGAACACAACATGTTTGTATTCATTCGTTTGTCTCTACTAAATGAGTTTTATATTTTTTGTTTTGTTGTGTTAATGTCCTTGTTGTTGCTTGCTGTCGTTGTTTTATTCCTGCCTCCTTCTGCTGCATATTTATTGTAATTGTTTTTCATGTTTAAATGCGGTTTTATATTGCAGTTCAATTTTTTAAAATACTGTTTAAGGGAATCGGATGTTTCTTGTTTTGAAATTATTAAAATGTTTAAATAAAGATTATATGGACCACTGTGTGCATACGATCAGTTGTGTAGCTCTTAACGTCGCCGCAACAGAGCCAGGTTTCTTATAATGTTTGTAGAGATATCAAAAACATCTACCGGGCCATTATAGCCCTTCCGTGTCACTTCGTCCTGAATAACCCTTCAGAGGTTTATAACAAGGTACATGCTCAGAGCTATATATCACTAAATATGTAAAGTTTTGTCTTAAGATTGCCCATAGCAAATGTCTGGTAAATAATCCCGTTACTACTCTAGGATCGTTCCTTTCGAGCGATATTAGGTTATAGAATTTATCCCTGGATAGAGTAATAAACTGTTTTGCCTGACTAAGCCCAGATAAATCACCACAATTGCGAGCATATACCGATTCAATTAAAGAATAAATCCTCTCTCTAGCAAAAATTTGCGCAATTCCAAGGAAAGATTGACCAAACAATCGGCCCGTTCTTTGCCAGCATGGCACCCTTGAACATGTACCCAGTACAATTAAACCCATGAAATATTATGGACCCTAAGTTCGTTTAGATATGTAACGCAATCGATGATGATACCTGACTTTACCTCAAACGCTTCAATCTCCCCCTTAATGCGTAGTACACATGAGAATGAGGATTTGAAAAGTTGGGCCATAAATATCGTCACCATTTAACTTTTCGCAACTATCAGTGAACCAAATCTGATCAACATTCTCAGGCCAACTGACCAGCCTGATCTGACCATTAAACTCTTTCAGGTATAAGGACTTCAAAATTACTGACCAACACCAAAGAAGATAACGATATCCTAATGTAAAGGTTTTGTCCAGTCAGTTCGTCTGATTCTGTGAAATCGGTACCCAGTAGTCCAAACACAAGGTCACCTCCTTTATCAATATGTTTAAGAGAGGAATGTACAGGATAGCTTCAATAGCATAATTAGGGACCTAGTAAAACTAAACCGAAAAACGTTGGTGTTCGTCACCGTCTCGTATCTGAATTGTTATCGTGCGTTGCGGCATAAAACAGAAACGAAATTATTTTTTAATTTTGGATGTCGCACATTAAATAAAATTTCATTATTTTTGACAAAATCTATTATTTTTTCCTCTTCCAATAAATAAAATTTATTTTTTTTAATTCATTTTGATTTTCTTTAAATTTGAAATTAAAAAATAATTTCGTTTCTACAGCACCGAAAACAACCTACTTGAAGTTGTTTTCGTTCCGGCCCCAAATGACAGGTTTTTCGTTACTGATCGGTGCCGTTTCGTTCCCAATTTTCTTTGCCGATTTCTGAAACGAACTTCTTTTCGGTGCAAATGTATGGAATTTCGTTTTCGGTGTATGCGGAAACGTAGCTTAATATATACAAAAATGAGGTGATAGACCTTATCAGAGTCATCGAAGTCATCCGTTTTACTTTAGTCCACAATACGAAGGCGGCATATGTACGATGGCGGGACAAAAAGTCCGTGACATTTTAATTTTCTGCCTCTTAAATAAAACGGAAACATTGCTCCTGTCAACAGTTATCTGTTAGTTGATTTTTATAAGAATTTTAACAAGCTGTGTCATTTAGTTTGTGTTTGACAACTATTCATAGCGGGCTACCAAGTGACTTGAGGAGAAAATGGAAAACAAGTGAATTTCGTGTGCTCATTAAGCATTATTCATTGTGACCGTGCAAGTACGAAAATGCTGAACGTTATGGACTCCCAATTGAGGTCTCTACACCCGAAACAATTGAAAAAATTCACGGTATGGTGTTGGCCGATCGGAGATTGAAAGATCAGATTTGAATGATCACTTGAAAACAAGAAAGCTTCCGCATGATAGATGCCACGTTTGTTCACAATCGACCACAAAACCAATCGTGTGACAACTTCTCAGGAGTGTTTGGCGTTGATAAATTGCAATATTAACGAGTTTTTTCGCCGTTTCTTAACAGTGAAGGAAACTTCACACCAGATACCAAACAGCAGTCAAAACAGTGGATTTTGGGAACGAGGCGGCGCCAAAGAAGGTCAAGGTCAAGGTCAACCAATATACTCATGACGTCCGTTTTTTGGGATGCACGCGGTATAAATCACATTGACTATCTTTAAAAGTCTAAAACAAATCAATGGCGAATATTATGCTAACTTATTGATTCATTTTAATTAGGATTTGAAAAAATCGATCGCAATTTCACTGTGATAATGCAAGGGTACACACATGTGTAGTTTCCATCGCAAAACTTCATGAATTAGGCTACGAATTCCTCCTTCCTTCACCCTATTTTACGGACTTAGCCCCGAGTTACTATTTCTTATTTCCAAACCTGAAAAAATGGCTTGGCGGAAAGAAATTTGGTAAAACAGAATATGTATAGCTAAAAAGCTATAAATTTCATAGGAGCACCTGTTCGTTGTCCCATCTGATCGACCTAGATCTAGTAACTGGGCAGTAATACGAAATCATATCCATGATTACTCTAACATCGCTCTTGTCAATTTCGTACTTGTAGTGTTCAATCTAGGTAATAGCTGCTCGTAGATCTTACAATAAGCACCTCAATGACCGATTAGTGTGGAGCAAGATCAACTCCAAAAAACTATGCGAAGGTAATGACTAAGTGGCGGTTTCAATCTTTTTCTTACCTCTAAGGATAATTTCAAGTCCTGTTCGCAAACATGATATCTTCAATATCGCAGTGTCCTGCTCTCCCACACAGTCGTATATCGTAGTGATTCATCAACCTTACTAGGGCTCACTTACATGTACCAGCTTTGATTTGAACCTGTGACTACCTCCATTTGTTATACTGTTAATATAGCAGCGTGCGATTTAATTCTTTGGCTAAGTTGCATTACTCTCTCATATTTTCCTGTTAATAAAACTCAATTAGAAATATCAGTTCAGTTTATGGTTTAAAGATATTTAGTATTCTCATTGCCTTTTTTTAACATTTTTATTTATTTAATAAAATCTTTCCCACCTAACCCCTTAAACATTTAGGAAATGCATTTATGTTAATTAAATTTCCCAGTTTTAATATTATTACAATACAAAATAATACAAAATATGGACATTGAAATGAATTGAATATTGTTATTCTTCATAATGTAACTTCATTGTAGGGTTTTTTTGTTATTAATCTGGGATTTAATTGAGTAAGTTTATTTGTAGCATAAACCATTTGGTAATCAGTTTCTCCAGAGGATAATATTTTATTATATATCATCTAATCCTGACAATTATATTTACCTGGTCTATTATTATATTTATTTCCAAAGTCCCCTAATCATATCTGCTTCGAAGATAATTTATAAAAAACTGTGCTTTATGAAATCAATATATATTTGTTGGAATCAAATGAGTTCAACATTTTTATTGTACTGAAAACATAAGTATTCCGAGCCAAAAGATCTGCTCATCTTTTTAGGCCAAGAAAGAATCAAGCCAATATCGGATATTCTGTTCCAAAGTGAAGCTTATTCCATAGTGTATTCAATTAATCGGGTTTCTGGTTTAATCGGTTAATCGAGCAAATAATTAATCGGGGTTTAGATTTAATCGGTTAATTTTAAATTATTCGATTAACCGAATAATTTGTATTTAAATGTTAAACTGAAACTAAATCACGAATTTTGTGTACTTATTGAAGTATTTTATTAATAAAAAGAACAAAAACATAAAAAATAAACAAAACATAACAATTCAACCAAAAAGTAAATAATTTTCTTTAGTTTTAATAAAACTCGACTTGAAAAAAAAACTCTCGCTGATTGTAGATGTTGGAGAAATCGAAAGTAAGACATGATAAAGAATATTCAATTTGTCAGTTATTTTTTTAGTTTTTTCTAAGCATATAAAATCCTCCATTATACCATTGTAGTCCTTTTTGGACTTTTTAGATTTTAAATACTTTTAATAATTCTGATAAGTTCTGATAAAAACTCGTTTCAGTAGTGTCTCCAGTTTCATCTATTATCATGTTCTCATCCGACAATTACATGTAAATTAAATATATCAGTTATACTCACTAAACATATTTCTTGAATCTTCGAAAACAATATGTAATTTTACTTTGACATTTGTATTTGAATTAAAATGGAAAATTAGAAAAAAAAAATATGTTAAAGTGCAAAAAAAAAGAAATTTCGGTTAACCGACACAAATTAATCGAACAGTTAAACTACCAAAATTAATCGGTTAACCGACTGAATAGCCTAGTTCAGCATCGATTAAAACAAATAGTAGTCGGACTGGGCAAGGTCTAGACTATAAGGGTGAGTGAGGCGAAACTTCCCAACCACTTCATTATAAATAGTTTTTAACAGGTATTGCAACATGTGACCGTGTGTTGACATGATGGAATATTACGACTTTTTGTCTGTCCGCATGTTCTGGGAGTTTTTAGGCCAATGCTCGCTTCAAATGAATCAGTTGTGTTCGGTGCAGGTTCCCTGTGATGGTCTGATTAGATTTTATCAGCTCCCAACCAAATACAGAGCTCCATTTAGCTCCATTTATATTCGGTGTCGATTCTGTTGATTGGCCGATCTTCACATACAATTTCCTAATCTTTGTTTTATCATAGTGGATCCATTTTTCATCGCAAGTAATAATTCGGTGCAATAATTATTTTCTTTAATAGCGTTCAAGCATAATTTCATGGCTTCAATTCGTATGGTCCCCAATTTTCCGGCTTTTGGATGAATTCTGCTGCTGGCAGAAATTGCTGCTTGAGAACTAAGTCTTAGTTTTGAAACAATCTTCATGTAATAATACCTCCAATTCTTGATCTTCAAACAGTTTAGGCTGGCCTAGGCGATCTTTGTCTTCCGTGTCAAAATCATCACCTCTGAATCGCACAAACCATCTATCTCACGTTAGGTTTGGTTAGCAGTTAGCAGTTAGCCGTCCAAAGCCTTTCGCGTTGTGTCCATCGATTGGTCGCTTAAAAAATAAAGAAGAGAAGAGGGAGAGAAGTAAATGAAATGGGAATGCGATTAGTTGAACGATAAGTTTAGTAAGACTAGAGTCTTGTGTCCAAAAAATAAAGAAGAGAAGAGGGAGAGAAGTGAAGGAAGTGCGAAGGCGATTAGTTAAGGTGTGGGTTTAGCAAGAGTAGAGTTAATAATACAAATTATAGATAGAAGTTAGAGGAGTTAGAGGAGAGAAGAAATTCTGAGATCGCAGACCATCATTCGAAAGATACCGGACCACTATGAGGTGCCATTTGCATGCCTCTTATTAACCATCTGTAAGATGGTCTCTTCCTCCTACTTATTTTGACAACTCCTACAGAAGTCGTGGTGATGCAGCCCAAGTCTTGCAGCACGGGTACCGAAAGTGCAATGCAGGTTGATCATCGCCACCATATTGCTGAGTCGTATTCGTTGTAAACCAAGTAGATACGACGAGCTTTTACAGTCCAACGCAGGCCATATCATCCCCGTAATATCCCAAATTGTTTGGGCAAGTTCATGTTATACATTATTTATACGTTGTTTACACGTCGACAGCGGAATGCTACATATGCAGTATATCATTTTCCGACATCGAGGCTCCCTACCAGATAACCTGTAAACCAGTTGGCTGCTCTCCTAATGACCGATACCTCGGCCTAAAAGAAACCATAAAAGTCTTCAAAAAGGACTTATTATCCTTTGATCCATCTCACAAAATACTGAAGCCAGGATAAAAACTTTGAGACATGGTCTCCACATACAAATTAAACTTTCATTGGAGTTGGAAATATCTATATTCTACTTTTCCCTCATACAAACGGCTCCACATACAGGTTTGAAAAACAAGCCTGACTTAATATCGAAAGACATGTTCTAAGTTTCTGCTACCAAGAGTTAAAATTCTTAAAAAAATATTTAACACCAACTTTAACACAACCCTCGTGTATACCAGACCAATCTAACTACAATAACCATTCATTATTGTTTATCATTTATGAATGCGTTTTCTATCCTACTAAATTTCTCTTAATCACCCATTATAAATTTCATTTTTTTTTTCTGCTGCACTAAACATTCAAATTTATTTTCAGTTTGTAACAAAAAAAACTGCCAGATAATCATTGAAATTAAGTAACTGGCTGCATTATTTGAAACTTCATTAACACTCTATATAGCAAACACCATTCAATACTATTGAAAATCCTTTCAAGAGCAACAACAATAGTTCTGGAAACAAACCACTACTGTTGACAACAAGTTGTAGAGGAAAATCCAACCAAACTCCATAACATTAAATATTTATTGTATGTTGCAGTCGTCGTACTAGACTAAAACTGTTGTAAAACATGATAAAAAACATTTATTAAGAACATTGTTGTTGGGGGAAGGGGGATGTATTGTGAAAATAAAAATAAAGGATTTTGTGGAAGCTTTTGCATACCATGGCAATTAACATTTATAACAGTTTTTTTTTTTTGCATAAAGTTTGCTATACAACCCTATGAAAATGAATTCCCCAGGAATGTTAGATTTTGCCAACGATAAAATTTGATTTAGATTATCGACAGCAATAGAAAAAACATGAAAACGAACTGTAATGATTTACTTTACAGTCAAAGTACATTTATGTCTATCCGTCTGTCTGTCTGCATGGTCACCACAGCACTCATAACATTTAGGATTATGTTTTTGGTCCTCCGGTTGAGCTTCGTTATGAGAGTGTGTTTTTATGTAGATGTTTTATGAAGACTTGGGGTCCTGTGTTTCATCGACCATTTAGAGATTTCATTAATGAGTAATGATTAATTGGAAAATGTGGTTTTATTTTTTTTTTGTATAAAAAGCCTATTGCTATTGAATTGTTTTGTTGCCTTTTGTATGTGTGGCCTGAGTATGTAATTAGAAAACAAAAAAGTTGTAGTATACTTTTGGGCTAGAGCCACAAAGTTTTACTAATCCCTAGTGTGTTTTCAGGCATATAAGCATATTTCATTTCTAATACACACGACTTCATTTTAAATACATTTTTGCTTATTTAAGCATTTATTCTCATTTAACAATAACGACTTAATTAAAAACTTAATAGTAGTTTTTTTTCTACAATTTTCTCTACCGGCTTTTTTCTCATTTTAAATATACAATAAAAAAAACTGAATGTTGTTGCTTGCAACCACACATAGTGAAAACTTTGTAGACATTTTTTTATAAAAAGAAGCTAAAAAAATGAAGTAAAACTTCATTACTCTACTCCATTTGTAGGTTGATGAGAGCTCCCTAATGTAGGCAATACATTAATGCATTTGCCAAGAACCTTAGACATGCATGTATGTGGCACAGAAAAACACAGAAAAAGTGCTGAGAAAAATATAAAATTAAATAAAAAAGTTTTTAATCATTGTTGAATTTTGTTTGAAAATAGGGAACATGGAAGGAAATGGCAAATGGTGTGGGACTATGCCGACTTTGGTATGAGCTACAGGGCAGTTTTTAGACGGTGGCTAAATCAAACGAGAAGGACTTCAAAGGTTTCCTTAAACACTAAGACTATGAATACTTGCATTAATTACAAAGGAACGTTTGTTGTGATGTAAAACAATAACTATTATGGATACAAAGAGATCAAGGAGATGTATGAAAAACTACATATGAAGAGCACAATAATCAGCCAATTTCCACTTGCAAGCCAGGCCAAACAAGAAGTTTCTGTATCATCTGGTCCCATCTGGACTTACATTGTAGACCCTTTTATGATTATTATAGGCTGCTAATATTTTCGTCAGTTATGTAAATTACTTGATTTTTTGATGATCATCTTCTATAAAGTCTCCCAATAAGTTCTCAACATCGGACCTTTGCAATTTTCTTGAACATATAATAGAAGTTATTCTATTATCGCTTTTCTAACGTAACAAAACTTTGATTATTTAACGCATTATTGATCCGACAACCAAAAATTTGTCTTTGTCGAATATAAGACAAACTACTCGTAATTCTGTTTAATGCTTCATTCGAACAAAAGAGTCACATATAGTTGGTTCATCAGAGATCATAGCAGAAAACCAGATTGTTTACAGTAATCCATGGTATCAAGGATCAAAATGGAACTGAGCTTCATTTTCAGATCTTCAAATAACAAATGACACTATAGACGAATCCCTGCAATAAAGACAATATCGTGGAGATACAGTCTTGTACCTATTAGAATCTAGCTAAACTAGCAATTATTTAGTAGCCAAATACCAAGGAATATCATAAACATCCTTGTGCATTGACATAAGTTGCTACTTTACATATAGAAGAAGTAATCTTTCAGATTTCTATGTCCCAAATGACTTTTACAATATGTATCACTTCAAATCACTACAGAATCAAAATATCTATTACAATTTACAATAATTATATATTTCCTGATTACAAGGAATGCTACTAACATAAATTTTCATACTGAGAGAATAAACCTATAATATTTCCTGATGAAAATCTTAGAATGACTCATTGACTGAGGGACGATCAGTGGTGACTGCCCTGCACGAAGTTGTAAGGACCATTGGAAGTTCACTTGAAATTTAATTGTTATCCATGGCAGCTTACTATAGTATTGAGTCATAGGATGAGTAAATAGATGTACACCGCAATAATACTTTCAACATTGACGTATGAATATCTAGGATATTGGCCCGCAACAGGAAGGAAATATGTTGAGGGCAAACTTCAGAGTCCTTCTTGAACCCGGTTGTACTACGCACTAGTATTGCATAGGCTGTGAAATATACTGCATCTAACTCCAATAGACCTTTACTTAATTACTGGATGCTGAAAGTCAAGTACATATTGATCTTAAATTTTCTACTCTTGTTCTTACATCAAACTACTGTCTACATTATGTCTCTTACTGACTTTGATAGGATGTTCAAAGATTTAATTCCTTCAATACGGGAATGGATGTGAGATAACATTAAAAATCGCTGTGAGACCAGGATAGGAACTGTGCTATTCTGTTGCGAGGAAAATGTAGCCTCAGTATATAAGAACATTTTGAGGCTAATGGATGTATTAACAGGTCATAGCTTAGAAACATACTTTGTACTTTAATGAAAATTCAATATCTAGAACCGAGTTACTAAAGCATTCTACTAGCAACAAATTGAGCACTCTTAACGTAACGAAACGGAAGTCACGTCACCTAATTTTATGATGATCGGTCCTAGCTTCCATATACGGCTCCTTCCGATAATCACTATAACGATCATAAATCTCTTAAACATTTTCTTATCAAAATAAAATTTAACAGGAATACATTTATACAAAGTATTGGCCATTATTAGCTATGACCCTTTCCCATCTTTCTGGCAACACTTGGATTCCGAGCCAAAAGAACAGCTCATCTTTTGAGGTCAAGAACAAATCGAGCCAATATCCGATATTCTGTTCCAAAGTGAAGCGTATCCCAGAGAGAGCGTTCTGATTCGATCGCAACAAATAGTAGTCGGACGTGGCGAGGTCTGGACAATAAAGCGGGTAAGCAAAACTTCCCAAACAACATCATTATATATAGTTTTTAACAGGTATTACAACATGTGGCTGATTGTTGTCATGATGGAATATTCTGGCCACATGTTATGGACGATTTTTGGCCAATGCTTGGTTCAAACGAATCAGTTGTGTACGGTACAGGTTCCATGTGATGGTGTGGTATGATTTCAGCAGCACATAATATGAAGGACCATTTTGCTCCCACCAAATACTTAGAATCACCTTAGCGCCATGGATATTGGGCATTGATGTCGATTCGGCTGGTTGGCCGGGCTTGACATACGATCTATTACGCTTCGGGTTATTGTAATGGATCCATTTTTCATCGCAATTAATGATTCGGTACATTTGCTATTATAGTGTTTAATTAAGCATCATTTCGCAAATCGTCTTTCAAGGTCTCTCGGCTTCAATTCGTATGGTACCCAATTTCTTCTTTTGAATGAATTCTGCTACTCGCAAATGTTTTGAAACTGTTGCTTGAGTAGCTCCCAATGATTTTGCAAGCTCTTTTTGAGTTTTATAACAATTCTCATGGAGTAATGCCTCCAATTCTTGGTATTCAAACTTTTTTGACTGGCCCGGCTTGAAATCAACACTTCTGAAACCGATGGAACATATTCACCATAAGGACACAGGATCACGAAATGAAAAACTGAAAACGCAGTTTTTCTACATTTAATTTATTGTTTCAGACGTATATCATCCGGTTTGTGTCTAATATTGAGTGTCGTAGTACGATAGTAAGTAGTAGCCAATTCCTTCAAATCTGGATTCCAAGGTCTTACGTACTGTGCATTCTTTGGCGTGATTCCAAAATTTCATTCAGTCTAATGATATTGAGGAGAGATTGATTAAGGTTTCTTTTGAAGAGACTCGGGTGTCAAATTATTGAAAGTTTTCGTAACTCTCTAACCCGCAAACTTTAAAAATCTATAAAAAGTTTGTCGAATAATTTTTATTAGGGTAATTATGACCCAATAAACTCAGAACAGCCATCAGAAACTAATTTGCAAATTAAGTTTAGGAACCAGGTGCAAAAAGGTGAAGAGTGCCTCAGGGCATTGTTGCAGGTTTAAGTGTAAAAAAACAATAATAATGATACGATTTTATTGTAAAACTAATATAACATATTTCGAATAGATCGGGCGACTAAAAGTTAGTAAAAATTTGATTTAAAAAAAAAATCATACACAAAATTTCACGTGCTAAAATTATGACATCACTTAACCACAAAACAGCTGACAGAACAACAAATAAAAGTCAGAATGCATTTCGACCTTCGAGTGAAATGTTATCAAGTCTGTAACTAAAGCCACAGTTCAAAATACAAAATTATAATTGCTTTTTGAGATACATATTACAAGTTCTTCAATAGGAGTAATATTATAAGAACTGCTCAATCGATCTACTATAGGGCAACAATACAATAGAATAGGATACAAATATTTTTGTGCAAACAGAAAAAAAGAAAAACATTTTTTAACAAGTTGACAGATTTTTACCGGAAAATTAACAACCAAACTGAAGAAATTCTGTTTTTCTTTAGTTTTCTTGTTTTTTTTTTATATTTTCGCCAAAACTTTGTTCCTTAACAACATAATGTTGCAGTATGCAGAACTTCTCAAAAGCTTAGTAAAATGCTTTTAAATATACATAAGTTGATTTTATTCTTTTTCTCTTATTTACTTCGTTTTTACGTTTAACATCATGTTAAAATTTTATTTAAATTTACGAGGAATGTAATGGAAAAAGTGGAGTGAAATGTAAAAATAGCTTGTTTCTTGTTAAAATATTTCTTGCAAGTAACGAAAATGGATGCAAAGAAATACATTAGCAAGTACTTTAATGGTTTAGCCGATGATTGTTGACTTAAAGGTAGCGAGTGTAAGCAGAAAATCTAGGTGATTGAAATGCTATTTAAAGATATATTTTTTGAATCATTCTATGTATGGTTGAAGTTGTCCTAGTTGAAATTCTAAACAAGAATTCTGTTTCAAATATTTATGTCTTTTATTTAAAGCTTAAACAAATCTTAATACTTTTCTTGTAGATTTTAAACATTTTTCCTGTAACGAAATACAAAATATTGTACTTCTATCGGTTTTAATTCATTTTAGTATATTTTTGTTTTATTTAGTTTTGTTTAAATTTAAAAGGAAACGGATATAGCACTCTACAATATGTTTATGTACTAATACATAAAGTTTAATAAAAACATATGCAAGACAACAGTCAGGAATATAAATGGAAACATTATCGATTAAGAAGTTAGTACGGGGGGAAAAATAGAAAGCTATTGGGCCTTTCCTACAAGTTGTAATTATATCCTACAACAGGCGTGGATCCAGGTTAACCATTGGGGGAAGGGTGTAAATTAAAATTTGTTCTTGACGGTATTGGGGGGGAATTCCTATTTCCCCCCTCTAGATCCGCGCCTGCCCTACACAGAACCAAGAATTTACTTAAATACTGCAAAATGGGTTGTAAATTTTTATATCTTTCAAATCTTTAGTGCAAGTTTTTCTCTTTTTAGATTTCCATTAAACGCTAGAAAAAATAAGTCAGTTTTGCTCTTAACTGTATTAAAATAAGATACAAAAAAAAACAAAAAAACTATTTTTCATGTGAATAGTGTGAGAAGACTCGTTATTGATGACTTAATTCTGCTTGATTTATTGATACATTCCCATACATACTCGCTCATACACCCTCAACTAAAACTATAACAGTTTGTGTTCGTGGTGCACTACCATTAATGAATATTAAGAGACCCAGGAATACACACTCACTCACACACACACATAAATACAAAACATCCTTTGGAAAAGGAAAAAAAATATTTACTCACACTCTAAATACTCGCATAAAGTTGGAAAGAATGGGTTTTGTTTTGTTTCCTTAAATATACGGGTATGAGTAAATTGGTACATGATATCCTGTAGTTCTAGGAGAACTAGTCACATGACTAGCGAAAACGGGTCACCACTAGTTACTTCTCTAGGTTAGGTTGGAAGACCGCTCAAACTTTTTCTCTGTGAAGTCTGATCATTCAGTGATACATCCAGTTCCTGAAAATACAGTCGCGTAGCTTGTCTTAATTATCGTCAAACAAGCAGTCCTTAAAAAAGGACTCGGCATTAAGCTACCAAAAGCAGAATATAATAAAATATACGATAAAGCGGCAATTGTACCCCGAATAAGTTCGGTCATATAACCAATCTGTTGTCGAAGGTACTGTATAAAATCAGTGTATTGCCATCCGAAGAACTAATGGGCTGTTTGTTAAATTTTTTCTTTCTTACTCCTGCTCAGAGCTGAATTTTAGATTTGAAAAATAAAAAAAATCATTTCACACAAACACGTACTCCTATATATGAATATAAATGTAGTGGTACATTAAGTGGATGCATGTGTATGTGTAAATGTATGTGTGCTGATGAATGGTGAAGTCCTGTTTTGTTTGATTTTAAGATGAATTTATATGTGGTTGTAGGATGTTTGTCAGAGTGAGTTTGCAAACGTGTTTAATAAACTAAAGAACTTAAGGTTTTGTTGTTTTTCAGAATTTTCTAAATAAAATTATGAACTTTTATAGAGAAAGTGTGACAAATGTGATGTGAAACAATTAGAAATTTAATTTAAGCGATGCCTCCAATTCTGGGTCTTCAAACTCTTTTCTGGCCTGATCAATCTTCATCTTCCGTGTCAAAATCATCACTTCTGAACCGAACAAAATATCTTTCGCACGTTGAAAGCGATGGGACACAGTCACCATAAGCTTTGGTGAGCAATCGGTGTGCTTCATCGGCACTTTTTTTAAATTAAAGAAGTAAAGCAAAACTTCTCGCAACTTCTCGGGGAGGGTATTATGCGTTTGTGATGTTTGTAACGCCCAAAAATATTAGTCTAACCTTAAAGTATACCGATCGACTTAGAATCACTTTCTGAGTCGATTAAACGATGTCCGTCCGTCCGTCTGGTCGGCTGTCCATGTAAACCTTGTGCGCAGAGTACAGGTCGCAATTTTAAAGATATTTCGATCAAATTCGGTACATATTATTTTTTCGGCCCAAGGACCAAGCCTATTGAAACTGGCTGAAATCGGTCCATTATTTCACCTAGCCCCCATACAAATGTCCTCCCGAAATTGGACTTTATCGGTCATAAATGTTTAATTTATATATGTATCTCCACAAATTCCGCTCCAAATAAGTTTTATATACACAAAATTTTGTTACGATCGGTCCATAATTAGTCATAGCTCCCATATAGACCCGCTTCCGAAAATCACTTTAACGTGCATAAATCGCTTAAAAATGTTGCTATACACACAAAATTCAACATACTTAACTTTAATATAGACATAAATCACACGACCTAATTTCATTGTGATCGGTCCATAATTAGTCATAGCCCCCATATAAGGCCCACTTCCGAAAATCACTTAAAAATATAAATTATTGAAATTTTAAAAGAAAAATGTTTTTGCTCTTTTACTTAGTGTAGGGTATTATATGGTCGGGCTTGACCGACCATACTTTCTTACTTGTTTTGTCATTCCGTTTGTAATTTCCACAATATAATTTTCCGACCCTATAAAGTATATATATTGATTTGCTGAAATCAATTTTCTGAAGACCCCAGATATCTTCGGGATCCAAATCTTCAATAATTCTGTCAGACATGCTTTCGAGAAGTTTCCTATTTAAAATCAGCAAAATCGGTCCACAAATGGCTGAGATATGAGGAAAAAACCAGGACAACCTCGATTTTTGACTTATATCTGGATTACTAAGTAATTAATATTGTTACGAAATTGTACTTGAATTCAAATATAACGATTTTAACGGCTGATTTAAAAGTAGCATAATGCTTTCAAGTAACAGTGCTGTAAAACTGTAACATATCTGTGGGCATTGTTAAATAAAAGCTTTCAGTTGATTTGATTGTAAGTTGGCAACGCTGTATTCGAGTTCGAATAATCAGTTAAAGAACATTGTAGAAAGTACACCACAGATGGCGTATGATCTAGAATATTCGAACTTTGACAGTTAAAGAGCTTTCTAGATGGTAATGCAGTGTTATAAATAGTGGCAGAGGTTGCAGTCGTTAGTGAGTTGATCAGAGACGCTTTTCGAGAAAACATCATCTAAGTGCCTTAAAGTGTGTTGTGTTTGTTTTCAAAGTAAATTCGTGTACATTATAAATTGTGTCTGTAATTCTGAGAATTTATAAACGTGTATAAGAAAACATTGAGTGGCTATTTAATTCTGTTGTTGTTGTACATTTTAAATAAATAAAGAGTTGTTACAATTTTTAAACTACTAAACGGCTTTTATTTGCAATCAAAAGTATCCGGTTTATTTAAAGGAAATAAACCAGCGTTTTGAAAAGGTTAAAACGTAACAATATAGACAATATGGATATCTAATAAAAGACCTTTGCAACGACGCACAGTGGTATGAGAATAAAAAAAGAGGGTAATAAATCTGTAACTTCTTAACCCTTACTCCGATTTGAATGAAATTTCACATGCGCAAAGAGGAAGTGTAGTCGAGTGAATTTGGACCTTTCCTGTTAAGTTTTCCCTAATTTATTTGACAAGTAAAAAACACAAGTTAGACATGTTATATATTAATGGATAGAGGATTGTGTTTTCTTTTCAAAAATGTATATAACTTTTGACAATTAAAAAATTGATGGAATACTTTTTTGAAAAATATGACAAAAAATGCTTTTTATTGAGTACATACAAACTTTTCAAATTGAAATAAAATTTTGATTTATGAATATTTTTTAATGAAATTTTACACTTATATAGATTTTTTTTTTGAAAATGGAAAATAGAAACAAATTTTTAATCAGGAATCCCGCAATTCCCAAAAAAGTATTGAAAAATTCCAAAAAAAGTAAATTTTCGGTTTTTGGCTATAATATTAATACCACGGGCGAGGTTATCGGTACCCTTTACAAAATGATTAAGAACACATTGGGCCATCTAAAATAGGTTATTATATTTTGATATCGAGTATGCGATTTGAGAATTTTTGCCCTAAAGTTGAATTATACATAAAAAATAGGCATTTTTTGAATGGACCTGGTCGCCTAGGTATCAAAAAATATAAATTTTTTTTCATTTAAAATATTTGACGTAAAGTTAGCTTTTCAAAAAGTACAAATTCATTATACATCCTCTTAGAAATTTTTAAGATAACTTTAAAAGAATAAAAGTACTTTTTCCCCAAAAAATTGCGAAAAATCGTCTTTTTTAATTTTTTTAAATTCAAATGCATGTAACTTTGGACTCAGTCATGATTTTTAAACACTTCTTTATTTATTTGAAATATACATCTATTGTTAATCTTACAAAGGAAAAGTGGATAAAATCGGGGAATATTTGGAACCGCGGTCACCAAAAAACTGGAGTAGGGTGGGTAAAAATGTTGAAAATTAAATTTTCAAATGCGAATATCTCCTAAGCTATAAGAGATAATTGATAGCTTTATTTCCCTCTTTTTATACCCTTCACCATGAGTGGCAAGGGTATATATAAGTTTGTCATTCCGTTTGTAATTTCTACATTTTTCATTTGCGACCCCACAAAGTATATATATTCTGAATCGTTATAGATAGCGGAGTCTATGTAGCTATGTCCGTCTGTCCGTCTGTCAGTCTGTGTGTTGATATCAACTTTCTGAAGCCCTCAAATAACTTACATACACGAATGATACATCAATATCTCCGAAATTCTTCCGGCTCGGTTGCTATTTAAAATCGAGAAAATCGATCCACAAATGGCTGAGATATAAGGAAAAAACAAGGACAACCTCGATTTTTGACCCATATCTGGATTACTAAATCATTATATAGACAATATGGATATCTAATAATAGATATTTCAAAGACGTATATAAGACCATAGTAAGTTGGACCTACAATGGGCCAAAATCGGAAAAAAAATTTTTGTAACCCGATTTTTTTTTCACCAAAATTTTTTTTCACTAAATATTAAAAAAAAATTTAAAAACTAAAAAAATTTTTTTTTAAAATTAAAAAAAAAATTATAAAATTTAAAAAACAATTTCAACTGGAAAAAAAATTTAAATTTTGTTTACCTAAAAATATTTAAAATTTTTATTTTAAAGTATAATTTGGTGAAGGGTATACAAGAACAAAAATCTTAAGAAATTAAAAAATTTCTTTTTAAAATTTAAAAAACATTCTAAAATTTAAAATCACAAATCGAAAATTTTGTTTTCCAAAAAATGAAAAAAACAACTTTGGAATAAAAAATAAATTTTGTTTACCTTAAAACATTTAAAATTTGTATTTTTAAGTATAATTTGGTGAAGGGTATATAAGATTGGGCACAGCCGAATATAGCTCTCTTACTTGTTTACTTCTAAATCAGTGATGTTCATCCCATACAACAATTGTTTAAAAAATTTAAACACATTTGTTACGCTCTTTTAAAGAGCGTAATAAATGTCTCATTTTTTCAGAAATTCAATAAGCATTGTTGTTGGTTGGTTTTTGGATGAAGCATAGCAAACACACGCGTTTCAATTACAATTGAACACAAAAAAACAAAGTTAAAAATAAATAAAAAATTTGAGAGTATTTCGGCCGTATAATGTATATTCTTTCATTTCCTTAAAATTTAAATTATATTCATTTAATAAATTGGTTTTATTTGACAAAAATTCTAAATTTAAACTTTCTTCATTTTGTTATTATTTTAAGTGTTTGACATTATGTTTGCTGGGTAGCTCTCTCACCAAATATCTTCATTTTTATTTTTGAACATCACTGTTCTAAATATCATGTCGTCGAAAATTCATTGGGACAATGAATTTTCCAAATCCCCATTTTAACCATGGGGATTTGGTAAAAATCTCAATATCGGAAGAATTGAGAATTATAAGGTTGGTTCAAAGAGAGAGAGGTAGAAGTAGAGGTAGAGGTAGAGGTAGAGATAGAGATAGAGATAGAGATAGAGATAGAGATAGATATAGATATAGAGATAGAGATAGAGATAGAGATAGAGATAGAGATAGAGATAGAGATAGAGATAGAGATAGAGATAGAGATAGAGATAGAGATAGAGATAGATAGATAGAGATAGATAGAGATAGATAGAGATAGAGATAGATAGAGATATATAGAGATAGATAGAGATAGAGACAGAGATATTTGTCTGCTTTAAGTTTATGTATAAATCAGTAATGTTCACGCCATACAACAATTGTTTGAAAAATTTACACACATTTGTTACGCTCTTTTAAAAACTTTTGTTCATTCATCGTTTAGCTCTCGATGAAAACACATGCGACGGACTATAGTCATTTTTTTCAGACATTTACTAAGCATTGTTGTTGGTTGTTTTTGGACGAAGCATAGCAAACACAAGCGTTTCAATTGCAATTGAACACATAATAACAAAGTCAAAAATAAATACAAAATTAAATAGAATTTAGGCCGTATAATGCATATTTTTTCTTTTCCTTAAAATTTAAATTACATTCATTAAATAAATTGGTTATATGTGACAAAAATTCTAAATCTAAACTTTCATTATTTTGTTCTTATTTTAAATGTTTGACATTATGTTTGCTGGGTAGCTCTCTCACCAATACATCTTCATTTTTATTTTTGAACATCACTGGTATAAATAATATGTGCTCACTCTGTAATTTTTATAAATTTTTTTATTGTATAATTACTCTATTTACATTAGTTGATGTACAACAGTTGTTTAATATAAAACTTTATATTGTTGTTATGACCTCTTACTCTCGTTCTCAATTCCTCCTACAGCACCTCTTCAACTTCTAAGGCCTGTACAATGAAATTTGATGGTAGGGGAAAAATCCAAAGAATTAAAATAGCTAACAAGCAAATGTTTATTAATTGATTTTCAATTAAAAACAGCAGGTTTCTTAAACAATAACAAACAATAACAAACAAAATAACTCTTAGGCTGATTGACCTTTGCAATATGAATTTAAAAGCATTTAAAATGATTTAAAATCATTTAATTTATTTAATGCGAATTTAAATTGTACAAACAGGAAATATATAAAATATAATTCTATGAAAAATTTAACAATAGAGTTTGGCTTTCTTAAAAAAAAACCTACTTTTAATTTAAAAACCCTGCAGCCTAGAGAAGTGTTGACAATATGACTATGAATTATATTTATTTTTATTTATTTTCTTAAAACATTTTTCTTTCAAAAATTTTAAATTGTAAGCTGCAAATGACATTTTTCTTATATTTCATTTTGCTGTTTTCCTCAAACTTCTATTTGTATGAATAATTTTCTTATATTTTTTTTGGTACTTTGGAAAAATATTGTTGTCGTAGTGACACCAATTTAAATTTTGAATAACAAATAAAATTTTTTTCTGATATGACAAAACTGCACAACACTTCATTTCTTTTTATTTTGTTGGCACTTCTTATTTTTTTTATCAACTCAACTTCAGTCGAATTGTTGTGAATTCAAGTGATGTTTATAAGAATTATTGTATATTTCAAACATAAAATATGTTAAGGAAAGAGAAGACGTTTTCTTGTGAATAAGGAAAGGGTTATCAAATTTTCATATCTCAGGCTCTCAGTCATACAATTCCTTTTTTTGGTTTAAAAATTTTCTTTTATTCTTTGCATATAAATAAAATAAATACTTACAAATAAACAATAAATACTTAAAAAACTAATTCGAAAATATTAGCATTTCACTAAATCCCTGCTTTTTCAATCAGCAATTCTTTCGAAGCTTCTTTTCCCACTGTAGGATATACACTCACATTATCACGTCTCTCCTTAACAGTCTTGCCAGCCAATACTTGCAGCATTCTGGTGTACACCAGTTTTCTAACATTTAAAGCCCACAAGAAATCCATATGATTGAATTCTTTTTGAGGCACCAAATATTTGCCCAAGGGCCGACCTAAATCGTTATACATGTCCTCCACATCTGAGGGATGACAGAGCAGATCATTGGATGAATAATAAACATAAGTGGGTACTGTTACCGCCGTCAAGTTATAGCGTGGAGGTTCACGTTCCTTATACAGCAACATATTTTTATTGGAACTATAACTGTAGGGAGCAAATTTGCCAGTTTTGATAATTTGTATAAAATGTTTGACCTGTTTGGCGGCCACACCAGCCGGATAATGGCCCAAGATAACGGGAAACATTTTCTTTAGCAAAACATAAAAGAGAAATTATTTAGTTTTTAATTCTTTAATTCATTTAAAAAGTTTATACTCACCCTATTAAATTCTCCCCAATTGCGTCCCACTATTCCAAACACCGCCTCTATGCACAGCCTCTCCGTTTCCTCGGTCATGCGACACAGAAAACGAAATTCACCATTAAACATTTCCGTTATAGAACTGCCCACCAAACTCTTAATAAGAGAATAAATATCATGAAATTCTGCTGTAAGTATTGAAAATATCATCCTACTTACATTAAAGTACAAATTGATGGCTCTTATATAGGGATGTTCCTCTGTCTCTCTGGCATACACTGCCGGTGCCATGGCCTGCATCATAATAATTTTATTGTTGTATTCTGGTCTCATGGAACACATGACAAAGAATGCCGTACAACCTTGAGAATGGCCAGCATATTGTAACTTTTTAAAGCCAGTGGTTTTGAGTACATAATCAATCATGGCTGGCAGATCGTAAACACCAATTTCATGCCAACTAAATTCCCAGAACTTTTTACCTTCCGGATCTAAGGTGGTGTGATTGCGGGAGTAACGATTGCCACGCGCATTGCCCATCCATACATCGTAGTTGCGGTCGGCAAGAAGGTAGGCTGGAAGAGAAGACAAAGAAAGTGAAATTGTATTATAAGCGAATTTTAAATTATAAAGGATTGGCTTGCTGCAGAAACTGATAAGCCAACAAAGTTAAAAAATGTTTGGCTTATTCGAAATTGCGAGATTTTTATACCTTTCTCCTTCGTGAGAAGGGTATATATATGTTTGTCATTCCGTTTGTAATTTCCACAATATAATTTTCCGACCCTATAAAGTATATATATTCTGGATCCTTATAGATAGCGGAGTCGATTAAGCCATGTCCGTCCGTCTGTCTGTCTGTTGAAATCAATTTCCTGAAGAACTCAGATATCTTCGGCATCCAAATCTTCACTAATTCTATCAGAAATGCTTTCGTGAAGTTTCCTACTTAAAATCAGCAAAATCGGTCCACAAATGGCTGAGATATGAAGTAAAAACCAGGACAACCTCGATTTTTGACCTATATCTGGATTACTAAGTCATTAATATAGACAATATGGATATCTAATGAGAGATATTTCAAAGACCTTTGCTAAAACGTATATAAGACTATAGTAAGTTGGACCTACAATGGGTCAAAATAGTAAAAAATATTTCTTAACCCGAATTTTTTTTCACCAAAAAAAAAATTTAAAAAACAAAAACTTTTTTTTAAAAATTTAAAAAGAAAAAAATTTTAAAATAACAATTCGAACATTTTTTTCCAAAAAATTAAAAAAACAAAAAAAAATGTTTACTTAAAAATATTTAAAATTTGTATTTTGAAGTATAATTTGGTGAAGGCTATAATAGATTCGGCACAGCAGAATATAGATCTCTTAATTATTTATTTTGGATTTTGATATCGATATCGAAGGCAAAAATTAGTCCACTAATTTTATTTGTTAATTTTATTAATATATGTATGCCTTGGCCACTTCCATTAATTTCTAATATTAAGAAATATATTTATAGCATACATAGGGAAGGACTTAGTTGAGAAGATAGTGGCAGTTTATTAAATCTATAACCAAACCAACAGACACCTTGCAGAAATTAGACTACCTTGTGTACTAAATCTTTCAAATGAAAAATATTGTTCATCAACGATGCATCGTTAGAAAATAAAGAAATTTTATAACACGTCTGCAGAGTACAAAACTTAAAATATCTCGGGGCAATGCTTTTGAAATGTGGATTTATCGCCGTATTCTAAAAGTTCTCTGGACACACTTCATAACTAATTCAACAGTTCTGATAAGAATAAAACGAGAAAAGGAACTTGTGCAAACAATATAGAGAAGAAAATCATCATACTTGGGTGATATCATGAGAAACCCGAAAGATAAATTTCTTCAAACCATAATTCGAGGAAACATTGAAGGAAGAATCTCCAGAGGAAGAAAATAAACAACATGACTTGATAACATACAAATGTGGACTGGTATCCAAGATGTGGGAAATCTTTTGTAGGCCAGAAATAGAGATTCTTTTGCAGAAATTATGAAACCTATTTCAAATTATTTTAAAATTAAACAAAAAAATTATTTAATTGTAATGGTCTCTAACATTCGGAAAATGAATATGCAAATAAAGAAGAAAGTCAAAGAGCTTATTTTACAGTACCACGAAATGATTGCAGGTATTCATTAACCGCTCGTTACTAAAACTACTCCTGATATTTTTACCGAATGTTATCTCAAACAGAGACCTGTGGGAAAGAGCAGGTGAAACACCAATACGTATTCAGATCATCAATCGTAAATTGCAGGATTGGCCATGGAGGAGACAAATCGAGACTGAAAGAAACATAACTGGAAACTCCTGGGCCGTAGTGAAGCATATATCACGGGATGGATCACGATCGGAAAACTTTGTTGTGGCCGTTTGTTCCACATTGGAACCACACTACAAACTACAAAGTCCTTAAAAAGACTTTAAGAGCCCTCATTGCATTGTTGACGGATTGCAGAGTTCTTTTCCAAATGTAAGGATACCATGTATTCAGCGAATTCAGATTGGAAGATTCTTGTGTACGTCCTCTTGTCCTGAGCTGGGTGTCAAACGATAATACCATACAGCTCAAATTTTCAAATAATTGCTGCGTAGATTACTTAAACGATTTCAAGAATCTCTAACTTCTTCCTACCATTCATTCATTCAATGGAAAAATGGATTCAATGAACCCATTGGTGTATAAAAACATTTCTCACATAGTCTATAGTTACAATTTTTTTGGTGTATTCCAAAATCCTTTCATTGGTTGAAGAATTTCCTCGAGCTGAGTTGACAATTTTTGGCCGAGTATGACGTGGTGACATTTCTATGTGGCAAACTTAAGAGTGAAACCGCTAAGAATGCTGACCAGTCTTCGATTCTGAGATCAATAAAAGCTTGTAGGCAATCACCTATACAGAAGACTACACCATCTTGGCGACAGGAAGCAACGTTTATGAGCTCTGTGGTAATGGTAGATGTGGTATGGTTAATGGTTATCTCAACGAAATCCACAATTTCTTCACTGCACCTAACCTGCAGCCATCACCAATGAAGTCATCGGCAATACTCTATACCACCTGAAAGTAGGAGGTACAATACAACTTATCATGGTCGACGGCGTACAAATTCCGTCAGCACACATCACTGCAATCACGCATAAAATGCAAAATAGAAACAAGGTCCTCAAGGCACTAGCCGGCAGAACTTTGCTAGCAACCTACATGACTATTGGCCGGTCAGTGATACTCAGTGGAGAAATATTCAAAGCTGTCAAAATGCGGCCTTAAGGACCGTCACAGGCTGCCTCCAATTTACCTCCGAACACCACCTTCACGAGGAAACTAAGGTTCTACCGGTCAAGGAACACAACATCATGTTGACACAAAAGTTCCTTCTTGAATGTCACCGGAGGAGTCATCCAAACTTAAACATCATACAGTTGTAGTCTACCCCGAGGCATGTCAGACAGCACCTAAGAAAATACGAGCAGAGCATATATAGGTATGTGAAGGATCCATTTGATCGTAGCTCGTATATGACAGCATTGAACGACATTCAGATTTCTAATTATTTGGAATGTGTTTGTATGTATTTGCCTAGTCTTTTGAATATTTAAACATTTACATGTTTTTTTCTCTACGTACAAAACTATGAAACCGCGCAAAAGGTATTTACTCATCGTTAGCGTTGTCAGACAACAATGGGTTATATTTTGACCATTTTTTAATGAGGGCGACAAACACAAATGACAATAAGGAGGAGATCATTGGGTTCTGTCGTTAGCATTGTCGGACAACAATGTGTGCTATTTGACTTTTTTTAATGATTAGATTCACTATATATCTTTCGTATAATAATATTTATTATAAGGTTTTCATAAGAAATTATAATATGGACTTATTAGTTTGATATTTTTCGGTTTACTTAAGCTCTTTCCTGTTTTTTAATTAAAGACCATCCAGGAGGGACCTCATAAAAATATTAGATTGCTTAAGTCAAGAATGATATTTTACAAATGCCTACGCATATTAATGATGAATTATTCCAAATATTTGTGTAGGTTACCGCATAACTTAACTATATGTAGAATATGTGATCGTGGACCAAACTGAATTCTAACTATCAGTTCCGTTCTGATATTTGTAAATTATGTTCATGATATCCTGAACCTTAATGAAGCAGTGGACGCTACAAAATTATAATAAGCCACTAAGATCATTTGCATCATTTTCTATAATCCATTAATTGATTTAATGTCACAGCATTTATGCCAGAGTTGTCATGATCGTCGAGTATGTGGAAAAATCCTCTGATTCGATCGCTTCCGACTTCTTTAGGGTTTCTATAACTCTGGAAGCTCTCTCAGTGAATATCCGACATGGTATCAAGAATTTAACGACATAAATTGTGTTAGAAACTTTGTTCACGATCTCTTGAACCTAAATGAAGCAGTGGACGCTCGAAAATTATAATGAGCTACGAAGATTAGTTGATTTTATAAGTAAACAAACCTGATTTATGGGAAACATAATATTCACTATAATCCATTAAATCTATTTAAAGTCACAGCATTTATGCCGGCGTTGTCAAGATCAGCGAATATTCATCTGAAGTGGCTGGCTAGATTTCTTTATTTGACCACTTTACACTTCTTTATAGTTTTTTTAAGTCTGGAAGCTCTCAAAGAAAACAAGTAAGAAAGTATGTTCGGTCAAGCCCGACCATATAATACCCTACACTAAGTAAAAGAGCAAAAAAAAATTTTCTTTTAAAATTTCAATAATTTATATTTTTGAGTGATTTTCGGAAGTGGGGTTGTATGGAGGCTATGACCAATTATGGACCGATCACCATGAAATTAGGTCGTGTGATTTATGTCTATATTAAAGTTAACTATGTTGAATTTTGTGTGTTTACCAATATTTTTAAGCGATTTATGCACGTTAAAGTGATTTTCGGAAGCGGGTCTATATGGGAGCTATGACTAATTATGGACCGATCGTAACAAAATTTGGTGACATGAATTTTGTGTATATAAAACTTATTTGGAGCGGAATTTGTGGAGATACATATATAAATTAAACATTTATGACCGATAAAGTCCAATTTCGGGAGGACATTTGTATGGGGGCTAGGTGAAATAATGGACCGATTTCAGCCAGTTTCAATAGGCTTGGTCCTTGAGACGAAAAAATAATATGTATCAAATTTCATCGAAATATCTTCAAAATTGCGACCTGTACTCTGCGCACAAGGTTTACATGGACAGCCAACCAGACGGACGGACGGACGGACATTGCTTAATCGACTCAGAAAGTGATTCTAAGTCGATCGGTATACTTTAAGGTGGGTGTTAGACTAATATTTTTGGGCGTTACAAACATCTGCACAAACGCATAATACCCTCCCCACTATGGTGGTGTAGGGTATAAAAATCAGACAAAGAATTTAACGCCATGAATTCTGGCCCAAACTATTGAAAATCAGGTGTCTCCTACTGGTCTGATATCTTCAACAAAACGTCGTAAAAAACTTGATGTTTTAAATAAACATTAAAAACTTGGTAAAACAACATTGAGTAAATATCAATGTGAATGAAATGAAAGAGCATTATAATGTAATGTAAACAAAATCATTTTAAGATTTGCTGGACATAAGCAGACTTGTTGCAAATCCTCCATTTAAAGTAACCAGTCTTCTTTGGAGCTACTGAAATATGTAACAATTTTCCACATCTTCAATGGTTATTAAATGTATAACTCCTCAAATATTCTGAGTCTGCAATTCATTTTATTTATTTTGTTAATCTTTACTTCATCAATAAACTTCAGACAGCCGACAATTACATTAAATCTGTTCGTTACGTGCAGCACTTATTATAAAGTAAATAAAATTTTTTTATCAATCATTTGGCATATGTAACATGTTCATACATTATTTAAATTAAACATTTAATTAAATGCATAAATAAATTGACATCCTCTTGCTCTCGCTCTCTCTTCTTCATATTTTTATTTACTCACTTACTCTTACACATATATAACTATTTTAATCCTTGTAATTTGTAATAACATCCTTGTCATATTTCTTACTTCCTTTTTGTCGGGGTTTTTCCCCGTTGTTCTTGTATTTTTTTTGATGTTGCTGTTGGTTATTGTTGTTGCCTTTCTGCGTTGAAGTAATTAATCAATGTTTATCTTAGAAATTACTCAACTTCATATTTAAAAAAAGCAAGCAAACAAAACCAAGGATTCCAATTTTTGCCAGACAACAATTTACAGCAGAGAGTATTAAAATATTTGTTCTTTCGTTGTGTGGGCTTGTGTGTTGCACTATTCAAATACAGACACAGATTAACTGCAGAGATTTGGTGGGTTTTATTTTATTATTACTTCAATATAAAGCACCATTTCTAAAGGAGTTTTCAATAAGAAATTTCAAAGTTTTAAAGCAGCCTAGTAGGAGTATTACATTGATGAACTCAAAGCACTGATTTGTGGTATTGATATTCAGGTTCCTATAGCTCTAAATTGCATATAATGAATTCCATCAAAGAGCTCAAAAAAAACACAAGTTTTTGACCAAAGAACTGCTCATATTTTGAGGCCCAGAACGAATCAAGCCAATATCGGATAATCTGTTCGAAAGTGAAGCGTATCTCAGAGAGATCGTTTTGCTTCGATCATGTCTGGCCTCATATTCTGTGCATTTTTCGGCAAACGCTCGCATCAAACGAATCTGTTGGGTTCGGTACAGGTTCCCTGTGATGGTCTGGCCAGATTTTATTAGCTCATAAAAGATAATGCAAATAATGATTCGGTGCAAAAGTGATTCTCTTTCAAAGCTTTCAAGCATAATTTCGGACATACAAAATCGTTTTGCACGGTCTCTCTCTGCTTCAATTCGTATGACACCCAATTTCCCTGGATTTGGATGAATACTGCTGCTCGCAAACATTTTGAAATTGCTACAGGAGTAGCTCCCAATGATTTTGCAAGCTCTTGATGAGATTTGAAACAGTTTTCATGGAGTAATGCCTCCAATTCATGGTATTCAAACTTTTTTGCGTGGCCTAGGCGATCTTTGTGTTAGAATCACCACCGCACAACCCGTCTCTCGCATGTCGAAACCGATGGAACACGTTCACCATAAGCTTCGGCGAATGGTCCCCCTTCTATTTCATATCATATTCTTCAATTGGCATTTGAAAGTCCAGAGAATGATTTTTTCAAAAATCTAAAATTTCCCCTAGAAATGGTGTAAAACATCAGTTTTGTGACTGAAGCTGGCAGCATTTAGTCAGTCATGCATTAAATTCATTTTTTAAACACTGTTTATTCTCATTTTTGTTTTTTAATATATAAAAATAACCCAGAACCAGGTGAAAACTTACCAAGACTTATGTTTGGACCCATAATAACGTAACCTGCTGAGCTATCAACGAGACCATGTTGCAAGAAAAATGGTTGAGCACCTTGTTTGCCACGTATACGATGCATGGTTAAAATGTAACCATCATCCGTGGTGACAGTATGGACTTCAGCTGGATACCCATATTTAGCAATTAATTTATCCTTGATATTGTTGTCGTCGTTGTTGTTTTAAAAGGTTGTGACGATGAAGGATTGATACAGATGAAAATGAAATGAAAAGAGAATAAAATATTGTAGGAGTACATTTAATTTTTATAGTGTATTATTTAAAGGACAACTGCAGCAGGAATGTGCAAGTCAGTAACAAAAAGTATTTAACTACAAAAAAGAAGAAAAAAGAAAAGTTCTTGCATTTCAATTAAATTTTCTTTTAGAATGAGAGAAAATGTAGTTAATTATGTTAAGTGAGTTTTATATATAATTTATATACACGAGTGTAGCGTATTTAAATAGAAAACGGTGCTAGTGAATAACTACTGCAACCGGCGAGAACAAAGTAACAAATGCAAGTACTTTTTAATGGCAAGAAAATTAAAGAAATCTACTTACTTACATACTTTTGTAAATAGTTTACATAGTTATATTCCAGAGAAAGTTGAGAAAATGTAATTATTTGTTTAAATTCATGAAATATTTATGATGTACTTTTGCTGACAATACAGTATGAACTAAGTAAATTTAAATCGTTAAATGAAATGCTAAATGTAGTAGCTAAAAGACTTGTTTTCTACTTTTTTCAATCAAATTTCTAAATTTCTGATGTTTACCATGATATTAAATTTCTGATCCCCGGTAAAATAGTTGGTAGATTGCTTGTCTGGGAGTTGCGGGTTCGATTCCCACCAGAGACTCTGGTCTGTTTTCATTTCAACTTATAGTCTTCGTTACTTTTTTATTCCCAAATACTTCTATCTAAAATTTCAACCTTTAAAAGATCAGTTAACTAGAGCTATAGGTTATATAAATAATATCTCATACATTTCTCAATGAAATAGTAGTACTGATCAGATTATTTTCTTTTCTAGAAAGTCAGTTTATAATGATTAATTACGATTGTCAAGTTAAGTCTTTTGGACTCATTGAAACAATTGACTACAAATTCAATTGTCATGAATTAACTGTTTGTATTCTACACCAATATCCATCCATATAGAGTATACCGATCGACTCAGAATCATTTTCTGAGTCAGAACTTAATCGTTCATAAATGCTTTGTTTATATAGATATCCACAAAAATTTGTCCACAAATAAGTGTGGATCGATTCATTATTGACCAAACTCTTAAAAATGTTGATATCCAAAAACAATTTAACATTAATAAGTTTCAAATAGAAAGAAATCACGCTATCTTATTTGAATTTCTTTTCAACCCGTAAATACTTGATAATTGATATTTGTATTGCAAGTGATTTCCTATTAATAATTTTTGCTGTCTAAATCTGAGCGGAACAGAGGAAGCTTTAGTTAATCATTTTCGAATTTTTGAAATGTTCTGGATAAGTAATTATGTATGCCTTTTCCTCGAAACCTTAAGACTCGCTAGAGCATTCATATGACGAACTCGTGTCGATACTTGTTGAAATTGATATTTAAGGAAGAATGATTTATGTTTTAGTTTCTTGGTTTCTCTAAGTGTCTCTGAATGCCACATTGTGATCAGAAGCATTTGTGGCACATGTAAGAAGATTGAATCTACCTTCCAATGACTACAGTAGAGTGCCAGTCAATTATTGTTTTGTGCCACCAGGTTTCAAAAATTAGCATTGACAACTAGAACATCGCCAAATGGATGTGTTCAGCTACCATACGGTAGAGTTACTATAATCAATAAGGGGAAAAGCTGTACAAATCACTTAAAGATAATTCGAAATTTCATTCTAATTCTTCAGATGCCAATTACCCAGACCCTGAGAAGATAAAGCTAATGCAAATATACATATGCTTTCGGGTTTTCTAATACTTTTCATGATCTCACAAAGTATCTGGGAAGTATTATCAATAATGTTCTGAAATTATTCACAGCTCATACCGATTTTTCGATGCGAAAATCAAAAGGTTAGTTTTTGCTACATATTATCTAAATACAGACATAATATGATATTCAAAGACTAGGGTGGTTTGATGCCTTTTTAAATAAAGCTTCTTAATGTTGAGTTTTATCTCGATTCCGACGTATGGTGTGTGAAATCAAAAATCGATTAAAAGTTTCCAATTATATAGTTTATAAAGATTTCCTTCAATATATAGAGAGGGATGGCTTTCACTGTAATGCACTTTCTTGACTTACATACATACATACGTTGGAATAATTGCTAAGGAAAGTAATCTGTGTAATCGTAAGATACGTTTTGGAATTTATGAAAAAGAGAAAGAGATCCGATCTCTAATCTAGACTGTTTCTTAGTATTTATCTCACTAATATACTAATACGATCACAAATGAGGTTTAAAATCGACCCTGATCACTTGACAAAGTTAGACGTAGATGGTCAAATAAAAATAAGAGAAAATATGAGAAGGAACTGAACCTTGTGGTAACTCTGAATTGATCTTGAACTCATTTTATTAGATGTCATTTACAACAAATCGTATAGTGCATTCTCTGAGTATGCTCAATATGAATCAAGAGAAGTTATTAAAATCACATCAAAATCCAGATGGAAACAGCACCAGAATTTTCATAAATTAATATTATATAAATAATTATTGTTGGTGTTTTATTTAAGCTTTGATATTTTTACAAATAAAGCTTGAGTGTCTGCAATTCTCATTCAAACACTCAGACGTATAATAACTTTAGTATTTCTAAAGCCTTTTGGGAATAGGTTTCCTGATGATCTGGCCTAAGCAACCTGTGACCTAGAACTAGCTTATCCAACCCAACAATAAATGTCAGTGAAGTTATCAATCATTGGGAAATCGAGCACAATTCTTACTATAATTTAGGTTATGTTGGGCTATAATCGATTTTACTCGATCCTAACTCCTATAACTTTAGATTTACGAGGGCGTGCCCTCGTATGTATGGTTTTTACTGTCTAATAAGGCTGTTTGTTTCTTTCAGGTAACAAAACGCGAGAAACCCCATCATAACCAAGAGGTTTTTTTTCAAAATTTTTCAATGAAAATTCATATTTTTAAATAATTCTTCAAGGTTACAAAACGCGCGAAACACCATCATAAAAAAGAGGTTTTTTTCAACATTTTTCAATGAAAATTCTTTTTTTAAATAATTTTTATTGGAAAAAGCTATTGCTATGATTTAATTAACAAAAGATTTTTTTTGTTGAGTTTTATTTAACAAAAAATTCTGATTTATTTTGTTGAACTTTAATATCAAGAAAAATTGCAATTTCCATTAAAACCTTCCTTTTGGTGCACCCTGTAATGAAACAGGGTATCTACAAATACAATATATTTAAAGATCGCTCTATTAGCTACAATCGCTTCATACATTTCTTACTCCTCAGATCAATAGTTTTAAAAGTTACGATTTTTTATAAGCTAGATTGGTGATTTTTCCCACTGTGGGGCGGTCCAATAAGTCCATGACTTTTTGAAATTCCCGTCTCTTAACTGAAATGACAGCACTGCTCCTGTCAACAGGCATCTGTCAGTTGTCTCCTGTCAATCTATTAACAAGCTGTGTTATTTAGTTTGTGTTTGATAACCATTGATAGCAAATTACCGCATGACTTTAGGAGATAAACCATCACTCAGACTAAGACTTAGCTGAATTTAGCGCCGACTCACTATTTATTGTTTTCAAAGAGATGTAACAGCAACGATAAAATCATCTACCAACAAATACCTATTTTGCTGACTTCAACAATTCTTAATTTTTGGAAGGGATAAATAAATTGGAGAAACGTTGGACAAAGCGTTTAGAGCTCAAAGGAATGAGTTTTTATCCAAAAAACTGTGCTTTATTCAAAAAATAATGTATTGACCCTCGTATATATAATTTCTGTAAGTTATATGAACAATTAGAAGCGTTCTACATACATTGGACGAATTTGTAATTTCTGCTTAGAAAATCTGATTAGAGCCCAGGTCATGGGTCATTATTGCTTGCGCTCATATAGAGCGTGGTAGTTGCATAGAAAGTGTTGTATCGATTCTTTCTCATCTTCGTCCATACTGGACAAATCCCTTCTCTCGTGCAAAATAGCATAACCATACCATAGCATTCTAAATATTGTACACGTGTGAAAAGTAGAACAGTTGTGTGGGATTTTAAAAGTGATAATATTATTCATGAGAGCCTTAGATACAGGTTTATTGAGCTTTCCATTTTCACAGATACGTTCATGTCCACAAATCCTCTTTAGCTCGATGTGGTGATGTACAAATTGGGTCAGTGATTTAGGAATCTTGATAGCTGACTGTCAATGTATTCATATAGTGGACAACTCTACATTCGAATTATTTTCACAGTCAAAGCAATGTCATTAATTTCCGCTTGAGGAATAATGCGTGTATTTTGCAGACTGATAGATATCAGAAGATCAGGATCATTAAGGAAAATGTATGAAAAAGTGCCCAAATCTGTTTTCATACTATCATAGTAGACTAAAGAATGATAGATATTGCTGCCCTGTCTCCTCTGGTTTCAAATATCGGTGTACACATACTCTGAAGGATGGTGCCACGCCTATTTCATCTTGAGTCTTGGCTTAACGGATAGATATCATTGCCTTAGCGACTGCAAGATCATTACACTTTCTATACAGTAGAGATGTGTTTTATTATCTCGCTAGCACAATTCATCGCACAAATATGTCATAGGTGAGAATTGGTCCAGACGGACAGAGGGGCTTTTACAATCGTCTCTCAGTGTTGCATTTGCATGGGAACTTAGAGTTTAAAGCTACTCCAAGATATTTGGCTTCTTTTGAAAATTGTAGTAGGAAATTTGGTATTTTGTATTTGAAGTTTAAATCAGGTCGGACTACAATAAGTATTGTTATACTCAGAAGTTATTGGGAAGAGCCGAATTAAGTTAAATTTAAAGATACCTTAAACACAGAGTACAAATTACTGAAAACAATTTCTATGATTTTCAGTATTATGATAACCCTGCTGATTTGGTACAAGAAAGTCGGAGAGTGCAAAAAGTTTGTATATGGTCGCAAGTCAGTTCTAAAACTGGATACTCTGCACATGTATTTGATGGTTTCAAGGGTCATCCTATACTTACCACTGTCAAATAGGAATCCTCTGTAATACTTTTACGTTCGGCCTTCTCCTCCTCCGTTTCATCCTCGTTACTATCCTCCTCATCTTCATCAATAAATTGGGAGTTAACACGATTTATGAAAACATTTATTAATAAAAAACACAATAACACGTATTGAACGTCGAACTTTTTAAACAAAAACATTTCATTTATTTAAAATAAACATAAAAATTAAACAAAATTTTATTAAAATATTTTAATTATTTTTTTATTGGTTCAAAATGCACTTTTGTAATATTTGTTTAAATTATTGTAAATAAAAAGTGAAATTATTATTATTTAATATTTATTTCAGTTATTTTTTTTACTTTATTTATTGACACTTTTTGTGTAATGTGGTTATTTTTTTTTAGTTTGTCTGTCAACCCGTTAAAAGTTTAAAACGATTTAAAACGAAATTATTTCACACACGTTTATTTTATGGTTTCAAAACAAATTTCGTAGAGAGTGTAAGTGAATGAGAGTATTTTTTAAGCAAGAAATTTTAAAGGTGGCTCGAGCCCCAAACAAACTCTTTGACGGTTTAAAGTGGAGTGTTTTAAATGAAACCACCAAAAAATTGAAATCGTCAAAGTGTCTTCCTCCAAAAAAAACTTTCTGTTTTATTATAAAAATTTAAATATTTTTTCTTTAATTTTTTTGCTTCTGTTTCACCAACAAGTGCATTTTTATTTTCTTTTTCTGTTGGCCCCTCTGCTCTTTAGTTTAAAAGCCCTGTTTTGAATTTCTTTTGTTAACGCGTTTTTTTATGGGTTGCGTTAATTACAGCCATTTGACAGTTTTAACTTGTCCAACAATTGGTGAATAGGTGCGAGTGTTTTTGTTTGTTTTTTTTTGGCTGCTGTTTGTCAGTTTCATTAAATTTAGTTTCAGTTTGTTAATTTTCAATTTAAATTTTTTTATTTATTTTTATACCTTTCATCGTGAATGGCAAGGGTATATTAAGTTTGTTATTCCGTTTGTAATTTCTACATTTCTCGGTTGCGACCCTATAAAGTATATTCTGGATCGTTATAGATAGCGGAGTCGATATAGCCATGTTCGTCCTTCCGTCTGTCTGTTGAAATCAACTTTTCGAAGCCCCCAAATAACTTTCATGCATGAGTGATACATCAATATATCCGTCGTAGTCAAACTTATGTTGCTGTTTAAAATCGAGAAAATTGCTGAGATATAAGCAAAAAACCACGACTACCTCTAATTGTTCACCAAATTTGTTTTCATCAAAAATTGTTTTAAATATTTTTATTGGTGAAGGGTATATAAAATTAGCCACTGCCGAATATAGCACTCTTACTTGTTTGTTGTCTTGTTGTGGAGTTCGTAACACAGAAAGTGTTTAATATGCGCGGAAACGTTTAGTTCGTCATTATAATTCATGCATATTAAATCATTTGTAATTTGTTGTTGTCGTTGGTACACAGTCAGTGTTTATTGGAAGAGACCCCAAATATTGTGGTAGCCCCATTTTGATTTGTAATCCAATATTGAGTATGTGTCGTCGTATTATTGCTTGAGATTTGAATTATGAGTGTTTTTTTTTCAAATAACGCCACAGTTGGGAGTTATTAATTGTAAAATCTGCGAACTTTAAACATTTATTTTCATCAAAAGTAAACAAATTTGGGTTACAGTGTTGGCTTACATGTTCCATATTACCATGTATTCAAAATATATTCTGAAAGCTTGATTATCTCTTTATTGTTTTACCAAATGTTTTACTGATTGAATTATTAATTTAGTATTGTACTAAATGCTAAATAGTTAATTTACAACTCCCATATTTTTGTAATATGAATATACCTAGAGACTAACATATATGTTGGCTCAAACTTGACTCCTCTAATAACAATGACATGATTTGTTTAATGACGTATGTAAATTTATGTTTATTTGTTAGTATTTCCATTTGTTTGGTAGTTGTTGTTTTATTTTAATGGTTTGTTTTGATTTTTATCTTCTTTTTATTTAGTTTTCATTATGTGTTTTTATTTTATTTTACTCTTTCGATTATTTAATAGTTTGATCATGCCAATCGCTGTTTATTTGGGAGTATCCACAAAGTGAAGAGTGGGTGTTTAAGTGCTAAATGTCAGTTGTCTATATAATGAGGAGTATTATATATTTCTTGGCACTGAAAAATACAATATTTTAATATTTACCACGTGATATTCGTAATTTTTAATAGATTCCGTTATTTGGTAATATTTTATTTTTAGGGAAATATATTAAAAGTCTGACAGGTAATTCCATTTTATTACGACCATCTCCAAAGGTGGAAAAATCGATTTTTGGATAAATCTGGCCCTTAGTTTCTACCGTTTTTGAGTTATAGTAAATTTTTGTTCCATTGCACTATACTTTTCTAGTACGTAAAAAAGTCAGATTTATCAAAAAATTGATTTTTTGACCTCCAATATATCGAATAACGTAAAGTTGACTTATAGTAGCTTTTATCATCCTATTAGTAACAGTAAGCCGAAGGCCTATGCCAATTTTTCTTTTATTCCGCATTAAAAAAAGTATAATAATTGAGGAGGTTTTTCGATATTTGGGTTGAAATCTTCTAGAAACCTTCATGTTAGCAATATTTTTTTAATTTTTTTTGCTAAGTATGTATATGGGTTCTCAAAAAAATTGTGCTAACAAAACGTACAACACTCTCTGAGAAAAAAAAAAAAAATTTAATTTCATTGTGTAATTTGTTTATATATTAGATCAGGATTAAAAACATTAATTTAAAATATCGTTAAAAAAAACCATAAAAAACATACTTTTTAATTTTGTTTTTAACAAACGTACTTTTTCAAAAATAAAAAGGGTTTTTTATCAAACATCCTTAACATTAATGTGCTGACTTATGGCAGTTAGATGTATCTATTGATAAGTAAGAAACTTGTTACCATTTCCAGATTCATGCAGTTTTTTAAGTGGGCGAAATAAATAAAACTCAATTTCCCAACAAAATTTGAAATGAGCGAAAAAGTACCTTTTGTTCAGCGGCTCTTCAAATGTACCATAATACCTAAAACGCAGTATTTTTCATTGTGTCAGTTGTTATAGAAAAACTTCCATAACTTCTGAACCTATTGAAATCCCAATTTGTAATTTTCACACAATAAATATAATTTAGTTTGTGAAAAAATCTAAGAAAATAATAGCATCGGTTTTTGAGATAAATAGAATGACGTGTTTCAAAGTTATTCGATTCCAAAACATTGCTAATTTGTCACAAAAATATCCTATATTTCCAACTTTAGAGAGCTGTAAAATATGAACTATATACGAAAACATACATTTTGGGGCTCTCGCCTTATTACTACTAGAGGAAGACAACCGCCAAAAGTAATATCGTCTAACGGACTGGATGATATATCTAGTGGCCAACCTACTTATTGGCCTACATACATCTATATGATTCCCGATCTAATTGACTTCACTGTAATCAAAAATATAAATCGAGTATTTATTTCAGTGATACCTTCGATGGACATGTCATCAGAACACTCGCCCTCAGCAAATTGGAAAACTATTGCTCTTGTTTCCTTAATAGAAACATTGAGTCTCTTATCAACGAAAAGAGAACACTCAGCCGTCAATGGCAAAAATCGCGATCTCCAAGCGTAAAGGTTAAACATAATCACTACCAAAGAAGACTGATCTGAGAAATTATCTTAATAACTTAGACCTAGAGTTTTTCACGGCAAAATTTTCAATCCCGGGAAATTGTGCGAGAATTCCCTGGAATTATTTTCCTTAGTTTAATATGATGTTTTTTGAACTTGACTTCCTCTAAGAAAACTTATTTAAACCAAATAGACCAATAACAAGTTCACTATTCAAAATATTCCAAAAATTCGATTGTTCACGTCTGTCACAGAATTCTATTCTGATCGAAAGTGGAATTATTTTAGTATATTGATTTTTCACAATTTTTCCCTATAATACGCGAGAAGATCAACTCTCCTGTTTAAACTACCTGTCAAAACTATTGGATCATCCAAATCCCCTTGCCAGGGAGTGGCTGTCATTTGAGGGTTATAGACGACTGAGGCGATTTGTCTACAGACGAAGTCCAGTACTCTGTAGATACTCGATCAATGAGCATCAACTTGATAAAGTTGAGGTATTCCTTGATCTTGATGTATTACTTGATATTAAATTATGTTTGAATTCAAATTCAAAACCAATTTCTTTTATTTTGTCTCCAAAAACTCCCATGAAATCCTAGCATTTATCATCATAAGAAAGTCGGTTAGCGCTTATTAAACTCTCTACAATAAAATGAAGGAGAATATATAAGACCATCTCATTCTTGATTAATTTAATAAGTGGTGCAATTAAGTCGGAATTCCTACTTCACAAAATCTAATTCATAATTCCAAATCGTCCAACAAGAAACTATATTCCTCTTAAGCTCCAATATTTCATTCAAATTATGCCAACTTTGATCCGAGGCGTAGAATTTGAGTTCAATTCGACAATTTATATAATTTAATTTGCTTTTCAACTGATCCTGGTATAATTAAAAGGAGTATTCTGCATTTATTAAACCAATTGCATTAACATTATTATTGTATATGTAAAATGATGCCATCAGCTCAAAAGTGGGGTATGCTACCTTTTGGTATTCAAAATCAGATGGAGCTGAAAAAATTGTTTTTGCACAAAGCACAATATAAACAAGTAAGAAAGTATGATCGGTCAAGCCCGACCATATAATACCCTACACTAAATAAAAGAGCAAAAACATTTTTCTTTTAAAATTTCAATAATTTATATTTTTGAGTGATTTTCAGAAGTGGGCCTTATATGGGGCCTATGACCAATTATGGACCGATCACCATGAAATTAGGTCGTGTGATTTATGCCTATATTAAAGTTAACTATGTTGAATATTGTGTGTATGCCAACCTTATTAAGCGATTTATGCACGTTAAAGTGATTTTCGGAAGCGGGAGCTATGACTAATTATGGACCGATCGTAACAAAATTTGGTGACATGAATTTTGTGTATATAAAACTTATTTGGAGCGGAATTTGTGTAAACACATATATAAATTAAACATTTATTACCGATAAAGTCCAATTTCGAGAGGACATTTGTATGGGGGCTAGGTGAAATTGCGACCTGTACTCTTCGCACAAGGTTTACATGGACATCCAGCCAGCCGACCAGACGGACGGACGGACATCGTTTAATCGACTCAGTGATTCTGAGTCGATCGGTATACTTTAAGGTGGGTGTTAGACTTATATTTTTGGGCGTTACAAACATCTGCACAAACGCATTATACCCTCCCCACTATGGTGGTGTAGGGTATAAAAAGTAGTGTAAGTTGAATATACCACTAATTAAATAGTTTGGGGTTACACCACTTTTGAACTAATGGCCTAAGTTAAGATTTAGAACTAAGCTAGAAATTGTAATTTCATTGGCGAATTACATAAATAAAGCTTTTGCTTTGTTATACCCTTCACCATGAGTGGCAAGGATATACATTAGGTCGGGTCGATTTGTATGGACGATCAAAAAGTAAAAAATCGTATAGCAGAAACGCAATCTACGGAAAATTCTAAGAAAGTTTCCATAGGTCTAAAATCAAATCCTATCTTGCGCATTTCATCTTTTATCCAATAAAAGAACTATTAAAAAAATGTATATTGAAATATCATTGGATAAAATACGAAATGCGCAAGATAGCATTTGATTTTAGACCTATGGTTTCTTGGGGAAAATTTCGATGATTTTTCGTGAAAAAAATCGACCCACCCTAATATACATATTCCCCCATATGTATATTAGGGATAGTATCAAAATTAATGTTTTAATACAAAAATTGTATGTCTTGAGTTACAAAATATTTATTTTGATAGATAGACACTCGCATCCCACTACGATACCAAAAAGCTCTTAAAGGAATAGACCTAAGCTTTCTTTTGTGCTTTTTGCACAAACAAATTTAAAAAAGTGCCCATTTTGGAAAAAAGTTCGATTTTGCCAAACAAAAAAATCAAAAATTGTATACATATCTTGAGTTACAAAACATTTATTTTGCTATATATCCCACTCGCATCCCACCAAGCAACCAAATAGGTCTTAAAGGAATAGACCCAAGCTTTCTTTTGAGCAAAAACAAATTTAAAAAAGGGCCCATTTTAAAAAAAATTTGAATTTGCAAAAAAAAATAGTCAAAAATTGCATATTTTGAGTTACAAAATATTTATTTTGATAGATATTCCACTCGCATCCCACTAAGCGACTAAATAGGTCTTCAAGGAAAATGTCTGAGCTTTCTGTTGAGAAAAAAAAATTTTACAAAAAAAATCAAAAATTGCTTGTTTTGAGTTACAAAACATTTTTTTTGGTTGATATCGAACTCGCATCCCACTAAGCGACCAAATAGGTCCTCAAGGAAAATATCTAAGCTTTATTTTAACAAAAAAAGCCTCATTTGGAAAAAAGTCATAAAAGTATTTGATTTCGAAAAAAAATATTAAAATTTTGTTATTTTTTTTTTAATATTTTTTTTTCGAAAGATTGAAGAAATATCTATCTAAACTACTTGGGACACATTTTGCTAAGAACAATAGGTAATAAGTTACATGGATGAGAAAAATCACATGTATGGCCAAAATGTCAAATTTTGACCACCTCTAACTCCGAGAGTTCTTGACCGATCTTGTTGAAAAATTGTGTCCAATAGGTCTAACATCCCGATCGGAAGACATCGATTTTAAAAGTTTGTTCAATTGACGGGAAATCCCCCATATATAAGTTTGTCATTCCGTTTGTAATTTCTATATTTTTCATTTGCGACCCCACAAAGTATATATTTAGCCATGTCCGTCTATATGTTGAAATCAACTTTCCGTAGCCCCCAAATAACAAATAAATTCATACATCAATATATCGCGAATTATTCTGGCTCGGTTGCTATTTAAAATCGACTAAATCGCCCCACAAATGACTGAGATATAAGAAAAAAACCGAGATAACCACGATTTTTGGCCATTTTTTGATATATATATGGATTACTAAGTGATTAGTATAGACAATATGATAGATATTTCAAAGTCAATTGCAACGATGAATATATAGTTGTAAGTTGTAACTACAATGGTTAAAAATCGAGAAAAATATTTTTTAACCCGAATTTTTTTCCACCAAAAACATTTTGTTATAAATTTTTTTTTAATGAAATTTAAAAAAAAACATTTTGAAAAAACTATTAAAGTAAATTAAAAAACAATTTGGAAAACTATTTAAATTTTGTTTCCCTAAAAATATTTAAAAATATTATTTTAAAGTATAATTTGGTGAAAAGTATTGTTACGAAATTGTACTTGAATTCAAATATAACGATTTTAAGGGCTGATTTAAAAGTAGCATAATGCTTTCAAATAACATTGCTGTAATAGCAAACTGTAACATATCTGTGGGCATTATTAAATAAAAGATTTCAGTTGACCATTGATCGTAAGTTGGAACATTTTAGAAAGTACACCACAGATGGCGTATGATCTAGAATATTAAAACTTTGACAGTTAAAGAGCAATCTAGAGTGCAGATGGCAGTGTTATAAATAGTGGCAGAGGTTGCAGTAGTGAGTCAGTTTATCAGAGACGCTTTTCGAATAAACATCAACTGAGTGCTGTGTTTTCAAGTGAATATGTGTACATTATAAAGTGTGTCTGTATTTCTGAGAATTTATAAACGTGTATAAAAAAACATTGAGTGGCTATTTAATTCTGTTGTTGTTGTACATTTTAAAGAAATAAAGAGTTGTTACAATTTTCAAACTACTAAACGGCTTTTATTTGCAATCAAAAGTATCCGGTTTATTTAAAGGAAACAAACCAGCGTTTTGAAAAGATTAAAACGTAACAGTATTTAAGATTCGGCACAGCCGAATATAGCTTTCTTACTTGTTTTTAATTGATTTCAATATATGCTCTACACTACAATCATATGTAGGATTGCCATAATCATGTGGATAGTAACTTTACCATATTATGGTTAACACAATCATATAAATAATTACAGTGACCATAATATTGTTAAAAAGAACTTGTAAAAATGTTGAAAAAATTACAGTAGACATGTACAATTATATTTTTTCTCTGGCTTCATTTCAATTATTAACGTCTTAATTAATATTCTCATTTAACTTCGTTGAAAGCCCTGTGAGAAACCCTCCATATAATAATTAATTCTTTGGCAATTTTTGCAATAAAATATTTCCTCTAGCTGCTATAATACACCAGTATACAAACAAAGAGGATATACATAAATAAACCCACAAACAATTTAGCTTATGTAAATACTCACGTTAATGCATATACTTGACCTTAATCCGTATTTTTAAACAGCGAAACACCAAAAGTTCCGGCCACAATCAGTCGTAAAACAAAGAAAGTCATTCATTATAAAAAACGCAGTAGCAACAGAAAACAATAAACTGAGAAAAAATCCTATATATTTCTTTAATTTCTTTGCTGAACTCCAGCTCAAAAAATAATACGCAAAACATCAAAAGACTACCGAGAAGAAAAAAAAGACTCGAGCTCGTACGCAGACACTAAAAATCGTGTCATTAACATGGTTATTAATGTCGTGCCATAATACTGTTGTTGTCTGTCCACATTTGACATGCTAGACTGGGTAATAAAAGTAAAAGTGGTGTGTGCTTCTTGTTTTTTTTTTGGCATGAATTCATTTCGTTTTCTGGCTAAAAAGAAATTGACGACATTAAATTATGTAATAAATTTACGAAAGAAATTTCAAAGAAAACCATAACAAAAATATTCACATAAAAATGAAGTAAGTGCTAATTAATTGCTCTTATGTCGATATGATGATATTTAAAGCAAAACATTTTTTATTCGATTATGTATTTTAGTTGATGTTTCAAAAACTTATCTAGATCTTCTATTAAGCGATTATTTAGTAGGGGTTTCACCTCAGAGGAGATGAAGAAATCGAAATGATTAAATTTGGCCGCGGCTATGCGATACACGCCCTTAATGCCCTCCAATAAATGGGCGTAGATATGGTGAACGCCTTCGGGTGAGGCTAAATTATCGGTTTCTCCAAAATATAAAACCATTGGCACTGAGACTTTCTTTAGGTCATAGTTTAAGGGTTCCACTGTGCGATAGTTAAGTAAATTTCCTGCTGGTTCATAGTCATAGGCCACAAAGTCTCCCGATTTCCAGATTTGTTGTAAATGGCGGATTGATTTAAGGGAGCCTCCTCGTAATAGTTGACCATATAAAAGAGTATTTGAAAGCTGCTCAAAAATGACTTTTATGTAAAAAACATGTTGATTGTAGTTAGATTTCAAGGTACCTTGTCGGATTGTCCACTGCCCGCTAATAAATGCAGCCACTTTTCGCACTCCCTTCTCTCGGAAGATTTCACACATTTGTCTCGCATAAACTGTTTGGGCAACAATTCAAATTCTTGGGATTTGGATTTATTCTAAAAGAAAAGCAACACAAATTTTATTCAAAATCTCCAAACCATAGAGAAACATACATAGAGCGGAAACTCTCATTACAAAGACCTAACTCAGTTGTAAAGAAAACAATGTGGAAACAAAAACACACTCGTATTGTTTGAATTTGTTATTCTAGTTTCCGCTCTATGTCCCAAACAATTTACCTTTATAAATTTCATTACTTTCCTCACATCCTCACTGCCAAATTTAACATGGCCCTTTAAAGCCACCGTTGGAGCCAGCGACTGAACAAACTGCAAACGTTCATTGTACTGTGGCAGCAAAGAACACATTACCAAAATGGCATTTAAGGCCTAGAACAGAAGCAGCAGAAAACAAATACAAACATTTTAGCACAATACAACATTAAGAGCAGCTACAAACAATGACAGTAGCATCAGCATCAACACCAACTCCACCAACCAACCAACCTGTGAATGACCAATTAGTAAAACTTGTTGAAACGATGATTCATTACCAGGGAAACCAAAATATGCAAATGCATGTTTTTTCTGGTGAGTCGAATGAGCACATGGATAAGATATTTACACGTTTCAGAACTATTTAAGAATTTTGGCATCGATTTGTTAGTGCATATTTTTGCATATTTTACCCTTAAATACATATTTTTGCATATATTTGTTTTAAGAGCATATTTATGTCATATTTTGCGTTTTTAGAGCATATTTTACTGTTTAATAGCATATTTTGAGTTTATCAAAAACAAATTTTGTCTTACTTATTTTTCGCTGTTGTGTTACAGGTTTTTACTTCCTTTGTTTAAAATTAAAAATTGAAAAATAGGTGGCTTTTCACCAAAAAAAAAAAATTTTAAAAACAGAAATTTTTTTTTAAAATTTAAAATAACAATTCGAAAAATTTTTTTATTAAAAAAATGAAAAAACTGAAAAAAAATTTTTGTTCACCTAAAAATATTTAAATTTTTTATTTTGAAGTATAATTAGGTGAAGGGTATATAAGATTCGGCACAGCCGAATATAGCTCTCTTACTTGTTTTAATATAAAATAAGCACTATTTTAATAATAGCTCCATCTAAATATCAAATTTTAGTTCTAATTCAAACTAAACCGTTCTAAGTGTTAAAGAAATGTTGTCTTTTAAATTTGCTCCTGTAACATCAGTTGATGTCGAAAGAACATTTTCTATATTTAAAAATGTTTTCAGATCCAATAGACAACGATTTTTATTTGAAAATTTAAGTAAATTTTTTTTGGTTAAAAATTATGTAAGTTTGTTTTTTTTAAGAGCATATTTTTTAAATTTTAAGAGCATATTTTAAAGTTTTTACTGCATATTTAAAGCGCCTAAAACGCTTTTTTTAGAGCATATTTCCGGTTTCCCTGTTCATTACGTATGTGGTCAACAATGGCTGGCAGATCATAGCTACCCCATTCATGAAAACTAAAACTCCAAAAATCACTATCCTCGATTGTGAAACGTGAATGATTGCGCGACCAAGGAGAACCACGCATATTGGCCAACCAAACATCATAGTAATTGTTAAACAGCTGAAAGGCTAAATGAATGAAAAACATAAAATACAGCCCCCGCCGCACAACGAACAATCAAAAACAAAATCCAACAAAAAAAAAGAGAGGATTCTAATGTTTTATTAGCAAACAACATAATGAATGGGAGTGAGCGACTGATTCATACCTAAACTCTTGGCAGGACCCATGATAACCCAGGCCAGGGAGGAGGTTAACAAACCATGTATTAATAATATTGGACGATGACCTGGTCGTGGCATACGATGTAATGTTAAATTGTAACCATCTGCTGTTACAACGTGGTGGTGTTCCAATGTATAGTTGTGTTTTGTAATCCAATCACTCTGAAAATGTTAAAGTTTAAAAATTAAATTTACACGGAGAGAATGGAATTTTTAGAATAATATTTTGTTACATAGTAAAATTATTTTGTGGTTTTGGAGGGAAATTTAATTATTTTATTTCTGGATACTGACTTTACTATAAAACTAGACTAACTCTACATTAGAAAGTGGTTTCCACTTTTCCTTAATAATAGTTTTACTCTAAATATAGAATATCTATAACTATATTCGATGCTGGACACAACAGCAACCACGATACAATGAAGAATTGTCACATACATGTTTTGGTAACAGTAACAAGTCCAAGCTAATAAGATGTACAAGGAGGGATAACTCCACTATTACGACATTTTGTTATTGTTTGTCATTCTTGTCCATATCCATGTTAAGTCTTTAAATGTTGTCATTTAATTGTCTGAGTATCATATACAGTATTAGTACATCTAAAACTCACCTATGGATCGTTAGTATAGAGAACTCCAAGAAGTCTGAAATATTTTGTGAATCGTCTATATTAAAGATTCAGTGACCTATAGGTATAGAGATCACAGAATGAACACCCCTAAAATTATCTGAACACTCTAAGAACAGACACCCAGCTGAACTAGACATCTAAAAGCTACGATCATGAAAGTATTATATCGCCATTGAGGCAAGGAGATACATCGACTACGGAATTCTCCATAAACATTGGAAGTGTTCTCAAGACCATCATACTCTCTTTCTCTCCCTAGCCATCTTTGAACGAGATGGCTAGACATTCCTCATTCGTACTCTTCTGGTTACCGAGACACTAAAATATCCCTGGAAATTACTTACCAATGTGTTGGACAATATGGCAGCCTCACTGTTTGGTATACCTCTGCATTAGTTCTAAAGATGTGTCCAGGATAGACCACATGTGCGTCAGCCGGACCAAAACACTGATAAGCATTCCTCGTGATCGATAATGAAATGAGTTTGAACTGAGCACGGCTCTCTCACTGATTGAGTAAAAGTTCCGATGATGAAGGAGAGGATGAGACTGCGAAGCATCACCTCTGCCACTTCCCGTCCCTAACAGACCGAAGATTGGAATGTCTGGGCGAAAACTTCCTGAACGACTTGACGGAACTGTCGAAGGCAGACTAAAGAAGGCTTTATGCCTATTCCTATGATTAAATATTTCAACAAATCGACTAAAAAAGAAGATGTGTTAAAAATATAAATAAAAGTCGCTTGACTATCCTAGAATAGAGATATTCACAACCATGAAAAACTTATGATGACCAATTCAATATTTTTAATACTCAAACAGTCGAATGTTCAATATGTAGTGGTTTAAGCAAAGAGGTTTGTCATACCACTCCTAATTATTTGGACCAATTTAGATATGCTTTATTTTTCAAGGAATGTTTGCACGTAAAAAACAACCGAAAGATCTTTAGCAATTCCTTCACAGCGACTTTATTTTGAACACAATGACTTGTATAGAAGCTGTAAAGATTATCACGGGGAGTAGAATGTTTATGCCAAGCTATCCAACGTTAGTTAGGAAACTAATGGTGGCCATGGAATCGGCTGTCATCGACTAACTGTTTAATTTATCGGATTGTATTGAAACTTATTATTAGCTGTAAGTATGAGGAGCTAGAGTTGGATATACATCGATGTTCTATGATACCTTCGGATATGAGCACGAAGAGAAGAACTTTGAACACGTTCTCATTAACCTTGACGAGGAAACAATTTCACCCCTATCGGCAATAACATGTGAAATTTTGTTCCCATGAAATATCCATTTCCCTCGAAGGGAAAATTGCTATCGTGATATTCCCATGAACTTTTCATTCACAATAGTTAATTTTGTTCGTAACAGCTGTTTATTGTTTACAAAATTACATCTAAAAATTTCACAACAAGGGGAATTTTTTCATGTGAACAAAGTTGATGAACGAAATAGGGAAATGGGAAAATATTTAATGTGGAATATTGATTCGCGATAGAGGTGTTTATGTATATGGGATGTGAGCTTTTTAAAGACCTCGAGTTGAATATACACTGAGAAATCTGGGCAACGATGATTTATGAGACAACAAACGATTTTAAATGGCCCTCACCAAATTCGTTCTGAATAGATAGACGATTTCGAATGAATTCGGAAGGAATGATAGCTCTTTGACACTATTTCATTTCTTCTCAATTCTCACAAAGTTTTTTTGTCTCGAAAATATCGAACTTTCTGCCAGCAAAGCGTCATATGCGGGAAGTTTAGCTATACTTCTTTAATTTAAAAAAAAGTTCCCCTGAAGCACATCGATTGCTCACCAGAGCTTATGGTGAATGTGCTCCATCACTTTCAACGTGCAAGAGATGGTTTCTACGGTTCAGAAGTGGTGATTTTGAAAAAGAAGATAAAGATCACACAGGCCAGTCAAAAAAGTTTGAAGACCAAGAATTGGAGTCATTAATCCATGAAGATTATTGTCAAACTCAACAAAAGCTTTCAAAATCATTGGGAGCTACCCAGTCAGCAATTTCAAAACATTTGCAAACAGCTGGATTCATCCAAAAGCAGAGCAATTGGGTACCATACGAATTAAAGCTGAGAGATCTTGAACGCTATAAAAGAAAATAGTTTTTGCATCGAATCATTACTTGCGATGAAAAATTGGTCCATCGTAGGTGAAGCCAGGAATGCCAGCCGAATCCATACCAAAGCCAAATATCCGTGGCGCTAAGGTAATTCTCTGTATTTGTGTCCTATCTATTATATTCTCCTGAAATCTGATCAGACCATCACAGGGAACCTCGGCCAGACATTAAACCGTAATATTCCATCACGACTGCGTTCGGCCACATGTTGCAATACCTGTCAAAAACTATTTGGAAAGAAGTGGTTAGGAAGTTTTGTCTCATCCGCTTTATAGTCCAGATTGTGCCCCGTCCGTCTACTATTTGTTCGGATCGAAGCACAAATTTTCTCTGGGATACGCTTAACTTTGAAACAAAGTATCCGATATTGGCTTGATTCGTTCTTGGTCTCAAAAGATGAGCAGCTCTTTTGGTTCGGAATCCATATGTTGCCAGAAAGATGGGAAAAGGGCAATACTTTAAGTAAATTTATTTATCCAAATGTTTCAAATTTAAAGCTAAATATTTGAAAAAAACCGCATTTTTAAGTCATACACCCAATATATTAAAAAATAAGAAAATGTCTTGAAGATTTTTGTACGGGAACAAGTGACAAAGTCAGAAGAGACTGTGAAACATTATGAAGTTTATTCAAGATGTCTATAAAAAATTTCCAACTGGGAACTTAGTACGTAGTCTTGCTGTCTTTGTGTCATTATTAAATGAATAATAGTTTGTGTTCGATCATCATTTGCACTCCCAACTGATATTGTGTATAATAATTCCGCTTTCGATTGTACTTTGAACTGCTCTCTCATTTAATTTGAATGTTTATTCCAGAATTTGTAACACAAATTAGGAAACATGAAAAGATATTCTTAAATTCATTTGTTTGAATTAATTTTTTAATTTGAAAAACGCTTATTGAGTCAAAGCTCTGTAAACTGTTAAATGTTTAAGTAGTTTTTCTCAGTACCAACAATTTAATTCTATTAATTTTCACTTATTTCACTCACTGTTGACCAATTTAATTTTTCATAGGCCGGCGACTGATCATCTATTTCCCTCGATGTCTCATCGATATCTTTGTCCACATTATTATGGCCGAAGAAATGCCAAAGAAATGGTTTTCCGCCAATTTGTAGTGATACTCGAGGCATGCAGGCCAGTGTTTGGAAATTGTGATCACTGGTATTTAAAATAATTGCAGAAATAATACCGAAAATAATGGGCACTTTTTTGTTAAACATTTAACATTTTATGAGACTAGAGTGTGTTGTTGGCTGCTCGTTGTTGTGAAACAATGTATATTTGAGCTTTAAAATTTGGGTTATAAAAATATTTTTTTGGTTAATTGAAGTAATTAAAGTGTTATCGTGCGTTATTGATCGGCTTTTGGGTGGCGTAAAGTTGAGGGTCTAAATGTTTAAATGGATGACATTCAAGCGTTAACCTTTAAATGAGAATTGGAGCAAGAAGTTGTTAAAATGCAACAATGTTTAAGGTTTCTCCCGGATATGATTGTGTGCCAATAAAAGTTTAATATAAAATTTATTTTATACAGTTATTAGTTTATCAAATTATTTTCACTACAACAAAAGCACAATATAAAAATTCTTGCCATTTATGTTTTTATAAAAACCATAAAATACTGATTACAGTCTTCAAACCCCTTCTTAATAGAACCTTTAATACGTACTGTTTCCCTTTCCATATAAAGAATCAATAAAATTGAATATTTTAAGAATTGAAAAGCCATCAAAAAATATATTACAGTTTAAAATTCTATTGATACAAGCAAATTATAGAAAAACATTTTGAATATGCCGCTAGTAAACTCATTTTCTTAGCATACATTTAGGCTTATATTAAAATAACTTGTATTTTGTTAAATTTTAATATACTGAAGCCACTCACTCCACCACCCACTCATACCCTTTATTAGGCCCATATTTTTGAGTTTATTTCATGAAAACCTCATAAAAAAATCTGTATTACAGTTGTTGAATATTTTTATAATAAAAATATTTTCTTTTTTCGTTCATATTTTTATGTTTTTATTACATATATATTTTTTTTAATACAACTCACGTCTGTATTTAAAAAGCAGTTAACTTTATGAGTACAAAAATAAGAACAAAATCAACCAAACATTTTTTAAATGAACCAAGGGATTTTTGTGTATGAGTGGTAGGCAGTGGTGGGAACACCAAATAAAAGGAGTGAGTCAAAGGAATATGCTTCTTTTTTTTTGGTATGACTGTAAATGTATGCATGTTTATCTTAAAAAGTAGATAAAAAAGTATGTATAATAACAAAAATAAACATGAAAAGAGTAAAAAAAAAAATATGAAAAATACAAATTTGAAAAAACGCATAGTCGTATACAACATACAAATGAAATGATTTCATAAAAATAACCGCCTGAAGGCAGGCAATACTTGTGCATTCGTGCTGGTGCTACAGCGAAAGGGCAGAAGTGCAAAGGAGTGATGTCTTTAAATACACTTAAATATAAACTAAAATGTAGAAACACCACAGAAAAATATGAAATCATTTAAACAGTTCCTTTTATTACGAAAATAAGTTCGTGTCGGATCTCGTTCATCCGGATGTTTGATAATATTTAAGTTATTACAAATAACAAGCTGCTTTACTGAAACTATCTACACCTGACAACGAAGGCAACTTACACATAAATAGTCTCATTAGATCTTCATATCAAGACAGAGTTATTTCAAAAATAAGTAAGAAAGTGTGGTCGGTCATATAATACCCTACACCAAGTAAATGAGCAAAAATATTTTTCTTTTAAAATATCAAAAATTCAATTTCGTGAGTGATTTTCGGAAGTGGGCCTTATATGGGAGCTATGACCAATTATGAACCGATCACCATGAAATTAGGTCATCTGATTTATGTCTATATGAAAGTCATTTATGGTGAATTTTGTGTGTATAATAAAATTTTTAAGAGATTTATGCACTTTAAAGTGATTTTTGGAAGCGGGTCTATATGCGAGCTATGACTAATTATGGACCGATCGTAACAAAATTTGGTGACACGAATTTCGAATATATAAAACTTATTTGGATCGAAATTTCTGGAGATACATATATAAATTAAACATTTATGACCGATAAAGTCCAATTTCGGAAGGACATTTGTATGGGGGATATGTGAAATAATGGACCGATTTTAGCCTGTTTCAATAAGATTGGTCCTTGGGCCTAAAAAATTATATGTATCAAATTTTATCGAAATATCTTCAAAATTGCGAACTGTACTTTGCGCACAAGGTGTACATGGACAGACGGACGGACATCGTGTAATCGACTCAGAAAGTTATTCTAAGTCGATCGATATACTTTAAAGTGGGTATTAGACCAATATTTTTGGGCGTTACAAACATCTGTATAAATGCATTATACCCTCCCCACTATGGTGGTGTAGGGAGGGTATAACTTCACTTACAATCTCATACGCTTCTGGTTATCGTAATGGATCCGTTTTTCATCGCAAGTAATGATTCGGTACAAAAATTATTATCTTTTGTAGCGTTAGACTTAAAAATCCGTTTGAAATTCCTGATTGAGTAGCTCCCAATGATTTTGCAAACTCTTGTTGAGTTTGACATCAATCTTCATGGAGTAATGCCTCAAATTCTTGGTCTTCGACATTTTTTGGCTGGCGTGTCAAAATCACCACTTCTGAACCGCACAAACCATCTCTCTCCATCTGTGTCTGTTTCCCAAACGCTGTTCTTTCCTTGATTCAGCTCTTTATATTTCTAAGTAAACATGAAAGATCCAGGATACTTTCTGATATCAAGGTACTATTAGAACTACTAAACTGACTTCACGTTGATATGTTACCTATTCAAATAAACACCAAAGTTGTACTTAGTACAATCAGCTCTGTGAATGGGAATGTAAAATTTATTTTCTATTTTGAGTTCTAACCTTTGGTTAAGTTCATTGGTTCACAGGAGAACATGTTTTGTATGGAAGAAGTAATAGTCTGACTATCTATTCTATCTAAAGAGTCTTTCAAAAGGGACTTTTTTGATAGTTGATAGCGCCCATTTTGTTGAAGCTACATCTGTCGAATTAGCTGCCATTAAGTCTTACCAACTCACCATGGACGGATTGAAATCCACAACATGGCGAATTTTGCTTCGTGACTTTCAACTGACCCACGAGCTGAAAGTTAACGACCATATAACTGGAGCAGTTAGATACTGGCCGTAATTTTCATAAAAAATCAGCTTCAACGTTAAGGCCCATTTCAGTAAACAAAATTGTGGGACTATACCGATCCACATTAGAACCAAGAGCGTCCAATGCATACCAAAAAAGTCCCTGTTTGGGTTGGTTTTTCGGCTGGCGGAGTCTTCGGTCCATATTTCTTTGATAACGACATTGGCCAGGTCGTGTACGGCGAAAGCTATAGGTCGGTGAACATTGCACATTCTGCACGATCGAGATGATGTGTACTGGCCACCGAGATCGTGCGATTTGACCCCGTTAAACTTTTTCTTGTGGGATTTTCTTAATTCCCAGGTATATGCGAATAAGCCACAAATCATAGGGGCCCTCACAGCCAACATAACTTATGCCATAGGTCAAATTAAGCCTTATTTATGGGCCAGAGTCATGTAAATTTTGACAATTCGGATTTTCTCACACACACTGAGTTATATTTAACTTTGAAGATAGGAAGCATTTAATGAAAGATCCCTCTTTTACAACTGTTCTATATAAATGTCATTCCCTATCACTAAAATCCCGGGATTTTTGTGGATTAGCAAATCCCAGGAAACGACGAGGTTTTTAATATTTTGGAAGATTTTTAAAGCTCCCATCTTTTGGATTTCAGCAAAGAAAATATGTTTAATTTGGAAGCACGTAAGGAAATCCTTCTATAAAAACCCCCTAAAATTCGGGATTTACAATGGATGGCGTATCTTTTGAACGCATTTTATGTTTTTAATAACATATGTATATTAGAGTGACAGCCGATTTTTTTTTTAGATTTCAAAGAGTGCCGGGTGGAATATTGTGACACTAGGCCTAAATGTTAAGTGCTGAAAATTTGAGCCAAATCGGACAACGATTTCTGGACGCGCATCGAGGTCAAAGTTCAGATATATGCAAAATTTTACTGTTAATATGGAATAAATAGGTGAAACTCGTTAACTTTCTGCATTGTTTTCTAGAAATATGTAGATTTATTTATATTAATGAATATTACATTAAAAAATTTTTTTGGAAATTAACCCTGTATCTCCTTTGGTTCAAAATGACCCAAAAACTGTATTATCGCCAAAATTAGAGAAAAATGCAAATTTTTCAGTTTTTGAAAAAATTTTGCTACTAAATAAATACTTTTACAATTGAATGCAAAAGAATCGAAATGTGTACGTAATTATCGTTGTAATGAGATATAAATGACAAAATTTGATTAAAAAATTTTAAAGTTATTACAAATTCGCCAGACCATTAACGTGATTCAGGCCACTTGAACAAAAAATTTAGGAAAAAAATTAAGATATTTCGAGAAAAATTAAAATAAAAGCTCATTTTTACTTAAAATATGTCCATATTTACTTGTATATGAGTTTTTGTCTTCGTAAGATACCATTAACCTATTTGCAGGTATGGCCAAAAAAAATAATTTTTTTTAACGGCTGTTTCAAAACTCCATTTTCAAATTTTTAAAAATTTTGTTAAACAAATTTCAGATTTTTTCGATCATCACATTGGGGTTTATTGAGATCAAAATAGGGAATAAAAATATGAAAAAATTATGTCAATACCTCTTACAGTTTTTCCGTACCTGCGATTTAAATTTTGCGTTTTTCAAGAAAAACTAATTTTTTGTCCATATTTAGGCGAATGAGTCCAATTTCCTTACTGTTATACATTTTAAGTAAAACCTATTCATAATATTATAGTCCTTGTAATTTTAAATACGTTCTGAAAGTTTTACTGAAATCGGAAAACGATAACCTTTGAATCGTGAAGGTCAAAGGTCAAATTTTTCAATATTTGGAATTTCTAATGAAAAGATAGCGAAATGTTATATATTTTTGTCCCGATTTTAATGCAAATTAAGGAAAATATAACATAAAGTCCAGAATTTAAAAAACCAGCACAAAAATGGAAATTAACCCTTAGCAGCACTTGGGGTCCAAATTACCCTCAACTTTTAAAATCACGAAAAACACAACCATTTTGACCCCAAGTCCTCTTAAAGGTTAAAATCCATTTTTGCACTGTTGTTGTAAATGCTAGACCCTAATATATATTTTCCTCAAGTTTCATGAAAATCGGCCCAAAAATATATAACATTTCGCTATCTTTTCATTAGAAATTCCAAATATTGAAAAATTTGACCTTTGACCTTCACGATTCAAAGGTTATCGTTTTCCGATTTTAGTAAAACTTTCAGAACATATTTAGAATTACAAGGACTATAATATTATGAATAGGTTTTACTTAAAATGTATAACAGTAAGGAAATTGGACTCATTCGCCTAAATATGGACAAAAAATTAGTTTTTCTTGAAAAACTCAAAATTTAAATCGCAGGTACGAAAAAACTGTAAGAGGTATTGACATAATTTTTTCATATTTTTATTCCCTATTTTGATCTCAATAAACCCCAATGTGATGATCGAAAAAATCTGAAATTTGTTTAACAAAATTTTTAAAAATTTGAAAATGGAGTTTTGAAACAGCCGTTAAAAAAAATTATTTTTTTGGCCATACCTGCAAATAGGTTAACGGTATCCTACGAAGACAAAAACTCATATACAAGTAAATACGGACATATTTTAAGTAAAAATGAGCTTTTATTTTAATTTTTCTCGAAATATCTTAGTTTTTTTCCTAAATTTTTTGTTCATGTGGCCTGAAACACGTTAATGGTCTGGCGAATTTGTAATAACTTTAAAATTTTTTAATCAAATTTTGTCATTTATATCTTATTACAACGATAATTACGTACACATTTCGATTCTTTTGCATTCAATTGCAAAAGTATTTATTTAGTAGCAAACTTTTTTCAAAAACTGAAAAATTTGCATTTTTCTCTAATTTTGGCGATAATACAGTTTTTGGGTCATTTTGAACCAAAGGAGATACAGGGTTAATTTCCAAAATTTTTTTTTAATGTAATATTCATTAATATAAATAAATCTACATATTTCTAGAAAACAATGCAGAAAGTTAACGAGTTTCACCTATTTATTCCATATTAACAGTAAAATTCTGCATATATCTGAACTTTGACCTCGATGCGCGTCCAGAAATCGTTGCCCGATTTGGCTCAAATTTTCAGCACCTAACATTTAGGCCTAGTGTCACAATATTCCACCCGGCACTCTTCAAAATTTTAACAAAAATTTTTTTCCATACAACTGATTGTCACTCTAATGTATATGTATGTATATGTCATTTTGAAGGGCACATGTCTGACATTTATTCTCACTTAGTTATTAAACATTCCAAAAGGGCTTCGGAAATGTCAAATTTTGTGCCAACAAAACGTCATATGCGTCACAATGATCAACCATGTCAGCCAAAAAAGTTTGAAAACCAAGAATTGGAGTCATATTTCCATGGAGATTGTTGTAAAACTCAACAAGAGATGGAAAAATTTTGAGCTCCTCAAGCATCAATTTGAAAATGTTTGCAGGATTCATCCAGAAACATGGAAATTAGCTACCATACGAATTGAAGGCGAGAGATCTTGCAACATGATTTTGCATTTCCGATATAAAAGAAAATCATTTTTGCAACGAATCATTACTTACTATGAAAAATTTATACATTCCAATAACGCGAAGCGTAAGAGACCGTATGTGTAGCCCGGCCAAACAGCCGAATCGACACCAAAGCCAAATATCCATGGCGTTAAGGTAATTCTATGTGTTTGTTGGGGTGAGGGTGCTATCTATATGAACTGCTGAAGTCCAACCAGACCATTACCTGCTGAGAATTCAAAAGATTCGTTTGAGGAGACCATACTTATGCGACCAGAAATGGAAGCGTAATATTTCATCATAACAGCGCACGTCCACATGTAGCAATAACTGTTAAAAACTATTTAGAAAGAAGTGGTTGGGAAGTTTTGCCTCACCCGCTTTATAATCCAGACCTTGCCCTGTCCGACTACTATTTGTTTCGATCGTTGCATAACGTTGTCTCTGGGATACTGTTCACTTTAAAGCAGAGTATCCGAAATTAGCTTGATTAGTTCTTGGCCTCAAAAGATGTGCAGTTCTTTTCGCGCGGAATCCATATGTTTCCGTAGAAATGGGAAAAGGTCATAGCTAACTTTGAATAAATTTAGAAAACCTATAGATTTGACATAACAACTATTTAAACTTTGAGGTTTTCAAGAAAGTGATCTATATTCAGGATTCTAGAGTCCAGATTTACTTAAAATCTTACCTCTGTTACTCTTAATTCTTTTCCATACCTAAAGTAAATGCCAAAATATCAGCCAAAACATAAAATTTAAGAAACTGTTTCTTTATTGTTAAATTTAAATGTTTACATTCTTTTAAAGTTCTGTTGCTTCACCAACAAATTTATATTTTTAATTTTTTAAGCAAATTCATGATAAAAAAAATATAAAATTTTATTGGACAAAGTAAAGAGGTTTTCTTTTTCGACAAGTATCAGACCCACTCCTCCTCCAGTTCATTACCAATATGGGGGTATAATTTTAATTTTTTTTGGGGTAACTCTTTATCATCTATATATATAAAAGAGTAACGTTACTGACTGACTGACTGACTGACTGATTCATCATCGCACAGCCCAAACGGCTGAAGCTAGAATCACGAAATTTTAACTGTGGGTTCCTCCCTCCCCAAAACGATCCGATAAGAAGGGATTTTTGGAAATTCGAACGTTTAGGGGGTAAAAAAGGGTAAAAACGGGTAAATTCGGTAACCTTATATCTTCAAAACTAATAAAGATACAAAAAAACTTAAAATAGCATGTTACTCCATTTAAAAAATAAGCTGACAGGTGTTTCGTACTTTTTGGAAATTCGAAACTTTTAGGGGAGAAAACGGGTAAAAACTGTATTTTGGTACTTTTTTTGCACCCTATGTATCTTTTAAACCAATAAACATAGAAACAAATTTTAAATCGTATTCTTTAATTAACAAAAAATAAAAAATATAAGTTTGGTACTTTTTGGAAATTCGAACCTTTAAGGGATAAAAATTGTGTTAATTTTTGGTACTTTTTCATAAAATATGTTTTTCTATAATTTGACATAGACATACGAATATTTTATTATGAGCTCCCACCACGTTACAGAAATTTATTTGAATGAAATTGTACCACCTCAATGGGGATAAAAAAGGTACCAAAAAGGGGATAAAATCGGGAAAATACATTATATTTGAAATTATTAAGCCAATTTTGATAATTTTTTTTAACGTTGGTTCCTGGATTCATACAAAAATTAACTAACAGCGTGTTATTTGGAACTCGAGTACCGAGGTGTATATTGGGCCAAATCCGGGTAAACAGTTTGGTACTTTTTTTAAAATATATTTATTCTTGGGCACATTAACACAGATTTTAACATTTTGATACATGCCTATAGCATAAACAATTTTGGCAAAATGGAATATTTTTAAATTTCAAACTTGAGGGGTGTTCAAGTAAGAAAAGGGAAATTGGTACTTTTCTCCTAATGGTTCTTTTTTAACATTTTAAATTAATTCAGTTATCGACATTAAAGTTAGCTGATATTTATTTGAGTGAAGTTAGTGTTAGGAATAGGGGATAATATTTAGGTACCAAAATGTGTGAACTGTACTATAGGTACTTTTTTGTTCATCTAATGGTACTTTTTTAAAATTTCTATAATAATGGACTTATAAACATGAAATTAAACATATATGGTCCTAAGTAAGTGAGAATTCTAGCGGGAGACTTTTTGGTACTTTTTCTTTATTGGAATGGTACTTTTTGTAATTTCTTCACCAATGAACCTAGAAACATGAAATAAAGCTTATATATAAACCGAGTGAGTGGAAAACCACAAGTGTGGGTTTTTTGGTACTTTTTCTATATTCTAATGGTACTTTTTTGAATTTTCTATAACAATGGACTTAGAGACATGAAATTAAGCATATATGGTCCTAAGTGAGTGAGAATTCTAGGGGGAGACTTTTTGGTACTTTTTCTTTATTCGAATGGTACTTTTTGTAATTTCTTCACCAATGAACCTAAAAACATGAAATTAAGACCGGAGTGAGTGGGAATCTACAAGTGACTGCTTTTTGGTACTTTTTCTATATTTGGTACTTTTTCTATATATTTTGAATTTTCTGTAATAATGGACATAGAAATATGAAGTTAAGCATATATGGTCCTAAGTGAGTGAGAATTCTAGGGGGAGACTTTTTGGTACTTTTTGTTTATTCTAATAGTACTTTTTTGAATTTTCTATAACAATGAACTTAGAAACATGAAATTAAGCATATATGGTCCTAAGTAAGTGAGAATTCTATGGGGAGACTTTGTGGTACTTTTTCTTTATTCGATTGGTACTTTTTGTAATTTCTTCACCAATGAACCTAGAAACATGAAATAAAGCTTATATGGAACCGAGTGAGTGGGAAACTACAAGTGGGTGCTTTTTGGTACTTTTTCTATATTCTAATGGTACTTTTTGAATTTTCTATAATATAATGGATCTAAATATGAAACTAAGCGTATATGGTCCTAAGTGATTGAAAATTCAAGCGGATACCTCATGGTACCTTTTGTTTATTCTAATGGTACTTTTTTTTAATTTTCTATAGCAATGGACTTAAAAACATGAAATTAAGCATACATGGTCCTAAGTGAGTTAGAATTCTAGGGTAGACTATTTGGTACTTTTTCTTTATTCGAATGGTACTTTTTGTAATTTCTTCACCAATGAACCTTGAAATATAAAATAAAGGTTATATGGACCAGAGTGAGAGGGAATCCGCAAGTGGCTGCTTTTTGGTACTTTTTCTATATTCTAATGGTACTTTTTTGAATTTTCTATAACAATGGACTTATAAACATGAAATTAAACATATATGGTCCTAAGTGAGTGAGAATTCTAAGGGGAGACTTTTTGGTACTTTTTCTTTATTCGAATGGTACTTTTTGTAATTTCTTCACCAATGAACCTAGAATCATGAAATAAAGCTTATATGAACCCGAGTGACTGGAAAACCACAAGTGTATACTTTTTAGTACTTTTTCTATATTATAATGGTACTTTATTTTAATTTTCTATAGCAATGGACTTAAAAACATGAAATTAAGCATACATGGTTCTAAGTGAGTTAGAATTCTAGGGGAGACTTTTTGGTACTTTTTCTTTATTCGAATGGTACTTTTTGTAATTTCTACACCAATGAACCTAAAGCCATGAAATTAAGCTTATATGGACCCGAGTGAGTGGGAAACCACAAGTGGGGGATTTTTGGTACTTTTTATATATTCTAATGGTACTTTTTTTGAATTTCCTATAATAATGGACCTAGACTTTCCAAAAAATCGTAGAATTTCAAAACCGCGGTTTCGGTTTTAAAAAATTAAAAACCGATCGGTTTCGGTTTTGTGATAATTTATTAAATCTTAAGTATTATAGAAACAAAATTAGTTGATAATATAGGAAATGATATACAAATCTAAAATTCAAACTTGACGGGTTATGGTTTAGTGAATGCGAATTTAAAAGTGATAATCAATGGTACTATTTCCTTATTGCAATGGTACTTTTTGAATATTCTATAATAATGGACCCAGAAATATGAAATTAGACATTTACAATTAGATTCACAAAGTGAGACTTGATAGTACTATTTCTTTCTTCTAATTGGGGTGGCGAAGCGCACCGGGTCAGCTAGTTTTGTAATAAAAATGGAGGAAAAGATTGCTAGATTGCCGTTATGCCATACAAAAATGGACTGAGATTGAGTATGAGGGCAGTTTTGTACACCCTATATTAAAGAGTTTTCAATTGCCCAAAGAGAAGTGATCTAGATCTTTTCGATGTTAATAATTTTTCTCTTTAAAAAGTGATGAAATCAAAATATTTAGTAGGCTAAGCGAAGAGTTAGTGAAAATTAAGGGAAGTAAGAATTGATAACATGCTGTTATTTACCTTGTTTGTAAGTATGACAGCATTAACTGTGATCTTTGTGGAAATAGAACATTCTAGTTTTGTTCAGATAGATTATTCATGAGACTTCTAGAAAATGGCGTGTATATAAGTAGTAACAGCGAAGTAAAACCGTAAGAATATTATAACTAGTAGGTCTTTTCTAAGTCGTATTTTCTGAAAACTTCATTTGCACTTGTTTTCTTTTAATATTTTGCCATTTTGCCAAAATATTAAAACAAAAAATAAACAAAACAATAAAATTGTTTAAAATCCATATTCGTGTTATTGTTAACGGTTTTTCAAAAGACTGTTTTCACTGCACGTTTGCTTTGCACGCATAATGGCCGAAAAATAACGAAATACAATAAATAATATGAAAAAAATCTTTACTGATTGTTGACTCGTTTTAGTAACTGTTTGGTCACATATGCTGAGGCATAAACCATTAAATTGTTTTAATTTCTTTTTGTATATTTTTTGGTATTTGACCATCATAAAAATATACACATTTTTTAAATTTATTATAAAGTTAAGATTGTTATTTGCTGTATTTTTTTTATGGAGCCTGTTCAAATTTTGCGGAGAACAGAAAAAAACTGAGTGTTAATTTTATTATTGCGATTGTACAAGTCATAAACGTATTGCAGCTGCAAACATAATAACCATTTTATATAAATGAAATGAAATTAAGAAAAAAAAATTGTGATAAACTTTTTGCTCTTTAACAACTTAAAAGGATTTTCGTATAATAATTGAACACGTAGAGTTTGAATAAAAAAATGATTCATTTTATTTGAGAGTTCTTTAAAATTCAATAAAATATTTAAAAAAATATTTATACAGCATAAACTTACTGCTTTAGGATAAACCTACTTTGTAATGACTTCTACTTACCATCTGCATTACTTAGAAGCAGTTTTGCAATAGCTTCAATCAACGACATGTAGTTTCAAAAGGACGGCGCTACGTGCCAGATAATGGACATTCTGCGCAATCGAATGTAAGCTATTTCTTGTGTGGTTTTCTTCAGTCACAGGTAGAGATGCCAAACGGGGAATCCCGTTCCCAAAAATCCCGGGGTTTTTGGGATTTCTTAAACCCCGAAGCCCGGGATTTTTTAATTTTAAATCCCGGGATTTTCGGGATTTTCCAAATCCCGTTTTTCATAAATAAATAGGGGAAATTGTAATTTTTGTGTGCCTTTTTTATGCATTTTGACATTCTACATGCCCGAATATCGCAAAGTGATGTTCAGCAAAGTTATTAAGCGCAACTCCTGCTACAACATAGTTAATAAAGGAAAGCGGTATTTTTGGTTTTCATAGAGTGGGGCTCTGGAAAATCAATTCTACACATTTTTTTGTAAGTTATCTAACAAAACTCAATTTAAATCCTCTTCAAACGAAATTGATTTTATCTCAGATGAGGAGCTCGAACAAAATGAAAATATTTCGATTGCTCAAAGGCTAAAAGATATTATTAATAAATGTAAAAAACCCAATTAACAATAACGAAACCAAGTTATAATGTAGATTTGCAACTTGCAAAAGAATCACTTAATTTTTGAAGGAACAAGAGGAAAATACTTGCAGATTTGTTATAAGTATTTGCAAACGGTTTTGCCAATATGAAAGATGTTTTTCGGCAGTCGGAAACAAAATTCGTTTCAGAATGGCAGACGAAACCATAGAGGCAATATTAGCTTTTTATTGTCTAATAAAAATTAATTGCTAAATAAAAAATTTACTTTTAATTGTAAAGACATAATTATGTACGGGATTCTTTACCAAATCCCGATCCCCGGGTTTTTCAAAAATCAGTCCCGATTACCATCTCTAGTCACAGATCTATGCGAATAAGCCACAACCCTCAGCAGCACTCAAAGCGTACATAGCCCATGTAATCGATCGTATTCAGCCTGGTTTTGTGAAGCCACTTTGTTTTATTTAAATTTAAATATAGGAAGCGCGTAATGCAAGACACTTTATTACCATTTTAACCTATTATTCTTCTTCTCTCCTCTTTACTCCCTGTGGAGCATAGGGTCTCCACAAAATTTCTCCTATATACTCGATCATTCTCATGTACTTTTATTTCATTCCAGCTTCTTGCGCTGTTTTCTACATCTTTCAGCAAGCTTCTTTTCCTTGTAGTCTTTGACCGACCTCTTCTTCTATTGCCTGGGGGTTCCAATCAAGGGCTTGGCTGCTTATTTCATGTGGATCCTTTCTAAGACTGTGCCCGTTTCATTTCCACTTTCTTCTTTTAATAAAAATTTGGATAGGCTCAATGTTGCATTTTCTATATAGTTCGTCGTTGGTTATGACGTTTGTCTACCAGATTTTCAAAATGTAACGCAAGCAGCGGTTTGTAAAACCTTGCAGTTTACAGTTCAGTGTTATTGTTGTTAGCCACGTTTCGCAGCTATAAAGCAATACTGATGGTTGATTTCCAAATCTATATTTTGCAGTTGAAAGAACACACTGTTTGCTTTACCAATCCTATCTTCTGATGAAACCAAACTTTCCAGATAGTAGAATTTGTTAACAAACTCAACCTGTTCGTGACTGATAACGAAAGGGTTGTTGTTTGCGGTTCTCATTTTAATACCAACACTTGATGAGTGGACAACCAAGTCGTCAAGTTTCGATTGCATATCGGAGTGTTTAGTGGACAGACAATAGTCTAAAATCTCGATATGACTAGTTCAATTCCATTGGATACCGCGTCAATAAGTTGCAATTGTATTTTCAACATTTTTTTCAACATTTTTTTCAACATTTTTTTTCCATGGGGCAACATTTTTTTTCTCCATGGAAAATCAAAAATATAATAATTTTTAGAGGCTTATAAATATGGCCATATCTTCTTAACGGTTTATGATATCCCCTTAATTTTTTTTGTTGTATTTATGGAGAAATGCTATATTTTTTGAATATGTTAAGGTTAAATGGTGTTATTAGGAAAATTATACATAAATAAACCACTGAATTGCGTGAAAATATAAGTAAATTTTAGCTTAACACCCTTGCATGGACTTTATTTAAATTTTTTTTTAAAAAAATAAAATTTTTCTTAAAATTATCAGTGTACATTTCATCTTAAAACATTTCTCTACAAAACTGCATCGTTTGATTTTTGAAATTAAGTGTTTGAAAAATTTAATTTTTGACACCAAAATCCCTCTGTGCGACCTGCTGGACCGGAAGACAGCTTGTTCCTTAAGTAATTTCATTTCCATTGTATCATTTATTCTATTTGGTAGGATTCTTGTAAGTATTTTGGATGGTATAGAAAGAAGTGAGATTCCACGATAATAATTTTGGTATTTTTATAAGGATTCCTTCAAGCCAGTCGTCTGGTAATTTTTCTTCGTACCAAATTATTTCGAAGAGTTGATGAAATATCGTAGCCATTTTATCTGGGCATCATTTTATAATTTCAGGTGAAACTCGGTCAAAACCTGGCGATCTGTTGTATTTTCTATTTCATTCGGAGATGGAGTGCTGGTGTTAAGCTGAACTAATGTTGAAGTGGACATGTCAGTGGATGGTCCAGAATATGGTGTGCTGTTGTTGAGTGAGTCCATAAAGTACATCCTCCATCGTATTAATTGTTCAGCGGTAAATATCTTTTGTGTCTCCTACCAGCTTTTCTTGCTTCTTTATTCTTTATGGAATATGCATTTTCTAGTTCAATGCGTTTACTAAGCGACTTTCATTGTTCAAAAGTTATGCTTCCATTTACGGCTTATGCTGAAGTGGTCAATTTGATTTTCAGTCCTCCTATTTGGAGAGAACCATACCTTTTTATGGCTAAGTTCATGATTAAATAGTGTTCCTCCCGCTATGAGTTATTTTTGTGACTCTTTGTCAATAGTGCGTCGAATGTTGGCTTCTAAATTATCAATCGTTGCTGATTTATCAGCATAGACCAGAGATTTGATGTACCCCCACAAAAAGTAGTCCAAAGGTGTCAAATCACACGAACGAGGTGGCCAATTCACAGGTAAATTTCTTAAGATAATTCGGTCAACAAACGATCAACTCAACAAAGTGATGATTTCACGCGCTGTATGACATGTTGCGCAATCTTTTTGGAACCATTTCTCCCCCAAATGATTTGCAATGATATGAGGCATAAAAAAATAACGAAATCACGGTAATATTTTCACCGGTTTCGGATTTAAAGACAAATGGGCCTTTCTTCGATTAAGGACCATGTTTGGGAGCTCATCCACTCCTTTTTTCCCTTGGGGTCTTGTCCCAATATTTTCTCACATGATTGTAAGAGATTATACGTTCATTTGTTGGATCCCAATAAGACTTTAGACGTGTAAATAGTTTTTTAAAAATCTGTAATTTTTCAACCACTTGAAGATTTAATTTAATTTATTCTTCTTATTTTTTTTCAGACACTTTTATTCAACTTTACTTCATTTCACATCGGTAAGTAAAATTTATTTTATTTCAAGGTAATTTTCCCTACGTATAATGCCTTTGATTTGTACCAGTGGACAAATTCCAACCCGTGTAAATGCAAATCTGATATCTACACCGGAAATAATTCTGCTAACGAATTATTTCCAAAATAAACCACTGTGCGATGGCCGTCAAACTTTTGGTTTGACATCAAATTAAAATATTTCTTAAATTGTCCCAAAATTTTATTTGAAAAAGTTTCATATTTTTATTTAACTTCTTGGAAGTTGTTAGGTAAGTTAAGTTGGTATGAAAGTGAAAAATATTGTTAGTTTTTCTGCGAACTGAGCATGTGCTAGAAATCTAAAAATAAAAACAAATTTCATTAGAACAGTACTTCAACTTGTTTATCATTCCATTACACTGTGTGTAATTTTTTGAGTCATGGAAATATAACCATATACGGACACCACTACGTGATAAAAGTTTTGCCCAAAGTCATGGACTTTTTGTTTTATGGGCCCCAAAGATTTGGGGGCCTCGGTATCATTTTTGCAAAAAAGTGATAATTTTCTCAGGCTCATATCTTGCAAACAGTTCGGAATTTTGATTTACTCTCTGAGGCAAAGTTGTAGTCCTTGCCATAAAGAACAAAAATTGTGAACATATAAAATCAAAAAAACTTCATCTTCTAGATCAAAATCGCAAAAGAAAAGTGAATGACTTTGGGCAAAACTGGGAGACACAGGTATTTTTTTTGGTATTTTATCACTTAGTGGTGTCCGTATATGGTTATATTTTTTCGTGTTGCACAGTGTTATTCATAATTCATTATTTTTGTTTTTATTTTTTAAGAAAATAGACCTCTTATAGAAGTCTCATAGTTTTATTGTGCTCTCAAATATATTTTAAGCCCACATTTATATGGTTTTACATATGTAGGTGTTTATATACAATACTATACAATACAATATATAAATAAGTAATATGTACAATATTAAATCATTCATATAAGTTTTCACTTCCATACACATAAAAATATGTAAATTTGTGTATAAATTTCCACTTAATTGTCCATGATTTATGGAAATTGAATGTTTGTAAGTCTGTCTGTTTGTCTATATAATGGGTCGTCGGTTTGTTTGTTGAATGAAAATGCGTTTGTTTTCGCTTCCAGACAAATGTGTGATTTCCTTGACCAAGGCGCCTCCTTCATGACAATTACAGTCTTGTGACCTGTCCAGATATTTGCACTGGCTGTCTGTGATTAAGTTTTTGGTTTTGTTGTGAGTTTATATGAATGTGTGTCTGTGTGATCTTTATATTGTTTAAAGGATGTTTATTGTTGAAATAATAAACGAGGAGTGTTTAAAAAATTTATTATTTATTAAATCCCATGGTTGCTGGTAAAGTACTTAGAGGAGACAAGATTTGCTATTTTATTACGATGTTTTGTCTTTTTAAAAAGGATCACAAACTGCAAAACCTTTTGGTGTTTGTATATAAAGTCTATGGCGGGAATCGAATGTCATCTCTTATATCGGGGCATTCCTATATTAAATTTGTTATAAATATTCTACTTTTATATGAGTTATTTCAAAGCTAATGTTCCAAATTTGTTAAATAGAAAATCTGGGGCTTTGTCACAGTTAAAATATTGACATGTCTACCATATGCTTCCTTTATGGTGCTAAAATTTCTATAATTTGTAATAATTATTCCCATACCTCGTTCTATGTTGTGAGAATTTAAGCTGCCTATCTTTTTATGGCATATAATGGCCAGAGGGATACACAGGCCATTGTCTGTCGTTAATTTCTTAATTATTCACTTGTAAAAGAGAGTTCATGCATCACTTAAACTGCACAAAAAATTTGCATATGAATACAGGACATTAGTTAGCAGTTGTATTCACACTCATACTTGTGGAAGCTAAAATAACCCTGCAGTTATTCGTCCACATTTATGTTTAATAAACAACTTCAGTTACCCACAAATCGTTCATTAAAGATTTTAACTATTTTATACTACGAACTGTTTAATTGTCTGTTTCAGCCCTGTTACCTCTTACACCTTACTGTTAAGGATACCAGTGGTTTAAAAGGTAACTAGTGTATTGTATAAGTAGCATTATAGCTACAACCAAGTTGTCATTTGAAACTTTTCTTACTGCTGGAATATTTTACAATTCAAACTTATTTGTTTTCAATTAAATAACGATTATTAATGATTTTTTTGTTGCCACAAAAAAAAAACACACAAACTACATTTCAATTTAATTTCTTTTAATACTCCCTATTGAAAACATTTTGTTTTATGTTTGTAAGAGTCTCTAGCATTAACTGAATTTCAATTAAAATTATGTTTGTTAGCTGCTCTCATGTATATATTTGCGGCAACATGTCTTTGATAGAAATTCAAAAGTAATATAGGGAATTTTGTTATTATTCGTGGAAGAACATTTATACCCTACACCACCATAGTGGGGAGGGTATAATGCGTTTGTGCAGATGTTTTTAACGCCCAAAAATATTGGTCTAACACCCACCTTAAAGTATACCGATCGACTTAGAATCACTTTCTGAGAATCACTCTTTGGTACGTGTAATTTTTTCGGCCCAAGGACCATGCCTATTGAAACTGGCTGAAATCGGTCCATTATTTCACCTAGCCCCCATACAAATGTCCTCTCGAAATTGGACTTTATTGGTCATAAATGTTTAATTCATATAGGTATCTACACAAATTTCGCTCCAAATAAGTTTTATATATACAAAATTCATGTCACCAAATTTTGTTACGATCGGTCCATAATTAGTCATAGCTCCCATAGAGACCCGCTTCCGAAAATCACTTCAACGTGCATAAATCGCTTAAAAATGTTGGTATACACACAAAATTCAACATAGTTAACTTTCATATAGACACAAATCACACGACCTAATTTTATGGTGATCGGTCCATAATTGGTCATAGCTCCCATATAACCCCACTTCCGAAAATCACTCAAAAATATAAATTATTGATATTTTAAAAGAAAAATGTTTTTGCTGTTTTACTTAGTGTAGGGTATTATATGGTCGGGCTTGACCGATCATACTTTCTTACTTGTTTTGGGTTTGTCGTTTTGCAGAAATATGGTTTATTTGCTATTTTCGTTTAAAAAAAACGTATTAAAACGCAGGACTACTTTATATCACTTGTGGTCCTCGTGAGAACCTACCGATACTTATGAGAAACTTGATCAGATACGTCATTTATAAACTTTTTCCAATCATAATTGCTGCCTATTCATAGGCGATTTTTTTTTAAAATTGTGATCTGAAAATCCTTCTATAGATTATATTTTGAGCATACTTGGTCTTACTTCGTCAATAGTGCGTCGAATGTTGGCTTCTAAATAATCAATCGGGGCTGGTTTATCAGCATAGACTAGAGATTTAATGTACTCCCACAAAAAGTAGTTTAAAGGTGTCAAATCCCACGAACGAGGTGACCAATTCACAGGTCAATTTCTTGAGAGAATTCAGTCACCAAACTTTCGGCTCAACAAAGTGATGGTTTCACGTGCTGTATCACATGTTGCGCCATCTTGTTGGAACCATTTCTCCCCCAAATGATTTGCAATGACGTGAGGAATAAAAAAATCACGAATCATTTGCCTGTAGCGTTCGCCATTCACGGTAATGTTGGCACTGGTTTCGGATTTAAAGTCAAATGGGCCGATGAAGCTTTCGGCATGTAAACCGCACCAAACCATGATTCTTTCGAGATGAAGTCTGAAGTGTCTCGTGAGGATTCTGCTTGTGATACCCAAAGAAGTGTTTACTTATAATGTGAATTATACAAAAATTACGCTGCCTAATTCAAACTACTTTATAACTCTTGTGCCGACCTCAGTCGGTGTAGGTATTGGGCGGTCTGAGAGAAATCTGGAGGCCAAGTTCATGAGAGAAAATTCGCGAGCCAGTCAGTATAGATTAAGATTAAGGTCCAGTTGATCCTTGCAGATAGTCTAATTTTAAACGTCCTTTCAAAGTTAGGTGTAGGTTACACATAGTCCGTCCGCTGTCCCAAGATATGCATTCCTTCGTTTTATATGATGGTGCCTTGATCAATACGGTCGCAGAATCTTAGAGCAGACTAAGCAGATGTGAATTTTATGCAGATATTAAGGGGAGTGGAATCCATATAGCCAGAAACAGCAAGACAGGCTAGTGTTTACTCATAACGCAGAGGTGTGTTTTAACGTTCCCCGTTCTCCAGCAGACCAGCAGTGTAAACCCAGTGTTTAACACCCCATATATTCCCAAAGGTTCCTTTTATATTCGACCATACATTTTAGAAATGGTACCATCCAACCGTGGAGGTATAAATTATATCTTCTGCTAAAAGGATATTCGGCTTCTATATCGATTTCCCTTGCTCATGATAGTTGATCGTTAAGGTCTAAGTTAATGATTTTACTTATTTAGGGAAGAAATTTGCTTTAATAAGGCTCCATACACTGTGTAGCCTTTCCAAAAAAAAGATTTGTCATCTAAATAGGTATTTTTTATAAGATGATTTTATCATTGGACTCAAATCTCTGTCAGCCGAATCATTTCCTCGGGTCTAAATCTGGAGATTGGGATTGAAGAAGCAATTCGTAGTTTTTTTCTTGGCGGTAATTTTTTCTCATGAAATCGACCCATTAAGTTGACATAATATTCAACATCGATTGTTTTACTCTTTTGAAGGTATTCGATATGGATTATACCGCATGCAATCCAAAAAACGGTCGATTTGACTTTATTGGCTGACCAACCCACCATGTCCTTCTTTGGCGCCGAATCACCCTGATAAACCAACTGTTTTACCTGCTGTATGGTCTCTGGTGTGTTTTAGTGGATCCACTTTTCGACCATGGTTGCGAAACGACGTAAACACTTGTCCATATTGCGGTCGCACAACCTTAAACACTCCTGCGAGGTTGTCACACGATTGATTTTGTAGTCGTGGGTATGCGAAAGCTTTACGTTTACGCATCTTGCGGAAAGCTTTCGCATACCCAAGTGATCATTCAAAATTGAAACCACTGAGCCAGGGCTTCTACAATCTTCGATCGCCAAACACCATGACAATGTGAATTATCCCGAGTGTATCCCAAAAAACTGTCGCCATGACTTTATTGGCGGAGACACCCACTTAAACTTCTTTGGCACCGATTAAGGCCGAGACCTATTGATGTTTGATCTCTGGTGTGTGGTGATGGATCATCGTTTCGTAAACGGTTACGAATTTGACATACGATTGCGTTTGTGGTCGATTGTGAGCTAACGCTTTCTCCTACCCTAGTGATCATTCAAAATTGAAACCACTGAGCCATGTGAGATGCCTATGGTTTCCACAATATCTCGCTCTTTCAGTCTACGATTGGCCAACGTGAATTTCGTGAATTTGTTCAACTGTTTTGGGTGTAGAGACCTCGCCTGGGCGTCCAGGACGTTCGGCATCTTCCGTGTTTGTACGACCACAACGAAATTTAGTAAATCACTTTTTTACCATTGAAATTGATGGTGCAGAGTATTTATGAAGCTTAGATTTTATTTGAGTGATGAGCAGACTCACGTTTTTCCAATTTCTTTAGGTGATAATGTAGCCTGCTATCAAACTAAATGACGCAGCTTGTTTAAATTTTGACAGGAGACAACTGACTGATGCCTGCTGACAGGAGCAGTGTCAAACTTTCAGTTAAGAGCCGGGAAATTCAAAAAGTCTCTGATTTATTATTCGAAGTATTCGTTATTCGAAAATGGTAATTTTTAAATTCTACGAATAATTATTCGTAAGAAATTATTCGATTATTCGAATGGATACCCTAGTACTTTACTACTGAATTATGGTAATAAAGAGTGCAGAAGTCTTAGTCATGTGATAGCCCTAACATTACCCCACATACTTGTATTCACTTACCATTCATCTATTTATGTTTTTCATTTTCTCTTTTTTTCTCCGTTTATTGCAAGAGTATGTTTTATGCATTTATGTATGGTGCTTTTCTAACATTTTTCATTTATTAATTTCCATTTAATATTTCCACATTTCATTGTATAATCAGTCAACCAGCCAGCCTTTACAAGTCAGCATTTACTTTTGCACTCTTTGCCTCAGCTCTATCTGTTGCGATTCTATGAATTCATTTATATTCACAGCGGCTTTAACTTCAATTCAAATTTACATGCAATTCATTCAGTTTAATTACGGTTGAATGGCATGGAACTTTTATTAAAAGTTTGTTGGTAAACAAAAACGGAAATAAAGGGAGAAACTGTTTTTGAAATTGTTTGAGTAAAAATTGTTGACGTTTGTATTTACATTTGCACAAAAATGAATGTGGCAAAAATAATGTAATAAAAAATTATGCTAATATTTTAGGTTTTTATTTCGAATGGTTTTCGAATAAGTACTCCCAATTCTTTAATAATAGTTACTAAAATGTTATTAAAAGCTGGAAAAACAATTTTTTAAAATAATATTATTTTTTAAAGGAGAGTACTAAAGCAGTAACTTTTAAACATAAGTTTCTTGATGTGGTACTAAATTTATGTTCAATGTTAACTAAAAAGTACCTTTTGCTTTATAATTTCACCTTGGCCTTATAATTAAAAGTCTTGTATAACTATTTGTCATTAAGCTGTGAAATTCATTGTTAAATGTTCTTTTCAAATATTATATTTTTTATATTTTAGTTTCAATACTTCTTGTTTGCTAAATTTTAAACAGTCAATCCTTTGTATTCCTTATATGTATTTTTTTTTTGCAAAATCATTTCAACTGATTAAATCACTTCCCAACGCAGGAGAAACAACAATCGCCTTAGTTTATGATTGAAAGCTTGACAAATCTATTGAGAAGTTCAGTTGTGATTGAGATAAAGACATTGTGATGTCAATAATTTGTTCGGAAATTTTTCAACAATGCAATTCTTTAAGGCAGAGGTGTTAAGGAGTTCGTTAAATGATAAAAAATAGGTATGTATGAACTGAAAGGAACATTATGATCAACGAATAATTTTTATTCGGTTTTTTAATCGTTACATATTTTTATTATTTTTATCTGAAAATAATTTAATAGATTTTAATATTCATAAAAACTGATTTTCCACGAAAAAAATTGTAGAACTCTTTTAAAAACTAAACGAATAATTTTTATTCGTTAAATTTTTATGTTACTTTGTCTTAAATAAATCTTATTTTTGTAAAATCTAAAGAATAGTCACAAAAATATTAAAAGTAATACCTAAAATAAACGAATAATTTTTATTCGGTTTTTTATTCGATGAAATTGTTGAATATTTTTTACTGAAATTAACTTTATTTCTTAAATACTTCAAGAAGAAAAATTTTTTAAACAGAAAATGTACAAAATTCTACTAATAAATTTTAATCGATTTTTTATTCGTTACAAATTTTTATTATTTTCATCTTAAAATAATTTAATGTAGTTAAATTAAAGAAATGTGATTTTCCATGAATGAAATTGTGAAATAAATATTTTTTTAACACAGAAAATGTATAAAATTCTACGAATAAATTTTAATCGGCTTTTTAATCGTTACATATTTTTATTATTTTTATCTGAAAATAATCAAATAGACTTAAATATTCATAAAAACTGATTTTCCACGAATAAAATTGTACAACTCTTTTATAAACTAAACGAATAATTTTTATTTGATTTTTTATCTAACTTGGTCTTAAATAAATGTTATTTTAATAAACTCTAAAGAATAACTATTTACAGTCACAAAACTATTCAAAGTAATACCAAAAATAAGCAAATCATTTTCGTTTTTTATTCCAGAAATTATAGAATATTTTTTACTGGAAATATCTTTAGTTCTATAATAGTTCAAGAAGATTAATTTTTCACATAGAAAATGTACAAAATTATACTAATAAATTTTAATCGGATTTTTATTCGGTAGTAGTTTTTATTATACGCACCTTAAAATAAATGAATATAGTTAAATATGACTTTTCGTGAATTCAAAAATTTTTTGCTTGAAATTTTTCAAAATCGTACGAATAATTTTTATTCGGTTTTCTATTCGTTGATTTTTTTAAGTAAATTTGTCTTTAATAAATCTTATTTTATTAAAATCTAAAGAATAATTGTGTACAGCCACAAAAATATTAAAAAAAAATACCTGAAATAAGCGAATAATTTTAATTCGGTTTTTTATTCAAGGAAATTATTAAATATTTTTTACTGAAAATAACTTTATTTCACAAATACTTAAAGAAAAATATTATATCACACTGAAAATATATGCAATTTTACGAATAAATATTAATCGGATTTTTATTCGTTAGAAATTTTTGTTATTTTTATATTAAAATAATTTAATATAGTCAAATATTAAAGAAAACTGATGTTCCATGAATAACATTTCTGGAGTCAAATATTTTGTGAACTGAAATTGTTCAAAATTGTACGAATAATATTTATTCGGTTTTCTATTCGTTGAATTTTTATGTAAGTTTGTTTCAAATAAATCTTATTTTATTAAAATCTAAAGAACAATTGTTTACAGCCTCAAAAATATTAGAAATAATACCTGAAATCAGCGAATAATATTTATTCGGTTTTTTATTCGAGGAAATTATTGAATATTTTTTACTGAAAATAACTTAATTTCTCAAATGCTAAAAGAAAATATTATTCCACACAACACATTTGTAAATTTTTACGAATAAATTTTAATCGGATTTTTATTCGTTAGAAATTTTTGTTATTTTTATATTAAAATAATTTAATATAGTCAAATATTAAAGAAAATTGATTTTCCATGACTAAGATTTGTAAAGTGAAATATTTTATGAACTGACATTGTTCAATATCGTACGATAAATTTTTATTCGGTTTTCTATTCGTTAATTTTTTATGTAAATTTGTCTTTAATAAATCTTATTTTATTAAAATCTAAATAATAATATTGTACAGCCACACAAATATTAGATACCTGAAATAAGCGAATAATTTTTATTCGGTTTTTATTCGAGAAATTTTTGGGGATTTTTTACTGAAAATAACTTTATTTCAAGCAAAATATTTTTCCACATAAAAAATATATAAAATTTTTACGAATAAATTTTAATCGGATTTTTATTTTTATTAAAATAATTTAATATAGTCAAATATTAAAGAAAATTGATTTTCCATTACTAACATTTGTAAACTGAAATATTTTATGAACTGACATTGTTCAATATCGTACGAATAATTTTTATTCGGTTTTCTATTCGTTGAATTTTGATGTAAATTTGTTTTTAATAAATCTTATTTTATTAAAATCTAAAGAATAATTGTGTACAGCCACAAAAATATTAGAAAAAATACTTGAAATAAGCGAATATTTTTTATTCGTTTATTTATTCGAGAAAATTTTTGTGTATTTTTTACTGAAAAATAATATTCCACAAGGAAAATGTATAAAATTGTACTAATAAAATTTAATTGGTTAAAAATACGAATAAAAATTATTCGTTGTATTTACATCGGATTTTCTAGAAATATAAGTTCTAAATATAATTTTATTATATGCTGGATGAAATACAATTATTTTTATATAAAAGTAATTATGAATTTTAGCGAATAAAATACCGAATAAAAGTTATTCGTCAAGTTAACTAGAGATTTTTCTTTAATAATTAAGTAAATTCTACTACTCGTAGATAAAAATAATTAAAAATTTTAACGAATAAAAAACCGAATAAAAATTAAAATAAAAATCGGAGTTTCTGGAAATATAATTTCTAAATATTATTTTTTATATGCTAGATGAAATACAATTCTTTTCATAGACAATTTATTATGAAATTCAGCGAATAAAATAACGAATAAAAGTTATTCGTCAGGTTAAATAGAGAAATGTAAAAGTTTTTATCAATGGAAATAATTTTGCTTTAATAATTAGGTAAATTGTACTCAAAATAATTAAAAATTGTAACGAATAAAAAGCCGAATAACAATTATTCGTTACATTTACATCGGAATTTCTACAAATATTATTAGATTATATGCTGGATGAAATACAATACCTTTTTTTAGAAAATTTATTATAAAATTCAGCGAATAAAATACCGAATAAAAGTTATTCGTTCAAATTAACCATAGAATTTTGAAAGTTTTTATTAATGGAAATAATTTTTCTTTAATAATTGAGTAAATTTAACTGCTCGCAGATAAAAATAATTGAAAATTATAACGAATAAAAAACCGAATAAAAATTATTCGTTGTATTTACATCCGAATTTTTGGAAATATAAGTTGGTTATAAGCTGGATGAAATACAATTCATTTTATATAAAAATAATTATGATTTTCAGCGAATAAAATAGCGAATAAAAGTTATTCGTCAAGTTAGCAAGATAATTTTAAAATTTTTATGAATAGAAATAATTTTTCTTTAATAGATAATTAAATTTAACTGTTCGCAGATAAAAATAATTAAAAATTTTAGCGAATATAAAATCGAATAAAAATTATTCGTTGTATTTACATGGAAATTTCTGGAAATATAATTTTATTGTATGCTGGATGAAATACAATTCTTTTTATAGAAAAATAATTACGAAATTCATCCAATAAAATACCGAATAAAAGTTATTCGTCAAGTTAAGTTTTCTTTAATAATTAAGTAAATTTTACTGTTCGTAGATAAAAATAATTAAATATTTTAACAAATAAAAAACCGAATAAAAATTTTTCGTAAATTTTTGTATAAAAAATGCATTAGTTTTGCCATGATTTCACTGCTCTACAGCACTGTCCATAAATCAACATTATTGTTGCTAGTGGTTAAAAAAGTACACTTTTTTTCGTCGCTTCGTTGCCAACAATATAAAAATAACAATAACGACAATTGTCAGTAACAGCTACAACAGCAATAGCAACAACTAGCAATAATACACACTGATAATACACCGATGATGATTATGTGTCAGAAATGCTCCCACACAAACCTACAAATAACAAGAGAGAAAAAAAATTCAACAATAAAATTACAACAAAATAAATAAATAAAATATGTATGAGAGAATTGTAATAATATTTTGTTTATTGTGTTCTTTTTTTTATCGTGTCACATGAAAAAGTCAAGTAATGATAGACAGCTACACTGACAGAAGGACAGACTGACTGTCATCACACAGGATGTCAAAAATATACAGGAAAAATCTAAAAAAAAAATTGGTTTGATGATGATGATGAACTGAATATAATGACAATGTAATGTGTATTGCCAAGAAATTAAAAATAAAGTTAAACAATATTAATCATACGCCAGGGTGCTTGCTGATGCTTAATGTTTCTATGGAAATTATTGTTTATTTACAGTTTTCTTTTTTTTAATTTTATGGTTTATTTTTATATACCCGCATCACCACAAGTGATGAATGAATCTTTAAGTTTGGTATTCCAAGTGGAACACCTAGAAATATTCACTTGATACCCAATAAATTGTATTGTATATTTGCGTTCTTTTCGGTTCAAGCTACAGAAAATCAGTTGATAAAGAAGAATTTCGGTTGTGCAATCTAAAATTTTGTAGCCACAACTGTAAAATTCGGTCACTAAGTCAGAATCATTCGGTTGCTACTACGAATCTGTTTTCTCTGTGTAGTTATATTTTTTTAATGTTTTTTTTTTAATTTACATAAAAACCAATCACATTAATGTGGTATTTTAAATATTTAATGTACATATTTTGCCTGTGAAATATATATGATCTTTGGCATGTTTCAGCAATGAAAAGTGGGTGTGAAATAATTTTGTGTGATTATCAGGGCAACCAAAAATATGCAATATCATATTTTTTTGCTGTGTGTCGTATAAGCATATCAGTTTCATATCAATTCTTATAATTGTCTGAAACGTATAAGTATTTCAGACAATTATAAGAATTTTGGCATGGATTTGTTAGTGCATATTTTCGCATATTTTGCATTTTATAGCATATTTTTGCATATTTAACTCATAACTGCATATTTTTGTTGCAAATTTTCTTTATATGGAGATTATTGTCGCATTTAAAACTGATCACGATATTTGTAAAAGATTTATGCTTATTTAAATCATAAATGAATGTGAATGCTAGAAATAATCTGAAGTTAATAAAAAATTTATTTTTTTTTTGAAAATTTTCGAAGTCGTATATTGACTTATGTGGCAGCATGGTGTAGTGGTTAAAGTGCTTACCTACAAAAAACCAAGCATCCCAGGTTCGATCCCTGACAGAGGACGAAAAATTTAAATCATGGTTTTCGAGTTTTTAAAATTAACCTCCCTCTAAACAATCCATCCAAGAAGCCCCCTGACCATTCCTCCACCTGGAAAAGAGGATAACATCATGGAAAAGGTCCGGCAGACCACCACCCACCTCCTGGGAGAAAAACGTAGGAATCAAAGATCAGCAAGGTTCCCCACCACTACACGAAATACACAGAGGGCGTTGTTTCTAGGCACCGATAGATGGCAGCACCATTATCCTAGACCAGCTACAGCAGACCAATCATCTACTTAGCTGGATCAACAACCGATTAACGAAACTGACACAAGGCAATAATAACAATCGATTGAATCCCTATGGCAACATCATACATGTATTCGAAGACCCGAAATGTTTGGATACTGCAATAAACTCAAATTTATAATAAATATTTAAGAAAGTGCTCTGATAAGCAAAACATCTCAAACGCACAGAGGAATGAAAGACTCAAACAGTCCAAAGCTACGACGTATAATAATTATCCCTGTAGAAAACATTGATCTCTGTGTTCCTCTAATGGATTTGTCCGTATAATATTAGTAACTACAATAAATATGTGATTAACTCACAATGAAACCCCTTTCAAAGTGGGTTATAAAAACCAGTTAATAAATGAAAAATAATAAACAATTTTTTATGTTTATTATTTTATTTAAGATCTTTCGGTTTTTTATATTCAGCTTAAAAAAATATAGGGAGAATATTGATTTTGTTATACCGTTTGTAACGCATTAAAATATTAATCGCAGACTCACATTAGTATGTATATTCTGGGTCTTCATAACATACTAAGACGATCTAGCTTTGCCCTTCTCTCTGTCTATTGAAAACACGATAGGACCTAAACAAAAGGAGCTCTCTGGCTTAAAATTTCCCCCAATGCTTTCTGTTAATAAGGTTTGTTTGGTATTGAAAATGGGCAATATCGGTTGATCAATTCACCTAGCCCCCATACAATTATCCCCCGGAATACTGTTTGAGCAGTCATAAATGTGTTGCATATGCGGCAAACTTGATAAAGTTTTGCACAAATTGGTTCTAAGTAGTCTGAATTTAAACTGTAAAGTATGGCGAAAGGTCCTCCTCAGAAAATGACTTGAATATCCATAATTGTCTTATAATAATTAACATCTTGAGGAAATTTGCTATTAACAAGTTTTATAGGAAGCTAAATCTTTCTACCCACTTTTGTGAGGATCGGTCCATAATTGACCCTTACCCCACATATAACCCCTATATCAGAAAAATATTTTATTGTCTCATATTGATGGTGGGTAAACAAGATTCGGCACAGCCGAATATAACACTCTTACTTTTTTATCTCTCTAATTATTTTCAAGTTCTATAAAATCTCAATATCGAATTGTAAATCAAATCAGTAGCAAATTTTAATTGCAACCAGAGACATCGTTTTGAAAAAATAATAAAATGAACTTGTTAACAATCTTAGCATTGTGTATGGCTGTCGCAACAGCACAATTTGAAGATGTTCCTCCACAACATCTCAAATCTCAAACTCAAGATCAGTCTCAAATTGAGTCCTTAAGTGTTGGTTACGGTCGCATTAGTGATTTTGTTGTTGGACGAGGCCGTACTTATGGTGGTACTTTCAACCATGGCCGTTTTGGTGGTTAAGGGTTTTCCAGGAGTCAATTCAATTGCGGGTGCATCTGCGTTTTAAGCTAGTATCTATATATTCTTTGTGATTTAATATAAATTAATGTTAACAAAATTAAATATATGTATTTATAAATTAATTCAACTTAAAGTCATTAATAAAGGGTCCCTCATTGAGCGCTTCCTTCTATGGGTTTTTCCATAATTTTTTTCATTTAGTATTTATTAGAAATTAAAACAATTTTTCAGATCGCAATGCAGTAAATAACATTGAAGCGATATAAAAATACTAGTAAGAAAGTATGGTCGGTCAAGCCCGACCATATAATACCCTACACTAAGTAAAAGAGCAAAAACGTTTTTCTTTTAAAATTTTAATAATTTATATTTTTGAGTGATTTTCGGAAGTGGGCCTTATATGGGGGCTATGACCAATTATGGACCGATCACTACGAAATTAGGTCGTGTGATTTATGTCTATATTAAAGTTAACTATGTTGAATTTTGTGTGTTTACCAACATTTTTAAGCGATTTATGTACATTAAAGTGATTTTCGGAAGCGGGTCTATATGGGAGCTATGACTAATTATGGACCGATCGTAACAAAATTTGGTGACATGAATTTTTTGTATATAAAACTTATTTGGAGCGGAATTTGTGGAGATACATATATAAATTAAACATTTATGACCGATAAAGTCCAATTTCGGGAGGACATTTGTATGGGGGCTAGGTGAAATAATGGACCGATTTCAGCCAGTTTCAATAGGCTTGGTCCTTGAGCCGAAAAAATAATATGTATCAAATTTCATCGAAATATCTTCAAAATTGCGACCTGTACTCTGCGCACAAGGTTTACATGGACAGCCAGCCAGCCAGCCAGCCAGCCAGCCAGCCAGCCAGCCAGACGGACGGACATCGCTTAATCGACTCAGAAAGTGATTCTAAGTCGATCGGTATACTTTAAGGTGGATGTTAGACTAATATTTTTGGGCGTTACAAACATCTGCACAAACGCATAATACCCTCCCCACTATGGTGGTGTAGGGTATAATAACTTAAGAGAAATTAAATGACATTTAACCTTTAATATCTTGGCTTAAATATTCAAGGTTGTTTAACTTCAAGATTTAATCCCTATTTAAGAAGGATTACATTATTTGATTGAATTTCCCAGAGAATCTATATTAAAAAGAGTAAGAGAAAATCTAATATTATATTGCTACTGATGATAATAACTTTTCCTAACTTTTAAAATGAGTGTGTTAACACTTTTTGTTTCCATAATGTCATTATTTTAATTTTCAAATAAAAAAAAGTTGGATTAAATTAGATTTATGACATTTGTTATATAGCATTCACGATAAACTCTTTTTGTTAATAATTTTTAATTAAAAAGTTTTAGCAGTATTTCCGCGTTTCCAATAGAATACAAAGGAAGAGTTTTTTTTTAAACAATTTTAATATGATAAAGTTTTAAAATTTTCTAATTTGATGCAAACACATTTAGAGTAATTTAAAAGTTATAAAATAATTTAACGTTATTTATTTATTTATTTCAGCAAAATTTTACTTTTGTCTCTAATTTTAAGGCATGTTTTTTTTAACAGGTCATGATTTTGAAAACTGTAATTAACCCTCTAACCCATAAGAGAGCCTCAAGGCATGCTTTAGAAAACACCAATTATCTCAAAAAGTAATTATATTTTTTTATTTTAGATTTAGCTGTGACTTTAGTTACAGATTTGTTAAAATTTCCCTCGAAATACGAAATGCATTCGGACTTTTAGTTTTTGGCCATTTTTAAGGGTATTTTCCTATAAACGCACTTTAATTTATGGGCCACTGTAGCATTATTAATAATGTATGGATGATCCTTTGTTATGGATTGTTTCAAAAATACGGTCTGGTATTGATTCCACTAAATTTTTAAGCTGATTGGAATCAATTTCCTCCCAGACTTGTTTAATTCTTAGTTTCAGCTCTATCACATATCATTGTGGGCATTATTTGCATAAACTTTACGGGCCATGTATCCCCACAAGTTCTCCATTGGGTTTAAGTCTGGACTACAAGCCGGCCAGTCCAACAGAGAAATGCTATGTTCATTAAACCAAGATTTCGATTGCTTAGAAACATGGATTGCAGCATTATCTTGTTGGAATATGCAATCTTCATCCATTTTTTCATCCATAAATGATAGAAGAGCATCCTCCAACAGTTCGTTATAAATCGAACTATTCATTTTTGTAGGAACAAAACATATTTTCAACTTGCCAACTGCAGAAAACGCTGCCCAAACCATAACATTGCCACCACCGAAATTACGTTTTGACATCTGAACATCGTTTGATCTCAAATCGTGCCAATATCATGAGTATGAGTCAAGACCGTCTAAATTAAATTTTTTTTCGTCAGAGAAAATTACTTTTTTCCACTCATCTGTCCATTTCATATATTTTCTTGCGAATTTTAGACGATTTTCTTTATGGTGCTTGTTTAGCATTGGTTTACATTTCGGCTTTTTCCATTTTATGTTTTCATCGTTTCGTAAAATGTGTGTAACGTGTTTGGAAGTCACTGGAAGATTCAATTTATTCTTTATTTGTGTGGAATTCAATTTGTTGTGGGTTGCTTCTTATTTTATTAGATTAAGTTGTCTTCTTGTTAGTTTTGTATTTCCATTTGTTGGTTTTCAAGAAATTTCGCACCAAACTTTCCGAACGATCGATTTTACGTCCAATTTCTCTATTGGAACATCCTTGGTCGTGAAAAAATTTAATTTTAATCTTTTCTTGATCGGACAAAAAAGTTCCCTTGGGCATCCTTAAAAGTGATGAAATTTATTGATTCAAATAGAAAAAGTTGCAGTAAATTGAGATGTTACTATTAGAAACGTACATATGGTTGAAAAAAAAAACTAAAATTGATAATATTTTATTTTTGGTAACTTTTTTAAAAACAAAATTCACGTCTGCATTTATACGAATCTTCCACTTAAAATAGCACCAAGAAGATTTGATCGCATAATTAAGGCAAACAACAAGAATAAGAAAAAAAAACTTGTTTACTTTCAAAAATTACCGTTGTCTCACATTAAAAAAGTTAAATTTTGCTTTTGGATGAGAACAACAAAGATATAACAAAAATACAGAAAAAAATTAAGTGCGTTTATAGGAATATGCACCAGTATATAAATATATGCTAGAAATTAACAAAATATACTTTACAAACTTACACATATAATCAGCTTGTGACTTAACAGGTTTTAGCAGATAATACCTCATTAACAGCAACAATTTCTTATAAAATGTGTTAAGAGTTTACTTAATATTGAGTCAACATTAAAAAACATTTTTGGTTTCAACCGAAACCTTTAATTGTCTGCCTGTTTGTCAATAATTTCCATGTTTGATTTTGATTTTCTTTTTTTTTCTATTATTTCATTTTACCTTTTCTGTTTATCAACAATGACACAATTCACCTGAACATTGATTACTTTACACTTCATTTATTTTTTACTTTCTACTGTCTATTGAGTTTTTATTTTTTTAAACATTTTCGTCGATTCCCTTTTTGTTTGTCATCTTTGCTGATTTTATCCTTATTATATAATTATGATTAAACAAGTCACACTTGTCATTAATGCGCATTAACGGCAACATTATCAGTCATCGATGTGAAAAAAACATCACTTAGATTTTTACACCAGGATAAAGTTTTAAACTCCGACAGGATGTTGTCAATATAAGTTTTCAGTGACTTTATTGATGTAATAGCATCATAATCCTTGTTACGGGAGCAAATGATTCATCATGTGACATTATCATTTTTGTTTAATGGAAAACTTTTTTAATTTATGGATAATAGCTGTATTTAATAAACAAAAAGAGCAAGAGACAATGAAGCTGGAATTTAATTTTATATTTAGTAGACTAGACCTCTTTACTGGTCTTACACTAGGAATGAAAAAACGCCTCACCTTCGTGTTAAGGTTCTACAGCAGTGACCCTGCCTCTGAGTGAAACACATCAATAAAGAAGCAATTTGTGCGGTTCAGAAGTCGTGATTTTGACACGGAATTCGTCCAAAAGCTTGGAAATTGGGTACCATACGAATTGAAGCTGAGAGATCTGGAAAGGAGATTTTCTATGTCTGAAATGCTGCTTGAATGCTATAACAGAAAATTATTTTTGCACCGAATGAAAAATGGATCTATTACGATAACCCCAAGAGTAACACATCGTATGTATAGCCCAACCAACCAGCCGAATCAACACCAAAGCCAAATATCCATGGCGCTAAGGTAATGCTTTATTATGATATCCTGAAATCTGGCCAGATTATCAAAGGGAACCTGTACCGTACGCAACTGATTGAAGCGTTTGAAGCAAGCATTGTCCGAAAAATGTAATAGTCCATCATGACAACGCTAGGCCACATGTTTCAATACCTATTAAAAGTTATTAAGAATGAAGTGGTTGGGAAGTTTTGCCTCACTCGCCTTATAATCCAGACCTTGTCCAATCCGAAAACTATTTGTTGTGGCCAATGCAAAACGTTCTCTCTTGGATACTCTTAACTTTGGAACATAGCATCCGATATTGACTTGATTTGTTCTTGGCCTTAAAAGAGGAGCACTTCTAAGGAGTGAGATCGAAAAATTCTTAACACACGTTTTTCATTACATTTTTTAACCCAAGTATTATTTGAATTTTTTTTTGATCAAGTTACCTTTGAAAAACATGTCAGTTATTATGTGTAATGTCAATTATATTAATTTTTTTGTTAATCTGATTAAAATGAGTGACCAGAAAAAAGTGCGTACTGAAATTATTAAATATTTTCAACAAAACCCAACTTGGTCTTACAAAAAGTTGGCCAAGCATACAAAGGTCTGCCGTCAAACTGTTTCCAATGTTATTAAACAGTACCGGGAGAACTTGTCAGTTGATAGAAAACCTGGTTCAGGTAGAAGGAATGGTCCACATGATGTTTCTAAAGCCAAAAAAATAGAACGCATTTTCAAAAGAGCTCCCAACACATCCGGTAGGAAAGCAGCCCGGTTAGCTCAGTGCTCGGACTATTTGGTACGAAAAGTTAAAGCTAATGCAGGTTTAAAAACATACAAGGCTCAAAAAGTTCCTGACAGGAACGCTACTAAAAATTTAGAGGCCAAAAACAGAGCACGGAAATTGAAGTCAAGTTTTATAAAAAAATATTCTTGCTGCATAATGGATGACGAAACGTATGTTCTGGCAGATTTTTCGCAACTTCCAGGTCAAAAATTTTATGTTGCTGATGCTCGAGGGAATGTTGAAGAAAAGTTTAGGACCCAAAAGCAGACAAAATTTCCCAGAAAGTTCTTGGTATGGCAAGCAATATGCAGTTGCGGCAAAAGAAGCCACTCATTTGTTACAACGGGCTCTATAAATACCGAAATTTACATCAAGGAATGTTTACAAAAAAGGCTGCTTCCATTCATAAGACTTCATAATGTGTCCACTTATTTTTGGCCTGACTTGGCATCCTGTCACTATGGCAAACAAGCCCTTGAGTGGTACAAGAACAATAATGTGGTATTTGTACCAAGAGAGGCAAATCCTCCAAACTGCCCGGAGCTAAGGCCAGTGGAGAGATATTGGGCTCTTGTTAAAAGAGAATTGAAGAGTACAAAAAAGGTGTCCAAAAGTGTGGTAGATTTTAAACGGAGATGGACTACATGTTCGAGCAAAGTGACAGAAAGCACTATAAAAACGTTAATGGAAGGGTTTCCGAAAAAGGTTCAAAATTTCATCACTAGTGATTAAAACTATAAAAATAATTTTTTTTGTAAATTGTAATAATAATTTCAATCAAATAAAAAAAAAATTAAAGCTGTAAGTTTAGTGGTTTCTTTTTTATAAACATATATGTATGTTAAGAATTTTTCGATCTCACTCCTTAATATGAATTTTAGAATTTTTTCTCATTGGGACCAGATTTGGTCTTGGGTCAGAGGCTGATAAAAGGATTACATGGAATATTCAAAATAAAAGAGGTTATATAAAACTGCATACCGCTAAGGATTCGTGGCTTTGGGAATTTAGAACCAGCTTGCTACAGCCGGAATTTTTACATAAGTGTTTTAAATTTGGAATCAAATTTGAGGAGTCTCTATTAAAAATTGGACACATGTTTTCCACAAAGCATCTCTTACTCGTTTTGCTGATGTTGTCTTAGTTCTTGGAGTATCGCGAGTTTCCAGGTGTTCTTGAGTCGAACACGGCTACTTGAGCCTTGAGGATTGCACTCTAGCGCCATCCTTGTAATATTAACGGGCATATTCCTGATAGTATGGCCAATCCACCTCCATTTTCTTCGATTATGGGTTACTTATTGGTTTAGTTCCAGATATCCCTATTGCTGATAGTGTTGGGCCAGAATATCCTGAATATGATTCTGAGACTCTTATTGATGAATACCTGTAATTTGTTCGTGATTGTACTCGATATTAGCAAGATTTCACTTCCCTACAACAAAGTAGACTTTACACAGGCATTGAAAATTCTGAACTTGGTTCGTCTGGATATTTTCAAGTTCCTCCATACTGAATGCAGTCGCCCGAATGCCGATCTTGTTGTTGCTGCATAGATAGCAGAAGCCATCTAAGTATTCAAGTGGTTGGCCTTGTAACATCATGTTCTCTGTGCTAACATTGTTAATTCTCATGGTTTCTGGTTTATTTCTTGTACAAGAATAAACAAATATCATCCGCATAATCCAAAACCACGAGTTGGCGTGAGAGACTCCAAGTAATTCCTCTTGTCTCTAAACAGACTTTGCTCATTATATCATCCAGCACGATGGTAGACAATTGAGGTGATAAATCCTTGTTATAATCCAGTGTTAGTATGAAATGTTCGACTGATGTTCCCGTTGTGAAGAACACATAGTTCTTCATCCTCGTTCATAGCTCTGATGATTCCAATTATTTTCTGGGGTACTCCTTTCATACTCCATCTGAGGTCTATGAACAGAAGATATAGAGGGTATGCCATCGTCTAAAGAGTTCTATTATTATGCCTAGAATATTGGCCTGATTTAAGCAGCTTCTATTTGGCCGAAAACCTTCCTATTCATCTCGCAGATTATGCCAAATATACATATATTTGACATTATTCTGAAGATATACATTTTTATAATTTGTGCGGCTATATTTCGGATTGGAATTACAATGTATTGTGGAAATTACAAACTGTATGACACAGTTATACATAAACAATATTTGCTGAAGGGTATTTAAATAATATATGAAAAAGAAATTATGTCTTGCTTTTGTTTCGATAACCTGTCATAACAAGTTTGGTACACAAAAGTACCATTCAGAATATTATACTTGATGAATAAATCAAATACTTTCTAAACAAAACGTTTGCACTTATTTAACCTGTTTTTTTTTCTTTTTTAATTCAATACAATGTCTGGTATATGTGTTTCATTATTTTTTTGGTAACAGCTAAATATTTCATTAATTTCTTATTAAAAGAAATCATTACTTTTGAAAAAGAGTAAAGAGAGCAAATAAAATTCCTATTATTGTTAGGTCTAGACTAGATAGACTAGATTAATGTCGAAACCATGGTGATGGTGGACTCAACAAAGTATTTCTGGGCGGTATGGAGTCTTTCATTAAGCGGTTTATATATTTAAATCTTTATAAAACAAAGTGCGTGTGAGTTGTCATCGAAATTTGTTATTCGTTTGAAACGTCTATCGATGACATTATGTATGGGGTATAGTATCGTGGCTTCGTTGGTTGGCGCGCATCAGATGTGATGACCATGTAGTGAAATCGCTCTGGTAGAATATCCAATATGACATGAGCTGTATGGCATGTAGCGCCTTCCTATTGAAACCACATGTCGTTGGTGTCCATATCATCCAATACAGGCCCAAAATAAGTCGACCTCTATCGCTTGCCTTTGATGGTGATGACCTGGTCAACATAGTCCTCGACGAAATATTGACCTATGACGCCCAAAATCCACACCAGTCGGTGACATTTTTTGAGATGCATTGGACGATCTTTGATCTCGTGTCGTCAATTTTGGTTCAGGACCAACCTTTGTAGTTATTAACTCAGATTGATTAGTGAGTGGAGGGTATCAAATGACTATTCATTCCAAGATGTACATAGACTTTGTTATTGATGTTCGTAAAAAGGGGGCTATGCCCATCCGTAATAAGAGAAGGACTAAATGGGTTGGGCAACATGCTATCCTTTCTTGCCTTCCACCCGCCCCACCGATTATTAAGGATCGTAAGGACATCGTAACTGCGGTTAACAAATTAATTAATGCGTTTGACAGAGCGATTTCAGATTTATGCAGATCTAGTGTCTGCAGAGATAGGAAAAGACCACCAGGTGGACTTCCGAGATTGCGAGTACTTCAAGAGAGTGTCGCAAAGTTTTCAATGAGGCAAAGAGACTAGTCCGATTACAAGTCGCCTGTGAATGAATACAAGAACCTGGCGAGAACCATCTGTAGCGACGTGGAAGGATCCTCTGAGACGAGTCGCTTGCTCAAAATCATGTCATCTTCGGCCGCTATCCTGAGTTACAGCCAGACATCGAACGACAGCTCGAGAACACTCGAGGTTTTGATGGACGCTCATTTCCCTGGCAGTGCCCCTTTATCTCAGGATAACATTGCGGAACTTTTCGTTGAGCCTTTTGAAGTCTTAATTCTCATAAACGTGGATAGGAATGGATGGAATGGGCCCTGCTACGGAATGAGGATCTAATAATACCTTGGTTGACTCGTATATATTCGGCCTGCTTAGCTTGGTGATGTATATCCGGAGTCTTGGACTAGATGCACTGTAGTCTTCGTTCCTAAGGGAGGGAAGGCTTCTTAGACCAGACCTAAGGACTTTATTAGTCCATTAGTCTATCGTCCTTCCTTCCTCTTGAAGACCATGTATAGGATAATCGAGCTGCATCTTCGTTCATCGCTTGATCCTACCCGACTTTCTTTGTCTCAGCATGCCTACATGAATGGCAGGTCTGTTGAGATGGCTCTACACTCGCTTGTGGGATTTGTAGCCGAATCACTCGAGTACAAAGAATATGAATATGCTTTATCGATATTGATGTCAGATACGATTCTTTCGACTTTAGGCGGACTGTATATAGATCAGTCTATTATCTGCTTCTTAGGTAGACTTCTGACCAATACAGTTGTTATTTCTTCAATGTGGACAATGTGGTTTAGATTAGCAAGCCGAAGAACTTCACAGGGAGGAGTTTTATAGCCACTCTGGTGGAATCTTTTAATTAATCTATGGAGTGAAACTTAAGCTCTCGGATAGTACGAAGTCGTACGGGGCATGGTTTGGACTATAAAGCAGGTGAGGCAAAACTTCCCAACTAGTTCATTTAAATAGTTTTTTTTAGAGGTATTGCAACATGTGACCGAGTGGCCGGGCTTCACATACGATCTCTTACACTTCGGGTTATCGTAATGGATCCAGTTTTCATCGCAAGTAATGATTCGGTGCAAAAATGATTTTCTTTTATAGCGTTCAAACATCAATTTGGACAAATGATTTTGCAAGCACTTGTTGAGTTTGACGCAAATCTTCATGGAGTAATGCCTCCAATTCATGGTCCACTTTGTCTTCCGTGTCAATATCACCACTTCTGAACCGCACAAACCATCCCACAGTGGGAGAAAACCCTAATTTAGTGGAATTAAATTCGTATCTTCTAAACGCTTGGCTAAATTAATTTCATTTATATGGAAATATTGCAGGCAAGGGGGTAAGCTAATAAAGTAATGCAAAATGGGTACTGATACTTCAGTAGAATGAGCGGGAGAGGCTGCTAAACTACACTACCTCGGAAGAAATTCTATACTATTTTAAATTCTAAGAAATTATTTTAATATATCTTTCAAAAAATTTAAATTTTATAAGTAATTTTATTTATAGCAAGTAACTATTTAAATCTATAGATTTTGGACATTTACTCTATTGCCGGCATAGGTCGAAATATTCATATAAAATTAAACTTTTTTTAGTTTTATTAATAAGTTTATTTTTAAAAACGAATAACAATTACATTGTGCAACAACCAAAATCGGAATGGAGAAAATCGGGAAATATTTGGACCCGCTGTCATCAAAAAACTGGAGTCTGATGAATCACTAGGAAGTAATGGATCGAACAAATGTTGCATAACATCTTTCGATAACGGTTCCACTTTTTTATAGCTTTCAGATGAAGTTCTGGACAATGTGGATATAACACAGCGTTAAAACAAATATATTAATATTGACATAAAACGCTTTGCAAATGTTATATTTTTAATCTAAATAAAGCACTACCATATTTAAAAGGACTCATAATTTTATGTCAAATTTGGAATATGGGCATTTGTTTTTAGCAACTTGTAAGTAGTTAGAATTACATAAATTTCATTTTTATATAATGTAATTACCAATAGCACTTCTTATATACAATCTTAAAAAATAAGGAACAAATTTAGTACGAGATTTTACATCGTCCCAACGATAATAATTTCTTAAAAAAATTATATTAATTCACCTCGCACTTTTTCGCACTTTTTCACCTCGCAATTAGGACTGCATCTCACAGCATTAGTAACTGGCAACCTTCCGAAAATTCAAAAAGTAAAAAAAAAAAATCTATTAGAATATGGCTATTGGTTATCACAAACAGCGGAAAATATATTTTTATTTTTCTGATTTACCAAGCCTCATATTCCATCTACATAAAAAAGTAAAAATACAACTTTAAGAAAACCTTGTACTATCCTGCTTAATAACGACATTGATAACAATTCTTCATAAAAAAAAATTCTGAAACATTTTTTACATTTAAATAGTTGCCAATACCAAACCACTGAAGTTATTGATAAATATTAAATATTTTTAAGTACAGCAACAACTATAGATTGAAACTAAATAACAATAAATCAAATATGCCAAAGTTTTTTATTTTATTTTGCGCCACTAAATTGTTGATTTCTCCCACAGTGCATCCCTCGCACGTTGAAACACATTCAGCGGCAATTTTTTTTTTTTTTCAAATTAAAGAACTAAAGCAAAACTTCCAGCATATGACGCTGTTGGCACACTTTGCTGTTAAACTATAATGTTCAATAACTAAGTTAAAATAAATTACAGACCCTTGAAAGATAAGCCATTTATTTTAAATCCCGCATTGTTAAGTCATACACCCAATATTTTAAAATAGGGTGATGAAGTTCTGAACCTTACCTACCATCAACACTTCGTCACTTGGCTTAGTACAGGTGTTACTCTTTGTATTTCCATTTAATACTGTTATAATAAGATGCTAAACCACAATTTTGGGATATTTATTATAAAAAAAAGTTGCACACATGGCGTAAATAAAAACAAAAAAAAAATTTGAATTGTAAAAATGTCTATAATGAAAACAATTAAGAAAGTATAGCTGATCAAGTCCCATCATATTTTACCCTACAGCAAATATAATAATAATCGTTTATTAGTGAGTATTTTTTGAGTCAAAATTTATTTCTATATTCAAGTCCAGACCAGACGTAATGCATGATTCTGAAACCATATTATAATTTAATATCTGTTTTAACGATCTCCATATTATTTAATGGTATAATTTCTTATTATATGAATGATATTTCAGCCAAATTGTTTCCGACACCAAATTTTCTAACAGATTATAAGTAGGTCGTGACTTACGATCAAATCTTAAGTATTCAAAAAAAACATGAGTAATCAAACAGAAAGTAAATACAACTTTACCGATTTAAATTCAAATTAATATTAATGCAATAAATATTTGTTTAACTCGCAATGAAACCCAATTAAAAGTCGGCTAGTTAATAAAAAAAAGCAAAAAAAAAATAATTTTTTACATATTCTATTCCAGATCTTTTTTTATCAATTAAATTTTCAAATTGTAATTGTATCACAAGACTATAAAATCTCAATATCGAAGTACAAATCAAAGCAGTAGCAAATAATAATTGTTCCTAGAGAGATCGTTTTGGAAATAAAAACAAGATTAAAATGAAAGTGTTAATAATCTTAGTAGTGTGTGTGGCTGCCGCAACAGCACAATTCGAAGCCTATGGAGGCGGTCAAGCTCAATCTCAAGCCCAAGCTCAATCCCAATCTCAGTCCTTTGGTGGTGGTTTCGGCGGTGGCGGTTATGGTGGTGGCCCAGGCTATGGCGGTTATGGTGGTGGTCCAGGCTATGGTGGTCGTGGCTTTGGTCGTGGTGGTCGTTTTGGTGGCGGCGGCTTCGGTGGTGGTCCAGGTTTTGGCGGTGGTGGCTACGGTGGTGGTGGCAGTAGTTCCGGTGCTCAAGCTAGCGCCGGCAGTACTGGCAGTGGCGGTGGAGGTGCCTTTTTCGGCTGAGTACTATGTTCTCATTTCTTTGTGATCGAATGTTATATGAATAAATTCACGTTAAAAAACTCAATTACATTTCTTTTGCTTGAAATATTAGATATTAGAACTTTAATAGGTGCCAATGATTTTGCAAGCTCTTGTTGAGTTTTACAATAATCTTCATGGAGTAATGCCTCTAATTACACTGTCCAACAACACTGAGATCACTTTTAACCCTTTATCTCCTCTCTTTGGGGGTCAATTTGACCCTTTTTTCGAGAAAATCAAAAAAAGTCCTTTAAAAAAATTAAAATATTCCACGAAAATTTTTGTCAGAAAATTAAATTGGCCGGTTAGAGGGTTAAGGACTATTTATATTTAAAATGTGAGACTCGAGATGGTAATTATGCTAATTAAGCGTAAAGCGCTATATTTACAACGTTTGTATCTTTAGTGACCCCCGCTTAAATTTTGCGCCAAAAATTTTCGTAGAATATTTTAAACCTTAAATGTCCTTTTTGAAAGGATTTTTTTTGATTTTCAAAAAAGGCTCATTTTGACCCCTAAAGAGATGAGATAGAGGGTAAAAATCTTCCACAGAAATGATCCCCATAAAATTCCACAATATAACTCTGACAATAACAATTCCCTCAGACATTAACTTACAACATTTTTTTAGTTAGTATAATGCTCCCTTCGACCAAAACATGAAAACTTTTCAGACCAGCTGGAGTATAAGTTTATTCCACAAGAATGATCCACTCAACATGCCCATTTGATGACATGGGCCATTTGTTGGATATTATATTTTATATTTAATCGGAACATGTCTTCTTTACAATCCACAGTTGGGCAGAATCAAATTTTTTTGGAAATAAATCTGGCATTTCTAAACGGCTAGTCCGATAAGGCGTAGCCAAGGAGTATTTGAGTTTAAGTTATTGAAATGGGCTCTAAAAGTTATCCAGAGGCGGCGCTATGGGTGCTCAAAGTAGGGTTCCTTCGACATGTAAAATTTTTAAACACGTGCCATTTTTTTATTTTATTTTTATATTTTTGGAAAGTGCTATTTATCCTTTATAATTTCCGAGTTATAGGCATTTCAAAATTTAATTTTTAAAATTTTGCTATACCTTGGTACGGTTTTTTAAAAAATATATTACGTATCTTTCGACGAAATGGACTCGATTTGTTTGTTAGTTTGGCAACTAAATTACCAATAATATGGAAAAGACTTCAGACATTATCAATTACACTGTGCAACAGTGAAAAAGGCACGTTCAGAATGCATTGATATGTTTTCAAGAGTTGTTCAACTTTACCGTAGCTACAAATTTGCTAAATATTGTTAGGGAAAAATTAGGAGATCCTGGAAGTTATTCTAAAAAAAGTTAAAAAAATAGTTCTTCCTATATTTTTCAACAAAAGTGCACGAAAAAGCTATTTTTTGGAAAAAAATTTTAACAATATTTATTTGGCGGACTCTTAGCTATATTATTACCATATAAAGTTAAGCCGTATCACAAAGTCTGGCTGTTAACCAAAAACTGATGACACCTTTTTTAGAGGCCCCACTAATTTTCAGAAACTTTGGGGGCTCATAAAAAAAATCGGTCATCAAAATGTACAAACTGAGTATAGGGTTTTACTACCTCGTGGTAGTAGAGTCGAACCTATACTGTCATGATCTTGTGTTTTTCCAAAAGTCTTCATTTGTTGCATAGTGTTATGAATCCAAAAATAAACGATTTTCAATATAAAAATTCAAAAAATTTTAGATTTTTGCTGTTTTTTGTGGGAAAAGGTGACTTAACTCTTTTTTATTAAAACAAAACTTTCTTTAAGAACATATAGCAATTTTATGTTTCTCTGTAAGGTATCTTTCGGAGAAAATTTTATTATAAAAAATATGTCCAATTTTTCGAATATGTTGCCCACGACTTTCAGAATTTGACTTATTTTGTATCAAAATTTCAATTTTGGGCCACATGTTCTAAAAACCCAAAGCTGGGATCAGCGGCTTTGGAAACCATGATGTGTTCATTATTTATCCCCGAAGTATTTTCCCAGCCCCTAAAAAAATGGGCAAAATTTTCAAAATCAAAACCATTTTTGGGAATTGCGCTCTAATTTTTCGGAATTGCGGGATTCCTTCTGACCTTAAGTTAATTTGTGTTCCTACAAAAAAAAATTAAGTCAATATCTCAATTAGATTCGGCTGTGGCGAATCTTAGATACCCTTCACCAAATTATACTTAAAAATAATTATTTTTATACCCTGCACCACCATAGTGGGGAGGGTATTATGCGTTTGTGCAATTGTTTGTAACGCCCAAAAAAATTTTAGTCTAACACCCACCTTAAAGTATACCGATCGACTTAGAATCACTTTCTGATGTCCGTCCGTCCGTCCGTCTGGTCGGCTGGCTGGCTGTCCATGTAAACCTTGTGCGCAGAGTACAGGTCGCAATTTTGAAGATATTTCGATCAAATTTGGTACATATTATTTTTTCGGCCCAAAGACTAGGTTAGGTTAGGTTAGGTTTTCCAGGCAGCCACGAAATAAGGAAGATAGAAAGAGCAGCTCACATGGGTCCATCAATGGTCCTTTTGTGTTACCTGAAAGTAGAAGAAAGAAGAAGAAAGAGGGACAGATATAAGTGAAAAGGGAGAAGAAGAAGATTGAAGAAGTTAAGGAGGAGATGTAAGAAGAAAAAGAGAGGGAGGAGGGAGGAGATCTTGGAGAATTTACGTGCCAATGAGTCGGCGATCATTGGGTCACTCTAAAGTGATCCCCGTGTCTGGTCTTTTCAACCAATTACTTCTACCTATAAAGGCACTAATGCCCTCAAGCCTCATATTCGAGAGCTCAGAGAGACTATCAAGGGAACGATGCCCCAGAAACCTTAGGCGTAGATCTCCTAATGCCGGACAATGACAAAGAAGATGAAAAATAGTTTCATCCTCCTCCTCATTTTGACAACTTCTGCAGAAGTCGTGGTACGGCAAACCAAGTCTCCTAGCGTGGTTACCAAAGGTGCAGTGTCCAGTTATGACCGCCACTACACCACTCAATTGTGAGCGTGTAAAGCCAAGAAGATGAATTGTCCGTCCCCGATTTAGTCGGGGCCATATCGTCCACAGCGCTTTCAATGTCCCTAGTGTCACCTATGAGAGGGGGTGAGGGAAGTAAACCATCAAGGATCCGCTTGTGATCATCCCAATTGGTTTTCCTCCTATTTAGAAAAGGCTTTTCCTTCTCAACTTCCAATTCTATTAAGAATGTCAGATACCTGTGATCAGACAGAGAGCAATCATCTGAAACCTTCCAATTCCTTATGAGTTGCGAGTGGCTTGCACTGACAAGCGTAATGTCCAGAACTTCTTGCCTATTTGCTACCACAAAAGTAGGTTCTGAACCTCGATTGACAACTACCAGATTAAAGTCTAATATGAAGTCTAGAATGTACTCACCTCGTTCGTTTCTATCTGAGCTACCCCAGATTGTGTGGTGAGCATTTGCATCAGCTCCGATAATTACAGGAGTTCTGGCCCTATTTGCGGCACGCATCATATTAGATACCAGGTTATTCGGTGGTGGTTCAACCTGGTCGTGCGCCATATAGCTCGAGAGCAGCCACACCTTACCTGCACCTGTCTCCCAAGCAGCAGCTACTGTATCTTCATCGCTGTAATCAGGAAGAATGAAGATATTAAGATGGTTCTTAACCAAAATGCAAGATCTTATTTTACCTGTGCGTCTTATGTACAAAAGTTTGTACTTTTTGGCGTTGAGTCCACGAATTTCGCCATTGTGTATCCACGGCTCCTGGACCAACGCAATGTCCTCCCCATATTTAGCAATGTGGAGGAGCAGGGCAGCCGAAGCTGCCTTAGAGTGGTGAAGGTTCACTTGGATCGCCTTCACCATGGTCTGGATCATATATGACCGTAACGTCGATGTCTTCTGGGTCTGATTCCAGAAGAACATCTTCATCCTCCACATCACCCAGAGCGCAGAATAGGTCCCCAACCATACTGGAGTGTGATTGGGTCTCCATTTTGTCCTCAGAGCTTGCGGGGTCGTCCAGTTTAATTTTGCAGTCCATATCCTGCGGAGCTTCCAGTTTAACACCAGAAGTTTCGGGGTCGAGCTTGTCGTCACCACGGTAGATGCGCAGCTTGATACTATCGAAACCATAGTAAATCTTGCTTTGCCTCTCACGTAGTGGCGCCAAGGATTCCTTGTTAAGGACTACGACCACCTTTCTATGCGCACCTTCAGGAGCGGAAACCTTAACCACCTTCCAGTTATGGGTTGGTAGATCGGGATTACCGCTCTGAATGTATGCCAGAATCTCCTCAGGTTCATGTGGCTCCGCCGGAATAACTGTGACTGATCTCGGTCTACGAGGTATCTCGTTTACCGGGATCACGTCCAGTTTCGCGCCAGGCCACAATTCCCCTAGGGACGCAATTGCTAATTTTAGCAGTAGAGCTGAGCGGTCATTGGTACACGCTAGCAGTTTTACATGGCCTTGATACCAGCCAGCATCGTCGTTTTGCGGGGATGGACCGGGATTCTCCTTGAGAATCTTCCAGTATACCCCCAGCATACCCTGACGGATTTTCAGCCATTTCTCCTGGGAGATAGCTCCGTCATCAACACTCCTGTCGATAATAGCCCTTACAAGTGGATTGCGAGCAACTTCACTGTAAGGCCTTCTTATCACACGAGCCTCTTGCTTCGGACGTTTAGTCTTCGGCTGTGTGTTTTGCTGCTGGAGCAGCTCCTCCTCTGAGCGTTGCCGTTTGGGCCCAGCAGATGCGCCTTGGTTCGCTGCATCTGCGCTTGGAGGAGTGTTTGAGCTGTCCAGTTCAGCCAGTTGAGCCTTAGCCCAACTTAGTTTCGACAATTCGTCGATGTTAAGCGCATCGGCCGACTTGGATCCAAGCCGGTCGATAATGCGCATGGCGGCACGCCTTTGCACGAAAGCCCTCCTGGATGGTTCTTTGCGAATGGGGGCGTTCGGTTCTGCCGTAGTGGCGGGTGGGGCTACGGTGGTTGGACCCGACTTCTGGTTCGACGATCCAACCTGTAGCATTTTCGCAGGGACAACTGTCTTCTCGACAGTGTCCAATGCAGGGGCTGTTGCTGGTATATTACCAGCGAGGGCTAATGCAGCTTTTGAGGTGCTTGGCTTAAAGTCCAAGGCTACCTCGCTGCTTTTAGTCAAACTGTCACCAGAAGGTTGGACAGTCGACTGTTTGCAATCAGCCAGCATAGGTTTCCCCTGCTGGCCTTTTGCTGTTTGTTTTTTGTTATTGTTATTGTTTTGTATTGTGTTATTCATTTTTGTTCCCACGAGTAAGCGCGTAAGGGGATGGACACTCCATGCAGGGACGGCGTACATGGATTAGGCGAAAACTGTATTACAACCGACCCGTGCCCTGGCGTCGGAGGGGAGCTGTTAGCGACTAGTTATCTTTAACCACTTACTAGCCATTCAGGTCTTCGGCACTGCTACCATCACCTTGACCTTACAAGTGGGGGGGAAAGAAAGAGTAGAGAGAGAAAGAACAGTTTTGGTCCGCGGGTAGTAACACTAGAAGAGAGAGAGAATGTGTTAGCACTAGGTAACCATTTGTCAAAAATGTATCACCAGTAATAACAGTATCCTAACACCAATTACATCCTACTGTGACCATTTGTTATAAAATGCATCACAGTATTATGATAGTCGGCTGACACGTTTCCGTTTACCGACCTAGCTATGTCAAGAAGTTCAGACCATTTGTTAAAAATGCATCTTAAGATATTGACATCGCTTGAGCATTTGTCAAGGCTAGTGACCTGTTGTCAAAACAGTATCACTAGACTAGGCAGTTGCTCCCCCTATCCGCCACCTGGGACGCGTCCGATGGGAGACTGAGAACTCCACACGGCCCAAAGACTAAGCCTATTGAAACTGGCTGAAATCGGTCCATTATTTCACCTAGCCCCCATACAAATGTCCTTCCGAAATTGGACTTTATCGGTCATAAATGTTTAATTTATAAATGTATCTCCACAAATTGCGCTCCAAATAAGTTTTATATATACAAAATTCATGTCACCAAATTTTGTTACGATCGGTCCATAATTAGTCATAGCTCCCATATAGACCCGCTTCCGAAAATCACTTTAACGTGCATAAATCGCTTAAAAATGTTGGTATACTCACAAAATTCAACATAGTAAATTTTCATATAGACACAAATCACACGACTTAATTTCATGGTGATCGGTCCATAATTGGTCATAGCCCCCATATAAGGCCCACTTCCGAAAATCACTCAAAAGTACAAATTATTGAAATTTTAAAAGAAAAGTGTTTTTTCTTTTGTACTTAGTGTAGGGTATTATATGGTCGGGCTTGACCGACCATACTTTCTTACTTGTTTTAAATATTTTTAGGTAAACAAAATTTAAATTTTTTAAAAAAAGTTTTTTAATTTTTTTTTTTTTTTTAAATTTTGTTAAATTTTTTTTTTAATTGTTAAACATTTTTTTTTTGAACAAATTTATGACAAAAAAAATTTTTGTTGAAAAAAAATTCGGGTTAAAAAATATTTTTCCCGATTTTGACCCATTGTAGGTCGAACTTAGTATAGCTTTATATACATACATCGTTGCAATGGACTTTAAAATATCTATCGTTAGATATCCATATTGTCTATATTCATGACTTAGTAATCCAGATATAGATCAAAAATATGCCAAAAATCGAGGTTTTCCCGGTTATATCTCAGCCATTTGTGGGCCGATTTTGTCGATTTTAAATAGCAACCGATCCGGAATAATTCCCGTAAGGTCTACGGAAAGTTGATTTCAACATACAGATGGACAGACGGACATGCCTATATCGACTTCGCTATCTATAACGATCCAGAATATATAAACTTTGTGGGGTCGCAAATGAAAAATGTAGAAATTACAAACGGAATGACAAACTTATATATACCCTTGCCACTCATGGCGAAGGGTATAAAAATATGTCACTTTAAAGCTCAGTCCTTCAAAAATATTGCACTTTTCATAGCCAAGCGCTTTCGAAAAATATAAAAATCTTTGAAATCGGATGGGAAACAAAAAAAAAAATGGCATGTATTTAAAAATGTTGCGTGTCGAAGGTACCACACTTTGAGCCCCCATAACATAAACTCGAATACTCCGTGGTTACGCCCACGTCAAATTTTATCCCAATCGGACCAGCCATTTATAAATGCCAGATTTATTTCCAAAAAAAATTTGATTCTTCCCCACTGTGACATGGACGGATATAGCGTGCAAATTTTAAAATAGTTTTATCAAAATAAGTGTTCTGTTCGGGCCAAGCTCCGCTAATTTTCATCAAAAAATCATCTTTAGTGATGAGGCCTATTTCTGGATGAATAGGAGCTATGGTAAATTCCGGACCGATCCTGACACAATCCTGGTTTGTGCTGTCACGGGTTTTGTCTCGATACCAATAATTATATCAGTCAAATTGTATTCCAACTTCAATTTATTTTCGTAACTAATTTTTTCTCGATGCCAATATGTATTACAGTTTTATGGGAGTTGAACTTAGTTTTGGGAATGAAAATAATCTGTCTAAACGACAGGATAATTTACATTGTTAAATCGACTAAGTAAATAATTTTGAATCTATAAATTAACATTTTATTATGGGAACTAAATATTGAACAGATCCCCAAAGAATTTCGTAGTATTTGTAACGAATCTAAGATCCAGACGGATGTACTAACGATCATTGTTAAATCGATTCAGCAAATGATTTAGAGTCGATTAATCTACTATAAGATGGTAGATGGTTGTTGAACCCATTAATTTTTTGAATAACAAACATCAGCACAATAACAAATCACCCTTCACAAAACATACTACAATAAATGACAATAAAATCTACTAGATAAAAACTGAACAAACAACTATTGCACTGGATTTTGATAACAAATTTCATCAATATTCTATAAGTAGGTCGTGACTTCTTACGATCAATTCTTAAATATTCTAAAAAAGAAACAACGTGAATAATCAAACAGAAAGTAAATACAACTTAGCCAATTTTATTTTTGAAATGCAATAAATATTAGTTTAACTTGCAATGAAACCCCCTCCAAAGCCGGCTTTAAAAACTAGTTAATAAATAATAAAAGCTAAATAAAAAAATAATTATTTTTTGTGTGCATATTCTATTCCAGATCTTTTGTTTGTTTGTTATCTCTTCAATTCTTTTCAAATTGTACCATCACAAGACTATAAAATCTCAATATTGAAGTACAAATTAAATCAGTAGCAAATTATAATTGCTCCTAGAGACATCGTTTTGGAAATAAAAACAAGAACGAAATGAAAGTGTTAATAATTTTAGCAGTGTGTGTGGCTGCCGCAACTGCACAATTTGGAGGAGGCTTTGGAGGCTCTCAATCTCAAGCGCAAGCTCAAGCCCAATCTCAGTCCTTAGGTTTCGGCGGCGGTGGTTTTGGTGGCGGTGGATTTGGTGGTCGTGGCGGCGGATTCGGTGGTCGTGGCGGCGGATTTGGTGGTCGTGGCGGCGGATTCGGTCGTGGTGGTCGTTTTGGTGGCGGCGGCTTCGGTGGTGGTCCAGGTTTTGGTGGTGGTGGCTTCGGTGGTGGTGGCAGTAGTTCCGGTGCTCAAGCTAGCGCCGGCAGCAGTGGCAGTGGCGGTGGCGGTGGATTTTTTGGCTAAGAACCTAATATATTCTTTGTGATCTAATGTAAGATGAATAAATTCACATTCAAAACTCAATTGAATTTTTTTTGGAAATGTTAAATTATCCTGTTTTAAATTCTTAAATACGAAAGTAAATGAAGGTAAAACTATAACCAAGATTTGTGAAACTTTTTGTTTTTTGGGGAAGACTATTTTCAACTAACTGAGATTAATAAAAGCTCATTTGAGTTTAAGTCACTAAAATGGGCCCTGAATGGGGGCTCAAAGTAAGGTACCTTCGACATGTAACCTTTTAAACTCGTACCTTTTTTTTTTGGTTTCGATTTCAAGGATTTTTAGGTCTTGAAATCTCAATTAGATTAAAAAATATGCCACATCAAAACTCCGTGCTTCAAAAATTAACTTATCTAAACAAAAAAAAAAAAAAATTTCGGAATAAATGTGGATCAAATTGTTGCTAATATTTGCAATCCTTTTACAATTTTGATTCAAAATTTTAGTTTTAGAAACTCAATAAATATGTAATAAAATCTTTATCTATTAACAAAACTCAATGAAATTTAACAAAATGTAAAAAAAAACTTGCAAAAAGGTCAAAGAGAATCCCGCAATTCCTCAAAATTGGAGCGGAAATCCCAAAAATGTTATTTTTTAAAATTTTGCGCATAGGGTCCACATTTCCTTCGGGACTGAGAAAATACTTTGGGGATAAATATGGAGCACATCAAGGTTTCCAAAACTGCTTTCCGTTTTCTGCTCCCAGCATTGGGATTTTAGAACATGTGGCCTAAATTTGAAATTTTTATTAAAAATAGGTCAAATTCTGAAGGGTGTAGGGGCGACATATTCAAAAAATTGGACATGTTTTTTATACCAAAATATTCTCCGTAAAGATACCTTACAGAAAAACATAAATTTGTTATACGTTCTTAAAGAAAGTTTTTTTTTAATAAAAAAAATAGTTAAGTCACATTTTCGTCCAAAAAATAGCAATAGATTTTTACTAATTTCTTGGGATTTTTTTTAATTTTTATATTGAAAATCGTTTATTTTTGCATCCATAATTGACATTGCTCTCAAATATTTTGTATATTAATAGTAATTTAGTTGTCTAACTAGTAACTAATACTAATAAAACAGATTCGAGTCCATTCGGTCAAAAACTGCGTCCTATATTTTTAAAAAAGCTGACCAAAACTTTAAAAATCTTTGAAATCGGATGTGAAATAAAAAAATTGCACGTGTTTAAAAATTTTACATGTCGAAGGTACCATACTTTGAGCACCCATAGCACCGGCCCTGTATCATTTGTAAGTCTAATTTATATAGCTTAAAATCGAATACTCCTTGTCTACGCCAGCGTCAATTTTTATCCCGATCGAACCAGCCGTTCAGAAATGCCAGATTTATTCAATGATTTTTAGTTTGAAAATATGAATGATATTGATTGAGAGGTGGTTTCAACAGGATGGCGCTACGTTCCATACAGCGACCGCAACCATCGATTTATTGAAATGAAAATTTTGACGATAACTTGATTTTGAGAAATGTACCTGTCAATTGGCCTCCAAGGTCGTGCGAATTGTCATCTGGTTTATGAAGACAAACCAGCCAGAATTGACTCCTTGGAAGCCAACATTGTTCGTGCTATTCTTGGTAATGCTCGAAAAAGTGCCAAGTGCTTACTTCCACCCACATAATGTCTATTTAAATATTTATGAATTGAATTAATTTTTTTGTGTTCGTTTATTTTTCTTTTAAAGTGTTATTGCAACATGACTTTATAAACTCTGTCAGCATATGTTTGCTGTTGTTTTCAGTTTGTATGGACAAGTAATTGTAAAACAGTGTTTTGTATAAATGACTACATCCTATTGCCATATTGTTTCCGACGACAAACAAAGTCAAAGTCCTCTATTAATAAAACATATTTATTCATTTTACATAGATACATACTCAATGTGTACATAGTTCAATGTGTTGGCGACAGTTCGGAAAAGGAAGTCTCTCAAACTATGAAATAATGAATATACAAATTAATCAGTTTCGTACTGCAATATTTTACAAAAATTGCAATATATTTTGCCATAAAATAAATGCAGAACTTTTATAAATGCGTGTTTTTGTAATCAGGCTTAATTTGTTAAGGTTCTTTAAAATGCTAGCTAAACTTATCTTATATAAATTATGTCTTTGCTATTACGCAGCATTTGTGAAAGTATAAATTTTCGTATGGAAAACTAATTACAATAGAGAAATTATAATAAAACTAGCATTTTACGTTAGGGGATATATAGTGTAGGTCCATTATTACAAAAAGTACCAAAAAGCTGCCACTTGTGGATTCACACTCACTAGTTTCAATGGTGAAGAAATTACAAAAAGTTCTATTCGAATAAAGAAAAAGTACCACAAAGTCTTCCCCAAAAATTCTCATTCACTCAGGACCATTTAAGAAGCCGCAGAACAAAAGGTACTTTTTGGAAAATTTAAAATTTTTCGGAAATTGATTTTTTTTTAGAAGATTTCAACACAAATGTTATAAAAATACCAAAAAATCAATTTGTAAAAAAATTCTAAAGAGTACCTTTTGTTCAACGGCTCCTCATTTATGCTTAATTTCATATTTCTATGTCCATTATTACAGAAAATTCAAAAAGTACCATTAGATTATAGAAAAAGTACTAAAAAGCAGCGTCTTATTGTTTTCCATTCACTCGAGTCCATATAAGCTTTATTTGATATTACCTATTATTAGCTATTATTTGATAGTACCAAAAAGTCTCTAACTTAAGACTTAATTTAATGTTTCTAAGTCCATTGTTTTAGATAATTCAAAAAGTACAATTAGAATAAAGAAAAAGTATCATAAGGTCCCCACTTGTGGATTCCCACACAATCGGATCCATATAAGCTTAATTTCATGTGTCTAGTATCATTAGTGATCAAAATGCATAAAGTACTATTCTAATAAAGAAAAACTGCGGTTAAGTCTCTCCATTGAATTTTCACACACTCAGAACCATAAATGTTTAATTTCATTATTAAAGAAAATTCAAAAGCTACCATTAGAAGAACAAAAAAGTACCTATAGTTCAGTTTTAACAGTTTGGTAAAAAAAAGTACAATTAGAAGATAAGTACCAATTTCCCTTTTTCTCCTTGAACACCCCTCAAGTTTGAAATTTAAAAGTATGTATTCCATTTTGCCAAAATGGTTTATGCAATAGATATGTCTATAACGATTAAAATCTGTTTTAATGTGCCCAAGAAAAATATGTTTTAAAAAAGTTCTAAACTGCTTACCCGGATTTTTGAGGTCATTTTAACACCAAGTGCTATTAAGGACTAATTTCCTTTTTAGTGCTATTATTATAAAAAAATCGGCCAAAAAATAAATAAAATTTCGCTATCTTTAAATTAGGAATTCCAAATATTTAAAAATTTGACCTTTGACCTTCACGATTTAAGGTTTAGTGTTTTCAAATTTTAGTAAAACTTTCAGAATATATTTAGAATTATCTGGACTATAATATGTATTTAAGTTCTACTTAAAATTCATAACAGTAAGGAAATTGAGCACATTCGCCAAAATAATGCCAAATAATTAGTTTTTCTCGAAAATTACTAAATTTAAATCGCAGATACGGACAAACTATAGGACATATTTTCATAATTTTTATTCCCTATTATATTATCAATAAATCCAAAATAAGATAATCATAAAATTCTGAAATTTGTTTAACAAAATTTTTAAAAATTTGGAAATGGAGTTTTGAAACTGCCCATATAAAAAATATTTTTTTTTGGTCATACCTGCGAATAGGTTAACTGTATCCTACGAAGATAAAAACTCGTATGCATGTAAATATGGATATATTTTAAGTAAAAATGTGCTTTTGTTTTAATATTTCTCAAAATATTTAAATTTTGTTTATACAATTGTTGTTCTAGTGGCCTGACACATTTTTTAATAACTTTAACATTTTTTTCACCAATTTCTGTTTTTTACGCCTCATTAGAATGACAATTACGTACACATTTCTATCCTTTTAAATTCAATTGCAAAAGTAATTTTTTAATGGCAGAATTTTTACAAAAACTGAAAAAATTGATTTTTTTCCCTTGTGTATGCATCTCAAAACTTCATAGGGCCAACCGATTTACCTACAATTTGTTCAGGATGATTTTTTTTTATCAATATTTACCAAAATTCAACTTTATTAAGGGCCACCCTACGGTACATCCTCGCATTCCAATGCATTCCATATCGCTGAATGGTTTAATGTGTCAAATGCCTTTTCATAGTCTATGAAAGTGAGGTACAGAGGTGATCTCCATTCCACAGACTGTTCTACGATCACTCTCAGGCTATTTACATGGTCGACACAGGATTTGTGGGCGCGGAAACCGGATTGTTACTTTCTAAGCTCAGAAAGAAGAGTCTTGTACTTCCGGTTATTTTCTTGCCGCGTGATAGATATCTCGTGCCTGGTACGTTTCGGCAGCAACTTGAGCCTCTTTAGCGATATTTTTGCTCCAATTTCGTTTACTTCACGATTGAGGCGATTGTGCAACTGCTGTTGCAATGTTTTGTTATACTAGTTATGTATTTTAAATTTGTTCATTAAATTTGTTATCATATCACTTAATTGAAATATCAACGATACCAAACAACACAATTTTCCGTTTCTCAAGGGATTTAACAATTCAATTGTAGCAAATTTACGCATAATAATTTTGTTAATATATGTACCAGCAACAAAAAAAAAAAATTATAGAAATATAAACGTCTATACATAGGAATATTTTCAATATGTAGACTATATTCAATATTTAAGCAGCAGCACAGCTATTAGTTATTCAAACATATTAAGGCAGGAGGCATATCTAAAGTGACCATTAGGATATGTGACTATTAGGGGAATAATTTAACGAGTTTTGGTTAATTTCGAAGAGAACGGCACGTAGTATTGTATGGTACCACTTCATTTGTTAGTCCAACTTCGTAAATTTGGAGTAAAAAGTCGTGTCAAAACTGCTCTGAAGTTTAAAATTTTTCAGAATTTCTCTTAAAGCTTTTATTAAAGATATATGTATGTGAGAATAAAAATCGGTCAATTTACGATATAAATTGCCATCTCTACTTTGCGCACAAATTTAAATGGACAGCCAGGCAAACGGACGGACATCGTTAAATCAACTCAGAAACTGATTCTGAGTCGATCGGTATACTTAAAAAGGCAATATAACCTCCCCACTATGGTGTTGTAGGGTATACACATTTTAATAAATTTTCTTAATATTTTATTCATCAACAAGTCACATTAAAATAAGAAAAAAGTGCAATATTTTTGAAGGACGGAGTTTTATAGTGCATATTTTTGAACCTTATTGAGATATTAACTTGAATTTTTTTTTGGAAGACCAAAAATTAACTTATCAAAAGAACACAAAATAGTTCGAAATAATTGTGAATCAAAAAGTTCCTAATATTTGCAATCCTATTAAAATTTTGATACAAATTTTAGTTTTAGAAACTCAATAAATATATAATATGTAATAAAATCTTTATTTAGTCTGCTTTTACACAGTTTACTTGAAGCAAGTCTCGTCGATTCCCTTTTAAACTTGCTCGTCTGTTTACACACAGCAAGTCTGTGAGCAATTTTGTATGTCAAAACCTAATAGACGCCATATTGAAAATGAGAAGACAAAAGAAATTTGAAGAGACTTGCCAGTACAAGCAAGTGTGTACCCCTCTTCTTTCTTCTTGCCTCTCTCTCCTATAAACTCTAGACTTGCGCAAGAAAAATTGCCCTGTGTAAAAGCAGACATATTAACAAAACTCAATGAAATTTTCAAAGTTTTTTAAATTTGTCATTCTAACTAACAAGGTGTATACAAAAAACTTGTCAAAACGTCAAATGGAATCCCGCTATTCCTAAAAATTACAGCGAAAATTCCAAAAATGGTAGTTTTTTACAATTTTGGCCACAGGGTCCTCATTTCTTTTCACAATTTCGCCCAAAAAAACAGCAAACTATTTTTTAAATTGTAAATCGTTTATTTTTGAATTGATATTGCTCTGAAATCTTTTGTATATTATTGGTAATTTAGTTGTTTATGCAAAAATTAACAAATGCAAAAATTCGAGTCCATTCGGTCCAAAAGTACGATCTATATTTTTATAAAAGCGATCCAAGGTATGGCAAAATTTTAAAATTTCAATTTTGAAATTCCTATAACTCGGAAATTATAAGAAATAAATAGCACAAGCCAGCATGTTTTCAAAACCTAGCACAGTATTTGAAATCGGATTGTACATGTCGAAGGTACCCTAATTTGAGCCCCCATAGCGCCTCCTGTGAAGCATTTGTAGGGCCCATTTTAATAACTTAAACTCAAATACTCCTTGGCTACGCCCTCGTCAAATTTAATGCCGATCGGACCTGCCGTTTAGAAATGCCAGATTTATTTCCAACAAATTTTGATTGTGTCCCACTGTGCAACAGCGAATAAATGAACATGAAGTAGTCATTGAAAAGTAAGTTGTTCAGTAAGTACAGGTCATTACCAAGTTTTTGCTGAGTTGATATTATATCCATATTTCATGATCTTTTAACTGTTTTTAATCTAACCACAGTTTTTAAACTCATATGTTGACAAAACCTTGCGAAATCGAAAATGATCGCTGAGACTTTTGAAATAAAATTTAAGATTTTAAAACATGGCAATATCTTTACATAAACTTTTAACCCTTTCATAGATTAAAACTACCTTTTAAAACAGAATGTTTTAAATTAGTTTATTTTTATTTGTTTATTTCAACACAATTTACATTAACCATAAAAGCCACCACCACCACTTCGAGAATTGGCGGAGGCATCTGATCCAGAAATTCCTACACCAAATGTTGGAAATAAACCGCCACCAAAGTTGATATTACGATTAAAGGCACTGGATTGAGCATTGGAAGAAGCTCCCGCACCACCACCACCATATCCACCACCCCGACCAAAACCGCCAAAGGGGAAAAATTGTGCTGTTGCGGCAGCCACACACAGAGCTAACATTAAGATCACTTTCATTACTTTCATTTGAGGTGTTTGTGTTTTGGTTTCTTTCGAAACGATGTTTCTGTTTGTAATTAAAATATGTCACTGATTTCAATTCAAATTCAGTACTAAGATTTTATAGACTTTCAATGTTAAAATTTGGGTTTAAAATATGTTCTGTTTTTATACCCACAACCAAAAAGATGGGAGGTATATTGAATTTGTCATTCCTTTTGTAACACTTAGAAATATTAGTCGCAGATCAAAAAATTATATATATTCTGGGTCCTTATAAAATTCTTAGGCGATCTGGATATGTGAAGGCACGATAGGACAAGGGAAGTCCTACTCTTTTGATCAGAAATTATTGATATTGAAAATGGGCAAAATCGTTCAAGTACACCACAGTTTTCGACCAAAATGTAAGACATCAGTTGAACCAGATATATGTTTTATACAAAATGTACAACAATCTGGGCCTGTACTATATTGGTGTTGGGTATAAAAGATTCGGCACAGCTGAATATAACACTTCTTACTTGTGTATTATTTACATACTTAAATATTCTTATTAAAATGTTAAATCAATTGTGCTACAATATTTTTATTTAATATTTATTTCATTAACAAATTGCGGTTTAAAATTTCATATCATATTGAATTTAATTTATATTTTGAATTTAAATTACAATTTGCATCAAAATTAAAAAAAAAAAAATGATTACACTCAACAATTTAATTTAATATAGATTTTGAAGGCCTGGTTGAGTCTTTATCTTACCAGTTTTTGTAAATTTTCAAAATATCCCCAAATTAAGAATTTAATATCAAAAATGTTTATTTTCTTATTAACTGACTGCCACATTTCAGGCACCGTTTATCAGGCCTTATAGTGTTTTAATTGTTTTTGAACAACTGACGAAGGGACAAGTTGTGTTAAATATTATTTTTCTGTTTAAATTATTTTGTATTTCTGATCAACATAGAATATTTTCGAAATGTTTCATCACCCTTGATACTCGCCTCGAGTTCCTATCGTGACAACAACATGCTCACTACACGGACTTAGCTACACGCAGAGAAAAAACATGGTTGGACATGGTTACGACAACTATACTATGTTCTCTGTAACAATATATTGTTGTCGTAAACATATAATTGTTGTTTTAATTTAATTTCAACAATATTATAGTTACTGTAAACGTTTATATTTTCATCGCAATTATAAATATGAATATGGTTTTCGAACAACTAAATAATGATAATTAGGTAAACATATTATTTTTATATACAACCATTAAATGTTAAGTTTATATACGCGTAGTCATAATATGTTTAAGATGCAAACAAAATATTTTTACAACAACTATATAATGATAAATAAGTAAATATATTATATTATGTAGTCATAATATGTTTAAGATGCAAACAAAATATGTTTACTTTTAATAGTCTGTTTTCCCACCATTTGTGAGTGTTGGTGTTTGTCTAAGCTGTGTTGTTTTTACAAGTAAATTTTGAGTGTCTGTAATTCCCATTCGCTCTATAGTTTTATTTGTATATTATCTTTAACTTTCCTAGAGCGAATAACAATAAATTTGATTTTATCAATAATATTTTAATTGTGAATTTAGTACTTTAAAACTAAATCCTATTAAAATTTTGTATTTCCAAAAATAAATTTTAATAATAATATGATTATTTTGGATCATAATATGATTTAACTGGGTCATAAATATGATGACTCTGGGTCATATTATGATTGTTTTTTATCATAATATGATTATTTCAAAACATATTATGATTGATTTTTATCATAATTTGATTATTTCAGAACATATTATGATATTTTATGATACTAATAATGATCATAATATGTTTTGGACTACAAGAAAAAATCTGATCATAATATGTTGCTCTTAGTTTATGGTTACCACAACCATGTTTTTTCTCTGCGTGTAGATCCTCTTAGAATTTCATAAGGACCCAGTACTCTTGGATGTCTATAAACAATATTGCGATGTGGTTGTTGTTGGGTATAAAAATAGGATGATGAAGTCTACAAACAGACCTATACTACACTTTTCGTTATTATTTGTCAATTGCTAGAGAAGACTGGAGTTTGTGACACGTGTTTGCAGTTTTTGAAAATATATTAACATCTAAATATATAAAAATGAAAGTATGTCTGTTTATTACTTGCTTGTACCTTATAGGAACCGATCCTCTTCAATTGTTTACTGTATGTTCCTCTATATCAGGAAGGAACAATATTTTGAAATTTCAAGTGGGCGTGGCACTTCTCGTACAAAGTATGTAGTTATTATGGAATCTCTCCGCAAAACTTCGCCGAATTTATATCGGTGACATTGTGCGCTTCATGGCTGAAAATGGGCGTAGCACCACCCATACCAAATAAGTTATTTTCGAATATCTGCAGAACTATAATTGTGACAGTCTTCAAACTTGTTGCGAATCAGTTTCTTATCAGTGCTTGAAGTCTAACTAAAAATAGGAAGGATCGGAAGAGGGGATGTGGCACCTCCCATACAAAGTAAATAGTTATTCTTAAATATCTCAAGAACTATAATTGTGCATTCATTCATTTCACATAGTTTGGCTGGAAATGGGCGGTATTGAATTAGTGGGTGTGGCACCTCCCATACAATGAAAATTACGTTAATTACGAATATCTCAATAACTATAAGCGTAAAAGTATTTAAATTTTGTACGAAGTAATTTCTTATTACTATATAATCGCCAAAATCCATTTATATTTAACGCTTAAAGATATCATAACAAAATTTTGGAACAAATTTAGACTCAAATGGCCTTAAATCAATGGCATTAGAATTTTTTACATTTTTTATTTTCAAATGCCGAAATTCCTAAAACTGGGAAAATATGTTCCAAAAACAAAGTTTTTTTTAGTTATTTATCGTGTGATAGTAAAAAATCTTTGTAGGTATTTATGAAACATATAGGGTTATACAAATATGGAGCTTTTTTGTAGATCGTTGCTTTGCTTTTTTAGAATTGGCCGAGTTTGGATAGTTCTGGTGGGTGTTATGACCACTTAAGTGATTTTTCTTTACACGCTTTAGTATTAAGTTATCTTTCCGGATCATATAAGAAAAGAAGAAAAAATATATGGGCTTTTTTTGTAAAAAAAAGTAAATAATACGACCCTATTTACAAGTTCCAACTTTGGATGTGTATACATTTTTATAGGTACAAGATAACTTTTTTTTGTTTAGAATTTTATCGTCAATATAGCTGATATTTTAGGAATAAATTTCAACCCTCCGTAGGCCCGCCATATCTAAAAAAACATAAAAAAATCAAGTAAAATAAAAAAAAAATAAATCAATAAACCTGAATATCTTTGAATAATAGAGATAACTTACATATGTAATTTTTTGTAGATCTTCTAAGAGACTATTTATATTTAAAATTTCAGCTCATTTGGATTTTTTTACGATTTTTTTTTAAAAAATTTGAGACCCGAGATGACTAACTTTGAGGGTCTACCATATCCCCATTAGCGCCCCCATTAGCGCTAGGAAACTGAACAAACGTAAATCAACTAGAAAGCACCTCAGTTCAAACCATATAACAATATCTCCATTAGTTCCCGAGATACCGAATTATTTCCAAAAAAAAAGTTTCTAAATCAATATGCACAGCAGAAAAATTTGGTCAATTAAACAGAATTATTTGTTTAACAATAAATTTAGTTATAGATAGAGAAAACTGATTCGTGGTAGCCACCGAATTTGTTGCCGAATTTTACAGTTGTGGCTACAATATTTTGGAAGGGGTAACTAAAGTTTAGTTGCCTCAACTGAAATTCTTCTTTATCAACTGACTTTCTGTTGTTAGAACTGAAAAATTCTATGTGTGCAACCGAATCATTCGATTGGCAACAAATTCAGTTGCTATCACGAATCTGTTTTCTCTGTGTAGAATATTTCAGTTCTAGAAACAGCAAATCAGTTAGTAAAGAAGAATTTCGGTTGAAGCAAACAAACTTTTTGTCATCCCCTCTAAAATTCGTCCTCTAAGGCAGAATCATCAAACTGATTTTTTCAATTTATGGGTTAACAAAATTATTGAAAATAATGTTTACTTTTCTAATGATTTATTCCCAATTTAAATGTTATAAATTCAATGAAATTTACTGTTTGGGGGATAGGTCAATTCCTATGGATATTTCACTGGTTGCCTAGGCCAGAACATCAGAAAAAGTTTTCTTAATGGCGGCAAATTAAAATCATCAAGTGACTTATGTTTAATAATGAGAAAAAAGAGGTTAAAGTTAATTTACAATCAAAAATGTTAGATGCTATCTGGAATATTACTTTTTAATTGATAGAGATCCTGAGATATATTTTAATCTAACACGATAAAAAAAATAAAATCTTTTACATATACAAATACCCAAAAATTACCTTTGAAGTAAGGAAAGTCGCACTTATACCTCTTGTGCTTTAAATTTTTTTAAAACTTCTGAATTGCCTAATAAGAAAACCACATAGACTCAATTTTTGTTATTAACATTTTATTAAGAAAAGCTTTATTGTTCTTTGTTACATTTTTTAGTCGTCATAATCAGTTTCCGTGACTATCGATTCTTGCCGGAATTTTTTCCATTCTATCGTGGGGAAGTGCTTTAAACCATTCGTGTTAAATTGGTTGTATCCTGTAGGTGCTTGAATTTCTGGAACATTATTGTTTTGACGCTGTTTTTAGGAGGATGTTGTTGACTCTGCCAACATTTCGAGCTTTCATATTTACTTTGGTGAAGTTTTCTTGCACATTCATAAGACCATCGTTGTATGAGATGATTAGATGCAGAGAATTCGTCAATATTATTTTCAGATTCATTTATTTTTAATGATTTTACGTATCAAAAATAATAAACAATCAACAATTATTTATATACTCGATTCCATTGTTTTATGTTACATTTTCTTTTTGGGAAATAATCCACAAAGGTATTTGAAACCGGTGTTTTGAAATCAAGTCATTGAATTACTCGCTACATTTTAGCTGATCACTGATCTGAATTCACTAAATCAGCCCATCTGAAAAATGAATTTTAATATTTGCTTAGAGCGCAATGGGTTTAAGTGCTCATGTGCCCCTTGTGCGCCAAGCGAAACAGGTATTTTAATGACAAGTTCTAGAATTGGTTGCCATATTTCGCTAACGGATGAGAATCCCACATTCAACTCTTGTGCTATGAACTTCTCTGAACTTCACCTACTAACTCCAAATGTTAACCCAATTTGAGAAAAAAAAGGCACTTGAACACCTTGTGCTTTAAGCCCCTCAATTGATATTTGAAATAAATTTCAAAAGAATCATAATAAATAATTTAAATATACAGTAAAAAATATAATTTTTCCCGAAATTCTTAATCATAGGGTAATATAGAGACGAGACGTAATTGTCAAAAACCTAAGTCTGTTGTCAAAAACCTAACTCTTCCTCTTCATTTATTACAAATCTACTGCTGAATATAAGTGATCACATGCATATATTACAGTAAATTGGTTATTAAATATCATTTCTAACTTAAATTATTAACAATATCACGAAATTCGTCCCGTTGTCTTGCTGTATGAATTAATTCGCCTATAGATCTCAAGCCCGTCCAATTTCTTATCTTACGCAGCCACATTTGTTTTCGGCCCATTCCTCGTCTGCCCTCCATTCTACCATCTAATATCAGTTGCAATAGCTCATATTTGCTTCCACGTATAATATGACCAAAGTAGGCAGTTTTCCTTCGTTTAATAGTGGGAAGTATTTATTTATTTACAATATTCATATACAAGATATTCTTTAAGCCTAGGCCCGCGAAACCAAATAGCTTGTCTGCGGAGATTCACGTTCACATCCCATTCTCCTTAAAACTTCATAGTTAGACACTCTATCTATCCACGATATTTTTAGTAGTTTTCAGAAGCACCACATTTCAAACGCTTCTATTCTATTCATAGTGTTGATTTTTAAAGTCCATGTTTCTGCACCATACATTAGTACCGACCAGACGTAGCATTTCATGAAGCGGAGCCGGAGGCCAATGTTTATTTCTCAGCTTGAAAGAATGTTACTATATTTAACGTTGTATTTGTTGTATTTTTGTTTGACAAATCGGAGTGTCTCGTCTGTATGTATAATTCCCTATGTCCTTAATGTTCAAATCTGTTTGCAGATAACAATGGGTCAAAGTTATTGAAGTTAAACAAAAATTCATTTTAATGCATTTTTGTAGTTTAAAATAGTTTTGCAATACAAACTATCACAAAACTAGTAAATTTGTTTATCAAAATTATCCGCAATGATGGTATAATATTGACAAATCTTGGTATCTCTTCCAGTGTACATTTACATTCATTTAAATTCATAGACATGCTAAATTTATAACTATAAATTGTTGTATTTTATAATAAAATAAAGTACTATTTAAAATATTTAACTTAATTTATTCATACTACATTAGATCACAAATAATAAACTATGCTCTTAGCCCAAAAAGCCACCGCCACCGAAACCATTCGAAGAAGCAGAGGCTCCCGCATTGGAATTCGATGATCCCCCGTTAACTCCTGGAAAAGTAACAGCACCACCATTGGCGGTAGAACCTGCTTGAGCACTGGAACTGCTGCCGCCAAAACCACCACCACCGCCAAATCCTGGACGGCCACCGAAACCACCACCGCCAAAGCCAGGACCACCGAAACGACCACCACCACCAAAACCTGGACGACCACCAAAACCGCCAAAGCCAGGACCACCAAAGCGACTTCCTCCAAAACCGGGGCGACCACCAAAACCGCCTCCAAAGCCTCCAAATTGTGCTGTTGCTGCAGCCACACACACTGCTAAGATTATTAACACTTTCATTTCGTTCTTGTTTTTTTCCAAAACGATGTCTCTGGGAGCAATTAAAATTTGATACTAATTTTATTTGCAATCCGATATGAAGATTTTATAGTATTGTGATGCTACAATTTTAAAAACAATAAGAGAGATTTAAAAACAAAAGATCTGAAATAGAATATAAACAAAAAAGTATTTTTTTCAATTATTAACTAGTTTTTTTAAATCTGGCTTTAAAGGGGGTTTCATTGCAAGTTAAATAAATGAAATTTTTCATTGATATTGGTATTTCCATTCTAGCTGATTACTCATGTTATTCTTTTTTGGAATATTTAATAAGTTTTCGTATAGAATATATGTACATAAAATATGTTATCAAAATGTAGTGCAATAGTTATTTGTTTAGTTTATCATTTATTAATACCTACATCACTTAAGTTGAGAAGGGTATTAAAGAATGAGGTGCCTATTATGAACTAAATTCGATTTTTGACTGTAGTCGAAATAGCTGATCGAACGAATTGTCATTTGGTATTATGGTGCACATTCGTTGCTTAAAACCTTAGACCTGCATAAAATTAACGAAAATATTTCAGTTAATGGTATTTGGTCCACCAAAAACAAATAAAATTACAAATAATTACATTTTCAAAAATTTTTTAATTTTATATGCAGTGTTGAAATCAAAATTGTGTTCGTTGAAAAATTCGATGCACAACGAAATTTTCGACAGCGATGCCAACTTATAATACGAATTTTACATTAGATAGTCGATATTCGATAGCCAACGAATATCGTTTGTCGAATGCAACTCATAATAGGGGCCTGAGTCAGAAAAAATTATATAAAAATTACACCACCATAATGCGTTTGTGCAGATGTTTGTAACGCCCAAAAATCTTAGTCTAACACCCACCTCAAAGTATACCGATCGACTCAGAATCACTTTCTGAGTCGATTAAACGATGTCCGTTCCGTCCGTCTGACTGACTGTCCATGTAAACCTTGTGCGCAAAGTACAGGTCGGAATTTTTAAGATATATTGATAAAATTTGGTATATACAATTATTTCTCCCTAAGGGCGAAGCTGGCTGAAATCGGTTCATTATTTAACCTAGCCCCCATACAAATGTCCTCCCGAAACTGGACTTTATCCGTGATAAATGTTTAATTCATATAGGTATCTACACAAATTTCGCTACAAATAAGTTTTATATATACGGAAATCATGTCACCTAATTTTATGATGATTGGTCCATAATTAGTCATAGCTCCCATATAAGTCCCGCTTCCGAAAATCACTTTAACGAGCAAAAATCTCTTCACATACAATTCAACATGACTAAATTTCTTATAGACATAAATAACATGACCTAATTTCCCATATAATGCACTCTTCTGAAAATCATTCACGAAAATAAATTATTGAAATTTTAAAAGAAAAAGATTTTACTCATTTACTTAGTGTAGGGTATTATATGGTCGGGCTGACCGACTATTCTTTTTTACTTGTTTTCAACGGTCAAAGGGACAGCGAAAAAAGTACGTGCAAAAATAATTAAAACTTTTCAAAAAAATTCAAAATAGCAAAAGATCTGAGGGTTCATCTTCACACTGTTTCAAAAGCTATTAAACAGTATAAGGATGACTTGAACATTGAAAGAAAATTTGGATCAGCAAGAAAAAAAGTTCTAACAGATATTTGCAAGGCAAAATAAGTCGAAAAACTCTTTCGAAGAGAACCGAACACTTCCAACAGAAAAGCAGCAGACTTTTCACAACTTCCTCGTCATTCTGCACAGTAAACTATCCTGGAAACCAAAAACCCTAGCAAGGACATCTAAAGACTTGACGGTAATGTATATCTACAGGAAGCCCATCGGTACACAATGGTGAATTAGACCCCGGTATAATAATTGGCTATTTGATGCGGTCACCAAGCCGATATTATTCTAAGGAGTCTCCTTCTTGTGGAAAGCAATCTTAATAACAGGAGCCCTAAGAACGACTGCAACAAAGACGCTCTTTACAGTATTAAACTGGATCGCTGTGGATCTTATGGACCAACAAAATGGAATTCGCTACGGCATTCAGGCTTAATGCGACTGTTGCATGGAAACATGGATCATACGGTCACTCGATTATAATCGGAAGTATATAGAATCTTGCAAATAATAATGATTATTGCACATAGAACATGGAATTAATGGAACTTGACACAACGAGACGGACGGCTCTAGAAAGGGAGATCGACCAGGGCGGAGGTGTCTACATTCAGGAATATGGAATTCGGTTATCTTTTACACAGAGAAAACAGATTCGTAATAAATAAAAAAATACCGCACTGACCGAATTTTACAGTTGTGGCTACAACATTTTAGAAGTGGTAACAAAAGTTTGGTTGCTTCAACCGAAATTCTTCTTTATCCACTGACTTGCTGTTGCCAGAACCGAAATATTCTATGTGTGCAACCGAATCATTTGATTGGCAACAAATTCTGTTGCTAGTAGGATTCCAAATCAATGTAGTATTATTCAAACTGAAATATCGGCTATTAAAAGGGCACTGGGTATCCTTAAATAGGATGGCCAGACATTCAACAGTCGTAGCCATACAGGTACGTAGACACGGAAATATTTTAGGCAACTGTGTTGCCGAAAGGCGCCATGATGCCTGGAAGAGGCATATACTTCCTATGCGGGATTCCGCTATAGCAGCGAATTAGTAACTTTTATTAAGAGCTCACTGTATGATTACCAAAATGATATGGGCTTGACTGTAGGTACGTTTTCTAGATATGTATGTAAATATATTTTCTTGTCATTCGGATAAGAACTGAATTTTAAGTGAAGCAACTAGTCCGTATTCCAACTACGAGCCCATGTAATTACAAATCAACTCAAAAAGACTGCAGCACTATATGAAATTTCATTAAGATGTCTTCAATCGTTCACGAGCTACCGAATTATTTGCCAATTATTTGCCGAATTATTTGCCAATCGACTCTAAATCATTTTAACTGTGTCGATTTAACAATGTCCATATAAACTGTCTGTTTGTCAGAAGTAAGTTTCATCTAAAAGAAGCCATGACAAGTTCAGGACTTCATCGTCAATTTAGTTCTAAAATATGTTTGAAATGACCATTATTAGAATAGATATTCTAAAACTGCACTAGTACTTCTGTTCTATTGAGCGCAGTTTGGCTGAAAATGTGCATGATTTGATAAATGGGCGTGGCACCAAATAGTTATTTTCGAATATCTGTAGAATCATAATTGTGAATGTCTTAAAATATCACCATTATTATTCTACTTAGTTTGAATATCTAAAGAACTAAAGTTGTAAAAGTATTTAAATTTTGTATGAATAAATTTCTTATCAATATACGAAGGGTGCTCCGATAAATCAGTAGATAGTGTGCTGGACTATTAATCTGAGGGTTGCGGGTTCGATTCCCGTCAGAGACACTGGGTGTACCTGCAGACAAGCAAATCGCTTCGCAGTTTGTGTTTGTTTAAAAAAAAAAGTTTGGTTCATATCATACAAAGTAAATAGTTCATTTCGAATATCTGGAGTAGATACTAGAATTGTAAAAGTCTTTAAACTTTATAAGTTTCTTGCAAGAACTATTATTGCAAGATTATTCGGTGGCATGTCACAGTGTCCATTGACATAATGTCCATGGACATTATGACACCCCATAAAGTGACATTATGTCCATGGACATTATGTCATTTCGGTAGTGTCATAATATCCATGGACACTACGTCACTTTGCTTTGTTCAGAAAAACTAATTTTTATAAAATTTTTGATCCTAGTAACAGTTTATATTTTCATATATTAGAAAACTTCATGTGGCGAAGCCGCCTGCCGCGTTCCATAAATTAAATTATTAAAAAGTATTTTTTTGAAGTGAAATTTCTTAAATTTTTTATTGAACTCTCTTTTTTTGTCAAATTTATTCCTAAATTCATATTTATATTTTACATTACCCATTTTAACACTTTAACACTTTTACTTTTTTAAACTTTAAATTTGTGACGTCTGAACTCCACAAAATTCAGATAACAGATAACTAAAAATCGCAGCTATCGTCTTATTGCTACTTTAAATTTACAACAGTAAATTCGATAGAAGTTAAATTAAAACATAAATACTTAAATTATTTTCTAAATATCATGGACATTATGTCACTCCAAAAGTGTCATTATGTCCATGGACTTTACGACATTTTACACATGGACATTATGACACTACCAAAATGACATAATGTCCATGGACATAATGTCACGCCATATTCACGCCATTTTTTATACTGTCAATGGCAAAAACATGGTATACAATTAAAAACTAACAAAAAATTACACTCTGCTAACAAAAAAAATCGACCTAAAGGTCGTTTTCAAAGATTTTGAAACACCCTCAAAATTTTGAGTTATACCTGAAACTGCTTTAGAGTAGGAAAGGCAAAGAATTAAGGTTTCATGTATGCATAAAATGTATATTCCAAGAAAATATGTAAGTTTGCATAAAAAGTTTCGCATATTATATTTTTTTTTTTTGTAATTTTTCAAATTCAACAATAATTATTTAAATTTTTTTTATGTAAACCTATTTTTTTGCACATTGTTTCAAAGACAATTTTATATAGACAAAAACGAGACACTACTTATTAAAATCGGTTTATATTTGCAAAAGTTATTAAAATAAGCAATGAAAAGCGACTAAATTAAAGAAAGTTGTAAATTTTGTTTGTTTTGTTGTATCAAAAAATGCATGTCATTTTAAAACGCAATCAGGTTTCTTTCCGAACCGTTAAAAAATTTAAAGTCGGACAAAAACTGAAAACGGGTTTTTTTTAGAATAACTTCTGAATTTGAGGGTGTTTCAGTATTTTTTAGACACAATTTGTAATGTACTCAGCAAGACCTATAACCACTGTTACCAGATTTGCAATATATGTAAGTCGTAGCTTTTTGCAAATCTTTCAGCCTTTTGTAAGCCGATCTTCCAGATTTTATTTAGCAACCGAACCAGAACCATTCGTGTTTGTAAGTTATTGAGAGCCTTCGGAGAGTTTATTTCAACAGACAGACCAACATCGAAATATCGACTACTCTATTTATAAGGATCGTAAATGAAAAATGTGGAAAATAATAACGATATGATAAACTAGTATTTAATATCTTATCTTATTATATAACACCTATTTTATAACATTAATTATTTTAATAATTCTTTATTGGATTGTTAGTTTTTTCTAATATTTCGCAGAAAAGAACTACTTATTTTAATGTTTTTCGATTTTATGACGATTTCAAAAATATTTTACCGATTTTGACGATTTTTTAGTCCAATTTTGACGATTTTATACCAAAATTATCTGGCAACAGTGCCTATAACCCACACTAGGACGTTTTCTAGGTTTTTTATTCACTGTAGCAAATAAGATTTAAACTATTTAGATTCATTTTACATTTATGCCTCTCTAAAATTAAAACTACATTTGAAAACAGTTTGGTTTGAATTAGATTATTTGAATTTATTTATTTGAACACATTTCTGTTAGCCATAAAAACCACGTCCGCCAGCACGAGAACTAGCAGAGGCATCTGAGCCGGAAATGCCTATACCAAATGAAGGAAATAAACCTCCGCCAATGTTGATATTACGATTGAAAGAACTGGATTGAGCATTAGAAGCAGCACCAGAACCACCAAAGCCACCACCTCGACCACCAAAGCCACCGCCTCGACCACCAAAGCCTCCACCTCGACCACCAAAGCCGCCACCACGACCAAATGGTGAAAACTGTGCTGTTGCGGCAGCCACACACAGTGCTAAAATTAAGATCACTTTCATTACTTTCATTTGAGGTGTTTTGTTTTTTTGGTTTCTTTCGAAACGATGTTTCTATTTATAATTAAAATATGTCACTGATTTCAATTCAAATCCGGTACTAAGATTTTATAGACTTTCAGTGTTAAAATTTCAAAAGACTTTCAGTGTGTTCTAAACAGAAAAAGTTTTGGGTTTCAAATATAAAAACACATAAATGCATACTTATTTATATTTTAAAATACTAAATAATTTTGTTTTTTATTATTTACCTATTGTTATTAAAATTTCTAATCAATTATGCTACGGTGGTTTTGTATTGTATTATTTTGTTACTTTTATTTAATATTTATTATTATTGTATTAACAAATTCTGGTTTAAAACATCATACAATTGGGAGAATTTCGAAAAAAGTGGTAATAAATCTGTAATTTCTAAACGGATGGTCCGGTTTTAATAAAGAGAAGAAATGCTGTTAAGTTCAATTTTTATATTTTGGACTTTAAAGAGAATGGTGTGACGGAGTCTAAAGTCAAATCAAAAAACCCATTTTTTTGGTGACTTTGAGCACCTAACGAATTTTTAAATATTTTTAGGTAACAAAATTAAACATTTTTTTTTTTTCAAAATTCTTTTTTTAATTGTTAATTTTTTTAAAAATTTTTTGTTAATTTTTTTTTAAATTGTTGTTTAAAATTATTTGTGTAAAAAAATTTATGACAAGACTTTATGACAAACATTTTTTTTGTTTAATTTTTTTGTCCCAAAATCAAGGTTGTCCTGATTTTTTCTTATATCTCATCCATTTTCTCGATTTTAAATAGCAACACAATATTTTTGCAATATCTTTGAAGGACTGCGTTTTAATGTGGCTTATTTTTGAATATAATTCAGATATTATTGACTTTAATTTGTTTTTTAAGACCAAAAATTATCTTATCTAAACAAAAAAATTGGTTTGGAATAAATGTCGATCAAATTGCTCCTAATATTTGCAAATCTATTAAAATTTTTGATAAAAATTTTTAGTTTTAGGAACTCAATAAATATGTAATATGTAATAAAATCTTTATTTATTAACAAAACTCAATGACATTTTCAACGTTTTTTAAGTTTGTCATTCTAAATAACAAACTGTAAAAAAACTTTTCAAAAGGTCAAATGGAATCCCGCAATTCCTATAATTTGGAGCGAAAATCCCAAAAATTGTATTTTTTAAATTTGGCCCATAGGGCCCACATTTCCTTTGGGGCTGGGAAAATACTTTGGGATTAATATGGAACACATAAAGGTTTCTTAAGCTGCTTCCCGTTTTCTGATTTTTTAAATTTTTATAAAAAAATAGGTGTGGAAACTCATAAGAAACTTTATTAAATTTAAAAAACATAATAGTAGTTTAAACATTTCTTAAACTAAGCTGTGCAATCTTCGCTCCCCTTTTAGCAAAATCCATGTTATTGTCACAATAAAACAAACAAATAAAAAAAATGGAACTAAGTATGGTGTAATAACAAGGACATTGAACCCCTGTAGCAATACAATGGCATTGTAAAATCCTAAAGCGGAAATAAAAACAGCTGACATTTCGTATCAAAACTTGTTTATGCATTGAAAATGTGATAGAAACAATAGGGTGGTACAATGTACCAAAAAAAAAATGAAAACTGATATAACTATTTACGAAAATCTGTTTTGAGATGGCACGATAAATCTAACAGCATCAAAAGTATTATTGGTTTAATAGGGCACTTGCTTAGAAGTAGGAAGTTGAACCAAATCAATAAATCTCGAGTAACAACATCCATGTGAATTCGTCGATTAACTCGATTTGAATGCATTTAAGTATTTGCTAAGTAATTATTTCGGGCTACCGTGTGTTGAATTCCTTTTTTATCAATTCAATCGTGAATGATGTTCGTCCTGGTAGGAGTTTCATAAAGGTTATCAACATTGATTGTTGTAGGCATTCGACATAGCTCTAGACTGAAAAGCTAATGCAGCATATTCCATGCAGAAACACTAATATATAGTCAAGCTGCTAGAAAGCCTTTTACCAAGTGTTAAATTCGGATGCCATCCATAATCCACCTATTAGTATCTTCGTGTATTTTATAATTACTAATAGATTCATAGCCTTCAAGTCCTCTAGAATTGCTGTACTGGTGGGAATGGATAGAGGAAGTGTAGAGGAAGTTTTATGAAAGGCTCGGGGGATGACGAAACTGTTCCTATCGAGGCCGCTGATGAAAAGTAAGCTTTTAATCTAACAGAAGCGCAAAACACTATGCTGGGGCTTATTGGAAACTCGAACTGTGCATCATCCAGGGCGCGAATTCACGCATTTGAAATAAATTTCAAAGGATTCTTAGCTTTTGAGTAAAATTACGCTCTATATTGAATGCCGACACTATACATTTTTTTATACATTATCTTGGATATCGAATAAGGGAATCCCAAAACTAAAAGAACTCGCTCGTTCTAACTAATATTTTAGAAGTTAGAATAAACCCCCTGAATTTAATAATGACAGCTACTTAAGGAGATTCTGCTGCAATTGACTACGTGACATCTAAAATTTGATAAATAAGAACGCTACTAAATTCTTGCAGATTCAATGTTTTTATCGAGGGTGTATTTATTATACCCTTCACCATGAGTGCCAAGGGTATATATAAGTTTGTCATTCCGTTTGTAATTTCTACATTTTTCATTTATATTCTGGATCGCTATAGATATAACCCAGTCCGTCTGAATGTTGAAATCAACTTTCCGTAGCCCCAAAATAACTTACATACATGATTCATACATCATTACATATACATATATCGGGAATTCTTCCGGCTCAGTTGCTATTTAAAATCGACAAAATCGGCCGATAAATTGCTGAGATATAAGGAAAAAACCGGTACAATCTCGATTTTTTGCCTATTTTTGATCTATATCTGGATTACTAAGTCATTAATATAGACAATATGGATATTTAATGATAGAGTCCATTGCAAGGCTATAGTAATTTGGACCTACAATGGGTCAAATTTTTTAAACAGAAGTAAGAGAGCTATATTCGTGCCGAATCTTATATACCCTTCACCAAATTATACTTCAAAATAAAAATTTTTAATATTTTTAGGTAAACTAAATTTATTTTCTTTTTGCAATTTTTTAATTTTTTGGAAAAAAAAAATTTTCGATTATTTTTTTTTTAAATTTTAATTATTTTTTTTAATTTTTTTTTAATATTTAACGAAAAACAACTTTTGGTGAAAAAAAAAACGGGTCAAAAATATTTTTCCGATTTTGACCCATTGTAGGTCCAACTTACTATGGTTTTATATACGTCATTGCAAAGGTCTTTGAAATATCTATCATTAGATATCCATATTGTCTATATTACTTAGTAATCCAGATATAGGTCAAAAATAGGTAAAAAATCGAGGTTGTCCTGGTTTTTTCCTTATTTGTGGACCGATTTTGCTCATTTTAAATAGCAAATTTTAATTTAAATCTGACAGAATTATTAAAGATTTTGATATCAGATATCTTCGGGATATCTTCAGAAAATTGATTTCAACAGACAGACGGACATGGCTTAATCGACTCCGATATCTATAATGATCCAGAATATATATACTTTATAGGGTCGGAAATGAAAAATTTAGAAATTACAAACGGAATGACAAACTTATATATACCATTCTCACGAAGCTTCGAACCTTCGCGAAGGTGAAGGGTATAAAAAAAAAATTAAAAATTAATTTAAAAAAATTTTAAATAAAAATTTGGAAACAACTTTTTCAATTAAAAAATTAAAAAAATTATTTCGAAAAAAAAAATTTTGAAAAACAAAAAGAAATAAATTTTGTTTACCTAAAAATATTAAAAAAAATTATTTTAAAGTATAATTTGGTGAAGGGTATATAAGATTAGGCACAGTCGAATATAGCTTTCTTACTTGTTTCTTTCTGCATTACCCCTCATAGAAGCATTTGGCTTCCACAAAGCATCACCATCTTATACGATTTGTTGCAGTTATTTTCGCGTATTTCCCATGTAAGATTTCACTGTCCTAGTTATTGGAGTATCGTGCGTCTTCATGTACGATATTGCCATTACATCCAGTTTAAACGGTTGTTGTTCCAGCTAAGTAGATGATTGGTCTGCCGTAGCGCGTCCTAAGCTACATATACGATGTTGCCATAAAATATAGTCTATTGTTATGTTTGCCTTGTATCAGTTTCATTAATCGGTTGTTGTTCCAGTTTAGTAAATGATTGATCTGCTGTAGTTGATCTAGGATAATGGGCTGCCATATCTCTTTGCGTAGCAACAACGACCTCTGTGTATTTGGTGTAGTGGTGGAAAACTTTGCTAATCTTAGATTTCTACCATTTTTTCCAAAAGTTGGCGGACTGCCTGACCGTTGCCATGATGTTATCCTCTTTTCCATGGGGAGGGATGGTCAGGTGGCTTCATGGATGGATTGTTTAGAGGGGGGTTAATTAAAAAAAATCGAAAACCATGACGATGAACATTTTTTGTCCTCTGCCAGGGATCGAACCTGGTACATACATGCAGTACTTTCCATGCTATAGCAATGGCTGTTAGACAAATATCAAATATACGATCATATTTCGTTCTTTGGTTCCCATAAATTCTGGATCTAAGCTGAATCAATGTTATTCTTATAACCAAACCTAGTACTTTTCAGAAGTCCAACATTTCAAGAAATACCAACTATTTTGTAACAAGAACTTTAAACTAATCAGTTAAGAAATAGTATGGAGTCTTCAATGCTGTTTTTGTGCTCAGTAATGATCATTTTAAGGCTGTAAAAACAGTTCGACAGTCAGATTTTCATAAACATTTGAGACTTTTAGTAATACGACTTGGATCTGTTTAAAGTCCTTCTACAGTAAATACCACATCGTCATTCTTACTTGTTTTTTAATTGATTTATGTTTAAAATATCTGCCAATTTCTTATCTACAAATCTTCATCACCCTATTGTACACACATAAAATTTATATGGGGAACTGTGCAGCCAAACAAGAAATAACAAACAAATGCAAAGAGGAAAACCATAAAAGAAAATTTCAGAAACGAATGAGAAAAATCCTCGAAGAAAACGTGTTGCATGTTTAATAAATTTTTTAGCTTGTCACAAACACAACTCCCTGCTTCTAGTCGATTTTCTTTTTGTAATCATTGCTCATATTTAAACCTCGAAAAGGAAGTCAATGTCATTGCAACAAAACTAAGTATTGATGCAGCTGATGCTAAAGAAATTGTAGAAACAGCAATAATCTTCCTGCTGGAATATAAAAAAAACGAATACATTTCCCACAGTTGCAGGGTTTTATTGCAATTTTCTCTTTATGTTCAGCGATGGTTACGATGGAAAATCTATAAAAAAAAAGAATGGCAAGCATGAAATATAATGTTGCATTTATTTCTTTATAAAGTGAGCAGCAGCAACATAAATAAATAAACATTTGCATGCAACATGTGCTGTGGTTTTTTGGGAAGCGGACATAAAAAAAGAAAACTTAAAAGAATCCTGCCAAATGGTAGCTAGCATGACCTGTGAGATGTTAATCTTGTAGTTTTTGTGTAGGAAACTAGGGAAAAAGTAGTTATTTTTATTTAAGATGCTCGTTTTTGTCCGTCTAGATGATGATAGTTTTTATTCTTAGATGAATATGAAAAATGTTGTGTAATATTTTCATGTTTATTTTCTGTTTAACTGTTTGGTGGAATTAAAGAGAATTAAAGATATGCAACATTATTAAATGTGTTTTAACATAATTTCGAAGAAAATTGGGCAGCATTAAATTCTTTAAACATAATTTGTAATCTCAATCATACAATAACTCTGGGTGATTAACGCGCGAGTGGTCTTTAATCACTATTATATAAGAAACGTTTACAGTATTTTTCGTCTTGCACGTACGATCACCATCTGGTTACGAAATCCTCTCCCTCTATCTCTGCTGTATAATTCATACGATCACTCTTGATCATGATCATTAAATACCCTAATTTAATAATTTGCAATGCTTTATATTTGACCCTTTTATAAAAACTTAAATTTTAATTATTCAGCTGATTAAATAAAAATTAAACTTTCAAACTTATTCCTTCTTTCTCCCTTTCTCTACTTCAGTCATTATCAAAATTGAACCAAAAAAAACTTTCAACCAAAAAAATTGTGTAAGATAACTGACAAATGACTTTATTATTAAAATGATAAAATAAACACAAATAAGTAATTAAAACACCTAACAAAATTAATTCAAACAAATTAGCATTTATGTTTTTTTGCCACAAAAAAAGTACCCTGCTCTTAAACGATTTCTTCTGTCATCAAAACAAATTATAAATTCAGTTTATATGAAGCCGGCTAAAACAATAAAATAAACAAAAAACCAGTCCAAAAAAAAAAGAAAGATTTCTGAAGATGCAAAAGAAATGAAACAAACGTGTCTTAATAAAAAAAACAATTTAAATGTTTATTTTGGATAATACTTTAAACAAAAGTTAAAAAGTAAGTTAAATAATATGATTTAATGATGATTGTTTTGTTTGTTCTGCAATTGCATTTCCTAAAAACGTCTAGAAGTTTAAGATGATCCATTTGAAATTTATTAAACGAGATATTTTTGCTATGCGAAAACACACATGTTATGTCAATGTTATTAAGCGATATTTTATGTATTTCTTTTTATTCATTTAAAATCAATATGTATCAATTTATCAATGCCAAATAAGATTTTAAGGTCAATTATAAAAATTGATTTATTTCTTAGCAAAATTTAGAGGCCTTTAAATTTTGTCTTTATCACAGACACCCACTTGAAATTATTACTTAAGCTTGTCCTAAATTTGCTAAATTAAGCTTATGATATAAAATTTTCTATGATTTTACAACTTCCGCTTGATTTAAGTCATTGGTTTTCCTCATGTATCATTTGTTTTGTAAAATGAGAAAACTAGAAACATTTAATACAAAATATACGTAAGATTTTAGTTTGCCGCCATTTTAGTCTTAAAGTGTTGCCATCCAAAAATCAAACATAGTTTGACAGCTGACAGTTTAGGATTAAATAAAAATTTGTCATTTATAACTGGAAATTTCGTTTGTATATCATTAAAATTTGTTCTGTTAGTTAAAAATATTGACTTAAAAATGGGGGATTTTTTTTTTCAAAAACCTTTGCACAATATTAATTTATTCAAAGTATTGGCCATTGTCAGCTATGACCTTTTTCCATCTTTATGGGAATATATATAATCCGAGACAAAAGTACTACTCATCATTTGTTCCAAACTGAAATGTATCCCGAGAGTGCGTTCTGCTTCGATCGAAACAAACTCGGTCTGAACTAAATGTTTTTAACAGGTATTGCAACATGTGGTCGAGCGTTGTCATGATGGTATATTACGCTTTCATGTCTGACCGTATATTCAGGGTGTTTCTCGCTTCAAACGAATCAGTTGCGTTCGGTTCAGTTTCCCTGTGATGGACTGGCCAGATTACAGCAGCTCATAAAAGATAGGACCCACAAATACAGAGCTTTACCTTAGCGCCATGGATATTCGGCTTTAGTGTCGATTCGGCTGATTGGCGGGCTTTTCATACGATTTTAAAAGCTTCGGCTTATCGTAATGGATCCATTTTTCATCACAATTAATGATTCGATGATAGCCATGTCAGTCTGCATGTTGAAATCAACTTTCCGCAGCCCCCAAATAACTTACATATATGATTAAAAGCGAAGCAATCGGCCCACAAATGGCTGAAATATAAGGAAAAAACCAGGACAACCTAGTTTTTTGACCTATTTTTGATTTCAAAATTGAAATTTTAAAATTTTGCCATACCTTGGTCCGATTTTTTAAAAATATGGGTGGTACTTTTGGACCGAATGGACTCGATTTTTGTTATTAGTTAGACAACTAAATTACGAATAACATACAAAAGATTTCAGCGCAATATCAATTATGGATAAAAAAATAAACGATTTTCAATTTAAATATTAAAAAAATAGTTGATTTTTTCTGTTTTTTGGGCGAAAAGGTGACTTAACTTTAAGAACATATAACAATTTTATGTTTGTCTGAAAGATATCTTTACGGAAAGCATTTTGATATAAAAAACATGTCCTATTCTTCGAGTATGTCGCCCCTACGCCCTTCGGAATTTGACCTATTTTTTTATCAAAAATTCAACTTTGGGCCACATATTCTAAAATCTCAAAGCTGGGATCAGAAAACATACAGTATTTTCCCAGCCCCGAAGGAAATGTGGCAAAATTGTAAAAAATACTATTTTTGGGATTTTCGCTCTCGCTTTGTCTAACTAATAAACAAAATTCGAGTCCATTCGGTCCAATATTACGCCCTATATTTTTAAAATATCAATATAAATGCATATAACTCGAAAATTAGAAGAGATGTGAAACCAAAAATGGCATGTGTTTAAAAATTTTACATGTCGAAGGTACCCTACTTTGAGCCCCTGGAGCATTTGTATAGCCCATTTTAATAACTTAAACTCGAATGCTATTTGGCTACGCCCACGTAAAATTTTATCCTGATCGCACCAGTCGTTTAGAAATGCCAGATTTATTTCCAAAAAATTTCGATTCTGCACCACTGTGGCATGGGATGAAACATATCTATACGAAATTACCAATCACTTCCGCGTCTTGAGCTCATCTTTCCGGTTTCAAGAGATTTAATGTATTGAAATAATTTGATCGTTTTGGAAAATTTAGGTATTTCTGTAATGTAACGTTGAGGAATTAGGACAATGACATGAACGTTATTAGCACACACTGATCTGAATTTAAGAATTTTAAATCAAATGATTTTATAAGCAGCACGGCATGCTTAATTGGATAGTGATTATGGAATTGTCTGTGAGGTTTGTGTGTATCAGATCCAGTTTTATGGTTGCGGTAAGAGACTAAAGTTGATAACTAAGTCTATATATCTCAGTGACGAATGCTGTTGAAGAATGATAAGTAATAGAACAGATTTTTATTTAGTCAATATGAATCTTCTTGGTTGCAGGTAACTACTTTATCAATTTTTCATACCTCAAATATTACATAAAGTGTGTAGGAGAAAATTGAGAAGTACAGTCAAATTTGTATCTGTCTCCCAAGGACATAAAGGACATGACCCGAGTCCACTGCTATTCTTTTTAAATCATTAAATTCTGTAAATTTAAGTATGGCATGATTCAAGGTTCAACTGGATTTTTCTGGTTCTGGCTGGTTCTTCTCCGCATCTGGAATTGACGAAATCTTTATTAGTGTCTTGTTCGAGCTAAATATTCTAATAGGTTTTGAATAGTATTCAACTTTGTGTTGTTGTAAAGGGTATTTCATTAATAGCTTCCTATTTTTACTTTTTCACCGACATTTTTTATTCGTTTCAAAGGCCTATGGATGCCATTATGTATGGAATATAACATCTAGCAAATGTCTATGACTCTTTCGCATAAATCAGCCTCAAGTTGTGCATGTCATGGGTTATGTTAGCTTCTGGACCACTGTGGTTTGTGTTTTATTTGCATAGGCCTGCGATCCCACAAGAAAGGCTAACGGTGTCAAATCGCACGATCTCGGATGCCAGTTAACATCATCTCCACGTGTGATGACCATGCCCTCAAATCGTTCGTGCAGAATTACCAATGTGGCATGATCTGTGTGGCACATAGCGCCGTCCTGTTGAAACCACATTTCCACATCAAACACTGACTTTTCCGGGATACATTGGACCCTCTTAGATCTCATGTGGATTGGTATCGTCCCAAATTCGACAATTTTCAAAATTCATCCAGAAATGGGCCTCACAGTGAAATGGGCAAGCGCCCATTGAACGTTATATCCGTCCATGGTAATTTGGCAAAACAAACTGAATAAATGGCAAAACAAACTGTATAAATTCGACAGATGTAGCTTCAACAATATGGCCACTATCAACTGTCAAAGTTCAGAAGTCCCTATTGGAAGACCCTATTCTTTGGATGTTGCCTCAAATGCCATTACAGGCTGAACTGTTTCGTAAGTATAATGTTATGTGTTTTGATATGAATTTAGTTTGTATTCTAGGGTTATTTGTAAATATAGTGCTATGGGAACCACTCGAGACGGTAAAACCTTGATGTGAAGAACTTTATGTTCTCCCCAAAGTGCCTCCAAACACTTCTTCTTATCATGGAATGATGCTGGAAGGGTGAACATCGAAGATTTACAATAGGTTAAGAGTCACGATGACCATTATTTTGGTGTTTTAAGCTATGTGCTAAAAGATACATCAATACTTACATTCATAATTGGATTATTCAGTTGTATTTCCTTTGGGACTCTATTTCAATGCAATCAGATCATCAATAAATGATCCTCCTGTAAAAATTTTTTACACGCTTCTGTTCAAATTCAAATTGATTCTTGAAATTAACGTCAAAAAGATATCAAACAGATGTGAATATTTTTTTCTGTTTGTTTCATTATTTTATTTATAAACTGGTTTAAATATAATAAATTTATTAGACAAACAAAACTAATTTAATTTTTTTACACTTTTAAAGTTTGATGGTTATCAAAACGAAATACTTAATGATCTTAACAAAAAATTCTTATGACGACATAATAACTTGTTCTAAGTAAGTAGTTATAAACGAAAACAAAACAGAAAATCCCTTGACAAGTGAAAAAAAAAACCGCGTGTGATTTCCAAAACAAAATTCATCACAAATAATTGGATTTCCCAGACGAGATTTAATATATTTTTGATTTCATTTTGGTAAACAAAACACAAAAAATATTATTGCAAATAGATAAAAACAAAAATGATGACTTCTAAATTTAGTTGCAAGGTGCTAATGTGTAGACTAAACAATTAACAATATTTTAAAGAAACGATGAATTGAATAGAGTGAAATTAAATTTAGATGAGAGTACATTTTTTTATCAGCCAACTCAGTCTCATTGTTGATTTTTATAACCACCATAAACAAAAAATGGGCGGTATATTTCTTTAGTCATTCCGTTTGTAACGCGTCAAAATATTTGTCTCAGACCCAAATAGTATATATAATCTGGCTCCTCATATGATTCGTCCATCTGTATGTTGAAAACACAATAGGGCCCAAATAAAAGTAGCTAGGGCCCTCTTAATATGGCTTGTTTGTTACTGAAAATGGACAATAGCGGTTCATGATTATACCTAGCCCCAATACAAATGTCCCCCCCACCCAAATACTGTTTGAGCAACCATAAATATGTTGATTATGCGGCAATCCTAATAAAATTTTTCACAAATTAGTTCTAAGTATCCTGAAATGATACTGTAAAGTATGGTGAAAATCGGGCAACATTTGTCCCTAGCCCCCTACAACGTCCCCCCTCAGAAAATTACTTGACATTCATAATTGTCGTATTATGATGAAATTGGACATAAACAAGTTTAATATTAACCTAAATTTTTCTACCAACATCTGTTTGGATCGGTCCATAATTGACCCTATATGTTGCTACGTATTGATGGTGGGTATACAAGATTCGGCACAACCGAATATAACACTCTAACTTGTTGAAATTGTTTTGTTTTTTTTTTAGTTAGACAATTCCAAATATTCGAGTACTATGTATAATTACACGAGTATTTGAAATTGTCGTCGTATTTATAGTCTGAAGATGTGATGATTGCATCTTAAGTGTTAGTTTTAGTTTGCTTCTGTTTACTATTTTTTTTTTTTTGTAGTTAACTAAGTTCATTGTTATTTACAAATAAAACGTTTTACTACTATTTGTTAATAAAAACTAAATATTAAAAGTCATTGAAATTATTGTTAATATGTGTAAATTATTACTCAATTGTTTGATTTTATTTCTTAATAAAACTTTAATCTATTTCGTCAATATGTTTCTGGGAAAATTCCCCGGAAGAACCAAGTTTTTTTTTTCCCGGAATAAATTTAAATCACATATGTATACTTATTATCGTAATGTGTTAGATAAATTAAACCAACTGAGATTGGTTTTCTTTATAAAAAAATTAATTTAGAACAAAATTTTAACCATTTTGTTGTTACAAGAGTTAGGTTTCTGACAATTGTCTTTCCGTTACTTTCTTTCCCTATGATTTGCACTTTTCTGATTTTCGATGCTGCCAAGGTGTAAAGTAGTTCTCCGTCTTCCAATATCGTGGGCGCATACTGACAATAAAAAGTTATTCATTTCTATTTGTACCAAAGTTTACCACGACAACTTTCCTTAATGTAATTTTAGATGATCCTCAAGGCTTCGTCTACAGCTACCTCGTGGTCTCCCGTCCTTTCCACTTCCTTGAGGATTCCAGTTAAAGGCTTCTCGGCAGATGTCATTGGCAGGTTTTCGAAGAACATGTGCATCTTCTACATCTTTCGCAAACTATTGACATTATATTACACCTTTGGAATAATTCGATGATCTATTAATCTATCTCTCAATTTCGGAGGAGAGCCAGGTTTCCATATAATAGCGCCAAATTATGCAAAGGTTAACCAACGCAGCTTTTGCATTCATTATTCTGTGAGGGATGTCAATTCGTACACCGGCATCTGGTGCAATTTTACTTCCAAAGTACCATAATTCGTATTCCGGTTCAATGAATCGATCATATAAAGCGAGAGGCTGTGGATTTAGAGTATTAAAACTCTTCGGCTTGGTTTTAATAGCATTAATTTACAGACCGTATTGGCTACACGCAGAGAAAAAATATAGTTGGGCATGGTTACTGTAACCATTTCAATATTGTTACAAGTTTTTTAACTATATTATAGTCAAAGTAACCATTTACATGATTGTGGTAACCATAATATGGTTAACTTACGATTCACATGATTGTCTCAACCATATATATGGTTACAGTAAACATATATATGTTTGTGACAACCATTTATATGATGAAGGACTTATCATATTATGGTGCTCTCGGCTTAAAGCTTATCATAATCTGAGAACAACATATTATGATAAAATTATTCATCATAAATATGGTTGCCACAAACATATATATGTTTACTGTAACCATATATATGGTTGAGACAATCATGTGAATCGTAAGTTAACCATATTATGGTTACCACAATCATGTAAATGGTTACTGTGACTATAATATAGTTAAAAAACTTGTAACACTATATAAATGGTTACAGTAACCATGCCCAATTATATTTTTTCTCTGCGTGTAGCTATTCTACGTCAAGTATTTTAATTTGCATTTCATTGTCATTTAGATATTCCATTTAATGTTGGCGCCAAATTATCCCATGATGTGGATCGTTGTCAAATGCAGAATGCAATATTTCATCAATGACAATGCGAAATAGTAGAGGGGATAAAATGCAACCTTGGCTTACGCCAAGGTCCTCAAATCTTAAGTATTGTGAATTGATTAGATTGAAAAGCTTTTCCTATAAGAATCTTGCATTTCATTAACTTGCTCTAGTAATATGCGAAGAGTACCATACGATTATCTGCTGCGGAAACCAGCTTGCTGGAGCTATGACTAATTATATACCGATCGTTATACAATTTCGTGAGTTATGTTATATATATGGGGGATTTCACGTCAAGTGAACCAAATTTTGAAACCGATATCTTCTGATCGGGATGAAATTTTCACCAAAGTGAAAATAGGATAGTAATTTAGAGACAATTTTTGAACAAGATCGGTCCAGAACTCTCTGAGTTATTGTTCTTAGCAAAATGTGTCCCAAATTTGTCTTACATCTTTAAATTTCTTTTTTTTGGACTTTTTAGACTTTTTTTCCAAAATGTGTAGCTTCTGGAAATTTGCAAATATTTTCGCTTAACTAATATTTCTAGACTTTCACCAACAGACTATATCGATCTCGAAGCTGCTCCTGATCTTCGATGTCGACATTTGAATGATTTTAAGTAACCGGAATAACATATTTTCAGTTCAGCATTTGTAGGGTATTCATTGTGATGATTTTTTACTAATATTATGTTCTATTAAATAATTGATTTGCTGAGTAATGTAAACATGCTTTTAGAAGTCAATCTTTAATAATATTTATTTACAAATCATGCTGAATTGCGTATTAAGTTTTAAAGAAGTACTTAAGTAAATCATTAAAAATACAGCATTATGGGAATCACATTATTCAACAAATTTTATTTTTATACCCTACACCACCATAGTGGGGAGGGTATTATGCGTTTGTGCAGATGTTTGTAACGTCCAAAAATATTAGTCTAGCACCCACCTTAAAGTATACCGATCGACTTAGAATCACTTTCTGAGTCGATTAAACGATGTCCGTCCGTCCGTCCGTCCGTCCGTCCGTCCGTCCGTCTGGTTGGCTGGCTGGCTGTCCATGTAAACCTTGTGCGCAAAGTACAGGTCGCAATTTTGAATATATTTCGATAAAATTTGGTACATATAATTTTTTCGGCCCAAGGACGAACCCTATTGAAACTGGCTGAAATCGGTCCATTATTTCATATAGCCCCCATACAAATGTCCTCCCGAAATTGGACTTTATCGGTCATAAATGTTTATTTATATATGTATCTACACAAATTTCGCTCCAAATAACTTTTATACATACGAAATTCATGTCACCAAATTTTATTACGATCGGTGCATAATTAGTCATAGCTCCCATATAAGACCCGCTTCCGAAAATCACTTTAACGTGCATAAATCGCTTAAAAATGTTGGTATACACACAAAATTCAACATAGTTAACTTTAATATAGACATAAATCACACGACCTAATTTTATGGTGATCGGTCCATAATTGGTCATAGCTCCCATATAAGGCCCACTTCCAAAAATCACTCAAAAATATAAATTATTGATATTTTAAAAGAAAAATATTTTTACTCATTTACTTGGTGTAGGGTATTATATGGTCGGGCTTGACCGACCATACTTTCTTACTTGTTTTTTATTGTGAATTTTCAATTTAAAAAGAATTTACTTAAAGATTTCTTTATAAAATATTATGATGGAATCACAATCATTAGTTCATGAAATATGTTTGTCTCTCAGTCAGAGCTTTGAATTAATTAATTCACTAAAATCTTAATTCGGAATCAGCCATTAATTTCATAAATCCATTCCCAACATCTAGTTCTTTAGCTTCATTCAAAGAATTTATTCAACAGACATTAATTCGTAATTCAACCTTTAAATTTTACAATTTTTGTAAGAATTTTTCGATCTCAGTCCTTAGGTCTTGCTGAGTTAAAAATAACAAATTGTGTCAAGAAATTTCAGAAACACCTTCTAATTCAGGAGTTATTTAAAAAAAAAAACCGTTTTCAGTGATGTTTGTCAACTTATCCACCTGTAACTCAGTCACTTTTTGTCCGACTTTAACGTGTTTAGAAAGAAAGCTGATTACGCTTTAAAACGACGTGCATTTTTTGATACATTTGTAAGTTGTAGGTATTGTTTTTGTTAATAATATCTAACAAAAAACAAAATTTATCCATTTTTTTGATTTAAGTATCTTTTCATTGATTATTTTGATATGAAAGCTTATAATAATTTATAACGATCTATAAAGATCTATAGTTCCTAACAAAAAGTACCCCATTTAGTATCTTCTTCTCCGGCTCATTTGATTAAAAAAAATATAAAACAAAAAAGTTTAATATCTTTTGCAAATATAAACCGATTTCAACAAGTGATATATCGTTTATTTCTATATAAAATTGTCTTTTAAACACTGTGCAAAAAAATAGGTTTTAGTAGAAAAAAAATTAAAATAACTATTGTTGAATTTGAAAAATTACGAATAAAAAAATAAAAAAATAGGCGAAACTTTTTATAAAAATTAAATCATTTCTTGGAATGTACATTTTATGAAAGCTTAAATCTTTTTCTTTTTCTATCTTAATAGTTTAAATTGTGTTTTTGTTTAATAAGAAACGCAAAATTGTCATGATAAAAAAGCGTAGGTAAGCCAAAAAACTTTATATATTTCAAATGAATAAATTTAAAATCAGCTAACAATATATACAAAACTCATAACAAAAATAGAATCTGGATGAGATAGCCTTTCCAACAAGGTTAACAATTCTGAAAAAAATAATTATAAATATTAAAAATACGCCCTTGAATAAGGTATAATTTTAAATCCACAAATCTTTAAAGTGGAAAGTAGCGTATTCTGTCGCCATTTTCGAATACTTCTGTTGACATAATAACTATAATTTCTGCAAATAATTATTGCTTGACACCTTAGCTTTACGATAGAACTTGGTTTATGGTTAATTTCCAAGATTTTTGCAAAAATCAATTATGAGATGCATTCACCTTATATTATCCACTGTGGGTAGCACAAATCTGATGAAACTTTAAGGCTGCATAAAAGAAACTATCCCAGCAAAAATTGGTGCTTCATTTAAGTACGTGTGTAAGGGAGAGAAGCTTTTTATATGGTGATTTCCCACTTGGAAGCATTACTCTGCAATACAACCTGCTTTCTTGTAAGCGACAGGAGTAAGTCCATTAATTATTTGAATATTTCACTTACAACCTGCTTCTCTATAAGGGATAACAGTAAGCTTTTTATTTGTTTTAGCTTACATTAATACAAAAATGCTTTCGATAGTATTGGTTGTTGCTTTCTTGGTAAGGCTTCTTAGTAAGCGTATCAACAGTGCTTACGACCTGTTTTAGCTTCCAAAAATACAAAACAATTTTACTGGGATGTTTCGTGGTGCGTAAAGAATTGTTAATAATAGTAGCTCCCATATAAAGCCCACATTCCAAAATCACTCACGAAAAAAGACGAAATTTTAATAGAATAATGATTTACCAATACTGAGTGTAGGGTATTATATGGCCGGGCTTGACCACTACACTTTCTTATTTGTTTTCAAATTGCTATAATTCAAAGAATACATTGAAAATGAAATTTGGACGCTTGGAGCAGACTATGTTTTGCCACGCTAAAATCTCTTGTAAACAAAATATTCCTAAGACAGAACATGCCAAGGAATGTAGTGAGTTGGCTATAGAAACAATTCCGAATTGTAATTTTCTTAAAAATGGCGCTGTTAATCAGAGATCTTGAACAACTGCAGATGGCAGAAGAAGCCTGTAGCAGGGTTGATAAATAATTCCAGATGTTAATAAATGAACATGAGTCAGAATAATAAACTTAATTTATACTTTGTAACAACTTTAATATTTTATTTTTAAAAAGCGTTACAACATCTTTAAATAATTTTGTATTTTACATCAATATTATTTTAAATATTATAAATTCTATAAAACTATTTTATTATCACAACAAGCTAACATATCTCATAAAATCTAAACATTATTTACATTAATTGTTTAAGTTAATTATTGCTAATTTCATAATTCCCAATAAAAATAAAACTTCCGCATTCAATAAGTAAGACAAATCCAAAAACAATCTTTTCAAATAATTGGTACTAAATTTGACGAGCAGATCTGTACCTAGATGAGTGAGAATACGCACGATCCCAGCTACAGCTGTAGTCTAACATGTATTCATTTGTACGAGTGGTTGTTTGTCAAAAGGCAAATAACCTTTTTCAAGTTTAGCCAGCTAAAAGTGGTTTTCAAAAATTAAGAAAACAAATGCTAAATATCTAAAGGGGATTTTAAATGGGAATTAAAGATGGGTTATTAACAAAAAACAAAAAAAAAAAGAAGATGAAGAGAAAACATAAATAAAAACAAAAAAAAAATATGTCAAATTTAATAACAAGTTTATTCAAATTAGTATACATTTGTTTGTTGGTAAACAATTTTGATAAATCACAAAATAAGTAACAATGACTTTTAGATACTCTACTTACTTGCAAAACAAAACTAAAGTATTTTACTCAAAGCAATTACCCCTCCTTATTATTTATTTCTATAAAAAAAAATTAATATTGACTAACTCTACTGATTTGCCACCCTAAAGAGTTCGTTCTCTTAAGGTTGTTAACAACTGATCTTCAAGTTTATGTTGATTATCATATTTAATATGAGTGTGTGTTTGTATTAGTGATATTTATAAGATACACATTCTAAATTTTGCAAATCTTTATTTTATGGGGGATTTTTTTTTGTATTATTTTTTGCACGATCATCATTTTACATAGATGCTCTCAAAACAAAACTTTGCTTACGCAGACTCCTACTCTTAACATTGTTTTTGAAATGCTCTGAAGAAAAATCATTAATATTTATATTGTTTAAAAATAGAAATTTAGGAAAAAAACACAATAATCAATCAAAACTCTCTATGACTGTCTTTCTCAGATTGTTTTCGTTTAATTCAGCATTTTTAATTTTCACCCCAGAGAAATGAGAAAAGTTTTCGCTATAAATAGTTTCGTTCGCATCTGTTTTCTCATTAGTTGTGTGTACAAATCTAAACCGTGTAAACAGCCGACTGGAAGGAAACAAATTTGCAACAAAATGAAAATATTCATTGTTCTGGCCATGCTCATAGCAGCCGTCTGCGCTGTACCCCAATTCGGCTTTGGTAGTGCCTATGGAGGTGGTGCTGCTGGTTTCGGCGGTCGTCCTAACTATGGCGGTGGCGGTTTCGGCGGTCGTCCTGGTTTCGGTGGTGGCAGCTATGGTCGTCCCGGTTTCGGCGGTCGTCCTAACTATGGTGGTGGCGGTTTTGGCCGTCCCGGTTTCGGTGGTGGCGGCGGTGGTTCATCTGCTGCTGCTTCTTCTAGTGCCAGTGCTGCCGGTAATGGTGGTTTTGGTGGCGCTGGTTCCGCTTCAGCTTCTGCATCCGCCTCTGCTGCTGGTGGTGCTGGCGGTAGATTCCGCGGTTAAATCTTTATCCTGCCACAGATTAAACAAAGTATTTGCTTAAGTTTTTTTTTTTTAAATTATTTTTTATTTTAAGTTTTATAAAAAAAGTCGCCAAAATATAAAAAAAATTGTAACAAAAAAAAATCTTGTGAATTTGTTTTACATAACCTGCTGGAATTAATCAATTGTTCTGAAATTTACAACATGAAAAGCATTTATAAAATTTACTTCAAAGTTTATGATAAGTGATTAAAAAAAGGAGGAAATTCCTGCAATGTTGTGTATCCAAGGATCTAAAAAACAAAAACAAATTATGTTTCAATTAAGTTATAGTGTAATGATTGCACATTTTACAAATACTAGAAAAACAAAAAAAAACTAAACTGAATTCAACGGATAAATACTGACTGAAATTGATAACAATGCTGGAATAGTGATCCGCTGCTTATTCTAGAACTAGAACTGAACTAGAACTGAACTAGAACTGAACTAGAACTGAACTAGAACTGAACTAGAACTGAACTAGAACTGAACTAGAACTGAACTAGAACTGAACTAGAACTGAACTAGAACTGAACTAGAACTGAACTAGAACTGAACTAGAACTGAACTAGAACTGAACTAGAACTGAACTAGAACTGAACTAGAACTGAACTAGAACTGAACTAGAACTGAACTAGAACTGAACTAGAACTGAACTAGAACTGAACTAGAAATGAACTAAAAATGAACTAGAAATGAACTAGAAATGAACTAGAACTGAACTAGAACTGAACTAGAACTGAACTAGAACTGAACTAGAACTGAACTAGAACTGAACTAGAACTGAACTAGAACTGAACTAGAACTGAACTAGAACTGAACTAGAACTGAACTAGAACTGAACTAGAACTGAACTAGAACTGAACTAGAACTGAACTAGAACTGAACTAGAACTGAACTAGAACTGAACTAGAACTGAACTAGAACTGAACTAGAACTGAACTAGAACTGAACTAGAACTGAACTAGAACTGAACTAGAACTGAACTAGAACTGAACTAGAACTGAACTAGAACTGAACTAGAACTGAACTAGAACTGAACTAGAACTGAACTAGAACTGAACTAGAACTGAACTAGAACTGAACTAGAACTGAACTAGAACTGAACTAGAACTGAACTAGAACTGAACTAGAACTGAACTAGAACTGAACTAGAACTGAACTAGAACTGAACTAGAACTGAACTAGAACTGAACTAGAACTGAACTAGAACTGAACTAGAACTGAACTAGAACTGAACTAGAACTGAACTAGAACTGAACTAGAACTGAACTAGAACTGAACTAGAACTGAACTAGAACTGAACTAGAACTGAACTAGAACTGAACTAGAACTGAACTAGAACTGAACTAGAACTGAACTAGAACTGAACTAGAACTGAACTAGAACTGAACTAGAACTGAACTAGAACTGAACTAGAACTGAACTAGAACTGAACTAGAACTGAACTAGAACTGAACTAGAACTGAACTAGAACTGAACTAGAACTGAACTAGAACTGAACTAGAACTGAACTAGAACTGAACTAGAACTGAACTAGAACTGAACTAGAACTGAACTAGAACTGAACTAGAACTGAACTAGAACTGAACTAGAACTGAACTAGAACTGAACTAGAAATGAACTAGAAATGAACTAGAACTGAACTAGAACTGAACTAGAACTAGAACTGAACTGGAACTGAACTAGAACTGAACTAGAACTGAACTAGAACTGAACTAGAACTGAACTAGAACTGAACTAGAACTGAACTAGAACTGAACTAGAACTGAACTAGAACTGAACTAGAACTGAACTAGAACTGAACTAGAACTGAACTAGAACTGAACTAGAACTGAACTAGAACTGAACTAGATCCTGAACTGAAACCCGAACTAGAACCTGAATTAGAACCTGAACTAGATCCTGAACTAGAATTGAACAGAACCTGAGCTTTAACCTGAACTAGAACCTGAACTAGAACCTGAACCTGAACTAGAACCTGAACTAGAACCTGAACTAGAACCTGAAATAGAACTAGAACTGAACTAGAACCTGAATTAGAACCTGAACTAGAACCTGAACTAGAACCCGAACTAAAACCTGAACTGGAACCTGAACTAGAACCCGAACTAGAACCTGAAATAGAACCGGAAATAGAACCTGAACTAGAACCTGAACTAGAACCTGAACTAGAACTGAACTAGAACCTGAACTAAGGAGTGAGATCGAAAAATTCTTAACATACATATATGTTTATAAAAAAGAAACCACTAAACTTACAGCTTTAATTTTTTTTTTATTTGATTGAAATTATTATTACAATTTACAAAAAAAATTATTTTTATAGTTTTAATCACTAGTGATGAAATTTTGAACCTTTTTCGGAAACCCTTCCATTAACGTTTTTATAGTGCTTTCTGTCACTTTGCTCGAACATGTAGTCCATCTCCGTTTAAAATCTACCACACTTTTGGACACCTTTTTTGTACTCTTCAATTCTCTTTTAACAAGAGCCCAATATCTCTCCACTGGCCTTAGCTCCGGGCAGTTTGGAGGATTTGCCTCTCTTGGTACAAATACCACATTATTGTTCTTGTACCACTCAAGGGCTTGTTTGCCATAGTGACAGGATGCCAAGTCAGGCCAAAAATAAGTGGACACATTATGAAGTCTTATGAATGGAAGCAGCCTTTTTTGTAAACATTCCTTGATGTAAATTTCGGTATTTATAGAGCCCGTTGTAACAAATGAGTGGCTTCTTTTGCCGCAACTGCATATTGCTTGCCATACCAAGAACTTTCTGGGAAATTTTGTCTGCTTTTGGGTCCTAAACTTTTCTTCAACATTCCCTCGAGCATCAGCAACATAAAATTTTTGACCTGGAAGTTGCGAAAAATCTGCCAGAACATACGTTTCGTCATCCATTATGCAGCAAGAATATTTTTTTATAAAACTTGACTTCAATTTCCGTGCTCTGTTTTTGGCCTCTAAATTTTTAGTAGCGTTCCTGTCAGGAACTTTTTGAGCCTTGTATGTTTTTAAACCTGCATTAGCTTTAACTTTTCGTACCAAATAGTCCGAGCACTGAGCTAACCGGGCTGCTTTCCTACCGGATGTGTTGGGAGCTCTTTTGAAAATGCGTTCTATTTTTTTGGCTTTAGAAACATCATGTGGACCATTCCTTCTACCTGAACCAGGTTTTCTATCAACTGACAAGTTCTCCCGGTACTGTTTAATAACATTGGAAACAGTTTGACGGCAGACCTTTGTATGCTTGGCCAACTTTTTGTAAGACCAAGTTGGGTTTTGTTGAAAATATTTAATAATTTCAGTACGCACTTTTTTCTGGTCACTCATTTTAATCAGATTAACAAAAAAATTAATATAATTGACATTACACATAATAACTGACATGTTTTTCAAAGGTAACTTGATCAAAAAAAAATTCAAATAATACTTGGGTTAAAAAATGTAATGAAAAACGTGTGTTAAGAATTTTTCGATCTCACTCCTTAGAACCTAATCTAGAACTTTAAAAGTTTGAAATACATTTAGAAACTATTATTTATCATTCCGTTTGTAATTTCTGCATTTTTCATTCGCGACCCCAGAAGTTGTCGTCATCCGTCTGTATGTTGAAATCAACTTTTCGTAGCCTCCAAATAACTTACAAACTTGATTGATACATCAATATATCGGGAATTCTCCCGGCTCGGTTGCTATTTAAAATCGAGAAAATCGGCCCACAAATGGACAACCTTGATTTTTGTCCTATTTTTATCTGGTTTACTAAGTCATTAATATAGACAATATGGACAACTGATGATAGATATTTTAAAGTCCATAGCAACGATGTATATAAGGCTATAGTAATTTGGACCTACAATGGGTCAAATTTGGGAAAACTATTTTTTAACCCGAATTTTTTCTAACAAAAAATGTTTTTTCATAAATTTTTTTCACTAATAATTTTAAAATTTTTTTTTCAAAAAATTAGAAAAAAGATTAAAAAAAAAATTTGGAAAAAAATTAAAACAAAACAATTCCGAAAAAACATTTTTTTTAAATTTAAAAAAATTTTTTCAAAAAATTAAAATAGATTTTGAAAAAAAATTAAAAAAATGTGGAAAAAATAAAACAAAACAATTCCGAAATAAAAAAAAATGTGGAAAAAATAAAACAAAACAATTCAGAAATTTTTTTAAATTTAAATTAAATAAAAATTTTTTTTTTTTTTAAATTTTAAAAATATTTAAAAATAGCATTTTAAAGTATAATTTGGTGAAGAGTATATAAGACTCGGCACAGCCTAATATAGCTCTCTTACTTGTTAATTGTAAATTAAAATTTCTGAAAGATAAATGGAAAATTCTGAAATGTAATGGGAATATTCTGAAATTGAATTAGAAAATTCTGAAATACAATTGGAGATGATGTAGAACTGAACTTAGCAGCACAAACAGAAGCGAAACTGATATGTTAGTATATTGCAACAGAAAAAGTAGTGAGACTTTTTTTTAATTTAGTATTTTCAGTTTAAATTAAAAAAATGTTTCGAAAATCCCCATTCCAGATCGCTTTAAGTCACAAATCCATCATTTAAGTCAACATGCATTCTTAAAAAAAATAGACCCTCAAACTTTGACACCTACACGATGGCACTGATAAAACTTAAGTCACGCGCTTTTTCGCCAATCTTTGAAAAAGACAATTTTAAAAACGTCTTTTTTATCAGTGAAAACCATTTATCTCAAACCATTGTTTGATTATGAATTTAAAATTTGAATTTTGATTGTTTTGTTTTCTTTCTGTTCGTGGTCATTATCATATTTAATATGTTTTAATGTTTCTTCTTCACTTTAGCCACGGGGCTTATAGTTTTTGCTTTTGATGTTTATGTTTGTGGTGTAGCTGATCAGTTTGGGAATCACCCAAAATGGTCAAAATACAAAAAAAAAAAAACTGATCTTAAGAAGCTAAACACGTAATAGAGAGCAGAGGGTCTAATAAGTAACGGCTAAACAGATGAGGGCTGATTCAAAAAGCCGTTAATAAAATACAACAATAAAAACAAACATATAAATTATTGTATCCGTAAGTTTGTGTTTTGAATAGAAGAAGGTGCTAATTGTTGTTGTTAGTGTTGGTGATATTTATGCGATACATACTCTCATTTTTGTAAATCTTTACGTTCGGGGAATTTTTTATATTATAGTTTTGTTACGAACATCGTTTACTCACACACTCTCTTGCATCTAAACCTAATTCAGCAAACTACGTTGAATTTTCTATACTCACACTCTACTCTAATGATGCTTTACAAATGCTCTAGCAAAAGACAAAATATAGCTATTTACATTGTTTGAAGTTAGATTTGTGTGATCATCAATCAATCTCTCTGAGAGTTGGATTTTTCACATTGTTTTTGTTTAATTCAGCATTTTGAATTTTTGGCATAGATAATTGAGTTACGCTTTTCAGTATAAATAGTTTTGTACGCATTTGTAGTGTCATTAGTTGAGTGATCATATCTAAACAGTAGAAACAATTTGAAAGAACAATTTAAGTAACAAAATGAAAGTATTCATTGTTTTGGCCATGCTCTTAGCAGCCGTTTGCGCTGTACCCCAATTCGGTTTTGGTAGTCCTTATGGTGGTGGCGGCTTTGGACGTCCCGGTTTCGGTGGTGGCCCATACTATGGTGGTGGCGGCGGTTTCGGCCGTCCTGGTTTCGGTGGTGGCGGTTTTGGCCGTCCCGGTTTCGGTGGTGGCCCCAACTATGGTGGTGGCGGTTTCGGACGTCCCGGATTTGGTGGTCCAGGTTTCGGTGGTCCCGGTTTCGGTGGTGGCGGCGGTGGTTCCTCATCTGCCTCAGCTTCTTCTAGTGCTAGCGCTGCTGGTAATGGTGGTTTCGGTGGCTCTGGTTCCGCTTCAGCTTCTGCTTCCGCATCTGCTGCTGGTGGCGGTGGATTCCGCGGTTAAACATACTTGCTTCCTATACAAAGTTCGCCGGAGATTAAGCAAAGTTGTAAAATTTTGTACAATTTTTAGTTTTTTGTTATAATTTCTTTTTAAGTTATTTTTTATTTTAAGTTTTACAAAAAAAAAAGTCTGAAAAAATATAAAAAAAAATATTCAAAATATAAAAACTTGTGAATTTTTATTAATGATATCGATACCATGTGGAGAATCATTGTTGACTCAGTTTAATACTACAATTAAAAAAAGATTTGTTTCAAAACTTCAAGCTGCCAACTTTCTATATAAATAGATAGGACGACTAGGTATTTTTCTCAAGAACTTCTGGTTTCTACACAAGATATAGGTCTTCTTGTGGTTTTTCTTAAATCGACAAGTAATATCCTGAGGATTTGCGTATCACTTAGCCCTCATTTTTTCACAGAATAATTTGCCTTACACTTGTAAACACTTTTGTTCCTATTGACTTTTTAAATCCAATTTATCATCACTCATTCATACATATCTGTCTAATGCTGACAATTTTGCTTTCCATATTGCTTCGGTACTTCTCTACTTAACATAAATCCTACAGCGTTAAATTCCCTGAACGGACTTCATCTTGCTTTTGTGTGATTCTGGTCTTTGTTTACAACTGTAACATTTGAGTCCTCCTAATCCGAGATCATTGCCCACGCAACTAATTAAAGGCACGCAACACCTCAGTGACAGTAACAGCATCTTCAATGATGTTTGGAACAATAACATCATCACAGTTCGGGCATTCTAAAGACTACCTAAGTTTGACATCATTTGCAGAGGTATTTATTGTCTTTGTTGTAGCTTCGGTAGACTCCAACTCCTTAACAGCTCTAAGGAATATTCATTCAGGACAACAATCACCTTTCTAGAAGATACCCCAATATAGGCAACCTCCTCAATCTTGTAATCATACGTTGAATGTTGAGGATTAAATCACTCAAGGATCTCTAAGATCTCTTCTATCAAGGTTAGATAGCTCAGGTGGTATTTTTTCTTTAGATTTAGGGATATCTTGTTCAACCATACCATACTCGTTAAGCTTTCAAAAGAGGCTACAATAATCTCAGTTACAGCATGGAATTTTCATTGTCGTTTGCAATGCCTTCCAAAATCTGCAAGACATCGTTTGTAGGGGTATTGACTTTGTTGTCACTTCGATCGACTAGACCTCCACAGCGGCGCCAATTAGTCCTTATGCAGAACAATAAATACCCAAATAGAAGATTCCTCTACATACGCTACTTTCAATCTTCCAAAGTAAGGTATTTTGAATATGGCTGTAGGCCTTCGGAGTATCTCGCCCACTGATAGCATCTCGAGAATATATCATATCCTTTTTTTGCCCAACTCGTTCACAATTATATCAGTGACAGCCCAAACGAGTTTAATCTTAGCAACCTTTTTGAAGGATCTGTTCCTTGGCTTCCATGATACTCCAGCGGCAGAGGATCATTTTAAATGTGACGCTATGTGGGCTGTAGCTAAACATATAGAAGCCTTTTGTTTCTCAATGAATCGTATTGTTGAACTACTCGTACTTCCAGCTAACTGTCTTTCTAGCCAGGGTTACAGTAACATTTGACTAACCACATCTAATTATCAACCCTATGGAAGTAGAATCCATTAAGATTATGAAATCCCAGACCGGCTACTAAGAAAACTGCTACTAGTAAACTGAATATAGAAAGTTTCTTTTTCATTATTCACCAAAAATTGCCCCTTGGATATGCTCATCCGATAACATCAGACAGAATACTGTCAGAAGTTTTATCCAGGATATAAGGAAATTAAATAGCTAATTGTGTGTGGGGAAACCGATTGACTATGCTTGAAATTGATACATAGATGAGCAACCATATTCCTTTTGGACAACATTTCAAATGTGATTGAGTAGTAGCGCTACAGAATGAGAAGATTAAACAAATGTGGTCAACAATAATGACTCGTGGGATATCTAAACTCTGACCCTGACATATGAGTAGTAGAACTAGAACTATGTAGTAGAAAATCTTAATTATATTCTTAGTCTTATGCTAGGAAGAAGAGTAATCGATACAAAACCTTCTCGCACCTGCCCAGCATCTAGCTAGTATCACAAATGTATCACTGAATAATCTGTATGACCTAATAATGAATTCGCTTTGTAACAGTCGACCTATTTAACTCAACATATTGAAATTCCCGCCTCTCAACTGAAAGGGCAACACAGCTACTGTTATCAAAAACCTGTCAGTTAACTCCTGTGAAAATTTAAACAAGCTGCGTCAATTAGTTTGTGTTTGACAGCCACTGAAAGCAGACTAACGTCAGACTTGAGGAGAAAATGGAAAAAATATAATTTCGAAAAAGTCAAAGACTTATAAATACTATGGTAACACTGCACTATCAACTTCAATTTTATTTACACCCGAAACAATTGAAAAAATTCATTATGTGGTGTTGGTCGATCGGAGATAGAAAGAGCGAGAGATTGAATAAGCCATAGGCATCTCATATGTCTCAGCGGTTTCAACTTTGAATAATTATTTGGGTATGAGAAATTTATCGCCAAGATGGCTGCCGGGTTGGCTTACAATCGCGTGTACAAAAGGTTACATGTGGAGTTTCCATGGAAAAAATCTATGAATTAGGCTACGAAATGCTCCCTCTTCCACCCTATTCTCCAGATTTCGCCCCTCGTGACTATATCATATTTACCAAACCTAAGGAAATGTCTTCAAAAAATCTAATTTTTTGGAAGGGATAACAAATTTGGAGAACCGTTGGACAAAGTCTATAGAGCTCAAAATAGGCTATGTTGAACTTTTTTTTTTTAATTATTTTTTATCCAAAACCATGTGTTACGGACTTATAATGTATCAAAGATTTTTGATTCAGAACAATTTTTATTTAACAACCAATCACTTCTTTTAGTTCGCATACCACAAACATAAAAATTTTTCGACGTCTTTGTCGGTTTTTGCCACCAAAAAAACTCAAGAATTCCTAAGCATTTTTAAATCAAATGACTTAACTTTAAAATACTTAAAATACGTTTCAAATCTGTTGCATTTAGCGCCCTCTATTGTTTAATTATTCAACGATTTAAATACATGTTTCTTCCAATCTCTAATAAAAGCTGTTTTTTATTTCAGTTCGATCAAAAGCTTTTAATTAATTATATAAAAAAATAATAATTATTGTTGTTTTTATTCATGTTATGAACAAAGTTTAATTTGCATATTGTTTAAGTAGTTTAAGCTTTTGTTGTTTAACAAATAAATAAAAAAAAAAACGGTGAAAGAGTTGTTTGACCAGAATACAATTTCTATATAAGAGTGTTGTAAAACAGTCGAATAAAATATAAGACAGCAACAATTTAAATATTTAATAAATTTGTAATTCTGCAATTGTTAAAACTTTCAAATTATTTTGAAAATAATGTGATTTATTTAGGTTTTTTTTTAAAAAAAAAACGGAATTTTGCTTGTTTCTGTGATTCCCAGACACAAAATTTAAGATTTTGTATTTTGTCATTTTAATTAAAAATATAATTTAAACATTTTAATTTCATAAAATATGAATATTTATTTGTTTGCTAAATTTTAATGTTTGTTATGCAATGAGACAAGTTAAATAGTGTATGTTAACGAGTTTTTATTTTGAAATTTTTAAATACATAAATAAATAATTGAAATGTCAGGGGGAATCCCATTTTATATGCAAATTTTGTGGTGTCAAATACAAAGGATTTAAATGTTATAAACTTTTACTATTTGCATTGATAAGTTTCTTGCAATAAAACTATATTGCCTGTGATCCCAAGGATCTTAACTTGCTTAGGCCATAAGTATGCCCTTCCTACGAACTATTTAATTTCTTTTAAATGGTAGTAGCTTTTTCACCTAATTTTTCTGTATACCCTAATTTTATGCTCTTAAATTTGGAAGAATAAAATCATAAAATTAAATCACGTTAGAAATTAGTTATAAATTACAATTTACGATCTAAACTAATTTAAATTTTCAACATTTTGCATAGAATTATAAGCGTATTAATAGTATTAGAACTTTATATGAGTTTTTATGATTGTCTACGATTATAAATATTCACAAACAAATTATTAATAATCTGTTGAGAAAACAAAACAAGAAAATAAATAAATAAACTTGAAGTACCAGTCGACAAATATATACTGCTAATTAATAAAACGTTTTGTTAGAATTTTTTAAAAAAAAATATTAATAATAAATACTGAACAAAAATATGAGCAAAAATTAAACAAAATTAAAAAAGAAAACATATGTGGACATCAATTAAAAACTATAAAATTTATGACAATTCATTGGAGCACATTTAGGACGTTAGGCGATGGACATCACAGACGTATAATGGTTAAGAAGGAGCTCTGTGAAATCACTGCCTTTAGTTCAATGCTTTTGAAGACCTTAATCATAACGAAATGTTAAGTCGGTGCTCAGTATCGTTTTTTAAACTGCACAGAATCGACTAGAATACCTAAATACTTTGATCTATATCGTGACCTTAAATGCAAATTTCGTTTGCAACACCATCAAATTTATATTATGGATCCTGACATAGCAATGTCCGTCACGCAGTCTGTCTGCTCAAGTCAACTTTAAAACTTACAAACATTTTTTTACGCTTTATTTATATATTGAATCTGCCTTTTATAAGTCAAACAATGAGTATTTAAATCTTATAACTATAATTAAAACTAGTTGCTCTCTAACAAGAGAGCCTTCATAATCAAATGTAACTCATCTTAGAGAGGTGGTAGATCTGCTCTACAGAGCCTTGATCGGGTTTGGCTCTGCTTAAGTAGTCTTGCAAGCGGGTTGGGATTGTTTTGCAGTTTTACAATATATTTTTCACGGACTTAACTGAACTCTACTTTACCAATGTCACTTCTATGTCCCTGTGTGACTTGGTGCTCCCTTCATGGTCCTACGAATTTTAAGCCTTCTGTATAAGATCAATACTGATGTTGCTAGCCATTTCCCATAATTGAATTCCATACTTCCAAATTTCTTTTAAAACGGTCCTATACAGGATGACTTTATATTCAAGGCGTGATCTTGATTGATTACGAATTAACCAATGATGGCTAGAGGCTAGGTTTCTGTGTGACGGCGCCAAGTAAGTCATCTATCTAGATGAAAACCAAGTTATGTGACGTTTTTTTGGAACAACTATTTACTCGTATAGCTTCGACAAACAAGGGAGTAGGGATATGGTAGTGTTAAATCTTATCTTATTATTTTAGGACTAATCCCTAGTTTCAAGATCGCATTAATATAGATCGTACATTTAGGTTTTTTATGGTGGATGGTGTTATTAAAACAAGTCTCGTAGACTTTTTCATGTTTATTTTATTAACATTCTCTGGACTAATAGCGAATTTTGCTGCATTAGTCATTGTTTAAACAGGCAATTCTTCAAGCTCGAAATCATTTGCCGTGGAATTAGGATAAAATACTTCAGCTTTTTTATACCACTTACCCCCAGTAACACGAAGGCTGGTTAAGTGTTAACTAATAGTTATACTGAGTGTTTTCATACAAAAATAATTTTAACCGACAGTATAACTATTAGTTAAGGCATAACCAGGCTTTGTGTTAATGGGGGTTAGTGCCCAGGTACCTTCAGGTTTTCTTAAAGCGAACTTGAATCAATATATACACAGAGAAAACAGATTCGTGATAGCAACCGAATTTGTTGTCAATCGAATGATTCGGTTACACACATTGAATTTTTAAGTTCTAATAACAGAAAGTCAGTTGATAAAGAAGAATTTCAGTTGAGGCAAACAAACGTTAGTTACCTCTTCCAAAATATTGTAGCCACAACTGTAAAATTCGGCAACTAAGACAGAATTATTCGATTGGCAACAAATTCGGTTGCTATCACGAATCTGTTTTCTCTGTGTAGGTTGTAGTCCCTATAATACTGTGGATATTTCCTTCTACAGAAAATTGATTGTGGAAGCAGCGGTAGCTTCATTTATGATGTCCATAACGAACAAGGCGATGAGATAATTGTTACCAAACGATTCATACAAAGGGGTTTTTTACTGTTTTTTTTACCACACAGAGAAAACAGATTCGTGATAGCAACCGAATTTGTTGCCAATCGAATTATTCTATATTAGTGACCAAATTTTACAGTTGTGACTACAATATTTTGTAAGGGGTAACTAAAGTTTGGTTGCCTCAACTGAAATTCTTCTTTATCAACTGACATTCTATTGTTAGAACTGAAAAATTCTATGTATGCAACCGAATCATTCGATTGGCAACAAATTCGGTTGCTATCACGAAACTGTTTTCTGTGTGCAGTTCGTCAATATTTCAGGTGGAGATCATTTGTGTTATGGAATGGAGATATGTTTTTGCGATGTCGTAAAGTTAAGCTGAACTTAAGGCCTTATTCACTAATAAGTTAAAGCCGAGTTGTTGAGATGACATCTGTAAACGAAGTCAGAGCTCATAATATATTGACATTGTTCTGGATATCTGATGATGAGGGCCCTGCTCGATACCAACAGAGGATAATGGCACGATTTCAGAGCGAATTCATTATATGGAACCACGCAAGGTTATGCTATATGGAGGATGTTTCTTGAGTTGAATTGGAGTTCTTTCTCATATCAGGTGATTTATCTGGGCACAGTCAGGGGAAGTAGTTTGTTACTCTATCCAGGAGTAAATAGGAAAAGCTTATATCGTTCGAAAATAGATATCTGAAAATACTTAAGGGACTATTTACTGGAAATTATAGTTTTTTGGCAATCTTGGATCGAAATGATGCCGATTTTACGAGATACACGATGATGTGTGGTGCATTTGATAAACGATATTTTACACACCATGTTTCACGGTAGTTTAGTTTCCGATTTTTTGAATCGGAATTTAATTATAAATGGCGTGATTTGTCTGGGCTCAGGTCACACGAACCGGTTTGTTATTCTATGCAGGGGTATTAACATGCATGTAGATCAGTTCTTATATGTATATATCGTTAATCTCGTCAATAAACATTGTCGTTTGACCACCTCAACTAATTTACAATAGACTCGAAAAGCATGATTTCTACACATTTTGCTTCATATCTTCTTAACGAAGCATTCGTAATCTTTTAAAGAACTTGATGTTGACGTCATTTCTATGCAAATGTTAATGAAATTCAGTCGAATGGGGTAGGTATGACACGCACATCTTCTACAGCTCTTCATTCGGCAATTTGTTAGAGTATTGTAGCCTCGAAGATTGTGTAAGTTGTTCCTATTAAAAAAAAACTCACAATAGCTACTCTTACCACTCGAATTTACTATTGTCACCTGAAGTAAAGGTCTCTCAACTATTGCTATTCCCAGTATCACTGAACTAGTTATTCTCGATCGCTTTATAGATTCCACAGAGCTAAAGTTTGATAACTAAGTACTTAGATGGGTAATGTTCTCAATCAGTAATGATTATAGACATGCTGGACTTTGAACTGCACGACAATGACAATAGCTGGATCGCCTATGTTGAAAATTAATGATATTAGCTCTACGGACTGGTCTCAATTTCCACAAGTGTTCCTGTTCTTTGATATAAAGATGACCAAACTTCTTACATCTCCTTAAGTACATGAATGGTATTGGCCACATAAAGTCTAAAATGTCTAAGAATCTGCCCATTATTACATTACATATCTATGACAACTGGATTTTCACTGCGGAACGACCCAACATCCTCTAGATCAGAGATTTTCTACTCAGCGACAGCTGTATTAAACATTAATTTTTTTTCAGAAATAATATTTCTTAGACGATATTTCTCTTGAAAGCTGAATGTAATACAGCAATTACAACAATTCTAGTGATTGACTTCGACTCACTTAAACGAAAGTAACTCTTATGTTCAAAATTGTCAACTCTGTAGCGACTGCAACTAGAAATGTTTCCGGATTCCTACTTGACACATTTTCAAAGCTTTAAAATTTCTTAACTATTCGATTCCGATTGTGCATTTTGTATTGTCCCAACCATCTATTTCCAATGAATCTAAAATTTTCAATACAATTGAGGTCAGTGAAGAACAATTCTTTTACGATTCAGGACATATATTTTGTGTCGATCACTTCTTCTTTATCTTCTTTATTATCATCAGTCTCTATAAAATTCCGTAGTTGGGATATTATATCACTGGTTTTTATTCAATTCTCAGTAAAGCGTCTTTCACTACAATGTTGTGCAGGTTATTGATATCTCTCAGTGAGACCAAATGGAAAGGATAACAATCCGATCAAAATAATGAGCTTCTCTCCATATCTAATTGATTAAATAATTATTTAAAACACAAAAATGTGTCAGCCTTTAATTTCTTAATGAAACAAAATGAAAGAGACTGTTCAAAACTGCTCACCTTTCGTAGGGAGAGCATCTTGGCATCTTGGTTAAAGATCACAACATTGAGGATTCTGAAAATTCCATACAAATGTTGTCCCGAATATTTTTTTCACTTAGAAATAAAGGATTACAAACTGTTAAAAACAAAACACTACTGTTAAGATCACAATTGAGGATCATTTTGATAAAGAAACAGTATGCTGTCGATTGCGAAAGTGAGTATCAACTGAATGCTCAGCCAAACCCAATAAAGTTTGGCCCACTTAAGTCTATTTGGTTGCTGGAAAACCTCGTTTTAAAGTAAAAATAAACTATAAAAATAATATTTTCTCAATAATAATTTTGACTACATAAAATCTAAATACAAATATAATATTTTCACACTTTTTTTATCGTCATCGCTTTTAAAGCTTATTATAAACTGATCAAACAGTTTTATTCTTTTCAATAAAAAAAAGTACAAAATCATTATTCAATTTAAAATTATTGGAAAGAGCAAAAAAAAAAAAACACTAAAACTTGTTTATGTTTGTTTACTTCGGGCTTTGGTAAACAATCCAAAATACCGGCTTATTTTTTTCTTTTATTTCTCAAAAACTTTTAAGAAAAAATAATAAAAAAGTACCCAAAAATACAAATCAATATCAATACACATATGAATTTATAATTTTCTTTAAAACTTTCGCACTCGGACTAGATAAACTCTCTAACTAACAGATACAAAGTTGGAGGTAAAATTAAAGATGCAAATACAGAAGCTAAACTAATACAGCTACCAATTTAAACTAACAGATGGATTGAAGTTTATTTGAGATGTTGGGTAGATAGATCTATGTTTGTGTTGGGCAGGGGGTTTCAAGATTTTAACACACAAACTCATTTAGATGCTAATTACTGACGCCACTACCCAAATACGTAAATACATATTTAGTTGAGAGCGTTTTCATTGCGTGAGTGTGAGTGCGCGTGAATTTTTGGAGACATCTAGTTAGTTAGTTTAGATTAGATGTCTTCTTTCCCATGGAAGAGAAATCTCATTTACTTAGTTTGGGCTTTCAAAATGAATTTAGTGTTTCAACTATAAAAGATGTTTATGTTTCGTTGTTTGGCATCAGTTTAGTTTTGTCCATTCGCAACACCAAACAGTAGCCATCATGAAATTATTTGTTACTCTTGCCGTTTTGGCAGTTTGTGCCCATGCTAACGCTCAACGTGGCCTCGGTTTCGGAGGTAGCAGTGCCAATGCTGCTGCTAGCGCTAATGCTGCAGCCAAGGGTGGCGCTGGAGGTTTCGGCGGTTTGGGTGGCGGTTTCGGTGGTGCTAATGCCGGTGCTAATGCTGCTGCTAATGCTGGTGCATCTGGTGGTGGTTTCGGCGGTCGTCCCGGATTTGGCGGTTTAGGTGGCGGTTTCGGCGGTGCTAATGCCGGCGCTAATGCTAACGCTGGAGCCAATGCTGGCGCTCTTGGAGGCGGTGGTGGTTTCGGTGGCCGTCCCGGTTTGGGTGGCGGTTTCGGTGGTGCTAATGCTGGTGCTAATGCTAACGCTGGTGCCAACGCTGGTGCTCTTGGCGGCGGTGGTTTCGGTGGTCGTCCCGGTTTGGGTGGCGGTTTCGGTGGTGCTAATGCTGGTGCCAATGCTAATGCCAATGCTGGTGCTCTTGGAGGTGCTGGTGGTTTCGGTGGTCGTCGTCCCGGTTTAGGTGGTCTTGGCGGTGGTTTCGGTGGTGCTAATGCCGGTGCTAATGCTAACGCTGGTGCCAATGCTGGTGCTCTTGGCGGTGGTTTCGGTGGCCGTCCCGGTTTGGGTGGCGGTTTCGGTGGTGCTAATGCTGGTGCCAATGCTAATGCTAATGCTGGAGCCAATGCTGGTGCTGGTGGTTTCGGTGGTCTTGGCGGTGGTTTCGGCGGTGGTTCTTCCTCTGCTTCTTCCTCAGCTTCTGCTTCCTCCACTGCTGGTGGTCGTGGCGGTTTAGGTGGTTTCGGTGGTGCCAATGCTGGTGCTTCTGCTACTGCTAACGCCAACAGCAACACCGGTTTCCGCGGTTAAGCTCTAGTCCTAATTGTTGTATAATGTTAAGACTAATTTATTACGAAAAAAAAAATTCTAAAAAATCATAACAAAAAAAATAATAAAAACACATTTGAAATATATTCAATGGAATTCTTTCTTAGTTAGTGGTATTGAAGTTTAATCTAATTCAGCTAATACTTACTTAAAAGCGGGTTTTATTGAGATAAGTATACAAAACTAGTTTCAATATGATTCTTTAAATTTATTTATTTTTTTTTTCTTGGACCAGCACTCTGGGAGTAGTGTTTGTTGACATTTGAATTGAATTTTCCTATATTGAAAGTGACAGGAAAGACTTCAGGAGGAAGCTTATTCCACATACGGACAGTACGGCTAAAGAACGAATTTTCCCTGTAATGTGTTGTGCGAGCCACTGTCCAGTCGACAACGAATTGATGTGCCCTTGGCGAAGAGCATGTGCTGCGTAAAAAACTACGAGTTTCGGGAACAAGTTCCCAAATTTCAGCAGAGCACATACCATTGTAGTATCGGTAGAACAGTGAAACACAACCCACATTGCGATGGTGTTCCAGTGAGTCAATAGAGCTGGATACCCTACTGTCACCAATAAGCATCTTCGCCCTCTCCTGTACGCGGTCGAGTAATTCCAAAATAGACTTCGAAGTACCGGCCCACACATGAGAGTTGTATTCTATTTTCAGATGGAGCAACATGATCTGTTGTGCGTTTGTGAGTTAACATACAACATTGAGTCTTGCGTGCATTGAAATCAATTCTATTCACACAACCCCATTCAGAGATTGTCACAAGGTCTTGGTTGAGCGTATCATTCATGTTTTGCCTCATTGCCCGAATCTCCGACAGGCTTGGTCTATAATTGAATGCTTATGAATGGCAAATGTTGCTGTCATCTGCAAAAGAGTAGATAGGGTTGGAAGTTTGATGTAGAAGGTCGTTTATAAAGATAAGAAATAGAGTAGAAGAAAGGACGAAGCTTTGCGGTACCCCTGAATTGATCTTGAACTCGTTTGATGAACTTCCATATATAACAATTCGTATAGTGCGATCTCTGAGAAAGCTCGATATGAATCGAGAAACGCTTTAGAAATATCTAGAGCCAAGGTAGGCGTTCATATTGTTGAGGTTACGATGATTTTCGTCAAACAACCCGAATGTGAACAAAAGATCGTAATAGAGCGTAAAAATACACACAATTCATTCAGTTTCTTGATGTTGTTGTGGATATTTTATTTTTTACCCAAAAGAGCACACAAATTAAATGCCTCTTTTTGCGTACCACTGATCTAGAGCCACCACTACTTTCGATAGGAAAGCTATCAAGTCTCCCGTAAAGCGTCTATAAATATATCACAAGATGGTAGTAGTTAACCATACTCTCCATAACTTTGGAAAGTGCAGAACAAATTGCTATTGGGCGATAATTTTCAGGGTTGTTAGCCTCTCTCTTTTTAGGAATTGGCGTTGCATTAGCAACATTCCAACATACTGGAAATTTGCCGGCACGGTATATAGTGCTGAAAAGGTTAGCTAATGGACGAGCTAGCGTCGAAGAACACTGCTTCAAGACCAGCGCTGGTATACCATCAGGCCCAGGAGACTTATTTATGTTGAGATCCGCTAAATGTTCAGTAAGGAATAAGGGAATAAGTTTAGATTGTATTGAAGATTGCAGTGTTATGCAAATATGGCAATATATATAAAGGTTTTCTGAAATATTGTAATCTATTTAAAATGTGAAACTTAACATGGCAAATTAGGAGGAGATTTTAATACAGCGGTCGCTACATTTAAACAGCTAATCGATGAATTACATAAAACTCACTAGAAGTGTCCAAAACTTTAAACAAAATATATCATACTTCATATTGATCTACGATAACTATTAGAAGAGAAGATGGAGACTTCATCCATACACGAAAAACTGGAAGAAATCGAATACACCGACGATAAATGTGTCTTCTCCCATAGAAACTACACTGATATGTCAAGAAAGCTGCAAAAGCCCATACTAGTATCGCGGAAAGCTGTTCTGAAAATATCGACAAGACAGATATAAATTATGCAGAAAATATAAGACATCTCCAGATAAACGATGAGATTCTGAATGATTTCAGGATGGCATTTGTATTGACGCTAGATGAAATCAGGGACGAATTTAAATAACACTATACAACAAAATCAAATTTATTCCAAAATTACAAGGTCCGACCAATAAATTTTGATAGAGGAGATAGTTTACATCTGAATTCCATTTGAGGGGGGGTTAAAGTTTCCCAACTCTGGCACATTCTTATTGTTAATGTTCGTAAGAAACCATATGATCCTTACATTTTAGGTATAAAATGTGTTCAGCAAAGTTATGTAAAATGTTACGGAGAACATTTTTGTAGAATATGTTAGTCCTCTAACTCCTCAATTCATGGGTCTTTTTTGCCCTCATTTTAAAAAAAGAAAAACAAACACCATTAGAAAAGGGATTTAAGGGGTTAAAATGTTTCGCAAAAATATTATCCGTGAAATTTTACTATAAGTAAAATGACATTCAACCAGAATGTCAGAAATAAGACACAACAAAAGAGAGCTTATGGTTAAATGTGCCAGGAAACTTTAACCTCCCCTCAAATGAAAATCAGATGCAAACTTTCAAAACGCCGATACACGTGTCTTTTTTTTTGTCTCCTCTATCAAAATTTAAAAAAATCTCCTCTTAATTTTTGGTGGTGTTGTACAGTGTAATTACTTAACATTAAAATCACCTATAAACCAAATGCACTTCTGGGATTTTTACATCTCCCAAGGTCTAAAATTCTCGTTTCATAAGGAAGATTTTGATGAACAGAGTTTCTACTGACGAATAAGATCTATACAAATGAATTCAAGTCATGATAATGCAGCGTTTTCCAGGCTGAGATTTCAGGCATTAAGAAGGCGCTACACTGGCTCAGTTACTATATGATATGTGGTGAAAATATTCGGATATCTACTTACAGTAAACTTGATATTATGTCGCCCTCTACACGACATCTGGATTATTTCATGAATGTCAGGTGTCTCTTTATAAGATGATAAAACATTCATGAGGTATTCTGGGTGCCGGGTAATAACGTTCAGGACAAACTAAAACCAGTTCTGGTATGCAAGACTATAAAAGGGACTTTTTGGTTGCTGTTCCACTTTTGTAATGTAAGTCGCTTGTACATTGGGATCTTAGGTCCGCTCTGACCTGACGAGAGTTATAATGGTGTTCAAGAGTAGGAACTGATTTTCCCGATTTTAACATACTTATGGGGGTTTAAATGAAATTCAGGATGGACATTTGTATTGGCGCTAGATTTAATCACGCACGAATTTTGAATAGTTGTTAATAGTCTTTGGTATTAGGGGCGAAAAACGTATCGAATTAATTTCATAATTGCGAGCTGTAATTTGATCGATTCAGAAATGAGGCCAAAATAATTTTGGAATTTGGGACGATATTTTGTGTGTAATTTGGACCAACGGAGTCATCGGCCCACTATTACAAACGAATAAAAAAATATCGATGATATCTCACACACACATTATTTTATTTAAATTCAAAGATTAGAAGCGCTTAATGAACGACCCTTTATAAAGTAATAATTTCTTTTCCTTTGAAGAATTCAGTCAGTCCTTAAAAACTTAACAATTTTACCTTACTACAATTCCCCATCACGTCCAATAAATGGATCCTGAAGAAGTTTTTTTTTTTAATAAAAAATAAATTAAAGAAAGACTTACAAAGTTTTGCAAAGCAAATGATTTATAACTTTACTCATGAATAATTAAACAAAACTTGCCACACGAATAACCAAATGAAGTAATAAATTTATTAAATTTGAATCACTTAACGAACGTAATGGAAAAATATACTAAACTCACACATTATATCATACAATACGATATTATCCAGAGTTATAAACAGCTCTAGTGGCGTCAGAGAAAAAAGCCATAAAATGAATTCAAAGACTTTCAATTCAAGTCTTATTGAATACAATTTACACATATTAATATCATGAAACATTATTAAATTTTAAGCTTTTGTTTTATTAATTTGAATTTATTTATTTGAATGTTTTGGTTATATTAACTTCACCCACCAGAAAAAGTATTTGAAAACTTTGTTTATGTTTATGATTATTGGATTTAGGAGAGAGAGAGAGAGAATTAAAGAACATATTAAATCTGCCAGAGTAACAATACAAATTTACAAAAGAATTAGACAAAAAGATTTGTTTACAAATTTCTCTTTTTGTTTAAAGTTGATTTAATGTCTTGATGGAGTAATTCGAATGTATGTAGTTTTATTTAACTTTTTAACGTCCATAACCGCCATAACCACCATAACCACCGGCAGCAGCATTTGCCGAAGCACTCGCAGAAGCACTTGCTTTTCCACCGCCAATGGCTGAAGCTGCTGAATTAGCAGATGCTGATGAACCAGCTCCACTTAAGCCACCGGCTCCGCCACCATAACCACCACCACCATGAGCACCACCTCCACCTATTCCGCCACCAAGGCCGGCCCCGCCATGACCACCACCTCCTAAGCCACCACCATGAGCACCACCTCCACCTATACCGCCACCAAGGCCGGACCCACCATGACCACCACCATAACCGCCTCCACCTCCACCTCCTAAGCCACCACCATGAGCACCACCTCCACCTATTCCGCCACCAAGGCCGGCTCCACCATGACCACCACCTCCTAAGCCACCACCAAGACCACCTCCAAAAGCGCCACCTCCACCTATACCGCCACCAAGGCCGGCGCCCCCATGACCACCACCACCATAACCGCCTCCACCACCACCAAGTCCGCCCCCACCATGACCTCCACCTCCTAAGCCACCACCAAAACCGCCTCCGCCGCCAATGGCTGAAGCTGCTGAATTAGCAGAGGATGAGGCACCACCTCCAAAAGCGCCACCACCACCGCCACCTCCATGACCTCTTCTACGACCACCTCCTCCTCCTCCTCCATATCCACCAGCATTTACACTAACTATCGCAATCAATACAACACAAACAAATAATTTCATGGTGAAGCACTATTCCGTAACTGTTGCCAATAATCAAATTGTACCAGCTTTTATACTTCAATCATATTTTGATAAATTAACAAAAAATTCTAAAAGGGAAATAACAAATCGAATATTGAAAAAAATTACAGTCAAAACAGTGCAAATTATTAGCATCATCATCATGTTCTTACTTTTTCCTTACTGTTTATATCTACTAAGTATATACATTTTTTGTTAGTTTAAGATTTGAAATATTAATTGTTTCTGTTTTGGTCTTAACTTAAAAAAAGTTTTGTTTTTTGTAAATGCATTTTCTGAGTAATTAATTTAAAAGTAGACAACTTGAAAAATATTTATCAGTTGAACATTGTATATTGAAACTAGCTTTTAACCCGCTACTTCGTTAGCGAATCAAATCAATCAAATTTTAAGGCACGTGAGGAAACTAAAGTTTAATTTATTAAAGATTATATAGATTTGAAAATCATTGCAAACCTGTATATGGTTCTTGCTATTCTTGTTCCACTTCCATTAGTTGAAGAATTTACAAAAATGTTAAAAAAGCCGTATTTTAGTAAAATTGTTTTATGCTAAATTCCCAATTTTTAATTTGATAAATTCACTGAAATTTATTGTTGGGGGATAAGCTAGTTCCTATGCGTATTTCACTGGTTGCTTAGGCCAGATCATCAGGAAACCTTTTCCCAAAAGGCTTTAGAAAAACTATAGATATTATACAAATAAAACTATAGAGTGTTTGAGAATTACAGACACTCAAGCTTTATTTGTAAAAATATCAAAGCTTAAACAAAACTCCAACAATAAACCGTGATTTATCTTTTCTTGCATTTCCTTACTACAATTGGTTGGTTTCTTGCCGACATAAACTGTAGTGTGTAAGTGAGTAAAGCCGATTTTTCGCTAGTTTTCTGAAAATTTTTAAAAAATTAAACTTTACACTAGGGGACCAGGTCCATCCAAAAAACTCCTATTTTTATGTAAAATTAAATTTTATTTCAAAAACTCTCAAAACCGACTATGCGTTATGAGAGTTTTTGAAATAAAATTAGAATTTAATAACCCAGTTTAGATGGCCAAATATGTTCTTAATTATTTTGTAAAAGTTTTCGATGACCCCCTACCCCTGGTATGGATATTATAGCCAAAAGACTAAAAAATCCCATTTTTGGATTTCTGACCATAAATTTACAAATTGTTTTTAGTTTTCCATTTTTAATAGAATAATCTATATAACTGTAGAATTTCATTAAAAACTATTCATAAATAAAAATTTAATTTCAGTTTGAAAAATTTGTTTCTTTACAAAAACTCATTTTTTGTTATATTTTTAAAAAAGTATTCCATCAATTTTTTAACTGTCAAAAGTTATATATATTTTGCAAAATAGACAAACTCCCCTATCCATTGATATATAACATGTCTATTAATTAGGGAAAACTTAACCTTCTAACCAGCAAGAGTGCCTCAAGGCATGCCTTTGAAAACACCAATTATCTCAAAAAGTAATTATTTTTATACCTTTCTCCTTCGTGAGAAGGGGAAGGAATCGGTCCACAAATGGCTGAGATATAAAGAAACCAGAACAACCTCGATTTTTGACCTGTATTTGGATTACTAAGTCATTAATATAGCCAATATGGATATCTAATGATAGATATTTCAAAGACCTTTTCAATGGCGTATAGAAGACCACAGTAAGTTGGACCTACAATGGGTAAAAATCGGAAAAAATATTTTTTTTTTAAAGTTTTTTTCGTTAAATTTAAAAAAAAAAATTTAAATTTAAAAAAAAAACGAAAACATTTTTTTTTCCAAAAATTAAAAAACAACTTTGGAAAAAAAATAAATTTTGTTTACCTAAAAATATTTCAAATTTTTATTTTGAAGTATAATTTGGTGAAGGGCAGTGTTGCCATTTTAGAAATGAAGAAAAGCGTCAAGTGTATAGTAAAAACGGGTAAAAAGGGTAAAAAAATTACGAAAAAAGAGTAAAAAGCGCCAAGAGAAAAAAGTATAATTTTAACCAAAAAAATTTGAAAATTTATTTTTTCGCTTTGCAAATAACACATTAAAAACGTGTAAAAAGGGTAATAAAATTGGCACTCAAAACAAGGATAAAAAGCAAAAAACTTTAAATATAAAAAGCAGGTTTAAATTTTTAATTAAATTGTTTATTTTATTATTAAACAAAATAAACAAAATCTTAAAATAAAATAATTATTCATTAAAAATCAAAATTAGGATAACTTTTTATAGAAAAAAAATTTAATTTTCAAATACATCTTTTTTATAATCATCATCAAAATGATTTTAATGAAATACTCAGGGCGCAAATTGTCCCACTCGTAATCGAAATAAATTTCGAACGCAATCATAATTTTCTATACATTATATTCGACATCAAATAAGAGAATACCAAAAATTAAAAAATGAAAGTTCGAATAAGTATTCGATCGTGTTCTACTGCGGTAATTAGCCCTCAGATCTTTTATAAGTTTGATTTGTTACAAAATTACATGGTTTTAACAAAAAGCACCAAACGCGCCACAAAATATGGAAAAAGCGTCAAAAAATACCCTTTTTTAAAAACGGGTATTCGGAAAAAATAAAAGGGTTCCCTCGAAGGTCGAAATGCATTCTGACTTTTAGTGAATTTTTGTGTGTGATTTTTTTTTAAGTCAAAGTTTTACTGTTTCTAGTAGCCCCATCTATTCGAAATTTTGTTGTTTAAGGTAAGATATTCTTGTTTCACTCTATGAATTTGTTAATGTTAAAAAATTAACAAAAAGTGTGTTGAGAACGCAAAGACTAAGGGGTGCCTCAGGGCACTGTTGCCGGTTGAAGCTAAATTTATCGGCGTGTTATATTTCATAGTTTTTTACTTTTTTTTTATAATAGTTGCTATATAAAAAAAATTATAGGAATGGCGAAAGAGACCGCATACGGATTAAATTATCCGCCTTGACTCAATTGGTGCTCCACAGGAAGATCCACAGACAGGAAGTTTAAAAGTAGGTGAAAAAGCAAAACATCTAGTTAATGACGTCCGTTATAACAATATCGACCACTTTCCCATCTGGTAAGCAAAAAGTCGCAAAAACACTGTGTGTTTGCTTAAAATACGATCTTCATTTGTGCTGCTCAAATTCCAAACATATTTTCTTACTTTTTGTATCTTTTTCATTAGTTTTTCAACAAAACCGGCAACAATTCCCTGAGGCACTTTTCACCTTTTTGCACCTGGTTCCTAAACATAATTTGCAAATTAAAATTAGGAAAATTATGAAACTTTTTTTTAACTTTCTAAAAGCTAAAAAACCCTTTAAAGGGTTATCAACTCGCAGAGAACGTACCTAGCACTGTTAAACATGCAAACATACTTTTTTTTTTATTAATTTCTATGTTAGGTAAATGAGGACCCATGCGGTCAAACATAAACCCGAAAACATTTCTTCTATGCGCATGTCGAATTTCATTATTAGGACAATGTTACAAAATTGGTCGATCCACAAGGTCTTCTATCATGTCATATTGTCATAATGTTCTAATATTTTTTCTCTGGGTGTATTTATTTAGGAGATATACATACATGTTAAATGAGGGTTCTACTGGGACTATTTTTAACTTTTATTGCCACTTGAGTTTCGAATTTCCAAAAAGTACCAGACAGAAAGAGCCGACTGTTTTTGATAATTGTTATTTCTAGGCTTATTTGTATTGGAGATATAAAGGTAAAAGTTTTACCCGTGTTATCATTCTTAACAATCGAATTTCCAAAAATCCCTTCTTTATGGATTTATGTATGTATATGTAGTAAAAGGAAGCTATTACCCGAATTTCAAGTTTCTAGCTTTAGTGGTTGGGCGATGATGAATGAATCAGTAATGATTAATTAAAGGAAAACAACAAATTTATAAAACACAAATTAAATAATAATTTGAATTTTATTTATTTATGTATATACTTTTTTAAGTGGCTTTTATGCAGTTATTCAAATGAATATCGTTTGTTTACTATTTAACATTAATAATGACCATGAGCACCGGCAGCAGCATTTGCCGAAGCACTTGCTTTTGCACTGCCAATGGCAGAAGCTGCTGCATTAGCAGTGGCAGAGGCATCAGCTCCACCATGAGCTACCCCACCTAAGCCACCACCAATACCACCGCCATGAGCGCCACCGACAACTGCACCAAGGCCAGCGCCACCATGACTACCTCCAACTCCACCTCCTAAGCCAGCCCCACCATGAGCTCCACCGATACCTCCACCAATACCGGCCCCTTCATGACCAAGAGCTCCACCAGCAACACCACCTCCATGAGCGCCACCAATACCGGCCCCACCATGACTACCTCCAACTCCACCTTCTAAACCAGCGCCACCATAAGCACCACCGGCACCTCCACCAAGACCAGCCCCACCATGACCACCTCCAACACCACCACCTAAGCCAGCCCCACCATGAGCACCACCGATAGCTCCAGCAAGTCCGGCACCACCATGACCATGAGCTCCGCCACCAAGACCACCTCCATGAGCGCCACCGACACCTGCTCCAAGGCCAGCTCCTCCATGACCACCACCATGACCACCTCCATGACCACCCCCATGACGACCCCCATGACCACCACCGACACCTCCACTATGTCCTCCGGCACCACCATGACCACCTCCATGAGCGCCTCCACCTGCATGAGCACCTACACCAACGCTGGCACCAGCATGGCTTTCTCCATGCCCACCTCCTCCAGCATTCACACTAATGATGGCAACGATTAAAACACAAACAAATAATTTCATGATCAAGCACTGTTCTGTAACTGTTGCCAATAAACACACTTGTCCTGGCTTTTATACATCAATTATATTTAGAGAAATGTATCCAAAAAAACAAAAGTTTTTTAAAATTTAAATAACCAGATTTATTGGAAAAATACTATGAAACAATTACACACGTACTTAAGCAAATGATCAGTCACCATCGCAATCAGGTACTTATTTTTTACTTACCCTTCTATGTTTGTATCCAAATATATTTTTTTTTGTTTTTTTTTAGGATTTAAAATATTAATTGATCTGTTTTGGTCTTAATTGATAAACTTTAAAATTGTTTACCAGTTAAACATTGTATAGCGAAGTTAATTAATCAACCGAAGACAAAAAATTTCTTCTTATATAGAATTAAAAATTTAAAAATATTAGACAAAAACTGTAGTATACTTTTAGGATGTTAAATAACGAAAATAAAACGAGGGTGGCTTGAAAATGTTTAAACAAAAAAAGTAGTTATATACCCACCCACCATCAATATGTCACATTTAAATATTTTTCTGTTAAGGGTTCAATGGTAGGGTCAATTATGGACCGTTCCTCACAAAAGTTGGTAAAACGATTTAGGTTCATATAAAACCAGTTTATGTCCAAATTCATCACAATATTAATTACACTGTCCAACAGTATTTATGGAACAGAATAGCGACCCTATAATTCTGAAAGGGCCTGTTGATTAGATCAGTTTTGTAGAATTAAAAAAAAATAATTTTTTTTAATTAAAATTTTAAACATTTTTTTACAAAGTTTTTTCCAATTTTTTTTTTAATTTTTGGAAAAAGAATTAATGGCAAAAAAAATCTTTTTGATGAAAAAAATATTCGGGTTAAAAAATATTTTTCCCGATTTTGGTCCAACTTACTTTTATAGCCTTATATTCACCGTTGCAATGGACTTGAAATATCTATCATTAGATATCCATATTGTCTACATTAATGACTTAGTAATCCAGATATAGATACAAAATAGGGCAAAAATCGATGTTGTCCCAGTTTTTTCCTCATATCTCAGCCATTTGTGCGATTAAATAGCAACCGAGCCGGAAGAATTCTTGATATATTGATGTATGAATCATGTATGTGAGTTGTTTGGGGCTACGGAAAGTTGACTTCGCTATCTATAATGATCCAGATATATATACTCTGTGGGGTCGCAAATGAAAAATGTAGAAATTACAAACGGAATGACAAACTATATATACCCTTGCCACTCATGGCGAAGGGTATTAAAAAGTGTTGTTAGTTAATATCTGAGAGAATTCTTATTGTCAGAGTTATATTGTGGAATTTTATGGGGATAATTTTTGTGGGTCAATTTGACAGTTTTTTTTTCGAGAAAATCGAAAAAAGTTCTTTAATAAAGGACACTTAAAAATTAAAATATTCTACGAAAATGTTAGCAAGAATATTTCAGTGGTGGTCACCAAAGATACAAAAGTTGTATATAAAGCTCTTTACGCTTAATTAGCAAAATTACACGCGTCCTCGGTTCTCACATTTTTTAAAAAAATCGCCAAAAATTCAGGTATGATCCGAATGAGCTGAAATTTAAAATATAGTCCATAAGGATATCTACAAAAAACATGCAAATATATGTAAGTTATCTCATTTAGTTCAAGAGATATTTAGGTATTTAGATATTTTTTTTTAATTCTGCACGATCTATTTTTGTTTTTTTCGGACCTATGGAGGTTCGAATTTTTTTTAAATATAAATTTTTGCGATAAAATTTCGAATACAATAAAAACAAATTGCTAATGTTATCTCGTCCCTATAAAAAATTACACGCATCTAAATTTGGAACATGTAAAAATGGCCGCATTTTTTACGTTTTTTACAAAACACATTTTGCGTGGAATATATTGTTACGAAATTGTACTTGAATTCAAATATAACGATTTTAACGGCTGATTTAAAAGTAGCATAATGCTTTCAAATAGCAGTGCTGTAATAGCAAACTGTAACATATCTGTGGGCATTATTAACATTGAATAAAATCTTTCAGTTGACCATTGATCGTAAGTATGGCAACACTGTTTGCTGCGACCGTATATTCGAATTCGAATATTCTGTTAAAGAACATTGTAGAAAGTACACCACAGATGGCGTATGTATTAGAAAGCTCTAGAATATACGAGCCTTGACAGGTTAAGAGCAATCTAGAGTGCAGATGGAAGTGTTATAAATAGTGGCAGAGGTTGCAGTCGATAGTCAGTTTATCAGAGACGCTTTTCGAATAAACATAAACTGAGTGCTTTAAAGTGTGCTGTATTTTTCAAGTGAATTCGTGTACATTATGAAGTGTGTCTGTATTTCTGCGAATTTATAAACGTGTATAAAAAAAAACATTGATTGACTATTTAATTCTGTTGTTGTACATTTTAAATCAATAAAGAGTTGTTACAATTTTCAAACTATTAAACGGCTTTTATTTGCAATCAAAAGTATCCGGTTTATTTAAAGGAAATAAACCAACGTTTTGAAAAGGTTAAAACGTAACAATATAAAATTAGGAGGTTTGTGGAGCTCCTGATGAATAAATATAAGCTTTTTGTAAAAGTATTTGGTACTGTTGAAAACCTTAGGACGTGAAGATTAACAGTTTAGTGAAATTAAATAATTTTATGAATTTTTCGGACGTCATTTAGCTTAGAAACTAAAAAATTATAATATAGGGATTTATCATGAACAAAAATATAAAGTTTGAATTAATTTTTAATTTCAACGGTTAAAGATATTATAATATAGGCCCTAATTTTGTAAAACACGTCATAAAAATTTAAAAAAATTGTTTTTGTTTTATATACAAATTCTTAACAGAACAAACGCACCAAAATTCAAGCATTTATTTGCCTTTCATAATTTGAAAATTTTGTATATAAAACAAAAACAAATTTTTGAAATTTTGTTTTTGCTTTCCATATTAATATCACTTTGGTGACGTGATTTACAAAATTAGGGCCATAATTTGGAAATAATATAGATCCAAATATCCTTAAATGAATGGCATTATAATTTTTGACATTTTTATTCCCTTCACCTTCGTGAGAAGGGTATATATAAGTTTGTCATTCCGTTTGTAATTTCTACATTTTTCATTTCCGACCCTATAAAGTATATATATTCTGGATCCTTATAGATAGCGAAGTCGATTAAGCCATGTCCGTCTGTCTGTTGAAATCAATTTTCTGAAGACCCCAGATATATTCGGGATCCAAATCTTCAATAATTCTGTCAGACATGCTTTCGAGAATTTTGCTATTTAAAATCAGCAAAATCGGTCCACAATTGGCTGAGATATGAGGAAAAAACTAAGACAACCTCGATTTTTGACCTATAAATAGTACGAAAAATAAGTGACTTTAAAATTTGGACACAGAACTTATATAAATTGATTAGAGTATTCATAAAGTTCGAGGAAGTGAAATGTTATAAACAATATTCATCATCAATACATTTTTTTAATTATAGAGTTATATTTATTACATAATGCTTTGGAGTTTAAAAAAGCCCAGAAGCAATCATATTAAAGATATTTTTCTTAAATTCTACATCTGCTTTTGCCAATTCAACAGCAGCACCAGCCAATGTGGAAGCGGCACCGAAAATAGTCGAAGCGGGATCAGCATTAACACCTACAATAGCTTGTGCACCGATTCCAGCAGCAGCACTAATACCAGTCTCAATATCTTCATCAGCACCTACACCAGCATGAGCACCGATTCCAGCACGAGCAGGACCTATTATAGCTCCAATACCAGCATCAATTCCAACATGACCACTAACGGTCACCACAGCCACATTTAAGACACACAAAAGAACAAAGAATTTCATTTTGGCACTGTACACTTAGACAACTGGACTGGATATGAATAATTAGACAAGAAATTGTTTGGCTTTTATAGACAAATGAAATTATTTAAAATTTTAGAGTATAAAACAGAAACCGAACTATGAAAAAGTGGTAACAATACAACAATTACATATAATGCAATTCAAAGGAATTTCAAATGTAAGTTTGTTTAGAATATTAATAATGAAGTCAATTGTTTTCATAATTAAATTGAAATCAAGCAAAAGTTTGCTTTTCCCAGAATATAACATCAAAACTATAATTATTTAGTTTGTGTTATAAAAATTGGAGCAATGTAATTTTGTAACTTATTCCAACTGACTAGAGATTTTGTCAATTTTATCACAATAGAACGATATGCGAACGTCTCCATTACAAAAAATCGAAATATATGGATTTCTTTAATGATATAAAGGGTCTTTCATTAAGCGCTTTATATCTTTCAATTTAAATAGAACAAAGTGGGTGTGAGATATCATCGACATTTTTTATTCGTTTGAAAGGTCTATCGATGGCATTATGTATGGAATTTAACATTGTGGAAATGTTCGCCACGGCTTACCTGGGTGGCGCTAATTCGAAATGTAAAATTTTCCCTAACTCTGGCACATATATCAGGCTGAATTTGATCGATAGAATTCGTTATTTTGGCTTTGTTGACCGCTGTGGTTTATGGCTTAATCGCATAGACTTGTGATTTAAGAAAATCTCGGTGAGCAGTTCACATTACCTCCACGTGAGATGACCATGCTAGTTTTTAGACTGCCCAAAATTCACACCAAACTGTGACTTTTTCGGGATGCATTTGGGGCTCAGGATTTCATGTGAGTTGGTATCGCTCTAACTTCAACAATTTTGTTTGTTGATGTACCCATTCATCCAGAAATGAGCCTCATCACTAAATATTATTTTTTGATGTAAAACTAACAGAACATCCATTTAGATAAATACAACGTATTATTGAAGACTCTATCTCTCCATGGTTCACAAACAAGAATTATTTGTTAAGTCCAAAATCAAAGCGCCCAAATTGGAGAAAATTATATTTTTGGGATTTTTTTTCGTAGCATTGCACAGTGGGTCAGAATAAATCTGCCATTTCTAGACGGCTGTACCGATCGGGATAAAATTTGACGTGGACTATTCGAGTTTAATTTATTAAAATTTAAAACTCCGTTCTTCAAAATTATTTCACTTTTTCATACTAAAATATTTGAATAAATTTTCTTAATATTTTATTCGCCAACAAGTCAATGGTTCTGACTTAGTCACATTAAAATATGAAAAAGTGAATTATTTTTTTAAACTTTCACATTTTTTAATCTAATTGAGATATTAGTTGAAATTTTGTTTGTAAGACCAAAAATTAGCATGTCAAAACAAAAAAAATTAGTTCGGAATAAATGTGGATCAAATTGTTCCTAATATTTGCAATTCTATTAAAGACGTTGCACACTGGTTCAAGGGCGGCATTAATTAATTTTTTTCATGTCTTCTGATCTACCTGATTTTTTCACAGTTTGCAATAAACAATCTAATTCTTATGTACCAAAAATATTAGGCTTATATCTTTATTACTTTTTTGTCCACAGACATTCAAAGGTGACCTAAGTGAATGCGTTTGAAATGACCGTATTATATATGCTACCTTTTATCGCTTCATGCTGTTAAAATATTCTTGTAATGACACTATAATGATTTTTTTATAGAATTGGATGTTATAAATGATATATATGCAAATAAAAAAATGTTTGAAAATTAAAAAAAAAAAAAAAAATTTAATACTATAAATTGTCTAAAAATATTTATTTTCTCCAAATTCTATGGATTGTACCTATTGATCTCCAACGACCTCTAGCCCGAGACTTATATCGAATTAAAGCCTGAAGTCTCAGCTAACGATTTATTAAAAATTCAGCTGCCCGTTTTTGCCCCTAAGCAATTCCGGTACAAAAAACAAACAAAAAGGTAGGGAAAATTTGCTTCACAAGCATGTTATTGCGCATGCAATAACAGCTTTTTTTAAAAAATAATTCGGTATCTCGGGAACTATTGGAGATATTATTACGAAATTTCACATGGTTGGAGCTGAGGTGTTTTCGAGTCGATTCGTAGTTGTTCAGCTTCCTAAGGGTAATGGGGGCCAGTACGTGGCCCCTCAAATTTGGTCACCTCGGGTCTCAAATTTTTAAAAAAATCGCCAAAAATCCATTTATGATCCGAATAAGCTGAAATAAAATATAAATAGTACTTGAAAAGATCTACTAAAAACACGCTTAGACTTGTAGGTTATCTATATTAGTTGAAGAGATATTTAGGTTTATTGATTTATTATACCCTTCAGCTTCGTGAGAAGGGTATATATAAGTTTGTCATTCCGTTTGTAATTTCTACATTTTTTATTTCCGACCCTATAAAGTATATATATTCTGGATCCTTATAGATAGCGGAGTCGATTAAGCCATGTCCGTCTGTCTGTCTGTCTGTCTGTCCGTCTGTCTGTCTGTCTGTCTGTCTGTCTGTCTGTTGAAATCAATTTTCTGAAGGCCCCAGATATCTCCGGGATCCAAATCTTCAACAATTCTGTCAGACATACTTTCGAGAATTTTGCTATTTAAAATCAGCAAAATCCGTCCATAAATAACGGAGATATGAGCAAAAATCCGAGACAACCTCTGAAAATTTCATCAAAAAACACAATGTATTGCATGCTTTGACAAAAAAAACAACAAAACGTATGCTTGGATGTGCAAGCTTTGTGTATTTTGTTTTTTTTTGTGTTTTGTTTCTCTTGGCGTTGTTGTTGTTTTTTATACAACTAAAGTTTAGTTTGGTTGTGTGTTGGTTTTTTTGACAAAAAAACAACAAATCGTATGTTTGAATGTGCATGCTTTGCGTATTTTGTTTTTTTGGCGTTGTTGTTGTTTTTTATACAATTAAACGTATGTTTGGATGTGTGTTGGTTTCATTGCCTTGCGTATTTTGTTTTTTCTTTTGGTGTTTTGTTTCGTATGGCGTTGTTGTTTTTTGTGTTCTTGATAAATTTAGGATGCTGTACGCTGAAAGTGGGCAATGTACATACATATATACTAATTTTAAAAAATAATAATGCATCCACAACAAAGGTGAAGGGTATATAAGATTCGGCATAGCCGAATATAGCACTCTTACTTGTTTTTTTTTAATTTTGCTCGATCTTGTTTTGGTTTTTTAGATATGGCGGGCCAACGAAGGGTCGAAATTTTTTTTAACAGCGTCAGCCATATTGGCGATAAAATTCTAAATAAAATAGAAACAACTTGGAGACAGTTATGTCATCCCTATAAAAAGTTACATGCATCCAAAGTTAGAAAATGTAAAAACTAAAAAAAAAATTATATTATGGTGATTTTTCATGAAGAAAAATATAAAATTTGAATTAATGTAAAATTTAAACGGTTAAAGATATCATAACAAAATTTGGAACTGATATAGACTCAAATATCCTTAAATCAATGGCATTATAATTATTGACATTTTTTATTTTCAAATACCGAAATTCCTGAAACGGGGAAAATGTGTTCCAAAAACGCAGTTTTTTTTTAGAAAACTGCCTACTGTGACGTTATTTACCGTGTGATAGTAAAAAAAACTTTGCTAGTATTTAAGAAACATAGAGCTATACAAATAGGGGGCTATTTCGAGGATCGATGCTTTGGCTTTTTAAATTTTTTTTCTCAAACCAAATTTTTTTTTTTTAAATTGGCCAAGTTTGGATAGTTCTGGGGAGTGTTATGTTATAAGTGAGCCAAATTTTAGTTTACACGCTTTTCTACTAAGTTCTCTTTCCGGATCATATACAAATTGTATATAGTTCCGAAGAAAATTTTTTTCTACAAAAGAAAAAATATACGCACTTTTTTGGTAAAAAAACGTAAAAAATACGGACTTTTTACATGTTCCAAATTTGGATGAGTGTAAGTTTTTATAGGGACGACATGACTCTTAGCAAGTTGTTTGTATTTTATTTAGAATTTTATCGCCAATATAGCTGATTTTGTAAAAAAAAATTTCGACCCTCCGTTGGCCCGCGATAACTAAAAAACCAAAAAAAAAATCGAGCAAAATAAAAAAAAATAAATCAATAAACCTAAATATCTCTTCAACTAATAGAGATAACCTACATATGTAAGCGTATTTTTAGTAGATCTTCTCAAGGGCTATTTATATTTTAAATTTCAGCTCATTCGGATCATAAATGGATTTTTGGCGATTTTTTTAAAAATTTAAGACCCGAGGTGACCAAATTTGAGGGGCCACATACTGGCCCCCATTACCCCTAGGAAGCTGAACAACTGCAAATCAACTCGAAAACACCTCAGCTCCAATCATGTGAAATTTCGTAATAATATCTCTAATAGTTCCCGAGATACCGAATTATTTCCAAAAAACTACGTTTCTGAACCACTGTGCGTTGTCCTGTCCAAATTAAAAAAATTCTTGTGTTCGATTTGCGGTTTGATATGTAAATCAATGTACATATTTTGAGTTTTTATATAAGTAATACAATTTTGGTCTGAAATATGAGTGATCACAGATCGAGCTCCTTTTCTTGATTAAACGCTTCTGGGCAAGTTATTAGCGAATTTAGATATTTTGAGTTTTTATATTAAAAATCAATTTTTGTTGAGAAATATGAGTGATCACAGATCGAGCTCCTTTTCTTGATTAAACGCTTATTGGCCCAGTTATTTGATAAATTAGATATTTTGAGTTTTTATATTAAAAAACGATTTTTGTTCAGAAATATGAGTGATCACAGATAGAGCCCTTTTCTTGATTATACGCCAAGTTATTAGCGAATTTAGCCAAGTTATATCCGCATTTCCTTCGGAGCTGGGAAAATACTTGGGGATAAATAGGGAACTCATCAGGGTTTCCAAAGCTGCTTTCGCTTTTCCGATCCCTGATTTGGGATTTTAGAATATGTGGCCCAAAATTTAAATTTTGATAAAAAAATAGGTAAAATTCCGTAGGACATGTTTTTACTACCAAAAAGTTCTCCGTAAAGATAACTTACTTAAAAACATAAAATTGTTATAAACATTAACTATTGAATTTGTTTTAACTATGCTATTAATTGGCATCATAATTAATATTCTATGCTAAATTGCATTTGAAATTATTTTGAATTGCATTTAAATGTGAATCAGGTTTTTTCACGGTTCGCTTTAAACTTACGCTGTATTTCTGCTTAAATAATCAGGAATTTTAAATAACTTTATTTGTCTATAAATACAAAACAATTTCCAGTCGAATTGTTCATATCCAATCCAGTTCTAACTTGTAAAATTGTGGTCCATTTTATCTTCAACATTTCTTTGAAATTTTTGTAGAATTCTTGGTGCCAAATCCTTTTCATTTCGTTACTTTTTTATGAAAAATCTAAAACCTGCTAGTGAATGAATTTGACATGATTGTTAAATATATCCTTTAATCTGGTTCATTATATTCCAAAGATTTTTTTATTCAAATTGGGCCATGTAAAAGGCATTGGCCTAAATTGTTTGTCAATAATTAATTTGTTTCTGAAATGAGCAGAATTCAAATTAGTGATTACCCTTTAGATAGTAATTGTCAGTAATGTCCGATCACTTGGCTGACTAAAATTTTAAAATTTTGGGTCATTCGATACATATGTGCTCTTAGTAGTGCAAAGATAAGACAATTGTTTACTTTATACATCCCATGTAATCTAGCGTGAAGACAACTGTCACTTAAGTGAATCTAAGTAATCTATAGTGTATTCACTTTAAACTTTTATTTTGTACTGCACTTTTTTATACCCTTCACCTTCGTGAGAGTTCTGTCAGGCATGCTTTCGAGAAGTTTCCTATTTAAAATCAGCAAAATCGATCCACAAATGGCTGAGATATGAGGAAAAAACCAGGACAACCTCAATTTTTTACCTATATCTGGATTACTAAGTCATTAATATAGACAATATGGATATCTAATGGTAGCTATTTCAAAGACCTTTGCAACAACGTATATAAGACCATAGTAAGTTGGACCTACAATGGCTCAATTTTTGTTACCAAAATTAATTTAAAAAACAATAAATTTTTTTTAAAATTTAAAAAAAAAAATAAAAATTTTAAAAAATAAATTGGAAAATAAAAAAAAAGAAAATAAAAAAATAGCTTTGGAAAAAAAACATAAATTTTGTTTGCCTAAAAATATTTATAATTTTTAATTTAAAGGACACAGCCCTCTTACTTGTTTATGAGCAATTCGTACAAACTGGTTTTATACACAATTTGTATAAAGCATATAATTCTCATACAGTTTATTTTCTGTTTGCTTAAGTATTCCAATTTGTCACATGTGTCTCTTTAGTGTCTCTAAGTAACCTAGAGTGTAGTCGATTTAAACGTTTATTTTGTACTGCACTTTAGAAAGTAGTTTTTTTTTACCCACCAAAAGTAATCTATTGGAAACTTGTCGGAGGTAGGTTTTTTTTACAAGCAATTGGTTATTGGACTGTCTAAGAGATGTCTTTTTAACTAGTTACGTAGCTGACCAAGTAACAAGTGAGATATTTAATAAGCTAACTGACTATGTAACCGGTATGATGTGAGTGAAGTTAAATACGCCGAGTAATTCGTTACGTCATTACGTATTTGCAAATATCTCTCGCGTATTTGAGACATATTTAGCAAATATGTCTACATTTGGGACATATTTAGCAAATATGTCCGCTTTTGTGACAATCCTCAAAGAAACGCACATATCACATATCATATGAATTTTTTAAGTTGTGGCCCTACCTGAAAATATTCCGGGACGGGACATACCTCAAATTAAAGGTAATTGAACCAGCTGGTGGAATCCTTAAAACTTTTTTTAAAAATGTAAATTTTTCGATCTTTAACGATTATTCGAAAAGTCACATATGAGAATTTTTACTGAATTTTTTAAGTTGTGTCCCTACCAGAAAAGATGTCGGTACAAGACATACCTCAAATTAAAGGTAATTGAACCAGCTGGTGGAATCCTTAAAACTTTTTTTAAAAATGTAAATTTTTGAAAGTGGTTTCATTCCGAAAGAAATTTTCGATTTTCTGAAGAAGAAAAAAACGGAATTAATTCCACTTTCGATCGCAATGGAATTCTGTGACAAGCCTGTATATTTGCATTTATTGGAATTTTTGCGATGAGTGGCTTGAGTATGCTTGGACATTAGAGGGTTAATTTAATTAATTAAATTGAAGAACAGTTAGTTGTGTTCTATTTTTAAACACCTATACATGGATGTGTCAGAAGCTAAAAGGCCTAACTCCAGTTTTTTTTTCTAATTAGTTGTGAACTCTTTGAAAATTATTTTGTTGTTTTATTATTTATACATTTTCCATTAAAAAATATGAAGAATCAGTATAGGGTTTGAGTCTTATTTGATTTTTTTCCGAAGCTATTCCGATTAAATCCACTTTAATCGTGGGAATCCCCCTCCCACTCTTTTTTTCTGTTAAATATCATAAAGGATTAAGTGAGTAAATGCCAAGAATTCAATTGAGTACAAGTTTTGAGCTGTATCTATACTTGACAAATATTTATGAAAACAATGTTGTCTGAGCAGAGGCACTAACCATTTTTTTCGAAACGAAGCAATATTACTAATAATTTTTTTATCTTGACAACTATTTTGACGTTTATCAGGTATAGACAGGGTTTTATAGAATCATATATTTTGGAAATCAATTTTACAAATATCAAACATTTTTATTTTGTGGAGTTAGGCCTTTTAGCTTCTGGTACATCCATATATAGAAAATTAAAATGAATTCAAGAAAATTTTATCATTTAATTTAAGATACAGGTTTAACTTAAAAGCCTGTTCTTTACGTAGAACGATTTTTGCTACTGAAACCTTTAAAATCGCTTAATAAAACTGAATTTAATTTAATAAATTTTACTTGCATGCAGTTTCATGTGAGTCACTTAATTGTATAATTTTTTATGCTACCAGTTTTCACACGCGTGCGCTTTAATTTTAAAACAGTATAACTTCTTGTATTCAATGAGTTTAAGAAGATTTTGCTATAAAAATATTAACAGATTTGTTCAACTATCATTCAGTTATCTATCTCTTTTGTTCGAAAATGAATTTCTTTGCTCTTTTGTGTGTCTTAATTGTGGCTGTGGTGGCCGTTAGTGGTCTTGGAATCGGTGCTGGTATTGGTGCTAATGTTGGCCCTGCCCAGGCTGGTGGAATTGGAGCACAAGCTAGTGTAGGTTCAGATGCTGATCTCGTAGGTGCTGCTTCGAATGTGGTAGATGCTGTTACGACATTGTCTGGAGCCACTTCATCTTTGGTTGGTGCTGCCCTTAATCTGTTCTATTAATGTTGAATGTTTTCTTTGATTTGTTAATATTTAAGATAATAATTAGTTTAATAAATGTTAGAATAAAAATAAACAATTCTGTGTTTAGTAGGATCATAATTGACCGATCCTTACAAAATTTCACGTAAAAAATATATTTTTTGCTTCAATTTGTTATTATAACTCCGAAACTATTTAGCCGATTGGAAAACATGTATACGTGAAAATTAGTACATAGCACTAGGAAAATGTTTTCAAAATTCAATCAATCGAAAGAAGAACATTAACTACTCAATTTTATGTATATCAAAGAAAAATGTAAAATTTTGTGAAAATGAGCAAATTCACTTAATTGTAAATAAATTCGAAAATAATCATTCGATTTTTCTGTTCTATATCTTATTTTATTGCTATTACATATGGCTTTGCGATAAAGCAATAAATCTGAGATATTTCTGCCGTTTTCGATTTTTTATGATTTTTTTTAAACAACAAATTTAGCTATTTTCACGTAAAAAATATTTTTGCTTTAATATGTAATTATAACTCAGAAACTACTGAGCCAATTAAAACGCAATATATATAAACGGATTAAAGGTTATGTAAATTTAAACTCCAAACTGGAGCTGCGTAGACCAGGCCAACACTCTACGCATTATAATAGAACAATCTCTAGAATGCCGTACCTCGCTCTACCTACTGTTCGTAGATTTCAAGAAAGCCTTCGATACCATCAGACGGACTGCAATATAGAAAGCATTGAGAAGAAAAGCAGTACCCCAGAAAATAACTCGAATCATCAGAGCTATGTACGAGGATGCAGAACTATCAGTTCTTCACAGCGGAAGTATAAATCAAACATTTCACACAAACGCTGGAGTAAGACAAGGATATCCCCTATCACTTGAGATAAATATCAAGATAACCAAAGCTATGCGAATCAACAACGTCAGCACCGATAATATCATGCTACAAGAGAAACCAGTTGAATACGTAGAAATCTGAAACAGACGTAAATAACAGGCTCAATAAAGCGAGAGCGGCATTAGGAAGACTAAAGCCAGTATGGAAAAACTCACAAATATTCAGACGAACCAGTCTTAGAATATTCAATGCATGTTTAAAGTCTACTCTGTTGTACAGATGTGAAACTTGGTTAGTATTGAACACCATGACGCAAAAACTACAGGTATTCATTAACAAGTGCCTCAGAATTACATATATGCAGAATATTCTGGCCTAACAACATTAGAAATACGGATCTCTGGAACCTCGCCAACGAGGAACCCATACCAACACAAATAAAACGTAGGAAATGGATGTGGATCGGCCATACTATCAGTAAGAATCCTGACAGTATGACGATGGCGCCAGAATATTTTAAATATCAGCTCATTCGGATCAGAAATATATATTTGGCGATTTTTTTTAGATGTGAGACCCAAGGTGGCGTGTAATTTTGCTAATTAAGCGTAAAGAATTTTTTTACATCTTTGGTATCTTTGGTGACCCCCCTGAAATTTTCCGGCAAAAATTTTCGTCGAATATTTGAATCCTTAAATGTCCTTTTTGAAATGACGTTTTTTGATTTTCTCGAAAAAAGGGCCAAATTGACCCTTAAGGAGATGAGCTAGAGGGTTTATATCTTCCACAAAAATGATCCCCATAAAATTCCACAATATAACTCTGACAATAAGAATTCTTTTAGACATTACCTTACAAAATTTTTGCAGTTAGTATACTTCTCCCTTCGAAAAAAAAATTCAGTTTATTCTACAAAAATTATCTACTCAACATGCCTTTCAGAATTATTCTGTTCCAATCAAAAATTCTCAATTTGTTGGACAGTGTTATTAGTCGTTTCATTAGTTAGACTAAAGTACAGTTAACTGTATAAATTAAAGATATTTGTTCTATTTTTCGAATAGCAAGAACTACATAAATTAAAATTTAATACAAGAAAATTTAATAATGAAATTAATAAACATACTACACCATTTCAGAAGTATTTCAGAAGTTTCTAATTGTATTTCAGAAATTTCCAATTGAATTTCAGAAATTTCTAATTATATTTCAGAAAATTCCAATTCAATTTCAGAAATTTCCATTTATATTTCAGAAATTTCCATTTATATTTCAGAAATTTCCAATTATATTTCAGAAATTTCTAATTATATTTCAGAATTTTCTAATTATATTTCAGAATTTTCCATTTATATTTCAGAAATTTCTAATTGTATTTCAGAAATTTCCAATTGTATTTCAGAATTTTCCAATTGTATTTCAGAAATTTCCATTTGTATTTCAGAATTTTTATTTTATACTTAAAAAGTTTCCAATTGTATTTCAGAATTTTCCAATTGTATTTCAGAAATATCCATTTGTATTTCAGAAAATTCTAATAGCAATACCATTGAATATTTCTGAAATACAAATAGAAAATTCTGAAATACAATTGGAAAATTCTGAAATACAATTAGAAAATTCTGAAATACAATTAGAAATTTCTGAAATATAAATGGAAATTTCTGAAATTGAATTGGAATTTTCTGAAATATATTTAGAAATTTCTGAAATTCAATTGGAAATTTCTGAAATACAATTAGAAACTTCTGAAATACAATTGGAAATGGTGTAGTAGATACAAGTTTCAGATCAAATCGTGTTCTTAAATTTCTTTTATTGCAGATTTTTGACTAATGAAACCGTTAAAATCGTATAATAAATGTACTACACATAACTGTATCTAAAGAGTATGCTTATATTAAATTAAATAAACCTTAAACCCTTCAATATAAAAATTCTCAAAAACACGTAAATTTATTCAAATATTGTACGTTTACGTACGGCATTTATACGTTTATACACTTTTTCCCGAAATCCTCCCTTTAAAGATTTTATAGTTGCTTCCGTTAACTTTTTGGACGAGGTGGTTCACTTGCGCTTAAAATCGAGCATGTTCTGGAATTAGGGTTGCCAGACGGCCTGGAATGGCCTGAATTGTCCAGTTTTTTGTGACTTGTCCAGTTTCCAGCTAAAACACAATTTGTCCAGTTAAAAAATAATTTCTTTCAGTTTGCAAAATATTTTTTTATTAATTAATATTTTGTACAGTTATACAATTGTGATTGCAAATGTATAGTCAGTTGTATTTTTTCCTTACAGAAATTAGTAGCGAGCAACCGACCGATTAATATATCCTTGGTCAGCAGCAAAGAGGTAAAAATACCTCTTCAAAACGCTTTTCGAAATGTCACATGGGAATTTGTTATAATGATGATGAGAATATATGGATGAAGGTTTGTCAGAGGCATATTTGTATTTTATGTATAACATAATGCATGAATTTAGCCCTAGACCTTTACTATTATAGAACTGTACAGTGAGTAATCTTTTGAATTGCCTTAAAAATCGGTTAAAATATGGAAGCAAAGTTGTAACTATTTTAAAAAAGGTTTCATCTCTTGAAACAAAACCTTTACAATTAAAAACAAATCAATGTTTAAAAAATGATATTGCATACTTAGAGCAATGATATGATTTCGGAGACGAATCACTTTACAACAAAATTTATTTTTTAAATTTAAAACAATCCCTTTTATCGTGTGATAACTTATAAATATGATTGACGACATATTGCTTTTGCCGCAAGATATTCCATGTTTTTTTTTTGAATTTTTAACACTGCGATCTTTGATATTTTTTACATTAATCCGAAAATTGACTTTTAACCTTTTGGAAGTAAACAATTTTATTTACACAATTTCAAGGACAATATATTTGCATTTAAAATGGAATCAAAAATTATCTTGGACTTTGAGTAGTTTCAATATTATGGGCAATTATATAATTTTGTATATAATTTTAGACAATTTTAACAAATTTTTAAATTTTCAAATCGCATTATTTTTGAAGTGGAAAGGGTTTCCGATGATTGATTTGAGGTACCCCTTGGAACCGTAATATTTACCACACATATTACGGTTCCAAAGGGTTCCTTGATTAAAATCGAAGATGTCAAATCCAAAAATAGCTGTTTTCTGTCCGTTTTGATATGGATTCTCCCACTTGTGATATTGAATCAAAATTTTAAAATTTGGATTACAATAATACTAGAAATATATTCTATAAAAAAGTACACTTTTCTTTTATGATATGCGTCTTACGTTATTTTGAATTAATGTTTTCTAAAACCAAAATAACGTATCATTAATATATATTTGTATGAAAAAATAAAATCTTAAATAAAAAAGGAGTTTTTAAAGATACTTATTTAAATTAAAAAAAATTTACTTATTAAATTTTCATAAAAATTGCATAAAAAAATTCTATTGCAACAAATTTATTAAAAAATATAAGGAAACTATCTAAAATAAGGAGTGAGATCGAAAAATTCTTAACATACATATATGTTTATAAAAAAGAAACCACTAAACTTACAGCTTTAATTTTTTTTTTATTTGATTGAAATTATTATTACAATTTACAAAAAAAATTATTTTTATAGTTTTAATCACTAGTGATGAAATTTTGAACCTTTTTCGGAAACCCTTCCATTAACGTTTTTATAGTGCTTTCTGTCACTTTGCTCGAACATGTAGTCCATCTCCGTTTAAAATCTACCACACTTTTGGACACCTTTTTTGTACTCTTCAATTCTCTTTTAACAAGAGCCCAATATCTCTCCACTGGCCTTAGCTCCGGGCAGTTTGGAGGATTTGCCTCTCTTGGTACAAATACCACATTATTGTTCTTGTACCACTCAAGGGCTTGTTTGCCATAGTGACAGGATGCCAAGTCAGGCCAAAAATAAGTGGACACATTATGAAGTCTTATGAATGGAAGCAGCCTTTTTTGTAAACATTCCTTGATGTAAATTTCGGTATTTATAGAGCCCGTTGTAACAAATGAGTGGCTTCTTTTGCCGCAACTGCATATTGCTTGCCATACCAAGAACTTTCTGGGAAATTTTGTCTGCTTTTGGGTCCTAAACTTTTCTTCAACATTCCCTCGAGCATCAGCAACATAAAATTTTTGACCTGGAAGTTGCGAAAAATCTGCCAGAACATACGTTTCGTCATCCATTATGCAGCAAGAATATTTTTTTATAAAACTTGACTTCAATTTCCGTGCTCTGTTTTTGGCCTCTAAATTTTTAGTAGCGTTCCTGTCAGGAACTTTTTGAGCCTTGTATGTTTTTAAACCTGCATTATCTTTAACTTTTCGTACCAAATAGTCCGAGCACTGAGCTAACCGGGCTGCTTTCCTACCGGATGTGTTGGGAGCTCTTTTGAAAATGCGTTCTATTTTTTTGGCTTTAGAAACATCATGTGGACCATTCCTTCTACCTGAACCAGGATTTCTATCAACTGACAAGTTCTCCCGGTACTGTTTAATAACATTGGAAACAGTTTGACGGCAGACCTTTGTATGCTTGGCCAACTTTTTGTAAGACCAAGTTGGGTTTTGTTGAAAATATTTAATAATTTCAGTACGCACTTTTTTCTGGTCACTCATTTTAATCAGATTAACAAAAAAATTAATATAATTGACATTACACATAATAACTGACATGTTTTTCAAAGGTAACTTGATCAAAAAAAAATTCAAATAATACTTGGGTTAAAAAATGTAATGAAAAACGTGTGTTAAGAATTTTTCGATCTCACTCCTTAGGGTAAAATACAATTTATTAATTAATTACTCAAACCGTTAACGTTATATTTTGTTTAAGAAAATCATGCACTTGATGATACGTTGTTTGAATTTTGGTTATAATTTCGTTATTTTTTAAAGTAAAAGTTTAAATTTTTTACACATACATATGTAATATGATGTAGTAAATCGTAATCAATAATAAAATCAACTTTGAATTTTTTGATGATACGTTGTTTTGCATTTTAGGTGACGATATGTATGTAGGACTGAATTTAACGTTTCTTTATTTTTGTAAAAAAAAACTTAACTTAAATTTAACTTTTTTTGAACTATAAGTGCATTTTTAAATTGTCCAGTTATTTTTTAAAAATCCAGGTGAATTTTTCTTATGGTCCAGTTATTTGACTTTTGTTAATTGGCAACCCTACCTTGCATGCCTTTCTAAATATCTAAGTATGCCATTTTCCAGATGTTCTATGTCATACTTAACCCTATCATGTGCACTTAATTATTCAACAATTCATTTTCTTTAATCCTTAGTACCAAAAACTTCTACTTTTGTCAAAAAAAAACATAAATTCAACTGAAATATATTAAGTGCAATTTAATAATCTTCTTTCAGCATTTTACCATTGCAAATGTTGCTGGCATTAGTAATCCAGCCTTATTCATATTAATTTCAATTGAATTTCAATACAATATAATTAAGATGCTATAGATTCAGCATTTAAGAATACATTTTACTATTAATTTAAATTGCATTCCAAATATGACGCACTTCATTGTATAATATTTGTTTTACCTGTTTTTTTATTCTACATATGTTTTAATTTTCTGAGTATTCAAACAAATTTTGCAGACACTTTTCATATAAAAATAGCAAAATGTATTGGTCTATCATTCAGTTATCTATTTCTGCTCTTCAAATATGAAATTCCTTGCTCTATTGTGCGTTTTGATAGTGGCCGTTAGTGGTCTTGGAATTGGTGCTGGTATTGGCGCTGGTGTGGGTTCAACAGGTGCTGGAATCGGCGCACAAGCTGGTGGTAGTGCTGATATCGCGGGTGCTGCTTCGACAGTGGTTGGGGCAGCTTCCACTTTGGCTGGGGCTGCTGTTGATTTGGCGAAAGCTGATGTTCAATTTAAGATAAACACTGTCAATAAGGTAGCCTCTTTGCTTGGTTAAAATTCAAGTCGATACAATAGTTAGTTTAATAAAGACGAATACAATTTTTATTTTGTATAAATACATGAGGAATTTAAGGCAAATTTTTCAATTCTATGCCGATTTTTTTTTTTTTTTTTTAATTTTTAAGTAAAATTATAAATTTTGTTAGACGTTTCTTCACATAATTAATAATAACTCAAAAAGAGTTAGTCTGACATTATTGAAATAAACTTAGGAAAATTTAAATTTACATAATCTTTAATCCTTTTATATATGTCGTTTCGATCGGCTCAGTAGTTTCGGAGTTATAATAACAAATTGAAGCAAAAAATATATTTTTTACGTGAATATAGCAAATTTTTTTTTTTAAAAAATCATGAAAAATCGAAAAAGGCTGAAAATGCTCAGATTTATTACTTTATCGTAAAGCCACATGTAATAGAAACAAAATGAGATATAGATCATAATCAATTGATGGATTCTTTTCGAATTTATTCTAAGTTAAGTGAATTCGCTCATTTTCACAAAATTTTAGTTTTTTGTTTGATGTACATAAAATTGAGTAGTTAATGTTCTTCTTTCTATTGATTGAATTTTGAAGACATTTTCCCGATGCTATGTAAAAATTTTCACATATATATTGCGTTTGAATCGGCTCAGTAGTTTCGGAGTTATAATAACAAATTGAAGCAAAAAATATAATTTTTACGTGAAAATAGCGAATTTTTTTATTTTAAAAAATTATGAAAAATCGAAACCTTCTGAAATTGTTCAGATTTATGACTTTATCGCAAAGCCACATGTTATAGGAATAAAATGAGCTATTGGTCGTAAAAATTTATGAATTATTTTCGAATTTATTCACAGTTAAGTGAATTTGCTCATTTTCACAAATTTTTTTTTTTTGTTTGATATACATGAATTTAAGTAGTTAATGTTATTCTTTTGAATGATTGGATTTTGAAGACATTTTCCCCATGCTTTTTATAATTTTTCTTATATATATTGCGACTCAATCGGCTCAGTAGTTTCGGAGTTATAATAACAAATTGAAGCAAAAACTTAATATTTTTCATGAATATAGCAAATTTTTTTTTGTCTTAAAAAATTATGAAAAATCGAAAGCGGCTGAAATTCTGCAAATTTATTGCTTTATGGGAAATCCACATATAATAGCAACAAAATGAAATATCGATGATAAAAATCGATGAATTCTTTTCAAATATATTCACATTTAAGTGAATTCGCTCATTTTCACAAAATTTTAGTTTTTTTGTTTGATATACACAAAATTGAGTAGTTAATGTACTTCTTTCCATTGATTGAATTTTGAAAGCATTATCCCCATGCTATATACAAATTTTCACTGTATATATTGAGTTTCAATCGGCTCAATCGTTTCGGAGTTATAATAACAAATTGAAGCAAAAATTATATTTTTTAGGAGAAAATAGCTAATTTTTTGTTTTAAAAAAATCATGAAAAATCGAAAACGACTGAATTTGCTCAGATTTATTGCTTTATCACAAAGCCACATGTAATAGCAACAAAATGTAATATCGATTGATTCTTTTCAAATTTATTCATAACTAGTTGATCGCCCCAACTAGGCTTCGCCCGGTAGCATTTACTAATGTTAGTTCTTCAAGTTTCTCCAACCCACTCACACCAGCATGTTCTTATTTATTTGCAAATAGAATATCTAAATTTGTACTGCATACTTTAGGGAGCTTTTTTATTACAGTTGACTGGACTCACAAAAAAAGAATTTCCGAGATTTACCCGGAATTTTTTAATTTTTTTTCATTACAAACCATCTCCTGAAAATTTCGAATCGAGTAAAAAAAAATCAGCCAAATCGCTCCAGCCGTTCTCACGTGATGACATTACATACATGGACTATTTCATTTGTATATATATAGATTGAGTGAATTCGCTTATTTTCACAAAATTTGAGTTTTTCAATTTTGTTGCCTTGTGTTATTTAAAAACTTGTCCTTATCATTATTCAATTTTGTATTATGTACCGTTATTATAATATTGCTAACAAAAACGCTTCTCAATTTATATGATTTTAACCCACTAATGCCGGATGGGTAGACAAATTAAGGTATTTAAATATTTTTTTTTTTAAAAATTCTAACTCGGGCCAGGTGAGAGTTATCGCAAATCCATTTTAATGACTAGATCAACAATAATCACACGAAAATCGAACTGTAACTAATTTGATGTATATTTACCAGAGCCTTTTGATACTTGGGTATTTAAATATAGCATATTTTAAAATCAATTGCTCTTCAGGTCCCAGTGGAGTCAGATTTTTTTATTTCAACGAGGTAACGGAGACACTCTATGGATATTATTACGGAATCGGGTTTTAAGTCGTTAATGGGTTAATTCACTCTAATTGAGTTTAATAATAATTATAAACATATTAAATAATTAATTTCATCATAAATATTCTAAAAATCTAATTTCTTATTTGTTTTAATTAGATTTAAATAAACAATACAACTCATGTATTGTATAATATTTTTACTTGTTTTCAATTTTTCCTAACTAATCCAGTTCTTAGTACATACATAGAAACATTAAAAACATTTTGCTATAAAAATCGCCAACATTTTTGGAACTATCATTCAGTTGTTTAAATCTTCACTGTTCAAACATGAAATTCTTTGCTCTATTGTGCTTCTTGGTAGTAGCTGTGATGGCTGTTAGTGGCCATGTTGGAATTGGTGCTGGTATAGGCGCTAATGTGGGATCAACAGGTGCTGGTATCGGTGCTCATGCTGGTGTAGATGGTTCAGCTGATGTTGTGGGAGCCGCTTCGAAAGTGGCTGGCGTTGCTGCTGCTGTTGTTGAGGCTGATGCTAAATTGAAGGTGAACACTTTCAATAAGGCCACCTCTTTGCTTGGTTAAAATTAATGCTGCTGTATAATAATGTCTGCGTTCTATGGATTCTGAATTTGTATAAATGGTTAATGAAAGTCATAATAAAACTTTGCAAGAAAAAAATATAACTTTTATGTTCAAATCATAATATGTGTGTGTTTTACTTAGAATATTAAAGTGTTTTCGAAAATATATGAAATGTGACCTACTGTTAAAAAGGATGTAAAGACTGATTGGAACTGTAAACAGTTAAAACGTTTTAATAAAAAAATTATAAAAAATTGTCTGCATAGAGTTTTGCAGGACTTCAAAAGTTCATGGGTACTTTGTCGTCTTCTTAATAGCGTTCAAAGGACAAAGAGCTTTTATATATTTTGTTCCATAATTGTTCAACCGATTTTAGGTATTTTCAACATCAAGCTACTACGACTAACAAAGAATATTAACATCGAATTGCATAACCCAAGTTCCCTGCTTTTGAGGACTATCGAACTATAAATAGGTGTCATTAAATAGCAGCTCTAACCACCACAGGACCCTAAAATAATATTGTATTATTCAATTTCGACCAACAGGGAATATTACTGTTGAATTTCATGCCCAAAGTTTCCTCCGCCTAGGCCCGAAAGAACATTACGTACAGATGCAAAACAAAAACAAAATTTCTTGATATTTTCCATGATATAAAAAAATTACAAGGTAGTTTCATTTATATTTTTTTACAAGAAAGGCGATTTTTGAAGTTTATTTTATTTGTAAATATTCAGTGAAACGTTGCCACATTTAAAAAAAGGTTACAATACTCCGAGAAATTTTCCATGAAATATGTGTAGTATGTAACAGTTCACAATACTGCAATTTATGTTTAAAATAAATAAAAAACGGATTAATCTAAGACGTGTGTCTTTATTTCACATAGGCCATGACAATTAAAAGCTGCCCGAATATAGTGATATCTTTTTCAATCAGACTTTAAAAAAATGGATGCTTTTAAATTTATCAGAGGAATTCTAACGTTGCCCCAATTGTTGCATCAAAAGGATGTTGTGGTCGACTTTCTTTTATAAAACTAGTCCGTGCTACAAACGTGTTACTGCAGTCTTTACTAACTACTTTATGTGTTGGCTAGAGATTTGAGAGAAGACTTTTATCCCTATTTTCAACGTGTCCTGGATAGATTAATATGTTTGCTCAATAGTCACGATACTAACCAATTGGAGTGGTCTTTTAGTGTTTCGCTTATCTATTTATGGTTCTTAAGCCTTATTTGAAACGCAATATAGGCTTTGTCCTCAATTGTATACCACCCTTGCTGGACGAGAGACGCTATGAAGAACGTGTTACCAATTATGCCGTTTGTCATTTATTGCTCGGGATGTTCGTGATTATGGCAAGTTCCTGGAGTTTATATTGACAACTATAGAGCGTGAAAAAGCTGATAGTGAGCAGGGCTGTGGGAGTTTATTGAGATAAAGCGCGGCGTAAAAGCACAATTCCATGGCATTGCCGGAGACTTTATAGTTTATTTTAGAATCTTTTGTGGCGGATAAGAAGATAAAACCACAACACAGCCAGCTGTTGAATGATATAGTAGAATATCGTCAAATATTCCACTGTATTATTCATCATACCAAGTATCTGACAGTTATCCCAATGAAATTGTCTCTCAAATCGTATTAAGAGATTACACAAACGGTTGTACATTTGTAAAATTGTTCTCTTATTCGTGGAGGTGCAAGAGGTTTGTGCCGGATATCCAGCATAAACTCAATCCTTATGCTAACGATACTCAGGAATTGAAAGCCTTGGCCAGAATTGTGTTGCTGCTCAATGCCTTGGATAAACGAGCAATAATATTTTGAATAAAATATTTTTTTTATTTTATTTATATTTGAAGTAACTATACTTCAATAAAGGCAAAAATCGGATTATGTTTAATAAATATGGTAGCTTTGTTTTAGATATAAACTTCAAATCCCCTTTATTGTCAAATGCTTAATTAGGTTGACATAAATAGAAAATGAAACTACCTTGTATTTTTTTATATCATGATATTTTCTATTGAATTTTGAGTTTGATTATTTTGACAATTTTCGTTATTGGTTGAATTTCAAATACAAAAATTATTGAATAGATAATTTTCGTAATTGAAACACAAAAAATAACAAAAATGTGTTTTCAATTACGAAAATTATCTATTCAATAATTTTTGTATTTGAAATTCAACCAATAACGAAAATGGTATATTCAATTGTCAAAATAATCAAATTCAAAACTCAAAATTCAATAGAATATATCAAGAAATTTTGCTTTTAAGCAAATGAATACTTGATTTAATCATGAAATAATTGAAACCAATTCAATATGTGACAAATATTTGAATTGAAACGGTTTAAGAAATAGTTTTTTCTGTGTAGAGTCCATCATCAATAGCAGCAAGAGGCGCTTAAACAAGCTGAAATAACTGTTTTGCGCAATAAATAAAACCCGCTTTTATTTATAAAATTACGATTTAAAAGTCAGTTAATACACCCACTTGGAAAATTTAAAATATTTTGTTGAGACTTTCGTTGGCTTTCGTAGTGTGTTCGTATAAAAAGTCAATTAATGTTCGTAACTGAACAGCTTCCCTGCTGGAAATGTCAATAGTGAAACTGTACTGACTTACTATTGACACAGTCATCAGCGCTTTTTAAAAATATAGGGCGTACTTTTGGACCGAATGAAGTCGAACTTTTTTTTGTTAGTTAGGCAGCTAAATTACAAATAATATACAAAAGATTTCAGAGTATTATCAATAATGGATCCCAAAATAAACGATTTTCAATATAAAAATTAAAAAATAGTAGATATTTGCTTTTTTTGAACGAAAAGGTGACTTAATCCTTTTTTTATTAAAACATAAACTTTCTTTAGGAATATATAACAATATTACATTTTTCTGTAAGGTATCTTTACGGAGGACATTTTGGTATAAAAACTTTGTTCTATTTTTCGAATATGTCGGCCTTACGCCCTTCGGAAATTGACCTTTTTTTTAACAAAATTTCAACATTGGACCACATGTTCTAAAATCCCAAAGTTGGGATCAGAAAACGGAAAGCAGCTTTGGAAACCTTGATGTGTTCCCTATTTATCCCTAAAGTGTTTTCCCAGCCCCAAAGAAAATGTGGTCCCTGTGGGCAAAATTTTTAAAAATACCATTTTTTGGATTTTCGCACTAATTGTTAGGAATTGCGGGATTTCCTTTGATCTTTTGACAAGAAATTTTCTAGCCAGTCCATATAAAAAGACAACCTAAAAAAATATTTTTATTTATTTCGACCTTTAATTGCAAACCCGATTTTAATATTTTTGTAAAGCGTTTGTCTTACAAATTTCAAGTTAATATCTCAATTAGATTCAAAAATGTGCCACCCTAAAACTCCGTCCTTCAAAAGTATTGCATTTTTTCAATTTATACAAGATTTTTATTATGAAAAAGTGCAATATTGTTGAGGGACGGAGATTTAAAGGCGCATATTTTTGGATCTAATTGAGATAATGACTTGAAATTTTTAAATTTCAATTACCTTATCTAAACATAACAAATTAGACCTAGTCGAGCACTTTCCGAAAATACAAAAATCATTGAAATCGAATTTGCAAATAAAATTTCCTACTTGGGTTTTAGACAGAACTGGATTATATTTTAACAAACTTATATGTTTATTATGTAGGTGTCGTCAAATTATAATTTAATTAATTTTGATGCGCAATTTTGAACCAGTCAAACGAACTACTTAAAAATTAAGCACAGAAAGTTCTAAACGAAAGTTCGAAAAATTAACATTTTAACAAATCACTAGACAAGTTATAGACAATTTAATAGTTTTTGGTAATTCAGCAGCAAACTTGTTTCAAAAAATTATCAACAAAATGTTGCACTTTTAAAAGAAAGTCCAAAATGACAGTTTTTAAAACTTTATAAATAATTTTAAAACATTTTGTCATCAAAATGTTAAGCACGGCCTGCCCAGCAGATTTTTAGAGACATCTAAGTAGAACATTTAATTTTTTTATAAAATACGATCCTGTAGCATTATAAAAAATATAAAAAACCACATATATTTCTTTCAATTTAAAATTCCTTTTATTCAAATCTCATCCTTTATTTATATTATAACCGTAAATGAAATTCTCAATGACTGCCAGCAGTGGCAGTAGCACCAGCAACAGCCATAGCATCTCCATATCCATCTGATACAGCATCAGCATTAGCGCTAGCTACAGCATCACCCCCATGACTATTAGCAGATGCAGATGCACTTGCGACAGCGGATGACGTAGCACCAGAATGTTCATGGGCAGCAGTGATGGCCAAAACAGCAAATAATACAATGCAGAAGAGAGCGAAGAACTTCATTTTTAATTAAGTACACAGAACAATTCAATAGATTAACTAATGATGTCTAATAACAAAAACGTTGCAGCTTTTATACACTGGGAGATGTTAAAAAGAACATTTAAATCTAATAAAAAAACGAGTATAATTTCTGTTAGAATTATTATGGTAATTTTGTTTTAAATCAAATGTGTAAACAAAGTATAAATAATAATAATAATAACATATTCTATTTTAATGATGTTTGAAAGACTAATTGCGCGATTAGCCGGTTTTAAAGTGCAACTTATATAAACAAAATTCGAACAAACATTTCTAGTTAAACTTAAGTTTAACATATTTAAGGTGCTATTTCTGAAGCCACTCTTTGATATAAGATGGAATATAGATTGTCATACGAATAATAGAGGAAAAACTAACTTTTTCATTCGAATGAATAAAATTTTTCATTTTAGAATAAACAAGTATATTCGGCTGTGCCGCATCCGATATACCCTTCATTCTTTAAAATAAAGATTGCAAACATTTTTTGGTAAACTAAATTTTTGTTTGAAAAATTCTGTTAAACAAATTTTATTAGTGCAAAAAATGTATCGTTAAGAAAATTGTTTTCGGTGAAATAAAACTCGGGTTAAAAAGTATTTTTACTGATTTTGATCCAGTGTACGTCCGAATTTCTATGGCATTCTAGTAATCGTTGGTTGTTGCTTATATTTCAGCCATTTGTGGGCCGAGTTTTTCGATTTTAAATAGCAACCGAACCAGGACTATTGATGTATGAATCAAGTATGTAAGTTATTTGGGGGCTACGAAACATACAAATGTACCCTTGTCACTCATGGCGAAGGGTAAAAAAATCAATAATTGTCTCAAGTCACAATTTAAAAAAAAAATATTTGATATTAGCGGATACCCGGCGCTCCGCGGCCTGTCTGATTAATCTGGGTTTTAATAATAAACAAAAAATATATAATCAAAAATATTTTTGTAAAAAATTTTTGTTAAAAATTTCACAAATTCAATTCTGGTATTTCATAAACAGCATGTGACAGCTATTACCATTACATAAATTTCCCATATTGTGGTTATGTATGCCTCATTTATCCACATTGGCCAAAATTCCTCATAGAACTCCAAAATTCTCAATGTGAATTTTCAAAAATATTTAAAAAATCTCACAAACTCAATTCTGGAATTCCATAAACAGCGTTCGATAGCCATCACAATTACATACATTTCATTTATAGTGGTTATGCATTTCTCTGTCTCGTTCGACCACATTGGCCAAAATCCCTTCTAGAACTCCAAAATTCTCAATGTGAATTTTCAAAAACTTTTTAAAAATCTCACAAATTTAATTCTGGAATTCCATAAACAGCATGTGATAGCTATCACCATCACCTACATTTCCTATATAGTGGTTATACATGCCTCTGCCTTATTTGGCCAGATCAGAACTTGACATTTTGGGTGAATTCCAAAACGTGTGTATGCAATGCAACCTTAAAAGGTCGAGCGATTCTTAACGCAACCGTGTAAGTAAACTTTGATAATGTTTCATATCTAAAAATTTATGAGAAAGTAGAAACAGGCATTATGATAAGTTTTTTTTAAATTTTAACTACTCGTTTGCTTGCTTTGTCTTGATAAAGATATGCATAAAGACATTTTGGAATTCATCCTTTGTCCAAAATCCTTCTAAGTACTCCAAAATTGCATGTAATTTTAAAATATTATATTAGTTAAAAGTAACCATTAAAATGTCTAAAATAAATTAGAAATATATAAGAAGTGACAACTTCTACTTAAATATAATTTTTCAGTTTTAAATATGTATGTCGTTACGTCATAGCAAATTTAACTTATACTTAAATATGTTTTTTCTAAGTCGGTATGTCAAACATATTTAACTCGGCATATTTATCTTCACTCACATCAATTCTGTTTTAATTTAATTTCTGGGATATGAGAGACAAAACAATCCTAAAACTTTGTTTTCACTCGGTTTTCGCTCGTTTTATCCCTTAAAAAGTACAAAAATCAAAAAGTACTACACACCTGTCCACTTATTTTTTTGCATAAATTTAGATAAAGTTGGATGTTTGGTGCTAGTTTTATTAGTTCCGAAGATATTTTCAGAACTTCCTTCGAAGTGGATCAATGGAGAGGTGCCATACAAATTTTCAGAACTTCAAAATTGCGAACAAATTTGTATTTGAAAATTCGAAAATCTGATTAACGAATCGACCGAATAAATATAATGCAGTCTTTCATATATCTAAAACCATCTTTACAAATCTAATTAATTAATACTTTAAATACTATCTTCTATCTATATATGTATATAAAATACAAAAAATGTTTCTACATATGTCCGTTATAGACTCTGGGACCATCCAACCGATTAGCTATAAAGTGGTATCATTGTAAAGGACATTTTCTAAATATGGTTAGACACCTAAAATACTACATTAGGTCCATTCGGTCCATTCTTAAAGAAGATTTTCGAAATTTCTCATACAAACATTTTTCATCTAATATACATGTTCCGAATGTACTCAAAAACGGCTGGACCCATTTTGATGAAATTTTCAGGGAATCTGCAGAATTGCCCGGGGGTTAACACTGTATAATCAGTTTTTTAATATTCGGTCTGTGGGCGGAGGGGCGTGTAAAAATTAAATTTTTACATTATACCGCTAATGCCATATATTTCATAAAAATGCATGTGTGTATGTATGTTCCGTATGGTCCAGCAACGCGGACCGGGTTCAGCTAGTAGAATATAATAAAATTTGTTGTCAGTATCTCATGATTATTGTTATAATTATGGCTAAAAATGTAACACATCAGAATATTTGTGGCAGTACGACATTAAAATGGGTTAGCTGGCTGAAACCACTCTCTGTGGATAAGGTTTGTTTGGTACTAATAATGGGCAATACCGGTCCATTAAATTTAAAGCAGAAATGCATCTAAAATTTAAAAAAATGTTTTGTGAGGAATTGAAAAAATTTAATATTTTTTTAGTGATTGTGTTTGATTTGTACACAAGATTTCGAGTTGGGTGTAAATCTACTATAAATTAATTAGCAGTAAATAAATAAAATATTCGGTATGTTTTTTTTTAATTCTCAATTTTTATTTTCCTTTAAAACATTCAAATTTATTTTTCAATTTTTGGCATTAGCCACCGCAGAGGCAGATGCACTGGCATTAGCGTTTCCATTTCCATGTGAGTTAGCAGTTGCAGATGCATTGGCATTTGCAATAGATGTTGAACGACCGCCATGTTTACCTCCACTAGGTGCTGCACTTACGGCCAAAACAGCTACCAATAGAATCCAGAAGAAAGCGAAGAATTTCATTGTTATGTACAGATTAACTCAATATATCAAACTAATTTCGAATAATTGTAAATGTTCTTTTATATAATTGCAAATAAAAGAAACATTAACAATATAAAAAACCAGTTTAATTTATGAAAAATTTTAATATGTTAATTTTGTTTATAAAAATTACCCAAAACGAAAAGCAACAAAAAATTCTAATTAACAGAAGTTTGAAATTCTGAGAAATTAACACGTTTTAATTCTAATGAGAAGTCACAAGATTTGAAAAAGTAAACAGTTTCAAACTGACACACTTATTTCTGTAAAAGTGAAATATTATGGTTTATTTGCAAATTAATGTTTAAACATTGCACTAAATTTCAAGGTTGGCTACCGTTAGCTCTAAGCTACACTTACCCCTAAAATACATTTTCACCTCAATTAGCGTTACCGTTACACAGAAATAACTGCAATTACAGTTACCGCTAAAATACCCCTACCGATGTAATCGAAAATATCGTTACCGCTAAATATCTTTGCGGTAAAATGTACATTATAAATTTATTCAAAGTATTGGCTATTGTTAGCTATGACCTTCTCCCATCTTTCTGGCAACATATGGGCGCCAATGCGAGCCAAAAGAACTGCTCATATTTTGAATCAAGCCAATATCAGGTACTCCGTTCTGAAGTGAAGCGCATACCAGAGATATCGTTCTGCACCGATCGAAACAAATAGTAGTCGGACTGGGCATGGTCTGGACTATAAAGCGGGTGAACAAAAACTTCCCAATAACTTTAATGTAAATACTTTTTAAGAGGTGTTGTAACATGTGGCCGAGCGTTGTCATGATGGAATACTTATAACGACTTCATGTCTGGCTGCTGATTCTGGACGTTTTTTGGCCAATGCTCGCTTCAAACGAATTAGTTGCGTTCGTTATAGGTTCACTATGATTGTCTGGCCAGATTTCAACAGCTCATAATATATAGAACCCTCTTAGTCCCACCAAATACAGAACATTACCTTAGCGGCATGTATATTTGACTTTGGTGTCGATTCGGCTGGTTGGCCGGACTTCACATACTATCTCTTACGCTTCTGATTATTGTAATGGATCCATTTTTCATCGCAAGTAATGATTCGGAGAAGAAATTATTTTCTTTTATAGCGATCAAGCATTATTTCGGACATGTAAAATCGTCTTTGAAGGTGTCTCGGCTTCAATTCGTATGGTACTCAATTTCCCTGCTTTTGGATGAATCCTAGTGCTCGCATACGTTTTGAAACTGCTGCTTGATTTAGCTCCCAATGATTTAGCTTGGGTTGGCATTTACTTATTTCTTACATTACAGGGTAATTGCTGGTCTTTGCGGAACTTTGCCCGAACCGAATACCCATTTTGAAAAAAGCTATTTCATCATTTGCAAGTGTTGATGAACGCTGTATCCGTCCATGGTAATTTGGAAAGCAAGCTGAATTAATGGCAGCCATATAAGCCATAAATGTCAACCTTATCATTTCCATGTTATTAAATTCAAAGTCAAGTTTAATTTATTGCATTTAAATTGCAGAACAGTTTTAATACTTTTACACATAGTCAATCATATACAAGTGGTTCACAAAGCGTTAATACTTTCGAAATTAAGTTCGAATATTATGTGTGACAAAAAAATAATGAAATAGTGTAGTATACTCTGAGGATGTACAAAATCTAGGTTTTGTATTAAAGTTTATCTTTACAATATGTTAATTATATATTAGTGATTATAAAAACATTTAATAATTATAAGTTTTGTTTTCTTTTTCTTTGTAGATTACTCGATTTGCTCCTGTAATATTTGGTAAGTGATATTGAACACATCGCCCAACAATAGTCATAACTAAATATTTTAGATTTTTAACTCATTTACTCAAATTCCAAAATACACGATCCGGATAACAATATTAACGCAAATTACTAAAGCAATCAAACTACATACGGGAAACTATGATTTCCGAGCTATGACTCTATTGTAGCAAATGAGCGATTTCCACATAAAGTAGGGACTTATTGTATGAAATAGTTAGTTGAATATAACTTTCACAATATAACTTTTGATATGATTCACATTATAGGTATTATCGGATTCCCTTAGTAAATAATTTTTGGGCGTAGCTGTCTTCGGTCATGCGTAAGATTTCTCTCCTCCCGTTGTGATGTACATTAGGGTGGCCCGTTTGAAAAATATGGTGTCGATTTCTCCAACTAAAATTAAAGTTTAGTTTGATAATAAGGTCCTTTTTTAATTTTTTTTATAATTTTTTTTTCATATTTCTCGCAAAGGAAAGATATAAAATATTACTAACTTACCAAAATATGAATGGTTTTTTGCAAACAAAGATGGAATGTGAGAAAAGATAAACTCACTGTTTATTGTTGGTGTTTTGTTTAAGCTTTGATATTTTTACAAATAAAGCTTGAGTGTCTGTAATTCTCATTCACTCTATAGTTTGATTTGTATAATATCTTTAGTTTTTCTAAAACCTTTTGGGAAAAGGTTTCCTGATGATCTGACCTAAGCAACCAGTGAAATGCGCATTGGAACTAGCTTATCCCCCAACAATAAATATCAGTGAATTTATCAATAATTGGGAAATTTAGCACAATTAAAATTTAGCAATATTAATTTTCTATTCCCGCATAACTACTAAATAATTTTTTAATTCCTTTCCTATAAAGTCGTTTAAAACTCCAATAACTATAATATATTAAAATTTTTAGACCAATGTTTAGGATTGTTACTCGACTAGTTAAAGACTAAAAGGTTCACTGTTAGGATTGTTATTTGACTAGTAAAATACCCACGATTGAAACTATTGTTTGACTAGTAACAGATCTGCTATTGAACCAATGTCTTGATTATTAAAAGACTCACAACAAAGACCTTAGGCCTTAAGGTAGGGTCAGACTACGCAAATTATTTGACAGAAGATGTTTCATGTGTTTGATCAAAACTACATCAAATAATTCATGGGTTGATTTTGTGTTCACACTGTACATATTTATTTGCCATATTTGTTTAATCAAACTACACCGAAATACTATCAAACACACAAAGGGGAAAATATATTTGACTTGTGGTCACATTTATGGTAATATTTGTTCTAAATAATTATTAAATAAAGCTGCAAAACAACTTTAATTTCTTTCATCAATAAAAAAGACATTTCTAGAAAGTAAAATATTACCAGATTTTGCTTTACATTTGAAAGAATTATGAAATTTCAGTACTCTTATTTAAGCGTCAAATATTTTATGTTTCTAGTTTGAACACAAAATATTTTTGCACTGCAAACAAGAAAACAGCTGAATTTGGTCAAACAAATTTATTTGCCAATATGAAAACATTCTTGTAATGTGACCAATGTGTGACCACTAAACAGCAAATATTTTCCTGCATTTTGGGTATTTTTTTATTTGATCTTGCAATTCATTTGCAAGATCAAACACCGTCAAATAACAGCTGTTGCATCATGTGTTATCGCAAAAGTAGTGTTGCTATATCTTAAATTAAAAATCGCTAAATAATGAAAACAAATCGCGAAAAGAACACAAGCTTGAACAATTTAATAATATAATTATTAAATGTTTATTTATTAAATTATATTACTATCACAATTCATAATTGAAATTGAATGGAAATGTAATCATGTTTTATACTTGAAAAATATTTGAAATATTAAATATTTTTCAAACAAAAAACATATGGCTTGAATTTATGTTTCCTTTCTATTGGAGAATGCTATTGAAATAAAGTGTAATACAACTGTAATTCAATTGCTTGACTATAACTCAAGGCTTGAATTACACTTGCTATCAACTTGAATTCCAGTAAAAATGCTTATTGGTTTTTTAATACATATTATTAATCGAACACGACTTTTTCCAAACTTTTTTCATTCAGTATAAGAACATGTTCACAAATATTGTTAAATTTTATGGAAATGTTTACCTTTTTTACATAAATTTTTAATTAATTCCAATTCAATCGCATTATCTAAAAATTTATAATAAAAATTTTTGTATGATACTAAAATCAGAAAAGTGAAAAATGCTATTAGACATATTCTTCTTCTGCAGTAAAAAAAAAATTAAACAGATCATACTGTTTAAGAATTATTTTTTAATTACAATCAATTCATACTATTTATTAGGGTATTCAATTAATCGGGTTTCTGGTTTAATCGGTTAATCGAGCAAATAATTAATCGAGGTTTAGATTTATTCGGTTAATAATCGGTTAATTTAAAATTATTCGATTAACCGAATAATTTCTATGTTCATTTTAAATTGAAAATACAACAACGAATTTTGTGTACAAAAACATTAAAAACAGCAAATAAGGTATTTGAGATCATTTTTGTAAACATATCACCTATTAGCTGCAACAACGTCATAACTCTAAATCCGTGTTTTATGAACTGAGTACTACAAAATACGAGCTGTTCTTAATTTAATTTTTAATTTTTTGTATGAGTGTTTTTTTTAGTTGTAAACATCAAAATGAAAATTCATGTTTTCTCGTATATTTGATAAATAAAAATTTAGGTTAAATACAGATTAGAAAGATATTAACATCTACTATTTATATTTCTGAAATCGCATGATTTGTTGAAAATTTATTTAAGAAATATTAAAATGTCATGAAATATTCAAAAACGTTTTTCTCGAAACGATTTTTTTTTATTATGACGTTGTTGCAGCAAATGAGCGATGTGTGAGTTTTTTAGGGTCTTAGTGAGATCTTCAGAAATAATCTTTTATAAAAAGAATATAATTTAAACGATTTTTTTCTTTAGATTTAATGAAACTTTTCTTGGAAAAAACTCTCGCTGATTGTATATGTTGAAGAAATCAAAAGCATGATAAAGAATATTCCTTCTTGGATTGTTTTAGATTTTGATGAAGTTATGATAAAAGACTAATTCAAAAAAAAGTTTCGTCTATACATGTAAATACAAAGTTTCAAATACATGTAAATTAAATATGTCAGTTATTATACATACTCACTAATCATGTTTATTCAAAATGATGTTCAATCTTCAAAAAAAAATCTAATTTCAATATGATATTTGTATTTGAATTGAAACGGAAAAATAAATACAAAAAACATATTTAAAGTGCAAAAATAAAGGAATTTCGGTTAATCGGTTAATCGACACAAATTAATCGGTTTATTCGTTATTTGAAAATCGACAATTTCAAATTATTCGAACAGTTAACCGTACAAAATTAATCGGTTAACCGATTAACGGTTAATCGATTGAATACCCTACTATTTATGTATGTATAAAAAATTTTCTTTGATTTTAAATTCAATCTGTATAAAATTTCAGTTAATATTCCATATGTACATATGAGCAATTTTAAATTTTGAAAATAGACAAACTCCATGTATAAATAAAAAATAATCAAACATCAGACTATGTTAAACGTATAAAAATATAAATCGCATAAAATTGCAAAAATCGCAACATAGACTTCATGTCTTCAATTAGTTTTTCTCCCAGTATGTCATCCTAGGCTGAATGACTTTTATGTGAAGAAGAAGACTTCATTTATTGATGCAATTATTTAGTGAAAATAATTTAAATAACAAATACTCAAGAAATATTGAATATGTATTTATGTTTAAAACAAAATAGTGAATTTGTGTCTTTAATTTAGTACGAAAAATATTTAAATAATCTCCTCTTATTTTCCCGCCATGCTGAGCAAATAATTTTCTGTTTTTTTCTATTTGATCAAACAATTATTTTATGAAAGTGTTTGATATAGTGTGACCACACGGCTAATATATTTACTGATTCTTTTTCGCAGCAGTTTGGTCAAACAAAAAGTGAAAAATTAAATTCAATATATGATAACAAAATTCAATAAATCTCTAATAAAATGATTACTTTACAATTCGAAATAAGTGCTTTAACCTTAAAAATATTTGCAAGATCAAATTATATATTTTTTAGGTATTTATGTAGCTAGTGGTCACACTTTGTTCACATTAAGAAAATATTTTGTTTGCCGACAAATAATTTTGTTTGACTAAAATCATCTGTTTTGTTGTTTGCTCTAAATTTTATTTGTGGTCAGATTCAGGCAATGAAATATTTGACGATAAACGTCAAATATTAGCTGTGTGTGACCGTACCTTTAGACCAAAGCGCTTTCCTTCACAAGAATGACGATTTAAGCTGTTCATAGACCATTATTAAGATTATTCTTCGATTACAGACAGAGAAAAAAATATAGGTGTACATTAGGGTGGCCCTTAATAAACGAAAGTTGGATTTTGGCCATTCTCACCCTCCAGTTTGGTGAACATTAGTAAAAAAAATCATCCTGAAAAAATTTTAGGTAAATCGGTTGGGGAGAAGACGTGCCGCAAGCCCTCTGAAGTTTTTAGATGCATTTACAAGGGGAAAAAATGCATTTTATTCTGTTTTTGTAAAAATTTTGCCATTAAAAAATTACTTTTCCAATTTAATTTAAAAGAAGAGAAATGTGTACGCAATTGTCGTTCTAATGACACATAAAAAACAGAAATTGTTCAAAAAATGTTAAAGTTATTAAAAAATCGCCAGGCCATTAACGTGTCTCAGGCAACTAGAACAAGAAAGGTAGAAACAAAATTAACATATTTTGATAAATATTAAAATAAAAGCTAATTTTTACTTAAAATATGTTCATATTTACTGGTATATGAGTTTTTGTCTTCGTAGGATACCGTTAACCTATTCTTAGGTATGAACAAAAAAATAAAATTTTTTTAACGGCAGTTTCAAAACTCCATTTTCAAATTTTTAAAAATTTTGTTAAACAAATTTCAGAATTTTTTAATCATCTCATTGGGATTTATTAAGAATATAATAGGGAATGAAAATGTGAAAAAATTATGAAAATATCTCTTATAGTTTTTCCGTACCTGCGATTTAAATTTTGAAATTTTCAAGAAAAACCAATTATTTGTCAATTTTTAGGCGAATGAGCTCTATTTCCTTATTCTTATAAATTTTAAGCAAAACTTATCCAGAATATTATAGTCCAGGTAATTCTAAATATACTCTGAAACTTTTACTAAAATCGGAAAACGTTAACCCTTAAATCGTGAAGGTCAAAGCTAAAATTTTTCAATATTTGGAAATTCTCTTGGAAAGATTTCGAAATGTTCGAAATGTTGTATATTTTTGGGCTGATTTTGATGAAATTTAACAAAAATATAACACAAAGCCTGGTATTTACAAAAACAGCAGAAATATTAAAATTAACCCTATATAGCACTCGGGGTTAAAATGACCCCAAACTTCTAAAACCATAAATAAATTTTGATTTTAAAAGTTTTGGGTCATTTTAACCACAAGTGCCATTAAGCGTTAATTTCCATTCTTGTGCTGTTATTATAAACCCTAGAGTTTATGTTATATTTTTCTTAAGTTTCATCAAAATCGGCCCGAAAGGATATAATATTTCGCTATCTCTCATGAAAAATTTCAAATATTGAAAAATTTTACATTTGACCTTCACGATTTAAGGGTTAACGTTTTCCGATTTTAGTAAAACTTTCAGAGTATATTTAGAATTATCTGGACTATAATATTCTGAAGAAGTTTTGCTTAAAATTCATAAGAGTAAGGAAATAGAGCTCATTCGCCTAAAAATTGCCAAATAATTGTTTTTGCTCGAAAATTTCAAAATTTAAATCGCAGGTACGGAAAAACTATAAGAGATATTTTCATAATTTTTTCACACTTTTATTCCGTATTGTATTCTTAATAAATCCCAATGAGATGATCAAAAAATTCAGAAATTTATTTAACAAAATTTTTAAAAATTTGAAAATGGAGTTTTGAAACAGCCCACGATGGGGCCAATGACCAGTTTTTGAGGCAATAAATCACAGGAAACAGCTAGACCTTGCAAATTTCGTAAAGATGATAATAATGAGCTTTTAAGTCTTCAGTAAAAAAATTAAGTCAATCTGGCAGTGCCACGCCCATTTCCAATAGGTGGATTAAAGTACTACTGCGGTTGATGATCACCGGGAAATAATAAGTTTCTGAGTTTCAAATAGGTCACATAAATGCTCACCTAAGACTTTAGTAATCATTTCAAGTCAATCCGCCTACTGCCACAGCCACCTCTAGTGACAGGATACATTTATTTAGAAACTTACTTTAAACAAACAAAATAATTCATATTAATACATTTAAGAAAATTACTTATTTATTTTTTTAAAGGTGACTTTAAAAAAGTACTTTTTGCCTCAAAAACCTGTCATTGGCCCCATCGTGGATCGTTATAAAAGTGATTTTCGGAAGTGGGCCTTATATGGGAGCTATGTCTAATTAAAGACCGATCGACACAAAATTTGGTGGTGCGATTTCGGCTTATATAAAACTTATTTGGGTTGAATTTGGTTTGGATATCTATATAAATAAGATTTTTATGAGAGCTTAACTATTTTCAGATAGGGCAATCGTATGGGGGCTAGGAGAAATAATGGATCGATTCTAACCAAATTCAACAGGCTTTGTCCCTGGGACAAGAGAAAAGCTTGTAGAAAATGTTGTCGAATTTTCTTTAAAATTGGAACCTGTAGTTTGATTAAAAGGTTTACATTGATAGAAGGACAGACGGACGGACGGACATCGCTTAATCGACTCAGAAAGTGATCCTGAGCAGATTGGTACACCATAAAGTGTACAACATTTCGAACATTTCGAAATCTTTCCAAGAGAATTTCCAAATATTGAAAAATTTTAGCTTTGACCTTCACGATTTAAGGGTTAACGTTTTCCGATTTTAGTAAAAGTTTCAGAGTATATTTAGAATTACCTGGACTATAATATTCTGGATAAGTTTTGCTTAAAATTTATAAGAATAAGGAAATAGAGCTCATTCGCCTAAAAATTGACAAATAATTGGTTTTTCTTGAAAATTTCAAAATTTAAATCGCAGGTACGGAAAAACTATAAGAGATATTTTCATAATTTTTTCACATTTTCATTCCCTATTATATTCTTAATAAATCCCAATGAGATGATCAAAAAATTCAGAAATTTATTTAACAAAATTTTTAAAAATTTGAAAATGGAGTTTTGAAACAGCCCACGATGGGGCCAATGACCAGTTTTTGAGGCAATAAATCACAGGAAACAGCTAGACCTTGCAAATTTCGTAAAGATGATAATAATGAGCTTTTAAGTCTTCAGTAAAAAAATTAAGTCAATCTGGCAGTGCCACGCCCATTTCCAATAGGTGGATTAAAGTACTACTGCGGTTGATGATCACCGGGAAATAATAAGTTTCTGAGTTTCAAATAGGTCACATAAATGCTCACCTAAGACTTTAGTAATCATTTCAAGTCAATCCGCCTACTGCCACAGCCACCTCTAGTGACAGGATACATTTATTTAGAAACTTACTTTAAACAAACAAAATAATTCATATTAATACATTTAAGAAAATTACTTATTTATTTTTTTAAAGGTGACTTTAAAAAAGTACTTTTTGCCTCAAAAACCTGTCATTGGCCCCATCGTGGATCGTTATAAAAGTGATTTTCGGAAGTGGGCCTTATATGGGAGCTATGTCTAATTAAAGACCGATCGACACAAAATTTGGTGGTGCGATTTCGGCTTATATAAAACTTATTTGGGTTGAATTTGGTTTGGATATCTATATAAATAAGATTTTTATGAGAGCTTAACTATTTTCAGATAGGGCAATCGTATGGGGGCTAGGAGAAATAATGGATCGATTCTAACCAAATTCAACAGGCTTTGTCCCTGGGACAAGAGAAAAGCTTGTAGAAAATGTTGTCGAATTTTCTTTAAAATTGGAACCTGTAGTTTGATTAAAAGGTTTACATTGATAGAAGGACAGACGGACGGACGGACATCGCTTAATCGACTCAGAAAGTGATCCTGAGCAGATTGGTACACCATAAAGTGGGTGTTGGAACAATATTTTTGGTCGTTATAAACATCAGCACTAACCCAATATACCCTCCCCACTATGGAGGTTTAGGTTATAAATATCCAAATTTTTAAGTTATACGCTATCTGGAAATAAATTTTTATAAACCGCGGCAAATGGCGGCAGATGGTTTTTCCAAAAAATTATAGTACACATTATTACCTTTCCCCACACATATATTTTTTCACGGATACGCTAGGATAAACAAAGTTCTATTCCAAAGAATATATGGGCGACAGCATAAACTTCACAAAAAAGCCAACACAAGTTGACACAAAAAATTATTTACTACATCTAACTTTTTTTTTAAATTTTTAATAACATTTTAATTTACACAACTTTACAAGTGTTTTCCATTTTACAAAATTTTTATAATCTTAAAATTTTTTGTTTGACGACTAAAATTCCTTTGTTGCTTCATTATGATTGAATGTCGGAAAATGTAGCAAAGCAAAACTTGGCAACTTTGGCAGCTGGGAATGTCGCCATGAGTTGCCACCTTACTTTAATTTTTAAATATTTGAGTGTTTCAAAGTGTTAAATATAAAATTCCGTTATTATTTTTTTTAAATGGTTGACTTGAAAAAAATACTTTTTGCCTCAAAACCTGTCATTGGCCCCATCGTGCAGCCGTTAAAAAAATTTTATTTTTTTGTTCATACCTAAGAATAGGTTAACGGTATCCTATGAAGACAAAAACTCATATACAAATAAATATGGACATATTTTAAGTAAAAATGAGCTTTTATTTTAATATTTATCAAAATATGTTAATTTTGTTCCTACCTTTCTTGTTCTAGTTGCCTGAGACACGTTAATGGCCTGGCGAATTTTTAATAACTTTAACATTTTTTGACCAATTTCTGTTTTTTTTATGTGTCATTAGAACGACAATTGCGTACACATTTCTATTCTTTTAAATTAAATTGGAAAAGTAATTTTTTAATGGCAAAATTTTTACAAAAACTGAAAAAATGCATTTTTCCCCTTGTAAATGCATCTCAAAACTTCAGAGGGCTTGCGGCACGTCTTATTTATCTAAAATTTTTTCAGTATAATTTTTTTACTAATGTTCACCTAACTGGGGGTGAGAATGGCCAAAATCCAACTTTCGTTTATTAAGGGCCACCCTAGTGTACATGTTTATCGTAACCATTTCAACAAGTTTACAAGTTTTTTTTTATCAATATACCGGCCCACATCATAATAGTGCCATCTGCACTATTTGTGTACTTGGTGTCCAGTCTCTTACCCATCGACCGTCCTAAAAATGTTCTCCCATCATTGCCTCTTAAATTGTATTTGTATTCATCCAAAAAGAGAACAGTCTCGACCAGTTGAAATATTCTTCAGCAGTACGTTTTTTTTAAAGAAGTAGGAGTTTTTTTCTTCGCGGGTGATAACAACCAAGCCCAGACTCATTTTGGAGGGTACATAGCCGTCATTCATCGAATTTTTTGCCAGCCAGAAATTTTGCTTTACTTCTTTAATTTGAAAAAAGTGTCGCTGAAGCATACCGATAGCTCACCAAAGCTTATGGTGAATGAGAGAGATGGTTTTTTCAGCTCAGATGTGATTTTGACACAGAAGATCGCCCAGGCCAGCCAAAAAAGTTTGTAGACCAAGAATTGGAGGTATTGCTGTACCGAACGCAACTGATGCGAGTATTGACCGAAAAAAGAGAGAATATGCGGCCAGGCATGAAACTCTGTTCTAAGGTGAAGCGTATTCCAGAGAGAGCGTTCTGCATCGATCGAAACAAATACCAATTATGAATAAAAATTCCACCGGATTTTTTCCTTTTTTCTCATTTTTCTTATTCAAATTCAATGAGAAAAAACTCCCGGGGAACAAACTCCAGCTGAATTTTTATTCATAATTGGTATTTGTTTCGATTGATGCAGAACGCTCTCTCTGGAATACGCTTCACCTTAGAACAGAGTATCCGATATTGGCTTGATTCGTTCTTGGCTTTAAAAGATGAGCAGTTCTTTCGGCTTGGAAACTATATATTGCCAGAAAGATAGAAAAAGGTCATAGCTAATAATGGCCAATACTTTCAATAAATTTATATTGTAAAAATCTTACAAAATAAGAGCTAAATATTTAAAAAATCCCGAATTTTTAAGTCCTACACCCAATATTCATATGAAAGTCTTTGAATAAAGCTAAATAATTTGTTTTTTGCTTCACCTTAGAACAGAGTATCCGATATTGGCTTGATTCGTTCTTGGCTTTAAAAGATGAGCAGTTCTTTCGGCTTGGAAACTATATATTGCCAGAAAGATAGAAAAAGGTCATAGCTAATAATGGCCAATACTTTCAATAAATTTATATTGTAAAAATCTTACAAAATAAGAGCTAAACATTTAAAAAATCCCGAATTTTTAAGTCCTACACCCAATATTCATATGAAAGTCTTTGAATAAAGCTAAATAATTTGTTTTTTGGGAATGGTTTTTCTTATGAATTGCAGACATTTTTAATTCTGAATTAAAATTTTAGAGAGTTGTGCTAAAATTGAACTAATTCGAAGTTCTGATATGTATTCATTACTACAAACATCTGGTCATCTTATTAATTATGTTCGCTGTTAAAATATAAATATATTTTTTATAAGCGTGTAACATCATTTTAAGTATCGAGCTGTATGTCAATTATTTCATTTTATAACGATCATAAGAAAACCAAAAAAAAAAAACAACAATCATCCACCTTTAGGCGGAATATTTCAACTGAGTTGAAAATAAAACAATATCCCAGCATAATCAGCGAAATCATCATCTTTTAAATCAAAAATTTTTAACATACATTCGTTTTTGCAAAGAAAAAAAAAACAATAACAACCCAAATATTGTAAAAAATAAACTTCACTGAAAATAAAAAAAAAAAAAAACAATTAATTATTTTTGTTATAAAACATTTAAAAACAAAAACTCTCGTACGCTCAGTCATGCATTGGAATCCGTTAGAATAATCATAAATTACGAGCATTTATACAAATCAGAAACCAGTAATTGAGATACATTCATATATATTCGACTGCAGCGAATTTGAGAATACCCTGCTTTAAGAGGTTTTGGAGGAAAATTTTTCAAACAACAGTCTTAATTCCCGTAGTATAATTTAAAAGTAGTAAGTAGTAGGGGTTTTCCGTAATATTTTGCAACAACTTTTATGCCTCTACATATTTTTATTCCCCCTATACTTCAGGATATTAAAACTATTATTATAATTTAAAACAGTTGTTTATGATTAACAAAGTTGTTTTAACTATTTTTGCAATTATTTACAAAGAAATACTTAAACTTTAATTCAAACATTTTATATGTGGGATTTTGCTTGTGCTTGCAAAAAATAAACTTTATTTGAAATGAATTAGTCATAACTACTTAAATGTTGTACACTAAAAAGCGTAACCACTTTTTTTAGCACAAATTTGTTCGGCGTGTTTACTCTTACAAATATTTTGTAAGATCAAACAGCTCAAATAAAATAAAACTAAGTTTTTTGTTTTGAATCATCATAATTAAAATAAGTTTTTGAAATAAATAAAAGAATTCAAATGTATTTTATTTAGTGGTTACCTCTTTTTCGTCAAATATTTGTCATGTGCGACCCTACATTTAGTTATTAAATAAAATAAATCAAGACTAGTTTGAACTAATTTATTTTAAATTCATACTCGTGTTGTCTTGTTTGGGTTTTGTTTTCTAAAACAAATGATTTGAAATTTTATTCTGAATAGTGTTGACTGTTAGGCAGTCCGTCCCATTCCATAAACTTTTGACTCTCACTTTTGATTGTCTATGATAGAACTAACAATCTATATGAATTGATTAATGAATTGAAAAAGTTATATATTAAAAGACAATAAGAAGGTGAAACTATTACTTTTATTCTATAAGATGAATAGTAGATGACTTTCTGAGACACTAGATTGTCTTTATAGATTAAGGGGTTTTCCATTACATATTGAAAAGTTTAATAGTTTTAGAAACGAAAATGAAAGGTTTAAACGGTTCTTTGAAGATTTTAAAGAAATCAAAAACTTTGCTATAATATTCAAATCTATTTTATTATGAGAAAGAAATTTAAAACTCACGTTTTATTTGTGTAATATATGCATATATATTTCTACAATACATTAAATATTAAAGTTTATTTTTAATATTCACTTTATTACGTTCCCTTTCAGAAAAGTACAATTAAGCTAAAAATCGATATTTTAAATGATGGAAGCCTCCACTACTTAAATTAGTTTAAATGTATCGTAAATAATAGGGCCTCAACAGACAAGTTCAAATTTAGTTTATCTCATGCCTATACCTTTCTCCTCCATGTATCAGAAGGTCTTCCGTATCTTCGGCCAAGTTGCGAGTTTCAGTCAAGCACCGTTCGAGTAATATTGTCTGGAGGCTTCCTCAACGTGTATTGGCAGTTGATTTTATGGTGTTGCTCATAATGCACTGTGGTTCCATATCAAAATCTAGGTGGACAAAATTATCTGGCGATATTTTTATATAGAATTGGTATCTCCGATTCCAAAAAAAAATTTTAAAAGATCAATATAAACTTTTTTCAAGTTACAGTGGGGTCTAGATATACATATAATAAACATTAATAAAAAATTTAAAAAAAAATACTTTTTAATGTCTTTCTGAAACTTAATTTTTAAAAAGATCTGTATTTACTATATTTCAAGTTACAGTAGGGTCTAGATATATAAAAATCAATAATAAATAAAGAAATATTTCTAAAAATTCCATTCCGTAAAAATTAAAAAAAAAAGTATTTCAGCAAATATCAGTATATTTGAGAACCAAGTTTAAAGGACTATAACAGGAAAATGGAGAGGCCCATAAATATAAGATATACATTTAATAAAAGTCTATATCAATATTTATCTATGTTTTGAAGTATGAATTTCTATATGGTAAAACCATTGAGATATATCTAATTTAGTAAAGCAGTAAAATATTAAAAAAAATTAACGAAAATATGATTCAAAATTTGTTGAACTTCTGGCCTTCTGTCGAGAAAACGAAATGTCCAATTGAAAAACTCATTTGTATTGGAGGAGAGCAGATTGTCAGCTTCCGAAAAAACTTAGTTTTTCCAAATTCTGAAGATATCGATTTTCATAATTTTGTCCACCTAGATTCTGATTTGGAACCACAGTGTAATGTGGCGTTGGATAAAGAGTTGGGCCAGAATATTCATAAGATTTGTTTCAGACACCAGTTTAGGAACACTTGGAGTACATTTATTTCCTAAGTGGCCGCTTGCCATGTTTCGCACTCATACAGAACATCGGATTTTACACTAGCGTCAATATTTTCAATTTGGTGCGCTTAGAAATGAATGTAGACCGCCCAACTTTAATCAGCATTCCAAGCGATGCTTTACCTTCTGTGATGCGGTATTAGAGTGTCTAAAAACACTTAGTAAATATTTAAGAAACATATGGAGTTATACAAATATGCTGCCTTTTTGTGAATTGGTGCTTTGCCTTTTTAGAATTTTTTACTCAAACCGAATTTTTTTTTTAAAATTGGTCAAGTTTGGATAGGTCTGCGGGGTGATATGTCCGATTAAGTGAGCCAAATTTTTCTTTACACGCTTTTGCATTAAGTTGTCTTTCCGGATCATATAAAAATTTTATATAGTCCCGAAAAATTTTTTTTTCTACAAAAGAAAAAATATATGGCTTTTTTGGGAAAAAAACGTAAAAAATACGGCCCTTTTTACAAGTTCCAAATTTGGATGCGTATAACTTTTTATAGGGAACAGATAATTGTTAGCAAGTTTTTTTTTAATTTATTTAGAATTTTATCGCCAATATAGCTGATATTTTAAAAATAAATTTCGACCTTCCGTAGGCCCGCCATATCTAAAAAACCATAAAAAGATCGAGCAAAATTAAAAAAAAAAAAAAAAAAAAACAATAAACCTGAATATCTTTTCAACTAATAGAGATAACCTACACTGTGTATTTTATGTAGACCTTCTCAAGGAATATTTATATTTAAAATTTCAGCTCATTCGGATCATAAATGGATTATTGGCGATTTTTTTTAAAAATTTGTGACCCGAGGTGACCAACTTTGAGGGGCTACACACTGGCTCCCATTATCGCTAGGAAGCTGAACAAACGTAAATCACCTCAGCTCAAACCATGTGAAATTTCGTAACAATATATCGAATAATTCCCAAGATACCGAATTATTTCCAAAATAAAAAGATTCTAAACCACTGTGCGTTTGTATATTATAAATTTATCCAAAGTATTGTACATTGTTAGCTATGACCAGCGTTGCCGCTTTGGTCCAATTGGACCAAAATTGGTAGTTTGAAGTTAACAAATTGACTTTTGGTAGTTTGGTTGGTTTGTTCCGATATTTGTCGTATTTTGGTAGGCTACGATATTTCTGAATATAGAAGTATTTTTAAGAACAAAATAATTAAAATAATAATACTTATATTAAGCCAAAATAATAATACTACATATTTGCAAAATATGAAGATATAATTTTCTAAAATATTTAGTTTAGTCAGGTAAATGTGTATTTATTTAGTAGTGTTGAGTTCAAAAAATGCCAAAGGGCTCTTAAAACTTTTATTTTCTGATAATATGTGTTAAACTCTGCTTCAATATCATTCATACTCTGGATAATTTTATAGCAGCAATAATTTAATTTTAAAGTTAACTATTAATTTTGAAACGAATTCATATAGCATTTCTCAAATATTTTAAATTTGGTAGGTTTTGGTAGGCTTTGGTAGTTTTTAATTAGAAATTTGGTAGGAAAAATATTTTATGAGTGGCAACGATGGCTATGACCCTTTTCCCATCTTTCTGGCAATATATGGATTCCGATCCAAAAGAACTGCTCATCTTTTGAGGCCAATAATGAATCAAGTATATATCGGATACTATATTCAAAATTGTTGCGTATCCCAGAGAGAGAGTTCTGCATCGATCGAATCAAATAGTAGTCGGATGGAGCACGGTCTAGACTTTAAAGCGGTCTAGCCAAAACTTCCCAAACTTGATTCTAAATCCTTTTTAACAGGTATTGCAACATGTCTCCGAGCGTTGTACTCTGGGCCTTTTTTGGTCAATGCTAGCTTCAAACGAATTAGTTGTGTTCGGTACAGGATCCCTGTGATGGTTTAGTCTGATTTCAGTAGCTCATACTAGATAGGACCCTTTTGCTCTCACCAAATACAGAGAATTACTTTGACGTCTGGGATATTTGGCTATGGTATTGATTCGGCTGGTTGACCGGGCTTTACATACGATATCTTAAGGTTCGGATTATCGTAATGAATATATTTTGCATCGCAAGTAATGATTTCGTGCAAAAATTATTTTCTTTTATAGCATGCAAGCAGTATTTTAGACATACACACACAATCGTTTTTTTTTTTTTTGGTAAATGACACCAAGGCCCCAAGTGCCTTTTATCTCGTAGTGGTGTCCGTATATGGTTATATTTCCATCAAAAAATTACACACCGTGTAATTAAGTGAGAATAAATGACAGATATGTTATTTTCAAAATGACATATTAGTTATGGCAAACAAAAACCGCTTTCAAAATATACGCCATCTATTGTAAATCCCGCATTTGTAAGTCATACACCCAATATTTTAAACACTTTACATATACCCAATCAATCAAAATGTGATGTTTTCGTGGTAAACCTAGTAAGTGTCTTATAATATAGTCAACAACATAATTATGAATATAATTAGTCATTATATATTTATATGAATATAAAATTTATTGATGAGTGTTTAAAACCTAAATAAAACACTATTTGCATAAAATGTCAAATTAATTTATTAATCCAAAAAACACAACACAACAATAAACTTAATAAAAGAAATATTAACAAAATGGGTAACATAAATAAAAGTTTATACTTCTGCAAAGTGTAACGAACAATCATTTGACATTCGCAGCGACACCAAACCGAATAAATGACTCAATGATGGAACTAAGTAACTGACCGACTGGTGTTGCATTTTAATAAATTCAACAAGTGGCCCAATATAATATTAAAATAATAAAAAAAAAAGAAACAGAACTATAAAATTCATGAAATTATATCAAAATATACAACCGTATGTATCATACTCATTGACTAGTAGTGGGAATGAACTTGATGGGAATTGTATGGATAGATCGATCGATTGATCGTACTCGTACATTTTTTTTTATTTATTGAACTGGTCAGGTTACATTTTTTCTTCGTCTCTACTATTCTTTTACTGCTGTTTTCGTTGTTGTTATAGTTTTGTATTATTTTAAAATTTATTTCTTTCAATATTTTATAAATTGAAGGTTACAGAGTTATAACTAAAAATACAAAAAAAAAATAAAGAAACGTGTACGGTATTTTTAATTTTTATATTGAGTGTTGATTTTTTGGACCTTATTTGGGGTGAATTCTTTAAATTGTTATTAAAATTATAATCGCATTGTTAAAGAAGTCTTTATTACGAGTATTTGCGATTATGTTTAAAGTTTTGTACAACATGTGTTTAAATTCGCTAAACGTTTTATTGAAGGTGTTTTACGAGTATCTACTTAGTTCATTTAAATCATGGTTTTTATTGAACTAATTTTAAATGGAAGTTATTTAAGTAGTAAAATATTTTAGCAAGTTTATTTAAAATTCTAAAGTAGTTTGTTTTGAAATTGTTTGCAGAAGACCAGGAAGTTTAGAGCTGTAAATTTGTTAAAGAATTCTTAAAGCTTGGAAAATATTCAATGAGAAAGAAACATTTTTTTGACATATAATGTATATATCATTTTTAAACTTCGGATAAATACTATTTTTTAAGGTTCTATTTAGTATAAGCACTATTGTGGACATTTTTTTTGTTGAAAACAAAAAATACCGGAAATTTTACCTCAATATTTTTTAAACAAAAAACATTTTACATTTTGACAAATTCTTAAATTCGGATGGGCCTAGTGAAACATCTTTTAAAAAATTTGAATTTTTCTATTGGGTCTTTAACTTAAAAATTGCGTGATTTTTTTCAAATTTTTAACTTTTATTTTTAAACATTTGTACCATATAAATTTATTTAAAGTATTGGCCATTCTTAGCAATGACATTTTCCCATTTTTTGGCAACATATGGATTCCGAGCCAATAGAACTGCTCATCTTTTGAGGCCAAGAACGAATAAAGTCAATTTCGGATATTCCGTCCCAAAGGGAAGCATATCCCAGAGATAGGGTTCTTCATTGATCAAAACAAATATTAGTCGGAAGGGGTAAGGTCGGGACTACAATGCGGGTGAGGCAAAACTTCCCAACCACATCTTTCTAAATAGTTTTATACATATTTTAACATAATATTACAGTTTCATGTCTGTCTTCATATTCTGGGTGTTTTTCGAGCAATGCTAGCTTCAGGTTCCCTGTGATGGTCTGATCAGATCTCAGCACCTAATATAAAGCATTACCTTAGCGCCATAGATAATTGGCTTTGGTGTCGGGTTGGCCGGGTTATCGTAACAGATCCATTTTCCATCGCAAGTAATGAATCGATGTAAAAATTATTTTCTTTTATAGCGAATTTCCAATGATTTTGCAAGCTCTTGTTGAGTTTGACAACAATCTTCATGGAGTAATGCCTCCAATTCTTGGTCTTCAAATTTTTTGGTTGGCCTGGGCGATATTTATCTTCCGTGTCAAAATCATCACTTCTGAATCGTACAAACCATCTCTCGCACGTTCAAACCGATGAAACACATTCACCATAATCTTCGTCGAGTATTCGATGTGCTTCAGCGGCATTTTTTTCAAATTAAAGATAAAAAGCAAAAAAAAAACTTTATTTTTTATACTATAATGTTCAATAACTAAGTGAGAATAAATGTGTACCCTTCAAAATGACATAAAAATTTTTAAAAACAAAAACCGCGTTCAAAAGATACGTCATCTATTATAAATTTCACATTTTCCAATATCTCTGTTGAATACCTTTTAAGAGATAAGAAAATTTTTCTAGGAATAGTAATAGCGGGATTTCGGTAAAAAAAATAAAAAATCCAAAATTTTCTAAATTTAATTTTTGTTTTACCATGGATCCGCGCCTGCAATAATCTAGAATCGATCTGCAGGATGATCTCAATGTCAACTCCATTCCTGGCTTGGGTATCATTATAATTTGGAAGGCTTTCCAATTATTCTGAAGAACTCCCAGAGACAAGATTGCATTGAATAATACTCTGAGCACAAAAATAGCGAAATTTGCTAGGTTTCCAATCATGGAGGGTGTAATTAAATCATAACCTGAAGATTTTTTAGGTTAAGATTGTCGTTTATGATTTTCTGAACATGTTCTAGACTTACATTGATTAGTTCAAAGTCTGTTTCTAAGCAAACAGGTAACTCCCCTAATACTAAATTATTTGTTAGGGGGCACTGTGGTTTCAAATCAAAATCTAGGTGGACAAAATTATAAAAATCGGTATCTTCAGAATTTGGAAAAACGAAGTTTTTTCGGAAGCTGACAATCTGCTCTCCTCCAATTTTCAATTGGACATTTCGTTTCCTCGACAGAAGCGCCAGAAGTTCAAAAATTTTTAATCATATTTTCGTTAATTTTTTTAATAATACTGCTTTACTAAATTATATATATACAGTGGTGGCCACCAATTTAAGACAAATACTTGAATTTTTTTCATCAACTGAATTTTAAGTGCGATAGAGTCAAAATAAAAGGACCTCTAAGGGTATGAAATTTATTATTAATGTTTCTAGTTTCTGAAAAATGTTTGGAAAAATCGGCAAAACATATGTGGACAAAGATATGTGGGAATACGTTGACCCACCTCAGCGAACATCCGCTGTTAATAACATGATATGACCGAAACTAATGGAACTAAAAATACGAAATTTGGTCCTAATATTTTATAATAATAAAATTATAATGATATAAATGTGAGAAAATATGTTTATTTAAAAAAAAAATTTTTTGGTCAAGTTGTAGAAAAATTTTATGTGTTCATGGTGAATACATATGAATTGACACAGTCGAATAAAACACACTTGTGTGTTAAAACAGTCCTCATGCATACATATTTGTGGAAATATTTGAAAAAATAATTGACAATTACATGGAATTTAGCAAACAATTTTTGTCTTAAATTACTGGCCACCACTGTATGTACCTCAATTGTTTTACCATATAGAGATTCATACTTAGATAAACATTGATATAGGCTTTATTTAGGTTTATATCTTATATTTATGGGTCTCTCCATTTTCCTGGTTTAGTCCTTTAAACATAGGTCTCAAATATACTGGTATTTTTATACCCTACACCACCATAGTGGGTGGGAAGTTTGTGTGCTTAGTACTGGTTAAACTTTCAATACGGTTTCGGTTTATGCGACCCTCTTCCGAATGATGGGTTCTTTTTTGTTTCTTATTTGTTGGAGATGGATATCTGTTATATTGCCAATTTCTTCTACATCTCCTCTATTAATTTCTGTATTAGAAATCAATGTCGAAATGATTAGAGACTTGAAATCTCTGATACAATTTTATGATATCTTCCTTGCACTGCATGTTAACATCGTTGCGGACTTATATATTTTTTATATTTCAACAATCAGTCTTGAACAAAGAAGCTTTTGCATGATCTCCTAAATCTAGTAAATTGGTAAGTTGAAGGCTGCTACAGTCTAGTCTGGAATAAATTTTATTTCCAAAATAACTCAAGAAGTTTTCTTTAGGATATCAACAATTTGTCTAGTTTCATTGCGTCTTTCAACAGCTTTAAATTTTGGATCTTCAAGAACACACATATCTCTTTGAAGTATCTTCAGGAGTATGTGTAAAAAAATTAAATTTGAAAGTTTTCTTAACTCTTACATCCGCTGTTTTATGTGTATAAGTTTAAAATCAAAACAATTGCATTTTTACTTTAATTAAGGTTTGTTTATTATGAAAACTAAGAAAAAAAAATCAAAAAACTTAAAAAAAACCACCCTATTCCAAGGTTTTTATGGAATGAGGTGGTTAGTTTATTAACCACCATGGCGGTTGGCATTAAAACTTATTATGATACACATTTTCGTAGAGTATAAATTTGTTTGAAAGCTTATCATTTTGACAAAATTTTTTGACTAAAAAAAAACGAAATAGCAAATTAACACCAATGAATACGATGGACAATAAACAATCTGCGCTTTTTTTATTTAATGCGTGAAATTCTCTTAGAAATACTGCAGTTTACAATGTTTTCAACTTAATATTAATCAGAGCACTCTAATGGCAAAGTTTTTCAAAAAAAAAACATAAATGATGACTTCAAAAAATGTTATTGTTTAGCAAAATGCCAACAGATACCAATAAACTATGTTTTAAAGACAATAAAAAGGGTGTCTACAGAAAGGGTGGTTAGAAAAATGACCACTAAACCGCAAAGAGTTAAATAAATGAAATGATCTAATAAAAATCGTGTTCGGACGAACTCTACAAGTACATGAGTAAAACCAACTGATAACATAGACACGAGACGTAATTGTCAAAAACCTTAGCCCGTTGTCAAAAAATCTAACTCTCACAACAACGAAATACATGTGAGTCAATGTATATTGTTGTTGTATCAAACATATGATTTGTGTTATATTTGTTTGACAAAACGGAGTGTCTCGCCTCTATGTATACCTTTCTGTGAGTAAAACCATTTATTGACAAAACATTTCAAATAAATCGGACTATAATCAGACCAGTTACACCTGTCGTTAAAATTCACTATTTATAATTTATGAGCTCTCAATATATTTCTGCAGAATGTTGAATAGTTTCTGAAATCAACATAAATACCGAGTAACCGCTTATATGATATTGGGTACCCACATTTAAAAAAAATACAAAAACACTAGCTATTTTTAGTAAAATTTAAAACAACTAAAATTCTTGAATAAATAATATAAAAAATGGCTAAAATTCACTAGTTTTGCCATAAATGGTCACCTTAAAAGCCATTAATTAAAATCATATTTATGGGAGATTTGCCTTTTTTATAAATATTTGTATAATTCTTTTTTTTTTTTTTTTGTTATCTTCAAAGTCTATAAATGTAGCCCGTCTGAAACAAAACAAATAAAAAACTTGTTTTTCTTTTATATAAAAAAATATATGTATAAACATTTTGGTTTTATTAAAAAAACAAAATTCAATATTAATAATAATCGGTTAAATTTAACATACTCATGCAAACAAACATAATCATATTCATTCATATTTTAAGCGTTAAAATGAAAAATTCTTTAACAAAAAAAAAAATTAAATTAATTTTTTTCTATGTTTAATTATTTAAACTGGTTTTTGCACAGTTTTATTTTTAAATATTTGTTTGATAACCACTTGTTAAATATAATTTTTTTTTAAATATTATTCTTTTTTTATTTAAATATTGTACATGTTTTTTTGTTATTTTTGTATTGTTTTGTTTTTATCACATTCTTAGTTTAGTTTATAAAGAAAATTAAGAGAGAAAAAAAATCATAATTATTTAATAGAATTAATTCAGTTACATATTTCCAATAGAACAAATTTGTTATTTAAATTTTATGGCATTAATTTGCAAACAAATTAAAAAATAAACTAAAAAAAAAATTCCTTAAATTTAACACTAGAGAGAACACTTAACGCATGATGCCTGAAACTTCTAAAAAAAATTCAATAAATTAATGTAATTATGTGTATTATTAATTAATTCTTTAATTAATTGTGTTTAACTATTGAATAGCCATAGAATACTTCTACACCATCTTCATTTTGTAGATATTCTAGTTTTGGTGGTGGCAGGGACAGAGATCGCGCTTCTGGTTCTGCAGGCGTCAGTGGTATCGTAGTTGTTGGTGGTTCAACAGAAGTTGTCGTCATTGTCATTTCATCTTCTTCCACTACAGTGGTTGAGTACTGAATTTCCGTTTCCGTTGTCTGTTGCTCTAAAGTGTCCTCATCTATCGTCGTAGTGGTGGCTGTTTGTCCACTTGTGGCAGCTGTTTGTGTTTGTGCATCATGTTCGGTTGTTGAGTCGATTTGTTGCTGTTGCTCTTCCATAAATGAGGCCTGCGTTAAAGGTTCTTGTGTCTGCGATGTGGCTGAGGAGTCTTCGTCTTCCTTTGGCTCCTGCTGCTGTTGTTGCTGTTGTTGTGTGGCAGTATTTGTTTCGCTGTGTTCAATGAAAGTAACCATTTCTTGTTGGGAAGATTCCGGAGTTGGTAGAGTATTAATTTCTTCCATTGATTCGGTAGTTTGTATTGTTTGCGTTGATTCCAAGTGCTTTTCTTTCAATGATTCTGATTCTAGTTGCTGTGTTGTAGACTCCTGTGCAGCAGCTACTGTGTTGGATTCATTGTCTAAAGTTAGGGAAATACTGTTGATGTCTTTTTCCAATGGCACTCTGTTCAGTAGGGGTGTAATAGAAGATTCTGTGGTGTCTGTGAAAAGTAATTACAAAAAATTTAACATTAATAAATTGAAAAAGTATATAAAAGTTTAAAATAGACAGCAGCTTAAATTCAAGTTTACAAATCTGAGTGGGAAGCGGTGAGGTTCTAAACTAGGTGTATATTGTAATATTGAAAAAAAGTCACTTTTATGATGAAATTCTGGAGAAGTATTTGGAAAAATATGGAATTACAAACGTAACACACGTAACACAGTCGAATTTCTGAATCAATTTTGGAATTTGAACAAAAATATTTTGAAACAAGTCACGTTTATTATACGAATTAGGAAACGAATTTGGAAAAATGTGAAATTGCACACGTAACACACTATATAGGCAGAATAGTCGAAAGGGTTCTAAATGCGACTACATAAGTCGAATTTCTGAAATAATTTTGGAATTTGGAAAAAAACTGTTTTGAAAAAAGTGAATTTGGAAAAAAAAGTGATGAAATTCTGGAGAAGTATTTGAAAAATATGGAATTACAAACGTAACACACTATATAGAGAGGATAGTCCAAAGTGTCCTTAATGCGACTATACAAGTCGAATTTCTGAAATAATTTTGGAATTTAAAAAAAAATATTTTGAAACAAGTCACATTTATTAGACAAATATGAAATTGCATACGTAACACTTTATATAGGGAGAATAGTCCAAAGAGTTCTAAATGCGACTACATAAGTCGAATTTCTGAAATAATTTTGGAATTTGATAAAAACAGTTTTGAAAAAAAATCATTTTTATGATGAAATTCTGGAGACGAATTTGAAAAAATATGGAATTGCACACGTAATAGACTAAATAGTGTGGATAGTCCAAAGCGTCCTAAATACCACTGTCTAAGTAGAATTTCTGAAACAAATACCCATGACTCTAGGAAATGATCTGTATTTCGTGGGAGCAAAAGGTTCCTATCTACTATATGCTGCTGAAATCTAACCAAACCATTGCAGAGAACCTGTACCGAACGCAACTGTTTCGTTTAAAGCCAGCATTGGCCGAAAAACGTCCAGAATATGCGCCCAGACATGAAACCGTAATATTCGGCCTCATGTTGCAATACCTGTTCAAAAGTATTTAGAATGAAGTAGTGGGTAAACTTCCCCTCAACCGCTTTATAGTCCGTAGACGGACGTACTATTTGTTTCGATCGATACTGAACGCTCTCTCTGGAATACGCTTCACTTTGGAACAGAGTATCCGATATTGGCTTGATTCGTTCTTGACCTCAAAAGACGAGCAGTACTTTTGGCTCGGAATTCAATAGCAAACTAAGTTGAACTATAGCATATATAATTATGTATCTGTCATATATGAAAGTTATTTGGATGCTTCGAAAGTTGATTTCAAACACAGACGGACATGTCTATATCGACTCCGCTATCTAAAACGATCTAGAAGATCTATACTTTGGAAATCAAAAATGTGGAAATTACAAACTCTTGTCACTCATAAAAGTTTAATAAAGACAGCAGCTTAAAGTCATGTTTAAAAAATCTGAGTTGAGTAACTGGGAATCACTAAGGTTCTGAAGAATAAACTTGATTTTTGTACACTAAGATTACTTAAAACTAGCTTTTTCGACATTCAGTTCAGACGAGAACTCCGATATTTCAAAGAGAGCTAAAGTAAGAATGTATAGTTTTATATCTGGAACATTTAATGAAAGAAAACCAGAAAATGTGAAAAACGTTTGTAATTAAGAGCATCAGTTACATTTTGATATTTGAAAAGCAAAACGTAAACCAACTAGAGTTTTCTGAGGCACTACGAATCCATGTATCATTCAGGAATATCCCGAATATTCGCTCTCCTGAACCTCAAAGACTTAGTGGACGATTTATGATCGAAATTTGTCATGAGCTACCGAGGATCACGACTATATTAAAGGTGTATTCCTTGATGCATCTCGTCTTTTCGTGAAATTCTCTGTGTTCTCAACACTTGGGTTTTTGACAACTGAGTTAGGTGTTTGAAAGGGGAATTTTTGATCTATGTGCATTTATCTATGTTTAGAAAAACCTGTGAACGATTCCAATTTAAAATTGTACACATGTTGGAATAATCTCTATTATGTTAAAATTTATTTCCAAAGATAAAGGAAGTTTATGAAACACAGGGTACGAATAAATATTGGACAACTCTTTTCATTTTCAAATTTACATGTTAAAAATTGTTAAAATCGAGCTAATGGAAAAATCATAACACTCCTGAAATAATGTCAATAAGTTTAAAATTTTACTTACATTCTGTTGTGGCTTCTTGAGTTTCGCTAGTACTTTCATTAACAACAAAGTTTTCAGCAGTAGCTAGCAAATCTTCTTTCACATCATTATGCCTGGTAGTAGCTTCCACGAAATTCTCATTTTTCTTAAGTTCAAACTGCTCTTCCTCAACAGCTGGCAACATGGTAGTCATAGCAATAGGAGTCTCAGTAGTTTCCTCTGATTTAGTAAAACTTTCCTTCTTCATTGACATTTCAGTGGTTGCAACCTCAGAAGTCTCCTGGTAGTTGTCAGCAAATTTGTCAACAAAATTTTGATTTATAACACCACTACGATGAGGTTCTTCAGTTTTATAGGAGTCTTCCATTACAACATTAATACTGTCTTGACTGGTTTCCTGTTCTGGCATCATGGTGGTGGGTTGTTCGGCTAAAGGCTGTTGTGTAGTTACTGCCTCATTCAAGTTGTTCTTAAACATGGTGGTGGTTTCTTCAGATCTCTCATGTTCGGCTCCCCAAACGGTGAACTTTTTGAAAGCTTGTTTTAGATTATTTTGGAATTCTTCGAAATGATGATGAGTTGTTTCCTCTAAAGCCTTAACAGCCATTTGTAGTTCCTCCTCGAACTTTTTGGGCATGGTGGTTTCTTCTAGAGCTGTTGTGGTGGTGAATTCTTCCTGGAGTGTAGAGGATGTAAGTGTGCTGGGAGCTAAGGTTGTTGTTTCTTGTTGTGTGGTTTCTAAGGTGTTTGAATGCTGCTCTTCATGTTTGAGTTTTTCTTGTTCTATTAGAGTTTTTATGGTATTTTCAAACTTAGTTAGGGGATTGGTAGTTTCCTCAATGGTAGCAGGAGCAGTGGTGGTGCTAGTTTCTTCTAGTATGGCAGGTAATGTAGTATATGCTTCTGAATCTTTTGCGGCAGTTATGTTATCATTAAGACTTTCAGTGGTGGAAGATGTTTCGTTCTCGTTTGCCACATTTCTTGTGGCTAGTTCTTCGTTTTTGATTACTATTTCCTCACCTTGCGTGGCTTGCACTTCCGGTTCTGTAACTTTTGTTTCCTTATTTAAGATAATTGTTTCCAATTGTTGTGAGATTTCAGCTTGCTGTATTGGTTTTGAAGTTTCGTTATCACCTTCAGGACTTGTAATTACAGCTACTGGTATATATTCAGCATATTCGCCTAGATGCACTTCCTCCTTAGGTTTCAAGTTCTCTAGGTTCTCTTGTTGAACTTGGCTAGTTAAGTCTTCACCTTCCTGTTGAACAATATGTTTATCTTCATGATTTTCTTCCAAGATTTTCATCATTCCTTCAGTAGAATATTGGAAACTTTCATTTGGTGTAGAAGTTGTGGAAGAAACTTCATTATTTTCATGATCTACCATCCAGAAATTTGTAGAGTCTTCTTGAGAAATTTCCAATGGACTGTGGGTGCTGGAAATTTCAGAATTTTCTAATTTGTTTTGCTCTTCTTGAGTAGTAGTTTCCTTTATCATGTCATTGGGGCTTTCGGTGGCTGATTCTGGCTTATTTTCGCTAACAGTAAATAAACCAGTGATCGCTTTACCGAAGTTGCTGCCAAATTCAGAAGCTGCTCCTATTAAGGTCTCTACAGAATGACCAAAGTTGGAATTTTCAGTATTTTGAACTGCTTCAGTATTAGTTTCCTGTTTCTCATTTAAATTCTCCATAGAAGATGGAGTAGTAGTAACAATTTCTTCAACTTTGTCTTCTGTTTGAGCCATAGACAAATCTGTTTTATTTGAATCCAAATTTCCAGCAACTTCATCGAGTTTTCCCACAAGAGAATCTAAAGACTGTTCGAAATTTGAAATGAGGGTAGAGCTTTCAACTTCTTGAAGTTTCGAATCTTCTTTCTCCTCAGCAGCAGTAGAAGTTTCCGTACTTACATTCTCTCCCAAAGACTCTGGAGTTGTTGTAATTTGTTCGTTTGGTGTTTCCTCTGGAATCAAGCCCAATTTACTACCAATTTCCACAACATCTTCAATAAAGGAATCTACAGCTTGTTTAAAACTTGGAGCCTTGTCAGAATTATCTTCAACAGCAACTGTTGGTACTTCTGTTTCGTTCATATTTTCCTGGTTGATGATTGGCATATCTGGGTTACTGAAATTCTCCGCTGCTGCGTGCATCATTGAAGCATCGATTCTTAATTCTTCTGCAGCCTTTCCTATGCTACTACCAATATCTGCAACTTGATTTATAAATTCATCAACAGTTTGCTTGAGGGCGGAAGTTTCATTGGAAGTTTCTTCCGGATTAAAAACTGTTGTCTCTTCTACTATTGTAGTTTCTTTAGCAACATCATGGTTGTTGGAATTCAAGACAAGATCAAAATTTTCTGGGGTGTGCTCTGTAACATTATCAATAGCTACTGAAGACATCTCTTCAATTATATTTTCCTGTGTTACGGGAGCTAAGGATTCTTCCAAATTATTAAAGGTTGTGGAGTCTTGGTTACTGGCTGTATTTGTTGCAAGTTCTTCTTGAGCAGTTGTTTCTGTAGCTTTGTCTAGTACATTGTTAATTAATTTCTCAGATTGATTGTAGAGATTTTCCACATTTTCATATAAATTTTCTACAATCGACTGGGTATTTGAAATAGCAGTTACTGGTTTTGAATCTTGAGTGGTTTGCTCTGAAATATTTTCAACAATCGACTGGGTATTTGAAGTAGAAGTTTCTGGTTTTGAATCTTGAGTGGTTTGTTCTGAAATGTTTTCGGAATATTGGGAAACTTGTTCTGTATTAGCAGCACTTGAAGTTGTTGTGAAATCAAAGTTTTGTTCCGGTTTATTTTCTGATACTTCGACAGTTTTATTTTCAGTTATTTCCACTAACTCCTTCATGGTTTCCTCATCAGCTGGAGTGACAATGTGATCTGTAAAAGTATCGCTTTCAGTTGAAGATTTCATGTTGGAAATATTCTCAGTAACTGCTGATTCATTTTCTGTTGTGCTAATAGATAAAATATTTTCTGGATTGCTTCTAGATTCTGCAACTGTTGGCTGCACATTGTCACTACTGGAATTTGTAAGATCTAGCAAGACTTGTTCCACATGTTCTGTAGAACTCTCCTCTTGGTTTTGGGAGGTCATGGTAACCTCTTCTTCTTTAGTTTCTTCCTGAGCAACTGGCACATTGTTAAGATCTTGCATGAGTTTTTCCAAATGTTCAGTAGTATTTTCCACTAGTCTTTGGGAGCTCGTGGCAATCTCTTCTTGTTTAGTTTCTTCCTGAGCAACTGGCATATCAGAGTTAATAATTGCAGCAACTTGATCTCCATTTTCCTGATTTATTGTAGTTATTTCCACAGTTTGTTCGGTTGTTGGCTTTTCATGATTTACTTCTACTTCTCTTTCAAAACCCACCGTAAAGTTGTGTAAATCTTGTGAAATTTGTTGAACATTTTCTTTAAGGCTTTCACTTAAAGCTGTAAAATTGTAAGCGTTCTCCGTGCTGTTGATTATATCCTCCGTTGTTTTAAATAGATTGTTTGCTTCATCAGCCACACTAAAACCTTTATTAATGAGATTGTCTAGAATCTCTTTATCCTGCTGTAAATCATCGTTGGCCTCCAACAGATCTATGGGTGCCGCCCAATTGATGTTTAAAAGTTTTAGAATTAAAAGCAGCAGAAACCAATTCATTTTTTCAATATTTTTTTATTTTGTTGAAATAATTCTTTGACAGTTTTTTAAATCACAGTGTTGGTAAATTATTATTTTTGAAGCAAAAGTTGTTGGAAATCCAGGGCTAGTATTCGTTGAAATCTTGAAAGATTTTTTTATTTGTTCTTTTTTATTTTCTATTTCTGCAAAATCTATTAAAAATTAGATAAAAGTTTGATTAATTTTGTCATTGAAAATACTTAAATTTAAGTTTTGTATTAAATATATTGTGGTCCTTAGTTCACTCATTATTTTATTCACTTATGTTGATTTTTTTAATTCACTTTTGATTAATTATCTTTTTAAATTTATTTAAAGTTTTCTTTGTTACATTAACTTTTGAAGATTTATTTAATTTTCCTGTATAGTGAGTACTTTGACATAGATTCGCAGTGGTGACATTTGTAGAAAAGGTAATACGTAATCAGGCATTTTTAACCTTTGCACAGTGAAAATATTTTGGAAATAAATTTGCCATTTCTAACCGGCTCCGACATTGACATGAAATTTCATATAAGCGTAGCAGAGAATTCGAGTTTAGGTTTTGACTACGGACCCCACAGACTCCTCAGGGCCGGTGATCAAAATACGGCACCTTAGACATGCAATGAAGATTGTTTAGCATTCAAAGGCTATTTGGAAAAATCAAACACTGCGGACCAATTTAATCTGTATTTAAAAAGGAAACTCTGGATGTCATTAAAAAAGAAGTCAGTGATATTAGTGCCCAAATTGCAACATTACAGCCATTCGAATTATATTTTGACGGCCAGACAATTGAAGTAATCTTCCATTTAGTGCTAACGATGATAAATGGAAAAGCAGCCCAGACTTTGACTGACTCAAAGGCTTCATCAAGCTACATTATATAACAAACCAAATCAAGCCACTTAAACCAAGTCCATGAAAAATCATTATATCATTATATCACCGCTACATACAAGAATACAATTCATGGAACACATACTAAAAATCAGTTATGATTTGGAATTTGGAGGTTAAGAAGTTTAAAAAAGAAACTTGTTCAGCACGAATTTCTCAGATATGGGTTGTTTATAGATCAACCAAAACAAGGATCAGGCAATAGGAATGATGGGAACACAGCAAGAATATTATTTTCAGATTCAGAAAGAACATCTGGTTTTGATATAAATCTTATTTCAAGATATAAAACAATTATCGATGTGCAATGCACAATTTGATGCTAGATAATTTGGTGATTAAGCGAAGGAAATTCCAAGAATATACATATAAAACCAAATATTCATTGAAAAATAAGTATTCATGGAGAAAATGTCATTAAGCATCATTTAGTACCACTTGGAGATCTATCAGAGGAAGACCACTGGCAACGTCAGATCCGTTCATCTCTAGGTTATAGAGTAAGTTCGGGTAATGTGGTATACCTATTTTTTATTTGACTATAATTTTTAAAATCTTAATTCGCGTTTTATTTAAATCATCTGCAATGGATTCGGTTAAAGTTGGCGGCTGACCAAGCTGACCAGAAGCTCCTCTCCTCCATTGAATGACTGATGCGAAAAAAATGTCCATTTGTTGTTTCTAATAGCTCAGATAGCGTTCTTCAAATCTTCCGCTGCCCATTTTCATACATCACATTTCTTTGGCATATTATTTGCTTGAAATTCTTTAGATATACAACATTAGCCGACCATATGGTTTATTGAAATTATTATAAAATTAAACATATACACTAATGCCCGTAACTTCAACAAATAGATATCTACGGTGTAAAATACCCAGCAGATAAATTTACCTAAAAGGTAACTTCACATTAATTTCTAATCAATATCTACGGGTAAAAATTACCAAATATTTTTACTCCATAAGTAACTAAGCCCTGAGATATCTATTTGTTGAAATTACGGGCATAAATATGCTATATGGTTGCATGTGTTCTTCAATAGCAAAATATTCCCATTTGACTTTAAAATTAAATTAATGAAGTTTAAAACACGTGATTTTAGAAAAAAAAATTAATTTTTAACAGATCACAAAAAAAGTCTACCACAAGATAATGCTGATTTTTTACAACTGACTATTTCTATGACCAGCAAAAATGAAGTACACTCACCCAATGTTAATTTTCTGAGATCATAAAACTCTTAAGCTTGGTACCGCTACTCCTAGCTCTTAGTTTTAGAGAAAAGCAGCTATACCACATTACCCGAACTTACTCTAGTGGAACCTGTTCTAGAATTGATAAATTATCTTGGGTATTATTAAAATGTTTTTTCTATCAGTTTAAAACTTTTTTTATAAGTAAAGTTGATTCAAAAAACAAAAAATTCACATTTTTTTAATGAAATTAAAACTTGAGAAAAATTCAAGAAAATATCTCTCTATCAAAAAAAATTTCTAAAATATCTCTATTCATTCAAAAGTTACACTGTGCGTCGCTACGTCAAACCCTAAACTCGAATGCACCTGTTGTACGCCTAAGTGAAATTTCATGTCAATCGGACATGCGGACTTTGAAATGCCTGATTTATTTCTCAAATATTTTGATTCTGCTCCACTGTGTTTTGCTAATTTGGATTAGCTAATTTGGATTATTTCGGTAATGGTAATTACAGTTATATCGATGTTTACGAATGTGGTAAATTTTTTAGATTTCAATAAACTGAATTATTGAAATCAATTTTTTTATTTTTATAATTTAAAATTGTTTATTGAATATTGTGATTTGTATTTTAGCGGTAACTGTAGCCAACCTTTGTTTGCTTTGTTATGAATGATTTTTTAGATATTTTAACAAAAATATGAACTTTTGAAACGATTACATCGGAATGAAACCTTATTTCATAATCATAATTTAGAATATGTGGGATTTCACGTCAATTGAACTTTTAAAATCAATGTCTTCCGATCGGGATGATCGGAAGGTTAGACCTATTGGATAGTAATTCAGACACAATTTTTCAACAAGATCGGTCAAGAACTCTCGGAGTTAGAGGGGATTAAAATTTGACATTTTGGTCAAACATGTGATTTTTCTCATCCATGTAACTTATTACCAGGGAAACCGGAAATATGCTCTAAAAAAAGCGTTTTAGGCGCTTTAAATATGCAGTAAAAACTTTAAAATATGCTCTTAAAATTTAAAAAATATGCTCTTAAAAAAACAAACTTTTACATAATTTTTAACAAAAAAAAATTTACTTAAATTTTCAAATAAAAATCGTTGTCTATTGGATCTGAAAACATTTTTATACATAGAAAATGTTCTTACGACATCAACTGATGTTACAGGAGCAAATTTAAAAGACAATATTTCTTTAACACTTAGAACGGTTAAGTTTGAATTAGAACTAAAATTTGACATTTAGATGGAGCTATTATTAAAATAGTGCTTATTTTATATTAAAACAAGTAAGAGAGCTATATTCGGCTGTGCCGAATCTTATATACCCTTCACCTAATTATACTTCAAAATAAAAAATTTAAATATTTTTAGGTGAACAAAAATTTTTTCAGTTTTTTCATTTTTTGGATAAAAAAATTTTTCGAATTGTTATTTTAAATTTAAAAAAAAAAAATTTCTGTTTTTTTAATTTTTTTTTTTGGTGAAAAGCCATCTATTTTTCAATTTTGAATTTTAAACAAAGGAAATAAAAACCTGTAACAAACTGCGAAAAATAAGTAAGACAAAATTTGTTTTTGATAAACTCAAAATATGCTATTAAACAGTAAAATATGCTCTAAAAACGCAAAATATGACATAAATATGCTCTTAAACAAATATATGCAAAAATATGTATTTAAGGGTAAAATATGCAAAAATATGCACTAACAAATCGATGCCAAAATTCTTAAATAGTTCTGAAACGTGTAAATATCTTATCCATGTGCTCATTAGACTCACCAGAAAAAACATGCATTTGCATATTTTGGTTTCCCTGCTTATTACATATTGTTCTTAGCAAAATGTGTCCCAAATTGTTTAAATAGCTATTTCGTCAATCTTTCGAAAAAAAATATTTAAAAATATTTCGAAAAAAAATATTTCCGAAATCAAAAACTTTTTTGACTTTTTTTTCAAAATGGGCCCTTTTTTATTTTTTTCTTTCTTAAAGTAAAGCTTAGATATTTTCCTTCAGGACCTATTTGGTCGCTTAGTGGGATGCGAGTTCGATATCTCTCAAAAAAAATGTTTTGTAACTCAAAACATGCAATTTTTGACTTTTTTTGCAAAATCAAAAACTTTGTTGACTTTTTTTTCGAAATGGGCCCTCTTGCGGCTCAAAAAAGCTCAGATCTTTACCTTGAAGACCTATTTAGTCGCTTAGTGGGATGCGAGTGGGATATCTATCAAAATAAATATTTTGTAACTCAAGAAATACAATTTTTTAATTTTTTTTTTTGAAAAATATAATTTTTTTTCCAAACTTTTTTTCCTTTTTTAATTTTTTTTTTGGTCAAAAGAAAGCTTATCTTCTTTTCCTTTAAGACCTATTTTGTCGCTTAGTGGGATGTGAGTGAGATATCTATCAAAATAAATGTTTTGTAACTCAAGATATACAATTTTTTATTGCAAAATCGAACTTTTTTCCAAAATGAAAGCTTAGGTGCATTCCTTTTAGAGCTTGTTAGTCGATTGGTGCAAATTTCACCCCGATCGGAAGACATCGATTTTAAATGTTTGTTTACTTGACGTGAAATCCCCCATATATTAAAATTTGTCCCTCTAATCAAATTTTACTTTTGATCAAATAATCAAAATCCTGATTTAATATTTGGGAACCTTAAATTGTTCTCTATTCATATTTTTAAAACCGGTTCAGACATATTTAGAAGAAATACATTTATTAGAATTTATTATTATCGTCTCCACTGTGCAAAGGGTTAAAGTTCACACTTTCGTTAAATAATTTAAATGGAAATTTTTCATTTCATTTCAAATATAATTATTTATATCACAATGTGTTTAATTTTATACAAAAAAGTGAAGTTTCAATAAGTTTTTTTTTTAGTTTTGATTTTTCAATATATTTTTTTATATTGTTCACAATTTTTTCTATTTTTTTTTTTACTTAAAACAATTTGTTTTACAATCGTTTTTAAGTTAATCCAGTTTTGCTAGTATTTTTGAACTTTTAAATAGATTTAAGCATATCATTTCATTTTATGCTTTTAAAAATGTTTGATTCTTTATAAAAGTATCACAAATTATTTCCTTTAAATTTATGTTTTTTATTTAAATTTTTTCTTTCTTTTTTAACACTTTTAATTTTCAATTTCTTGTAAATTATGTTTTAATAACTAATACTACTGTATTATAATTTTTAAACTTTTCATTACTCGTTCTTCCGTATTTGTAAATCTTGTCGTTTTAACGTTTAATCGCTTTTAGGTTTTAACAAATTTTTCTACTCGTTTTAAATAAATTTACTTTATTTTTTTTTTTTTTTACTTTAAGCTTGGTATACAAATTGTTGTTTCTTCGTTGTTGGTGTATTTTTTAATATTTAACTTTTGTTTTTTATTTTATTTTTTTTTGTATAAATCTTTTTTTCTTGTTCAAACTCAACAACGTGCAGCCACTTTGGTATCAGGTTTTTGTCTGACTATTTGAATTTACTTTGAGGAACTAAACCGCATGTTTGGAATTTTAGCGTTTTTATGCTCATTTAAAAACTGTAAAGAAAAAAAATACAAAACGTCAAGAAACAAAGACACTTTACAAAAGCAACAACATTTTTATTTTATTTTAAAGTTTAAACCAACCAACGAAAATATTTATTATGGAGATCGTTTTAATTATAACCAGATTTGAAAATTAAATGAAAATTTAAAACCAGCCAGCAGGAAAAACTCTTCCTTAAAAACTTGTAAATTATGATTTGAAAAAAAAAATTAAAATTTCAATATTTTCTAATGCTGTTTCATTTAATTCTCCAGCCGGTTTTATTTGTGCTTAATTTGAACAAAATGTTCTCTTGACTTTATTAGTTTGAAATAATAAAAAAAAAATATTGTTGAATTTTTTTCGTTTCAATTTTATAGTTTGAAGTAGTAAAAATTCACTTTTCTTTACATATTTTCAAACCAGTTTTGTTTAATATTTTTTTTCTCTATATATTTTTTGCATTTTAACATTTGTAATTCTTTGACTGCGTTCCAAACCACCTTTTAGTTCGTGCCATACAGTTTGAGGTGTTGGTGTGGGGTGAAAGTAATTTACAGGATTGTAAACTAAAGCTTTTAAGAAGTTACAGTTTAAATGGCGCCTTTACAAATGCCTAAAGAACAGTTTTAAGGGAACGGTTTTAAAGTAAAACAAAATTACCGGCAATAAATGGCCGATAACACTGTGTGTAATTTTTTAAGTCATGGAAATATAACCATATACGGACACCAGTACGTGATAAAAGACCAAAAAAAATCCCGTGTCTTCCAGTTTTGCCCAAAGTCATGCACTTTTTCTTTTATGGGCCCCCAAAGATTTGGGGCCTCGGTGTCATTTTTCAAATAAAGTGATAATTTTCTCAGGCTCATATCTTGGAAACATTTCGGGATTTTGATTTACTCTCTGAGGCAAAGTTGTAGCCCTTGTCGTAAAGAACAAAAATTGTGAACATATAAAATCAAAAAAACTTCATCTTCAGGATCAAAATCGCAAAAAACTTTAAAAAATTCGAAATAAATTTTTTTAAAGCTACCTAAAAGTATGCTTTATAATAATTTAATAGTTTATGGCTCAAAATAATTAGTTCCGTTAGTTTTTCTTAGTCATTTTGAACGGTTTGCTACCTATGGAGCTAAACAGGGGAAAAAAGGTAAAAAAAATCGATTTTTTAAGGGAGATTTTGATCTTGAAGATGAAGTTTTTTTATATGTTCACAATATTTGTTCTTAATGACAAGTGCTACAACTTCGCCTCAGAGAGTAAATAAAAATTCCGAACTGTTTGCAAGATATGAGAATGATAAAATTATCACTTTTTTGCAAAAATTACACCGAGGCCCCCAAATCTTTGGGGGCCCATAAAAATGTGCATGTCTTTTTTTGTCTTTTATCACGTAGTGGTGTCCGTATATGGTTATATTTTTTCGTGTTGCACTGTGTAATAGAACATTTATTACGTTTTACACTGCTTTATTTGCCGATATTTTTCTTTAAATTTTATACTTTTCAACAAATATATATCAAGGTCATTTGTCATTAATTTATTTTAATCGTTTAAATGTTTTTTCGTAAGTTGTAACGAAACTACTTTTTCATTCACCCTGTAAATTCTTGTTTTATGTCTTAGTATTTATTTGTTATATGTTCATTAATATCGAAAAACAAACCCCTTCTATCAATAACTTATAAACTGCGAATTATTTTTATTTTGCCTTCGTTAAAAGTCATACATATTCTTGGAAACACATACAGTGGAGATTTGTAACAAAATATATGATAAATTTAGTTTAATAGAAACAAAAGTATTGAAAACTTGTTTTACCCGCCAAATATTTATAGTTTAAACAGAATGACTCAGTTTATTTGTGTAACAATTATAATGTTTTAAAAGTTAATACAATAGTTTATAATTTAATATTATGTAGTTTAAGCTGCTGAACTTAACTTCTTGCCCCTGTCAAATGATATTAGGGGTATTCTCTTAAAATGAATGACTACAAATTTTTCCACTTTAATTTATGGACCGATTTTGTTTCTTGGAATAGCACTCATGGAATAGCTTCTCATGCAAAGGAGGAAAGATAGAGTAGTGTTTGTGGACATACAATTTGAACATTGCTACATTAAAAGTGACCGGAAAGACTTCAGCTGGAAGTTTGTTCCACATACGAACAGTACGGCTAAATTGACTGATATTGACGCATTCTTCCAAATACTTCTAACGGATATTTAAAATTTGAATTAGTTTTGATGTAATAATAGCGACAATCTTGGGACCATACCCGACATATCAGCCCAATCATGTTATGTCGGGTATGGTCCCAAGATTGTTTTTCCTTTTCCCATTTTTAACATTGAAATTGAATAGGAATAATGGGAAAGGGAAACACTCCCGCGGAGTTTTTATTCATGATTGGGCTGAATGATGTATCATTTATATTCGTAAATTATTTTGGTGAAGTGGAAGTTGTATTTTCTTGAAGGATGGGTCAGAAGAGTTGTGGTTAGATGTAGCCTACATTTCGTTGGATGATGGGATGAATTCGATGATGCTTTAGACCTCCTGTCTCATCGAGTCTATGAGCCGACTTAGCAGATGAAATACATTACTTGTCATTTAACCTTGTACCTTGTGTAGAATTGTGGAATAAACAACACGATAACCTCCATCTTTTAGAATGTACCCTGATTGCTGATTAATCCTAAAGATTCGAATAAGCCATGGTCTGAAGTCTAATATCGATTGCTGCAGTAATGTATGGTTCTGAAGATTTTGAGAGCTTATTTTTATCATCTCTATAACTCGGAATGTGTTATCATGAGGGTTCAAAAATAGCTATAATATAGATTCCACGATGAACTAAGGTATATAGCTAGATATGATCTAGGTTATCTACCGGTTATCACTAATACTAGAATTCTGAGACTACACCTAGCCAATCCAGCGTTTTGCTTGCCTTTGCATCCAGCTTTGGTCAAAAGGCCTTGACAATCAGTCCTACTATTCCAGGATTGGTTGGCGGAATCACGGAATCTTTCAAATATTAGCCTGTAGTAGAGACAAATCGGAGGTCTTCCCTAGTATCAGAGTCATGTCTGGCCAGTTCATCTGCTACCTCATTTCCCTGTATGTTACAGTGGCCTGGTACCCAACACAATCTGATTAAGTAGTGTACCAATAACTATTCAAGAGCTCTCCTGCAATCTTCCAATAAGCTAGAATGTATTAGTGACATTTCAAAGATTTAAGTGCCGCCTGACTGTCCACATAAATAGTTACTATAGAGCCATCAGTGACGTATGATTTTATTAAATCTGTGACTTTCCAGATCGCGAAGATCCCTGTCTGGAAGTCGACCATATAAACCCTGTCCTCTGTACCAAAGTTCATCTTGGATTCATTAGTAAAAACTGCACCCCCATCGAACAGTTGATCGGATCCAACTCATTCATCCCTACTGGGGAACTCTAAGGGTCGCGACCCTATGATCAGAGATTCCCGTGGGAATAATGTCCTCACCGATAAGACCTGATTCGCACAATATCCTAGTGTGACCTAACCGCAATGGTTTTACTAACGAGGAGTTCCTGCATGTACATAATATGTAGGCACTTCTTTAATTTCTCCTAAGTTTTTATATTGCATTACAATTTGCTATCAAGGAAGGTCCATATATACTTGGCTCCCATTGATAAATTTCGGCAAAATGAACTCTCTACCCTGTGTTTCCTGGTAAAGAGCACCAATTCTGTATTCGATGGGTTTACACCCAGCCCATTACTTTTTGCCCAGAACTAGAGATCACCAAGCGCTTCCTGTATGATGTCAATGATAGTGGAGAGAAGCTTTTCTTTAATCAGAATCACAAAGTCATCCACATAAGCGACTATCTTCCTAACTTTAGAACTAGAAGATCAACTTCATACAAATTTAAGCTTTAAATTCTTAAAGGAATTATTAACTTTTGTTATTAACATTAAAACTTCTAAGTAACTAGAGGACTTCATCTGTATTTAGAGAAAATAATGACAATAATTGAATAACACTGTATGTTTTTTTTTAAGTCATGGAAATATAACCTACGGACACCACTACGTGATAAAATACCAAAAAAATTTTTTGCCCAAAGGCATGTACTTTTTTTATGGGACCCCAAAGATTTGGGGCCTCAGTGTCATTTTTGCAAAATAGTGATCATTTTCTCAAACAGTTCGGAATTTTGATTTACTCTCTGAGGCAATGTTGTAGCCCTAGTCATTTTTTTTTCACCAAAAGTTTTTTTTGCTAAATATTAAAAAAAAATTTAAAAAACGAAAAAAAAATTTAAAAATTTTAAAAAAAAATTTAATTTTAAAAAATCAATTCGAAAAAAAAAATTAATAAACAACTTTGGAAAAAAACAACTTTACCTAAAAATTTTTAGTTTGAAGTATAATTTGGTGAAGGGTGTATAAGATTCGGCACAGCCGAATATAGCTATCTTACTTGTTCTAACTAACTTATATTGACCTACCTAAACGGTGTTGAGAATCATTCCTTGGAAGTTCTTATGTTCTAGAAAGTTATTTATTATGGACCTGACAGGGGAAAAAAGGTAAACAATTTTTTAAAGTTTTTTGCGATTTTTATCTTGCCTCAGATAGTAAATGAAAATTCTGAACTTTTTGCAAGATATGAGTCTGAGAAAATTATCACTTTTTTCAAAAATTACACCGATGTCACAAATCTTTGGGGGCCCATAAAAAAGTGCACGACTTTGGGCAAAACTGGGAGAAAAGGGTATTTTTTTTGGTCTTTTATCACTTAGTCATGTCCGTAATTTAGCAATGAATTCTAATAAGTTTCAACATACTATTCCTCAAATAATATTTTCTTCAATCTTTTTTTGACTTTCCAAATAATCTAATGACCTTTAATGATAAAACAAATATTTCCACCTTTCCAAATCATTAAAAAAAACCAGCACCCAAACACAGGTGAGTCAAGCTACATGAAATTACAATTCCAGTAAATTGAACAAAAACCGGTAGACAAAACCAACAATAGTACTAACTAACAACAATACTTTACTATACACTTGTAAATAAAACTCTGGCCTAAGTGCTTAAACAAACAAAATCACAACAAATTTAATTCAAATTCCAATAATAATTTGACAATATTTTATTGTTGTTGTTGTTTCAATCATCAAACTCAGCCAAGAAAGAGGTGAATGAATAAAACCGAATCCAGTTTTATTTTTTTGTTTGTTAAACAAAAAAATACAAACAAAATAGAGTGTTGCAAAAACTATTATTTACTTTATTGTTTTTGGTGGAATTATACCTATTTAGCGTTGTTAATGTTAAGGTAACAACACAACAACACAACACAACACCTTTATTTGCTTAAAAGACACATTTATCATTAATTCACAATAATCATTGTTACACACACTCGCACTCTGTTAGATACTTATCATTTGAATCATTTGAATTGGATTTGAAAGACCAACAACGAAGAAAAGATCACTTAAAGCGACTGCAGTAAAAAAATGTGTTGAAAACGAATGCAAAGCAAATAAGTAGAGTCAAATAATGCCAATGAATAGATTATTGCTTTAATTAAGTGAAAACAACAACAATAGAAATGAATTAAGTTATAGTAGGGGTATTCAGCGAGAGAAGGTATATTAGGAATTATCACATTAATTTGTTTAATTTTCCACATCTGAACCTAGAGATCGTTTGATATTTTTTTCAAGACCTTTGAGAGAAGAGGTTTTTAAACGACACATAAGAATTGATCTTTGTGTTCTCAGTATTCTTCTTTGTCATTTAAACACCAAATGATGAAAATTTAGGCGAAATCGGGTAACGGTTATAGCCCCTTTCAACGATCACATTAAGTGTGTTTGTTTACAGCTTTAACATAGCTTGAGTGCAGTACTCTCTTAATAACACGCAATAACGCGTCGAATATTCGCTTACAAATGCCCGATCATTTCCAGTTTATCTGCATAAACCTGGGACTTTACATATCGCCAGAGAAAATAATCTAATGGCATTAAATCACATGAACGAGGTGACCAGTTAACAGGTCCAATTCTTGAAGTTTTGTTGAGCACTATGACGAATTGGTTTTAAAGTGGCATATTTTTGAATCTATTTGAGATATTGACTTGAATTTTTTTTGTAAGAACAAAAATTAACTTATCTAAACAAAAGAAAAATAGTTCGGAATAAATGAGGATCAAATTGATCCTAATATTTGTAATCCTATTCAAATTTTGATAAAAATTTTAGTATTAGAAACTCAATAAATATGTAATATGTAATAAAATCTTTATTTATTAACAAGACTCAATGAAATTTTCAACGTTTTTTAAATTTGCCACTCTAAATATCAAAGTGTAAAAAAACTTGTCAAAAGGTCAAAGGGAATCCCGAAATTCCTAAAAATTGGAGCGAAAATCTCAAAAATGGTATTTTTTACAATTTTGCCCATAGAGTCCACATTTCCTTCAGGGCTGGGAAAATACTTTGGGTATAAATGGGAAACATATCAAGGTTTTTGATCCCAGCTTTGGAAATCTAGAGCATGTGGCCCAAATTTGAAATTTTAATAAAAAATAGGTCGAATTCCATATATTCGAAAAATTGGACATGTTTTCTATACCAAGATTTTCTCCATAAAGATACGTTACAGAAAAACATAAAATTGTTATATGTTCTTAAAGAAAGTTTTTTTTTAATAAAAATAGAGTTAAGTCACCTTTTCGCTCAAAAAACAGCAAAAATCAACTCTTTTTTGAATATTTTAATTGAAATTTGTTGATTTTTGGATCCATAATTGATATTGTTCTAACTAAAAAAAATATGAGTCCGTTAACCTACTCGCAGGTTTCAAAACTCCATTTTCAAATTTTTAAAAATTTTGTTAAACAAATTTCAGAATTTTTTGATCATCTCATTGAGATTTATTGAGAATATAATAGAGAATAAAAATGTGAAAAAATTATGAAAATATCTCTTGTAGTTTTTCCGTACCTGCGATGAAATTTTCGAGAAAAACCAATTATTTGGCCATTTTTTGGTGATTGATCTCTATTTCCTTACTCTTATGAATTTTTAGTAAAACCTATTCAGAATATTATAGTCCATATAATTCTTAATACACTTTGAAAGTTTTACTAAAATTGGAAAACGATAAACCTTAAATCGTGAAGGTCAAAGGTCAAAATTTTCAATATTTGGAATTTTTAATTAAAAGATATAGAAATGTTATTTATTTTTGGGCCGATTTTGATGAAACTTAAGAAAAATAGAACATAAACTCTAGTATTAATAATAACAGCACAAGAATGGTAATTAACCCTTAATGGCACTTGGGGTTAAAATGACCCAAAAATTTTAAAATCATGATTTTTTTATGGTTTTAGACGTTTGGAGTCATTTAGAGTTAATATTAATTTTTCTGCAGTTTTTGTAAATATTAGGCTTTGTGTTATATTTTTGTTAAGTTCCAACAAAACCGGCCCAAAAATATACAACATTTCGCTATCTTTCCTTTGACCTTCACGATTTCAGGTTTAACGTTGTCCAATATTAGTAAAACTTTCAAAGTATATTTATAATTATCTGGACTATAACATTCTGAATAGGTTTTACTTAATATTCATAACAGTAAGGAAATAGAGCTCATTCGTCAAAAAATGACCAAATAATTGATTTTTCTCGAAAAACTTTAAGAGATATTTTCATAATTATTTCAAATTTTTATTCCCTATTATATTCTCAATAAATCCCAATGAGATGATCAAAAAATTCTGAAAATGTTTAACAAAATTTTAAAAAATTTGAAAATGGAGTTTTGAAACTGACGTTTTTTGTCATACCTGCGAATAGGTTAACAGTATCCTACTAAGACAAAAAGTCATATACCAGTAAATATAGATATATTTTAAGTAAAAATGAGATTTTATTTTAATATTTATCAAAATATGTTTTGAAAAATATGACAGAAAATGCTTTGGAAATTAAATTTTTTTTATAAATATATTTTTGATGAAATTTTACAGTTATATAGCTTTTTCTATTAGAAATGGAAAAATAGAAACAAATTTTGAAATTTCTTATCAGTAATCCCGCAATTCTTTATTATACCCTACACCACCATAGTGGGGAGGGTGGCTGGCTGTCCATGTAAACCTTGTACGCAGAGTACAGGTCGCAATTTTGAAGATATTTCGATAAAATTTGGTACATATTACTTTTTCGGCCCAAGGACCAAGCCTGTTGAAACTGGCTGAAATCGGTTCATTATTTCACCTAGCCCCCATACAAATGTCCCCTCGAAATTGGACTTTATCGGTCATAAACGTTTAATTTATCTATGTATCTACACAAATTTCGCTCCAAATAAGTTCTATATATACAAAATTCGTGTCACCAAATTTTACGATCGGTCCATAATTAGTCATAGCTCCCATATAGACCCGCTTCCGAAAATTACTTTAACGTGCATAAATCGCTTAAAAATGTTGGTATACACACAAAATTCAACATAGTTAACTTTAATGTAGACATAAATCACTCGACCTAATTTTATGGTGATCGGTCCATAGCTCCCATATAAGGCCCACTTCCGAAAATCACTCAAAAATATAAATTATTTAAATTTTAAAGAAAAATGTTTTTGCTCTTTTACTTGGTGTAGGGTATTATATGGTCGGGCTTGACCGACCATACTTTCTTACTTATTTTTGTTTTGAAAAATCCCAAAATGGCTGTAATATCCATCCATACCAGGATTTGGGTTATCGAAACCCTTTACAAAATGACTAAGAACATATTGGGCCATCTTAACCTGAAAACCTTTCTCTGGCGTTCTCGAAAAAATTGGTGTTAATATTAATACTTATTTTGAATGTTAATTTCCAGGTCTGGAACCTACCCAGCAAAAATTTTTTGAATTTTTGTAATGACAACTAGTTATTTCATGCATTATTTTGTAATGAGTGGTTATTATTTTATTTACTAGAATAAGTACTTATTTTTATACAGGTTGGTAATGAACTTTTGCATTTAGCACAGCTATCTAGTGTGTTTGACTGGAAAACGGGAGGTTAGGGGTTCGCCACCTGTCAATGCCATTCATTTTTTTGTTTATATCATATTCATTTATATGTTGATGTTAAAACTATTGTTAACTTACAGTAAAATAACTCGTACATGGAGCAGTGAGTTAGCAGCTTGACTATCAAACACAAGCAAATAATGTGACTGTTCGATTACCACGCAAGGCAATATTTTTTGTATTTTTTTTTGTTTCTTGTTGTGAATTTACTACTTATTTCTAAACTGATTGTAAGTACATTTGTAATCTTGACCCATGATTTTTTTAAAAATCTCGAACAAAGGTAAGTATTGTTTCAGTCAAATAATAAGCAGTTATGTCTTGGCTCCAATATTACTTGCTGGCTTACTAAGTAAGTAAAGTTTTTGCTTGGTAGACTCTACTACACATTTGTGACAGAAAGGGATTTTAAACGTCATATAAGAAAAACGGCTTATTTTGAAGATTTGGAAAAAAAACATTAACTTTTCCAAAAGTATTGATATGTTAGAGAATATTTGGAAAAAGTAAATTATTCCACCAAATTATTCACACATTCCAGCTTCAAGATTATTATAGATTAATAATTTTTGGGTCAAGTACTTTTCAGCTGGGTTTAAAAAGTCCCATATATCGTTTTGTGTCAACAATTGCGGTTTTGATCAAAGCAATGTTTTTATACATAATTTTTCCTTGCTCTCAAATTTTTTGCCATTTTTTTTCCATTTAAAATTTAGCAATTTAAAATATTCATACAATTTATATATTTGATCATAAACTTAAGTTCATTAAAAAGCAAATGGCAAATAAAAATATAAAAAAATTATGTATTTTAAAAACAAAAGCATGCATGACCATTAACAACCATTTTAATTAAGGATTAAATATCATTAAAAGTCTCTTTACCCTCTGAACATACGTGCACTTTGTATATATAGGCTTTCAAATCCATTTGAAAATATAAACTGAATATAAACAAATTAAATTATTTACACCAAATCCGAGGAACATTAATAAATTAACACATTCTTGTATAAAACCAGAACTTAAAGACCAGTTTTCATTTGAGATCCCATAAAGTCTATATTGTTACGAAATTGTACTTGAATTCCAATGTGACGATTTTAACGGCTGATTTAAAAGTAGCAGAATGCTTCCAAATAGCAGTGCTGTAATAGAAAACTGTAACATATCTGTGGGCATTATTAACATTGAATAAAAGCTTTCGGTTGACCATTGATCGTAAGTTGGCAACGCTGTTTGCTGCGACCGTATATTCGAATTCGAATATTCAGTTAAAGAACATTGTAGAAAGTACACCACAGATGGCGTATGTATTAGAAACCTCTAGACAGTTAAAGAGCAATCTACAATGCAGATGGCAGTGTTATAAATAGTGGCAGAGGTTGTAGTCGTTAGTGAGTTTATCAGAGACGCTTTTCGAATAAACATCAACTGAGTGCCTTAAAGTGTGTTGCATTTTTCAAGTGAATTCGTGTACATTATAAATTGTGTCTGTATTTCTGCGAATTTATAAACGTGTATAAAAAAACATTGTGTGACTATTTAATTCTGTTGTTATTGTACATTTGAATAAATAAAGAGTTGTTACAATTTTCAAACTACTAAACGACTTTTATTTGCAATCAAAAGTATCCGGTTTATTTAAAGGAAATAAACAAACGTTTTGAAAAGGTTAAAACGTAACAATATATTCTGGATCGTTTTAGATAGTGGAGTCGATATAGTCATGTCCGGCTTTATGTTGAAATCAACTTTAAATTGCAACCGAACAGGGACTATGGAGGGTATGTGTATGAATCATTTTCCTTAAGAGTCCCATAACTGTTTCTGTATAAAATAAAAAATACGTAGGAGTTCATTTTGTAACTTTAATTTTCTTTGTGGCAACAGTGTAATCACTACTCGCAGAGAATTCGAACACAATTTCTACTTTGTATGCCTTCACATACAAACGGCTTATGAAAAATAAAAATAAATAGCACAATATAAATATAATATTGAACCATTATCCTTTATTAATGTTAATTGAATTTCAAATATGAAATAAATGCCAAATGCAAACAATCACACGCACACACCCACTTTCAAATACCCAGACGGATCCAATCGAACAAACATTTTTATGCATAAAAACATACTTTAGCTGAAACAAAAGCAGTTGAATTCAAACAAAAAAAATAAACAACAGTCAAACAGAAATATTAAATTAAAATTGTAGCCTGACTCAACTGTGTGGCAGAGAGGTGGCTTAGTTTGGGGGAAAGGAAAAAAATATTAAAAGAACGTAATTTAAATAGTGATAAATGAATGATAACTTAAAATTATGTCTTTATAATATTGAAATTTAGAAGGCTATTCTTATGTATTTATTGAATTAAAATGGATAAAGGCTGGACTATTAGTTACCAATTCCCCATTTCACTCATTAGGTTTGAATTTTCAATATATTCCATTTTGTGATACAGTTTTTTTCATAAACGATTCAAATCTATATTCATATTTTTAAAACTGTTTTCCCCGATTTGTCTACAAGATATTTTTGTATGAAATATGAATGAAAATTTAATGATGTTAAATCGCACGATCTAGAGTCTCAATTGATTTGAGGTTTCATTCATTCTATAATGACAGGTTACTTCAGAATTTATGGCGAATTTTTTCTCAGTGTATTCTTACATTTGTTTCCATTGGCCGGATGTTTATGCATTATGTGAAACCCAGGTATCTGAGAATTCAAATTCACAGGATTTGAATATACCTGAGTATCACCTTCTATCGCTTTTCCATTTCAATGTACATATGCGATGAAGTTATGTACCAATGCCAGCAATCCTTAGGTACATATGATGCAGAATGTAACTGTCTCTGGTTTAAGTTCAAAATCATGGCATAGTATTCGCACTTTGAGTTTCTTTACAGAATTCCTAATGCGGGAAGGGATACAACACTATCAAGCTTCGATGCCATTTTCAATTCCATATTGAAGATTCTTGAGAGTTGTCCGAGCAGTGAAATTGTAGTTACTGGTGATTTCAATGTTCACAACTCCTCTAGGCTTCGCCACTCTGGCCACACGACTACGGAAGGCCAATATGTGCACAACCACCTTGCATTTCATGTGCTGAAGGGCTCCAACATAATACTTTTGACGTTTTCATCACACCCTGAAAAGTATGAAGTGGATGTTCTTGCACCTCTCTGTAATTCGGATCATTGTACTATTTCCGCCACCTTTTCGCTCTCGAAACTTCGCAATGTTACACAAACAGCTACGAAATGTTCAATTTTTATCTACGAAAAGGCTTGTTGGACTGAGTTTAACGATAGACAATAACGTCAATGTCATAGCGGAAGTGCTTGAGAAAGTTTATTTCATTCCATCAAAGAAATCTTCGATTAGACCTAGACAAAAATCTTGGTTTAATCCGACATGCAAAATAGCAATCAGATCCAGAGAGGAAGCATTCAGAACACAGAAACTGATTCTATACAAAAAAAGGCGAAATCTTGGTGTGAAAGTATTAAGGCGCTAAAAAGCTATATACGAGCAACGCCTTCATATTAAAGTTCATCTTGCTACCCGGGGTATTAAAAGCAAATAGTAAAGGATGACGAAACATTCGCTGACCCGATTAATTCTATCAGATGAATTATTCGCAAGTAATTCTCACTTGATGGGATCCTTAAACACAAACTTAAGTATATGCCAGTTGTAGAAGATTCGATAACTGGTCTTGAGAAAATAGAGGAAAACTTTAGTAAAACTTTAGTCAAGGCTTTCGAAGTTTCCTGTCCAGTCACTAAGGCTAAGAAAAGCTTCCCTCCATGGTGGAATTCTGAGCTATCTAAACTACGTAGGGAAACTCGTAGGGCCTTTAACATATCGTGATCAATTGAAAGCCTACAAGAAAGCTATAGTAGTCGCAAAAAGAAACTCATGGAGAAGCTTCTGCGAATCTATAGATAATACAAAAGATTCTGCAAGACTTAGTAGAATTCTAGCCAAGGGGCAATCCAATCCTACTTATATCAAAAGGAAGGATGACTCCTGGTCTGAATCCTCAGCAGAGTCACTTGACATCCTACTGAATACTCATTTCCCAGGCTGTAAGGATGTTGCTACGGACTTTGAGAGGGAAGGTAGGACTCTATTCAATATCGATAGTTATATCGTCTCCTATGACAGGATATCATGGGCGATTGACAGTTTCGCACCTTTCAAGTCACCCGGGCCGGATGGTATATTGCCAAAGATGCTACAAAGTGCAAAAAGGCATATCATTCCCTGGCTTCATAGAATTTTTACGCTCTGTCTCTCCCTCAATCACGTTCCGGTTAACTGGAGGGGCGTAAAGGTCGTTTTTATTCCCAAAATTGGAAAAAGAAGTCATGAGAAGGCGAAGGACTTTCGTCCAATTAGTCTTTCTTCTTTCCAGCTTAAAACGTTGGAAAGACTCATTGACGCTCACATTAGGCATCGCCTAGAGGGTACGACACGGCTCTCTAATAGTCAGCATGCCTACCTTAAGGGCCGCTCTACAGAGACAGCTCTGCACGAGGTCGTAAGAGTTGTAGAGAGATCTCTCGAATTTAAACAATATACAATGGCAGCTTTTCTGGATATAGAGGGTGCTTTCAATAATGTTACCACTCTTGCAATTCAGCAAGCTCTTACTGACCTAGACGTTGAAGAATATATCAATAACTGGTTAGTAAACATGCTGAAATCAAGAATAGTTACAGCAAATCTTGGTAATAGCGTCAAGTCCAAGCAAGTTGGCAGAGGCACACCACAGGGTGGGGTGATCTCTCCACTACTGTGGCTTATCGTTATTAACTCGATTCTCATTGATCTAGACAGAAAAGGGATAAAAGTTGTCGCTTATGCGGACGATGTGGTGATACTCGTATCAGGTCTGTTTCCGGACGTGATCAGTGATATTATGTCCACTGCTTTAGGGTTGCTCGATAACTGGGCCACGGCAAGTGGTCTTGGGGTGAATCCTAGCAAAACAGAACTCGTACTTTTCACAACAAAGACCAAGATTCCAAGCTTCAAACTTCCACGGTTGAAAAACTGCGAAATCCCCCTTTCAAATAATGCAAAATATCTAGGTATTATACTGGACTCTAAATTGTCATGGAAGCTAAATACTCAACATAGGGTAAAAAAGGCTACGGTGGCCTATTATACCTGTCGTAAGATGTTTGGTAGAAAATGGGGACTTAGTCCCAGCATAGTTAAATGGATGTATACGGCTATAGTACGTCCAATTCTTACTTACGGATCTCTTGTATGGTGGACTGCAACTAAAAGGAAGTATGTCGTAGAAGTATTGGTATAACCGGCGCACTAAGAACTAGTCCTTCAGAGGCACTGAACACTATATTGCACCTTGTGCCAATAGACCTTCACATAATGGCCACCTCTGCATGTAGCGCAGTGAGGCTTCGAGCTTCTGGCTGTTGGAGATCGAGAACATATGGGCACGCGGGGATTTTGAGCCAGTTGCCTTCGATCGTTCTCCAACCATCTGACTATATTACTCCATCTACAGATTTTAATAGGGTTTTTAAGGTCTTAATCCCCTCCAGGAGTGAGTGGGGTATGGGTAATCTCGTGTACAAATATGACACTAGGATATATACAGACGGTTCGAAAATGAGCTTTGGTGTTGGTTCTGGCGTCTTCTGTGACGAACCCGAGATATGTATCTCGTATCGTCTTCCGAATGAGTGTAGTGTTTTCCAGGCGGAAATTTTTGCAATCATGGCAGCTTGTAATATACTACTTGATCATAACACCCGCGGCAATATAGGTATTTTTGTCGACAGTCAGGCGGCACTTCTCTCGCTGAATGCCTACACAAATTCATCTTCACTAGTTAGGCAATGTAGGAACTCTCTGTCAAGGCTAGGTCGTCTATCTGATATTACTTTGGTTTGGGTACCTGCGCACAGGGACCACTACGGTAATGAACAGGCAGACGAACTAGCCAGAATGGGATCTGCCTTAGATATCTCCAATGCGGTCTCAGTAGCAATTCCACTGGGGACTATAAAAGGTATCATCTTCAGACATTTTCTTACAAAGGCTGAGAATAGATGGCGTAATTTAGACACATGTAGGGTAGCCAAGTTGATGTGGCCATCCTTTAACGAAAAACGCACTATGCAACTGATAACCCGGAATAGAAGGGATATATCTAGGTTGATGGCAGTATTAACGGGACACTGGGCGTTAGGCAAGCACGCAAATCGCCTGGGACTCCCCTTTAACGACCATTGCCGCAGTTGTAAGGATAGGGACAAGGAGGAAACGACTTTCCACCTTCTCTGCGAATGCCCAGCTCTGAGTGTCAAGAGACATAAATTCATGGGCAACTATACATTGACCAACCTTGGTGAGGTAGCCGGGTCTAAACTTAATGACCTACTAAGATATCTCACAGCTACAGGTTGGGTCTAGCTAGCACTTTTTAGTTACATTGTGATGTAAACGACAATACATCTGACGAGTGGTGTGGTCTCATCAAAACGGGGTCCCTTCGACTCTACTTGATTGTTCGCACGTAGTGAACTACCACGTAAACCAACCAACCAACTTGCCGGATCAGCCACTGACCGAACTCGAAAGTGTATTAGCGACTGTGCAATTTGTGTTGCACCAATTACCATCTGGTCAAATATTTGGAGTTCAACAATTTACTTAACGTTCCATTTACCTTTTTGGCAAAAGTAATGTCGTAGCTCTAGATATTTCCATGGTGTTCGATAGAGTGTGGCTTGGTGCAATTTCATCAAAACTTATCGCTTTTGGCTCTCGTTTTATATCGAGCTTTCTCAGAGATCACACTCTATGAGTTGTTATAGATTGGATCTCATGAAACGAGTTCAAGATAAATTCATGGGTACCGCACTGCTCCGTTCATTCTCCTACTCTCTTATTTATTTTTCTAAACGACCAACTCTATCTATTCTTTTGCAGATGACAGCACCATATGCCATTCATATTCATTCAGTTATAGACAAATCTTGTTGGAGATTGGGGCAATGAGGCAAAACATGAATAATTCCCTTAAAATAGACCTTGTGACAGTCTCTGAATAGAGTCATGTGAATAGTGTTGCTTTCAACTTTCGCAAGACCGTGTCGCTTCGACTGTATTTATGGGTGGTGTAAATGTTGTGGAATCAGACGCTCTTGGTGTTCTGGCCATGAGAATACAATGTGATGTCCGCTGGTCTAAACACATTTTTCAAGTGTTGAAAGAAGCATTCAAGTGTCTCGGTTTTCGGAAACGGTGTAGGAATTAGTTTACTCCATCTGCTCTCCTCATTATTTACACCACCTATATCCGACCGAAAATGGAATAAAACTCGCATGTATTGGCCGCGTACCCGAGATTATTGGTGACAGTAGGGTGATTGTTGGTGACAGTAATGTATCAAACGCAATGTGGGCAGCGTTTCACTGTTCTATCGGTACAAGAATGGAATGTGTTCTAATGAAATTAGCTTCAAGAACTCATTCCTTTGTGTTCGACTAGCAAATGGACCGCACAACACACTACAGGGAAAATTCGTTATTTATCCGTACTGTCCGTATGTGAAACAAACTTCCCGCTGAAGTGTTTCCTGTCACTTTCAAAGTAGGAAAGTTACACAAACACTACTCCCTCACAAAACCAACTTTCCTAGTTCCAATACAATGCTTTGCATGCTTAGGGGTAATCTCCTGAGTGCTGGTTCAAGAAGAAAAATCAAATCGTGAACTATTGGAGATATCGTAACGAAATTTCACAAGGCTGGAGCAGAGGTGTTTTCGAGTTGAGTTACTGTTGTTCAGCTTCGTAGGAGGAATGGATGCCAGTGGGTGCCCCTAAGAGTTGATCTCCTCAGTTCTCACATTTTTTAAAAAATAGCCAAAAATCCATTTACGATCCGAATGAGCTGAATGGTGTACAAAAATAGGTTATCTCTTTTATTTCAAGAGATATTTAGGTTTATTTTTCTTTTTAAATTTAGATCGATCTTTTTCTCGTTTTTTGGATATGGAGTTCCCACTGAGGATCGAAAAATGTTTATAAGATATCAGCATTATTGGCGATAAAATTCTGAATAAAAAAAATTTCCTAAAACGTATCTCGTCCCTATAATAATTTACACGATTCAACTCCAAAACACCACAGCTCCAACATTTTGATAGTTACGATATCTCCTAAAGTTACCGAAATACTGAATTATTTCCAAAAAGCAAATATTTGAAACCACTTTGTGTCGTCCACATTAATATCATACAATTTAGACACGAAGAAATCTGTTATCATGTCCCCTTATAGAACACCAGTAACTAACAGTCAATGATTGACCAGCCCCATTGATTAAAATCTGAACCAAACAGTGAAACGTTGTGAATCCATTTGTTTTTCGACGATGAAATGTGGGTTCTCGAGACAAAGTCTAAAGGTGAAAATATGCTTCATCGCTTAGGATGATGACAAACTTCAAATGTTTACGATATCTTCTAATCCTCTAAAAAATTAAACCCCTATTTCTTCACCCTCTCTGATCGTACTTATATACGATATAAAACAATAATGTTTAATAAATTACTATTGTTTTTAGTTAAATATGATGACTTCTACGCCCCTATCCAAAGCATCCCTTTTCCCATTCCTTCCATTCAATTATTTAACCATGTTTTCTTTTCATTCCTCATTGTCCTCGATACGATGTAGTGAGTGCAGTTAAGAACAACTTGTTACGAGTATGAAAATGTAATAATCCACTTTTCTTGGTGTTTCGATCCTTATTGCTTCCTCCGGTTTTAGTTTCTTTTTTTACTAGTTTCTTTGTTTCATTTGCTGAGGGCAAACATTTGTTGCAAAAATGTCATAAGCGCCACTTAAAATAAAATTATCGTTAAAAATAAAGTTTATATTACAACTAGAAACATCGGCAAAAAATAATAAAAAAAAAAAAATTATTAAAAAACTGTGTGGAAAAAACTTTGCGGCAGAGTCTTGTTTTTATGGTAAACAAAACATTTTATTACATACTGCTGCTGCTGCTGGGTACTGGTTGGTAACAGCACAAAATATCATCATCATCATCAAGAGAAACTTAGTTTTTTAAGTGGTTTTCAATTGGATTTTCTGTACTCAGTTACTTACTTACTATGTATAGTTAGTTTGCTACATGTTGTATTGTTGCAACAAATAAAAAATGGCTTCTGTGTCGTCTGCTTTATCAAAAGAATGAAAAACAAATATGTATATAGAAAAATATAATGAGATTTTAATGCTTAATTTTAGTTTTGAAAGATGATAATATTTTATGTGTGTGAAGATAAATTCGTATTTAACTAGCACAGACAAAAACCACATTTTTTAACATTGCTCATTTTACAGTCAACAGAGCACTGTTAATCACTTAACAGTCTTGATAATTGAATTATAATACCAAAATACGTCTGAAATAGGTATCAGAAATAATTTCAGAAACAATTTCAGAAATATAAAAAATTAAAAAAAATATTTCAGATGTTTTTTTTATAATAATATTAAAAAAAAAAACATTTTGAAAAAAGTCACTTTTATGATGAAGTTCAGGCGACGAATTTGGAAAAATATGGAGTTGCACACGTAACCCACTATATAAGAATGGTAGTCCAATGGGTCCTAAATGCGACTGCATAAGTCGAATTTCTGAAATAATTTTGGAATTTGAGAAAAACAGTTTTTAAAAAAAGTCTATTTTGAAAAAAGTCACTTTTATGATGAACTTCAGGCGACGAATTTGGAAAAATATGGAGTTGCACACGTAACCCACTATATACGAATGGTAGTCCAATGGGTCCTAAATGCGACTGCATAAGTCGAATTTCTGAAATTATTTTGGAATTTGAGAAAAACAGTTTTTAAAAAAAGACTATTTTGAAAAAAGTCACTTTTATGATGAACTTCAGGCGACGAATTTGGAAAAATATGGAGTTGCACACGTAACCCACTATATACGAATGGTAGTCCAATGGGTCCTAAATGCGACTGCATAAGTCGAATTTCTGAAATAATTTTGGAATTTGAGAAAAACAGTTTTTAAAAAAAGTCTATTTTGAAAAAAGTCACTTTTATGATGAAGTTCAGGCGACGAATTTGGAAAAATATGGAGTTGCACACGTAACCCACTATATACGAATGGTAGTCCAATGGGTCCTAAATGCGACTGCATAAGTCGAATTTCTGAAATAATTTTGGAATTTGATTAAAACAGTTTTTAAAAAAAGTCTATTTTAAAAAAAGTCACTTTTATGATGAAGTTCAGGCGACGAATTTGGAAAAATATGGAGTTGCACACGTAACCCACTATATACGAATGGTAGTCCAATGGGTCCTAAATGCGACTGCATAAGTCGAATTTCTGAAATAATTTTGGAATTTGAGACAAACAGTTTTTAAAAAAAGTCTATTTTGAAAAAAGTCACTTTTATGATGAAGTTCAGGCGACGAATTTGGAAAAATATGGAGTTGCACACGTAACCCACTATATACGAATGGTAGTCCAATGGGTCCTAAATGCGACTGCATAAGTCGAATTTCTGAAATAATTTTGGAATTTGATTAAAACAGTTTTTAAAAAAAGTCTATTTTAAAAAAAGTCACTTTTATGATGAAGTTCAGGCGACGAATTTGGAAAAATATGGAGTTGCACACGTAACCCACTATATACGAATGGTAGTCCAATGGGTCCTAAATGCGACTGCATAAGTCGAATTTCTGAAATAATTTTGGAATTTGAGAAAAACAGTTTTTAAAAAAAGTCTATTTTGAAAAAAGTCACTTTTATGATGAACTTCAGGCGACGAATTTGGAAAAATATGGAGTTGCACACGTAACCCACTATATACGAATGGTAGTCCAATGGGTCCTAAATGCGACTGCATAAGTCGAATTTCTGAAATTATTTTGGAATTTGAGAAAAACAGTTTTTATTAAAAGTCTATTTTGAAAAAAGTCACTTTTATGATGAACTTCAGGCGACGAATTTGGAAAAATATGGAGTTGCACACGTAACCCACTATATACGAATGGTAGTCCAATGGGTCCTAAATGCGACTGCATAAGTCGAATTTCTGAAATAATTTTGGAATTTGAGAAAAACAGTTTTTAAAAAAAGTCTATTTTGAAAAAAGTCACTTTTATGATGAACTTCAGGCGACGAATTTGGAAAAATATGGATTTGCACACGTAACCCACTATATACGAATGGTAGTCCAATGGGTCCTAAATGCGACTGCATAAGTCGAATTTCTGAAATAATTTTGGAATTTGATTAAAACAGTTTTTAAAAAAAGTCTATTTTAAAAAAAGTCACTTTTATGATGAAGTTCAGGCGACGAATTTGGAAAAATATGGAGTTGCACACGTAACCCACTATATACGAATGGTAGTCCAATGGGTCCTAAATGCGACTGCATAAGTCGAATTTCTGAAATAATTTTGGAATTTGAGAAAAACAGTTTTTAAAAAAAGTCTATTTTGAAAAAAGTCACTTTTATGATGAAGTTCAGGCGACGAATTTGGAAAAATATGGAGTTGCACACGTAACCCACTATATACGAATGGTAGTCCAATGGGTCCTAAATGCGACTGCATAAGTCGAATTTCTGAAATAGTTTTGGAATTTGAGAAAAACAGTTTATAAAAAAAGTCTATTTTGAAAAAAGTCACTTTTATGATGAACTTCAGGCGACGAATTTGGAAAAATATGGAGTTGCACACGTAACCCACTATATACGAATGGTAGTCCAATGGGTCCTAAATGCGACTGCATAAGTCGAATTTCTGAAATAATTTTGGAATTTGAGAAAAACAGTTTTTAAAAAAAGTCTATTTTGAAAAAAAGTCACTTTTATGATGAAGTTCAGGCGACGAATTTGGAAAAATATGGAGTTGCACATGTAACCCACTATATACGAATGGTAGTCCAATGGGTCCTAAATGCGACTGCATAAGTCGAATTTCTGAAATAATTTTGGAATTTGAGAAAAACAGTTTTTAAAAAAAGTCTATTTTGAAAAAAGTCACTTTTATGATGAAGTTCAGGCGACGAATTTGGAAAAATATGGAGTTGCACACGTAACCCACTATATACGAATGGTAGTCCAATGGGTCCTAAATGCGACTGCATAAGTCGAATTTCTGAAATAATTTTGGAATTTGAGAAAAACAGTTTTTAAAAAAAGTCTATTTTGAAAAAAGTCACTTTTATGATGAAGTTCAGGCGACGAATTTGGAAAAATATGGAGTTGCACACGTAACCCACTATATACGAATGGTAGTCCAATGGGTCCTAAATGCGACTGCATAAGTCGAATTTCTGAAATAATTTTGGAATTTGAGAAAAACAGTTTTTAAAAAAGTCTATTTTGAAAAAAGTCACTTTTATGATGAACTTCAGGCGACGAATTTGGAAAAATATGGAGTTGCACACGTAACCCACTATATACGAATGGTAGTCCAATGGGTCCTAAATGCGACTGCATAAGTCGAATTTCTGAAATAATTTTGGAATTTGAGAAAAACAGTTTTTAAAAAAAGTCTATTTTGAAAAAAGTCACTTTTATGATGAACTTCAGGCGACGAATTTGGAAAAATATGGATTTGCACACGTAACCCACTATATACGAATGGTAGTCCAATGGGTCCTAAATGCGACTGCATAAGTCGAATTTCTGAAATAATTTTGGAATTTGATTAAAACAGTTTTTAAAAAAAGTCTATTTTAAAAAAAGTCACTTTTATGATGAAGTTCAGGCGACGAATTTGGAAAAATATGGAGTTGCACACGTAACCCACTATATACGAATGGTAGTCCAATGGGTCCTAAATGCGACTGCATAAGTCGAATTTCTGAAATAATTTTGGAATTTGAGAAAAACAGTTTTTAAAAAAAGTCTATTTTGAAAAAAGTCACTTTTATGATGAAGTTCAGGCGACGAATTTGGAAAAATATGGAGTTGCACACGTAACCCACTATATACGAATGGTAGTCCAATGGGTCCTAAATGCGACTGCATAAGTCGAATTTCTGAAATAGTTTTGGAATTTGAGAAAAACAGTTTATAAAAAAAGTCTATTTTGAAAAAAGTCACTTTTATGATGAACTTCAGGCGACGAATTTGGAAAAATATGGAGTTGCACACGTAACCCACTATATACGAATGGTAGTCCAATGGGTCCTAAATGCGACTGCATAAGTCGAATTTCTGAAATAATTTTGGAATTTGAGAAAAACAGTTTTTAAAAAAAGTCTATTTTGAAAAAAAGTCACTTTTATGATGAACTTCAGGCGACGAATTTGGAAAAATATGGAGTTGCACACGTAACCCACTATATACGAATGGTAGTCCAATGGGTCCTAAATGCGACTGCATAAGTCGAATTTCTGAAATAATTTTGGAATTTGAGAAAAACAGTTTTTAAAAAAAGTCTATTTTGAAAAAAGTCACTTTTATGATGAAGTTCAGGCGACGAATTTGGAAAAATATGGAGTTGCACACGTAACCCACTATATACGAATGGTAGTCCAATGGGTCCTAAATGCGACTGCATAAGTCGAATTTCTGAAATAATTTTGGAATTTGAGAAAAACAGTTTTTAAAAAAAGTCTATTTTGAAAAAAGTCACTTTTATGATGAAGTTCAGGCGACGAATTTGGAAAAATATGGAGTTGCACACGTAACCCACTATATACGAATGGTAGTCCAATGGGTCCTAAATGCGACTGCATAAGTCGAATTTCTGAAATAATTTTGGAATTTGATTAAAACAGTTTTTAAAAAAAGTCTATTTTAAAAAAAGTCACTTTTATGATGAAGTTCAGGCGACGAATTTGGAAAAATATGGAGTTGCACACGTAACCCACTATATACGAATGGTAGTCCAATGGGTCCTAAATGCGACTGCATAAGTCGAATTTCTGAAATAATTTTGGAATTTGAGAAAAACAGTTTTTAAAAAAAGTCTATTTTGAAAAAAGTCACTTTTATGATGAAGTTCAGGCGACGAATTTGGAAAAATATGGAGTTGCATACGTAACCCACTATATACGAATGGTAGTCCAATGGGTCCTAAATGCGACTGCATAAGTCGAATTTCTGAAATAATTTTGGAATTTGAGAAAAACAGTTTTTAAAAAAAGTCTATTTTGAAAAAAGTCACTTTTATGATGAACTTCAGGCGACGAATTTGGAAAAATATGGAGTTGCACACGTAACCCACTATATACGAATGGTAGTCCAATGGGTCCTACTAAATGCGACTGCATAAGTCGAATTTCAGAAATAATTTTGGAATTTGAGAAAAACAGTTTATAAAAAAAGTATATTTTGAAAAAAGTCACTTTTATGATGAACTTCAGGCGACGAATTTGGAAAAATATGGAGTTGCACACGTAACCCACTATATACGAATGGTAGTCCAATGGGTCCTAAATGCGACTGCATAAGTCGAATTTCTGAAATAATTTTGGAATTTGATTAAAACAGTTTTTAAAAAAAGTCTATTTTAAAAAAAGTCACTTTTATGATGAAGTTCAGGCGACGAATTTGGAAAAATATGGAGTTGCACACGTAACCCACTATATACGAATGGTAGTCCAATGGGTCCTAAATGCGACTGCATAAGTCGAATTTCTGAAATAATTTTGGAATTTGAGACAAACAGTTTTTAAAAAAAGTCTATTTTGAAAAAAGTCACTTTTATGATGAAGTTCAGGCGACGAATTTGGAAAAATATGGAGTTGCACACTGCGGAATTTCTGTTGTAATAGAAATTTATTTTTTATATAATTGAACTCATCAACGGTACACTCATATTCTCCCAGATTTTTCCAAACTCCATATTTTTCCAAATTCGTCGCCTGAACTTCATCATAAAAGTGACTTTTTTCAAAATAGACTTTTTTTAAAAACTGTTTTTCTCAAATTCCAAAATTATTTCAGAAATTCGACTTATGCAGTCGCATTTAGGACCCATTGGACTACCATTCGTATATAGTGGGTTACGTGTGCAACTCCATATTTTTCCAAATTCGTCGCCTGAAGTTCATCATAAAAGTGACTTTTTTCAAAATAGACTTTTTTTAAAAACTGTTTTTCTCAAATTCCAAAATTATTTCAGAAATTCGACTTATGCAGTCGCATTTAGGACCCATTGGACTACCATTCGTATATAGTGGGTTACGTGTGCAACTCCATATTTTTCCAAATTCGTCGCCTGAAGTTCATCATAAAAGTGACTTTTTTCAAAATAGACTTTTTTTATAAACTGTTTTTCTCAAATTCCAAAACTATTTCAGAAATTCGACTTATGCAGTCGCATTTAGGACCCATTGGACTACCATTCGTATATAGTGGGTTACGTGTGCAACTCCATATTTTTCCAAATTCGTCGCCTGAACTTCATCATAAAAGTGACTTTTTTCAAAATAGACTTTTTTTAAAAACTGTTTTTCTCAAATTCCAAAATTATTTCAGAAATTCGACTTATGCAGTCGCATTTAGGACCCATTGGACTACCATTCGTATATAGTGGGTTACGTGTGCAACTCCATATTTTTCCAAATTCGTCGCCTGAACTTCATCATAAAAGTGACTTTTTTTAAAATAGACTTTTTTTAAAAACTGTTTTAATCAAATTCCAAAATTATTTCAGAAATTCGACTTATGCAGTCGCATTTAGGACCCATTGGACTACCATTCGTATATAGTGGGTTACGTGTGCAACTCCATATTTTTCCAAATTCGTCGCCTGAACTTCATCATAAAAGTGACTTTTTTCAAAATAGACTTTTTTTAAAAACTGTTTTTCTCAAATTCCAAAATTATTTCAGAAATTCGACTTATGCAGTCGCATTTAGGACCCATTGGACTACCATTCGTATATAGTGGGTTACGTGTGCAACTCCATATTTTTCCAAATTCGTCGCCTGAACTTCATCATAAAAGTGACTTTTTTCAAAATAGACTTTTTTTAAAAACTGTTTTTCTCAAATTCCAAAATTATTTCAGAAATTCGACTTATGCAGTCGCATTTAGGACCCATTGGACTACCATTCGTATATAGTGGGTTACGTGTGCAACTCCATATTTTTCCAAATTCGTCGCCTGAACTTCATCATAAAAGTGACTTTTTTTAAAATAGACTTTTTTTAAAAACTGTTTTAATCAAATTCCAAAATTATTTCAGAAATTCGACTTATGCAGTCGCATTTAGGACCCATTGGACTACCATTCGTATATAGTGGGTTACGTGTGCAACTCCATATTTTTCCAAATTCGTCGCCTGAACTTCATCATAAAAGTGACTTTTTTCAAAATAGACTTTTTTTAAAAACTGTTTTTCTCAAATTCCAAAATTATTTCAGAAATTCGACTTATGCAGTCGCATTTAGGACCCATTGGACTACCATTCGTATATAGTGGGTTACGTGTGCAACTCCATATTTTTCCAAATTCGTCGCCTGAAGTTCATCATAAAAGTGACTTTTTTCAAAATAGTCTTTTTTTAAAAACTGTTTTTCTCAAATTCCAAAATAATTTCAGAAATTCGACTTATGCAGTCGCATTTAGGACCCATTGGACTACCATTCGTATATAGTGGGTTACGTGTGCAACTCCATATTTTTCCAAATTCGTCGCCTGAAGTTCATCATAAAAGTGACTTTTTTCAAAATAGACTTTTTTTAAAAACTGTTTTTCTCAAATTCCAAAATTATTTCAGAAATTCGACTTATGCAGTCGCATTTAGGACCCATTGGACTACCATTCTTATATAGTGGGTTACGTGTGCAACTCCATATTTTTCCAAATTCGTCGCCTGAACTTCATCATAAAAGTGACTTTTTTCAAAATGTTTTTTTTTTTAATATTATTATAAAAAAAACATCTGAAATATTTTTTTTAATTTTTTATATTTCTGAAATTGTTTCTGAAATTATTTCTGATACCTATTTCAGACGTATTTTGGTATTATAATTCAATTATCAAGACTGTTAAGTGATTAACAGTGCTCTGTTGACTGTAAAATGAGCAATGTTAAAAAATGTGGTTTTTGTCTGTGCTAGTTAAATACGAATTTATCTTCACACACATTAATATTTTAATGAAATTTCTAGCCAAAGTATAAAAAAACTAATCAACATTAAATTTCATAATCAAAGTGAATTATTTGACGCATTTTAAAATTTATTATCAATGATTTTTCAAACGATTCCAATTTATTTACACAATTATAGTTAAGCTTAGAAAGTGAATTTAGTGAATTTAGCTTAGAAAGTGTAATTGAAATAAATGATTTGAAAATGTATAATTATTTGCGTTCTAAAAGTTCTAAATCTATTTTAGCTAAAAATTAATTAGTTTCTCTATGACATTTAATGATCTTTGAATGATATTTTGAAATTGTTTTGTTTGTAATTCAAATCGAAGATTTCACTGGGGTTTTTTTCGAGTTTCTCTTTAAAGCTCTGAAGTTCTAATTATTATTTTAAACTATGGTTTAATACCAGCAATTTGCCAATTAGTGAATTTTTGTTTGGCAAAGAAAATTTATTTAAATATACGATCACAAGTGGTAGTTTTAAGCAAAATACACTATGCTACAGAATAAGAAAATTAACCGATTTGGTGTTGTCTGGTTAAGTACATACTTCATAAGACCCCTAGTAACCAATTTCATTGCCAAATAATGGGTAAAAATGTTAATAAAATGATACGTCACTACTGGTACGAAACACAGGTTTTTGGTTAAGGATTTATTTTATTTTTCAACATAGTCTCCTTTGAGCACTTTGTCCAACGTTTCTCCAAGTTATTTATCCCATCTAAAAAATAAAATTTATTTGCCGAGGTCATCAATTCTGTTTGTGAGATGAATTCTTCGTTGTACAAACAAGAAGTAGTCAATCCAGAGAAAAGGGTAGATGAGGATGCAATTCGTAGCCTAATTCATGAATTTGAGTACATGTGTGCACGATTGCATTTGTGGATTGTGAGCAAACGCGAAAATCTTTCTCATACCCAAGTGATCATTCAAAATTTAAACCACTGAGCCATGTGAGATGCCTAAGCTTCCACAATCTCTCGCACTTTCAACACCGCGGTGTACCGTATCGTGAATTTTTTCAATTGTTTCGGGTGTAGAGACCTCAACTAGGCGTCCAGAAAGTTCGGAATTTTGTACGGCCACAACGAAATCCAATAAACTACTTTTCTACCATTGAAATTGATGGTTCAGAGTTCCCATATTATCTATCAAACTTAGCTTTGGATTGAGTGATGCATTTTCATCACATGAAAGTAATTTTTACATTTCGTCTTCGAGTCACATGGTAGTCTTTCAAACACAAACTTAATGACGCAGTTTGTTCGAATTTTGACAGGAATCAACTGATAGAAGCCTGTTGATAGGAGTAATGTTGCCCTTTCAGTTAAGAGGAAATTCAAAAAGTCAAGGACTTATTGACGCTCCCATTGAAATTTAACTCAGTATTTTATTAAGTTAATATCATTGGAAGACAACTACTTAAGCACATTTTACAAATGGAGACCGAAATAACTCATTATTTTAATGCAACATTACAAGTAATGACTGCAATAACAGATGCTAAGAAATCTTCATCTTCAAAACGAAAGGTGACGTAATATTCTTTAACTAACTGAGAATTATGTTGATTCATTGTAATGATACGCATCGAATATATTGAGTGTATAACTTAAAATGTAGGGATTTTTAAAATTTTTTAACTTTAATTTTGAAACATTTGTACAATATAAATTTATTCAAACTATTGTCATTCGTTAGTTATACCTTTTTCAATCTTTCTGGCAACATATGGATTCCGAGTCAAAAGAACTGCTCATCTTTTGAAGCCAAGGACAAATCAAGCAAATTTCGGAAACTCTGTACTGGAGAGCGTTCTGCGTAGATCGAAGCAAATAGTAGTCAGACAAGGCAAGGTCTGTTATATAAGGCGGGTGGGGCGAAAATTACCAACGAATTCATTCTAAATACATTTTAACAGGTATTGAAACATGTATCCGGGCATTGTCATGCTGTAATATTACGGTTTCATGTCTGGTCGCGTTTTTCGGACAATGCTCGGCTGGTTGGCCGGGTTTTGTATACGATCTCTTACGCTTCAGGTTATCGTAATTGATTCATTTTTCATCGCAAGTAATGATTCGGTGCAAAAATTATTTTCTTTTATAGCATTTCGGACATACAAAATCGTCTTTCAAGATCTGTCAAATTCAATTCATATAGTACCCAATTTCCCAGCTTTTTGAATACTTTTGCTGCTTGCAAACGTTTTGAAATTGCTGATTGAGTAGCTCACAATGATTTTGCAAACTCTTGTTGAGTTTTGGAAACTATCTTCATGGAGTAATGCTTCCAAATATTGGTCTTCAAACTTTTTTGGTTGGCTTGGGCTATCATTGTCTTCCGATGGAAACCTGGATGGTATCTGCAACCTTTTGTCATAAAATATCTTTGGGAAGTTTATACTCAGCGCTACCAGCGTCCCATAAACATCGCCGTGTCTCAACTTCCTCGATAAGTTTGGTAATATTTTCGTGTAGCCACACATATTCCACTTTTAGCGGTAGGATTTATGTTTGGGCCTTGGCTGGATAAGAAAAGTCAAAAGAAAAGCAGCTCATAGCTGCAATCTATGACCCAGGTTTCATTAATTGAAATGTTGCTATTCAATTTCGTTTTCTAATATTAATAATACGAACTTTTGTTTATTTTTAAACCACTTGGAACTTTAATTTTTTATTTACTCCTTGTGCTTCCTTTAAATTTTCTTCATCTCCCAAACTTTTCTTTCATCAATTTTCCTTATTAAATACATTCAATTAATTCGTATGTATGCTGCGTTTGTAAGAAACAAGTGTAAGAAACATTTTCCATTAAACAACTACATACATGCAACAACAAAAGTAATTAATGTCAATTAGAATAAAACAATGTTTAGATAATAAAGTTTATTTTTGGTTAAAACACACCACTCCCTTATAAATATTTACTTTAACACTTAAACGAAAGTTACATTTGTAGTAAAACTTCTTTGCAGTTTTCAGTTAAATTATAATGCCACTGATGATATAATATTGGGTGAATGAAAAAGTCATAAAGGAAATAGTAAATTATAATAAGACCACGAACGTCTATAGTATTGAATAATGTTGTCAATTATTCGAGTTTTACTTTAGTCGAATAAAAATTATATATATTTTATTATTCGATTTCAATTAATCGCCAATGATAGATCGATATAGCCGATTAAAAAAGGTGATGCCTTCGTGAATTCCATCATCATTCACATTGGCGGCTATGTGGTCTGCGTCTGACCTCAGCAGAGGCTAGAGGTTCACGGTCTGGTAAGGATTACTATAGGGTTATACTTATAAATGTTGACTAGTGCATACGAGGCCACTCTTTGATATATAATTTGCCATATCGTTATCTTAGTACGCAAACGTAACAAGTCCACTTTTGATTGAAATTAAGATTTTGATGCAGAAAGATAGTAAAACATAAGATACATATTTTGCAATAAAAAAAAATTTCGTTATTTTGTTTCTAACTGATGATTTTTCAGTGATACGCAAAAGTTCTAAGTCCATAAAAAAAATAATAATAAGTAAACGTGCTAAGTCCAGCAAAAAACATTGAATATGCTATTTAAATCTACTTTTTCAATACTATTTGCTATAATACTTTGAAGATTAACATTTTTCGATGTAATCACTACAGTGTGGTTACACAATTCAGTGTAAAATAAAGAAAAATTAAATTTTGAAGAAATAATAATAAAAAACTAATTTATTTAAATTAATTTCAAATACAAGAGGTAATTATACATTATATACATATTTGGTAATCGGTATTATAACGTAATCTGTTAACAGATAATATAGAAATTATGGATTAGTGCTTATAATAATTTTACTCATAACGACGATTATGAAAATACATCTGATGACGGCGTAGTACGCCGCAGAAGATTAATAAAAATATAGAAGCAATTGAGTTTCCTAATTTGCAGCAACTTTACCTGGAAAGAAGAAATATAAATAACAGTCAAAAAATACGAAGACTTTAAATTTTTAAAAACCACTCTACCAAAAGATTATCATAAATTTTATGACGATTTACCACACAAATAATTCTTTTTTTATGTTTAATATTATTATTTAATAATAAAAAAAATTTGTAAAATAATAAAACGAGAAATTAAAATTTATTATAAGAAAATGTGGTAAGTCCAGCCAAAAAACATAAAATCATAAAAATCAAAAGAGCTAAGTCCATAAAAATGGCTTCAGTTTCCAAAGTCATTTCAATTATTTTATTTTTTCTACTGGAGAGAACTGCGTTTACAGATCTAAAGAATATTGAAAGCAAAAAAAGATACAACGTTTTTTGTCTCTCCTGTAAAATTAAAAAAATGGGACTTGGCACGTTTGCGTATTAAGCTAACGATATGCTTCATTTATTTTGAGTTCAAATGCTTGTATACATATTAATCGTCTTGAAAAGATCCAAATAAAATGTTTAAAGTTAGTTTTTTCTTCTTTAAATTTTTCCTCCTCTTTCTTCCTATGAAAATAGATGTATGTATCTGGATTGAATGAAGTCCTTAGAAGTTAGAAGAAATATTTCTTCTTTATTATTCCTTCATGGTATTGTTTGTGGTACCATTGACTGCCCTGATCTATTGAATAATATTAATATTTGTGTTCTTCAGACATCTCTAAGGAAATTTAAATTTGTTCATACTTATTTTCATACTTGGCGGGGTATTTAAGGAAATATCTTATACTTAAGTACTGCCTATTGTTAGCTATGACTTTTTCCCATCTTCCTGGCAACATATGGATCCCGCGCCAAAAGAACTGATCACATTTTGAGGCCAAGAACGAATCAAGCAAATATCGGACTTCGTTCCAAAGTGAAGCGAATCCCAGAGAGAGCGTTGTGCATTGATCGAAACAAATAGCAGTCAGACAGGCCAAGGTCTGGACTATAAGGAGGGAGAAGCGAAACTTCCCAAACATTTCATTATAAATAGTGTTTAACATGTATTGCATAATGTGGCCGAGCGTTGTCATGATGGAGTACTATTACGGTTTCATGTCTGGCCGCATATTCTGCGCGTTTTTCGGCCAATGCTCGCTTCAAACGAATCCATGTGATGGTCTGGCCATATTTCAACAGCTCTTAATATATAGGACACTTGTACTCCCAATAAATACTGAGAATTACCTTAGCGCTATGGATATTTGGCTTTGGTGTCGATTCGGCTGATTGGCCGGGCTTCACTTACGATCTCTGATGCTTCGGATTATCGTTGGATTAACCTGCTCGCAAACGTTTTGAAATTGTTGCTTGAGTAGCTCCTTTTGATTTGGCAAGCTCTTATCGAGTTTTACAACTGTTTTTATGGAGTAATGCCTACAATACTTGGTCTACAAACTTTTTTGGTTGGCCTGGGCGACCTATGTCTTCCGTGCCAAAATCGCCTCTTCTGAACCGCAGAAACCATCTTTTGCACATTGAAACCGATGGAACATATTCACCATAATCTTTGGTGAGCAATCAATGTGTTTCAGCGGCACTTTTAAATTAAAAAAGTAAAGCAAAACTTCCTGCATATGACGCTTTGTTGGTACAAAATTCCACATTATCGAAATAAACAAAAACATTGATGTTTACACTATAACGAATTACAAAAAAAAAACAAAAACCGCGTTCCATCTATTGAAAATCCCGCATTTTTAAGTAAAACAACGCTTGACACTTGTGCAACCAGCTCTTTACACTTTGGGTATCTAGATGCTATCAGTTCTTGATTGAACAAAGTGAGATGCTTCAAAAAGTACCTGCTTGCGTTACCCAACCTAGACTAGAGCTTTAGTCTTTAGCTTTAGCCGTTTGAGATGGTCTATGTACAATAACATAGTTAATTGTCCTTAAAGTTACGTTACTTTCTTGTATATGTATGTTTATGGAAAATCTATGTGTGATCCCTATATAGAATTTACTCTCCCATTTAGCCAATACATTTGCATAAGTTTCCCCGTAGTAATTTGCAATTTGTCTTCTTAAAAACACTTTTAAAAATTTTAACTTGTATTTATTTTCTATGTTAAATAAATAAAATAAAAATACAATTAAATGAAAATTTTCAATTTCCCTCTCGATGGCAATAAAATCTAACAACAAGAAAGACAATAGCCAATAAATTAAGCCACCTCCTGGCACTTGGCTCCAGTAATTGTACAGAGTTTCATGTGCCCCCCGCCCCACTTCTGAACTCTTAATTTTCTTTTATTTCCTGGGTTGCTGCTGACAATGAGGTTCGTCTTGTTGAAAAGCGTTGATGTGTATGAGAATTTCACAAAAAATAGCTTAAGATTGTATTTAAGAGAGCTTATGTGGGATGAAGACGATGATGATGAAAAAAAAGGAATAAATTGTTTGTATTGGATAGCTGACTTGCTGACTATTTGGTTGTAGTTGTCGTTATATAACATTTACAATTTGTTGGCCGGAAAAAGGAAATGAAAATGCAAATTTTCTTTTATTTATACTTGTTTATGTTTTAGTACTTACTTACTTATATGTTCTAGAGATATTGTCTTTTTTATTTTTGCTATGATTTTTTATGACACAAAGGCATTTTTCCAATATTAATTTAATTTTGGCCCTTTTTTGTTGTATTCGTTTCTATTGCTTTATTTTTAATAAGATCCCAATTCGATCTCCTTAAAAATCAATTGACTGTAGTTAATTGCTTTAATATTAATACTTAAACATCTTTTGTTCCAGCATTTTGTTAAATCAAAAATCAATTTGGTTGGGATTTGACACTTTCAATACGTTTAAAGATTTTAAATAGAGATTGGAAAAAAAATTGTCCTAAAAATCACCTATAAAATTTTAATTGTTTTATTTAAATCTGTGTTCTGTAAAACAAATCCCTATTTCTTAAAAAAAACAAAATTGGCCATCATAAGCATCATCTTTAGTCTATGCTAATCTTTATAAGCGAGAGCTGCCAGCCAAGCAAATACAAACAAAAGAAAATCTAAAATTGTAATACATTTTGTGTATAGAATCAAAATATAATCTTTCAAACCACATAAACAAAAAATATAAAACAGGACAACAGAAAATACTCGTAAAAAAGAGGGAAACAAAACAAAAAGTTCCTCATCCATAGAATTTTATCACATTGTGTTCGCTGGCTGTTAAAGCGTTGGAAAAACTAAAACAATTTTTCTGCTGAACGCGCACTAAAAAAACAATAGATAGTTTTTTTTGTCTATGTGTGAGTATTTATTGTTGTTGTTCTTATTGTTGTTGTCTTAAAATGTCATCATCGTCGTCATCATCAGCTATTCATCGTTATAGTTGTTATCAGAGAAGGAAATTTCAGTACTTTTTATATTATGTTGTTGTTTTTAAAAATTTACTATACATAGTAAATTTTCGAATATGTACTATCTATAGTAAATTTACTACCTATAGTGAATTTACTATCTATAGTAAATTTACTACATATATAGTAAATTTACTACATACATTAAATTTACTACCTATAGTAAATTTACTATCTATAGTAAATTTACTACCTATAGTAAAATTATTACCTATAGTAAAATTACTACCTATAGTAAATTTACTACATATAGTAAATTTACTATCTATAGTAAAATTACTATAGATAGTACATATTCGAAAATTTACTATGTACAGTAAAATTTCCTTCCCTGATAAGATAGTAAATTTAATATAGACAGTCAAGTTACTATCTATATCAATAGTAAATTTTATAATTTTACTATAAGTAGTAAATTTACTATCTACAGTAAATGATTCAAACATTTACTATCTATAGTAAATTTACTATATATAGTATAAATGAAGGCCATTGATTGAGTGAATTTATGAATAATTCTAATTGTTCAAAGTCTTATATTAAACACCATTATCTTCTTCACAACGAAGTTAATATTTCTGCACCAGAAAGTAGCAATTGAAATCTAGATGATATTCCTTCTGTATTAGGGAATAATACTACGACAGAAAATGGTTTTGCTACGATTTCAAAGAATATATTGTTGGCTACTGCTTTGATAAATATCGTATCTCGTGGTCAGAAATTACTGATCCCGGCTCACATACTAGATTCATTTCGCAGAAACTGCAAAATAGGTTGAATTTGATAACAAGAGCGACTAATGTCTGCATTTCGGCACTAAATGATTCAACAGCTAGTCCTGCTTTGAGAGAATGTGATCTGACATTGGGCTCTCCCATTAATAGAGATTTTAAATTGAATATGTCGCCATTTTTACTACCGAAATTAACTGGTAATTTACGTTAGATTTTCAAATGGCAGATCCATGGTTTTCTACCAGTGGATCTGTTTATATTGGATGATTGGAGCTGATTTTTAGAAAAAAAAATTATGAGTTCAAAGACGGTTCAAGGCATAAGATGATAGGGGACATTATAGCTCATGAGAGCCATTTTGACGGGATTTGGTTTGGTCTCATCTAATAGAAACAAATCGGCTGTTAGAAAATTATTCTCAAAAATAAGTTCGGATAAACAAATCGTGTGGTTAAAGTCCATATTTGTAAAGATGGTCACACAAGAATTGTTGAAGTGTAATCAAATATTGTTCTAACTACAATGTCGGTGCAGAAGCTCGTAGTTCTTCCCACACATTAATTGTGTTTAAGCTTTTGTTCTTGCTATTGATTACATATTGGATTACAAAAGTTTGAATTTATAACCATCCCACTCGTAGGAAATTTTCAAGGAAGTTCTGATTGGTGCTAAACCACAATCGCACTTGGTGTACTTATCGAAGTACAAGTTATTTCATTAGACTGGTATTAACCAAGTGAATAATACTGTAGTAAATCTCAATTCGCAATTACCGAGCGATAGTAGTAATTGAGATCTACGTTTGGATAGAGTAATGAACCGTTTTGACTGCCTAAGTCGAGGTAAATTACCCCAAAATCGGGCAAATTCCAAATCAACCCAAAAACAAATACGTTCCACTGTGTATCCTCGTGGGATTCCAAAGAAAGTGCGTCGGCCGCCCCTGTTGGCCTGACAATCAGCATGTGCATTACCAGCGTAGCTTTCGTGGCCAGGTACCCAAAAAAAGGTGAGTTCATTGTCCATAAGAATACATGACCATAATGCTCTAAGAGCAGCATGGCTATCCGACATAACAAACATCCTATTATTCCTTAATATCCTTCTTTAACATTCATTAGAGGATATAAGGATGTATTTTTTTTAGAATTTTCCCATTGGGATACCATAAATAACAGCCCTAATATTCACATTAGCCTGTTTGGAACCAATCGTAAACCACACTTGATCGGCATTATCCTGCAACCATGATTGATTTATCCACTCGTTTTTTTCAAGTATAAGGACTCTAAACTTCTTATGTAACACCAAAGTTGGTGATCACCCAGATCACCCGGCATTACACGTGATATCCCCGGTAATCTGGATGCACTGCTATATGGTTTCCTAGTTGCTCGTATGGTTTCCTAGTTGCTCGTATGGTTTCCGATGCTCCTCCTAAGTCCAACTTAATAACCCTCGATGATAGCATTTCCAAACCCCTTTTCATAGCATTTCCAAACCTCTTTACGCAATGCTAGTGACTTATTGTCGAAGGCCACCTGAAAACATATGTATGTAATTGGCACCAATGGCCTTCTCGATAAGCGTCGTCCCATAATGAATGACAGTCATCTAAAGATAGGTATTCATAACCAAAGGAATACCTATGAATCGGAGTTGGAATGAAAGGCATTGAACCAGAAAAGTGAGTATCCTGGAAATGTTTGCAGGTCTCCTCCGGTGATTCAGTGTACGTATCATCTGGACGTTTCTGCATACAGAGACCATTAGTATGACCCAAAGAAAAAGAATTCTGCAGCCGAACTGGTACCACCTTAAGTTTTGCAAATTTTACTACCTACAGTAAATTTCTCGAGCATTTACTATTTAGCTTCTGGGGGAAGCTTTATAATATACAAAAACGTAGTACTTTCCAGTTTTCAGCATTATTCTTTCTTACACCATTCGGTACTATTTCATAATCTCAATTTTCCATTCCTGATTGTCATATATAGTTCTCCGTATTTGTATTATGTATTAAATAAGCAGTGATTGTATGGATTTTTGTATTTATATCAATGTGCTAGTGTGTTACTATGGTATTATCATATTTAATTCTTGTTACTAAACTCTTGTATGTGTTTAAGGACAAGGAATGGGAGAATTGGCTAAGGGAGTGCTAAAAAAAATCTTTACAAAACATTAGTTGTTTTTGTATTAATGGCTGTTTTTTGATTTTGGTTTTTGCAGAATTGACAAAAAAAAATAAAAATCAAATAGAATAGTTTTTGTTAGAGATATAAAAAATGTTTAATGGCTGTATTTGCCCTGGTACTTCTACTCATAGTGTAAAAAGTACTTATGACAGTTTAACTATTAAAATGGTTGGCTTTTATGTTTGTTGGTGTCTAACACCATTACAAAGGATATTGATTATTTATATATTTTATCGGCGATTCTGGTAATATTTTATGTAATAATTGAGGTTATTTGTTTGGATATAAATTAAAGATACCATGTTTTGTTTTTTGGATGAGGACTGCTTTATTAAAGATAACTTTTATTTATATTGGGGTTATTTATAACTGTTGATCGATGGGAAGATTTTAAGTACAAGTAGGTCATAGAGATTACAGAGGACCGTACAGATTCTGCATCTTTTTAATTTTATAAATCGAAAAAGAATTTTATAAGCAATCTAGGTATTAAACATAGTGCCAATAAAGCCTTAATATTTCTCTAAAGGTAGGGTCAGACTACGCAAATTATTTGACACAAGATGTTTCATGTGTTTGATCAAAACTACATCAAATAATTCATGGGTTGATTTTGTGTTCACACTGTACACATTTATTTGCCATATTTGTTTAATCAAACTACACCGAAATACTATTAAACACACAAAGGGGAAAATATATTTGACTTGTGGTCACATTTATGGTAATATTTGTTCTAAATAATTATTAAATAAAGCTGCAAAACAACTTTAATTTCTTTCATCAATAAAAAAAACATTTCTAGAAAGTAAAATATTACCAGATTTTGCTTTACATTTGAAAGAGTTATGAAATTTCAGTACTTTTATTTAAGCGTCAAATATTTTATGTTTCTAGTTTGAACACAAAATATTTTTGCACTGCAAACAAGAAAACAGCTGAATTTGGTCAAACAAATTTATTTGCCAATATGAAAACATTCTTGTAATGTGACCAATGTGTGACCACTAAACAGCAAATATTTTCCTGCATTTTGGGTATTTTTTTATTTGATCTTGCAATTCATTTGCAAGATCAAACAGCGTCAAATAACAGCTGTTGTATCATGTGTTATCGCAAAAGTAGTGTTGCTATATCTTAAATTAAAAATCGCTAAATAATGAAAACAAATCGCGAAAAGAACACAAGCTTGAACAATTTAATAATATAATTATTAAATGTTTATTTATTAAATTATATTACTATCACAATTCATAATTGAAATTGAATGGAAATGTAATCATATTTTATACTTGAAAAATATTTGAAATATTAAATATTTTTCAAACAAAAAACATATGGCTTGAATTTATGTTTCCTTTTTACTGGAGAATGCTATTGAAATAAAGTGTAATACAACTGTAATTCAATTGCTTGACTATAACTCAAGGCTTGAATTACACTTGCTATCAACTTGAATTCCAGTAAAAATGCTTATTGGTTTTTTAATACATATTATTAATCGAACACGACTTTTTCCAAACTTTTTTCATTCAGAATAAGAACATGTTCACAAATATTGTTAAATTTTATGGAAATGTTTACCTTTTTTACATAAATTTTTAATTAATTCCAATTCAATCGCATTATCTAAAAATTTATAATAAAAATTTTTGTATGATACTAAAATCAGAAAAGTGAAAAATGCTATTAGACATATTCTTCTTCTGCAGTAAAAAAAAAAATTAAACAGATCATACTGTTTAAGAATTATTTTTTAATTACAATCAATTCATACTATTTATGTATGTATAAAAATTTTCTTTGATTTTAAGTTCAATCTGTATAAAATTTCAGTTAATATTCCATATGTACATATGAGCAATTTTAAATTTTGAAAATAGACAAACTCCATGTATAAATAAAAAATAATCAAACATCATACTATGTTAAACGTATAGAAATATAAATCGCATAAAATTGCAAAAATCGCAACATAGACTTCATGTCTTCAATTAGTTTTTCTCCCATTATGTCATCCTAGGCTGAATGACTTTTATGTGAAGAAGAAGACTTCATTTATTGATGCAATTATTTAGTGAAAATAATTTAAATAACAAATATTCAAGAAATATTGAATATGTATTTATGTTTAAAAAAAATAGTGAATTTGTGTCTTTAATTTAGTACGAAAATATTTAAATAATCTCCTCTTATTTTTCCGCCATGATGAGCAAATAATTTTCTGTTTTTTTCTATTTGATCAAACAATTATTTTATGAAAGTGTTTGATATAGTGTGACCACACGGCAAATATATTTACTGATTCTTTTTCGCAGCAGTTTGGTCAAACAAAAAGTGAAAAATTAAATTCAATATATGATAACAAAATTCAATAAATCTCTAATAAAATGATTACTTTACAAATCGAAATAAGTGCTTTAACCTTAAAAATATTTGCAAGATCAAATTATATATTTTTTAGGTATTTATGTAGCTAGTGGTCACACTTTGTTCACATTAAGAAAATATTTTGTTTGCCGACAAATAATTTTGTTTGACTAAAATCATCTGTTTTGTTGTTTGCTCTAAATTTTATTTGTGGTCAGATTCAGGCAATGAAATATTTGACGACAAACGTCAAATATTAGCTGTGTGTGACCGTACCTTAACATTTCCAATTTAGCTGCTCGGCATACAATACAAGAAGTTATTTCCACTCTGCTATGGAATCTTATCATCAACACTCAGCTTGATGCCATGAATACAATGGCCAATGCGGTTTCTACTACTCTCCGAATTATTGGTATTAAATTCAACTAAAACAGAACTAGCCTACTTTTTACTAGACAATACAAAATCCGTCAATTTGTTATTTTAGCATTAAAATAGTGACACTAACATTCAGCAAAAGTACTTGGAAATACCATGGATAATAAACTAAATTGGAACCTGAATACTCAATCCAGCATCACTAGTGCGTCAACTTCTATATACCGCAGTAAAAAGCAATTGCCCTAAACGGATTGTTTTCTTCTACCGGTCGGCGATTTGCTTTGGAGATCTAGTTGAAGTTCGAAGTCGTTGTAACTGGTAATCACCACACAGAGAAATTTACAGTTGTGGCTATAGAATTTTAAAAGGGGCAACAAAAGTTTGGTAGCTTTAATCGAAATTCTTCTTTGTCAACTGTCTTTCTGTTGATAGAATCGAAAAATTATATGTGTACAACCGAATCATTCGATTGGCAACAAATTCGGTTGCTATCACTAATCTGTATTCTCTGTGCAGATATCTTGGCAGAACAAAAAGCCCCGAACACTCCAATGAGAGAGACTAAATGCCACAAGAACATAGAAACATGAAAACTATGTTCGTACCAAATGTGTGGGCGTCATTAGTATGAATCTTCTTGTTGATTATGCAATACCGTATCAAATATTGATAAAATTGAATGCTTCAACATTTGTCCCGATACTATACCTGGAAACAAAGAGTCAAGCTTAATATTCTGAACTAGTACCACAGCAATACCGTTTTTATCCAGGTTATATGAAGAATATTTCGTAGATATAGTGCTGTGACAATGGCTCGTGCCTACCAGAGAATTTCATTCAAATAATAAGATTACATCAAAGAACGGCAGGAATGTAATGTCAAATAGTGATGAAAATGAGACCGGAACATCAGTTTGGCTGTTATAACTTGAAACAAAGAATTCAGTTTATGAGTTTCGAATCAAACCATTCAGTTTCACGAACGAATGCATTTATCCTTCTGGCTTTCAAATCCGAAAGAAGGCAACCTAACGTCCTGCTCTTCCACAATCATTCAATCTTGTGTGAATAAGCAATTACCATCGCAACTTGATTTTTGAGTACAGCCCGCTGAATGTTATTTAGAGTAATCCATCCATGATAAGTGCAAATCGCTCTGCTGCCCTAAAAGCAGTCCTGTAGTCCTTCTCATTTTTGCAAAGTCGTAGAGTCTTGTCAGAATCATACGCTTACGAAATGAAAGTGATATGTGACAAAGTTATCAATTTGCGCTTCTAAGAGCGGAGTCTCTTTGCCGGAGCATCAACGATGTGATTACATTTTACACTTTGGAGACCAGAGACCAATTCGGATAAGATGGATTTGATATTATATCTCAGGCTACCATATTACGATAGCGCAATTTAAAACTAAATTATGGATATAAAAGTAGCAATAGTATGCCAGGTTTTTCTATATAAGTTAGCGGGACATTCATCAAGCACCCTTATATGGGATCCTAGTTATGTGGAAATTAATAGAAACTACAGAGCTGAAGCACTTGCCAATGTCGGCGGTTATAATGTTTACACCCATCTCACCTGGAATAATCGTAAAAAGAGGAGACCAAACATTTTTTTTCCAAATATGACACAGGACACGACTTGCAATATTACTGGTCACTGTCCTCTAGATGCACATGTTTAACTTCTCCCTTATAATGTCTTTTGTGGAAGTTCCTGATAAAAAAGCGGTCATTAGATGCCAAGTCAATGTGTATATCACATTGAAATGTAAAACGCCTTGTTTATTTAGAAAGATGAATACTTCAAACCTGAGTCACTTTCGAATGCCAGCACCACCCTAGATTTAAATGAGTTCGATTGTGAACTTTATTTTATTGCCAACGAAAGATGGGAGTGAGCTCACTCGCAAGGGAGCTGACAAAATTTGGCATATTGTGGAGAGAACACGATTTGTGATAAATCTGCCTAGATTCCGCCTGAGTATTCTCGAGTTACATACGCTCTCATCTTTCCACTCAATTACAGCAACATTTGTAAAAGTTGCAACGACAAAGCAAAGGAGAGACAAATGATCTTTAATTGTCCGATTTTAGAATTAATACACAGAATGTTTGGTCAATAAATAAAGGGTGTGACATAATTTAAGTAAGATTTGAATTAAATGAAAACAATTTTTTTCCTTTAGATTGTGACTTTTGTATTGATTCATAAAATACACAAGATAGGTTCATGTATGAAATAGCATATCGCGAAAATGGCCTCCACGACTTTCTTGACACGTATGCACTCATATGTTGAAAATTCGTTTATGCAAAGTTGAATTGACTTTTGTGATTGTTGGCTTGCTGGCATAGACCATTGACTTCAAATAACTCCAGAAAAAGAAATGCAATAAATCTAGGTGCCAAAACGAAAGAGTTTACGATCAGGAAATGCCTCATGCTCTAATTGAAATGTTTCACGGTTTGTGTCTACATTTATACATTTATGTGTGAATTCTTCGAATCCAAATGGCCGTAATTTTAAAGATTAAAAAATACATCTCGGTGAAAATTTGCTTCATCGCTTAAAGGGGGGTCAGACGGCATGTATTGCTTGTGTTTTGTACCATGTATTGGGACATTTTTCCATATGTAAACATATACATACCGTGTGATCCATATGAAACTTTGTGTATGTAAAATACATGTGTATTACTCGTGACATTTTTGGCAATTAGAGCATGTTCTATTTTCGTGTGTATAACAGTGTTGTATTTTGAAATACAACACTGTGTGAGTGCAAAATAAAAAAAACAAAACAAAAACGAGTAAAGAAAAATCATAACAAAATAAGTTTCATTACATTAAATATATTTATTGTGATTTAAAAACGTTTTAAATAAATATATTGTTAAAAAGAACAAACATATAAACTAATAGAGGTTATGTCACATGCAATTACATATGTACGTTTGAACGTGGAAATTATGAATCGTATGTATAACGTGAATTTTGACATACACATGGAATTCCATATGTATCGAATACATGTCCCAATACACAAGCAATACATGCCGTCTGACCCCCCTATTAGAATGATTTTATTCGAAAAATTAAAACTGTAGCCGCCAAACGTTCATTATTTTTGAATTTTTTTCTCTCTGCAATATTTGCACTAACCCTAAACTGTGAACTTCTAAACTATTTAATTTTTTCTTGCGGAATTTTAGGACGCATATTGTTAACACGGCCTGTCTCTCTAAGGGTGATTTGAGTAGGATCCACACCTCCATTAGAACAACAGAATGGATGGAGAGTCGATGATAAACAAATAATGGGCTGCTAGCCGCAAGGTATTACAACAGAATCTAACACTGACTATTACTTTTTAACGTTAATTTCATAGAAATGTTGGCAGCGACTCGCTGTAGGTGGTCCATTCGGAAGGTCCAATTTTCGAGCATTGTTACATGTATTTCGCGAATGGCGACTTTTGACTTTACAGAAAACAAGTAAGAGTGTTATATTCTGCTGTGTCGAATCTTGTATGCCCACCATCAAGATTTGGATATACATAATCGATATATTTATGACAGCTCCAACAGTATTCCGGGTGCACATTTGTATAAGGGATAGGTTTAATCATGGACCGATATTGTCCATTTTCAATACCTAACAAACCTTATCGTTTAGGCCATAACCTGTTTTCAACAGATAGACTAACGGACATAGCTAGATCGCCTTAGAATTTTACGAGGACCCAGAATATTTATTTAATATACCCCCAATCTGTTTTAATGGTGGAAAATTTAATTTCTACAGACAGACGAATATGGAAATATTGTATCTGCTAACTATAACTTTCCAGAATATATATAATTTATGGGGTCGCAAATGTGCTAATGTGGAAATTACAAACGAATTACAAACAATCTTATATATACGCTTGGCACTCAGAAAAAGATCCAAATGAATAACCCTATTTTTAGGTTTACGGATTTTATATTAACATGTGTAAAGCAAAAGAGTTGTCAGTGGCAGAATTCGGTAGTAAGACTGAAAATGTTTTTGTTTAAATTTCGCCTGGTGTTCAGTTGATGCAGACCTTCTTTTATATTCATATAACTGTAAGACATCTTTAAAATATGAAAATTGTTTGTCATTCTTAAACGTTTTAAAATTTCTTGTACATACAAAATCACTTAAACAACAATTAACAATTAAAAAACAATTAAAAATTCTTACAACTTTCATTTCATCTTAAAACATGACATATAACACTTTAAGACTCAAATACATTTCATAATTTCATTTTCCTAATAGAAATTCATAATTTAACCCTTGTTCAAAGAAGTTTGTCAACTACAAAAGAAAGCACCAAGTTCATATTTGCAGAAGAGCTTAAATTAATAAAGTTAATGAAGAATATTTCAACTTTTACTTACAGCACTCGAATTTACTACTTGTAATTTTCTATATAAGAAGTTTAAGTGACTCTATCAAAAGCAAAAAATAGGGAAAATAAATAAATTAAATATAAGTAATGGAAGTAAAAGTGATTCATTGGGTTGTGACGAAACTTATTCACCTTAATCCGGAGATAAAAAAAACTCACATTCACAGGCAACATTCACAATTTCGACATAATTTACATTTTTTCTTGTACATCTACTATCGGTTATTTATGGAAAAATGTTGCTGATTTTATATACCAATAGCATACCCGATACGTTGATGTATCAGACATGTTTCTAAGTAATAAAAGAGTTTCAGAAAGATGATTTCAACATACCTACGGACTTCATTAAATTGGTTAACCTATCTTGAAGGACTTTATCAGGATCAAAAATTTCAAACGGAATAACGAAACTACATATTTCCATGGAGAAGGGTATAGAAAGTCAGCAAGGGAGGAAATCAACTTTCTACATACATTTATAATTAAAACAATTGATATTCTTTTAACAGAACTGTATGAAAATGTCTGTATGTTTTGTTATAGCTCTCTGGCTGAGTGTCATACTTCAACAAAAAGGTGCAAATATTAATTTTGCTTTTATTTAACATTTATACACACTCAACACTCCCCCATCACCCCGCCATTCCGGTTTCAAAAAAACAACCAACCAAAAAGAAAACTATTTGTTCTAATAAATACTACTCAAGGACTTTAAAGGAGACTTAACAAAATTATGCTGGCAACTAAGGAGAAAAACAGTAGGAAAACAAAAACATTAATAATAAAGTCTACAAACATTTACATCCCCAGAGTTTCGCAAAGGACAATAATAAATGGAAATTATGATAGAAACACCTCCTGCTGCATAGACAAATTTTCAAGTACATTGAAGTTTAGTTTATTTTGGGCTACAAAATAAACCTGAAAACAAAACACAACCTTTGGCCAGGGAGACTTATGGAAAGAAACTTCAATAACATCATTAGCGTCTCATATTCTCAGACCTTTTCAATAGAGTTGAAACTCTAGTTGAAGGTAGTACAATTTATGCCATCATATATTTCGTGCTGGTGTTTTCGTTTTAGAAAATTAGTTTTGCTTTTTATAAAAGATTCCAAAGAAAGACAAATTTTATTTAGTGCCAGGTATTTTTGAATAATTAGTGTTTAGGGACAGCAGCCTTATACTTTTTGATTTCCTACAAAATTAATATTCTAATAACTTTAGTTTATATTTTGTAAGTTTATTTAATTTTGTTTTGGGGGGTGTTTTCATTGGCAAGATTTTCTTTTGAAATTGTTTTCAAATTTCGTAAATAGAACACACCTTTCGCTGCAAAAAATTGTCATTATCTTGAGCAGCAGTGGCAGTATCAGGACATATATTAATTTCGTTATAGTCACTTAAGATGAAACTAAACGTAATTTATCTTTCGAGCTTTAAAGTGTTGTTTTAACTTTGTAAATACTAATCAAATAAAAACAAGGAGTGCCGGAAAGGCGAACCTCTTCAAACTAGATGTAGTCTTAGTATAATAATAGATAAGTCTTAGAATAAGACTAGAAATGCTTTCATATAAGACTAGAAAAGTTTTAGTATAAGACTAGAACAATTTTAGTAGAAGTTTATTCTAGTCTTAGTATAAGACTATTCTAGTCTTAGTATAAGACTATTCTAGTCTTAGTATAAGACTATTCTAGTCTTAGTATAAGACTATTCTATTCTTAGTATAAGACTATTCTAGTCTTAGTATAAGACTATTCTAGTCTTAGTATAAGACTATTCTAGTCTTAGTATAAGACTATTCTAGTCTTAGTATAAGACTATTCTAGTCTTAGTATAAGACTATTCTAGTCTTAGTATAAGACTATTCTAGTCTTAGTATAAGACTATTCTAGTCTTAGTATAAGACTATTCTAGTCTTAGTATAAGACTATTCTAGTCTTAGTATAAGACTATTCTAGTCTTAGTATAAGACTATTCTAGTCTTAGTATAAGACTATTCTAGTCTTAGTATAAGACTATTCTAGTCTTAGTATAAGACTATTCTAGTCTTAGTAGAAGACTATTCTAGTCTTAGTAGAAGACTATTCTAGTCTTAGTAGAAGACTATTCTAGTCTTAGTATTAGTAGAAGGGGGACTAGAATCTCAGTTCTAGGCCCCTTATTGGAAAATATTTGCACATCCCCCAATTCTCTAAAAAACTATTCAAAACTTAATATTAAGTTCACAATAATTAAATCCTCTAACAGTCATACGTTCCTCCTGCTGTCATCTAAAGAGAATTTAATTTCGAACGAAAACAACAAATAAGTCGTTGTATTGTTTTTCTTATACGCACTTAATTGTATTTTGTGTAAAATTCGCAACATTAAAAACTTTCTCTTTTCTTTCGCAGTTTCTTTTCTAAACTTCAAAATACGAATGAGTAATAAATACCTTGAAGACAATTTTTCTTTCAATTTTATTTCATTTACTTACTTTTCTATTAGTTTGTTTCGTTGCTTTTTGCAAAAAAGGGGTTTTTGTGAAATCGAGGGTTGAACTGGCACCAGCAAAAATGGATAAAGTTTTTCATTATTTGATGCAGTTGTCAGGATGGGAGCAAAAAAAACTGCAATTAAAAGTAAAGAAGACGAATACGAAAATACACCAGAAGAAATAAGAAAGAAACAAACTTTAATGAATTGTTTTAAGAGACATTTCGAACAGCGGCAAAAAACAATAACAACAATAAGAATGACAGCAAGAAGACATTTTTGCAATTTAAACTGCACTCAATGTATCATTGTCATTCCGGCAGCCAGGGAGCTGATTTTTTATTTTTTTTTTATTAATCGTCATTAAATGTCACCTACGAAAGTTTTTAAGTTTTAATAACGAATGTGTTATTTTTCTTATAAGAGAACTGTTTTGAAATGTTATTGCATGTTAGTGCAGGCATTTTGAGGGTAATTGAATTTCTTAATTGTTTTTAGAAGGATTAAACAATTTTAAAGATATTTTAATATTTTTGCTATGTATAGGAAGGTGTGAATAACATATTGGATATTATACAAATACGTTTAAGAATTAAGTGGGCGCTTAAAAACGCAAAATTTGCATTATTGTTGAATTTAATAAAATGTAAAGCATGGTTTTAGGCTTTGATAAAAATGATAATGTAGTGTATCATCTCAGTATTGCCAGATAGAAATGAATTTTAAAACAAATATTTAAAAATTGAACATTTTAACATGAATTGTTTTGTGATCCTGAGGATCACTTTTTATGGTATAAATCTATAATATATGCTGGTATCAAAAGTCACAAATAATTTCTTTATAAAAAAGAATCAAATTATGGATTTAATTACAGAACCATGCGCCGCTTAATTATATGCTGCATTACTGTAAGAGTATTTACCAGATGATTTGGGTGCTAAATCGTTAAAGGTGAGTTTTCAAAGTCGTCAATAAATCAAGTCAAAATAAGAAGAATACTTTTAAATTACATATTGTATTTTAATTTCTTTGAATTATTAGATTAAGTAATATTTTTATCACAAAGTATAAAGAATTTTAATCAATTTCGTTTTCTAAACAAAAATAAAGTTAATTTGGCATTGATTAACTGCATTTATGTATCTGCCAAAGATAACTAGAACGAAAAGTCAAGCGAAAATATAAAGGCTTTTATTGGAGTAGGGCGAAACTGAATCGATTTCATACAAAATTCGGTTTCTTTTTTTTCGACTCTTATATTCGATATCGAAATATCAAGTTGATTTCGTTCGAAATTAAGTTCTCTGTAGAATGGCAGCATTAAAAACGTTTGGCTGTTAAAGGTTATAATTATTGTGAACTCAATATTAAATATTGAATAATTTTGCAGAGAAAAAGGGGATGGGTAAATGATTTCAATTAAGGAGCCAATTCCTAAAGTATTATACTGAAGTTCTAGTCTCTCTTCTGCTAATACTAGTCTTATGCTAATACTGTTCTAGTCTTCTACTAATGCTATTCTTCTACTGGGCCCATTTTTGAGCAGACGGGTAACATTTAAATGGAAAATCAATGTTTATTATAAATTGTAAAGTCACAGCATTTAACTCTACAAATGGCGACAGTTTAAAATTTTGCGTGATTTTTGAAACGTCCTTCCCGAAGGACCCAGATTTTAAATACATATTGTCTATTACTGCAGATATACTGCAGAGACCGCCCTTTTAGAATACAAGGTGAGACAATCTCTTGTTAGGAAAACTACTTGTAACTTGAACAACTATGGACAGATTTCAATAAATGAAACTTTGTAATAAAGAAAGTTGGAATAAAATGAAATTCCTGTTTATTTCACTAAGTCATCTCTTATAGTCTAAAAGATATCCATAGTTCCTAGGAGGATCAAATTCCTTCCTGAGCAAATTCCTTCCATTCTACTTTGTCTAAAGCTAAGTTTTTCATTGTGTAGCCTGCTTCTCGTGCTTCTACGTCTACCAGTCGCCTCCACGTATTAGCCGGTCTAGCACAACTGCGACTACCCTGATAATTTCAATCCAGAGCTGAGCGTTCGATATCATCATGGGGATTTCTGAGGGTATGGCTAATTCACATCCAACTACGTCATCCGATTTCTAATGATATTAGTTCCTGGTGCGTGACCAACCATAATGCCGCATTGGTGATGGTGTTCGGCCAGAAGATGCGCTTTATTTTCCGTAAGCAGCGGTTGATAAAGGTTTGCAAAGCCTGTAATTCTTTGTTGGCTGTATTTCATGCCTGGCAGCCGTAAATAATCGCTAACTATTTAAATTTTTGTGTTTATTTTGGTATATGTGGACCTCATTATCTTTTCGAGAGAGCTGAATGCTGCACGCCCCTTATTAATTCGTCATCTGATGTCTTCAGCTGTTCCACCTTTGGCAGTAATGAGGTTGCCTAAATAACATAATGAGTACACATTATTAAATGGACCTACTGAAATTGTTCGGGGGTTATTTGTGTTTATGCAACTCGAGCTAGCGCAGAGTGTTTATGTGCGAGGGGGCAGATGTCATCGACGTATGCTAGGTCTCCAAGATTATCTTGTAGGCCCTTAAGTAATTCCTCTGTTATTTTGAAATAGAGGGGTTATTACGACATCAAGTACGATGTTACAGCAATGGAAAGAGGATGCATCCTTGGTGCACACCTTTCTCCAATGGAATTTGGCCACTTAGGTGCTGTTCGTGACGTATTCCGCAGTTGGCGCCGCCGTACAAGCTTTTGCACGGGACTCCTTTGTATCTAGTGATCTCAAGATTACATTTTGTGAAACGCTTTCTCGAAATCTATAAAGCACAGGTAGAGCTATGTGCGCCATTCGACGGATTGCTCCACTATTATGCGTTTACATGGTCGACGGATGACCGATGCGCTCTAAAACCAGCCTGTCCGTTCCGTAGACTATGCGCTATTATTTTATTCACCATGCGTAATACCGGTATTCCTCTGCAATTCTTACAATTAGAGAGTTTGCCTTTCTTTGGCAGCAGAGTTATATTCCACACAGTGAGTTCAATCGGCAGAGTTTCGCTATCCCAGAAGCTGATATGAGCGGATGCATGAGTTCAGCGCTTAGCATACAGTCGGCTTCAAATAACTCTGGAGGAATCGAATGCACTCCATGGTTTTTTAAAATATCGAAGTACTAAAACTTGTCCATTTATCCAGTGATTTTTATAAGGGGACCCATGCCAAGAAAATGCACCCCAAACCAAAAATATTTCAAATGGATTAGTCTTCGTTGGAGCCTATAAAGAAAATCCCATAATTTTTGGAAAAATGTCTAATGGAGTGACGAAATAAAAATTAATATGATAGGACGAAATGGCAGAACCATTGTTTATCGGACAAGAGTACAATCCGCGGTTCATTCAGAAGACGGTGAAACAACCTCTGCAACGAAGTCAAGGTTGATATAGAAAAAAAAAATTATAAAAATATGGGCGATCTGTGGTCGATAGCACAGAAATTTTGGGTATGCCATACCCAAAACAAAATTTCAGCCAGCTAATTTCTTTCCTTTAAACTCTATAGTGTTTTCAACAGACAGGCAGATGGGCAGAGAGGATCCAGAATATATCTGAGACAAAAATTTAGATGTGTTACAAACGGCATGACAAAATCAATATACCCCCATCTTTTTTGATGGGGGTATAAAAACATTAAATTATTGAGTAGTTCCGCGTATTGAAAATTATTGACTTTTAATAACAATAATTGCTACACTAAGCTAACGATATCTCGGATACTGTACAGTTCTGTACGTAGACAATATGTATGTATATCAAATGAAAGGTATTACAATGGATTATCCAATTCCAGTTGTCTATCTTATCAAGTCTATATTTTAAACAAATAATAGCCTGTTTCACAACAGCGAATGAAAGATTTCGTTCGCATTCTAAGCGAAAGAAATCTAATTCGTTCAAATAAATATAAAATTAGGGAACCAAAATCAGATTTCTTTCGCTTAGAATGCGAACGAAACAGGCTATAAATAACATTACTAAAATATTTTCGATTTATTTAATAATTTTTATTTGCAAAAAAAAACTATTACAATTTTCTTTAAAAAACTAAATTTGTTTACAAACTATTTACAAACTAAACAAAAAATAAAAAAGAAATACAAAAAACAAAAATCTAGATAATTGTTGTGCAATTTCAATCATCTTGAGATTTAAACTGGAACTTAATAAAACTAAATTAGTTTTGTACATGATAAAATAAAAAAAACATAAAATACGATAAAAAAAATAATCAAGATATATAAATAAAATGAATAGAATAAGTAAATAAAAAAATTAAGAACGATGAAATGTAAAGTCAGCTAAAAATAAACTGAAATAAAATGTAAGAGTAAATTTCATGATAAATATATTTTTTTAAGGGAAAATTGAAAGAGTACAAGAAATTTAAAAGTTTGGTAGAAATTTGTCATCACAGTCAATATACATTTTACATTTACATGTCTGTCTCATCATAGATTTTTTTGTAAACTGAAAAAATCAAACTTTTTTAATAATTCTGTTTATAAACGTTAAGGGTATTCACAGATTTGAAATGATTCTTGATGTTTTGGCTAAGTAATATTTTTAAATCACTGTATGTAGCATTTAGTTTATTTTTAAGCCATATTTGGAAATCAACCATATTTTCTTGGCTTATAAACTGTGAATGCCCTTAATTATAATATATGTGTACTTGTATGTCTAGGAAACATAATTATTAAATATTGATTTTTTTTTCGTTAACAAAAAATCACGCTGCCCATTTAAAATTTCACGCAGTTGTCATGACACTTGGCAAGGTTTGTAATTGCTCCGATTGTTGTTGCTGCTGCTGTTGTATGGGCTGCGACTGAGTCTGTTGCTGTTGAACTGCCTGAATATGAGTGGTCGTAGTTATAGTGCGTGCCGTTGTAGTGGCCATTGTGGTGGCCATAATTGGAGCATTAACACTGGCAATTGATAGATTTGGTGGTAGAGGTGGCTGCAACGCAGGCAGTGCAAGTGTATGTTGATTATTTAATAATTCCTGACGTTGTTGTTGTTGCTGCTGCAGCTGCTGTTGCTGCTGTTGTAGATTCGCTGCTAAATTAGCGCTGTGCTTCAATTTGAAATTCTCTACACGTCTTATATTCCGTACCAGACGATTATAGACAAGTGTTTTAACATCAATTGCCCATAGGAAATCCAAATGATTAAACTTTTCCATGGGCACCAAATACTTGTCTATCACTTGTGGCAATTCACGTGCTAAACGATCAACGCCCGTTGTCGACACCAGCATATCGTTCATTGAGTAGTAGAGGGCCACGGGTACTTTGACCTTGTTGAAATCATAATCGGGTGGTGTCATGCGATTGTATTCAAGTTGATTGCGCAAATATCCACGATCAAATTTACGGAAATGTCCCGACTTCATTAGCTGACCGAAGTGCTCAAGCTGTTTGATCGATGCGCCTGAGGGTGTGTGACTCAGCATGACGGGCAACATGGTCTGCAAGAGAAAAGTTTAAAAAACAAACGTAATTAGTTTAGTAATTGCTTTAAGAAATATGGTATTTAGTGCTTATTGATACTTTTAAATACTTAATTTCACTTTATTGCTTATAGTTTTTATACCCCTCACCTTCGTGAGTAGGGTATATATAAGATTGTCATTCCGTAATTTCCACAATATAATTTTCCGACCCTATAAAGTACATATATTCTGGATCCTTATAGAAAGCGTAGTCGATTAAGCCATGTCCGTCTGTCTGTATGTTCAAATCAATTTTCTGAAAATTCCAGATATCTTCGGGATCCAAATCTTCAATAATTCTGTCAGACATGCATTCGAGAAGTTTTCTATTTAAAATCAGCAAAATCGGTCCATAAATGGCTGAGATATGAGGAAAAACCCAAGACAACATCGACTTTTTACCTATTTTTGACCTATATCTGGATTACTAAGTCATTAATATAGACAAAATGGATATCTAATGAGAGTTATTTCAAAGACCTTTGCAATCACGTATATAAGTTAGTTGGATCTACAATGGGTCAAAATCGGAAAAAAATATTTTTTTTCCCCGAATTTTTTTTTCACCAAAAAATTAAAAAAAAATTTTAATTAAAAAAATTAAAAAAAAATTTAAAACAATTCGAAAAAAAGTTCTTCCCAAAAAATTAAAAAAACTACTTTAAAAAAAATTTCAAATTTAAAAAAAAATTTAAAATAACAATTCGAAAAAAAAATTTTCCCAAAAAATTAAAAAAACAACTTTGGAAAAAAATGTTTGTTTACTAAAAATATTTAAAATTTGTATTTTGAAGTATAACTTGGTGAAGGGGGTATAAGATTCGGCACAGCCGAATAAATTTAAAGGGAGAAGATATTAAAATTTAAATAGAAACTGCGGTGTAGTGGTCAATTTACTAACCACCTTTTCTATATGTATATTATTGGCATCTATTGGTATTTTGCTAAACAATTATATTGTTTAGCAAATAGTGTTTATTGTTCATCGAATTCTGTGTTAGTTTGCTATTTCATTTAGTCAGAAAATTTATCATAATTATTTTGAATACCAAACGCCACTGTGGTTAGTAAACTAACCACCCCACTCCACAAAATACCGTGGAATGGGGTCTTTTTATGTTTTGATCTATTTATACCCTACACCACCATAGTGGGGAGGGTATTATGCATTTGTGCAGATGTTTGTTAGAATCACTTTCTGAGTCGATTAAACGATGTCCGTCCGTCCGTCCGTCTGGTTGGCTGGCTGTCCATGTAAACCTTGTGCGCAGAGTACAGGTCGCAATTTTGAAGATATTTCGATAAAATTTGGTACATATTACATTTTCGGCCCAAGGACCAAGCCTATTGAAACTAGCTGAAATCGGTCCATTATTTCACCTATCCCCCATACAAATGTCCTCTCGAAATTGGACTTTATCGGTCATAAATGTTTAATTTATATATGTATCTACACAAATTTCGCTCCAAATAAGTTTTATATATACAAAATTCATGTCACCAAATTTTGTTACGATCGGTCCATAATTAGTCATAGCTCCCATATAGACCCGCTTCCGAAAATCACTTTAACGTGCATAAATCGCTTAAAAATGTTGGTATACACACAAAATTCAACATAGTTAACTTTAATATAGACATAAATCACACGACCTAATTTTATGGTGATCGGTCCATAATTGGTCATAGTTCCCATATAAGGCCCACTTCCGAAAATCACTCAAAAATATAAATTATTGAAATTTTAAAAGAAAAATATTTTTACTCATTTACTTGGTGTAGGATATTATATGGTCGGGCTTGACCGACCATACTTTCTTACTTGTTTTTTCTTGCTTTTTATAATAAACTAACCTTGTGTTAAATTTTATTTGGAAACAGAAGAGGATTTCTGTTTCAAATGGGAAATTTTGATGCTTTAATTTTTTCCTTTAAAAAAACCATTTGTTACGTTTTACACAATACACCGGCAAAAATCTAAACCACAAATCTCTTGCATTAACCCCGACTCCAATTATTTGCCAACAATCAAATTAAATCCATTTGCCCTTGATTACTCAATTGAAATTCATTACTATAATTACAGTCATGAAACGTTAGTGGAACTTCTTGTAATTTAACACATTGTCAGTATAAAGTTAAATTTACAATCCTTTTGGTGGTGACACATGATGATGACAATGACTATGGCCGCAATGATGAGCCAAAGTGATAGACTCAGCAATATGTGGTCACATGTTAATGTATTACTTCCGCCTTTGAGGCCATTGCAATTAAATGGAAATATGTATGAGAATGTATGAGAATTTTCTGCGAGGGAGTTTTGCCAAAGAGCCATAAAGAGTTAGAATTTTATTTGTAGCATAATTAACTATAGAGGTCAAAATACTCGGAAGCTCACGCGACTATGTGATGGCAAAATGTTGCAATACTGTAGGCAGCTCTGATGTTTTTTTTTTTGTCATGTTACCAAAAACTGTGACAAAACAACAAAATTTCCGTTTAACTAAAAGAATACGAAAATTACAACACATGGCCATGTAAACAATTATAAATGTAGTTGCTGTATTGTAGTTGTATGTATATTAGGGTCGCTCTTATTTTGAAATTTTGATATTTTTCGATGTCTCAAGATCTAAAACTGGTATTCTTTGTCTAAAAAAATTTGAGCAAAATCGGATAATGTTAAAAGGTTGCCCATTTTATTTGATTGATTTTAAATGTTGAAAACATTTAAAGACTAGACGATAGTACGCTGGACTATCAATTTGAAGGTTTAGGGTTCGATTCCCACCAGAGACTCTGAAAATTTGTTCTACATATTTCTTTTTTTTAACTTTTTTATGAAAACTTTTCGGTTTTTGGGGGAATTCCTAATTCACCCCCTCTGGATCTTTTGAAGACGATTTTTGTTTTTAATAACTTATTGTCATTTTGAAGGGTACATATTAGGGTATTCGAATTATTCGATTTTTCTCTTGTTCGTATAAAACGAATAATTCGAATAAGAGATATTAACTTGTTCGAATAATTCGAGCACTCGTTTAAAATTAATCGAATTATTCGAATAATTTAAAATTTTTTAATAAAGTAAAGAATGAAGTTTTGACGTCGGTTTTTTAATATTTTATTGTTAAAGAAAAACAAAAAATAACGTAAAAGTTATCAATTCGAGTACAGATATTGTTAGTTCATTAAATAATGAAGATACAATAAATAAAAGATGAAAAAAAAAAATTCAAGTATTGATAATGTTAAAAAACATTCGAAAACAAAGTCCATCATTAAATTTTCAACAGAAATATTCTGATCAGATTAACTACCGAACAATCTACAAACTAATTGACTATCAAACCCTTTAGTTTCCGTTTTGGAGCTATGCTTTAAAAAATTTGAGCTAGTTGGACATGATCCTGAATTCAAATACAATATAAACGTATTAAGAACTTTTTTATGTCGTTCATTAATTCGGGTTTTAAATTGAGTAACTAATTCTTTAGTAAATTAATTATTCACTATTTCTAAATTATTTATAACAAATTGTATTATCAAGCTCTATCAACGTTGCCTGATCTTTGCTTAATAAAGTGGTCTTGGGGAATTACACAATAAAGGGAATCTGTCCAAAGTTTGATATCATTGTCACTAATTTCAAGTCAGAGAGTGTATGATTGACGCATTTATAAATACTCAAAAAGTTTATTACCATGTTAGACAAAGCTGTTCAACGATGTTCAAAATCATGTGTAAGACGAACTCCATGCTTTTCTTGCAACAAAACGTTAGTTTGCAATATTTGTATTTATCATTCGATTTATTAAATATTTTGCAACACTTACATACGCGGTTAATAGCATCACTTATATACATATATTTTAAGATCATGGCTTTCATCTATTTCAATGAAATCATTATAAATGTCGTCCTCAATATCACTTTCGACGACCGTTTCAAAATCACATTCAACTCCACTTTAATCTACGTTAAAATTTTGATTATTAATTTCGATTCTTCTAATATTTCGCCAGCTAAATAACAAATATTTTATTCCGTACCTTTTATTTTTATTGGTTCAAGTAATAAGTTAACAATTTTGAATAGTTATATTTATATATATATTTATTTTAATAAGTTATATTTATAGAAGGAGCTATCGGAACACTCATCTACAGTGATCGAAAGTCCCTTTGTCTTTAGTTATTTGTCGAATTTCAGAGACAATACAATTTTTGTGTGTCATTATTACTTATTTAAATTTGAAATTATGAACAATTTTAAGCATTTTAATAAATTTAAATATATGTATATGAACATTAATTCGTTTTATTCGATTATTCTAAATAAAATTGTTCGAATTATTCGTTATTCGAAAATGGCCATTTTTAAATTGTTCGAATAATTATTCGTAAGAAATTATTCGATTAATCGAACGATCATTAGTCGAATGAATATCCTAGTACATATCTAGAATTTATTCTCACTTAGTTATTGAATATTATACTCTAAACAAAGTTTTTTTCCTCCGAAAATGTCGAATTTTGTGACAACAAAGCGTCATATGCCGGAAGTTTCGGTTCAGCAGTGGTGATTTGGACAAGGAAGACAAAGATCGCCCATGCCAGCCAAAAAAAAGTTGTAAGAGCAAGAATTGGAAGCATTACCCCATAAAGATTATCTTTCAAACTCAACAAGAGCTTGCAAAATCATTGGGAGCTACTCAAGCAGTAATTTCAAAGCGTTTGCGATCAGCAAGATTCATACAAAAGCAGGGAAATTGGGTACCATACGAGACACCTTGAAAGACGATTTTACATGTCCGAAATGATGATTGAATGCTATAAAACAAAATCATTTTTGCACCGTCCTACCAGCCGAATTGACACCAAAGCCATATATCTATGACGTTAAGATAACGCTCTGTATTTGGTGGGAGCAAAAGGGTCCTATCTATTTTGAGCTGCTGAAATCTCGCGAAACCATCAAAGGGAACCATTACCGAATGTAACTGATTCGTTGGAAGCAAGCAATTGCCCAAAAACGGCCAGACATGATGCCGTAATATTCCATCATGACAACGCTTGGCACCTTATGAAATACATGTTAAAAACTATTTGGAAGGTACTGGTTGGGAAGTTTTGCCTTACCCGTCTTAATGTATAGACTGTGCCCCATCCGAATAATATTTGTTTCGTTCGATGCAGAACTCTCTCTCTCTCTGGGATACGCTTCATTTCAGAACATATTATACGAAATTGGCTTGATTCGTTCTTGGCCTCAAAATATGAACAGTTCTTTTGGTGCGGAATCCATGTGTTGAAAAGGGAAAGGTCATAGCCAATTATGGCTAATACTTTGAATAAATTTATATTGTACAAGTGTTTCGAAATAAAAGCTAAAAATTTGAAAAAATTCCGCATTTTTAAAACGTACACCCAATATATGATTTAAGGTTTTAAAAAAATGAATCACTCAATATAATTCTGTACAGTTCAGCCCATAACTGACTTAAAACCCCATAGAATGGCAAAACAAGTGTCGGTACACTTTTTTTTATGCCTTCACCTTCGTGAGAAGGGTATACATATATAAGTTTGTCATTGCGTTTGTAATTCCCACAATATAATTTTCCGACCCTATAAAGTATATATATTCTGGATCCTTATAGGTAGCGGAGTCGATTAAGCCATGTCCGTCTGTCTGTTGAAATCAATTTTCTGAAGTCCCCAGATATCTTCGGGATCCAAATCTTCAATAACCAAAAAGCAATTTTTAGAAAAAAAATTTAAATTTAAAATAACAATTCAAAACATTTTTTTTTCCAAAAAATGAAAAAACAACTTTGAAAAAAAAAATTGTTTACCAAAAAATATTTAAAATTAGTATTTTGAATAATAGTTCGGCTGTGCCGAATATAGCTCTTTTACTTGTTTTTTTTTATCAAATTGTAATGGTTATCGATGCCTGAAAATGTTTCGACATTTTATTTAAACTCTAAACGTTATTCGATTTTGCTAAAATTTTCAGCATTTGATTATTAGATGATAGAGAATAATTACAGACCTTGGAAACAGCGTAAATTGCAAAAGTGAAAAACAAGGGCCAACCTAATGTACATACTTTACATAATGGAGACAATGTTATGTAGATTTTTTAGAGACACGTAAAAACATGAACTTTACTCCAAATATATAGTTACATCCCAGCAAACACAAAGCTGAATGTATGAAGAATTAAGGTTTTTTCATTTAATAATAAATATTTAAGAAAACTTGAAAAACACCTCTGATTACACAGTGCAACAGTCCATCTGGGGGGTGAGAGATTCCAACTTAATGTGAAATTGATGATGGATAGTTCCTTTAGTATTAATCAAGCTTAGCCTTCATATGAGTGATGTTTTTTCCGCAAAAAATATTGCTTACTGAACAGACGAAATTCACGTTATTCTAACTTCTTGTAAAGTCACGAGGTAGTCTCATATTGTTCAAATTTCGATAACAGTCAACTGATAGATGCCTGCTGACGGGAGCAGTGTTGCTCTTATATTTAACAGGCCGGAAATTCAAAAAGTCACCGACTTATGTCACACTCTCGAATTTTTTCTTGTCTTTATGTTAGTTTGCTTAGCTTTTCAGATATAACTCAAGAACCATTGATGATTTCTCATTTAATTTTTCAGCAAAAATGTAGCTTAAATAAAATCTAAGACTTAAATAAATAATTACATGTAAAAAATCAAGTTTAATTCAAATATTCCCAATTGTAGATCAAACATCCCTATTTGCTGGGATATAGCTGTGTATATGCTCATAAACCTAACGGCGTTGTATGTCAAAATTTTGCGACATGATGCCCTTCCGGTGTTTTGTTGTTACAGTTGTTTTAGAGTTTTATTTTGTATACCCCTCCTTCTCTTGGAACAACATGACCCACCCATTCCCATATATAGTCAGTCCGTTTGTGTGTGTGAGTGTTTAAACAAATAGGAAGCCAACAAATTTGTGTATTTTTATGTTTAGTTTTTAGTTTGGCTTATGGAATACCACATATGCCACATGACATGACACTCTCACTACCATTTAATATGTCATATTGTTCATTTATTTATGTATGTCGCTCAAACAAACATATGTATTTAAATTTATGTACAGTGTGGGTTAAAACATTTTAAAATAAAATTGTTTTTTATAATGTTGTAAATATTTCGGTGAAATTAAAATCTACTTCAAAATTTCGTGTCTGTGGTAACATTTTCAATGGCGCTCAATGGATTGAAAGCATAGATAGATGATTTATAAATCAATATACATGCTATAGTCCAGCTTATGTTGCTATATTCGGGAAAATCGGCTCACAACTGCCTGCGATATGTGGCATCATATAGCCAATGTGTTTACGACGTTGGTAGCCTTTTGCCAGGAACATTCAGTGTGTTGTTTAAAATTTAATCGGTTATCGATCATCACACCCAGATATTTGATGGCTTCCGCGGAGACAATTTCACTTCTTCGTACTTGTATCCTCTTTTGCTCTCCTGCAGATCTGCCAGTTTCAAGTTCGTAAATTCTAGCCAGATATTCCGGCACGTTCAGTTTCTGCAGCGATAGGATTATATTGTTCCATATTTCTGTGTTGAAAGCATTATTGATATACAATGTAACTATAGCTCAGCAATTTCTTGCACTCCCTCCCGCATTCTCTACTACCAGATTCATGGCATCAATTATTGACCTTGCTTTCCGGAATCCGAATTGCTTCTGTGAGATATCCGCGTCATATTTTACAGCAGGAATTGAACCCGCAACGCCCTAAACTCACAGACTACCACAGTACAATTAATTAGCCAACCAGGGCACTCAAAATTTACTATAATTTAGGAAGTTTATTGCAAAATGTCAGATAAGTCACCTAAGAATCGATCGAAGAATTTCTTACCCTCAATTCTGCAAAGTCAAAGTCTATTAATTGTTGGGTTTCGATTTATGGTCCTTCGAACCGTAACAGACTATTATTTCTTGAAAAATTCCTAACTAATGCTAATTCATTTCAAATTTCGTTTATTAGAATGAAATTAAATTCTTTTGAAATTTGAGATAAAGGTGGGTGAATACGAACAAGCCTCGTATTCAGTATTACTTTACTAGTCAACGGCGTTCGTGTTAAAAAGATCTGATGACATTATTGTCTCATACATTTGTCCTCAATAGAATATTATTGCTGACATTTCTTGAAAATATGAGAAAATTTTGGAGTATCATGTTGGCTTTTGTATAAATATATTTCGGAAAGTGATTAGGATATGTGAAATTTGTAGATCATTCTTTTTTAATGTTTTTTTTCATTGAGTGATTATTTAAGAACTGTCCTAACCAGGATTTTCTCAGTACAGCAAAAAATTAAATGCAATTATATTGTGTAGTATCGATTCCTGGTCCTCGAAAATTACTATAATTGCATGTAGCTCTTGCTAATTCATTTGTGATCGTCCCATTTTCAAATTTTATTTATTGCAATAAAATATAATTCCTTTGAAGTTTGACAAATTTGTGTTGGATATATGTTATATTTTCTCTCGTTTTAACATACTTTTCTCCACAACTATTATATGATTTAAGTTAAGTACTTAACTATGTTTAAAAGTTAAATATTCATAGCTTATCACTGAATGTTTACTTTTCGACCTTTTTAACAGACACTGTACTTTCGTATATCTTTCTATTTTTGCCTGGTAATTGTCAATGTTCATTGTTGTAAGGAGTGAGATCGAAAAATTCTTAACATACATATATGTTTATAAAAAAGAAACCACTAAACTTACAGCTTTAATTTTTTTTTTATTTGATTGAAATTATTATTACAATTTACAAAAAAAATTATTTTTATAGTTTTAATCACTAGTGATGAAATTTTGAACCTTTTTCGGAAACCCTTCCATTAACGTTTTTATAGTGCTTTCTGTCACTTTGCTCGAACATGTAGTCCATCTCCGTTTAAAATCTACCACACTTTTGGACACCTTTTTTGTACTCTTCAATTCTCTTTTAACAAGAGCCCAATATCTCTCCACTGGCCTTAGCTCCGGGCAGTTTGGAGGATTTGCCTCTCTTGGTACAAATACCACATTATTGTTCTTGTACCACTCAAGGGCTTGTTTGCCATAGTGACAGGATGCCAAGTCAGGCCAAAAATAAGTGGACACATTATGAAGTCTTATGAATGGAAGCAGTCTTTTTTGTAAACATTCCTTGATGTAAATTTCGGTATTTATAGAGCCCGTTGTAACAAATGAGTGGCTTCTTTTGCCGCAACTGCATATTGCTTGCCATACCAAGAACTTTCTGGGAAATTTTGTCTGCTTTTGGGTCCTAAACTTTTCTTCAACATTCCCTCGAGCATCAGCAACATAAAATTTTTGACCTGGAAGTTGCGAAAAATCTGCCAGAACATACGTTTCGTCATCCATTATGCAGCAAGAATATTTTTTTATAAAACTTGACTTCAATTTCCGTGCTCTGTTTTTGGCCTCTAAATTTTTAGTAGCGTTCCTGTCAGGAACTTTTTGAGCCTTGTATGTTTTTAAACCTGCATTAGCTTTAACTTTTCGTACCAAATAGTCCGAGCACTGAGCTAACCGGGCTGCTTTCCTACCGGATGTGTTGGGAGCTCTTTTGAAAATGCGTTCTATTTTTTTGGCTTTAGAAACATCATGTGGACCATTCCTTCTACCTGAACCAGGTTTTCTATCAACTGACAAGTTCTCCCGGTACTGTTTAATAACATTGGAAACAGTTTGACGGCAGACCTTTGTATGCTTGGCCAACTTTTTGTAAGACCAAGTTGGGTTTTGTTGAAAATATTTAATAATTTCAGTACGCACTTTTTTCTGGTCACTCATTTTAATCAGATTAACAAAAAAATTAATATAATTGACATTACACATAATAACTGACATGTTTTTCAAAGGTAACTTGATCAAAAAAAAATTCAAATAATACTTGGGTTAAAAAATGTAATGAAAAACGTGTGTTAAGAATTTTTCGATCTCACTCCTTATATGAGTAGTTTAATTTTGCTATTTTTATTGTTTTTAAGTTGAGGTTTTGTATAAAGTGTTTCTGCTTCTGTTATTGTTGCTGTAATATTTATGACATAATTGAGACATTATTATTATTAAATTGGTCTACTTAATAGTTTTTGGTGCCTTAAATGTTATTGAGTAAAGTGTATGTAAAATTGAAAACTAAAATCAAAATAAACATGTAAGAGAGCTACGTAAGTAGATATACACAATATGTATTAGACAGGGTCGCATTTAAATTAAATTTGGCCACGACTGTATATATATAGATCTTAAATATTGCATTGCTTGAGCACCAATATAATATAATAAAATCAGATAATTATTTCCGATCATATTTAGCGAAAACAAGGGCAAATGTGCTTATCCTTGAGGGTATCGAACACTATTTATTCATTAGAATTTCATTGCAGTGTTGTATTTTTTATGAACTGGTTTACTTTATCCTCCTATTTATACCCTACACCACCATAGTAGGGAGTGTATAATGCGTTTGTGCAGATGTTTGTAACGCCCAAAAAAAGTATACCGATCGACTTAGAATCACTTTCTGAGTCGATTAAACGATGACCGTCTGGCTGGCTGGATGACCTTGTAAACCCTGTGCGCAAAGTACAGGTCGCAATTTTGAAGATATTTCGATCAAGTTTAGTACATTGAATTTTTTCGGCCAAAGGACCAAGCTTATTGAAACTGGCTGATATCGGACCATTATTTCAGCTAGCACCCATACAAATGTCCTCCCGAAATTGGACTTTATCGGTCACAAATGTTTAATTTATGTATTTATCTCCACAAATTTCGCTCCAAATGAGTTTTATATATACGAAATTCATATCACTAAATTTTGTTACCATCGGTCCATAATTAGCCATAGCTACAATATAGACCCGCTTCCTTAAATCACTTTAACGTACATAAATGTCTTAAAAATGTTGGTATATATACAAAATTCACCATAAATAACTTTCACATAGACATCAATCACACGACCTAATTTTATGGTGATCGGACCATAATTGGTCAAATCTCCCATATAAGACCCACTTCCGAAAATTACTCACAAATTTTTAATTATTGATATTGTAAAAGAATGAGCATACTTCTTACTTGTTTTATATTAAACACGTTTTTCCATTTATAGTTAATTGGCTTAGCGAATGAAACAATTTTTCATTAACAAAAATCTATGGATGACGTTAACCAGCCGAGTGCTTGTAATTGGTTGCTCAAAGACTAAAAGTTAGTTGATGGAACAAAAATGTCGAGGTAATGCAGATAAACAGTTATCTAGAAAACTTTACAATATCGCCTGCACTATCGATTAGGTTAAGAACCTACTCCACTTAGATATTTCAAGTTTGACATGGTGTTCATATAAAAGTGTTCGTGTCTAATTCGACATTGGCTCAGATAATGTTGCTGCTATTCGTCCTCTCCCTCACGGGCTCTACTGATATAGATCGTATTGTGTATAGAATATTTAGGTTCAGAAACTCCCTTATCCTCTTTAGGTATGGGTTTCCCTATTTAATGTCGGTAGTTCTGTTGACTGAAGAGTTCTGCTAGTTTTTGAGTTTAAACGTATGAAAATTTGACATTTGCCAGGGTAATGGTTTCCATACATAATCATATCCTGGATAGTTTGTAAGTCTTTTGGTATCCGAGAATTTCGCAATTGGAGAAACAGTTTATTTAATTCTATCATTGTTAAATAATCCGAGATTTAATATTATCGTTGCTTAGGTATAGAAGCCTCTTCACTTCCGGTAAAACAAAAGAGTTTCAGTTTTGCTGTCAATGCTCTCCAACCATTTAATACACTAAATATTCACCAAAGTAGAAGTTCCCGTTCGATCGCGACTTCAGTTAACTGTCCGATTTGTCCTAAACAGGCTACGAATTGCATAGGTGGAAAATTCTAGATTGTTGTTTAGTTTCGTCAGATGGTAACATATTTTACATATCCTCAGACTAAGTCATATTACGACCTAGTATTTAGCACACATCAGCGCTGTTGTTCGTACAAATCAATCGATTTTTAACAACCTGGGCGAAGTAGGACAACAATTCGATTCTGTCAACCAGCAGAACTCGGGATAATGATTCATCTCCTTCGTTAATTAATTTATCCAGGATATATCTCTGCCCGTACTTTACGCCCTAACGATTTCATAAGGGTATAAGACAAAATGATACTTGATTATTCTGCACTGTTCTTCAGGGGGAAATTAGTGCTATAAAACATGCATCAAATTTGATGAGGTATTATCAAATGTCTGATGATATATGTATATTTACAGATGGCAATGCTGCCTTTAACCGATTAGCGATTGTGTTTACAACATCTAGGTTAACCGAGGAAAGCCTAGTATCCCTAAATGAGAAGACGAGACATTCTAGGATAACTCTTATATGGTGTGGAAATGAGGGCAATTGTGTAGCACATGAATTGGCAAATAATGTTGCGATGATGGGTGAGAAGGCGATCGATCTTTTTTCTCGTATTTCCCTTGCAAAATGTAAGATGGTTGTACAGAAGAGACAATATGAGACTGCACTGAACAGGTGGACTAATGAATCCACCTGTGTTATCGTGAGATCGACCGTATATGATGCCGGCAGGACGAATCTACTCATGGAATTCCTTCGTTAGCAAAAATAAAGCTAATTGTTTCCTTTATTACAGGACACTGTATAATAGGGTCACTTTTTAGTATGAAAAAGTGGAATATTTTTGATGGACGGAGTTTTAAAGTGGCAAATTTTTGAATATAATTGAGATATTGACTTTGTAAGACCAAAAATTAATTTATCTAAACAATAAAATATAACTCGGAATAAATGTGGATCAAACTGTTCCTAAAATTTGCAATCCTATTCAAATTTTGAAACAAATTTTAGTTTTAGAATCTCAATGAATATGCAATATGTAATAAAATCTTTATTTATTAACAAAACTCAATGAAATTTTCAACGTTTTTTAAAATTGTCATTCTAAATAACAAATTGTAAAAAAACTTGTCAAATGGAATCCCGCAATTCCTAAAAAATTTGACCGAAAATCCCAAAAATGGTATTTTGTACAATTTTGCCCATAGGATCTACATTTCTTTTGGAGCTGGGAAAATACTTTGGGGACAAATAGGGAACATATCAGGGTTTCCAGAGCTGCTTCCCGTTTTTAGACCCCAGTTTTAGGATTTTAGAACATGTGGCCCAAAATTTTTATAAAATATAGGTCACATTCCGAAGGGTGTAGGGGCGACTCGAAAAATAGGACATGTTTTTTATACCAAGATGTTCTTCGTAAAGATACCTTATAGAAAAATATAAAATTGTTATATGTTCTTAAAGAAAGTTTATTTTTAATAAAAAAAGAGTTAAGTCACCTTTTCGCCCAAAAAAGAAAAAAAATCAACTATTTTTTGAGTATTTAAATTGAAAATCGTTTATTTTTGGATCCATAATTGATATTGCTCTGAAATCTTTTGTAAGTAATTTAGTTCTCTAACTAACAAAAAAAATTCGAGTCCTCCTGGATCATTTGTAGGGCCCATTTTAATAACTTAAACTCGAATTCTCCATGGCTACGCCCTTGTCAAATTTTAGCCCGACCGGACCAGCCGTTTAGAAATGCCAGATTTATTTCCAAAAAAAAATTGATTCCGCCCCACTGTGTACTGTAGAAGCTGACGAAATGAAAAAGAGGAACTTGAGGGAACGTATCCTCGGAACTCCTTTCCTATCGTGTTTAGATGAGTTATCAACGATGAATCTAAGATGCATCCACTCCTTCACCTTGAAAACAATGGACGTATTGTAAATATTCTGCTGTTTTTTACTTAGATATCACAATGGGATCAGTTTGGAATGGTCCCAAGTGACCTGCTTGACGGGTGGCTGCCCATCGAGCCTAACCTAACCTAAGTTCCATTTGTTTACCCATTTTATAAATGGTAGCGTTTTGAAACGTAAGAAATTTGTGTTGATACTTGAATACTTTGCATATGTTTTTTAATATTTGTCGTTTCGTTTTATAGTATGAGAATCTCAAAAATATCTATCTACAGTTGGAAGTTTTGGTACGACAAAATGTACGGGCACGGTTAGAATTAAGAACGTCAAATATTAAACTGCGGGAATCACACTTCGTGTTACTATATCTCAAATAAGCAGTATCCCTGGTATTATTTTAGCACTTTGGTCTAAGAAAGCTTTCTTCAAAATGTGTACAACCAAATAATTATGGTTGTACTACTATATTTATTTATATTTTCCAGGAAATACTTAAAAATAATTTCTAAATTGTATTCTTTTGTTAAAACAATTTCTCCTCAACAATACTCTAAAAATCAAAATATTCTTATTGTTTCTAAACAAACACCTCATGGAAACACCTACTAAAAATATTTATAGCACCTCCTGCAGCAAATTTCTTTAAGCCCACTTGAAATAATGAAACATTTCCACTTATAACTACTGTCCACAAACAAATGCCATCATCATTCAACGTGAACGTGAATGTTAATGTGTGACGGACGATACAAACCTTATTCAATTGTTCAGAATTATAGCCGGCAACCAAGAAGAGAATGTTGGAACATACATCCTGTGTCATGGCATTGTCGTGACACACCACCTGGCTGTGGTCAACAAGAAATTTTGTATTTGGCATAAATTCCGTGATGCGTAACATGCGTGTGGCAGCCTGCAATGAATGAAACAACAACGTTTTAAATGAAAATCCCAACAAAAGTGGATTCCAGGAAAGGAACAGAAACAACAAAAAAAAAAAACACGAAAATAAATTGAAACTTACCGTTAGGAAATCTAAAAATAATACCAGAGTGCGGAAGAGGGGACTCTTCATGTCATGTATGTAGGCAATGGGCGCTAAAGCATGCATGGAAAGTATTTTTTGCGTATACTGGGGTTGCTCCGAGCACAAAACCCAAAATACAGCAGTACCCTAAAGATGATGGAAAAACGTATAAAAAAAATAAATGAAATTTTAGATTAAATAGTTAAACCCACCTGTGAATGTCCCACATAGTGCAGTTGATCATAGCCGGTCTTGGCTAAAATATAATCAATATTCGCTGGCAAATCATACTTGCCCATTTCATGAAATGTAAAATCCCAAAATTCCATATAATCACTATTAAGGCTGGTGTGATTTTTCGAATAACGATTGCCACGTGCATTACCCATCCATACATCGTAGCCCAAATCTGATAACATGTAACCTAAATGCAATGACATGGTTGAAGGTAACTGATTTATAGCCAAACATTCTTTTTTCTTTAAGGTTTTATTTTCTTTAGTTTTGTTACTTACCCAAACCTGACTTGGGACCCATTAACACCCACGTGGCTGAGGTATCTAAGATGCCATGCATTAGCAGCACTGGTTGTGCTCCTTTCTTTGGTATGCGATGCATTTCCAGTATATAACCATCCTTGGTTACCACTGTATGCGTTTCGGAGGGATAGCCATATTTGCGTATTAATTTGGGCTAAAAGTAGAAATGAAAAACGAACAAAAAAATATTAGATATTGAGTTAGAGTGATAGAATAGTACGTGAGAATTTGTTATTTATGGAAATTGTTGTAAAAGTTGTAGGTTTTAGTTTTTTAATCAGTGTTTCCCTTAAGGTATAAGCAAACAGTGAAAGTTGAAGATAAAGGACAAATTTATAAAGTTGCTTATTTGGTTTAAACTTTCATATACTCGTAGAAAGATCTTGATATTTCTTTAAAAGTGATCCTGAGCTCTTTTGTTATTTGCTTGTAAGGCCAGCGAATTTTTCAATATTTTCAAAGTTTTAGAATGAATTTTCAAGAGTATTACCCAACAAATGTCCTTTTTTGTCCTTTTTTACGCTGTAGAACCCATTGATTCTACTTGAGGGATATCAGATGAAATCATAAAGTTCCAGTCTGATATCTTCTGATATTCTGAAATTATTTCAGATATCAAGTGGCCTTATTTGGTTTAAACTTAATCTTCATATACTTTAAAAAAGATTTTTTAAACCCTTGATCTTTCTTTAGAAGTGATCTGTGAGCTCTTTTAATATTTGCTTGTAATGACAGGGAAATTTTCAATATTTCAGATAGTTTCATAATTGACAATGTTTTAAAAAGAATTTTCAAGTTCATTACCCAACCAATATCCTTTTTGGTCAATGTTTCCGGGAACCCTGTGAAAAACATTGTTTTCATTTGTGGAATATAAGATGAAATCATAAAATTGCAGTCTGATATCCCCAGATATTCAATATGTTCGACGACTTTCCTTATCGTCATTACTATTTAGATCTGAAATAATTTCCGCGATCAATTGGCCTATGAGTACGGTATTCAAATCCCTGTTTGATATTCCTTAATATTCAATATGTTCCACAACTTTCCACATCTAAATTTAAGATCGAATTCGGTCTTGTCAATTTCTATTACGCAAGGAAATACTCTACACAGGTCAGACGCGGCTCCAGGGAGATGAAATACTAATCCCAATTCAAAACCGAAAAGTTTCCATATTAAAAGGCAAAAACAGCAAAATGTAAAACAAATTTGAATTTATACAACACCACCCCTCCACCCACTAAAATGCTTGACCTAGATCCGCGCCTGACACAGGTCCGCACTCCTATAGCGAATGGTGATCTATTGCATTCCTTGTTTGGTGTTATTTAGAGTTGTATAGACATGCTAGATTTTTTTCGCAAATTCTTAAATTACTTTTTCCTTATATATTAAAACTTATGGCTAAAGAAAATAACTGATAAGTTATTCAATAAAATATCTCTCTTAGATAAAATTATAAGTCAGTATCGTATTTGACACACTTAACCTTAATATGATCGTTTCATACGATCGGAGATTAAATTGGCAAATCATAACAAATTACTCAGTATTTATCGCCCTATCAGAAAAAGATATAACTTTAGCAAATTAGGGCAGCTACAATAACGGGGAATACTTTTTACTACAATATTTTTTTATTAACAAGTAAGAGAGCTATATTCGGCTGGGCCGAATCTTATATACCGTTCACCAAATTATACTTCAAAATAAAAATTTTAAATATTTTTATGTAAATAACCGATTTTCTCGATTTTAAATAGCAACCGAGCCGGAAGAATTTCGGAAATATTGATGTATGAATCGTGAATGTAAGTTATTTGGAGGCTTCGGAAAGTTGATTTCAACAGACAGACAGACAGACGGACGGACATGGCTTAATCGACTCCGCTATCTATAAGGTTCCAGAATATATATACTTTATAGAGTCGGAAAATTATATTGTGGAAATTACAAACGGAATGACAAACCTTCTCACGAAGGTTTATATTTCTCAGAAATTTACTTCGCTCGTTGCGTTCTTTCTGATGAGAATATTACGGCCGTGGCTAAAGATGTCATGAAAAAGCAATCGACAAGGCAACCTTGCAGTGAGAAATTTATATTGAGTATGAGCAATGTAAAGGTATATTTTCATCTAAACGAATAGATGAACTAAATTATCGCCTCTGGGACAGTAGTACATTCACAAGGAGTACTTAACTCCAAGTCACAGCCGATGTGGATTACAGGATTACTCTGACTAGTGATCGATACAGAACAATAGCCAATAAGTTTGTATTGCTGAAAATAGATGATTTGTATAATTCAAATATAAAGGTTTTAACGGCTGGTTTAAAATTACATCATGTTTCATCAACCTTTCTATTTCTGGAGGCTTCTAATTGTGGACAATGTTGTTTATCGGCCGATTAACAGCAATTAACATAACTTTGGAACATACAACATTGAATAAAAGCTTTGAGTTGATTATTGTAGAAGTAGAACTTTCATGATGCTACTAAAAGGAAGATGGCGCTGTGTCTAAATGTGGCTGCGGTTGCAGTCTGAGTTTACAAAAGTTGCTGAAATTTTAAACTGCTAAACTAATTTTATTTGCAATAAAAAGTATCCGGTTTATTTAAAGGAAATAAACCACCGTTTTTAAAATTAAAATAAAACCTAACAATATGTGGTTCCAACAGCAATGTACAACTGACCACATTCCTCGTACAACAATGCACATTTGAAGGATTAATTTTCAGATCACGAAATATCTTGTTTCGGCGATTGCAGCTGCCTATAAAGTTGCCCGTTTTTACAACTCCGGGTCGTTGTTATTGGACCACCTTGTACAACTGATTCGACTTAAACTCGATAAATCCGAGCATTACTAAATAACGATCCAAATAAGGTTCTTCGTTGTCTGTCCATTATAAATATTTGGGGTATTATAGGGTACATATTTCAACCACAAAATTATTAAGATAAAGGTAACGAATTAATGCAACTCATTTCAGTATTTCTTTGGCTATTCTGCAACTGGACCATTTACAGTTAATTGATCAATTGCGAAGTCCACAGCATTATTAAAAAGTCTCAACAATACAAAGAGAGTAACGACTTTCTAATGCAGGAGAAATGCTGGATTGTGACAACGATAATGTGCTCCAGAACATCACATGTTGACTAGTACTCAGAGTGTATGATCGTTCTAGAGAGATATTCACCAAAATATATTGTTCATATCAAAACCGATCATGTACTGTTAAAATATAGTTGCTCCACTATGCAGTCAAAAGTAAATGAATTGTAAGATTGGTAACCTTTTTCTTTCTGAAGCAGATCCAGTGTCTGTCAGAGTGATGTAAAATATTAGAAATCATTGTTATGGTTTGTTCGCATGATCGAGGAGTAGTAATTTCTATTCCGAACAGATCCAGCATCTGTCAGTGTGATACAAAGAGCTTCAGTAGGAATCTCTCTATATTAGATGACAACCTCCACATTGTGACTTTATTTCTCAGATATTCAGCCTAACCACAGAAGCCTTAAAATCGATTTGAAATCCCTTTAGCAGCATCGTTAGCGACTGCTACTATGCAACATACTAATGCTAATTTGGACATGGAAGAAAACCTGTACAGATAATTTAGGTAATTTTAGTTGAATGGCCGATTACAAAAGAGTATTTCGCGTCTGTGAATGAAGGAGACTTTGTATGTGATAAACTTATTTGTATGTGTCTCTTTGTCTCTGTCATATTCTACTCTAACTTCTAACCATCCTACTTTTACAGTCATAAATTCTTTAATCATACTTTGATTAGTTTGTTTTTGGTTCTAAGATTTTAAAAATAATGAACTCAATTGATGAGTACCTGTACCGCGTCACTTAGAGCTTACATGTGTTGCTCCTACCCATTTCATTTGGTTAGTTTGGTAAGACTCTCTTCTTTACGAGGATGGGTCAAACAGTCCGTGACTTTTAGGATAATAAATTATTTTTTTTAGCATTATGCCTTATTTGTCCAACGTTTCATCAATTCGTTTATCCCTTCCAAAAAATAATATTTTTCGAGGTCATCAAAATAAGTATTTTAAGTGAGATGATTTCATCATTGGAGTCCAGTCTCTTTCCGCTGAGTCATTTCGTTAGGTTTGCAAACAAGAAATAATCACTTGGGGCCAAAGGCGGAGAATAGGGCGGAAGAGGGAATATTATATTATAACCATATACGGACACCAGTACGTGATAAAAGACGAGAAAAAGACCCATGTCACCAGTTTTTCCCAAAGTCATGCACTTATTTAAAGTTTTTTGCGATTTGGATCACAATTTTTGTTTGCTATGACAAGGGCTACAACTTTGCCTCATAGAGTAAATCAAAATTGCGAACTGTTTGCAAGATATGACCCTGACAAAATTATCACTTTTTTGCAAAAATGACATTAAGCCCCAAATCTTTGGGGGCCCATAAAAAAGTGAATGACTTTGGGCAAAACTGAGAGACACGGATCTCTTATTTTTTGGTCTTTTTATCTTACTGGTATCCGTATATGGCTATATTTCCATGACTTGATAATTCCATGATAATTCCGTTGTCCTATTCCTTTAGCTTTCACTGTCACAACTCACTTTCCCAATTATGATAATCAAAGTTTTCTATTTAAAAATAGTTCTTCTCTTTTGCAAATACTTTTCGTATTATTTATTTTTTTTATTAATATATAAAGTTGTTACTTTTTTAATTAGTATTTCCTCCTTCAGTTATTTTGTTTCCATTCTTAAGCCGATTTTTTCTTTTTTGCTTTTGTCATTCATTCATTTTTAACCTGATTTGTGGGAAATGCAATTTGCACGCCCTTTCTTTCTTTCTATATTTTTTGTGTCATTTGCATAAATAAAAGTCATTTAATTATTCCTTTTAGTTAATATGATTTTCCTTTTTCTTTCTGTGACTTGTATTTGAAGCCATAAGTTTGTAATGATTTCTTTTCTATCAAGTTTAATCACAATTTCCAATGTAATTGAAGTAAGTTTTGCAAGCAAAAATTTAAATGCAATGTGTAATGGAACTTTTCTTTGCATATTACGAATAGTAATTAGACAATAAAGTCATTGGAAGTAAATAATATTACTAATGATATTTTCATTTACAATTCAATGGTTTTAATAAGAGTTTTATAAGTTTTATGTTGAACTGATTGCTGGTTTGATGCTCACTAATGAAGGTGTCATCATAGTTTTATGATGAAAAGAAAACTTAAAAAGACGTTTTTTTACAATTTGTAATGATAAGGTAAAGTTTCCGATGAGAGATATGATTGGTGTTTATTATTTGTGTTAGATAGTTAGAAAAGTAATGAACAATTTTAGGAGTGTGTGAGAAAGGAGATTAGATGATACTATTCCATATTATTTAGCTACTTTTAGTAGTCTATATTGCAGTACATGCAAGTCCAAAGGCTGTGTAAACATTGCCATATTGCTATAGCCAATTTCAGTATCAAATATTAACAAGAAATCTAGCATTTAATTGCATGTTTTTCACATGCACACCTCCTAAATCATTTAGAATTATGACGCGAAATTAAAAACTGAATATAAAAATTATCAATTTATCATCTTCACCATTGTCATCATCATTAAATTACCACACACACATTCCTCTATAATCAAATAATAAAACTTAAAAAAACAAAAAACAAAACAACAACTAAATATAGACTCAGGCACTTATAATTTTATAGATCATGATAAGGAAGCAATAAATTACAAACTACACGCAAATATGGTGGGGCGAAATTACAAATTTACAAAATTAACAATCAACCACAACTAAAAAGGGGGATCGAAATTAAGTATAATGAAATATGCAAAACAATAATAGTTGGAGTGACAAAATGACAGTTGTTAAAATAAAAATAGAGAGAAATAAAACAAGAAATCATACATTCACAATATGTATTTCTATAGGAATTTTAAAACTGTATTGAAAGAAATCTAGGAAAATTCTAAACTAAATATTTGGAATAGTTTTTCTATAATAATCTCCTTTGAGCTCAATACACTTTGTCCAACGTATCTGCAATTTTTTTTATCCCTTGCAGAAAATAAGATTAGTCAAGTTCATCAAAATATCTTTTTTTGTGAGATGATTTCATCGTTGGTGTCAAATCTCTTTCCGCCGAGCCATTTCATTAGGTTTGGAAACAGGAAATAGTCTCTCGGTGCTAAATCTGCAGAATAAGGCCGAAGAGGGAGCAATTCGTAGCCTAATTCATGGATTTTTGCTACGGAAACTGCACATGTGTGAACCCTTTTGTGCAATCGATTTTGAGCAAAAGATTTTAAGATGAGGCTTACTCCAAAAACTAATCGATTTGTATGAATAGTTTGAAGTCAAGTCATATCTGTTTGTTACCCTGATCTCAAGCATTTCATTTCGGTAACACAACTTAGTCTCCTTTGAGCTTTATGCACTTTGTCAAACGTTTCTCCAAATCTCTTTCCGTCGAGACATTTCTGCAGGTTTGGCAACATGAAATATTCACTACGCGCTAAATTCGGAGAACAGGCCGGAAGAGGAAGCATTTCGTAGACTAATTCATGGATTTTTGTCATGGAAACTGTACATGTGTGTACCAAACGCGGCAGCCATCTTGCGAAAAACTTTCTTATAACCAAGTGATCATTCAAAATTGAAACCACTGAGTCACTTTCTCGCACTTTCAATCTCTGATAGGTCAACACTATATCGTGAATTTTTTAAACTGTTTCGAGTGTAAAGACCTCAATGGGGTATCCCGAACGTTCCAAAGTGGGGCAGAATCGAAATTTTTTGGAAATAAATATAAACGGCTAGTCCGATCCGAATAAAATTTGACGTGGTCGTAGCCAAGGAGTATTCGAGTTTATGTTATTAAAATATGCCCTAAAATTGCTCCAGTGGCATCGTTAAGGGAGCTCAAAGTAGGGTACCTTCGACATGTAAAATTTTTAAACACGTGCCATTTATTTGTTTGGAAAGCCCTCGGCTTCAAAAGATTTCAGAGTAATATCAATTACCAATCCAAAAATAAACGATTTTCAATTTAAAAATTAAAAAAAAATAGTAGATTTTTGCTGTTTTTTGGGCGAAAAGGTGACTTAACTCTTTTTTTATTAAAAAAAAACTTTCTTTAAGAATATATAACAAGTTTATGTTTTTCTGTAAGGTATCTTTACGGAGAACATTTTGGTGTAAAAAACATGTCCTATTTTTGAATACGTCGATATTACGCCCTTCGGAAATTGACCTATTTTTTATCAAAATTTCAACATTGGACCACATGTTCTAAAATCCCAAAGCTGGGTTCAGAAAACGGAAATCAGCTTTGGAAACCTTAATGTGTTACCTAGTTATCCCCAAAGTATTTTCCCAGATTCGAAGAAAATGTGGACCCTATGGGCGAAAATGTAAAAAATATCATTTTCGGATTTTCGCTCCAATTTTTAGGAATTACGGGATTCCTGTTGACCTTTTGACAAGTTTTTTTACAGTTTGTAAAAAACATTGAAAATTTCATTGAGTTTTGTTAATAGAGATTTTATAACATATTTATTGAGTTTCTAAATCTAAAATTCGTATCAAAATTTTAATAAGATTGCAAATATTAGGAACAATTTGATCCACATTTATTACGAACTATATTTTCAATTAGATTCAAAAATATGCCACTTTTAAAACCCTTATTTATCAGGCTTAGCCTTGGTTTGAATGATGGTTTTTTTCCACAAAAAATAAAGAGCACACGAAGTTAAGTGTTTGCCATTTTCTACTGAATTCACGCGGTAGTCTTCTATCAATGGCTGTCAAACACAAGCTTGTTAACATTTTTACTGGAGTCAACTGGCAGATGGCTGTTAACAGGAGCAATTATGAGGCGGGAATTTCAAAAAGTCACGGACTTATTGACCCGCCCTATATTTTGCATTCCTGTACCACGCATTTTGTTTGAACATATAAATCATCCTGCCTATAATAATAAAGCTATGTATTTTTTACTATTTTCCATTGCATTAACAATTACACAGGGCAACAAAATCGAAAAAATTTTAGAGGCTTTTTAAACCTCTAGACAATTTTGATGTATTGTGGTTCCAGTAGTACAAATATGGTCCAAATTTTAAATTCTATGGAGAAGTTTTCATTAAATTTTTTTTTTTTTTTTAATTTTGTGAATTTTTTTAGACGTTTCTCCACATAGTTTATGATAACTCAAAAGGGGTTAGTCCGATATTATTAAAATAAACTTAGGAGAGTTTATATTTACATAACCTTTAATCCGTTTATATATTCCGTTTTAACCGGCTCAGTAGTTTCGGAGTTATATAACAAATTGTAACAAAAATATATTTTTTACGTAAAAATAGCTAATTTTTGTGTAATAAAAAAATCATGAAAAACCGAAAATGGCAGAAATTGTTCAAGTCTAATGGTTTTTCGCTAACCCACATATAATAGCAACAAAATGAGATATTAATCATAAAAATCAATTCATTCTTTTGCAATTTATTCACAATTAAGTGAATTCGCTCATTTTCACAAAATTTCAGTTTTTTGTTTGCTATACATAAAATTGAGTAGTGAATGTTCTTCTTTCGATTGATTGAATTTTAAAATTATTTTCCCCATTCTATTTATAAATTTTCGCATATATATTGCGTTTCAATCGGCTCAGTAGTTTCGGAGTTATAATAACAAATTAAAGCAAAAAACATATGTTTTACGAGAAAATAGCAAATTTTTTTGTTTTAAAAAAATCATGAAAAATCGAAAACGGCAGAAATTGTTTAGATTTGTTGCTTTATCTCAAAGCCACATGCAATAGGAACAAAATGAGATACCGGTCATAAAAATCGATGGATTGTTTTCGAATTTATTAACAATTAAGTGAATTCACTAATTTTCAGAATATTGTATGTGTGTACAAGTGTGAACTTTGAGTGTAAATTTTACATGTGTTTTGTTATTGTAACAATAATTTTAACAAAAACAAAACAAATGTAAAATGTACACTCATGCTTGTACGCACATAAAATTTTCAAAAAATTTTTAAAATGTTTTTCCAATTCGTAAACTTCTTAAAACAGGGTATTGGAAACATGAAATTAAGCATTTATGGTTCCGAGTGAGTGGAAAACCACAAGGCGAGACTTAGATACTGTAATTCTACTAGTGGTACTTTAGGAATTTTCAGTATAGTGAACCTAGGAAAATAAAATTAAGCTCAATATCATGAATATCCTTTTTCAAATAGTGCCTTTCAAGTGTTCTATAGTTAATAATGAAAACCAAAAAACATGAATTACACACATGTGATCCTAGGCCCAGGGAAGGAAATTAGGCCAATTTGATTGTGACTGAAATTAGCGGTACTATTATAAAGTAGGATCCATTAAAAGGGAACCTGATGTAAATAATTTAAATATGTATTGATAGTTACATTTAGTTTTAGTTTGTATTATTTTAGCACTTAAATTTTGTTATTTTTCACTGATAAATTATTTAATAACTAATTTTGCCACTAAAATACCATTATATAATCGGTGAGTACAAACAACTAATAATTATATTCATATAGAAAATTTGGCCACAAAAAAAAAAGTGCAATAAAATTCAAAAACTAAAATAAAATAAAGCCAATAAATATTAACCGCACTCTAGACAACAGCTGTTGTTTGATACTGGCACTAGTGTAGACAGAAATAGAGACAGACAGACAGTCACACTCATAAACTCAAACGAATGAACTTACACACACATTAAACTCTAAATTTGCAGCCAATATTACACTCGAAGAAAAAAATTGTTACTTTTTTAAAATGGATAAAAACTGTTTTTTTTTTGCTTCTCAATTTTATAAATTCGAGCAATTAAGGGGTAAAAAATTGTACTTATTTTTGCTACTTTTTCATAAAGTAATGCTATTCTAAAAATTTATATTATATTATGACTATGATACTGAAATTTATTTAAACAAAATTTGTATAAATTTGAGACATACACTTCGTATGCGGGATTTTCTTATCCAAATTCATAAGTTCACTAAGACAAGATGGGGTTGAGAATGATATGTCCTCGATTAAACCAAAGGCGGACAACATATCTTCTTGGTCTACAAAGCTCACATCTAAGTAATGCAGAGGCGGTGATAACCGGACACTGCAAATTTGACAAACCATACAAAGAGTATTGGCCTGCCCTATAATGACTTCTGTAGAAGCAGTCAGAATGAAGTGATGGATGAGACCTTTTTTCATCGTAGATCTACGCCTTAGGTTTCTAGTCTTTCTGAACTCTCGGATAAGAAGTTGAAATGCATCAACGCCATTATAAGGAATAGCAATTGGCTACTCACGCCAAACACGGGAATCTTTTCGGTATGGCCTATTGTCCAACAAATGACTGGAGCCTAGCAATATCCATCTTACTTCTCATTTGACCTCTTCCTCTATATTTCTCCTATATATGCCCAAAACTACTATTCTATTTGACTTTCCCTTTCTCTTTTCATCTCTATCTGACAAAGGTACCTACTGAATGGACCCAAGTGCACTGTTCTTTCTTGCTTCTATTAGACAGCTACCTGTTAACCTAACCTATGGGGACAAACAAGGTACCAAAAAGGGTTAAATACGGGAAAACATTGGTTCCTGTAGTCATACAAAAATTAACTAACTGGATGCTATTTGGAACTCGAGTGTGAGGTTGTATATTTTTACTATAAAAAACTCAAATATTTTAAAGCGATAATAACTTTGTAAATACTGAAACTTTAGGGAAAATATGCTCAATCTGGGATCACAAATTTGTTTTACCAAAATCGATTTTTAGCATAAAAACTCAAATATCTAAAATCGTTAATAACTCATTAAATACTGCGATTCACTCATATTTTATACGAAAAAACTAGTTATACCCTTCGCCATGAGAGTATGGGTATATATAAGTTTGTCATTCCGTTTGTAATTCCCACAATATAATTTTCCGACCCTATAAAGTATATATATTCTGGATCCTTATAGATAGCCGAGTCGATTAAGCCATGTCCGTCTGTATGTCCGTCCGTCTAATGAAATCAACTTTCCGAAGCCCCCAAACAACTTACATACACGATTCATACATCAATATCTCCGGAATTCATCAGGCTCGGTTGCTATTTAAAATCAACAAAATGGGACCACAAATGGCTTAGATACAAGGAAAAAACCAGGACAACCTCGATTTTTGACCTATATGTGGATTACTAAGTCATAAATATAGACAATGGGTCGGAAATCGGTACAAATATTTTTTAACCCGAATTTTTCTTTTCATCAAATTTTTTTTTCACTGAATATTAAATAAAAAATGTTTCCAAAAAATTAAAAAAAAACTACTTTGGAAAAAAAAAATTTGTTTACCTAAAAATATTTAAAATTTTTATTTTGAAGTATAATTTGGTGAAGGGTATATAAGATTCGGCACAGACGAATAAAGCTCTCTTACTTGTTTTAGTATAAAAAACTCAAATATCTAGTAGACAAATTCTAGTAAACAGTTTGGTACTTTTTTAAAATATGATACAGATTTTTATAGTTTGATACATATCTGTATCACAAAAAATGTCCACTAAATGGAGTATTTGGAAAAGTCAAACTTAAAGGGTAATCAAGGGTGAAGAGGGAAATTGGTACTTTTAATCGTAATGGTACTTTTTTATATTATACGTTATTAAACTTAAAGTTAGAATCAAACATAGGGAGAACTTATGGTATTTTTTCGTTCTTCTAATGGTACTTTTTGATGTTTTTATAATAATTTACCTAGAAATATAGCATTTATGCTTCTGAGTGAATGAGAATACAAAGGGGTTTATTGATACTTTTTCTTTATTCGTTTCGACGTTTGTATTTGACATCATAACTCTTTATAGATTATTTGTTATTATATCATCGCGGAAAATATTTTTACACTTTCGATGGCAAAAGCTCAGTGGTATATTCTTAAAAATTCAATATTTGCTTTAAATAAATTATATACGAAGTGTGGATTATGCATATTTATGCAAGTTTCATTATTTTTTCCAAAAAGTTGTAAAATATGCAATAGTTTACATTTCAAGTAAAAAGCTTGAAAAACTTAGTCTGATAATAACACACAATTTTCCTTGAGTTTAATGAATTTAATTGAAAACCACTAGTTTATACGGCACCCGTTGCAGTTGATATTCACCTCATATTGTATTTCTAGGCGCACAACATTTGCCTTTAAACTAATTCCACTGTGCGAGTGCTAGTTTGTTTGTTGCAACAAAATAACAACGGCCTTCTTTCTGACTGTCTGCCAACCATCTAAATTATTATACATTGTATTGAAAAAAAAAACGTTAAAAACCGACAAAACACAGAAAAAAAACCAACAGAAAACACATTGTAAAAATAAATAACAAAAACAATAGAGAAATAAAATTCTGAAATCATAGACTAATACAACTATTTTACTACTGGTCGGTCGGTCTCGGTCGGTCGTACTCATTCGTAACGCGCTGTTCAAGTCCATTAAAAACAATAATGACTAAAGTTGAAAAACCACAATATGGCAACTAGATTTGTGCAGCACGTACTTACATACAAACACTCATAATGGTCTAGTATTACAATACTAGCAATTGCAACAATGCCAGCAACAAAATGTTGTAACCTTGACAACGAAAACGCCAAAAATATGTTGTTATTATTTGGTTATAATGCAAAAACAAAACAAAACAATTGCCTAAAAATATGTATAAAAAATAGCAATTTGTTTTAAAAAAAATTTATGAAATATGTGAAATGCAATTTTGTTAGTTTTTTTTTTTTTTTTGTATAGGAAGTTAAATTTATTAATATTGATTTTAATTATTTGATAAGTTTTGTTTGTGTGCTTAATTTTTTGTTAAAAATCAAAGTATTTTTTTGGAGAGTGTCTTAATAATTTAAATAAATATCGAAACATGATATGGCATGATTTTTCATGTTTAGTTTCCAGTAAAAACCTATAACCTATATTTAGGACAATACAAATCTACGTGAGATTCAAGAGCATCAAATGCATTCCGGAAAAGTCACTGTTTTTTTCTCGATTTTTGGCTGGCACCGTCATCGGTCGATATTTATCTGAGACATGTGATTTTAACAGGACGAGGCTACGTGTCAATCAGCTCATGCCTGCCAGATTGGACATTATGCACACTAGATTTGATGGCATCGTCTTACGTGAATGTGGTTTGAACTGGCCACACAAGATCGTGTGATTTGACTCCGCTAGACTTTATCTTGTGTGGTTTTCATAAGTCGCAGGTATATAATTAGCCACAAAACACAGCGGCTCTCAAAGCCAACAGAGTCCATTTCATCGGTCAAATTCATATTTATGCGCCAAAGTCATGGAAAATTTAACATTTCGAATGGGCGCCATCCTGAAAATACACGACTGATATTTGCAGGATGTTATATACATACATATTGACAGCGATAGACCTTCAAACCTTTTTCAAGCGAATAAAATATTTCGATGATATCTCATACACACTTTCTTTTATTTAAACTGAAAGATAGTAAGCGTTTATTGAAAGACTATTTATAACTTCAGTCACAAATCCCGTTGTACTCATTATGCAGTAGAATGTTCCATAGAACAAATTCGTGTAGGAATACTACTCAAATTGAAAGTAATTATGATCTTGAGATTGAAAACCATGACATCAGTAAAATGATAAAATTTGGGTACATACAGAAATTTCTTTCTTCTGCTGAATACACTAAAAGTCATTTTATGAAATAAAATTGTTTCAATAAAAAAAATATAAATCATTTGGAAAGTGGATTCAAAATAAAAATAAAATAAATTTTTCTTAAAAAAATCTTTACTGAGATTTAGATTTATAATAGGATGTAAAGAGCTGAAGATACATATTTAAAATTCAGCACATCAATGTGCAATTTTTGTAGATTTCCGGTGTGAAAATAGTGATACATAATTTCAAAATACAATAGAAATAGAAAGTTAACTAAAAAATAATTATCAATAATCATACGCCTTGATGTACAGAAAATGCTTAAAGATTTTCTTATGATTTCTGTAAAAATCTTTATCTGCAACAAACAATATAAGAGTATTTAAAAAATAAATTATACATAACTGAAAACTTTAATTAAACGCTTTTAAAAAAAGTTTTGGCTCATCTTCGGAGAGTGTTAGATTTGAATTAACAAAAGTTGTGTAAGGTTTCCAAAGGTTGAGTAAATTCTGTTAAAGTAAAATCTGAATTAAATTTGAATTGGTTCTTATGTCAGCGAGAAGACTGTATAAATTAATCCACGGTCTTATTTCCCTGTACGTGCTCACAACATGCTGACCCAGTAGTCCTCATAGGACTTTCTTTCATACAATTACATTTTCAATAACAGAGTTCACGTCTTCTTAATTGTAATAGCAAAAAGGCCAGTTTTCTTGCAGATGTAATTCAGCAGCCACGTAGGAAATATAAGAGCATTCCCGTAATTAGTCTCAGGTAGAGACGGGTCAATTTATTATCTATATCTGGATTACTAAGTTATTAAGACAATATGGATATCTAATGAGAGATACATATTTCAAATTTCATTGCAACGATGTATATTGTGGTTTTAAAAAATCGATTTCCGATTTTTATAGATGCTCACTAGTGTGTCCCAAAAAAAGTTTTTTTTTCTTATTTTCATGGGTGCTCAAGCATAATTTGAAAGCTTATAGGGTAGAGTATTTTTGAGATTTTTTTCAGATTTTTCGGAAGTGGTTTAGATGTCGCTCAAATCGAGTTTTTGCCAAAAATCGGGTTTGTCGGCCTTTTTTTGAGTTTTATTCATAACTTTGTCAAGATCCACGATTTTCATTACTTTTGAGGACACAGTTTAAAAGAAAAATATTCGAGCTTTATTTTTGTGTGCAAAACTTTTTAGTTTTGTTGTTGCAATATTGGTAAGCAAATGAGATGATAAACAACTTCTGGGAATCTCCGCTTTATAAACTTCAGGACTCTTTCGGCACGGGAAGCTAAAGTCCGATTGAGCTAAAACCTTATACACTAAAAGGAACAATTCTAGATGTGAGCACTTAAACATTTTAAGAAAAAAAATGTTTCCCTTTCACAAAAACCACCCGATGTATATATTTTATATTTTGTATACATTTTTTTCACTAAAAAATTATTTTTTTTTAAATTAAAATGAATTTGGAAAAAAATTTAAAAAAAAAAATTATAAAACAATTTGGAAACAATTTTTTTTTAAATTTTGAAAAAAAAAATTTAAATTTTGATTTCCTAAAAACATTTAAAATTTGTATGTTAAACTATAATTTGGTGAGGGGTATATACGATTCGGAACAGCCTAATATAGCTCTCTTACTTGTTTAATTAAAATTTTGTTACAACCCAGATTTTTTCAGCACATGAAGAATATCTAAATATTCTTAAAACAATTGCTCGATGCAATAAGTAGACAAATTTGTTATTATACCCTTCACCATGAGTGGCAAGTTTGTAATTTCTAAATTTTTCATTTGTGATATATCTGGATCGGTATAGATAGCGGAGTCAATATAGCCATGTACTTCTGTCCATCTAGCCATTTGTATGTTGAAATCAACTTTCCTTACCCCACAAATAACTTACATACATGATTCATACATAAATATATCTGATATAATACCGGTTCGGTTGCTATTTAAAATCGACAAAACCAATATATGTATGTAGCTCTCCTACTTGTTTTTATAAGATTTTATTGAACTTGCTGTGTTATTTTATTTGTTGGTTAGTTTAGGTCAAAATTTGTAAATGAATTTTGAACCAGTTCTGGTAGCCCGAATAGGCTGAAATACAATATTATGTTCGAAGTTAAGTAATTCGAAGTTATGTTCGAAAATTTTTTAAAACTATTTAAATAATTTCTAGATCATGCAACAACCAGATGACAATGCAATATCATGTTCGAAAATTTGATGTTTTATTCGAAAATGTTTTAAAGCTGTTAACATAATCTCTATATCATGAGGATTCTTAAAAAAATACTTTTAGATTTATTTGATTTATTTTCCAATTTCGAACATAAAAATTTTGAAAAAAAAATTCGAAATTTTAATGAATTTTAAAGTATTTTTTATATAGTCTCAGAATATAAGAATAATACACATAGTACACCTGATGGCAAACCAATATTATGTTCGAACATTTTAAATAAAATTCTAAAATTTGAAGTTATGTTTGAAAGAATTTTAAATTTATGTTCGAAATTTTTTTTTAAAGCTGTTTCTATAACCTATAATTTATAAAGATTTCAAAAAATACTTTTAGATTTGTTTGAGGCCAATTTCCTACATTTTTAATTTCGAACTTAAAAATTTTGAAAAAAAAAAATTAAAAATTTTCAAATATGTTCGAAAATTCGAATTTAAATTCGAAATATTCAAGACGCTTTAAAAGAAGAAAATAAAGTAATAATAATTAAAAAATATTTTTTTTAAATGCTCTAAAAAGCAGCAGTTGTTTTTGAATACTCTACATCCAACACATTCACTTGCTTCAATCTCTTTAATCATATAGTTTATACATACATAAATAACTGACATTTGAGATCTTCATTTTAGATTTTCACAAAATATCCATCATCAATAAAATTACATGTATCAATATCTCTATCTATCTGCTGTTGCAATAATCCATATAATTAACAAATTAGTTAAAACACAACTATTGATTAACACACACGTAACAATTACAATTGCAATTTATTTTTAGTACAAACAAACAGAGCTCAGGCGAGTGCTGTGCACAGTGCAGTGCAGTGCACTGCAGTGTATGATACAATTTTCAGCACGATTATGTCGCTTCTCTAACAATAATAACAGCAGCAACAACTGCAACAACAGAAACGGCAACAACATAACCAACAAACACTTGTAATTATTTAATATTATGTCATCGACAACAAAATGAAAAAACCAAACAACTAAAAGCGCATAAAAAGAAAAACAAAACAACCACAGAGTAGAGAAAATAAAGAAAATGAAAATGTGTAAAAATATTTCAATAGAAAATAATAAAAAAAAAATTAAAAAAAAAATAAATAAAACATAAAAGCGGGTGAAAAATATTTAACCACACAAACCATAAAAGCCACAAACTACTAACAACATGTTGTTAATGCTGCTGCTGCAGTTATTACTGACTATTGGTCGCTACTACTGCCTGCCTGCATGCAGCTAGAAAAATAGCAACAGCTATAGCAAAATAAAATATATAAAAAAAAATATTGTAAAATTGCCATAAAAACATTTGTGGTTGGCTTAAAGGCTTAAAACTGAGATGAAAAAAAAGTGGAAAATAAAATATGTATAACACCAAGTAGCAAAATAAACACACACACAAATATGAATATTTGCAACACTTAACACAACTGTTTACAAACACAATTTACTTGAGATGTTGCAGCAATTACTGCTTCTGCTGTTGATGGTCAGTAAGACAAACAAAAGATTTTAGAAATCAACAAATAATCTCACAGACCAACGGACTTACAAATAATCCCCATCCATCCATACATTTACATATATCTTCCATTGGCCAAAATCTGTTGACTTTATTGCTTATTGCAGTTTTGGTTTCAGTTTCAGTTAAATTTTTTTTTATATTCAAATGTATGTCAAGCTTATGAAAATTAAAATAAAACTAAAACATTCACTTGTACGAGCTTAAGATTTTATGCATTTTGTCCATAAAGCAACATTGAATCATTCGGGAAAGAAACATTTACTCATATTTTATTATTGAATTTAGCAATGGACATTGAGTTTTTATTGTGCTTTTTTTAATTTGCAACATCTTAAGTAATCTGTGTGTTAAATAATAATGTCGCTTGGCAATAGTTTCCATTGATGCAAGAAAATCTTGTAGTTAATTTTTGTAATTGGTTAACAGCTTTCAAAATCATTGAATAATTGTTACGATTTAAAATGATCATTATTTGAAATCCTTGAAACCTAGGGGTCAAATGTTAATGCCGGAAATAACTGACAAATTTCTAACCTTTCGATTAAATAGAATCTTTGCAATTCATTTAATACTTATTTATATAAAATCAATTATTCGTGAGAAGGTTATACTTATATAAGTTTGTCATTCCGTTTGTAATTTCACCAGATATCTTCGGGATCCAAATATTCAATAATTCTGTCAGACATGCCTTCGAGAAGTTTTCTATTTAGAATTAGCAAAATCTGTCCACAAATGGCTGAGATATGAGGAAAAATCCAGGACAACCTTGATTTTTGTCCTATATCTGGATTACTAAGTCATTAATATAGACAATATGGATATCTAATGATAGATATATCAAAGACCTTTGCAACGACGTATATAAGACCATAGTAAGTTGGTCCTACAATGGTTCAAAATCGGAAACCGATTTTCACAAAAAAATTAAAAAAAAAAAAAAATTTAAATTTAAAAAAAAAAATTTTAAAATAACAATTCGAAAAAAAATATTAAAAAAAACAACTTTGAAAAAAAAAATTTTGTTTACCTAATGTTTACGCCAAAAACAACGCTTAGCGATTTTCCTAATTTCCCTGCAATTCCTATTTTCCTCAATATATACTAATGCAGAATGCTATGTGTTGCAGTATACTTCCAATTGTCATAAGTTCTAAATTAAACGTCAATAGTCATAAATACTTCTTTTTGCGAGAGATACAAATCTAACTCTAACCTTTACACATCGCTGTATTACTCCTACTTCTTCTACTTAATAAGAATCCATCCTTCAAGCAATTGAATAAATAATTCGAAAATATCCTAATTATTTTGTTTTATTTCTTTTCTTTTTTCCATATTTATTTGTGCAATTGTTCTGAGTAACAAAATCTAAACGATCTTGTTTCGGCTCAGAGAGTTTGAACATCTCTTCCAATTATCCAGCCTTTTCCCCCCTTCACCCAACTTCTCAGTTCGACACCTAAAAATATTTAAAATTTGTATTTTGAAGTATAATAATAGCTCTCTCACTTGTTTTTTGTCATATAGGTTTATACTCTCAAATTAACTATTTATACCCTACACCACCATAGTGGTGTTAGTATTAGTCTAACACCCACCTTAAAGTATACCGATCGACTTAGAATCACTTTCTGAGTCGATTAAACGATGTCCGTCCGTCCGTCTGGTTGGCTGGCTGGCTGTACATATTATTTGGTACATATTATTTTTTCGGCCCAAGGACCAAGCCTATTGAAACTGGCTGAAATCGGTCCATTATTTCACCTAGCCCCCATACAAATGTCCTTCCGAAATTGGACTTTATCGGTCATAAATGTTTAATTTATAAATGTATCTCCACAAATTGCGCTCCAAATAAGTTGTATATATACAAAATTCATGTCACCAAATTTTGTTACGATCGGTCCATAATTAGTCATAGCCCCCATATAAGGCCCACTTCCGAAAATCACTCAAAAATATAAATTATTGAAATTTTAAAAGAAAAATGTTTTTGCTCTTTTACTTAGTGTAGGGTATTATATGGTCGGGCTTGACCGACCATACTTTCTTACTTGTTTTTTATTGAAAGTATGTTTTTTTTTTTAAATACAAACTAAATTTTTTTCAAAGCTAATTAAAGTTTATTCAAAACAAAAATTGAATTGTTTTGAAAACAATTTTTTTTTCTTTCTTCAAATTCTATATATTGTTTTTATATCCCTAATATACATATTTGGGGTATTCACACGGTCTACTATTTGGTCATATTGTCATAATGTCCTAATATATTATGATAGTTTAATCAAATTTTTGTTGTGTTTCAAACAAAAAAGTTCTAAACTAATAAGACTGTTTGAACTATGTTTATTGTTTTGTCATCAAATAATAGTTTTTCTTGTTTAAAACACAACAACAACTATTATAATATATTATGACAATATGACTGATAGCATACCGTGTGAATACACCAATTATATATCAATGTGTAGGAAATTGTGTTTTCTTTTCAAAAATATCTACAATATTTAAGAATAAAAAAAATAGGAATTAAAAATGGTAGCTGATTTTTTTTGGAAAATTTTAATTTTTAAAATCTAATAGAAGTTTTGTTTATAAGTCGTTTTTAATAATACATATATAGTAGAACCGTTTGATCAAAATCTAAAAAAGAAGAAGAAATTTGTGAATTGTTAATGAAAATTCCACAATTCCCAAAAAAACTTTTCAAAAATCCCAAAATTGATATTTTTTAGTTTTTTGACTCTGTTGATGGTACCGAGGTCTGTGCTATAAATTTCCTTTGCAAAATATCTAAGGACATATTGGGGCATAGAAAAGAGGTTTTAATATTTTGAAAGAAGCTATGCGATTAGAGAAAATGTTGTCTAAATTTGATATTAACATAAAAAATATGTTCTACTTCGGAAGGCTCTGGACCAAGCAGTAATACGAATTTTGATATTATTTTGCTTTTATAATATTTCCCGAAATGTTATCTCTTAGAAAAATATTATTTATATTTTTATTATTTTCCGTATAATTTAAAATTAATGTAAGTACTTTTTTGTAAAAATAAAGCCAAAAAACCGACTTTTTATTTAACTTAAATGTACATAACTATGATACATTTTAAACAAATATTTCTAACGAAAATTAATAAATTTGTTTTTAATTAAAAAAAATTTATTTAAAGAAAATCGAGAAAGATTTGGATCCGTTATTAGCAAAAAAGCAAACTAAAGTAGGTAAACAATAGGGTGATCGATTCTTCGACATTTTTTAGAATCCGGTTTTCGGTTTCTTCGAAAAATTGCAATTTAATTTAAACCGGTTTCGGTTTTTTATAATAACCGGTTAAACGGTTTTTTGGAAAAATATTAAAACGCCTAGAAATAAGAAGAAAAAAGTTTTATTTATTAAAATAATGCTGATTAAAACAATTTTGATTACTTCTTCCATCACTCACAAGGTCTTTGGTTCAAATTTGACCCATTTTGAAATTAATATTTAATTTTTTCTAATATTTAAGTTACATCTTTTCAGAGCTTTGGTAGCACTATAATATATCTTTGGTAGCTCTGATATATATCTGTCACTTTTCAACATACTTGCTGAACACTAAACTCGAATGAAAATTGGGATTCCCCGGGTAAATACCAAAGCTATGTTTTTCTTATCCTTCATAAGATCTTCGGGTAAAATTTTACCCATTTTGAAATTAAAGTTGCATTTTCTCTAAAAATGAGTGGTTGATATTTTTGATATTTTATGACTTTAATTTAATTTGAAATAAGACATTGAAAATTATCTTTTACTTGGTGTATTGTAGGACATATAGAAAACAAAGCATTGAGTAAGTTTTCAGGCTTTCCAGATCATTTGTGAGATTTTCTAAATACAAAAAGTCTTCTAAAATAGTTGGAGTATTTGTTTAAATTTTTTTGGATTTTGAATATTTTTTAAAGTTTTTAATACATAAAAACTCATAAAAACACACTTTTAGAAAAAACCGGCTATTCGAGAAGAAAAACTCGGTTTCTTCGATATTCAAAATGTGAGCTTTTCAAAAAAACCGAAACCGACCTTACCTAAAAAACCAGTTATAACCGGTTATAAAAAACCGAGCCGATCACCCTAGTAAACAAACCAAAATTTTAATTTTCAAGTGAGATCTCCTCTATAGAAATGGGAAATATTATTAAAATCGGGCTATCCGTTTTGAAGTTACAGATTTATTTCCGAGGTGACCCCACAAAGTTGGTCACCTCGGGTCTAAAATTTTCATATTTCTCTAAATATCTGCAAAGTTTTTTTTACTTTTTTTCACACGGTAAATAACTGTGACGTTATTTACCGCACTTTTGTAAAAAAAACTCAGTTTTTGGAACACATTTTCCCCAGTTTAAGAATTTCGGTATTTGGAAATAAAAAAGGTATCTCAGGACATATCCGCCGCATGCAATTTATGAGAAAATGTTAAAATTTTTCAAAGTTAACAATGTTTGTGGAACTTCTGAGTAGTAAATAAAGGCATTTTATATAAGTATTTAATATTGGTGATAACCTTAGGACTTCAAGATTAATATTTTAGTAAAATTAAATAATTTTATAAATTTTTGGGATGTCATTTACCTTAAAAACTAAACAAATTATAATATGGTAATTTTCCATAAAGACAAATATTGAATTTGAATTAATTTAAAGTTTTAACGGTTAAAGATATCTTAACAAAATTTGGAACTAATATAGCCTCAAATGTACTTAAATTAATGGCATATAGTTTTTGAAATTTTTTTATTTTCAAATACCGAAATTACTAAACCGGGGAAAATGTGTTCCAAAAACTGAGTTTTTTTTAGAAAAGTACATACTGTGACGTTGTTTACCGAGTGATAGTAAAAAAAACTTTGCAAGTTATACAAATATGGAGCTTTTTCATGGATCGGTGCTTTGTCTTTTCAGAATTTATACTCAAACCGATTTTTTTTTAAATGGGCCAAGTTTGGATAGATCTGCTGGGTGTTATGTCCGCTTAAGTGAACCAAATTTTACTTTACAGGCTTTAGCATTAAGTTATATTTCCGGATCATATACAAATTGTATATAGTTCCTAAGAAAACTTTTTCTAAAAAAGAAAAAATATATGGATTTTTTTTGAGGAAAAACGTAAAAAATACGGCCATCTTTGCAAGTTCCCACTTTGGAAGCGTATAACTTTTTAAAAGGAAAAGATAAAATTTCATCACCAATACAGCAGATATTCTAAAAATAAATTTCGACAGTCCGTTGACCCGCCATATCTAAAGAACCATAAAAACATCGAACAAAATTAAAAAAATAAATCAATAAACCTAAATATCTCTAATAAATATAACTAATAGATATAACCTACACATGTAAGCATATTTCTAGGTCTTTTTAAGCACTATTTATATTTTAAATTTCAACTCATTCGGATCATAAATGGATTTTTAAAAAAAATTGAGACCCGAGATGACCAACTTTGAGGGGCAACGCTGGCCCCCAACAATATTGTTCAGGAATCTGAACAACAACAATATTCCAGCCAAAAGTTATCTTTGGTCTAAACAATTATTTTTTTAATCACGTTAGCTTTTTAAAATATGTCAGTTATTTCGGTCGAAATGGTTACCGAAAAAAAAGAACGTACAAAATTCCCCAAAATGTTTCTAGTGTGGCAAGCCATTTGCAGTTGTGGCAAAAGAAGCCACATCAGGCACAATAAACACAGAAATATATATTACGGAGTGTCTACCAACACGACTTTTATCATTCTTTAAACTGCAACTATATTTCTAGCACGATTTGACATCTTGTCACTAATGAAAAAGGGCCATTGTGTGGTATTTAAACAATAATGTCAAGTTTGTACCACAAATCCACCCAACTGTTCAGAATTTCGTTCTGTGGAAAGTATTGGGCTGTTGAAAAAAATAATTAAAGAACTCGGGAAAGGTATCTCAGATTTTAAGCGTAAGTGGATCACCTCGTCCAAAAAGGTAACGAAAGCAACCATAAAATCTTTAATTTCTGAAAAAAGTGAATAAATTTATAAATACCGAGTAATATTCCAATATTTCAATGAGTGAAACTTTGTTATAAAGTAAGTGGGAAAGTAAAGACATTAAAAAATATTTAAGTTTTAATTTCTACATATTTATTTTGTCATTCCGTTTGTAACACATCGAAATCTTCATCGCAGACGCACAAAAATAAAAGGATCCTCATAAGATTCCAATACGATATATCTATGTCCATTAGGGTGGGTCGATTTTTTTCACGAAGAATCGTATAGCAGCAACACATTCTATGGAAAATTCTAACAATTTTTCCCGAAGAAACCATAGTTCTAAAATCAAATCCTATCTGCGCATTTCGTCTTTTATCCAATGATATTTCAATATCATTTTTGTTAGTAGTTTTTTTTATTGGATAAAAGACGAAATGCGCAAGATAGGATTTGCTTTTAGACCTATGGATTCTTCAGGAAACTTTCTTAGAATTTTCCGTAAAATTGCGTTTCTGCTATACGATTTTTTACTTTTTGATCGTCCATACAATTCGACCCGGCCTAATGTTCATCCCTCTGTCTGTCAGATGAAAATACGATAGGACCCAAATGCAAGTCTAGCTGTCTGATATGTTTCTCAAATACTCTCTGTTGATAAAGTTTGTTTGGTATTGAAAATGGGCAATATCGGTCAATGATTACACTTAGCCCTATATAAATGTTCCCCAAAAATACTGTTTGATTATGCGGCAATCCTGATACAATTTTGTACAAATTAGTTCTATGTAATTTGAAATTATATAACATTTGACCCTAGTCCCCAAACAAGGTCACCCTCAGAAAATGACTTGAACATTCATAATTTTCTTATAATAACACTGTCCAACAAATTGAGACTTTTTGATTGGAACATAATACCGACCCTATAATTCTGAAAGGGCATGTTGAGTAGATCATTTTGGTAGAATAAATTTATTGTTCAGCTGGCCTGAATTTTTATTTTTTGATCGAATGGAGTTAATGTCCGAGATAATTCTTATTGTCAGAGTTATATCCTTAAATGTCCTTTTTGAAAGGATTTTTTTTTTTTGATTTTCTCAAAAAAAAGGTTAAAATTGACCCCTAAATAGAGGATCTTGAGGGTTAAGATCTTCCACAAGAAGTATAATTCTCTCTTTGATAAAAATCTTTGACCCACTGTAAAATAATAGAGAGATCAGCTGGACTATAAGTTTATTCTACAAAAATTATCTACTCAAAATGCACTTTCAGAATCATTGGGTCTCTACTGTTCCAATCAAAAAGTCTCAATTTGTTGGACAGTGTTATTAACCATAAAATCGCCATTTCTTCAAATCCTTCATTATGATGTCTATGCTATTTTGCTAAAATTTTTAAAATTGTGTTGACTGCTACCCACGGATTTAAACTTTAGAAATGCTTAAAATTAATTATCATAACTTCAATTTGCTTATCAATTAACTTCAATGCGTCAAGTTAATCATTAATTATATAGTGATTTCTGGCACAAGTCCAGTAAGCAAAAAGCTACAAAAGTCAATTATAATTTAGCTTGAAGCTTAAAACCATTTCAAAAGTATTGCTGATTTAAGAAAGATTTTCAATAAAACGTCAAGCTGTTATGGACACGTTTAAGGAAAGTTTACAAAATTTCAATTTAGAATTAAATTGTTTACTAAATAAAATGAAACAGAAATATTTAGCTATTAACTAAAATTTTAGGTTATTAAAAAATTATTTTTTGTTAATTGAAAAAAGCTAATTAAAGACTTTAATAAATTATCTTTTTAACCCATAAATGTTAAATATAAAAATATAAAAAGAGGCGGTGCAAAGAATACATTTGTAAAGCAAAATAAAAACAATAAACAAATTAACGCTTGAATGCATAAACTTCCCCATGATGAGTAAGTCAGTCAGTCAGTCAACTAATCAGCCAATCTGTCAGTCAGTTATTCAGTTAAACAATCGATTAAACAAAACAAACCTCCTCTGCAATATTAACCACGACCTACCTCAATGATTTTTATAAATACCTATCTATACATACGAGTATCTTATAGTTTCATATTTAAATGAATACTTTTTTATCCATCATTACGTTTTGTTTATGCTTCTTTTCTTTAAGTGTGTGTTTTTATATTATTAAGTATTTTCTTGTAGTTTTTAATTTATCATGAGTTTTGTTTTTACAGCAATTTTCTTGAACATGTTTTTTTTTTAATGCAAAACACAATCTCCATTAGGCCTACATTTTTATTAAAATCATGATGAATTTTTGCTGTTGAAAATATAAAGCCGATCATTATGTGTGAATAAAAAAAAATCCATCATCATCATCTTCTCCAGCATCAGTCACAGATTGATGAAACAAAAATCAACCCGGAGAGTGATAAGCGACATGTGAGTTTTTTTCCAGATTTGATTTCTGATGTTTGCATGTTTTTTTTAAATATATTTTATCATGACCCACTTTTGCCATTAACAAAATGAGAAACCAAACTGTGTGTTCAAAAAGTAGAAATTTTGTTTAAATTCATTTTTCATTAATGTCTTTATTTAGGAAATTAAGTTTACTTTTTATGCAAATTTTGTGTTGTTTTTTCTTTTTTCAGTTTCTAAAAGAAATGATGATTTTTGTGCAAAAAGTGTCAATAACATGGGGTTTTATTTATCTTGCTGTTATGATATTTATTTTGATTAAGTTCATTAATAATCTTAAAGACAAATTTATGCTATAATTTATAGCTTGTTTTGCTACCCTACATCTGAGACTGGGACAGGGTTAAAGTGTTGGGAACGTTGTTATACCCGGTCATTAAACCGATAGTGTTAATTAATTATTTATTTCAGTTAGTCGGTCCGTTTTAACTGTTGTGGAGTCGTGTTTTTTAATTTATGAACATAATGCGGAATTTGGGAACAAATTATTTGATAAACATAATGTACACATGTTGTTTAAAACATATTAATTATAAAAGTTGAATACATATTTTAATAAAAAAAAACTATAAATATGAATAGCTTATCACTTAATACACGGTATGAAATGAACAATTTTAATAAAAAAAAAATATTTTTGAACCTTAACTCTTCTCCATGGCCATACAAAATTTGAAGTTATCCAGAATTTAGAAATTCGCTTTAGTTTGGTTTTACTATATGTTCAAAGTTAATATTTTGTAATACCTAAAGTAAAACTATTAATAACTTTGGAGCCAATGAATCGTAGATCTTATTCCATTTTTCAAAGATTTTACTTTATACACCTCATGTAATCTACCGTGAAGACAATTGTCACTTAGGTGTCCCTAAGTAATCTAGAGCGTAGTCACTTTAAACGTTTATTTTGTATTGCTCTTTTATGTGAGTAGTTCGTAAAGTGGTTTCATACAAATTAGGTTGGTATAATTTTCGTACAGTTTATTTTATTTTTGCTTAAGTAAACATGTATATGTTTGTGACAACCATTTATATGATGAAGGACTTTCCATATTATGTTGCTCCCGTCTTATGGATATCATAATCTTAGAACAACATATTATGATAAAATTATTCATCATATAAATGGTTGTCACAAACATATCGAGCCCTTAGCGCCAAATTATCGTAAGCGACAAAACACAAATTTTGCAGGAGAAGGTTTTTTCGATTATTTTGAAATTTATACATAGAATTAAAAATTTTATGATGCGATATATTATAATTTCGTTCAAGCTATTTGTCTATTTTTCAAAAATATTTATAACTTTTGACAATTAAAAATTCATGGAATACTTTATTGAAAAATATGACAAAAAATATTTTTTATTGAATTTTTGCATAGATACAAATTTTTTGAATTGAAATAAAATATTTATTTATGAATACTTTTTAATGAAATTTCACAGTTATGTAGAATTTTCTATTTGAAATGGAAAAATAAAAACGAATTTTGAAATTTGTTATCAGCAATCCCGCAATTCCCAAAAAAGTGTTGAAAAATCCCAAAAATGGAAATTTTTAGTTTTTTGACTATAATATCCATACCAGGGTCGGAGTTGTCGGAATCCTTTACAAAATAATTAAAAGCATATTGGGCCATCTAAAATCGGTTATTATATTTTGATATCAAATATGCGATTTGAGAATTTTTGGCCTAAAGTTTAATTTTACATAAAAAAATAGGTGTTTTTTGAATGGACCTAGTCCCCTCGGTAACAAACATTTTTAATTTTTTTTTCATTCAAAATATTTTATGAAAACTTAGCTTTCAGAAAGTATAAATTCCTTATACATCCTCTTAGAAATTTTTTGCGATAACTTAAAAAGAAAATAAGATCTTTTTTCCCAAAAAATTAGCGAAAAATCGGCTTTTCAAAATTTTTTAAATTCAAACGCATATAACTTTGGACTTAGTCATTATTTTTAAACAGTTCTTTCCTTATTTGACACAAACGTATGTTGTTAGTCCAATGAAGGAAAACTGGAGAAAATCGGAAAATATTTGGATACGATGTTATCAAAAAACTGAAGTAGGTTGGGTAAAAATGTTGAAAATTTAATTTTCAAATGCGAATATCTCCTTAGCTATAAGAGACAATTGATAGCTACGACTAGGTCTTTTGTAGCACTCGATGAAAAGATTTTATGTGTGTAATTTTTTTGAAATCGGAACACAAACGAAGAAATTGGATAATTTTAAAAATGTAATATTCCCGAGGTGTCCTACTTTGAGGATTCTTGGTCGCTGCCCTGGTGGGCAACTGAGGTCCACGTTCAGAACTTAAACTCGGGAACACTTCTTTTTTGCGTATGTGAAATTTCATTCAAACCAATCTAACCATTTAGAAGTTACACATTTATATCCCTCTTTTTTTCTAACCACTATGTGTCGCTTACGATAAAATTCGTTTACTGTAAAATGTAAACATTGACTTACGATAAAATCTTACCCCCTATAATTTTGAAGTTATTAACAATATTGATATTCTGAGAACGCTAAAACATCAGTCGGTCCATAAAATTTTAATTTTTGCAATAAAAAAAAAATTTGAAAATGTCGCTTACGATAATTTGGCGCTAAGGGCTCGATATACATATTTGTTTACTGTAATCATATATATGATTGATACAATCATGTGAATCGTAAATTAACCATATTGTGATTACCACAATCATGTAAATAGTTGCTGTTACTATAGTATTGTTAAAAAACTTGTAACAATGTTGAAATGGTTACAGTATACATACACAACTATATTTTTTCTCTGCGTGTAGTTACAAATAAATGTATTAAAATATATTAGAAGCTTTGAAATATTAAGATTTTTGAACTAAATGTTTATTATCTGGAGACCATCTCATGGCCCAACTCTGAATTTTGAATTAGTTAGTCACTGAGATCTACAACTAGTGACTTTTCAACCCACGAACAACGTTATTGAGTTGTGAATTCAATATGGTGATATCATTCCAGGTGGCCGATTGGCATACTTTGCATAACACCACATTATTAAATTCAATAGTACTAATGTTCCAGCATTTGAGAAAAAATTAAAATAAAATTTCAGTGAGCCGAGTTGAACTCATAACCTCTCGTTTTATAGTCAAATGAGCTAATCACTAAGCCACAGAGCTCGTATTTGTACTGTTCTCTATTTTTTTTTATAAAGAATTGCATCTCAATTTTTGAAATTTCGAATCATCAGTATACCAACGGCCACATTCAGCATTACATGTGGTCAAAGAAGTGGTATATTCTAGAGGATTTTATTTTATTTGAATTTATTTTCAAAAAGTTAAGGCGAATATCTGAATTTGCCGACGCAATATAGTGAAAATTATAACCATTTAACTACCACTTTAGCAGTCACAGCGAACTAGTTCGTTGTACAATTAGTAATATAGCTACTTTAAGGTTTCCAAATGGCAATTTTCAAACTACTGGGGATCCAATAGCTTCAAATTGAGGAACGGCTTTCGAAAATGGTTGATGACTTTTTTGAGATATCCCTTGGAACATTTTTTTGGTTCAATATCCTGTGTTCAAAGGAAAATGAGTTTTAGGAAAATATATTGAAACTAGGGTACACTACCATTACTATGGGATTACTATGAGCGGTTAAAAAGTTATACACAATTGAAACTGCACAAGTTGGTACTATTCTATACCATAGAAAATTTAAACATTTTAAGGAACTTCGAATTTCGTATTAACACAGAAAACCCGTATTTCAAATTTCAATAAATTTGGATGTCGAAAAAATTTATTTCTTCCCTCACAGATAATTCCGTTACTGGGCGACATTAAATACAAGAACTTTTTAATTCTATGGGAACTTATTAAATATAAACAGCAGCAGGCATAATTTTATCATGATTCGTCGATCATTGTAAAGCAATATTAAGTTAATCTGTTTTTTAAATGCTACACATATTTATAATCATTATGTGAAGTCGTGCTCGCAATTACTATTCCAATGGCAAACCTATAAACTTCTGAGAATTGTAATCAGATCAGTCTTTGCCACATGCCTAATGCTATTTTTACACGATCTGGGTTCTCATCTGATTTTAATATTAAATAAATTAAAATGCTAAGTATATTCGAAAGTACCGATTAAAAATAGAAAACAATCATCATTGTGAATGAGATACATTCACTAGCTCTCACAAACCTTATTTTCATGTTATTGATGATTTTTATTAAACCATCCGACAACAATCTAATGTATACAAAACTTTACAAAAGCAAAAATTCTAAAATAAAATTATGCAGAATTTTTGAAAGTATGAATGATTACATTCACAACGTTCGCATAAAAAAGGGAACAACAGCAATCATAGCTCAACAACTAGTGTTTATAAACCGGTTAACCGAAAAACCGGTTTTCTTCGAAATCTCGGTTTTTTGCGAACCGGTTAATTTAAAATGTTGATTATCGGTTAACCGGTTTATCCGGTTTTTAAAATTTAGGTCTGAAATTAGGAAATCTCATGGTTTTGTGCATTTTTTATATTCATTGTACACACATTATTGGTGTGATTTGAAACCTATACTGCTGATTTACATTACAAACCTATTTAGATTGATATTTTTAAGAATTATAATGATTCTAAATAGTAGAGGACGATGAGTTTACTTAAAAACATTTTCAGAATAAATTGCACATAATGAAACTATTAAAAATTAAATTCCGCATAATTCTACACGCAGAGAAAAAATATAATTGGGCATGGTTACTGTAACCATTTATATAGTGTTACAAGTTTTTTAACTATATTATAGTCACAGTAACCATTTACATGATTGTGGTAACCATAATATGGTTAACTTACGATTCACATGATTGTCTCAACCATATATATGGTTACAGTAAACATATATATGTTTGTGGCAACCATATTTATGATGAATAATTTTATCATAATATGTTGTTCTCAGATTATGATAAGCCTTAAGCCGAGAGCACCATAATATGATAAGTCCTTCATCATATAAATGGTTGTCACAAACATATATATGTTTATATATATGTTTACTGTAACCATATATATGGTTGAGACAATCATGTGAATCGTAAGTTAACCATATTATGGTTACCACAATCATGTAAATGGTTACTGTGACTATAATATAGTTAAAAAACTTGTAACAATATTGAAATGGTTACAGTAACCATGCCCAACTATATTTTTTCTCTGCGTGTAGAAGTTAAGCTAAATCTTAATAATGATTCATTATAAACTTAGTGATGATTAAACCAAACGTTAAGTTTAATTTGACTTCATTAGGGTGGTTTGTTCTTAAAATTTTATTTTATCGTTAGCTTAGTGTACAAAGTACTTTTCAGAAGTATTACAGGAGAGACAAAAAACGTTCTAAAATCCATAATTTTAAATATTTATAAAATCTGATAATTGAGTTTACTTACATATTTGGTATGATTTATAATGACAAATAAGTACAGCTAAGAAGAAGTGCGTTTGCATCTTATAGGTTTGGGACTTGTAACATTTTCTGTCTATATCAGAAAGTCGAGGTGATAATTAATTTCAAAAATATCAAATATTTAATTAAAAAATTTATTTACATTTTTTGGTTGAAATTTAATAAATAAACCAATAATTAAAACAAGTGTTATATATTTATTAACATATTTATAATCAATTCCATTTGACAGAGATAATAATTTTGAAATTTTTATAAAATAAAATGGACTTAGCACTTTTGTATATTCATAGTTATTTAATATTAACCATTCCTGACTACTAAAAACAAATTTTAAAGCTGTATATACTGTATTGGACATTTTAATGCTTTCTTCACATATATGACGGTTAACCGGTTTTATCGATGTCGGTTAACCGAAAAACCGGTTTTCTAAAAAAAGCCAATTTTCGGTTAAACGACAAACCGGTTTTTTATAAACACTATCAACAACAAACTATGCTAATATAATTAAGTTGGAAATCTTTTTGGGAAAAGCATGAATTTTTTTTCGAGGTTGATCACAGTTCACAGTTCATAATATTTTTCGTATCAAGTGTAACACCTGAAAATATTCATCTCAGATCCAAAGTATAATATTTGGGTTCTTATGAAAATCAATTTTCGATTAAACTCTCCGTATATCTGTTAGAACCATCCAAGCAGTTAAGCAAGTAGTCAATATATCCCATATAGCAAGGGGGGAGTAAATTAAAATTTATTTCACATTTTTCCTTTTTTATATTAAAACTTTCGGTTTTGGGGGGGAGTGCCTATAATTATTGTCATTAAAGTCTGACCACTTGGCTGACACCAATTTATATATTTTGGGTAATTTGACACATACGTGCTCTTTGTAGTGCATGGTGAAGTCAATTGGTTACTTTATATATAGGTAACGGACTTTATGTAATCGGTATTGACAACTTTCGACCATTTAGAGATGACGTTCTGAATATGTGTTCAGCAACAAAAGCTAACAGGTCCGATTTCGGAGCTGATGCTGAAGTCGGCTGTGCCGAATCTTATATAACCTTTACCAAAATATACTTTAAGAAAAATATTAGAAACAATAAAGTGAAAAAAAAATTGAGCTATAAAAGAAATTGGTGTAAAATATTTTCTGTTGAAAAAAATGTGAAAAAAGTGGTTGTTGAAAAAAATGTTTATTTAAAACAATTAAGAAAGTTTGTTCGGACAAGCCCGATCATATAATACCCTATACTAAGTAAATAAGCAAAACAATTTGCTTTTAAAATTTCTTGGAGTTTACTTGGAGCCAGGCAGACGGCCGGACGGACATCGTTCAATCGACTCAGTGATTCTCAATTGATCGGTATACTTTAAGGTAAGTGTTGGAAAAATATTTTTGGACGTTACAAACACTAGCACTAACAGAATATATCCTCCCCACTATGGTGGTGTAGGGTATTAAAATACCATTCGGAACACATTTGTAAAAGTTACTATAGTATCCCTAACACATTTTTCACATTGAAAAAAAGTTGAATTATCGAAAAGCTTAAGCATTTGTCTTTAATTTGATTCTACATCAGTGGTCGGCATAAATATAACATGCATAATAACATGTTCTGCACCTTCTTTCGCTGTTGTAATCAGACCAGCTATTGATTGTGATTTTTGTTTATTAGTTGATTGTTTATATGAACTTCGTTGGCATTATTAATGCTTACAGATAAATAGCCGATCATGATCAGTGCCGTTTACTGATTTGCATTGGTTTTTAATCGCAACAGTAGTTTAGAAATTTATATATATGTATGTTAATATTTTGCTATTGATCCTTCAGAGTTTCAGGTAGCTAGGCGTACATATTCAGTTGAATATGATCAATTTTTGATCTATACTAGTAAAACATTTACATTGATATTTTGTTCTAAAACGTTTGTATATACTGTAATTTTCAAGTTCATTGTAGAATTCAATAATAAGTGCAAATGATCTTTACAACATTCAAATACTAAATTATATAGCTTTAAGTAATTGCCAATTTTGCAATTTGCACTTCATACTCCGCTTATACATGTAGCATTTATAATTTAAGAAAAATTTTAAAACTTAAACTAAAGCAAAAAATTCCACTGTAGCTTTTGTTTCACTTCTCTTGATTTAATACCAGTGATTATACGAGTACAAGTATTTATTTTTATTTTATTTTTTGTTTTCGTTTAAAAAAATTTTATGTTGTAACTGACCTTGATATTGACTTTGTAACCCACTTTTTTATTAGCCGTACAGCTTCTTTTTTCCTCTCATTTTTCGTTTGTATTTTTTTTTTTTCAACGCGGTTTGTTGGCCAGTCGATTTAATCGACAAAAAAAATACGTTAAATTGTTGTAAATTCTATACAATTTAACCGGTTTTATGTGTTTGTAGTACTACATATTTTATTTTTCATAGTTTTGGTCTTAACTTAAAATTTTGTTACTTCTTTTTTTAGTATTTTTAGTTTTAATATTGACGTTTTTTTCTTTCCTGCCTGTTTTAATTAAAATTTAAATTTTATGCATTTTTATTTATTTTTTATTTTTTGCATCAATTATTTATATAGCTGATTAATTTAGTGGGATTTTCGTTTTAATTGCTGGAATTAATTTTGCTAAAAATTAATTTAATTTCATGTTGTTGTGTTTGAACTGTTATTTTTAGCGGGTATTTAACATTTTAATCTTTATGTCTCGCTATTTTCGTTGACATTTATTTAAGGTTAAATGCCGCTCGCTGCCAATACTGAATTAATTAAAATTTTTTAAATATCTACAAACAAAACATAGTTTTCAAAATAAAAACCATTAACGTTTATAATGTTTAAACAACAACGTGTATAATTGAGTATTTTGTTTAATTGCATTAAATAATAATGAGGTTTTTTTCTGGGTTTTCTGCATAATTATTGTTTTCAAATATTAATAGTTAAACCAGGTGATTAAACTATTTAATATGCAATTTTAAATGGGGATAATGCAACAGCTTAAATGCAAAGTGCCAATGATAGCCAAGTAAATGTTAGTGATTGGATCTATATAAAACAGTGATCAGCAAGCATAGCCACTAGGGTCCGAACACGTCAACGAAGTTTATACAAATAAAAAACAAAGATTACAATCAATGGCTGGTGAGAATACAACAGGGAAAGACAATACACTGTTTTCATAATTCATGTTACATGTTCTCTTTATGACGTCCACTGCTATAAAACATGGAATTTAGATGAGACAATTCATGCAAATCCAGAACAGTGGTACGCGTTCATATTGTTTAGGTTACGAAGATTTTCGTCAATTTACACTTACACAACCCGAATGTAAACAGTAGAGCGTAATATTGCGGAAAAATGGCATATTGTTTGAACGTGGTTTTTGATTTTAATAACTTAGTAGTCGTTTTGAGGGGTACATATCTGTAATTTATTCTCACTTAGTTATATTATCAGTATACTGAACATTATAGTGTAAACAAAAAAGTTTTTTTGCTTCGAAAATGTCGAATATTGTGTCAAAAAGCGTCATATGCGGGAAGTTTTGCTATACCTCTTTAATTTGAAAAAAATGCAGCTGAAGCACACCGACAGCTCGCCGAAGATTATGGTGAATGTGTTTCATCGGTTTCAACGTGAGAGAGATGGTTTGTGCAGTTCCGAAATTTGAAAATTTTGACACGAAAGACTATAATCGCCCAGGTCAGCTAAAAAAGTTTAAAGACCAAGAATTGATAAACTCCTTGAAAATTGTTGTCAAACTCAACAAGAGCTTGGAAAATCATTCAGAGCTACTCAATCAGCAATTTCAAAACGTGTGTGAGCAGCAGTATTCATCCATAAGCAGGTAAATTGGGTACCTTATGAGACCTTGAAAGACGATTTTGTATGTCTGAAATGCTGCTTGAACGCTATAAAAGAAAATCATTTTTGCATCGACTCATTACTGGCGATGAAAAATGGATCCATGACAATAACCCGAAGCGTAAGAGATCGTATGTGAAGCCCGGCCAACCAGCCGAATCTACACCAAAGACAAATATCCATGGCACTAAGGTAATGCTGTGTATTTGGTGGGACCAAAAGGATTCTATCTATTATGAGTTGCAGAAATCTGCCCAGATCATCACAGAGAACCTGTACCAAATGCAACTGATTCGTTTGAAGCGATCATTTGCCGAAATATTCCATCAAGACAACGCCCTGCCACATGTTGCAATACCAACCTGTTAAAAAGTATTTAGACTGAAGTTGTTTGGAAGATTTACCTCACTCGCCTTATAGTCCAGACCCGTCTGACTACTATTTGTTTCGATCGACGCAGAATGCTCTCTCTGGGATATGCTTCACATTGGAAAAGATTATCCGATATTTGCTTGATTTGTTCTTGGCCTAAAAAAAGCGTTTTTTTGGCTTGGAATCTATAAGTAGCCAGAAAGATAGGAAAAGGTCTTAGCTAGCAATGACCAATACTTTGAATAAATTTATATTGTACAAATACTTCAAAATAAAAGCCAAAAACTTGAAGAAATCCCACATTTTTAAGTCATACACCCAATAGTTTGAAACAAAATGGACGTTGCGCATTTTATTTGAAGTTTCGAGTTTGTGTTCAAGGTAATAAGTCTTAAAAACTTTATCATTTAAAGATTACTCCTTATACCATACACCACCATAGTGATGAGGGTATTATTGGCTTGTGCAGAATGTTTGTAACTCCCAAAAATATTAGTGTAAAACCCACAAATTACAAATGTTCAGTGAAATTATAGCCAAGGATATGCTCTTTCAAAAAAATTTTTTTTGGGACATGCCGCTTCAGTACAGTGTGCGCCATTAATGCTGTATCATTCTTCATCGACAATTAATATATTAATAGTTGTATGTATGTTTATAATTTTGTATTACATTCGATTTTAAAACTTTTTTTTAAACAAAATTATATTTTAGTCCATGATACAACCATTAGAAGGTAGAAACACTAGGGAGAGAGTTTAAAATGCTATGCCTTGTTACGTCAAATAATAGAAAAATAAAAAACAAAAATCCAAAAATACGAAAATAACAAATGAAAATTGAGAAATATTTTGTTTATATTTGAAATACAGTTCAATATAATCGGAGTCATTGAAATGATGCATGCAAATCCGTGAGTGTTTCTTCAGCTCAACACCGCAGGCTGCACTCCATACTTTAATTTTATTTTCAGGACATTTTATAAATCTTACGACATTTTGTTCAAATGAACATTTAAATAGAATTTAAAATATTTTTCAATTTAGTTAATTTTTGATGTTTTTTTTCAATTGTACTTTTATTTTTTATTTTATATTAGTCTGACAATTCAAGGCATGTAGAATTGAGAACATATTTTGTAGTGATTCTACCTTTTATTGTTATATTATGATTTTAGTCATTATTATATTTATTTATTTTTTGGAATTTTACCCTACACTCAGCATGCACCAATAATAGTACTTAAAATCAGAAATTCATGCAAATTTATGAGAAGTAAAATAAGAATAATGTGACATGCTAAATTCTATTTTGATGATTTTTTTGTAATTATTATTTCTTCTTTTTTCATTTAAAATGCTTTTTTAATTTGTTTTTATTGATTTATTGTGGTCTGTGCAAGAAATTGCTAATTTCGCATTGCTTTGTTAATATGTAACTTAAGAAAATAGCTAAATTTAAGTATAGTATTTTTTTAAATAAAGCAGTTGTGTTTTATTTTTGTAATTTTATTTTTTTTACTGTTTTTTTTATTTTTCTAATTAAAAAAATTAAAGTAACAAATTCTTGATGTAAATTATGGAATATTTTTTAAATAATAAGATCCTACTTTATATTTGCTCATGTTCTAGAAGAAACTATTTGGAAAATTATTCTGAGTCAGAGCTTTCCGAAATATGGGTGTCTGGTAACTCATACTCATTTAAAAGAAGTTGCTTGACCTCATCATCTATTTCAATTTGTTTTTTTGAGTACCTTGAGGTACTTTTAGATTTAGATGTAATGAAAGGGTCTGAAGAAACCAACAATGCATGTATTAAGTCCTCAATAGTGTAGTCTTGAGGTTTTTCGTCTGTGGTTAAGCCTATAGCTACGGAAATCTTTATTTCTTGCCTCAAGTGCTTCTTCTGACATTATTCCAATTGGTAACGAAACATTTTTAATAATATCTGCGCCATGCAATAATATTTTATGAACGGATGGAGGCATGTAGAACCAGGGGTATTCACTTACAAATATATTTGCAGTTTACAAAGCATATATGCGAAAAGCTTCTGTGTTTACTGTATACCCACAAGCCATTGCGCGCAAAATTAGTCCAAATCTTTTAATTAATTCCATTTGTACGCCAGTTACTGTAGAGGCCAAAAGCGGTTGCATAAAAAATATTCTGGCAGTATATCCCGTGTTTGTATTCCCTGAGCCCGTCATTGGAATGTCCACCAGGATGCCCATTTGTTTTCTTAGTTCTAGTTGAATTTTTGTTTTTGTTTCTTGAAAAATTTCTTTATTTTGTCCACGAACTTGCTAGGTTTTTATTGGTAGTCTGTACGCGATATGAATTATTATACACTCAAAGCAGCGAATACACGCATGGAGTGTTGATAATCCATACTCGTACAAATGTTCTTTTGGTTGTCTCAACTGAATCATATTCAGATTGTTAAACAATTTTGGAGTTGCTCCACAAATTCCGCAAGTCTGTGATGATGACTCCGCTATGACGTTGAAAACTTTTCCGTCAATCATTGTCAAATGGAATTCATGTTGTATTTTCAAATGATTTAATGTTGTAGGTAAAATTTGAGCAATTTGTCTCTTAACATTTTCAACCTCATACCGAACTAAGTCTGCTGACTCTTTTTCAAAAATTAGTTTAATAGGTCTGCAGAACCTAGTTGAAGAAGGTCGATTATTTTCCCATAGTATTGACGATCCATTTTTTATTAGCAAAGGCACAATACACACAGCAAATAAATGCTGATCAATAGTTCCAGTTTCGGGAACATTAAAGCATTGCCTGTAAGTAGAGTGACCACTGCTTCCATCACAACCCCATTTATAAATGGCTTTTATGCAATCGTTGTTATTGCATTCAACTACGAGGTCCTCAAATGCTGCTGGAAAACCCTGTAATATACGTGAATTTTGTCATGATTCTGTGACTAGTTGTCCACTTGTACCGCAGTTTATTAACAAAATTTCTTAATTGTTGACGAATTTGTTGACATTGCTCTTCGTTATATGGATCAATAACATTAGAAAAAACATGATTTTCCACCGCCAAAAACTTTTTTGCTAGTACTGGTTCAGAGTGCCAAATTAAAAAAGGGTGCATTTAGACTCTGACATTGCATCTAAAGTTGCAAAAAGTTGCAGCTAATTTTTCACATGGACATAGAAAACAGAACATAGAAACAAATAAACCAAACATTGGAGCGGAATTCGTCGAATACTCCCAACTTTTATTCCACAGAAGTTTAAGTTACATATAATAAAACACTATTTTACACAGGTCATTTGTTTACCACATTTAAGAACAAAAACATATAACACAAATCACAAACATATTTTTTTATTTAATACATACCTAATAATTTTAATTTAAACACCAAAAATCCTAAAAAAAACCAAAAATCCTTTGGTTTCTTAGTTACCAAAAAAATAAAAAAAATTTGCAGAATTCTAAAATTTAAAATTTCCTTAAAGCGCCACTAGATTGGCCATTTCTCCCACTGTGCATAGTGTGGAGGGTATTATGGGTTTGCGAAGATGTTTGTATCGCCTACAAATATTAGCCTAGCACCCACTAAAAAGTCCGTCCGTCCGTCTGGCTTTCCATATCAGGTCGCAATTTTGAAGATATTTCTATGAAGTAGCCTATTGAAACTGGCTGAAATCGGTCCATTATTTCACCTAGCCCTCATACAAATGACCTCCCAAAATTGGACTTTATTCGACTTATTCTACACAAATTTCGCTCCAAATAAGTTTTATATATACAAAAGTCGTGTCACCTAATTTTATGATGATCGGTCCATAATTTGTCATAGCTCCCCTATAACTCTTATATAACCTAACTTCCGAAAATCATTAACTAAAATAAAATATTGAAATTTAAAAAAAAAGTTTTTTGTGCATTTACTCAGTGTAGGGTATTATTAACTGACCATACTTTCGTAATGTTTTGGTTTGAGTCTGATTTGCAGCCTACCACCTCGGTTTTTGAAAACAATTAGTTGAGATGAATTAATTGCCAGAATTTGTTTAGGCTAGTCAGTGGTATAACAATAATTTCGATTATAATAAAATAACTGACCAGCTAATGTTTGTATTAAAATATCAATTTCATATCAAGCAGGGGTTGTGTTTTTTTAGTTCTTATGCAACATACTTTTCAAGTCATTGTCTCAGTTCTATTTCCTATTAAAAATTCCCTATCGAACAAATTGTGCCTTTTAACCGCATCCAATTAAATTTCCCCTAAAATCCTAAATCCTGCCTAAAATTTTCCTATTACACTCATAAAAATCGATTAGTTTAAATTACGAAACTAATAACAAAATTACACTCATTTACACATTTCTTTAATCATATTAAACCATGAAAAAACAACCAGAAAATATCATTATGGAATAGACAGTGAAACAATCTTATCCAGCAAACCACTCAGCCAGCTACTCAGTCAGTTTGTTAGTCAGCCAGCCAGCCATCCATCCCGCGAAGCAACCAACTGCTGCAACATTTAATGTGATTAACTTTAATTGTCATTGGGTTACTAATGTAACCCATAAACAGATTTTCAACAAAAAGGAGACACAACAACAAAAAAAAACTACAGAAAAAATTAAACAAAAATGCGGAATTGATTTCATAATATTTGCATTCAAACAAATCTACTGAAGAAATGATGTTTCTTTTCTTTTTGCAGTTGTAGTTTTTATGTCTTGTTTTTTTTCATATTATTTTTCGGTTTTTTATTACACGTTTTTTTTTGTTTAATTTTCTTGCTGCAAATCCGAAATGTGTTTTTGAGTTTTTGGTCTTTTTCTTGTTTTCATTGAAGAGAAAAAAGAAAGAAAAATACTGGCATGAAATCATGTAGCAAAGTGTAAAATACAGTGATGGTTATGGGTTTAGGGGCAGGGGGATTTTAGGAAGAGTGTTTGGAAAACAAACCCCTCTCTTGTTCTACTCTATATCAAATGGTTAAACATTTAACTGGGTTTAAGTTCTAGGTTATTATAATCTGGTCATGAAATAACTGTATCAGTCTGTGTGTGTAAAACACTTTTACGACCAAATTACAAAACCGAAATTAATGAAATTCACCTCAAATGTTTATTATTGTCTTAACTAGTTCGGTATTGAAATTCAGTAAAATCGGTTTTGCAGAAAAAAAGCTATGAACTAAATTCGGAGACAATCTCAATATCTGTCCGGCTTTTAAAAATACGATAGAGCCCAAATGGAAGGAGCTAGCTGGCTGAAATTTTCCATAAATACTCTCTATTGATTAGGTTTGTTTGGTATTGAAAATCTGCTATATCGGTCCATGATTTCACCAAGCCCACATTGGGCAAAAATTTAAATGTAAGATAAGCGGTATTTAAGATTCGGCAAGGCACGATATTTCTCTTCCCAGTTTAAAAAACTACCCATTATCCTCTGCTTTCAATATAATAATACACACTGTAAACTTACACTAATAAAATTAACAGTAGCAGCGATAAAAAGCGAACTGGTAAAATGGAAAGAAAGAAAGATAAACAAAAAAATACTCTACCACCAAACAATTTCCTTATTTTTTCTAACCTAATGTTGTATTTTTATTTAATTTTTTGTTTACAATTTTGTGCAGTAAACAATAATAAAAGTTTTGTATGATAATGAATGCACTTTTAACATAAAATTGCATTCAAACACCGAGTTTTATTAAAGAAAGGGGCTGGCACTATGGAAAGAAAAAAACTAAAAAAAAACTGGGAAAATAATGGGTTTTTTTTGTACCTATACTTTGAGTAAATGTATCTTGTTTTAGTATATATTTTTATTTTAGCTTTATGTTTATTTTATTATAATTTTTTTTTTTATTTTTTTTGGTATGGTAACCCATATTTCAAAGTCATGCATGCCAAACTTTCAAAGACTGAACGAAAATTTATGTACGAGCAACACGATGGCAATTGTTTTCTTTGCCTTTTTATTGTGATTGTGATTTGGTGATGAACACAAACAATGACTAAAATATAGTTTTGTATTTTGCCAAAGAAAACAATACAAACTTTTTTGTTGATTAAATTCAAGTGGCCTTACTCTTGGTGTACGTTTTTGAATGGTACTGCAAGATATGAGACATTTACTTAGGAGTTGGTAATGTAAGACCTAATAAGGACGCTATTTACATACATATGTTTGTAATAAAAAGTACAATAGATCCCAAAACAAATAGGACAATGCGGGGTCAATGTTTTACGACGACTCAATAATTGACGTTCTGAGGGTAAAAATTCATTGAAAATTTTATGGAGAGTATTTCAAAGACGTATCCAAATATGAGAAAAAGTGGATGGTTTAGGCGCATCAACTCATTATATTTGGAAATATTTTATAAGAATTGTATATTCTATTTCCAGGATATCAGATCTTCTAAACTAGATTGCTTTCCTACTATCGCGAAAGCTAAAAATATCATCCAATTATAAGCTATGAAAGTCTTTTTACGATGAATTATTAATATGTATATGAATGATTACTTAGGCATTAAACTTATTTTCACAGATTATAAATTATATTACAGCTTCTGTATAAATTTCTAGAGATTTTTTTTCAAATTATGATATTGTTTCTGTCTTTAATGTCTAGGTCTTACAATAAGTAATTAAATACTTTCACTAAAACAATTATTGTTCTCTCAGTGGAGAATCATATTTGGCAAATTAGCCTCAAATCAGATGAGTGATAAATCAGTAGCAAGTAACCTTGCGAACGGGTTCTGATGATGATGATGATGTAATTTTGACAAATAAACTTCACGAGTTTTTCCAAATTCATCCTTACCAAAGGCACATCTAAGTCTCTGTGGAGCTCCCGTCATGGTTCTAAGAATTTTGGATTGTACCTTCTGTATGAGATATATACTGGTATTGCTTGCTGTTCTGCGCATGTCCAAATTGGGTTTAAGACCACCTTATAAGTGATGGCTTTGCTTTAAGGCTTAATTTCGATTGATGGTGGATTTACCAGTGTAAATTAGAAGATTTTAGTTTCATGTGGAGCTACTTGTCTTCTATGTGACGACTCCAAGTAAGGCGTCTATTTAAGTGAATACCAAGGTATGTAACGTGATCAGACGGTGGGATGTTCAAACTGTTTAGTTACCACAAACTAAGTGATAGATTTTTCCAATCGATTCCGATAGTCAATCTCAAATGTTTGTAAAAACATTCTCATAAAGTTCGATGTGCTCCCGAATGCTCTGGCCCGATGGGAATATATGCATGGCAGAGTTTCTAATTAATTTGCGAGTAATTAACTTCTTAACGGAAAACCATGTAGCTAATGGGAAGACATAATTTCTCCAATCGAATATCATGGCTGATGGACAATTTTCCCCATACTAGTTATGGGGGTGATGGAATTTTACCGAGTATGTTGAAATGAACTTCACCATCTCATGGTTTCACAAAAATTTTAAACTCTGCCTTACTTTAAACTACAATCTAATTAGCTGGAGAAAGTTATATTGGGTGTATGACTTAAAATGCGGGATTTATTACAATATATGAGGAGCTGCAGAACAAAAGGTACTTTTTCAAATTTTTTTACAAATATTTGGGTTGAAATCTTCTAGAAAAAAACAATTTCCCAAAATTTTTAAATTTTCAAAAAAGTACCTTTTGTTTTGAAGGGTACATATCTGTCATTTATTCCCATTTAGTTATTGAACATAATAGTGTAAACAACAACGCACAGTGGTATGAGAAAAAAAGAGGGAAATCAATCTGTAACTTCTAAACCCTTACTCCGATTTGAATGAAATTCCACATGCGCAGAGAGGAAGTGTAGTCGAGTTTAAGTTCTGAATTTGGACCTCATGACCCCACCAGGAGCTGGGCCAGGGGTCTCCAAAGTAGGATACCTCCGGTATGTTCAATTTTAAAAATTATCCTATTTCTTCGTTTGTGTTCCGATTTTAAAAAAAATTGCACATATAGTAGCTATCAATTATCTCTTATAGCATAAGAAATATTCGCATTTGAAAATTCAATTTTCAACATTTTTACCCACCCGCGGTTCCAAATATTTCCCGATTTTCTCCATTTTTCTTTTGTAGGAATAACAACAGACGTTTATATCAAATAAAGAAAGAACTGTTTCTAAATCATGTTACTTGCATTTGAATTTAAGAAAATTAAAAAAGGCGATTTGCGCTATTTTTTTGGTAAAAAAGTAATTTTATTCTTTTTAAAAAATTTCTAAAAGGATGTATAATGAATTTATACTGCTTGAAAAGCTAACTTTACACCAAATATTTTAAATTAAAAAAAATGAATAATTTTTGATACCGAGGGGACCAGGTCCATTCAAAAAACGCCTATTTTTTACGGCAAAAATTCTCAAATCGCATAGTCGTTATCAAAATATAGTAACCTATTTTAGATGGCCCAATATGTTCTTAATTATGTTGTAAAGGGTTCTGATAACCCCGTCTCTGGTGTGGATATTATAGGCAAAAAACCAAAAAGTCCCATTTTTGGGATTTTTTAAGACTTTTTTGGGAATTGCGGAATACTTGATACAAAATTTCAAAATTTGTTTTTATTTTTCCATTTCAAATAGAAAAATCTACATAACTGTGAAATTTCATTAAAAAATATTTTGAAAAGTAGACAAAATCCTCTATCCACTGATATATAACATGTCTACCTTATGTTTTTAAGTGGCAAATTAATTAGGGAAAACTTAACAACTCGCAGATAATTTACCTCATTTTTAAAATTGAACATACCCGAGTTGTCCTACTTTGGGGACCCCTGGTCCCGGTAGGCTCATGAGGTCCAAATTGAAAACTTAAACTCAACTATACTTCCTCTTTGCGCATGTTAAATTTCATTCAAATCGGCAATGTGTTCCATCGGTTTCAATGTGCCAGAGATGGTTTTTGCGGTTCAAAAGTTATGATTTTGACACGGAAGACACAAGCACAGCCCAGCCAAGAAAGTTTTAAGACCAGGAGGCATTACGCCATGAATTCATCCAAAAGCTGGGAAATTGGGTACCATTCGAATTGAAAATGAGAGACCTTGAAATACGATTTTGTATGTCTGAAATTCTGCTAGTACGATATATAAAGAAATAATTTGTGCACCAAATCATTACTGGCGATTAAAAATGGATCCATTGTGATAACACAAAGCATAAGAGATCATACATGAAGCCCGGCCAACCAGCCGAATCGACATCAAAGCCAAATATCCATGGTGCTAATGTAATTCTCTGTATTTGGTGGTACCATAATGGTCCTATCTATTATGAGCTGCTAAATTTGGCCAAACCATCACATACCGAATGCAACTGATCGTAGTATTTTGTAATTTGTAGCCAATCGAATGATTTTGCCTGATTTTTACCGAATTTTACAGTTGTGGCTACAAAATTATAGAAGGGGTGACAAAAGTTTGGTTGCTTCAACCAAAGTTCTGCTTTAGCAACTGATATTCTGTTGATAGAACCGAAAAATGCTAAGTGTACTTCCGAATCATTCGATTGACAACGAATTCGGTTGCTACTACGAATATGTTTCCTCTGTGTAGATCTTCATAAAAGAATCTTGTGGCTGCTACCCGTCTTACTGAACCAATTTTCAGACTATATTATATCCAAGGTTCTATATTCATTTAATCAGGAATTGATCAATAATGCATTTGATACTATACTAACGTGACAAGGTGAGTTAAGGTGTAGGCTCCTGGGTCTTCTATGATGATCCTAAAAAATCCAGCGTATTTCAGACAGACAAGATGATCAGGAAGCCACGTAAATTACTAAATGACTTAGCTATAATTATTTGTGGAAATGATGGATACCAAACTGACCTACCGTAATCGGAGAGGCATATAAGGGATTATTTCAGTGTTAACGGGAAATACGACAATCGGTAAACAAGAACAAGACTATTGTCGCAATTGTCCGGATCTTAACAAAAAGAGGACTGTTTCTCATATTTTCTGTAAATGCCTAGCAACAAGACATTGGCTCTTAGATAAATATATACTGCATATATCTGAGATAACGGGAACTATACTAGCTAACCTTATTTAATATTACTATACAACAGATTGCATCTTGTACTCTTCGATTAGCACTCCATCTTGATATCACATCATCCTCTGATTTTTAATTAATTATTTACGCGTTGTGAGCTACCACACAGACCAACTACTAAAATACATAATATGTTTGTTTCTATTATATTTTTGTTGATCGGATTCAATTGATGTTTGAAATGCAAAGTAATTCACAAAGCACCGATACCAAGAAAATCCATTGAAAAATACTTTGGGGACTCTGTATCAATTCAATGGTAAAAAAGTGGTTCCTTTGTGGTTGTACTAGTACCAGCCATGCCAAACATACTGATCGTCCCAAATGAGGTCGTCCAACCAGAAATCATGGATTGAATCCATGGACTGATATTAGAAGATCGGAGAATGAAAGTGCCAGAGGTTGCTGAGGCTGTAAATTTGGACAGATATCCGCTCTATGGATCTTCGGCTTCCAACACGGTTATAATCACTACTTCAAAGAAGCCTTTGGCGATGTTCTATCGCAATTCAAAAATGTTTTGCGCCATTTCGTAACCGTGGAAGAACATGGATTCATCACAACATACCAGTGACCAATGACCAGTAAATGAAGGCCAAAGCGACCATGGCCAACCATGCTTACCAATCAGTGATATCATTAAGTCAGTCAAATGTAATTTTTCGATATTTCAAGTTTATCTCAACTAAATTCGATTCTAATTCGTCAAATAATCATCGTCCATTATGTATTAATTTATATTTAGTTTTCGACTGTTTGGATTATAATGATTTACTGGGTAATTTGATATTGCAAATATCCAACTATTTAAATTGCAAAAAATTGGAGTCAATTTTAAGCTAAATTAAACAACTTGATGCCAAAGGTCAGATGACTTGTCAAAACAGCGATGACCTTAATTTTGACAGTTGTCAAATGGGGTAGGGTCAGCATTTCTGTTACAATATATTAGCCAGTATAAATGGAGATGATTTACAAGAAAATAAATTAAATCTAGTGTAAACAAAATAATACCATCTCATACACATGTTGCTCATTTATTTCTTTGATTTTATTATAATTGAGGCATATATTTTAGCTAATTTCTTGTTTATATTTTGAATTGTCTTGGCTTTGCTGTTCTTGTTTATATTTTGAATTGTCTTGGCTTTGCTGTCATCTCTGGGGGCCAGAGATTTTTTTGTTTTTATTAAATTTGTTTGATGTCATCGTTATTTGTCATTGTTTGGGGCTTATTGTTGTGAATTCGTATGTCTTAATGTTTTGATTAATTGACAAAAGTCAACATCAAAAACTGCCATCATGATTAAAATCATTCAAATAAATGTGAAGCAAAATAAATAAATTCGTACATTTATTAATTTGCTTTAGTTGTGTGTAATAGTTGAAAAGATGAATGCCAAATTCTGTGAATTTTTTTTTGCCAAATATTTCTTGAAATTACGTTTTTTGCAGTTTCAAATATTTAAAAATCATGACTTTTGTGGCTATATGTAATTCATTTAATGCTTTAATTATGCTTATCTTTAAAAATTCTTTTAATCTATTGCTACTGGAGGTTTTAATTCAAATGTTTTCTTTGAAATTAAGTAAGGGCGGGTGTGGGAGTAGATCCAAGTGCTTAAAGATTTATCGCTAATTTGTTTAATTAATCAATATTTAGTATTTAGTAATACATAAATGAATTATGTATGTATTAGCATGATTATGAAGTTTAACAATAAAACACGTACATGCTATAAATTATTGAAATTTGAATTTAATTACTGGCATGTAAAACATAAGGCACGAAAATATTCAAATATTTGCTTTATCTACTAGCAATTTTTATTAAACTTATTTACCAAATTCTCAAAAGGCCCTTGATCTCTAAAAAGGTTGGTTTGGTCTCATTTACCTGTCATTACAAATTACAATAAATTGCTTTCAAAGCAATACATTGCGCTATTTTTTGTCTTCAGAGAAGAAAAAACACAAGAAATTATAAGAAATGTAATGTGTTCACAGTTTGTTGCATGATTTATGTTCGCATTTAATGATAAGAAAAACAAACAAACAATTGACAAAAAAAAAACTACATGCACATACATGTTTTGACCATTTCAATACAATATCAATCATTTTGAGGTGTAATATTTTTGTTGAAATTGTATTGTGTCGTTTCTTTTATGTGTTTGGTTTTTTTGTCATTTGTTTTTATTAGTTTTATCTATTAGCAATTGCAAAATTTTGCTGTCATTTTTTCTTAATTGTTTATTCAAATTTAGTTTAAAAACATACAAATTCGATTTAACTCAATTCATTTCAATCATTATGTTTGTCCTGCACTTCATACGTAATAAACTATTTACACTAGCTGAGAAATTTTTAAGTATTGGTTTAGTTTTATGTAATTGAAAGATCAAGACAGTTGCAGATTTCAAAACCTTGCAGACTAAAGGGTCTGAAAATAGGCACTACCGAACTTTCACAGTTGATAGCGGCCATAGTGTTGAAGTTACATCTGTCGAATTGGCTGTCATTTATTCTGTTTGTTTCGGTAAATCACCAGGGCACAGTGGGGGAACTGAGAAAAAAAGTGGAAATTAATCTTCTAAACGAATAGATCGATTTTAATAAAATTTCCATAGAGTCGGTTTTGATTTTAGTCTTATAACATCAAGAGGGGCCTAGCCACAATGTGGGGTACCTCGGGTATATCAAAAATTAAAAATGATGCCAAAGTTTGAATGCACCCAACTTTTGACTCGGTAAAGGTTTTAAACAATTCTTTATTACGAGTATTAATAAATTTGTTGTTAATTCAAAAAAAGATATTTCAAGAAAATCGGGAGAGAATTGAATCCGTTATTAGTAAAACAGCAGACCATGGTAGGTAAAGAAAATAAAATTTTACTTTTCAAATGCGTATAACTCGTAAACTTTAAGAGATAATATATGGCTAAAGCAATGTTTTTTCTCATCTCATCCAGATAGATCTCATCCAGTAGATTCCATACATATAAAATCTTTCAAATCAGGTCTCAAACAAAAATTTGGCATCATTTTTAATTTTTGATATACCCGAGGTGTCCCTTGGTGTTATAAGCCCAAATTCAAAACTTAAACTTACAAAGACTTCCTCTATAGCCGTTTGAAATTTTATTAAAATCGTTTAGAAGTTACAGATTTATTTCCACTTTTTTTCAGTTTCCCACTTTGCATGGGCTGATATAGAGTTCAACAAGTGCAAGTGATAAAATTGTTTTATAAAAATGGCAGTTCTGTTCTGGCAAAGTCGGGCTATTCGTTTAGAAATTACAGATTTATTTCCACTTTTTTTCAGTTCCCCACTTTGCATGGGCTATAAAATTGTTTTATCAAAATAGGTAATCTGTATGGGCAAAGTTCAGCGAGTTTAGCCCATTTTACAATGAGGCCCATTTCTGGGTACGTCAACATTTAAAATGGTTGTATTTAGGATAATAACAATCCACATGAGATCCAAGAGCGTCCAATGCATACCGAAAAAGTCACTGTTTAGTGTGGATTTTGGGCTGGCGGCGTCATCGGTCCACTGCCAACCGCTAGCACAATTTGTGGGCATGGTCATCTCACGTAAAGGTGATGTGAACTGGCCAACGAGATCGTGCGTTGGCTCTATGTGAATACACCACAAATCATCGGTCAAATTCAGCCTGATTTATGTGCCAGAGTCATGAAAAATTGGAAATTTCGGATGCGTGCCAGCCAACGAAGCCGCGGCGGATATTAGCGCGTCGTTATATTCCACACATAGTGGTATCGATGGGCCTTTCAAACAAATAAACAATTTCAATGATATCTCACACACGCTTTGTCTTATTTAAATTTAAAGATAGGAATCGCTTAATGAAAGACCCTATATTAGGTTGTCATTCCATTTGCAATTTCAATTTTTTTATTCAATTTCGAACCTGTTGAATTAGACTACGAGAAAACCCCTAATCCAATATCTCATACATGATAATTGTTGTGCTCTTGGAATTTAGTAAAACAGATTTATCAAATCTTTTCCAAATTTTAATTCTTCGGATACAAATCTTTCGGAATTATTGTTCGGAATTGTTTAAAAATTAATAACCCTTGCTTGCCCACCATCAGTATGTAGTTTTGGCCTTTTATGTGGACTTGAATCAGTTATGGTCCGAGGTGTACAGAATTTGATAGATGATTAATTTCATAAAACTTTAAATGACTTAAGTGCCTCGCGGCTAAATCTGGAGAATGGGTTGTAAGAGGGAACATTTAGTAGCCTAATTCATGGATTTTGAACGGAAGACAAAGAAGGTTGATGACCAAGAATAGGAGGCGTTACTGCAGGGAAATTGGGTACCATACGAATTGAAGCTGAGAGACCTTGAAAGACGATTTTGTATGTCTGAAATGCTGGTTGAACGCTACTAAAGAAAATCAGTTTTGCACCGAATCAGTACTCGCGATGAAAAGTGGATCCATTACGATAATCCGATGTCGATTCGGCGACCAACCAGCCGAATCGACATCAAAGCTAAATATCCATGGCGCTAAGGTAATTTTCTGTATGTGGTGGTACTAAAAGGGTCCTATATATTATGAGCTGCTAATATCTGACCAGACCATTACAGGGAACCTGTACCGAACACAAATAATTCGTTCGAGCATTGGCCAAAAAACGACCAGAATATGCGACAGATATGAGACCGTATCGTAAACGCTCAGCAATATGTTGCAATACCTGTTAAAAAGTATTTAGAAGCAAGTAGTTGTGATACGTTTCACTTTGGAACAGAGTATCCGATATTGGCTTGATTCGTTCCTGGCTTCAAAAAATGAGCAGATAATTAGGCTCGGAATCCATATGTTGCCAGAGAGATGGGAAAAGGTCATAGTTCACAATGGCTAATACTTTGAATAAATTAATTTTGTATAAATGTTTCAAAATAACAGTTAAAAATGTTAACAAATTCCGCATATTTAAGTCATACACCCAAGATTTACTTGTCCAAAGTCTATGTACTTTGTCCAATGTTTCTTCAATTTGTTTATCACTCTCAAAACATAAGATGTGTCTAGATCATTAAAATAGGTATTTTTTGTGAGATGATTTCATCGTTGGACTCAAATCTCTTTCTCAAGAAATAGGTACTCTGGCCTTAATCCTGAGAATAGGGCTGAAGAGCATTTTGTAGCCTAATTCATGGATTTTGTACATGAAAACTGTTTATGTGTGTACCCGCGATTGTGAGCAAACGTGGCAGCCATCTTGCGGAACTACTGAGCCATAGGCTTCCACTATCTCTCACATTTTCAATCACCTATTGGCTAACACCATATTGTTTTTCAATTATTTCGGGTGTAGAGATCTCAACTGGGTGTCCAGAAGGTTTGGAATCTTACGTGCTTATACGGCCACAACGAAATTCAGTAAGCCCCGTTTTTATACCCTTCACCTTTGTGAGAAGGGTATATATAAGTTTGTCATTCCGTTTGTATTTTCTACATTTTTCATTTCCGATCCTATAAAGTATATCGGGCATTTTATGTCAAGTGAGCCAACTTTTGAAATCGAATTCTTCCGATCTGGATGAAGGTTAGTTCCATTGGATAGTAACTCAGACACAATTTTTCAACCAGATCGGTCGAGAGAGAGTGGGCAACATTTGACATTTTGTCCAAGCAGGTGGTTTTCTTATCCATGTATCTTATTACCTATTATTCTTATATATTTTTTCTTTTTTTTTCTTAAAATAAAGCTTAGATATTTTCCTTGAAGACCTATTTGGTCGCTTAGTGGGATGCGAGTGGGAAATCTATCAAAATAAATATTTTGTAACTCAAAACATAAAATTTTTGACTTTTTTTGCAAAATCAAAAACTTTGTTGCCTTTTTTCAAAATGGACCCTTTTTTAAAATTTTTTTTTACTCAAAAGAAAGCTTAGGTCTTTTCCTTTAAGACCTATTTGGTCGCATAGTGGGATGCGAGTGGGATATCTATATCTCTAACTCAGAGAGTTCTCCACCGATCTTGTTGAAAAATTGTGTCTGAGTTACTATCCAATCACAGAAAAAACTATTTCTAAAACCGTTTCAAATTTCAATCCGATCGGAAGTCATCGATTTCAAAAGTTGGTTCACTTGACATGAAATGCCCCATATATATTCTGCAGCCTTATAGATAGCGGAGTCGATTAAGCCATGTCCCTCTGTCTGTTGAAATCAACTTTCGGAAGCCCCCGAAATAACTAACATACACGATTCATACATCAATATCTCCGCAACTCTTCCGGCTCGTTTGCTATTTAAAATCGAGAAAATTGGTCCACAAATGGCTGAGATATAAGGAAAAAACCAGGACAATCTCGATTTTTTACCTATATCTGGATTACTAAGTCATTAATATATACAATATAGATATCTAATGATAGATACTTCAAAGACCTTTGCAATGATGTATATAAGACCATAGTAAGTTGGACCTACAATGGGTCAAAATCGGAAAAAATATTTTTTAACCCGATTTTTTTTTCACAAAAAGTTTTTTTCGCTAAATATTAAAAAAAAATTAAAAAACAACAAATTTTTTTTAAATTTAAAAAAACAATTGGAAAATTTTATTTTCTAAAAAATTAAAAAACTACTTTGGAAACTAAAAAAATAAATTTTGTTTACCTAAAAATATTTAAAATTTTTATTTTGAAGTATAATTTGGTGAAGGGTATATAAGATTCGGCACAGCCGAATATAGCTCTCTTACTTGTTATGGTAGAATCACACGATTGCCGCAATGTACCAATTTAATACAATTTTTATTGTGCTGAATAGGAGTCCAATAAAGTTAGTGTCCCAATCTAATTCTCTGCAGTCATATGATTGCCTCATTTTATATAAATTTGATTGTCGTAAATTGGCGCAAAGCGATTTAGTGGCAATAATTGTCGCATTCCAGTCACACGATTGTTCTAGTTTACGGCAACTCAGAGAAACAGCTGTTGTGCTAGATGTTAAATATTGTTTTGTTTGCATAAATGTAAAAAAATCTAATTGTGAAAAAATTATTTGTTAAATAAAAAAAGAAAATTGCGTCGGACTTAATTATCGTATAAAAAAAATAATAAAGAAATGTTAAAAGATGTATGTGGGCCAAAGAGTGGCTAACAAAAAGAATATTTCATTTACAAAAATGAATATTGGCGCTAATTGTCTTCTTTGATTTCCGCACTAGAACACAATAAATATTGGTGTATTTTTAACTTTTTTATTGGTGCATGTTGCCTATCAAGCATTGCCGCACCAGGGTTGCATTTGATTGGGCCAAATAAGCACAATATTGTTGTGGTTTGACATATGAGCCAATAAGTTGTGAAATCACACGATTGACGTATAAAATAGACCAATAATTGGTGCATTGCGGCAATCGTGTGATCCTACCTTTAGCATTGAAATTGATTGTGAAGAGTTATCATAGTCTCCTCAAGTCACGAAGTAGTCTGCTATCAATGGTTGCCAAACACAAACTATATAACACAGCTTTTTCAAATTTTGGCAGTAGTTAACAGACTTATGCTTGTTGACAGGAGCAGTGTTATCCTTTCAGTTAAGAGTTGGGAAATTGAAAAAGTCACGGAGTTATTAACCCACCCTTGTATATTTTACTCCAAAGCTTAACAAATTTATTAAAAATTTATTTATTTTAGTAGCTTATCGGTAACGGTGGCCAACCTTGATTTGCAACCGAAATTCAAAAACAAAAATTGTGGGCAGCATAAAATTTTTGGCAAGACAAGTGTGAACACATCTATCTTACAATAACTCATAAGTAATAACAGTTTTATTTTATGTAAATTATTATTTAATATGAATGTTAGGTCTTTTTTCTTATGTTAACCCTTCAGCTGACCCTGTGTACAAATATGTACACATATGTTTGTTTATTTGTATGACATAAAGTACGTGTGTATATTGTACGACGTCTACATAATTTCAATTTCACATGTTAATTGTTTATTCATAATAAAGTGTTTTGTGGATTATTATGCAATTTAACCACTATCTACAATTGCAAGTATGTTAGTGTGTTTAGGGTATAATTTATTATACAAATAAAGTTTAACTTTGCACACAAAAGTCACATCAAAAATACGAAAAAATTATACAAAATTTATACAATTTTATTTATATTTATTTTAGCATTTCGTGTTGTACCTAAATTTATATATTTTTTTCTTTTCTTTTTTTATTTATTTTTCTGTGTAAATCGTAAACAAAGAATAATTTGGCAATAAATTGTATTTGTTTTAGTGCGTGTTTGGATTTATTGATGATAATTTTTCGGGTGTAAATATTACTGCTGGAAACTCATTACAATCATAGTTGTAGATACTAGATACTCAAACTCACACACAAACGCAGCGCAGTGCAGCTAGTAAAAGTTATTTTGATGCATATTTTATCAATAATTTTGTTTTTCTTTTTGTGTTTATTTTTTTCATTTTTTATTTTATTTTATTTTTGTTTTCTTGTATTTTATTTATTACTGTATTGTATCTGTCTGTTTGTACGGGCATGTACTGTATTTTTTTATTATATAATATCTAGGAAATGAACATATTTTTATTCATTTATTTATTTAACTGGGGGTACATGTGATTTTTCAAAATAAAAATATCAAAAAAAATTAAAAAAATAAAACTGAATATCAAAAATATTGGTCAATAGGTTTTTGATACAAAAATGCTCTATGAATATTCCATTACATACAACTATACTCGCTTACTACATACACCTGTTGTAAGTAACTGAAACATAATAATAGATTATTTCATGTGTGTAGTATGTTAAAATGTGTAATGCCACTGGCATATCTATATATTGAAATTATTACTTATTACTCCTTTCTTGGCATACTAATATAGTTTTCAATCAAAGCAAATAAGAAACACATGCAATCAATACATTTATTTCAGAGCGTATTTGTAACATGTCAAGTGTCAAGTTTGTTTGTAAATTTGTTGCAACATTTTATGACATTTTTGGCAATCCAGTTAGAGTATATTGAAAATGTTTATGTATTATTACTCAACTGTTACTGTTTTTGTCTTTGACAGTTAAAGAGCATGTTCAATGAATTGTTACAAAATATAAATTTGTGCATTTTGTAAGCAAATTTGCCCTAGAAGAATTTCTTTTGTTGTATAAAGGATGAGTTACAAGTTTGATATGTTATTAAAATGTAAAAGAAATAGAATGTATACTATTTTATGTATCCATCAAGATCTAAGTAATAAAAGTGTATCGGAAAGTATTTATGTTGTGGCCAATTCCCCTACCAAATTTGTTCTTATGTAACATGAATAGGAAAGCAACAAAATTGTATCTAAAGAATGACTTTTTCAGATTCATACATTCTTTGATATGAATCAATCTAGGTCACATTAATAGTTACCGAAATATTTTTGATACCCGAAGTGGCAAAATTTGGACCACTGTTGCACCATCTGCGGCTAAAACTTCAGATAAGATTCTGATAGGGTAACTACTCTTTTCAAACAAATCCAACCAGTTTGAAAATAACTAGAGTCCTAGAGCAAATATGCACCGATCGTCATGAAATTAGGTCTTGTGATTTATGTCTATATGAAACTTATTTCTGAAGAATATTATGTGTATACCAAAATTTTTAAGAGATTCATGCTAGTTAAAGTGATTTTCGGAAGCGGGCCTTATATGGGAGCTAAGACTAAATATTAGAGTTCGTTTGTGACCAGATCACTTCATTTGTTTTTCGGGTATCATAATTTTTCTGAAGGTTTTTGCGTCCTTTTTTTTTTGGAAAATTTTCACTCCTTGTGGTGGTTCAACGCAACTAAAGACGCGGATTTTGAGCACATGTTTCTATAGATCAAAAACGGTTGAATATATTGCAAATCTGATTTCAACAGTCGATTTTGCATAAAAAATAATACAATTGAAAATCTCATAAAAAATAAAAAAGGATTTTTGATTTTTTAAACATGCACGATGAAAAGGCATTTTAAGCTTATCAAAACGGTACCAATATTTCCTTTCTATCGTTTTACCAATTATGATTTTATTGTTAAATAAATAACTTTGAGGCCTAATAACTTTTGAATGGTTAGTGATAGAAAGGAAATATTGGTTCCGTTTTGATAAGCTTAAAATGCCCTTTCATTCATGTTTAAACAAATTTTTTTTTTTTTATGAGATTTTCGCCCCTGTTCACTGTGATTCCAAATCAAAATCTAGATGGACAAAATTATTTGGCGCTCTTTTTATATAGAATTGGTATCTCCGATTCCAAAAAAAATGTTTAAAAGATCAATATAAACTTTTTTTCAAGTTACAGTAGGGTCTAGATATATAAAAATCAATAATAAATAAAGAAGTATTTCTAAAATTCCATTCCGTAAAAATTAAAAAAAAGTATTTAGGCGGGTGCTGGCGGCTACAATTTTTTTACAAAGACATTCACCAGAAGTTTCTTTAAATTATGTATATAGTCATTGGACGGGCTTCGACGGTGTTTTTTTTTTGGCAAGCTATATAACATTCTTAGAAAAAAACAAGTAAGGAAGTATGGTCGGTCAAGCCCGACCATATAACACCCTACACTAAGTAAAAGAGCAAAAACATTTTTCTTTTAAAATTTCAATAATTTATATTTTTGAGTGATTTTCGGTAGTGGGCCTTATATGGGGGCTATGACCAATTATGGACCGATCACCATGAAATTATTTTCAGCGATTTATGCACGTTAAAGTGATTTTCGGAAGCGGGTCTATATGGGAGCTATGACTAATTATGGACCGATCGTAACAAAATTTGTTGACATGAATTTTGTGTATATAAAACTTATTTGGAGCGGAATTTGTGAAGATACATATATAAATTAAACATTTTTGACCGATAAAGTCCAATTTCGGGAGGACATTGTATGGGGGCTAGGTGAAATAATGGACCGATTTCAGCCAGTTTCAATAGGCTTGGTCCTTGGTTCGAAAAAATGATATGTACCAAATTTCATTGAAATATCTTCAAAATTGCGACCTGTACTCTGCGCACAAGGTTTACATGGACAGCCAGCCGACCAGACGGGCGGACGGACATCGTTTAATCGATTCAGAAAGTGATTCTAAGTCGATCGGTATACTTTAAGGTGGGTGTTAGACTAATATTTTTGGGCGTTACAAACATCTGCACAAACGCATTATACCCTCCCCACTATGGTGGTGTAGGGTATAAAAATATCAGTATATTTGAGAACCAAGTTTAAAGGAACCAAGTTAAATGGAACCATTGCGATAACCGGAAGCGTAAGAGATCATATGTGAAGCCCGGCCAACCATGGCGCTTAGATAATGCTCTGCATTTGGAGGGAGCAAAAGGTTCCTATCTATTATGAACTGCTGAAACCTGATCAGACCATCACCTGTACCAAATGCAAGTGATTCATTTGAAGCGAGCATTGGCCAAAAAACACCCAGAACATGACAATGCTCGGCTACAAATTGAAATACATGTTAAAAAGTATTTTGAGTGCAGTGGTTGGGAAGTTTTGCCTCACCCGCTGTATATTCCAGATAGTGACCCATCCGACTACTACTTGTTTCAATCGATGTAGATACGCTCTCTGGGATACGCTTTACTTTGGAACAGAGTATCCGATATTGGCTTGATTCGTTCTTGGCCTCAAATGATGATTAGTTCTTTTGTCTTGGAATCCATATGTTGCCAGAAAGATGGGAAAATGTCATAGCCAATACTTTCAATAAATTTATATGTATCCAAACAAAAGCTAAAAATTTTAAAAAATCTCGTATTTTTAAGTAATACCCAATATATGTTTTTATTCCCTCCACCACCACAAGTGGTATATATAAGTTTGTCATTCCATGTCTAACATTGAGAAATATTCATCTGAGACCCAACAAAGTATATATTTTCTTGATCCTTATTAAGTCGATTGAGCCATGTCCGTCTATCCGTCTGTGTGTCTGTGTAAAACACGCTCACGTCCAAAATACGCAAACAAAATTGGTAGACTTGCAAAAAATATGTTTATTGTTGTCCTAAGAAGTTTGGTATTGAACATTAGCAAAATCGGTTCAGTAGAACCAGAGCTATGAACCAAAATGTGAGACAACCTAAACAAAAATTGACAATTTTACATATTTTTGGTTATTTGTGTAAATATATTGCAGATAATACCATAAAACTTTACACACGTTATTTTTCTAATAAAAGGACTAGCTCTGGTGAAAACTATAAGAATCGGTTCATGATTTCTCCTTGCCCCCATACAATTTTTTTCCCGAAATATGGTTCTATGGTCTATAAATGACTTCAGAATTGCAGTATCCATACAAGATTCAGCAAAAATAAGTTTCGTGCTAAAAGAAATCACAACACTAAATTTTTTGTGAATCGGCCCATATTTGACCATAGCCCCCCATATAAAGTTCACTTCCGAAAATCACTTAAATTAGCTAAATATCTTATAAATCGCTATTAACTTGAAATTCGTCATAAATAATCCCCATATATACCAAAATCGATATATCTAATTATATGATGATCGGCCTATACACAGAAAGAATTAAATTTCTGATTCAATCAAGAAATTTGCTCAATCAGACAAAATATTGTTTGAATTAGGACCTATCACAAAATTTGTAAATTCAAACAAGAAATTTTGCAAAATTTTAATTGAAAAAAAATCAATATTTTTTCAATTAAAAAATGTATGATATTAAATAAAAAAGTTGTTTGAATTTACAACACAATTTCAAACAAAAATTAGTTTAAAACAGTAAAATTTTTGTTAGGTCCAAAAAAATATTTTTAAGCAAAATTGGTATAGAACCAATAAAAAAATTTGTAAAAATATTAATGCTAGAAAAAAAAACAACAAAAATAAAGAAGAAAAAACTACAAATAAGAAAATAAAGAAAGAATAAGCAAAGTAATGAAAAAAACTAATAAATATCTAAAACAGTATTGCCCAATTCACAAATGGTGTCGTAGCTTTGTATCGTTGTATGTCGTATTTTTTTTATTAATGTTTTGTTTCGAAAAATTTGTTTGAAAAATATTTATGATATACAATGCAACAACGCTACGACACCATTTGTGAATTGTGCATATGTATTTAGATGTTTACCATTCATCATACAATTCACATATTTTTGCAAGCCTTTGACAAAATCAAAACTACTTATATATGAAATATTTTTAACCAAATGAGAATTATATCCACACATCATAAAAATACACATACAAACGAAATTACCCAATGTGACTAATATGCACATGATAACAACAAAAACTCTTATTTTACTGGTGTTGTTGTTTTATCCCAAGTGTTGTATTAAAATAAAAATCAAACAAAAAAATTAATAGAATCTATTAAAATATTTATAGAAAATAAAATTAAATTCAGACAGGCGATTGTTTGAAAATATTTTAGCAATAATTCTTTCTGTGTAATTGGCTATAGCTCCCATATATATCAACCTAAAAAATATGTATGCAGATGGAGGGTATTTAAGATTCGGCAAAGCCGAATATACCTTTCTAACTTGTTAATCATACAATGGCTCTTATTTAGACAATATTTTTAACAAATTTAAATTGTGTTTTTAGAGATATCCTTTCTTCAAGAACGATCTTCTAAGCTTTAACATGTTTTGATGAGAAACTGATTCATTAGAATTATATAACTGCGGAATACAAGAATTGACTGATTTTGTCAATATTGCTGAATTTTCGTTAAAGAATAGTTTCTTAAGCATTAGGAAGACAGTTTTTTGTCTCTCCTGAACACTTAAAAGTTTTTGACTTAATACAGTATTGTTAAACGGGTGCGATGGCGACATGAAATAACGCCCAATTAGGAAAATGAAATAAGTTCCAATAAAATTGGAAAAATTTAAAATTGGGCTTTATTTAATTTTTTGGGGGGGTTAATTCATTTTTAAATTGGGAATTATTTCATTATGAAATAACTCCCAAATGAAGTAAATTCAAAAAGAAAAAAAATTGGAGTTTACTTCATTTAAAATATTTTTGGGCTTTATTTCATTTTATTTGGGCCTTATTTCATTTTCATAAAAATGATTTGCTGACAAATTTTTAAGAGTTTTAAAACTTGTGTTACAACTAGAAACCGTTAGGATCGACTTAAAATATTTTTAATGCAGCTTAATAGCATTAGAATGGGACTACTAGACGATAGAGTGTTGGTTGCGGGTTCGATTCCCGCAGAGACTCTGGGTGTATCTGCAGACAAGCAAAACTCTTCGTAGTTTGTGTTTGTTTTTTAAAAAAAAAAAACTTTTGAGAAATAGTTTGTAACAAAAATCGCCGCGATTTTTGTTACAAACTATTTCTCGACTGCGGCGCTATTCATTTTTCTATTACAAAACTTGTCTCTGTTACATTAATTAAGCTTAGAATAGGTCATTCCTCAAATCTTAATGTAAATTTGTTCTTGTATTTTCATTAACCTGCAAATTGCGTACACATTAAATTGCAAAAGTAATTTTTTAATGGCAAAATTTTTACAAAAACTGAAAAAATGCATTTTTCCCCTTGTAAATGCATCTCAAAACTTCAGAGGGCTTGCTGCACGTCTTTACCCCAACCGATTTACATAAAATGTTTCAGGATGATTTGTTTACTAATGTTCAGCAAACTGGGGGTGAGAATGGCCAAAATCCAACTTTCGTTTATTATGGGCCACCCTAATATAGATACACACAGAGAAAAACTATACTTGTACATGTTTACCATAACCATTTCAAAATTTTTACGAGTTTATTTAACAATATTATGTTGACTGTCATATTTCATTTTTACTGATAAGATACGGAGTTCGATCAATAACTTATTTACTTTAATAAAATCAAACTAATGACTGATTTAACATCATATAAAAATATAAATTTTGAATATTATCGTTACTCCACTCATTATGGCTTCATTTTCATTTCGCCATTTTAATATACAATCTTCTCACATTTGCTGTCAGAAAATTTCACACATTTCACTATTTTATTACCTCTAGAGAGACTCATGGACAACATGCAGTGCATGTTGCTTTCTACCTGTTGTATTTATAACTTCTTTTTTATGACACTTTTTTTTTAATATGGATTTTGTTCAATATAATCTCGCTGTAGTTCAATTTGGTTCAGTTTTACTATGTGTTATTGTTGGGATTTTGTATTTTTGTATTTTTTTCTACTTGTCTTTCAAACAAAAAAGAAGAAGAAAAAAAAACAAACGACAAGAAGTTCATTGACCATATTATTATGAACTGAACTTCAGTTTAGTTCAGTTATAGTAAAGAAAAACAACTATGGTTTTTGTTATTTTTCTTTAATATTGTAATGAAAAGTAAAGAAAAACAAAACTTCATCTAGCAAATATAATTTGTAAACTACTGGAGCTACTGCTAGACAAGGTACAAGTACTTTTACCGGTATGAATAGTATTGTGTTGGGTACTCATAGAGTGAATTCTATTAGGAAGTCAATGCAGCAAGTCTTTGCTGTTACTACTATAGTATTATTACCGCAGCAAAGAAGAGGGTTAAGTTGAGCTTAACACGCGATATATTTACCTTTTTTATATATAGATATATGTATATCGAGTATCAATAGTAAGAGTACTATGTAGTTTAGCATTTTTTTATTTTATAGAAAAAATATAATTTCTAAGTTTGTGGCCTTTATAAAAGAAAATGCAGCAAATGACTACAAGTAAACAAAATGTAATTTTATTTGAGAATTAAAAAAAAAAACGTAAAGTCATTGAAGTCAATAAATTTGTTTTTAATGATCATTTTCTAATAATTTATTTAATTAAATGACACCTTAGAAATTGTTTGTTGTTTCACTTAATGAGGCTTAAGATAAAGTAATCATAGCTGTAATAATCAACAAAAATTTCTGATAAAACATCACTTTAACTAGCATAAATATCTTACAAATGTCGGTATTCAGATAAAATTCAACATCAAGAAGTTACAAAATATTTATTTTGATAGATATCCCACTCGCATCCCACTAAGCGACCAAAAATATCTTAAAGGAATGGACCTAAGCATTTGACTAAAAAAAAATTTTTAAAAAAGGGCCCATGAAAAAAAATTCGAATTTGAAAAAAAGTCAAAATTGTACGTCTTGAGTTAAAAAATATTTATTTTGATAGATATCCCTCCCGCATTCCACTAAGCGACCAAAAGGGTCTTCAAGGGAAATATCTATGCTTTTGTTTGAGCTAAAAAAAAAAATTAAAAAAGGGTCCATTTTGAAAAAATAAGTCAAGAAAGTTTTTGATTTTGCAAAAAAAGTCAAAAATTGTATGTTTTGAGTTACAAAATATTTATTTTGATAGATATCCCTCCCGCATCCCACTAAGTGACCAAATAGGTGTTCAAGGAAAATATCTAAGCTTTATTTTAAGAAAAAAAGGGCCCATTTTGAAAAAAAAAGTTTTTGATTTCGGAAAAAAAATATTAAACATTTTTTATTTTTTTTTTAATTTTTTTTTACGAAAGATTGAGCTTTCTGAACTATTTGGGACACATTTTGCTAAGAACAATAGGTAATAAGTTAAATTTTGCTTCACCAAAATGTCAAACTTTGACCCCCTCTAACTCAGAGAGTTCTCGACCGATCTTGTTGAAAAATTGTTCTAACCTTGGTGCAAATTTCATCCCGATCGGAAGACATCGATTTCAAAAGTTGGTTCACTTGACATGAAATGCCCCATATGTCCACATTGTAGACTCTACAAGACTCAAGTCACCAAAATTTATAACGATCGGTCCATAATTAGTTATAGCTCCAATATACATTTTAAAATAAAACTGTTAATAATCATCTTCTCGGTATAAATTTCTTACTTGTTTTTTTTCGTAAAGGTCATTTAAATAGCATTTATTTTCGACCTTCAAATATTATGATAAAATTCATTTGATGCAAACAAATTCTTAAATATTAAATTGAATATGTAAAATTTTCAAATCCACAAAAAATCTACAATTTTAAAAAAATAATTGGGTATGACTTAAAAATGAAAGATTTATCTTTTGAATGCGGTTTTTTTTAATAAGTTATATATCATTTTGAAGGGTTTAGTGTAAAGAACAGTATATATTTGCATCGAAAATGTCGAATTTTGTGCCAATACAGCGTCATATGCGGGAAGTTTTGCTTTACTTCTTTAATTTGAAAAATAAAACAAGTAGAGGGCTACATTCGGCTGTGCCGAATATTATATACCCTTCACCTAATTATGCTTCAAAATACAAATTTTAAATATTTTTATGTAAACAAAATTTATTTTTTTTGAAATTTTTTAAATGTTTTCGAATTTTGAATTTTTTTTTTAAATTTAATTTTTTTAAATTTTTTCGAATTTTTAAAATCTTTTTTTTAAATTAAAAAATTTTTTTTTTGTTTTTTAAATTTTTTTTGTGAAAAAAAATTTGAGCTAAAAAATATGTTTTCCGATTTTGACCCATTGTTGGTCTAACTTACTATTCGTCGTTGCAAACGTCTTTGAAATATCTATCATTAGATATCCATATTGTCTTTATTAATGACTTAGTATATCCAGAAAATAGGTCAAAAAAGTCGAGGTTGTCCTGGACATTTGTGGACCGATTTTGCTGATTTTAAATAGGAAACTTCTCGAAAGCAAGTCTGACAGAATTATTAAAGACTTGGATCCCGAAGATATCTGGGGTCTTCAGAAAATTGATTTCAACAAACAGATGGATAGACAGACAGACGGACATGGCTTAATCGACTCCGCTATCTATACGGATCCAGAATATATATACTTTATAGGGTCGGAAAATTATATTGTGTAAATTACAAACGGAATGACAAACTTCACGAAGGTGAAGGGTATAAAAATGCCGCTTAAACACACCGATTGCTCACCAAAGCTTGAAGCTTGAATGTGTTTCATCGGTTACAATGCTGGAGAGATGGTTTGTGCGGTTCAGAAGTGCTAATTTTGACATGGTCGACAAAGATCGCCCAGGCCAGCCAAAAATGTTTGAAGACCAAGAATTGGAGGAATTACTCCTTAAATATTGCAGAATTCACCCGAAAGCTGGAAAATAGGAAACCAGAAATAAGTGATCGTATGTGAAGCCTGGCCAACCAGCCAAATCGACAGTAAAACCAAATATCTATGGCGCTCTATTATTGCTCTGTATGAGCTGCTCATATCTGGCCAGAACATCACAGGGAACGTGTACCGAACGCAACCGATTCATTTAAAGCGAGCATTGGCCAAAATGCAGACATATGTATATGAGACTGTAATATTCCATCATGACAACACTCGGCCACATATTGCAATACCTTTTTAAAAACTATTTAGAATAAAGTGGTTGGGCAGTTTTTCCTCACCCGCTTTATAGTCCAGACTTTGCTCCATCCGATTACTATTTGTTTCGATCGAAGCAGAACGCGGCCTCTGCGATACGCTTCACTTTGGAACAGAGTATCCGATATTGGCTTGATTCGTTCGTGGCCTTAAAAGATGAGCAGTTCTTTTGGCTCGGAATACATACATATATTGCCAGAAAGGAAAAGGTCATAGATAACAATGGCCAATACTTTGAATTAATTTATATTGTACAAATGCTTCAAAATAAAAGTTAAAGAAATATCGTATTTTTAAGTCAATAAATTAAAAATTTTTTAAAAAATTATAAATTCTTTAAATAAAAATCAAAAATTTTTTAATTACTTTCAATAAGCACCAAAAATTCATGCACTTGAAAATTTTGTTGGAATTTGTCTTCAATTCAAATGTAATTATATTTTAAACTTGAAAAATATTTGAAAAATTTAAATATTTTTCAAACAAAAAAACATGAGGCTTGAATTTATGCTTCCTTTTTACTGGAGAATACTATTGAAATAAAGTGTAATACAACTGTAATTCAATTGTTTGACTATAAATCAAGGCTTGAGTTACACTTGCTTTCAACTTGAATACCAGTAAAATGCTTATTGGGAAAGGTTTCTAATTCCAGCCTCAGTTCCAACGGAAACTGATAAAGCAAACACTTAATGGGTTTTATAAATATTAAAAATTTCAAGCACTTGATCATTTTGTTGGAATTTGACTTGAATGCAAATGTAATTATATTTTAAACTTGACAAAATTTTAAAAATTAATATATTTTTCAAACAAAAAACATATGGCTTGAATTTATGTTTCCTTTTTACTTGACTATAATGCAAGGCTTGAATTACACTTGCTTTCAACTTGATTTTCAGTAAAAATGATTATTGGTTATGAATCTCTAGAGCTAATACCCAGTAAGCTCCAAACACCCAAAAATTCAAGCACTTGAACATTTTCTTGTAATTTGACTTGAATGTTTTAAACTTGAAAAATTAAATATTATTCATACAAAAAACATATGGCTTGAATTTATGTTTTCTTTTTAGTGGAGAATGCTATTGAAATAAAGTGTAATACAACTGTAATTCAATTGTTTGACTATAAATCAAGGCTTAATTTAGACTTGCTTTCAACTTGAATTGAAGTAAAAATGCTTATTGGTATAAACATGAAATTCGAACCAACTTGAGAAGATCCCTCAGGGTTTTATTTGTTTGTACTAGTTTCCTTTTATTTCACATATGAATCATGGCGATCGTTATGCAAAATATTACGCATTAAACTTTTTACCAAAGAACCTTTTAAAAATACCCTGAAACTCTAATTAAGTAAATAACAAGTTTAATTTAAACGTGTTAAATTATTTAAGTTGACCTGTTTTCTTTTTTTTGGAATTGAAACCCTTACTAACACTTTTCTTTGAGTGTATTCCAAACAAATGCACACAATTTATGAAGAAAAACATTTAAAACAAAACATTGAAAGGTTAATGGCTTTAAACAATACAATTGAAACCTGTACAAGAATTTTTCAAAATTGTTTTTTGACAACTTAATGATTTTGAAATCGTAAGAAATGTTAGAAAAACCACAAAAGAAAATGAAACTCTAAATTCTTTTATATAGCAAGTTATGATTAAAAAGAAGATATAATATAATGATGGACTAATTTTTTTATTAAGTCAAATTGGTTACGTTCCAATTCTTTTTATACACACACTATTTTTTAGTTGTATTTTTTACAACCAACAAACAGGGAAAATTATAAAACAAACTCTCACTGGAAATCAGAAATAAGTTTTCTTTTTTATTACAATAAGTTTTCATTTTGTAAGAAAAAAGTTCAAAAGTTGCACTTTGCAAAACTTACCGTTATCAGTGAAGCATCTTCCAAAACATCTGATTTGAGATTACGTCCACCGCCCGCCAAATTGGCATTGCTGGAGAGCAACACACTGTTTAAAAGATTCTTAAAACTTAAAGATGTGTAACTAAAGGGCGAAAGTATGGTAAAAGCCATTGAACTACCAAAAAGTTGCATGGCAAATACCGCATACACAATGGCAATTGGCCAAAGGCCACTATGACAACGAGCACCAAATAAACGATTTATAATTTCACTTTTTTTCCACATTTTGCCACTACAGCTGGGTGGATTTTTCATTTTCATTTTATTTATCTTTTATTTTTTATGGCTTGTTGCAGTATTGCAAAATGTTCATAGACAACAGCAACAAAAAAATAGCTGCTAAAACTAAAGAAATTACACTATTAGTTGGTGGGTAAAAAGAGCAGAGCGAGCTGCAGGCATTTACTTTTACTGCAGCAAGTTATTGGTAAAATATTTGCAAAGACACAAGTTTCGAAACTTTTTTTCTAGCAGCCCGATTACGAAAAATTCACAAAAAAACACTTTTTATATTTAGAAACTGCCTAATTTTTTAAAAACAGAAATAGGTGGCAATGTTTTGTTTATTATTTCCCACTTTAATGTTTATTTCCTTTATTTGTTTTGTATTTCTTTAATATTTTTTTTACTTTTCTCTTTGCCAGCCTTATTTCAACTAAATTTCTTAACAAACAATTTTCTCTATTTTAGTCTCAAAACATTAAATAACAAACAAAACAAATTGAATGCATTCAAAGGCTGTTTTTCGTTTTCTTTGGCGCGTTTTTCTGCTTATTTTTTTTTACAAAATTTTTTAGTTTATAAACCGCTCGTCTTGAATGCTCAACATCGACTACATTTATATGCTTGTTCAACTTAAGTCAAGCTTGATTTTAAGTCTCACCTGTTTTTAGAGATCTCTGTCTGTGCTAGCTAGCGTTCATACATGCTGTAGTTTGATGTTGTTTACCTGCCAATGCAACATGTTTGCTTCAAATGTTGTAGCTGAATTAGTATCGTAACTGGGTTGTTGGGTTAAATAATCATCGTAATCATTATCATCATGTACAATATCTTTATGATGCTAGATGGTTTTAAATTTTTAATTTATGCCAATTGATTGATCTTGACAATTTTTATTAAATAGATACAACAGATTTGAAAATAATGAAAACAAAATATGACAAATTACATGGGAACTTCTAGAAATTTTGATTTTAAATGAGGTTTTATGCTTAAATTTATGCAAAACTTAACATTTTTACTTGTTATGATTTTGACCGGCAGAAAAAGTAGATATATTACTGCTCATAACAAATTGAAATCTTGACCATAGACTTGTTAAAACTTGTATTATTTTTACTACAATAATTAAAATTTCAGACGCTACAAATAAAGCATAAATGAAATTTGGGGTACTAGGTATCAGAAATGCCACTAAATGTGTATGAAAAAATTCCAGTGTAGTAGTTTCATTTCAACGGATTGATTCCAAATATCTTAAAGACAAGCTAAAGTAGGAAAGTATTAATCCTAGTGCTGAGGTGTTTTTGAGTTGATTTGTGTTTACATGAGCTCGTAGTTGGGATGAGAAGTAGTGCGCGGCTCACCAAAGGGGCTCTCTTCGGTTCTTCAAAATTTAAAAAAAAAATCAGTTCTTATCCGATTGTCAAGAAATTTTATATTTGGTCTAGCTAAAACCTGATGTGCTTCGCTACCCCTGTCGCACAGTGGGGCACAATCGAAATTTTTTGGAAATAAATCTGGCATTTCTAAACGGCCAGGGGCGGCGCTATGGGGGCTCAAAGTAGGGTACCTTCGACATGTAACATTTTTAAACACCTGCCATTTTGTTTCCCATCCGATTTCAAAGAATTTTATATTTATGGAAAGCGCTCAGCTAGGTCTTGAAAAAACATGCGTGTGCTATTTATCTCTTATAATTTCCTAGTTATAGGCATTTCAAAATTGAAATTTTAAAATTTAGCCATACCTTGGTCCGCTTTTTTAAAAATGTAGGGCGCACTTTTGGACCGAATGTACTCGAATTTTTGTTGTTAGTTATACAACTAAATTACCAATAACATACAAAAGATTTCAGAGCAATATCAATTACGAATCCAAAAATAACCGATTTTCAATTTAAAAATTAAAAAACTAGGATTATTTTTTTGGACAAAAAGGTGACTTAACTCTTTTTTTATTAAAAAACAACTTTCTTTAGAACGTATAACAATTTTATGTTTTTCTATAAAGCTTCTTTACGGAGAACATCTTGGTATAAAAAACATGTCCTATTTTTGGGACATGTCGGCCCTAAGCCCTTTAGAAATTGACCTATTTTTGATCAAAATTTCAACTTTGGGCCACATGTTCTAAAATCCCAAAGCAGGGATCAGAAAACGGAAAGCAGCTTAAAAAACCCTGACGTGTTCCCTATTTATCCTAAGAGTATTTTCCCAGCCCCGAAGGAAATGTGGACCCTATAGGCAAAATTGTAAAAAATACCATTTTTGGGATTTTTGCTCCAATTTTTATGAATTGCGGGATTTCCTTTAACCTTTTGACAAGTTTTTATGCACCCTGTTATTTAGAATGACAAACTTAAAAAACGCTGAAAATTTCATTGAGTTTCGTTAATAAATAAAGATTTTATTATGTATGTAATATTCATTGAGTTTCTAAAACTAAAATTTATATCAAAATTTTAATAGGATTGCAAATATTAGGAACAATTTGATCCACATTCATTCCGAGCTATATTTTTTTTAGATAAGTTAATTTTTGGTCTTACAAACAAAATTTCAAGTCAATATCTCAATTAGATTCAAAAATATGCCTTTTTAAAACTCCGTCCTTCAAAAAAATTGCACTTTTTCATATTAAAAAATTTGTATAAATTTTCTTAATATTTTATTCAACACAAGTCTCAAAGTATAATATGTGCCATGCCCACTAATACAATCCCGCCCATTTATTTGTACAAAGTTTAATTCTTTTACGAATATAGTTCTTCAGATATTCGAAATTAAGGATTTATATAGTATGGGAGATGCTACGACCACTAATACAATACCGTCCATTTTCAGCCAAACTATATACAATAATATGGGAGATATTCGGGTGAAATTTTAATACTTTCACAACTAAAGTTATCGAGATATTAAAAAATAACTACATATTTACTTTGTATGGGAGGGTCCATATCTCCTATTCCGATTTTTGGTTAAACTTCATGTACTAATATGAAATTGATTTGAGTAAAGTTTGAAGACTGTCGCAATTATAGTTCTGTAGATATTCGAAAATAACTATATACTTGGAATAGGTGGTGCCACGCCCATTTTTCCAATTCCAACCCATTTTCAGCCAAAAAGCGTGCGCTTTTTGTTTTCACAATTATAGTTCACCATTTTTTTCCATTACCCTACTTGGGGTCATTTGGCTCCCACTAAACATCTCCATTTCATACGAATTGTTGCAGTTGTTTTTCGCGTATTGCACTGTCCTAATTATTGCGTCTCTATGTACGACGATGTTGTCATTAGATCCATTGTTATTGTTTGTATCAGTTTAAACGGTTGTTGTTCCAGCTAAGTAGATGATTGGTCTGCTGTAGCGGGTCCTCGTATACATGATGTTGGCATAAGGATTCAATCGATTTTTATTATTGCCTTGTGTCAGTTTCGTTAATAGGTTGTTGTTCCAGCTAAGTAGATGATTGGTCTGCTGTAGTTGGTCTATGGTAATGGTGCTGCCATCTGTCGTGGCCTAGAAACAACGCCCTCTGTGTATTTGGTGTATTGGTGGGGAACCTAGCTGATCTTTGATTCCTACCTTTTTTCTTCCAGGGGGAAGAATGATGATGTTATCCTCTTTTCCAGGTGGAGGAGTGGTCAGGGGGTTTCTTGGATGGATTGTTTAGAGGGAGGTTAATTTTTAAAAACTCGAAAACCATGATTTAAATGTTTCGTCCTCTGCCAGTGCTTTGTTTTGTGCTTTGTTTTGTAGTTAAGCACTTAAACCACTACACCATGCCGCCGCTCCAATAGTTCACCATATTCACCAGATATTCCATAATAACTATTTACTTTTTATGGGAAGTGGAAAGCCCAATTGAAAAAGTATCATATTGTTCCTTCCATATATGGAGAAACATACAGTAAACATTTCAAGAGGATTGGTTCAGTGGTTTAGGCTCCTATAAGTCACGAAATAACAAACATATAAACCAAAAAATAAACGGACATACAAAGATAAATAAGTTCGAAGACGAAGAATTGGAGGCATTTCCCAATGGAGATTGTTGTAAAACTCAACACGAATTTCGTTGGAAGCTACTCAAGCAGCAATTTCAGAACGTTTCCGAGCAACGGTATTCATCCAAAAGCAGGGAAATTGGATACCATACGAATTGACGCCGAGATATCTTGAAAGACGATTTTGCATGTCCGAAATGAAGCTTGAACGCTATAAAAGAAACTCATTACTTGTGAAAAATTGTATCTGAATTACTATCCAATAGGTCTAACCTTGGTGCAAATTTCATCCCAATCGGAAGACATCGATTTTAAAAATTCGTTCACTTTACATGAAATCCCCCTTATATTCCCCAAGGAACAAGGTTTTTGTTGTTTCGGACTATTCAATAGCTATTTTTGTTAAAGAAGTCAACAAGAACCAACCATAGCTCGAATTCTTTTCGGATTTCAATAGTAGATTACTCGACCTATTTTCAAGCTAAATGCAATAATTACGTACGACAGCTTTGTCATTAACTTATTTGAAGGCTTCACCATAGCTTTGTTTCGATTTGGAATTACAATCGTGGTATTGCTTTAACGAATTGCTTGGATTATCAGCTGCTTGAAAGTTAAGAAGTTTGCAAATAGAACATCGATTGTCTTTATATTTAATTTATCAAATGATCTGTCAAAATCATAAAGTGATAGAGTGTAGATCCTTTATTTCGGGTAAAATTTAGGGTATTTAACAAAATTTACAATAAAAATATGTTTGCCTGTATCAACCAGATCAGTTGCGAGTAACGGAGGGTTAAAAAAAGTTCTGGCTATGAAACACAAGTTATCATATTGATTTTCTGATTAACTATATTATAGTCACAGTAACCATTTACATGATTGTGGTAACCATAATATGGTTAATTTACGATTCACATGATTGTATCAACCATATATATGGTTACAGTAAACATATATATGTTTGTGACAACCATTCATATGATGAAGGACTTATCATATTATGGTGCTCTCGGCTTAAGGCTTATCATAATATGAGAACAACATATTATGATAAAATTATTCATCATAAATATGGTTGCCACAAACATATACTTGTTTACTGTAACCATATATATGGTTGATACAATCATGTGAATCATAAATTAACCATATTATGGTTACCACAATCATGTAAATAGTTACTGTGACTATAATATTGTTAAAAATCTTGTAACACTATTTAAATGCTCAATTATATTTTTCTGTGCTTGTAGCCATTTTCGATTTAATTTACCAAGGGTGTTTTTTAAGACCGATAGAACTGATTCGTTGTCAAACGAGTTGTCATACTGTGCTTACTTTTTGAGATTTATGATCAGTTTATTCTGGCAAATCATCATGAATAGATTAACGCTACCACATAAGCCAAATTTACTTTGGAATTCAGTCATCGATTCGCGCAAAATTGTGTTCAGCGATGAGGCTCATATGGTGTGAGACCAATCCATAACTGATCCTACCAACTCCATTACATTCAGAAAAATGCACCGCGCTGATGTCATCATCGGACCTCAGTTCTCCCGTTACGGTCAATGGAGATCGTTATCGCAACATGATCAATGATTTTTTCTTTGAAAATATGGATGACATTGATCGGGACGTGATGTGGTTTCAACACCACATCGATATAGTGAAATAAAAATTTGGCGATACATATTTTGATTTTAAGAAATGGATTGACAATTGGCATGCTGATAAAGCAGAAATAATTGACGCCCTGGAGGTCAATTTTGTTCGTGTTATTCGTGAAATACGACCAGAAATGCTCGAAAAAGAAACCCAATATTGGATGATCACGGTGGCCATATGTCCGAAATCAGTTTCAAATGTTAATGCCATGTATTGATCACTCGAACAAACAATTTTTTTTGATTAAAATTTAAATGCTATTTTTACAAGTTGTAGCGATTTTAAAAAATACGCTTTACTATTTCTCCCACCCCTTATTTTAAGATAGTCGACATAATAACGCTACATTTCTGAATCGGTATTTTTGAATAAACCGCTGCATCATAAATCTGCAAAGATATAATCTGAATAGACAGCTTGTTCGAGTTGCGTACCTGAATTTCTTCGGTAATCTTGTTAATGTTTTAACCGAATTTCGCAAAGTAACTCTCGTATCATTCCCTTCATGATTATGGATTGAACTTTTATTGAGACTATGTCAAAACTTAGGTTTTGAAGTGAGTTGTTTCAAAACTTTGGATTGTTATTTTTAAAAGTGGTTATTTTTGATGACTCTTTTGTATAGAGATTAAATTTTTAACCCCATGTCTAATTGGAAAGCTTTCAAAAAATTACCTAAAATAAAGACATTTCAATATTTAATTTAAAATTTTATTTAAGTCTTAAGGTTAGACTTAAATAAAGTAGTTTAAAAGTGGTTAAAGAATAAACATCTTAGTTCAAATGACATGACTCTTTAAACTTAAGGTCTATACAGGTTAAGCCACCAATTATCACTTAAATTCCCCCTCAAAAAAAAGAAAATTCATTAAATAAATGGTCATCATCTCACCTTATCCACATCATCATCATCATCATATAATTTCTAATGAATAATAAAATGTTTTAAAAACAGATTAAAACGTAATACCAGTTGCCCGAACACAGTATTACCGCATTTTTCAAAATTACAACTTTATACAACAAAAAACAATCATATAAATAATCATAATAAAACAACAAATTAAAATAAATGTTAAAAACAAAATGAACAACAAAAAGAAAAATTTCAAAAATAATATGGTCAACAGAAAATTGAAAAATTAAAAACAGAAAATCCGCTCACTAGTCTAAAGACAAGTAGTGAGCCAGCCAACATTTATTTATTTCTTTTGTGAAAAATACGTGGTTTTTTTTCATTAATTTTTTTGTGTAGAAAACAATTTTAAGAAGACAAATAAATTTTTCATACAACAAACTTGTTTAGCACACGTTCAACCATACAATCATTGAATCAGCGTCATGATTATTTCAGTGTTTTTTTGTATCTTGGGGAAGTGCTACAAATTTGAGCGATTTTTGGGGTAAAGTTGGCGGGTTTGAACCAAAATAAAATAGATTCCAGCTGAAAATTTCAGACTCTTGACGACTTTTGCCGCTGTAAATATCTTCTAAAAGCCCTTGAGTTTCTCATATTTTTGGCCAAGTGTTAGCAGGTTACCTAGAGTACAATTTAATATATTTCACAGTAGGGTAGAAGGGGGACCATACGCCACTTTTTTTTTGAGGCGATCTCAAATCAAAACCATAATACATATTCTTAAATTTCTTCTTGTTTCGGATACTTCGATATGTTGGCTTTCTATTTCAATCTTGTCTATCTCATCTTAATATACATATTTTTTTAACATTTATAGACTGACCAAAAAAGGGATTGGGCAGATTTGTCATTTGTAAAATAAAACAAATAAATCCAAAAATATAAACGTATACTACTGTTTTATACCTTACTTCACAAAACAATGTATAATAAACTAGATATTTATTGTTTATTTCACACAATTTACCAAAAAAAAAAAAAATTTAAACAAATTGTGACTGATTTTTTCTATATTTTATCAACATTTTGCTCTACATGACAGGAATTCCTTGTATCTGGCGATTGTGCCCCAGGGGGAGTTATGATGTTTAATATAAATTTGTTTCGTACTTCAAATTAAATGGTCGAAAAAACTATTATCACTTATTGTTCACTATTATTGAAATTCTATCACCATCCAATAGTCTTTTTTGTATCACAAAAACTAAAGAAGTTAGCACAAAAAATTCAAACCCTGAAATATTTTCACAGCTTTTTGAAAAACAATTAATCGCGCCTGCTTCACATCATATGTAAAATTAAACTTTCCAACTTTCTGGGATGGTAAATAATTGATAAACGAAAACATAACATGATAACGTAACAAAATCGGTTATTCGGTTTTTAAGTTATTCGGTGTTGGGAAATGTGCCCCTATGGCGCATTTGCCCAGCATTCAATTGACACAACTGATGAGAAATTCAGAGAGAGCTGATGCAAAATCGAAAAAATTATAGAGGCTTTTTAAACCTCTACACAATTTTGATGTATTGTGGTTCCAATAGCATAAATATGGTCCAAATTTTAAATTATATGGAGACGTTTTTTTTTAAAAAAACTTTGAGTGGACATTTTAAATGTGAAAGTACACGCTTGTAAGCACATACATACAATTTTGTGAAAATGAGCGAAATCACTTAATTGTAAATAAATTCGAAAAGAATCATCCGATATTTATAATCAATATTTAATTTTTTTCCTATTACATGTGGCTTTGCGATAATGCAATAAATCTGAAAAATTTCTGTCGTTTTCGAATTTTCATGATTTTTTAAAAACAAAAAAATTTGCTATTTTCACTTAAAAAATTTATTTTTTGATTCAATTTGTTATTATAACTCCTTAATTATTGAACCGATTGTAAAGCAATATATACGAGAAAATTAGTACATAGCATGGGAAAAATGTTCTCAAAATTCAATCATTCAAAAAAAGAACATTAACACTAAATTTTGTGTATATCAGACAAAAAACAAAAAAATTATGAAAATTAGCGAATTCACTTAATTGTAAATAAATTCGAAAAGAATATACCGATATTTATAATCAACATCTAATTTTTTTCTTATTACATGTGGCTTTGCGAAAAAGCAATAAATCTGAGCAATTTCTGCCGTTTTCGATTTTTTATGATTTTTTTAAAACAAAAAAAAATGCTATTTTCACATAAAAAAAATATTTTTTGATTAAATTTTTTATTATAACTCCGAAACTACTGAGCCCATTGAAACGAAATATATATTTGGAAATTTGTACATAGCATGGGGAAAATGTTTTCAAAATTCAATCAACCGAAAGAAGAACATTAACTACTCAATTTTATGTATATCAAACAAAAAACTAAAATTTCGTGAAAATGAGCGAATTCACTTAATTGTAAATAAGTTCGAAAAGAATCAACCGATATTAATAATCGACATCTCATGTTTTACCTATTACATGTGGCTTTGCGATAAAGCAATAAATCTGAAAAATGTCTGCCGTTTTCGATTTTTCATGATTTTTTTAAAACAAAAAAAATGGTATTTTCACATAAAAAAATATTTTTTGATTAAATTTGTTATTATAACTACATAGCATGGGGAAAGTGTTTTCAAAATTCAATCAATCGAAAGAAGAACATTAACTACTCAATTTTATGTATATCAAACAAAAAAGTAAAGTTTTGTGAAAATGAGCGAATTCACTTAATTGTGAATAAATTCGAAAAGAATCAACCGATATTTATATTCGACATCTCATTTCTGACAATTTCTGCCGTTTTCGATTTTTCATGATTATTTTAAAACAAAAAAATTTGCTATTTTCACGTAAAAAATATATTTTTTGCTTCAATATGTTATTATAACTCCCAAACTGCTGAGTCGATTGAAACAATGAAACTCAACTTTTCTAAGTTTATTTTAATAACATCGGACTAAACCATTTTGAGTTATCATTTATTATGTGGAGAAACAACATTTATTATTTTACTTAAAAATTAAAAAAAAAATCTCTCCATAAAATTGAAAAATCTTACCATTTTTGTACTTAGGTAGCCATGATGCATCAAATCTAAATGGTTAGTCAAACCTTTTTTGCTGTTTAAATTTTTCGTTTCGTCCCAGATATTAAAAACTAGTTGACCGCCCCGGCTTCGCCCGGTAACATTTACTAATGTTAGTTCTTCAAGTTTCTCCAACCCACATACACCTGCCTGTTCTTATTTATTTGCAAATAAAATAACTAAATTTATACTGCATATTTTAGGGAGCTTTTTTATTACAGTTAACAGAACTCAAAAAAAAATTCCGAGTTTTATCCGGAATTTTTGAATTGTTTTTCTTTACAAACCATCTCCTGAAAATTTCGAATCGAATAAAAAAAAATTCAGCAAAATCGCTCCAGCCATTCTCACATGATGCCATTACATACATGAACATTTTTATATACATACACTGATGGACAAAATTCACCGCCATTTCCTCTTTAGGATGTGTAAAGGATCGCCACGGTACGTATTTGTAAATTAGGTTAAGTTAAAAAGACTTGTTTTAACTGAAGTATAATTAAATTGAATTATTGTTTTTGTTGAAAAAATAAAATTTTGTGTTTCAATTATATTTATAACGTGGTAGTCCTTTAAACATTCTGAAGGGAAATGGCGGTGACTTTCGTCCATCAGTGTATATAGAAGATAAGAAACTTTGAGGAGCCATCCTAGGTTATTAGCCATATTTTTCACCCCTCGATTGTTAAAATTAACCTGGTTTTTATATTTATTTCTCCCTTCCGGGTAACCAGTATTTTAACTAAAGCGTTTCTTCATTGCTAATTGACAGCACTTTTCTTACAACAGCTATTAGTTGCACTACCGCCAACACAGCCAGAAAAAAAACTGAATTTACGATTACTATCATAAACAACATTAAAAATACATAAACTAACAACAAATTTTAAAATATGATGCATCTAAAATAATGCAACAACAACAACAATTTAAAACAAGATTTAAAGAAAAACAGCTGATTGTTAGTAAAACGATCGTACTTATCAAAACATTCAAACCTGCAGTGTAGAGGAACTGGTTGGAGCACAACAAAAACCAACTGCAACGACAACAACATTATGATCATCAGTTAATGTTTGAACACAAACGAATGACAGCAATATTTTACATCGACTTGCAATGCAGTGCAGTGCATTGCATCGACTTGCATTCAGCATTTATTTACTGCTGCTTAATATTAATAATGATTGAGTCTCTTAGACTTGGATGTGTTATAGCTAGACGTCCTCGTGAAATATTCGAGCATTGGGTCAAACATGTTTTTTTGTTTTTTTTTTGTTAATTTTCATTACATACACAGATACATATTAATTTATACAGATGCGGTTGTCATCAGCAGCGATTTGAAATTGAGCTGGCAGTCTGTTATTTGGTACATTTAGTGGTGAATTAAAAAAACGTTGATCAAAATTTATAATTCCGGCATTTAATAACAACGATTTGCATGCACACACGACTGCGAGTATTTTAAAAGTAATCGATTAATTTGTGTGTTTAATGGCAATATTTAAATTACTTAAATACCATGCATGATTCGTCATGTCTATTAGAAACCCCACGTAGTGTTTATGTTTTTGTATTTAATGTTATTTATGTGCAAATTAACTCAATAGGGGGTGAAAGGCTTTGAAAATCAGATGAAAAGAGAAAATGTACTTGACATGATTGTTAGAAAAATATTAATTTGTAAACTTTATCAGTTTTTATACCCTTCACCTTCGTGAGAACGTGATTTCCGTTTGTAATTTCTACATTTTTAATTTCCGACCCTATAAAGTATATATATTTTGGATCCTTATAGATAGCGGAGTCGATTAAGCCGAAGACCCCAGATATCTTCGGGATCCAAATCTTCAATAATTCTGTCAGACATGCTTTCGAGAAGTTTGCTATTTAAAATCAGCAAAATCGGTCCACAAATAGCAGAGATATGTGGAAAAACCCAAGACAACCTCGATTTTTGACCTATATCTGGATTACTATGTCATTAATATAGACAATATGGATATCTAATGATAGATATTTGAAAGACCTTTACAATGACATATATAAAACCATAGTAAGTTGGACCGACAATGGGTGAAAATCGGAAAAATATTTTTTAACCCGATTTTTTTTTTCATAAAAAGTTTTTTTTTGCGCTAACTATTAAAAAAAGAAATGAAAAAACAAAATTTTTAAATTTAAAGAAAAAAATTTTAAATTTAAAAAAACAATTCGAAATTTTTTTTTCAAAAAATATTAAAAAACTGCAAAAAAAACAAGTAAGAAAGTATGTTCAAGCCCGACCATATAATACCCTGCACTAAGTAAAAATCAAAAAACATTTCTGTTTTAAAATTTCAATAATTTATATTTTTGAGTGATTTTCGGAAGTGGGCCTTATATGGGAGCTATGACCAATTATGGACCGATCACCATGAAATTAGGTCCTGTGATTTATATATTAAATGTGACTACGTTGTATACCAACAGTTTTAAGCGATTTATGCACGTTAAAGTGATTTTCGGAAGCGGGTCTATATGGGAGCTATGACTAATTATGGACCGATCGTAACAAAATTTGGTGACATGAATTTTGTATATATAAAACTTATTTGTGGAGATACATATATAAATTAAACATTTATGACCGATAAAGTCCAATTTCGGAAGGACATTTGTATGGGGGCTATGTGAAATAATGGACCGATTTCAGCCAGTTTCAATAGGCTTGGTCCTTGGGCCCAAAAAATATTATGTACCAAATTTGATCGAAATATCTTCAAAATTGCGACCTGTACTCTGCGCACAAGGTTTACATGGACAGCAAGCCAGCCCACCAGCCAGCCAGCCAGCCAGCCAGCCAGCCAGCCAGCCAGCCAGCCCACCAGCCAGCCAGTCAGCCAGCCCACCAGCCAGCCAGCCAGCCAGCCAGACGGACGGACGGACGGACAGAAAGTGATTCTAAGTCGATCGGTATACTTTAAGGTGGATGTTAGACTAATATTTTTGGGCGTTACAAACATCTGCACAAACGCATTATACCCTTCCCACTATGGTGGTGTAGGGTATAATAAATTTTGTTTACCTAAAAATATTTAAAATTTTTATTTTGAAGTATAATTTGGTGAAGCGTATATAAGATTCGGCACAGCCGAATATAGCTCTCTTACTTGTTTTATATCCTGATGGAAAATAATACAATATAATCATCTTTCCGATCTGTGTAGAAATTAAATGAAATTAAAACTTTAAGCTATGACCGCAACTCCTTCAAAGACAAAATAAAATGTCTGAAAAGGTCTCCTCCTGGAATTTTGAAATTTCACTTATAATTCAATTGTTATAACCAGGGCAAGGCTTTTCATGCACTAAAAAATTAAAAATATGCGCTTATAATATGCACTATAAAGAGAGAAAATATGCACTAAAAATGACAAAAATATGCAATAAAAACTAGTTTTTCATTTGAAATATGTATATTAGAGTTAATTTCAAAAATGTTATTCCATTATATTCATTTTTCTGAAGATTTTTGCGTAGATTTTCACTCCTTGTGGTGGTTCAACGCACCTAAAGATGCGGATTTTGAGCACATTTTTCTGTTGAATATATTGCAAATCTGATTTCTCCAATGGATTCTGCATTAACAATTAGTACAATTGATGTTTTTTGAATCCTTAATTTTGTTTTAATTTGGTTAGAAATTTCTCCGTTTACATTATTAATTTTATTGGCAGCATCATCAATTAATTTTACTTGTGCAATCAGCGAATTGAATCCCTGTAGATTAGTAATAGTTTCAGAAATAAAGATGTAATTTGAGCACAGAAATGCTAATTGGCTTTTAATATAATTTTTTTTTTTTTAAATATCTTTAATTTTTTTAATTTAGTGAGCGTCGCTATTATCAAATTCTTCCATTATATTCTTAATTTCATCGAAATATTTTCCATAGTACTCAGCCGCATCTAATCAGGTTCCCCATCTAGTAATTACTGGTTGAGGTGGAAGAGGAATCTCTGAATACTTTTCTCCACACGAGATGGTGCCTTTAAAAATACTTTTTTTTCATTCGAAATTAATAAATCCATATCTTCAAACTGAGATCTAATTTCTTCGGTTACTCGATGTAAACCATGTGCTAATCATGTTACATGAATAAGTTTTGAATAAAATACCTTTAGATTATTTGCTGCTATAAAAATATATCCAAAAGAAAATTAAATATGCAATAAAATGGAAAAATATGTTAAATATATGTATTTAAATGAAAAATATGCAAAATATGCATTTATAACAAAATATGCAAAAATATGCAACAGCAAAACGATGCCATTTTGTTGCAAATTCTTCGATTCGGAAAGATAAATTGTCAAAAGTGATTTTGAGTTACTGACTACAAACATGCATTTGCATAGAAATCCTTGCCCTGGTTATAACACATCGAAATATTTGCCGCAGACCCACATTACTATATATATTCTGGGTCCTCATAAGATTGTAAGACGATCTAGGTATGTCTGTCCGTCTGCCTGTTGAAACCTCGATAGGCCCAAACGAAAGGAGCCTTGATACTTTCTGCTGATAAGGTTTGTATGGTATTCATAATGGGCAATATCTAACCCCCATACAAATGTCTCCCGGAATAAGGTTTGAGCAGTCATAAATATGTTGATAAAATTTTGCACAAATTAGTTCTAAAACTCTGAAATTAAACTGTAAAGTATGGCGAAAATCGGGCAACATTTATCCCTAGTCCCCATACAAGGTCCCCTTCAGAAAATGACTTGAACATGCATAATTGTCTTATAACAATTAATATCGTGATGAAATTGGACATAAAGAAGTTCTCTATGAACCTAAATCAGTCTACTAACTTTCTACCAAGGATCGGTCCATAATTGTCCGAATTAAATACCATCTTATTGCTCTTTATTTAACACACAATCCACGCATTTACCCAACTACCTATTAACTATATGAGTTACATTACAAAACTCTCCAAGTTATGGCCCAATACTGTATCAGCTGTGTTTTTGTAAAACTGGCCCATTTGTTTTGGAAATCGTTACCGTTTTTCTTCTCCGTTTATATCGTTTTTTTTTTTTGTGGTTTCTTTTGCCATTTTTGGCATAAGTTGGTAAATGTGTCATGGTGTGCACTGAATATGCATCGAAAGACAACATCCAAGAAATATCAAACAAAAAAAATTTTCCTGTTTACCATAAAACTCTATGATGATGGAATTTTTGACTAAGGAGTGAGATCGAAAAATTCTTAACACACGTTTTTCATTACATTTTTTAACCCAAGTATTATTTGAATTTTTTTTTGATCAAGTTACCTTTGAAAAACATGTCAGTTATTATGTGTAATGTCAATTATATTAATTTTTTTGTTAATCTGATTAAAATGAGTGACCAGAAAAAAGTGCGTACTGAAATTATTAAATATTTTCAACAAAACCCAACTTGGTCTTACAAAAAGTTGGCCAAGCATACAAAGGTCTGCCGTCAAACTGTTTCCAATGTTATTAAACAGTACCGGGAGAACTTGTCAGTTGATAGAAAACCTGGTTCAGGTAGAAGGAATGGTCCACATGATGTTTCTAAAGCCAAAAAAATAGAACGCATTTTCAAAAGAGCTCCCAACACATCCGGTAGGAAAGCAGCCCGGTTAGCTCAGTGCTCGGACTATTTGGTACGAAAAGTTAAAGCTAATGCAGGTTTAAAAACATACAAGGCTCAAAAAGTTCCTGACAGGAACGCTACTAAAAATTTAGAGGCCAAAAACAGAGCACGGAAATTGAAGTCAAGTTTTATAAAAAAATATTCTTGCTGCATAATGGATGACGAAACGTATGTTCTGGCAGATTTTTCGCAACTTCCAGGTCAAAAATTTTATGTTGCTGATGCTCGAGGGAATGTTGAAGAAAAGTTTAGGACCCAAAAGCAGACAAAATTTCCCAGAAAGTTCTTGGTATGGCAAGCAATATGCAGTTGCGGCAAAAGAAGCCACTCATTTGTTACAACGGGCTCTATAAATACCGAAATTTACATCAAGGAATGTTTACAAAAAAGGCTGCTTCCATTCATAAGACTTCATAATGTGTCCACTTATTTTTGGCCTGACTTGGCATCCTGTCACTATGGCAAACAAGCCCTTGAGTGGTACAAGAACAATAATGTGGTATTTGTACCAAGAGAGGCAAATCCTCCAAACTGCCCGGAGCTAAGGCCAGTGGAGAGATATTGGGCTCTTGTTAAAAGAGAATTGAAGAGTACAAAAAAGGTGTCCAAAAGTGTGGTAGATTTTAAACGGAGATGGACTACATGTTCGAGCAAAGTGACAGAAAGCACTATAAAAACGTTAATGGAAGGGTTTCCGAAAAAGGTTCAAAATTTCATCACTAGTGATTAAAACTATAAAAATAATTTTTTTTGTAAATTGTAATAATAATTTCAATCAAATAAAAAAAAAATTAAAGCTGTAAGTTTAGTGGTTTCTTTTTTATAAACATATATGTATGTTAAGAATTTTTCGATCTCACTCCTTACAGGTTTGTTTGGATTTGCTGGTTGTTGCAACGAAACATCAAACTGGGAAAAAAATAATACGAAATTTTTCCAAATTGCAAAGACATGAGATATGTATTTTTGTGTTTCTTGTTAGTAGAGATAAACGTTTTTTTTATTGACCAAATATTGGTAACGTAAAGGGACTTTCATTAAGCGCTTCCTATCTTTAAATTTAAATAAAACAAAATGTGAGATATCATCGAAATTTTTAATTAGTTTGAAAGGCCTATCGATTGCCATTATATAAGGAATATAGCATCGTGCAGATGTCTGCCGCAGATGCGCTGAGTGGCGCGCAACCGAAATGTCAAATTTTCCATGACTTTGCCGCATAAGTCAGTCTAAATTTGATATGTTGGTTTTAAGGGCCGCTGTTGTTTGCGGTTTATTTGCATAGACTTAAGAAAAAACCAAAAGAAAAATTCTAAGAGGGTAACATCACATCCCCTCCATATGGAATGACCATGTCCCCAAATCGCTCGTGCATAAATTGTGGAGCACATAGCGCCCTCAACTATGTAGTTGGTGTTCATATCTTCCAATACAGGCCAGAAGGTTTGGTAATCATCGACATTTAGATTGTAATGGCCTGGCGAATTTCGTTCTCAAAGAAATATGGAACGATAACGCTGCCAGCCCAAAATCCACACCATTCAATGACTTTCTCGTGATAAACAATTTTGTTTATTGACCCATTCATACAGAAATGGGCTTCATCGCCGAAGATGATTTTAAATGGGCGAAGAACGCGGAACTTTGCCCGAACAGAACACCCATTTTGATAAAGCAATTTTATTATTTCAAAGTGTTATTGAATAATATGGCCGCTTTCAACTGTCAAAATGCAGAAGCTCCTGTTGGAAACCCCTTTATTTGTAAATAGTAAAATCAAAATGAAAAGATGTTGTATGCTGTTTGTATTTTAGACTGTTTTTTCTTTTCAATTGATGGAAGATGTAGGATTTAAAACTTAGTTTATGCTTTCGAGCAGCGTGAGATTCCTGTTGTTTTTATGGAGATTGGGGATAAGTTACACAGAAAAGATCAATAATTGCTTGAAAATAGGATGCTAACTAAAGTTGTTTCAATATTTTCATACTTTAGCAATTACAGAGGAAAATTGATATTGTTAAGAGGTTTGCTACAGTTTGAAAAATGGATTATTACCTAGTTTGAGTAGCCTATCAATGTTTGAATAGCCCAATGCAATCAATTAAATAAAATGAATTCATAAGAATTATTCAAGTGCTGCCGAAATCCTTCTTTGTATGGGCATTATTTTCACAAATCAATTGAAAAAAACAGTAGGCTTCCAAAGGGTGCCTTAAAGCCTTTAAAACTGGCATAAAATGTTCCCATTTGTTTTGTAATTTCCTTAAAAAGATTTCCATTTTCTGTCTGTGTTGTTTTGCAGTTGTAACTTGTGGTCTAGTATTGGCTGAAAGATGTTCATGTGTGTTTTAATTTGAAATTTCGATTTTGTACTTTTCGATTTCAACATTTTTGAAAACGATTAAAAACAAATGTTTATTTACTCGCTTGCATATCAAATGTCATCATTGGTTTTGTATATGATTTTTTTTTTGTCTTTTTGCTGTTTTAAGCAATTGTACTACTCTTCACATTTTTGTATGTATGTTTCTTTACATTTGCTATTTGATTGTTTGTCTTTTTGTTTATGTACCATTTGATAATTTTTTTCTTTTTTTGCGAAATTGAATTATTTTTTGCAATATGTCGTTGAGTCACGAGGAAAGTGTTTTCCACTTTTGCTTTAGCTACCACGACATCACTAGCAGTTGTAGGTAGTAGCAGTTACAGCGTTAGCATTAGCAGCAGCAACAATATCAACATTCGTAAATGTGTAAAATGTGTTGTACACATTTTTGTGCTATTAAAACTGTTGCATAAGCCAAGTTTGCAGTTGTCTATCTAAAGTTGTTAATTTTTAACTATTTGGTTTGTGGTATACCCTACATCATGCAAAAGAAAAATAATTGAATTTAACTGTTAACAGTCACTACGTGCTTACCAAAGGGACTTACCAACAAATCAGTCAGGACTAGCCCTAAGACTCACTGGTCTTCTGATGTTCCAGATGAGACTCTGCTCAACTGCAATTTTAAAACTAACTTTTTCCAGCTTTAGCTAGTGTGAAACCCGAGTCTCCGGTTACGCCCTATATCTCCCTCCAAAGAGTACCAAACAACAGACAGATGTGCCTAAGATTTACTTAAGTATATGCCATGACAGCATTACCTCACGGTGGTCCTAACACCGATTAAAAAGAGTGAGTTTACCACCGCCATTTTGTGACTATCAGGGCACACACAATTGGGAACTCTTCGTAAATTTCCTGCATGGATCAATGCACAAGCATCTTTTTCGAGAGCTCTGGCTATATAATCACTGCCATCCATAGCTAGTCAATCAGCAAAACCTAGAAAAATGATCAACAGCAGCATTCGGCATGTAACTCTAGACCGCCATATGATATCTGACTTCAAAACCCCCCTGGCGATAAAAGTCAAATTGTGCAGTTTCACTCCACATACAATTGACCACTACTGAGAACCAATCCCAATAACCATTAGTTCACATTCCAATGACAGTCGGTTCTACGCACCGGCACCGACCCGAGTTCACTCGGCCAAGGGCTGTCAACTCAGCAATCACTGCTGCTACAACAACAACAACCATTAGTTCAAATTCCAACAGTAAACCACCCGAGAATATTGGGTGTCACTTTTGATAGCCTTTTTTATTTCTCAGCATACGCCACTGCAATCACGCATAATCTTCGAAATAGGAAAAAGGTCCTCAAGGCACTTGCCGCCAGCACTTGGAGTATGGACAATGAAACCTTGCTAGCAACCTACATGACGATTGGCCAGTCAGTGGTTAACTATGCTGCTCCAGTGTGGTCACCTTCGTTAAGTGATATTCAGTGGAGAAATATTCAAAGCTGTCAAAATGCAGCCTTAAGGACCGTCAAATACTGCCTTCAAATTACTTCCGAACACCAGGAAACTAAGGTTTTACTGGTCAGGGAACATAACGTCATGCTGATGCAACAGTTTCTTCTGTGATGTCACCTGATGAGTCATCCAAACTTCAATATCACACAGTTGGATTCTCCCATGAGGCATGTCAGAAAGGACCTTAGAAATTACGAGGAGAGCATACAGTGGTATGTGCAGGATGTATTTGATAGAGACGCCATCCTATTCTTAGTTGTACCAGAACAGGCTTAATGCCTTCTGGTCCCGCATACACCGTGCCGTTCTCAACTTATGCCCAGCATATTCAACTGTCCAGCCAACACTACTTCACTGCGTCCAGTGGAGTCATGGACCCACCCATTAGAAGTAGTACAATTTCTTGGACTTTATCTTGCAGAACACCCAGATTAAATATTGTATAATTGTTCATGCTGCTACAACAGCAACAGCCATTAGTTCACGGACACCAATACATTTTCTAAGCTCAGAGCTAATTATATGTCGATATTAATAAACATCTCTGTTGAGACAGCAACAGCAATTAGCAAGGATCCCGGCAACAGCAGATAAAAACTCTGGTTAGCTCCGTCATCTGATTATCCCAACGAAGGAGTAAAAAAGCAGGAAATGTCTAATGCAATAATTGATGTGGCAACTTCCTGGTGAAACCAAATTTCGTCCACATCAGTATCATTATAGACAGAAGGACCTTGTTATAATAGGCCATCGATCATCAGTAAGATTCACTGCTTGATCATCCTATTTTTCAAAGAAGTAGGGACCAATGATTGTTCCAGTCTAAAATCCGCACAAAACATTTCAACGTTCCGCATAGGTTCTCTGAAACACCAAATTTTTACGACAAACAAAGCCATCAATGTGAAAATGTGATTCATTATGCGAAACTGTTACCGGCAAACCAATTATTTTATTTGTTATATCGGTTTCAACGAGCGAGAGATGGTTTATGCGGTTCAGAAGTTTTGATTATGACACGGAAGACAAATATCGCCCAGGCCAGCCAAAAAAGTTTGATGACAAAGAATTGGAGGCATTACTTCATGAAGATTGTTGTAAAACTCAAGAGTTTGTAAAATCATTGAGAGCTACTCTGCCAGTAATTTCAAGACATTTGTAAGCAGCAAGATTCATCCAAAGGCAGGGAAATTGGGATCCATACGATTAGAAGCTGAGAGACCTTGAAAGACGATTGCATGTCCGAAATTATATTTGAAAAGAAAATTAGTTTAGCACCGAATCATTACTTGAGATGAAAAATGGATCCATTACGATAACCGAAAGAGACCGTATGTGAAAAAAGACCAACCAACAGAATCGACGCCAAATATAAATATCCATGTCGCTAAGGTAATTTTCTGTATTTGGTGGGAGCAAAAGGGTCTTATCTATTATGAACTGCTGAAATCTGACCAGACCATCACAGGGAACCTGTAACGAACTGATTCGTTTGAAGCGAGCATCGGCCGAAAAACGCTCAGAATATGTTTCCAGACATGTAACTGTAATATTCCATTTTAACAACGCTCGGCCACATGTTGCAATACCTGTTAAAAACTATTTAGAAAGAAGTGTTGGGAAGTTTTTCCTCACCCTCCTTATAATCCAGACCATTAACCGTTCGACTACTATTTGTTTCGAACAGAGTATCCTAAATTGGCTTGATTCTGTTCTTTTGGCTCGGAATCCATATGTGATCAGAAAGATGGAAAAAGGTCAAAGCCAACAACAGCCAATACTTTGAATAAATTTATATTAAGCAAATGTTTCAAAATAAACGCTAATTTCGGAATGAAGCTGAAGCGAAATCGGTCCTATTAGACAGGATGATTGTATAAAATTTATATTAAATTATCCATTATCTATTTTATAGGGGATTTCAATTGCCACTTGTGTCTAACAAATGTCTTTCTAAGCCCTATTTTAGCTATGTAGCTCTTTCCTCTCATTTGTTTTATCCAACTGCAAATGTATGTACGAGTATCTTTCATTTAAAATGTCATTTGCTAAGATTCATTCAAGATATCTTGATTTTTTTACAAAACAATTTAAAACATTATGAAGAAATACAAAACTAAGCACTGCATAAGAGCGATAGTAATTTTATGGAATTTGTAAATTGTTTTACTTTATTTCTGCAGGAATTTGTTATCTAAACAACAATGTGCTTTGGCATCATTGTTACTCATTACTCGACATAAATACACCACCACCTTCCTCAGCTAAACTTTGAAAATTAAAACAATTTTTAAACATTATTACACATTTTTTCTCTTTATTAACACTTTTTTTTAAATGTACTTTTACTTCTATAGGATTTTTAATATTTTTTTATTTTTTTTCATTGCAACATTTCATTACCTAGTTAATGGCATGAGCAGTTGGAGTAAGCAAGCAAAGTGAGTAGTCTTTATATCTAAGTATTTAAAGTAGATTTACAAATTAGTAATCTGTCGGGCCATTATGTGTAATTGGCGCCAAAAAGGCAGTCAGTCGCTGTTTCTTTTCCCAACTTTAGCTAACAGGCTCAGATTGTTGTTGGGTGGAAAGGCGTTTATTTTGTAGTTTGTCTGTTGCTCTATTATTTTGTCGATTTTAATTTGTAGTTGCAGTTTCGTAAACGAAGATATCATTTAACTTTTTTTAGTCAATAAATTTGTAGCGTTATAAATACATATACTTTTTTGTAATTTTTAACGATACTCGTACAATTTAATTTGAGTGGTCATTTAGTATTTTTATTGAATTAATTATTGTAAGTAGATTTTGAGTACAGTAGTTTAAGTTTAAACGACTTCACAAAAAGCAGCCATTACAAAAAAAAATAACAATTTGTTAATAAGTGTTATGGAAAAATTTCGATTATTAGTCTATAGTCTAGTCATAGTCTAGTCATAGTCTAGTCATAGTCTAGTCATAGTCTAGTCATAGTCTAGTCATAGTCTAGTCATAGTCTAGTCATAGTCTAGTCATAGTCTAGTCATAGTCTAGTCATAGTCTAGTCATAGTCTAGTCATAGTCTAGTCATAGTCTAGTCATAGTCTAGTCATAGTCTAGTCATAGTCTAGTCATAGTCTAGTCATAGTCTAGTCATAGTCTAGTCATAGTCTAGTCATAGTCTAGTCATAGTCTAGTCATAGTCTAGTCATAGTCTAGTCATAGTCTAGTCATAGTCTAGTCATAGTCTAGTCATAGTCTAGTCATAGTCTAGTCATAGTCTAGTCATAGTCTAGTCATAGTCTAGTCATAGTCTAGTCATAGTCTAGTCATAGTCTAGTCATAGTCTAGTCATAGTCTAGTCATAGTCTAGTCATAGTCTAGTCATAGTCTAGTCATAGTCTAGTCATAGTCTAGTCATAGTCTAGTCATAGTCTAGTCATAGTCTAGTCATAGTCTAGTCATAGTCTAGTCATAGTCTAGTCATAGTCTAGTCATAGTCTAGTCATAGTCTAGTCATAGTCTAGTCATAGTCTAGTCATAGTCTAGTCATAGTCTAGTCATAGTCTAGTCATAGTCTAGTCATAGTCTAGTCATAGTCTAGTCATAGTCTAGTCATAGTCTAGTCATAGTCTAGTCATAGTCTAGTCATAGTCTAGTCATAGTCTAGTCATAGTCTAGTCATAGTCTAGTCATAGTCTAGTCATAGTCATAGTCATAGTCTAGTCATAGTCTAGTCATAGTCTAGTCATAGTCTAGTCATAGTCTAGTCATAGTCATAGTCATAGTCTAGTCATAGTCTAGTCATAGTCTAGTCATAGTCTAGTCATAGTCTAGTCATAGTCTAGTCATAGTCTAGTCATAGTCTAGTCATAGTCTAGTCATAGTCTAGTCATAGTCTAGTCATAGTCTAGTCATAGTCTAGTCATAGTCTAGTCATAGTCTAGTCATAGTCTAGTCATAGTCTAGTCATAGTCTAGTCATAGTCTAGTCATAGTCTAGTCATAGTCTAGTCATAGTCTAGTCATAGTCTAGTCATAGTCTAGTCATAGTCTAGTCATAGTCTAGTCATAGTCTAGTCATAGTCTAGTCATAGTCTAGTCATAGTCTAGTCATAGTCTAGTCATAGTCTAGTCATAGTCTAGTCATAGTCTAGTCATAGTCTAGTCATAGTCTAGTCATAGTCTAGTCATAGTCTAGTCATAGTCTAGTCATAGTCTAGTCATAGTCTAGTCATAGTCTAGTCATAGTCTAGTCATAGTCTAGTCATAGTCTAGTCATAGTCTAGTCATAGTCTAGTCATAGTCTAGTCATAGTCTAGTCATAGTCTAGTCATAGTCTAGTCATAGTCTAGTCATAGTCTAGTCATAGTCTAGTCATAGTCTAGTCATAGTCTAGTCATAGTCTAGTCATAGTCTAGTCATAGTCTAGTCATAGTCTAGTCATAGTCTAGTCATAGTCTAGTCATAGTCTAGTCATAGTCTAGTCATAGTCTAGTCATAGTCTAGTCATAGTCTAGTCATAGTCATAGTCATAGTCTAGTCATAGTCTAGTCATAGTCTAGTCATAGTCTAGTCATAGTCTAGTCATAGTCATAGTCATAGTCTAGTCATAGTCTAGTCATAGTCTAGTCATAGTCTAGTCATAGTCTAGTCATAGTCTAGTCATAGTCTAGTCATAGTCTAGTCATAGTCTAGTCATAGTCTAGTCATAGTCTAGTCATAGTCTAGTCATAGTCATAGTCATAGTCTAGTCATAGTCTAGTCATAGTCTAGTCATAGTCTAGTCATAGTCTAGTCATAGTCTAGTCATAGTCTAGTCATAGTCTAGTCATAGTCTAGTCATAGTCTAGTCATAGTCTAGTCATAGTCTAGTCATAGTCTAGTCATAGTCTAGTCATAGTCTAGTCATAGTCTAGTCATAGTCTAGTCATAGTCTAGTCATAGTCTAGTCATAGTCTAGTCATAGTCTAGTCATAGTCTAGTCATAGTCTAGTCATAGTCTAGTCATAGTCTAGTCATAGTCTAGTCATAGTCTAGTCATAGTCTAGTCATAGTCTAGTCATAGTCTAGTCATAGTCTAGTCATAGTCTAGTCATAGTCTAGTCATAGTCTAGTCATAGTCTAGTCATAGTCTAGTCATAGTCTAGTCATAGTCTAGTCATAGTCTAGTCATAGTCTAGTCATAGTCTAGTCATAGTCTAGTCATAGTCTAGTCATAGTCTAGTCATAGTCTAGTCATAGTCTAGTCATAGTCTAGTCATAGTCTAGTCATAGTCTAGTCATAGTCTAGTCATAGTCTAGTCATAGTCTAGTCATAGTCTAGTCATAGTCTAGTCATAGTCTAGTCATAGTCTAGTCATAGTCTAGTCATAGTCTAGTCATAGTCTAGTCATAGTCTAGTCATAGTCTAGTCATAGTCTAGTCATAGTCTAGTCATAGTCTAGTCATAGTCTAGTCATAGTCTAGTCATAGTCTAGTCATAGTCTAGTCATAGTCTAGTCATAGTCTAGTCATAGTCTAGTCATAGTCTAGTCATAGTCTAGTCATAGTCTAGTCATAGTCTAGTCATAGTCTAGTCATAGTCTAGTCATAGTCTAGTCATAGTCTAGTCATAGTCTAGTCATAGTCTAGTCATAGTCTAGTCATAGTCTAGTCATAGTCTAGTCATAGTCTAGTCATAGTCTAGTCATAGTCTAGTCATAGTCTAGTCATAGTCTAGTCATAGTCTAGTCATAGTCTAGTCATAGTCTAGTCATAGTCTAGTCATAGTCTAGTCATAGTCTAGTCATAGTCTAGTCATAGTCTAGTCATAGTCTAGTCATAGTCTAGTCATAGTCTAGTCATAGTCTAGTCATAGTCTAGTCATAGTCTAGTCATAGTCTAGTCATAGTCTAGTCATAGTCTAGTCATAGTCTAGTCATAGTCTAGTCATAGTCTAGTCATAGTCTAGTCATAGTCTAGTCATAGTCTAGTCATAGTCTAGTCATAGTCTAGTCATAGTCTAGTCATAGTCTAGTCATAGTCTAGTCATAGTCTAGTCATAGTCTAGTCATAGTCTAGTCATAGTCTAGTCATAGTCTAGTCATAGTCTAGTCATAGTCTAGTCATAGTCTAGTCATAGTCTAGTCATAGTCTAGTCATAGTCTAGTCATAGTCTAGTCATAGTCTAGTCATAGTCTAGTCATAGTCTAGTCATAGTCTAGTCATAGTCTAGTCATAGTCTAGTCATAGTCTAGTCATAGTCTAGTCATAGTCTAGTCATAGTCTAGTCATAGTCTAGTCATAGTCTAGTCATAGTCTAGTCATAGTCTAGTCATAGTCTAGTCATAGTCTAGTCATAGTCTAGTCATAGTCTAGTCATAGTCTAGTCATAGTCTAGTCATAGTCTAGTCATAGTCTAGTCATAGTCTAGTCATAGTCTAGTCATAGTCTAGTCATAGTCTAGTCATAGTCTAGTCATAGTCTAGTCATAGTCTAGTCATAGTCTAGTCATAGTCTAGTCATAGTCTAGTCATAGTCTAGTCATAGTCTAGTCATAGTCTAGTCATAGTCTAGTCATAGTCTAGTCATAGTCTAGTCATAGTCTAGTCATAGTCTAGTCATAGTCTAGTCATAGTCTAGTCATAGTCTAGTCATAGTCTAGTCATAGTCTAGTCATAGTCTAGTCATAGTCTAGTCATAGTCTAGTCATAGTCTAGTCATAGTCTAGTCATAGTCTAGTCATAGTCTAGTCATAGTCTAGTCATAGTCTAGTCATAGTCTAGTCATAGTCTAGTCATAGTCTAGTCATAGTCTAGTCATAGTCTAGTCATAGTCTAGTCATAGTCTAGTCAATTATTTTAAATTGTACTTTAATTTTTTGTAAAAATATTCCAAAATAATTGATTTTTTTTTTGTATATCTTATTCAACTGCTCAAAATTATCTGCAAGCGAACAAGAAGTCAAGGTGATTGTCAAAATAAATTAATTTATTTTGTTGAAAAAAAAGAAGAAAAATTAACAAAACTACACTGCATCACTTATTTACACAAATATCACAACTCATAACAGGCAAAACATGAGAATGTCATAAACACACACACAGTTCTGTACTATCGATACACTTGCAGCAAACAAAAAAAATGCAACACTTAAAATCATGATTAATTCGAAAATGTTTAACAAACGCCAACTTTACATTAAATGAACGGACAAAAACTGAAAGAGAATTGAGTCAAAAAAAAAATCACTCAATTCTACTGCCAAAATATTACTTTTGCTCGTACTGCTTACTACGGGTGTAATTACAGCACGGAATTTTAAGTCAGAAAGATGAATGGACAGACAGACGGTCATGAACATGCACATGATAAATTAAATGCAGTTAATTATGAAGCAAACAACAAACACTTCATTTGTTCCTTTAGTTCAGTAAAATTTTTGGCACGAATGTTGTGAGAAAAACGAAAAGGAAAACAAAATTTTATAATGAAGTGCAGTTTTGATAGTCAGTCAGCTGCCTTAAGTTTGGTAGTAGTGTGGTGCAGAATGGCTTAAGTTCCTAGAGGAAAGGGAACGAACACACAACTGGTTTCGAGATTGGTTCTTCGGAATAGAAATCGGTTCCAGATTTAACTCCTTTTATAAAACAGACCTGTGTGGCGACGTGTTAGTAGAGGATATTGTCACATATTAGGCACTCTTTCACGGTACTAACTCAAAGGCACATGTTCTCTTTTACTGGTCACAAAATTTTAGTAGAATTAATTAATGAATTCACCAAAATAAAATGGGTAAATTAAGTTCGGCCCAGCTGAACAAATTCATATAAAATTCATTTATTACTTTAATTTTTGTCTGTAATGAAAAATGTTGCAGTATGAACAAACGAGCTACTTGTTCCATGTTCAAACACACCACAAAGAATTTCATTTTATTTAACATGAGTTTTTTTTCTCTTGCCACATTTTGAGCGTCTTTTCTAGTTGAATAATAAACAAAACAATTTTTCGTAACTTTTTCATTAACTCTTTTCTTTTCATACATATTTATAAACTATTTTCTGTACGATGAAAGAGATACAGTTTTGTTTAAAAATAATAATAATGTTTAAAAATCTTTAAGTGTAAAACTGACTCCAATCACAGACAAGCGAACAAACAGACTTGCTGACTATGTGTAACTGACAAACCAACCGACATACGCATCATAGAGCAAAAGTGGTGCAACATTGTAATGTCATGCCACACAAGGTCACAAGGTGCAACATTTTTTTAGGTTGAACTCTTTTTTTTCTTTCTGTACATATTTATTTTTGTGTAATCTTGGTCATGTTGCTGTTGGTTTTTTGTTTAATTTTTTATTGTGATTTTTTTTAACACAAAATAAACAGTGCGTGACACTGAAATTTTACAAAAAGGCAGAGAAAAAAAATACAACATTAAACGAAATTGTAAAACCAGAAATCAAATTTATAAAGAAATAGTATGATAAAAGTAGGGAAAAAAATTATCATATTTAAGAAACAAAATTTAAAAAGAGAATCGCATACAACTTTACAGCACCCATCACAAAATACGAAACCACTGAAAGTGAGCAAGCAGCAAAATATAAGCTTAAACTTCATTGTGACTTGCAACCGACAACAATAACAACGACAAATTTAACCGATTTTATTATTTATGGTTGAAAATTCTGATATTTCAGGGCTTTTTGTATGCTTGATACCTGTGGTTTTCATGTTGAGTTTTTTTTTAAATATTTTTTTAAGGCTGTCAAAATATTGTTTATCTGTGTTTTTATTTCATTTGTTGTAATTGTAACCTTGGCCAGGATTTTAAGCTGTTTTTTTCGTGGCACGAATAGTTTAACCTTTATTTGGTTTCGTTGTAATTTATTTACATTGTTCGACCTGTTTTTTGTTTGCTCTTGTCAGAATTGTTAAGTTTTTTTTTTTGGTATTTTCGATGTAATTTAAGTGCTTTTTGGTACTCTATGTAAATGTAGTTGGTAGTTTTCAGTGAATGATGGTTTAATAAACTTGACCTTATGACTGTTATAGGAAATTTTTCATTACAGTCCATAGAGATTTTATATTGAAGAATGAATTTGTATTAATTCTGATAAATTTGGATTAATTCTGCAGTTATTTGGCCCTTTGGGCTTACAGCTGTTATGGAAATAAATAAAATAAAAAGAAAAAAAATATCTTTAGAAGAGAGGAATACTGTTCGAGCAGTTATAAATATGTTGATTATTCGGAAATCCTGATAAAAGTTTTCAAGTATTCTGAAAATTTGTTTAATCAAATCAAGGAAACCCTTGGATTTTTTATTTTAATTTATTTTGGGTGCCCTGATAGACTAGACCATAGGGTAACATAGAGACGAAACGTTTTTTTTTTTCTTTATTGAATCTTTCTTTCTAGAAATTTACAATAAGTATTCAAATCTTAACCTAAACTAAGACTAAAGTTGTTATTGCCGCTGCAATGTCCAACATGAGTGCTCGTTAAATGATTATCTGGCCAGATCCAGTGTTTCCAATCGCCTCAGTCGTCTATGACCCTCAACTGACAGCAACTCCCTGGCGAGGGTGTTAGGATGATCCATTTGTTTTGAAATGTATTTTAGACTGGAGAGTTTGATCTCCTCGCGTATTATGGGGAGATTGAGATCCCTATGGATATTACTATTGCGAATGTATCATGGGGCACCTAGGAGGCTGTTCCCCATAGCTGAATGCCGTATAGCCATATCGGTTTTATAATTGTTTTGTACAAAAGCACTTTGTATTCCAAGTCTAGAGCAGACCGTGGGCCAATTAACCAGTACAACTGAACTGACTTTAATTTTATTTGCGTAACCTTGGATTCAATATGGTGGGACCATGTTAAACGGCGATCAAGATGGATACCGAGATATCTCACATGCTTCTGTTCTGGTTTTTTGATATTATTTATCTGTATGGAAGGGCAACTTTCTCGTCTTAAAGTAAATGTAACGTGAATACATTTTGTTGCATTGACCTTAATTTTCCATTTGTTCAGCCATTTTTCCAAATAGCCGATGTGAGACTGGAGTTGTTCAGAAGCTATTGCGGGGTTTTCATGTGTACTTAAAAAAGCGGTATCATCCGCAAATGTAGTTGTGTGAGTCAGTGCGCTCGTAGGCATATCTGCAGTATATAAAATATATAGGAACGGCCCTAGAATATTTCCCTGTGGTACACCAGCGGCTATTTTTCGAGGTGTTGAGATCACATCCTTTGATCTGATTTGGAAAGATCTTTCTTGTATGTAATTTTTAAGCAGTTTATGTACGTTCGCAGGTAGTAATCTAGTAATTTTGTGTATTAGTCCATCGTTCCAGACTTTACCGAAGGCTTGAGACATGTCAATAAATAATGCGGAGCAATACTGCTTGCTCTCGAAGGTTGTCCGAATAAGTGTACTTATCCGATGTACCTGTTCGATAGTACTATGTTTCCTTCTGAAACCAAATTTATGGTCAGGAATAATGCAATTTTCGTCAAGGTGCACTATAAGTTTCTCAAGTAACAACTTTTCAAAAAGTTTTGATAATATTGATAATAGGCTAATGGGACGGTATGATGTCACTTGAATGACATCTTTTCCCGGTTTTGGTATCATAACTATATCAGATATTTATGATAATACGTAGTATTGAGTTAAATATGAACAAAATAATTCTCAGTGCTGAGTTGGGCAGATTACTTATCATCGTGGTAGTAATTTTATATATACCAGGTGATTTTCCAGCCTTAAGACTTTTGACCGTCGTCCTCACGGCAGAGAACCGGAATTTTAGTGGGGCTGGCACCAGATTATTTATGACATTATCTCTAATATATGAATTTGTATCATTTGGGGTAAATACATTCTCCAAGTGATTGGCAAATGCTTCGATTTTTTCTGAAGTATTTTTTGCCCATTCTCCGTTATGAAGGCGTATGGGCGACTCATATACAATAGGACATTGCATATTTTTCACAGCTTTCCAGAGACTATATTCTGTTTTCTTAGTAAGGTCTAAGTTTTTAAGATAATTTCTCAGGTTAGATTCTTTATTAATCTTTAGGGCGACGTGAAGTCTTCTTTGGCACTGATTAAGTTTAGCCTTTACGTTCGGAGATCGCGATTGCTGCCATTGACGTCTGAGTGTTCTCTTTTCTTTGATAAGAACGTAATTGTCAAAAACCTAACTCTTGCAACAAAAAAATATATGCTAGTCAATGTATTTTATTGTTGTATCAAAAATATGATTTGTTGTATTTTCGTTTGACAAATCGGAGTGTCTATATGTATAATTCTCTATGGACTAGACCAAAGTATACCAAGTAGTCCAACTCTCATTTTTTTCAAATTACTCTCTCACATATACGGGTACCGTGTGAGCTCAGAGAAATGTAAACAAATGAAATGTCTTGAAATTTTAACTTTTAATTTTTGTTAAAATAACGTTCTATTACACATTATTACTTTAACACATATAATTTTATTTTTTTTTTAAGCACTTTTAGCACACTTTCATTGTTAAAAAGTTTCTATTTTGCACAAATCAAGAAAAAAATATTTTTGGAAATTCTGACATGTAATTTTTTGTTATTGTAGAATTTAAACTATAGGACAGAGTTACAATTTTTGGTATTGAAAATTCATACAAACTCAAATTTAGAACATATTTATAAAACTATGTTGCCTGTAGAAAATTTAAAAGTTGCCAACACATGTGTAATTTCGTTACTCACACATGTTTAGAGTTAGGTACTTTTTTACTAACACATGTATAGAGTTAGGTACTGTTGTCAAAGAGTTGGACTACTTGTTATACTTTGGACTAGACTATCAACCCAATGGTTGCGCGTTCGATTCCTGCCGGAGACTCTGGGTGTTTCAGCAGAAAAGCAATAAGTTTCGCAGTTTGTGTTTGTTTCAAAAAAAAAAATATTATAATTTTCTTGTTTTGTTAATATTTAAAGTTATTTTTGGAATAGCATTATAAAATTTGTATAAAATAATTTGTATTTGTATTTATTTTATTGAATTAATTAATTTTCTTTTCTATTTTCATTTTAGGTGAGTGTGTGAAAAAAGTACTTGAATTTTGTAAAACTGAAATGTAATGCAGGTATTTATAAAGTATTTTAACCAAATTATTTGGAAATAAATAATGCCAATATTGAAGGAGACAACTAGTCTCATAGTAAACTAAAACAATTTCGTTGAAGCAAAAATTGAGAGAAAATAGGCAAAATTGCTGAAAGAAAACAAAGCGAAAATAAATAAGTAAGAGAGCTATACAGTAGTTCTGACTTACCTGCCTTTCACTTAAGAGCATTTTGCATATAAGTGCACAAAACTTGTGTTTTGTATATTTATTTACCAAACTCCATATAAATTCTTTAATTTAAGTGCATTGTTCATACCTGCACATTTAAGATAAGTGCATAATACATTTGGAAGCTATAACTGGTTTTCATGAAAAAAAATTTAATTTAGCTGCCTAATACAAAATGCTTTTTTGGGCAGTAAACTGTAAATGCACTTACCAGCATCAATGAGCAGGTAAGTGCATTGAGGTTAACTGCATTTTTAACTTACCTGCACAAAATATCGTGTAAAGTTGATTGTGCAGGTAAGTCAAAATTACTGTATTATGCTTAAAAATACAAATTTTAAATATTTTTAGATAAACATTTTGTTAATTTTTTTTTAATTTATTGGCGAAATTTTGTTTTTTAATTTTTTTTTTAAAAAAATTTTAAATTATTTGTGAAAAAAATGTTTTGGTGAAAAAAAAAAATCTGGATAAAAAATATTTTTCCAGTATTGCCTTTTGGAGGTTGAATCCACATTGCAGTACCCAGAGACATTTTGTTGTCAAGGGTCCCAGAAAAGTTCAACTGTAGAAAATCTCACCATCTCGTTTAGAGATGCCTAGTATTCTAGGACAGCCGAGGCAATCTGTGTTGTCAAATTATTGATCGGGAGAAAGGCAGTTGAATGCTATATCGAGCCCTTAGCGCCAAATTTTCGTAAGCGACATTTTCAAAAAAAAATTTTTATTGCAAAAATTAAAATTTTATGGACCGACTGATGTTTTAGCGTTCTCAGAATATCAAAATTGTTAATAACTTCAAAATTATAGGGGGTAAGATTTTATCGTAAGTCAATGTTTACATTTTACAGTAAACGAATTTAATCGTAAGCGACACATAGTGTTAAAGAAGAAAAAGAGGGAAATAAATCTGTAACTTCTAAATGGTTAGATTGGTTTGAATGAAATTTCACATGTGCAAATAAGAAGTGTTCTCCAGTTTTAGTTCTGAACGTGGACCTCATTTGCCCACCAGGTCCGCGACCAAGGGTCCTCAAAGTAGGACACCTCGGGTATATGACATTTTTAAAATGATCCTATTTCTTCGTTTGTGTTGCGATTTCAAAAAAATTACACACATAAATTTTTTTCATCGAATGCTACAAAAGACCTAGTCGTAGCTATCAATTGTCTCTTATAGCTAAGGAGATATTCGCATTTGAAAATTAAATTTTCAACCTTTTTACCCAACCTACTCCAGTTTTTTGATAACAGCGTATTCAAATATTTTCCGATTTTCTCCATTGGACTAACAACATACGTATGTGTCAAATAAAAAAAGATCTTTTTTAAAAACAATGACTATGTCGAAATTTATAAACATTTGAATTTAAAAAAATTTGATAAGCCGATTTTTCGCTAATTTTTTTTGGGAAAAAAGAACTTTTTTTCTTTTTAAGTTATCGCAAAAAATTTCTAAGAGGATGTATAAGGAATTTATACTTTCTGAAAGCTAAGTTTTCATAAAATATTTTGAATGAAAAAAAAAAGTTTTGTTACCAAGGGGACTAGGTCCATTCAAAAAACACCTATTTTTTTATGTAAAATTAAACTTTAGGGCAAAAATTCTCAAATCACATATTCGATATCAAAATATAATAACCGATTTTAGATGGCCCAATATGCTTTTAATTATTTTGTAAAGGATTCCGATAACTCCGACCCTGGTATGGATATTATAGCCAAAAAACTAAAAATTTCCATTTATGGATTTTTTTTTCCATTTTAAATAGAAAATTTTACATAACTGTGAAATTTCATTAAAAACTATTCATAAATAAATATTTTATTTCATTCGAAAAATTTGTATCTATGCAAAAATTCAATAAAAAAATATTTTTTGTCATATTTTTCAATAAAGAATTCCATGAATATTTAATTGTCAAAAGTTATAAATATTTTTGAAAAATAGACAAATAGCTTGAACGAAATTATATTATATCGCATCATAAAATTTTCAAAATAATCGAAAAAACCTTCTCCTGTAAAATTTGTGTTTTATCGCTTACGTTAATTTGGCGCTAAGGGCTCGATATGTAGGTAATAAATTTATATTGCAATGCCGAGATCTGGAAGTAATTTGTTTGGTCCGAAAAGTATTATTTATAATATGAGAACCACATTTGATCTGAAACGTATTAGGGTATATAAAACTGTATTTCGTTGTTTTCGGATTTAATAACAAAATTTCAACATTAATTAGGTTACATTTGTAAGGACCTGTGAAGGACCCCTATTATCAATTCGCCACATTAATATTTAATTAAAACGCTCCTAAAAAATGTACTGCATATTTAGATAAAATTTGTGAAATTGGAGGATTTATAAATATTTTAAAAATAAAATTTAGAATGGCCTAGGTAAACCCCTGTTAGTATAATTTAAGCGTTTTCTATTTTAAGGCCTGGGATAGCCTTGAGATGCCTTTCAGAAAAATATAAAAAAATCATTATTAGTCCCTCCAGATATTTGTTTTCTAGGAAGAAAAGAGAAATAGCGAGTTTTCGGCAAAAAAAAAACGAAAATTCAACAATTTTAAATTCAATTACTTTTAACAAAATATTGAATTTTCGTAAATTTTGCTACGTCCCACTGTCCCTTGCTGGGATATTAACATGTGTTCTGTGCTGAATCCGTTTTTTGTTACTTTGCTGCTTACACAGTTTTATTCACCACTATCTACATATTTCTCTCGTTCTTTGTAACTTTATTTAAGTTTATGCATTAACAAAATGCATCAACCGCATTAGTATGTATCATCATTTCAGTGTATGGTGATGTTTTTCGTTTTTTCCTCACTCTTTGCACACAAAAGATACAAATTTTAGCTGCAAATAAAGAGGATAAATAAAAAAAAAACATATACGAGTATTGTGTGACAAATATGTAGTTGTTCAGGGCCAAACCTTTTGAACGGAATACAAAATATTTACCAAACAAACCAACCAACCAACACACTTTGCGAACACGCATAATTCTCAAAGAGTGGTTGAATTGTTGTTTAAGACAGAGGTATTAAAGAATGTATTTATCCCTTCATCATCAGGTTTTAATCAAATAACTACACTGTACAACACAAAAAAAATTACAATGTCCAACCAATAAATTTTGATAGAGGAGCCAAAAAAAGACACGTGTATCGGCGTTTTGAAAGTTTACATCTGATTTTTTTAGAATTATATCCCAATGTGTGTGTAGATAAATATGTCGAGTTAAATACGTTTTTGAAAAAATATCGCCAAAAAGTACTAAAAATATAAAAAAAGGCACATTTTATGAAATAATATATTACTGACAGTATATTTATAACTTCTAACTATAAACATTTTGTTCATAATTTCTTTATACATAATTCTACTTCTTCTTGAAAATATGACAGTAAAAATTTCTCATAAGTTCTCTGAGGGATGTGGACACTGTAACCAAATCCTACTTCCTTAAGGAATAAAATCTGGTGGTGAATAAATGTAATGAATAGATCCTTCTACTGCATTAACAGTTTTTCCAAATTAGATTTGAGGAAAATTATATTCATGTTAGAAAATGTGAAATAGTACAAAATACTCATATATGAGTTCTGTGAGGGATGTGGACACAGTGTCGAAATGCTACTACTTAAAGGAATAAGACCAAGTGGGAAATTAAGCTAATGAATAGCGCTTTCAAACTGCATTGACGGTTTTTCCAAATTGTGTTTGTGAAAAATTATATTCATGTTAAAAAACATGAAATAGTACATAATCCTCATATATGAGTTCTATGAGGGATGTGGACACAGTGACCAAATCCTACACTCTCAAGGAATAAGACCAAGTGTTGAATGAAGCTAATGAATAGTGCTTTCAAACTGCATTGACGGTTTTTCCAAATTGTGTTTGTGAAAAGTTATATTCATGTTAAAAAACATGAAATAGTACAAAATCCTCATATATGAGTTCTCTGAGGGATGTGGATACTGTTACCAAATACTACTACGTCTAGAGGTATAACCTAGTGGGGAATGAAGGTAATGAATAATGGCTTCAAACTACATTGAAGGTTTTTCCAAATTGTATTTGTGAAAAATTATATTCATGTTAAAAAATGTGAAATAGTATAAAATCCTCATATATGAGGGATGTGAACACTGTGACCAAATCCTACACCCTCAAGGAATAAGACCTAATGGGGAATGAAGCTAATGAATAGTACTTTCAAACTGCATTAACGGTTTTTCCAAATTGTATTAGTGGAAAATTATATTCATGTTAAAAAATGTGAAATAGTAGAGAATTCTCATATATAAGTTCTCTGAGGGATGTGGACACTGTGACCAAATGCTACTACTTCAAGGAATAAAACCTAGTGGGGAATGAAGCTAATCAATAGTGCTTTCAAACTGCATTAACGGGTTCTACAAATTATATTTGTGGAAAATTATATTCACGTTAGAAAAAATGAAATAGTACAAAATCCTCATATATGAGTTCTCTGAGTGATGTGGACACTGTGAACAAATACTACTACCTCAAGGAATACAACCTAGTGGGGAATGAAGGTAATGAATAGTGCATATTAAACTGCATTAAAATGTGTCATAGATAATTCTGTTATACGCAATATTTTCTATAGAGAATTCTGTTATACACAAGAAAATTCTTTTATACTGAAAATTTGCTATAGAAAATTCTGTAACACACTAAATTTTCCATAGTAATTTTTGTGTATAATAATTTATGTTTATTCTGACTTTGTATAAGAATAAATTATTTTACAATTCTGAGAGAAATCTCTGTTACAAATACTAGAATTATACAATACATTTTGTTACTTTCTTATGATATATGGAGGTACTAACAAATTCCCGCAATAAGCCACTGTTCATTAATTTAAAATTGTCTTCAATAAGTTAAGCTAAATTCAGCTCAAGTTTTGAATTTGTAAGAATTGCTGTCACAGATGACACAATATCATCCGAAATGCTAAATAATCAAGAATATTATAAAGTTGCTTTTTTAAATTATTAGTCCCCTCACCATTTCAATTTGTACGTATCTTTTCATTGTTACACGACAGCAAATACCTAGATAATGTATGTGCATTTGTGTTGTTGCGTGTAATATGTGTGTGTTGCTTAATACATACGCATTCATTTTAAATGCAAAATAAGAATTTTCTAATGCATACTTTTAAGCTGTGTTCACATTTACACTTTTATTTTTATATTTATGATAGTGGTAGAAAGGATTTTACTCTTTATATTTTTGCTGAAGTTTTAAACATCTGCACTCGTTACAGTAATACAGTTCGCTAGTTACCTTTGTGTCTACCAGTAGTTTGTAAAGTAGTGTATATATATATAAATGTAGACGATTACGTACTTATTCTGACTTTACGCTCATTAACGTAAATGTAGTAGGTGGCAATTGCTTCCATTGTAAATAGTTCCGTAGTCAGGTCTTAGTGACTAACTAATTCGTCATCGTTTAACTAATTCCATATACCGCAGGTATTGTAGTAACAATTCTATGCTTTACATGGGATTTATATTGTATAATATATGCATTTATGTGAGATATATTGTACTATACAATGTGTATTACAGAACAATTGTGTAAATGTTTAAATAGAAATGCAACATCAAATTACACATATTACAAATACAATAAAAGATTTGTCATTGGCATATATTTATTTGCACGAATAGCCATATCTAGAGCATTACTCGCACAAGTAGCTGTAAGATTAAGATTAATGTTTTTTTAGCTTTTTCATTTACATAATTGTCTTGAAATATTTTGCAGGAAATCATTAGTAATTTAATTTAAATTTTGTTAGAATATATGTCAATTTACAATTACAATTGTAATATGCATGTAGCGTAAATGAGGATATTTAAGAAATACATATGGAACTAATTTTTTAAAGAATAGTTTCCTTTAATCAAAATATGTATGTATATTGTACACTTTGTTACTTTTTAAAATTGGATATTTTAAGGACTTTAAAATATTATATTGTATATTGTTACGTATTTACCTTTAAAAAACGGTGGTTTATTTCCTTTAAACAAAACGTATTATTTTAGTTTCATGCATTTTCTAAAGGACAAACTAGAATATTCTATTTCCACAATGATCACCTAGAGCTTTTAGCACCTTTAATGTTAATGTTAGCAGCTTTAACTGTTAATATTGTCAGTCTTATAAACAATGTTAATAACAGCGTGTTATCAACATTGTTGATTAGTAGAAGTTTCTAATGATAGATATGTTTATAAACATAACAATATGTTATTGGGTGTGGGATGTGTTCAAATTGCTAGCTTGTATTTTGAAAGATTTGTACAATACACATTTATTGAAAGCTCTACTCATCTTTGGTGATCAACAACGAATCAAACCAATTTCGGATACTCTATTCCAAAGTGAAACGTATCCCAGAGAGAGCGTTCTGCATTGATTGAAGCAAACAGTAGTCTGGACTATAAGGTGGGTGAGGCTAAACTTCCAAACCACTACAATCTATATAGTTTTTAACAGGTATTGCATCGGCGCAAAAATGTGTTTCAGGGTCTCTTGGCTTCAATTCATTTGGTACCCAGTTTCTCTGCTTTTCGATGAATTCTCGCAAACTGCTTGCAAACGTTTGGAAATTGCTTTTTGAGTAGCTCCCAATGATTTTTCAAGCTCTTGTTGAGTTTGACAACAATCTTCGTGAAGTAATGCCTCAAATTCTTGGTGTTCAACGTTTTTCTGTTCATCTGGGTGATCTTTGTCTTAAGTGACAAAATCACCTCTTATATATGAACCGAATAAACCATCTCTCGCACATTGAAACTGATAGGTGTGCTTCATTAAAAGTATTGCCAATCAGAAAAAAGAGCAGTACGCAAGAGAATTCATTGTTGAACAATATTTAAAAATTAATGAAAGTTTGGCGGCCTGAATTTGAATATTTTCCGAACATTATTAACCCATATGAAAAACCAAAAATCATAATCTCCTAAATCGTGTGATTTATTGACTTTAATGGGGTTATTTGAAGTGAAGGATCTGTAGCCGATACCGAAGGATGATTTCATCCTGGATATTTTGGGACACATATTGTCTCAAGATTTCCGCAATTCAAGTAATAGTTAATTTCGTTTAAAAATTTTGGAATTTTGTTATCGATCCTATTCAACCATTTAATGGTCTCTGTAATCGTCACCATTATTTATCTCAGACTGAAGGACAGTACTATGATGTGGAAGACGAAATTATTTAACTATAAAAATTTCATTTGCTACTTGATCATATTAATCCCCTTCTGGTGTTATGGTTTGATTTGAATTCTGTCACATCCTTTAATAGTACGCATTGTCATTTAGTAGACATTCTCCCATTAAGAACAATCTATTTGTAGCTTCATTTTTTACATGAATTTTGAGCTGTAGTAATGTTAAAATATTTTAATTAACTTTTGTCGATGAGGTTCTTATTGCAACTATTTTACATGCAGGCACTGAAGCAAAGGAGATGAGAGGATAACCGAGATTTGCGAGACAGAGATGGTAGATTTCTGTTGAGGGTTGGGCCATTTATGGATATGTAGTAATATAAATATTTCTGTGATATATAACCCTCAACTTCTCACAGAAAACTTAACTTCCAATGCAATTTTCCTTCAATCCTCGAAAAATTCTTTAATATCGTCAATATTCTGATTTGCTGACATAACCATTTTGCATTTAAGCGTTGATACAACGATGCAATTCGCGATATCGATCACCAGTAAGAGTCACTGCTTGACCAGCCTCAGTTTCAATGAGGTTGTGGTCCAATCCGCACCAAATAGTGACACTTTATGCATGCATTTGTTTTTCGATAAACACATATGGATTCTCTGAAACCCAATTGCAGCAATTTTTACGATTTACAAAGCCATCAGATGCGTCATCGCTTAGGATGATTTTGCTCAAAACTGAGGCTGTCAAACTTTCATTATTTTTGAAATATTGTTTAACAATAAACAATGCTGTCAGCTGTCAAATTGTTTTTTGTTTCAGTTGGCAACACTTAAATGCACAAATAATCAAGTAGAAATCTTGCTTAATTTATGAAACACCCTTTATATTATGCATAATTAAATTATAATAATTTATTAAAGCCTCCCTTAAATTATTAAACGTTATTTTATTTATAATGAATTGTTAAACAATTCATTTATTTTTTCTATATATTTTTTTTAAATAAACTCCATTATGGCTTTTAAGCATAAAGAACTGGTCAGAGGAGAAAAAATAATAAAACAGTTTGGCTTTTGTTTATATATTTAAGTGAATATAAAGAAACAGTTGAGTATGAAAATATAGAAATAGATTTGAGCAAAATCGTATAAGGCTGTTGTTATGATTGAATTGATTAAATATTTAATTATTTACTTAAAAATGCGGGATTCACTGTTTTTATATAGATGTTTTTTTGAAAGGTACATTAGTGTGTCCCAAAAAAAGTTTTTTTTTCTTATATTCATGGGTGCTCAAGCATAACTTAAAAGCTTATAGGGTAGAGTATTTTTGAGATTTTTTCAGAAATCGAGTTTGTCGGCCTTTTGTTGAGTTTTCTTCATAACTTTGTCAAGACCCACGATTTTCATTACAGATCAAAAGAAAAATGTCCAGAAAAATTTTGCAATAAATTGGGTCATTAAGGTTCCCTACATTACAATTTTTCGAAATTTTTCCATAAATTTTGTAAATAAGTCTTTATAAATTTTAAAATTTTTATGAAAATTGAAAGATCAATTAATTTAGAGACAACAATTTTTGAATTTGCTTTTACCGTTCCTGTGTTATATAAAGTAAACGAAAACTTTTATGTACACAAAATGATTTTTATACCTTACAACACCATAGTGTAATCAAACTACAAGTCGCAATTTCAAAGATAAAATTTGGTACAAGCTTTTCTATTGTCACATGGACGAAGCCTATTGAATTTCGTTGGAATCGGTCCATTATTTCTACTAGCCCCCATATGATTGCCCTATCTAAAAAATAGATAAGCTCTCATAAATATCTTAGTTATAATGATATCTAAACCAAATTGAGCACAAATAAGTTTTATATAAGCTAAACTCACGCCTAAAATGCATGTATATTATGTTATATATATACAAAAGTCATGTCACAAAATTGTATAACGTTCGGTCCATAATTAGTCATAGCTCCCATACAAAGCCCACCTCCGAAAATCATTTTAACGAGCACAAATATCTTAAAAATGTCGGTACATTTTAAAAGAAAACTGTTAAAAGAAAATTGTTGTAACAGAATTATTAAGAATTAATTGATCCTTCAAACTGCATTGTTAGTTATTTTTCATTTTCATAAAAAATTAAAAAGTTATAATTTAATTTAATAGAACAAAACTCCAAAAAAGGCCGACAAACCCGATTTTTGACAAAAACTCGACTTGAGCGACTCTTCCGAAAAATCTGAAAAAATAACAAAAATACTTTAAGCTTTCAAATTATGCTTGAACCCCAACAAACATTTTTTTTGGGACACGCCAATGTACATATTGTTACGTTTTAACCTTTTAAAAACGTTTGTTTATTTCCTTAAATAAACCGGATACTTTTGATTGCAAATAAAAGCCGTTTAGTAGTTTGAAAGTTTTAACAACTCTTTATTTATTCAAATGTACAACAACAACAGAATTAAATAGTCACTCAATGTTTTTTATACACGTTTATAAATTCGCAGAAATACAGACACAATTTATAATGTACACGAATTCACTTGAAAAATACAACACACTTTAAAGCACTCAGTTAATGTTTATCCGAAAAGCGTATCTGATAAACTCACTAACGACTGCAACCTCTGCCACTATTTATAACACTGCCATCTGCACTCTAGATTGCTCTTTAACTGTCTAGAGCTTTCTAATAAATACGCCATCTGTGGTGTACTTTCTACAATGTTCTTTAACTGAATATTCGAATTCGAATATACGGTCGCAGCAAACAGCGTTGCCATACTTACGATCAATGGTCAACTGAAAGCTTTTATTCAATGTTAATAATGCCCACAGATATGTTAAAGTTTGGGCACTGCTATTTGAAAGCATTATGCAACTTTAAATCAGCCGTTAAAATCGTTATATTTGAATTCAAGTACAATGTCGTAACAATATCAAACAATTTTTTTTTGCTTCGAAAATGTCGAATATTGTGCAAACAAAGCGTTATATGCGGGAAGTTTCGCTTTACATTCAAAAGTAAAGAAATTTGGTATCATACGAATTGAAGCCAAGAGACCTTGAAAGACGATAGACGAATTTCGAAATGATGTTCGAAGGCTATAAAAAATCATTTTTGCATCGAATCATTACTTGAGATGAAAAATGGATCAATTAAAGCGTATGAAATTGTATGTGAAATTTTGACAACCGAATCGACACCAAAGTCAAACATCCATTGCGCACTGTATTGGTGGGACCATTCGATCTATTATGACCTGCTGAAATCTGGCCAAACGATCACAGGGAACTTGTACCGAACGCAACTGATTCGTTTGAAGGGAGCATTGTCCGAATAATTCCCAGAATATGCGGCCAAACATGAAACCGTAATATTTCATCATGACAAGGCTCGGTCACATGTTGAATTACTTGTTAAAAAGTATTGATATGTATGGGAAGTAATTATTTTTGGGAAGTATTGCCTCACCCACTTTATAGTCCGTTCTTCGTCCAACTACTATTTTTTTCGATCATTGCAGATCGCTCTCTCTGGGATACGTTTCAATTTGGAACAAATGATCCAATATTAGCTTGATTAGTTCTTGGCCTCAGAAGATAAGCAGTTCTATTGGCGAGGAATTCATATGTACAATGTCCGGTGCTAAAACCAAGCTAAGGCGAATTTGGAAATTCTTGAGAACTTTAAATTTGGTAAGGCCAATGAAATTATGTATACCAAATATTATCGAAATTAGCTTAAAAATTAATTATTTTATCGAAATTTTTCGTTTTGTGGAATGGAATTTATTAATTTTAGTACCAATTTTTAAAAACCTGTTAACCGAGTAACAAAAACCAGATGAACCAGTTAACTGAAAATTAACATTTTAAGTTCATTCATTGATTTTCATTTGCTATTTTTTATTCACCATCTGTGTTGTGTTTCAAAAGAGCAGCAGAGCTTTGTTTTTTTATATAGTTTTTTTCTGGTTTTAACAATTAAATACCTCATTATACTGACATTACATATGGCATCATTACAGCATAAATACAAAACTTCATGCATACAATCACACATGAATTTAAACGAACAATATTAAAGCAAAGTGTAAATATCCCAGCGTAGTAAATTGCAATTAATAGCTAAATTAAAATGAAACTGACAGTTTTAGCAATCATATCGGTAACAGATTAAATGGGTATTTAATTTTAGATAATCGGTAAGATCAGCAGTATATTGACTTAACTTCTAAATTAGCATTAAAGAATTATGAGAAGTATTTATGAATTGCTTTTGAATATATTCCTTGTTCTTTATCTATTAGTTTTAGACTAAACGAAATAATCAATAATGTTCTGGCTATTTTTGCAAAATCTTATTGTTTACTGGGATTTAAGCTATACTCTGGTACTATTTTAGCATAAAAAAGCAAAAAAGCAAAAACTACATACAAATAACTGGAGTAATAAAAATAACAATGAACAAAAAACCAGAGACAATTAAATTTTTGGTTTTGTGTTAAATTATGTTTTATTGTTGGATAAATTTTGCATTCAATTGAAATAAGTTAATTGTTTACTTTTATAATGTTTTTTAATTTAATTTTATTTTTTTTTGATTTCTTTGTTTGTCTTTCTGTGTGTTTTCATTACACAGAAATTTAAATGTTATTACATGCAAATAATTAGGTTTTACGAGGGAATTAAATACGCAGGTTCATATATATTTAAATACAAAAGACCTAGTGAAAAACCGGGTAAGAGGAAAGAAATTATGTGATGAACTCTTTTCTAGCTCACAACTGAAACATTTGATATGAGACGCATATTTGGTTTTTGCCATGGATCTTTAAACGGAAGTTGTTATGTCAGGTTTGAAATTTGCAAAAACCCAAAATGAAAATAATTAAAAACAAAATGTAGAGTAGAGTAATTAAAACGGGCTAAAAATAAATAAGTGTTTTAACAGCAAGGTGTGTTGCAATTCTTATGTGTGCGAGGGCTTGAGTGAGAAGGTTTTTAATAAAGCCTTAAAACTTTATTAAACACATTCATTGGTGCTAGTATTAGCTCCAACCTGAGGCATTGAATGATCACATTGAGACATTGTGTAACTCAGGGCTGTGCCAGTATCCTCAGAACGGTTACCCTGTAAAGTTGTGCCGAAAACATATGTCTAGTTATCTTTATATATATAATTCTTCAGTACGTGTGTTAGTAACTGAACTCCTCCTTAACGGTTGGGCCGATTTCGATAAAATTTGTTGTGTGTGTTTGAGTGGGTCCCTGGATGGTTTAGATCAGGGTTTACAATTGCTACTATATTAGCCGTCAATTGCAGTAAATATACATTTTTATCAATCTGCATACTAAAAATATAGTTACTATTATAATTTTGTATAACTCTGCTAATATAAATTTGCTGTTACTATTCATATATTACTATACAAATTGCAATGTTAGTTTGCAATTTCTAGTAGCAGATACAACCAGTTGTCAACTCGTTATTGTAGCACAACAACCAAAATATATATTCGTGCTATAGCAGCATACACACTTTTTTGCCGAACTAATATTGCGCGTCAGCATTCGTTTTTGTTTTGTTGTGCTAGCAATTTTCTCTGGCAGCAATTTACATTTCTTTGGTTGCTCTGCTATGGTTGCATTGATATTTTTTGTGTTTTGGCTATTTGGATGCTGCTAGTTATTTTATTGTCAAGTATGTAATACGAAATAACGATTATTCATTAATGTAAATATTTTTGAATCTAACTGAGATATTGACTTGCATTTTTTTTTTGTAAGACCAAAAATTAAAATATCTAAACAAGAAAAAAAAATGTTCGGAATAAATGTGGATCAAATTGTTCCTAATATGTATTTGCAATCCTATTAAAATTTTGATAAAAATTTTAGTTTTAGAAACTCAATAAATATGTAATAAAATCTTTATTTATTAGCAAAACTCAATGAAATTTTCAACGTTTTTTAAATTTGTCATTCCAAATTACAAAGTGTAAAAAAACTTTTCAAAAGGTCAAAAGGAATCCCACAATTCCTAAAAATTTAACCGAAAATCCCGAAAATGGTATTTTTTACAATTGTAACCATAGGGTCTACATTTCCTTCGGGGCTGGAAAAATACTTTGGGGATAAATAGGGAACACATCAAGGTTTCTAAAGCTGCTTTCCGTTTTTTGATCCCAAGTTTGGGATTTTAGAACATGTGGCCCAAAGTAGAAATTTTTATGAAAAAAGAGGTCAAATTCCGCAGGACGAAAGGGCAACATGTTCAAAAAATATTACATGTTTTTTATACCAAAATGTTCTCTGTAAAGCTACCTTACAGAAAAACATAAAATTGTTATATGTTCTTAAAGAAAGTTTTTTTTTTAATAAAAAAGAGTTAAGTCACCTTTTCATCCAAAAAACAGCAAAAATCTACTATTTTTTGAATTCTTAAATTGAAAATCGTTTATTTTTGGATCTATAATCGACATTACTCTGAAATATTTTGTATATTACTGATAATTTAGTTGTCTAACTAAAAGTACGACTTATATTTTTAAAAAAGCGCACCAAGGTATGGCAAAATTTTAAAATTTCAATTTTGAAATACCTATAACTCAAAAAGTATAAGAGATAAATAGCACACGCAAGCATATTTTTTCAACACATAGGCGAGCGCTTTCTAAACATATAAAACTCTTTGAAATCGAATGGGAAACAAAAAAATAGGACGTGTTTAAAAATTTTGCATATCGAAGGTACCCTATTCTGAGCCCCCATATCGCCGCCCCTGGGGCATTTGTAGGGCCCATTTCAATAATTTAAACTCGAATACTCCTTGGCTAAGCCCGCGTCAAGTTTTATCCTGATCAGATCAGCCGTTTAGAAATGCCAGATTTATTTCAAAAAAATTTTGATTCTCCCCAACTGTACATTGGTTGTGTTTACTGATATGTTGTTACGCACTTATCAAGAACAGCAACTGATAGCATCAATTGCAGAAATGTCAATTGTGCTATAGCACAACTACATAAGTGTGTATTTTTGCTAGAAAAGTTTCCAGCACAACAAAATAAAACGAATGGAGTGCAATATTAGCACGACAAAAAAACTGTGTGTGCTACTAAAGCACGAACATATATTTTGGTGGATATGCAATGGATTGTGTTTGCTACTAAAAATTGCAGACTAGCATTGCAATTTTAATAGTAATACGAACGAACAGTATGAATATTTATATTAGCTGATTGTGATGAAATGAGATAATTTCATATTTATTGCATAGTCAAATGTAAGAAATATGTTGCTAGAGCTGAATATCGAAACCCTGGTTTAGATTTACAATTGACCAATATAGGCACAATGGGCATGGCACCTCCCATACAAACTAAAAATTTATTATTCCATATCTGGTGGGACAGCTAGTATAGTTATATAAAGTTATATATATCTAGTTATATAAATATTTTTAGGTAAACTAAATTTATTTTTTTTTAATTTTTTTAAAAAAAAAATTTCGAATTGTTTTTTTAATTTAAAATTTAATTTTTTTATTAAATTTTATTTCTTAATATTTAGCGAAAAACAAAATTCGGGTTAAAAATTGATGTAAAAAGTGTATGTAAATTTTTGGGGGCTTCGGAAAGTTGATTTCAACAGACAGACAGACGGGCAGACAGAAGGACTTGGCTTAATCGACTCCGCTATCTATAAGGATCCAGAATATATATACTGTATAGGGTCGGAAAATTATATTGTGGAATGACAAACATATATATACCCTTTCATGACGGTGAAGGGTATAAAACGGTTAAAAACAAGTAAGATAGTATGGTCGGTCAAGCCCGACCGATGGATCGATCACCATGAAATTAGGTCGTGCGATTTATGTCTATATTAAAGTTAACTATGTTGAATTTTGTGTATATACCAAAATTTTTAAGCGATTTATGCTCTTTAGAGTGATTTTCGGAAGCTGGTCTATATGGGAGCTATGACTAATTATGGACCGATCGCAACAAAATTTGGTGACATGAATTGTGTATATATAGATACATATATAAATTAAACATTTATGACCGATAAAGTCCAATTTTGGAAGGACATTTGTATGGGGGCTAGGTGAAATAATGGACCGATTTCAGCCAGTTTCAATAAGCTTGGTCCTTGGTCCGAAAAAATAATATTTACCAAATTTGATCGTAATATCTTCAAAATTGCGACCAGTACTCTGCGCACAAGGTTTACATGGACAACCAGCCAGCCAGACGGACGGACGGACGGACATCGTTTAATCGACTCACAAAGTGATTCTAAGTCGATCGGTATACTTTAGGTGGGTGTTACACTAATATTTTTGGGCGTTACAAACATCTGCACAAACGCATTTGTGAAAATTCGATTTGAACTTCCCTACACTGAAAATGTCAGGAAGCACTTTAGCAGGAAGTTATTTCCACATACATGAAGTACGTCTAAAGAACGAATTTTCTCTGTAGTGTGTTGTGCGGTCCACTGAACAATCCAACACAAAGTGATGTGTTCTTAATGAGAAACGTGTATTATGTAAAAATCTGCGGGTATCATAAACAAGTTCCCTAATTTCATGAGAACACATTCTGATGCTCCTGCAAATCAATAGAGTTAGAAACCCTAATATCACCAATAATTACCTTCGCCCTCTCCTATACGCGGTGGAGAAGCTCCAAAATATATTTTGAAGTACCGGCCTATATTCCATTTTCGTTCGGATAATGGTGGTGGAAATAGTGAAGAGATCAGATGGACTGAAGTAATTCCTACACCGTTTCAGAAATTCGAGACACTTGAATGCTTCGTTCGACACTTGAAAATTGCGTTTAGAACAGCGGACATCACATTGTATTCTCATGCCCAGAACAACAAGAGCGTCTGATGCCACAATATTTACACCACCCATAAATACAGATGAAGCGACATTGTCTGTCGTTGGTTTTTGTGTCAACATGCAACAGAGATTGTCAGAAGGTCCCGATTAACTGAGTCATTCATTTTTAGTGTTGGATCTATTATTTGACGTAGAAGGTCATTTAGAAAAACAAGAAAGAGAGTAGGGGAAAAAAACGTAACCTTGCGATAACCCTGAATTTATCTTGAACTCGTTTGATGAGGTCCCATTTATAAGAACTAGTATAAATCGAGAGAAGTTTATACCGACACCAAAAGCAACAAACTTTGATACAAATGCACCGTTCCACACTCTATCTAGAGCCATTACTTTACTTTACCAAAACGGTGAATGGAACGACACCATTTTTCCTATAGGAAGGCTAGCAAGTCTCCCGTGGAGCGTCCTCCATGGATGCCATACTGACGGTCGTTAAGTAAATTATTGGACTCCAAATATTTAACCAGAAGGTAGTTTATCATACTTTCCATCACTTTGGAAAGCGCAGAACAAATTGCTATTGGACGGTAATTTTTAGGGTTATCAGCCTCTCCCTTTTTAGGAATTGGCGTGACATTATAAACCTTCTAACGTACAGGAAATACACGCACGGTATAAAGTGCTGAAAAGTTTAGCTAATGTACGAGCTAACATCGAAGAGCACTGCTTCAAGACCAGCGCTGTTATCCTTCATGGCCCGCGCACTTTTTCAAAGTGTGTCAATACTTCATTAATAAAATCTTCATCCTCTTGCTTACACTACTACTAGTATCGTATGTTAATTTTCTTCCTCGATCCCTTCATCATTAGGAAACAAGATTGGATCATTCACCTTAACGCCAAGTTATGGTTTCTACACCACAAAGCAGTTGAAAAGTGCGAAATATTGTGGAAGACATGTCATCTCACATGGCTCAGTGATTTAAATTTTAATGATCACTTTGATATGAGAAAGCTTTATGCACTTCCCAGGAGTGTTTGGCGTTGTTCCACCGCAACATGGACGATTTTTTGCGCCGATTCATAACAGTGGACAAAACTTGGATACACCACAACATACTAGACACCAAACAGAGGATTGGATTAACTTCTTCACACGGGGGAGTAATTGCTTTCATTATTGAATTTTTAATGGCCCCCGTACTTGCTCAAAGTATGTCAACACTTCATTAATTACCCATCATGTCCTTGCTTGCGCTATTACAGCTATCGTATGTAAGTTTTCTTCCCCTCCCTCCTTCCCTTTATCTCTTTCAAAGGGGGCCATTATTAGTACCCATGATTGTATCATTCGCATAAAATTGGAGATAAGAAAGCACCTCCTCAACAATGTTCTTAAATCACAACATTCGTTTATTTATTTAATCAATGCCTTAACCCATTAAAAACCAAGACCATTTTAAATGAAAAATTTTTAAATGCATTTATTTATTTGAACTAAAATACGGTCAAGGATCATAAAAAACTTAAAAAATTAAAAAAACATTTTAGGAAAAGTGTTTTTTGGGCTGTACCCGAATGGGTACAATTGCGTAAAGTGTAGGCTATTTTTATAGTGTGTGAAAATTTTAAAAGCATTAGTTTTTCAACACATAACGCAATATCGCATTATTCAGACAACCATATTAATTTGTTAGTGTAGGCTATTTTTATAGTGTGTGAAAATTTTAAAAGCATTAGTTTTTCAACACATAACGCAATATCGCATTATTCAGACAACCATATTAATTTGTTATGACATTCACTGCATCGTAGAGGATTTTTTATCCTTTTAGGATATTGGTTTCCAGGAGTAGTTGCGACAGAAGCCAGTGTAGTTTTGCCATTTTGTCAGTAGCATCTAAATTAGTATTATTAGTCAAATTAATAAAACGTTTTATTTCTTTGAATCTGTTCCGTGACATAACATCGCATGGTCTTATTGTCCAAATAGAATTTTTTTTGCTTGATCTTAAGGGCATTATTTTCTGTCAGAACAGCTCAAGTGGAACATCATCACTGTCACAAAATACTTCTATTTCCCCTGGTACATGCGATCTCTTCATCCATATTACAATCCGGATCTGATAAAATAATAGCTATCAAAATTGTGCAGGTACAATTGCTGGGAATGCACTATAGGTTAAATGACTACTTTTTCTGTGCTAAATTAATAACGTCTACAAAATCATGGTATGCAAACCAAAACCTTAAAGAATTTCGAAAGTAAGAATAATTCTATTAAAATAATGGAATTTAACCCACTAACGACCAAAGATTAACCCACTTACAATCATTAATGCAAACTTAATACATTAATTTATTTTAATTATACTAAAACTTTTAGTAATTCCTTAAATCTAATTGATTTTGTAAATTTAAATCAAAAAGGTCCTCTTCGCTTTCATTAATTTCATTGTCTTGGTGGCTAAAGTGAAATTCTTCCATGGGTTCACTGCAATATAACAGTTGAATTACATCTGGTAGAAGTGTGGAACGTTTCCGGTTTTGTAAGCGCCTATCCAAAAATGATGTGGAAATTAATGGATCGGAGGTACAGCTTAAAAAATATGTCTTCTCCGCTTCCATTACAGCGCCTTTTTGCATCTCAAACATTTTTCAGCAATATGAAGTAAAATAGATTGCAAAGAAACTTTGGTAAGAGTCTCATTTGCTTTTAAAATTTCAATAATTTATATTCGTGAGTGATTTTCGGAAGTGGGTTATATGGGATCTATGACCAATTATGGACCGATCGTCATGAAATTAGGTCGTGTGATTATATTCTTTATGTGAGTTGAATTTTCTGTTGAATTTTATGTGTATACCAAAATTTTTAAGATATTTATGCACGTTAAAGTTATTTTCGCAAGCAGGTATTATATGGGAGCGGGTATTAATGGGACCGATCATCATAAAATTAGCTGACATGAATTCCGTATATATAAAATTTATTTGGAGCAAAATTTGTGTAGATACCTATATAAATGAAACATTTATGACCGATAAAGTCCAATTACGGGAGGAAATTTGTATGGGGGCTAGGTGGTATAATGCACCGATTTCACCCAATTTAAATAGGCTTCCTCCTTGGGCCGAAAAAATTATATTAAGGTGGGTGTTAGGCTAATATTCTTGGACATTACAAACATCTTCACAAACGCATTATACCCTCCCCACTATGGTGGTGTAGGGTATAACAAATTTATGTTTACTTCAATTTTTGTTCAATCTATTTTTGAATTTTCGTTAAGCCAAATTTCAAACAATAACCTAAAAAAGATAGTATTTTTCGAAAACGAAATTTTAAAAGCTTCCACGAAGTTACATTTTGAAAGCAATCGCAGCACTTTTAAGGTTATGTTAAAAAAGTGGATTTATTTCAAGCAAGTTAAACAATTTTATCACATTTTTTAACAAAAAACATTACTTACTTATTTAGTTTACTGTTCTCCATTTTCATTTTTATGTTTATAACTCGCGAAATTATTTAAACATGCAATTGAAAATTTGAAAGCAATACAGGCTGTTCAACAAAATTTATTAAGTAATTACGATGCAATGTCTTTGACTGCGTGTTGTCAAATGGAATTTAATATTTACCAAAAACAAAAAGCTGACTTAGTTAATTTGGAGTATTGGTTACAAAATGGCATTAAATAAAGTGCAATAGTTGCATTTGAAAAATTGGACTTTAGCACAGTTTTGGTAGCCGTTTAACCTATAGTGGAATGGGTTAAAGATGTAGTTTTTAGCCTGTAAAAAGCTAGTTATAATTCCGGAGATCCCTCGTTGTATATACCGTTGTGTCTTCTAGCCTTTACAACTGACTGCTCCCAAGTGAAGAGCCGAAGTAAGGGTTATAGAATCAGAAAAGCGAGGTCAAGTATGGATAAAAGGTAGTGTTAATAAAGGAAAAAGGTAGTGTTAATAAAGAAAACTCGGAGATTCCTCAGCATATAGACCGATGTTCCTCTTGCCTCTATATATTACTGATTCCAATTGTAGAGCGGAAATAAGGTTTATGGATTCAGAAAAGCAAGGTCAACTATGGATGCAATACGGATGATGCTAGAAACAGGTTGAAAAACTAAATGATTGTAAAAGTGCAAACGGGAAATAATTGATGTATAAAACGCGTTCAACTCAGCATATTGGGGAAGAATAATTGAAATATTATAGGAAACAACGTTACCGCAAGTGTTAATCAAGGCTCGGTGCTTGGACCCTTATCATGGAATATAATGTACAACGATAGCCCAGAAGAAGTGATATTAACACACTTTGCTGATGATATTGCAGTAACTGTTTCAGCAAGACTCTTAAAGGAAGTGGAATTGGTTTCTAATGAATTAGCATGAACTACATATAAGAAATTTGATGAAAAGTGCTGGGTTGGAGCTAGCAGAATATAAAACCAAAGTAGTCTTAACTACTAGAATACGTAACACGGAAGTTATGAGAAAAGTAGTAGGAGAACATTAAGAGAAATCTAAAACCCAACTAGAATACAAGGAATGGTAGCAGGGTACACGAATCTAGGAGAATCGCAGGACACAGAAGAACAAACAATGGGAGTATGACAGAAAAGGAAGTTGGACTTTCAGATTATTATCCAAAATAGAGACATAACTGTGTAGAGGACATAATGAAGTAAATTACCACATAACACAGTTTCTATCTGCACATGAAGGATACAGATAACCGGCCCTGCCAAGCAATATATTTATATACAGTTCCGCAGGGAAGATGGACTACCAAATTAATACCCAAATAATGCCATGGCTGAGAACAAGACATTTTGAAATAAAATTTCCACATAACACAGTTTCTATGTGGAAATGCAGGATATAGAAGCTACCTATACAAAGTTGGGATCGATGACATCCCCAGAATATCCGCGATGCCCAAAATAAGCAGAATTCCCAGAGAATTAGGCAATCCGACAATGCAATGCTGGATATATTCATGGACTGTTCTTAAAGGAAGATGGACTTCCAGATTAATATTCAAAATAAAGACTGAGTGTAGACATGGTGAAGTAAATTACTACACAAAACAGCTTCTATCTGGACAAGAAGGATGCAGAAGCTACCTGTACAAATTTGGTATCGATGAGTGCCAAAATATTCGCGATGTCCAAACTAAACAGAATACCCAGAGAATAAGGTTATCTAGCCCTGCAATGCAATATATTTGTAGATAGTTCCGCAATAGTTTGGAATGACGAAGGAGGTTCTTTAGTTGATAAAAATCCGACATGCTCGAGCATGTAAGTGTTAAGCAAATAAAAGCTAGCAATTATCAATAACTCCTACCCATTACCAGGTAATACTAAAAGTAATGCACTCTTCTATGATTTATTTATGATTTTAATCCCCCCATTTGAAACTATGCTTAAGGTATTTCACCAACAAATCGTTTACTCACACCATTCTACTGGCATCTACTGTCTGCAACGAGTTGCTTTGTTATCTTTAAATGAATTTGTGTTTGCTTATGGTCTTTTGGTTAATTATCATTAATTTTATGCATCATCACGTTATAAATTTCACATTTGTTATTAAAGCATGAACAATATACAACAAAATGCCACAGCCACAAACGAAATTTGTTTTCATAAAGTGTTGAAAATATAGAATTTTAAGCATCATCAACAGCAACATTATCACTGGACAGACAGACAGATGGATAGAGCATCACACACATCACCTTTTACTGTTAATACTGCTGGAAAATGTTATAGCATTTGCATTGTTCTACTTGATTATGACCAGTAACATATACATATTTATGGATACAAGATTTTATCTAGATTATTATTCTTTGTTTTAAACGTTAAAATTTGATGTTTAAAAGAGAGAAACAAGGAATAATGTTTTAACGTTTATGGCTCTAGACGTCTCGCCATTTATGACCATCCAAATTAATGCAAAAATTTAAAGAAAGGAAAAAAACTGTGGATTCTTCCTGTTGCTGTCTATTGTTTAAATATAAAGAAAAAATAGTTACAGCAAAAAAACATATAGAAATACAGGAACGAGTTATCATTTTGTTTAAAGTCTAGACAATGCAATGACATGTCAATATATAAATATCAAAATGCGCATCATTGTTGAAATTAACTTACAGCCAAAAAAAGGGGAAACAACAAACAGCTGTGAAAAAGTCAACCACCCACATTTACGCCCGCCCACTTGTTTACAAATATTGTAAATAGAGTTTGATAACAAAAAACATTTTTTTCGTTGTTTCCTGTGTGGCAAAACGGAGCAAAACAGCAAAAAACGTCACAAAAACGGATGCGGAAATGCAAGGTTACAGAAAAAATGAGCAAAATATAAATAAATTGTTTTCTGTTAACATGGTACTCATCTGCTTAACTATATAATGCAGAGCTGGATGTTTTAGTGTGCTAAAACAAAATGAACGTATAATTTTTTATTCTCCTAAAACTAGAAAGGAGCTCATGAAATTTAACATCCTAGGTATTTGACGATTTCAATTTTAATTTATTTCCTAATTCCCATCTTTGTTAAAGCATTAGCTGCCGATCTGTCCTACTATTTTACTCCTTCTCTCCTCCTCTTTATCTGCTATATTTATCACCCCTTTTTTATGTTTTGTTTCGGAGTTTTTTGTTTTGTGCACTTTTCCAATCACATTGACTTCTTGTTAAACACCAACAATTTCACCGCAATTTATTCCATGTGAGTGCAAAAAGTACTGCTCTCTCAGTTTTTTTTTGTTTTCACAACAACAAGGTGCATAAAATAAACAAATAAATGTATTTAATAGGGTGGTCCTTATTTTGGATTTTTGCGATTTTGAAGAACTGCTTATCTTTTGAGGCCTAGAACGAATCAAGCCAATATCGGATACTCTGTTCCAAAGGGAAGCGTATCCTAGAGAGAGCGTTCTGTATCGATCGAAGCAAATAGTAGTCGGACGGGTCACAGTCAGGACTATATAGCTGGTGAGTCAAAACTTCCCAACCGCTTCATTCTAAATACTTTTCTACAGGTATTGCGACATGTGGCCTAGCGTTTCCTTGATGAATTACTACGGTTACATGTCTGGCCGCATATTCTGGGCATTTTTCGGCCAATGCTCGCTTCAAACTAATCAGTTACGTTCGGTACAGGTTCCCTGTGATGGTCTGGCCATCATGATTTCAGCAGCTTATAACAGATGGGACCCTTTTGCTTCCACCAAATACATAGCAGTGCCTTAGCGCCATGGATATTTGGCTCTAGTGTCGATTCGGCTGGTTGAACAGGCTTCACAAACGATCTCTTTGGCTTTGGGTTATCGTAATGGAACCATTTTTCATCGCAAATAACAGTATACAACAAAATCAATGTCCGAGGAGACAAAAAATAAAGACACGTGTATCGGCGTTTTGAAAGTTTACATCTGAATTTCATTTGAGGGCGGGTTAAAATTTCCCAACTCTGGCACATTCTTACATTTTAGGTATAAAATTTGTTCAGCAAATTTATGTAAAATGTTACGGAGAATATTTTTGTGGAATATGTTAACCCTCTAAATCCCTCTTTTTTGTCCTTATTTTAAAAAAGAGCAACAAACACCATCAAAACAGGGATTTAAGGGGTAAAAAGGTTCCGCAAAAATATTATCCGTGAAATTTTACTATAAGTCATTAAATACACTAAAACGGAAAATTCAACCAGAAAGTCAGAAATAAGACACAACAAAAGAGAGCTTACGGTTAATTTCGTATTTATGTAATGTAATGATTCGGGACAAAAATTATTTTCTTTTATAGCGTTCAAATACAATTTCGGACATACAAAATCGACTTTCAAGTTCTCTGAGCTTCAATTCATATGGTACCCAATTTCCTAGATGAATCCTCCTGTATTCAAATTTGCAGCTTGAGTAGCTCCCAATGATTTTGCAAGCTCTTGTTGAGTTTTACAACAACCTTCATGGATTAATTCCTCCAATTCTTGGCCTTCAAACTCTTTTGGCTGGCCTGGGCGATATTTGTCTTCCGTGTCAAAATTACCACTTCTAAACCGCACAAACCATCTCACGCATGTTGAAACCGATGGAACACATTCACCATAAGCTTTGGTGAGCAATCGGTGTGCATCAGCGGCAAATTTTTTCAAATTAAAGAAATAATGCAAAACTTCCCGCATATGACGATTCGTTGGTAGAAAATTCGAAATTTTCGAGGCAAAAAAAACTTTGTTGTTATTTTTTTTAAAGAAATTCCCCCAATTTTGTTCAAATAATTTCTTCAAAATCCATTTCTTGATTAGTCAACTATCCTGACATTCGTAAAAATATAATTTGAGAAACCAAAAATAAACACGCATTGGGAAAATGTTAGTTTTACTCCTTTTAGGTCTCTACAACAGAAACACATGGCTCAGTGGTTACAATTTTTAATGATCACTTGGATATGAGAATGCTTTCCGCAAGCTAGCCGCGGAAATAAAATGAGTTTATATCGAAAAACCAAAAAGTCACGAATTTATTGACCCGCCCTTGGAGATTACTTATTTAGGTCCCTAATGACTTCTTTAAATCCGTATTTATAATCGAACGTGGTAAGTACTTGCCTCCAGTGAGATCACTGTGTTGTAATAATTACTTAAAATGGCAACATATAAGTAGTAGGGATGCCAAACGGGACTGGGTTTTCCAAATCCTAGGATTCGGGATTTTAGAAATGTAAATTTTTAATATTTTTGAAGGATGGAGTTTTAAAGGAGTATATTTTTGAATTTAATTGAGATATTGACTTGAAATTTTTATTCGGAATAAATATGGATCAAATGGTTCCTCGGCGATTTCGAAAAATGGCTGGACAAATGGAAAATTAAGGTCAATGCAACAAAATGTTGTCACGTTACATTTACTCTAAGACGAGAAAGTTGCCTAATTGACCTACGGTCTGCTCTAAACTTGGAATACAAAGTGCTTTTGTACAAAACAGTTATAAAACCGATATGGCTATGGGGAACAGCTGAATGCCGTTGAAAAATTGCAAAGAAAGCAGTCAGCACTGCTAAGGACAATAACAGGTGCCCCATGATACATTCGCAATATTAATATCCATATGGATCTCAATGTCCCCATAATACGCGAGGAGATCAAACTCTCCAGTCAAAAATACAATTCAAAACTAATGGATCATCCAAATCCCCTTGCCAGGGAGTTGCTGTCATTTGAGGGTCATAGACGACTGAGGCGATTGGAAACACTGGATCTGGCCAGTTCCTAATGTTTGCAATCCTACTACAATTTTGATACAAATTTTAGTTTTAGAAAGTCAATAAATATGTAATAAAATCTTTATTTATTAACAAAACTCAATGAAATTTTCAAAGTTTTTTTTTTTAAATTTATAATTTTAAATAAAAACTTGTAAAAAAACTTGTCAAAAGTCAAAGAAAATTCCGCAATTCCTGAAAATTGGAGCGAAAATCCCAAAAATGGTATTTTTTTTAAATTTTGCTCATAGGGTCCACATTTCCTTTGGGGCTGAGAAAATACTTTGAGGATAAATAGGAAACACTTCAAGATTTCCAACATTTCCAAAATTGAAATTTTTATAAAAAAAAATATATCAAATTCCGAAGGGCGTAGGGGCGCCAAATTCGAACGTTTTTTATACCAAAATATTCTCCGTAAAGATAACTTATAGAAAAACATAAAACTGTTATATGTTATTAAAGAAAGTTTTTTTTTTTTAATAAAAAAAGAGTTAAGTCACTTTTTCGCCCAAAAAACAGCAAAAATCTACTATTTTTGGAATTTTTAAATTGAAAATATTTTAGTTTTATTTCCATAATAGATAGTGCTCTGAAATTTTTTGTATATTATTCGTAATTTAGTTGTCTAACTAACAAATAAAATTCGAGTCTTTTCGGTACAAAATTACGCACTATATTTTTAAAAAAGCGTACCAAGGTATGGCAAAATTTTAAAATTTCAATTTTGAAATGGCTATAACTCGGAAATTATTAGAGATAAATATCACACGCGAGCAAGATCTAGCCAAGCGCTTTTCAAAAATACAAAAATCTTTGAAATTGGATGGGAAACAAAAAAATGGCACGTGTTTAAAAATTTTACATGTCGAAGGAACGCTAATTTGAGCCCTTGTAAAAATTGTAGAGTCCATTTTAATAACTTATTTTTAAACGGCTGGTCCCGATCGGACCAGCCGTTTAGAAATGCCAGATTTATTTCCAACAAATTTAGATTCTGCCCACTCTGTATTGCGAGAAGCTCACTTAAAAATCGGTTCTGAGAGAACGATGAAATCGGATGAGATTTAAATATATTTTTAAAGTTAAGCTTCTCTTCAGATTCTGTAATTGAAATCAATGAAGTCGCAACTACTTCTAGATCGTGATAATTTTGTGTGAAAATATCATTGAATAAAAAACTAGTTTTATGATTTAATTTCAGATGTGAAATTTTAATGGGTTATCGCTGTCAGAAAATTTCTATATTTTATACTTAAACGTCTATAAAAGACCTATTTTTAATTGGATTTTTCAGCTGTAATATTTATAAAATATTGAATTTTCAAATAAAATGTACAACTTCTAAAAGTTATCCGATTTTGCTCAAATTTTCAGCATTTGATTTTTAATTAACAGACAACAATTTTAATTCTTGGGAGCATCGAGTGCAAAATAAGGTCCACCCTAACTTGTAAACAGATAAATGCAGTTTTGGTGTTTTTGTTGCTATATTCACTGACAAATACCGTAAATATATTTTTTGTCGTACTTGCTTTTGTTTATATTTTGATTTCAAATGTTGTTACAATAATAAATTTACTTGACTGTTTGGTTTTTCTTGTTTTCGGTTGCAGTTCTCGTCTAGTATTTAATGTAAAAGTTAATGTGCGGTGGGGAGAGGTGTAAAATCATGTTCACGCATAAATTAAGGTTCTTATCATTTGTGCTGCAGTAGCAACAATAAGTGCAAAGAGTATTGAAACAAGAAATTTTAACATTTACAGCAGCAACTATTATTTACAAAAAAAAAAAAAAACAAATTACAAAGAGAAAAAAACCAGTAGACTAGACATTGAAATATTTTGAAAAAAAAAATAGACAAATTTAAGAAAAATATATTTGAGCATTCATATTTGCTCAAATAAATAAAATAAAGAAAATTTGTGTGTAAATTTAAAAATTCTGAAGGTGTAAAATGTTTCAGGTATTTACATAAGGGAGAAGCCAACCCAAAGCGGATAGAAAACAACAATTTTCAGATTTTTCATTATGTATTTCAAGTGCTAGACTCGAGACCATTTAAGGTCCTAAAATATGATGCCAAACAAATTTTGTGGAAATGTCCAACTAAAATAAAAGTCAAATTCATTTTAAAATACCATTTCTCACATTTTTTGTCCTGATTTCAGTATTTGGTTGAGCTGGATCAAAGGTAACTTTTTAAGGTTTTTATGATTTGTTTAATATTTCTTGCAAAGGACACATATAAGTAATAATCTCATCGAAAAAGCTAAATATTGATTTTAGTTGGGAACATACAAACGGGGCCACTCTATTGTCAGTTATATGTTTGAGCAAAAATTTAGGTTTTGCTCAAACATTTTTTTTAATTTTATTTGTTAAATATAGATTTCATAGCCAATTTTCTAACATTTAATTTCAGATTTTTTCTTTTAGTTGCTTTTTTATTATTTTGTAATTTTAAATTTTGTTAAATATTATTAAAATTCAGTACATTTATTATTTGTATTACAAATTACTTTGTTTTTATACTAGTACGTAAATAAATAAGTCACATTAGCAACATGTTGCTAAGGAAAATGTTTAATTTATGCAGCCTTAAGCTATGCTTTACTTTTTTATTACTTTTAATATTTTTATTATAAACAACCAAACCATTCATGCATTTTGTCATTTATATGGCACATAATTCATTTTACTTGTTCGTAAAATAAAAAGAAAACAATTTAAATACCAACTTCCGTAAAAGTTGAAAAAGAAATTTAATAAAAATTTTAAGTAGAGAAAAAAAAAATAAAGAAATCATGTCTCTTTTAAAAGATAATCAGCACGTATTTTAAGAGTATATTTACACATTAGTTCCAGGCATTCCCATTCTTCTTTTTTTTGCTGATTTTTATATTTTTTTTCTTTTATTTTATTAAAGATAAGTCACCAAATTTAAGAGGAAAGTAGTAGAAGTTGTGAACAGTTAAGGGCAGTATAATAGCATTTGGTTGGGATAGAAAAATATAACAATTTTTTTCTTTTACAGTCCAATCATGAATAAAAAATCCGTGGAAGATTTTTCCCTTTTCCCATTTTTAACACTGAATTTAAATGGAAAAAGGAAAAAAATCTAATGAGGATGTTTTATTCATGATTTGACTGATACTTAAGGTATTCTTTAGAAAACTGTTTAAAGTTATACTTTTGTTTCAAATATTTGTTTTTCAATAGGCTTCGTCCTTGAGCCGCAGAACATGTATGAGCCAAATTTGATTAATATATCTTCAAAATTGTGAGCAGTACTAAGCGCACAATGTTGGCATGGATAGCCAGACGGACGGATGGTCGGACATCCTTTAATGAATCAGAAAGTGTACCTTACCCACTACGGTGGTGTTGGGAAGAACTCACCACTATGCACAGTGGGTGAAATTGATAAAATTTATACAAATTTTTTAGTATGAAAAAATGCAATATTTTTGAAGGACGGAGTTTTAAATTGTCATATTTTTGAATCTAATTGAGATATTGACTTGAAATTTTTTTTTGTAAGACCAAAAATTAACTCATCTAAACAAAAAAATACTTCGGAATAAATCTTGATCAAATTGTTCCTAATATTTTCAATCCTATTTAAAATTTTGATACAAATTTTAGTTTTAGAAACTCAATAAATATATAATTGATCAATTCACAAGGTCTCTTATCAGTCATATTGTCATAATGTCCTAATACATCATGAATCGGCAGCTCGGCTTAACCGACTGTTAGGCATTCGGCGCAGGTATCTGCTGGTTGGTTACGATAACACAATAAACATAGCATACAGAGTAGTATTATTTTAGGACAATTTTTGCTTGAAAAACAATAAAAACCATTGTTAAATATTAGGATATTAATACAATATGACATGTTAAGAGACTTTGTGAATTGACTAAATATGTAATAAAATCTTTATTTATTAACAAAAATCAATGAAATTTTCAATTTTTTTTTTAAATTTTTCATTCTAAATAACTAAGTGTAACAAAACTTGTCCAAAGATCAAAGGGAATCCCGCAATTCCTAAAAATTGGAGCGAAAATCCCAAAAATTTTATTTTTACAATTTTGTCCATAGGGGCCACATTTTTTTCGGGGCTGGGAAAATACTTTGGAGCACTCATCAAGGTTTTTTAAGCTGCTTTCCGTTTTTTGATTTCAGCTTTGGGATTTTAGAACATATAGCCCAAAGTTGAAATTTTGGTAAAAAATAATAGGTCACATTCCGAAGGGTATAGGAATGACATATTCGAAAAATAGGACATGTTTTTTATACAAGAATGTTCTCCGTAAAAATACATTAGAGAAAAATATAAAATTTTTATTGTTCTTAAAGAAAGTTTTTTTAATAAAAAAAGATTTAAGTCAGCTTTTCGCCCAAAAAACAGCAAAAATCAAGTATTTTCTAAATATTTAAATTAAAAAAACGTTTATTTTTGGATCCATAATTGTTATTGCTGTGGAAACTTTTGTATATTATTGGTAATTTAGTTGTCTAACAAATAAACAAATTCGAGTTTATTAGGTCCAAAAGTACCACCTATATTTTTAAAAAAGCGGACCAAGGTATGGCAAAATTTTAAAATTTAAATTTTGAAATGGCTATAACTCAGAAATTATAAGAGATAAATAGCACAATGAGGCACATAGCCGAGCGCTTTCCAAAAATATAAAAAGCTTTCAAATCGGATGAGAAACAAAAAAATGGCACGTGCTTAAAAAGCCCTGAAGCATTTATAGGGCCCATTTAAATAATTTAAAGTCGAACACTCCTTGGCTACACTAATGTCAAATTTTGTCCCGATCTGATCAGCCGTTTTGAAATACCAGGTTTATTTCCAAACAATTTGGATTCTGCCCAACTGTGCAAGATTGACATGGACAGCCAGATGAACATCGTTTAGTGGACTCAGTAAGTAAATTTAATACAACATCAACACAAACGCAATACTTATACCTTCTTTATGGTGGTGTAGGGTCGAATTTATGACTATGGTGGTGTAAGGAAACAAACTTTGGTACTTTGTTGTCCAAGTTATTCAAATTTGACAATCCTTAAATCATTATTTTAAAGGCTTTAATTCATTTTTATAGAAATCTAAAGTTTTATAATAATTTTTCTTATATATTCAAGTTCTTAAGCTTCGATTTGTCATAACTGCCTTATTCTTCCAAAAATGCTATTTATTTCAACACAACTGTTTTACATTTTTCTAGTTTCCTCTCCAGCCATATGTTAACTCCCCAAAATATAAACTCTGACATACTTATGGCTGTCAAACATGTTAAAAATCCAAACGACAAAAAAAATCGAAGCAAAGTATCTTTCCTCATTCGTTTCTCCTTTTTTTGGCGTTTAAATTGTTCACGTGTGTGACACAATTTTTTTTGTGTCGCAGCATTTGTGAAATACACACTGACGCTTGCCTCGGAAATGCCTCAAGGATTTTTATTTAGAAACAAAATGAAAACAAAAAAAAAAGTGAAAAATCATGAAATGGGAAAAAATATACTGCAAGACTTAAAAAAAAATAAAGTAATGAAAAAGTTACAAACAGAAAACATTAAATCTCTTATGAAAATGATACCGCTAGCAAACGTTCCCATTTTGGGTAAAATGCTTGGTGTAACCATTACATTATTTTAAATTAAATTCGGTATTGGAATCGTAACAACAACAGTGGCATTTTCAATACAAATATAAAACAATGTCAGTTTGTTAAACGAGCAGCATATGATGTGTCATTCGCAAACTCACACACACGCATCTACTTACACATCTGTATAATATATAATATATATGTATGGGTATCTGTGTATGCATGTTGAATTGTACTTAATGTATACTTTAAAGCTTTATCTTTATCATTTTTCCATTAGTAATATTGATGATAGACTTACAGTTGTATAAAGCATTTGTGCGTTTGCACACTCATTCATTCATTCATTCACTTCATATACATTTGTGTGTGTACGTGTTTTACACATTCTTACATATTGTCACATTCACATTATGTTGTTTAACATTTTCATAGAGGAACCGGAAACAGCCGTATTTAAACTGCCTAAAGTTACTTACACATGTGTTTGTATACAACACACATAAATGTTTGACAATTGATATACACGCTCTCCCAGTGTTTGGGAATTAACCCAGTGAACAAAAGTTTTAGAAATATTAATAGTCTTCAGGTATAGTAATATGGTTTATAGAAAGAATTTATCTTTTCATTTCTAGTTTCTCTGATATTCATTTAAAAGTCTACAACTATGCATATCGAAGGACTATATTCCAAACCCTCTGTCTTAGATTTTTACGAAAATTACTTTTTGATGGTAAAATATTCAGCAAATATTCAGCCCGCATCTATGGTCAGAATTTCATAACAAAATTATTATTTTACTGTTTCATTTGCATTTTTGTTATTTCTCTATCATACACAATTAATTTTTCCGAATGCAAAAAATTAATTTTCAAAAAATTAATATTTGTTGAATTTGAAATTTTTTAAACATTTATCAAAATAGCGAAAGCCGATTCTGAATTGAATTACCATTAAATTACTTTAACTTTTTGTTTTTATTTTGGAATTTAAGTGGTAGAATTTGTAAGATTTGAAGAGCATAATACCACCGGAATATAATTTTTTTACAATAATTTGTACCAATTAAAATTAAAAAAAAAACCAAAACAAATGTTTTTCTATAACTTTTTGCTTAATATTGTTATTGTTAATTTTTTATCTTATGTTGTATCTTAAATAAACCCATTAAAAACACATATTGCATAAATTAAATCAAAATAATTTATTTTTTTATCTATCTGATAATTTTCATGCATAGAAATGCTTTAAAAAATATTGTAGAATACCTTCACCATGAGTGGCAAGGGTATATATAAGTTTGTCATTCCGTTTGTAATTTCCACATTTTTCATTTGCGACCCCATAAAGTATATATATTCTGGATCGTTATAGATAGCTGAATCGATATAGCCATGTCCGTCTGTCCGTCTGTGTGTTGAAATCAACTTTCCGAAGCCCCCAAATAACTTACATACACGATTCATACATCAATATCTCCGAAATTCTTCCGGGTCGGTAGCTATTTAAAATCGAGAAAATCCACAAATGGCTTAGATATAAGGAAAAAACTAGGACAACCTCGGAAAAAAATATTTTTTAACCCGAATTTTTTTTTCATCAAAAAATTTTTTTTGTCGTAAATTCTTTTTAAAAAAAAATTAATTAAAGAAATTTAAAAAAAAAAATTTTGAAAAAACTTTTTTTTAAAAAAATTAAAAAACAATTTGGAAAAAAAAATTTTTTTTAAAAAATTTTAAAACATTAAAAGAAAATTTTTGATTTTTTTTTTTTAAAAAAAAATATTTTTAAGTATAATTTGGTGAAGGGTATATAAGATTTGGGACAGCCGAATATAGCTCTCTTACTTATCATTAAAAAGTTATACGAAATTTTTTTTTGTAATTAACAATTTCGACTTACAGCATACATTTTGTTTGTATGGGACAGGCAAAGGGTTAATAACTCAAGTAATACGCGAAATTGTTTTTTTTTAAGTTGTGTAGAGGGTTTTGAATATAGGCCCTCGAAATTCTGAACCTTTTTATGAGATAAAATGTATTTAAAGACATCTAGGATTTTTAATTTTTTGGTACATTCCTGGGTGCCCGGGAATTCCCGAAATATATAATTATAATGTGAATTCGAAATATTAAAGCCAAAGTAATTTTCCATTTACATTACATATAATTTTTCACAAATAAATTTTTATAAAATATAAGATATCAAGATGAAATTTACCAAATTAGTATGATTTGTTGGTTGGTGTTTAAAAGAATTTAGAATTTTCCTAATACAATGTCTGCAAAACACACTTACTCTAAAGCGTTGGTGGTCAAACACTACACCGGGGTAGTTAAAAGTAAAAACACAAAGTAAACTCAAAACAAAAACAATTTCATGCATTTCTTTCAGTGCAAAGCCCACGCATTTCCATTTGTGTACTCTTTTATTTTTTCACTACTACATACATATGCATTTTAAGCACTCTCTCGTTGGCCACCATTGCTATAAAGACCTGCCACTAGTGTTTATAACCAAAAACCCGGTTTATACGGTTTTTATCACTCGGTTTGGGACTAAAATTAACAAATCTCATGTTTTTGTGAATTTTTTATATTCATTGATTTGAAATCTTTAGAATAATATTTTTAAGAATTACAATAATTCTGGAAGTTAAGCTAAATACCTTCTTTCAATAAAATTTACTTCAATAGTGTGTTTTGTTCTTAAAATTTAATTTTATTAATCATTTCGTTAGCTTAGTGTAGAAAGTCCTTTTCTGAAATATTTAGCGGAGAGACAAAACCCGTTCTAAAATCCATGATTTGAAATATTTTTGAAATCTGATAATGGATTTTTATTAATTATTTGGTATGATTTATAATGACAAAAAATCACAGCAAAGATGATGTGCGTTTGCTTCCTTCCTTTTTTGGACAGAAAGTCGAGGTGATAATAAATTTTAAAACTATCAAATATTTAATTAAAAAATTGATTTACATATTTTTGGTTGAAATTTAATGAATAAACCAATAATTAAAACAAGAATTATATATTTAGTAACATATTTATACTTAATTCCATTTGACCGGTTTTTTATAAACACTACCTGTCACAGTCAGCAACACATATTTATTGGATAAGCTGCAGCAGTACGTATTCATCGGTCAATTTAGGAAAATAAATGAACAAAATGTTTACTTTTTCCCAATACAAATCAGGTTTTTGAGATTTTTGTAACAACACTTTGTTTTTTTTTTTCTATCAAATTAACTTAACTGAATCAACTTAACTATATCCTTGTCGTATCTAAAGAAAACGTTTATTCCCTCAAGACAACGCTCTGCCAAATGTTGCAATACCTTTTAAAAACAATAAATAAAAATACTAAATGTATCAATTTAAAAAAAGTCAAGATATGTACACTTCAAAATGATTATTTTTCATATTTTGATTTATAAATGGAACTAAGAGTAATTAAATGGGTGGAAAGAATTCATATCTAAATAACGATTGTTCAATAAGAATTTTACCCAATAATACCAATCAATACTATTTGTATTTTTCAAGGTTGGCTACCATTACCTCTAAAATACTCTTTTATCTCGATTACCGTTGCCGCTACCATTACCGAAATAGACGTTAAACCCAAAATCGTATCCTATATAATCATAAATACAGTTACTGCTATTCTATAAATAATTTGAAAGTATGAAAATATAAATTTTTAAACAAAGTGAAAAGTGTGTGACTTTATTATTTTCATGGTCAACTTATTTGAGTATACTTGATATAATTAATTAATATTTCTCATACGCACCACAGTACGGCAATTCGCAAATAAATGTTAATATTTACATATATTCCAAATTAGTTTTCAGAAACCACTCTATTTAAATACAATGTGAGCTACATAGATTACCATCTATAGTGGGAATATTTAACTCTACATTCTTAAAATTCTGAAAGTCAATGCTTTGAAAAAATAGCATTAACATTAAAAATAGTTTACAAAATAAAAACTTTAGTTTTTAGATTTGATGATAAAATGCATATTTTTCATAAGAAAAAATATTAAAAATATAAAATAAAAATTGTTTAAATTTTGAACTTTTTTAAATTAGTTTGTTTGGAACAAAAAATAAAAAAAATATTATAAAGATATGGCATAGCCGAATATATCAGTCTTACTTCTTTACTTTAAACAATCCAACTATTTACAGATATTTGCTTAATATTATTTGATTACAAAACCCTAGTAGGAGTAAAAAACGGCAAATAAAAATGTATCAATGCTAGTGGTTACTCTTGTTTGAGTAAATATTTTCCATTTGTAACCATAGTAGCTTTAGTTCAATAAAAATACTTAATGTTTGTCTAAAAATTTTCTCATCTTAAAATAAATCTGTTCCAGGGATCTGCAAATTTACATTTCTATTTATAATATTTATTATTGACAAAATTCTTTATTGGGTTATATTTATTTTCAAACTTACAGCTTGGCAAACTTTTTTTCATACACATGCTGTCATACCAAAAATATACACATACCAGCACATTTTACTTACACATCCACATTAAATATAATGACATTTACTTTATTTTCATTTTTGTTTATAGGTATTTTTCGTATTTTTGTAGTATTTTTTGTAATATACCTATAGATACATATGTATATCAAGTACTTAATATATTTAAATATATTTATTATTATTTTTATCTTTAGAGGGGATCTTAACTTGGTTCTCTGTCATGGTTGTCTGCTTCTTTGACTGGGAGAGCTCGCGTATGTAAGTAAGTAGAATTATGTTTGTATTGAATATCATGCTACTTCTTCTAATAAAATCCTTGATGACACGTATTATTTTCACTGATAACCCGAGGTTTTAAATCTTTACGCTTTTGGTAGGCAAATAAAATTTCAAAATATTGTGAGATTTTCCATTCTACTTATGATACTATTGAAATGTAGCCTTGAGAGTTTTATTTTTTTGAAGGTTTTATTTCGGTTGTTGCAAATCATGATTTTAAAACAATCATTAATGTTTATTTGTCATACACAGAGGAGACTTAGATACTTTATTCAATTTGTGACAGGGATGAAAATTTAAAAATTGTACCAATTCAAAATGTACCATTCAAATTGTAAAAAGTGTACTTCTTTAGCCTTCAATAACACAAAATCGAAAACATTTTAGAGGCTTTTTAAATCACTACACAATTTTGATGTATTGTGGTTCCAGCAATACAAATATGGTCGAATTTTTAAATTCTATGGAGAGGTTTTTTTAAAAAAAAATTTTAAGTCAAATTTTGAATCTGAACAATTTCTGCTGTTTTCGATTTTCATGATTTTTCAAAAAAAAAAAATTATATTTTCACATAAAAAATATATTTTTTGCTTCAATTTATTATTATAACTCCGAAACTACTGAGCCGATTGAAACGCAATATATATGTGAAATTTTGTACATAGCATGGGGAAAATGTTTTCAAAATTCAATTAATCGAAAAAAGAACCTTAACTACACAATTTTATGTATATCAAACAAAAAACTAAAATTTTGTGAAAATGATAGAATTCACTTAATTGTGAATAAATTCGAAAAGAATCCTTCGATTTTTATCATCGATATCCCATTTTGTTCCCATTACATGCGGCCTTGTGATAAAGTAATAACTCTGAACAATTTTGGCAGTTTTCGATTTTTTTTGATTTTTTTAAAACAAAAAAAATTTGCTATTTTCACATAAAAAATATATTTTTTGCTTCAATTTATTATTATAACTAGGGGGCAGATTTATATGCAAATGCATGTTTTTTTCTCGAACGTCCAAATACAATGTAGACTAATTATCTATCCGAATCACATATTTTGCTGTAAAATGGCATCGATTTGTTAGTGCATATTTTCTTATATTTTATTTCAAAATGCATATTTATATGCATATTATGCCAATTTTTTCGTTAATGGGCAATACATTGTTACGACAAAAATTTTTTTGTCGAATTTGTTATAGAAATAGCAGTAAATGTTATCGGCTAACTTCATCCGACATCGAGAAACTGGCATTAAGTTATTCATTTCTTTATCAGTAATTGAAAATTATCATTTCAAAAAAATGTTCATTAAGTGTATCGAAAACATTCATATTTGTTTTCATTGCAAATTTGATTTATAAGAGATTTCGATATCGAAAGATTTTGTAACTTCACATACTCAGTTACAGCTCCTAACAGTAATTTCCAAGCAGGTCTACGAGACTGTCGTAAACTAGTGATTTTGGATAACTTATAGATAAATGCACTACACAATTAACGTTTAAAGCCCCTAAACTATATATTACATAGAGACACTTAAGTGTATAAAGTAACCCATTTACTTCTCTCTGCATTACAAATAGCACGTCAAATGACCCTAAATATATAAATTGGAGTCAGCCAAGTGATCAGATATTATTAACAATTTTCGTCTATAAGGGATACATTTAGCAAAGTTGGATGCTACTTTGCAGCACGATCAAAATATTAATGATTTTAAAAGGAAAGTCACAATATAGAAGCTCTAAAGATTATGGCTTTAAACAAGTATTCATACCAAGATATTAATATATCCATCGCTTTTTCAGAAGAAAAATTATTTTAAAAATAGTTTTACAACTTTAATTGTTTAATTCCTGGTATAATTTAAAAAGTTCTAACTGCTGCCAACAGTGTTGTGTATTTTTTTTACACTTCGAAATCCATACTTAATTATTTTATGTTTCTGCATAAAAATTAAGTGCATATTTTTTAAATTTTTAGGTCATATTTTGATTTTTTGAAGCATATTTTAGGCGCATATCTTTCAATAATAAATGCATAAACATCCGCCCCCTAATTATACATTTGAAACTACTGAGCCGATTGAAACGCAATATATATGTAATAATTTGTACATAGCATGGGGAAAATGTTTTCAAAATTCAATCAATCGCATGAAGAACATTAAGTACTCAATTTAATGTACAGCTAACAAAAAACTAAAATTTTGTGAAAATCAGTGAAATCACTTAATTGTGAATAAATTCGAAAAGAATCCTTCGATTTTGATGGTCGATATTTTATTTTGTTTCTATTACATATGGCTTTGTAATAAAGTCATAAATCTGAACAATTTTGCCGTTTTAAATTTTTCATGATTTTTATTTTAAAAAAAATTATATTTTCACGTAAAAAATATATTTTCTGATATTGGTTTAAAAAGCCTCTAAAATTGTATAGATTTTGTTGCCCTGTGTAATTTGCTAACTTTGACTGCTCATTGAAAAACAACTTAGTTAATGGATTTCCACGGCTAGTGATGCAGAACTACATTTACCCTATACCAAAATTTATTTTAAAAACTTTATTTATAAATTTCAATAATAGCCATTTTGATACCATTTGAACCCAATGTGCAATGGTGAAAAGTACTTAAGGGCTTTAATTGTACCCAGTGTTGCCAGGAGCTGGCAAAAAAAGGTATATTGACTTCAAAAAAAGCCCAGAAAAAGCTAAAATATTAGGTCTGTTCATTTACTTTCCCAGTAAATACTTGCAACGAGAGAATAAAATTAAAATTTACAAAATTACTCTTTTAAATTCTCAAAAATAGTAAAAAGTAAATGAACGCTTTTCCAGTAACAATTGTTGTATACACACAATTTTCTTATTTTATTCCTTTTAAAATGTATAAATACTCACATTTTCTTTAATTTTATTGAAAATTCTTTTGTTTTGGCATTTTTTCACCACAAAAATAAAATTTTAAATAAATAAACAATTATACAAAACATATAAAATATAAGCTGCTAACTATTACGAGTTCAAAATAGAACTTGTAATAGTTTGCAACGAGAGAACACTCTCTAAAATTTATACGCTCTTGATTTTTTCTCTACTTGCAAGTTTTTGAGTTAATGAACGCTTTACCAGTAACAATTGTTACTAAATAGTAACAACTTTTAGTTATTGAACATAGCTATTATAAATTAAGAATTTAGAATTTATTTTCTATTTTGAAATAAAAAATTACATAATATGTTCATAAAATTCATCTGCTTTATTTAAAGGAAGTACTAAAAAGTTAAATACTAGATTAACCATGTTAGAAAATTGACATTGTTGGTTCTATATTTGTCCATTTGTAGTTTAAAATATTCTGCTCTTGAGCCTTAATCTTCGTAATTTTAGTTGCAGTTGAATTTTTCACTATCAATATGACATAATATATTTTTTTGCTTTTACTATTTTAAGTATTTTTATCAACGGATAAAAATCGATTTTGCGAAGAGTTTTCATATATTAATCTTTGTCGCAATTGCTAAATTAGTTCAATTTGCCGTATTATTTTCAATTGTGTACGATAATGGATCAAATTCCTTGCATTGTATTACAATTTCAAAACACAAACTAAGTAGAAGAAATTTTAAATCAGACAACAGCTTTGTTGGATCCGCTGAATTGCTTACAAATGATTTATTTACTTTTTGTACTTTGTGCAATACTGGTTTCAAAAAAAGATGGTACGCCAAATTATAATCAGTAATAATAATCACTTAAACGTTTTTATCTCGATTCATAGATCCACAATACGTTTAACGGCTATTTACAGCCATCGAGTATCACAAGCCTTCAAGAGATTGTGGGGTAATAACAATTTTGTCTTGAAAAAGAATTTGTTACACATTTTAGCTTTCAGATATAAAATACTCTATTTCATTTTGAAGCACTTGATATTGGCAATTATTATTTGTTTTTTTAATACTGCACAATTCTTGAGTATGTTCAAAAGCTAAATGAAAAACAGTAGTGAATGAAAATGGCTCACAAATATAAATTTAGCCTTTTTATTTACTCTTTAGTCTCGAAATTTTTTTAGCCTTTTTTAATATCAAAAAAAACTATTTTGAAATTAAAAAAGGCTAGAAAAAAGCCACAAAGCTAAAACCAAAATTTCGAGCCTAAAGAGTAAATAAAAAGGCTAAACTGGCAACACTGATTGTACCATTCTAATTGTGAAAAGTGTACTTTTTTAACCTTAAATATACCATTAATGTCGTTAATTATGTATTAAGTGCTACAAGCTTTAAATGTTTCGTTTCTTTAAGTACTATAGTTTTGTTGAAGAAAACTGCCTTAAAATAGTTTTAATATATTTATTTTTAATTGTTTGAGTTAAGTCTTTGCTGCGCCATGGTACTTTTCAGCTTTCCTATTGTAGCGCCAAAAAAGTACCAACTCTCACATCTCTGAAGTAGACTTTTATTTTACTTTTATTAATGAAACTTATGCACACATCTGTAAGAAAATACATACATTCTCTACAAGTTAGTGTGTGTGACAACTTATGATAATATCGATATCATATGGCCCTTTAGGGCTAAACATGTGGAGCAAAAGGCAAAAAAGGAAACATTAAACATTTATCAAGCAGCCAATTTTAATGTTTAACGAGTGTTCTTCTTTTACACACTCACACATCTGCTGCAAACAAATTAAAAGACTTTCACTTTATTTTAAATAAAAAAAATATATATATAATTTTCATTTTAATGTTTAATTTCACCTTGGAGCGTAGACATGTTTCAAAGAAATTAATCAAAAATGTGATTTTGTTTTTTGTTTTCTTAGTGCTTTCAAGTTGTCTACTAATTTTAATATTTAAAAATATTTTCTTAATTTTATAAACTTTTTAGACTTAATTTAGCTCATTATCTATTCTAATTTTTGGTGCCCAAGTTATTTTGGCGTTAATTAGTTTACTTTGGACATAAAGAAACAATCAACAGCTCGAAAAAAAAAACAAATAGAAGTTTTAGCAAGTGGAAAATTTACAGTTTACACTTGCTTGCACTAATTCGTTAAAACATGATAATAATTTCCCTAAAGCCTCTTAAGAAAATTATACAAGAATTTTGAGGGAAATACAGCTGAGAGTAAACAGTTTAAAAAGAAGAAACTTGAAATGGTTTTAATGTGACCATTAGATAATTACAAGTGTTTTTTAAATCAAGGCAACAAAATGGAAAAAGCTTTTAAAGTCTTTTTAAAACACTACGCAATTTTGTTGTATTGTGGTTCCAGTAGTACAATTATGGTCCAAATTTTAAATTCTATGGAGAGGTTTTTTTAGACCGATGTTGTTAAAATAAACTTAAAAAAGTTAATTTACATAACCTTTAATCCGTTTATATATTGCGTTTCAATCGGCTCAGTAGTTTCACAGTTATAATAACAAATTGAAAGAAATATTTTTTATGTGAAAATAGCAAATTTTTTTGTTTTAAAAAATCATTAAAAATCGAAAATGGCAAACATTGCTTAGATTTATTACTTTATCGCAAATCCACAAGTAATAGGAACAAATTAAGATATCGATCATAAAAATCTATTAATTATTTTCGAATTCATTCACAATTAAGTGAATTTGCTCATTTTCACACAATCTTGGTTTTTTGTGTGAAATACATAAAATTATGTAGTTAATGTTCTTCTTTCGATTGATTGAATTTTGAAAACATATTTCTCATGCTGTCTATAAATTTTCACATATATATTGCGTTTCAATCCGCTCAGTAGTTTCGGAGTTATATTAACAAATTGAAGGAAAAATGTTTTTTACGTGATATATTTTGTTTTAAAAAATCATGAAAAATCGATTCAGATTTATCGAGTTCAGATTTATTGCTTTATCACAAATTTACATGTAATAGGAACAACATGAGATATCGATCATAGCAATCGATATTTTTTTCGAATTTATTCACAATAAAAAATATATTTTTTTATTTGAAAATATATAATTTTTTGGTTTTAAAATTTATTTTATTGCTCGTAAAGCCACATGTAATACGAACAAAATGAGATATAGCCCATAAAAATCGATAAATTCTTTTCGAATTCATTCACAATTAAGTGAATTCGCTCATTTTCACAAAATTTTAGTTTTTTGTTAGTTTTTTGAGTAGTTAATGTTCTTCTTCCGATTGATTGAATTTCAAAAACATTTTCCCCATGCTATGTACAAATTTTATACATTGCATTTTATTCGGCTCAGTAGTTTCGGAGTTAAAATAACAAATTGAAGCAGCAAAAAAATCATGAAAAATTTTTAAATGGCTGAAATTGTTCAGATTTATTACTTTATCGCAAAGCCACATGTAATACAAAAAAATATGATATCGATCATAAAAATTTATTGATTCTTTTCGAATTTATTAACAATTAAGTGAATTCGCTCATTTTCACAAAATTTTAGTTTTTTGTTTGATATACATAAACTTGAGTAGATACTGTTCTTCTTTCGATTTATTGAATTGTGAAAGCATTTTCTCCGTGCTATGTGCAAAATTTCGGATATATATTAAGTTTTAATTGGCTCAATAGTTTCGGAGTTATAATAACAAATTGAAGCAAAAAATATATTTTTTACGTGAAAATAGCAAATTTGTTTGTTTTAAAAAAATCATGAAAAATCGAAAGCAACAAAAAATTGTCAGATTTATTACTTTATTGTGAAGCCACATTTACTAGGAACAAAATAAGGTACAGATCATAAAAATCAATAAATTCGTTACGAATTTATTCACAATTATGTGAATTCGCTCATTTTCACAAAATTTTAGGTTTTTGTTTGATATACATAAAATTGAGTAGTAATGTTGTTCTTTCTATCACATGAATTTTGAAAACATTTTCCCCATGGTATATACACATTTTTAAGTATGTATTGCGTTTCAATCGGCTCAGTAGTTTCGGAGTTATAATAACAAATTGAAGCAAAAAATATATTTTTTACGTGAAAATAGAAAATTTGTTTGTTTGTTTTAAAAAAATCATGAAAAATCGAAAACTGCAGAAATAGTTCAGATTTATTGCATTATAGCAAAGCCACATGTAATAGGAATAAAATGAGATATCGACTATAAAAATCGAAGTATTCTTTTCGTATTTATTCAAAATTAAGTGAATTCGCTCTTTTTCACAAAATTGTTGATTTTTGTTTGATAGAAAAAGATTAACGGATTCTAAAATATGGCATGAGCTGTAGCGCCGCGGTAATCAGCGAAGTATACCGCTCACGGGTGATGGCCTGACAAACATCGAATTTATTATTAGAATATAAAAAGTCGGGCAAATCAGTTCATTAATCAAAATATTTTCGTTGCAATTTCAAATGATGTTTGTAACTTTAAAGAAATAATAAGATAATTTTATTTGATTTAAAAATTTTCTTAAATTCAAATTTTTGCACAACCATTTCATTATTCCAGTAAATGTGTAAATTGAGTTTTACGAGTCATATAATTACGACCCTTAAGGATGTAAGAAAAAGTCGAGAAACAGATACATAAAACATACATATACTCCAAACATTCATGCAAAAACAAATGAGTATAATGAACATGTTTATCGCAAATATGATGTCGTAAAAATATTCATAAAAACAAACATTTAACATGCAACACAATCCTTAAAAACCACCAACCACCCACTACTGGCCCAAAAATAAAAACAAAAAGCCAAGAAAAAAGTTAAAAAATCCTGAATAAAATGATGATGGAAAAGGCCATCATAATAACCATATGTATCCGCTAACAACACATCCTTAAGATAGCAGACATTCCTGTTTGTTTTTTCTCCTTGATTATTATTATGTATTTTTATTTTCTTGTGCATGTCCTGTTTGCCAGAATCTTTAATACTTCTAGTATGTTTTCTGCTATGAATCGGCAACATATAAATAGAATAAATGAAAATAAGAGCAAAGCAAATATGAAGAAAAAAAGAGGTTAAATAACTTTTAATATCCTTTAATGGCAAACGAAGAATTGTCGTTTACAGTTTGCAGGCCATTTAATGCGACACATTGACTAGTTAGTTGGGTTGACTGGTTGGCTTAAGAGTATTGCATGATATGATATGTAAGTAAGTGTTTTCGTACGAGAGTGGGCTGATAAGTGAATATTCAAATTTTATTTTAATTTAATACAAAAAACTATTTTTTGAAAAGGACGTCTTGTGCAAAACATCTTTTTTTATATATTGGCTGTATGGCTTAAAAATGCGAAATTTCATTCAAATTTGTAGCTTTTATTTTGAAACATTTGCACAATATAAATTTATTCGAATTATTGGCTATTGTTAGCCATGACCTTTTCACATCTTTCTGGAAACATATGGATTCCGAGCCAAAAGAACTGATAATATTTTGAGACCAAGAACGAATCAAGCCAATATCGGATACTCTGTTCCAGAGAGAGCGTTTTGCATCGATCGCAACAAATAGTTGTCGGGGCTCGGTCTGGTCTATAAAGCGGTTAAGGTAAAACTTCTCAACCACTTCATTCTAAGTACCTTTTTCACAGGTATTGCAACATGTGGCCGAGCGTTGTAATTAAGGAATATTACGGTTACATGTCTGGCCGCATATTGTGGGCGTTTTTCGTCCAATGCTTGCTTTAAACGAATCAGTTGCGTTCGATACATGTTCCTTGTGATGGTCTGAACAGATTTCAACAGCTCATAACAGATAAGATCCTTTTGCTCCCACCAAATACAGAGAATTACCTTATGGCCATGGATATTTGCTTTGGTGTCGATTTGGCTGGTTGACCGGGCTGCACATACTATCTTTTACTCTTCGGGTTATCGTAATGGCTCCATTTTTCATCGCAAGTTATGATTCTAAGTAAAAATTGTCATTCTGCTTCAATTCGTATGAAATTTATATTAAAAAGTGTTTGTAAAGATTTTCAAAATTCATCAGCCAACGCAATATGTCGACTTACATCTACAAGGATTTGTATCTCGATAGCAAGAAATCTCATATGTGGTTGGTTACATTTTTTCTAACAACGTTTTTCTACATAAATCTGCCATTTATAACTGGCTGATCGGATTGGCATGAAATTTCACACAGGCTTTGCACAGGAGTATTCGAGTTCATTTCTTTAAGACGGGCTGTGGGGTCACAAAAAGGGCACATGAGATATGTTGCTTTTTAATATATTCTTATAGCCCTTGATTAGACATAGTGGCGTGTTCAATTTATATCTTATAGTTATTGAGTTACAAATAAGCATTTTAAGATAAAAATTTCGAAATTTCAGCATACCTTGGCCCAGTTTTTTCATTATAGCGAACACAATTTATAACCGATTTTATTAGATTTTTTCTGATAGTTAACAATAAATAAGAAAATCGCATGAAAAAGGCTTCAAAGTAAAAGTTTCTAGTAATAGTTTCTACCACCTGTAATAAGTTCGTAGCAACATATAGACATTTGACATCTCACGTGGATAGAATACTCGTCTTAAGCAATGGTTTCATTTGTCATGTCACAGTATCGCAGAACACTCTTATGCTGGGAGGAAAGCGATAAGAGCACATCTTCAATGACAAGTAAAATTAGAAGCGGCCATAGTATGAATCTTTGGTATATATCTCATGACGAGGTTGTGATAATTTACGCAAAAGTAGTAGTAGTACTCTGCCAAATAACTTCCAAAATCATTAAGAAAAATTTTGATACCATCTTTATATTTCTTAGCAGTTGCAACAGTTCTTAAGATGTAATCTAAGCTATCTAATATCGCACATTGGGGCAGCATTGAAATTTTTTGGAAATAAATCTTGCATTTCTAAACGGCTGGTCCGATCGGGATAAAATTTGAATTTGGCATAGCCAAGTTTTTAAAATGGGCCCTACAAATGCTCCAGGGGCGGCGCTATGGGAGCTCAAGGTACCTTCAACATGTGAAATTTTTAAACACGTGCCATTTTTTTGTTTCCCATCCGATTTGGAAAGCGCTCATAATTATAGGCATTTCAAAATTGAAATATTAATATTTTGCCATACCTTGGTCCGCTTTTTTAAAAATATAGGTCGCACTTTTGCACTGAATGGACTCGATTTTTTTTGTTAGTTAGACAACTAAATTACCAATAATATACAAAAGACTTCAGAGCAATATCGATTACGAATCCAAAAATAAATTTAAAAATTCAAAAAATAGTATATTTTTGCTGTTTTTTGGACAAAAAGGTGACTTAACTCTTTTTTTATTAAAAAACAACTTTCTTTAAGAACATATAACAATTTTATGTTTTTCTATAAAGTTTCTTTACGGAGAACATTTTGGTATAAAAAACATGTCCTAGTTTTCGAACATGTCGGCTCTACGCCCTTTGGAAATTTACCTATTTTTTATAAAAATTTCAACTTTGGGCCACATGTTCTAAAATCCCAAAGCTGGGATCAGAAAACGGAAAGCAGCTTTGAAAACCCTGATGTGTTCCCTATTTATCCCTAAAGTATTTTCCCAGCCCCGAACGAAATGTGGGATTTTTGGTATTTTCGCTCCAATTTTTAGGAAGTGGAAGTTTTTCCTTTCAGTAATTGTGGAGAAATGGAGATTTTCGCGACAATTGAATGATGTGGTACGAATTTCTGCCATTGACTGATTAGGCTTCGTTTTAATGACAGATTTCAGTAATTTCGCGAAGTTTTAGCTCCCTTTTTCAAATTGCCACTAAGCTGTATCATGTAGATTCCTTTAGCTCTGCCTCCAGCATACACACAGTACTGTTCTCATAGACCGAATGGACACAAATACAAGCAGTTGTCGTAGATAAATTCAATTTGGTACAGACATGTGCGAAGTCCACCGAACGCAATTGAATATAAAGAAAATATTTTGGTTTGAAATGAGGTTTTATAATATTTCGTTTGTAATATTGAAAAATATTCACCTATGGCTCTATTTAGTACATAACCATCCATATCGCGAATTCACATGAAATATGTTACCATTTTGCGTTCATGAACTGTGTTCACTTGAAAAAATTCCCCATGTTATGAAATTTTTAGATGAAATTTTGTAAACAACAAACAGCTGTTACGAACATAATCAACTATTGTGAATGAGAAGTTCATGGGAATATCACGATAGCAATTTTCCTTTCGAGGGAAATGGATATTTCATCGGTTCAGTTCTTTTTTCCCAAAAAAATAGCGAAAAATCGGTTTTTCGAAATTTTTTAAATTCAAATGCTTATAACTTTGGACTTAGTCATTATTTTTAAACAGTTCTTTTCTTATTTGACACATACGTATGTTGTTAGTCAACTGGCGAAAATCGAATATATTTTGATACGCTATTATCAAAAAACTGGAGTAGGTTGGGTAAAACTGTTGAAAATTTAATTTTCAAATGCGAATATCTCCTAAGCATAAGAGACAATTGATAGCTACGACTAGGTCTTTTGTACCACTCGATGAAAAGATTATATATGTGTACCTTTTTTGAAATCGGAATACAAACGAAGAAATATGATCATTTTAAAAATGTCATATACCCGAGGTGTCCTACTTTGAGGACCCTTGGTCGCGGCCCTGGTGGGCAAATGAGTTCCACGTTTAGAACTTAAACTCGAGAGCACTTCATATTTGCGCATGTGAAATTTCATTCAAACCAATCTAACCATTTAGAAGTTACAGATTTATTTCCCTCTTTTTTTTCTATAACACTATCTGTCGCTTACGACAAAATTATTTTGCTGTAAAATGTAAACATTGACTTACGATAAAATCTTACCCCCTATAATTTTGAAGTTATTAATAATTTTGATATTCTGAGAACGCTAAAACATCAGTCGGTCCATAAAATTTTATTTGTTGCTATAAAAAAAAATTTTTGAAAATGTCGCTTACGATAATTTGGCGCTAAGGGCTCGATATATTCGCCACAAATGTAACAAAACATATTAGGATCTTTAACACAGCATCTCATCTTACTAGCCATAATGAAATAATATAACCAGAGAAATTATATATATCAAAAAAAAAAAACAGGTGTATAATTTTTTTAATATGAAAAATATTGTAAAACTTTGAATTATTTGCCAAATAGTTTAGTATGTTTTCAGTGAATTGTCAAAGAAAAGATAATTTTGTGTAGAATACCAATACAAAAATACGTTTTTAAATATAGTCCATTTATGAAATAATCAAACAAAAAGAGAAAAAAATATAGAATAACCAAAAAAATTAAAACCGCGATATATTTGAAACAAGAGCTCCTCAAAAAAAACTAAAGGTAGTTTTGACTATGAAATGTCCCATACATGTTTTATCAAAAACATTTTCCGCGGCACCAAACCAAAATGTCAATTTTGTTCCTCTGTGTTATCAACAGTATATTAAGTTTTAATACATATTTGTTTAATTTTTCATTTGTGTTTTTTGACATTTTTTAAGACCAATTGTTGTTTTTGTAGAACTGATACCCACCAGTTCTACATTTTTGATCATATTCAAATTTTAAATAAATTTAGTTATGTCTGTCTTTCTGTCTCTGTAAAGCACTCTAATGTCCAAAATTCACAAACAAAAAAACAAGATTTACACAATCTTGTTTAACATTATCCTAAGCAGTCAGGTATTGATAATAATTAGAAAAATCATTTCAGTTGCAGCAGAGTTATAGACAACCTTCACAAAAAAATATGTGTTTTTAAAAATTTAAATATTCTTTATTTTTTCATCTGTCAAGTACTAATTTTCGTTAGTTTTTTATTTTACATTTGCATCAAAACTATCAAAACATGAGTGAAATTAATGAAAATGAAAACGGCATTTTTAAAAAACCAAAAATTTGCAAATTGTGGCAAGAAGTTGGCTAAATTTTTTTGGGTTTCGTAGAAAACATTATTAAGATTCAAAAACATGAACAAACAAATGGTACTTTTTAAATAATTTTAAGAGCAATTTTCATGAAACACTTTTACATCATTTTCTTGCTAGGTATATTTTGCGCGAATAGGTTGTGTTCACAAGGAAAATTTAATGAAAAAAGTTCTCTAATATTAAGTTCTCTAATAGTAAGTATATGGATTTTTATCTTCCAAAATATATAAATATTATAACAAATACTGCGCACTGTGCGACACGGTGATGTCTGTGATCAGCTGAGTGAATATTTTGTTTAGATATGAATGGTTGACATCGCGTGATGTCAACCATTCATTTTAATAGTTTTCCGAAACGAAGCTCCTTACAGTATATTGTGATTAAAACAAAATTCCATATAAGAAATATATAATCCATTTGCAGTCCCAAAATTTTGTATAAACATTTCACAAATATTCTTTACCTTAACACCTTAACCTCGTACATTTAACCAAAAACTATTACGTTTTTTCCAAAAACCCATAAAGTTTACTATAAAAATATTGGAAAAACACTAAAAGAATGTAAAGTTTTGTACCATCACTCGATCGTGCCGTCTAACGTTCAACCAGCCATTCATTCATTTTATTAACAGTTACAAAAAACTCCTAAGAAGGCAAAACTTCTTGCCACAAGTTCGGCTCGTGTTACAAGCAATTAAAGACATGTGTTGCATGTGTACACAAGGAAAACTCATTTTACTACGTAGATGACAGGGATAAAAAGACCATTGGGTAAATGTTAGTGAGTGAGTGAGACATTTAAATGAGCCGTAAAATGCCATAAAATTGTTTATAATATCCCTGCACATATGGAAATTTTTGACTTTGAAGTAATGGAAAAACATACAAGAAACAAATTAAGATAAAGAGTCCTTTTAAAAGTTTGCCATGATGAAAAATTCCTAGAAAATAAATGAAATGTTAGAGAAAGCTAAAAATAAATATCTTGTTTTTTACTTTCTTTAGTATTAAATAGAAAATTTTAAACTCTTCTTAAGAAACATGATAGTTAAAGGACATTCTCGTCATCATCATCAAATTCATAGTCATAAAGTTGTAGTTTTTGTTATTTCTTTTTCTTTGTGCTTTGAAATTTCCTAACCCTGCAGCAAACTTTTCAAACATTGTTTGTGTGAGGGTATTTGTAAGTGTTTTAAGTTGTTCATAAATGGCAATCTAACAAGTCCTGCTGAGCTACTGACACCACTTACACTATTAAATTCTGTTGCAGCTAGCTAATGCTTTTGATAATGTCCCAACTATTTACTACTTGCAACTACTATATATAAATATGTATGTAGTGCTGCTACAAGGACTATCATTTCTAGTTTTTACTTATTATTGTAGTTTGTGTTGTTGATGTAGTTCTTGTTGTTGACTGCAACTATGTTTTACAACAACTCTTGAACAAAATATTCATATTCATTTATGTACCCAGATACATATACTGAAACTATTTGTATCTCTTTCAAAAACTTATAAAGTTTGTTGGGGTAAAAAAAAACTAGATGTATATAGTTTTGTCATCCCTTCCTTCTTAATGAAACTTTATTAATTTTACGCTCAAGGAAAATGTTAAAGCAAGAAGAATTTACCCAGCATTCATTCTTCTTGTTTTAAAATTTTAATTTGATAAGACGTTTCTCCACATAATTCATGATAACTCATAAAGGATTAGCCCGATGTTATTAAGATAAACTTAGAAAAAAGCAAACTTATATATGAAAAAAGCAAATTTTTTTGGTTTAAAAAATCATGAAAAATTGAAAACGGCAAAAATTTTTCAAATTTATTACTTTATTGCAAAGCCACATGTAAGAGAAATTAAATGAGATATTGACCATAAAAATCGATAAATTCTGTTCGAATTTATTCACAATTAAGTGAATTCGCTCATTTTCACAAAATTTTAGTTTTTCGTTGGATATACATAAAGTTGAGTAGTTAATGTTCTTTTTTCGATTGATTGAATTTTGTAAACATTTTCCCCATGCTATATACAAATTTTCTTGTATATACTGCGTTTCAATCGGCTGAGTAGTTTCGGAGTTATAATAACAAATTACAGCAAAAAATATCTTTTTTACGTGAAAATAGCATTTTTTTTTTGTTTTAAAAAAATCATGAAAAATCGAAAACGTCAGAAATTGTTAAGGTTTATTACTTTATCGTAAAGCCACATGTAATAGGAACAAAATGAAATATCGACGATAAAAATCGAATGATTAATTTCGAGTTTATTCACAATTACGTGATTTCGCTCATTTTCACAAAATTTTAGTTTTTTGTTTGATATACATAAAATTGAGCAGTTATTGTTCTTCTCTCGATTGATTAAACTTTAAAAACATTTTGCCCATCCTATGTACAACTTTTCACATATACATTGCGTTTCAATGCGCTCAGTAGTTTCGGAGTTCTAGTAACAAATTGATGCAAAAAATTAATTTTTTACATGAAAATAGCAAATTTGTTTTGTTTTAAAAAATCATGAAAAATCGAAAACTGCAAAAATTTTTCAGATTTATTACTTTATCGCAAAGCCACTGCAATGGGAACAAAATAAGATATCAATCGTAAAAATCGATTCATTCTTTTCGAATTTATTCACAATTAAGTGAATTCGCTCATTTTCACAAAATTTTAGTTTTTTTTTTGATATACATTAAATTGAGTAGTTAATGTTCTTCTTTCGATTGATTAAATTTTGAAAACATTTTATCCATGCTATTTATAAATCTCCACGTATATATTGCCTTTCAATCGGCTCAGTAGTTTCGGAGTTATAGTAACAAATTGAAGCAAAAAATATATTTTTTACATGAAAATAGCAAAGTTTTTCTTTTAAAAAAATCATGAAAAATCGAAAACGGCTGAAATTTTTTAGGTTTATTACATTATTGAAAGCGATATGGAAATAGGAACAAAATTAGATATTGATAATAAAAATTTATGGATTTTTTTTGAATTTATTAACAATTACGTGAATTCGCTCATTTTCACACAATATTTTTTTTTTTTTTTGTTATACATAAAATTGAGCCGTTAATGTTCTTCTTTTGATTGATTGAATTTGGAAACATTTTCCCCATGCTATGTACACATTTTCGCATATATATTGCATTTCAATAGGCTCAGTAGTTTCGGAGTTATAATAACAAATTGAAGCAGAAAATATATATTTTACGTGAAAATAGCAAATTTATTTGTTTTAAAAAAATTATGAAAAATCGAAAACTGCAAAAAAATTTCAGGTTTATTACTTTATCGCAAAGCCACATGTAATGGGAATAATATGAGATATTGATCGTAAAAATCGATTAATTGTTTTCGAATTTATTAACAATTAAGTGAATTCGCTCATTTTTACAAAATTTTAGTTTTTTGTTTGATATACATAAAATTGATAAGTTAATGTTCTTCTTTCTCCATAGAATTTAAAATTTGGACCATATTTGTACTACTGGAACCACAATACATCAAAATTGTGTAGTGGTGTAAATTGCCTTTAAAAATTTTTCGATTTTGTTGCTACCAAACGTCTACGAATATTTTTCCTCGACTGTAGCAAGTTTGCGTTTTTCCACTACTGTTTGCTGCAAGTTGCAAGTCAGATATTTTTCATGGTTGTTCTCAAAACTATAAGTGTTTTGTTTGTTTATTTATGCGATAAAATGGGGTTTTGTGGCTTAAAAGTCCCGTTTATTTTCTTTCATTTGTTTTTCTGTTCCAAGTCACTCAGCCATGTCTCTTATCTACAAAAATGTTGATGTTGTTGATGATGATGACAATGACGATGGTGGCTTGCATGCACTAGTTTTAAATAAAAAGGAAAGATACAGTGCAAAAAAAAAAATAAATAAAAATAAAAGAAGAACAGCAGAAGAAAACAAATGTTAAACAAACTGTCACAGTTGATGCGGCGGTCGATTGTGGTGGCTATGAAAAGGAAGAAACAAGTTAAACTTGTAACAAAATTAAGGATTTACATTTTCTTTACCCTCTTTACTCTTTTATATAAATGCAGCATCTTCTCAAAATTCATTCTCCGGATTTCTAAGGATGACAACTGCATTTGTCCTCTTATGTACACTTCATATACAAGGATTTTGTTTCTTTAATTTTGAGAAATACCTGCAGCTTATCTTCAGAAAATTGTGCAAAGATGAAGCCGGTTAAATTAACAACAAATGGTTTGCGAGTAAAATAAACAGAAAATTCGTTATTTAAATTCTTGTTTGGCTGTAATAAACAAGAACAAAATTGCCAGTAACAAATTGGCGGTTAAACAAAATTAAAAGAGTATTTAGTCTGTATTAAAAGAAAACTCTTTCAGTTTATTTATTTTTAATGCTACGATGGTTTTCAGTAAGAAATTAACAAAGTCTAAGACTTGTTTGGACTATTTGCGTAAAGTGTTTGTTTTTGGTAATTTTCTAGAACACTAAATGTTAAATATATTTTACAGATAAAAACCAATAGAGATTTTCATGAGATTTCTTTTAAAAAATTCATAAAATATAATTTTATTATACACATTTTTCAAAATAGATGGGTTTTAGGGATTTCTCCAGAAAATAGTTTGTTTTGTTGCAAATTCTGATAGTAACGAGTTTATCGTGTTAACCAATGGTGGAAAACAAGTGTAATTTCAGCGTGGAGTGCAGTGTAAAGTGTTTTACATCAATTTATATCAATAGCAGTCTCCAGTAAAAACAAAAATTTATATTCAGAAGTAGAAAAGTTTACAAATTAGGCTGAATTATTGATTTCTCATGAAACTGTTAACCCAATCTTCAATGACAGATGGAAGATCGCCCTCTTCTACTCTTCCAAATAATCAAGATTCTAGAAAAGACTTTTACTAAGATGTGAACGCCTTGGGAGTTTGATGTATTTATGGTCATATCGTTTTCAGGGGTTATTAGTCCCAACCTTGATAGCCAACGTAAAGCATTGCTAATAAGATGTTTTCAGACATATTTTCACCATCTATATCTTCCTTGTGTTCTACTTCATCTGCAATATAATTATCTGTAACGTTCAAGTGTTAATGTCGAATTTCTCACTATCCCATCCCAAAATGACCGGCATTATCCCAGCTGAGACCCATGGCCCGTTTCTCAGATGCGAAATACTACATCAATTTTTGGGTCTGAATTACATTCTGTCAATATAGACACTACAGCCAATATGTCTGCTCTTCTAACATCATGCAAATATCCGCGGTGTCTTTTTTGAGTGGCACGCTTCCGTAATGTCCAATTTTCCATGACTCTGGTGCAGACTGTCATGGATTATGTTGGCTTTGAGGGCAACTGTGGTTTGTGGTTTACTCGCATAGACCTGTGACGTAAGGAAACCCGACAAGAAAAAGTCAAATCGAACGGTCTCGGTAGCCAGTTCACTTCACCTCCCTGTGAGATGACCATGCCCTCAAATCTCTCATGCAGAATGTACAATGTGGTATGAGCTGTTTGGTATGTAGCGTCGTCCTATTGAATCCACATATCGTTGGTGTCCATATCATCCAATTCAGGCCAAAATAGGTTGTAAATTTTCGAACTATAGCACGTCGTTCTCAAATAAATATAGAATGATGATGCCTCCAGCCTAAAATCCACAAGAAAATATTAACTTTTTCGAGATGCATTGGACGCTTTTGGTTCTCATATGGATTGGTATCATCCCAAATTAAAAAAAAAATGTTTTTTCACATATCTATGCATATAAAAAGATGAAAAACGATAATATGTACGTGTTGCTAAACTTTAAATTGGTCCATTATGATTTGGCAAAAAAAAATTACAGCCAATTCGACAGATGTAGCTTCAACAATATGGCCGTTATCAACTGTTAAAGTTCGGAAGACCCTTTAGAGTCGATCGAGTAAACACGAATGCTCAATTTTAATGCTCTCTGTTTATGTCGTAACATCCGTGATAGAAATAATATTTTTTTTGATATGAATTGTTTTGGAGTATAGAAGGATTTCGATTACATGGACTTGATTTGAGATTCCATTACCCATTTGCATTGAGCCTGTCAGTTTCCTGGTTAGCATACCCACTGCAATCGGACAAAATTATTCAAAAATTATCTTCTCAACTTTCCAAACGATATTGAAGTGTCCTTTTATATTTGAAGGACAATTCTGCTAATAATAGCTTAAGATATTATATTTAGTTAACATATTCCTATATTTGAATTAAGGATCGTCTAACGCTCTTAATCGATAGCCTTTGAGAGCTTGATATTGGAATCATATCTAGAATAATGACTCAAATTTATAGGGATTTGAGCCCAGATAGCAGAAATCACTTTTTAATGTAACTTTCTTAGACAATTGTTTGCTCCATGTATCGCAATTTTTTATCCAATGTTATTAATTTAATGAAATAGATCTAATAGATACTGAAAACCATATGATGTTATGGGTGTAAACGAATTACAGATTTGAATTCCGCGCTCGGACTTACTTGTTATCCCATATTAATCGTTAATGTTAAGAGTTAATGTCAACGATAATAATACTTGTTAGTAGAAATTCTGGTTTGTAGTTATCATCACTTCCTCAAATCTCATTGTGTGTGTTATAATCAACAGTAGAGAGCTATTACATCATTCTTATTGTCGACTTCATTTGAGACTTATACTTGATCCCGTTTCCGTCTTTAATAATGAGTACTGGTTCGGAAATTAACTCTGATGAATATGATTTCTCTCTAACTTTACGGAACTCAATACCATCAATACAACCTCGAGATGAATCAAGACTCTCAGCTCTAACGTAATAACATCGAAATGTCATATCAGTTGCATTTATTCTCGACGGAACTTAGACAATACGTTTTCAAATATGTATAGGTATGAGAGCATCCGAATATGACAGATGAAGGAGCTTTGAAATCAAAATGCTCTGACTCTCTCTGGCACAGAAAAGAAGCAAAAATCTTTAAGTCTTGGTATGAATTTGATTAGACTTCTATCGATAGAAGTTATCTATTAGGTCGTGTCGATTTGTAGGGCAGCAAGAAAAACGCCCATTTGACAATGAAAACCATATTCTAGCTATGCTGATTCTCATAGACGCATGATTAATATTATTTATTACCTAAATAACATTTATATTTATCATACGCTCTATAAACAAAATTTATACACAATACATACATCATGTAAAGTGCCAAAAATGGTGATTTTTTGAAAATTTTTGTGGATCGGCCCTACAGAGTAAGTGGGGTTCGGTCATATATTTAGACTTGATTGGTGCACTTTAAATGGGTCAAAGTGAGATTTTCCAAAATTTGACCTTTGGGTCAAAATAAGGAATATCAGAATTCATTTTAGAGTTATGGTTCCTTGGGCAAAGTTTCTAGTGCTGGTGTTTTTAACATAATTCGACAAAATTTGGTACAAGCTCTTCTATTGATCCAATGACGAAGTCTACTGAATTTGGTTAGAATCGGTCAATTATTTCTCTTAGCCCCCATACGATTGCCCTATCTATAAATACCTCTCTCATAAATACCTGAGTTATATAGATATTAGGGTATTCAATCGATTAACCGTTAATCGGTTAACCGATTAATTTTGGACGGTTAACTATTCGAATAATTTAAAATTGCCGATTTTCAAATAACAAATAAACCGATTAATTTGTGTCGATTACCCGATTAACCGAAATTCCTTTTTAGCAATTTAAAAAATTTTTTGGTATTTATTTTTCCCTTTCAATTCAAATACAAATTTCAAATTAAAATTAGATATTTTTGGAACATCCAATAAACATGATTAGTGAGTATGTATACAACTGACATATTTAATTTACATGTCTTTGAAACTTTGTTTGTATTTACATGTATAGGCGAATCTTTTTTTCGAAATCTAAAAAGGAATTTATATTCTTTACCATGCTTTCGATTTCTCCAACATATACAATCATCGAGAGAGTGGTTATCCAAGAAAAGTTTTATTAAATCTAAAGAAAAAAATCGTTTAAATTATATTCTTTTTATAAAAGATAATTTCAGAAGATCTCAAAAAAAGTTGTTTCGATAAAAACGTCTTTGAATGTTTTATGACATTTTACTATTTCTTAAATAAATTTTAAACAAATTTTTACTTTTCAAATATACGAGAAAACATGAATTTTGATGTTTACAGCAAAAAAATACTCTCATACAAAAAATAATTGACTTTTTTGAAAACTGATGATTTCGTATTACTCAGTTAAAAAAACATGAATTTTGAGTTATGACGTTGTTGCTGCAAATAGGCGATATGTTTACAAAAATGATCTCAAATACCTTATTTGCCGTTTTTTTATGTTTTTGTACACAAAATTCGTTGTTGTATTTTCAATTTAAAATTAAAATTGAAATTATTCGGTTAATCGAATAATTTTAAATTAACCGATTATTAACCGAATAAATCTAAACCTCGATTAATTATTTGCTCGATTAAGCGATTAAACCAGAAACCCGTTTAATTGAACACCCTAATAGATATCCAAACCAAACTCTGCAAAAATAAGTTTAATATAAGTCAAACCTGCCTCACCAAATTTTGAGATGATGGGTCCACAATTAGTTATAGTTCCATATAGGACCATTTCCGAAAATCTCTTTGACTACCATAAATCTCTTAAAAATATTGGTATTCCAATAAAACTCAACACAAATAATTTATATATATACAAAAGTGATGTCACTAAATTTTATAACGATCGGTCCATAATTAGTCATAGCTCCCATATAATGCCCACTTCCGAAAATGATTTTAATGCGTATAGATTTCTTAAAAATTTTGGTATTCTAATAAAATTCAACACAAATAGATTTCATATATACAGAAGTCATGCAACCTAATTTTATAGCAATTGGTCCATAATTAGATTGGTGTAGGGTATCATATGGTTGGGCTTGACCGACTATACTTTCTTATCTGTTCATAGAAAGAAATTTTATAGAAACAATTTTCTATAGGAAACATCTTTACGCAAAATTGTCTATAGAAAATACTTTAGCTTTTCTTGAAATCTAACCACAAAATAAACAGATGTATGACACCACTGCATCTTTGGCACATTCAAGTGGACTGAGCTTCTTTTTAATGAAAATTGGGTTCGCTTGACTCTCATATTTTCAATGGGGCGAAATTGAACGAAAACTAATGAAAATAAAATTAACACGACATGAACGGACATGCTAATATCAAACCACATATTACTCTGTGTCTATAAGATTGTGTAAATTTGTATTTTTAAATAAAATACTGATAACACGGTGCTACGATGGAAAAAAAACTTGGAAAACGACCTAGCGTGGGTTATAGGTCTTGCAGAGTACATTACAAATTGTCTAAAAATATCAGAAACACCCACAAATTCAGAGGTTATTCTAAAAAACAATTTTCAATGATGTTCGTCGACTTATCGATCTGTAGCTTAGTCAATTTTTGTCCGACTTTACATTTACATAACGGGTTTGGAAAGAAAACTAATTACGCTTTAAAATGACGTGCAGTTTTTGATACAATTGTAAGTTATAAGTATTATTTTTGTTAAGTATATCTAATAGAAAAACAAAATTTATCAACTTTTTTGATTTTAGTCGCTTTTCAATGCTTATTCTGAACGCTTATACAAATTTATACCAGCGTATAAAGAAAAATTAGTTCTTAACAAAATATGGTTCTATTTATTCAAATCGGATGAAAATTGTAAAAGTTATTCAACTTTTCATAAACACCTAGTATTCTCTCCCCCAGCGCATATAAATAAAAAAAAACAAAAAACTATTAAAAAAATATTTGTACAATCTTTAATTTATAAATTAAATTTTTTTGAACTTTTTCCGAAAAAGTTCAATAACTTTTGCTAGTATAAACCGATTTTAACAATTAATGTCTCATTTTTGTCTATATAAAATGGTCTTTAAAACACTGTGCAAAACAAAATAGGTTTTCATAGAAAAAAATTAAAATAACTATTGTTGGATTTTAAAAATTACGAAAAAAAAATAAAAAGTAAAGCGAAACTTTTTATAAAAACTTACACAATTTTTTGGAATATGGGCAATTCCACGAGAATCGCTACCACGACTGATAACACAAAAACCCTTGAAACTTTTTTTCAAGAAGATTTGAATAGAAGAAAATAATAAAATGTTACTGTGGTAAAGTATTTAGATCATATTACAACATTTTAAAGACAAAAATAACAGTTTAAACTGATTATATTTAATTTTTTAATGTTTTAGGCTAAAATTGCGGCGAAAACTAGGCTCCAAATTAGCTTGTAGTATGAAATGAATTTGACTCTGATTGTTTTTTGCAAATTGTTTATTGAAACCGAATGTATATTTTCTATTCACAATTTTAGTTTTTATTTGCAGAATGTATATTTTGTTTTATTATAGTAGAAAAATCTGTCACTGACGGTATGTCACGTACGATATTAAATTTTATTTATTATAAAATCATCCAAAGATTGTTTTTATTTAAATACTACTGATTCTAAAGGAAAAATATTTCGTTTAGTGTAAGAAATTAAAAGAAAACATAACGCCTCTCACGATTCGAATATTTTCGCATGTACCTCAAAATGAGTTCCGTTTTATGTCACGTACGATATACCATTATTTCGCTCAATATTTTGGACAAAAATATTTCGAAAGAACTTTTTATTATTTTAAAATATAATACCCTCTGAATGGAACATACAGACCAAATTATTTTTCAGATACTCTTATTTTTGCAAAATCTATTCACTTTATAGGCGTACAAATGTCATGTACGATGATATGGAATTGCCCATATACATTTTATACATACATTTTATGAAAGCTTAATACTTTGCCTATCCACAGCTGTTTACAGTTTTTAAGTCTGTGTTAAAGTGTGTGCGTTAGAGGTACTAAAGTACTAGGACCTACCCTAAAATAGTTTTTTCAAAATAACTCAAAATTTTGAGGGTGTTTCAAAATCTTTGAGGACGGTTTTAGTATATCCTCACCTGGGCCAACAACCTCCATTAGGTCGCTTATCAAGTTCTGACAAAAAGTGTCATTTTGTAGCAGAGTGTAATTGTTTGAAATTAAATTATGCTGGAGATTAGATTATCGCCTGTTTGAAGCAATTTCTGAATAAACTTAGAAAGATCCAGTTAATGAATGGATTTCAAAAGAAACATATCCCAATTTTGGTTTGATTCATACTTAAAACTTTGAAATTAAATCCACATTTAGTTTTCTTTAATCATACTTAAAGATACCTAAAGATATTCTTTATTTACTTTAAACAACTTAAAATCCATAAATAAAAATTTGCCATGAAATACAATATACAATCTTGTGTTTTTTTCTTTACAATTATTTAAGAGGACTCTTCTACTTTTTTTACTCTTTATACGGTATAATTGATTACAGAGTTGATAAGGAAAGAAAAGAGGAAATAAAAACAAACACACACCAAAATTCTTAAGTACGTACGTATACAAACACAATGAAAAGGATATTTTGTAGCTAAAGGAGTTTCTTGTTAGTTGTTGTTTTCTTTTGCCAAAAGTGGTGGTAAAAAGAACATAAATTACATTTTCGAGTAATGCCAGTGGCACTTGTCCAGTTGGAGGAGAGCTAGAATGGAAAAAACACATACAAATGAAATGAAGTAGAATCTCGCAAAAAAAAAAATACTCTAACATCTATTTGCTCGCGAAAAGAAAGAAACTTTATTTGGTAACAAAAACTGTTTAGAACTGAAAATAAACTACTAAAGAAAATAAACATGAAAATCAAACTTAAATATTAAAATGGCCAGAAACGCATGCAGTTCCAGTTTCTTTCAGGATCAATTGTTTGTGAGTTTGTGAATGTGAGTTGTTTTGGCAACAATACACGCCATTGTTTGCAAAGAATTCCATTCATTTTGCTTTAACCAAGAAAAAAAAAACTCACAAAGATGTGAAGGAAAATAGAGGAAACTCAAAAGAACTGTATGTAGTTAAAAACGAAGGTCCTTTTTGAAGAATTTGAAACATGTTAAGTTTTTGTTGGTTTTTGTTTGTTTGTTTATTGTGTTCGTTTGTTTAAAATAACATGAGAAATCCATTTTCAAGAAAATATAAATTTTGTTATTCGTTGTTTTTTTTTACTTGTTTTTAAACATTTTGTTAATATTTATTTATTGTTCATGATGAACATATAAGAAAATATAGTCGGACGAAACCAGCCTTACATGAGATCTATGGATAATTAAGGGACGATATCCATAGGTTTTGGTATCGCTATTTATACCCTATACCAGCATAGTGGGGAGGGTATTATGCGTTTGTGCATATGTTTGTAACGCCCAAAAATAATAGTCTAACACCCACCTTAAAGTATACCGATCGACTTAGAATCACTTTCTGAGTCGATTAAGCGATGTCCGTCCGTCCGTCCGTCTGGTCGGCTGGCTGGCTGTCCATGTAAACCTTGTGCGCAGAGTACAGGTCGCAATTTTGAAGATATTTCTATGAAATTTGATACATAGTATTTTTTCGACTCAAGGACCAAGCCTATTGAAACTGGCTGAAATCGGTCCATTATTTCACCTAGCCCCCATACAAATGTCCTTCCGAAATTGGACTTTATCGGTCATAAATGTTTAATTTATATATGTATCTCCACAAATTTCGCTCCGAATTAGTTTTATATACACATAATTCATGTCACCAAATTTTGTTACGATCGGTCCATAATTAGTCATAGCTCCCATATAGACCCGCTTCCGAAAATCACTTTAACGTGCATAAATCGCTTAAAAATGTTGGTAAACACACAAAATTCAACATAGTTAACTTTAATATCGACATAAATCACACCACCTAATTTCATGGTGATCGGTCCATAATTGGTCATAGCCCCCATATAAGGCCCACTTCCGAAAATCACTCAAAAATATAAATTATTGAAATTTTAAAAGAAAAATGTTTTTGCTCTTTTACTTAGTGTAGGGTATTATATGGTCGGGCTTGACCGACCATTTTTTCTTACTTGTTTTATTTGGATTTTCATTCATTCGTCTTACAAGAAATGTATTTTTGTTGTACAAGCAATTTTCCATAGAAAAAACTGTTATAGTGAAAATTTTCTATAGAAAACTGTTATACAGACAATTCTCCAGAGAAAAAACTTTTAAGCAGATACTTTTCTGTTGAATAAACTGTTATACACACAATTTTCGACATTAGGAACAGCTATATAGGAAATTTTCCATAAAAGAAACAGTTATGCAGATATTTTTCTTCTGAATATTGTTATGCAGGCTATTTTCCATAGCAGAAACAATTTTCTATAGAATAAACAGTTATACAGAACATTTTGGACAACAAATACTGTTATACACTTAGTGTTCTAAAAAATACCGTTGCATCAAATTTTTCATAAAAAGAAATTTTATAGAATTAACTTTCTATAGGAAAAATCTGTTATACACAACATTTTCTTTAGAAAATACTTTAGCTTTTCTTAAAATCCCACCACAAAATAAAAATAAATAGCACAGCATCTGTTATACACAACATTTTCTTTAGAAAATACTTTAGCTTTTCTTAAAATCCCACCACAAAATAAAAATAAATAGCACAGCATTACGTTTTTGGAACATTCAAATGTGCTGAGCTACTTTCTAATTAATATTGAGAAAACTGTTTAGGTTTTAATAACTTAAATTATTGTTAATCGGTCTTAATGACTGAACCTGTCTGTTGCTAATGAAAAATTTTAGTTGGAGTAAACTGACTTTTTATTACTAGAATCGAAAATATCTATTGATGTATAATCGAATTATTTGGTTGTAAAATTGTATTCCTTTCGGACGATTTTTTTAAAAAATCAAACTATTTTTTGTACAGCTTCTAATCAATTACGATATCTTGTTTAAATTTTTGCTTATTCTATGTGACCTCTATTAAAATGGTTACATAATTCTTATCTTCCAATTTACTTTCTGATTCGTTATTATATATAAAATCCATGACTGCAAGGTTAATAGGTTAATTCCATATAGAGGGTATTTTATTAAGCGCTTCCTTATTTCGAATTTGTACCAACGAATCAAAATGAGGGATGTTTAGCATTACGTCTTTAATTTGAAAAAAAAGTGCCGCTGATGCACAACTATTACTCACCAAAGCTTATTGTGAATGCTTTTCATCGGTTTCACCGTCCGAGAGATGGTTTGTTGTGATTTTCACACGGAAGACAAAGATCGCACAGGCCAGCTAAAAAAGTTTGAAGACCAAGAATGAAAATCTATGAAAATTGTTGTAAAACACAACAAGAGCATGCAAAATCATTGGAGCTACCCAATCAGCAATTTCAAAATGAGCTGCAGAATTGAAACCGAACGACCTGGAAAGACAATTTTGCATGTCCGAAATGATGCTTGAACGAAAGAAAAACCTTTACTTGCGATGAAAAATGGATCCATTACAATAACTCGAAGAGTAAGAGATCGTATGTGAAGCCCAGCCGAATCGAAACCAAAGCCAAATATCATGGCTATAAGGTAATGATCTGTATTTCGTGGGACAAAAAGTGTTCTATCTATTATGAGCTACTAAAATCTGGCCAGAACATCACAGGGAACCTGTACCGAACACAACCGATACATTTGAAGCGTAATATACTATCATGACAACGATCGGTCTCATTTTGAATGTTACCTGTTAAAATGTATTTAGAATGAATTGGTTGGGAAGTTTTGGGTCACCCTCTTTATAGTCCAGACCTTGCCCCGTCCGAATACTATTTGTTTCGGTTGATGCAGATTAGCTCCACTAAAGAACAGAGTATCTGAAATTGGTCTCAAAAGATGATCAGTTCTTTTGTATCGGAATCCTGTGGTATTAATGGTTAATAAAGGTCAATACTTTGACTAAATTTATAATGTGCAATAAAATAAAAGCTAAACGTTTTAAAAATTTGGGTGGCGGGCATCCGAAATGGCTTTGAGGACCGCGGTGGTTTATTCGTATAGAAGCAACTTAAGAAAACCCTGAGATGAGCATGTCCTCGTGCAGGATGTCCAATGCGGCATGAGCTATGTGATACGTAGCGCCGTCCTGTTGAAACCACATGTCATTGGTGTCCATATCTTAGAATTCAGGACTAAATGAGTTGGTAATCATCGAGCTATAGCGCTAACCATTGACGGTGATAGTCTGGCCAACATCGTTCTCAAAGAAATATGGACCAATGACGCCGCCGATCCAAAATTCACACCAACAAGTAACTTTTTAGGGATCAATTTGATGCTCTTGGATCTAGATTGATATACATACACTTTCATGAAATGGATTAGGAGCGCGGAACGTTGGCCGAACAGAACTCGCATTTTCGAAAACCAATTTTATCATTTGCACGTGTCGCTGAACGACATATCCGTCGATGGTGATTTCATAAAACAAACTGAATAAATTACAGCCAATTCGTTAGGTGTAGCTTTAACAATATGACCATCATCAACAGTCAAAGGTTCCCATTGAAAAACCCTTTATAAGGCATTATTGTATTTCAGTCGGACTTTTATTGCTGCTACGTCTGAGGTATATGCTACTATGTGTTTGTGAAATTCAATTTTAAAATCTTCTAAGTGAATCTTAATTTTGTTTTTTTATTCGATTCGAAATTTTCAGGAGATGGTTTGTAAGGAATAGTGTTTATAAAAAACCGCTTTGTCGGTTAACCGAAAATCGGTCTTTTTTAAAAAACCGGTTTATCGGTTAACCGACATCGAAAAAACCGGTTAAACCGATTAACCGTCATATATGTGTAGAATACATAAAATTTCCAATAAAGCTTTACACAGCTTTAAAATTTGTAGTTTTTAGTAGTCAAGAATCGTTAATATATTATAAAAAAATATTAAATAACTATAAATATACAAAAATGCTAAGTCCATTAATTTTCTAAATATTTCAAAATTATTATCTTAGTCAAATGGAATTGAGTATAAATATGTTACTAATATATAATTCTTGTTTTAATTATTGGTTTATTCATTAAATTTCAACCAAAAAATGTAAATCACTTTTTTAAGTAAATATTTGATAATTTTGAAATTAATTATCACTTCGATCGACTTTCTGATATGAAACAGAAAATGTTACAAGTCCCAAAAAACGACCTATGTAAACACACTTCCTCTTAGCTGTGATTATTTGTCATTATAAAAAAACTCCATTATCAGATTTCATAAATATTTCAAATAATGGATTTTAGAACGTTTTTTGTCTCTCCTGTAATGTTTCTGAAAAGCTAACGAAATGATTAATAAATTAAAATTTTAAGAACAAAATACACTAATGAAGTCAAATTTATTGAAAGAAGGTATGACTAGGGTTCTATAGCTGAAACAAAAAGTCGACTTTTCGACTTTTTCCGTTTTTTAAAAAGTCGACTTTTCGTTGAAAAACTGGCGAATAAAGGTAAATGAGCTGAAAAGTAAACATGTTACGTTCGCTCTAAGAAGAGGAAATTGCCCACCTGTCACACTTAACAACGTTAATATACCGCAGTCTGATTATGTCACCTACCTTGGTATTCATCTGGATACACGGCTTACTTGGCGCCGACACATAGAAACCAAGAGACTTCACATGAAGTTAAAAGCCTCTAGCTTTCATTGGTTAATCAGTGACCAATCAAAATTAAGCCTTGAATATAAAGTCATCCTGTATAAGACCGTTTTAAAACCAATTTGGACATATGGAATTCAATTATGGGGAATGGCTAGCAACACCAGTATTGATCTTATACAGAGGGCCCAATCTAAAATTCTTAGGACCATGACGGGAGCACCATGGTACATAAGAAATGAAAACATCCACAGAGACCTAGAAGTGACATTGGTAAAGGAAGAGTTCAAGAAAGTCCGTGAGAAATATATTGTGAAGCTGCGAAACCATCCCAATACGCTTGCAAGACAACTTGTGCAGACCCAAACCCGATCCAGGCTCTGTAGAGCAGATCTACCACCCCGCTAAGATGAGTGACAGTTTACCATTATGGCTCTCTTGCTGAAGAGCAAATAGTTTTAATTTTAGTTATAAGATTTAAATACTTATTGTAAGGTCAAAATAGACAGATTCAATAAATCAATAAAGCGTTAAAAAAAAAAAAAAAAAAAAACAAGTAAGAGTGCTATATTCGGCTATGCCGAATCTTATATACCCTTCACCTTTGTTGTGGATGCATTATTATTTTTTATAATTAGTATATATGTATGTACATTGCCCACTTTCAGCGTACAGCATCCTAAATTTATCAAGAACACAAAAAACAACAACAACGCCAAACGAAACAGAACACCAAAAGAAAAAACAAAAACAAAATACGCAAGGCAATGAAACCAACACACATCCAAACATACGTTTAATTGTATAAAAAACAACAACAACGCCAAAAGAAACAAAACACAAAAGAAAAACAAAATACGCAAAGCATGCACATTCAAACATACGATTTGTTGATTTTTTGTCAAAAAATCCAACACACAACCAAACATACGTTTAATTGTATAAAAAACAACAACAACGCCAAAAGAAACAAAACACAAAAAAAAACAAAATACGCAAAGCTTGCACATCCACACAACCAAGCAAACGGTTAGTTGTATAAAAAACAACAACAACGCCAAAAGAAACAAAACACAAAAAAAACAAAATACGCATAGCTTGCACATCCAACCATACGTTTTGTTGTTTTTTTGTCAAAGCATGCAATACATTGTGTTTTTTGATGAAATTTTCAGAGGTTGTCTCGGATTTTTGCTCATATCTCCGTTATTTATGGACGGATTTTGCTGATTTTAAATAGCAAAATTCTCGAAAGTATGTCTGACAGAATTGTTGAAGATTTGGATCCCGGAGATATCTGGGGCCTTCAGAAAATTGATTTCAACAGACAGACAGACAGACAGACAGACGGACAGACAGACAGACAGACAGACAGACGGACATGGCTTAATCGACTCCGCTATCTATAAGGATCCAGAATATATATACTTTATAGGGTCGGAAATGAAAAATGTAGAAATTACAAACGGAATGACAAACTTATATATACCCTTCTCACGAAGCTGAAGGGTATAAAAAAACTTTTCCAACTTTTGACTTTTGGTAATTTATGAAAAGTCGACTTTTCGAACTTTCTACTTTTTAGTTAATCGAGTTTTTTCGACTATTTTCGACTTTTTTCAACTTTTTACCATTTCTTGTAAAAAATAAACTTTTTACCATTTCTTGTAAAAATAAATCATAAAAATGATATTTATCATGGCGATAATAGTTAGAAGAATGTTGTAAGAATTTTGTGTAGAAAAAAGCTTTATTTTATAAACATTTATTTATTGTTTACATATATTAGCATACACTACAAAAAATGCAAGTGCAATATTTTTTTTAACAATCTAAAAAGTCGACTTTTATCGACTATTCGACTTTTATCGACTATTCGACTTTTGAGATAACATAATCGATTGTTCGACTTTTTTCAGGAAAAAGTCGATTATTCGAACAATCGACTTATAGAACCCTAGTATGTACCTACATCGAATTAAATTTAACTTTTGGTAAAATCATCACTAAGTTTTTAATAAATCATTAATAATATTTAGCCTAAACATATAAATTATGCGGAATTTAATTTTAATTTTTAATAGTTTCATTATGTGAAATTTATTCTGTAAAAGTTTTTAAGTAAACTCATCGTCCTCTACTATTTAGAATCATTGTAATTCTTAAAAATATTAATCTAAAGATTAAACCTATGACTCCAGTATCGGCAACTATCTCCATTCTAAGATAAAATATGAACCAAATTTCAAATAAACAATCTGAAATTAATAGCCTACGAAATTAATTTTATAAAATTTGTGACCAAAAACTAAATTTCCTAGAAAATCGCCATTTTTTAGTGCTCATTTAGCATTTATTATAATCGAAAATCAATTGTTTAGTAAGATTTGGTTTTAATGCGCTAAATATAACATTTAATTATTGATAAATTCACTGAAATTTATAAGCTAGTTCCTATGTGAATTTCAATGAATGCTCAGGTTAGATCATCAGGAAAAGGCTTTAAGAATCTAGGCTTCTATCAGAAATACTTTATAAATAATTTTACTTATATGTATGTATATCTGTTCCTAAATGTTTTGTTACCACTTTCCTTAATAGTTCTTAACTTTAACATAAAACTGCAACTGTATCACGACTCATAAATTAATAAAAAAAGCACTGCAACCTTTTAGTTTTCAACTTTGAGCATAATAAAATTAAATTACCTTTTTACATCTACTAGTTAAACTCATATAAATTACTTACTTTCTACGTAAAGTACTACTTTTTTGTTGTCATATTAAATCCTTTTTTCCTTACAAACAACCACTACCACTTGCATTAAAAGGTTTAATGCACTTTTGTTACATTTATGTCGAGGTGCAGGAGTCGTAAGTCTTCGTACTATTTAATATTGTTGTACGTTTCAACTTTTACCCCGATTTTCACAGGAAAAAAAGCTTTTGTATCCTCATCTTTAGTTTCATTTTTTTTTATAATATTATTATTATTTTTACAAAAGCGCTCTTGGCATAAATTAAATCAAATTACAGCCAAGCAAACTATGAGTAAAACAAACTGTAATAAAAAGCGAACAAAAATGGCTGGCAACATAAACACCTTTAGAACCTAAAAGCTTATGGTCGAGACAACACAGGTAACTAACTAACAGCACAGGTTAGTTACAAAACCAACTACTTGGCTGCAACGGCAACTAAACAGAAATGCAACGGCCACTACATTCGCAGTTGTTTTCTTTTTGTAAGCTGAGTATAGAAAATTTGACAGATTTTGTTAAACTTATTTTATAGAAAAGTTTCTTCCATAGAAAAAGTGGAAAGTTGTCAGATTCTGATCGACGTTTTCAATCAGAAAAATTTTCAATGGAAAAATCCTTAGATTCTTAGCAACTTTTTCTGTAGAAAAGTCGTTCGATTTTGTATAACTTTTTCTATGGAAAATTCGTCAAATTCTGAGCAACTTTTGCTTTGGAAAAGTTATCAGATTCTGAGCAACTTTTTCTATAAAGAAGACTTCAAATCCTGAGCCACTTTTTCATCAGATTCTTAGCAACTTTTTCTATAGAAAAGTTGCAGAATCTGAGCAACTTTTTTAAAGGAAAAGTCGTCCGATTCTGAGCAATTTTTTCTATGGAAATTTCTTCAGATTCTGATTAATTTTTTCGATGGAAAAGTCGTCAGATTCCGAGCAACTTTTTCTATGGAAAAGTCGTCCGATTCAGAGCAAGTTTTCTATAGAAAAGTCGTCAGATTCTGAATAACTTTTTCTGTAAAAAAGTAGTCAGAATCTGAGCAACTTTTTCTTTTGATTATGAGAAACTTTTACTATGGAAAAGTTGTCAGAAGCTAAGTAACTTTTTCTAATAAAAAGGTGTTAGAACTTTTTCTAATGAAAGTTGTCAGAATCTGAGCATTATTTTCTAATGAAGAATTGTCAGAATCTGACCAACCTTTTCTAATGAAAAGTTTCTAAGCAACTAATTTTAATGAAAATTTGTTAGAATCTGAGCATCTTTTTCTAATGAAAAATTTTCAGAATCTGAGCAACTGTTTTTAATGAAAATTTGTCAGAATCAGCAACTTTTTCTAATGAAAATTTGTCAGAATCTGAGCAACTTTTTCTAATGAAATGTTGTCAGAATTTGAGCAACTTTTTCTATAGAAAAGTTGTCAGGTTCTGAGCCACTTTTCTAATGAAAAGTTGTCAGAATCTGAGAAATTTTTTCAAATGAGAAGTTGTCAGACTCTGAGCAACTTTTTCTAATGAAAACTTGTCAGAATCTAACAGACTTTTTCTAATGAAAACTTATTGGAATCTGAGCGATTTTTGCAAATGAAATGTTGTCAGTTTCTGAGAAAAATTTTCTATAGAAAAGTTGTCAGTTTCTGAGCAACATTTTCTATAGAAAAGTTGTCGTTTTCTGATCAACATTTTCTATAGAAAAGTTGTCGGTTTGTGAACAACATTTTCTATAGAAAAGTTGTCGATTTGTGAACAACATTTTCTATAGAAAAGTTGTCGGTTTGTGAACAACATTTTCTATAGAAAAGTTGTCAGTTTCTGAGCAACATTTTCTATAGAAAAGTTGTCAGTTTCAGAGCAACACTTTCTATAGAAAAGTTGTCAGTTTCTGAGCAACACTTTCTATAGAAAAGTTTTCAGTTTCTGAACAACACTTTCTATAGAAAAGTTGTCAGTTTCTGAGCAACACATTCTATAGAAAAGTTGTCAGTTTCTGAGCAACATTTTCTATAGAAAAGTTGTCAGTTTCTGAGCAACATTTTCTATAGAAAATTTGTCAGTTTCTGAGCAACATTTTCTATTGAAATGATGTCAGTTTAAAGTTGTCGGTTTCTAAGCAACATTTTCTATAGAAAAGTTGTCGGTTTCTGAGCAACATTTTCTGTAGAAAAGTTGTCAGTTTCAGAGCAACATTTTCAATAGAAAAGTTGTCAGTTTCTGAGCAACATTTTCTATTGAAATAATGTCAGTTTAAAGTTGTCGGTTTCTAAGCAACATTTTCTATAGAAAAGTTTTCAGTTTCTGAGCAACGTTTTCTATAGAAAAGTTGTCAGTTTCGGAGCAATATTTTCTATAGAAAATTTGTCAGTTTATCAGCAACGTTTTCTGTAGAATGTTGTCAGTTTATCAGCAACGTTTTCTGTAGAAAAACTGTCAGTTTCTGAGCAACATTTTCTATAGAAAAGTTGTCAGTTGATCAGCTACGTTTTCTTAGAAAAGTTTTCAGTTTATGAGCAACGTTTCCTATAGAATAGTTCTCAATTTCTGAGAAACATTTTCTATAGAATAGTTGTCAGTTTTTGAGCAACTTTTTCAATACAAAAGTTATCAGTTTCAGAGAAACTTATTCTACTGAAAATTTGTCAGTTCCTGAGAGCAACTTTTTCTGAAGAAAAGTTGTGGATTCTGAGCATCTTTTTCTAATGAAAAGTTGTCAGAATCTGAGCTACTTTTCTTAATGAAAAAATTTACTTTTTTGAGTAATTTTTTTGTTTGAGTTATTTTCGAGTTTCCGCTCTATGTTCTCTATGATTGCAGCTTTAAACTGTAAATTTACATTTGCTTAATTAAACCTGAACGAAAATTATTTCGTTACAATTTAAGTAGTCTTTTCATCAGTTTTTTTCTTAAATGTATACCTTTATAAAATAAAAATTAATCAATCAACCGTAAAATTACAATACAAATTACAAAGTTCGTCTTAATGTATTTTCACACAACCCTATGTTATTTAATTCATAGTCGAATTATACATACATTGCTTACAATTTAAATTTATGGGCTGTTTTTGTGTAAATGGCATTTCCCACTTTTGATTTCTTAATTTTCACTTCGAAACACATTGGAATGGGAACGAAAGAAATACGGTCGTAAAAGGCTACACCTTATAATGCTACACTTAATGCATCAATGATTTTATAACCTTTGTTTTTAACAAGATGTATTGAGAATTGATATTAAAAAAAACGTAAAAAGAGAATTACATTTAAATGTTACAATTTGTAATGAAAAGGGTGTAGGCCAGACTAAAGTATTGGAAACAATTTGACAACTTTTCAGTCCATAGACAAATTTGCTAAGAAACTGACAACTTAGCTATGAGAAACTGTTTTAAACATTTATTTAGAATCTCATTGCCCGCTACACCCTACACCTTAGAACTCACACACACCTATCACGCAGACATTAAAGAAAACAACTAATTGCATTTCCGGTTAATCACAAAGCAGAACAATTTATTTATCGATTACTCATCATTCTTAACAGTTTTTTCAATTTAAAATGACTTTCTCAGCAACAACAAACTAATACAAAGTCTCGAAAAAATCAGCCAGAACTGAGGCGTGAGAAAAACTCATATTTAAATTTCGAAAATTTACATTTAAATGAAGTGAAAAATCGATTAAGATTTAATTACAATTTAACTTTTTCAAATGACCGTAATTATCTTCTCATGTCTCCCGAACAAAGTAAATTATAATTGCAATTTTATCAGTTTAACGCTTCAATGTTGTTGTGTTAAAACAAAAATAATTTACTTTTGACTCTGTAAGTAAGAGGGTTTTAAGGATTCTAAGCTGCTATTCATAAATTCACATTTATGGTCATTAATCCACAATTACAAACACTTAGCATTTGATAGGAAAATGTCATTAGATGACCATTTACCACACAAAGAGTGGTGGTTGCTGGTTTAGATGGTTGGCTGTTTATTGATTATCAAACTCTTATTGTTAAAATTACATTTTCCACTTACGTTCCTTAAACGTAAATTCATGATGATGATGACGGTAAATAAGTCTTGCATGCAGTCATGCATTTATTAAGCTCCTGTTTTTTTTACCCTCTCATTGTCGTTGTTTTGGTTCCGGCTGTTGTTGCTATTTTATTTGTTAGAGAGCTGCAAATGAACTTTATATGCCTTCTAATCAGCTTAAACCTAATCACATACACACGCACACTCATTACCTTGCCCCTCTTTCTCCACTAAATATATTTTGCCAACCTAACGAGCTTTTGTAAATAAATTATAATCGTTATAGTGAACACCGTTGTTGTATCCTCGAAAAGTAGCGAACACTTTCATTAAGCATTCACGCAGTTACTTAAAACCGTGTTAATCATGTGGCTTGACCGTATCAGCAAATGTCGAGCCAAAACTAAATGACCCCGTACAACGAAGTTATTGGTAAACTACTCTAATACTTCTAAACATTGGTGTGTTTGTATGTGTGTGTGTGATACCAGTTAATATAAATGTTGTTCATTCACTAAACTAAATAGACTTAAATGAGAAAAAGAAATGTTTCTAAATCACCGTTTTACACGCCATAAACCGTCAAGTGTTTATCGAAATTATACACTATTAACTAGAAATTATGCAATAAATGCAGGTAATGGAAGATGGTAAAAGTAGCTCAGAAACTGAAAAATTTTCTATAAGAAGAAGTTTCTCAGAGACTGACAACTTTTCTATTGAAAATGGGTCTCAGTAACTGACAACTTTCCTATAGAAAATGTTGCTCAGAAACTGACAACTTTTCTATAGAAAATGTTGCTCGGAAACTGACAACTTTTCTATAGAAAATGTTGCTCGGAAACTGACAACTTTTCTATAGAAAATGTTGCTCGGAAACTGACAACTTTTCTATAGAAAATGTTGCTCGGAAACTGACAACTTTTCTTTAGAAAATGTTGTTCAGAAACTGACAACTTTTCTTTAGAAAATGTTGCCCGGAAACTGACAACTTTTCTTTAGAAAATGTTGCTCGGAAACTGACAACTTTTCCATAGAAAATGTTCCTCAGAAACTGACAACTTTTCTACAGAAAATGTTGCACGGAAACTGACAACTTTTCTATAGAAAATGTTCCTCGGAAACTGACAACTTTTCTATAAAAAATTTTCCTCGGAAACTGACAACTTTTCTATAGAAAATATTGCACGGAAACTGACAACTTTTCTATAGAAAATGTTGCACGGAAACTGACAACTTTTCTATAGAAAATGTTGCACGGAAACTGACAACTTTTCTATAGAAAATGTTGCACGGAAACTGACAACTTTTCTATAGAAAATGTTGCACGGAAACTGACAACTTTTCTATAGAATATGTTGCTCGGAAACTGACAACTTTTCTATAGAAAATGTAGCTCGGAAACTGACAACTTTTCTATAGAAAATGTTGCTCAGAAACTGACAACTTTTCTATAGAAAATGTTGCTCAGAAACTGACAACTTTTCTATAGAAAATGTTGCTCAGAAACTGACAACTTTTCTATAGAAAATGTTGCTCAGAAACTGACAACTTTTCTATAGAAAATGTTGCTCAGAAACTGACAACTTTTCTATTGAAAATGTTGCTCAGAAACTGACAACTTTTCTATAGAAAATGTTGCTCAGAAACTGACAACTTTTCTATAGAAAATGTTGCTCAGAAACTGACAACTTTTCTATAGAAAATGTTGCTCAGAAACTTACAACTTTCTATAGAAAATGTTGCTCAGAAACTTACAACTTTTCTATAGAAAATGTTGCTCAGAAACTGACAACTTTTCTATAGAAAATGTTGCTCAGAAACTGACAACTTTTCTATAGAAAATGTTGCTCAGAAACTGACAACTTTTCTATAGAAAATGTTGCTCAGAAACTGACAACTTTTCTATAGAAAATGTTGCTCAGAAACTGACAACTTTTCTATAGAAAATGTTGCTCAGAAACTTACAACTTTCTATAGAAAATGTTGCTCAGAAACTTACAACTTTTCTATAAAAAATGTTGCTCAGAAACTGACAACTTTTCTATAGAAAATGTTGCTCAGAAACTGACAACTTTTCTATAGAAAATGTTGCTCAGAAACTGACAACTTTTCTATTGAAAATGTTGCTCAGAAACTGACAACTTTTCTATAGAAAATGTTGCTCAGAAACTGACAACTTTTCTATAGAAAATGTTGCTCAGAAACTGACAACTTTTCTATAGAAAATGTTGCTCAGAAACTGACAACTTTTCTATAGAAAATGTTGCTCAGAAACTGACAACTTTTCTATAGAAAATGTTGCTCAGAAACTGACAACTTTTCTATTGAAAATGTTGCTCAGAAACTGACAACTTTTCTATAGAAAATGTTGCTCAGAAACTGACAACTTTTCTATAGAAAATGTTGCTCAGAAACTGACAACTTTTCTATAGAAAATGTTGCTCAGAAACTGACAACTTTTCTATAGAAAATGTTGCTCAGAAACTGACAACTTTTCTATAGAAAATGTTGCTCAGAAACTGACAACTTTTCTATAGAAAATGTTGCTCAGAAACTGACAACTTTTCTATAGAAAATGTTGCTCAGAAACTGACAACTTTTCTATAGAAAATGTTGCTCAGAAACTTACAACTTTCTATAGAAAATGTTGCTCAGAAACTTACAACTTTTCTATAGAAAATGTTGTTCGGAAACTGACAACTTTTCTATAGAAAATATTGCTCGGAAACTGACAACTTTTCTATAGAAAATGTTGCTCGGAAACTGACAACTTTTCTATAGAAAATGTTGCTCGGAAACTGACAACTTTTCTATAAAAAATGTTGCTCGGAAACTGACAACTTTTCTATAGAAAATGTTGCTCGGAAACTGACAACTTTTCTATAGAAAATGTTGCTCGGAAACTGACAACTTTTCTATAGAAAACGTTTCTCGGAAACTGACAACTTTTCTATAGAAAATGTTGTTCAGAAACTGACAACTTTTCTATAGGAAATGTTGCTCAGAAACTGACTACTTTGCTATAGAAAATGTTGCTCAAAAACTGAGTACTTTTCTATAGAAAATGTTGTTTAGATTCTGGCAACTTTTCTTTACAAAAAGTTGTTCAGATTCTGACATCTTTTCTTTAGAAAATTTTGCTCAGATTCTGACAGTTTTTCAATAAGAAAAAGTTGCTCAGATTCTGACGACTTTTCTCTAGAAAAAGTTGAATAAAATCTGACAACATCTTATTAGAATAAGTTGCACAGATTTTTATAACTTTTCTTAGAAAAAGTTGTACAGATTTCAACAACAGTTGCTCAGATTCTGACAACTATTCTTTAGAAGAAGTTGTCTAGATTCGGGGAACTTTTCATTAGAAAAAGCTGCTCAGATTCTGAAAACTTAAAAAAAAAGTTGCTCAGATTCTGTCATCTTTTCTTTAGAAAAAGTTGCTCAAATTTCTCAGATTCTGGCAACTTTTCTTTAGAAAAAGTTGGTCATATTCTGACAACATTTCTCTAGAAAAAGTGGCTGAGATTCTGACAACTTTTCTTTAGAAAAAGTTGCATAGATTCTGTCAAATTTTCTCTAGAAAATGTTGCATAGATTCTGACAATTTTTCATTAGAAAAATTTGCTCAGATTCATTAGAAAAAGTTTCTAAAATTATGAAAATTTTTCTTTAGAAAAAATTGCTCAGATTCTGGCAAGCTTTCTTTAGAAAAAGTTGCATAGATTCTGACAACTTTTCTCCGTTTCTGACTACATTGCTTTAGTTGTTGCTCAGAACATAAATGCTAAAATCGTATCAGTCAAAAAGATTTTTCTTAAACTCTTACTTCAACAAAATTTTCTCGCTTATGTCCCTTAAATGACCATTTCCACATTAAATACAAAAAAATATGGAAAGAATATAGAGAAAAATATTTTTAAAATTGATTACTGCTAGTTGCATTTAGCCAAAAAGAAAATCAACGAAATAGTGAATATGTTTTTGGATATTCTGTTGTTTTTTTTAAATGTAGCTCGAAAAGTTATATGTCTGATGGTGCAGACTATCAATAACTGACCAAGCCATGTGTTGTTGTAATGCAACATGTACCACAAATATACTCACACACTTTAGCACACATGCACATGATAATTGTTTTGTATTTTCATTTCCTGTTCATTATTTTTGCACGCACATACCCCGGCAGTTCTAGGAGACTGGTACGAACTAGTGATCGTTTCATTTAGGGTGAGAACTAGTTACATAACTAGCTATTTGAACGCGTGCATGTTCTATTGACATTTTTGATTACAATGAGACTGTGTAATGTAAGGTCCAAAGTAGTCAAAGCATTGGATTCATATACCGGTTACATAGAGTCAGTTACCTTACTAGCTACCTAACTGGTTACTTGAGCAGCTACATAACTATTTATTTTAACGGGAGCTAACCGACCATAAATAGTCAGTTAAAAAAACATTTAATAGACATGCCAATGACAGATTGTTTGTAAACAGACCTTGCTCCGACAATTCTCCAAAATAACTACTTTATAAAGTGCAATACAAAATAAAGGTTTAAAACGACTACACTCTAGGTTACTTAGATACAGTAACAGTGACAATTAACTTCACTCTTGGTTACATGGGATGGCATAATACTTAAGCAAAAATAATATAAACTGTATTGGAATTATTATATCAACACAATTGGAGTCAGGCAGGTGATCAGACATTATTGACAATTATTGTCTATAAGGGATACACTGACTACTTGTTTAACTGTTGGGATAATTCATTTTGTATGGGTGGGTTTTCGTGATGCCATTACAAGTCTTTATGATGGCCTTTTGTTTTCATCTAATACCCATTCATTTTTGCCCAAGCAGTTTCTTTATCAAATTATATCAGTATGATTATTGCTTTTTTCATACATATAAGTGGAATTTGTGGAGGGGCGTTTTGATTATTACTTAATATTGTATTAAATAATCCTAGATAAATTACCAAGTATTCTTAATGATTATTCCTTTTTTGTATTCTCTATACTAAAGGAATTATGATTACTTTATTGCATTTGCTCTTTTTATTGATATGTGATCATTATTTATTGAGTTAAATTTATGAGTGTCTTTATTAAATGTTCATCTAAGTAATGGCCAGGTGTTAAGTTTGTCTGGTTATTTGTAAGGATTTGTGGTGAAAATAAAGGCCTCTTGGGTGAAAGTTACACAAAATGTAATTCTTTTTGTATGAGTGTTTTGACTTCGATAAACTAAACTGAAAATCATTATCATTACGGAGAGAAAACAAACATTTTTTACAAGGCATCCGAACTTAACCGTTCCAAGTTTATTGAAATTTGTTAGGCAGTTTCTTTATGGATTTTTTCTTTAGAAAAAGTTGCTCAGATTCTGACAATTTTTCTTTAGAAAATGTTGCTCAGATTCTGACAATTTTTCTTTAGAAAATGTTGCTCAGATTCTGACAATTTTTCTTTAGAAAAACTTGCTCAGATTCTGACAACTTTTCTTTAGAAAATGTTGTTCAGAAACTGACAACTTTTCTATTGAAAATGTTGCTCAGAAACTGACAACTTTTCTATTGAAAATGTTGCTCAGAAACTGACAACTTTTCTATTGAAAATGTTGCTCAGAAACTGACAACTCTTCTATTGAAAATGTTGCTCAGAACCTGACAACTTTTCTATTGAAAATGTTGCTCAGAAACTGACAAATTTTCTATAGAAAATATTGCTCAGAAACTCACAACTTTTCTATAGAAAATGTTTCTCAGATTCTGATAACTTCTCTTTAGAGAAAGTTGCTCAGATTCTGACAACTTTTCTTTAGAAAAAGTTGCTCAAATTCTGACAACTTCTCTTTAGAGAAACTTGCTGAGCTTCAGACAACTTCTTTTTAGAGAAATATGCTCAGATTTATACACTTTTCTTTAGAGAAACTTACTCAGATTCTAACAACTTCTCTCTAGAAAAATTTCCTCAGATTCTGACTAATTTTAGTTTTTATTTTGAAACATTTGTACAATATAAACTTATTCAAGGTATTGGACTGATAACTTGATAACTTCTCTTTAGAGAAAGTTGCTCAGATTCTGACAACTTTTCTTTAGAAAAAGTTGCTCAAATTCTGACAACTTCTCTTTAGAGAAACTTGCTGAGCTTCAGACAACTTCTTTTTAGAGAAATATGCTCAGATTTATACACTTTTCTTTAGAGAAACTTACTCAGATTCTAACAACTTCTCTCTAGAAAAATTTCCTCAGATTCTTACTAATTTTAGTTTTTATTTTGAAACATTTGTACAATATAAACTTATTCAAGGTATTGGCTATTGATAGCTATGACCTTTTCTCATCTTTCTGGCAACATATTCCGACATATTCCATGAGAACTGCTCAAAAAGAACTGTTCATTTTGGAGAACTTTGAAATTTGTATGGCCAATATTATCTAATTCAAAAGAGTAAAGGTTCAAAATACAAATTTTTTGATCAAAAATTGTTTGTTTCGTACATATAGTTTATGTTAAAGAATTACTTTTCTGTTTTTATTTTTCCACACTTAAAAACAGAGTATATTTCTTTATTGTAAAGCCTTAAAATTGACTATCCCATTTTATTCTACCTCTTATTGGCCAAAAATCTCTGTTAAACCAGGTGATAATTTTGACATTCCCTCATGCTTACTTAAATACATCTTTCATATTGATGATGATAAGTTTTACTCGCCATAATTCCTTTTATACTTATTTACTTTGTGCGGAAATAAATCTGTTTTATTTACGATTATTGCTCTACAAATATATGAATATTCAGCTCAGCTGTGTTGCAGTTCTTTTTAAACAATATAAAATACTACAAAGTTCAAAAACTGCGATATACTGTCATATTTGTTTGTGTTCCCTCATTAAAAACATATTATTTGTTAATTTTTGAGGTAATTAATTATATTGCAAAAATCCCGGCATACATTTCGTTTGCCATTGAACCATACAACTCCACCTTCATCATTATCATCAACTCCATCAGCATCCAGCTCGTCATACTTTTCATGAACATCAGCCTGAAATAAAAGCAATTATGCATTAAAAATACATTTATCTTGAATTTTGTGGTTTAAACAGTTTGCAGGTTGGATAAAATTGTTTTTTTTTTTTGTTCATTTTTATTTTTGGTTCTGTTTCACGATGACACATTCCACTGCAGTGCATCTTTCAATGTCGCTGATAATGTTGAAAAAATATTTGTTCAGTCAATTTTTATTGTTTAATTCTATGCATATCTGTATATATATTTGTTTGTATAATTTCCATATGTATCGTAAATATTGTACATTAATTTTGTTTAAAACCATTCAAGCCTTAAATGCCAGCACATACACTTAATGATATAATTAATGCGAAACAAGGTAGATAATGAATGATTTATTGTGGTATTAAAGGAAATCAATGCACTCTACTTTCCTTTGTATTCTTAAAAAATCAAATTTCAATTAATAATAGAAAAATAGAGACAATTCTACTAACTTTAGATTATTTACATTTTATTCTTTCGAATTGTGGTGGATTTGAATTATGCCTATACCCAAGGTGTCATACTTTGGGGCCTTGTGACTCCGCCCCCAAAATTCTATGAGGTCCAAAATCAAAACTTAAAAACGACTTTGCCTCTTCTGTAGCCATAAATAGGAAAAGCCTTTTAGAAATTACTGATATAATTTCAAAATAGGAAAAAGTAATTTAATATTCGACTTCAATAATGTAATTAAATCTACTGTGTAGCATACTAATTGACCAAATAAGAATGTACACTTTATTTATAGAGTAGTGGTTATAAAAATAAGAAAAACATGGGTGAATAAGTAAATTTATTGATGAAAATTAACATGTCATTGTGATACAACATCATATTAAATAATATCTGACTGATATGTACTACATGGACTGACAAAAAGTTGTTCAGATTGTGATGACGTTTCTATAGAAAATGTTGGACACAAGTCACTTGGCTTAATATCTGTCTATATAAATAAAAATCAAATGTCGTTCTTTGGTAATTACATCAGGTGAGAATGGCCGGACCGATTTAGAAATTTTTTTTTTTTCCGAATTTAGATAAATCGAAAAAGGTGGGCGTAAGTTCAACTTAGGTTTTTACGGAATGCAAAATTGACACCTCCCACTTTTACGCCCACCTTTTTCGATTTATCTAAATTCGGAAAACGGCTACACCGATTTGGCTAATTCTTTGTTTAAATGTTCGTAGTTATCCAATTTAAGTTTTTACTGAAGGAAAAATTGACCATTTATATAAAATCGGAAAACGGCTGCACCTTTTTGGCTAATTTGTTTTTAAATGTTCGTATTAAAATTCGTACGAAAAATAACGCGAAACTTTTTATAAAAACTTAAACAATTTTTAGGAAAATACATTTTATGAAAGGTTTATTCTTTGTCCACAATTGTTTACAATTTTTAAATCGGTATAAAAATGTGTGAGTTATATCCGTAATTTAAACAAATAGATATCTACGGTGTAAAATATACAGCAAATAAATTTACCTAAAAGGTAACTTGACATTAATTTCAAATCAATATCTACGGGTAAAAGTTACCAAATACTTTTACTCCATAAGCCCCTATGCAATGCTAAATATCTATTTCTTGAAATTACGGGCATTAGAGGTACTAAAGTACTACGACCTACCCTAAAACAGTTTTTTCAAAATAACTCAAAATCTTGAGGGTGTTTCAAAATCTCTGAAAATAGTTTTAGTATGCTCCCACCTAGGCCTACAACCTCCATTAGGTCGCTTTTTGGTAGCAGAGTGTTATTAATTAAAATTCGAAAACGAAATCACGAGAAAATATTCATTGAAATAAAATTACGTAACAAATAAAATTCGTTGTCATACAAAAAAATTAATTTAGAGGATGCAAACATATGTTTTATATAAAGAGATTCCCTAAACTTTAAAAATCTAATTAAAAGTATGTATTTCAGTGTTGTCTACATTCTAAATCCGCTAATAACTTGGCCAATAAGCGTTTAATCAAGAAAAAGACCTCGATCTGTGATCACTCATATTTCTGGCCAAAAATCATTTTTTTTATATAAAAACTCATAATATCTAAATTCGCTAATAATTTGGCCAATAAGCATTTAATCAAGATCTGATCTGTAATCACTTATATTTCTGAATAAAAATCGATTTTTTATGTAAAACCTCTAAATATCTAAATTTGCTAATAACTTGGCCAATAAGCAAGAAAAGGATTTCGATCTGTGATCACTCATATTTCTAACCAAAAATAGATTTTTTATGTAAAACCTCAAAATATTTAAATTTGGTAATAACTTGGCCAATAAGCGTTTAATCAAGAAAAGGAAGTCGATCTGTGATAATTTTTGGTTTTTTGACAACAGACTTAGGTTCTTTGACTCTCAGTAACGGTGCAGCAAGTATTTAAAAAAACTTCATTTATTAACAAAATTCAATGTTATTTTTTAAAATTTTTCGTATAGGGTCCTCATTTCCTTCTGGGTTGGGAAAATACTTTGGGGATAAATAGGGAACACATCAAGGTTTTCAAATCAGATTTCCGTTTTCTGATCCCAGCTTTGGGATTTTAGAACATGAAACCCAAAGTTGAAATTTTTTTATACCAAAATGTTTCTCCGTAAAAATACCTTACAGAAAAACATAAAATTGTTATATGTTCTTAGAGAAAGTTTTTTTTTAATAAAAACAATTAAGTGAGCTGTGCCGAATCTTCTTATATACCCTTCATCAAATTATACTTCAAAATACAAATTTTAAATATTTTTAAGTAAACAAAATTTATTTTTTTCCCAAGCTGTTTTTTTAATTTTTTTTAAAATTTTTTTTTCGAATTGTTATTTTAAAATTTTTTTTTTGGTAAAAAAAAAACGTGTTATAAAATATTTTTTCCGATTTTGACCCATTGTAGGTCAAACTTACTATGGTCTTACATACGTCGTTGCAAAGGTCTTTGAAATATCTATCATTAGATATCCATATTGTCTATATTAATGACTTAGGAATCCAGATATAGGTAAAAAATCGAGGTTGTCCTGGTTTTTTTCTTATATTGTAGCCATTTGTGGACCGATTTCTCGAAAGCATGTCTGACAGAATTATTGAAGATTTGGATCCCGAAGATATCTGGGGTCTTCAGAAAATTGATTTCAACAGACAGACAGGCGGACATGGCTTAATCAGCTCGCTATCTATCAGGATCCAGAATATATATAATTTATAGGGTCAGAAAATTTTATTGTGGAAATTACAAACGGAATGACAAATTTATATATACCCTTCTCACGAAGGTGAAGGTTATAAAAACAGCAAAATCTACTATTTTTTGAATTGAATCGTTTATTTTTGGACCCATAATTGATATTGCTGTGAAAGCTTTTGTATATTATTGGAAATTTAGTTGTCGGACCAAGGTATGGACAAATTTTAAAATTTCGATATATATAATTCAAAAATTATAAGAGATAAATTGTACACGCAAGCCTAGCCGAGCGCTTTCCAAAAATATAAAAATCTTTGAAAGCTGATGGGAATCAAAAAAATGGCACGTTTTAAAAATTATACATGTTGAAGGAACCCTACTTTGAGCCCCTATAGCGCCGCCCCTGGAGTTTGTGTAGCGTCCATTTTAATAAAATAAACTCGAATACTCATTGTCTACGCCCACATTTTGTCCCAATCGCACCAGCCGTTTAGAAATGCCAGATTTATTTCCAAAAAAATTTTATTTTTGCACCACTGTGCTCTGCAGGACTTCGCGATGGATATTGAACATTTGGTACAACTGTCTTATCCAGCCGAAAACCATCCGTTGATACATCAATTCAATATTGAAGCATTTGTGATGGATATTCATTATATTGAATAAAGCCATCGTTTACAGAAACCGCCTCAAGTTGTTGCTGAGAAAAGGAGAAATAAAATTTAAAAAAATTTTATTTTTTTTAAAAAAAGTTTTACTTTTTGCTTCCTAGAAAAAAAGTTTATTAACGAACTTTTGTATTTTGTATTTTTTTGAAAGGCATCTCAACAATGATAGTTTTACAATGGAAAGCATCCATTTTATGTCGAAATTTCGAATTTAACATAAATGTTCCAAAATCCTAAATCCTTACCATTTAGCATTTAAAAGGTTTAGCAGCCTTCACATTTGTGGATTTTTATACCCTTCACCATGATTGGCATTTTTCATTTGCGACCCCACATCGTTATAGATAGCGAAGTCGATATAGCCATGTCCGTCTGTCCGTCTGTATGTTGAAATCAACTTTCCGTAGCCCCCAAATAACTTACATACATGATTCATACATTAATATATCGGTAATTTTTCCGGCTCGGTTGTTATTTAAAATATACAAAATCGGCCAATGGCTGGACCAGGACAACCTCGATTTTTGCCCTACTTTTGATCTATATCTGGATTACTAAGTCATTAATATAGACAATATGTATATCTAATGATAGATATTTCATAGTCCATTGCAACGATGTATATAAGTTGGATCTAAAATCGGTCAAAATCGGGAAAATTATTTTTTAACCCGAATTTTTTTTTTAACAAAAAATTTTTTTTTATCATAAATTCGTTTTCCAAAAAAAATTTTGAAAAAATTAAAAAAGAAAAATTTTGAAAAAAAAATTGGAAAAAACTTTCTTAAAAAACAATTTGTAAAAAAAAATTAATTTTGTTTAAAAAAATATTTTTAAGTATTATTTGGTGAAGGTTATATAGGACTCGGCACAGCCGAATATAGCTCTCTTACTTGTTTTAAATAATTTTGGAATTGTGGCTTTTAAAATCGGGAATACAATTGTTTGGTATAGTCTTAAAGTTAATTAAATGTGCAATACTGCTCTGGATGTAATTTAGTTGGTCAGAATTCAATACATTTATTAAGTAAGAACTCAGACTTTCCATTTGTTCTAACACACTTGCTTAAGTAATATTGCGTTTAAAAATTATTCATTTTACAAGGGCAAAAGTTAAATTTAAATTAAATTCCTTACACCAGTAAAATTTTGTAAAACATCTAAAACAATATTTTACCAGCTATAGGCAAATACAAGTAATAAAAACAACTGAAACAAATATCGTACATACAAATTTAGCAATTAAAACTCTTGTCTAATTTCTACAATGTGCAATATCTAACACTTGTGTTGCTCCGACACGGATGAACATCATTCCAATACCAAACAGACGTATAAACGTAGTTTGGTTTTTCTTTTACATTCTTTTAAAGTTTGCCTCGGTTTTTTCTTTTTGTTGGTTGCGCTTTAGCCTGCTGTTGCCGCTGTCGGATTTAACTTACTGGGTGGTCTTCATACATCATCATTTAGATCTGTGTGTTGACCCTGAACTTGTTGGCTTAAATACATTGTTGGCGCAAAAGATGGAATTTTATAAACCCAGTGAAACTTTTGAGGGCTAGCTAAAGGGAGTTATTGTGAAAAGAATTTGATAAGAAGGACCATTTCTTTTTTGGTCCTTCCGTTAGAGACAATATTTGTTTAATGATTATAATAAGTGCGAAGGTTTAAATGTTGGATGTTTGAAAATTTGATTAACACACTTTAGATGGAGTTTCTGGTATATTCAGAGTTCACAGAGTTCAGTTATAGTTTAGTTAGGCCTAAGAAAAAAAGGAAATAATTAAGAAATAATTCAAAAAACTTCGCTGGGTTACTTCGCCGCATAAATACTTACGTACTGTTCATATTTATTTCCCGTTTCCTATTTGTTTTATGTACCAAATGTTAAGTTTTACTTTATGCCCTTTTTTTGCGAACAACTTGTTCTAACTTGTATTGGATTAGAGGAAAATATTAATTTTATGGGCGGCTCTAGCACTCCACTACCACTTCCAAATTGCGCCAAGTTTTTGTCTACAACGATTTCCAAACAAAAGTCTGCCAAAAACATCATGTTCATGTTTCGTTTAAATTCTTGTTCATGTATTTTTTTGGGGTGTTTAGATGTTCAGTTCAATTCGTGCCAAGAATTTCGTTTTTCATTTATTGTATTCTTTTCATGGCTGCTCTGCCTCTAAATTTTACATTGCAAGACGTCATGGTTCATTTGCAAATAAAGAGAAAATAAAAGTCGAAATATCTAACAAAAAAATATGTACAAAAAGGTTAACAAACGTAATTACAAAAACGTCTCAACTTGTTTCCTACCATAATCATAACTTCCAGACGCACTTGAAACAACAAAAAAAAAAATAGGAAAAAATTAAAGACTTGGTAGAAAAAAAGAAAAATATAAATATTTCACTACCGAAATATTTTATCATTTCTATTCGCACATTTGCGGAATGTACAATAATATAAATTAAGGTGGCTTAAATTAATATAATAATAATTTTTATTAGAATTGTAATAAATAAAATTGTTTCAAATATGCTTATATAGTTCAATATACATGGGGCATTTTGGGCATTTGTATTAATATATATTTTCTTGTTGGATATTAATTAAATATTTATTTTTTATAGCATTATAGTTATGTGATTTTGCCATCGAAAATGCACAAATATTTGATTGCGATTATCTAATAGCTTATAATCTACAACCACTTATGGTGTCAAATAGAACCAAAACTAATGCTGGATTGAAGACGTATAAAGTTCATAAAGTTCGAGATCGCAATTAGAGTGTCCAAAAAACCGTCAAATTTAAAAAACCGGTTTAGCCGAAAATGTGTGTTTTTGAAAAAAACGGTTTCGATTATTGTCTTTTAAAAAAACCGGTTAAGCGGTTTCGTTTTTTGTCTTCAAAAAAACCGGTTTATATTAAATTTTTATTTAATGAAAATTTAGCATTTCTTAATTCTTTATGCAATTATTTTATATCTTTTACTAAATGTTGTCAAATGCTACAATTTTCTATAAAATAAATCAATAAATATGTTTGAATAAGCTCTAGAAAATATATTTCATTAAAACCGGTTAACCGTCTTACAAAAACCGGTTTGTCAAAAAACCAAAAAGTTAAAAAAACCGAAACCGGTGGAGTTTACAATGATGAAAAAATCGGTTGACCGGTTTTCGGTTTTGGATACTCTAATCGCAATGCAAAGCAAAAGATCGAGTAAAAAAGTTGAGGTCAAATTTTATAAATTTGACCTCAACTGTGTGATGGGAACTTATGTATGATCAGTAGGGTGGGTCAATTTTTTTTCACGAAAAATCGTATAGCAGAAACGCATTCTACGAAATTCTAAGAAATTTTCCCCAAGGTACCATAGGTCTAAAATCAAATCCTATTTTGCGCATTTCGTCCAAAAACGTAAAGGAAGCAACTATAAAATCTTTAAAGGGAGGATTTTCGGAAAATTTTCCAATTTTTTAATGTTTAAGGAATTAATTTACGCATTTTTGAGAATTTTTATATTGAACGGATTAAGTATTATTTAACTTAGTACAAGTATACTTTTTTCTGGTTCAATCTATAGCTACATTATTATAAAAAAAATGTCCTATTAGCAGAACGAAAAAGTACCTTTAATTCTCCCTACTATTGTTTATAACTTCACTCTGATGTACATCAGCTAACTTATATGTCAATAATTTAAATAATTTAAAATATTATAAAAGAACCATTATCAGAAAAAGTACCAATTGTCGATTAGACTTTTAAACACCCGTCAAGTTTGAATTTTCAAAACACTCCATTTTGCAGATATTGTTAGTGATCAAAACTGTATAAATTTTGTTTAAAAAGTACCAATTTATTTACCCAGATTTGTGTACAAAATATTTAATTTTTTTCAATAATCAAAATCGATTTTTGGTTTAAAATATGAGTGATCACCATGGAAACCGGAAATATGCTCTAAAAAAGCGTTTTAAGCGCTTTAAATACACAGTAAAAACTTTAAAATATGCCCTTAAAATTTAAAAAATATGCTCTTAAAAAACAAACTTTTACATAATTTTTAACCAAAAAATACACCTTTATTTAAAAAAATCAATACAAAATTCATTTCTAAAAAGGTAAAGTAACATAAACATAAAAACAATAAGCTATGAAAAGAACTCGAGAGGTATTTTCTGATGATATTTTATATAAGGGGCATTTCATGTCAAGTGAACCAACTTTTGAAATCGATGTCTTCCGATCGGGATGAAATTTGCACCAAGGTTAGCTCTATTGGATAGTAACTCAGACACAATTTTCAACAACATCGGTCGAGAACTCTCTGAGTTATAGGGGGTAAAATTTTGACAATTTGGTCAAACAGGGGTTTTTTCTTATCCATGTAACTTATTACCTATTGTTCTTAGCAAAATGTGTCCCAAATAGTATAGATAGCTATTTCTTCGACCTTTCGAAAAAAAATATTTAAAAAAAAAAAAAAAAATTTTTAATATTTTTTTTCCGAAATCAAAAACTTTTTTGACTTTTTTTTAAAATGGGTCCTTTTTTTTTTCTTAAAATAAAGTTTAGATATTTTCATTGAACACCTACTTGGTCGCTTAGTGGGATGCGAGTGGGATATCTATCAAAATAAATATTTTGTAACTCAAAACATAAAATTTTTGACTTTTTTTGCAAAATCAAAAACTTTGTTGACTTTTTTTTTCAAAATGGACCCTTTTTTAATCTTTTTTTTTAGGTCAAACAAAAGCTTAGATATTATCCTTGAAGACCCTTTTGGTCGCTTAGTGGGATGCGAGTGGGATATCTATCAAAATAAATATTTTTTAACTCAAGACTTACAATTTTTGACTTTTTTTTTTGCAAATACGATTTTTTTTCCAAATGGGCCCTTTTTTTAAAATTTTTTTTGTAGTCAAAAGAAAGCTTAGGTCCATTCCTTTAAGATATTTTTAGTCCCTTAGTGGGATGCGAGTGGGATATCTATCAAAATAAATATTTTGTAACGCAAGACATACAATTTTTTAATTTTTTTTTGCAAAATCAAAATTTTTTTCCAATATGGGCCCTTTTTTAATTTTTTTTGCTCAAAAGAAAGCCTAGGTCCATTCCTTTAAGATATTGTTAGTCCCTTAGTGGGATGCGAGTGGGATATCTATCAAAATAAATATTTTGTAACAATTTTTTAATTTTTTTTTGCAAAATCGAAATTTTTTTCCAATATGGGACTTTTTTTAAAAATTTTTTTTTGCTCAAAAGAAAGCTTAGGTCTTTTCCTTTAAGACCTATTTTGTCACTTAGGAAGATGTGAGTAGGATATCTATTAAAATAAAAATGTTGTAACTCAAGACATTCAATTATTGACTTTTTTTTTGCAAATTCGAATTTTTTTTTCAAAATGGGCCCTTTTTTAAAAATTTTTTTTTAGTCAAAAGAAAGCTTAGGTCCATTCCTTTAAGATATTTTAGGTCCCTTAGTGGGATACGAGTGGGATATCTATCAAAATAAATATTTTGTAACTCAAGATATACAATTTTTGATTTTTTGGCAAAATCAAAAACTTTTTTGACTTTTTTTTAAAATGGGCCCTTTTTGTAATTTTTTTTTTTGCTATAAAGAAAGCTTAGGCCTATTCCTTTAAGATGGTTTTGATCGCTTAGTGGGATGCGAGTGGGATATATATCAAAATAAATGTTTTGTAACTCAAGACATACAATTTTTGTGTTAAAACATTTATTTTGATAGATATCCCACTCGCATCCCACTAAGGGACTAAAAATATCTTAAAGGAATGGACCTAGGCTTTCTTTTGAGCAAAAAAAAAAATTAAAAAAGGGCCCATATTGGAAAAAAATTTTGATTTTGCAAAAAAAAATTAAAAAATTGTATGTCTTGCGTTACAAAATATTTATTTTGATAGATATCCCACTCGCATCCCACTAAGGGACTAAAAATATCTTAAAGGAATGGACCTAAGCTTTCTTTTGACTACAAAAAAATTTTAAAAAAGGGCCCATTTGGAAAAAAAATCGTATTTGCAAAAAAAAAAGTCAAAAATTGTAAGTCTTGAGTTAAAAAATATTTATTTTGATAGATATCCCACTCGCATCCCACTAAGCGACCAAAAGGGTCTTCAAGGATAATAACTAAGCTTTTGTTTGACCTAAAAAAAAAGATTAAAAAAGGGTCCATTTTGAAAAAAAAAAGTCAACAAAGTTTTTGATTTTGCAAAAAAAGTCAAAAATTTTATGTTTTGAGTTACAAAATATTTATTTTGATAGATATCCCACTCGCATCCCACTAAGCGACCAAGTAGGTGTTCAAGGAAAATATCTAAACTTTATTTTAAGAAAAAAAAAAAAAAAAAGGACCCATTTTAAAAAAAAGTCAAAAAAGTTTTTGATTTCGGAAAAAAAATATTAAAAATTTTTTATTTTTTTTTTTAAATATTTTTTTTCGAAAGATCGAAGAAATAGCTATCTATACTATTTGGGACACATTTTGCTAAGAACAATAGGTAATAAGTTACATGGATAAGAAAAAACCCCTGTTTGACCAAATTGTCAAAATTTTACCCCCTGTAACTCAGAGAGTTCTCGACCGATGTTGTTGAAAAATTGTGTCTGAGTTACTATCCAATAGAGCTAACCTTGGTGCAAATTTCATCCCGATCGGAAGACATCGATTTCAAAAGTTGGTTCACTTGACATGAAATGCCCCATAAATATAAAGTCACTTCTTCAATTAAGATTATTATTGCAATAAATTACAAAATATTAACTTAAATTTTCAAATAAAAGTCGTTGTCTATTGGATCTGAAAACACTTTTATACCCTACACCACCATAGTGGTATTAGTCTAACACCCACCTTAAAGTATACCGATCGACTTAGAATCACTTTCTGAGTCGATTAAACGATGTCCGTCTGTCGTTCGTCTGGTTGGCTGGCTGGCTGGCTGTCCATATAAGACTTGTGCGCAGAGTACAGGTCGCAATTTTGAAGATATTTCGATCAAATTTGGTACATATTATTTTTTCGGGACCAAGCCTATTGAAACTGGCTGAAATCGGACCATTAGTTCACCTAGCCCCCATACAAATGTCCTTCCTAAATTGGACTTTATCGGTCATAAATGTTTAATTTAAAAATGTATCTCCACAAATTGAGCTCCAAATATGTTTTATATATACAAAATTCATGCCACCAAATTTTGTTACGATCGGTCCATAATTAGTCATAGCTCCCATATAGACCCGCTTCCGAAAATCACTTTAACGTGCATAAATCGCTTAAAAATGTTGGTATACTCACAAAATTGAACATAGTAAACTTTCATATAGACACAAATCGCATGACCTAATTTCATGGTGATTGGTCCATAATTGGTCACAGCCCCCATATAAGGTCCACTTCCGAAAATCACTCAAAAATATAAATTAATAAGTACACAATATTCGTGATTTAGTTTCTGTTTATCATTTAAATAGAAACTATTCGGTTAATCGAAAAATTTAAAATTAACCGATTAAATCTAAACCCCGATTAATTATTTGCTCGATTATCCGATTAAACCAGAAACCCGATTAATTGAATACCCTACCATGTACTCTACATTGTGAGTACCGCTATTATTTTATGAAAATAGAAAGAAGTTTATTCTTATTTGTTCGAATTTACAAAGGGTACCAAACTTATATTTGTTATTTTTTAATAAGTAAGAAATACGGTTTGAAATTTATTTCTATGTTTATTGTTTTAAAAGATAGCAAAAAAGTACCGTTTACCCGTTATCTCGATTAAAATTTTCGATTTTCAAAAAAGTACCAATCATTTGTCTACTAGTTTTTAAGATAAAAATGCATTCAATTTTCTTTGTATCTATATTAACTTAGAAGATGTAATCTTTCCGAATACAATCGCTTAAACCTTCGAATTTTCAAAAATCTATTCTTAGTGGATCTACATTGGGAGAGAGGAACGTATTGTCTAAGTTTCGTGTCTCTACCTTTTGGCGTTTGTGCTGGGTGATGTTGAATCATTCAGTTACTCTGCAACGTTACTCATTTATAAATAGATATATAGACAACTTATTGAATCATTTTCCATAACTCGTGTTAACTTCATAGCCCATAAAATAAATTCAAAATATATATATCTCCCTAATATACTCATTCAAAATTACTTTACCCAAGTACTAGTATTTTATTATGTACAATATTTTGGATTTCATCCAACAACTACTCTACTTCAAATAGGAAGTAATTCATACATCAATTTTTGTTTCCTTAATCAACTGCTTATTCATCAAAAAAATCCTTTAGTTGGAGTGTGAGAATGTTGGTAGCTTATTTTAAATTAAAAAACATTTTATGCTGTTTCATTTTATTTAGCTAAATTGTATCTGCTATATTTAGTTTTAAATTGTATTTTAGTTAAAGTTATTAGTAGACGAATTTTCCTTTTTCCTATTTTTTTTTCTTATTAAGAAAATACGATTAACTTAAATTTTAAGTTAAAACAATGGCCTTTTATAGAAAACGTCATAGTCGTGATTAACAGTCACGTGCGTAGCGCCTCATTATGGGGAGCATGATTAAAATAAAAGAAACGGTGGAGCAAGTAATTGTAAACAATGTTTATTCAAAAAGTAATAATTTAAAAGAGTTTTATTGATCGCCTTTTTCAAATATATTTTCAAATATTAGTATTGATTCCGAAGTTATTACAAAGGTGATGTATAAACGTATCTAATCAAGGAGACTGGTTATGGACCGTAGCTCGTTTTTAATCACCATCACCCTTCCGTATATTTATTCAGAATAAAATCAAATCTCTACACCCTAGGAGCCAATAACGAAACCAGTTCTGTGTCGGCATCAAAAACCTACAATATTTTTCAACCCACTGTTCATTTCGCAAAATTAGTTTCCCTTTTTTGTAACTTTAAACAAAATAACAACCATTGCACAGTGAGTCAGAAAAACAATTGTTTTCGAAATAAATTTGACATTTCTAAACGGCTGGTCCGATCGGGATAAAATTTTAAGTGCGTGTAGCCAAGAAGTAGGCCCTACAAATGCTCCAGGTGTGGCGCTATGGCTGCTCAAAGTAGTGTTCCATCGACATGTAAAATGTTTAAACACGTGCCGTTTAGAAATATCAGATTTATTTCCAAAAAATTTTGATTCCGCCCCACTGTGCATTGGCTTAAACTAAACGTTTGTTCATGGCACCGATTTTGCTATTGTTGTTGATTTTCTTGTAGTTTGTTTTTTGTGTTTAACGCGCTTAACTAATTTGTGCACACAATAAGCCATTTATTAAATCGGTGAACTTCTTTCTTACAAACAAAACTAAACGAAATAGAAGAGCGATAACGATGACAAACGTAACAAATGATGGCAATGGTGGAAAATGAGAACAATATTGCCAGCATGAACTCATGCATACAACAATATTACATACTTTCATACATACATATGTTGCAAATAGCACTTACACTCAAACATACAATGTTAAATAGCAAATAGTTTCATTGACAATATGTTTACACAAAGGAAAACTTTTAACTGCTAATATTGCTTTGGTATATAATGCTGTTATTGTTTTTGCTATTGCAACTGAACTGATCATAATCTTAACGCGTTTCCCTAGACACACTTTGCGTTCATTTGCTGGTACAATGTCGTCCTGCTGCAAGGAAACATTAAGTTTAGACCAAAAAAGTTTTTTTCTTCTGTTTTTTTCTGCTGCTTTTAGGGCACATTGTTGACAATGCATGAAAATTGGCTTTTTAGCCTATTAAATGGTAGTTAGTAGTAGTTGTTGCAAACAACAGCAACATCAGCAGCAGGAACTATGAAAGCAATTGTTAGTTGTATTGTAGAATGTAATAACATGATTTTTAACATGTAACTAAGTAAAATGCAGTTTAAGTGCCCCGAAACAGAAAATATAAGCACAGCAGGAGTGAATTTTGTTGTTTTGAAATCTCAAAAAAGTAGGAAGTGCATTTTAAGTTAAGCACAATGTTTGTAATAAAAGATTGTTGCATGGGAATAATTCCAATAAAAGAAGAAAAAACGAATTCAATTTGTTTAATAAAACAAAAGATTTTTTATAATATTTAATTCTTTATTAGGGCCCTTATCTTAAGGTCTAAATTGTTCTACATCGTCTTAAAATCCAAAACATTTCAAATTCCAAATTTTAGATTTTCAAAATTGAAAAAATATATATTTTTTTTAATAAACACTAAATGCAAAATAAAGCTGTCCATGTGAAAAACTTGGATTTGCTAGATTTAGTGCAAAGACCTTGAACTTTATTAATTGTCATTGCCAATACTAGGCGAATTGGAAACTGCAATCGCTTAACTCTTAACAAAACAATTGCATTTTTACTTTAATCAAGGTTAGTTTATTATGAAAAGTAAGAAACAATTAATCAGAACATGAAAAAGCCACCCCATTCCAAGGTTTTTTGTGGAGTGAAGTGGTTAGTTTAGTAACCACCGTGGCGGTTGGCATTAAAAATAACAATGATACAAAATTTTGTTATTTTTTTTTTTTAAATCGAATAGTTTTAACTAAATTTTCTGACTAATACATCGGACAAAACATTTGCAACTAACATTGAAAATACTAGTTTTGTTTCGTAAAATTAAAATCTTTCCAGTATTTAAACTTGATTTTGTGAGTTCAAGTTTCTTATTATGTCAGTAATAACTTAATACATTTTTTAGGTTCAGTTATAGCTAGGTTCTATTTTTGCAGTATAGTATGTGAATCAACCTATTATTTTTATAAGTCAAAACAATTGCAACTCTTACAGTTTTTGTTGTTAATGTTTAAAAAAACCGTTATTTTTGCTTTTGTTTTGTTCCAATAGCTGTAAAATTATTTTGTATAAAAGACAAGTTTTACTAATTATTCGTAATTTCGATAAAGATGGCACCTGATAAGTTCGGTAAAGTTTTACGAAAACGTATTGTTGATGATTTCAATCAAGGAATTTCTCAAAAAGAACTATCGATTAAGTATAACGTGCATAAATCATCAATTTCTCGAATTTTATCACGTTTTAAAAAAACTAAGTCTGTGGAGGTCATCAGCAAAGGCGATCGGCCTCGAAAAACTGACAAAAGAACCGATGCGTTAATTGTTAGAGATATTAAAAAGTTTCCCTTTAAATCGGCTCCAACATTGGTTAAAGAATTAAATATTCCAGTAAGCGCAAGAACTGTTTCTCGACGTCTTATTGATGCTGATTTGTTAGCATATCGGCCAGCTAAAAAGCCTCTCATATCTAAGCGTAATCAACAGAAACGACTACAGTTTGCTCAAGAACATATTAGTTGGACAGTAAACCAATGGAAAAACGTTCTTTTCAGTGACGAATCAAAATTCAATATTATCGCTAGTGATGGCATAACTCGTGTTAGAAGACCAAAAGGAAAACGAGTACAACAAGAATTTTGTGTAAAGACCGTCAAACATGGAGGCGGTCATGTCATGGCCTGGGGATGTTTTTCTGCCAATGGTTTGGGCCCACTTCATCGAATTCAGGGAATAATGGATAAATGGTCTTATAAAAACATACTTGAGCAGATTATGTTGCCATATGCTGAGTGGGAAATGCCTTTACGATGGACGTTTCAGCAAGACAACGATCCGAAGCATACTTCGAAGGTAGTAAAAACTTGGTTTTTGCAAAACAGTATTAATGTAATGCAATGGCCACCACAATCACCGGACCTGAACCCGATAGAAAATCTCTGGTCAATTGTAAAGCAGCGGATTGATCGCAATAACGTCGAAAATGCTGATGAATTTTTCAATCGGATTAAAGATGCGTGGTATGCTATTCCACAGGTTACTATTAATAATTTAATAGAGTCGATGCCACGAAGATGCAAAGCCGTAATAGATAGTAAGGGTTTCGCTACGAAATATTAAGCAAAAATATATGTTACCGTGAAATATTTTTAAGTTGCAATTGTTTTGTCTTACTGAAGAAGTGACTATATTTATTTTATGTTTTAAAAATATCTATGTATATAAGAAATTAAAATAATTTTTATTTAATATCGCTTTTGAGGTTCCTTTTGTTTTATAAGTAATATAAAAATTTGAATTTGATTACCCCGTGTGTTTTATGTGAGCTAATTATAAAATTGCTATGCTAGTTGCAAATGTTTTGTCCGATACGTATATTTATCTAAGCAGAGCACACGACGGCAAAGTTTTGCCAAAAATCATAAACGATGACTTTTAAAAATATAATTGTTTAGCAAAATGGCAATAGATGCCAATAAACTATGTTTTAAAGACTATAGAAAATGTGGTTAGTAAACTAACCACCAAACCGCAAAGAGTTAATAGCAAATGGCATTTCCGAAGTTATAATCGGAATACGTGGCAGCAATACATCTGTTTCGATTGGATTATTCATTAATTTCTTGACTTTAAGTCGAGTGAAATTACAAAGTCGTGGTGTATTAAAGTAATTCTTAGCGGTTTAGTCTCCTATAAAGTACAAATCATATAAACAAACAATCACAAATTCATTTATATTTATATATATAAAGTTTTCCAATGTATAAACATTTTAACATTTACTTAACATTGTTGATATTCCGCTCATTTCAGTTCTAAATATTCATATTGATAGCTGCTATATCTATATAATTTGTTATATCTATGGGAGGTCCCACGCCCACTAATTCAATACCGACCATTTTCAGCCAAACTATGTAAAATGATATGAGAGCTATTCGGACAAAGTTTGAATAATCTCTTAATTATAGTTCTCAAGATATTTAGAAATATTACGCGCTACTTTGTTAGAGTATATTTTGATATTAAAATAAAAGTAGCATGAAACATATTAACTGAATTATTTGATTAGCAAAAAGTACCATAAAGTCTCCTCCTAAAATTCTCACTCCCTGCTTAATTTCATGTTTCATTTGTGCCTAATTTCATGATTCCAGGTTCATTATTATAAATGTATTCAAAAAGTGCCATAAAGTCTCCTCCTTGGATTCTTAATTTCATATTTCTAGGTCCATTATTAAAGAAAATTCAAAAAGTACCATTAGAAGAACGAAAACGAACCTACCTGTAGTTCAGTTCTCACACATCTGACTTCACTCAGACACATATCAGTTAACTTTAATGTCGATAAATTGAAAAATTTAAAATATTAAAAAAGTACCATTAAGAGAAAAGTACCAATTTCACTTTCCCCTCAAGTTTGAAATTTAAAAATATACTCCATTTCGCAACAAATTGTGTGCTACAGACATATCTCAAACGGCTTATCTACCTCCCCCTAGAATTCTCACTCACTTAGGACCATATACATATGCTTAATTTCATGTTTCTATGTCCATTTTTATAGAAGATTAAAAAAGTACCATTAAAAGAATAAAAAAGTACCTATAGTTCAGTTCTCACATTTTGGTACCTAAATATTATCCCCTATTTCTAACACAACTTCACTCAGATACATAGCAGCTATATTTAATGTCGATAAGTTGAATAATTTAAAATATTAAAAAAGTACCATTAGGAGAAAAGTACCAATTTCCGTTTTATTATTTAAGTTTGAAATTTAAAAATATTCCATTTTGCCAAAATTGTTTATGCTATATACATGTCTCAAACGATTAAAACCTGTGTTAATGTGCCTAAGAAAAAATATGTTTTAAAAAAAGTACCAAACTGTCTAGCAGGATTTGGCCCAATATAAACCTTGGCACTCGAGTTCCAAATAACAACCTTTTAGTTAATTTTTGTATGAATCCAGGTACCAATGTTTAAAAATATATAAAAATTAGCTAAATAATTTCAAATAAAATAAAAATTTTATCCTCTTTTTGGCACCTTTTTTTATCCCCATTTTGGAGGTAAAATTTCATTAAAATAATTTTCTGTATCGTGGTGTGAGCGCATAATAAAATATTTATATGTCTGTGTCAATTGATAGAAAAACATATTTTTCGAATTTCCAAAAAGTACCACATTCATATTTGTTATTTTTTGATAAGTAAAGAATTTTTTTAAAAGATAGGCTGCCAAAAAAGTACCAAAATACAGTTTTTACTCGTTTTCTCCCCTAAAAGGTTCGAACACCTGTCAGCTTTTTTTTTAAATGGAGTTACATGCAATTTTAATTTTTTTTTTTGTATTTTTATTAGTTTTGAAGATATAGGTTAGCGAATTTACCCTTTTTTACCCCATAATCATTCGAATTTCCAAAAATCCCTTCTTAGTGGATTGTTTTGGGAAGGGAGGAACCCACAGTTAATTTATGCTTCTAGCTTCATTCGTTTGGGCTTTGCGATGATAAATCAGTCAGTAACGTTACTCATTTATATATATGGGGTATTTCATGTCAAGTGAAACAAGTTTTGAAATACGATCGGGATTAAATTTGCATCAATATTAGTTCTATTGAATAGTAATTCAGACACAATTTTTCAACAAGATCTGTGGAGAACTCTCTGAGTTAGAAGGGCAATGACAAAACTAAAAATGACAAAACATTTCATTTATAGATATTCAACTCGCATCCATGTAAGCGTCCATATAGGTCTTCAAGGAAAATGTCTAAGCTTTCTTTTGAAAAAAAAAAAATTAATTTTTTTTTTTTCGAAAGATTGAAAAAATAGCTATCAAAACTATTTGGAATATATTTTGCTAAAAACAATAGGTAATAAGATACATGGATGTGATAAAACACCTGCCTGGCCAAAATGTAAAATGTTGACCCCATATAACTCAGAGAGTGCTGAATTACTATCCAATAGAACTAACCTTGGTGCAAATTTCATCCCGATCGGAAGACATCGATTTCAAAAATTGGTTCATTTGAGATGAAATGCTCCAAATAGATTTCATCATTGATACCATGATTGCAGAAATCTGATAATACGTTCCCAGTCTATTTTACAAATGACTCGTATTTTGTAAGTCACATACAAACGAAATTTACAAACGATTAATCTACGAAATTTGTTCCACTCTGAATTTCAAGCGATATTGTCAAAATCGGGAACATCAACTCAGACATTTCATCCGATTTACTTCGTAGTATACATTTAATTCTACCATACCTTTTTTATAATTTCCTTATTGATTTTACTCCAATATTTTGCAAGCTTACTCGCTTCTACGAGTTCACTTTCCGTCTTCCATGTCATCATTGTAGGGATTTCCCACTTAAGCACGGATTTGTGGTACGTTTTAAGTGCTTAAAGACAAACCTTAAAAAAGCAACAACAAACACAACAAACTACTCTACGACATAGAGTCTAAGTAAGAGCAAAAATTCACCTACCTCTCGCCATAATAAAGCTCATGATGATGTTAGAGGTGATGCTGTTATTGGCATTGTCGTCGTCGATATTGCTACACTTTTGCAGTCTGTCTGTCTGTCTGTCTGTCTGTCTGTCTAAATTAACAAAAGAATGTGCAACAAATTGATTGTTTAACTTTTAACTATAGAACTGTTGTACAAGACGAATATTGTAATACTTAAAGGCAACAAGAGCAGTTACATAAAATTTAATAAGTTGTGTGAGGATCTTTAAAATGATGCTTTCTTAGAGAATTTTAATCAATATTAATTAAATAAAAAATATAATACATTTTTAATTCTTCAAACTGGTGGGTTAAATATGACATGACCGACTGTTGTATTACTCTCACTCGTGGGATGCAAAATCTCTAGAAAATCACCGAAATAGACAAGCAGGAACTATTGGAGATATTGTTACGAAATTTCACATGGTAAAAGGTGAGTTTTTTTCGAGTTGATTTACGTTTGTTCAGCTTCCTTAAGCTAAATGGGTCCATGACGTAGCCCCTCAAAATTGGTCCCCTCGGGTCTCAATTTTTTTAAAAAAATCACCAGTGGTTAAAGGAATAAAATGAATTTATTCCTTTAAACACTGATTTTTTTTCTGCCAACCTGGTGTTTGTTGCAACAATAACACTTTTGTTTGCTGTCTTCTTGTATTGCATTAACTGATTTGAAATGTAGTGCAACTTTTCGTACTTTATGTGACATTTAGTTTGTTACCTTGTTGTTGTTACGTTTCCTTAATACAGAAAAGTAAAAATCGATTGTGTTGTTGGTTGCAAGTTGTAACAAGCAGACCGACCGACTTTGTCAAAAGACAAAGAAAAGTGTGCAGTCTTTAAGCATAAACTCGAGCCTGATTTACTCCATTATTTGTACCATTTATGGAGTGTGTGTTTTGCATTATTTTTTCGTGTTTTAAGATTTTCAGATTTGATGTTGCAACTTAAAAAGGGAAACATTTTAGTGTCGCAAATGTTGTTGTTGTCGATGTCGCAGTCATTCGATTGTTTAGTTTTTTTCTTTTCTTGTCTAAAATTAACGAATTGTTAACAATTTTCAATTTGTTAAACACGTTTAAATGAAGCAATATCACGATGCTTAGTTGGTGGTGACAAAGGTTGTGAAAATAAATGAGAATATTTAAGACAAAGGAAAAATATGTATGTGTAGCAACATTTTAGGATTTTTAAGCATTTATGGAAATTAGTTAATCAGAGACTAAATGTTTGTATTAAAACTAATAACAAAGTTGCCTTAATAATAGATTTAAGATTAAATAAGATAAATTTATGTTTTAAAATTTCGTTTATTTAAATTTCTTTTTAGGATCAACAAAGACATTGATCCGGAGCCCTCTTTAATGCCAAGTAAGTTTCTTAATTATAATATTAATTTAATAATATTTTGCTACATTTCAATATAATTTATCATCTTTAAAATTCCTATTTTGCTTTTTTAAATTATTACAAACAAAATTTTCTTTTACCACATACATAATTTACAAACTGCAAAAAAACAAAAATAAAAATATATAAAAAAAGTGAAAATTAACACCACTGTTGCACCAACATGTTAAGTTGTGAAAACTTTATGATTTATGGCATGTGAATTATTTTGTTCCCCAAATAAAAAGTGCAAAAAAAAAACGAAAATTTTATATGAACTCCTAGAGCAAAAGAACCAACAATATAATTTGCTGGCAGAAATAAACAGAGAAAAAAAGGAAAATACCGGAAGTTTATGAATACAGTATCAAATTTTGGGGCAGTTTTCAAAAGTATAGAATTCGTGCAAGCAACAACGATTGCAAAGCACACGCTAGTTTATTAAATTAAATATTAATTAAAGATTTAAAGGCCTAAAACTGAATTATATAGCAAGGTTGGCTGCCTATTCGAAACGTTAACTGTAATTTGAATTATTTCGGTAACGGTATTTTTAGCTTATTACGGTAAATGTAGCTTAGCGGTAACGTTTTTGCTGCTATTTCGGTAACTTATCGGTAAAATATGGTGAAATTGGTTTTATTATTGGGTGTATGACTTAACAATGCGGGATTTTTTTAAATAACCTTTCCCATCTTTCTGGCAACATATCGATTCCGAGCCAAAAGAACTGCTCATCTTTAGAGGCGAAGAACGAATCAAGCTAATTTCGTATACTCTGTTTCAAAGTGAAAAGCATTACAGAGGGAGTATTCTGCATCTATCGAAACAAATAGTAGTCGGACGGGGCAAGGTCTGGACTATAAAGCGGTTGAGGCAAAACTTCCCAACCACTTCATTTTAAATAGCTTTTAACATGTTTTGCAACATGTGGTTGATCGTTGTCATGACGGAATATTACGGTTTCATGTCTGGCCAGATATTCTGTTCATTTTTCGACCAATGCTCGCTTCATACATATCAGTTGCATTCGCTACAAGTTCCTTGTGATGGCCTGGTCAGTTTTCAGAAGCTCATAATATATAGGTCCCTTTTACTCTCACCAAATACAGATAATTACCTCAGCGCCATGGATATTTGGCTTTGGTTGCGATTCGGCTAGTTAGCCGGGCTTCACGTACGATCTCTAACGCTTCGTGTTATCGTAATGGATCCATTTTTCAACACGCAAAATTGTCTTTCAAGCTCTCTCGGCTTCAATTCGTATGCTACTCAATTTCCCTGTTTTTGGATCAATCCTGCTTCTTGCAAACGTTTTGAAATTGCTGACTGAGTAGCTCCCAATGATTTTGCAAGCTGTTGTTGGTTTCGATTCGGCTAGTTAGCCTGGCTTCACGTACGATCTCTTAAACTTTGGGTTATCGTAATGGATCCATTTTTCAACATGCAAAATTTTCTTTCAAGCTCTCTCGGCTTCAATTCGTATGCTACTCATTTTCCCTGTTTTTGGATCAATCCTGCTTCTTGCAAACGTTTTGAAATTGCTGACTGAGTAGCTCCCAATGATTTTGCAAGCTGTTGTTGAGTTTCACAACAATATTCATGGAGCAATGCCTGCAATTCTTGGTCATCAAACTTTTTTGGATCACCTCTTCTGTACCGAACAAACCATCTCTCACACGTAGAAACTGATGAAACATATTCACCATAATATTCGGTGAGCAATTGGTGTGCTTCAGCGGCTTTTTTTTCAACTTAGAGAGGTAAAGCAAAACATCCTGAACATGATGATTTGTTGGTAAAAAATTCGAAATTTTCTAGGCAAAAAATCTAATAAACTAATTTTGTATTAAAATTCTGTTTTTTAAATTGATTATGAAAAATGTGGTAAAAATACAAACATAGAAAAAATTATTTCTTCTCTAAAGCTTATTTAAATTCTTTAAAATACTTTTCAAAATGCTTTTCGGATTTTGTTTACCAAATATACTGAAAAATTCATGAAAAATGATTTTCAAAAAAAAAAAATTTTTTCTTTTAAGCTTTTACAACTACATATTTCCAAAAAAAAAACCTTCAATATTTTTTCCAAACAGTTTTTATTCAAACAAAACTTAAACTGAAAAATATAGCTCATTTCTCATAGGGAGTTGTTTAAGTTCTTAAGATTCTTTTACAAAAAAGCTTTATTTAAGAATAATTTACACTATATATTGTTACAAAATTGCACTATCAATTTAAATTTAACGATTTTAACGTCGGTATTTCCATAACCACCATCTTTCGAATATACTGTTTTAAGTGGCTACTTCTAATAACATTAACATTAAGTTAGCTGAAAGCTCTACAAATAGAACATTCTTGATTAGTCCGTTAGATAATTCATGAAACTTCTAGAAGATAGCACAGTTTATATAAATATCATCAGCAAGTTTTAGTTAGTCAGTTTATCGTAAGCACTGTTACAATTAACAGCAACTGTATTATCAATGTATTCTTGGACATTATAATGTGTGTTTTTAGAGCATTGGTCTCCAGCAGTACGCCCGCGGGCACCGTCTATGTGTGAGTTTCTTATACATGTGAAACCGTAATTAAAAAATGAACATAAGTTATTTTACAAGTGTTGCCAGTGAAGGATATATTTTCATAAGAAATTTGGTTCGTATTCTTAACACTAGAATACGAAGCAAATCTATTGTTGTGAGAGTTTGGTTAACAATGTTTTAGAGAGTGACTACTTAAATTGTTCTGTTAATTTAAATAAAGAGTTTGTACAAATTTTAAACCACTGATCGCTTTTTTTTAGCAATTAAAAGAACACAGTTTATTTAAAGGAAGAAAACCACCGTTTTTACAAGGTAAAAACGTCACAATATTAAAGAATTTTTGTAATTTTTGTCACATTATTTTTTTTTTAGCTTTTAACATTTTTGTACCAAAATTATTTTTTAAAATTTATCGTAAAAAAGCAAGACTTTTTCCAAAAAAATTTTTTAAAGATTTTTTAATTAATTATTTACTTATTTTTCGCCAAAATCAAGACTTTTCAGAAAATTGTTTAAGCTTTTAACAAACATTTGCTTTTATCTACATACAAAAACAAATTTATTTGAAACAAGCAAGAGAGCTATATTCGGCTGTGCTGAATATTAAATACAATTCACCAAATTATACTTCAAAATAAAAATTAATTTTTTTTCCAAAGTTGTTTTTTAAATTTTTTGGAAAAAAAATTTTCGAATTTAAATTTAAAAAAAAAATTTAAATTAAAAATTTTTTTTTTAATATTTAACAAAAAAAAACTTTTGTTAAAAAAATAGGTTTTTTCCTTATATCTTACCGATTTTTGTGGACCGATTTTCTTGATTTTAAATACCAACCGAGCCGGAAGAATTTCGGAGATATTGATGTATGAGTCGTGTATGTAAGTTATTTGGGGGCTTCGGAAAGTTGATTTCAACAGACAGATAGACAGACGGATGGCTTAATCGACTCCGCTATCTATAAGGATCCAGCATATATATACTTTATAGGGTTATATATTGTGGAAATTACAAACGGAATGACAAACTTATAGATACCCTTCTCACGAAGGTGAAGGGTATAAAACGCGATATTCGTAATAAGTTTTAAAAATTTATCCAAAAAATCTTTTGTTACACCTTTAGAATTTTTCATAGAAAATCAATATTAAAGATTTATTTATACTATGTTAAAGATTTTTCACAATAAACCAAAATTTTCTGAAAAAAGCTCATGGTTTTTACTGAAAAGATTTTTGAAATTAAAAAAAAATATATTTCACCAAAAAAAATCAAAAAAAAATCTAAAAAGTGATATTAGTATTAATTTATCAGCATTTATCCAAAAGGATTTTATTTACCGAAAAGCATAATTTAAGATTTATTTAAAATTGTTCGAAAAGAGGGAGTAAAAAGCTTTTTATTTCTTATTATTTTTTCCCAAACATTTTTTTTTTAAATAACAAATGCTTTTATTTCCACAAATTCCATTTTTAGATAAATTAAATAATAATTGCTTTAAACCATAACATGTTTTCCGAAAAAGCTTTTTTAAGCTTTTGAAATTTATAGAAAAAAAAATAAGCTTTTAAGGATTTTTTCCCCAAAAGCTTTTTTTTTGCGATTTTTAGCCAAAGAATAACATTATTAAAAAAATTAATAATTTTACTTTAAGGTTTAAGATTTTTTATGAAATATTTTACCAATTTTTCGCAAAAAAAAGAATTTTTAGAAATATAATTTAAATTTTTACAATTTTTTTAAAAAAAAAAAAAAAATTTATTGATATTATTTACCACAAACATATATAATTCTGAAAATTTAATTTCAATAGCTTTTCAACATAAAACGCTTTAACATTTTGTTAATCTACGAGTACTTTAAATTATTTTAAAGAGTATGTGAAAGTTTTAATTTCTTCGTGTTGCAAACGAAATGCAAATATTAAATGCTGCCTCTAAATGTTGCAGGATATAAAATAAAATAAAAAAACAAAACTTATATCACCTATACATACGTTTATGTTTTAAATAAACTTTTATATTAATGTAGGCAAAGAGCACAGCCAAAAACCAAAAATAATAAAGTCAAGCCAATCTTATGTGGTCGTTGAGTTGTACGCAAACTTTGCAGCCTGTATATTTACGAGTACAGAAGTATAGCACAAACGAATACGTTTGTTTCCTTTCAACACAAATGTTTTCATATTTTTTTTTTATGTTTCTGCACTTTATTCCTCAGTGTGTGCAATGTTGAAAAGATTCATTTCAGTACATAAATATTTTAAAGTTGCATTTAAGAAATGTGTGGTATTAACAGATTTTAGTGACAATACCAGGGCTTAAAAGAAAAACAAAAAACTACAGCATATATTCATATATAAATACATATGTATATATGTATAAATAATACAATGGAATATACAATAATATGCACTCGTTCTATAAACATACATCTGTAAGTATTGTATGTATATTTAAGTAATGTATGTACTTGTACATTATTATTATTTTTTGTTTTAAACAAAATGCATAGTAATATTAACAATACGCGTGTTTCTCTGTTATTTTTACGTTTCTTTTCATAGTAAATATACTATAGTACAATATACATATTTATGTACATTTACTTTTTGTTTCTGCTATTGCTGGCTTTATCCTACATTATGACGGAAGTGAGGTGCTTTTTGTTTTAACGACAAAACCAGCGCGTTGTTTTTTGTGTTCATGATTTTTGCTTTTTTACAATATGGCGTATGAGTATTTCCTACTTTTAACATCAGTTAAGTTTCATCAACCTTTTTTATTTTTTGTAAATGTACTCGTATGTTAATGTACGTTTGTATGTACTTTGAATCCTTGTTCGAAATTTGTGACAGTGCTGTGCTGGTTGCTAAAACTGTACATTTTTTAGTACTGCCAGTGAAAATAGATTCGCTATGCTAACTTCAGTTTTTAATTAAAATGACTTGCAAGATATTCTGCAGTACAGATAATTTATTGGTTTTCTGGGTTGATCTGATAGCCAAGCGTGATATATTCACTGAGATTTAACTTGCCATAACTTTTTAACCCCTTATACAATTTTTAGAATATTGGTCTCATAATAATGCTATGAGACCAATATCCTTGATATCATCCATTTTCTATAGATTTTCCTCAATTACACCGTACGACACTCAATATTAGACACGAACCGGATGGTATACGTCTGAAACAATAAATTAAATGGAGAAAAACTGCGTTTTCAGTTTTTCATTTCATGATCCTGTTTCCTTTTAAAAGGACTTCAAATTTTCAGAGGAGTACATTTTTAAAAAAATGTTTTAAAATACTTCTAATCATCCTACTATGTCAAGTTTGGTGTCAAATGATCAAGAAGAGTTGTAAAATATTTCTTATTTTATCATGTCAGGATCAAAAGATGTCAAAAATGATTTTCAATAATTTTTTTTTTAAAAAACAATGAGTTATAGATCCAAATATTGAATACCACATGCCAAAATTTCATCCTTCTATCTGAACTACTTAAGTGTTAAAAAATATTTTAAATTTGAATTATTTGATTTTTTATATTTTATTTTAATTTTTCATTCGAAAAAATATAACAAAATCCGTTGTGAAAAGCAACGAAGAAGACTTTTTAATAAACAAGTAAAATGGTATAGTCGGGCAAGAACGACCTTATTATACCCTACACCGGGTATATGATTATAAAGAGTTTTCTTTTGATATGAAACTTATTTGTGTTGAATCTTATTTGAATACACACATTTTCCGTAGTGGGCCTTATATGGGAGCTATGACTAATTATGGACCAATCGTCACAAAATTTGGTGGGATGAATTGCGAATATATGAAACATATTTGTGTTGAATTTTGTTTGGATACTGACATATCTCAGAGATTTATGTATATTAATGACATTTTCGAGAATGTTGCTTATATGGGAGCTATGGAATATTGTTTACAGATCGTCACGAAATTTGGTCGTGACTTTTTGAATAAAACAAAGGTTTTTGAATTTTTCCAAAGTTTCTACAATTTTTTGTATCCCTTCCAAAAAATAAGGTTTGCCGACGTCATAAAAATAGGCATTTGATGACCGATGTACCCTGATAAACCCACTGTTTTGACTACTGTTAGGTATATGGTATGTTAAGGTGGATCCAAGCATCGTCCTCGGTTCCAAAACGACGTCCACTCCTGAGTAGTTGTCACACGATTGCACAAACGCAATCAATTGTGGGCAATCGCGGCACCCATCGTGAGCAAATCTTTCTCATACCAAAGTGATGATTAAAAATTTAAAGCTCTGTGAGATGCCTATAGCTTCCTCAATCTCCCGAACTATCAATCACCGATCGGCCAACACAATATCGTATTTTCTCGCAAAAAATAATACTTATTAAGCGCATGAAATTCACTTTTTTCATTTTCTCCTCAAGTCAAGTGTGCTGTCAAACACAAACTAAATGACGGAACTTGTTCAAATTTTGACAGGAGGTAACTAAGTCTAGTAATTACAATAACAGCACAAAAATGGAAATTAACCCTTAAGAGCACTTGGGTTCAAAATGACTGTATTTTTCGTGATTTTAAAAGTTCAGGGTCATTTGGACCCCAAGTGCTCTTAAGGGTTAATTTCCATTTTTGTGCTGTTATTATAAATACTAGACTTCATGTTATATTTTTCTTAAGTTTCATCAAAATCGGCTCAAAAATATATAACATCTCGCTATTTCTACATGAAAAATTCCAAATATTGAAAAATTTGACTTTTGACCCTCAAGATTTAAGGCATAGCGTTTTCAGAATGTAGGAAGACCTTCAGACTATATTTAAAATTACCTGGACTATAATATTCTGCACAGAATTTACTTAAAATTAATAACAGTAAGAAAATTCGGATCATTCCCCAAAATATGGCCAAAAAATTAGTTTTTCTCGATAATCGTAATATTTATATCGCAGGTACGGAAAAACTATAGGAGGTATTGACATATATTTTTCACATTTTTATTTCCTATTGTGTTGTAAATAAATCCCCATGTGATGATTAAAAAATTCTGAAATTTGTTTAACAAAATTTTTAGAAACTTGAAATTGGAGTTTTGAAACAGCCGTTAAAAAAATATGTTTTTTTGGTCATATCTGCGAATAGGTTAGCTGTATTCTATGAATATAAAAACTCATATACAAGTAAATATGAATATATTTAATGCTATGTTCACACTTGGGCTTTTAAACGCGTTTAAGCAAAATTTTGATTAAGTTAATCAAAGCCGTTCACATTACATTTGAGATGATTAACTTGACACTAAAATGATTAAGTTGACAAATAAAAAGCAACAAACAAATTTATATTTCTTTAAGGCATTAAATATGGAAATAAATACTTTATTAAAGATACCAGCAGACTATTTTAAACTTTTTAATTATGAAATTGTGAACATTGATGAATTATTTAAGGTTTTTTAAGGAAAAAAAACTTCTGTCAAAATTTATTTATCGGTACTACACTAAAAGGTGGCCGATGCTACATCATCATCAGTTTGAGGTATGTTCAGTTGATTCTACGTGATTAATGAAGTGATTAAGATTTAATCATGTCAATTTGAAGTGATTAACAAATCATTTAAATGTATGTATAATCATCTCGATTTTGAAGTGATTAGAGCTTAATCACGTTTGAGATGATTAACTCTGCAAATGTGAACATAGTATTAAGAAAGAATAAACTTTTGTTTTAATATTTCTAAAAATATGTTAATTTTGTTCCTATATTTCTTGTTCTAGTGGCCTGAGACACGTTAATGGCCTGGTGATTTTTTAATAACTTTAACATTTTTTAACCAATTTTTGTCATTTATATCTCATTAGAACGACAATTACGTACACATTTCGATTATTTTAAATTAAATTGCAAAAGTAATTACTTAATAGCAAAATAAAAAATAAAAAAAAACTCAAAAAATGCATTTTTTCCCTTGTAAATTTTTGCCCTTCTTAGAACAAGCTAAACATTTTTTTGGTGGTATTTTAGGTAATTACGAAAGTTTTCAGGGGGTACCGTTTCAACATTTCAAAAAATTTAATTCTAAGGTACACTCTAAGGACCATGAGCGGATCTCGTGATCATAAGAATTGAGTAAAAACTTTATAATATCCTTAGTCTTATATAAATTGCAGGGGCCTAATTGTTTGAGTATATCAGCAAAAACACTTTTCTGAAGGAAACAGGAAATTAAATATAAGTAATATCCAAGCAAGGATTTTATATCAAGTGAACTAACTTATGAAATCGATGTCTTCCGATCGGTGTGAAATTTGCAGCAAGCTTAGTTCTACCCATTTTTCCAACAAGATTGGTCAAGAACTCTCTGTGATAGGGGGGGTCAAAATTTGACATTTTGTCCAAACAGCCCCTAGATAAAATATTACTCCTATATCCTGTTCTAAAGAGAAATGGATTTCTAGAAAAAAACATTTTAAATCTACGATTCGTCTGCTTTAATATGAGATCAAATGTATCCTTTGAACCTCCATACAGACCAAACTAAAGTGAAATTCGAAATTCAGGAGAACTTCAAATTTTGAATAAGAAGTATAATCATATTCAGAGGAATAAAGGTTCAAAAATAATTTTTTTATAGAAATTTTTTATTATATTCGCTGAGATTTAACTCACCATATTTAGTAGAGTTCGGCTGAATAATCTTTTTCGGCTTAGACCAAAGACCGACTTTTTTGATTGAATACCGTAGGCCAAACTGTTAAAAAGAATAATATTTATTATGTAATTTTTAAAGAAAAACATTAATAGAAAATTATACCATTCGAGGACTTACAAACCTACAAATATTTAAAACCCATTCATGATAAACTTATTTTGAAATTTTAGCGAAGTAAAAATAAAACGTTTGGAATTCTACATTTTTTACTTTTCCTTATTTGTATCTTTCAAAATACAAGTATTCTATTAATATCATTTTTGCAATATTGTTGTCTGTTGTGTTTTCTCAACAAATAATCGACTCGATAACCAGCAAATGATATAAAGTCTAACCTTTACAATAACAGCAGAAAAAGGGGCAGTTAATAATATGTTTGCAAATAATTCCCAAACAGTTTATATGGATTTTGTAAGAAACTGAATCATAGTGTAGAACTAGAGGTGCAACTGATATAAAAAAATTACTCTCTCTCAAAATACATTGATTTACATGTATTTTGTTGTTGAATGACTTAGGATTTTGACACTCAGTAACGCTTCTATATATATTTTATTCTATGACATGATCAAAGCAAGAAAGAATCGAATTCCCGATCTAGTTATACTTTGCTCTCGGGTAACAAAGCATAATAAGGCGAGGCCAAAATTCGTACTTGGTACTAATAACGTAGCTAAAATCTGAAGATAGCCGACCGAGAGCCGAATCATTTATCTCGTCGGATTGTACTCATTAGCTAGTCATAGGCTATAAGTTGTAGTTAGCTCGGATTACATGAATAGATGTATTTACCCATTATTTGTCGTCAGCCATCGAATTGTACTCATTAGAAGCTGTGTCCATTAACAATCGTATCCCAAAGATACCAGACAGCTATGTGTTAAAGAAGATTGCAGAACCTGGCACTTTTACTGATCTTTTATAGAGATTTGTTTACGAGTATTAAAAACATGCATTTTTGTCTGAGAAGATTTGATTTTCAAACACACAAAATACACTTTTAAATGCTGCAAATTAAAAGAAACATCTTAAATTATTTAAGACATACAAGCAAGAACTCAACATACAAAAAAATCACATCTTCTATAAGAAAGAGGCTAAGTAGTGTGGAAGCTGGATAACAAACGCCTTATTAAAGTCATAAAGTTACCCCGGCTTGCAAAAAATACGCACTTTATGTATGCTTTTTTGCCATAAGTTCTTTTTATGTTCTTTTCTTTGTGAATACAAATGTTTGCTAAGAAGTACCAAAAAGAAAAAAATTGTACCAAAAAAAGTACTTTTTTAAAAAAGTACCAAATCAATTAAAAAAGTATTTGTAAATATTAAAATAAATAAAAATTACTTTTTCAGAAAAAGTTAATATCAAAATATGAAAAAGATTTTTTTCTAAATACATACAGATTTTTGTACCAAATACTTTAGATAAAAAGCAATTTTTCAAGTACTTGCTCTAAATAATACTTAATTTTAAAACAATTAAATTTTAAACGAAAAGTACTTTTTAAAAATAGTACCCAACCAATAAAAAACGCTCATATTTTGGAAAAACAATTGTTGACTGCCTGCTAGTTTTCTTAATCCTTCCTCATTAATATTTTAAAATTAAAAAACTCAGTAATTTATGTAAGTGACATTACATATACATTTGTAAAGAGACTTCTGAGGCATTTTCTTTATTATGTCCTTTGATATAGAGTAATAAAAACATAAAAGATAAACTCTGGTTGAATTTTTTGACCTCTTGAATAAACTATAAAATAAATTTTAGTTTTGTTAATTAATTGTTTTTTAGAATTATAAAATAAAATTAGTTTAATTTTACTGTCTAGCTTTAGTAAATTAAAATTTTGTTAATTAATGTTTTTTTTTAATTTAGTTTAATTTGAACTGTCTGCTTTTTTGTTGTAAAAAAAAACTATATAAAATATAAATTAAATGATATTTGTTCTGGCCCAGTGACCATTTAACTAGAACACACAAAATCTATTAATCAAACTATTTGTTTCTGTTTACTATTAAATCTAAAGTATTAAGTCCAAAGTAATATGTTGCCTATGGTCTATTGAATACAAATGTTTACAGCAAAAAATTAGAAACATTTTTATTAGTACAAATTATTGAAAACTGAAGAATTGTGTTTAAATACACAAGAATTTTTAAGCCAAATTCTTTCTTATTGAGATCAAAGCATTAAATGTTATGGTTCTTTAGAATGAAATGAATTTATGGCCAAATTGTATTCATATAAATTTCGTAGAATTTTATTATGTGAAAAAGTCAATGGAAATTAATTTTTTATAACATTTGGGTAGAAGATTTTATAAGTTTTATCACAATTGTGTGCTTAGTCCCTATCAATTTTTCCCTGTTTAAAGTGAATTTAATTAAGTTTTGCAGGTAAATATATCTTTTTAATACTTTTAAATATATATCTATTAAATTTCTGTCAAATTCAAATCAGTCTAGATTTTTAAAAAGTCTAATTTTCGAACTTGCGACTTTTTAAAATTTTAACAGTCAACTTTTCGACGTAACTTATTTCTGAGCAGTCCACTATTTTTTTATTTTTGAACTTTCTATTTTAATTTAAAAAATATGTGGTTGCTGGATTTATTGACGAGAAAATCGCATTTTATAAAGTTTTTTCAACAAAAATTAAAAAAAAAAATAAAAAATCGACTATTCGACTTTTTTGAGTTGGTCGACTTCTGGACTTTTTTTGTTCGACTTTATCCTATCAAAAAGTCAACTTCAACTTTTATACTTTTTTCAGCAAAAAGTCGATTGTTCGAACAATCGACTTATAGAACCCTAGTCCAAACCTGTTTGAAAAAAAAATTTGTTTCAATTAAACTGAAATATAAACTTAATTTTTTATTACAAAATTTTCACTTTGATATTTTTTTATTGAAATTCTCTAAATTATCACAATACACTTTATTTAAATATATTAACAATTATGCTTAAAAACTCCCTTTATTTCATTCATATGGATAATTTTTCATCACTTCCAACATTCTCTTATGAGCCAATTCTCTGGCATCTACGCCCCACAACATGGTCATATGATTCCATTTCTTATAAGGATACAGCGAGTTTTCCACAACATTTGGCAGCATTCTGGCCAATCTCTTAACATCAACCACACTGGACAGATAATCATTGTGAGCATAATACAGACCCACAGGTGCGGTGACTTTTTTCAACGGATACTCCGGTGGTGTTGACTGGCCATAGTGTTTCACATTTCCTTGTAAGCCGAAATCGTAGTTACAAAATCGATCACTTTCTATCAGTTGCATATAATGTTCCACTTGTTTGATGTTACAGCCAGCGGGCACATGACCAAAAATTGCTGGAAGCATGGACTGTAAAAGAGAAATTAATTTTATAAAAGGGAGCAAACTAAATTTTTCGACAAAGCACAAAAACTTATTACACAGGTTCTTTATGGTCATTCGCTTTGATATGTCTGTTATCGAGGTTTAATGTTCAATTTATATATAGGAGGGGCAAAAATTGATAAAATTCAATTACACGCTGAGAAAAAATATAGTTGTGCAAGTTTTTTAATAATATTATAGTCACAGTAACTATTGGCGTGATTGTGGTAACTATAATATGGTTAAATTACGATTCACATGATTGTATCAACCATATATATGGTTACTCTAAACAAGTATATGTTTGTGACAACCATTTTTATGATTTTTTATGAAACATTGCGTGTGCTATTTAACTGATATAATTTTTGAGTTATATAAAAATTTTAATTTTAAAATTTTGCCATTCCTTTGTCAGCTTTTTTAAAAATATAGGGCGTAATTTTCTAAATTCTAAATTATGTACCAATAATATGCAAAAGACTTTAAATCAATATCTGTTATGCATCCAAAAATAAACCATTTTCAATATAAATGTTAAAAAAATAGTAGATTTTTGCTGTTTTTTGGGCGAAAAGATGACTTATCTTTTTTTTATTAAAAAAAATTTTTTCTTTAAGAACATATAACAAGTTTTTGTTTTGCTATAAGGTATCTTTACGAAGAACATTTTGGTTTGAAAAACATATCCTATTTTTCGCCCCTACGCTTTTCGAAATTTTACCTATTTTTTATCAAAATTTCAAATTTTGACCACATGTTCTAAAATCCCAAAGCTGGGATCAGAAAACGGAAAGCAGATTTCGAAACCCTGATGTGTTCCCTATTTATTCCCAAAGTATTTTCCACAGCCGCAAAGGAAATGTAATATCTAGAAATTGCCTTTTGACAAGTTTTCTTACAGTTTTTTATTATGAATCATAAATTTAAAAAACTTTGAAAATTTCATTTAGTATTGTTAATAAATAAAGAATTTATTACATATTTATTGAATTTCTAAAACTAAAATTTGTATCATCATTTTAATAGGATTGCAAATATTAGGAACAATTTGATTCACTATTTTTCTGGTTTAGATATGTTAATTTTTGGTCTTACAAAAAATATGTAATGTTGAATAAAATATTAAGAAAATTTATACAATTTAAAGTGGCTATTTTTGAATCTAATTCAGAAATTTTTTTGTAAGACCAAAAGAAGAAAACTTAAAAGAAAATTCCCGAAAAATCACGACGAAAATTTTTTTAAAAAATATTCTTGCTAAATTTTTCCCACGTAGCACAGTGTGGTAGATCGCAAATCTAACTGGACAAAATTAATAAATCACGTTGGGTGCACTTCTCACTTATGAATCATATAAAAAATGAGTTCAAATAGATAAACGATTATAAAAAACCAACTTTTTTTTCGCAATGTATTTTGGGAGTTTTTACCCATTCTTCAAAAATTTTCTTTCGTGAAAAAGTAGAAGTCATACTGGAAAAGTGAAAAAATGTATGGCGGTCGCAAGATGTTTTTGATTTACCTTGAAGTGAACACTTGAAAGATTAACTCAAATATAGTTTTACAGCAGAACTATGCGGAATAAACAGCTTTAACTCTACTTGAAAAAAGGAAATATTTTATTTTTTCCAATTTCTGATCTTCTCACAAAAAATAGTTTTTTTTAATAGTTACAATGGAAATAATTAAATGAAAATTGTTGCATATTTCCTTGAAATAGAGCTTAATAATAATATAAAAAAATTATGACAATAAAATCACCGTAGCCTTTTTAATCATAAACCAAAGTCACACAAAAAATACACTTCTCTTTGAAATCTTAATGTACCTGTTGACAACAACTGACTTTAAAGTTTAGTTTTTCCTAATCGGAGCTAAAAACCAAAAAAACAAAACATGAATTACAGTTCCCTATTGTATTGAGAAGCTCATTAAATGATCAGAAGGAATGTTGCCAGACATTTATTTTTTAATTTTGTCCAGCTAGATTTGTGATTTACCACAGTGTGCGTAGGGGCCTAAGTGTATAAACGTCGAATATAGAATACTCTTTTCCAGGAAGTACAGGGTGGAGAGTATCAATTTGCCGAAATTAGACGGCTTAGTCCGATTTAAATGAAATTTGACATGCGCAAAGAAGAAGTGTTTTCGAGTTTATGTTTTGAGTTTTAACCACATATGCCCACCAGATGCGCGGCTAGGGGTCCCCAATTTTTGGGAAAAAAAATACATTTTTTCTTTTTAAGTTATCTAAAAAGTCCGATTTCGGGGGGATATTTGTATGGGGGATAGGTGAATTATTGGACCGACTTTTACCAGTTTCAATAGGCATCATCCTTGTGCCAAATTTTGTAGAAATATCTTCAAAATTGCAAAATGGACTTTGCGCACAAGTTAGCATGGGCAGCTAAAAGACGGATATCGTTAAATTGACTCAGAAAGTGATCTGAGTTGACCGGTATACTTTAAGGTGGGTGTTAGACTAATATTTTTATGCGTTACAGGGGTTCTCATATTGCAATTCTGTGTTCTTGGAGTCCATAGAGTTCTGAAATATTCCTAGTTTTACTCGAACACTTCAAATTTTTTATACAAATGATTGCGTGTTCATACAATCATTTGTATGAAAAAGTGATTAACATTTGGAAAGAAATCCGAGCATTCAAATCATCATGTATATTTTCCGTTTAACATTAAATTCCCCTGACACAACGAATCTCACTTCTCGGTATATATGTATATAGAATTAACTTACCGTATTCGTTTGTTTCCCATCTTTACCCAGAGCTTTATTTAAAACATCCATACATGTATCCTCGGCCATTTTAGATGTCAGGCACATTTTATAAAACATATTATTGCGGGGCAACAAATCTGTTACATGCCCCTTAGAGGCTTTAATAAAATTGATGGCCATTCCCAGCAGAGGCGTTTTTATATGCTTCATATATGCCACTGGCGCTAAGGCATGCATCATAGTTATTTTTGCATTGTATTGTGGACGCATGGAACATAGAACCCAAAATGAGGTGGTGCCCTGTGAATGTCCAAAATAGCCAGTTTTCTGATAACCCGTTTGTGCCAGAACATAATCAATCATGGCGGCTAAATCGTAAAACCCAATTTCATTCCAGGAAAATTTCCAGAAATCTCGATCAATATCAGGGTCTAGAGTGGTGTGGTTGCGAGAGTAACGGTTGCCACGAGCATTGCCCATCCAAACATCGTAGCCATTATCGTAAAAGAAATAGCCTAAGAATAAGGCACAATAGTGAAAATATAAAACCTGTAAAGTGGTAAACAAATAAATTACCTGGTGCTTTATGGGGGCCCATTAAAATCCAAGTAGATGAACTGTCTTGCAAACCATGCATTAGAAATACTGGTGGAGCATTAGGTTTCGGTATGCGATGAACTCTTAAAATATAGTTATCTTTAGTGGTAACAAAATGGGTTTCCACCGGATACTTGTATTTATGGATAAGCTGGGCCTGTAGCACATCAAATAAGAATTAAAAACAATTTTTAACACAATAATTCTAACTCACTGTATCCAAATCAGCATCTTCAATTACACTTTTCGCATAATTATCCTCCATATAACCACTGTGAACTAAGGTCCATGTTCCAATAATTAAAATATTAAACATACACTTTTTGTTATACATATTTGAATTTATTTTACATTATTGAAATTATAAAAATGAATTTCATCCGTTTTTTATATTTGGATATCCACCTCCAAACGTGACAATAATTAAATGTTAAATGTGTTGTATTAAAGCTACTAATGTGTTTTATTATGAATATATTTGTTGAACTTCAACAAAGATTTAATGCAGATAAATTTTAAACATTTTATATGAATGTTATTTTATAACTAATGTTTTGTTTATGGAGTACAATACAGCAATTATAAAATGTAATTGAATGATTTATAAAAATTAAATTAAACAAAATGTTGGGTAACCTCCAGAGTTTTATTTAAATTTTTATAAATATTTGAATGTGGGGGATTTCGTGTCAAGTGAACTAACTTTTGAAATCGATGTCTTCCGATCGGTAAGAAATTTGCACCAATACAAGATCGGTGAGATTTTGGCCAAACATGTGCTTTTTCCCATCCATGTAACTTATTACCTACTGTTCTTAGCAATATGTGTCCCAAATATTTTAGAAAGCTATTTCTAGAATCTGTCGAAAAAAAAATAAAAAAAAGTTTGACTTTTTTTTTCCAAAATCAAAAACTTTTTGAATTTTTTTCAAAATCGGCCTTTTATTTCCTCAAAAGAAGCTTAGATCTTTTCCTTGTAGACATTTTTGGTCGAAATAACGTTAAAGTTAACAATTCAAGTATTGATAATGTTAAAATACATTCGATAACAAATGCCATTATTAATTTTCATCAGAAATATTCTGATCAGATTCCCTTCCGAACAATCTACAAAACAAAAAATTATATTATACCCGCAAGCTCTATCAACGTTGTTGAATCTTTGCTTAGTCAAGTGGTCTTAGGGAATTACACAAATCTGTCAAAAGTTTGATATCATTGTCATTGAACGTGGCTAATTTGAAGACAGACAGCGCATGATTGAAGCATTTATAAATACTAGGGTATTCAATCGATTAACCGTTAATCGGTTAACCGATTAATTTTAGACGGATAACTGTTCGAATAATTTGAAATTGCCGATTTTCAAATAACAAATAAACCGATTAATTTGTGTCGAGTTTTTTTCCAAAAAAAGTTTTATTAAATCTAAAGAAAAAAATCGTTTAAATTATATTCTTTTTATAAAACATTATTTCAGAAGATATCACTAAAACCCTAAAAAAAACTCACACATCGCTAATTTGCTGCAACAACGTCATAATTCAAAAAAAGTCGTTTCGAGAAAAACGTCTTTGAATATTTTATGACATTTTACTATTTCTTAAATAAATTTTCAACATATGCGATTTCAGAAATATAAATAGTAGATGTTAATATCTTTCTAATCTGTATTTAATCCAAATTTTTACTTATCAATTATACGAGAAAACATGAATTTTAATTTTGATGTTTACAACAAAAAAACACTCTCACACAAAAAATAATTGACTTCTTTGAAAACTGATAAAACTATATGAAAGGTTATAGAACAGCGCATATTTTGTATTACTCAGTTCAAAAAACACGGATTTTTAGTTATGACGATAGGCGATATGTATACAAAAATGATCTCAAATACCTTATTTGCTGTTTTTTTTGTTTTTGTACACAAAATTTGTTGTTGTATTTTCAATTTAAAATTAAAATAGAAATTATTCGGTTAATCGAATAATTTTAAATTAACCGAATAAATCTAAACCTCGATTAATTATTTGCTCGATTAACCGATTAAACCAGAAACCCGATTAATTGAATACCCTAATAAATACGCAAAAAGTTTATTACCATGTTAGACAAAGATGTCCAACGATGTACAAGACGAACTCCATGTTTTTCTTGCAACAAAACGTAGGTTGCAATGTTTTGTGTTTATCATTAGATTTATTAAATATTTTGTAACACATACATACATACCTGGTTAATAAGATCACCTATATATATTTGAAGATCATGGCCTTCGTCTATTTCAACGTAATCATTATAAATGTCATCATCAATATCACTTTCGACGACCGTTTTAAATTTATAGTTGCCATCAATTTCAACACCACTTTAATCTAAGTCCCCTTTTACAATGCAGAAATTGATAGGCAGACAGACGAAGTTTGTGGGCAAGGGGTTGAAGAGGTAGAGTGTGTTTTACACAGGTTTAGGTTAGTTCAAAAGAGATTGAGAAAAATGTCTGCCTTTCAATTTCTGCCTTGTAAAAGGGGACTAAGTTAATATTTTGATTATTAATGGCGATTCTGCTAATATGCATATGTTCACACCACGGCCGGCCCGTTTAGACCCTAAAATTTCTGTTTCGAAAACAATTCCAAAATCATTCAGCCTTTTCTTTCTAAATAACAAATATTTTATTCCGTACCTTTTATTTTCATTGGCACAACATTATGAAAGACTTGTTTTTAGAATTGTAACTTCTTGCAGAATTGTAACTATAGACGGAGATATCGGACCACTCATCTACAGTAATCGAATGACTAACTTTATCTTTAGTTATTTTTCGGATTTCAGAAACAATACAATTTTTGTAAGTCATTATTACTTATGTATTTAAATTTGGAATTATGAAAAATTGTAAGCCATTTAATAAATTTAAATATATGTATATGAACATTTATTCGTTTTATTCGATTATTCTACACAGAAAAAATTATATTTCAATTCAAACATTTATCCCATATTGAACTGGTTTCAATTATTTCATAATTAAATCAAGTATTCATTTGCTCAAAAACAAAATTTCTTGATATTTTCGACCTTTCTATTAATTAAATAAACTATAGTTTATACCCAACACCACCATAGTGGGGAGGGTATATTGCTTTAGTGCTGATGTTTGTAACATACAAGAATATTGTTCCAAAACCGACCTTAAAGTATACCAATCTGCTAACGTTCACTTTCTGAGTAGATTAAGCAATGTCCGTTCGTCCGTCTGTCAGTCCATGTAAACCTGGTACTCAAACTACAGGTCGCAATTTCAAACATAATTCAAAATTTATATAGATATCCAAACCAAATTCAGCACAAATAATTTTTATAAAACCGAATTCACATTACCTAGTTTTGTGACGATCGGTTCATCATAAGTCATAGCTCTAATATAAGGCCCACTTTCGAAAATCACTTTAACTGGCAGAAATCTCTTAAAAATGTTGGTATTCAAATAAAATTCAACACAAATAAGTTATATATAAATATACTGAAGTCATGTAACCAAATTTTATAACTATCGGTACATAATTAGTCATAGCTCCCATATAAATTTTAAAAGTAAACTGTTTATAATCATTTTCTCGGTGTAGGGTATCATATGGTCGGGCTTGACCTACTATACCTTCTTACTTTTTTTTTGTTGCTCAAAAGACAGCTTAGGTTTTTTCCTTTAAGACCTTTTTAGTCGATTAGTGAGATAGGAGTGGGATATATATCAAAATAAATGTTTTGTAACTCAAGATATACATTTATATCCACCAAAGTATACTTTAAGATAAAAATTAAAAATACTTTTTTGTAACAAAAAAATCTGCCCATAAATAGAAAATAAAATTTTTTGAAAAAAAAATGTTTTGCTTATATCTCAGCTGTTCATGGGCCGACTTTAAGTTTGACTATAGCGGATGTATTGATGTAACAATCTTGCTATATCGACTACGCTATCTATAGCGATGCTACATTCATGTTTGTAAACATTTGCATCAATAAAAACTTCTATTTATCGAGAATGTTGATAACACTCTGTAGTTAACATTAGTTATAAGCAGGGAAACCTAAATATGCAAATGCATGTTTTTTCTGATGAGTCTAATGGGCACATGGATAAGATACTTACACGTTTCAGAACTATTTAAGAATTTTGGCATCGATTTGTTAGTGCATATTTTTGCATATTTTACCCTTAAATGCATATTTTTGCATATATTTGTTTTAAGAGCATATTTATGTCATATTTTTGCGTTTTAGAGCATATTTTACTGTTTAATAGCATATTAATGTGTTACAGGTTTTTACTTCCTTTGTTTAAAATTCAAAATATATGTTTTTTTTATATAAAATAAGCACTATTTTAATAATAGCGCCATCTAAATATCTAATTTTATATCTAATTCAAACTTATCCGTTCTAAGTGTTAAAGAAATATTATCTTTTAATGATATGATATGACTTTTATCTTCTTCTTCTTATATATATATATATATAAAAATGCAATGGTCCATGGAAATACTCTCCACAAACCTAGTGGAGAGTATTTCAGCCAGCTAGCTACTTTTGTTTGAGCTCGTGTTTTCTACAGACAGTCGGATAAACATAGCTAGATCGTCTTAGAATCTGATGAATATTTCGATGTGTGGATATACAAATTATAAAAATGTGTATGACATTTATGATTCGATATAGTTTTTTGAATAAGCTGGAGATTAACTACCGTTTCCATAATTTGTGGACCATTTCATGCAACCATTCGGTCATAATTCCATTCTGAATACACTTACTTGTACACCACTGTTTAACAGTTTAACATGGCACTGCTTTTAAATTGAACTCTATTAACACAATTGGTTTGTGTCTAGGGTTTTTTGTAATTTTGCTGATATATTTTACTACATTTATCTGGCAGCCCAGCTTGTAATAGTATAAAATGTATGAATGTTTTTAAAGAGAACATTAAAATAAATAATAAATTAAAGCTAAAAAACAACATAATTAGAAAGACATTAATTGAATTTAAATATACTTTTTTACATACAGTAATTTACGGTTTTGCTAATACTGATCAATAAAATAATCACAAATTGATCACTAACAATTAAATACAAATTATTAAACAAAATTTTTCAATTCCAAAATGAAACAAAAAAATAAAATAATTTGAATTTAACCTCAGACGTGGAAACAGCTATTTTTAGAAATGTGGAGTGATTTAATGTATAAAAGCATTAAAAAGTATTTTCAATTATTGGTTATTTATTGCATCAGCAATAATTTGGCGGTAGTGCAAGGCAAATATTTGGAGGATAATTATCCAAAAACAGTTATAGAAGATGCACATTTGGATACGGTGGGTAAAAGAAGACAGAATTTTAAAGAACAAAAATAAAATGTAAATTTTAGGCTCAACTTATTGACAAATATAAGTATCCGGTGGAAACTCATTATGTCACCACTGATGATAATTATATCTTGCGTATGCATCGTATACCAAATCCCAAAGCACCTCCAATACTACTTATGCATGGCCTGCTAGACAGTTCAGCCACCTGGGTTATGATGGGACCTAATAAATCACCAGGTAAATAAATTTAACAAATATTAACAATTTAAATAAATTTAAAAAAAATCCTTGTCAGCTTATTATTTCTATGACAATGGCTACGATGTCTGGCTGGGTAATGCTCGCGGTAATCGTTATTCTCGCAATCATTCAACCCTCAATCCGAATAGTGATCAAGAGTTTTGGAAATTTAGTTGGCATGAAATTGGTTTGTACGATCTACCCATAATGATTGATCATATTCTGGAAGAAACTGGTTTCAAAAAAATTGGCTACTTTGGTCATTCCCAGGGTACTACGGCCTTTTGGGTTTTATGTTCTCTACAGCCACAATATAATGAGAAAATAACCGTGATGCAGGCCCTGGCTCCGGTGGCATATTTAAAACATGTTAAGACACCTTTGGAAAGACATTTTCGTGAATTTGCTAAAGTTTCCAAAGATCGAGTAACAGAATTGTTGCCTCACAACGAATTGATGTTTCAGATGTGTTTCACTTCAAAATTAACTGAAGATATGTGTGTGCAGTTTTTTAATCAGCTGCTGGGAAATGATGGCGATCAAACAAATGCGGTATATTGTCCGAATAATTACTGTAACAGTTAAACATTTTAAAAGTTTTCACACCTTCTTACAGACCATGTATCCTGTCATTATTGGCCATGTGCCGGCTGGTTGTAATCTCAAACAATTTGTTCACTATCTCCAACTAGTACAAAATGATCGTTTCTGCCAATACGATTATGGACATGAAGAAAATATGAAACGATATAAACAATCTTCACCGCCGGACTATCCTCTGGACAAGGTTACTGTGCCTGTAGGCTTGCATTATACTTACAATGACTATTTAAGCAGTGATGTAGATGTTAAAAGGTTGGCTAAGACTTTACCAAATGTCGTGGATAACGTTCTGTATCCATATAAGACTTGGAATCATGTTACTATGTTGTGGGGTATAAATTCCAGAAAATTGGTTCAGGAACGTATGTTGGAGTTATTGAAAAAATATGCTTTCGAATAGAAAGCAATGCTGGTAAATTACTTTCAAAAAATATTTGTTTTAATTACTGCTAACAATAAAGTTTTTACCTATAAATAGTACCGTGTTTGGGTTTCTTTTTCTTAACCCCAACCGATTTACCTAAAATTTTTTCAGGATGTTTTTTTTATTAATGTTCACCAAACTGGGGGTGAGAATGGCCAAAATCCAACTTTCGTTTATTAAGGGCCACCCTAATGGATACCCAGGTATTTATTCTGTTGACGTAAGGGTGCAACTTTGTAAATGGGCTTTATATTCCAAAGGGGTGATCCTATCCTAACCAAACTTGGGACAATTGCGGAAAACAGTTTTGGCTAGGATATCAAGAAATTTCAAGTCGATCCGAATATCTAATTCAGAGATACAGCATTTTGAAAATGCAAAACATACTCAGGTATGTTGCCGTTGACATAAAGGTTAAACATTTTTTTTAATTTTTTTAAATTTTAAAATTTTTTTTGTTTTTTAATTTTTTTTTTTTGGTGAAAAAAATTCTAGTTACAAAATATTTTTTCCGATTTTGACCCATTGTAGGTCCAACTATCTATAATGATCCAGAATATATATACTTTCTAGGGTCGGAAAATTATATTGTGTAAATTACAAACAGAATGACAAACTTATATATGGGGCATTTCACGTCAAGTGAACCAACTTTTGAAATCGATGTCTTCCGATCGCGATGAAATTTGCACCAATGTTAGTTCTATTGGATAGTAATTCGGACACCATTTTTCAACAAGATCGCTCAAGAACTCTCTGAGTTATAGGAGGTCAAAATTTGACATTTTGGACAAACAGGTGTTTTTTTTTATCCATATAACTTATTACCTATTGTTCTTAGCAAAATGTGTCCCAAATAGTCTAGATAGCTATTTATGCAATCTTTCGAGAATCCATGACTTTTTAGTCAAAGAGCAGTGGTCATTCTTCAAGGACTTGAAAACACATTTGAAGTCTGGTGAATTCATTATTTCATTTGATTTCGCAGAGAACTATAAATATGTTCTTCAGGATTCCATAAAAGAATTCCACTTCAATAACGACCAAGCAACTATATTCACAGTAGTTATTTACTACATGAAAGAAGAAAACCTGGAACACAAAAGTATGGCAATCATATCCGACGATTTAAAACATGACACCGTTGCAGTTTATGAGTACCAGAAGATAATACTAAATTATCTAAAATCAAAATTTACAGTAGAAAACTACCTCTAGGATAGACTAAAAAAGCCGCAAGATACAAAACTCAGACAAATTTTGGGGGTGGAAAATTAATAGCGGTCGGCCTCATATTGCACCCCTCCAGTGGCTATTATCGGTCAGTTGTTGTGGTTTTTATTTTTAAGGTTTTAGAAACACTTACACACAAATATGAAAAAAATCAATTTAAAAACATTTGTCTTGAGTTACAAAACATTTATTTTGATAGATATCCCACTCGCATCCCACTAAGCGACCAAAAAGGTTTTAAAGGAAAAGACCTAAGCTTTCTTTTGAGAAAAAAAAAATAATAAAAAAGAGTCCATTTTGGAAAAAAAAGTCAAAAAGGTTTTTGATTTTTCAAAAAAAAGTAAAAAATTGTATGTCTTGAGTTACAAAACATTTTTTTTATAGATATCCCACTCGCATCCCACTAAGCGACAAAAAGGGTGTTAAAGGAAAACACATAAGCTTTCTTCTGAGCAAAAAAAAAAATTAAAAAATGGGTCCATTTTTTTAAAAAAAGTCAACAAAGTTTTTGATTTTGCAAAAAAATTCAAAAATTTTAAATCTTGAGTTACAAAATATTTTTTTTGATAGATATCCCACTCGCATCCCAATAAGCGACCATATAGGTCGCTTAGGAAAAGACCTAAGCTTTCTTAAAAAAAATAAAAAAAAAAATTAAAAGGGCCCATTTTGAAAAAAAAGTCAAAAATATTTTTGATTTAAAAAAAAAAAATCAAAAATATTTTATTAAATTTTTTTTTTCGAAAGATTGCATAAATAGCTATCTAAACTATTTGGGACACATTTTGCTAAGAACAATAGGTAATAAGTTATATGGATAAAAAAAAACACCTGTTTGGCCAAAATGTCAAATTTTGACCTCCTATAACTCAGAGAGTTCTTGACCGATCTTGTTGAAAAATGGTGTCCGAATTACTATCCAATAGAACTAACATTGGTGCAAATTTAATCGCGATCGGAAGACATCGATTTCAAAAGTTGGTTCACTTGACGTGAAATGCCCCATATGTATACCCTTCTCACGAAGGTGAAGAGAAGATTCGGCATATTCCAATATAACACTCTTACTTGTTTTCAGTTAATATTTTAGAATTGATTTGTGGTGTATAAATTATTTTCTGCCATTCCAACAAGACATGTGAGATCTATACTGACTGTGGGTCTCTACATTGATAGAGTCAACTCATTTTTGTTTATAAATAAAATAGAAAATCTAATTTATTATACTGTAACTGGCAGGTGTACAGAAACTACAGCAATATTATTTCTAGTCTGGTTAATTGAGAAAATAAAGGCTTATGCCGACTCCTTTGACAGCCTGTATGTAAAATATCTAAAATAAACTAGAATTTCCATAAAATATACTCGTTTACAAACATTTCAAACTGTTAATAACAGAGCCACTCTCTCTAGCTTTCAATTTTACTTTCTATGCAAATCAAAACGTCCATAGTTTTGTTTGATTTCAAATCCATAGAATTTATTAAGTTGTTTTATTTTATTTTTTTAGTTTTTCTATGCAACACTAAAATAAAGCAATTTGAGTTTTGTCAAATCACAGACTATTGGTGACAGCAACCAATAAAACTAATGTCTGCAACTAACTCGATGACTGATGATGTGCAGCCAAAACAGTTGGCAACCAAAACCCAAAAAATAGCTAGGGCCAAATAAGAGTATAATATTTTTAATATTGACATAATAAAATTTCGTTTTTTCAAAACATTTCAAAGCTTTTGTAAATTCAGAAAAATTGCTATAAAAAATATTGATGACAGCCTGTTAAGGGACTTGTTTTTTTTTTGGTTGGTTAGTGAGTGTCTGCCTGCCTGAGTTTGCGAATGTGTCCCTCCTTGGCTTGTTTGACAAATGTGAAAACTGCATATTCTACATTCGTACAATCAACAAACATCCCATTCAATTTAATACAAACGTTAGTAAGTTTTTGTTAGTAAAGTTAATAGGGATACGGATGTAACGTTCCATCCACTACAAGTCCATGTAGCGAGTGAAATGAAATGAAACGTTTTACAAATGATTGGAAAAATTGAATTTTACAATTGTGAATTGGTTGGGATTTCGTATACGTACATACATATATTTTTTAATACACTTTATGTACTCAATCTTGTATTTGTTTTTTTATTTTATTTGTAGCCCTAAGAGAAGGGGACATACATAAATACATATTTTCTATTTGTTGTAGGTTATTTTTTGTTTTTTTTTTGTTTTTTTCTTGACAATGACAGAAGTGACAGTTGCACACGCTGGTCGGCCCTGCTTTTAATAATGTTTTTTTTTTTGTTTTTGTTGTTTATGGCCAGAAAAGTACTGTATGTTTGTCCCATATGTAGATGGGTACATGTATAAATAATTGTGGTAGCGTTTTTTGTAACTATTTGGCTTCTAGGCTTTTAGGATACGAACATTTTTGGGAGTTGATGTAATATTAGTTGAAGAATAAATATGTAACATAGTCCCTTATTTGGCGCTTTTTGGTATTTGCTCCCGATGGTCTAAAATTGTTCGCTGTCTTCTAGAAATCAAATATTGAAAATTTGAGCAACATCGAATAACGTTTAGAAGTTGCAAATGTTCATTTTTAAGAGTTTTATGCTCATTGAAGTAAATTTCGGAAGTTGGCATTTTATGCGAGCTATTATCAAGTCCATTCACACTTTTGAGTGCATATCTACACAAATCAGACATTTATGGCAGATAAAGTAAATTTCGGAAGGACATTTGTATGAGAGCTAGCTGAAATAATTAACCAATATTAGTCAGTTTAGGTAGGCATCGTACTTCTGCCGAAAAAAAATTTCAGTGTGAAAATTTTATCAAAATTGCGACATGTACTTTGCGATAAATATGTAAATTTACATTCACAGCCATCCAGACGGACAAACGGACATTGTTAAGTCGAGCCAGAAAGTGATTCTAAATATAGTTATTATTGTTACAAACGCAATATACCCGCCCCACTATGTTGGTGTAGGGTATAAATAGTCTTTATATGGGACGAAACTAGGGTTCCTACGCGGGAAAATTTTCCCGCGAATTCTCGGGAATATATTTTTGTTAATTTTCGGGAAATGTTTGTCGGGAATTTTCGGGAATTTCTTCATAAGTTTTCTTCTAAAACTTACAATATTCAGATACATTTCGATGACCAAATTTGCTGCTAATAATTACTCTATTATATCCATAGATTTTTTTCGTTTCTAGCAAAATGTAGTCAGTTGGCAAAGAAATATTACTGTTGAAATAACCGAATTTTTTTCAATCAACTCAAGCCACAGCAGACAAATTTGGTTATTATGAATGAATCAAATTTAAAGCTTATGCTTTTAAACGAATTATTAAGATGCCTAACATTACAACTTTTAGGGATATTCAATGAATATTTAGAGAATATAATAACAATAATAGTGCTTCAAATTTGTTTATCTGCAATCAGATTTAAAAAATTTCTCTAGTTACGCATATTTTATAGATTTAACATGGTCGCAATTCTTAAATTTTTTAATTAAACAAAGAATTTATTGATTTTATACTGATTAAAACTACGACTGTGATAATTCCGATCAAATTCCACTATTAAATTAGAAACCCTTATAAAGGCTGGACCAACAACCAAATATAGTTATTTTATACTTCTTTTAAAACCCTGGTAAAATTAGAAGTCAATTTATCCGAACAATTTTTTCTTTTTGGTTTAATTTAGTGTTAAAAATTCAATTGCTTCGCTCGTTATTTTGCTTATAATTTCTTTACCATATTGCTATCTCGAACTTTCTGAACTTTATACGACTTCAGCCCAGCATTAGCTTTGGCTCTGTGCACAAAAGAATTAGAGCACTTAACTTTACGAACAACTTTTCTGATAGAAGTGTTCGGTACTCTTCGAATGAGTTGTTCGATTTCTTTTGCCCTACCAATATCTGTTAGACCATTTGTTCTTCCTGATCCAGATTTCTTTTCAATGCTTAAATCTTCCTTATACCGTTTATTGGCTTTGGAAACAGTATAACGTTCAGATCTCTTGCTATTTTTTTGAAAGTCCATATTGGATTTTTTGGAAAAGTTTTAAATATTTTTTCAGGTACTTTTTTTCGGTGACCATTTTGACTGAAATAAGAGCTGAAAATGAATAATTTAGCAATTTAGGATAAATATGAGTATAGTATTAGTATAGCACCCCGATCGACTTAGAATCACTTTCTGAGTCGATTAAACGATGTCCATCAGGCTGGCTGCCTGGCTCGCTGTCCATGTAAACATTGTGCGCAGAGTACAGATCGCAATTTTGAAGGTATTTAGTTAAAATTTGGAACATATAATTTTTTTGGCCCAAGCACGGAGTTGAAACCTGCGAGAAATCGGTCCATTATTTCACCTAGCCCTCATATAAATGTACTCCCGAAATTGGACTTTATCGGTCATAAATGTTTAATTTATACGTGTATCTACACAAAATTCGCTCTAAATAAGTTTTATATATACACAATTCATGTCACCAAATTTTGTTACGATTGGTCCATAATTACTCATAGCTCCCATATAGACCTGCTTCCGAAAATCACTTTAACATGCATAAATCTCTTAAAAATGTTGGTGTACACACAAAATTCAAACTTCCGAAAATCACTCACGAATATAAATTATTGATATTTTAAAAGAAAAAGAAAACTTTAAAAACAAGTGAGAAAAAGGACCATACTTTCTTACTTGTTTAAAAAGTTAACGTGATTAAAAAATAATAATTTGTAGAAAATAAAGATTGTTGTAAACCGCAACAGGAGCATGGAAAATCATTTGGAGCAACTCTAGTAGCAATTTTAATATGTTCGCAAGCAGCAGGATTCATCCAAAACCAGGGAAATTGGGTATCAGACGAATTGAGGCTGATAGACCTTGAAATATGATTTTGCATATTCGAAATGATGCTTGAACGCTATGAAAGAAAATCATTTTTTCACCGAATCATTACTTCTGATGCAAAATGGATCCATTACGATAACCCGAAGAGTAAAAAATCGTACGTGAAGATCGGCCAACCAGCCCAATCGACACCAAAGCCAAGTATGTATGGCGCTAAGGCAATGCTCTGTATTTGGTAAGACCAAAGGGGTCCTATTTATTATGAGCTGCTGAAATCTGACCAGACCATCACAGGGAATCTGTAGCGAACGCATTGACTCGGCAAGTTTTATCTCACCTGCTTTATACTCCAGATCATGCCCCTTCCAACTACTATTTGTTTCGATCGATGCAGAACGCTCTCTCTGGGATACGCTTTACTTTGGAGCTGAGTATCCGAAATTGGCTTTATTCGTTCCTAGCCTCAAAATATGAGCAGTTCTTTTTGATCGGAATCCATATGTTGGCAGAAAGATGGAAAAATTTCATAGATAACACAGGTCAACAGTAAAAATTAGCTTTTATTTTAATATTTCTCAAAATATGTTAATTTTGTTCCTACCTTTCTTGTTCTAGTTGCCTGAGACACGTTAATGGCCTGGCGATTTTTTAATAACTTTAACATTTTTTGACTAATTTCTGTTTTTTATGTCTGATTAGAACGACAATTACATACACATTTCTATACTTTTAAATTAAATTGCAAAAGTAATTTTTTAATGGCAAAATTTTTACAAAAACTGAAAAAAATACCGATTTACCTAAAATTTTTTCAGGATGATTTTTTTACTAATGTTCACCAAACTAGGGGGTGGAATGGCCAAAATCCAACTTTCGTTTATTAAGGGCCACCCTAAAGCACATACAATTTTGTGAAAATGAGCAAATTCACTTAATTCTGAATAAATGCGAAAAGAATCAATCAATTTTTATGATCGATATGTCATTTCGTTTCTATTACATGTGGCTTTGCTATAGAGCAATAAATCTGAACAATTTCTGCCGTTTTTGATTTTTCATGATTTTTTTAAACAAAAAAGTTTGATATTTTCACATAAAGATTATATTTTTTCCTTAAATTTTATATTATTACTTCAAAATTCAATCAGTCGAAAGAAGAACATTAACTACTCAATTGTATGTACATATATCAAACAAAATGAAAACAAAGTGAAAATTAGCGAATTCACTTAATTCTGAATAAATTCAAAAAGAATCCATCGATTTTTATAATCGCTATCTCATTTTGTTGCTATTATTTGTGGGTTTGGAATAAAGCAATAAACCTGAAAAATTTCTGCCGTTTTCGATTTTTCATGAGTTTTTTAAAATACAAAAAATTAGCTATTTTTTCGCAAAAAATATATTTTTTGCTTCAACTCCGAAACAACTCTGCCGATTGAAATGCAACATATAAACGGATTAAAGGTTATGTAAACCTAAACTTTTCTAAGTTTACTTTAATAATATCGGACTAACCCTTTTAGAATTCACAATTTAGCAAAAAAAATTAAAAAAAAAACATCTCCATAGAATTTAAAATTTGGACCATATTTGTACTACTGGAACCACAATACATCAAAATTGTGTAGTGGTTTAAAAAGCCTCTAAAATTATTTCGAGTTTGTTGCCCTGTGTAATAAATAGATTGAATAAATTTATGTTGCACAAATGTTTCCAAACAAAAGCTAACAATTTTGAAAAATAACGCATTTTAAAGTATATTTTATTATTTATTATTAATTAAAAAAATGGTAGGCAGACATATTGAACCGATCAAGAAGTTGATTGGCTATTTTGTATTCTCTAGAGTCTATACGAATTTAATCAAAATGCATTAAATATCACCAGTCATAAAATAGACAGCCGCAATAAATTAATGAATTAATTAATAGCTCCACTGTGGCAGGTGTAGGGTGTTAACTTCATCTACAAATAGTGTAGACAAGTGTGTGTGTGTAAACATTGAAACATGAGAGAAAACCATGTTAAAAAAGGACATTGACAAATAACTTAATTCGTTGTTGTCACCACATGTTGGAAATTGTGCATCAATTTTTCACAACATTTCTTTATTTTTTATTTTTTTTTTGTTTTTGTTATATATTTTTTTAATTTCATTGTTGTTGTAATTTTTACCAATGCTATTATTCTTAATTTTTTTGTTCGTTGTTGTTGTTGTTTTTGGTTCGCTGGGTTTTATGTCAATATGTCAATTTGTTATATTTGTTAATCGTGTGAGTGTTTGTGCGTGACATGTGGTCTGATGTGTGAGAGCATTGGGCAACTTTTTCTGTTAACTAACTTTAAATATTTGATTTTTATGTATATTTTACATAAATATTGCATTTAAAATAAATAAATCATAAAATATTTGTTTCTGATTCTTTTTTTAAATTAAGTATATAAAATTACTTTATGTAATTACGAGGCGTGTAAATGTACATAAATTTCATTTTGTTTGGTTGGAGTCAAATATCTGGCCAAATAATTGAGCTAGTTTTCGAAGTACTTGAGAAAAAAACATTCATTCATTTGCACTTTGAACTAGTTTGATATGAATCTGCTAGCTCCGTAGATCACAAACTAGTGCCGTAAGAATTTCATGGAACTGACTCAATCAAATTAGTTTTTAAATTTATTTGCCTAAAAGTTAAAATTGATATGAACCTGCTACTTCGACTTTAATTTCTTCTACATATTTCTTATTATAGCTTTGTTCATTTGCTTGCTAGTTTTTTACCAGCTTTGGAGAATTTCAATACAAACATGAAACAAAATATTGGAGAAATAGTAAAACTAACATGCAAACGAACTGACTGTATATTTATTAATGAGTTGAACTCATTAAGTGGTTCGTATTATTAAGTTCCAATTAATATAAAATATATTTGCTTTCAAGTTGAAAACTCTTAATATAAATGTATAATATTTGCATTAAACACACATTGTTTTGCCAAAATCTTACATTAATAAATGCCTAATTACATTTAATACTATCTGGTTGTTTTGTAAATATAAATTTTTTGGAATTATTGTTTCATCTTCACAATTTCAGATGTAACACAGTATTAAGTTTAGCATTATTGTACATATACAGTGAAGAATATTTGATTAATGGCAGTACCTTTTTAAACCACTACACAATTCTGATATTTTTTGTTCCAGTAGCATAAATATGGTCCAGATTATATTCGGCTGTGCCGAATCTTATATACCCTTCACCAAATTATAATTCGAAATAAAAATTTTAAATATTTTTAGGTGAACAAAAATTTTTTTTTTCAGTTTTTTAATTTTTTGTAAAAAAAATTTTTCAATTTTAAAATTTTTTTTTTTAAATTTAAAAAAAAATGTTTTGTTTTTTAAATTTTGTTTTGGTGGAAAAAAAATTCGGATTAAAAAATATTTTTTCCGATTTTGACCCATTGTACGTCCAACTTACTATGGTCTTATATACGTCGTTGCAAAGGTCTTTGCAATATCTATCATTAGATATCCATATTGTCTATATTAAAGACTTATTACTCCAAATATAAGTTAAAAAGCGAGGTTGTCCTGGTTTTTTCCTCATATCTCAGCCATTTGTGGACCGATTTTGCTGATTTTAAATAGCAAACTTCTCGAAAGCATGTCTGACAGAATTATTGAAGATTTGGATCCCGAAGATATCAGGGGTCTTCAGCAAATTAATTTCAACATACAGACAGACGGATATGGCTTAATCGACTCCGCTATCTATAAGGATCCAGAATATATGTATATATTTTATAGGATCGGAAATGAAAATGTAGAAATTACAAACGGAATGACAAACATATATATACCATTCTCACGAAGGTGAAATTTGCAACAAGGTTAGTTCTATTGGATAGTTTCTCAGACACATCAAGATCGGTCGAGAACTCTTTGAGTTATAGGGGGTCAAAGTTTGACATTTTGGCCAAGAAGGGGTTTTTTCTTATCCATCTTACTGTTCTTAGCTAAATGTGTCCTAAATAGTTTCGATAGCTCTTTCTTCAATTTTTCAAAAAAAAAAAATATTTTAAAGTAAAAAATGTTTAATATTTTTTTTCCGAAATCAAAAACTTTTTTTTTTTCTTAAAATAAAGCTTTGATATTTTCCTTGAAGACCTATTTGGTCGCTTAGTGGGATGCGAGTGGGATATCTATCAAAATAAATATTTTGTAACTCAAGACATACAATTTTTGACAAAATTTAACTTTTCTTCAAAATAGGAACTTTTTAAAAAATTTTTTTTTGTCCAAAAGAAAGCTTAGGTCCATTTCTTTAAGATATATTCGGTCCCTTATATATTGTAACTCAATAAATATATTGTAACTCAAGAAATACAATTTTTGAATATTTTTTTAAAAATCGATATTTTTGCTGGACCTAAGCTTTCTTTTGAGCAAAAAGAAATTTTAAAAAAAGGGCCCATATTGAACAAAAATTTCGATTTTTAAAGAAATATTCAAAAATTGTATTTCTTGAGTTACATAATATTTGTTTTGATAGATATCCCACTCGCATCCCACTAAGTGACCAAAAGGGTCTTCAAGGAAAATATCACAGCTTTATTTTAAGACAAAAAAGGGCCCATTTTGAAAAAAGTCAAAAAGTTTTCGATTTCGGAAAAAAAATATTAAAATTTTTTTTTTTTTTTTAAATATTTTTTTTTCGAAAGATTGAAAAAAGAGCTATTAAATCTATTTGGGTCACATTTAGCTAATAACAATAGGTAATAAGTTACATGGATAAGAAAAAAACCCTTCTTGACCAAAATGTGAAATTTTGACCCCCTCTAACTCAAATAGATCTCGACCGATCTTGTTGTGTCTAAGTTACTATCCAATAGAACTAAACTTGGTGCAAATTTCATCCCGATCGGAAGACATCGATTTCAAAAGTTGGTTCACTTGACATGAAATCCCATATGTATATTGCATTTCAATCCGCTCGGTAGATTCGGAGTTATAACAACAAATTGAAGCAAAAAATATATTTTTTACGTGAAAATAGCAAATTTTGTTTTAAAAAGCTCATGAAAAATCGAAAATGTCAGAAATTGTTCAGAGTTAGTGTTTTATCGCAAAGCCACATTTAATAGAAACAAAATGAGATGACGATCATAAAAATCTATTGATTATTTTCGAATTTATTCACAATTAAGTGAATTCGCTCATTTTCATTGCACTTTAAATTGCACTGTTTTTTAATGTCATGATAAAATTGAACATAAACAAGTTTTTTATGAACCTACCAACTTTTATGGGGATCAGTCTTATATTTTGGGACAACTAACATTGTCAAAGTTTACACGGTTGTGCTTAGAAACGCATATCTTATATTGCTTTGCATTTGACGTTTTGAAATACTCTCTTTGTAACGATTTCATTAATGTCCACTTGTATTTCCATTTATATTCTACAACATGTTTGCAAATATCCTTTACTGTTGTCAAATGCCCTAAGTGGTCTCATTCAATTATTAATATGTATACAACATACTTAAATAAAACTCATCTTTAAATATTTTCCATTTTCATTTCAATATTTAAGTAAAATGGACATTCAGACTTGTGAAGTTTTACAAATTTAATTCTCTTCATGTACAAGTAGAGTAGAGTAAGATGCATTCAGTTACCTGGAGAATGCTTATGTACATCATTCATACATTCTTTCACTCATTCATTCATTTATGTAAATGTTGGTACTTATGTCATGTTGTTTAAAACAAATATTTAGTTAAAATACTTACTATTAAGTACATACATATGTATATATAATATTGTACAATACTTTTCTTATTCTAATTTTCATACTCATGTCTGAAGTAGCAAAATATTGTAGTACAATATTATGCATTTACATTATTATTTAACCAGAAATGATCAACGTCTGTAGTCAAAATTTTAATGTAAAGTATTCATATTAAACATTGACAAACATCCCCATTCGAAGATGTTTTCTAATCAAATATTCACTTTGTTGTTTGCCAGCCATCTCTAGAGGAAGATAAAATTCAGGACTTTAAAATTATTGTTTCATTGTTTCGTTTCAGGGATAATAAATGAGATTTGCATTGTTGTACCAAGCCGAATTAAAAAGTATACATTTTTCCCTAACTGCACTTAAATGATACTAGTGGATCTTCTATTTTACCAAAATATAAAATGTTTAGGACAGTGACCGTAACAGTTATAAGTTACAACAAAAAGTTATTTTATGAAAGTTAGTTTTTAACTTGAAAAATAAAAATCCCTCTAAAACAGTTATTTCCAACGTAAAAATAAAAGTTGGGATGAAACTTTAAAAAAATAAAACATAAAATAAAATTCATTTGAGGAGTTTTATTTTTCCCGTCAGAAAATAAAGCTCATTTGCAGAGGTTTATTTTTCAGGTCATAAAATAAAACTAGTTTTATGTAAAATAGAAACAAAACTCATTTTATGGTCAGATCATTACAATTTATAAAGCTCCATGCTTTTCAATTTAATAAATTTGGAATAAAGACAAGTGGGATTTTAAATTGTTATTGTTTGATTCCTATTATTAAACTGTTGATTTTTTTCTTAAACAAATAAATGACAGCACACATTATATCAGATAGACTCCATAAAGAAAGATACTGAAAAAGGAGAAAATAAACGAAATGAGTTTTATTTTCTGATGTGAAAAATAAAACTCCTCAAATAAGTTTTACTTAATGACAGGAAAAATAAAACTTCTGAAATGAGTTTTATTTTAGACGGGAAAAATAATACTCCTCAAATGAGTTTTATCTTATGAGCGAAAAATAAAACTCCTGTTTTAACAGTTTCATCCCAACTTTTTTCTGAAAGAGTACATCAATACGAATCTATTGGCATATGACAGTATAGGTCTCCGTTGACTCTAACATGGAGAGTGTTTGAGTTTAAATTTTTAATTTTTTTAAAAAAAAAACTTCTGAAATGTTCGAACAAATTCGTTCGAAACAGTTATATTTGTTCACAAATGACATAATAGTATATTTCTATGATTAAACTAAACCGTTCTACACATCATCACTAAAGCTTTTTAATAGTTTCCCTTTTTATACCCTTCACCTTCGTGAGAAGAGTATATATAAGTTTGTCATTCCGTTTGTAATTTTTACATTTTTCATTTCAGACCCTATAAAGTTTATATATTCTGGATCCTTATAGATAGCGGAGTCGATTAAGCCATGTCCGTGTGTCCGTCTGTCTGTTGAAATCAATTTTCTGAAGACCCCTGATATCTTCGGGATCCAAATCTTCAATAATTCTGTCAGACATGCTTTCGAGAAGTTTGCTATTTAAAATCATCAAAATCGGTCCACAAATGGCTGAGATATGAAGAAAAAACCAGGACAACCTCGATTTTTGACCTATTTTTGACCTATATCTGGATTACTAAGTCAATAATATAGACAATATGTATATCTAATGATAGATATTTCAAAGACCTTTGCAACGACGTATATAAGACTATATTAAGTTGGACCTACAATGGGACAAAATCGGAAAAAATATTTTTTAAAACGAATTTTTTTTTTCAACAAAAAAAATATAAATCAAAAAAATTTAAAAAAAAAAAAAATTATATATAAAAAAATTTTTAAATTTAAAAAAAACAAGTTGAAAATTTTTTTTTCCAAAAACTGAAAAAAAAAATTTTGTTCATTTAAAAGTATTTAAATTTTTTATTTTGAAGTATAATTTGGTGAAGGGTATATAAGATTCGGCACAGCTATACCTCTCTTACTTGTTATTTTATTAACTTTATTTTATGACATTTCATTGCAAAGCCTTAGTAGAACATTACTTAAACAAAAACACCCATTAATATGAAAATTTTATTTGAAATAATTTACAAATCGTTACCTCCTACTACTACTTGGTCAATTCTCTTGAATATTTAAGCTTCAACCCCTCAAATAAAAGTATTTAGTGAAAAGTGCTCATTATACACGTGTTGACTGAATTATTACAACTCTTAAGTATAATCAGACTAGTATTTATTATATACTTACTACCTTTATATTGTAGATATTTATTCATTATAAATTTAGGCTAAGGGAAAATATAAAAAGGGCACAAGAGACAAATATTTTAAATTTGCAGTTCTTTGAATACAGCTAAGAAGTTAAAATTGCGGTCCTAGTTAATTGATCCGCCTAAACTGAATTTAAAGCCACAAACTTGAAATGCAAGTTCGAATATCTGTCTAAAGAGGAACATGTATTTACTGGAAGCGAACACAGTCGAGTAACAACTCGAACTTATCCGACTAGTAGTTGTTCTGCAGCTACTTTTTTGTGCTACACTTAGAAATTCGAATAAATTTTCGTGAGTACACGTATACAGTTCAAATACAAATGTATTTGTGCAGTCGTCAAATAAGTAAAATAAAAGTTGTATTTAAAAATTTTAGAAATGGTTTATAAGTTCTTTTCAAAAACAACGTCTGTCGCACCATCAAAGTAATGCCAAATAATTCTAATGTCCATTAATGCTAAAACATTAAATAAAATAAAGAATTAAAGAAAAACCTAACACAAAAGTACAAATTAATGACGAATAAAACAAAACTTGACATGCACGCACATGCTAAGTCGCCTTAATACCATTGCTGTGAACGACTGAACACATTAAAATTACTTATTTTCACAAAAAACGCCCTTTTATTTTCCGGCCATAAAAGCAAAAATGTACTAAACTTTATTATTCCAACAAAAAAATAAATATTGTAATAAAACTACAATACCGAAGTGTTTATGAAATAAACTGGGAATATTTGCAAATGAAAACTATTTCCCAAAAAGTAGAATGAGAAATAAATACGATTATGTAGAATTAAATGAAACAAACTTACAAATTTTTATTCAAACAGTTAAATTTAGACAACACTAACAAAACGGCTTTTAAATTCAATTTTCTATCTCTGGAAACTCAGCATTATAATTAATTTCTCGCTTGAGTCCAAAAAGGATTGGGATTCTCAGAGACCTGTTACATAAAATGTCACACAATATGTACCACTGTTTCTAGTTGCTCAATATCCTCCCACATTAAACAAAAGTCCTGAGACTTTTCCTATTCAATTAGTATTTTTGTTGCCTTTGCTTCCAAATATCCCTGGACACCCTGCAATTTTTATTTATTTATTATTTTAGTCAATGGATTAAATCCTTTTTTTTTTTTTTTTTGCTTGGACCAGCACTCAAAGTATTACACCTACTCATGCAATGCATTGTGTTGGAACTAGGAAAATAGATTATGGGAAGGAGGATAGAGGGAGTAGTGTTTGTGGACAAACACGAATTTTCTCTGTAGTGTGTTGGCGATCCACTGACCAATCGACCACGAATGGATGAGCCCCCGCTGATGTACGCGTATTTCGTAAGAAACTACGGGTATCGGGAACAAGTTCCCTACTTTCATCAGAACACATTTCATTGTAGTATCGATAGAACAGTGAAACACAACCCACAATGCGACGATGCTCCAGAGAATCAATAGAGCTGGATCCATACTGTCACCGATAAGCACCTTCGCCCTCTCCTGTACGCGGTCGAGTAACTCCAAAATAGACTTCGAAGCACCGGCCCATACATGAGAGTTGTATTCCATTTTGGGTCGGATATAAGTGGTAAGGAGATCAGATGTAGTGAAGTATTTCTTACACCGTCTTAGAAAACCGAGACACTTGAATGCTTCCCATAGAAACAGATGAAGCAACATGATCTGTCGTGCGTTTGTGTGTTAACGTACAACATTGAGCCTTACGTGCATTAAAATCGACTCTGTTCTCATGACCCCATTCGGAGATTGTCACAAAATCTTTGTTAAGTGTATCATTCATGTTTTGCCTCATTACCCCAATCTCCAAAAGGCTTGGCCTATAGTTGAATGAATATGAATGGCAAATGTTGCTGTCGTCTGCAAAAGAATAGATAGGGTTGGAAGTTTGACTTAGAAGGTCATTTAGAAAAATAAGGAATAGAGTAGGAGAAAGAACGGAACCTTGCGGTACCCCTGAATTAATCTTGAACTTATTTGATGCGCAGTCATTTAAACAAGTTGCCTGAAAATCTTGGATTGTATAGTGAAACACAATGAGAACGTTTCAATCTAAATTTAAAAGTGATTAAAGATAGATAACACATTCGCAGGACATTGGCAAATTTGCAAATTTCTCGTAAACTACACGTAGCATTAAAAAAACAAGAAAGATATATTCGGCTGTACCGAATCTTATATATATAACCTTTACCAAATTATACTTTAAAATACAAAATTAAAAAAAAAAATAGTTTTTGAAAAATTAAAAAAAAATACGAAATTTTTTTTTTAAATTGTTTTTTTATTGAAAAAAAAAATTATTTTGGTAAAAAAAAATTAAGTTAAAAAATATTTTTCCCGATTTTGACCCATTCTAGGTCCAAATAACTATAACCTTTTATACATAGTTGCAATAACAGATATAGATAAAAATAGGGCAAAAATCGAGGTTGTCCCTGATTTTTCCTTATATCTCAGCCATTTGTGGGCCGATTTTCTCGATTTTAAATAGCAACCGATGCACAATATAAAAAATTGCTTAAAAATTCTTTCTATAAAAGTGATAAAAAGCGTTTTGAAAGTGGTCGAATTTCGGCCACCGGACGATCCTAGTTTACATTAAAATGCATATAAATTTGAAGTCGGTCATGATTTTTAAACAATTATTTTTCTATATATATTAGGGTATTCAATTAATCGGGTTTCTGGTTTAATCGGTTAATCGAGCAAATAATTAATCGAGGTTTAGATTTATTCGGTTAATAATCGGTTAATTTAAAATTATTCGATTAACCGAATAATTTCTATTTTCATTTTAAATTTGAAATACAACAACGAATTTTGTGTACAAAAACATAAAAAAAACAGCAAATATGGTATTTGAGATCATTTTTGTAAACATATCGCCTATTTGCTGCAACAACGTCCTAACTTGAAATCCGTGTTTTATGAACTGAGTAATACAAAGTTCATTAATCTTTAATATAGTATCATCTGTTTTCAAAAAAGTCAATTATTTTTTGTGTGAAATTGTTTTTTTGTTGTAAACATTAAAATTAAAATTCATGTTTTCTCGTATATTTGATAAGTATAAATATATACTATTTATATTTCTGAAATCGCATGATTTGTTGAAAATTTATTTAAGAAATAGTAAAATGTCATAAAATATTCAAAGACGTTTTTCTCGAAACGACTTTTTTTGAATTATGACGTTGTTGCAGCAAATGAGTGATGTGTGAGTTTTTTTTAGATTTTTAGTGAGATCTTCTGAAATAATATTTTATAAAAAGAATATAATTTAAACGATTTTTTTTCTTTAGATTTAATAAAACTTTTCTTGGAAAAAAACTCTCGCTGATTGTATATGTTGTAGAAATCAAAAGCATGATAAAGAATATTCCTTTTTGGATTGTTTTAGATTTTGATTAATTTAATAGTTTCGTTTAGTTATGATAAAAGACTAATTTCAAAAAAAAAATTCGTCTATACATGTAAATACAAACAAATTTTCAAAGACATGTAAATTAAATATGTCAGTTGTTATACATACACACTAATCATGTTTATTGGATGTTCAAAAATATTTAATTTGTATTTGAATTGTATTATTGAAATTTAAAGTGCAAAAAAAAGAAATTTCGGTTAATCGGTTAATCGACACAAATTAATCGGTTTATTTGTTATTTGAGAATCGGCAATTTTAAATTATTCGAACAGTTAACCGTCCAAAATTAATCGGTTAACCGATTAACGGTTAATCGATTGAATACCCTAATATATATACTTATATATATACATATACATTTATTGTTAGTTCAATAAAATAAAAATGGAGAAAATCGGTAAATATTTGTACCCGCTATTATAAAAAACTGGAGTAGGGTGGGTAAAAATATTGAAAATTTAATTTTCAAATGTAAATATTCTTTATATTTAATTTTTTGAAAATCGGAACCTAGAGATGAAATAGGATCGTTTTAAAAATGTAACATACCCGTGGCGTGCTACTTTGGGACCCGTGACCTATGAGGTGCAAACTAAAAACTTAAACTCGACTACACTTCCTCTTTCGCACGTCAAATTTCATTGAAATCGGGCACGGCCGAATATAGTACTCTTACTTGTTTTCTATACCACTGTACGTCGGCTATAATTTATTTAATGGAAATATTGCCGTTGAGTCGAATATTGGTTGAAAGACGAACTAGGTGTGTCTGTCGGCTTATAATGCTTTTTTCTGCATATTTGTGTGCATAAGTGGTGAATGAGGGTATATATAAGTTTGTCATTCCGTGTGTAACATTGAGAAATATTCATCTGAGACCCAACAAAGTATATATATTACTGATCCTTATTATTCTAAGTCGATTGAGCCATGTCCGTCTGTCTGTCCGTCTGTCCGTCTGTCCGTCTGTGTAAAACACGCTCACGTCCAAAATACGCAAACAAACTTAGTAGAGTTGCAAGAAAAATTTTTATTATTGTCCTAAGCAGTTTGGTATTGAAAATCAGCGAAATCGGTATAGTGGAACCAAAGTTATGAATGAAAATTTGGGACAACCTCAAAAAAAAATTGATAATTTTCACATATTTTTGGACATTTTTTGTAAATATATTGCAGCTAATATGACAAAATTTTGCACTCGTTACCTTTATGATAAAAGGAGTAACTCTGGTTAAAATTATAAGAATCGGTCCAAGATTTCTACTAGCCCCCATACAAATTTCTTCCCGAAATATGGTTATATGGTCTATAAATGCCTACAGAATAGGAATATCCACATGAAATTCAGCGAAAATAAGTTTCGTGGTAAAAGAAATTATATTACAAAATTTTTCGTGGATCGGCCCATATTTGACCATAGCCCCCATATAAAGTACACTTCCGAAAATCTCTTAAATAAGCATAAATGTCTTATAAATATCGCTATCAAGTTTAAATTCGACATGAATAATCCCCATATATACCAAAATCGCTGTACCTAATTCTATGAAAATCGGCCGATAATTGGTTATAGCTCCCATATAAGGTCCACTTCCGAAAAACACAATAACCTACATAAATATCTAAAAAATATCAATATCAAAACAAAATTTCACACACATCCATAGTTTATATTTAGAAATCATACTACTGGATTTTGTGAATATCGGTCCATATTTGACCATAGCTCCCATATAAGGTCCACTTCCAAAAATCAGTTAAATATTCATAAATCTCTTATAAATACATTTATCATGCTAAAATTCGACAAAAATTATACTCATATATGTATATAGATATTACTGTACCAAATTTTATGCAGATTTTCCGATAATTGGTCATAGCTCCCCTATAAGGCCCATTTCCGAAAAAAGATATTAACCTTAAAAAGTATTAAAACATATCGATATCAAAATGAAATTATGCACAGATCCAGTAATTTGAATCCAGTAATCATACTTCTGGATTTTGTGAATATCGGTCCATATTTAACCATAGCTCCCATATAAGGTCCACTCCCGAAAATCACTAATATCCTCATAAATTTCTTACAAATATAGTTATCAGGTTGAAATTCAAAACAAATTTATTCAATATATACAAAAATCGATGTACCAAATTTTATGATGATAGGCCCATAATTGGTCACAACCTCCATATAAGAACCACTTCAGGAAAACACATTAACCTGCACAAATATCCATAAAAATCTATACTGAACCAAAATTTTACAATGATCAGTAATTTGTATCCAAGAATCGTACTACAAAATTTTTTAAATATTGGTCCATAATTCGGCATAGCTCCCATATAAGGTCCACTCTTGTTAATAGCGTTGTTTATATGAAATTCTTCAAAAATAGCTCTTAAATACTTAGGACTTAGGTCATAGCATCCATATATTAAACCAAAATAGTACACAGATCAGTAATTTGTATTCAAAAACCATAATACTGAATTTTGTGAATATTGGTCCATAATCGGCCACAGCTCTCATATAAATATATAAAAATCACGTAAAAATATTTTATGACAATCGAATCATAATAGGTCATAGTTCCACAACCAAATATTTTGAAATTTGTCTAAATATATTTGTGTAAAAGGGAAAAATGTTGATGCAAACGTATTAACTAATTATTAAGTATATAAATTGTTAAATTTTTAAATTGCTGAATTAGATACAATTTTTTGTACATTTGAAATAAAATATCGTCTGCGTAAACTAGTCTTTCTAACAATTGTTATATTATATCAGTTTTTATACCATCATATTTAGGTGGAGGGTATTTAAGATTCGGCACGGCCGAATATAGTACTCTTACTTGTTTCTATACCACTGTACGTCGGCTATAATTTATTTAATGGAAATATTGCCGTTGAGTCGAATATTGGTTGAAAGACGAACTAGGTGTGTCTGTCGGCTTATAATGCTTTTTTCTGCATATTTGTGTGCATATTTTCTTGTTGTGGATATTTATAGTTGCCCCGATAATATGTACACAGAGAAAACAGATTCGTGATAACAACCGAATTTGTTGCCAATCGAATGGTTCGGTTGCACACATAGAATTTTTCAGTTCTATTAACAGAAAGTCAATTGATAAAGAAGAATTTGTTACATCTTCCAAAATTTTATAGTCACAACTGTAAAATTCGATCACTAATATAGAATCGTTCGATTGGGAACAAATTCGGTTGCTATCACGAATCTGTTTTCTCTGTGTATATCTTAGCTTTTCCTGTAGATATTATTTTCATTTTCAATAAGTAGCTTTTGAAATAAAACATCAGTTTATTCTTTATTGGTTTTCATAATTGTTTTATTTTTGGAATAATAATTGTTGTGTTGTTTGTATTTCATTATTATTTAATTATTTTATTACATTTAATTCATATTTCAATTAACTTTAATATTTAATATTATATTGTTTGTTTGTTTGTTTTGGGGGAGGGGGGTTTTTGTTTGTTTAAATGTGTGTATGTATGTACTTAGTTAATTAATTAGATATTTGCACTTAATTATATTAAATATTTTTAATGTTTTTTTTTGTAGCTATTTTATTTTGTTGTCATATAAAAAATAATACAATTTATATAAATACAACTATAAAAAAATGTCTTCATTTTTTTTCTCTTTGCAATTTTTGTTTACTATTTAATTGATATATATAAAAAAATTATTTAAATAATAGATACATATATAATTTATAAATGGGGACTTAATAAAAATTAATTGAATTCATATATACATTTATTATTATATTTAACACTTAATTATATTGAAAAATAAAGTATAATGCATATGAAATTAAGATAAATACTAATTAATAGTTAATTTATTGGTTGATTGGTTTGTTTGTTTTGCTTTGGAATTTAATTTATTTATTTTAGTTTTTGTCTAAAAAGTTCTAAAAAAAAATTAAAGTGAAATTTGTTAAAATAGCTTAGTAAATATTTAGTTTAAAAACTAATTAAGAATAATGAAACTAATTATAAATAATTTTCATTTATTTGCTAAAAGGATTTAAGAATTTGTGAGAAATTACTGGTGCAATATTTGTAGTTTGCTAAAAAAAATTTGAACTTTTTGGCAGTTTCTAACATACAAGTTGAAAATTTAAGCTTTTTAGTTAATTAAAAATAGCTAGATTATTACAAAATTTTTGTTTTCTGAAAAAACATCGAGATTTCTTGTTAAAAAGTTTGAAAAAATATGTGAAAAAAACTAAATTTGTTGGTTTTATTTACAGTATTTATTTTAGTTAAATTTTGATTTCAGTTTTAAGAATTTTCTTTAAGCTTTTTAAAGTTTATTTTATGTTTTTTTTAGGTTTTTTTAATGCTTTTCAATTAAATGCAATGAGATACGTTTGTTATATATTTTCTTGTTATTTCTTTATAATTTTTCTTCACATTTGATTATATTTTCTTGATTATTTGGTGTTTTTTTTTTTTATTTATAATTAATATATATTTTTGAAATATACATTTGTTTTTGTTTTTTCTTTATAAATAGTTTTATCTGGTTTTTTGGCTTTAGTGCAGGGTGTCATTATTATTAATATTTAGATTTCTATACACATTTGTTTAAATTGTTTATATTTTATTCAATAAATTCAAGCAATCTCTTCTATTAAGCAAATTACACATTTAAAATTAGTGACTATTCAGTGGTAATTATTGGTAGAGATTTAAACATTTTAGACAGTAAGATGATTTCTTTTGGAGAAAAAAGCTCATTATTTCTTAAAATAAGGAAGCTTTTGCAGAAAAAGAAATTTTGAATAAGATATTTGGGAAATAATTTTTTTTTAAAGAAAAAAGCTTTGTTTGGAAAACAAATTATGAGAAAGTCTTTTAAAATAATCGCTTTGTGTAAACTTTAACCTAATTTTTAAAATCAATAAAGCTGCGGGAAAAATCCTTTTTTAGACAAATTATTTCAAACGATTTTTCAGAAAAATGTTTTTTAAGATCTCGTTTAGCTTAATATTTCTTAATATACGAGAAGTTTTTTCAGAAAAATGGTTTTTGAGAAATGTAATTAGTAGTTATTTAATTTTATTTGACCTTTTAAATTTATTTTAATATAATAATTAGAAAAAGCTACTACTTTCTTCATCAAAAAAATTAATTTTGATGAAGCTTTTTAGAAAAACACTACTACTTTCTTGAAAAAGCTCTTTTATACAAATATATTTATGAGAAAGCTTTAAAAATGCTCTTTGTGAAAAATTTAACATATTTTTATTAAAAATAAATTAATATTCAAGAAAAAAGCTTTTTTTAGAAAATTTTTTCTAAACTAATATTAAAAGCTGTTTTAGCTTAATATTACTTTAAAGTTTTAAGATTTTTATAAAAATAAGTCCGAAAAACACTACCTACTACTTTCTTGGAAAAAGCTCTTTTGCAAAAAAATATATATGAGAAATTTTTTATAAAAGCTCTTTGTGAAAACTCTAACATATTTTTATTAAGAATAAATTATTATTCAAGAAAAATGTTTTTTTTAGAAAAAATTATATCTAAAGCTTTTATTGAAAATAAATTTTTAAAGCTCTTTTACCTTAATATGACTTAAAAAATTTAAGATTTTCATAAAAATAATTAAGAAAAACAATACCTACTACTTTCTTGGAAAAAGCTCTTTTATTAAATAATATTTAAGAGAAAACTTTTAAAAAAGCTCTTTGTGAAATCTTTAACATATTTTTAATTTACGTTAAAGAGAAAACTTTTTTCAGAAAATTTTATTCTAAAGCTTTTACAGAAAATTTATTTTAAAAGCTTTTTTAGCTTAATATTTATTAAATGTTTTAAGATTTTCTTAAAAATAAGTAAGAAAACCACTACCTACTACTTTCTTGAAAAAAGCTCTTTTATAAAAAAAATATTTAAAAGAAAGCTTTTAAAAAAGCTCTATGTGAAAACTTTTTATTAAGAATAAATTAATATTCAAGAAGAAAGCTATTTTTAGAAAAAATTTTTTAAAGCTTTTACAGAAAATAAATTTCAAAAGCACCTTTTTGATAAAAATAAGTTTTTACAAATGTAAGGGAGTTTTACAAGAATGTTTACCTATAAAACAGTTTTTTTTAGAACAAAATTAGCAAAAAGCTTTCTTTAAATCTACCTTTCTAATCTACAAAATGCCTTGCTAATCTATAATTAGCAAGCCGAATTCGTTACTGGTGATATTAAATAGCCAGTTAACTGGATTTGTTTTCAGACTTCTTTTTGTCAAATTTAGTTTACATTATATTGCACATATATATATAAAAAAATAATGAAAATAAGTTTAATGAAAGCTTCATGTCTTTATTTAATTTCACCCCTGCTTTTAATTTTGGAAGTCAGATTTTTGATAGTTTTACAACAGAAAATTCCGTGTTGTGTTTTGTATAGTTGTATTTGTTGTAGAATTGGGACTACCTGTAAATGCATTCGCCTTGATCCTTTTTTCAAGTAGTAATATAGCTTTTTTAACCGAATTTGTTTCTGACAAAATCTGTTGGAGGACATTTTTCTAGAAAAAAATATTTATGTATGGCATCTTTGGAAAAAATATTCTGTAGACAAAATTTAGGTAAGAAAGCTTTTATTAAACAAAGCTTTTTATAATATTTACTGCAAAAGGTTTTGTGGGAAAGTTTTAAAGAGAAAAAAAAGCTTCTTTAGAAAATAGTTCTTGTAACACAAAATTGTAAAAAACGTTGTTTCAAAAAAAGCTTTTCATGAAATGATTATAATTTATTAAAAATAAAATGTTAAAAAAAGTCTAAGAACTCCGAAAGGATTTAAAAAACGCCTTTAGAATTTAAAAAAATGATTTTAAGAAATAAAATATTTATAAAATAAAGCATTTTTACACAGCTTATTTAGAAACTAAATCTGAAAAATAAAGCTTTTTGGAAAAAAATATTTAAATACAGTTGTTTTGAAATAAATAATAATAAAAAATTCTTAATAGGGAAAAAAGCTTTATGGAAATAAAACATTTCGACAGATATTATTTAGAAAAAACACTTTCTGCAAAAGAAAAAAAGAATTTTCATTAAAAACTTTATAAAATGTTTATATCTCTACCACATTTTCTTAATAATTTCTTAACGTTTATAACGTCTTATTCTTATATTTCCTTATACTCAGCTAATACCTACATTTATGCTAAACTTTGATTTTAGATTACTATTTTGTAATTAAGTTTTTTGTTTTCTTTTTCAGCTTAAAATAATTTTAAAATTTCGGTCTTTCCTAATTTAGATTTCCTTACTCTCTGTATTCTTATGCAGTTTTAGGCAAATTTTGAAAATTTCAAAAAAATATATTTATATATTTTGATATATTAGATATGTAACTACTACAACTAATTTAATAAACATTTAAATATTTTGTCTTAGCCAAAGAAAAAATAAAAATTTCAAATTTCAATTTACATACACAATCTAGCCTAACAAAAAACAGAAAATTACATTAATTTAGAAAATGTGTGTTTTTTTACTATGTACATGGTTTTCTTTTATTAATAGAAAATCTCAGATTCCATTCATTACCGTTTGCTTAAAAATAATCCATTTGTGGCGCATCCAAGGCTGAGTGCATGGTTAGGGTGACACCACGATTAATACTAACAGCTGGATAGAAGACACCGTATAAATCACGAAACGCTATAGAACCTTGTGGCATGCCATTAACCAGGAAACTTAAAGTGTGTCTTTCTAAATTGAGTAAAACACCAATGGTGCTGCCGGTGCTAATGCCACCCTCAACGCGTCGCTCATGCACAGAATTATGCTGGAACCAAGAACGCTGACGATCAATGTACATGGCAAATGATTTTTCATCTTTACCTGCAGAGAAAATAAAACCAAAGAAGGAAGGAGAATTTAAAGAAGGATTAATTTTTTTTTGTTTCACATTTTTTTATTTTAATAAAATATAAATGAATCTCTTGAAGTAAGCAGGAAAAAGTAATACGGTAACAAAGAAAAGCTTTATGGTTAAAAGCTTTTAATTTGAAAAGTAAGAAAAAAAGTTTTTAATTTTCTTTAGCAACTTCCTTGCAACTCAGTATAGAAAAAAAACTGACTGCTTTATATTTGTTAATGGATTTTCAATAAAAATAACAATAAAACAAGAACAAAAGAAAGTAAAAGACAAAAAAAATATAAACTTTTCTCTCGTTTTGTTTAAGTATCAATAGAGGAAGTACAAAATCTTTTAAAAATGGTTTGAAAACGTGATGGCACCTACTTTTTGTTTTTCTTTAAACACATTGAGTGAAAACAGAAAATTAAAGAATGAAGAACGTAATAATGCCACTTATAGGAAAACAAATTTTAAACTGGAAAGAACAACCAATGGCACTGGGACTGGGGCCCTAGAAGCCATCTATACGAGGAACAAAACTCTATGAAATTCAGGAAAATATTTTCCCCTAGGATAATTTAAAAAAATTTAGGATGATTGCTAAGTAGGCAAATCCTTCTGATATGACTTTCTCTGTATGCCTAATTTGTGCTAAAAACAATATTGTTTCATGGCACTTTTTTTCACTCCATTTTTAGCTTGAACACCTTGCTTTCAAAAACCCCTCTATTAGACCATCTCTGTTTTGTGTGAAACCTGACCGTAAGGAAAACACAGCATCAACAAAAAGTTTTATCTCTATGGCAAACTTAAGTTTGTGACAATAAACGCCTTTACACCCCCCAAACACAGATAAAACGACAAAAACTAAAAGTAGAAACACTCAGCTTTCGACTACAAAAACCGAAAAGGCGTGACAACAAGCACAAACACTTTCCAAACTAAAAAAAAAATAAACTTCTATTTAATACAAACAATAGCAGCAGCACAAAAAATATAAAAAAAAAATCTAAAGTTTGGCAACTGATCAGAGAGTATTGTTAACAAATGAAAATTGAAAAGCAAAGAAAAACAATAAAACAGCAGCTAAGTAAGAAATATTGGCAATTTCGATACAATTTTAGCTAGAAAAAAAAAACACAAGATAAACTTTCGCTGTTTGTATTTAAAAGAATTGACACAGAGCTGTTGCGCTTTTGTGTGAGAGTGAGTGTGGCTGTAAGATAAAATTGCCAATTGAACAACAACGGAAAAGGAACTATTATTTTGTTGGGAAACAAACTAACTTACTTACACATTGCCAGACAATCTAAAGTGCTCAGAGTTTAGTTATTTGAAAAAATCCACTCATGTATGTTGCAGCTTTGCAATGAAAGCTCAAGAGAGTATTAGTTAAATCAGGGGAAAATCAAATATACTTATGCAAATAATTGTTAAGTTCGTCATTAGTACAAAGTCAGAAAGTTTAATTAGGTTTTAGGAAAATGTGAGCCAAATAAAAGGTTAACATTCTTTTCTTTATGTTTTAATGTTTCGAATTTTAAAAACCAGCTCAAAACTGTTTAGATTCTCGCCTTTTTAGATTTAAATAAAAGCTTTTCAGGAAGCTTTCAAAAATGTAAATTAAGCTTTTTTCGAAAAAAATATTTATAAGAAATTGTTTTCAAAAAGCTTTCTTTAAAAATTAAAGCTTTTAAAGTTAAATATAGAAATTTTTGAAATATGTTTTAAGAGAATACAGCTTTGCTAGATGTTATTACAGAAAACAATGTGAAATTTTGAATTTATGATTTTTTTTGTTACAGGAAGAAAATATTTAAAAAAACAAAAGCTTTTAGAGTTAGAGTCAATATTAAAAAAAATAAAGCTTTACAGAAATATGATTTCAGAGAATTAACTTTATGCTATGTTATTAATGAAAACAATATGAAAGAAATTTAAGCTTTTGTTTTAAAAAAGCTTTATGAGAAATTGTTTTTCAAATGCTTTTTGGAAGAAAATATTTTTTTAAATAAATCTTTTAGAGTAAGAATAAATATTAGAAAAAAAAAAGCTTTTTTTAGAAAGATTTTGAGATAAGTTTTTACTTAAGACAATTTTTTATAAAAAGGTATTTTCTACAAAAAAGCTTTAAACATATTTTTTGGCAAATTTTTTTCAGAAAAATATTTTGTAGAAAATGAAAACATTTGTAAATTTATAAAGATTTTGCGATAAGTTTTTACTTATGAATATTTTTTTTTTGTATAAAATATTTTCAGAATAAAAAACTTTCAAAATTTTTTATGAAAAATAATTTGTAAAAAAGAAAACATTTTTAAATGTTTTTACATTTTTAAAGTATAGGAAGGGACAGAAAACATTTTCAAAAAGCTTTTATTGGGTGTGTGACTAAAAATTCGTGATTTACAGTAGATGGTGTATCTTGAACTCGGTTTTTGTTTTCAATATATGTCATTTAAACATTAAAGTGTAAACAACAAAGTTTTCTTTTGATTCGAAAATTTCGAATTTTGTACCAATCGTCATATGCTGGAAGTTTTGCTTTACTTCTTTAATTGAAAAAAACTGGCACTGAAGCACACCGATTGCTCAGCAAAGATTATAGTGAATACGTTCCATCGTTTTCAATGTGTGCGGTTTAGAAGTGGGGATTTTGACACAGAAGACAAAAATCAGCCATCCAAAAAAGTTTGAAGACCTAGAATTCGAGGCATTACTACATGAAGATTGTTGTAAAACTCAACAGGAGCTTGAAAAATTATTGGGATCTACTCAAGCAACAATTTCAAAATGTTTGAGAGCAGCGTGTTGCATCCAAAAGCAGGAAAATTGGGTACCATTCGAATGGAAGCTGAGACCCCTTTAATAATGATTTTGTGTGTCTGAAATGCTGCTTAAAAGAAACTAATTTTTGCACCGAATCTTTACGATGAAAAATGAATCCATTACAATAATCCAATCGTATCAGCTGACATAAAAAAAAATCGACATAAAAGCCAAGTATCCATGACACTAAGGTAATGTTTTATAATTGGTGGGACCAAAAGGGTCCTTTTTATTATGAGCGGCTGGCTACACCATCACAGGGAACCTGTATCGCACTTAACTGATTCGTTTGAAGCGAACATTTGCCGAAAAACGTCCCGAATATGCGGCAAGACATGAAAGCTTAATGCTAGGCCACATGTTGCAATACCTGTTAAAAACTATTTATAAAGAAATGCACGCAGAGAAAAAATATAATTGGGCATGGTTACTGTAACCATTTAAATAGTGTTACATGATTTTTAACAATATTATAGTCACAGTAACCATTTACATGATTGTGGTAACCATAATATGGTTAATTTATGATTCACATGCTTGTATCAACCATATATATGGTTACAGTAAACAAATATATGTTTGTGGCAACCATTCATATGATGAATTTAACAAATTTTTATAGAAAAAATTTCAAAGGAAGATTTTGTTGAAAACATCAAAACTATTAAAATTAAAGGTTTAAAATGTTTAAAAAGAAATACCAAAAATTTGTAAAAATAAAGTGTAAAAGCTCCTCCAATTTTCAACAGGGAATTAAAGCTTTATAATTAAATGACTTGCATAATTTTTTGTTTGGCATGTAAGAAATGTGTGTAATTAATGACATTTTTAAAACATTTATTTATAACAAACATTTCATTAATATTAAAAATTTTAAATCAAAATTTTTGCAAAACTAATTTTGTATACATTTCTTTCTCAAAACTTTTCTTACACAAATTTCTGCAGCATTTGACACGTGTTAAAGCAGCTCATCACAAGTTTTCAAATTAAAATTTCATAAGACACTGCAGTTAAAATACAAAACTTTGTTTACGCTGTTTGTTATGCTGGTATTTAAGAGTTAGTGGTGTGTATTGTGTCTGCAGCACCTTTTTACCCCGCCCACGTAACTGACACTGACACTAAAATGTTGAAAAGTTTTTCGTTTGCGCTACTAAATGCTAAAAGTTAGGCAACAGTGGCTGGCGGAAGCTCTCATATGATTGTTAAATGAAATGTTTAGGTGATTTAAATTTATTAGGGATGGTGGTAGGTGATTTTGTAGCACGTGGTAATTTTAAACCAAATAGTTTTAGTACTTGTTCTACTATCATTTAGCTATCAGCTTATTGGCTCCACTGTGCAATATTTTTGCGAATCTATGTTACTTCTCCTTTTTTTTATTTAAAAATAAAACTGAACTTTTTAGTATGCTTTGTTAGACAATCTCCCCTACCACTCTTATCCAGCCATTTTCTAAGACATTGTGGACGTGATGACTTGTTGTTTTGGCTTATTTCACTACCAAGTCACTTTTTTCTGTGTTTTTATTTTTGGTGCTGTTACGTGTTTCGCGTTATTGTTCTACACAATCTCATAAAAAATATTTCCTACGAACAAAACTTTTCGCTTTTCCTGTCGTTTATTTCAAACAACCAGAATAAATGTAACTTATGTATGTACATTAGGGTCTCGCCGTTGTATGGAGGAAAAATAAGTTGTTGATGTCCTTAAAAAAGGACATTTTTATTCTTAGATCAAGCTCATCAATTATTGACGTCAGGACAACAATATTGAGAAACGGTATCTTAAAATGAATTAAATTTTTTTTGGGAGCCATCCTACTGCACATATATTGGATTATGTATCTTTTAGGTTAATAACATGTTCATATTGCATGTGTTGTCGCTGTTTGGAGTCTAACGTATGCGAGTTTTACAAGTAAGTAGCAAAAGTAGTATCACAATTCTGTTTATTTTTTTCATTTTTAAAACCATCATGTTTAAGTTTAAAAAGTTTTGCCAGATAATGTTCAGTTATCTGCTAATACTTCATTCTTTTGCTGCTGCCACTAACACTCGCTCGTACTGACAATATAAAGTTTATTATGCGATACTAAGTCTAAGACACAACACACTAAGTTTAGGTATAAAGTTAATGATACTTTGTTGTTATTTTGTTACGTTTTAAACAGTTTTATTATGTATCTTTTTGTGTTTTAGTTGTTGCTATATAAAAGTTAAGTTTTTGTAATAATAATTTTTAAGAGGAATGTTGCCCAATAAAACAATATATTTTGAGTGGTGTTAGAATTTAAATTAGTCTAGAAGTTATTTTTGGAAAGGTATCTCAACAAAGATAGCTTTAACTCTTTGCGATTGAGTGGTCACTTTACTAACCACCTTTTCTATATTCTTTTAAACATAGTTTGTTGGCATCTAATGGTATTTTGCAAAACAATTTTATTTTTTAAAGTCATCGTTTATTCAGTGTTACTTTGCTATTTCGTTTGTGTGGTCAGAAAATTTAGTCAAAATTGTATTTAAATTGCCAACCTCCATGGTGGTTAGTTAACTAACCACTCCACTAAAAACCTTGGAATGTGGTGGTTTTTTTATGTTTTGATTTATTTTTTCTTACTTTTTATAATAAATTAACATTGATTAAAGTTAAAATACAATTGTTTTGATATTAACTTATACACAAACAAGTTAGAAAGTATGGTCGGTCAAGCCCGACCATATAATACCCTACACAAAGTAAATGAGTAATAATATTTTTCTTTTAAAATATCAATAATTTATATTCGAGAGTGATTTTCGGAAGTGGGCCTTATATGGGAGCTATGACCAATTATGGACCGATCACCATAAAATTAGGTCGTGTGATTTATGTCTATATGAAGGTTATACCAACATTTTTAAGTGATTTAAGCACGTTAAAGTGATTTTCGGAAGCGGGTCTATATGGGAGCTATGACTAATTATGAACCGATCGTAACAAAATTGGGTGACATGAATTTTGTATATATAAAATTTATTTGGAGCGGAATTTGTGGAGATTTATATATAAATTAAACATTTATGACCGATAAAGTACAATTTCGGGAGGATATTTGTATGGGGGCTAGGTGAAATAATGGACCGATTTCAGCCAGTTTCAATAGGCTTGGTCCTTGAGCCGAAAAAATAATATGTACCACATTTCATCGAAATATCTTCAAAATTGCGACCTGTACTCTGCGCACAAGGTTTACATGGACAGCCAGCCAGACGGACGGACATCGTTTAATCGACTCAGAAAGTGATTCTAAGTCGATCGGTATACTTTAAGGTGGGTGTTAGACCAATATTTTTGGGCGTTACAAACATCTGCACAAACGCAGTATACCCTCCCCACTATGGTGGTGTAGGGTATAAAAAGCGTGACTGAAAGAGTTAAAATAGAAAACGCCTAAAATATGGGTTTACATAGGCCCTTCCAAATTTAATCGTCCCCATTCTTCAAAATTAAAGACTCGGCATGCCCATTTTTATACTTTGACTTTCGCGGGTTTTGCTAATAAGTCCCGTATTATAATACATTCTAACTCTATTATGTGTTTTCACAGTTTGCTGATAGTTTCTACCTAACGAATCGTTCGGATACTCGCTTTAATGTTTTCCATCCTTTCTGGATTATTCGCAAATCATCGATTTTAAATTGCCACCAAACAAAAGACTTTCACTTCTTTTGTTTGGTGGCAATTTAAAGTCAAATCGCAACTCCGAGGCGGCCATCTGCAGTACTCACATAAATTCAATTATTCTAAGCACTGTGTGAACATGGAGGTCTGCTTGTACCGGCCATGCGTCTGTTCTGAGATGTATATCTAATATTCCTGCAAACATTGACTACTGCACTTCCTTCTTCTTACGGGTCACCTTCTTCTAGGGACTTCTTTGTCATCTATACAGATGGCTCCAAGTCTGCGATTGGGGTGGGTGAGGGCTTCTATATTCCCCGTTTTCAGAAGGGGCTGCATGATCAATGTAGTGTAATTCACGCTGAGATTTCAGCCTTTAAAAGGGCGGTACACTGGATGGTTATTTGAGCTGAATATCCGAATTTGTACTGACAGCAAGCCTGCTATTAAATCTCTATCTGTTGTCTATTCGGCATGAATGGCGGGTATTTCTTACCGAAATGGCGAGATATTATAATCTGGAATTATTCTGGATGCCGGGTCACTCTGGTGTACTTCGCAATGCTATTGCGGATGAACTGGCCAAAAAAGGCTCACGTCTGCAAGTAGACGAGATTGATATATTGGTCGGTTTACCGCTCTCCTGGTGTAAATCACTCATACAGCGTAAATTATTTGAGCTAGCTGAGTTCAGATGGTCTAGTTTGACAAGTTGCTCGATATCGAGGCTAACATGACCTGTTCGGGCTCGGCTACGAATTTTGATAGCCGTACTTACAGGGCACTGCTTAATTGGTGCGCATCCAGGAGACCGAACACTCCTTAGAATGACTTCAGTAGAAGTTGTCATATCATCTCTCTCAGCTGAAGACGAGGAGGAAATGGTTGAACATCTCCTCTGTCTTTGCCCTGCTCTATCAACAGACTATGATAATGGGTAGTCCTTTCATGTATGGCCTAGCGGATCTATCGAGTGTGGATGTTAGGAAGCTAGATTCTTTTATACGTGCGTGAAGTTGGTTCGTCGTCGAACCCCTTTCCGACATGTGAAGAACCTTTTGAGGACCTGAACATGTTTTACGGTATCACAAAGGGACCAATTCATGGACCCAAAAGAGCTGGTAATACTAACTGTCTTTATAAGCGAACCTAATCCTTTTGGTGCGCTTTTGTCATCCATTTATCTTCTCTGAATGGCCTCATACTTGTCTTGTGAACCATTTTCATTCATTCTACATGGAAATATCTAAGCTGGAAAGAAAGGAGTCAAGAAGGCATTTCAAACTGAAGTCGTTGGAAATATTTGCCGCGATAATGTAATAGCCGCGAGATAGTCAACGTAGATATCAATGGTCGGCGTCTCCAAATAAAAATTCTAAAATCTTTAAGCAGTTGTATTGGGCTACCTGAACGATTCTGAGATGAAACCAGTGCCTATTTCCAATTTGAAACATCAATGTAGACTCTTTGTATGAATAGTTTGAAATCAAGTCATATCTGTTTGTTGCTCTGATTCCAAGAATTTTATTCAAATTCAGTGTATGTAATACGATATAGTCTACTTTGTCAAACATTTCTCCAAATCTCTTTCCACCGAGACATTTCTTCAGGTTTGAAAACAAGTCACTCAGGACTAAATCCGGAGAATAGGGAAGAGGGAGCATTTCGCAGCCTAATTCATTGATTTTTTCATGCAAACTGCACATGTGTTTCTGATACCCAAGTTATCATTCAAAATTGAAACCAATGAGCGGCATCTTCTGTGCTTGTACGGTCACGACGAAATTCAGTAAACAACCATAGATATTGATGGTGCAGAGTTTCCATAGTATTCATCAGGCTTAGCCTTTATTTGAGTGGAGGTTTTTTTCTGCAAAATATTATGCTGAATGACCAAATGAAATTCACTTTTATAAAATTCCTCCTCAATTCACTAGGTAGTCTGCTATCACTGACTGAGAAAAACAAACTAAATGAAGCAGCTTGTTCAAATTTTGACAGGAGTCTACTGAGAGATGCCTGTTGACAGGAGCAGTGTTGCCCTTTTAGTTAAGAGCCGGAAAGTTCAAAATGTCGCGGATTTATTGACCCACCCTAGTGTGTATAATCTGTTAGCATGACCCATAACAAAAACGAGCATGATTCAGTCTGTCTGTCCTCTTGAGCCTTAAAGCTAACATTGCATATATGAATTGGATGTAGATATCTAGGGAAGGTATGTCTAGCATCGTCACCAGACTGGTATTCGGATTAATAGAGATAGAACCTGATCATTGCAGCTTGTACAGCATGAAAATATAATTTAGATCTCATGGCCTTTAAGTGTAAAAAAACACATAGGGAGACTTTAAAAATAGCGTTTCTACGTATAAAATGATGCACAAAAATTTGGATAACTTTGAGAGTTCCGGATGAATTACATCCAACCGTTTTGGTCTAAAATATGAATTGCAGCATTGTTATTATTTAAAATATTACTTATATTTTTTGTGATATATTATTTATGATCCTTGACAACCAATTTATTATAAATCTTTCTAAAGAAATTACAATAGCTGTTGACCATTCTGCAACAAAAGAACTCTAAGAATCAATAAATCGCAAAAAAAAAATAATTTTATTTAAATTTCCTTATGTACATAAAGAGACAGACCACAGGTTTTTTATATAATAAATACAGATAGAATGTTATCATAGTAAAATAAAGACAGAAAAACAAATCCTTTAAACTTTCACAAGAATTCCAGCAATTTCTTTAACATTCAACCAAAGAGATTCTTTTACAAGTTTGCTTTATTCTTATATGCTTTAAAATAAAACTATGAATACAAGTTGTAACTACTTACCCAACATTTTATTGCGATTAACATCAATGCGTGCCACACCAAAGGCAGGATCTGTATCTGCTGTATAATTGTCAATGGTAAATTCCCAATAGTGAATGCCACGTGAAAAACCCACAGAGCCCAATGCGACACGATGTTCCCAGCCTTCCACCGAAACGGTGGAATTGTTATTGCTAAAGACAAGACCAGAACCAGGACCACCGCTTAAAACGGGATCAAATGTAAACCAGGCAACTGTAAGAAAAACAATAATAAAAAAAATGTAATATGAATACTAGGAAATAACTAAATATCCTTAAATAAAATCTTTACAAGAAAAATAAACTCTGTAAACCACAACTTGTTATGTAGTCTGTAGAAGTAGATACAAAAAAAAACTGAAAATAATACAAGCATTTACATTTAAACAGACACAGGAAGGACAGACAAATAAGCTTTGTTTAGCCAATATGGAGGAAATTCAATTTGATTGCATTTCCTTGTTATGCTTTGTAATATTCTCCTCCAGTTTTAATTTTTTTTATAGTTTTGCTCCGTTATTTTCTTTTTGTTTTTTATTTTAGTAGTTGTAGTGTTTTTTTCTGTGTTCTTATGTAATTGTGTTTGTATGTGGGTTGTTGTTATGATGTTATTGTCTGCACCGCAAAGTATGCTTTAGGTTTTGTAAAATGTTTTTTATTAAGGGAAATTAGAGGAGACTGCAGCCCAGCTAAAATGTAATTTAAATACTAACTAGTGGCAATAACGGGAACAATTTTAAAGAAAAAAAGAAATAACTTTTGATGAACAGATCTTATTTATCGATAATTTTCATTTCATTCCAACAAAATTCGATTTGGGTGCCCCGATAGACTAATGTGCTTGACTATCAATCTGAGGGTTGCAGGTTCGATTCCCAAGTTATGAAAATTTTATTCAATAATGTTAGTTAGCTTTTTATTCAGTCTGTATGTAGGAATTACATGTCTTATCATTCCCTACATATTTTTTTTGCTTATATTTGTTATTTCCTTTACCTATTGTGGCTTAGTGTGTTCATTTTAAATTTCTTAGTTATTGACTGTTTATTATTAGCTGTCCGGTAAAGCGGCTCTCATTCTGCAATATGCTAAAAGAATGTTAAGTAAAAGCAAATAAAATCATTTTGCCAACTAGAGATTATAAGGAAGAGATAAATATTTTCAATATAAAGCAAGTGCCTTTAATAGTGATCCAATTAAAACAAGAAGTATTTATAAATTATTATGTAAGTTTCAACCACTTTAAGACGTGTGTTTCGATCTAGTTAAAAATTTAAAACAGCCATCAAAATTAACCAAATACATCCCAGACTATCATATAAATCTATCCATTTGATCCTTGGAGGTAGTTTGGAACCTCATACGTTGTTATTAGAAATCAATACTCCAGAAACCAAAGGACTAATCAAAGCAGTGAAATCAGGGTGAATGTAAACCAATGATCAATGATCAATCCGAGTCAGTAGATCAACAATGTACTCTCATGGCATGCATGATTTATCATTTACATCAATTGCCTTGAAAAAACTAATAAGATCGACGGCATTAAAAAAACATAAAGCTGTTGACCAGATTCGACGGTGATTTGAACCAAAAATTATCGAATTCAGAGAATACCCAAAGCATAAAGAAATGAAAAGAGGAAAAGATAATTGGCTGCAATATAAAAGGTCATCGCTGAAACTAACCCCTGTTTTGCGATGGATTTTCCCTGGTAGGAGAAAAGTATTTGGTGTATGATATACAAATGCGGGATTTACAATAGATGGCGTATCTTTTGAACCTGTTTTTGTTTTTAATAACTTATATGTCATTTTCAAGGCTACATATCTGTCATTTATTCTCACATAGTTTTGGAAAATTATAGTTTTTTTTTGCTTCAAATTTTGTGCAACAAAGCATCATATGCGGGATGTTTGGCTTTACTTTTTTTAGAAAAAGTGCGAGTGATGGTTTGAGTGGTTTAGATGTGGTGATTTTGACACGGAAGACAAAGATCGCCATGCAAAAACGTTTGAAGACCAAGAATTGGAGGCATTACTCCATGAAGATTGTTGTCAAACTCAACAAGAGCTTGGAAAATCATTGGGAGCTACTTAATTTCAAAAAGTTTGCAAGCAGCAGGATTCATCCAAAAGACGATTTTGTATATCTGAAATGCTGCTTGAACGCTATAAAAGAAAATAATTTTTGCACCGAAACTTTACTTGCGATGAAAAATAGATCCATTACGATAACCGGAAGCGTAAGCGATCGTATGTAAATTAGTCGAAACGACATCAAAGCGAAATATTCATGGCGCGTAATTTTCTCTGTATTCGGTGGGAGCAAAAGGGTCCTATCTATTATGAGCTGCTGAAATCTAAATAGAAAATCACAGGGAACCTGTGCTTGACAAGAGCATTCGCCGAAAAATACCCAGAATATGCCTGCAAACATGAAGTGGTTGTGAAGTTTTCCTCACCTTGCCCCATCCCTACTATTTGTTTCGATCGATAGGATATGCTTCACTTCAGAACAGAATTGAAGACCTAAAAGATGATTTTGCATGTACGAAATGATGTTTGAAGGCTATAAAAGAATATAATTTTTGCACCGAATGATTACTTGCTCTCCAACCCGAAGCGTAAGAGACCGTATGTGAAGCCCGGTCAACCAACCGAATCGACCACAAAGCCAAATATCCAAGGCGATAAGGTAAAACGGCCAGACATGAAACCGTGATATTCCATTATGACAACACTCGGCCACATTATGCAAAACCTTTTAGAATGAAGTGATTGCGAAGTTTTTCCTCACCCGCCTTATAGTACAGATCTTGCCCCGTCCAACCGATCTTTCGATCGATGCAGAACACTCTCTCTGGGATACGCTTCACCTTAGAACAGAGTATCCGAACTGTTCAAAAGATGAGCATTTATTTTGGCGCGGAATTCATGTGTTGCCAGAAAGATGGGAAAAGGTCATAGCTAACAATGGCCAATACATTGAATAAATTTATATTTTACAAATGTTACAAAATAGATACTAAAAACTTAAAAAAGTCACGCATTTTTAAGTCGTATTTGAGGAAGGAATTCTTTTGAACTTTTATTTTGGAACATTATGGGAATAATATACTAATTTATATTTTTTTTTTGGAATTAATTCTTAAAGCCAGAAATATAAATATCTTGAATGGTTGGAAGGTGCAAGAATTTTATGGAAAAAGAAAACGTTTATTAAAAATGATAACATTTTTAGGTATTTTTGTTTAAGAATTTTCAAAATTCTTAAATATTTTGGTACCTATAATGGTACTATTTAAAATAGATATTTTTTTTAATAATTTTGAAAGAATTTAAATTGTTATAAAGTAGTAATTTGCATATTTTTGGGGGAAAATACTTTGGTATTTTTTTACTTTACAAACAATTATTTTATGTGAAATGAATGAATGATTTCGTTAAGAAGTAATCAAAAATAAACCCTTTAATTGATTAAATTGCTTGTCCGTTACAAAATTGAGCTTCAGTCAATACAAATTTTGGATTATTTCAAAACTGGGTCGTAGTGATTAATATTCATACAAAACATGCACACAATGTAAATTTAGCAATTTCTATTTTCGGAAGCAGTTTTAATAATTTTAACATATTTCACTGATTTCAGCTAATGTTTTTATGTTAAAATAAAACTTAATAGAAAACATCGTACGATACTCAATATTAGACACGAACCGGATGATATACGTCTGAAACAATAAATTAAATGGAGAAAAACTGCGTTTTCAGTTTTTCATTTCGTGATCCTGTTTCCTTTTAAAAGAACTTCATATTTTCAGAGGAGTACATTTTTAAAAAAATGTTTTAAAATCTTCTGATCAGCCTACTATGTCACTTGACACCGAAAGTGATCAAGAAGAGTAGTAGAATATTTCGTATTATTTTTATTTTATCCTTTAAGGATCAAAAGATGTCAAAAATGTCCTTTCAAATTTTTATCCTTGAATATCCTTTTAGATTTTCAATATTTTTTTTTAAAAATCTAGTGAGTTAAAGATCCAAATATAAAATACTACATGCCAAAATTTCATACTTCTATCTTAACTACTTAAGTGTTAAAAAATATTTAAAATTTGAATTATTTTATTTTTTATATTTTATTTTAATTTTTCATTCGAAAAAAATATAACAAAATCCGTTGTGAAAAGTTACGATGAAGACTTTTTAATAAACAAGTAAAATAGTAATCGGCAAGCCCGACCTTATGATACCCTACAACGGGTATATGATTATAAAGAGTTTTCTTTTGATATGAAACTTATTTGTGTTGAATCTTATTTGAATACACACATTTTCGGTAGTGGACCTTATGTGATAGCTATGACTAATTATGGACCAATCGTCACAAAATTTGGTGTGATAAATTGCGAATATATGAAACATATTTGTGTTGAATTTTGTTTGGATACTGACATATTTCAGAGATTTATGTATATTAATGGCATTTTCGAGAATGTTGCTTATATGGGAGCTATGGAATATTGTTGACCGATCGTCACGAAATTTAGTCGTGAGCTTACATAAAACTTAATTGTGCTGAATTTGATTTGAATATGTTTGTAATTAAGAAATTTATGAGAGCTTAACTATTTTCAAACAGACCAATTGTTAAAAAAGGACACAGGATCACGAAATGAAAAACTCAAAACACAGTTTTTCTCCATTATATTTATAGTTTCAGGCGTATATCATCCGGTTCGTGTCTAACGAATTTTTTCTCTGTTTGTCGGACGGTGAAATCTATGAAAAATATTAACAATTTTAATTAACATGTAAATAATACATAAATCAGCTAATGAAAAATATGTTAATTTAGCATTATTGAAAAAATACAAAAAAAAAATTATGTTTAAGCCTAAGAAATTCTCTATTAGATACAGCTTCACGTTTCGCCTTAATGCCTCTATTAACATTACAATAATTAAAATGCTGTCTTGCACAACTCTCACCTCTAGACATCAAAATTTATATCCTTGTCATTTACACACTTTTACATTAAGTAATTAAATATTAAGGACTAATCAATTTTCTATTTAAAATCCCTTAAGGCATTTTATGACTAGACTTAACTGGCTCTTCTCCAATCACTAAAATGGCGGTAGTTGTAGTGGCGGCGACGGCCTAAAGAAGAAAAACAATTTAAATGAAAATTAAATAAGAGAAATCGCGTTTAATGAAATCAACACTAGTGTTTGCTATAGAGCACGTCTAATAAATCTTAGTAAAGTAGCAGGCAGAGCAACAGCCAAAGCAAGTTGCTAAAGGAACAGCAAACGGAAAACATCAATCAAAGTTGAAAGTAAAGTGGTAAGAAGGAAGGAGGTGTAAAGTTTCTAATACTTGCTGAACAAAACTAAACTGTAACTGCAGACATTGGAGTAGTAACCGAAAGAGATTAAAAATTTGTGTAAAAGACAATTTACACAACTGACACTCACGCATGAGTGAATTAAAAACAGCAAAATTACAACCCTTTATAAGTACTAACACAAAACTTTTACCCAAAAAAAAAAGAAAAGGACAAAATACTTTGACATGCTAAAATAAAATACTACCACATATTTTAAGTTTTGGAAAACACTAACAGAAATATTTCTGTTTTTTTTAAAAAAAAATAAAATTCTCTAAAAAATTGTAAAGCGGAAAAAATAGTTAACCATATTTAATGCTAAAAAAAACAAGCCAAATTGTACTTGTAAGTAAAATAACATTAAGTACTTGTAGTTTTTTTTCTAATTTATTTAAGTTGTTGCAACTATTTTGTTTTGAATGCATTTAAATTGTAATGAAATTATTGCCGGTTTTAGTTTTAGTAATGCTGAAAAACAAATGCAAAAACCCCTTTAGAGAGCTTTGAACTTTATGAACTTACCTTCAGCCGTTTGTAATCCAATAAGTTCAGAGTATTCACCTTCTCCAGCACTATTGAAAGCCTTGACACGAGCATTGTACATTGAATTAAAATGTAAACCATCAACGGTGCATATTGTTTCTTTGCCACAATAAACTTCCTATAAATGAGGCATGAAATGAAAGGCAAAAAAAAAACAAAAGCAATGTTAGTACAAAAAAATAGAATAGTTTATAAAATATAATAGCAAGAACCGCTGAAAGCTTTAAGTTTGTTAAAATACAGTGCATTTTAAAAGTAAGTAAAGTAAGAAATATTTAAACAACTAAATAGTTTCAAATGAAATTTAACTCTAAGATTCACTCAGACTCTTTGAAATTCCGCAGCAGTATTTGATCGTTATCAGTAAAGACTGGTGAATGATCATTAAGTCCAAAACTCAAGGCACAACCTGCGACCAGGGCTTATGATCATTTTATTGAGATACTGACCTCGTAATATCTTCATTTTCCCGTGAAAAGGATATACAGTAGATAGCCATCGACAGTCATAGGCATCATTTCGAATTTCTCCACTAGGTACTACACAGCAATGATGTGTACAATGGAAACTCTTCGTTAATCACCAACCGGAAAGCCTCCTGTATGTAGTGGGTAACTTTGGGATTGTTGCTTAATGAGTTAAAACTTAATGCAGAGTGGTGAAAATTGTCCACTCCGAGGAATACCGTGCTTAATTCTCGCTGTTTTGAGTGATTGTCTGTTAACCCGTCGAACGACTGTCGGTCACTCAAATGATTTCCAAGGAGGGTTAAGTGATAAACCAAATGCTACTGGCCTTAATTCTCTAGATTATGCTCAAAGTATTAAGAGTTCGTCTTATATGATTACCAAGAGGTTTCTCTAAATATATGAATCAACTTGGTTCTTGTTCTCCCCAGGCTTATTGGCAGTGATAGCACTTGCATTATTTCACTTCCCATCAAGAATTGGGTATAAAGAAACGTATAACGGAAAGGCTCTGGTGTCAACCAATATTATACAAAAAACCTGACTATAGATCACTACTTGTTTACTCATAAACTTCAACTTGTAGATATTCGAAAGATCCATCCATCTTTTCCTCCTATGCTCATTGAAAAACCTTCTGATTTGCTGGTTCGTTGGGGAAATATTGCAGATTATGTCATAAAGTTGTTCTACATAAGCATGGATATTTCGTTTGAGTCATCTGCGACTAATAGATTGTGAAAACTTCAATAAACTATTGACTAAAATCTCACGATAGTGACGGAAATCATTATCCATATTATCTATCTTCTTAGGTTCTGAGAGAGACCTGACTATGGAACACAAAGTGTTTGCTACTAAACTTTTCCAGAAGTTCTTCAATATTCGCATGAATATTTGAGCCAATAGTCTTTAACTTGACATTGCGAAAGACTTCTGCATCATCTTTGTGTGAACAATTCCAGTTCTGCAGTTCTTCAAAAGATACATCTATATTTTGCGACTGTGCTCACTGATAAACCGTCTGATTTCCTGTCTCAACAAAGTGAAATTGGGTATAAATAAAAATTTAACGGGTGGTTCTGGAGTCAACTAATTTTATGCAGAAGACCTGACTATTGACCACAACTTGTCTGCTCATGAACTTCAAGTTGAAGTTCTTCAAGAGATCCATAAATTTGTTCCTCCTATGCTCACTGATAAACCTTCTAATTTCCTGGTTTAACAAAGTGATTCATTGATCGTTAGGGTTAATATTCCAGATGATGTCACGGTTTCATAAAATTCTTCTTCATCATCATATATATTCCGTTTGAGCCATTTGCGACTCTCACGATAGTGACGAAAATTGTTAGCAATATCATCTATCTTCGTAGGTTCTGAGAGAGACCTGACTATGGAACACAACGTGTCTGCTACCAAACTTTTCAAAAAGTTGTTCAACATCAGCAAGGATATTCCATTTAAGCCAATAGTCTTTAACTTGACATTAAGTAAGACCTTACCAACAGTTCATCTGCGACTTAAACTTGTTTTTCTTCGAAATATCCATCTATCTTCTGTGCCTGTGTCCACTAGAGAACCTTCTGATTTCCTGGCTCAACAATGTGATTCATTGTTCGTTAGGTTAAATATTATAGATGTTGACACGCTCGATCGTGGAACCGACAGTTTCAAGGAAGTTATTCTAGACTTAAAGGACTTAAAAATGCGTATTTTTTTTAAATTTTAAGCTTTTATTTTGAAACATTTGTGCAATATAAATTTAAACAAGGTATTGCAAGCTATGTCCTTTTCCCATCTTTCTGGCAACATAAGTATTCCGACCCAAAAGAACTGCTCATCTTTTGAGACCAAGAACGAATCAAGCCAATTTCGGATGCTCAATTCCAAAGTGAAGCGTATTCCAGAGAGAGCGAGATCGAGACAAATAGTAGTCAGACGGGGCAAGGTCTGGACTATAAAGCGGGAGAGGTAAATCTTCCCAACCACTTTATTCTAAACAGTTTTTAACAGGAATTGCAACATGCGACTTAGTGTTGTCATGATGAAATACTACGGTTTCATGTGTGGCTACATATTCGGTCGTTTTTCGGACAATTCTAACTTCAAACGATTCAGCTGCGTTCGCTACAGGTTCCATATAATGGTCTGGCCAGATTTCAGCAGTTTTTGGTTCCACCTAATACAGAGCATAACCTTAGCGCCATGGATATCAGGCTTCACATACGATCTCCAACGCTACCGATTATCGTAATGGATTCATTTTTCATCGCAAGTAATGATTTACTTTTATAGCATTCAAGCAGCAATTCAGACATACAGTTGCGAACAAGATAATAGCAGTACCACGAAATTTTGAAATATTTTAACTTTTTTCACAGTGTACTGTGTTCGACATACAGAAGAGAGTGGACGTCGAATATATTGACTACAGCCTGAACTTCCAAATAAAACCAGTTTAGACCCGCCAGTTCACAAAATATTGAGATATTTGCTTGCAAACCAGTCGGCATTCAGTGTACTCCAAACGAGTACCACTATGTATTTTTTTTAATAGTGGCTTTTTCCTTGGACTTCGTTCTGTGAAGTTTGCATCTAGAAATCATCTCCTTACTGTCATATCAATAACTTCTAAATTTCATTCGGTTTTTATTAGCTTGACAGATTAAATGGATTGCATTTGATGATTCTGACGATATTTCGATCGTCCTGAGGTGCAGTTTTCCGTTTGCAGTCCCCATTTTTTATTTTTTTCTTTCTATTCAATAGCGTTTGATATAAAGTTGAATATGTGGAAAAGATTTTCCTTATTTTTATAACTTTAAAATTAATTTTCCCTAAGCAATGGTGCAATGTATTGCGCGACCCACTAAAACAGGAATTATATAAAAAAGATATATTTTTAATGTTAAATATACAATAAATTCAGCATATTTAACTAAATTGTACTTTAATCTTAAAAAATATTTGACTTCTTTAAGAAAAAAAATAAAAAAATGAATTTAATAATCCGGCACTGCTATTTCAATGTTAATTAAAAAATACATATTGTCATATATAAGAGCCTTTATTTCCGAAGTTACCATTGTTTTTACAAAAAGATTACATCACAAAAAATTTACAGGCTTGACCGATTATGGGTATAAACAAAATTTTAAGTTTAACATTTTTAAAGACGTTGTACGCTGTTTCAAAAAAATTTCCTAGTGGTACTGCTATTTTCTTGTTCGTAACTGTACATAATTGTCTTTCAAGTTCTCTCAGCATCAGTTCGTATGGTACCCAATTTCCTTGCTTTTGGCGGATCCTGCTGCTTGCAAACCTTAACAAATTGCTAATTGAGTAGCTCCCAATGATTTGGCAAGCTCTTGTTGAGTTTGACAATAATTTTCATGAAGAAATACCTCCAAATCTTGGTCTTCAAACCTTTATGTCTGGCCTGGACGATCTTTGTCTTTCGTGTCAAAATTACCACTTCTGAACTGCACAAACCAACTATCACAGGTTGAAACCGATGAAACGTATTTACCATAGGCTTCGGTGTGCTTCAGCGTTGGTACAAAATTTAGCATTTTCGAATCAAAAAAAACTTTGTTGTTTACACTATAATGTCCTAAAACTAAGTGGAATTTCCGTACTTAGGAATTATATGTACTTCGTAGTTCTTCCAAGGATCCATTAATATTTTTGTAGATGGTGTCACACTTGTCCTTGGAACCCAAAGTTTCTGCAGGCAATTGCAGATGCATAACTGGTATTTCAGTCAGTATAAACTTAATGTTTCGTTGAACTTTATCTCTGCACTTGGGTTCTATACTGCTGGTGCGGGATTTTGAAAGACTCTTGAACACCTTGTAGCTGTGAAGATCGATATTCCTGATAGGTTTCATCTCCTGGATCACAGTGACCATGAAGTGTCACTCATGAATTCAGATCGATATATTATTCCGTAAATCGTTGCAGGTAAAATTCAAGATATTTATCATATTAGTTAGATGATCTCTGGATCTTTCGTTAAATCAACAGTTTCCTCAAGTCAGTGTGGACCAAGCAGCTGCTTTAGTTACTGTTTCACGGTGCTTCTTCTCTGTACTGTGGAGCTATACTTTGTGTGGGGGATTTTAGAAGAAGAGTTTTGTCTGCTCGATCACAGTGGCCGTGATGTGTCACTCATGAATGCAGAACGGTTTCTTATTCAGCAAATCGTTGACCTTTATCATCATAGTTTCGCAATATATGGCTCAGCTATGACTGGTGTTGCGACTATTGTGAAGATTCAGTTAGAAATGATGATGGGTTATCGTATGTTTAGCATCTACTTAGTTCCCGCAATATTTGAGTCCGCTGTTTTTGGCAATGTGGAATCTGATTTTTTGCTGCTGTTGTGGAGATTGTGTGCAGAAAGGATAATGGGGTGTCTTATGTTGAGATGGTACGTAGTTTTCTAACCATTTTTTTTTTTCATAAATAAGATCTCAGCAGTTTTAGAAATAACACCATTTTGAACATGAGTTGTATCTCAATTAAATTTATATTTGGTGTAAGAGGTTAAATCACACTGGGCTGAATTATGGTCCAGGATATATGAATCACTATTTGAGGAAATGCATGATTATTTTTAAATGTTGGATGTAACAATTAAACAAAGTAATGTCATAGATACAAAATTTTCGACTGATAATGCTGCCGCTGAATTCCCAATAATTGGTTTAGAGGGACTCGATTCGTTACGGAGAAAATAACCAATTTTTGAAGGAACGATTATTTTGAGGTTGTACTAATCATTAGTAAGCAATTACTTCTTTAATATACAATAATAATGAAAATCTGTTCTATAAATTTAATTCAACATTAATATAATTCCTAGAAATTCTCCCACTTTCGTGTGAAAATATTTCTTCCAATAAATTATTCAGCATCTGAAAATTTAATATTCCTTGAAAATACTAACAAATGCACTGTATTTAAATTAAGGTATAGAATATATATTTCATATTTAAAACATAATTTATTATACATTTAAACAAAAGTAATTCATGTTTACTTACCCTAAACTCTCCACCGCTGCCATCGTCTAATTCTAAAACGTAACCCTCAACATGTGAATGATTTGGCGCCTGCCACGCCACGGTAACTGAATTATTTTCCGCTGAACAATCTTGTGGTATAATTGCAGGAGGTTGTGGAGCTGTATTTTATATAATTTTTGTAATTCCATTTAGACGAGAGCAAAAATAATAAGGAATATGCCAAATTTGTAGAGAATTTTTTTTTTGTTCACACACACGTTAAAGGAAATAGAAGAAAATAAACAATAAAATTGTTGTTATTTAGCATAAATGTAAATTTTGTAATAAATTATATAGAAATTGTTGTTGTAAGGTAGTAAGTGTAAGTGTGTAAGTTAGATTGTTTAGTGTAAATATTAGTAAGAAGTAAGTTCAAGTATTTAACATTTTAACTACAATGATACAGTTTAATTATTATGACTTAAGGGTATAATAAACAATAAATTACAAATACAAGAAAAAAATAAACATTATTTATAAATTTCAGTAGTTAGAAAAAGTAAAAACCAATCCTTAAACAAAGAGAAAAGAGCAGGAGAGAGAGACAGAGTAACTGAGTTTAAACAATGAACTTAAGAAACCATTAAATAATAGGAAACGGAACTTAGGTGTAGTAATAACAAACGAAAGAACAAAAAACTGTAACAAAAAAACAACATTAACACAGCAGGATCCATTAATGCAGTGTATGGGTTGTAAGTTGCTGTTGTATCATTCCTTGTAGCCAGCCAGTATCAGGTAGTAGTAGAGTTATAGAAATTACTAAAGTAACCGGAAACCGGAAAAACGAACACCAACCAACCTTTGGAGTTGCTTTGTTTTCTATTTGTTTTTTTTTTAGCCAACTAATAATTACTTTTTTATTGTGTAAATGTCATATAAAACAAATAAATTCGAAACAATTTATTTGGCGTGTGTTTAGAAATTTATTGTAGTTGGATGGGGAAAGACTGTGTATGAAAAATAAATATGATAAACACTAAATTATGAATAAAAAATACTTAAAAAATCTCATATATTAACTTAAAAGATTAGTAACACAAAGGGTTTTCTAACAAAATAAATCAAATTATGTATATTTCCTTAGCTAGTTAAATAAAGTATTGGTAAATATTTACGTCAACTTTTAGCCTAACGTTTCTGAAAATTTCTGATTTGGAAATTCAGGATCTGGAGAACAATTTCGAAGTACCTTTATAGAAATATTTTCATTTAATTTTTTACGCAGCTGGACTTTTATTTTAAACACTAAGGTAGAATTTTTTCTCTAAAGTAAGACAGTTTTAAATATCAGTTTGACATTTAAAATATTAAGCATTTCTGCAAGGCTCAAAAAGGCGACAAGGGAATTTGCTCTGGGATAACACTTGATTTAGTACACTCGATGTAGAGGTTTAACTCCATGTAGGCCATAAGTGTTTTGGTGAAATCATGGGTGGCGAGTGGTTTAATAAATCCACGACTTCTTGAATTTCCTGGCTTTTAACTGAAAGGATAATACAGCTCCTGTCAACAGCCATCTGTCAGTTAACTCTGCTCAAAATTTGAACAAGCTGCGTCATTTAGTTTGTGTTTGACAGCCATATTAATAGCAGACTACCTCGTGACTTGTGCAGAAATTTTAAAAATTTAATTTCATCTGCTCATTAAGCGGAAAAAAATCATCACTCAAAGGCTAAGCTTGATAAATACTATGGAACTCTGCACCATCAATTTAAATGGTAACAAAGAGGTTCACTGAATTTCGTTGTGGACGTACAAGCATGAAAGATGCAGAACGTTCTGGTGGCTCAGTTGAGGTCTCTATAACCGAAAGAATTGCAAAAACTCACGTCATAGTGTTGGCCGATCGTGGATTGAAAGTGCGAGAGATTGTTGAAGCCATAGACATTTTACATGGATCAGTGGGTTTAATTTTGAGTGATAATTTTGGTAGGAGAAAGATTTCCGTAAGATGGCTGCCACGTTTGCTCACAAGAGGCTACACACATGTGCAGTTTCCATGACAAAAATCCATGAATTAGGCTACGGAATGCTCCATTTTTCTCCCTATTACCGGATTTAGGAGCGAATGACTATTTCTTGTTGGCAAACCTGATGAAATTTCTCGACGGAAAGAGATTTGGAGACACATTGGACGAAGAGCATAGAGCTCAATAGAGACTATGTCGTATTATGGCTGCCACGTTTGCTCACAAGAGGCTACACACATGTGCAGTTTCCATGACAAAAATCCATGAATTTGGCTACTGAATGCTCCCATTTTCTCCCTATTACCGGATTTAGCAGCGAGTGACTATTTCTTGTTGGCAAACCTGATGAAATTTCTCGACGGAAAGAGATTTGGAGACACATTGGACGAAGAGCATAGAGCTCAAAAGAGACTATGTCGTATTACCTACACTGAATTTCAATAAAAGTCTTGGGATCGAAGTAACAAACAGAGATGACTTGATTTCAAACTATTCATACAAATCGATTAGAGTCTACATTGATGTTTCAAATTGGAAAGAGGCGCTGGTGTCGGGACTAAGCCTTTTCTCAGAATCGTTCAGTTACACAACTGCTAAAGGATTTTAGGCATTTTATTTGGAAACGCAGGATGACTGCCGCGTTTGCTCACAATCGGGTGCACAAGATTCAGAACAGCCGAATTTAATATATAAGGAATTATGACTACTTATTAATGTTTGTAATCACCTTACATTTGAGAGCAAGTCTGTGATGAAATTGGTTAATCGAATTGTATTTGCAAATAAGGTGACAAATATTTTGTTATTTCTATCATAATTTATATTTACTAATGATTCGAAAGATTTGTTTGAACACAGGTTCGATTGTCACAACAAATCCGCCTTTTCTGTATAGAACATTGATGTCCATTTCAAAGCACAATTATATAGTCGTCACTGAGACAGCGACAAGTGCACATGCAAAGCGGGTGTAGTGCTATTATTTCATGAACACTGAAAGCACTATATTTGAAATTAATTTAATCAAAACCACGCGTGGCCACGTAGCAAAATAAACAAATAAATATTCTATTAATACAAATTTGCAGAAAAATAATTAATTTCGATCTCTAAGTTAATGATCTATGATAATTTGATTAAGATAAATGACGTTATTGTTAACAAATAAATCCTGATATATACTGATATCTTTTTTTTTAATCAGTAAATTTTTTCTCCATTGGAGTTCTCTTTCGTTCACCAGCACAAATACAGTTTTAGCTTTGGTCATCCCTGGTCTAGAAAAACTTGGTACCCAAAGGTCAATTATCACTTACTCTCCGTATGGTGTTCAAAAAAGTGAATTAGATGCTGAAAGTTTGTAAGCTGATTCGCCAGCCGATGTCGAATGCTTTAGCTTTAATTATCACTTTTTTGATCAGGATTGATCTGTTAATTGCTAAATTTTGTACCGATGCCTTGAGAACCGGCTATAGATCAGTGTTAGGAACAGAGAGAGCAAGACAAATTGCTTAAATATTCTACCAATTGACTGAAACATTTGTCTCTTATGTAGTTATTTTTATTGAGCTTCGTTCGAGTTTTGCCGATCAATTAATATGCTGGGCAATGGTCGGCATAATGAGAACATGGAAGTTGGATTATAATAACTTGCTAAGCACTCTCTTTCTCTGTTGTTGATAATTTTTTTTTAACTTCGTTAAAATTAAATTTTTTTTTTGTACCGAAGAATCGTCATATGCAGGAAGTTTTGCTTTACTTCCTTAATTTGAAAAAAGATGCCGCTGAAGCACACCTATTGCTCACCAAAGCTTATAACCATCGGTTTCAATGTGAGAGAGATGGTTTGTCCCGTTCAGAAATGGTGATTTTGACACGGAAGACAAAGATCGCAAAGGCCAGCCAAAAAAGTTTGAAGACCAAGAATTGGAGGTATTACTTCATGAAGATTGTTGTCAAACTCAACGGGAACTTGCAAAATCATTGGGAGCTACTCATGCTGAAATTTCAAAACGTTTGCAGGCAGCAGGATTTATCCAAAAGCAGAGAAATTGGGTACCTAACGAATTGAAGCCGAGAGACCTTGAAAGTCAATTTTGCATATCCAAAATTATGATTGATTGCTTTAAAAGAAAATCATTTTTGCACCAGATCATTACTTGCGATGAAAAATGGATCCATTAGAATAAGCCGAAGTATAAGAGGTCGTGTGTGAAGATCGTTTAACCAGCCGAATCGACACCAAAGCTAATTGTCCATGGCGCTACGCTAATTATCTGTATTTGAAGGATTCTATCTATTGCACTATGCAACAAATAAAGACTTTTGGAAAAACACACAATTAAGACAGTATGGGTTCGACTCTACTACCAAAGGTTGTAAAACCCTATACTCAGTTTGTCCATTTTGGTGGCCAGTTTTATTTTATGGTCCCCCAAAGATTCTGAAAATCAGTCGGCCCTCAAAAAAAGTGCCATCAGTTTTTGGCCAACAACTAATTCAGAAATTGTGATACCACTTAACTTTATATGGCAATTATATAGCTAACCCTCATTAACACGAAGTCTAGTTATGTCTTAACTAATAGTTATACTGTCGATTAAAATTATTTTGTATGAAAACTATCAGTATAACTATTAGTTAAAGCATAACCAGACTTCGTGTTACTGGGGGTAAGAGTCATATAGCCAAACAAATTTTGTTTTAAAATTTTTCCCAAAAAAATAGATTTTTCGTGCACTTTTTTGGAAAAATATAGGAAGAAAAAATTTGTGGGACTCCTAATTTGTCACTAACAATATCTAGCAAAGTTTTACAAGAGCTGAACAGCTCATGTGAACATGAGCTCTTTAAATAGCTCACAAAGATCACTTTATACCTTAAAATTTTTAGTTTTCTTACTTCTTTTTGACGCTAAAACAAAGATTTTTTGTTAAAATAGTATGATTCAGTCTATACTTTTATATCGTGCTGTATTATTTACGCGGCTGGGGTGTTTTTGAGTTGATTTGCAGCTGTTTAGCTTCATAGGCGGAATGGAGATCAGTGGGTGGCACCTCAAAGTCTCGCATTTAAAAAAAATCGCCAAAAATCCATTTATGGTCCAATTAAGCTGAAATTTAAAATATAGGTAGTCCTTGAGAAGGACTATCTACACCCGCTTTGTATTCTAGACCAGCCTTGTACGACTACTATTTGTTACGATCAATACAGAACGGAGTATCCGATATTGGCGTGATTCGTTCTTGGCCTCAAAAGATGAGCACAATGATCAATGCTTTAAACAAATTTATATTTTACAAAGGTTTCAAAATAAAAGCTAAAAATTTAAAATTTTTAAAAAATCCCAATACAACCAATATATTATTATAATCTTAAATAAATTTTATAAAACTCTACTTATTCATATAAATAAATTTAAAAACCACAACCAAATTATATTTTTAGTACTAAATATAGCCAAGTGCAATTAAACAAATTAAACATAAAACAAATACATAGAAAAACACATTAAAAATTTCGATAATAAAAATAAGAAATTTTTATTAAAAAGCAATAATGAAACAATCGCAAACAAAACACAGAAATCAGATAAAGGATTAGACACACACAAAATGAACACATATGTGAAAATGAATATGAGTTACAAAAATTAAACATTTTAAACAGTAAAGAAACACAAAACAAATAATTTTGTTAAAAACACAACGAAACAAATTTGCAGAAAAAAACTTATTTTTTTAAAAAAAAAGTAGAGAAAAGTAGAAAAAAAATATAAGAAAATAATGCATACATGATATGGATTCATCGTAGTTAATTAATTTTTTAAATGCATTCATTTTCAGGGATATTGATGTTGAGGAGGAAGATGATGATGATTTATTGGATTTGGTGGAGCGTAATGTTGAGGTTTTATTATTATCATTGAAATTGTAGGACAGTAAGCTGGTTGGCATAGATGGTATTGATATGTTTGCTGGATTTGCTGTAGGTGTTGCTGTTGTTGTTGTATTGTCTAATAATGAGGTATTGATGACTGTATTGGTGGATAGTATGGATGTGGTAAATGTTGTATTGCTGATTAAATGATCATCTAGCATCTCACCTGCTGGTAATCTTTCATCGCCATCTTTAGCAGCTATAAAAGCGTATTTTTATTTTACAAGAATTTTTTTTTATATAATTGATGATGATAATTTTGATTTTATATATTATACATAATTATTTTTTTTGTTTGATTTTTGTTTTAAATAATAATGCATAAGCCAGATATGATGAAAATTGATTTTGTATTTTTTTAAAGCAGCATGTTTTAGTGGTAAAGAAAATGAGAGAAAGAAGTAGAAATATTTTGAAATTTTTATTTAATTATTATAAAGTTAAACAAATATTTTATGTTAAAACTAGTTTTTAAAAATGTAGTTATTTATATTTTTTATAATATGTTTTTCGAAATATGATTTTAAAAACAAAATTTTTGTTTCTTATTTTGGTGAACATGTATAACAAATTTTCTTAACACATTGTGGTTTGTTAATTTATGAGTGTAATGTTTGGGTTTGATGTACACCACTTCCAAGTAAACTTTAAAATTGCCTGTGCTATAGTGGGAGAAATTTATGAAATTTTTAAGAAAATGTAAATTTTCTTAAAAAAGATTTTGGGCGAAACAAGTTTTGGAAAAGCTTTTTTAGTTAAACAACAAATTTGTGGAAAAAAGTTTTTATTTTGTGAAAAATGTTTTTCTGAAAAACAATTAATTTGCGGCAAAGAGCCATTCTGTTAAAAAAAGCTACTAATTTTTCTTTTGAGACAAAGAGCTTTTATATTATAAAAAATATTTTAGCTAAAAAGTTATTTTTTTATAAAAAAAATTTTAAGAAAAATGTTGTTTTTATAAAAAAAAAAAGATTTTTTTAAAACATATTTTGTTAAAGTTTGTAAAAAATATAATTTATCCTTATTATTTATATTTAAAATAATTAATAAAAGCTTTTTTATAAACACTTTAATCCAGATACGACCGATCATATGTACAATATGTGAGCTTTTACAAAAGAGCTTTTGTGCTTTTACACCAACAAGAATACAAAAAGCTATCAGGCAACAATGCTTGCTGTTTATTTTGCAAACAAACAACGATCAGTCGATATATTTAGAAAAAAGAGCTTTCAAAGCTGTTTAACACAAAATTTAAATATATTTATGCTTCTTTTGTTTCAATAAAGCTTTTTGGTTTATGTAACATTTTCTTACAAAGCTTTATTGTTTTAATAAGGTCTTGAGATAAAAGCTTTTCTTTTTAAGAAAGCTTTTTCAAAAGCAAATTCTAAACAAAACTTTTGTAGAGATTAAGAGCTTTTTTTTAAGTATTGATTTTACAAAAAAGTGTTTTCATAAAAAAGTATGTTAAAACCGATTTAAAAAAAACAGTTTAGAAAAAATTGGTTTTTTTATAAAGAAATTTTGTTAAAAAAGATTTTTATAAAAATGTTTTGTTACCCTCTTTTTTATTGAAATTTTTGTCAAAATAAGCTTTTTAAAATGCTTTAAACAAATAGGGTCTAGTAAAAAATTAAAAACTGACAATTTTCATAAAAAATCTTGTTGCTAAGAAAAAGCTTTTTGATTTAAATAATAGTTGAAAAGCTTTTTTATAAAAAGTTTTAAAAGATTTTTATTAAAATACAAAAGTTACCTGTTTTAATTAAGCTTTTTATATAAATAAGCTTTCTTATTGAAAAAATACTTTTTCACTATAATAATTATGTTAAAAAGATTTGTTATTCAAACATTTAAAACAAGATTTTGTATATAGAAGTTTTCTTAAAATGATCTTGTTTATAACAAAGATCTAGCTTTTTAGTGTAAATTTGTTTTTTTTTTATAAAAGCTTTTTATTATTTCGATGATGATCGAATGAATAAAGCTTTTCTTTGTAAGAAAAATTTTTATTCAGGTAAATAATAAAGCTTTTTTAATTAAAATAATTTTGTTGAAAAACTTGGTTTGAAGAAAAAAATTTTTTGTTGAAACATTTTTTTTAGAGAAAAAAAGCTTTGTTAAAGAAAGTTTAAATAAAAATACAAAAAGCTTATTATAGAATATTTTTTTGTTTTGGTAAATCTCTTTTATTTAAGTAAGCTTTATGGAATGTATCGTTTTTGTTTAAATATGTTGATGGAATATAGGTTTTTGTTTAAAAAACGTTGAAAAGGTTTTGAAGAAAAACGCTTTGGGATTAAGCTTTTTTAATAAAAAATGTTTTTTTACTTTTTACGAAAACTTTTTGCTGAAACAATTAAGAAGAAACCGTTTTTTTATTGAAAACGAGCTTTTTTCATTAAAATAATTTTGTTGAAAAATGTGGTAAAAGCTTTTTGTTGAAAAATTTTGTATAGAGAAAAAAGCTTTTTTTAAGAAAGTTTAATTAAAAAAATTAAAAAGCTTTTTATAGGAAAAGCTTTCGGTTTAATAAAGCATTTTTATTTAAATAAGCATTTTGGAATACATATAGCTTTTTGTTTAAAAAAAAAGGTTGTTTGAAAAATATATTTTTTTGGTGAAAAAAAGCTTTGTACATTAATTTTTTTTAAAAAATTTTTATAACTAATTATTTGTGAAAAAATAAAAAATAGTTTTATGAAATAATTAAGAATCAAAATTCTAAAATGTTGTCAATTGATTGGCCTTCATTATGGAATCTATATGGAAGGCATGGAAACGAGTTCAAATGCTTTTAACTTGAAAAACTGATGTCATCCCCATAAACTAAGCAAATTTTCGTATTCTTATCGGTTTTTTTTTCTGTTCACTTTGGAAATGGTGTAATTTGTTACTCAAATTGATGTTACAAAAATTGTGTTGATATTTATGTTTGTGTATGAGTAAAATCTTCTCATATTTCAATACAAATGTTTGTATACAAAAAACACACAATATTGAAATGATCTGTTGTTGTTTTCATGTTGTATAGTTTTGGTGGTAATTCTAAAAAACTAAAATAGTAAAAGTGATTTGTCACAGCTGTGTATATAGTATAGTGTGCTTATATATTTGTGTTAAGTGGTTTTTAAGGGGTCTTAAAATCACACACCCTTCTCATTTACAAAATACCCCCAATACAAAAAAAGACAGAGGTATCACTAACCCCGATACTAATTACAAAACATGATGTGATTTTAATGTTTTCACATAAATTTTAAAATCTATGCCAGACTAGGAGCTCAGAAGAGTGTGTGTGTGTTGTGTGTTGGTTTGAGTTTAACCTAAAAACAACATAAATTTTTAGTAGTTTAATTAATTCTTATCTTAGCAACCCTAAAATTAGAAAGTGAAATTTAAAACTACTTATAGACATTGTGAGTGCAATTATTACTCTAAATTTGTATACATTACTAAATTTATTACTTTCAATTAAATTTGGTAATTAAGAGCACCTTTTCTTCATTTTGAGATAAGATAGTTTCAATTATTTGAAATAGATTTTTGCTGATTGTCATACTTACGTTTCATTTGTATAAAATTTAAATTATCAATGGATCGTAAAACGGAAGCATCATCGAGGGTTAAATCAACAATGGGTGAAACACGGGGTGCAGCATTTGTTACTTCCTGGTGCCAAGTCATGTCGGTGTTGGCAACGCGATTTATTAGCATGGAACCAACCTGAAATGAACGATGGTTAGAAAACAAGTTTAATCAGTATTTAACCTTAAAATAAATGACAGTAAATTGAAATTTACTGTAGTTTAGCATATTGATGAATGTTTAGCCTTCATCTCACCCTCTTATGTTGTGTACTCTAGTGTGTTGTTTTCCACACATACGGTATTTCTATGTATTTTATATTAGCTACACATTTCTATCTTCAACACATTTTACAAAAACATTTGCAGACAAAAAAATCTGTTCCTAGTGCAGAATATATACATAGAAATTGCATATGTGTGGAAAACCACACAAGAGAAATGTCACTTTTTAAATATCACGACATAAAATACTATTTTTTATAAATTAATAGATTTTCTGTGCTTAATTGATGCGACATGAAAAGTTTGTGTGGTTTCCCACACAAGGGTAAGATGAGGGTTAACAGCTTTGAACACTAAAAATTTGAAATATCAAAGAGCACTTATTCTAGTTATTATTTATAGAGTATTAAAATGTGATATTTGTTAGATGAAAACTAAACTTGGATCCTTTGGCAAAAGGCCAAATATCAAAATCTTAGTATTTTTAATGTAAGTACCTGTAAAAATGCAGCACTATCAGTCTCTTTTAATGCCTCAATACAAAATTGTATAAGACCCGTGGTTTGTTGCAATTTCCCAGTACAATTTGATTGTTGATCCTTAAAAAACAAGAAAAAAATACATTAAATTAAATTAAAATAACACTCAATAATATTAAATTGAATAGTCACCTTTAATATTCGTATTTTGGTATCTTTATCCATGCGTATTGCTTCTAATAGATATTCACGTCTATCATGTATGGCTTGTATTAAGGCTTCACATTGTGCGGCCACCAGTCTTTCAAATTCTATGCAGGATTCCTAATAAAAAGAATTATATAAAAAAAACATCACGAAAAAATCTTACATTAAAAAAAGTTTATAGAAAAAAAATTAAATAAATATATCTAACTAAGATTTAATTAAAAATATTGCGTGTTTTATTTCACTTCATTTTTCTTTCTTTTCTTTGTACAGAGTTATAAAGTCAAAAAGCAACAGCAGAATATACCAAAGAAAACGGAAATCTAACAAGTCTTTTAGCTTAAAATAAATGAAACATAAAAACATGGCGCCGTTTTTTTTTACTTTTTTTTGACTTCAGGTAAATCAAAATTAATTGTTAAGTTTATTAAAGCGAAGATACAAAAAAAAGTAAAAGAAATCATTTAATACTTAAAGCAAATGTCTGGTCCAGGGAAGTTAACTACAGACAGCAAAAGCTCTAAAGACTTTTTGCAAACAAATTAAATATTTTTTAATGTTTTCTCTCTTTTACTCTTGCGGGGTACTAGTTGCTTTAGTTAACAGTAGACAATTTATTTGTTAGATGAATTTGTAAGACGATTTTAAGTTTTAGAATTAAATATATGGGAAATCGTGTAAGGAAAGCTCAAAGCTTTCGATAAATTAAAAGCTTTCCAGAGCTTTCTAATATAAACGTTGCATAGTGGTTTAGAAAAAACAGGGACATAAATCTGTAACTTCTAAACCCTTAGTCCGATTGGAATCAAATTTGATATTCGTAAAAAAGAAGTGTTGTCGAGTTTAAGTTTTGTATAGGGACCTCATGCGCCCACCAGGGGCTTGGAAATGGGTCTCCAAAGTAGCACACCTGTTAAATTTTTAAAACAATCCTATTTCTTCGTGTTCCGATTTCCAAAAAATTACATATATGGATTCTCCGCGTCGAGCTTTACAATTATCTCTTATAACATAGGATATTCGCATTTGAAAATTAAATTTTAAAAATTTTTACCCACCCTTTTTATACCCTTCGCCATGAGTGGCGAGGATATATATAAGTTTGTCATTCCGTTTGTAATTTCTACATTTTTCATTTGCGACCCCACAAAGTACATATAATCTTGATCGTTATAGATAGCGAAGTCTATATAGCCATGTCCGTCAGTCCGTCTGTATGTTGAAATCAACTTTCCGTAGCCCCCAAATAACTTAAATACATGATTCATTCATCAATATTTCGGGAATTCCTCCGGGTCAGTTGCTATTTAAAATCGACAAAATCGGCCCATAAATATAAGAGATATAAGGACAACCTCGATTTTTGCCCTATTTTTGATCTATATCTGGATTACTAAGTCATTAATATAGACAATATGGATATCTAATGATAGATATTTCAAAGACCTTTGCGATGCATATCACCATAGTAAGTTGGACCTACAATGGGTCAAAATCGGGAAAAATATTTTTTAACCCGAATGTTTTTTTTGTCATAAATTTTTTTTGCACAAACATTTTTTTAAAAAAATTAAAAAAAATTTGGAAAAAACTTTTTTTAAAAAAAATTATAAAAAATTTTGAAAAAAAAATTTAAAAACTATTTAAAAAAAAAATTGAAACAAAAAAAAATGTAATTTTGTTTAAAAAAAAATATGTTAATGTAAAATTTGGTGAAGGGTACATAAGATTCGGCACAGCCGAATATAGCTCTCTTACTTGTTTAACAGCTGGTCGAAATATTTTTTTCTTTTATTAGACTAACAATAAATGTATATGTCAAACACAAAAAGAATTGTTTAAAAATCGTGACTGACTCTAAAGTTATATGCATTTGAATTTGAAAGGCAATTTTTCGCTAGTTTTTGGGAAAAAGGTATTTTTTTCATTTTAAGTTGTCTAAAAAAATTCTAAGAAGATGTATAAGGAATTTATACTTTCTGAAAGGCTAACTATACATTAAATATTTTAAATACAAAAAAAATGGAAAATTGTTGTTACCGAGGGGACCAGGTCCATCCAAAAAACACCTATTTTTACGTAATATTCAACTTTAGGGCAAAAATTCTCAAATCGCATAGTCGTTATCAAAATATAGTAACCTATTTTAGATTGCCAAATATGTTGTTAATTATTTTGTAAAGGGTTCCGATAACCCCGCCCCCTGTATTATAGATATTATAGCCAAAAAACTAAAAATTCCCATTTTTGGCATTTTTCAACACTTTTTTGGGAATTGCGGGATTGCTGATAATAAATTTTAAAATTAATTTTTAGTTTTATATTTTCAATAGAAAAATCTCTATAACTGGGAAATTTCATTAAAAACTATTTATAAATAAAAATTTAATTTCAATTTGAAAAATTTGTATTTTTGAAAAAATTCAATAAAATAAAATTTTTTTCCATATTTTTCAATAAAGTATTTCATGAGTTTTTCAATTGTCAAAAATTATATATATTTTTGAAAAATAGACAAAATCTCCTATCCATTGATATAAACAAAAACAACAATCGTATGTGCGATGATTTTGAATAATTGTTTTATTTGAGTTTTTTCTAGTTTCCGTTTTATGTGTATTTCTCTATGTTCAAACCATAGAGAATAGACATAGAGCGGAAACTCTCCTGTCAAAGCCCTAACTCAGTTGTCAGAAACCTAAGTGGTGAGAATGTATTAGTAGAAAAAACTATATGAAAACAAAAACAACACTCGTATGTATGATTATTTTGATTAAAATTTTTTTGTTTGAGTTTTTTTAGTTTCCTCTATATGTATTTCTCTATGTTCAAAACTAACTTTAAGTTTCTTTGAATTCTCCCAGCTCTAAAGAGTCATTAAAATTAGATGTAAATATTTTCCCAGAAAATAAACTCAAGCAACAGTAGGAGGGCAAAAAAAACAAACAAGTGTTTTTCTTAATTTCATAAAACAGTCATGTTTTCATTAACAAACAATGGCGAAAAAACCATACACTTGAGACTAAACATTTACTTAATTAAGAAATTATAATTTAAAACTGTTTTACTTGTTGGTTTTTAAGCATTTATTTTAATAACTTTGAAAGCTACGCAAAATTAATGATGAAATATTTTAACTGAAACAAAGTTTTTGTGAGTGCGAAAACGTTTGTTTAGTTATGTTTTTAATGGCCTAAAGGATTGTTTTATTTTTATACTATGTTCTTTAAAAGGACTTTGAGTAAAAATAAGAAAGTAAAACTTACCGTCACTTTATCACTCATGCCCTTTAGCCGTTGTATAAATTCTGTTGTTGAACGTGCCTTCTCTGACAATTGTTGCAGATTGTGTGAAAGTTCCGTCTGCAAAAAGTAAAGAAATAAGATAAGAATTATATTGTATATCTATATTAAAGATTAAAAAATGTTTTTTTAGAAATACTTATAAAAAATAACTGACATTAGTGACAAATTGCTATAAAGAAATACACAATGAGAAAGAGTTTTTTTTGGAAAAACTGAATGCGATTTTAAATTCTTTTTCTGTTTGGTTTTGATTTTATTTTATGAAGTGTTAAAATAATGCTTTTAAACAGATTTTTTCTGTTTGTTAGTTTCTCTTGTTTTTTTTGTTGTATCCTTTTGCAAATTTCCTTCCTTCCTGTTCAGTTTTTTATTTGTATGAGTCATGGGTTTCATGTTATTTTTGCGCCTCAACAAATTATAATAAAAGTAACCACAAAAGCCCGGAGTCATAACAATAATGTTCTCTTCTTTTTTTTTGCATAAAAAACGCAGAAAATGTTTTGTTTGAGAACAATAAAAGGCGTGAAATGGAAACTTTTCCTCTATTTCTTTTTTTTTTTGGTGCTTACACAATTGTTGACAAATTAAACGCAAAAAATACCAAAACGAGTGAACTGTTGCCGGAAACTATAAAAAAAATAAAGCGAATTTTTAATGAAAATTCTAAAAGTTGTCAAGTTAAATTAATGCACAAATTTTACAACATTTTAAATAAATTTCCAAAATATAAACTGCAGGAAACTTTGGCGAAATAGATAATAAGAGAGAAAAATATAATTTTCCACAATACCTTGAAAAAAATAAATCCCATATTGAAGAGGACTTAGTTGGGAATTGAAACAAGAGACCACATTTAAAAACTTAAACAGAACTTACTTAAGATAGTACAAGTTAAGCATTTTCAGTATAATATTGCGGGATAGATGGCGAATCCTTTAAACGTGGTTTTTGTTCAATTTATTCTCACATAGTTATTGAACATTAAGGTGTAAACAACAAAGTTTTTTTGCTTCGAAAATGTCGAAGTTTTAGCCAACAAAGCGTCATATGCGAGAAGTTTTGCTTTGCCGCTTAAGCACACCGAATGTATGCCATCGGTTTCAACGTGGGAGAGATGGTTTCTTCGGTTCAGAGGTGGTGATTTTGACATGGAAGACAAAGATGACACAGACCAGCCAAACAATTTTGAAGGCCAAGAATTGGAGGTTGAAGATTGTTGTCAATTTCAAAACCTATACGAGCAGCAGTATTCATACAAAAATAGTGAAATTGTGTATCATACGAATTTAAACTCAGAGACGTTGAAAAACGATTTTGTATGTCCGAAATGCCATTTAACACATTACGATAACCCGAAGCGTAACGTAATTCTATGTATATGGTGGGAACAAAATGATCCTATCTATTAAGAGCTACTTTAAATCTGGCTAGACCAACACAGGGAACCTGTATCGAACTGATTCGTTTGAAAAGAACATTGGCCGAAAAACGCCCAGAATATGCGGCCAGTCATGAAACCGTAATATTCCATCATGACAACGCAAAGCCACATGTTGGAATACCTGTTAAAAACTATTTAGACAACTATTTGTGTTGATCGATGCACATTGGGGCAGAATCAACTTTTTTTGAAAATAAATCTGGCATTTCTAAACGGCTGGTCAGATCTGACGGCTGGTCAGATATGGATAAGGCAGCGCTATGGGAGCTCAAAGTAGGGTACCTTCAACTTGTAAAATGTTTAAACACGTGCCATTTTTTGTTTCCATCCTATTTCAAAGATTTTTATATTTTTGGAAAGCGCTCGGCTTGCGTGTGTTATTTATTTCTTATAATTTCTGAGTTGTAGGCATTTCAAAATTGAAATTTTAAAATTTTGCCATACCTTGGTCCGCTTTTTTAAAAATATCGGTTGTACTTTTGAACCAATTGGACTAGAATTATTTTTGTTAGTTAGACAACTAATTTAGCAATAACATACAAATGATTTCAGAGCAATAACAATTATGGATCCAAAAATAAACGATTTTCAATTAAAAATTAAAAAAATAGTAGATTTTTGCTGTTTTTGGGCGAAATGGTGACGTAACTCTCTTTTTATTTAAAAAAAAACTTTATTTAAGAACATATAAAAATTTTTTTGTTTTTCTGTACGATATCTTTACGGAGAAGATTTTTATATAAGAAAATTTCCTATTTTTTGAAGATGTCCCCTCTACGCCCTTTTGAATTTGGCCCATTTTTTATATCAAAATTTCAACTTTGGGCCACATGTTCAAAAATCTCAAAGCTGGGATAAGAAAACGGAAAGCAGCTTTCGAAACCTTGATGTGTTCAATATTTATCCCAAAAGTATTTTCCCAGTCCCGAAGTAAATGTGGACCATATGAGCAAAATTTTAAAAAATACCATTTTTGCAATAACAAATTTAAAATACTTTGAAAATTTCATTAAGTTTTGTTAATAAATAAAGATTTTATTACATTTAACATATTTATTGAGTTTCTAAAACTAAAATTTGCAAATATTAGAAACAATTTGATCCACATTTATTCCGAACTATTTTTTTTTTGCTTTTAGATAAGTTATTTTTTGGTCTTACAAAAAAATTTCAAGTCAATATCTCAATTAGATTGAAAAATTTGCCACTTTAAAACTACGTCCACCAAAATTATTGCACTTTTTCATGCCCACCCTACTGTGAGCTCCCATAGCGCGGCCCCTTGAGCATTGGTTGGCTCAATTTAAAAAAAAAAAAATATTCTGCCCCACTGTGCAATGAAGAAGGCTTTCTGGGATAGTTTCACTTCAGAACCGAGTATTCGAAATTGGCTTGATTCGTTCGTCTCAAAAGATGAGCAGTTCTTTTGGCTCGAAATCAATATGTTGCCGGAAAGATGGGAAAATGCCATTGTCAATACTTTGAATAAATTTAAAGTTCGTTTTTCTTATTTAATTCTAACTCCAAAATTTCTTTAATTCCATTAACCAAAGTGTCCATGTTCAAAAAGATTATCTCATAAACAAACTCAGTGACAACATTTCTTTATATAAAAACACCAGAAAAAATAAAACACATTTCATTTCAAAAACTTAATTAAGAAAATGTCTTTAACAAAAACACATCCATCCCACTAAAAATTAGATTTTAATACAGTCTTCTACAGTTATTTTATTATATTGTTATTTTCTCCTTTTTTCTTGTATTTGCAAATTTTGTGCATTCGAAATACATAAATAAAAATTTGTTTTTATATAAATAAAATAAAGAAACCATTGTCTAAAACATACACCATTCAAAAGTTTTTGGGCTAGAAAATAAAAGTTGTAAATGAATTCATCAACCAGCCGGAACAAGAGGTACAACCGAGCTACCTTATGGCCTCAAACCTTAAAAGTGGGAAAGATAGAGTATTTTAAGCAGCAGGCTTCCAAAAAGAAACAAGAAAATTTACAATACAACATTAAACATGACAGGAAATGTTCCAGATATTACAACAAAACTCTCATCATCACACTCTCTCTCTCTAAAAAAGATGAACTAGGCAACATTTGCTACAGCGCACAGTGGGGGAATTTGGAAAAAAATAAACGGAAATAAATCTGTAATTTATAAACGGACAGTTATATTTTAATAAAATTTCCCACAGCTATAAGGTGTAGTTGAGTTTAAGTTTTTAATATGGTTTTTGAAAACCAAGGGCCGGTTTCTCAAGGCCCCCAATTGGAATACCCCGGGTATATATAATCTATAATACGAGATACTCCACTTTGGAGCCTTGACACTCTGCGGGCTCCTTGGTGTTTTTTTTTAAACAAAAACAAACACTGCGAAGCGTCTCTGACGGGAATCGAACTCTGGTCTATCGGGGAACTCTTTTAAAAGGGTCCATTTAGAAGTTACAGATTTATTTCCAGTTTTTTTTCTAAAGTCCCCCACTGTGGAGCATAAGGAGTCAGGGTTGGTAAATTTTAATCTGAATTGAATGAAATAAAAAATTTACTTTTTTGAGCCCTTACCCAAAGAACTCAATATCCAATGCAGTTCTGATCCTACAACATCCACGATTAGTCAGCTGTAAGATAAGATTGTCAAATAATTCTAAGTAGAATTGAAAGGATAACTATGACCTTTTCAGTACTTTTTTTATTTAAAAAACTGCCTCATAACCAAATTATCCAACCCTGCTAATGAAAACCAGGAACACGGATAAAATAGACATTTGTACTTAGACAACGTATACACTTACATACTCGTTAACGTAAATGCACGTTTGTTTATTTGTTTGTTTGTATGTATGTACAAATGTGCGTGTGTGGCAACAAATGCTGCGGGCCAAAAACATTATTATTGTAATTAAACAATTCATGTTGTTAGCAACACTTTTCTTCTTCATCTAGTCTACTTAATGCCACACAAACCACTCACACTCCAATTGCAGACTTGTCTATGTCCTGTCAAGGACCAAACAAACGCCCCCTTAAATACATATAACCAAACACACTCTAAGGATTTATATTTACAACAAACAAACACACACACACACGCCATATATAATAACCCAGCAGTTCTAGGAGACTGTCCCGAACTAGTGATTTTATCCATCATTTCGAGTGGGAACTAGTTACTTCAATAGCTACGTTACTACACTGGTGCATATTCCTATAAACGCATTTAATTTATTTATGTATTTTTGTTATATCTTTGTTGTTCTCATCCAAAAGTAAAATTTAACTTTTTTAATGAGAGACAACTTAACCCGGCAATTCCCATACCCTCGCCAAAGGGAGAAACAATTTGTTTTTATTAAAAATAGTAAAAATACTTCTAGTTTACACTATAAATAAGTTTAAAATAAAAAAAATATAGCTAGTTGCGATTTTATAGCGGGGTCACCTATAGGTGACACTGGGCAAAAAAAAAATAATTTTCTAAAAATACTTGCTCACATTGTTAGCCTGAATATCTAGCAGTATTTATTAAAAAAAATTATTGTGATACATACCCGTTTGGCATTTTTATAACAACTTATTTATCATAAGACACACACCAGTATGTTAAAATCAAAAACACAGCTTAATGATTTTTAAAAATCCCCTAGTTAATAAAATTCTAGGCTTTGCCAAAATAAAATCAGATATAAAACAGGATCTTGTCTGTATATAAATAATATCAATATTTATCAGTGATATCTGTTTCAATGTTTAAAACTACCGTTAATCTTTGTCACCTGTAGGTGACACTGGGAATTGCCGGGTTAACGGTACTTTTTGAAAGTAAACAAGTTTTTTTCCTTATTCTTCCTATTCGTTTGATTTAATTAGGCGATCAAATGTTCTTGGTGCTATTTTAAGTGGAAGATTCGTATAAACGCAGACGTGAAATTTGTTTTTAAAAAAGTTACCAAAAATAAAATATTATCAATTTTAGTTTTTTTTCAACCAAAGGTACGTTTCTAATTGTAACATCTCAATTTACTGCAACTTTTTCTATTTGAATCAATAAATTTCATCACTTTTAAAGATGCCCAAGGGAACTTATCCGTCCGATCAAGAAAAGATTCAAATTAAATTTTTTTACGACCAAGGATGTTCCAATAGAGAAATTGGACGTAAAATCGATCGTGCGGAAAGTGTGGTGCGAAATTTCTTGAAGAAAGGTCAAAATTATGGAGTTCGCAAACCTAAAAAGGGAAATACAAAACTATCAAGAAGACAAATTAAGCTAATAAAACAAGAAGCCACCCGTAACAAATTGAATTCCACACAAATAAAGAATAAATTGAATGTTCCAGTGACTTCCAAAACGTTGCACACGTTTTACGAAACGATGAAAACATAAAATGGAAAAAGCCGAAATGTAAACCAATGCTAAAAAAGCACCATAAAGAAAACCGCAAGAAAATATATGAAATGGACAGATGAGTGGAAAAAAGTAATTTTCTCTGACGAAAAAAAATTAAATTTAGACGGTCCTGACTCATACTCATGCTATTGGCACGATTTGAGATCAAACGATGTTCGGATGTCAAAACGTAATTTCGGTGATGGCAGTGTTATAGTTTGGTCAGCACTTTCTGCAGTTGGCAAGTGGAAAATATGTTTTGTTCCGACAAAAATGAATAGTGCGATTTATAACGAACTGTTGGAAGATGCTTTTCTCTCATTTATGGATGAAAAAATGGATGAAGATTGCATATTCCAACAAGATAATGCTGCAATCCATGTTTCTAAGCAATCGAAATCTTGGTTTAATGAACATAGCCTTCCTCTGTTGGACTGGCAGGCTTGTAGTCCAGACTTAAACCCAATGGAGAACTTGTGGGGATACATGGCCCGTAAAGTTTATGCAAATAATGCCCAGAATGAAAGCATAATGACTGTGACAGAGCTGAAACTAAGAATTAAACAAGTCTGGGAGGAAATTGATTCCAATCTGCTTAAAAAATTAGTGGAATCAATGCCAGACCGTATTTTTGAAACAATCCATAACAAAGGATCATCCACACATTATGTGGCCCATAAATTAAAGTGCGTTTATGGGAAAATACCCTTAAAAATGGCTGTTAATCTCGAAATTTAAGTAAAAAAAATAAATAAATTTAAGTAAAAATTGTTTGTAAAGAATATTTTAAGTGAAGTCTTAACTAATTTAATAAACAAATTTGTAGCCCCCTAAATATGTTCATGTTTAATTTTTACAATCTTTTTAAAAAAAAGTAGTGTGCGTTTATAGGAATATGCACCAGTGTAGTTATTTTAACACGTACATGTCCAAAGCAGGGGGCCAATTGTCAATGCGACTGTGCGAGAGCTGATCCAAAGTAGCCAACGCATTGGATTCACATACTGCTTACATAGCGTCAGTTACTTTACTTGCTACCTAACTGGTTACTTGATCAGTTACATAACTAGTTATTTTAACATATAAGGGTGTTAATTCACCTCAAATAGTCAGCTAAAAAGACATATCATAGACAGTCCAATGACGATTGCTTGTAAATAGACCTTCCTCCGACAACTCTCCAATAGATTGCTTCTGTTGTGTAAAATAACTACTTTCAAAAGTGCAATAGAAAATAAACGTTTAAAGTGACTCCACTATAGGTTACTAAGAGACACTAAAGTGACGACTTTTACTTAAGCAAAAATTAAAATAAACTGTATGAGAATTATATCTCTCAGTTTGTACGTACTACTCACAAAACATTTAAAGTGACTACACTCTAGATTACTTAGAGACACTTAAGTGACAATTGTCTTCACGCTAGATTACCTGGGATATATAAAGTAACCAATTGTCTTCTCTCTGCACTACAAAGACCACATACAAGTCAAATAACCCAAAAGATATAAAGTGGAGGCAGCCAAGTGATAAGACATTAAGTGATAAGGGACACATTAACTACTTGCTTAACTGCTGGGAAATATCTGTTCTTCACAAAATTCAAGTACAAGGTTAGGGAAAGGAAAGGAAAGTAAGTAAAATAAAGGGATGGCTGTTGTTGCACTTGAGGCTGTTTGAATTGATGTTGTTGCTATCATACAACATATATTTTCCTAATGTTGCCCCCGTTTGTTTGTTTATTTGTTGCCACCACGTATTGTCTTGAACAACAACAACCAACAAAACAATAATAGCATCAGCAGCAATAGCAATAACAGCGTTAGCAACAGTAGCAGCAACAACAACAACATAATTTAAATGGACATAAACAGTTTTGAAGGAAAGTATTAGGTATTAGCCTATGAATACATAAGGAAATGAAGCATCCATCCTCAAATGCTTGCTTGAATATGACATTTGGAGAGTTGGCAGTCAGCATTATGGGCTGTGATGTTACGGAAAGAGAGACAGAGTTGTCTAATGTTAGAATAATGGTAATTGAAAAATAGCATTTCTCTAATAATAAGCATTGCTTAAGGATGTAAATCCTTAGAAAAACATGTTGTTTAGCTAATGACTACAACTGGGGTTGTGGGTTTCTATTTTTTTCTTTTGCTAGAGATTAAAGGTTTGGGATAGAAAAGAAAAAATTTACTTATTAAATTTCCATATTTTGCAAACAAATGAAAATTTTAACATGATTTGGGAAGACATAACGAAACAACTTAGGATTTGAAACATAATAAAACATAAACTCTGAAGAAACAGTGTCTAAATTTTTAGAGTCTTAATTCGTAAAAGGAAAGATTTCAGAGTTTAATTTTGGTTATGAATAGGTTTTGAAGAATATAAAGTTTTGAGAGTTTAGAAACCAAATTTTATTTATATATTTTCAAATTTGTAACTTTCATTTTAAACATTTGTACAATATAAATTTATTCCAAGTATTGGCCATTGTTAGCTATGACATTTTCACATCATTCTGGCAACATATGGATTCCGTGCCAAAAGAACTGATCATCTTTTGGTGCTAAGAACAAACAAATCCAATATCGGATACTCTGTTCCAAAGAAAGCGTATCCCAGTGAAGCGTATCGATAGAAACAAATAGTAGTCGGACGTCGCACGGTCTGAACTATAAAGCGGGTGAGGCAAAATAGTTTTTAACTGCACAAATGGTGATTTAAAAAAATCACCATTTTTGGCACTTTAAATTATTGGGGGATTCAAACGGTCTGCTATTAGGTCGTATTGTCATAATGTCGTAAAATAGTTTTTTAGTTTAAACAAATTCTTGTTGTGCTGCAAACAAAAAAAGTGTTATTTTATGACAAACCAATAAACATAGTTCAAAAAGTCTTATTAGTTTATAACTTTTTAGTTTGAAACCCAACAAAAATTAGTTTTGTGTATAACTTTAGTTTATAGAGCGTATGATAAATATGTGATGTAGGTAATAAATAATATTAATCATGCGTCTATGAGAATCAGTATAGCTTTATTTTTAAGATTTAGTTTAAATTTTAAACCAACATAACTTTTACTCGCAATGAACGAAATCATTAACATGAATAGTTTTAGCGTACTTAAGTAGTGGAGTATTCAACATGTACAAAATGGCGTTCCTATCATAATAAACAAATTTGGAATAATATGCTTAGTCAAATTTTCCAAATTTTTTGAAATTTGACATTTGTGTCAAAATAAGGAACATCAGAATTCGTTTTAGAGGTATGGTATCTTGGGCAAAGTTTCTTATTTTGATCCCTAGAATACGATTTTCCTTGTCACTTGGCAGATTTTTTTGAGTCCATACAAATCGACCGGCCCTAATGTGTATTATCTATGGTAGAGAGCACAACTACGAGTAGTAACATTGCGTAATCAGTTTTTCTTACTTTTAAATGGATAACAAATAAAAGATATACATATATGTAAATAGATATTAAATAAAATCAAACAAGTTCAACAATCTAACAAAGTTATATGTTTTCTCCCTGAGTCAAAAATACGCACGACATTTTCTTTTGCAAAACACTCAACAATTATGATTTTCATAGAAATATTAAAAATAATTTTTCGTCCTTATTTTAGAAGCTAGGGGAAAATATAATTTTGTTTTCAAAATTTTAAAAATTTTTTTTTTTAATTCATTATTTATAAAACTTTTATGATAAACATTTCTTTTTGTGAAAAACTCGATTTAAAAAATATTTTTCCCGATTTTGATCCATTGTAGGTCCAACTTACTATGGTGATATACATCGCAAATGTCTTTGAAATATCTATCATTAGATATTCATATTGTCTATATTAACGACTTAGTAATCCAGATATAACTAGGTGAAAAATCGAGGTTGTTGTGGTTATTTTCTTATGTCTCAGCCATTTGTGGATCGATTTCATGTAGCAGCCGGATCGGTTCTATAGCGGATATATTGATGTATGTAAGTTATTTGGGAAAAGTTCGGAAAGTTGCTTACAACATATAGACGGACATGGGTAACTATATCGACTCCGCTATCTATAACGATCCAGAATAAATATACTTTATGGTGTCGAAAATGTAGAAATTGAAAACGGAATGACAAACTTATATATTCACTCGTAGTGAATGATATACAAACTGGTCAACAATCGTGGTAGTCGTGTTTTTTTCCTTATATCTTAGCCACTTTTGCTCCAATTTTGCTGATTTTAAATAGCAACCTAAAAGGGACATTAATTAATTAATGTATCAGTCGTGTAAGTATGTTATTTGAGGGCTGCGGAATGTTGATATCAACAGACAATAGGGTAGACGGACATCGATATACCCGACTCCGCTATCTAAAACGATCTAAAATTATATACTTTAAGGGTCGCAAATGAAAAGTGTAGAAATTACAAACGGAATGACAAACTTATATACCCTTGTGAAGGGTATGAGCAATTGGATTTTACACTATTCTATAAGATATGCACCTCTATCACCTAAAGTTGTGAAGCGAAACTTTAAGAGATTTTTTTCCTAAACTGCGTTGCATTGCTTTTAAATTGAATAGATGACGGTAGCGAGTTCTAGAGACGAATGCAATCAATTAAAAATTTGCCAGTCTGACACAAGTTTATAATGTCATATTTGAATTAAATTATTGTTTCTTCTAGAGCGGGTGAATGATAGGCGATTAAACAATTATGAAGACTCGTTAATAAATATAATATTCTGCATAAGTAATAATGATCTTATTTTTAGATCACAAAAACGTACTCCAAAATTCTCAAATTAAAAATATATCTCAATTAGAGATGCTAATCGGGACTGATTTTTGAAAATCCCGGGGATCGGGATTTTCGGGAAATCTAAAATCCCGGAAATTATAAGAAAGAAAAATTGAAAGTAAATTTTTTATTTAGCAATTAATTTTTATTAGACACTATAAAGCATACTATTGCATCTATGGTTTCGTCTGCCATTCTGGAACGAATTTTGTTTCCGACATATGCTGCTGCCGAAAAACATCTTTCATATTGGCAAAACCGTTTGCAAATAGTTAACAAATCTGCAAGTATTTTATTCTTGTTCCTTCTGAAATAAAGTGATCTATTTCTTTTGTAAGTTGCAAATCTACATTATAACTTGGTTTCGTTATTGTTATTTGGGTTTTTTACATTTATTAATAATATATTTTAGCCTTTGAGCAATCGAAATATTTTCATTTTGTTCGAGCTCATCATCTGAGATAAAATCAATTTCGTTTGAAGAGGATTTAAATTGAGTGTTGTTAGATAACTTACAAAAAATGTGAAGAATTGATTTTCCAGAACCCCACTCTAGGAAAACCAAAAATACCGCTTTCCTTTATTAACTATGTTGTAGCAGGAGTTGAGCTTAACAACCTTACTGAACATCACTTTGCGATATTCGGGCATGTAGAATGTCAAAATGCATAAAACAGGCACACAAAAATTACAATTTCCCCTATTTATGGAAAACGGGATTTGGAAAATCCCGAAAATCCCGGGATTTAAAATTAAAAAATTCCGGGCTTCGGGGTTTAAGAAATCCCGAAAACCCCGGGATTTTCATGAACGGGATTCCCCGTTTGGCATCTCTACTCAAGACATACAATTTTTGACTTTTTTTTTTGCAAAATCTAATTTTTTTCAAAATGGGCCGTTTTTTTTAATTTTCCTTGAAGACCCTTTTGGTCGCTTAGTGGGATGCGATTGGGATATCTATCAAAATAAATATTTTGTAACTCAAGAAATACAATTTTTTTAATTTTTTTGCAAAATCGATTTTTTTGGGATAGTGGGAGAGTGGGATATCTATCAAAATAAAATAAATATTTTTTAACTCAAGACATACAAATATTGACTTTTTTTGCAAATTCGATTTTTTTTTCAAAATGGGCCCTTTTTTTAATTTTTTTTTTTTGCTAAAAAGAAAGCTTAGTTATTTTCCTTTAAGTCCTATTTGGTCGCTTTGTGGGAACGCGTGGAATAAATATCAAAATAAATGTTTTGTAACGCAAGATATAGAATTTTTTTATTACTTGAACATACAAGAATGACAAGACAAGAATTCTCTCATTGCTCTTTCAAAAGTTTAAAGCACAGATACCTTTTTTAAACAGAAAGACACTTTTGTATATGAAATCTTAACTCTTCATATATCTCTGTAACAAGTTTAGTGCTAATTGTGCTAAAACTTTCCAAGTTCTCTAAGCAATTCTATTAAAGTTCTATTGCATTTGTCTCTACTGTGCCTAGATAGTTTCTAAAAGATTGCCATATTTACTTTTAAGATACTTATACACAAAATAAATAAAAAATAAAACTTAACATTTTCTTAAGGAATAAATTAAAAGCAACAAAGAAAATAGAAAATAAATAAACTTTTGCTTTTATTTTCATTTTCATTAGTTTGAGAAAGAACAAACAACACACGCGTGCTCATGCAAGGTACTTGTGCAACACTCTCACTTAACATTCGAAGATAAATCTATGAAGTGAAGTACTTCTTTTACTACAACTATAAAGCTGCATGAATACAAATAAATGTTTATATGGAGTCGTACACAAAAGGCAAAGTTTCATGAGTATAATAAGATAATAATCGCAGACACAATGGCACCAGTTGTATGCATATGCAGATGCATTATAGCAGACATACACAGTGGGCTTTACATACATTTTGTAGTAAAGATGCTTACAAGTGATATGCATTTAGGCTTTAAATGAAAGTTTCCCCACTGCAACAAGTCTAGTTCAAGTTTGAGAAGCTTCTTTCTACTGACGCTGCACATTAACAATTTTGAAGGTTAGCGTTTTGTTTTTATTGTGTTTTTTTGGTGGCACAAACAAAAATAACAAAACTATTAAAGATATTTAGGAAAAATAAAACTTTTCATGTTGCATATTGTTTTAATTTGTTGGCAGTTATTTTTTTGTGTCTGTATTTTTTGCTTAATTTTCATCAGATGTGAAGACGTAGTCATAAAACTAGTGGATGCTATTTTATTTTTCTCTTTTAAGATTTTTTGCTGATGAAGAGATATTGTCATTGTTTATAATGATGCTGTAATTTTCATCAGCAGTAGCTGTAGAAGACATCAACAAACCATAAAGTATATGAGCAGGGAGATAGCAAGAGGATAATACTACTGTTAACGGTATGAATGAAACTAATTTATAGTCATCAAAGTGTTGTGTTGCTGCTGCTGAAGTTGGGGTGTTGTTGGTTGACTGCTGATGCTATTGCTGCTGTGTTTCTTTGCCGAGTTAATTTCTTAATTGCAAAGTTAAATTAAGCGGTTACAATTTCTGCAGAATTTTGTATTACTTTTGCCGTCTTCTGTCTGTTTTCGAAAGCGGTAAACATTAAGGAATATGTAAGAGATATTAAAAAGTTTCAATTTAATTATGTTTATTTAGTAAGAAGTAATTGAAAACAATGAAAAGACATATTTAAAGAATGTGTTTTTCTGTTAAAAACAAAACTTACAGCTTATTTTACAAAAGTGATTATGAAGGGATAATCTTTTAAATAAGAAAAGCTAAATAAACTTCTTAGAATAATGTTAAACATTTTAAATTAAACAAATGCAGCTAATAGCTAAAATAGTGCGTGCAAGTGAGGCATTAGTATCTTTGATTGTCGCTTGAAATAAAGGCTTGCCAGCAAGCCTTTATTTCAAAGTGACAGCAAGCCTTTATTTTTGTCATCTTTTTGAATAAAAGCTTTATGATTAGCTCCACTAAAGCTTTTAGCAATATTTCCAAAATTATAAATTTGATAAGATACTTAAGACATAATTTCCTTTACTAAAATGTAAATGTCCTTTAAATTTTGCTATTTTATAGTTTTGTGTACAAACTCTCTTCAAATGTATTAAAAGAACTAGTTCTCGCTTTCGCTTTTTTCACTTAGTTTGGGAACCAAAATGTTTTTCAAACCTTTTTCTTCTAAAAAAACGTTGTTGGCTAGTGTAATTAATAAATCCTCACGATCTAAGCACTTCATGTCTCATACTCTTCTTACTCATATACATATGTATGTATAAAAACTGTCAATTGCATTTGTTGTGCATGAAAGCTACTTGTCAAATGACGTTTTTTTAGACATTGTGTTCGACGACATGTGAGACATGTGTAAAATTAAACGTGACTTGCTGCCAGTGCAAGTGTATGGAAAATGAAATAGCAAATGTCATTTGAGCTGTGAGAAGGAAAGTGTATGTTAAAATGACATTTAAGACAGCATACAACACTGAAAAACCAAGTGTTTGGGTAACTCAATTATAATGTCATATGAAAAGTTGTCTAATATTATTTTCATATTTTTTTTTATAGAAATTTAAGCAGCTGGATTGATTTGCGAATAGATTAAGAAGTTCAATGAAATTGGAAAATGACAGGGTTTTAATGACAGAGAGGTTATCACCAGTAAGTAATTTTTAAATTTATATAGATTTTAATTAGCTGGAAAGGAGTTGACTTTATGAAATTGATGATTTCTTTTTTTAAAGTAAGAAAAATTATTCTTAAAGAAATTGTTGGCGAGAAAGAGTTTGAACTGTGAAAAAACTTAGGAAAGCTATTTTGAGAGAAACATTTTTGAAATAGAGCTTTTTGATGAAGAACCATTTGCCGTATTTAAGCTATGTATGTTTGGGAATAAAATCTTTTTTTTAATTGCAAAAGATTTTTCTTTGAAAATTATTTACAGAAAAAAAATTTTATTGTAAAAAAAATTATAGTTTTTGAGATAAAATGGGCTATTTTTAGGAAAATAGTGTTTTTTTTGGGAATAACTACTATTTTGTGAAATATTATTTTTGGAAAAAAATTTTGAAAAATATCGTTTTTAGAATTATTTCTGAGTCAACTCTGGACTATTTTCGGGAAAACATTTAAAAAAAAAATTAATCTTTTTTGAGAAAATGTATTTTTTTTAAAATTTCATTTCTGTGAAAAAATTCAACAAAATATTTGTAAAAAAAATTTTTTGTTGAAAAATTTTGGAAAGGTTTTTTTTAAAAAATTTTTTTTCGAAAAAATCAATTTTTATGTAAAACAATTAAGAAAGAATGGTCGGTCAAGCCCGACCATATAATACCCTACACTAAGTAAAAGAGCTAAAACATTTTTCTTTTAAAATTTCAATAATTTATATTTTTGAGTGATTTTCGGAAGTGGGCCTTATATGGGGGCTATGACCAATTATGGACCGATCACCATGAAATTAGGTCATGTGATTTATGTCTCTATGAAAGTTTACTATGTTGAATTTGAGTATACCAAAATTTTTAAGCGATTTATGCACGTTAAAGTGATTTTCGGAAGCGGGTCTATATGGGAGCTATGACTAATTATGGACTGATCGTAACAAAATTTGGTGACATGAATTTTGTATATATAAATCTTATTTTGAGCGCAATTTGTGGAGATACATTTATAAATTAAACATTTATGACCGATAAAGTCCAATTTCGGAAGGACGTTTGTATGGGGGCTAGCTGAATAGGCTTCGTCCTTGGGCCGAATTTGTGACAAATTTTATAGAAATATCTTCAAAATTGCGACCTGTACTCTGCGCACAAGGTTTACATGGACAGCCAGCCAACCAGCCAGACGGACGGACGGACATCGCCTAATCGACTCTGAAAGTGATTCTAAGTCGATCGGTATACTTTAAGGTGGGTGTTAGACTAATATTTTTGGGCGTTACACACATCTGCACAAACGCATAATACCCTACTCACTATGGTAAAAAGTTCAAAGACCAGGAATTGAAGGCATTGCTCCATGAAGATTCTTGTCAGACTCAACAAGAGCTGGCAAAATCAGTGGGAGCTGCACAAGTAGAAATTTCAAAACGTTTGCGAGCAGCAGGATTCATCAACAATTAGTGAAATTGGGTACCATACGAATTGAAGGCGAAATACCTTGAAATACGATTTTGCATTAAGAATTTATCCATTACCATAACCCGAAGCTTAAGAGATCGTATGTGATGCACGGCCAACCAGCCAAATATATAAAAGTAAGAAAAAATTAATCAAAACATGAAAAAACCACCCCCTTAAAAGGTTTTTTGTGGAGTGAAGTGGTTAGTTTACTAACCACCGTGGCAGTTAACATTAAAAACAACTATGATAAAAAATTTTTTTTCGTATAAATTTTTTTGAAATCGAATAGTTTTGACTAAATTTTCTGACCAAACAACCGAAATATCAAATTAACACTGAATTCGATGAACAATAAACACTCTGTGCATTTTTTTTATTGAATGCGTGAAAGTCTCTTAAAAAAACTGATTTTTACAATATTTTAAAATTAATATATTTATCTAAGCAGAGCACACTGACGGCAAAGTTTTGCAAAAAATCATAAACGATGACTTAAAAAAATATAATTGTTTAGCAAAATGGCAATAGATGACAATAAACTCAGTTTTAAAGACTATAGAATATGTGGTTAGTAAACTAACCACCAAACCACAAAGAGTTAAAAAGTATTTAGTATAGTCCAGACCTTGCCCTTCCAGGTACTATTTATTTCGATCGATCGAGAACGCTCTCTCTGGAATACGCTTCACTTCAGAACAGAGTATCCGAAATTGGCTTGATTCGGTCTTGCCCTCAAAGGATGAATAGTCCTTTTGCTGACTGACTATTTAAACTGTTGGCTTGTGTAAATTTGAATAAATAAAGAGTTGTTGCAATTTTAAAATTGCTTTTATTTGCAATCAAAAGTATCCGGCTTATTTAAAGGAAAGAAACCACCGTTTTTAAAAGGTAAAAACGAAACAATAGCTCAGAGCAAGAATTCTATGAAAATGTTTGGAAAAGAAAGTACTAAAACGATTATATTTTGAAAGATATCCTTTTACGAAAAGGAATATATATGGAAAATATCTTTATTTGGTGAAAAATAGTTTTTTATGCCAAAAAACTTTTGTGTGAGGAAGTGCCTTGTGAACCATTTTTCACCAAGTTAGCTTATTTTTAATAACAATATGCAATATAGAAAGTCTAGCAGATAGTTGTATGCAACATATTCGTAAATGCACGTTCATATTGATCAAATATTTGACGAAAAAAACGTAACCACTACTTTCAACGAATGTTTATTTGATCTTATATGATTTTTATAAGAGCAAACATTGTCAATCTATATAAAAATCAGCTTATATTGTGATATTTTCTAAATTGAAACTTACATTTCTATTTAAAAAATATTTGTTCTAGAGGAAAATATAAATTTTGTATGGGTTACGCTTTTAAAGTCAAATATTTCAATAATGAAAAGAACTCAAACAAAAAAATTACTCAAAATAATCACAAATACGAGAGTTGTTTTTGTTTTCACATAGTTTTATTTACTAATACATTCACACCACATAGGTTTTTGACAACTGAGTTATGTCTTTGACAGGAGAGTTTTCGCTCTAAGTATAAATATTTCTTTAAATAAAGGAGGACATCTGAATTTTAATTTCAATTGAATTACGTACAGACGAACGGCATTTAATCGGCTTCGCAGGATCCAGCAAATGGATTCACACTGATGTCTAAATGTTTCATACAGAAGTAGTTACAAAATGAACTATAGAAAGGGGAAACAGAATTATTATGTTCTTGAAAAAGTTTCGACGTTTGTGAAGAAGCTCAGACAAGGGCAGCTTTATTTAGCTGGTACACCAAACTCAATCCTGGTGCTCGTTCGTTTTAATGTGAATCTAAAATTGTTTGATGTACTAGAAAACAACGATGCTACCATAAACTGATTTTGCAAGATCGTCGTACTAAGAAATTAAGTTTCCGAAGTCAACTAAAGTCGTCCGACATTGGTAGAGGTGAGAGAGCAACTATATGCTAATTTTGCAAGATCGTCAAGTGATCTACCGTTAAATCTAGTATTGAATATAATGCAAAACAACAATATTAACATAAACTGATTTGCAAGATGGGCCTATTAAGAATTTAAAGTCTTCCGATATTCAGAGTTGAGTTAGCAACTATGAACTCATTTTGTAAGATCGTCATGTGATCTACCATTAAATATAGTACCAGACATTCAATATTTACACTCAAAATAAACATTATTGATGGATACTGAATTTTTTGCAATCGTTAAATAAAGCTCATGTCGATTGAACCAAAGTTAAGATTCAATAGCAGTGTAATGATATTCATGAAGAGTATTTCAGCTCCTATGAAAGAGAGTTTTCAAAAATTAAGGAGTCATAAAGAAAACAGCATCTAATTGTCAAAGAACCATTGATAGAAATGCATTATTTTTATACCAAAGAAAAAAAGCATGTCTTCAAATTAAACAAAATATTGAGTGTCCTTTCAAAACTTCACTTTATTCAAGTATCTATAGTAATATTTGATTTTCTTGTTTATTTTGCTCATCTCCCTGTACTTTCTTTCATTACTTTTTATTACATTTTCCATTTAATTTTGTTATTTTTGTTTTACAACAAAATTATGATTACATTTTCAACAATATAATAAACTTATTCTACTACTTAAAGTTTTGTTTGTTGTTTATGTGTATTGTTTTTAACAACTTTTGCCATGTTGCAAAAGAAAACAACACAAAAAGGATGTAGCAAAAAGTCATTGTGCTCCTTTTGCAACATAAAATATGAAAAAGTACAAAAGACAAAAGACCTCTCTCTCTCTCTTTATGGTTCTTTCTTCATCTTGCAACATCTTACGCATATGTTGTTTAAGTACCATTTTTGCTCTATGTGAGGAGATTTGCAAGTTTTATTTTGTTTGCTGCTGTAATTTATGGCTTTAAATAATGTATTCTTGAGGTTTTGCTTTATTTTTATACCAACGAACGAACAAACAAACAAAATGGTTTATGTGTCTGGCTAAAAATAAAATGACACAATAAAGTACTTAAAGTACGAATAGCAAGCAAACATTTTGTCTTTATAGGTTTTTGATGTTCACAAGTACTATTTTCAAAGCTAATTTCTTTAAGCAATTGAGAAAATACAATATTTTACGAAAATATTTATGTATATGCTTTAAAGCGAAGCTCCCAACCTTGTTTTGTGTCCTTTTTTTGGTAATATTTCTTCCTGCTTTAAATTTTGTTCCCAAATATTTTTGTTATTCATAAATAAAAAAGATTTATATACCCTTTTATTCATTAATTTACTCATTCAAACAATTATTCATGGCAAACAAAACAACAAATAACCCAAATAGGAAAAAAAACATTCACACAAAAAAATTACGCTTACTTTAACTTTTTGCCTTATCAATTCAAAACAGACGCTCAGCATTAAAATCACCAAACAAACAACCAACCACTCACTCTAACTGTCATACAATCTACAATATTTTCACAAAATATTCTAATGAATACAATTTGTGAAAAATAGAAATCCACAATTTTGATAAATGCGTTAAAATATATTTCAACAAATTTTGCTTTAAACTTTCTAGTTAATGTTTGCTGGTCTGTCTCTGTATGAATGCTGGGCTCATAAAGGACATCCCTTAAGGGATTAAATTTCAACAGCTTTATTTTTTTTTCACTTTTTGTTAAAGCTTTGGTCGTCGGCCTTTTGGTATTTAAAACATATTTTGCTCATTTGATGTTGTTTAAATTTTGTGTTGCTCATACGAAAATGTTAGCAACAAAAAAAATTTAACAAAGGAGTTTTGTTGGTTAATGAATGTAATCAAATGAACCAACAGCATTCAAAATTACACTTTTAAGGGATTTGAATTAAAAATTAAAAGAAAAAAACAAACCCTAGACTTTATATACATTATAATTAGTAAAATAAACAGGGGAAAAGGAGTTATGCTGTTAACAAAATACATTTTTTAAATTAAGTAATATATTTAAAAACATATTTAAAAAAATGTTTTGTATTAAACACATTTCATTTAATATTAAATTATGTTAAACTTTTTTTAAAGACCAAATATATATGTATATACATATACAGTGACGGACAATACAATAGAATTCTATTAAAGCGGTAAAACTACAAAATTTGATTTCAAAATTTAAAATTTGTTCATTATATATTAATGCTCATAACGTAAATAATAAATAGAAACAAATAAAATAAAAAAAATAACACATTCTCATGTTAAAAACGATGTCAAATCTAAAAGACTAAATAAAATATGCGACATTCAAATAAAGTCTTAAAATGATTAAAAATAAAAAATCATCATAAGAATTCGTTGTTTTCTTAATATTTTGTTGCATATCAATTATTTCTAATAACAGCATCAAATCTTTTGGGGATTGAATTTAACAAACTTTCGCATGTAGATCGGGAAATTGCATACCATATTTCCTGAATTTTCTGCCAAAGTTCTTCCTTGTTTTTCAATTTTTCAGGTCCGAGTTTGTCTTTTACTATTTTCCATAGGATTTAAGTCTGGTTATTGAGACGGCCATTCCATAACATGAATTTTGTTATATAAAAACCATTTTTTGGCAAGACCTGACGTGTGCTTTGGGTCATTACCTTGCTGGAAGAGCCATTTTAAGGGCATATTCCATTCTGCATGTGGCTTTATAACATTCTCCAAAATATTTACATACAAGTGCTTATCCATATTTTCTTTAATCCAATAAATTGGACCAACGCAATACCAAAAAAACCATGTTTAAAAGTTTTTGGTTTTTGCCAATTTTTGGACGTCTAACCCATGTCTTATCATCACTACCAATTAAATTAATGGTCGTTTCGTCCGTCCACAACACATTTTGCCACTTTTTTTATATTTTCTGGCCCACATCAATCCTTATGATTGCTCCTGGTTTTAAATGAAATATTGGTAGTGATTCTATTGTAATGTCCGTCACTGTATGTATATATTACAGTTAATTTCAAAAATTTGATTTGCGGGTATCATCATTTTTCTGAAGGTTTTTGCGTAAATAAAAATAATGGCGTCCTTTTTTTTGAAAATTTTCACTCTTTAGGTGATTTGAACCACCACAAGTTCAACTCACCTAAAGACACGCATTTTGCGTACATTTTTCTGTAGATCAAAAACGGTTGAATATATTGCAAATATGATTTCACCAGTCAATTCTGCATGAAAAATTAATACAATTGATGTTTTTTGAATCCTTAAAAATAGTTCCAGAAACCCACAACATAGGGAGCAAATCTCATAAAAAACTGAATTTTAGTTTTTTTAAACATGCATTTTATTCTTAGGAAAACTGCACCAATATTTCCTTTCTATTACTAACCAAGCAGTTATAAGGCTTTAAAGTTATTTATTTCACAAGAAAATAATAATTTTAAAAAAAAGTTTAGAAACTTTTTTATTAGTTTGCCTTAGCAAAACATTTTTAAAGCCACATAACTTTTAACGGGTTGTGATAGAAAGGAAATATTGGTAACGTTTTGATAAACTTAAAATAGCTTTTCATCGAGCATATTCAAAAAATCTAAAATTCTTTTTTTTTTATATTTTTCAGGAGATTTGCGCCCCCTGTTGTGGGTTTTTGGAACTATTTTTAAGGATTCAAAAAACATCAATTTATTTCACTTTATATGCAGAATCGACTGGTGAAATTAGAGTTGTAATATATTCAACCGTTTTTTCTCTACATAAAAATGTGCTCAAAATCCGCGTCTTTCCAAAAAAAAAAGGACGCCATTATTTTTATTTACGCAAAAACCTTCAGAAAAATTATGGTACCCGCAAATCAAATGAAGTGACCTGGTCACAAACGAACTCTAATATATATATACACACACAAACTTTTTAAAAACTGTGTATTTTCATTAAATAAACTGAATTAATTTAATTGCAAATAAATATGTTTACACAAACTAAAAGCTTTTTATATATACATAGTTAAGTTTTTACCTTTTAAAAACGGTGGTTTATTTTCTTTAAATAAACGGAATTCTTTTAATTACTAATAAAAGCGATCAGTAGTTTACAAATTGTAACAACTCATTATTTATTTAAATTTACACAACAATTGAAATAGTTTCTTTCTTAATACACACATTTTAAAAACACATTTTATAATTTAGAAGTATACACTGGTAATACAGTCAATGTTAACTATAACAGCGCATTTAATCTGCTGACTATTCAGCAACTCGCTGTTACTATTTATATACACAGCGCCATGTTCTATAATTTTCATGAATAATCTAACGGAAAAAATCTCTAGTGTTCTATTTCCACAACCAAAACCATCTCATTTTTTATTTGGAAATATTTGTACAATATTAATTTATTCAAAGTATTGGTCATTAATAGTTAAAACCTTTTCCCATCTTTCTGGCAACATATGGATTCCGAGCCAAAAGAACTGCTCATCTTTTGAGGCCAAGAACGAATCTGGATAATCTGTTCCAAATTGAAGCGTATCCCAGAGAGCGTTCTGCATCGATCGAAACAAATAGTAGACGGACGGGGCACGGTCTGGATTATACAGCGGGTGAGGCAAAACTTTCCAACCACTTCATTCTAAATAATTTTAAACAGTATTGCAACATGTGGCCGAGCGTTGTCATGATGGAATATTATGGTTTCATGTCTGGCGGCCTATTCTGGGCGGTTTTCGGCCAATACTCGCTTCGAACGAATCAGTTGCGTTCGGTATAGATTCTCTGTGATGATCTATTCAGATTTCAGCAGCTCATTTGCTCCCACCAAATACAGAGCATTACCTTAGCACCATAGATATTTGGCTTTGATGTCTATTCGGCTTCACATACGATCTCCTAAGCTTCGGTTTATCGTAATGGATAAATTTTTCATCGCAGGCAATGATTAGTTGAAAATATGATTTTCTTTTATAGCGTTGAAGCATAATTTCGAACAAGTAAAATCGTATTTCAAGGTCTCTCGGCTTCAATTCGTATGGTACCCAATTTCCCTGCTTTTAGATGAATCCTGCTGCTAGCGAACGTTTTGAAATTGCTGCTTGAGTACCTCCCATTGATTTTGCAAGATCTTCTTGAATTATACAGCAATCTTCATGGAGTAATTTCTAAAATTCTTGGTCTTCAAACTTTTTTGGCTCGTCTGGGAGATATTTGTCTTCCCTGTCAAAATCACCACTTCTGAACCGCACAAACCATTTGTCGCACGTTGAAACCGATGGTAGACATTCACCATAAACTTCGGTTAGCAAGCGGTGTGCTTCAGCGACACTTTTTTTTCCAAATTAAATAAGTATCGAAAAACTTCGCGCATCCGACGATTCGTTGGTACAAAATTAAACAATTTCGAAGCAAAAAAACTTTTTCCTAAGAAAATGTATACTGAAATTTTCAATATAAAATATAATATCTTTCGTAAGGTCACAGAGGCTGCAACAATAGTCTTTAAAAAGGAAGTCCTAGGCTGCTTAGACAAATTTTTGGTCCCTCATCTTCATTTCGTATAAAACACGAGCCGGTCTAATGTTCATACTTTAAAAAGGTCTTGAACAAAATAGAAGGAAGATGTGCAAAAAACCTTAGAAAACATAAACCATCCATAACATTTGTTAAATGTCTGCTAAAGAAAAAAAAACATAAACTTAAACATTTTCTACGTGACGTCTTCATTTTCATGCCATCAGAAACAAAAAAGGTGCCAGGGTAATTTTCAATACACATACTAAACTTCCACACAAGACAAAGACCAGACAATCAAACCAACAAGCAAGTTATCACCTAACCACCTGTTCCCAAAGTAAAATACACATATGTTAAAAACAAACACTTGTAACAATTCCTTAATAAACAAAAAATCTATAAAAAATATATGCAATTTTATAATAAAATATAAATTACTATATGAAGTGAGCATGAAATGGCGTTTTGGCATAATACAGACATGTAAGACTTCCTAAACATATGGTGATTTTAGCAAAAAAAATATTAATAATTCTACCATTTATAATATTTACTCGTATTGGCAAATAAATAAATAAATATTTTATTGTTTGATTTTTCTAATATTAGAAAATATATTGCATTTTTAAAGTTAAAATAAAAATAAATTTCAATTAAAACGTTTTATGATTTATTAGTAAAAACAAAATTGTGTAAATATTTAAAAAGTAGTTTTTAATTGAGAAATATTTGTTAATAATGCTTTTGGCTTTTGCTAAAATGTTTATTATGTAAATATAAGTAAATAAGTAAATAAAAATTGAAAAGAAAATTAAGGATATTTATAATTTTTTTTAGCAAATTCTTGATAAAAAATTTTCAAATAAAACAAATATTTTTTTATTGACTGCCTGTCTCACGATATCGAAAGAAAAATGAGTTGATAAAATTTGTATGAAAAACACTGTTTTTAAAATTCTTTCGAATAGTTTTCACCCATTACTAGGTAATGACATTTATTTTTTGCTTTACAATTTATTGTAATTTCCTTTAAAATTTACTGCAGAATCTGGCTGACTCACTTTAAATATATTTTATACCCTCCACCACCATAAGTGGTGAATGAGGGTATATATAAGTTTATCATTCCGTGTGTAACATTGGGAAATATTCATCTGAGACCCAACAAAGTATATATATTATTGATCCTTATGAAATTCTAAGACGATTGAGCCATGTCCGTCTGTCTGTCCGTCTGTCTGTCTGTTTGTGTAAAACACGCTCACGTGCAAAATAGGCAAACAAAGTTGGTAGACTTGCAAAGAAAATGTTTACTGTTCTCCTAAGCAGTTTGGTATTGAAAATCAGCAAAATCGGTTCAGTGGAACCAGCGTTATGAACCAAAATGTGAAACAACCTAAAAAAAAACTTGATAATTTTAACATAGTTTTCGTTATTTGTGCAAATATATTGCAGATAATGCCATAAAATTGTACAAACGTTATTTTTATGTTAAAGGGACAAACTCCGGCGAAAATTATAAGAATCGGTACATGATTTCTCCTAGCCCCCATACAAATTTCTTCCCGAAATATGGTTATATGGTCTGTAAATGCCTGCAACATTCCAGTATCCACACAAAATTCAGGAAAAATAAGTTTCGTGCTTAAAAAAATTACAACTCCAAATTTTTTGTGGATCGGCCCATATTTGACCGTAGCCCCCATATAAAGTTCATTTCCGAAAATCACTTAAATAAGCATAAATGTCTTATAAATATCGCTATTAAGTTGAAATCGAAGAATCGATTTCAGATCGGCCGATAATTGGTTATAGCTCCCATATAAGGACCACTTCCAAAAAACACATTAACCTACATAAATATCTAAAAAATATCAATATCAACACAAAATTTTACATAGATCCATAATTTATACTTAGAAATCATACTAGAGGATTTTGTGAATATCAGTTAAGTACTCATAAATCTCTTACAAATATCTTTATCATGCTAAAATTCGACAAAAATATACTGATATACATATAAATCACTGTACTAAATTGTATGCAGATTGGCCGATAATTGGTCATAGCTCCCCTATAAGGGCCATTTCCGAGATATTAACCTTAAAAGATATCGATATCAAAATGAAATAACGCACAGATCAGTAATTTGTATCCAGTAATCATACTTCTGAATTTTTTGAATATCGGTCCATATTTAACCATAGCTGCCATATAAGCTCAACTCCCGAAAATCACTAAAATCCTCATAAATTTCTTACAAACATAGTTATCAGGTTGAAATTCAAAACAAATTTATTCAATATATACAAAAATCGATGTACCAAATTATATGATGATAGGCCCGTAATTGGTCATAACCTCCATATATGAACCACTTCAGGAAAACACATTAACCTGCACAAATATCCAAAAAATCTATACTAAACCAAAATTTTACACCGATCAGTAATTTGTATCCAAGAATCGTACTACAAGATTTTTTTTAATATTGGTCCATAATTCGTCATAGCTCCCATATAAGGTCCACTCTTGTTAATAGCATTGTTTATATGAAATTCTACAAAAATAACCCTTAAATACTTAGGACCATAATAGGTCATAGCATCCATATATTAAACCAAAATAGTACACAGATCAGTAATTTGTATTCAAAAATCATAATACTGAATTTTGTGAATATTGGTTCATAATTGGTCCATATTTTATGACAATCGAATTATAATAGGTCATAGCTCACACATAAGTCCCACAACCAAATATTTTGAAATTTGTCTAAATATATTTGTACACCCTTTTTTTATACTCTGTTTCTTCACTTGAGGTTAAAAGGGAAAAATGTTGATCCAAACGTATTAATTAATTATTAAGTATATAAATTGTTAAATTTCATACGTTCTAATAGGAATTTCAGTTATAAATTGCTGAATTAGATACAATTTTTTGTACATTTGAAATAAAATATCGTCTTCGTAAACTAGTCTTTCCAACAATTGTGATATTATTTCAGTTGTTATACCATCATATTTAGGTGGAGGGTATTTAAGATTCGGCACGGCCGAATATAGTACTCTTACTTGTTATAACACATATTTGCTACTTTTTGATGAATCACAGTTTGAGTCATTTTTTTCATATTCATTTATTTAAACTTCATCCAACTTCACCTCAAAACTTATAAACATTTAATGTGTTTATTTGACATTTAGAAGAACAAAAAAATAACAAATTTAAACTTTAACAAAAGCAGACCCATTTTTTTAAACTTGTAACAATTTCAAAACAAAAAGGAAAAAGGTCAATCACCAGAACTCCTACCAAAGACTATAGATATATATATTTATAGTCTGCTCCTACAAAAAAAGGTAAGAGAATTCAAATAATTTATTTTTAAAGCCCATTTTAGTAATTTTTATGCCAAGTGTCATTTGCACAACCACACACAAGAAAAAAAAAAGTAAATGTTTAACAGTAACTGAAGTGGGATAAATAATAGGATTTTGTATTATATACATTTAAAATGTTATTTTTTTAAATCAAATTGTAACAAATGCCACACAGCTATTCACTCAATCGTACTTTGAAAACACACGGGCCAACAACTTCCAAAACACTTGAAAACTAACCACTTCAAAACTTTAACATTTAAACAGTTTTTTGTAACAGTTTTTCATGGAAAATAAATGTCATTTTATTTAAAAAAAAAATAAAAAATACTTAAAATGATTTGTTTTATTTGCAACACACTCTACATAAAATAATTTCAGTAATATGAGATGCATTTAAATGATCTCAACACGTGAAGTGTAGTCGTCACTACTACTCTACTTGTTCACAGAAATATGATCATACAAACCATAATAAAAATTAAAAAAAAAAAATATATTTTTAACATAAATTGTTGTCATTGAGTGACCAGCAAACAAATGTAGGCTGGTAGGTTGGTTGGTTGGTACAGGCTTGTGTTTAACAACTTTGATTCTTTTATTTCTATGAATAGTTTCAAATTCATTTTCATTTGAGTGAATGTACTTGTGACCATACATCCGTTTGTGTACTATTACAAGTGGACTCAAATAACAAATAGATACAATTTAAACAAAATAATGTTTATATCCACATATTATAAATAGTTTTTGCACCACATTATTCAAATGGGGTTAACATGAACATTAAATAAACTCAGAGTTTTAAATGTTTGCACACATATTTATTAGACCGAGATAAATGCTTTCATTACCACGTAATGGGTTAAAATGCTATTCACTATTTATAACTCATAAATTTTGATTCAATGATGTTCTAAACAAATTGATACTTTTTGATTGGAACAGAATAGCGACCTTATAATTCTGAAAGGGCATGTTTAGTAGATCATTTTTGTAGAATAAACTTATAGTCCAGCTGATCTGAATTTTTTTTACAGTGGTTCAAAGTTTTCATTTTTTGGTCGAAGGGAGCAGTATACAAACTGAAAAAAATGTTGTAAGTTAATGACTAAGAGAATTCTGACTATTTATATTTTAAATATCAGCTCATTCGGATCATAAATAGATATTTTGTGATTTTTTTTAAAAATGTGAGACCTAAGGTGGCGTGTAATTTTGCTAATTAAGCGTAAAGAGCTTTATTTACAACTTTGGTATCTTTGGTGACCCCCACTGAAATTTTCCGGCAAACATTTTCGTAGAATATTTAAATTCTTAGTGTCCTTTTTAAAAGGACTTTTTTTGATTTTCTCAAAAAAATGGTAAAATTGACCCCTAAAGAGAGGAGCTAGAGGGTTAAGATCTTCCACAAAAATGATTCCCATAAAATTCCATAATATAACTCTGACCATAAGAATTCTCTCAGATATTAACTTACATATAATGCTCCCTTCGATCAAAAAATGAAAACTTTGACCCACTGTAAAAAAAAATTCAGACCAGCTGGACTATAAGTTTATTCTACAAAAATGCTCTACTCAACATGCACTTTCAGAATTATAGGGTCCATTTTCTGTTCCAAAAATCAAATAAGAAGCTAGCTATTACTAAACTACTTCTAAGTAATGCATATGAAATGTAGGAGCAAGAACTAACAAACAAAATTATAGCCACAACAACCAACTAAGTAATCGTAACAATAATGGATATTAGTGCGGATTCCGCTTCTCGGAGAAAATGTAAATTAAATGAAGCGTTGCGGATTTTAGTGATATTTGTATATTGTTGTTTGTATTTCATAGATTTTTCTCTCTTCTTCGAACTTGCCCTTGTCATTCACCCACATACTGTGTGGGAATTACGGTACTTGTCCGCAAAATATAAGAAAAGCATGGCCACTCTAACTGAGAGAGAGAGCAAATAGATGCGAGCCATAGAGAAATAACCATAGAGCGCAAACTATGTAGTAAACAACTCAAACTAAAAAATTACTTAAAATAATCACACAGTATTCTTTTTGTATTCACTTAGTTTTTTTGTTTACTAAAACATTCTCACAACTTAGGTTTGTGACAACTGAGTTAGGTTTAGGGCTGGAGAGTTTCCGATCTATATTTCATATAAATAAACAAATTCATAACGGGCCGCAGGCTTGTGTTTCAATTGCCTAACATTTTGGAGCAAAACTTATTTTCTACCACACCGAGTTCACTGATTTTTAATACAAAACTGCTTTGGACAATGATAACTATTTATTGTGAATCTCTTTAATTTCGGCGGTGTATTTAGGAGGTGAGAGCGTTTTACAAAGGCATAAATACGGCCATAGAATATCATAAAAATCAAAAATATATCGAGCCCTAACCGCAAAAATAACGTAAGCGAATTTTTTTTCAAAATTGACTTTTAATGAAAATCGATAGAAAACTTTCGTGCACCCGAAATAATGAAAATTAAGTGTTTATATATACAGAGATATTGCAATTTCAATTATATCGTAAGCGACACTCACCTGATTTACCGCAAAAATAATGTAAGCGACATAAAAGCAAAAAGTGGCAGTAAATGAAAGTATGAGTAGCCGAAGAACTAGAGAGAAAATCCAAAAAAATTGAAATACAAAAATATAGATGTACTAAATGTGATCAAGGAAAAAATATAGACAGCAGTCACATCCAAACAAAAGAAGTTTAAACATTTTTTTGAAGAAACAAAAACAAAGGAGGTAAAATGTTCAGTTTTTATGTGCTAGTTTCGACCTTCGAAAAGTTTTGAATATGCCTCATAGTAAAACAAGTAAGAAATTATGCTTGGTCTTCATTATATTATAATGAAGAGTATCCCAGAGAGAGCGTTCTGCATCGATCGAAACAAATAGTCGAAACTTGCGAACCACTTCATTCTAAATACTTTTTAACAGGTATTGCAACTTGTGACCGATTTTTTTCATGATGGAATATTACGATTTCAATACTCACTCTAAACGAATCAGTTCAATCAGTAGGGCCCTTTTGCACCCATCAATACGATCGGGCTTCACATACGATCTCCTATGCTTTTGGTTATCGTAATGCATTATTTTTTCATCGCAAGTAATGATTCTGTTCAAAAATGATTTTCTTTTATAGCGTTCAAGCAGCATTTCAGACATTCAAAATCGCCTCTCAAGGTCTCTCTGCTTCAATTCGTATGGTTCCCAATTTCCCTGCTTTAGGATGAATACTGCTGCTCGCAAACATTTTGCTGCTTAATTGCTGCTTAAGTAGCTTCCAATGATTTTTCATACCTTTGTTGAGTTTTAGAACAATCTTCATGGATTAATGCCTCTAATTCGGCAAGATTTTATGTCTTGCCGCATATTCTGGGCGTTTTTCGCCAAATGCTTGCTTCAGACAAATCAGTTGCATTCAGTACAGGTTCCCTGTGATGAACTGGTCAGATTTCAGCAGCTAATACCCTTTTGCTCCCACCGAATAAATAGAATTACCTTAGAGCAATGGATATTTGACTTTGGTGTCAATTCGACTGGTTGACCGGGTTTCACATAAGATCTCCAACGCTTCGGGTTATCGTAATGTTTCCATTTTTCATCGCAATTAATGATTCGGTGCAAATATGATTGTCTTTTATAGCGTTGAAGCATAATTTCGGTCATGCAAAATCATCTTTCAATGCCTATCGGTTTCAATTCGTATGGTACCCAATTTCCTTGCTTTTGAATGAATCCTACTGCTCGCAGACGTTCTGAAATTGCTGATTGAGGAGCTCCCAATGACTTGTCGAGTTTGAGAAGAATTTTCATAGAGTAATGCCTCCAATTCTTGGTCTTCCAGGCTGGCCTGGGCAATCTTTCTCTTCCGTATCAAAATCACCACTTCTGAACCGAACAAAACAAACACATTCACCATAAGATTTGGTGAGCAATCGGTGAGCTTCTGCGGCATTAATAAAATTAAAGAAATAAAGCAAAACTTCCCACATATGACGATTCGTTGGTACAAAATTCAACATTTTCGAAACAAATTTATTGTTTACAGATATGAACCCTTCAAAATCACATATACTTAAATTATTAAAAACAAAAACCGCGTTTAAAAGATACTTTCTGACATCGATAAGCTTTGGTGAATTGAAAAAAAAAAATTGTCAAAATAAATTTGAATAAAAAAAAATATTGTGGGGGGAAAATTGGTAAAAAATATATGATAAACTCGAGGTAGTTAAGATTTTTGGTTTTTATCTCAGCCATTTATATACTAATTTTCTTAGCATTTGAAAAAAACTTCATTTGTGAACGGCTTAGTTGGAAAATTTGTACTGCTTAAAAGAGGTAATATCACTTAACTTAAGTCCAATTATAAAAAAAACCTACCACCTAAGAACCAGTTCCATAACTAGCGAAGTGTCAGTTCTCTTCCCATTAAGGAAAGTATTAAAATCAACACTTAAATAAATTTTCGAATCTATATGAATAATTTTGTTATTTTAAACTAATTTTAATGACATTTATTATTTTAAACTACAAAAATATGAACATATGCAAGTGTGTTTATATATGAAAAAAGAAATCTGTGAAGCATTTAAAAAAATATTTGTATTTATCTTCAATTATATTTCCACAATTTTTTTTAGCTACAATGTTATTTTTAAATCCATTAAAAAATAGAATTATTTATAAACTTTTTTATTTGTATAACGATATAAAGTACATATGCCCAACAGCTACAAAAAATTAGGTTATATTTATCTTGATGTATGCAAACCAATGCCACAATCAAAATGAAAAATGACACTTAAACAGAAATGTACTCAATTCCAAATGAACATTGTGTTAACTAAATTATTTTATGGAAAACACATGGAAAATATGAAAAATATATGGGATTTGAGGTCATTATAAGCAAAAATAAAAATACAGTTTTATGGATTTTTAAATGAAATGAATGATATTGTGGAAAAAAAAAATAATGATTCAGTAAAGAGATTTTCATATATTTACAATTTTGTTTTAACAAATTTTATTGACATTTTCTTAATTATAATTTAATGACCAACCACAAAACCTGTTCACGTTTTGTTTTTAATGTAATTATAAATTTATTTTGACTTGATGGCAAGTATCATATTCGCAAAAACAAACATATTTTTATTTATGGCAGGCTTTTCATATTAAGCTGCCATCTGCAAAAGCTTTAACCATAAATCTTTTGAATCATTTCTATAATAATTTCCATAAGCTGTTTTGACACCTGTAATTATTACACAGATATGTTTCGCGATCATATATTAATTTGTATGTAGCAATATAGGGGCAACACAAGTACCACCCGATTTTATGTTTTTTTAATTAAAACATTAATTATTGTTAACATTATTAAGCCTTTCAGTCATGCCTGTTATTCTCAAAGTAAAGCCAGCTCTTTCATTTTTTATACTTATGTGTCACCAACAGCCATCCTCATATCATCATATGCAGGAGGCAGCACCGCAAAAATGTTAAATTCAAGTTGACAACCATATAAAAAATTCAATTACAATTTTTTTTTCCAAAAAGAAACAAAAAAAAAAGATTAAAAATAAATAAATAATTTTTTATTTGGAGTTTAATTTTGAAATGTTTATCACTCACTATTCAGTCGTATGTGTATAAAACCAATCCATTCATTCACTCATTCAGTCAGTCATTCATTCCTTAACATTCATTGATATGCATAACTGGCAAAATATTGTGTTTATCCTCCTCTTCTTTATACAAAAGGAATATTGCTATTTTTTTTTTTTTTATTAACTCCAACTACAAATCCAATTCATCCGTTACTTCTTCGTCATGTGTGTTTTGATAACTGAAAAGCCGCCTTGCTAGACCGTTGAGAGAAAACAACGCCAAAAAAAATAAACAGAATACAAAAGATGAAGATGATGATGGGGAAGCGATGCCGCGCTGCTTGTCGCCTTAAACAAATAATCCAATTTAAAATAATCATGCATGGCGTCTGCCTGCCATACAACTCAGTCCATATCCATAATACCTTCTACACATATTCCTCTTCAGTTTCTTTAAATGTTTCTGCTGCCGTGCATGATGATGATGATTTCTTCCTAAGCTTATAAAACAAGCTTTTGTTTTTCATATTTGTTTTTTTTTTGTTCCTGTTTAAAATATAGATTTTTTACTTTGTTTCTTTCTTCTACATCAACTGTGAAGTTTCTTTTTAACACAAGTTTAAAGGAATAGATTCGTATCAATCAGTTTTTACTTAGTTTTTTAGAATTTTATTTAGGCTATGAATTGATGGATTTTGAGAAAACCCCTACTTTTTTAGTTTAGTTGGATTTTCAGCACTCGAAATCCTTGAGGTCTTGAGTTTTCAAAACATCCAATACTAATGACTCAGAAAGAGTTCGATGTACAGAGGGAAAGAAGCAGATATGAGTCATTAGGATAGCCGAGATTTAGCGACAAAAAATATGGACTATTGAGAGTTTGAGGCAGTGAATTGTGAAGCATTTTCTAAATACCCAATGACTTATGACTCAAAGAGAGTTTGGTGTTCAGAGAGCCAGTAGCAGATATGAGCCAGTCGTCCTAAGCAATGAATCCAATTTTTTACCTTTATGACATTGTTAATCATCAATATTGGCGCATTTGAGATTCTGAGAACTAATTCACAACCTGTTATTGTTTAGTGCGGATTTTGGTCAGCAAATGAAGCTGGTAGAACAGTGACAGAGTTCCTTCTGCCAAAATTGGATGATATCGGTGTGGATGTCAAATGGTTTCAACAAAGCAGATCCACATGCCAAACAACTGGGAGAAAAATTCTATTACAGTATGATACATTTCTTCACTGTGTACTCTCTCGTTACGGTGATGAGATCTGTTCCCCTGGGTCATTTGATTTAATACCATTGCATTTCTTTTGATAAGGTTATTTTAAGTCAAAGGTCTATTCCAACAAACCCTCATCCATTCTTTCATTGAGAGAGGAAATTCAATGCTGTGTTAACAAAATTCAGCCACATTAAAGAAAAATTATCTTGGACAATGTCTACAAAAGAGTGAATATGTCGTAGAAGTCGTTTATCTGATATGACATTCCATACTCCATCATGAAACTGTAATAATCCATAATAACAAGACTCGATTACATGTTGCAATATCTGCACCTAACTATTTAGAATGAAGTGGTTGGAAACTTTTGCCTCACCCGCTTGATAGTCCAGACCTTGCCCCGTGCGACTACTGTTTATTTCCATCGATGCAGGACGCTATCTATGTCATACGCTCCACCTTAGAACACAGTATTCGATATTGGCTTGATTCATTCTTGGCCTCAAAAGATGAGCAGTTCTTTTGGCTCGGAATCCATATGTTGCCAGAAAGATGGGAAAAATTCATAACTAGCAATCGCCAATACTTTGAATTAATTTATATTGTACAAATTTGGAAAAATACCGCATTTTTAAGTCATACACCCAATAACAATCTAAGGGAATAAAATGTTTTCTATTTAATTCATGTCTTGCGTAAATTTTTTAACTCTCTATATGTTGGAGAGGACGCGTAGCTGGAGTTGTTTACACAATTTGATATTTATTTGTAAAGCGAATGGAATTTATCCACATTTTGATGGTAGAAGGTTTTCGGAATTGGGCATATTGGCAGTAGGACTATGTTTCAGGAACTTTTGATGTACAATTATCAATCTTATGGTAACAATTACTGTACTGATTAGGTGATATGGCAGTATAGAGGAAGAAACTTCCAAATTGTTCCGAAGAATGTCAACCAGAGGTGAGCCCTGAAGACTGTAATTTTTCGTCAAGGTTGACTGAGCTTCAGAAGTATTTTTGTGGGAGACAGCTTTTAACAACTGATGCAATAATATTAGTCTCAACAAAAATTCCTACCTTAGAAGAGGGAGAGTAAAAGTTTACAAATCGAAGATGTATGTGGGGCAGAGATTGTTGATAGTTTGTAGATGAGAAAATGCTAGTTTCATGCCAAATTTCAGTAGAACTTTGCAATACAATTTGGAAGACTTACAATTTGTACTAGAGAAGAACATGAATGGCAAAGATGTAGAGAAGAACAGAAAAAGCGAGTTTCATGCCAAATTTCACCATTTCCGTTGCATTACAAATTGGAAGATTTAAAATTTGTACCAAAGAAGAACTCGAAAGGCACTCGAATTTACAGAAACAAAATATGAAGAGTAAAAGAAGGTCATCCAAAGATCGGGAAATGGAACTCGAATGGCAAAGGCGTAGAGCGAAAAAATGTTATTTATAAAATACCCAAATCTTCGAATATTTTTTGGAGAAGGTCAACCAGAGATCGAAAAAGGGGTAGTTGACTGAGCTACAGAAGTATTTCTGCGCAAGACAGCTTTTAACAGATGGTGCTAAAATATATGTGAAATTCGTTTGGAAGGAATTGGGTTGTGGAGACGGATGATCAGAAACCTCAGACTTGATTGCGATGTTGCTGAATTCTCAACAGAGATTTCCACCTATGAAGTGGCAGAGCAAAAGTGGTTAAGAGACGATGAAAATATTGACAAATCGCTGTTTGATGTGGACATTTTAGGAGAAGAGAGTGTCATATGGTCGGAAAGAGTACAGAAGAGAGATAAATGGATAATATTGAAGAAGGTGTCAGATTGTCGAATATAAGATGAACGTTTCATGTCATACTATTGCAGATCCGTTGTAATATGAAGTGAAAGAATTCAAATTTATACATAAGAAGAAATCGAAAGTCAAATATGTTTAGAATAAAACTTTTAAGAGTGGCCATTAAGACACAGGCTCTAAAAAGAAATCGATGTTACTATGACATAGAAAAATATCCAAATTCGATGGGGAATGATATGAATTTCGACAGGAACAGGACGAAAATATGGATAGATTCGGAAGAGCAAATATACTTGCTATACTTTTGTATAATTTCCTATAGGAACGGGAAAGTATACGACGTATTACAGTGGTAATGAGAAGAAGGCAAGGACTGTTGACGGGATGGAATTGAACGAACAATACGCGTTAACGGAATTGGTATGATTGTATATAAGAAGGTAGAAAAATAATCAAATTTCACATGTATATCTTTCAAAATCTTTTCAAATGACAGCCCTATTAATTAGTTTGATATCATTAAAATAACTAGGTACATGTAACCACTATAATAACTAATTAATTACAAAGCCTTACAGAATGGTTATCAGTAAGAAAAACCAGAATGTCAAAGTAGTTATATATGGTACCACAATTATTAGTGATTACAGATTTGGATTTTAAAAAAAATTATTTAAAAACAAGTAAGAGAGCTATATTCGGCTGTGCCGAATCTTATATACCCTTCACCAAATTATACTTACAAATATTTTTATTTAAACAAAATCAAAACTTTTTTTTTAATGTTTTAAAAGTTTTTTTTCCAAATTGTTTTTTAATTTTTTTTAAAAAAAGTTTACAAACGGAATGACAAACTTATATATACCCTTGAAGGGTATAATAAAAATATTAAACTATTTAAACTACCAAACAAGTTGAGAGAATTATGAGAAACCTCAATGAAATAATTAATTAACATCTCTGCATTTAATACCATATACTTATTCGCACAATGTGAAGAAATCTCTCTTCGGTATTTTTCCCATTCTTCAAAAAAAAAAAAAAAAATTTGGAATGAGTTGTGTTAAAGGCAAAGTACCCGTATGTGGTGTATTGTCTTCCACTGATTGTTTGGGTGTAACGAAATTTCTATAAAAAAAAAGCAAAAAAATATAAAGAAATTTAAAGTAAAGAAACCGAAATAAGTACGTGTTGTTTTCATATGGCGCATCCTCTTCGAATTGCCATAAATCAGACACAACAATTCATTTTAAATTCATATGTTGTCATATCGTTAGTTTTATAACAACTACGAGTATTTCTTATTCTTGTATAAATGACTGGGCTGCCTTCACTGACTTCCCTCTAATCGTAGAAGGAGTTAAAGCTTTTAACTCCTGCAGCTTTCGACTCAACGTGTGATCACTACTGTATGTGAGTGTGTTTATGTTTTTCATTGTTTTTTTTTTTGTTTTAAATGTCAATTGTTGACGTGCTGCCAAGAAGTGTTTGGTAGTCATTGTCAAACAACAAGTTGGAATTATGGACTGGTTGACTGACTGACTGACTGTTGCTTGGTTGTATGTCAATGTTTGTTTTCTGAGATTATCATCATAATAATCATTATAAATGATTTAGGACAACAGGGGAATTACAAAAAAAAAAAAAAAATGTATTAAATTAAATATTGTTTTGCCCTGGAGATTAAGTGTGGGAAAATGCATTTTATTTAGCACTTAATATATTAGAAATAATTTACAGACTTTTAAAGATATATTAAGGAATTGAGTAGTAATTTTAAACACACTTAAATGAAATCTTAATTTAATTATAGTCCATCTGATATGGATATATTTCTTACAATCGGAGTCATTAGCGCCAGAATTTTGGGTCACACATGATTCTGGAAGAAATTCTTTTAAGGTAAGCTAGTTTCTTGATAATTATATTTGAAGTATGTAGATTTCTTTCGTATTCTAAACCGATAAGTATTTTGATATAAAATCCTATATGTAGAGCATTTAAATAAACAATATATTAAGAAAATTCATGTTATGATCTACACAAAATCTAGTCCTACATTTAAAAATCTCAGTATTTTTGAAAGAAACAATCTAAAACATAAAAACTCTTTTGATTTTCCTTCATCAATTTTTTTTTTTTTAAAGATTTATTCCAGATTTAATAATTCTGCTCTTGTCTCTAATTAACAATGATTTTCCTTATGTTCTTTTCATATTTTGTTTGTGTTTCATGTAAACAAAATCTAATTATTTTTAATTTCTAGAAAAGAACATAAAAATTCTATTGTCATTAATATCAATTCTTTTAAGAAGCACAAGTAATGAAAAAACTAATAAAAATATTCCTCATATAGACAGAAAATACTAAAGGAAACATATATATGGCTACCATCTGTTTGTAATACTTACAGTTCATTTCTTTAGTGTAAATCTTTCTCTAGAGTACTCTACTGTAGGTAATTGGACATTCAATAGCTTTTTAAATATATAATAATAAGTCAGCCATTCCGTATGATTCCTTTGAAATTCCATATTCCTTTACAATCCCTTTAGAAACATATATTCCGGATCTTGTGCCAATTGAAATCAACTTCCCGAAGCTTCCAACTTGCATTACCCAGTAATAAGTTAAAATGCTAAATTCTGATATAAATATAAATATGTCATTACTGTAATATCACTAAAACTAGTTACAAGTAATGACTTAAATAAGTCATTGATAATTAGGTCCCTCAGATGCCGTTATAAATGTTCTGTAAGAATTTATTTATGCAAATAAATAAAGTAACCAGTTATATAACAGATAATAAATTAGTCATTATACCACAACTTCTAAGTAATGTAGACGGTATGTAGTAAGCATTGAAACGTAAGTTATTGAATATTTACAAAGTTTTTGCTGGGTAGAAGACCTATTGGTTTGTAATTGGAAATCAACAAAATCGGACAATTAATTGCTGGAGTGTGAGCGAAAATTCATGAATGTCCTTTTTATGCAAGATTTATTCGAAAAAATATTTTTTTTAAAAAAGTCTAAACAACCTAATATTAATAAGGCCTTCTAAAAAAGCTTTTTTCACAAAGTTTTTTCTTTTGGTAAATGTCTATCTATTTGTCAGTTAGTTGAAATCAACTTGCCAAGGTTCAGAGATCGAAAATAACTCGTCCATATACCAAACAACCCAAATTGTGATTTATATTTTTGTGATAAAAATAAATCACTGAAAATAACAGTTGAAAATAAAATGATTTTTATTTAAATGGTTTGATGTGAGATAAAAAATTTATTTGTTCTTCTTCTTAATAACTGTTACTTTCTCTTTTATTTACATACAATAACATATTGTTAGTAATTTTTAACAAATTATGGAAATAATATGATAAGTATGAAATAATGAAGTCTGAGTAACAGAAATTAAATTTTTTTTTAAATTGTTATTAATCTTTTGATATATTTTATATATTTAAGCGTAGATTTGTATCAAATGCATTTTTGCGATTTATTTTTCATGTTCGCAAATAAAAGTCACAAGCTGACCTTTACGAAAAATATAAATTATAAATCACTCATCCAGATTTTTTGTGTTTGTTTATTTTCTTTCTCTCAACCCCAAACCTAAAATGTTCACGAATAAATCACTTTCTCAGTGATATATCACAAAAAAATATTTTTAAATGGCTGCGAATGAGAATTTACCATTGATTTTGAAAGTGAACCCGTTATTTTCGGTCTCTGCATATTTGGTTCAAATTTTTCCTCCCATATTGATTTTAAAAAACCCTCAGACAATTCATGGAAAAATTAATGGCATAGATCTTTCAGGAAAGCTTCTTCGAAAAAATAATTTTCATAAAATGTTATTTTTTCAATAGAATGGTTTATTTCTAATAGTTGTTTATAAAGCTTTATTTAAAAAAAATGTTATAAAAAAAGGTTTTTTAATAATTTTTTTTTCATAGAAAAAGCTTTTCTACAAAATAGATTTTTTGTTAATAAACTTTTCTCCAACAAAGCTTTTTTCATAAAAGGTATTTTTATAACAGAAAAGCTTTTTTCTAAAAGTTATTTATGAAGCTTTTCTTAAAAAATAGCTTTTTATAAAAAGATTTTACAGACAAAAAAAAAACTTTTCTACAAAATAAATTTTTTTCAAAAAAATTTTCCCCCCAAAAAAGCTTTTTTCATAAAAGGTATTTTTATAATAGAAAAGCTATTTTCTAAAAGAAATAGAAGAATAGATTTTTTCATAAAAAACTTTTCTCCAAAAAAAAGCTTTTTTTATAAAAGGTTATTTTTAAATAGAAAAGCTTTTTTCTAAAAAATATTTATGAAGCTTTTCTTAAAAAATAGTTTTCAAAGATTCGTAAAAAAGTAATATGTAGATGTTTTTCATAAAAAACTTTTCTGAAAAAAAGCTTTTTTCAATAAAGGTTATTTTTACAATAAAAAACCTTTTTCTAAAATTTATTTATAAAGCTTTTCTTTCAAAATAGTTTTTTTATAGCTTTTTTACAGACAAAGAAAGCTTTTTTAAGACAAAAAAGAATCGATTTTTTTCATAGAAAAATTTTCTCCAAAAAAGCTTTTTTCATTAATGGTTATTTTATTTTACAATAGAAAAGCTTTTTTCTAAAAGTTATTTATAAAGCTTTTCTTAAAAAATTGTTTTTTTAAACAAGATTTTTAACCGACATTTTTTCATAAAAACCTTTTCTACAAAAAAGCTTTTGTTACAATTTGTTTTTATTAAAAAACCGGTTTTAATAAAAGTATTTTTCCAAAATTGTTTGTCTTAATAAATTCACAAAAGCTTTCCACAAAAAAGTTCTTTACCCTAAATTCCCAACAATGTTTTTTGTTACAAAAAAAAGTTAAATACATATATTTAAAATAAAGCTTTTATTAAATTTGACAAGGTTTTTACAAACTATTAGGTGAATTCACAAGGTCTCTTATCATGTTATAATGTCATAACATTTCTTTATGGTTTTCATTGCTTTTCAAGCAACAAATGTCCTAAAATAATACTACTATGTATGCTATGTTTATTGTGTTATCGTAACCAATCGGAAGAGACCCCTGCCGAATGCCTAAGAGTTGGTTAAGCCGAGTCGTGATATATTAGGACATTATGACAATATGACTGATAAGAGACCTTATTAATTGATCAAATGTAACAAAAATAGTATTAAAAACGTATGTTCATTAAAAGTTTTTTAAATAGTTATTTTTTACAACAAAATTGCAGTTTTAAGCAAAAAATCGTTTTTCTTTGAATAATTTAAAAACTAGGACGCATAATAACTGAGATATATGCCAAAAACTGAGTTTTGTGGGCTTTAACCGCCAATATCTCGAGTAGAGGACAATTGATTTTTGGTGACTTCAAGTACCTTTTTTTAGAACATAAAGTCTCAGGTCTAGTCCAATTATTATTTCACTATCTTTCATTACCTAGTAAAATGCTTATTTGACTAAACTACTAAGCCTGTCGTTTATTAGTACAGCCTTTCAAAGATTCGTTGTTACTGAATATAATAAATTGATTTTGTTTTGATTTCATTTTGCTCTTCATAGAAAACCAGCATCTTCTGAATTATTATTTTAACAAAATATAATCTTTTATTGCTTTCAATCTTATAAGTACGAGGAGTATTACCACGTAAATACGAGTAGTAAGTACTTTAGCACACAGAAGAAAAAAAAAAGAACATAACTTCTGTAAGCATTATTGTCTCATTGTCATTATCATTACAAAAATAACAGCGAAACATCCGAACAATAATATATATAGCAGAAATGCTCGCAGATGTCTGTCTGCCGGCTTGACCGTCTGTCTGTCTCCCTTCATATATAGTATAGTGGCATATATAACTACAGTTTTTGCTCAATAGTAAAAGTTTCATTGTAGAATCATTAGTCTGGCTCCTATTGCATTTAAGAGATATTCTTACATAAATATAAAAATGTAAGAAATACAATAAATGTTTTTGTACGCGTCTTGCATGTATTCCCATCTATTCTCATTAATGTGTCACTTGGTATCTCCTCTGCTCTTTTTAGTTCCTTTTACGATTTTCTTAAACAACTTCTGTGTGTCTTTTGGTCTTTGGCTCTGGGTCTCTGATGTTGTGGTCAAACAATAAACCAACAACAACAATCGAAATACATATGTAAGTAGTATTATTGTTTTTGTAGTTTACAACTTCCAGTTTTATAGTCATCAATAGTTGTTGTACTTTAACAGATTTCTGTTAAGGCTGTTTTAAGGTATAGATTTCTTTTATTCATGTTTCTGTAGTTTTAATATTGTGCTAAATGGCGCCTTCTCTATATTTTATTAGAATTTACGGTAATTTTTTTTTTCTTATTTTTTATTTCTAAATATGTAATTGTTTGTACATTTTTTAGTTTTCTTATTCAAAGTGCCTTTATAATTTCCAATAGTTTTACAAGTCATTAACACTGTTAAGTCTTTCTATATATTTGAGAAATGTGTCCATTAAGGAAATGGAAATTCCATAAAACTAATCTTAAGTGATATGCAGAGAAACTATTGCCGTACAGCAATAACAACAACTTGTTTGCCATCAAAAAAGATATTTTTAATTATCAATTTTTACAGACAAATTTTGTTCACATTAAACTAATATGTTAGTTAATAAGTGTATTGGTAAGTAATTTCCTTTAGAAAGTCGGTTTTGTTTTGAGGAAATTAAAGAAATTAATGAAATTACCTGGCTGTGTTTTTTAAGTGCCAGAGATGTTAATATTGTTTTTTGGAAAATTCACTTACAAATATTGAAAGCTAAAATCGTTTTTTGAATTACCTTTCAAAATTAAAATTATTCAGCATGACGGAAATTTGTATCAAAGCGAACTATATCACTTAACTTGTGCAATTGTAATTAAAAATAGATAATTTCTTGATTAAGACAAGTAAGAGTAAAAAAATTTAAATACAAAAAAATTAAAAAAAAAAATTAGTTGAAAAAAAATTTGGTGAACAGATCCAGGTAGTCGGTAGTGAATACAATATGAAAAATTATTTTATGTAATATTCGGGGTTTGCAATAGATGACGTATATTTAGAACGCGATTTTTGTTTTTAATAACTTGAAGGGCACATATCTGTCACTTATTCTTTATCGTGTAAAGAATAAAGTTTTTTTTGCTTCGAAGATGTCGAATTTTGTTCCAACAAAGCGTCATATGTGGGAAGTTTTGTTATACTTGTTTAATTTGAAAAAACGTGACGCTGAAGCACACCGATTGCTCACCAAAGCTTAAGGTGAAAGTGTTTCATCGGTATCAACGTGCGCACAGTGGGGCAGAATCGATTTTTTTTGGAAATAAATCTGGAATTTCTAAACGGCTGGTCCGATCAGGATAAAGTTTGACGTGGACGTAGCCAAGGAGTATTCGAGTTCACGTTATTAAAATGGACCCTACAAATGTTCCAAAGGCGGCGCTATGAAGGCTCGAATTAAGGTACCTTTGACATGTAAAATTTTTAAACACGTGCCATTTTTCTCATCCGATTTCAAAGAATTTTAAATTTTTGGAAAGCGCTCATCTTGGTCTTGAAAAAACATTCCGGCGTGTGCTATGTATCTCTTATAATTTCCGAGTTATAGGCAAAATTTAAATTTAAAAATTTTGCCATACCTTGGTCCGCTTTTTAAAAAATATATGGCGCACTTTTGGACCGAATGGACTCGAATTTTTTTTATTAGTTAGACAACTAAATCACCAAAAAGATTTCAGAGCAATATCGATTACGAATCCAAAAATTACCGATTTTCAATTCAAAAATTAAAAAAATAGTAGATTTTTGCTGTTTTTTGGACAAAAAGTTGACTTAACTCTTTTTTTATTAAAAAACAACTTTCTTTAAGAACATATAACAATTTTATGTTTTTCTATAAAGCTTCCTTACGGAGAACCTTTTGGTGTAAAAAACATGTCCTATTTTTCCAACATGTCGGCCCTACGTCCTTCGGAAATTGACCTATTTTTTATAAAAATTTCAACTTTAAGCCACATGTTATGTTCTCTATTTATCTCTAAAGTATTTTCCCAGAAGATTGTCAGTTCTTTTGGCTCGGAATCTATATGTGGCCAGAAGGATGGGAAAAGGCCATAGCAAACAATGGCCAAAACTTTGAATACATTTTTATTGAACAAGTGTTTCAAAATAAAAGCTAAACATTTGAAAAAACTTCGCAGTTGTAAGTCATACACCCAATAAATCAACCTGTATAGCTTATATCTGATAACACCGTACGACACTCAATATTAGACACGAACCGGATGATATACGTCTGAAACAATAAATTAAATGGAGAAAAACTGCGTTTTCAGTTTTTCATTTCGTGATTAAAAAATGTTTTAAAATACTTCTGATCATCCCACTATGTCAGATTTGGTGTCAAATGATCAAGAAGTGTTGTAAAATATTTCGTATTATTTTTATTTTATCCTAAAAGGGTCATAAGATGTGAAAAATGTCCTTTCTAATTTTTATCCTTGAATATCCTTTTAGATTTCCAATGATTTTTTTTTTTTTAAATAGTGAGTTAAAGATCTAAATATTGAATACCACATGCCAAAATTTCATCCTTCTATCATAACTAATTAAGTGTTAAAAAATATTTTAAATTTGAATTATTTGATTTTTTATATTTTATTTTAATATTTCATTCGAAAAAAATATAACAAAATCCGTTGTGAAAAACAACGAATAAACAAGTAAAATGGACCTTAGATACCCTACACCGGGTATATGATTATAAAGACTTTTCTTTTGATATGAAACTTATTTGTGTTGAATCTTATTTGAATTCACACATTTTCGGTAGTGGGCCTTATATGGGAGATATGACTATTTATGGACCAATCGTCACAAAATTTGGTGGGATGAATTGCGAATATATGAAACATATTTGTGTTGAATTTTGTTTGGATACTGACATATTTCAGAGATTTATGTATATTAATGACATTTTCGAGAACGTTGCTTATATGGGAGCTATGGAATATTGTTGACCGATCGTCACGAAATTTGGTCGTGAGAGTTCAGCTTACATAAAACTTGTGCTGAATTTGGTTTGAATATGTTTATAATTAAGATATTTGTGAGAGCTTAACTATTTTCAAATATGCCAATTGTATGGGGGCTAGGAGAAATAATGGGCTGATTCTAACCAAATTCAATAGCATTAGTGGGGCAATATAAAGGTTTGTGCCAAATTTTGTCGAATTATCTTGCGACCTGTAATTTGATTAAAAGGTTTACATGGATGGACGGACAGACGGACAGACATCGACTCAGAAAGTGATCTTGAGCAGATTGGTATACTTTAAGGTGGGTGTTGGGACAATATTTTTGTATGTTGCAAACAACAGCCCTAACCCATTATACCTCCCTCACTATGGTGGTGTAGTTTATAAACTTGCACTTTTCTTTATAAAACTTTTTTGTATACTAATACATTTTTACTAATTTTTTGGCAATCTTAAAGGATATTAAAGGATAAACATTTTAAAGGACAGTTTTGACATCTTTTGATCCTTACAGTATAAAATAAAGATAATACAAAATATTTTACAACTCTTCTTGTTCTTTTGACATACAATTTGTCATTGTTGGAATAGCAGGAGTATTTTTAAATATTTTTTGAAAAATGTACTTCTTTGAAGTCCTTAAAAAAGGACACAGGATCACGAAATGAAAAACTGAAAACACAGTTTTTCTCCATTAAATTTATAGTTTCAGACGTATATCATCCGGTTCGTGTGTAATGAATTTTGTCTCTATTTGTCGGACGTTATAATAAGTAATTAAAAATCCGAATACGGAATTAAAAAGTAAAAAAAGAAATCACTTTCAATTCTCGCTAGTAAATAAAATTGTTTATAAAAGGGTTAAAATTGTACTTAAGTCAATTCCTTTTCTACTACAAACTAAACTTTGTACAATTAATCTATTTTATGATATAAATCTTGTTTAAATGTAATTCTAAAATGGCTCTTTAAAATCATGTAATCCTTAAAATATTGCTTACATCCTCCCACTAAACAGAAAATCTCTCATCTACATATTTATTTTAAAAATAAAACCCATTTTATAAATAAATAATCATAAACTTATGAAAGGCTTAACAATACTTTTACTATTTACTTAAGTACCCAGTACTAAAACTAAATATTCTTCTTCATCTTTTAAAATAATAATAAAAAAGACTTACAATAAACTTAATGGCTTAAGAAAACATTCCCATATTGTCAGTCCAACAAACAACCAACATTCTTTTCAAAGTTGATCATTATTTGTGCATAAATTAGGATTAAATGTCCCCACTGACCAAAAAAGATTTCTTTAGATTTTTTTTATTTTATTTTTATAAAAGAAAAAGAAAAAATATGTTACAATTTTATGCCTGTTTTTGGTCAATAATAATGAGTTTAAAATGACAACAGTATTCCAGTCATACATTCACTGACTGGCTGATGATGCCTGCCTGCCTGTGTGACTGCATCATCAACTGCATTTGAGCTTTTACTGCTTGATGGCTGGCTGCAGCATATGATGAGCTTTAGATGAAAAGTTTTTGTTAAAACTTATTTTAGCCTTATAAGGTTAAAGGTATGAGTAAGTATTACCAAAAACCACCACAATAAGAAGACATTGTTAACTTTTTACCTTGAAGTTGCATGTTGAAAATACAAACAAACAAACGAGTAACCCAAAGAGTTAATTGTGTTTCTAAAAGGAAGCAGTCCGTCGTCGACTCGCTCGTTCCATCAAGTCTCTTGTGTGACAATGTTTGTTTTCATTATGACTTAAATACATCATTATTTTTGTGGATGGTTGAGTTTATTTATTTTGGTATGATTCAATGGTAGTGTGTGTCTGAATGTGTGGAATGTTTTTTTTTTGTTTTGTTTTCAGGAAATAATGAATAATTAAAATTTATTGTATTTTCATAATTGATGACAATTTATTTGACACTTTTATGTCAGAAAAATTTTGTTAAACTGTCTTGTGTAACGTTTTTTTTTTTTTGAAGTTTGCTGTGTTTATGAATTAGTGCAAACGGAAACTCAGTGTTTATGAAAAATGACTTTTAATTTTTCAATATTAAACTGTAAAGCTGATGATTTTCAATGTGGGAGAAAATGTTAAAAATGGTCAGGAAACTTTTGAAATGTTATCAACTAAACCGCAAAGAAGTAAAGGGCAAAAGTTATACATGCAACATCTTCAACTCTATACAAAATAAAATAATGTTTTCTGTCATTGCGGCCAAACGAATTTTGATTAATTTCATCGTTAGTTATCTTGAGATCAACACTTTACTATTTAAGAAATTTTATATTACTGGGAAGTGCATATACCAAATTTAATATAGAGTGTCTCAAAATTCACCCATGATTTTAATTTTCTAGCATTAGAACAGTAAAGTGTTGCAAAAAAAAAAAAAAAAACAAAAAAAACAAGTAAGAAAGTATGGTCGGTCAAGCCCGACCATATAATACCCTACACTAAGTAAAAGAGTAAAAACATTTTTCTTTTACAATTTCAATAATTTGTATTTGAGTGATTTGCGGAAGTGGGCCTTATATGGGGGCTATGACCAATTATGGACCGATCACCATGAAATTAGGTCGTGTGATTTGTGTCTATATGAAAGTTTACTATGTTGAATTTTGTGAGTATACCATTTATTTTTAAGCGATTTATGCACGTTAAAGTGATTTTCGGAAGCGGGTCTATATGGGAGCTATGACTAATTATGGACCGATCGTAACAAAATTTTGTGACATGAATTTTGTATATATAAAACTTATTTGGAGCGCAATTTGTGGAGATACATTTATAAATTAAACATTTATGACCGATAAAGTCCAATTTCGGAAGGACATTTGTATGGGGTCTAGGTGAAATAATGGATCGATTTCAGCCAGTTTCAATAGGCTTCGTCCTTGGGCCGAAAAAATTATATGTGCCAAATTTTATCGAAATATCTTCAAAATTGCGACCTGTACTCTGCGCACAAGGTTTACATGGACAGCCAGCCAGCCGACCAGACGGACGGACGGACTGACATCGTTTAATCGACTCAGAAAGTGATTCTAAGTCGGTCGGTATACTTTAAGGTTCGTGTTAGACCAATATTTTTGGGCGTTACAAACATCTGCACAAACGCATAATACCCTCCCCACTATGGTGGTGCAGGGTATAAATATTTTGACAACTGCCAGCTAGGGATTAGTAAAACTAAAGTCTAACACAAAAAAACACACTTTTTGCGTTGTTGAAGAATGAAACGAAAACTTCGTAAAAATATGAATACTAATTTAAATTAATCGAAATATTAATTAAACTTCGTCAGTTAGGAATTGAGTAATTGAAAAGCTTAGGGAGATTGGATTAATTTAATAGTTTATTTCTAAAACCAGTCAAGCAACAAATTATCCAAAATTGAGTTATTAAGCGATTACTGTTTTGTAAATCTGAATGTATCGTTTAATGCAAAAAACTGAAATATGGCCCTCTGTTATAAGTAGTGTAGTAAAGCCGATAAATCCGTGTTTTACCAATTAAAATAATAGATTAGGGCCTAGTACATATTAGCCTTTGTCACTTGACTTCTTACAGCAGTAAACACGGATGTATCGGCTTTGCTACACTATAATAGAGGGCCATATTTAAGTTTTTTGCATTAAACGATACATTCAGATTTACAAAACAGTAATCGCTCAATAACTCAATTTTGGATTATTTGTTGCTTGACTGGTTTTTGAAATAAACTATTAAGAGTCTTATGAAATATTTTTCAATGGCCTACAGCGGAAGCACAGTATACTGTAGAAAGTTCATTAGTCATTTTACTTTTGAAGTTCCTAACAAATTACAATATTTCTAACGAAATTTACAATATTACAATATAAATTTCATTACTTTCAAAGATGCCCAAGGGAACTTTTTTGTCCGCTCAAGAAAAGATTCAAATTAAATTTTTTCACGACCAAGAATGTTACAATAGAGAAATTGGACGTAAAATCGATCGTTCGGAATAGTAGTGCGAAATTTCTTGAAGAATGGTTAAAATTATGGAGTTCGCAAACCTACAAAGGGAAATACAAAACTAACAAGAAGACAACTTAATCTAATAAAACAAGAAGCAACCCACAACAAATTGAATTCCACACAAATAAAGAATAAATTAAATCATCCAGTGACTTCCAAACACGTTTCACACATTTTACAAAACGATGAAAACATAAAATGGAAAAAGCCGAAATGTAAACCAATGCTAAAAAAACACCATAAAGAAAATCGTCTAAAATTCGCAATAAAACATATGAAATGGACAGATGAGTGGAAAAAAGTAATTTTCTCTGACGAAAAAAAAATTAATTTAGACGGTCCTGACTCATACTCATGCTATTGACACGATTTGAGATCAAACGATGATCGGATGTCAAAACGTAATTTCGGTGGTGGCAGTGTTATTGTTTGGGCAGCGTTTTCTGCAGTTGGCAAGTCGAAAATATGTTTTGTTCCGACAAAAATGAACAGTGCGATTTATAACGAACTGTTGGAAGATGCTATTCTCTCATTTATGGATGAAAAAATGGATGAAGATTGCATATTCCAACAAGATAATGCTGCAATCCATGTTTCAAAGCAATCGAAATCTTGGTTTAATGAACACAGAATTCCTCTGTTGAACTGGCCGGCTTGTAGTCCAGACTTAAACCCAATGGAGAACTTGTGGGGATACATGGTCCGTAAAGTTTATGCAAATAATGCCCAGAATGAAAGCATAATGACTGTGACAGATCTGAAACTAAGAATTAAACAAGTCTGGGAGGAAATTGATTCCAATCTGCTTAAAAAATTAGTGGAATCAATGCCAGGCTGTATTTTTGAAACAATCCATAACAAAGGATCATCCACACATTATTAATAATGCTACAGTGGCCCATAAATTAAAGTGCGTTTATAGGAAAATTCCCTTAAAATGGCTGTTAATCTCGAAAATTAAGTAAAAAAAAATTAATAAAGTACAAATGAATTTTTTTTTTGTAAAGAATATTTTAAGTGTAGTCTTAACTAATTTAATAAACAAATTTGTAGCCCCCTAAATATGTTCTTGTTTAATTTTTAAAATTTTGTTAAAAAAAGTAGCTTCCTATGAACGCTCCAGTGTATAGATTTTCATAGAGGAGACAAAAAAAAAGACACGTGTATCGGCGTTTTGAAAGTTTACATCTGAATTTCATTTGTGTGGGGGGGGGGTTAAAGTTTCCCAACTCTGGCACAATCTTATTGTTAATCGGCTTAAGAAACCATCTGATCCTTACATTTTCGTTATAAAATGTGTTCAGCAAATTTATGTAAAATGTTATGAAGAACATTTTTGTAGAATATATTAACCCTCTAAATCCTCAAGGCATGGGTCTTTTCTGTCCTTCTTTTAAAAAAGAGCAAAAAACACCATTAAAACTGGGATTTAAGGGGTTAAAATGTTCCGCAAAAATATTATCCGTGAAATTTTACTATAAGTCCCTGAATACACCAAAACTGAAAATTCAACCAGAAAGTCAGAAATAAGACACAACAAAAGAGAGCTTAGGGTTAATTATACCCTACACCACCATAGTGGGGAGGGTATAATGCGTTTGTGCAGATGTTTGTAACGCCCAAAAATATTGGTCTAATACCCACCTTAAATTATACCGATCGACTTAGAATCACGATGTCCGTCCGTCCGTCTGGCAGGCTGGCTGTCGATGTAAACCTTGTGCGCAGAGTACAGGTCGCAATTTTGAAGATATTTCGATAAAATTTGTTACATGTAATTTTTTCGACCCAAGGACCAAGCCTATTGAAACTGGCTGAAATCGGTCCTTTATTTCTCCTAGATCTCATACAAATGTCCTCTCGAAATTGGACTTTATCGGTCATAAATGTTTAATTTATAATTGTATCTGCACAAATTTCGATCCAAATAAGTTTTATATATAGAAAATTCATGTCACAAAATTTTGTTACGATCGGTCCATAATTAGTCATAGCTCCCATATAGACCCGCTTCCGAAAATCACTTTAACGTGCATAAATCTCTTAAAAATGTTGGTATATACACAAAATTCACCATAAATAACTTTCATATAGACATAAATCACACGACCTAATTTCATGGTGATCGGTCCATAATTGGTCATAGCTCCCATATAAGGCCCACTTCCGAAAATCACTCACGAATATAAATTATTGAAATTTTAAAAGAAAAAAGCTTCTGTTCTTTTACTTAGTATATGGTCGGGCTTGACCGACCATACTTTCTTACTTGTTTTATTTTAAAGTACCCCAAAAATTTAGCATAAAAAAATAGTTCAAATTGAACTAAAAATCACTAATATCTTTATTATTTTACCTTCGATAGCAAACTTGGATGGGAAGTATTCATTAATTACATTTTTTTTAGTTCTAGGCATTTCCACTTCATTACCATACAATGTCCAGCATATTTTAGCTTGAATTTTGAAAAAATTTTTACAAATTCAATCTTGCAGCTTAACTGGCAAAGAAACTTGCATGCTATCACATTTTCAGACTTGCAGACAAGTAAAATTTCAAGAAGTTAAATAGGGTAGCCTAAGTAGTAAAAAGCATTTTACTGGTAAAACTTTAATAATATTTGTGTGTGTAAATACTCAAGCAAGTTCCTGCAATTTGCTTGTGTTCTTGAATACCCAACTTGCTACAAGTTACTTGCATGTGTTACAATTTAACTAAATGCATTGTACAACAACATTACATATTTTGAAACTAATTAAAAGCACCAACAAATGAGTACAAAATTATTTCAATAACATCCTTAGCAAATTACTCAAGTAAAAACAGATTTTCCACCAATTAAAATAATTTTCCTGTGCCAAAAAACTATAAAAAACAAACAAGAAAAACAAATTATCACATCAGCAGATCTTCCACAACTCAGGTGACTTCAATCCGCAACAGACGACAAACCACAAGATGACACCTTCGCGTGTGATACTTACTCTGTTGCTACAAACTGTTTAAAAGTTTACATGGAAATTTCCTTTTAGCAACAAAAACTACAAAGTTCAGTGTCTGCGAGTAGGGCTGACTGAATGTGTAAATAGTAAGAGCATGTAAAATAATTTACATACAGTCTTTTAATTGCATTTAAATGCGACATTTATTTGCTTGTAATATTTAACGCGTATGCAAATTATTTTTATGGTTTAAAAAAACATAAATTTTAAGTTTCTGTTTTGGTTTTTTTTTTTTTTTGTAGTCAAGTCTCTCTGACTGACTACAAATGACAATGACTGACTTGCAACTAGATACTGTGTGTGTCATCTTCTTTGGCAATCTGTGCATGTGTCTTTTTTTTGTTTGTTTTGCTCAACCTTCTTTGGCAGGGGCAAAAAGCGAAGGAGCTTTTTTTTAAAGATGCCTGCCATAGAGGACTGTAAATCAAGTTGTTGCTGCTTACTTGCATGCAAGTACTTATGTATGTGAGCTGGTGCTCGTGCGTAGTTACAAGCATTGGGAGTTGTTTGCTTAAATTTGTTATTTGCTGTTGTTGCTGCTGCTGCTGTTGTAAGTCGGTGACAATTGTAGTGACAAGCAGACATCAACACTGGATGTAAAACACATCACAGTTTTGGTTTTTTGTTTGTTGCAAATGTCTATAAAAAAGGCCAGTGGGAAATTTTCAAGGATTGGACTTTATAGTAAACAGATGCAATTCTGAATTACAACTTTTAGGTGTCGGCTAACTTTCTTATATTTTTTCTAAAATGTCAGCGAACAAAAGTAGCATTTTGAAAATTGCTCTGAAAAGTCGCAAGTAAGGAAATATTGTGAGTATTATTGACAACCTGCTGACAGTGTGGACAATTTTAAGGAAAGTCAGGGAAGACTCCAAGTTTGAAACATCTTGTTAGTGAAAAATTATAATTCTGCTGGACTTTTCATAGATTTATCGTATAATAAAATGTAAGATTTCTAAAAATTTCCTACAGGTTACTAGAAAGTCTGAGTACTTTGTTGGTGGCAGTTAGAAAAGTTAAATTAAGATTTTATGCAAATTGAAATATTAGGGCTATGAAAAGCTAAAGGTTTTCTAATTTAGTTGTTAAGTCTTCATTTCTAAAAGTCCTCCAACTTTTCCCTTTACCCAATAATTTCAGTTTACATTTTAAATAAATAAATACATAGTAAAATTTTTTGCAGAATTTACTTTTTGTTGGTTTTTACTACCATGTTTTGTGTGGGCTTAAATTTTTTTCTCCTGCTAGTGTTGAATTTTTCATGTTTTTTCTTACCAAATTTTTTCTGTCTTATTTTAGCAGCCTTTTTTTCTAGCAAATACCTCATACAGTTGGTGTTAGACGTACATGTTAATTTTATTTTTTTACTTAAAAAAAAACACTACTGCCATGTTTTTTTAAGCAAAATATACATAAAGATGTTTAGTAGTCTGTTGTTTTTTTGTTTTGTTTTAATAAAGACATAAAAACATTTACTTTAAATCATATATAGAAATTTTCCCACAGTGCACAATTTTTTTTTCATAAGAAAATATATAGAAATTTATTTATAAGCTGTAAATCAATAGACGAACAAAAAAGTATTAAAAATTTTATATTTATAGCGTCATAAATATTTTTATCCATGAATCTAAACATTTAATTTGGAATGTGGTAAAGATGATAGTGTTATTTGGAGGAGAGATAAAGTAGAATTTAACAAAATTTTAAATCTTTGAATAAATATAAAGAAAGCATAAATTTTTCTTTATTGTTAACATAAGTTTTGTAGTGATTATATTTTTAAAAAATTTAAAAAAAATTTCTGTCTTTTTTTGGTAATATTTTATTTTGTTATAAAAAAGAAAATTTTATTTAAAGCTTTTCAAAGCATTTTTTAAATAAAATATTCTTTATATGCTTTATTCACAAAACGTTGTATTTTTCCAAAAAAAAAATAAATTTTGGCCAAAAAAAAAAAATAGATCTTTCCAACATGTTTTTATACCCTTCACCTTCACCTTCGTAAGAAGGTTATATATAAGTTTGTCCGTTGTAATTTCTACATTTTTCATTTCCGACCCTATAAAGTATATATATACTTATTCTGGATCCTTATAGATAGCGGAGTCGATTAAGCCATGTCCGTCTGTCTGTCCGTCTGTCTGTCTGTTGAAATCAATTTTCTGACGACCCCAGATATCTTCGGGAGACAGACATGCCTTCGAGAAGTTTGCTATTTAAAATCAGCAAAATCGGTCCATAAATAGCGGAGATATGAGCAAAAAACCGGGACAACCTCGATTTTTGACCTATTTTTGATCTATATCTGGATTACTAAGTCATTAATATAGACAATATGAATATCTAATGATAGATATTTCAAAGTCCATTCCAAAGATGTAGATAAGGCTATAGTAAGTTGGAACTACAATGGGTCAAAATCGGGATAAATATTTTTTAACCAGAATTTTTTTTTCATCAAAAAATTTTTTTGTCATAAATTTTGTTTTTGAAACTAAACTAAAAACTAAAAAAAATTTTTTAAAAACATTTGGAAAAAACTTTTTTTAAAAAAATTTGGAAAAAACTTTTTTTAAAAAAAATTACAACAAAATTTAAAAAAAAAAAAATTAAATTTTGTTAACCTAAAAATATTTAAGCAAATTTATTTTAAAGTATAATTTGGTGAAGGGTACATACGATTCGGCACAGCCGAATATAGCTCTCTTACTTGTTTTGTTTATAAAAAGTTTTATAATTATAATTTTTTAGAAATCCTGAAACAAGCAAGTTTTTTATTTAAAAAATTCTAAAAAAAGCTTTGAATAAAATTTTCTTTTTTATAACAATATAAAATATTACCAGAAACGGCTTTGAGAATTTTTTTTTAAATTTTTTATAAATCTTTGATTAAAAACTTGTTTCTAAAAAAACAACATTTTAATAAAGACTTCTTTTTTTCATTGCAGTAGATTTCTTAACTAAAAACATTTTTTATTTGAAAAATCACAAAAAAAGCTTTTTAACAAAATTAGCTATTATATTTTCAACGTTTTTATACCCTCCACCACCATAAGTGGTGAATGAGGGTATACATATATAAGTTTGTCATTCCGTGTGTAACATTGAGAAATATTCATCTGCGACCCAACAAAGTATATATTTTCTTGATTCTTATGAAATTCTAAGTCAATTGAGCCATTTCCGTCTGTCTGTCCGTCTGTATGTCTGTGTAAAACACGATCACGTCCAAAATACGCAAACAAAATTGGTAGACTTGCAACAAAAAAATGTTTATTGTTGTCCTAAGCAGTTTGGTATTGAATATCAACAAAATCGGTTCAGTAGAACCAGAGCTATGAACCAAAATGTGACACAACGTAAAAAAAAAATTTACAATTTTCACATATTTTTGGTTATTTGTGTAAATATATTGCAGATAATACCATACAACTTTACACACGTTATTTTTATAATAAAAGGTGAAAATTATAAGAATCGGTTCATGATTTCTCCTAGTCCTCATACAAATTTCTTCCCGAAATATGGTTCTATGGTCTGTAAATGCCTTCAGAATTACAGTATCCATACAAAATTCAGCAAAAATAAGTTTCGTGCTAAAAGAAATCACAACACCAAATTTTTTGTGGATCGGCCCATATTTGACCATTGCCCCCATATAAAGTTCACTTCCGAAAATCACTTAAATTAGCATAAATATCTTATAAATATCACTACTAAGTTGAAATTCGTCATAAATAATCCCCATATATACCAAAATCGCTATACCTAATTATATGATGATCGGCCTATAATTGGTTATAGCTCCCATATATATCAACCTAAGAAATATGTATTTAGGTGGAGAGTATTTAAGATTCGGCAAAGCCGAATATACCGTTCTAACTTGTTTTTTTTTTATCAGAAATGAGCTTTTCAACGAATGAAAATATTTTTCAAAAATTCTTTTATTTCGTAAACAATTTTATGTTTAAAAATTTATTAAAAACTAGCTCCTGAAAAGCTTAAGGATAACTATTACAAAAGATTTCTTAATCAAATAAGTTTTTTATTTAAAAAATATCAAAAAAGCTTTTTATTAAAATTAGCTATTATATTAAAAATGCATAAAAAAGCTTTTTACAACGTTCACAATAAACTTATATCTAATCAAATATGTTTTTTTTCAGAAAGATTGCACATCTAATTTCAGTAAAAGCTTTTTTATCAGAAAAGAGCTTTTTAACGAATAAAATTTTATTTTTCAGAAAAATTGCACATCTAATTTCAGTAAAAGCTTTTTTTATATCAGAAAAAAGCTTTTTAATGAATAAAATTATTTTTCAAGAAAGCAGTTATTCATAAATTTTTTTTTTGTTTTAAGACTTTTTTTTGCATATATAGCATTTCTAACCAAAAGTCTTATCATTCAGAAAGCTTGCAGTATAAACATAAAAAAGCTTTATGCCAAAACATTGCTTTCATAGAAAGCATTTTGCCAAAAATATAAGTTTTTATGTAAAAAAAATCAAAAAAAAAATATTTATAAATAAAGCTTATTTCCCAGACTTTTTTGCAAGTATGTATAGAGCTTTTAACCAAAAGGTTTATCATATAAAAAGCATTTTCAAATCTTACCTTTTTCACGAAGGTATTTTGCAAATGACCTCCAACGAACTTTTCTCATTCAAAAAGCTTTCAAGAAAAAAAGCTTTATTAAAAAAAAAATGTTTTCATTTAAAGCTTTTTGCCAAAAAATATAAGTTTTTCGTTATCAAAAAAGTTTTATAGAAACAAAATGTTTTTTTTTTATAAAAAAAGCCATAGAATTTTTCTATGAAAAAAATTTTGTTCACCAAAAATGTTTTCCTTAAAAAAGCTTCTTTCTGAAATTCCTTAAAAATCGATCTTAGCAGAAAGGTTTATTTCATATAAAAATACTTGTTAAAAATTAAAAAAAACTAATAACAATGTATAGTCGGCCAAGACCGACTATATGATACCCTACACCGAGTACATCATTATAAAAACTTTTAAAGTTTATATGGGAGCTAGATTCATTACACTGCGGGTCTCACTACAGCAATAGAAATACTTCATTTGATGTTTTTAAAATATCGCTTTGAATTTATGTGATTTACAGAATTTTGGTGAAAATATCTTAAAAGTATTATTTATTTTATAAATAAAATTAATTTTTACAAACATATAGATTTATTTCTTCATTATATACCCACACAGAAAAATTTATATTTCAATTCAAACATTTATCCCATATTGAACTGGTTTCAATTATTTCATAATTAAATCAAGTATTCATTTGCTCAAAAACAAAATTTCTTGGTAATTTCTATTGAATTTTGAGTTTTGAATTTGATTATTTTGACAATTGAATATACAATTTTCGTTATTGAATATTGAATAGATAATTTTCGTAATTGAAACACAAAAAATAACAAAAATGTGTTTTCAATTACGAAAATTATCTATTCAATAATTTTTGTATTTGAAATTCAACCAATAACGAAAATTGTATATTCAATTGTCAAAATAATCAAATTCAAAACTCAAAATTCAATAGAAATTATTGAGCAAATGAATACTTGATTTAATTATGAAATAATTGAAACCAGTTCAATCTGTGACAAATATTTGAATTGAAACGGTTTAAGAAATAGTTTTTTCTGTGCAGGAATTGTCTAAGTTCATAATTTAAATTTTAAAAAAAAACTTTGGAAAAAAAATTATGGTGAAAAAAATGTTTGCCGAAAGAAAAATGTTTGTGAAAAATTTGAGGATTTCAACATAGACGGAAATGGATATCGCCATCAATAACGATCCAGAATATAAATACTTTATAGGATCGGAAATGAAAAATGTAGAAATTACAAACAGAATGACAAGAAGTTTTCAAAATCTCTCTACTATAAGTGAAGTCATCAGGAGGACTTCACTTATAGGAGAGAGTGAAACGTTGGTTTAAAAGAAGGCTTCGTAGACCCGTGCCACCCTAATAAACTTAGGACCATTGGTTCATCGTATGCTATAATTTGTGAGCCATTAAATTTTACTTATTTAAAGATTCTGGAAAACAATCTTCAAATTCTCAAAAACTGCTCAATAAATAATTCGTAAGAGCACAGCATAAATTACGATTTTTCATATTTTAGATTGCTCTAAATAAGTATTTGTATGATTGCCATAGGAAATCCCTTTGCTATTGCCTTTCTAATTAAAAATACATATTTCAATTACTGGCAGCATTTATTAACATTTTAATTATTTGAAATCTAATATTTATTGTATAACTAGTAAATACAATTAAAATTCAAATAAATACTTTGCATGAGTTCACACTTGGCTGCTATTTAATTGTTGACACTTGAGTAATTTAATATGACTTATTATTGCTGACATATTTATTACAAGTGTTACAGCAAATATTTTATAACAATACAAAATGGCAAAAGGTCATATAAATAAATATATGATATATGTTAAACTAAAGTAAATATTTAATTGGATAAACTAATGTGATGTAAATAAATTATTTTACAATTTAAGTATAAGTATTTTAATAGTTCTTATTTTAATAAATGAAATAAAGGAAAATACTTAAAGAATTTGTTGCTTTAAATTATAGATTAAAAGATAAATAAATTTAAAATTAAATATTAATTTTTAGAGAGAAATGCTAGGATAATCATTAAAATTGACAAAATTAAGTTATACATCAAAAGGATATATATAAGGAGTGAGATCGAAAAATTCTTAACATACATATATGTTTATAAAAAAGAAACCACTAAACTTACAGCTTTAATTTTTTTTTTATTTGATTGAAATTATTATTACAATTTACAAAAAAAATTATTTTTATAGTTTTAATCACTAGTGATGAAATTTTGAACCTTTTTCGGAAACCCTTCCATTAACGTTTTTATAGTGCTTTCTGTCACTTTGCTCGAACATGTAGTCCATCTCCGTTTAAAATCTACCACACTTTTGGACACCTTTTTTGTACTCTTCAATTCTCTTTTAACAAGAGCCCAATATCTCTCCACTGGCCTTAGCTCCGGGCAGTTTGGAGGATTTGCCTCTCTTGGTACAAATACCACATTATTGTTCTTGTACCACTCAAGGGCTTGTTTGCCATAGTGACAGGATGCCAAGTCAGGCCAAAAATAAGTGGACACATTATGAAGTCTTATGAATGGAAGCAGCCTTTTTTGTAAACATTCCTTGATGTAAATTTCGGTATTTATAGAGCCCGTTGTAACAAATGAGTGGCTTCTTTTGCCGCAACTGCATATTGCTTGCCATACCAAGAACTTTCTGGGAAATTTTGTCTGCTTTTGGGTCCTAAACTTTTCTTCAACATTCCCTCGAGCATCAGCAACATAAAATTTTTGACCTGGAAGTTGCGAAAAATCTGCCAGAACATACGTTTCGTCATCCATTATGCAGCAAGAATATTTTTTTATAAAACTTGACTTCAATTTCCGTGCTCTGTTTTTGGCCTCTAAATTTTTAGTAGCGTTCCTGTCAGGAACTTTTTGAGCCTTGTATGTTTTTAAACCTGCATTAGCTTTAACTTTTCGTACCAAATAGTCCGAGCACTGAGCTAACCGGGCTGCTTTCCTACCGGATGTGTTGGGAGCTCTTTTGAAAATGCGTTCTATTTTTTTGGCTTTAGAAACATCATGTGGACCATTCCTTCTACCTGAACCAGGTTTTCTATCAACTGACAAGTTCTCCCGGTACTGTTTAATAACATTGGAAACAGTTTGACGGCAGACCTTTGTATGCTTGGCCAACTTTTTGTAAGACCAAGTTGGGTTTTGTTGAAAATATTTAATAATTTCAGTACGCACTTTTTTCTGGTCACTCATTTTAATCAGATTAACAAAAAAATTAATATAATTGACATTACACATAATAACTGACATGTTTTTCAAAGGTAACTTGATCAAAAAAAAATTCAAATAATACTTGGGTTAAAAAATGTAACGAAAAACGTGTGTTAAGAATTTTTCGATCTCACTTCTTATTCTATAAATAACTGAAATAGTTATTAAATTTTTAAGTGTTTTGAACTAAAAAACATCAAACAAACCTGCCTTGGTCGCTTTAAAAGTATTATTTGTTTTAAAATCTCTTTAAGAATTGCTAACAAATTTAATTTAAATTTTATTTAAGATTTCTTGTTTATGCCACAAAAATCTTGAAAAACCACAAACCACATTAAAGTTGTTTGTATCCAAAATCCAAAAAAAAAAACAAAAATACTTTGTGGTAGGTTTTTATTGCCTTCAATATCAAAGATAAAAACCAAAATACCCCTACATAGAGCATAAAATCTATAATATATAATAGAAGTGACGCCAATGTCAGGCCATGCCACAAATGATGTCTTATTATGACTACCACAATTGTGCATTTTGCTCGCATTGCAACCCCACCCCTCCCTGCCTTTATCCTAATGCTTCAAGGCATTTTTCCCACTTCTTTAACAAAAAAAAATTGTGCATAAATACAATTATAATAAAGTTAATCGAATCTCTAAATAGTACAATTCATACATTATGAACACAACAATAAGTTTATTACAAAATATTGTTTCCATTATTTAGATTTTTTGTTTTTGATAAAAATAAATTGTATTTTTACAATTTGAATTTAAAAGCCAAATATATTTGTTATATTGTATAAAGAAGGAGCACAAAGTACATACGAAGAGTATTATTATGAAAAATGTGTCTAGCCACATCAGAGACTGACTTGAACATACTTGCATACTACATGCCACAACTAAAATCATTTCAAACAAACATAATTTGTATACAACACATCTTCTGTTTCTGCTTCTACTTCTGCCACATGCAACATAAGGCGTCTGTTTACAGTGATAAATAAAAAAAGTATAAGAATAACAATTGCATGTCTCTTTGTTTTTGGATAGCATGTGTCTTGTTGTAGATGAAACATTAAAATGATGAGCAGGGAGTAAGGTGATCATCTACATCAATTTTATTTTAAATTATTATATAAATATTTTAGTGTCAATAAAAAAAAAATTTCTTTGAAATTTATTTCCATAAAGGAAATTATGTTTAAAGACAATATTTAGGGGAGGATTTCAGTTGAATATTTTTAAGGGTCTTTAAGACATAGGGGTAATATTTCTTTTCAGCAGGAAAGTATTTTTCCTTGAGAAAGGCAAAGTAGACATAAATTAGCTCATTACGTTTGCAATAAATTTAAATTACTTTATTTAAAGTCATTCAAAATAGATGATAGACTTTAAGGTATTGAAATTATATTAGAATTGTATTTTAGCTGGAGTTCATTAAGGCGATACATTAAAAATGTCATCATACCAATGACCAGTTGTTGATTTTCTTAATATAAGAACTGTATTGAAAGTCATGAATTCTCACGGTTTTCTATACAGTTCTGCTCTATGAAATACGAAATTATGAGAGATATTTTGGAAAATATTAAGAATTAAAAAGGTAGATGACTAATGCTCAAATGAACAAGTAAGAGAGCTATATTCGGCTGGGCCGAATCTTATATACCCTTCATCAAATTATACTTCAAAATACAAATTTTAAATACTTTTTGGTAAACAAAATTAATTTTTTTTCCAAAGTTGTTTTTTTCATTTTTATAAAAAAAAAAAAATTCTAATTTTAATTTTAAATTTTTTTTTAAATTTAAAAAAAAATTTCTTGTTTCTTAAATTTTTTTTTTGGTGAAAAAAAAATTCGGTTTAGAAAATATTTTTTTAGATTTTGACCCATGAATTCTTACGGTTTTCTATACAGTTCTGCTCTATTAAATACGAAATTATGAGAAATATTTAGGAAAATATTAAGAATTAAAAAGTTCGAATCAATAACTTAACAAGTAAGAGTTTTATATTCGGCTGTGCTAAAACCCAACATCCATATGTGACATAGGGTATCGGGATTATATGGGGGCTATGCTCAATTATGGACCGGTCCTCACAATAGTTGCAACACCCAGAGAAAATATATATTTGTACTTGGTAACTATAATCATTACAACATTTTCACAAGTTTTTGAACAATATTATTGTTACTGTAATATTTATATGATTGCGGTAACCATAACATATTTAAGTTACCATTCACATATATATGATTGTAATAAATAAATATAAACCATGGTTATGTCCGATTTCATCATGATATTAATTATAAGACAATTATGAATGTTCATTTCATTTTCTGAGGGGGACCTTATATGGGGACTAGGGACAAATGTTGCCCAATTTTCGCCATGCAGTACTTAGAATTAATTGGGATCACTTAGAAATAATTTGTGCAAAATTGTATCAGGATTGCCGCATAATCAAAATATTTATGACTGCTCATACAATATTGGAGACATTTGTATGGGGAAAGGGTAAATCAAGGAACGACATTTCCCATCTTCAATACAATACATATCAACAGCGAGTATTTGTGGAAAATTTCAGATAGCATTGGCCTATCTAGTTTTCAACAGACAAATAGGCAAGCAGAAGGATGAACCTAGCTAGATCGTCTTAGAATCTCTAAAGGCCTCAGAATATATATACTAATGTGGGTCTATAACAAATATGTTGAACGCAATGACAAAATCAATATACCTCCGATCTTTTATGATGATGGGTATAATAATAGGCCATTTTGCAGGCAAATCAAAGTTAGATTAAAATGCTTACTGTATAACATTTATAAATTTGCCTTCAAACTTCAAATGATATTTTCTCTTTAGCAGTTATCGTTTAAATATTTCTACCATGAATGCCAACAATTCAAAGAGGCCTAACAAAGCTAGATTTTGTGCATATTCTAATGTCGCGTTCTTGTACCTAAGTTATCGTACTGCGCGATCATTTCAAGCAATTATAAATTTTTATTGAAATACAAATTTTGGGGCTTTAGTAAATAAAAAATTATAATCACACTAAACATTTTATTTCCATTTTAAAAGTGTGTCACGTCCACTATCTCAAGTGTTTAAAAAAAGCATCTATATTTATGTAGATCAATAAAAGAGTGCCGAAAGAAAAGGAAAGAAGTATATTTACTAAAATATTAAGAAAATTGCAATAAAGCAACTGAAAAGATGCATTGAAGAGCATTAATGGTAAATTTTTCATTTGATTTGGTTCATGTTCTAATGTCGCGTTCATGTTACTAAGTCATTGTACTCCGATCGTTACAATCAATTATAAATTTTAATTGAAATAAAGATTTAGTGATAGATATGGTATGTTAAAGATAAACAGAAGTTTGAGTATAATAACTTCAGGCAAACTTTGGAAAAGCTCTAATTAAAGAAGGCAAAAATAGCATTGTCTTTAACTAATCTTTATTACAAATATGACGGGGAAATCTGTCGCGTGCTAAATCATACTTAAGGTTGTAAAAGAAACGATTTCAAATATTTCATCATGAAAATTATCAAAACAAAGCCACAATATTATATTTTATAAATTATGTTTGAATTTGCAATTCTTTTCATTTTTCTAGATGCAGTCGTGAATGTTCATTGCTAATATATTGGAAAAAATAACAAAGCCTAGCTTTTGCTCAAAATTATTTCATTCATTGGCAGAATGATAATTTGTTTCGGATTAGGATTGATTTTTTGTGATAAGTGAGAAAGTTGAGCTTAACTATCAATGTCACACAGTGGTATGAGAATAAAAAAAGAGGGAAATAAATCTGTAACTTCTAAACCCTTAAGCCGATTTGAATGAAATTTCACATGCGCAAAGAGGAAGTATAGTCGAGTTTAAGTTTTGAATTTGGACCTCATGACCCCACCAGGAGCGGGACCAGGGGTTCCAAAATTAGGAAACCTCGGGTATGTTCAATTTTTAAAATGATCCGATTTCTTCGTTTGTGTTCCGATTTAAAAAAATTACCTCGTCGTAGCTATCAATTATCTATTATAGCTTAGGAGATATTCGCATTTGAAAATTTAATTTTCAACATTTTTTTTTTGGTGACCGCGGTTCCAAATTCTCCGATTTTATCCATTTTTCTTTTATAGGATTAACAATAGATCTATATATCAAATAAAGAAAGAAGTGTTTAAAAATCATAACTGAGTCCAAAGTTACATGCATGTGAATATAAAATAATTAAAAAATGCGATTTTTCGCAATTTTTTGGGGAAAAAAGTACTTTTATTCTTTTTAAGTTATCTAATAGAATGTATAATAAATTTGTACTTTTTGAAAAGCTAATATTACACCAAATATTTTAAATGAAAAAAACATTTATAATTTTTGATACCGACGGGATCACGTCCATTCAAAAAATTCCTATTTTTTATGTAAAATTCAACTTTAGGGAAAAAATTCTCAAATCGCATACTCGATATCAAAATATAGTAAGCTATTTTAGATGGCCCAATAAGTTCTTAATTATCTTGTAAAGGGTTCCGATAACCCCGCCCCTGGTATGGATATTGTAGCCAAAAAACGAAAAAATCCCATTTTTGGGATTTTTCAAGATTTTTTTGGGAATTGCGGGATACTTGATTACAAATTTCAAAATTTGTTTTTATCTTTACATTTTAAATAGAAAAATCTACACAACTGTGGAAATTCATTAAAAAATATTCTTAAATAAAAATTCCATTTCAATTTGAAAAATTTGTATCTATGCAAAATTCAATAAAAAGCATTTTTTGTCATATTTTTCAAAAAAGTATTCCATGAATTTTTGAATTGTCCAAAGTTAGATACATTTTTGAAAAGTAGACAAAATCGTCTATCCATTGATATATAACATGTCTACCTTATGTTTTTTACGTACCAAATAAATTAGGGAAAACTTAACAACTCGCTGAGAATTTACCTAGCACTGCTATTTACATTCATAAAAATGTTATTATATATGTAACATGCTTTTTTATGAATTTCTATTACTACGTTTATACGTAGCCTATTCCCAAATAAAAATTATTTGCAATTAACTAACTCACTGTTTATATGTCACATTGGTTACGGAAAATTCTTGTTTTTATGAGATGCCGGATGGTAAAATTTGATTATTTTTTAGCTCTTTTATTGAATAAAATATGATACATTTTTTATTTTTTTAAATGTAAAAATTATAGAATCAAAAATTCTTGTCCGTCTTGCTATCCAAGTAATTCAAAAACGCAATGAAATATTTAAAAAACGTCTTAATAAACTAAAAGCGTTAAAACATATGGCAATGCTTAAAATCTTATTTGCAAATAGTGTCGTTAATCAGGAATTGTTTTCGTGAGTTAGCTATTCGCAAATAAAAAATAAATTCACTGTTTATGCGGCATTTTTTTCTAATTGCAATATTTTTATTTGCGAATAAGCCGTGCGTATAAACGTAGTATATGTTAGGTAAATTATCTGCGAGTTGTTAAGTTTTCCCTATTTAATTTGCCACGTAAAAAACATAAGATAGACATATTATATATCAGTGGATAGAGGATTTTGTCTTCTTTACAGTAATGTATATAACTTTTGACAATTAAAAAATTCATGGAATACTTTTTTGAAAAATAAGACACAGTACAGTGTTGCAGAACTACTTTTAGACATGATCTAAAAAATTTATAAATATTCATGATCTAAACAGATCTAAGAAAATCAAGAAGTGTTTTGGTCTAACTAGATTAAAATTTAGGCTTTTGGGAGCTGTTAAAAATGACTTCCAAACAACAATTTTCTTGTTCTTAGGATATCGCTTTGTGTTTGTGATTCACAAAGGAGCTTCTTTCTTTCAGAGCAGTATTAGAATTTAATAAGCCTGCATGATTATTGCCTGCAAAAAATTATGTAAAATTTAATTGATCGGTTATTCCAATTTTCCAAAAAAAAGTAGATCTATTTTTCATCAATTCATATTAAAGCTTATTTATACTCCATTAACAAGTTTTTTACATGAATTTTACATCAAAAACTCCATTGTTAAAAAAAATCCTCAATAAATTAAACAAAAATATTTTCATATCCTTGTAATTACACACGACAACATCTCTCTCTCTCTCTCATAAAAATTGTTTAACATTTTTTACCAACATTCACTCATGTAATTTTATATTTTGAGAACTGTAACACGTGTGTTGCAACAGAAAAAACTTAACAAAACTTCACAAAACACAGCACCCTCCTCTGATTGTTTTACATGAAACAATTTAAATTATTAAAATTTTCTCCTTTTAAATAAAAGTGTTGTATTCATTCATATTTTGTTAAAAACAATTATTTTTCAAATATTCATTATTGTCTGTTGGGTGTGTGTGCGTTTTAATGCTCGATTCTTTGGTTTTGAAGGATTACGAGTAAACAGAGGGAAAAAAAACATTTTTGTAATTATAGTATTAAAATTGATATGCCAGCAACCACATTCATTAACCAATGGCGAGTAGTCGATGAGGCTGCATAAAGTTACAGCAGTATAGCCTCCTGCTATACGCTTGAATGCAGCAGTTTCATATTTTTAACATTGTGTTGCAACTTATGTGGTGGGTGTGTGGTGGATTTGTAGTGTCCTTTATGTTGTACACACGAACAAAAAAAAAAAAACAAGTGTTTATTTAATGTAGTTTACTTTTTTGGGTTTTTAATTTATGGTTATAATTATTTTTTGGCGGAAGTTTTGTGGTTATTATAAGCCACAGATTAAGGGAGTTTGTTGTTCTTTTTGTAAAGGATATTTGCAATAAAATATTAACTAATGCTCAGGAATTAACAGCATAAAAATAAATTTATTTTAAATATATAAAAATTTATATATAGAAATTAAGTTTATATAGAACGATCACATCTGTCCCCCACAAGCCCTTATTTTCAATTTCTTAAACAAAAAATTGTTGATTGTTGCTTTATCATTTAAACAATAAGACAAAAAGTAAACAAGCAATTTAAATAAAAAGTCTGTGTTGTCACCCAAAGACACGTGCTGCATGTTCTACTTTACTCTTTTGTGTTGCACATTTAAGTATAATCTGCCAGGTATAATGCATGATGATGATGATGATGCATCATCATGGTGTAAGGGAAAATATTGTAATTATGCTTTATCACTGTCAGCATCTCAGTGCTGCTTGCATGTTGCTGATATTGAGATTGTTTTAAATGAAGTTTTTATTGTGTGATTTTGTTTTCTTGGAAGCGAAGAGTGAAAGATGTTTCCAAAAATTCTGAATATGAGGGTGGGGTTATGATGAAGGTCTTTTTATTTTTTTTGTTTGCTGTAATTTCAATATTAATGTGGTTTAAGGCAATGAAAGTGCAGTTTTTTTGTTTCTTACTCATACTTTGTTATGGACAGCTGTGTTTACAGTTTGTGAAAAGAAAGATTGTTTATTTTGAAATTAACTGAAATGTGAAGGCACTTCAGTCAGATGTTTAAATTAAATATTAATTGAAAACTGATATAAAAAGTTGTTGTTATTTAGGACAAAATATGTAATATAAAAAATGTTTTACCAAATAAAATGGTGAAAAGTTTTTATTACAATATTGTAATCTTGAATTTGTATTTCTCTAAGCAAAATATAGTTTTTTAAATCTTCATTGTCTCAACACTGATGTTCAGGGCCAGTTTTTCAAGCAAAAGGCTTAAAAATAAGCTTTTGCTTATTTTAAAAGATTTTAGAGACACATTTTTTTCCTGAACCGTTCATATTTGCACCTCTCTTTAAAGAAAGAAATAAGAAAGTATGGTCGGTCAAGCCCTACCATATAATTCCGTACACTAAGTAAAAGAGCAAAATTATTTTTCTTTAACAATTTCAATAATTTATGTTTTTGAGTGATTTTCGGAAGTGGGCCTTATATGGGAGCTATGACCAATTTTGGACCGATCACCATGTAATTAGGTCGTGTTATTTATGTCTATGTTATATTTAACTGTGTTGAATTTTGTGTGTATACCAACATTTTTTTAACGATTTATGCTCTTTAAAGTGATTTTCGGAAGAGGGTCTATATGGGAGCTATGACTAATTATGGACCGATCGTAACAAAATTTGGTGACATGAATTTCGTATATATAAAACTTATTTGGAGCGGAATTTGTGGAGATATATATATAAATAAAACATTTATGACCGATAAAGTCCAATTTCGGAAGGACATTTGTATGGGGACTAGGTGAAATAATGGACCGATTTCAGCCAGTTTCACTAGGCTTGGTCCTTTATCGAAATTTTATCGAAATATCTTCAAAATTGCGACCTGTAGTCTGCGCACAAGGTTTACATGGACTGCCAGCCGACCAGCCAGCCAGACGGACGGACGGACATCGTTTAATAGACTCAGAAAGTGTCGATCAGTAATCTTTAAGGTGGGTGTTAGACTAATATTTTTGGGCGTTACAAACATCTGCACAAACGCATTATACCCTCCACACTATAGTGCTGTAGGGTATAAATATGACATGTTTTTATATTTTCTTCGGAAAGATGCCTTACAGAAAAATTTAAAATGTTATATCTTCTTAAAGAAAGATTTTTTTTAATAAAAAAAGTTAAGCCACCTCTTCAGCCAAAAAACAGCAAAAATCTACTATTTTTTAAAGTTTTTAAATTGAAAATCTTTTATTTTTTGATCATAATTGATATTGCTCTGAAATCGTTCGTGTATTATTGGTAAGTTAGTTGTCTAACTAACATTCGGTCCACAACTACGGCCTATATTTTTAAAAAAGCGGACCAAGGTATAACAAAATTTTAAAATTTCAATTTAGTAATGCATATAACTCGGAAATTAATAGAGATAAATAGAGCTAGCCGAGCGCTTTCCCAAAATGTAAAAATATTTGAAATCGTATGGGAAACAAAGAAATGTTTAAAAATGTTACATGTCAAAGATAGCCTACTTTGAGCGTCCATAGCGCCGCCCCTGGACCATTTGTAGGACCCATTTTAATAACATAAACTCGAATCCTCCTTGGCTACGCCCACGTCAAACTTTATTCCGATTGGAGCAGCAGTTTAGAAATGCCAGAATTATTTCCAAAAAATTTTGATTCTGTCCCACTGTGCAGGGGCCGACAATTAAGATATACACAACACGAATATGAGCGAAAATCTTTAAAATTATTAAAAAACAAACAGATTGGAGATTAAAATGACAATCAGAATATACTTTATATGCAACATTACAAGACATTTACTAATGTGGCATGATTTGTTTGTGCCGACCACTAGTAAAGGATTTCAATTAGAAGTAAAAAAATTGTGTTATTTTGTTAAATAATCCCCTAGTGTTAAACTTTAACCTTTTCAAAAACACACCCAAATAAATCCCTTTTCTAAAAAAGTAAACAATTTAGTTGAATTTACAAATTTGTGTATTTTTTTTATTGCATTTATTAGCCAACAAATTTATTGCAATACAAATATAAATTCACAAATATATACGAATTTATTTATAAACCATAAATGAACAATCACACAATCGCCTTAACACATTTTATTTAAATTATATTGTGTAAGAGATATTTTGGAAAAATCTATGCAGCAGCCTAAAACTAACTCTAACTACCCCCAACTAATTCCAAAAAAAAAGAACAATAGCAAGCAACAGCAGCAATAATACTCATATACAAGTGATGGGATCAGTAGTTTGCCATTGTTTAAATACAATAAAACTGTAAGCTGTTTAAATCAATAAATCTACTGGATGAATTAAAGCAGAAGCAACAAAATATGAACATAAAGAAATAATCGCATAAAAGCTATTGCATACATGCTTTACAGTACAGCTCTGGTTCAGTTATAGGAAGGGAGGGCTGTAGCCTGTCACATGGTGGTTTTATGATGTGAAACATCAGTCATTGCTCTAACGAGGGCTAGTTGTAGTTGTAACACTAAAGCCTTTTTTGACGGTTTTAAATAAATAACCCAAATGTATTATATATGTAAGTATAACAGCAGAGGTTTGAGTGTAGAATATTGTAGTTCAAACTCTGCATATTTAGCATTGAACAGCAATCAATAGAAAATGATTGTTTGCAAGAACATAAAACATCTGTCCTTTTTCAGGATATAAGAGCTGGCATATTTGAGTGTATTATAATGATAATTGTTAACAATGCATGAGAGTAAAAATATTGTATTCTCCAATATTTAACAGGCGCCTTTTTACAGGGATAGTTTTCCACAGCACATGCACTATTTAATGCACTTTAATCCCTGGTGGTATAGATCATTAAAAGAAATAAGGTGTGTTACTGTTCCTCTGTGTCTGTCTGCAAACGGAAATAGGGGATGCAAAAGTATTTCATGAAATATTGTTCCACATAATTAGTAAAAATATTTTTTGCTTCGTTAGCTGTTGAAAATTTGTTTTATTTTATATTTTTTTTCAATTCTTCTCTTTTTATGCCTCGATCATGGTGATCTTGATATGGTAGTATTTAAAGTGTTTTATTAACACTTCTTTCTATAAGGATGTGTAGGCAGGGAGGTTTTCAAGTATGTTGTGAGAAGGTGTTTCTGAGGGTTTTGAATGGAATGAAAAGAATGTAAAGAAAAGGGAATTATTTAAAGAATTTCAATATTTGTTATATTTTAGCTAACGAAGCGTAAAACCATAAATAAAGGAAGTTTTTTTTTGAGGAAACAATTTTGAAAGAAAATTCTTTAAATTGTAGGTTTCAATTATATTTTCAATTAAAAAACATATTTGATGAGAATTCGCTGGAAAAAATTCAATAAGTTGAGATAAAATAAGAAAATTCCTTGAATTATAAATTCTTTTCAAAGTAAATAGATTTTAAAATGAATTTTATAGACTGTTCCAAATTTGTAAGGGACTTAAAAATGTAGGATTAACAATAGATTGCGCATCTTCTGAAGGGGGTTTTTGATTTCAATAACTTATATTTAATTTCGAAGGCTACATAACTGTCATTCATTCTCAGTTAGTTATTGAATATTTTAGTGTAAACAACAACGTTTTTTTTGCTTCGAAAATGTGGACATTTGTGCCAACACAGCGTCATATTCGGTATGTTTTGCTTAACTTCTTCAAAGTGCCGCTGAATCACACCGATTGCTCACAAAAGCTTATGGTAAATGTGTTCCATCAGTGTCAACGTGCGATAGATTATTTGTGCGATTCAGAATTGGTGATTTTAAATGCAACGTTTGCGACCATTAGGATTCATCCAAAAGCAGAGAAATTGGTTACCATACGAATTGAAGCCGAGTGACCTTGAAAGTCGATTTTGCATGACCGAAATGCTGCTTGAACGCTATAAAAGAAAATCATTTTTGATTCATCATTACCAAAGCTTTTGAAAAGTGTAATATTTTGGAAGGAATTTGTTTTAAAGTGGCATATTTTTTAACCTAATTGAGATATTGACTTGCAATTTTTTTTGCAAAACCATAAATAAACTTAGTTCAGAATAAATGTGGATCAAATTGTTCCTATTCAAATTTTGATACAACTTCTAGTTTTAGAAACTCAATAAAGATGTAATATGTAATAAATTCTTTATTTATTAACAAAACTCAATACAAATTTTAACGTTTTTTAAATTTGTCATTCTAAATAACAAAGTGTAAAAAAACTTATAAAAAGGTCAAAGGGAATTCCGAAATTCCTAAAAATTGGAGCGAAAATGCAAACATTTTTTACTTTGGTGATAAATAGGGAATACATCAAGGTTTCCAAAAATGATTTCAGTTTTCTAATCCCAGCTTTGGGATTTTAGAACATGTGGTCCAAAGTTCAAAATTTTGATTAAAAGAATAGGTCAAATTCCCAGAGGCATATTCGAAAAATAGGACATGGTTTTTATACAGAAATATTCTTCACAAAGATGCCTTAAAGAATACATAAAATTATTATATGTTCCTAAAGAAAGTTTTTTTTTAATAAAAAAAGAGTTAAGTCACCATTTCGCCAAAAAAAAAGCAAAAATCTACTATTTTTTGAATGTTTAAATTGAAAATCGTTTATTTTTTAATATATAATAGATTGTAGGGTATTCAATCGATTAATTCCGGTCGGTTAACTGTTCGAATAATTCAAAATTGACGATTTTCAAATAAATATTAAACCGATTAAATTTTGTCGATTAACCGATTATATATATAGTTTAAAACACACACAATTTATTTCTCAACTCGTAAACATTAGTTTTTTGAAGCATAGTACGAAAACTGACACTAAGGAATGACCCTTTTTCTATATTGTTCTCAGATGAAATTTGCCCTAATAAGTCGGAGAACGATATGGTAATACTCGAAAATGAAGACATTATTGAAACGAGTCTTTTATCACAGCTTAAAGAAACTATTAAAATGTTCAAAATCTAAAAATATGCAAAAAGGACTCACATGGTATGATGGAGGATTTTATATGCTTACAAAAAACTAAAAAATGAACTGAGAAATTGGATATTCTTTATCATGCCTTACTATCGATTTTCCCATCATCTGAGAGAGTATTTTCAATTCATGTTTTTAAAACTAAAAAAAAAATCTTTTAAAAAGAAATCATTTAAATTATGTTCTTTTTTTAAAAGATGATTTCAGAAGATCTCCCTAAAATCCTAAAAAAAACTCACATGTTTATTTATTTGGTCAATTCACAAGGTCTCTTATCATGTTATATTGTCATAATATCCTAATATTTCACAATGGTTTTATTGCTTTTCAAGCAAAAAATGTCTTAAAATAATACTACTCTGTGTGCTACATTTATTGTGTTATCGTAACCAACCAGTGCCTAAGAGTCGGTTAAGCCGAGCTGCCGAGTCGAGATATATTAAGACATTATGACAATATGACTAATAAGAGACCTTGTGAATTGACCAATTGTTTTGTTGAAATGTTATGCTTTGTTTGTTTTCTTTATGTTTTTGTTCTTTTTATTAACAAAATGCTTATATAAGTACACAAAATTCTTGTTTTTCTTTTCAATTTAAAATTAAAATGGAAATTATTCAGTTAATCGAATAATTTAAAATTATCCGATTATTAACCGATTAAATCTAAACCTCGATTAACCGATTAAATCAGAAACCCGATTAATTGAATACCCTAATAGATAGTGATCTGAAATCGTTTGTATATTATTGGTAATTTAGTTGTCTAACTAACAAAAAAAATCGAGTCCATTCGCTGCAAAAGTACGACCGATATTTATACCCTGCACCACCATAGTGGGGAGGGTATTATGGGTTTGTGCAGATGTTTGTAACGCCCAAAAATATTAGTCTAACACCCACCTTAAAGTATACCGATCGACTTAGAATCACTTTCTGAGTCGATTAAACGATGTCTGTCCCTCCGTCTGGTCGGCTGGCTGGCTGGCTGTCCATGTAAACCTTGTGCGCAGAGTACAGATCGCAATTTTGAAGATATTTCGCTCAAATTTGGTACATATTATTTTTTCGGCCCAAGGACCAAGCCTGTTGAAACTGGCTGAAATCGGTCCATTATTTCACCTAGTCCCCATACAAATGTCCTTCCGAAATTGGACTTTATGGGTCATAAATGTTTAATTTATAAATGTATCTCCACAAATTCCGAAAATCACTCAAAAATACAAATTATTGAAATTTTAAAAGAAAAATGTTTTTACTCTTTTACTTAGTGTAGGGTATTATATGGTCGGGCTTGACCGACCATACTTTCTTACTTGTTTTAAAAAGGGTATGCCAAAATTTTAAAATTTCAATTTTCAAATGTTTATAATTCGGAAATTATAAGAGAAGAACTCGCCTTTCCAAAAATATAAAAGTCTTTAAAATTGGATGGGAAACAAAAAAATAGCACATGTTTAAAAATGTCGAGGGTACCCTACTTTAAGACTTCATAGCGCCGCCCCTAGAGCATTTGTAGGGTTTAATGTTTTAATGACTCTTTTACTCCTTGTCTAACCATAGGTAAAATTAAAAATTTAATAGGTAAAATTAAAATTTACCACATCGAATTTGCCGTTTCGATATGTCAGACTTATTTCCAAAAAATTTTGATTCTGCCACACCGTGTGGTGTTAAATCACACGATTTACAGGTTAAATTTTCACACCTAGAGAGCAGTTACACGACCAGTGGAGTATTCGAGCATGTGTCTAATGCAGTAATTTAATGGTTTCAGGGGCAGTCTGTGGCACCCATATGTCGTCCACATCAAAATTATCCAATTTAGGCAGAAAAAACTCAATTACCAGTAAAAGTCACTGATTCATCCGTCTTATTTCCGAAAAAGTGTGGACCAATGATGACTCCAGTTCAAAATCTGTACCAAACAGTGATAGGTTCTGGATGAGTTTCTTTTTTGGCGGTTACATACAGCAATTTTAGCAATAAATGAAGCTATCAAGGTAAAATATGCTTCATCGATTAGAATTATTTTGCTTAAACTGTGGTCGACAAATTTTCATTTCAGTAAAGGCTTGGAAACACTTTACTGCACAAATGGCGGAAATTTCAAATCTTGTACTAATTTTTGTACACTCTTTATATCAAATTATAAATAACTCATTACTAGACTACTTCTAAGTAATACATATGGTAAATAGCAGTCATTAAAACTTATGTTATTCAGTAATTGCAAGTTAAGACCAAATTTTTGCTGGGGAATTTATTATACCCTACACCACCATAGTGGGGAGGGTATTATTTTTATTTCGTTTTATATGTGGTTTACTGTTTGAGACATAAAATAATACTTAAACTTTACAGCTAAATGATACATCATTTAACAAGCTTTGATAGATATGTAAAATATATCCCCATTTAATATATTAAATTTCAGAAATTATTTTTGAATACCAGTATCACCAGTGACTTCAAAAACCCCCCTTAAAACAAACAAACAAGGTTTTATTTAAGCAATTTGTTGTGTGTTTTTTGGTGGTAAAAGAAAATCGTTGTTTTTTATTTTCTTCCCAATATAAAATTTTTTTCTGCAGTAATTTGTCATGTCATATATAACAAATTGCTGGAATAAATGTACTCTATATATTTTTAATAAAAATAAATTGCCAAGTGATATACATACAGTATAATAAAATAATAAAACTGAAACATACTTATATACATATAAACAACAGTAGCTGGCTCTCTTTCTAGCTCTTTTGGTTTAACATAAAATAAAACCATATTTTTTCCTTTTGACAAAACTAGAAAACCCCATCATCAATCAATTTCAGAGCAATCAATTATAAAATAAAAATCTGTAAATGAAAAAAATTGTTTTTTATGTGTATTGAATTTATTCCATTTTATTTCATTTTATTTTTTGAATCATTGACATGAAAATTTAAAGTTGGTTGCAGTCATCACAAGTTTTAACCACTATAAAAATGATAAAAAAAGAAACTTAAGCCACTAAAAACGACTCTTCATAAAATCTCTCTCTTTTCATGTAAAAGAAAAACTGTAAAACAAAACAAAAAAACTAAGCTAAATCAATAAAACTGTGATTACAAAAGGGTTTTACAACAGCCATATCCTATAACTTTAGTTGTAGTTTTTTTTATTGAGCAAAAAACTCAGAAAATCCCCCCTCTCTTAAGTTTTAACTTCAGCTGATATTTATCAATTTTTCTCACCATTTTTTGTTTGTTTGGTATTCTGAATACCTTTACAGTGACAACAACTTGTACTTCAAACTGAAAAAAAAAATCATCATTTACAAATCCTTGTTTTAAGCTTTTATTTCCTTTTAAAGGTTTCCGGTCTGTTATTTCATTTGTTTTCTTTGTTTCATTCAGTTACTGGCAGGCATTTGCATGACATTCTGTTTGTGATCATTTGAATTCGAGTGTAGTTTTAAATGGAGGGAACAAAAATAAAACAAATCCTTTTTGTTTTGTTAACTTTTTGTTTTTTTGCACCAACCACACTGACACTAATTGCTTTAGCTTTTGTTTTGTACTACTATTTTTTTTTGCAATTCAAGCTATGTTCACATTGTAGGCTATATTATCGGGAAATGTTTATTTGATCATACAGGACTTTTGGAAAGAACCAACAATATAATGATCTCTTTTTTTTAATTTAAATGTATTTAATTTAATAAATATTTGTTCCAAACGCCTATGAATGAAACTCATGTTCACAGTGTAAACGCAGCTTTATAGTGTGTTGCGGATTTTTATACTCAAAGTAACAGCAAAAGTGTCAATGATATTTTTTAGTGTCCCGGTTTTTTTTTCTCTACTTTGTATTGAGTGTTGAGTTTTAAACGTGAGTATTGTGTGCAAGGTGTGACAATAGTGTGAAATCAGCTTTGTAAAGTTTTAATTGCGGTGGATATGAGCCTTAGAAAGCTTTAATTAAAGACAGAGGTTTTGATTTGTTAAAACAAGAAGGATTGAATTGTAATCGAAAAAAAATAAATTGGTTAGGATTTAGTATTTTTATTTAAAAAAAATGAATACACCAAAAATTTAAATTCAAATAAATGGTATTTTTTATAAACAATCCACAAAAAGTTACTACTTTCTAAGAAAATTTTGGAAATTATAAAAAAATTTATTCCGTAAAACAGTGACTTCAAAAACACGTTTATTTTTTAATTTTAAAAAAGTAGTAGAAATACTACTTTTTTAAAAAATATTGGAATTCATCACTATTTTGTATGGAATATAATTTACTAAAATATAACTTAAAAGGAAATCGTATTTTTATATACTTTTTCCACAACAGTATTAAATTAGTTACTACTTTTTTCCAAAAAAATAGTAAATTTTAAAAAAATTTACAATACAGTTAATTTTGCATGATACAGTGATTCTAAAAACATATTTATTTTTATATTTCAAAATAGTAGTAGATATACTACTTTTTAAAAATATTAGGAATTCATTAAATTTTTCTAAAGCATACGATTTACCACATTCTAGCATATAAGAAAATTTTATTTTTAATAAAAGTTTTACAAAAATTAGTAAATTAGCTACTATTTTTTGTGAAAAAGTAGTAAATTTTTAAAAATATTTTAATAGAATTTCTTGACATTGAAAAAGTGATTACAAAACTAACTTTATTTTTCAAAATTTTAAATAGTAGTAGAAATACTACTTTTTTAAAAAAGTTTATGAATTCATTATTTTTTTGTATGGCATCGAATTACAAAAATATAGCATATTAGAAAATTGTATTTTCGATAAAATTTTTACAAAAATTAGTAGATTAGCTACTACTTTTTATGAAAAAGTAGTAAATTTTGAAAAATATTTTAATAGAATTTATTGACAATGGAATGGTGATTTCAAAAATATCTTTATTTTTCCAAATTTTAAAAAGTTTAAATAGCTGTAGATATACTACTCTTTTAAAAAAAAATATGAATTCATTACTTTTTTGCATGAAATATGTTTTATAAAATTAAACTTAATTGAAAATTATATTTTTTATATAAAATTTCCACAACAGTATTAAATTAGTTACTACTATTTATGAAAAAGTAGTAAATTTTGAAAAATATTTTAATAGAATTTATTGACATTAAAATAGTAATATCAAAAATATTTTTTTTTTCAAAATTTCAAATAGTTTAAATAGTAGTAGAAATACTACCTTTAAAAAATAATTATAAATTCAGTACTTTGTATGGAATATGTTTTATAAAAATTAAACTTAAATGAAAATGATATTTTTTATAAAAATTTTTCACAATTTTTACACAATATACTAAATTTTAACAAATCCATAATACAATTAAATTGGCATGATAAGGTGATTCTAAAAACATATTTATTTTTAAATTTCAAAATAGTAGTAGAAATACTTCAATTTCAAGAATTCATTAAATATTTCTAAAGCATAAAACTCAAGTAAATCTTATTTATTTTATTCTATTTCAGAAAATTTAATAAATTTACTACTTTTATTACAAAGAGTAGTAAAATATGTAAAATTTTTAATAATATTTATTTAATATCTAACACTGATATCAAAAACATGTTTATATTTCAATTTCGAAATAGTAGTACAAAATACTACATTTTAAAAAAAGTTTTGAATTCATTACTTTCTTATGTGTTTTATAAAAATTAAAATTAAAAGAAAATATGTAGTATTTTTTATATAAATTTTCTACAATAGTAGTAATTTAGTTACTACTATTATTCACAAAAAAGTCAATTTTAACAAATCCATAAGAAAATTATTTTGGCATGATTGAGTGATTCTAAAAACATATCTATTTTTAAATTTCAAAATAGTAGTAGAAATACTACTTTTTGTATAATGAATGTAATGAATTTCATTTAATATTTCTAAAGATATACCAAAAGTTAAATCTTAAGAAAATATTATTTTTTTATACTATTTAAGAAAATCTAGTAAATTTACTACTTTTTTACACAAAATAGTAAATTTTAACAAATCCATAACAAAAATATTTTGGCATGATTCTTTAAACATATTTAATTTTAAATTTCGAAATAGTAGTAGAAATACTACTTTTTTAAAAAAGTTTTGAATTCACTACTTTTTTATATGGAATATGTTTTATTTGTGCTTTAAATGGAAATGGCGTGGAAATAGTATACATTTTTACAAAAATAATTTAATTTTTTACTACTATTTTTTAAAATTAGTACATAATTTATTTTTTAATATAAAGTAGTTATATGTTACTACTTCATATTAAAAAATTTTAAATTTTTAGTAGAATTTATTTTTTATCAAATAATTTTCAAAATCAATGAGTTACTAATTTTAAAAAATAGTAGTAAAAAATTTAAAATTGTTTATATAATATATTTAATACGATTAAATGATTTTGAAAATATAATTTTTAGCAACTTTTAAAAAAGTAGTATTTCTACTACTTTTTTAAAAATTTTGGAATTTAGTACTTTTTTTGGTAGATTCCATTTTCTGAACTACATTTTTGCTATAAAATATAAAATTTGACTACTAAATGAGTAATTTGCAGCCATTTATTTTTAAGTACAAAATACTGCTTCTGTTTAAATAGCATATTTAAATATAACATTTTGCTTCTGTTTTCAAAAACGTTTATTATTTACCTCACCAACAAAAACACTTACTCTTTGTAAATTTCTATGCCATCAAACATCTTCATAAATTTCACATACCTGCAAAGAAATAAAAATAAGAATAAAATTTATTTAACATTAAAATAAAAACTATTTTAAAAATACATTATTATGATTATTTTAATATTTATGAGTTTTTAACACAACACAAAAAAGTTGTAGAAACAACAACTCAAAACAAAAACTGTTGTACAGACTAAGAAAAATAAAAGCCAAATCTAACAACAAATACGTGACATTTTAGCTAATTACAGAATTTTGTATCAACATTTAACACCCAACATAAAAAGCTATTTTTTCAGATGTGTTTTTTTTCCTTTTTTTAAAGAAAAAAATTGTATTAACAACAAAAAAGATTTGTATGAACAATAAGTAGCACTAGACATGGAATTAAAAAAATATAAAATGTACACAAAACCCAGCAAAATGTTTGAGAGATTTTCAAAAGGATTCTTAGAACGCTTAATTTATTTTAAAGATCCAAAATATTTTCTCTTTATAACTATAGTTCATTATTCTGAGCTAACCTTGATATTTTCTTTAAAATTCTATATTTTGCTGGGCTTGGAAATAAAACCATTAATATATGTATGCGAGTTGGAAAACTTCTTTGTTTTGTGTGTCCATGATTTTTATTCTTTGTTAATGTTAAATGTATAACAACTATTAAGTATTATATTTATTATTCTATACTTTTTGTATGCGTTTTTGTCCAGCTTGTTGTTCTATTTGTTACAAGAAAATTTATGAGTTTATAATGCTACTGGTCAGATAAAAAACTGTATAAACAAACACTAAAAGTTGGATTTGAAAATTGTGCTCATAATTTTTGAAATGAATGTTAATTTTATTTTTTTTGTGAGACCAGCTTCTAATAACTTTACCACATTAAAAAATGGTAATTATCGTTTGTCATTGGAAAAAGTTGGAAAAAAAATTGGGTGTTTTCATTTCAAATAATGTTTATTTTATAGAGATTTTTCATTATTATTTTCTTTTTTTTTACACAAGTAAAAGTTTTAAATTTATTTTTGTCATAAAATACTGAGAAACAAATGCTATTTAAATAAAAACCCATAGAAATTCCATTAGAGTTGTTGCTGGGAAAATTTATGTTTGTTAAATATTCATAATTTTTAATAAGAATTTGGAATGCTTTAATTATGGTAGTGATAAATTAATGTGGACGTTTCTGAAACAAAAAAAATAAATTAATGAATAAATAATGTTAAACAGAAAGTAGTAAAAAATATTAACAAATTCATATTTCAAATGTAAGGCTGCAGAAAATTGGACAATAGAGACCATAGACAATTCTATAGTCTCGACTATAAACAAGACTATAGTCTCGACTATAGACAAGACTATAGTCGAGACTATAGTCGAGAATATATAGTCTCAAGACTATAGTCTCAAGACTATACAAGACTATAGTCGAGACTATAGACAAGACTATAGTCTGGATTATAGACAAGACTATAGTCGAGACTATAGACAAGACTATAGTCTCGATTATAGACAAGACTATAGTCTCGACTATAGACAAGACTATAGTCTCGACTATAGACAAGACTATAGTCTCGACTATAGACAAGACTACAGTCTCGATTATAGACAAGACTATAGACTCGACTATAGACAAGACTATAGTCTCCACTATATACAAGACTATAGTCGAGACTATAGTCGAGACTATAGACAAGACTATAGTCGAGACTATAGACAAGACTATAGTCGAGACTATAGTCTTGTATAGTCTTGATAGTATAGTCTCGACTATAGTATAGTCTCGACTATAGACAAGACTATAGTCGAGACTATACACAAGACTATAGTCGAGACTATAGACAAGACTATATTCGAGACTATACACAAGACTATAGTCGAGACTATAGACAAGACTATAGTCTCGATTATAGACAAGACTATAGTCTCGACTATAGACAAGACTATAGTCTCGACTATAGACAAGACTATAGTCTCGATTATAGACAAGACTATAGTCTCGACTATAGACAAGACTATAGTCTCGACTATAGACAAGACTATAGTCTCCACTATATACAAGACTATAGTCGAGACTATAGTCGAGACTATAGACAAGACTATAGTCGAGACTATAGACAAGACTATAGTCTCGAGACTATAGTCTATACGCGAGACTTTAGTCTTGTCTATAGTCTCGACTATAGTCTTGTCTATAGTCTCGACTATAGTCTTGTCTATAGTCTCGACTATAGTCTTGTCTATAGTCTCGACTATAGTCTTGTCTCGACTATAGTCTTGTCTATAGTCTCGACTATAGTTTTGTCTATAGTCTCGACTATAGTCTTGTCTATAGTCTCGACTATAGTCTTGTCTATAGTCTCGACTATAGTCTTGTCTATAGTCTCGACTATAGTCTTGTCTATAGTCTCGACTATAGTCTTGTCTATAGTCTCGACTATAGTTTTGTCTATAGTCTCGACTATAGTCTTGTCTATAGTCTCGACTATAGTCTTGTCTATAGTCTCGACTATAGTCTTGTCTATAGTCTCGACTATAGTTTTGTCTATAGTCTCGACTATAGTCTTGTCTATAGTCGAGACTATAGTCTTGTCTATAATCGAGACTATAGTCTTGTCTATAATCGAGACTATAGTCTTGTCTATAGTCGAGACTATAGTCTTGTCTATAGTCGAGACTATAGTCGAGAGTATAGTCGAGAGTATAGTCTTGTCTATAGTCGAGACTATAGTCTTGTCAACTATAGACAAGATTATAGTCTCCATTATAGTCGAGACTATAATCTTGTCAACTATAGACAAGATTATAGTCTCCACTATAGACAAGACTATACTCTCGACTATAGACAAGACTATACTCTCGACTATAGACAAGACTATACTCTCGACTATAGACAATATTTTAGTTCAATATTATAGTCCCAACTATAGACAATATTATAGTCTCGACTATAGACAAGACTATACTCTCGACTATAGACAAGACTATACTCTCGACTATAGACAAGACTTTAGTTCAAGATTATAGTCTCAACTATAGACAAGATTATAGTCTCGACTATAGACAAGACTATAGTCTCGACTATAGACAAGACTATATTCTCGAAAAGACTATAGCCAAGGATATAGTTTCGACTATAGACAAAACAATATTCTCGTATAGACAGTAGACAAGACTTTAGTTTCGATTATAGACTAGACTGTATTCTAGACTATAGACAAAACTATATTCCGAGCTATAGAAAAGACTATAGTCAAGATTATACTCTCGACTATAATCAAGATTGTACACTCGACAGTAAGCAATAATTATGTTAATTTTTGATGACTACGAACACTCTTCGATTAGGTTAAATTTTAAGTGTACTAGTTTTGGATTTTCACATTGAAAAAATTAGATATAATTGAGTAACTCAATGTTAAACAAATCAATGATTTGTACAATGTTGTGCTATTTTTTGAAGCATATATAATGTGGGTAATTTTGACACCCTTATTACTTTGCAAATACAGCAAATAGTAATTAGATGTCAAGATAAAATGTATTAAGAAGATACTGTTAAATAGTGGTTCTTGAAATTGAACAAAGTCATTACAGTTTTTTAAAGTGCTAAATTTAGTTATACAAAATCTAAATTTAACACATTAGAGAGCATAAAATTTTTTCCCAGAACAATAACAATTTTATTTCTTCTATTCTCTGGTAGGCTTTTTACATCAGTCAAGCACGTCAATTAGAAATCATTATTGTCTAAGAATTCTGCTACTTCTCAATTTCGTCAATCATTGAGGCGACATGCGTAACAAATTTTAAGAACCCTAGAAGATCTCTTACACATGCACTCCATACACAGCACTTTAAAAGTCAAACACTTATAGCTTATGCATAGGGGTACAGTAACAAGAACCATATAGTTAAACCATACAACCATACAGCTAATGATAGACCATTGACAATCTAGTGCTAATCTAAAAACATTAAAATGATGTGTGAATGTGTCTTATAATAAATAGTTTTCTCTAAAGTCAAATTGGATCATACAGAAGTGTCTTTATAGTTAAATCATCTAATATTAAGCAAGTTGAGACACAGCTGGTGTTTCTCTTTTAATTGTTACTTTTTATGATTTTTTTTTCTTTTTTTCATTAATAAAAATTACAGATTTTTGTTATTGTAAGTAATGATAACTGTTTACAATTAATGGTTGCCAGAAACTGTTTGAACCCCTCCCAATTAAACACAAACATTAAACCAAAAGCAGAGACACAGGAAAATCTCATCAAAATATGCTGTCAAAATAATTAAATATGATTTCATTCTTAATTTAACTAAATGCTTTGCAGTGTGTGTGGTTCTCTCTCTCTACTATGAAAGCAAACGAAGAAGAAAAATATCATTTATATCATTTTTCTAAAAAAGATCATTTATAAAAATTATTATTATTTTTTTATTAAGAACACACAAAACACTTTTCAGGGAAACTCCATCATCAAATAGCAAACCAGCCATTCAACCATTCAGCCATGTGTTGTTTCGTTTTTATGCTTGCAGCAGCATCATTTGCTACTATGCTGTATACAGCATTAAGCGAGTGTAACATTTTCTTTATATAGAAAAATGAAAATAATAAGAGAGAAAAAAAAAACGTAAATATTGTATATTTAAGATGACTAATGATGTATTCCAAAATTTTGTTTGAATCGTAACGAGTAGTTCATCTTGCAGCAAAGATATGAAAATTCAATTAAATTGTGCTTTAAGTATTTTGTTGAAGTTGTTATGAAGCAGATTGTACATATTTGATTTGTTTGGTTTTTTTTCATTTCGGTTTACTTGTGCAGAGATTTATGATGCATTTATAAATGTCATTTTAATAGTTTATGGCATGGTTTTTTTCTTCTTTAGTTCAGATTATTATGCTACTTTTTGGGAAGTTAATCAGGAAATCAATGCTAATTGTAGAGTGGTAAATAGTGTATATGAATTGATAAAATAAAATTGAATTCATTTATGGAGGTCTTTTTAATATCAGGGTAATTTAATTGATTGAACTTTTGAATTCATTATTATGGCAATTAATCAAAACAAGGTTTGAGGATAAAATTAATTATACATGTTTTTTAAAATCAATGCTGCTGTTAAGTTTAAGAGCTTATGTTAAAGCTAAGTAATATATACCTACAAATTAAGCTGATTTCTAATGTTTCACATCTCTAGTCGAGACTATCATCTTGTTTATATTAATGCTTGTTTCTATAATATTGTCTTTAGTCGAAATATACTTTAGTCCAGACTATAGTCTTGTCTATAGTCCAGACTATAGTCTTGTCTATAGTCCAGACTATAGTCTTGTCTATAGTCCAGACTATAGTCTTGTCTATAATCCAGACTATAGTCTTGTCTATAGTCCAGACTTTAGTCTTGTATATAGTCCAGACTATAGTCTTGTCTATAGTCCAGACTATAGTCTTGTCTATAGTCCAGACTATAGTCTTGTCTATAGTCCAGACTATAGTCTTGTCTATAGTCCAGACTATAGTCTTGTCTATAGTCCAGACTATAGTCTTGTCTATAGTCCAGACTATAGTATTGTCTATAGTCCAGACTATAGTCTTGTCTATAGTCCAGACTATAGTCTTGTCTATAGTCCAGACTATAGTCTTGTCTATAGTCCAGACTATAGTCTTGTCTATAGTCCAGACTATAGTCTTGTCTATAGTCCAGACTATAGTCTTGTCTATAGTCCAGACTATAGTCTTGTCTATAGTCCAGACTATAGTCTTGTCTATAGTCCAGACTATAGTCTTGTCTATAGTCCAGACTATAGTCTTGTCTATAGTCCAGACTATAGTCTTGTCTATAGTCCAGACTATAGTCATGTCTATAGTCCAGACTATATTCTGTATTAAAGATTAGATACAAGACTATAGTCTGCAGTATAGAAAATACTCCAGTCTGTATTATGGACAAGAGAAAGGTCTGGACTATGGACAAGTCTAAAGTCCATAAGGGCTATACTCTCAAGATTATAATCAGCCTGTGGTCACAACAAAAGTCTGTGTTGCATAGAATAGATGATATTTTGTATGTGAAACATAATCTAAAAGGTATTTCAGTACCGCTCAGCATTTTATTGCTAGTTTTGTGAAAACAATTTACATTAAAAATTTTATTTAAACTAGATTATTAGATTATAAAGGTTTTTCTCATACTCGTACGAAATACCTTAATAAATTATAATATTTAAAAATTGTCACTGACTTGCCGTAACTAATTTCCTCAGTTAACCAACTGCCGAAAAACATAGCATGAATCTTGAGGGCTGAAATAGTACGTGATGTGTTTAAATAAATTAAATTTGTTTATTTTGTAGCATGTTATGAATAGGGATATGAGGATAATGTATTATAAATGTTTTTGGGAAATTATTAGATAAAAATAAAGACATTTGAAAATATAGTTGTCTAAAATTCCTTATTTATATCCTTACAAACATACATATGATGATAATTCAAAATTTATATCTGATAAAAACAGAAAATTTTGGTTTTAGCAAATATTTTCAAACTGTGTTTCTATAAAAGCTTTTGAAACACTTGTATGTGACTGTTACTTTCTAAGAGTTCAAAAAGTCATTTATCAAAAAAACTCAAAATGTTGAAGAAAATATTGTCATTGTAACATCTTGTGACACATTTTCTTTTTATTAATTTTGGCCAAGTCACGCATTTTAAAAGCCAGGCATATTAAAGTTCTCATAGCAAACCAAATTTAATAAAATTCTCATACCTTTAAATGTTAAAAGAATTATATTCCTATAAACAATTTTATTTTTTTTTATATTACAAAAACATTGCTAAAATTTTCCTTTCTTCATCCATCAAATCAATTATTCATTATTTAATAAAACATGAATTATTTCTACCCAGAATTCTTTTAAAGGCTAAAGTACTATTAGCTTTAGCACAGCCATTATTCATATTATTTGTTTTCTTAGATAAAGCAACTCAACTTTCTAGCCATTTACAAGTCTAGAAATTAAAAGCAAATAATATTAAACAAATAGCAAATCTTAATGCTTAAAAGGAAAAAATCATCCTTTTATTTAACTGCCAACATAAATAATATTGATAGAAAGCAAAATCTATTAGATAAAAAAAGCGACGGAATGAATGAATGTTAAATGAATTGCAGAACAGTGTGTTTAAGGATATTTGATTTGCTTATATTGAGAAAGAGATAGACTGAAAAACTATAGACAAGTTAAACCAAACTAATCTGATTATTGTATTTGATTGCAATTTGATTTCTATTTAACTGGCAATATTAAATGAGTTTATATTTTTTTTCGTTGTACTCAAGGTTTTTACATTCTACACATAATTTTCTTTATTACACTTTGAGACAGAAAGTTTTACACATCAGTGTATTTTTTTATAGTTTAAGTTAAAATTTTTTTCAAAGAGGTTTAATTTTAGTTAAGTTTATAGTTAAAGGAGAAGGATTGCTAACAGGAGATTGTTTGTTCATACTATACTCTGTCCGATTGTTGATTATTCTCAATACTCTGTAGTATGTAGTATATTCTGAACTATAGTCTTAGCTGTACTCTGGAGTATTGTCTGAACTGTAGTCTGGGCCATAGAATTAACCTTAGTCTGAAAATTAGTCTGGAATATAGTCTGAACTATAGTCTGAACTGTAGCCTGAACTACAGTCAGGACTATATTCTGAACTACAGTCAGGCCTATAGTCTGAACTATAGTCAGGACTATAGTCTGTACTATAGTCAAGACTATAGTCTGAACTATAGTCTGAACTACAGTCAGGACTATAGTCTGAACTATTGTCAGGACTATAGTCTAAACTATTGTCAGGACTATAGTCTAAACTATAGTATGAACTATAGTTTTAACTATAGTCTGAACTATAGTCTGAACTATAGTCTGAACTTTAGTCTGAACTATAGTCTGAACTTTAGTCTGAATTATAGTCTGAACAATAGTCTGAACTATAGTCCGAACTATAGTCTGAACTATAGTCTGAACTATAGTCTGAACTATAGCCTGAACTATAATCAGGAATATAGTCTGAACTATTGTTAGGAATATAGTCTGAACTATTGTTAGGACTATAGTCTGAACTATAGTCTGGACTATAGTCTGAACTACAGTCAGGACTATAGTCTGAACTATTGTCAGGACTATAGTCTAAACTATAGTCTGAACTATAGTCAAGACTATAGTCTGAACTATAGTCAAGACTATAGTCTGAACTATAGTCAAGACTATAGTCTGAACTATAGTCAAGACTATAGTCTGAACTATAGTCAAGACTATAGTCTGAACTATAGTCTGAACTATAGTCTGAACTATAGTCTGAACTATATTCTGAACTATAGTCAGGACTATAGCCTGAACTATAGTCTGAACTATAGTCACGACTATAGCCTGAACTATAGTCAGGACTATAGCCTGAACTATAGTCAGGACTATAACCTGAACTATAATCAGGAATATAGTCTGAACTATTGTTAGGACTATAGTCTGAACTATAGTCTGAACTTTATTCTGAACTATAGTCTGAACTTTAGTCTGAACTATAGTCTGAACTATAGTCTGAACTATAATCAGGAATATAGTCTGAACTATTGTTAGGACTTTAGTCTGAACTTTAGTCTGAACTTTAGTCTGAACTTTAGTCTGAACTATAGTCTGAACTTTAGTCTGAACTATAGTCTGAACTATAGTCTGAACTATAGTCTGAACTATATTCTGAACTATAGTCAGGACTATAGCCTGAACTATAGTCAGGACTATAGTCAGGACTATAGTCAGGACTATAGTCAGGACTATAGTCAGGACTATAGCCTGAACTATAGTCAGGACTATAGTCTGAACTATAGTCAGGACTATAGTCTGAACTATAGTCAGGAATATAGTCTGAACTATAGTCAGGAGTATATTCTGAACTATAGTCAGGACTATATTGTGAACTATAGTCAGAACTATAGTCAGGACTATAGTCTGAACTATAGTCAGGACTATAGTCTGAACTATAGCCAGGACTATAGTCTGAACTATAGCCAGGACTATAGTCTGAACTATAGCCAGGACTATAATCTGAACTATAGTCAGGAATATAGTCTGAACTATAATCAGGAATATAGTCTGAACTATAATCTGGAATATAATCTGAACTATAATCTGTACCTTAGTCTGAACTATAGTCTGTACTATAGTCTGAACTATAATCTGGACTATAGCCTATACTCTAAAGCAAAAGTATTTATTCCATTAAGGAAACCTTCCCTCTACGAGCCTTTGTGCTTAAAGTACTACCATAAAAAACAGCAGTATGTACATAAAACCAAAAAAGGATCATCATTAATTTTTCAATCATTTTACAGATTTATTTGCCAGTTTCTTTTAATTTTTTTTTGCCATATTTCGTTGTCGATTTTTTTCCAGCGTTTCTTTTCATTGCAAGTTTACATTATCAAGGGTTTGTTTGGTCATAATAGACTTTCTCTGTTTGTTAAACACAGATTCTTTTAACTTTTATTTCTTTTGTTGATTCTTACTGTATACGAAGTAGAGGACCCCACCCTCTGGCAATTTACTCAATAAAAGACTTGAGAAAAAAAAAGAATAGAAAATAAATTGTATGCAAATTTTTTTATAGCTAAACAATTTGTATTTTTTTTATACTATGGTGGGTGGCTAGAATAGCTGAAGTAAGGGAATGTATAAAGAAAATAGCAAGTATCAAATGATTTATTACTTTAGTAAGTAAAACATGATTAGCTTTTTGCAATTTATATCCTTTTTTTGATACTCATGTTTTACTTTAATATTTTTTATATTATAGAAATAAACAGAAATATTTCATTATATTTTTTTAAAGATTACTTTGTCATAATTTAGAGAATTTTGTTTTAAATATTTTATATGATTAGGGAGGGACAACTTAAAGGAAATTGTGGAGAGTATTTGTTAATAAATGGATGATAAATTCAAGGAAAATTAAATATTTCTCTCTGGTTGAGTTGATTGCATTTGATGCTCTCTGGTTTAGGAGCCTATGTAAGTGAAGTTGGCTGCATTTGTTACTGTTTTAGAATGTAAATAAAGTGAAGTTGGCTGCAGTTGTTGATGTTTAATAATAAATTGATTAGGAATGCAAATTATTAAACTGATTGATCTAAGTTAAGATAAAGTAATGTAAAAATCTAAGTTAATGGGAAATGAGTACAAAATTAAGCAAGTTAAAGATAATTGTAAATGGATTTACTAGACATAATCAAAATTTAACTATAATTTAGCAATTTGTGTTGAAAAATATGCCGGTATAAAAGTTTGTAAGTTATTATGGCCCTCTTCATCATGTCTTTTTTTTAATTTTGTTATATTATTTATTTATTTATTTGCAAATTTAAACCATCATACAATTTTTACAAGTCCTAAATATTTGAATACAAGTCATTTGTATGCTGCCCTTCAAATATTCCCTCTCTCTCTCTGTGTGTCTTACATTCCGCCCTTCAATTTTATGTTCTACATTCTTACAAAAAGCAAATTTTTCTTAACTTTACTTCCGTTTCCTTAAACAGTTTCTTAGATTTTTTTCTTCTTCGAAAAAAAAAAATACAATTTAAGTAAAGGCGTCATTGATTTTCCCGTTTTTCTTTGTAGTTGTATTTAAAGGAATCATTGTGGGGATAAACGTAGGGCTGGTGGTGGCTATAAAACGGAAGTCTTTTGTAAATTGTTGGTCTTTATATTGACTTATTTTGTACAATGTTTTTTTTTTTTGGCTGAAGTGAATAAGTTTCGCGTCATATTGAAAATATTGAAAGTCATAAATTATTCTCTGTTAAGATTATAAAGTGCTTTTTAAATTATTAAAGATGGATATTGAAAAGAGAAGGACAAAAGAAAAAAAATAAAATGAAAAACAGAAACATGAGGGTAATTTAGTTTAAAAATGGAGAAGTTTATTAAAAAATTCGGTTGCTGTATTGTTCAAAAAAAGTTTAAAAAGAATTTGTAGAAAAAAAACTGATTTTAAAACTGAAATTTTAAACTTTTTTCTGGCTTTTCTATATTAATTTTTAGTTCTGCTTTTCCTTAGCATATCATTTTTCTAATATTTTTTTTATATTTTTTTATTTCCCAAAACAAATTATCACTCTATAAATTAAAAATTTTATTAACTACATAACCAAATTTTTAATACTTAAAATCAATTAACCCCTTTTTGCTCCCCTCTTTATCAATCATTTGTTGTGATATATCACCACAATAAGATTACAAATTTAACTCTATATATTTTATTTTTTTAACAAAACCATTATTTTAATTTGTTTTTTATTATTTCTGTTTTAAAAGATTTATAACCCCTCAAAAATGTAATTAATTTTAATGGATTTGATATTAAAAGAAACCCAAAAACAAACAAAAAAAAAACTCATAAAAATAAAATAGTAGCAAGTGTGAACACAATTTCCAGCAAAGTTAATTAATCAATGAAAGTGCAGCAAAATAGCTGCATGTAAATGCTCAAAGAAATTTTGTTTAACATTATTTCTTTTTAGAAAACAAAAGGGTGTGAAGTAATTTTTTTAACACTTGACCATAAATTCTGGTTACAAAAAAGAAAAACCGGGGTATAAAGCATTATTGAAAATAATTTTTGAATTTATTTAAAATGATTTATATGAAATACTAAAGTTTTTTTTTAGACGGAAAATTAAAAATGTTATTTATTAATATAATAAATATAAAACAAGTATGAAAGTAAAAGAGCAAAAACATTTTTCTTTTAAAATTTCAATAATTTATATTTTTGAGTGATTTTCGGAAATGGGCCTTATATGGGATCTATGAACAATTATGGACAGATCACCATGAAATTTGGTCGTGTGATTTATATCTATATGGAAGTTAACAATGTTGAATTTTGTGAGTATACCACAATTTTTAAGCGATTTATGCACATTAAAGTGATTTTCGGAAGTGGGTCTATATGGGAGCTATGACTAATTATGGACCAATCGTAACAAAATTTGGTGACATGAATTTTGTATATATAAAACTTAACTGGAGTGCAATTTGTGGAGATACATTTATAAATTAAACATTTATGACCGATAAAGTCCAATTTCGGAAGGACATTTGTATGGGGGCTAGGTGAAATAATGGACCGATTTCAGCCAGTTTCAATAGGCTTGGTCCTTGGACCAAATTTGATCGAAATTACGACCTATACTCTGCGCACAAGGTTTACTTGAACAGCCAGCCGACCAGCCAGCCAGACGGACAGACGGACATCGTTTAATCGACTCAGAAAGTGATTCTAAGTCGATCGGTATACTTTAAACTAAAACTAATATTTTTGGGCGTTATAAACATCTGCACAAACGCATTATACCCTCCCCACTATGGTGATGTAGGGTATAAACATCGTTTCTAAATTTACAAAATATCAATATTATTAAAAAAAGAGGTACTTTAATAAGGAATATATCAAATAATATTTGTTTACATTTCATGTATTTAGATTGAAAATTTGTACTAGGAAAATTTGTACTAGGCCAGACTTCTTCGAAAAGCAGGCTGATCATGACTGGATGACTGTTACTCATATTCGATATCGCGACATGACAAGAGATCTTTCTGCCTAAATGAGATGCTTTGGTGTGGAAGACATGTGGTTTTAACAAGACTGATTCATTTGTAATACTGCTAGTGAAGCAATTCCATTACTACATGAGACATTTCCTTTTCGTGTACTCTCTCGTTTCGACAATCAGAATTGATATTTTGTTTCGCACTGCACAGTGGGACAGAATCAAAATTTTTTTGGAAATAAATCTGGCATTTCTAAACGGCTGGTCCAATCGGGCTAAAATTTGACATGGGCATAGACAAGGGGGCTATGGGAGCTCAAAGTAGGTTAACTTCGACACGTCAAATTTTTTTGTTTCCGTTCCGACTTCAAAGAGCTCTCAGCTAGGTGTGATATTTATCTCTTATCATTTCTGTGTTATAGGCATTTCAAAATTGAAATTATTAAATTTTACCATACCTTGGTCAGCTTTTTTTAAAAATATAGGGTGTACTTTTGAACCAAATGAACTCCAATTCTTTCATTGGTTAGACAACTTATTAACTAATAATATTAAGAAGTTTTCAGAGCTATATCAATTATAGATCCAGAAATACATAATTTCCAATATTAAAATTAAAAAAAAAAATAATAGATTTTTGTTGTTTTTTTATTAAAAAAAAAAACTTTATTTAAGAACATATAAAAATTGTATGTTTTTCTGTAACTCATCTTTATAAATCACATGTTTTATTTTTCGAATATATCGAACCTACTCCCTTCGGAATTTGACCTATTTTTTTTATCAAAATTTCAATATTGAAAACGGAAAGCAGCTTTGGAAACCTTGATGTGTTCCCTATTTATCCCCAAAGTATTTTCCCAGCTCCGAAGGAAATGTGGACCTATGGGCAAAATTTAAAAAAATACCATTTTTGGGATTTTCGCTCTAATTTGTTGGAATTGCGGGATTCTCTTTGATGAAAAATAGAAAAAAACATTAAAAATTTCATTGAGTTTTGTTAATAAATAAAGATTTTATTACTTATAATATATTTACTGAGTTTCTAAAACTATAGTTTGTATCAAAATTTTAATTGGATTGCAAATATTAGAAAGAATTTGATCCATTTATTCCGAATTCATTTTTATACCCTACACCACCATAGTGGGGAGGGTATTATGCGTTTGTGCAGATGTTTGTAACGCCCAAAAATATTAGTCTAACACCCACCATAAAGTATACCGATCGACTTAGAATCACTTTCTGAGTCGATTATGCGATGTCCGTCCGTCCGTCCGTCCGTCTGGTCGGCTGGCTGGCTGTCCATGTAAACCTTGTGCGCAGAGTACAGGTCGCAATTTTGAAGATATTTCGATGAAATTTGAAACATATTATTTTTTCGGCTCAAGGACCAAGCCTATTGAAACTGGCTGAAATCGGTCCATTATTTCACCTAGCCCCCATACAAATGTCCTCCCGAAATTGGACTTTATCGGTCATAAATGTTTAATTTATAAATGTATCTCCACAAATTGCGCTCCAAATAAGTTTTATATATATGTCACAAAATTTTGTTACGATCGGTCCATAATTAGTCATAGCTCCCATATAGACCCGCTTCCGAAAATCACTTTAACGTGCATAAATCGCTTAAAAATTTTGGTAAACACACAAAATTCAACATAGTTAACTTTAATATAGACATAAATCACACGACCTAATTTCATGGTGATCGGTCCATAATTGGTCATAGCCCCCATATAAGGCCCACTTCCGAAAATCACTCAAAAATATAAATTAATGAAATTTTAAAAGAAACAATTTTTTTGCTCTTTTACTTAGTGTAGGGTATTATATGGTCGGGCTTGACCGACCATACTTTCTTACTTGTTTTTGTTTAGATAAGTAAATTTTTGGTCTTACAAAAGAACTTTCAAGTCAATATGTTACTTAGATTCAAAAATGTTGCACTTTTTAATAATAAAATTTTTTATAAATTTTCTTAATATTTTATTCAACAACAAGTCATTGGTTCTGACATAGCCACATTAAAATATAAAAAAGTGGAGTATTTGTAGGGCCGACGTCAAATTTTATCCCGTTCGGACCAGCCGTTTAGAAATGCCAGATTTATTTCCCAAAAATTTTGATTCTGCCCTACTGTGCAGTGTAGGATTTCTGTTGGTTTTCTGCTATTGTAATCAATTTTCAAGTGTCCAACTACAAACTGCTGTCCAAATGACCAAATATTTATTATTTATTTTCACATTGTGTGTCTTTTCTAATAAAACAAAAGTTTTGTACTGTTAATTGTTCTTTTATTTTGTCAATTTAAACTTGAAATGTTTTATTTTGTACACAAGCGAAATATTGCCCTGACACATTTAATACTTTTTTTCTTTCGTAATTTCTTCATGTCACAATTTACAGACAACATTTTTGTAAAACTGTGTGTTTGTTTAACACAGAGTATATATGAGTTATAAATAGCTTTTTTGGAAGGATTTTAGTTGCCATTTGCTGTATATCCTCTCTAAAAATGCGTCTGTGTGAGTTTAGGGATTTTTTTTTAATGAAATGTCAAATTTCAAATGTTGTTTTCTACTGCCACTGAAACTTGTTTACAGCAAAAATGTTACCAAAAAAAAAAGGACGAAAGTAAAAACAAAATAAATAACCATTCAATGTTTAACAATTTATCTTTGTCTCTGGGTGTTTAAGCAAAAAAATAAAATAAAACTAGAGGAATATAAAATAAATATAAAAAATCATTTTACTCTAACACAAAACTTGTCTCCGTAATAGCGTAACAGATGTTGCCACAAAACTCTAATACTCATACTTACATTTAACATTTTGCAACAACCACAATAACACAACTGAAATAAATGAACAAAACTAAAACCAAATTGACAAAAAAACAAGGAAGAAAATAAAGAGAAAATGTTGATAAACAAATTGTATTGGAAAACAGCATAAATATTTATACAGTCAGTCGATGTTATACAGACTGATGAAATGACTATTCAGTTGTATCCTCAAACACATACTTAAACTAATATGTATACAGACTCATACACACAGAAGTGGAAGGAAATAAATGACAGTAAATTTACAAAACGGAAACGGATATTAAAGCCAACCCAACCAACCAACAAGCAACATTATTTTGCAAAGTTCTTTTTCATACTTCATATATATACTGACACAAGTCGATTTTTAGTCAGTCAGTCAGGCTGTATTAGTGGTTGCTTTTGTTGTTATTTTATTGTCATTGTCTCCATAAATTGCGGTTGCTTCAATCAATAAATTATATTGACAAAATGCTAAGATGTTTCAGAGGTTTTGCTAACAAAGACAAATTGTATTGCATTGTTATTATTGCATGAAGGAAAAATAGGAAATCTAATTTTGAAAGATATTGTAGAGATTCAAAGAGGATTTTTCAAAGAAATGTTGGATTTATTTAAATCGTATGAAGAGAATAGAATATGGACTAAAATAGAGGCCTTAAAGTGCTGTTAATAGTTTGTGTCAAAACGTTGTAGTGTCACTGCGACACCACTAAAACTGTCATAGTGTGTATGAGCAAATCTTTGTTTTACGAAAATAAACTTTTTTCACATAGTTATCTTCACCAGATCTTTGAATACATCTTCAATCTTAGATCTTTCGTTGATCTTTATATATCCCAAATTTAGATTCAATCACAGCCTACGCCAGACTTTCGAATACATCGAATTTAGCTTCAATTCCAGATCTTCATGCACACCCAATACAGCTTAATTCGATAATCTTTATATAGCACAAACTTCGTAACGATACAAGATCTTTGAGATCATCATATCTAGCTTCAATCGTAGATATTTTAATTCATCAAATGTAGCATTAATCGACGATCTTTATGTACAAAACAATTATCTTCCATCCTAGACCTTTGAATATCTCCAATGTTTTAGCTTCAATCGTAGATCTTGAATTTAACATCAATCCAGGATCTCCATATACATAAATTTTAGCTTCAATCGTAAATCTTTGAATACACCAAATGTAGCTTTAATAGAGGAACTTGTATTAACGATCGAGGATCTTTGAATTCATCAATCGAGGATTCAAGCGTACCGCAAAGCTCATTCCGTTCATTCTCCTTTTCTATTGCTTATTGTTCTAATCGACCTTCTACGTCAAACTTTCAACCCTATATATTCTTTTGCAGTTGAATGCAGCATTTTTCATTCATATTCATTCAGATATATACAAAGCCTGTCGGAGATTGGGTCAATGAGGCAAAACATGAATGATTCCCTTAATCGGACCTTGTAACAATCTCTGAGTGGGTTCGGGCAGATATGGTTCCTTTCAACGCTCCCAAGACTCAGTGTTGCATTTTGTTACAAAAACGAACGATAGACCATGTCGCTTCATCTATATATTTTTGGGTGGTGCAAATATTGTGAAATCAGACACATCCTTCTGTGGTCGATCGGCCAGTGACCGCACCGCACAACACACTACACGGAAAATTCGTTCTTTAGCCGAACTGTCCGTATGCGGAACAAACTTCCCGCTGAAGTCGTTCCTGTTATTTTCCTGAAAGTTAAAATCGAATGTTCACAGACACTACTTCCTCTTTCCTCCCTCCCATAACCAATTTTCCTAGTTCCAAAACAATGCTTTGCATGAGTAGGGTTCATTACCAAAGTGCTGCTCTAAGAAGTAAAATTAATAGGTCAATCAGTGACTGTTACTCGATATCCCGACATAGTAACAACATTATTTCTGCCTAAATAATACGCCATTTCCTGTGAAACATTTCCTGTGCAAGTACTTTCAATGCTGCATTAAAAAAATTCAGGCACATTTATACAAAATGCTCAACAAAAGGGTGCGTTTGTGTCAGCCATTTGACCGACGTTTTACTCCATTCAACCAAAATCTTATGTAAATTAAGATTATTTAACAACATTCCCCTTAAACACTCTTCAGGAATCCAAATCTGCACAATTCTCACTTTATGTTAAAGTCTTTTTGTAATTATTTTAATATTAAACATTAAATTTGGAAAAGCACTTTACTAAGTACTTCTTCAGGACTTCCCTTTGAAGTCCTTTCAATTTTTAAATTTATATATTTGATATGTTGCCATTTGTCATTTTGTAGACTTTATTATAAATTAAAATTAAATTTCCCTAAAAAATACAAAAAACACAATTATTTACCTGTTTACAGAAAGCACAATCATACGAGTAAGAGCTTTATTTACTTTTACTTGTTTGCATAAAATTTTTAATATTAAATTATCATAAAATTGTATATTTACGAGTAAAAGCAAGCAGTATTATGATGTTTTCCTTAAAATTCCCTCAGGCCTTTTAATAACATCAGAAACAGCAAACAGTATTTTTTTTTTTTTTGCTAGAAACATTAAAAAACATGTTGCTTTATCTATTTGAAAACATAAAAAACACAAACATATACTGCTAGAAATAAACAAAACCGTCAGAGTCCTTTAACAAAAACTCCACTAAACATCCTGTCTCTCTCACAATTTGTATGTGGAGCAGAAAAAAAACAAATCCTTGTTTTTAAACGTGGCACTTTTAAGCCTAAAGTCATATTGGACGCAAACAAATACATAGAAAAAACTCTATTTCCTTTTAGTCACATTACTATTCCAGAATTGCTGATTTTTTTTATTTGAAAAATATTTCGCTTTTTTTGGTTTCACGTTTATTAAAATAGAATTTTCTTTTTTTTTAGATTTGTCTATAAACGGAAATTACTATGTGCCTTCTTAAATTCTAGTAAAATTTTGTGAATTCAATGAGCCTTAATGAAATTGTTTTATAGGGCTGAATGTCTTTATGGGTCCCCCTCCAAAAAAAAAAAATTATAATAAAACTAAAGATGTTTGCAAAGAAATTGTTTCTTTAAGGAGAAGTACTGAAAATGCTAATGTTAAAACTAGGAAAATAGTTAAGGTTTAATGAGTAATTGAAAAAGGGACATAAAGACATTAATAGAGGAGCATTACTATTTAGATTTTGTTCTAGTTCTGTTCTAGTTCTGTTCTAGTTCTGTTCTAGTTCTGTTCTAGTTCTGTTCTAGTTCTGTTCTAGTTCTGTTCTAGTTCTGTTCTAGTTCTGTTCTAGTTCTGTTCTAGTTCTGTTCTAGTTCTGTTCTAGTTCTGTTCTAGTTCTGTTCTAGTTCTGTTCTAGTTCTGTTCTAGTTCTGTTCTAGTTCTGTTCTAGTTCTGTTCTAGTTCTGTTCTAGTTCTGTTCTAGTTCTGTTCTAGTTCTGTTCTAGTTCTGTTCTAGTTCTGTTCTAGTTCTGTTCTAGTTCTGTTCTAGTTCTGTTCTAGTTCTGTTCTAGTTCTGTTCTAGTTCTGTTCTAGTTCTGTTCTAGTTCTGTTCTAGTTCTGTTCTAGTTCTGTTCTAGTTCTGTTCTAGTTCTGTTCTAGTTCTGTTCTAGTTCTGTTCTAGTTCTGTTCTAGTTCTGTTCTAGTTCTGTTCTAGTTCTGTTCTAGTTCTGTTCTAGTTCTGTTCTAGTTCTGTTCTAGTTCTGTTCTAGTTCTGTTCTAGTTCTGTTCTAGTTCTGTTCTAGTTCTGTTCTAGTTCTGTTCTAGTTCTGTTCTAGTTCTGTTCTAGTTCTGTTCTAGTTCTGTTCTAGTTCTGTTCTAGTTCTGTTCTAGTTCTGTTCTAGTTCTGTTCTAGTTCTGTTCTAGTTCTGTTCTAGTTCTGTTCTAGTTCTGTTCTAGTTCTGTTCTAGTTCTGTTCTAGTTCTGTTCTAGTTCTGTTCTAGTTCTGTTCTAGTTCTGTTCTAGTTCTGTTCTAGTTCTGTTCTAGTTCTGTTCTAGTTCTGTTCTAGTTCTGTTCTAGTTCTGCTCTAGTTCTGTTCTAGTTCTGTTCTAGTTCTGTTCTAGTTCTGTTCTAGTTCTGTTCTAGTTCTGTTCTAGTTCTGCTCTAGTTCTGTTCTAGTTTCCAACTACTACGTTCGTGAATATAGTGAACTGTGTATGAACATCTGTTGTTTTTAAAAGAAAATGAGTTAAGTTCTTTCTATATTATATCATCATTAAATTGTTTTAAAAATGCAAATAAATTTTCTATTTATTTCCTTAGAAATACTTAAATTTGTTAGTTATTTAGCTAAAGAACAAATAAATGAACATTAAGGAAATTGAATTTTCATTAAAAACTAATTTTAAGAAATTCCTGTAGCCCATATCCTTCTCTCTTTATCACTTTCTGATGATATTTAACTTAAATGATGAAATAAAAATTAACATAAAATTTAGTACACAACAAATTTGTGTATACTCCAATCAAGTGAAAAGCGGAAATGAATTTTTATATAATTTTCGCACACAATATTTTTTTCCAATTTTTTTTTTGGAATAAAACTTAAACGAAAAACCTCCCCAAAATAAATGACATTGTTTTTTTTCTGCAGCTCATGCTTATTTACTCACTGTCGACTGTTTTCCAATTTGACATTTTCTTGATATTGTTGTTTTATCATCGTCAGGATTAATGTTTACTCTTAATTTATTTCAGAGTAGTATTTGTGTAAGTCAGTCACATACAAAGAGAGCCGTAGTAGCAAGAGTATGAGTGAGTACATGTGAATTTGTTTCATTACAATTTTTGTTGTTGTTTTTCTTCTAGTCTTTTGCAAATAATTGCTTTAACAGAAACGTGTATGACATTAGTTTTAGTCCTTTTATTTTTCCTTTTTTCATTAATATGTGATCTCCTGGTTTTGTGTTGTCATTATTCCTGTTGACTTCTTTATCTCAATTTCAATTGTTTACTGTGGGAATTAGTGTTAATTTATCTTTAGTATTTGTTTAAATTGTTTTTATTTCTTTGTCTATTTATTTGTTTAGGAACGTGGAGAGAATACGTTTAATTTTTCCTTTGACGTTTGTGTATTTTTTTTGGCAAAAGACACAAATATAGCTTTTAATGGCATTAATCAATATGCGTATGACATGAGTAAGTTTTTGTGGCAAGTAGAATGAGGCAGGAAATGATTGATGCTAATAAATATGAAGAAAACTTGTTTGGAAATTTCTTATAGGCATTTATAGTGACTGCGTAAGAATATGTCAATGGCACTACTGAATTATTGATCTATAGCCCTGAACTCAATTGCTTTAAAAGAAATATTCTGTTAAAACTTACCTAAAATTAGTGTAACAATTAAAAAATATTTTATTTCTACCAAAGCCACCATTATGCCCACAAATAACTGCAAATCATTATATATTTCCTCTACCATTAAAAGAAAAACAAATTTTCCCTCCATCCAAAATGACTATACAAAATCAACAAACCATCAAGTACTAAATATAACAATAAAATATCTAAAAATCAATAGTTTTGCAATTATTTAGCAATTTTCTGCAAATCAAAAAGTGCACTTAATCCAAAAATTATCCAGCAGTAAACTACTGCAACGATTTGAAAAGTACTTTGTTAAATTAAACTTTAAACATTGATAAACCGTGTAACGATTGCAAATCAAAAATAAAGAAACGCCAAAAAGGTGCGGTCGGAGTTTACAGAAACATGAAAAATATTTTGTATGCTTCTCTACAACGTAACTCACCATGACATGACTAAACTTGCCTGAATAAAGGGAATTCGTTCATTTGTTTGAAAAAAAACGATCCAAAAAAAATTACTTGAAAGTTAAACAAGAATCTGAGCACTGTATTGAAATTATTTTCTTCAAATAAAGTGCAGTTGAAAAGGAACAAAATCGTAAGTATACAAAGTTTGATGGTGAACAAGCAAACAAAAGTATGAGAAACTTAAACAATGTGTTAAAGGCTAAATGGTAGAATAAACAGATGTTTAAACCAATAAAGGTAAATAAGGGACAAACCCGGCCCTAGAAGAAATACATAGAAGGAATTTAAAACCTAGTTTAGTGAACAGTTCCTTCAAACTAAAACAGAACTAGACCAGAACTAGAACAGAACTAGAACAGAACTAGAATAGAACTAGAACAGAACTAGAACAGAACTAGAACAGAACTAGAACAGAACTAGAACAGAACTAGAACAGAACTAGAACAGAACTAGAACAGAACTAGAACAGAACTAGAACAGAACTAGAACAGAACTAGAACAGAACTAGAACAGAACTAGAACAGAACTAGAACAGAACTAGAACAGAACTAGAACAGAACTAGAACAGAACTAGAACAGAACTAGAACAGAACTAGAACAGAACTAGAACAGAACTAGAACAGAACTAGAACAGAACTAGAACAGAACTAGAACAGAACTAGAACAGAACTAGAACAGAACTAGAACAGAACTAGAACAGAACTAGAACAGAACTAGAACAGAACTAGAACAGAACTAGAACAGAACTAGAACAGAACTAGAACAGAACTAGAACAGAACTAGAACAGAACTAGAACAGAACTAGAACAGAACTAGAACAGAACTAGAACAGAACTAGAACAGAACTAGAACAGAACTAGAACAGAACTAGAACAGAACTAGAACAGAACTAGAACAGAACTAGAACAGAACTAGAACAGAACTAGAACAGAACTAGAACAGAACTAGAACAGAACTAGAACAGAACTAGAACAGAACTAGAACAGAACTAGAACAGAACTAGAACAGAACTAGAACAGAACTAGAACAGAACTAGAACAGAACTAGAACAGAACTAGAACAGAACTAGAACAGAACTAGAACAGAACTAGAACAGAACTAGAACAGAACTAGAACAGAACTAGAACAGAACTAGAACAGAACTAGAACAGAACTAGAACAGAACTAGAACAGAACTAGAACAGAACTAGAACAGAACTAGAACAGAACTAGAACAGAACTAGAACAGAACTAGAACAGAACTAGAACAGAACTAGAACAGAACTAGAACAGAACTAGAACAGAACTAGAACAGAACTAGAACAGAACTAGAACAGAACTAGAACAGAACTAGAACAGAACTAGAACAGAACTAGAACAGAACTAGAACAGAACTAGAACAGAACTAGAACAGAACTAGAACAGAACTAGAACAGAACTAGAACAGAACTAGAACAGAACTAGAACAGAACTAGAACAGAACTAGAACAGAACTAGAACAGAACTAGAACAGAACTAGAACAGAACTAGAACAGAACTAGAACAGAACTAGAACAGAACTAGAACAGAACTAGAACAGAACTAGAACAGAACTAGAACAGAACTAGAACAGAACTAGAACAGAACTAGAACAGAACTAGAACAGAACTAGAACAGAACTAGAACAGAACTAGAACAGAACTAGAACAGAACTAGAACAGAACTAGAACAGAACTAGAACAGAACTAGAACAGAACTAGAACAGAACTAGAACAGAACTAGAACAGAACTAGAACAGAACTAGAACAGAACTAGAACAGAACTAGAACAGAACTAGAACAGAACTAGAACAGAACTAGAACAGAACTAGAACAGAACTAGAACAGAACTAGAACAGAACTAGAACAGAACTAGAACAGAACTAGAACAGAACTAGAACAGAACTAGAACAGAACTAGAACAGAACTAGAACAGAACTAGAACAGAACTAGAACAGAACTAGAACAGAACTAGAACAGAACTAGAACAGAACTAGAACAGAACTAGAACAGAACTAGAACAGAACTAGAACAGAACTAGAACAGAACTAGAACAGAACTAGAACAGAACTAGAACAGAACTAGAACAGAACTAGAACAGAACTAGAACAGAACTAGAACAGAACTAGAACAGAACTAGAACAGAACTAGAACAGAACTAGAACAGAACTAGAACAGAACTAGAACAGAACTAGAACAGAACTAGAACAGAACTAGAACAGAACTAGAACAGAACTAGAACAGAACTAGAACAGAACTAGAACAGAACTAGAACAGAACTAGAACAGAACTAGAACAGAACTAGAACAGAACTAGAACAGAACTAGAACAGAACTAGAACAGAACTAGAACAGAACTAGAACAGAACTAGAACAGAACTAGAACAGAACTAGAACAGAACTAGAACAGAACTAGAACAGAACTAGAACAGAACTAGAACAGAACTAGAACAGAACTAGAACAGAACTAGAACAGAACTAGAACAGAACTAGAACAGAACTAGAACAGAACTAGAACAGAACTAGAACAGAACTAGAACAGAACTAGAACAGAACTAGAACAGAACTAGAACAGAACTAGAACAGAACTAGAACAGAACTAGAACAGAACTAGAACAGAACTAGAACAGAACTAGAACAGAACTAGAACAGAACTAGAACAGAACTAGAACAGAACTAGAACAGAACTAGAACAGAACTAGAACAGAACTAGAACAGAACTAGAACAGAACTAGAACAGAACTAGAACAGAACTAGAACAGAACTAGAACAGAACTAGAACAGAACTAGAACAGAACTAGAACAGAACTAGAACAGAACTAGAACAGAACTAGAACAGAACTAGAACAGAACTAGAACAGAACTAGAACAGAACTAGAACAGAACTAGAACAGAACTAGAACAGAACTAGAACAGAACTAGAACAGAACTAGAACAGAACTAGAACAGAACTAGAACAGAACTAGAACAGAACTAGAACAGAACTAGAACAGAACTAGAACAGAACTAGAACAGAACTAGAACAGAACTAGAACAGAACTAGAACAGAACTAGAACAGAACTAGAACAGAACTAGAACAGAACTAGAACAGAACTAGAACAGAACTAGAACAGAACTAGAACAGAACTAGAACAGAACTAGAACAGAACTAGAACAGAACTAGAACAGAACTAGAACAGAACTAGAACAGAACTAGAACAGAACTAGAACAGAACTAGAACAGAACTAGAACAGAACTAGAACAGAACTAGAACAGAACTAGAACAGAACTAGAACAGAACTAGAACAGAACTAGAACAGAACTAGAACAGAACTAGAACAGAACTAGAACAGAACTAGAACAGAACTAGAACAGAACTAGAACAGAACTAGAACAGAACTAGAACAGAACTAGAACAGAACTAGAACAGAACTAGAACAGAACTAGAACAGAACTAGAACAGAACAGAACTAGAACAGAACTAGAACAGAACTAGAACAGAACTAGAACAGAACTAGAACAGAACTAGAACAGAACTAGAACAGAACTAGAACAGAACTAGAACAGAACTAGAACAGAACTAGAACAGAACTAGAACAGAACTAGAACAGAACTAGAACAGAACTAGAACAGAACTAGAACAGAACTAGAACAGAACTAGAACAGAACTAGAACAGAACTAGAACAGAACTAGAACAGAACTAGAACAGAACTAGAAAAGAACTAGAACAGAACTAGAAAAGAACTAGAACAGAACTAGAACAGAACTAGAAAAGAACTAGAACAGAACTAGAAAAGAACTAGAACATAACTAGAACAGAACTAGAAAGAAAACTGTTATGTTATTAAAAAAATATACACTTATCTTTTAAGGGTTAAACCTTTTAACTTTAAATATCCAAAAACAACAACACAAAATCATCAACCAGCCATAACACTCACAAGGTGTGATGAGAAATCGACTAAACTAATGTTCAAAAAATGGAAACATATTCCGATCACTTTTTTTTACAAAAAAAAAACACTGAAAAAATGCCAAAGTTTAGCAACGCATTCCTTTTAATGTGCTACGCTTTGCAAATTGTGGTAAAAGCCACAATAGCAGCAGCAGCAACAAAAGAACTAAACAGAAGAAGATTCGAACAGAAAATGTCATTAAAATTGCTCTTCATAAATCACCCGAAAAAAGAAAACATGTTGTTGCAACATAACCTCATTTCACGGTCCATGAACTTTTACATTAATACATTCATCCAGAAAACAACCATATACACGGCCAGATGAAATAACGAATCCTTTTTCTTCTTTGCTAAACATTTATCAGGCAACTGGTAGAGAGTTATAGTGTGTGGCAGTAAGTAACCAAGTGAGTTAGTGAGTGAGTGAGTGAGTAAGTAAATTTTTGGCTTATGGCTTTAAACTGCGTGCCAGACTGTCTGCCGGACTAACTGACTGACGGAATGTAGAAATGCGTGTTGCATTATGTACGTTAGTTTTATTTTTACTTACTGTTTGTGGGCTAAAATATGCTCACAATGTTCGAAAAAATATCTAAATGCAACAAATTTTATATTTTTTTTCCTCTACAATTTGAATGTATTGAAAAACAAGGTATTGAATTCCCTTAAAAAGAAAACTAAAAATAACTAAATGGAGTATAAATAGTAGTAACATGTTGGTGTTTTTTTATGTTTCTAAAGCATCTCATACATTTGCATCATTGCATTTGGGATTCATACTTCATATGAAAACATTTTTGTTTTTTTCTCACCGCTTACAAAGCGATTTGTTTCAAAATGTGTTCTTCATTTATATTCGTATTGTTTTTATTTTCTTCTTTTACCACTTCCAAATGTATGTGCCACATAAAATGTGGCAAATGTACAATAGTACATGCTACATTCAACACTTGCACACACACACTCGCTTGTATTTGCTACGGTAAATAACATTATACATTGTTGTTGTTGCTGTTCCACAGCTTTTGATGTGTGTGCAAGTGGGTGAGTGCATTTATGCATGTTGCAAGTATATTTTACGTTGCATGTCGAAATGCTTATAAATGTATGCATATGTATATTTCACATCCTTATCAAATGATTATCATCAGCATTCCTGTTGTTGTTTTTCTTCTAGTTTCTTTCTTGTTGTGGGATTTATGTTTCCAGTTTATAGAGAGATTTTCCGAAAACATTGTCGTTCTCGTACTTTATAGTCAGGGATCATGAGCATCAAATATTGAAGTAGATTTTTTAGGTTTTCCAATGTTCATTCAATTTCAAGGAGAATTTAAAAATAGAATTTCAAGCAGAAATTGTAATTTCGATAAGAACAAAATGTGTGTGAGTCATTCAATTGTACTGAACAAAAATATTGTAAAAAGCTTAAGAAATTTTTTTAAAGTTGTTCTATTAAAATGAATTAAAGGGATTTAGAGTTTAGATGAAGAACATGCACAAGTTTGTTAAAGATTAAATTGTGACAACTTAAAAAATGAGTAAATTTTAGTTATTCCTAAGAAATAGTCAAATAAATGACAACAGAACATTTATTTATGAGAAGAAGAGCTGATACTGAAATGAACTAGAACTGAAATAGAACCTGAACTAGAACCTGAACTAGAACCTGAACTAGAACCTGAACTAGAACCTGAACTAGAACCTGAACTAGAACCTGAACTAGAACCTGAACTAGAACCTGAACTAGAACCTGAACTAGAACCTGAACTAGAACCTGAACTAGAACCTGAACTAGAACCTGAACTAGAACCTGAACTAGAACCTGAACTAGAACCTGAACTAGAACCTGAACTAGAACCTGAACTAGAACCTGAACTTGAACTAGAACCTGAACTAGAACCTGAACTTGAACTAGAACCTGAACTTGAACTAGAAGCTGAACTAGCTCCCCAAACTTCTGTAGGTTCCAAATAAACTTACAGTTTTTTTACATTATAGCTTGGGGCTGGTACATCTCTTTCACTAAATTGCTGTTAAAATGTTCATTTATTTTTGTATTTGTTGACAATTTTTTTAAATAAAAACTTTTATTACATGACTTTAATATTTGTTTACTTTACAACCGCCAATTTTTCGTTTATTAATACATTTTGTTTGACTTTTATGGTTTTCATTTTTGTTTAAACAACATTATTTCGCTTCTTAGTGATCAACAGTAGACAAGTCGTAAAGCCAGCTCTTTAAAATAACCCAAAATGTAAGTAAATATTGAATTTACTTGTTAAATTCTTAAAACAGAGGAATGAAAAAAAAAACTTTATTTTACTGCAATATGGCGCATATTTGCACTTAGTATTTTTTGGTGGGGCTTTTTATTTATTTGTTTTATTTTTTCCTTTTTTATCTTTAAAGAAAGACTTTACAAAGTAAAGTTTTTTTTTTAACGATTTTGACTTTTGTTGATAAACATCACGTAGCCCAAACAACATGTACGAAAGGAGCAGCCAAAAGGATATAAAGCAGTCGAAAAAATAGAAAAAAAAATAAATATTGTAACAAATAATAAATTCTATAACATAAGTAAAATGGATTTGAAATTTGCGTGATAGAGTTTTGAGATTTGCAAGAAATTAACTATGATTTCAAAAGTACTTTCAAAAAAAGGGTGAGATTTAACTTACTGCTTATAAACATAGAATATTTGAACATACCTAGAAAGAGAAGAAAATATCAAATATTAGCATAATATTATAAAAGCTTTATAAAGAAAAATTAATTTAAAACGCAGATAGAACAAAATTTTTATTTATTCAAAAGAAATTCTTGAAAACAAAATAAAAAGTCCTAATCATAATGTTTTTCCACCCCTACTGACAAGAATGTTACTTGACTACAGCAGCTGATTGTAATGATAATAATAATGACGTTGATGCCCATATTTATAGAGACCAAAACTCAAATAAAATACTCGCAAGTTGTAAAACTCTTCATCATTCGTCTGTCTTGTTATTAAAAACCATGAAAAAACGTCTGCTTTTAATGGAAAATGTCAGTTTTGTAATGTTGTTAACATTTCAACTTGATTCTTAAGAGTTTCTTTTTCATTACAGTTTTATTGAAGTCCAACAGACAGCTAGCTGTAAAACCGTTGGTTGGCCATAAAACTGCAAATATATACATTTTATACACATTTATTTTAGCTTTAAACCATAATGTTTTATTATTTCTTTATGGTTTTATATTTGTCTTTATGTATTTCACACATTTGATAATGTGTGCTGATGATGTAACTTTTCAAGGATTAAAGATTGAGGTTTTTCCTTTTGTTTTTAATGGACTTTTTGCAGATTTTCTTAAGTAGACAGGGAAAGGAGGACGAACTGTGAGAAATCAACTTAAATTTATTTTAATGGACTTTTTGCAGATTTTCTTAAGTAGACAGGGAAAGGAGGACGAACTGTGAGAAATCAACTTAAATTTATCTAGTTCAGTTCAGTTCTAGTTCAGTTCTAGTTCAGTTCTAGTTCAGTTCTAGTTCAGTTCTAGTTCAGTTCTAGTTCAGTTCTAGTTCAGTTCTAGTTCAGTTCTAGTTCAGTTCTAGTTCAGTTCTAGTTCAGTTCTAGTTCAGTTCTAGTTCAGTTCTAGTTCAGTTCTAGTTCAGTTCTAGTTCAGTTCTAGTTCAGTTCTAGTTCAGTTCTAGTTCAGTTCTAGTTCAGTTCTAGTTCAGTTCTAGTTCAGTTCTAGTTCAGTTCTAGTTCAGTTCTAGTTCAGTTCTAGTTCAGTTCTAGTTCAGTTCTAGTTCAGTTCTAGTTCAGTTCTAGTTCAGTTCTAGTTCAGTTCTAGTTCAGTTCTAGTTCAGTTCTAGTTCAGTTCTAGTTCAGTTCTAGTTCAGTTCTAGTTCAGTTCTAGTTCAGTTCTAGTTCAGTTCTAGTTCAGTTCTAGTTCAGTTCTAGTTCAGTTCTAGTTCAGTTCTAGTTCAGTTCTAGTTCAGTTCTAGTTCAGTTCTAGTTCAGTTCTAGTTCAGTTCTAGTTCAGTTCTAGTTCAGTTCTAGTTCAGTTCTAGTTCAGTTCTAGTTCAGTTCTAGTTCAGTTCTAGTTCAGTTCTAGTTCAGTTCTAGTTCAGTTCTAGTTCAGTTCTAGTTCAGTTCTAGTTCAGTTCTAGTTCAGTTCTAGTTCAGTTCTAGTTCAGTTCTAGTTCAGTTCTAGTTCAGTTCTAGTTCAGTTCTAGTTCAGTTCTAGTTCAGTTCTAGTTCAGTTCTAGTTCAGTTCTAGTTCAGTTCTAGTTCAGTTCTAGTTCAGTTCTAGTTCAGTTCTAGTTCAGTTCTAGTTCAGTTCTAGTTCAGTTCTAGTTCAGTTCTAGTTCAGTTCTAGTTCAGTTCTAGTTCAGTTCTAGTTCAGTTCTAGTTCAGTTCTAGTTCAGTTCTAGTTCAGTTCTAGTTCAGTTCTAGTTCAGTTCTAGTTCAGTTCTAGTTCAGTTCTAGTTCAGTTCTAGTTCAGTTCTAGTTCAGTTCTAGTTCAGTTCTAGTTCAGTTCTAGTTCAGTTCTAGTTCAGTTCTAGTTCAGTTCTAGTTCAGTTCTAGTTCAGTTCTAGTTCAGTTCTAGTTCAGTTCTAGTTCAGTTCTAGTTCAGTTCTAGTTCAGTTCTAGTTCAGTTCTAGTTCAGTTCTAGTTCAGTTCTAGTTCAGTTCTAGTTCAGTTCTAGTTCAGTTCTAGTTCAGTTCTAGTTCAGTTCTAGTTCAGTTCTAGTTCAGTTCTAGTTCAGTTCTAGTTCAGTTCTAGTTCAGTTCTAGTTCAGTTCTAGTTCAGTTCTAGTTCAGTTCTAGTTCAGTTCTAGTTCAGTTCTAGTTCAGTTCTAGTTCAGTTCTAGTTCAGTTCTAGTTCAGTTCTAGTTCAGTTCTAGTTCAGTTCTAGTTCAGTTCTAGTTCAGTTCTAGTTCAGTTCTAGTTCAGTTCTAGTTCAGTTCTAGTTCAGTTCTAGTTCAGTTCTAGTTCAGTTCTAGTTCAGTTCTAGTTCAGTTCTAGTTCAGTTCTAGTTCAGTTCTAGTTCAGTTCTAGTTCAGTTCTAGTTCAGTTCTAGTTCAGTTCTAGTTCAGTTCTAGTTCAGTTCTAGTTCAGTTCTAGTTCAGTTCTAGTTCAGTTCTAGTTCAGTTCTAGTTCAGTTCTAGTTCAGTTCTAGTTCAGTTCTAGTTCAGTTCTAGTTCAGTTCTAGTTCAGTTCTAGTTCAGTTCTAGTTCAGTTCTAGTTCAGTTCTAGTTCAGTTCTAGTTCAGTTCTAGTTCAGTTCTAGTTCAGTTCTAGTTCAGTTCTAGTTCAGTTCTAGTTCAGTTCTAGTTCAGTTCTAGTTCAGTTCTAGTTCAGTTCTAGTTCAGTTCTAGTTCAGTTCTAGTTCAGTTCTAGTTCAGTTCTAGTTCAGTTCTAGTTCAGTTCTAGTTCAGTTCTAGTTCAGTTCTAGTTCAGTTCTAGTTCAGTTCTAGTTCAGTTCTAGTTCAGTTCTAGTTCAGTTCTAGTTCAGTTCTAGTTCAGTTCTAGTTCAGTTCTAGTTCAGTTCTAGTTCAGTTCTAGTTCAGTTCTAGTTCAGTTCTAGTTCAGTTCTAGTTCAGTTCTAGTTCAGTTCTAGTTCAGTTCTAGTTCAGTTCTAGTTCAGTTCTAGTTCAGTTCTAGTTCAGTTCTAGTTCAGTTCTAGTTCAGTTCTAGTTCAGTTCTAGTTCAGTTCTAGTTCAGTTCTAGTTCAGTTCTAGTTCAGTTCTAGTTCAGTTCTAGTTCAGTTCTAGTTCAGTTCTAGTTCAGTTCTAGTTCAGTTCTAGTTCAGTTCTAGTTCAGTTCTAGTTCAGTTCTAGTTCAGTTCTAGTTCAGTTCTAGTTCAGTTCTAGTTCAGTTCTAGTTCAGTTCTAGTTCAGTTCTAGTTCAGTTCTAGTTCAGTTCTAGTTCAGTTCTAGTTCAGTTCTAGTTCAGTTCTAGTTCAGTTCTAGTTCAGTTCTAGTTCAGTTCTAGTTCAGTTCTAGTTCAGTTCTAGTTCAGTTCTAGTTCAGTTCTAGTTCAGTTCTAGTTCAGTTCTAGTTCAGTTCTAGTTCAGTTCTAGTTCAGTTCTAGTTCAGTTCTAGTTCAGTTCTAGTTCAGTTCTAGTTCAGTTCTAGTTCAGTTCTAGTTCAGTTCTAGTTCAGTTCTAGTTCAGTTCTAGTTCAGTTCTAGTTCAGTTCTAGTTCAGTTCTAGTTCAGTTCTAGTTCAGTTCTAGTTCAGTTCTAGTTCAGTTCTAGTTCAGTTCTAGTTCAGTTCTAGTTCAGTTCTAGTTCAGTTCTAGTTCAGTTCTAGTTCAGTTCTAGTTCAGTTCTAGTTCAGTTCTAGTTCAGTTCTAGTTCAGTTCTAGTTCAGTTCTAGTTCAGTTCTAGTTCAGTTCTAGTTCAGTTCTAGTTCAGTTCTAGTTCAGTTCTAGTTCAGTTCTAGTTCAGTTCTAGTTCAGTTCTAGTTCAGTTCTAGTTCAGTTCTAGTTCAGTTCTAGTTCAGTTCTAGTTCAGTTCTAGTTCAGTTCTAGTTCAGTTCTAGTTCAGTTCTAGTTCAGTTCTAGTTCAGTTCTAGTTCAGTTCTAGTTCAGTTCTAGTTCAGTTCTAGTTCAGTTCTAGTTCAGTTCTAGTTCAGTTCTAGTTCAGTTCTAGTTCAGTTCTAGTTCAGTTCTAGTTCAGTTCTAGTTCAGTTCTAGTTCAGTTCTAGTTCAGTTCTAGTTCAGTTCTAGTTCAGTTCTAGTTCAGTTCTAGTTCAGTTCTAGTTCAGTTCTAGTTCAGTTCTAGTTCAGTTCTAGTTCAGTTCTAGTTCAGTTCTAGTTCAGTTCTAGTTCAGTTCTAGTTCAGTTCTAGTTCAGTTCTAGTTCAGTTCTAGTTCAGTTCTAGTTCAGTTCTAGTTCAGTTCTAATTTAGTTCCAATTCAGTTCCAGTTTATTTTCAATTCAGTTCAAGTTCATTTTACTTGTAGTGACGAATGTAACATTAAACAATTTTCTTAAAAAATGTTTTTTTTTCCTTTCTTCAAACAATATTATTTTAACCAATTTGTTGGAAAAACTTATCCGTCACACAACTAATATTTATTTATATTCCAGCTTATCCTTAACACAAACTAAGTTTTGTTGTTGCTGGTGATATATTTCTGCTATCATAACAGAAATTGACAATTTTTTTCCCACTTGAATAACAAATTTTACACTTGTGCAATATTATGCCAGAAAGCACCACCACCACCAATCAACCGTATTCAACATTCAAAATACACTTTTAAATACTTGAACTTCAAGTGTGTTGATCTAAAAGTTTGAGTTTGTTTTTATTTTTTTTTATTTTTCGTTTACAGCTGCTGCATTAAATTTGTGAATAAGAAGAAAAAAATGTCAAAAAGTATCATCTCTAGTATTTGTCAGCAATTTACTTGTCATCGTCATCATCATCTTCTCAACGTGTTTGTCATTTCTATAAACATCTTTTTTTTTTTAATTTTTGGTTGTGCTTGGTGTTGGCAAAAATTGAGTTGTTATTTTACCATCATTGAAGCTGCTTATTTTATTATTTGTTACAAATTGCTATTGTTGACAAAGGCTTGTTGCAATAATATTTAAGCTGCTGCTAACAAAATATTAACAAAACTGTATTGTGGTTTCAAGTACTGATAAACCAAAAATTGGGAAATTATTATAGAAAGAATAAGTAGGATGAGTAAGATTAAGAGGTGATATTTGTGTCCAAGGAAATGTTGGAAACTTTCATTTGATCATTACTTTGATTCTTCTGAAATAGAATCTAAACATTGCCGAATTTGCCTTGTATATTTCCTGCAAGGCTTTCTTTGCTTAATCCCCCCATATTTTATATTCTCTTTTCATATCTCTTTAATGGGTTTCAATAGCAAATAATACAAAATTTATTGAATATTTTGAAATTTCCAAGTTTAATTGTCTTGTTTTTTTTAATGGCCACCCTAGTGACATGACTAGGCTTTTCTTTTTGTAGAACATTGTTCTGTTTTTTATGGTCTGGCCGGTAATAAATATTTTAAAGCCATCATAAATTTAAATTTCTCTTTATAATAATCAAGCCTTTATTATTTTACACTTGTTTAAGTTTTTATTTTAATTATTATACGAATTTAATTATGGCGCCTTCATAACAGACATATTAGGCAATGCCTTGCAATAAATCTAATAAGGTGGCACTGCTATAAAATATTTAAAGTGTTTACACGAAAGAAATTGTGGCTGATTGGAATTTGAATACAACCTATTATTTCCACTCAATTTCAATAACAATAAAATCTGGATATTGACATATTCTATCCTCAAATATGGGAAATGCTGTTGTCAGCCAAACACAGAGACAGATATTTAACATTATTCAGCCAGCCTGTACAAATTGTTAACAAATTTATATGGATTTTGGCCATACCTATCACCAATTTTATACCATTTTTTCTTTGGCAATTGTGCGGCAAACAATTGCAATAAAGTTTTGTTATGAAAACGAGCAAACGAGCTGTATAAATGTAAAATGAAAAACATATAATAATGAAAAACTTTTTAATAAATCTATTTTCAAAAGAGCCGAACTTTTGCAAAACCCTCTTCCCCCCAACAGTTACAATAAATAATAACAAAGTTACCTCCATTATTCCGCTCATACATAGTAAATTGAGGGAGTTCCAACAAAGTTTGTGACAGCTGGGGTGCTTTGAACAACGAAATATGCCTTGCAACAGAAAATTGTAACAATGCAACAAGGCAGAACAAAAAAGTAATAGAAAATGATTGTAACTGTAGGCGCTTAAATATTGTAGCAGCAGCAACAGCAGTAGTTGGAAGGAACAGTGGCAACATATAACTTTTATTTTAGCTTTTTTATTTCCACAAAATTTTTAGTGGTTAAATTGTAGGCAACAAAAGTCTTCTTGTGTTTGGTGTCTGTCTAGACATGATTATAAAATGCTGAACGTGGAAATTGAATTGAATTGTATGGTGAATGACAGCCACACTGTCTAAATGACGGCCTGACTGAGTGACTGTCTGTCTGTATGAAGTACAATAGAAAAAGACCCTTTTTGGTGGTACTCGAAACATTGTTAAAATATGCACAAGTTGCAGCAAATAAAACTTAGTTTTTTCCTTTTTAATCGTGACATGTTTGAGAAATTTTTTTTTTTATTAGTTGTAGATTTTTTTGACAAGAAATGTCAATACTAAATGACAATTAAATGCAATATTTGTTTATGATTGTTGTTGGTGGTTTTGATTTTTTTTCCGTTGAAATTTTTATTTGGTATTTATTATGACAGTTTTTACGATCACACAAACGAGTGTGTTTGTTTTCTTGAGGTAGTTAAATTAATATAAAAAGTTGATTAAATTATTACATGAAAACGGATTGAATAAATTATGGGGATATGTAATGACTTTATTATATTGTAAGTAAAGTTTTTTATATTAATTTTTGTATTAAGACATATTTGTATTATTAATCAGGTTCGCTAGCAATGAACTGTCAGTTTTAAAAAATATCTTTAAAAGTTAATGAACGGCATCCCAATAAATCTAGTAACAACTTGAGCAAATTATTATAAGTTATCAAGTAATTGGATTAGTTGGAAATTGAGAGTTCATTAAGGTTATTATATTTGATAATATTTTGTTGATCACTAAGAAGATCGTATTCTGGGTGCACACAGCAGTTCCGGTCAAAATTCAAGACGTTGGACCGAAAATGTCTCAATTCAAAATGTCCGTTATGAGATTGTGCACATGTCAGACAGTGGCGCCATTGGAGTTTTTTAGTTGCAAATATGAACCAAATGAGATAATCAAAAAATTTAAAAGGCATATGATAGATAATTGATCAACCTATGAAATGAGTGCTTGAAAAGGGTTATACGCCTTTCAAATGCCTACTTATGGGTTAGCAAAGTTGAAATTTGTGGAAATATCAATTTTATGGGAAGTAAAATATTTTTTATGTTTCTCTTCATGTTTTAAAATTATTCTAAAAAAATTAAATTTTTTTTTAAAAAAAAAAATTATTTTTAAATTTTTTGTAAAATATTCCAGAAAAGATTTGATTTTTTTTAATTTATTATTAAATTTTGTGTAAAATATTGCTCACAATCCGTAAAAGAAGGTATATCTAATGGGTTTTCACAATCATATTTTCATTGGTGCCCTGATAGACTAGTCGATAGTGTGCTGGACTATTAATCTGAGGGTTGCGGGTTCGATTCCCGTCAGAGACTCTAGGTGTAGCTGCAGACAAGCAAACGCTTCGTAGTTAGTTTGTGTTTTTTTTTTTTTTTTTAAATATGTCATAAATTTCCCAAAAATGCATGCAACACATTTGTTAAACTATGTATTTTTTATACCCTCCACCACCATAAGTGGTGAATGAGGGTATATATAAGTTTGTCATTCCGTGTGTAACATTGATAAATATTTATCTGAGACCCAACAAAGTATATATACTATTGATCCTTATGAAATTCTAAATCGATTGAGCCATGTCCGTCTGTGTAAAACACACTCACGACCAAAATACGCAAACAAAATTAGTAGAGTTGCAAGAAAAATGTTTATTATTGCCCTAAGCAGTTTGGTATTGAAAATCATCGAAATCCGTGCAGTGGAACCAAAGTTATGAATTAAAATGTGGGACAACCTCAAAAAAAAAATATTTTTGATCATTTATGTAAATATATTGCAGCTAATATCATAAATGCCTACAGAATAGGAATATCCATAAAATATTTAGCAAAAATAAGTTTCGTGGTAAAAAAAACGTATATATTTTTCGTGGATCGGCCCATATCTGACCATAGCCCCCATATAAAGTACACTTTCGAAAATCACTTAAATAAGCATAAATGTCTTATAAATGTCGCTATCAAGTTGAAGTTCGACATAAATAATCCCTATATATACCAAAATCTCTGTACTTAATTCTATGAAGATCGGCCGATAATTGGTTATAGCTCCCATATAAGGAGCACTTCCGAAAAACACAATAACCTACATAAATATCTAAAAATTATAAATATCAAAACAAACTTTCACACAGATGCGTAATTTATATTTAGAAATCATACTACAGGATTTTTTGAATATCGGTCCATATTTGACCATAGCTCCCACATAAGTGTCACAACCAAATATATTGAAATTTGTCTAAATATATTTGTATATCCTTTTTTATACTCTGTTTCTTCACTTGAGGTTAAAAGGGAAAAATGTTGATCCAAACGTATTAACTAATTATTAAGTATATAAATTGTTAAATTTCATATGTTCTAATAGGAATTTCAGTTATAAATTGCTGAATTAGATACAATTTTTTGTACATTTGAAATAAAATATCGTCTGCTTATTTTGAAAATATGAACTTATTTCGAAAATATGGCAAATATAGAAATTTATAGTTTTTTTTTCCATTAAAGTTGAGAAATATTAAAAAAATGGATAGTTGGTAAATATAGATTTACCTGGACAAACACAAAGCAAACAGCACATTTTATTTTTGTTGTTTTCTTAATAAATAGACCTATCAATAGAATCAAGAAGAATGACGATCGGTTACTTAGTTTTCGAGATACTGTATCTGAAATCGGACCAAACTACCTAAAAATGGTATGTTTTTTTTACACTGATTTACAGTTTGGAGAACTATATTTTCTGAATCAATCAATCCGATTGTAATAATAGTAGCATATTTGAAATCGTTGGACAAATTCATTTAAAATATGTTTACTCAATATTTTTTAGGAGCACATGAAATTTTTGAAAAATGAACAAAATGAAAAGTTCTTTTAAAATATGTTTTCTCTGCTTGAAAAATAAAATAAAAACTAACTAAAAAGGCATTGATTATATGAAAAGCACTTGATTTTTTTTTGAATAAAATTAAGAATAAATACTAAAATATTAAACTTAATTTTTAAAATTATTTTAGCTGCACTTTGTGTGGGATTTTCCGTAAAAATTTTATAATTATAAAATACATTTTAAAATATTTACATTTTTATTTTAAATTTTATTTATTGTTTATTTATAAAATTTAGTTAGAAAATCTTGTATTTAATTTTCAAATTCTCAGCAATAATTGTTTAAACTATTTGCTTAAATATTTTCAATTAAATTATAGTGTTCAATTCTGAACAGCAACTTCAGCAAAATGTAACAATATTTAAATAATAAACAATTGTAACAATAACAATGAATAAAAATCCAACATGAGAGTTGAGTAAATAAATCATAAAAACACACTCTCTCGTTTTGTTTTGTTTTATTTTTGCATTTCTTTTTTGCTTACTCGCACTTTAAATAAATATGTAATACAAAAAAAATAAAATTAAATACATAAATAAATAAATATAATTGTTTATATTTTTACAACAGTTGTCATTAATTGCAGGCATTTTTTTTTTAATTCAATTTTATATTGTAGCAATTTGTTGTTAGTAAATGTTTGTCAAGCCTTTTACACACCTCTTCTCCTTTTACTTTGGCTGGAGCAAAACAAAAATGGAGACTCATCTTCTCATTGTTTGTTTTGTGGTAGTTGTTGTAGAGTATATGTGTTTACAATTTTATTATTTATGTAAATGATTTTTGTTGTTATTGTTGTGTTAAATTGCCATTATGACAAAAACAACAGTTACAATAAATACATCACTGCAAGAGAAAATAATAAATACTCGTATGCACTCGTAAATATTAAACGAGTAGTTATTGAAAGGGGATGGGAGAATGTAAGCAAATGTACATGTTTGGTTGTGTAGTGTGCTAGGTGGGTGGTTGGATGGGTGGTAGAAGTGGAAATATATAGCAAAATCAAAACAACTGTGTTGTAAAACGTAAAAATTTACATAATTTACAAGTGTATAACAATTTAAAACAATCTGTATGCAAATATTTTTTGTTGTACAATATTGACTGCACTGACTGTTTGTTGAAACAAATTGCCCAGGTAACCCCGGTGATGGCTTTTTGTTTTCAAACTATAAAACACAATGGGCCGAAATACAAACAAATTTCATCTAAACAGTATGGCTATTCAAAATATCATAAAATTTTAAGCAATCTGCCATAGTGCAACAACTGTTTTTTATACAATGTAAAAAGTAAATCGCAAAAAATCAACCGGCTTTTCAAAAATCAGCATATTTTATACAAACAATTGGGGTTATGTTTTTTTCTTGTTTCTTTAGTGATGGCCTTTTAAAATTGTTGCCATTTATTATTTAACTTTTGGAAATTTATGTAAAAAATAATAAAAAACACTCACAGGTTTTTGGTTTATTTTTTTTTTCTTTCATAAATCCTATTTCATATTTTTAACAATAATTGGCCATTTTATCATAACGAAATTTTTTGTTAAACTAAATATAACAGTTTTAGCAAAGTTTTTTGTGTATACACATCCCATACCTATTAAAATAACATTTTAATAAATGTCATTGTTAGTTTTGTTGTCATATTTTTATTTAAACTTTGTTATTTTTTTATATTTTTGGTTGAACAAAATCATGTAACCTGTCACACAAATTTTATGTTTATTTTGTTTGTTTTTACTTTGCAAATTTGTTAAAAATTCGTTTTGTTAGCAATTTGTTAAAATGTTTGAAATGTAAATTTTTAAACGTTTGACATGTGTTTCTGTGGCACTTTATTTACACACATTGAAAATTGTATGTTTTTGTCAAATAAAAACTAAACTGTTTATGTTGTAGTTACATGGATACTTTTGCATTTGCACTTGTTCGAATATTTGCTTTAATTTTAGTTAGATTTGTTGATTTTTTAATTGGCTTGGAACACACACACACTCACGGATTCAGTCACAGATAACGAGCAATCTGGTTAGTCCGACATTTATTGACAGGTACAACATGTTTTTATGACAAATACAAATTTATTTCAAGCGCTTTTCTTTTATGATGGAATAAATTTTAATTGATTCAATTAATAAACATAAAACGCAAAATGTTTTTAATTAATTTTAAAGAATTGTTGTTCACATTCACGTATGGAATAAATGTTATACATATTTTTAAACCTGACTAGAACTGAACTAGAACTGAACTAGAACTGAACTAGAACTGAACTAGAACTGAACTAGAACTGAACTAGAACTGAACTAGAACTGAACTAGAACTGAACTAGAACTGAACTAGAACTGAACTAGAACTGAACTAGAACTGAACTAGAACTGAACTAGAACTGAACTAGAACTGAACTAGAACTGAACTAGAACTGAACTAGAACTGAACTAGAACTGAACTAGAACTGAACTAGAACTGAACTAGAACTGAACTAGAACTGAACTAGAACTGAACTAGAACTGAACTAGAACTGAACTAGAACTGAACTAGAACTGAACTAGAACTGAACTAGAACTGAACTAGAACTGAACTAGAACTGAACTAGAACTGAACTAGAACTGAACTAGAACTGAACTAGAACTGAACTAGAACTGAACTAGAACTGAACTAGAACTGAACTAGAACTGAACTAGAACTGAACTAGAACTGAACTAGAACTGAACTAGAACTGAACTAGAACTGAACTAGAACTGAACTAGAACTGAACTAGAACTGAACTAGAACTGAACTAGAACTGAACTAGAACTGAACTAGAACTGAACTAGAACTGAACTAGAACTGAACTAGAACTGAACTAGAACTGAACTAGAACTGAACTAGAACTGAACTAGAACTGAACTAGAACTGAACTAGAACTGAACTAGAACTGAACTAGAACTGAACTAGAACTGAACTAGAACTGAACTAGAACTGAACTAGAACTGAACTAGAACTGAACTAGAACTGAACTAGAACTGAACTAGAACTGAACTAGAACTGAACTAGAACTGAACTAGAACTGAACTAGAACTGAACTAGAACTGAACTAGAACTGAACTAGAACTGAACTAGAACTGAACTAGAACTGAACTAGAACTGAACTAGAACTGAACTAGAACTGAACTAGAACTGAACTAGAACTGAACTAGAACTGAACTAGAACTGAACTAGAACTGAACTAGAACTGAACTAGAACTGAACTAGAACTGAACTAGAACTGAACTAGAACTGAACTAGAACTGAACTAGAACTGAACTAGAACTGAACTAGAACTGAACTAGAACTGAACTAGAACTGAACTAGAACTGAACTAGAACTGAACTAGAACTGAACTAGAACTGAACTAGAACTGAACTAGAACTGAACTAGAACTGAACTAGAACTGAACTAGAACTGAACTAGAACTGAACTAGAACTGAACTAGAACTGAACTAGAACTGAACTAGAACTGAACTAGAACTGAACTAGAACTGAACTAGAACTGAACTAGAACTGAACTAGAACTGAACTAGAACTGAACTAGAACTGAACTAGAACTGAACTAGAACTGAACTAGAACTGAACTAGAACTGAACTAGAACTGAACTAGAACTGAACTAGAACTGAACTAGAACTGAACTAGAACTGAACTAGAACTGAACTAGAACTGAACTAGAACTGAACTAGAACTGAACTAGAACTGAACTAGAACTGAACTAGAACTGAACTAGAACTGAACTAGAACTGAACTAGAACTGAACTAGAACTGAACTAGAACTGAACTAGAACTGAACTAGAACTGAACTAGAACTGAACTAGAACTGAACTAGAACTGAACTAGAACTGAACTAGAACTGAACTAGAACTGAACTAGAACTGAACTAGAACTGAACTAGAACTGAACTAGAACTGAACTAGAACTGAACTAGAACTGAACTAGAACTGAACTAGAACTGAACTAGAACTGAACTAGAACTGAACTAGAACTGAACTAGAACTGAACTAGAACTGAACTAGAACTGAACTAGAACTGAACTAGAACTGAACTAGAACTGAACTAGAACTGAACTAGAACTGAACTAGAACTGAACTAGAACTGAACTAGAACTGAACTAGAACTGAACTAGAACTGAACTAGAACTGAACTAGAACTGAACTAGAACTGAACTAGAACTGAACTAGAACTGAACTAGAACTGAACTAGAACTGAACTAGAACTGAACTAGAACTGAACTAGAACTGAACTAGAACTGAACTAGAACTGAACTAGAACTAGAAGTGAACTAGAACTGAACTAGAACGGAGCTAGAACTGAACTAATGTTTTCAATTGCAAATAATTTGTTTAAAATTTAAATGAGAAATATATTTTAAAGTAAACCGCACCACAAAAAAGGTTCAAAGTAACAAGTCAAAAAGTTTAAACTTAAATCCTTTCAAATATGTTGCCACATATTTCAAACAAATAGTTTTCATATGTTATAATTAAACCCCAAAAATCCTGTCCGTAATTTAAAAATAAAAACATACGCAAACTTCTAAATACTCAACATATATGTATATATTAAATTTAACTATGTATTCCCTGCAAACATCAACCCAATGATGTGTTAAAATCGTTATTGAAACTTTAATGGTTGAGAAAAGGTTTTCTTTAACTTTCCTTTCAACCATTTATCCAACTATTTATCTCCGTGTGTAAAAGTATTGATGTATCCCTTTTTATTGACACTCTGCTTCAACGCCTGAGGTTTATTACTCTATAGCAAAAAAAATATAAAAAAAACTACAGCATCAGCACTAACATTAACAATAGTCAACATCAAAATGAGAACTTCTGGTAACCTAAAGATAAACTTGAATCACATATTATACGGATGCGGAAGACACAGGATAGTTAACATATGAAGAGAACACTGAACTAAAATAGAAAAGAAAAATATGACGACGTTGTCTAAAAACTGAAAACATAAAACCGCTACATAAAAAAGCCACGACTCATCTGTATTTTATATGTGTGGCTAAGAAAAAGAGAAAAGGAATAGTAGAAAATATCAAGCAGAAGAGATGAAAAATATACTGCCAGGAAATATATATAATTTTGATAATAAATTTTAGGGAAATAGATTTCGGATAAGAAATAATTTTTGGCAGACTAGTAGTCTACTTATTCATTAAAAATTTCATTCCCAGTTGTCTTCTTCATTTGTGGTCGTGATGACATCAATTTTATGCCAGCAGTTTGTCAATAGTACTGATATAACATCTGCTATTCCGAATTCCTACATTCGAGTTTATTTGGCAAACAGCTGATATTGTTTTGCACACATTTTATCAAATATATGAGATTATTCCTGTGGACGCCTAAAAGTATACTTTACTTATTTGAGTTCTTCTAAGCTCCCTTATATGCTACATATTTTTACAGAAAAATATCTGAGACTGAAATTTAAGATCCTTTAATATTTCTCCCACTAAATTTCTAACCTTTTCTGTACTAAATACAAATTCTCTTTGATTCTGTTGTCTACATTTGTTCTAAAACGATAAAACCCTTAATACCACAACAACCACATATGACTGACTGTCAGTCTAGTTGGCTGGTTGACTGAACGTTTCACTTTTTATATCCTCAACTATGTTGTCCTGAAAACTTATACACAAATATACATTGTAGCCGACATAAGCCTGATGTTTTCTCTATTTTATTTTTCATGCTAACCCACGTCTAAATATAAAACTTTTAGCCAATATAGCACGTTTAGCATTTTGTTCATATAGTTATATATAAATAATATTATAGTATGTATAACTTTTTTATAGGATTCTTGTGTATCCCAAGTATGTTTGGTACAAAGTTATGACGACGTGTCTGCCAAACTATTTTATACTCATGGCTAAAATATCATTATCATGGTCGTCGTCGTCATCGTCCTCATCATCATCGTCAGCTTTATGTTGAGTCTAAACTAAATAACATGAAATAATCTGAAAATATTAATGTCTCATAGCAAAAAGCGTTGAAATGGGTGTTGTTTTTTTTAGTTAGAGCTAAGAACCTTGTCTAAATAGTCATTATCATCATTATTATGTTCATGTCAATTTATATCATCATATGTTATACGAAAATAATGGTTAAATTAATCTGCTTGGAAGGTATATTGAAGGAATTTTAAGCAAAATATTAGATATACTTTGTTTATATTATAACAGACCTCTAAAAAGGGTCAATAGAAAAAAAACCAGCTTGATTGAATAAAGTTATTTAAAAAAAAGTCATAGAGTAGGTTCTAAACATTCTGATAAACGAACTCGTGACCACGCTGTTTGAACAAAGCCAAAATTGAACACCACATTCCGATTGTAATTTCCACAATATAATTTTCCGACCCTATATAGTATATATATATATATATATATATATATATATATATTCTGGATCCTTATAGATAGCGGAGTCGATTAAGCCATATCCGTCTGTCTATCTGTTGAAATCAACTTTCCGAAGCCCCCAAATAATTTATACACGATTCATACATCAATATCTCCGGCTCGGTTGCTATTTAAAATCGAGAAAATCGGTCCACAAATGGCTGAGATATACAACCTCGATTTTTTTAACCTATTTTGGACCTACATCTGGATTAATAATGGTAGGGTCACACATGGCAAATAGTACCGCTAAATAAAATATATTTTAATTCTTTTATTTATTGTCAAAAACTCTTTTTACTTAATATAATTTGAAACAAATATTTAGTTTTATTTGATGCTGTTTGATCTTACAAAACACTTGTAAGAGTAAACACGTCAAACAAATTTGTGCTATAAAAAGTGGTTACGCTTTTTTGAGTAAATATTTGACATGTGTGACCGTACTTTAAATCATTAATATTGACAATATGGATTGATATTGATAGATAATGATAGATATTTCAAAGACCTTTGCAACGACGTCTATAATAAGTTGGAGCTACAATGGGTCAAAATCGGAAAAAAGTATTTTTTAACCCGATTTTTTTTTTCACCTAAACTCTTTTTTTTGCTAAATAATAAAAAATAATTTAAAAAACAAAAAATTAAAATTTAAGAAAAATATTTTTTTTAAATTTAAAAAAATAGAAAAAAAAAAATTTTACAAAAAATTAAAAAAAAACAACTTTGAAAAAAAATGTATTTGAAAATATAATTCGGTGAAGGTTATATAAGATTCGGCACAGCCGAATATAACTCTCTTACTTGTTTTTATTTTGTAATGTTAGACCTTTTAGCTTCTGACACATCCAATTATTGACAACATTTTTAAAATCACTGCTTAAGCAGGAATATTTCAAGAAACTGAAGTTGATCGCCTCAAAAACCATAGAGATGACCTCTCTCGCAGAATTACTCACAGAGTGTTAATTTACTTCCTTCTCTTTAATAGATATTTTCTGTTAGTGTAATAAAACAAGTAAGCGCCATTTTTTCAATATCTGGTTATTTTTTATATACGGACAGTTCTCATACAAAAATAGACAGGTCCATTTCTCGAAATCAATTTATTGTCAAATTTTGATTTCAATAAATCGATGTTTGCGGTCGCCGTATGACCCGTAGTTCCGACCTGATCTCGCCCGGTTCAATGTCATACATATTTTCAAACGAAAGAATCATTGATCATGGTACGGTAACGATCTCCATTAATCGTAACACGAGCTCCGGCTTTATTTTTGAAGAAATAAGGTGCGATCATGAAACCAGCATCATCAAACGGTGCATTTTTCTGGATGTAATAGAGTCTATAGGGTCTGTTGTGGATTAGTCTCACTCCATCGCTGAGCACAACTTTACGATAAAACAGTCGCCTATAAGTGGCGCCAATCGAAGACTGATTTCCAAAGTAAATTAGGATAATTTGATAGAGTTGTTCAAGCGTCAATCTATTCATAATTATTTTCCAGAGTAGTCAGTTATATCGGTCTTAAAGAGTGTCAGTTATGAATATCGGGCTTAAAAAACACCTTTCTTTAAATATATATTTCTATTGTAATATATATTTAAAGTTTCTCTAAATACCCCATTTTAAGATAACCAAATTACTCCCAGAACATAATATAGTCCCATTTACAAAATGGAATAAATTGATATTGCAGTAATAAAAGAACTTCCAAAGAAGCGAAAAAGAAGTAGAATTTGTAGTGAATGAATTTAATGCAAAGTTGTAATGTAAGATTGATTATATTTGTATTCGAATTTATTAATCTTGAAGTTGTGCTCCTTACATAATGAATTAACTATTTCGTTGGTAGTGTTTTTAAATAATGTCGGGAGATTATGTCCTCAAAGATATGGACTGGTGCTAGTCCATTGCATTATATGACAGGAACCTTTCGGCGTTGCCATAGAAGAGGGAAATTAGCTTAATAAGTTCTTACATTTTTCTCTAACTTTTCTATAAAATTCATGCAAGATCAATGTGAGTGGGGGATCATGTTACGGGAGTCTACAAGTGACTATCAAATAAGCCTCTATAGTTGAGGTGTTCAACTTTGACCCTCTGATTCTAACTCTATGCTAAAACAACTTCCACAGCCAATTTACTCTAGAAACCTAAGCTTCTCGATCTAAGAAGGCAAGAGATACAAGGTGGATCTATCATTTTACAGGGAGAAGAAGTTGGTGTTCATAGAGAAAAAGAGATCGAAAACTAGAAAAGAAATCAAACAAAAAAATTACTCAAAACTATCACACATACGAGTGTTGTTTCAGTTTACACATAGATTTTCTCACCACTTAGCTTTCTGACAACTGAGTTAGGTCTTTGACAGGAGAGTTTCCGCTCCATGTCTATTCTCTATGCTGGTGTCTATATAAAGGAATTCGGAATGGTCTGTTCGAAATCGTAAGATGTATATCTTGAATAATATCTTGCCCGGCGTATCTGGTTCTTTGAACTTTTATCTTTATGCACACTATCATGTAAACTTTCTTGGTGAAAAGAAACTACAATTATTTTGCATCTGCAAATTAACATTGCTCTCATTATTATCGTTTCTATTATAAGTACTTGCAAATAGTTTGAATATTTGAATCATTGTTTTTGTCCAAACCACTTTAATAAATATTTCAATTTCTTTTATTTTCTACCCAAAATATTAACACACTTCTTTAATATCAAACATAATATTGCTTAAACATCTTAAGCTGCTAAAGCCTTAACCTCAAAAACTACCACTTGTTTAACAAGACTTAAACTCATAACCACCCCCCTCCTCTGACCATAAATATTTTTGGTGTAGAAAACTTGGGAAGAGTAGTAGTGAAATGTAAGATGAAAATATTATGAAAATAGTTGTTGACAGCTTTTTACGATATTATGGTAAATGTTTGTTTTTATTACTCTTCTAATGATGAAATAGTTTCATATTTCTTTTTTTTTTTTTGTTTGGCTGCTATAAGTTTTGGTAAATGTGAAACTATTTCTTAACAAGGGTGGAATTTTTGACTTAAAGTAAGACTAAGTGATTTTTAACTTAAGGAATTTGCTAAGAACTATTAAAGAGGCTTTCGCGTTAAGGAAAACTAGAGGGAGAATTAAGTTGGCTGAAAAATTTATTATTAAATTAGTCAATAACTATGATTGTTATCGAGGGTATTCACATTCAAATGGACTTATATTTATATTGTGTTAGTGGTTTTGTCTTTATATATTTTTGTAGGTTTTTATATTCAATTATTGTTTATGTCTAAGACATGACAGGATGTAATGATGAATTTTTTCTTTTTAGATTACTTTTTTCCTTTTTTTGCGGAAATGAAACGTGTATGGCATATTTATGAGAGGATATATTGGTTAAATACATAAATATGAGTGTATAGGGATGAATATATGGTTAAAGAGGCTGGTTAACGAATTAAAGATTTTGAGAGAATCGGGGGGACATTAAAGGCCTTCGCAACCACATTCAATAGGCTATATTTGAACTTGAAACAATTCTTACATTACAGGAACCTGTCACTTGTGAAAATTATTTGTCAGTTATCTTCTCTCTAAACACAAATATGACTTTAAATTTAATGTTATTGTTAAAAATTTAAAAATTATTTTAAGCACATGTTGAATCCTTTAGTTTTTAATAAAATAAATAAAAATCATTGAATTTTAAATCAAATTAAATATGTATGTATTTATGTACATATGTATGTATATGATTATTTATGAATGTGAAAATAAAAAAAGGAAAATCTATGTCATATCTCTGCTAGAAATTTGCATAAATAAAATTCAATTTGAAAATGTTGACCCTTATTTTCAAATTAAAATATTTTCATGTCACAACACTTATGCCGCAAGTCAAATAAAAACAAAAATTTCCAAATGAGTGAATAAAAGAAAATTTGCAAAGAAAATATACAATTTAAAATCAAAATAATATACAAAATATGCTACAAAATTTAAATAAAAACCCTAATGGAAATTATTCTAATGACATAATAATGATAATCCAGAATTTCTTTTACATTTAGATTAGAATTCATTAAAACAAAAGCAATAGTTTGTCTAAAACCAGTGATTGGTATAAAGAGAACATTGATTATGGATTATAATTTTCCGACCCTATAAAGTATATATATTCTGGATCCTTATTGATAGCGGAGTCAATTAAGCCATGTCCGTACGTCTGTCAGTCAGTCGGTCTGTCCGTCTGTCTGTTGAAATCAATTTTCTGAACATCCCAGATATCTTCGGGATCCAAATCTTTATAATACTAATTCTGTCAGACATGCTTTCGAGTAGCTTCCTATTTAAAATCACCAAAATCGGTCCACAAATGGCTGAGATATGAGGAAAAATCCAGGACAACCTCGATTTTTTACCTATTTTTGACCTATATCTGGATTACTAAGTTATTAATATAGACAACGATAGATATTTCAAAGACCTTTGCAACGACGTATATAATAAGTTGGACCTACAATGGGTCAAAATCGGAAAAAATATTTTTACCCGAATTTTTTTTTCCACCAAAAAAAAAATTGAAAAAACAAAAAAAAATTTTTTTAAATTTAAAAAAAAAATAAAATTTAAAAAACTTAAAACATTTTAAAAGTAAAAAAAAATTTAAAGTAACAATTAAAAAAAAAAATTTTCCAAAAAAAATTTTCACACAGACAACTTTGGAAAAAAAAATTAATTTGTATTTACCTAAAAATATTTAAAATTTATATTTTGAAGTATAATTTGGTGAAGGGTATAAAAATTCTGCACAGCCGAATATAGCTCTCTTAATTGTTTTATATTAAATATTTTGAAAGGGGGGTCGTCCATTGCATTATATGACAGGAACCTTTCGGCGTTGCCATAGAAGAGGGAAATTAGCTTAATAAGTTCTTACATTTTTCTTTAACTTTTCTATAAAATTCAAGCAAGATCAATGTGAGTGGGGGATCATGTTAAGGGAGTCTACAAGTGACTATCAAATAAGCCTCTATAGTTGAGGTGTTCAACTTTGACCCTCTGCTTCTAACTCTATGCTGAAACAACTTTGGTTATTTCGTTCGCATATTATTGATTATTGAATTCCACAGCCAATTTACTCTAGAAACCTAAGCTTCTCAATCTAAGAAGGCAAGAGATACAAGGTGGATCTATCATTTTACGTAAATTTTCTTTCTTCACAGTCTCTGGATCAGCACCTGATGTTGTTTATAGGTAAATATCCGATCATTATCGCCCTCGGGAGGCTATGAGTGCCGACCACTGATATAAATCCATTACATGTTTGATCTACTACTAATTCACTAATGTTTTCAGCAAAAAAAAAACTTCCAAAGAAGCGAACATCAAGTAGAATTTGAAATTCATAAGTAGTGAAAAATATGGTTAATAAAATTGTTCATTCCTCTTCGTCTAATGAAGTGTTATATAAAAAAATTACATAAGTTTCTAATTTTTGTTGTAAATACCCGGTTTTTCAGTAAATCCTTGTCTATATTGATGTCACTAGTAGCCTGAAATTAACTACTAGGCACATTCTAATAATAAATTTAAAAAAAAAAACTTTAATATAATACTTATGCATATATAATTTACATAAACTCTGTATTATTTTTTAAAAATTACTTGTTTAGGACTTTAAATGATTTTAAGTGATTTTTCTTATACTCACACAATTTAAATGTATTTGAAATCATAAAGAAATACACATAGAGCGGAAACTAGCAAATAAAAAAACTCAAACAAAAAGATTACTCAAACAAATCTCACATAAGATTGTTGTTTTTGTTTTTACATGGTCTCTTTTACTTGTACACTGTCAACACTTAGATTTTTGACAACTGAGTTAGGTCTTTGACAGACGAGTTTCCTATCTAAATGTATTTATCTATGTTGGAAACTATGTATGTATATTTTATAGTTCTTCGTTAGATTTTCAAAATGTATGCTAAATCACTATATGTTTTTTTAGTTTTTTCTTTACAAACACATTTTCTTCATGCGAACTCTCTTATGCAACATTCTTGTACATGAAGTTTTCAAATTGACATTTATGCAATTTGACGCAAAACAAATTTAATTTTCTCAAAATTTTCTTTTCATTTCCACTTCACACTCTTTCTACGACATGTACTAGTATGTAATTTCGTTTTAGTATGTATTCGTGCGCTACTGCAGAGCAAATAAAATGGAGAAACAAATTGAGAATAAAAATAATAAAAAAAAAAATTAAATCAAATTGTTTGCATGAATAAATGTTGAATATTTGCCAGGAGTATGAACAATGTTTAAATGTTGAAATTTAACACTCGAGGAAATAACAGAGTTAAAGGAAAATTTAAGTATTTATTAAGATAATATAAAGTGAATAGAACCATAAGAGGAACCATTCACCGGACTACTTCTCTGTCAGCTCTAGGGTTAGGCATTACTTAAAAAGACTATCAACGATATAGTTTTTACATTAAAAGCATAACATACGTGTTAATGAATAGGAATACAAATATAATCAATCGAGTCCAAAGATGGTTTCAGGCCGAAACCAAACAGAATCGAACCTAATATTTGTGACAAATATCTACAAATATCTAATAAAAAGACGAAACATTGCCAATGTTCAACAAGTCCATCGATTTCAGTTTTTGTTTCTCTTTAAAACTCTATATCTGTTTACAATCAAATTACATTTGTTTTCATATGATCTGCTAGAAATTTTCCACTGCAACTGTACATCAATTTTAATACTGTTAAAACTGTTATTCTCCATTTAGAGTATAGAGTGTTTGTAAGATGACAGTTGAGTATTTATATTCCTGGCAGTTTTAAAGATATATGAAAGGGAAGGGAACTGGTACAGAACTAATCATGTGACTGGTTCTCTGCATATTACTTTGTATGAAAGGAATTTGTCATCTTAATATGTGAAAGGGCAAAATTTTTTTTCTTAAAATGTTTAGAATTGTTCCTTTTAGTGTAAAAATGCGATTGTAAAAGATTTAGCTCAATCGGGCTTTGGCTTTGAGCATCTATAAAAGTCGGAAATCGATTTTATAAAACCACCCTAATGACCATGTCCTATTCGTAAATTGACATATTCTAAACAATCTAAACAGATCACCTAACGAACTTTATCGATTCGGATAGCCTAAAGAAAGTGCTCTAGGGGTAAACGCAAATAAAATATAACTTGTTCTGTTTACCACATAGACCAAGGGTCCAAGCTTCAGACTACCACATTGACAGGGATGAGATCTATTATCATTAGAGAGTGAGAAAAAGGGAACTGAACGTGCCTTACTGGATGTATACCACAATAATATCTGTAGTTTTATTGACCGTCTGCACATAATGTGATGCAGTTTTTGTTTTCATCCGTCCAGGTTCTTCAAAGATCTGCATCCATTGAAATCATCTTTACCACAGAGCTGTCTTGTATCTTTGGAATATGTTTGTTATTGGTCGATGCTTCAAATAGAGAATTCGAGATAAAGGAAATAAACGCTTCGGCTGTCGGTCGTATAACGACGGCAACGGATGTAATCAAAGGAGATTAATTCGTTGGCTCTATAAGATAGGACTAGCTATTGAGTATAATCCGACGAGATAAATGCTTCGGCTCTCGGTCTGCTAACGACTAATTATTGGTAATGGATCTGAGGAGATAAATTAATCTGCTCTCATTGACTAGCTACGACTTATTGGCTAATACGAGCTAGCGAATACAATCCGATAAATGTTTCGGCTCTCTGTCGGCTAACGACTAATTATTGGTAAATACAGCTTCTGGATGTCATTCGAGGAGATAAATTCTTCATCTCTCATCGGCTAACTACAACTTATTGGCTATTGCTAGCTAATGAGTACAATTCGATGAGATAAATGCTTCGGCTCTCGGTCGGCTTACGACTAATTACTGATAAATATAGCTTAAGGATGCAATCTGAGGAGATAAATTCTTCAGCTCTCATCGACTAACTACAACTTATTGGCTATGACTAGCTAATGAGTACAATCCGTCGAGATGAATGCTTCGGCTCTTGGTCAGCTAACTACGGTATTAGTACGAAGTAAGAACTATGGCCTACTTATACATTGTTACCCGGGAGCAAAGTATAAGTACATAAACATATAGAACGGAATGAGAGAGTAATATTAATGGAAACAAATTACTCACTTTTCACACATACGGTTGATACAATAACAAAACACATAGTAATACATTCTCATCAATTAGGTTTTTGGCTCTCAGTTACCTATCGAGTTTTCATCTGAGTATAAGTAGATCGGGACTTCGATTCTAGCCTCCACAGTTCATGTTTTTCTTAGATGTCTTTTATTAAAATTCACATAAACTATTTGGGAATTATTAACAACAATATACTATATATATATGTATATATGTATTTGGAGGATTCAAACGATCTGCTATTAAGTCATATTGTCATAATCACCACAAGGATCTTGGTAATTTTTTCCTCGTTCATACATAACGCCTCTCATAGACATTACACTGTGGTTCCAAATCAAAATCTATGTGGACAAAATTATTTTTATATAGAATTGGTGTCTCCGATTCCCAAAAAAATGTTTAAAAGATCAATATAAACTTTTTTCAAGTTACAGTAGGGTTTAGATATATAAAAATCGTTAATAAAAAAAATTATAAAAATACGTTTTCATGTGTTTCTGAAACTAAACTTTTAAAAAGTTCTGTATTTACTATATTTCAAGTTACAGTAGGGTCTAGATATGTAAAAATCTATAATAAAAAAAAATTACTTCTAAAAACTAAAAAAAAAATATATTTCGGCGGGTGCTGGCGGCTACAATTTTTTACAAAGACATTCCCCAGAAGTTTCTTTAAATGATGTATATAGTCATTGGACGGGCTTCGACGGTCTTTTTTTTTGGCAAGCTATATAACATTCCTAGAAAAAAAAATATCAGTATATTTGAGACGAAAGTTTAAAGGACTATAGGAAAATCGAGAGGCCCATAAATATAAGATATAGACTTAATAAAAGCCTATATCAATGTTTATCTATGTTTTGAAGTATGAATTTCTATATTGTAAAACAAGTAAGATATATGTAATTTAGTAAAGCAGTAAAATATTAAAAAAAATTAACAAAAATATGATTCAAAATTGTTTGAACTTCTGGCGCTTCTGTCAAGAAAACGAAATGTCCAATTGTAAAACCCATTTGTATTGGAGGAGAGCAGATTGTCGTTTTTTCAAATTCTGAAGATACCGATTTTCATAATTTTGTCCATCTAGATTTTGATTTGGAACCACAGTAATAGGATGAGTAAAGCACTTATACAATCCAAATGGGAATGAAGAGGGTAACATGATGAACGCATATGATGAACTTGGGGTAAGATTAGCAATTCGTCTTCCACATAATATTAGTGTGTTTCGGTTACGGGATAAAGCTTTCGTAGTAGCACTAATTGACAGCGGTCAATTTGGTTTTGTGCACATAGAGACTACGACAGCAATAAGCAGACAGATCTTTCTCAAATTAGCTGGATAGAGATGGATCCGTATTAAACGTCTAGAATGCAGAATTTGTCTCAATACCACATGAGACTATTTAAATAAAAATGTTGTTGTACATGTTTACCATAACCATTTCAAATTAATTAGTACAATCATATGATATATGATTGTACTTATGATTATCGCAATAATTTATAGTAACCATAATATTGTTAAAGAACTTGTAAAAATGTTGAAATGGTTATAGTTAAGCTGTACAACTATATATTTTTTCTGCGTGCACCTGTCGAAACCCTAGTAAGTAGATTGGTGTGTAAGTAGTGGTTTGGTGCCCAACACATGAAGCAGTTCCATGAACTGCAGGGTGAGCGATAACTATGTTGGTGAATGTGTATATAAGAAAGTAATATTTGTTTTTATTAAGAAAACGAGGACGTAAGTACATAAAAGGCAAGAAAATTTCATTTGTTTATGATTTTATGAATAATTTGTCACAATTTACATTTAATTTTCAATATGGAGTTGTTGCTATTGGCAGCTTCTCTTTAACATTTTTATCTACATGTTCAAATATTTGATGACAACATTTCACATATTAAAACATACGTTACTAAGTAAAAATATGACATCTTATGTACATTGTACATATACCATGTATATATTATTTGAAACGTTTTATAAACTTTAACAAAGTGACAAGATTTTCATTTTCAAAAATTTCCTGGCCTCCTGCCCCTGTTTTCATATTATTATTACCCTTATTTCAAACATTTTTCCTGTTTTACATTAAAAAGTAATTTATTAGCAACGTGCCAACGTTTTATGGTGTACCATAGAAGTAAAAGCCAAGGCCAATCGATCATAATTCAATACCTTAAAAAATTTCACTTTATTCATGTGTTTCTTTTGCACTGATGTTGTAATTTCCACTTTTTTTTCTTTGAAAGTCAACTGTTTTTAGTAACGCCTTACAGACAAAAGTTACTTTTTTTGGTGGATTTTTTTTAATGTTAGTAGGCTAATAATTGTTAGGGGGAACACTTTAACACGCCTACACGTGACTTTAACTATTCATAGATGATGGTAATGAGCATGTCTAGGTGGTGTAATGAAAATGTTAACAGTTGATATATAAAAGTTAAAGATTTTCCTTTTATAATTATAAATAATATTCGTTTTTTTTTTTTTGGCACAATTATGAATTTTTCATGCTGAACACATGTCATTGTTTCGGCTTATGTTATTATCTAACCAACCCACCCTTTAATATACATATATTGAGTAAAATGTAAAGTAATTTATCATATTTTTTGTATGAAACATAGACATATTTATTGAATGGATAGAAAATCAATAGATTTTGTTAATAAATAGGTGTCCCAGTTAACAATGTTGCCGAGTAATTGAGCACTACACAAGAGAACTCCGACTTAATTGTTCATCAACATTTCAGAAATAATGAAAATTTAGCGGTTACAGTTCGAAAATTGCGGACAAAACATGTTCGAAATATTGAGAGAAATTGAAAAATTCTTGAGATTGTATCAATTAGTGAAGCTAAACACACTGACCGTTGAAAACCCAGCCCCTCAAATGCCATTATCGAACCGGTAGGTTGGAATGTTGGAGAAAGTTCAGGACCTCGGCATCGTGAACAAGAATTGCTAATTTCAGGAAGCTTTCAACAGCCTATACTTACAATTGACAAAAGAAATGAAGGCTGATGAGAATAAACATCAAAGAGAGTTCGTTGAATGGATTATTGATCAAGTGGAAATTGATTTTTCAAGCAAAGCTATGAAACACATTTCCACAATGCATAATCGTCAAAATTGTGGCATTTGGAATGAATCCACAATGTGTTTAGTACGTATTTTAGACTGTTACTGGTGATTGATACCGCGACATGATAACAGAGTTATTTCTGTCTAAATGTGAATGATGTGATACGCCATACACACCTTGACAAAAATCAATTATTTAATGAGACATTTCCTGATCGAGTACTCTCTTGTTTCGGTGATCAGAATTGGCTTAAAAGTTCGTGTGATTTAACATTATTTTACTTCTTTTTATGGGATTATATGAAGTTAGAGGTCTTTGTAAATAAACCCACAACCACCCATGTATTGCAGGAGGAAATTCAACTCTACATCAATAAAATTTAGCCATTTAACGCAGTCTATAACTATCAGCAAAACCATGGAAGCCGTTTGCGTATGGGGTATTCCATACATGACACTATCATGTGGCCTTTATTATTCATCTATGGAAAAGAACTGTGTATTCTAATAATTTATGCGAAAAATTGTGACATAATTAAGATTCCAAATATTAATACTAAACGGGATTTTAAACCTATCACGACTCATTTTGTAAACTATTTTATACGACTTCCAATTCCGCCATATTTCAGAGTAACTATGCTGTAGCAAGGTAGGATCAGCATATACTGATCAAGAATCACTTCCTGAATGTATTTACAAATAGTAAATTGGTTTAACTATTGGGTATATGACTTTAAAAATGTGTAATTTATAATGTCTGTCATTTATTCTCTCTCAGCTATTGAACATTATAGTGTAAACTCCAATGTTTGTTTTGCTTCGAAAATGTCGAATTTAGTGCAATACAGCGTCATATGCGGGAAGTTTTGCTTTACATCTTTAATTTGGAAAGAAATGTTTAACAGCACTGATTGCTCACCAATACTTAAGGTGAAAGTAGTCCATATATTTCATCGTCCGAGAGATGGTTTGCACGGTAGACAAAGATCGCCTAGGAAAGCCAAAAAAGCTTGAAGACCAAGAATTGGAGACACTACACCATGAAGATTGTTGTAAAACTCTACAAGAGCTAGCAAAATCATTGGGAGCTATTCAAGCAGCAATTTCAAAACGTTTACAAGCAGCAGGATCCATTCAAAAGCTGTGAAATTGGGTACCATACAAATTTTTTTTTAAACAAAACTGCAAAGCGTTTTGCTTGTCTGCAGATACACCCAGAACCCCCAACCCTCTGATTAATAGTTCAGCACACTATCGACTGGTATATCGGGGCACTGAATTGACGACGACAGACTTCGAAAGACGATTTTGTATGCCTGAATCATTACTCGAGAACAAAAATTTATTATGATAACCCGAAGCGTAGGAGATCGTATGTGAAGCCCGGTCACCAAAGCCAAATCTAAATGGCGATATGGCAATGCTCTGAATTTGGAGAGACCTTTTTATTATTAGCTGTTTAAATCTGGCTAGACCATCACAAGGAACCTGTAACGAATTCGCAACAGATTCGCTTGAAGCGAGCATTGGCCGAAAACCGCCCAGAATGCCGCATGCCAGACATGAAATCGTAATATTACATCATAACAACGCTCGGCTACATGTTGTAATACCAGTTAAAAATATTTAGAATGAAGTGATGGTGATGTTTTGCCTCATCCGCTTCATAGTCCTGACCATGCCCGAAATTGGCTTGATTCGTTCTTGGCCTCAAAAGGTGAGCAGTTCTTTTGGCTTGAATTTCTTATGTTGTCATAAAGATGGGAAAATGTCATAGCCAACATAGCCAATACTTTAAAAAAATGTATAAAATTTTTCAAAATATAAGCTAAAAGCCCAGCATTTTTAAGTCATATACACAACAAAATCTCAGTTGTTTCATCTATATTGAAATTATAATAATTTTGTCTTGTATTTCCCGAAAAAAAATATAATAAAGTTAGATTTAGCAATGAACATCATATTTTATGATATAATTCATTTATATTAAGTATTATCAACCCACTCCCTTTATAACCATCCAAAATAATTCAATAAATCCTAATTAAATCACATTTATCTTATCTGTATAACTTAGTTTACTATCAATATTTAAAACCATTAACTGATACCAAATAAATACAAATAGAAAATTAATGCACAACTAACATTAACGTTCTAATTAATGCTTTTAAAACGTTTACACTCCTCTTCTACTCCAAACATCAACCCTTTAATAACGAATACAATCCAACACATCGGCTGATTTCTGGGTTTAAATAAGCCAGTAAGGTAGTTTGAGGTGTGTTTACGCATTTAAGCCTTTTTTGCCTCCTTTTCACCTTCGATTCAAGGTATTGACATTAAATCCCTAAATAATTTATCAATGAGTTTTGTCTATTCCCACTAAAACCTTATAATGAATTATACTATTATAATTACAATAAAAACAGACAACAATAACACACAAATATTTTTACAAAAACAAAATAATAGCAGCAGCTCTGGAAAATAAAATATTTGAAAAATGTCGCATAATAATTTATTCCAAACATAAACATTGAATACGAGTTGTGACTAAATAAATACAAATATGTATGAACTGAGAGTTAGAACAATCAAGCCACCACCAAAATAGATAAAAATGGTTGCTGCCAACAAATTGCTGTTCGGTAAGGGTGAGCCGTTAAATAAAATTAAAAATTTCAGCAATTTATTGACCTTTTTTTTTATTTTTAATAGCGATTTATTCTAGTTTACAATGAATATAAAAACATAAAATGATTTAACATAAATTGTCTGCAGCATGAGTAAAGGTGATTTAAACATACAATTTTAGATGTTCTCATATATATTTAGTAAAATTTAAACATGCTAAACTCAACAAGATGTTCAGGGAAGTTGAAGAATGAATATATCGTAGAGGTTCTATTGAGGAACTGTTTTAACTGATTATATCCGATACATTTGGTTTTTGAAGTATTTAGATAAGAATTACTTCTCCTTTTTAGTTGAAAATTTATATATTTTTTAAAATTCTTTCTTTGAAAATTGTTCAAAAATAACTTCCTATGATTAGCATAATAAGCACTTCTAATTCTGATTTGATTCCTCTATGAACATTGTCAATTTCTGTTAGATATTTTTTCCAGAACACCCTAATATTTAAATGCCTAATATCTCACCATTGTTCACTGCATAACAATTGTATCACACACTATCTCTCACGATATAGTGCCTTGACTATGGGCCGCTTTATACTATTAACCGCTCAAAAAAAAAAAGTTTTGTAACGCATGTTAAACGCGTGCCACACGATGACATGTTGTTGTGTTTAGGTTGTTAATAAACCTTATTTTTGTATATTTATTTAATTTTATGCATTAGCAGCTAAAACAAAAAATGGTTTAGCGCTTTTAAAAACCATTATAAACTAATATAAGTTAGGTTTTTTTTTAAATAATTATATTCCATGTTATGTCTCTGTATACATTCAATATTCACCCACCCTCTAATATAAACACAGATGTCGGCGGTTTTAACAAAACATTTAATTGGGCTTAACCAAGCTCAAGCATTAAACAGGCAGCCAAAGGAATTATCTATAAATCGAGGTGATAAAATGAATAATGAATTTGATAAATTATTTTTATGTTAATGGAATAGCTGGGAATATACATATTAATATGCATAATAAATGACCTAATTATACCCTTCACCTTCGTGAGAAGGGTATATATAAGTTTGTCATTCCGTTTGTAATTTCTACATTTTTCATTTCCGACCCTATAAAGTATATATATTCTGGATCCTTATAGATAGCGGAGTCGATTAAGCCATGTCCGTCTGTCTGTCTGTCTGTCTGTCCGTCTGTCTGTCTGTCTGTCTGTTGAAATCAGTTTTCTGAAGACCCCAGATATCTTCGGGATCCAAATCTTCAATAATTCTGTCAGACATGCTTTCGAGAATTTTGCTATTTAAAATCAGCAAAATCGGTCCACAAATGGCTGAGATATGAGGAAAAAACCAAGACAACCTCGATTTTTAACCTATTTTTTTACCTATATCTGGATTACTAAGACATTAATATAGACAATATGGATATCTAATGATAGATATTTCAAAGACATTTTCAACGACGTATATAAGACCATAGTAAGTTGGACCTACAATGGGTCAAAATCGGGAAAAAAAATTTTGAACCCGAATTTTTTTTTTTCAAAAAAAAATTGAAAAAACTAAAAAAAAAATTTTTAAATTTTAAAAATTTTTTAAAATTTAAAAAAAAAATTTTAAATAACAATCGAAAAATTTTTTTTTCAAAAAAATTCAAAAAACAACTGGAAAAAAAATTAAATTTTGTTTACATAAAAATATTTAAAATTTTGAAGTATAATTTGGTGAAGGGTATATAAGATTCGGCACAGCCGAATATAGCACTCTTACTTGTTTTTAAAATAGTATAGTTAGAAAGTTTTCCTCCTACGAAATATAGTAAATATAGCCATCAGAGGCCGAACACGGACGACTGGGATTTCATCACAGTATACGAAGTAAATCGGTTATCCGACCCTATTTAGTATGGAATTTATGAACTGTTGCCGCCAAAATTTCATTATTTTTGAAGTATTGTTCAACAATGTAAATGAGTTGTGCTCTCATGTAATGTTCCATTTTAACTAACCCTAAACTGTCAGCTGTCAAACTGTTTCATAAGTTTGTCATTCCATTTGTAATTTCCACAATACATATAATTTTCCGACCTTATAAAGTATATTTATTCTGGATCCTTATAGATAGCGGAGTCGATTAAGCCATGTCCGTATGTCTGTCTGTTGTAATCAACTTTCCGAAGCCCCCAAATAAATTACATAAACGATTTAACCTTTATGTCAACGGCAACATATGGTATGTTTTGCATTTTTATACCCTACACCACCATAGTGGGGAGGGTATAATGCGTTTGTGCAGATGTTTGTAACGCCCAAAAATATTAGTCTAACACCCACCTTAAAATACCGATCGACTTAGAATCACTTTCTGAGTCGATTAAACGATGTCCGTCCGTCTGGTCGGCTGGCTGGCTGTCCATGTAAACATTGTGCGCAGAGTACAGGTCGCAATTTTGAAGATATTTCGATGAAATTTGGTACATATTATTTTTTCGGCTAAAGGACCAAGCCTATTGAAACTGGCTGAAATCGGTCCATTATTTTACCTAGCCCCCATACAAATGTCCTCCCGAAATTGGACTTTATCGGTCATAAATCTTTAATTTATATATGTATCTACACAAATTCCGCTCCAAATAAGTTTTATATATACAAAATTCATGTCACCAAATTTTGTTACGATCTGTCCATAATTAGTCATAGCTCCTATATAGACTCGCTTCCGAAAATCACTTTAACGTGCATAAATCGCTTAAAACTGTTGGTATACACACAAAATTCAACATAGTTACCTTTAATATAGATATAAATCACACGACGTAATTTCATGGTGATCGGTCCATAATTGGTCATAGCTCCCATATAAGGCCCACTTCCGAAAATCACTTAAAAATATAAATTATTGAAATTTTAAAAGAAAAATGTTTTTGCTCTTTTACTTAGTGTAGGGTATTATATGGTCGCGCTTAACCGACCATACTTCCTTATTTGTTAATGCTGTAGATCTGAACTGGATAATCGGATCGACTAGAAATTTTTTGATATCCTAGCCAAAACTGTTTTGCGCAATTGTCCCAAGTTTGGTTAGGATAGGATCACCCGTTTGGAAGAGTTATTTAAAATCGTGACTGTCTCTAAAGTTAAATGTATTTGAATTTAAAAAAATTTAAAAATGCGATTTTTCTCTAGTTTTTGGGAAAAAGTACTTTTTTTATTTTTAAGTTATCTAAAAAATTTCAAAGATGATGTATTAGGGATTTATATTTTTAGAAATGCTTACTTTACACTAAATATTTTAAATGAAAATAAATTTAAAAATTCTTGATACGGAGGGGGCCAGGTCCATTCAAATAATGCCTATTTTTTATGTAAAATTCAACTTTAGTGCTAAAATTCTCTAATCGCGTAGTCGATATCAAACTAAAGTAACCTATTTTAGATGGCCAAATAATTCCTAATTATTTTGTAAAGGGTTCCAATAACCTCGCTCCTGGTGTGGATATATTATAGCAAAAAAACTAAAAAATCCCATTTTTGGGATTTTTCAAAACTTTTGTTGGGAATTACGCGATTCCTGATTATAAATTTCAAAATTTGTTTTAATTTTTCTATATCTAATAGAAAAGTCTATATGAATGTAAAATTTTATTAAAAATTATTAATAAACAAAATAAAAAAAAGCAAGTAAGAGAGCTATATTCGGCTGTGCCGAATCTTATATACATACCCTTCACCAAATTATACTTTAAAATATTTTTTTTTAAATATTTTTAGGTAAACAAAATTTAATTTTTTTTTATTGTTTTTAAAAATTTTTTAAAAAAAGTTTTTTCCAAATTTTTAAAAAAAATTTTTTTTTTAGTTTTTATTTTTTTGGAAAAAAATGTATGACAAAAAAATTTTTTGGATGAATAATGACGTGCGTAAAGCAGTTCGGCTGTTGACATAAAGGTTTAAATTGAGAAAATCGGTGCACAAATGGCTGAGATATAAGGAAAAAACCAGGACAACCTCGATTTTTGACCTATTATATCTGGATTATTAGGTAATTAATATAGACAATATGGATATCTAATGATATATATTTCAAAGACCTTTGCAACGACATATATAAGACCATAGTAAGTTTGACCTACAATGGGTCAAAATCGGAAAAAATATTTTTTAACCCGAATTTTTTTTTCACCAATAGTTTTTTTTCGCTAAATATTAAAAAAAAAATTGAAAAAACTAAAAAAAATTTTAAAGTTTAAAAAAATTCGAAAAAAAATTTTTTTCCAAAAAATTAAAAAAAAAACTTTGGAAAAAAAAATTAGGCCCTAATTTTGTAAATCACGTCACAAAGTGATATTTATATGGAAAGCAAAAACAAAATTTAAAAAATTTGAAAAATTTGTTTTTGTTTTATATACAATTTCTTAACAGAACAAACGCACCAAAATTCAAGCGTTGATTTGCCTTTCATACTTTGAATAATTTGTATATAAAACAAAAACAAGTATCTCAAATTTTTGAAATTTAGTTTTTGCTTTCCATATAAATATCACTTTGGTGACGTGATTTACAAAATTAGGGCCTTAATTTTGTTTACCTAAAAATATTTAAAATTTTTATTTTGAACTATAATTTGGTGAAGGGTATATGAGATTCGGCACAGCCGAATATAGCTCTCTTACTTGTTTTTGGTAGCTTTAACAATTCGTTTGGCATTTTTTCAACTCAGTTTTTTCTCCTCACAAACTTATACCTATAAATAGGTTAGAGTAAACTTTATCAAACAACAAAAATATGTATTCAACTCACCACCAGTAGCCAATTAAGTAGTTAGTACACAAAACTTAAAACATACCTGCAAATATAAAGAAAAATTACATTAAATTAAATAATTTAATAAAAAAATTTACCTACAAAATATTAAACAAAAAAACTAAAAGACATTTTCCAACTCAATTCACCTTTATTCATTCACACAAACACTGACTTATACAAAATTCTCCTTTATTTAAACAGAAAATTTCTTTATTTTATTCATAACTGACAATGAAACAATGAAGAATACTAAAGAAACACAAACTAACAACTCTGTAAAAAGAATGCAAAAAAAAAGTTCATTTCATCATGAAAAATTCATAAAGAAAAACTTGTAAAATAATAAATATTTTATAAACACATGAACTGTTTTTCTTTTGCAACAGCAGCTGTGTTTCATTGTCACATAAGAAAACTTTAGTTTTTAAGCAAAATTTTTCAAATATAAACAAAGATTGTAAAAATATTTTAGCAAAGTTATGTTTTTTTTTAGTTTAAGGAGCAAGAAAATTTGAATGACCTAAATTTGTTTAAACATGAGCAAAGTAAAAATTCTATGTAAATTTTGCCTAAAATTATGTTAAATTAATTTTCTTTTTTTGCTGGTAAATGCAGAATTTATGCAGCTGATTTAATTTTCTTTTGGGCAAATGAAAAAAAGACAGAAAAAATATCTTTTTTGTTTTGAAAAATTTCTTCAAAGAATTTTTATTTTGCTGTTGGCATTTCAATGTCTCAGAAATAATTAAAAGAGCTAACAGAGTTTTTTAAGGTAAATTTTGCAAGGATTTTGAAATAAATTATTAAAAGAAAACATGCTGGAGTGCAATGAGTTTGTGTAAAAGAAGTTATAACACCTAAAGGGGGACATAAGTTGGATTTGGCATCATATTAGTATTTATTGCAAATATTTAAAGGATGTGCCAAAATTCGCCTAAGATTTGAATTTGCCGGAATTTGCCAAACGAAAAAAATATAGTTTGACAGCTGATAGTTTAGGACTAGCGATCAACGCGTTTTTGATGTTGAACAATATTTTAAAAATAATGAAAGTTTGGCGGCCACAATTCAAATTATTCGAACAAAATATGGTCGGATTATAGATTTAACTTCTTCTACTGTGAAGAGAGTAATCGAAAAATGTTTAGAGAGTGGATCAATTCATGATGCTAAAGACACTGGTCATCCAACAGTGAAAATAGTATTTGAAAAACTCAGGAAAATTGGATCAATTGGAAATGCTAAAGACACTAAGAACACAATAAGAACGTTGATGAAATGCCAGGAACATAAATTTGGAGTCGAGTGAAAATTTCCAGAAAATTTTATATTTTTTTTTAACAAACACAAACTGCGAAGCTTATTGCTTGTCTGCAGATACACCCAGAGTATCTAGCGGGAATCGAACCCGCAACCCCCAAATTGATAGTACAGCACACTGTGGTCTAGTCCCATAGTAGGCGTTCATATTGTTCAGGTTACGATGATTTTCGTCAAACAACCCGAATGTGAACAAAAGAGCGTAAAAATACACACAATTCATTCAGTTTCTTGATGTTGTTGTGGATATTTTATTTTTTACCCAAAAGAGCACACAAATTAAATGCCTCTTTTTGCCTACCAATGGTCTAGTCTTCAATTTTGAAGAGAGTATTTGAAAAATGGAAAACAATTGGATTAATTGACCATTCAAATGGCAGTAACAAAGCAATGCGTGACAGTGTTGGTGAAAGTCCAGGAACATCATATCGTAGAAATATACAAGTATGTTCGGGATATTGATTAATTTTCGTCAACTATGCAATGTAATTGAAAAACTATGAAAAATTGGATCAATGGGAGATGATAAACACCCTGATTGTCCAAAAACAAGACGGATTGATATCAATATCTAAGCAGTGAATAACAGTGTTGGTAAAAGTCCAGGAACATCAATTCGGAGTCGCGGAGAAGATTTTAAGAAAATTTTGTCAGAATATTGCTTAACCTTCGTCAACTGTGTAAAGAATATTTGAAAAACTCAGGCAAATTGGATCAACTGTTGATGCTAAACACTCTGGTTGCACAAATCCAAACCGGTCAAATACCAGTACCAAAGCAGTGTCTGCAGGTCGGGATATTAATTAACCTTCGAATGTGATGAGAGTAATTGAAAAATGCAAGGAGATTGGATTAGTTAATGACGGCTCGTCCAAAACCAAACCGTTCCAATATAAATATCGAAGCAGTTCAGGACAAAGTTAGTGAAAGACCAAAATCATTAATTCAGAGTCATGGACACGATTTCAAAAGCTCTCCACAGAGGATATTTACTGCAGATCTGCCTCTCAATATTTTCAAAGTACAATTGACATAAGAACTGAAGACCAATGACCATGAATAAAGCTTATTTTCACTTTCATAGCTTTATTCATTGTCCAAATTGCCGCATTTTGGATTCAGAGAATCAACATGTAATAGTGGAATAACAAATGAATCTACAACATGGCAAAGTTTAGTAAATATTTTGCGCCACGATTCTTGAAAAATAAGGCCGGCTAAGTAGTGACTGGTGGTAGGTTTACTTGGTAGTTCACTACGAGCAAAAATTTGAAACACTCGTCAGATGTAGTGCCCTTTAGATCATAATGGATACCAATGGGGAAGTTACTAAATCCAACATGTAGCCATCAAATAACTCAGCAACGTTAGTTAGTATGAAATTGCAGACAAAATTTTTGTATCTTGACCAGGTTAAAGCCGAAAATTTTTAATATAAACAATTATGAGAACTATTTCGACTTCACCAAACTAAACTTAATTTTTTTTTTTTCAAAATTGTTTTTAAAAAATAAAAAATTTTTTTTTTTTTTTTTTTTTCAAAATTTGTAAAAAAAAATTTTTAATTTTTTTTCCAATTTGTTTTTAAATTCAATAGTGAAAAAAAATTTATGACAAAAAAATTTTTTTTTTGTTAAACAAAAATTCGGGTTAAAAAATATTAATCCCGATTTTGACCCATTGTAGGTCCAAATTACAATGGACTTTGAAATATCTATCATTAGATATCCATATTGTCTATATTAATGACTTAGTAATCCAGATATAGATCAAAAATAGGTCAAAAATCGAGGTTGTCCAGGTTTTCTTGATTTTAAACAGCAACTGAGCCGGAAGAATTCCCAATATATTGATGTATCAATCATGTTTGTAAGTTATTAGGGGGCTATGGAAAGTTGATTTCAACACACAGACGGAGACATGGCTATATCGACTTCGCTATCTATAACGATCCAGAATATATATACTTCGTATGGTCGCAAATGAAAAATGTAGAAATTTGGGGCGGGCATTCGAAAATAAGGAAGAATATCGTTTAATAATTTTTATTGTCCTTGCAACAGCGACATTGGTGGTTGAAGGGGTATACGAGTCAACATGCATAATTAGATATGTCCTTACTAGCAGTGACAATTACTGGTGCTCAATAGATAACAGAGGTCTTTCTTTCTAAATTCGATAATGTTGATGTGGAAGACATATGGTTTAAAGAAGACGGTGCCAATAACTGCAGGTATTTTCTGGTCGGGTACGCTATTTTAGATCGAGCCATTTTTACAATTCCTTTTTTTTTGGGGTTATTTGAAGTCTAAGGTCATTCCAACTAGTCCACCATAACTGATGATATGAAGGAGAATATTAAATGTCGCATCTACGAAATTCAGCCCCATTTATTTAAAATAGGGTTTCATCACTTTGATGATTCAATACAAAAAAAAACAAGTAAGAAAGTATGGTCGGTCAAGCCCGACCATATAATACCCTACACCAAGTAAATGAGTAAAAATATTTTTCTTTTAAAATATCAATAATTTATATTTTTGAGTGATTTTTGGAAGTGGGCCTTATATGGGAGCTATGACCAATTATGGACCGATCACCATAAAATTAGGTCGTGTGATTTATGTCTATATTAAAGTTAACTATGTTGAATTTTGTGTGTATACCAAAATTTTTAAGCGATTTATGCACTTTAAAGTGATTTTCGGAAGCGGGTCTATATGGGAGCTATGACTAATTATGGACCGATCGTATCAAAATTTGGTGACATGAATTTTGTATATATAAAACTTATTTGGAGCGAAATTTGTGTAGATACATAGATAAATTAAACATTTATGACCGATAAAGTCCAATTTCGGAAGGACTTTGTATGGGGGCTAGATGAAATAATGGACCGATTTCAGCCAGTTTCAATAGGCTTGGTCCTTGGGCCGAAAAAATAATATGTACCAAACTTGAACAAAATATCTTCAAAATTGCGACCTGTACTCTGCGCACAAGGTTTACATGGACAGCCAGCCAGCCAGCCGACCAGACGGACGGACGGACATCGCTTAATCGACTCAGAAAGTGATTCTAAGTCGATTGGTATACTTTAAGGTGGGTGTTAGACTAATATTTTTGGGCGTAACAAACATCTGCACAAACGCATAATACCCTCCCCACAATGGAGGTGTAGGGTATAAAAACAATGAGCTGTGTTTTCTATTTAATTAAAATTTTGAGACAACTTTCATAATTTTTAGTAGTTTTTTTACAATATTCAAGAAGACATACACGAATGGGATATGAACTCCAGTCACAGATCCATTAATTCAAATTTGAATTAAATTGGAATTTCCAAGTTACATTTTTTTTTGGTCCATCTATAAAATTGAAATTTGTTAAAAGAAGTGCTAATAACTTGTTTGATTTGATTTAAGTTTTAAAAGTTTTGTTTAATTAAAATCCATTATTAAACACATGTTCCAATTTTCTTCAAAATCTTTAGCAAATTGTGACATCTGTAGCAGCAAAAATCCTGTTCAAAATATTCTCTTGTTTGATTAATTTCTTCTTATAACACTATTTGTTTCTACAAGCAATTACTCTTATTCTCTTTCAAACTATGTACTTTTCAATTCAATCAATTTCCAATAACAAAGTCAACATTTGTAGAAACTTTGCGAAACATTTGCCAGCAGCCTCAAGGCTTGAATAAGTCACACAAATAAAAACTGAAAATTAAATTGCAATAAGACAAAATCGCCATTTATTTAAGAAAATAGATGACGAAACCCAAGCTAAAAAGTAAAATGTATAAAAAATGATAGAAATAATATTTACTTAAAGCTGCAAATATGTATAAAATGAAAGGAAAGGAAAAGAATTGGAAATAATTTTGATTTCTCAATTGGTTACACTAAAGTACAAAGGACACTAAAAACGCAAAAAAAAAAATTGCACAAAAAATAACACCCTTAAAAAAATACGGAAAGTAAAGACACTTGTAACAAGTGGAAATATTTTTTTTAAAATTCAAGCCAAAACAGAACAACTTGGTAGAAATGGCTTTATTTCTTTTATAACATTTTCCTTTTCATTCTACAATTGAAGCCTATAAGTGTCATTTTAGCAGTTTAAAATGTGGCTGTTTCCAAAGCACAATTTGACAGCACCAGTAGTGAAGCTTTGTTCAATTTGTCTTCCCTTTTAGATGTCGTTTGGAAATTAATGGTTATAAAAACTAAAGTGACAAACTGCAGTTATTGATTTACTTTGATTATAAAATTTTCATTCATTCATTCCTTTTCTTCAATATGTATTTTACAATTCAATATAGAAATTTTATAAAAAAAAAATTACAAAAATAAAGCTCCTTTGTCCCTTTTGTTTATTGTGTTCTTTTAAAAAGGATTTTGGGATTTATTAGGGGATTTTCATAAAAAAAATTATGCAGTAGCTGTAAACAATTGTTGCTTCAATTTTCTTATTTTTTTCATTTCAATATTATTATGTCATCCAATTTTCTTTTTTTATTTACTTTTGTGTGTATAAACTTTAGTCCTTTAGTCCTGTGTTCACTCACACAGAGCGAGAGCAGCCAACACTGTTTTATTTTGAAATCTTTGCAGGATTATTCACACATTTTAAATGGGATTAATATCCAGTGGCGAGGTATTCATACAGAAATGTGATAAATTGGATTTTGCCGGCATAAATATTGGAGTTTTGTTGCTATTTTTGTTTTCTTTTGTAAGTGCAATTGTATTGTCCTGGTGTTGGCAAAATGTTTTTTTTTTTGCAAAATATTTTGGGTATTAGGGGTGGTTTTTTAAGGCGCAAAAAAGAAGTTAATGATTATTTTTGGTTTTGCACAAATATTTGGGGAATTTAAATCAAAAGTGCTTAACAGAAATAATAATAAACTTATGTTATAATTTTAAAGTACAAAAACGATTACAAAAAACGGAAAAAGGGAAGAAGTCGTATTATTTGTACTTCGCTGTAGCTTATTTGAAGTATGAAACCAGACACACAACCGTGTCCGTTAGGTTGCTCTCAATTGGCTAATACACTCGGAGACCTCTTAGGTCTATTGACAGCTTTAAAAATATTCGTTTGTAAAGTGAATTACACATAACTACTTATAATCGCCCTCCCTCATCTGAACGAATTTGCAAGTTTTGTGGTTCGCATGATAAAATTTATTTTGATAAATTTTATTCAGCAGTGACGCATCTTGGAGACAATCCAGATCATGAAAGAATCCTGTATAAAGATATCTTAGACTACGCTCTTGTAGAGCCATACAATCACATATCAGCCTCGAACCTAAGCGGCTACACATCAGGCTTCTGGGATTACGGCCACGTATATAATTTTTTCTTCATGAAACACATCAAGTCATTCGTTGCTGCACCATCCTCAGGTCGTTTGGTTTACTTTCTACGATTATCGATTACAAAAGATCAGCTGAATCAGATTAAGCCAATATTTAACAACGCTAAGAGAGGGAGGGTGGTGTCGGAGGGATTCTGAACAAATTTTGGTCGTCCTAATTCAATCATCCAATTCCCAGCATCATGTTTTATTGACTTACTCCTTCAAGATTGAAGGAGATACCTATACTCTCACTGTCCTCCTAAGCCAGAGTTCTCAAACTCCATGGATACAGTTTTTAAGAAATCCTAGTGCTTTCTCGTTACCATGTGCGACGATCTTGACAACCCTTACCAATTTGCAGTAAAATAATCATCTTCACGTTTTGCGAGTTTTTTTGTCATCTGTCCTTAGTAATTTTTCCCTCAGCTGGGTCTCACATGATCTTTGCCGCTTAATACTAGAACGGTCTGCAGGACCTTTAGTAATTGTCACCAATTGCAGTCAACGAACGCTTTAAAATAATCATCCTCACTGTTTGCGAGTTCTTCTCCTTCAAAAACAGCACTTTCCCTCAGCTGACGACACCTCAGACACCTGAGTCTCACATGATCTTTGCCGCTTAATACTAGATCGGTTTGCAGGACTTTAAGAAAATCACAATCAGTATATGAAGAGTTATTAAATTATCATTATTTAAATGTCATTATGACTTTGGTTAGATTATTTATGAAAAAGCTGTCATGCCTTAATTTCACAATAAGTCACATGACTTTCTTGCAATATCAGTTCGCGCACATTAATGATTTTATACGACCTGATCGAAATTCAAAAAACCACCAGGACTATGATGGATCGACATATATTTCATGTTGAAAATCATAAAAATCATCACCCTTGTATGATGAAAGAATGATCTGTTTGCAGGGCCTTAAAGCTGGAGGTCCACACCACGAGTTTTACGCTTTCTCGCATTCTACGCGGCTGTCAAAAAAGTAGAATCAATATATTTGTACGCTGCAAGTTACAAGTACAAAAGCGTAGAATGCCATGACGCGTAGAATGCTTAAAGTAGATATACTTTCTACTTTTATAAGCGTCACAAGCGGCACACGAACATGTCAGCTGATTTTGACAATTTATATTCTTTTTTTAATGTGTATTTTTCAATTTTAATAAATTAAAACAAGTTTAATGGTGAAAAAATAAATAAAAGCTGCAGAAAACGCGAAGTTTTTTTAATAATAAAACAAAAAATTTACGCTTAAAAAGCATCGCATGTAACTTGAAGCGTAGAATGCGAGTACCTCCAGCTTAAGTGATTTTCGCTGATCCTCAAGTTGATGAAACCACAAAGAGTCTTAATGACTCTTAAAAGCTTTCATGCATTATCAGATCCCTCACATCAACGATTTTAGACGACCTGCTATTTCTTATCGAAAATCTTAAAAATCATCAACATTGTATTACGAAAGAAAATTGTATCCTCCTGCAGCTGAAACATGTGATCACTTCAAATAGTATTTTGAAAACGTAACTCTATTCTTTTCTACTGGTTCTATAGATTTATATTGATAATGTTCCAAGTCGAAAATGCATCCCATTGTGTTCTTAAGATTAGTCCAGTTTCACAACATTTTCAATATAGGTTAGAAAGTTACTTCTATGGGTTTAGTGTGCTCGGCTTCATTAGTATGTTCCATGTTATATATTGAATCGCTTAATAAATATATGTCTCTTATTCCACCAGAAGCTGGGCACAGACTCAAGTAGGGTTCTAAAGATTCGTCCTCCTGTCCACATAAACTTAAGATTACATTCCATTCGATTTCATTTCAATATGGGGACTCCTATTAGCCTTCTCAATATCGGTATGCTCAAATTCAGGATCTTATTATTTAGATTCTGATAAGCTCATGCCTATTTCATGGGTTCTTTTTTGAACTTCCGGAAAGTTTTAACATTGTTAAAATTGACGAAATCCAGAGTTCAACCATTCATGGAAAACCAGTCAGCCATTTCGTGTCCTCTTTCTCCATTGATTTTTTCCATTGTACTGAATAGCAAAAAAAAGCGATATTGCGTGGGGCTTTCGCAATCTGGAAGACTTGGATTTTGCTGACGATATCTTCTTCATTTCGCATAAATTCATCGACATGCTAAGTAAAGTCTACGAATAATATGTGGAATAATATAGCCAAATAAAATCACAAACACAGAGTTCTGGAGGCTAACAAAGGAAGAGCCAATAGTTCGTCAAATAACAAAAAGAAATTGAGATAGATAGGACATAGGTTAGGTTTCCAGGCAGCCGCGAAGCGAAGAAGGATGAGCAGCTCACGTGAGCCCAGGCAATAGGTCTCTTTGTGTTGTGTGAATGTAGAAAGACAGGAAAAGAGGGGCAAATAGAAATTAAAAGAGAGAGGGACAGTCAGATGTGATTAACATATTGAAAATTTAAGAGAAAGATGTCCGAAGAAAGGGAGAGGAGAAGAGATTTTTAATTGTGTACCAATGACTTGGCAGTTATTAGGTCACTCTATGGATATCCCCATAAATACATTAATGCCCACTATCCGCATATTCGAGAGCTCAGAAAGATTATTTAGGGTACGAAAACCAGAAACCTTAAACGTAGATCTCCTAATGCCAGACAGTTACAAAGAAGTTGAAAAATGGTTTCCTTCTCCTCGTTTTGACAGATTCTGCAGAAGTCGTTGTAGGGCAATCCAAGTCTCTTCTCATGGTTGCCAAAAGTGCAGTGTGCGGAAATGATCTATACCACTCAATTGTGAGCGTGTCAAGCCAAGAAGATATGTTGTTCACAACCCCATCTTGTCTGAGCTAGCTCATAGTAGAAGTTACTAATGTGAAGCTAGCATTTGAATAACGGAATCCCACATAGGAAATCTATGTCTCCGTTAGGTAGCATTGCGTTTTTTTCGTCAAATCATCAGCAACGCACTGGCCCGTAGTATCTCCGTGTCCCCGTACCCACATGAGTACGACTGTTGAAAGTCTCGCCATCCTCTTTAATGATGCCCGGCATTCCTGGACCAAATAAGATGTTGTGTATACACCTGTTTGAGATTTTATTGCGGCCTGACTGTCAGTATATATACGAATATGTCTGCCTGATATCTTGTTATAACTGAGCCAGTTAGCCGCCCTTTTAATGGTTGATAATATGTCAGCCTGAATAATGCTACATTCATTTGGAAGCCTAAAAGATAGCCAAGTTTCGAATACCTGAAAGTAGACACCTGCGTCAACTCGATCTCCCTAGAACCGTCCGCATAGACTGAGAGACCCGTTGTGTCATGTAAATGTCCATCCATTACTTCCGTATTGTACGGAATTGAGGACATACTCACCCTAAACCTATTGACAGCGTTACGAGAGCTGCCTTAGAATGGAAAATACAATTTTAATGAACTTAAGAAAGCAAACAAATCCTTTAATGAAATTAGATTAATTTTTAATGATAGAAATAGTTCCACTTTCCCAGGTAGAATAAATAAAGAAAAAAAATATAACCAATAGTTAATATTCGTGTTGATGCCCCATTTTGAGACGATTGCTCTTCTGGAAAATGTATATATTCGTTGCGCTTTTTCTTATTTAATATGGTCCTTCCAATATAAAGGCCAGTGTAACACTCCTACATATTTGATTTTACTAGCAATTCTTTTTTTTACCAAAATTTTTTTTTGTCAAAAAATTTGTTTCACCAAATATTCTTTTTCAATCGTTATCTTAAAGTATACTTTGGTGTAGGGTTTTGTATTTGACTTGTGCTTTAGATTTTCAAAGTCTATTATCATTTCCAATACAAACTTTACACATTGTGAGAAGCACCAATGTGTAAAGAGAACGAAAGATATTTTTTCTTAAGTGCTAAATTTTTTACTGGGTTTGCTTATTATCATTTCACTGTACCTTATCAGTCAACCTTGTTAAAAGGTGTGATTTGGTTTTTGATATTGATTTTTAACAAGAATTTAAAATATTTGTAAATATTATTTGTTGTCTCCTATCATTAACAAATATTTATTTAACATTTAAAAGTCATTAACAAAAATTAATGAACCATTCAATAAATAATGCTACAATTTGCTGGACTTTATCAACAATTTCCAAATCAATAACATTTGTGTAAATAAATTGTTTGCACAAGAATTTTGATTTCAAAAACTTTCTTCAAAAATAATTTTATTAAAACCGAAAAAAAAAGAAAACATGTATAGAAGATACAGAATATTAAAGATAAAGCAACCATTCTAAAGCAAAAATTTCCTAATGACAGATGTTGTTGATGCAGCATCATTAGCACTTGATGCTGTCGCAATATCAGCAGTAAAATACCAAGAGCAACACAACATGGTTGTCCTCGTCATCATCATCGTCATCATCCTCACCGAGATAGATAACAAAGTGATGTACATTCAATAGTAATCAAGTAATATTTACTGATATTGATATACATCAGAGGCAGACGACATTCCCAAAGATATACTCTCCTCACTTACATTACAAACGTTATACATAACATCACAAAGTGATGAGCACAATTTGGTTTCAAACATATAGAGAGTGAGTGTAGGGATGAGTGAAAGAATGAGTGTATTGAAAGCTATTCCCATAAATACATACATTTGCTACATGCTACATATAGATGAATGCATGATACTGCCATTAGCAACACCAACAAATGCATACAGTGCAGCTCCAACAACAACAATTTTGAAATTTTATTAAAAAGGCAACATGAAGAGGAGCAAGATAAATTTACAAAAAAATACTGAAAATATGAATGAATGGAAATTCAAGAAATTTTCGTTGAAAGAGGAGACTTTAACATGCAACATACAAATGATATGAAAGGATGAACTAGAGAGCTTACAACAACGACAACAACAACAAAAACAAACGACATTTTGATGGGAAATTGATGATGATTGAAGAGTTGTAGCAGTAGTTGTTGTTGCTGCTGCAGTTGCATCATTTGCCTTATTTTTTGAAATGTTTTAAAATACTCTGCACACTTTTCTTTTAGAAGTAGCTAAAAAAATACAAACTTTAAAATTCCTTTTTAACACATAAAAGAAGCATGAAATGCTTAAGTGGGGACACGGCAAAAAATATATGAAAATTTTCTCAAAATTTTAAAAGTATTGAAAGAAAACATTTTTTTGTTCACTGAATGAAACTTATATTTTCGAGAACTATGTACGGTAGTTAATTATTGGGTGTATGACTTCAAAATTGAGTGCATGACTTCGAAATGCAAACAAAATAGTTTTTTTTTGCTTCGAAAATGTCGAATTTTGTGACAACAAAGCGTCATATGTGAGAAGTTTTGCTTTACTTCTTTAATTTGAAGAAAACTTCAGCAGAAGTACACCGATTGCTCACCAATGCTTATGGTGAATGTGTTTCATCGGTTTCAATGTGCGATAGATGGTTTGTGCGGTTCCGAAGTGGTGATTTTGACGTGGAAGACAAAGATCGCTCAGGCCATCCAAAAAAGTTTGAAGACTCTAAGAATTCCATGAAGATTGCTGTCAAACTCAACCAGAGCTTGCAAAATCATTGGGAGCTACTCAAGCAGCAATTTCAAAATGATTTGCGAGCAGAAGGATTCATCCAAAAGCAGGGAAATTGGGTACCATACGAACTAAAGCAGAGAGACCTTGAAAGACTATATTGCATGTCCAAAATGGTGCTTTAACTCTATAAAAGAAAATCATTTTTGCACCGAAGCATTACTTGCGATGAAAAACGGATTCATTACGATAACCCAAAGCTAAAGAGATCGTATGTGAAGCCCAGCCAACCAGTCGAATCCACACCAAATCCAAATATCCATAGCGCTAAGGTAATTCTCTGTATTTGGTTGGAGCAAAAGGCTCCTATTTATTATGAGCTGCTGAAATCTGACCAGACCATCACAGGGAAAGACGATTTTGCATGTCCGAAATGATGCTGGAATACTTAAAAGAAAATCCTTTTTGGACCGAATCAGTACCTGCGATGAAAAATTTATCCACTACAATAACCCGAAGCGTAAGAGATCTTATGAGAAGCCCGGCCAACCAGCCGAATCGATACCAATGCCAAATATCCGTGGTGCTAAGGTAATTCTTCATATTTGATGGTAGCAAAAGGATTCTATCTATTATAAACTGCTGAAATCTGACTAGACCATTACAAGAAACCTGTACCGAACGCAACTGATTCGTTTGAAGTGAGCATTTGTCGAAAAATGTATAGAATGTGTAAACTGTGCCGAATTTTAATGGAATTATCAAGCATATGGTAGGAGACTGAATCAGCATATGCTAGGAGACTGCTTTTTGGAGATAAATGAAGATATTTATAAAAACAACACTGTTCAGTTTTAATTTTTTGTTCCAATTTAATTAATTTTAGTATTTTCATTCTTAAAATTAACTTTTATTATTTAATGTTTTTGAGGTTGTGTCACAGTTTTCATGATCTCAGTGTAAGACACGAAATTACCAGTTGGAACGTATAATTGGTCCCACCCAATTCATGATTCTTTACATCGTGTACTTAATTCAAATATTTAAAGATTAGAATTAATAAATTACCAATATCATCCTTATTTTATCATATTATTTTTTGTTGGTAAAACCAAATTAAATATTATAAAATCTGTTTCACAATGAAATCTCGTGTACAACCTTTAACAACTTTCCTTCATTCTACTCTATTGCTGTCGTAAATGATTGTTACGAATGTTCACTGCTTATTCTTCATAAGCTTTTAAACATTTTTTCCTATATTACTGCATATAAAACGTTGTTCCAAAAAAGGAGCAGCAGCAGCAACAGCAACAATCTTGTTATATTTTACAATTTGATTATGACTAGAAATTCTTACAAATTACATTGAATAATTTTCTCCTACATGCAAGCACACATAAAAACTTTTACATTTGAAAAACTGCACAGAAAAAAAAACTACAAAAACTTAATGCTTTAATTGAATCAAAGTGTTAAAAATCATAGATGTAAATATAAGAGAGTTAAACTAAGTTCACACTGTACAAATATTTAACAAAATTATTTACAGCAAATGTTTATTTAATTTTATATAACTTTTATAAGAGCAAACAATTACAATTGCAGAGAAAAAGTGTACATTAAGAGTCTTTGGCGGGTATAGAACTCGCAATCCTCAGACTGTTAGACTATAAAGAAATCTAGTGTTTAAATTTCGTAATTTATGCTCATATTTATTTCTTCAAATATTTTAATAATGTGAACGTTCCTTAAACAGATTTAAAGAAACTGTATTTTATCACTTCATCCGCAAAAAGTTTTTGGCAAAAGAAAAGCTTAACTATATGAATTATTAATTGTTTAACGAGAACATACATACATACGTAAAGTAATTTGTAATTTGATTGTGGAGAATTGCATTTGAATGTAAAATTTTTAGTTTTTTTTTAGTAAGAATTGTGATAAATTTTTCATTTTATTTGCAATTAAAGTACTGAGGCGTGATATTATAAATTTACGAAAGTATTATGAGGTTTAGAAAACATATGTTGCCGAAGCTAATTGAATAATAAATTAAAAAAGTTGGATGAAATGATCGGATTCGGATTCATAGATTTTTTTTCTATGTTATATCGTTATGTGTCATTCATGTTTTTCATTTGGAAACTCAAAAAAACAATTCTTCAACGATTCTCAAAAAGTTGTGGTTTTCCTCAATACAAGAATGATTCTCGATAATTTTCGAAAGGTAATTCCTAGAAATTGTGAAGATTTAATAGTAAAACAATCTTGATCGCTATTGCTAATTCTTCGTTATTAATATCAATCTCGAACCTTCGAGAATAAAGGTTTTGCTGCTTCAAACGGGCGACAGTTGAACATTTTTTGAATCCCTTGAGGTAGTCGTTCTCGAATGTTTGTAAGAGAAACTACCGCATAAAGTTATATTGAAATTTTAATCTCAATGATTTTTCGAAAGGTAACACCTAGAAATTTTACAGATTTTTTAAACTAACGAATCTTTCTAATAGTAAAGAACTCTCGGCTAATGATGCATAATTGATATCTTCCTCAAACATTAGAGAATTAATGGTTTGTGGCCACAAATAGAGATACAATTAAATAGTATTTGTCATTCTATCATTGGACGTATGTAGATATATCCTGGGTCCTCATAAGAATCTAAAACAATCAAGCTATATCCGTCCAACTGTTTATACTCTACACCACCATAGTGGGGAGGGTATTATGCGTTTGTGCAGATGTTTGTAACGCCCAAAAATATTAGTCTAACACCCACCTAAAAGTTTACCGATCGACTTAGAATCACTTTCTGAGTCGATTAAACGATGTCCGTCCGTCTGTTTGGCTGGCTGGCTGTCCATGTAAACCTTGTGCGCAGAGTACAGGTCGCAATTTTGAAGATATTTCGATCAAATTTGGTACATATTATTTCTTCGGCCCAAGGACCGAGCCTATTGAAACTGGCTGAAATCGGTTCATTATCTCACCTAGCCCCCATACAAATGTCCTCCCGAAATTGGACTTTATCGGTCATAAATGTTTAATTTATATATGTATCTCTACAAATTTCACTCCAAATAAGTTTTATATATACAAAATTCATGTCACCAAATTTTGTTGCGATCGGTCCATAATTAGTCATAGCTCCCATATAGACCCGCTTTCAAAAATCACTTTAACTTACATAAGTCTCTTAAAAATGTTGGTATACACACAAAATTCAACATAGTAAACTTTCATATAGACATAAATCACACTACCTAATTTCATGGTGATCGGTACTTAATTGGTCATAGCCCCCATATAAGGCCCACTTCCGAAAATCACTCAAAAATATAAATTATTGAAATTTTAAAAGAAAAATGTTTTTGTTCTTTTACTTAGTGTAGGGTATTAAGGCCGGGCTTCACAAGCAATCTCTGACCTTCTGGTTATTGTAGTGGATCCAGTTTTCACAGCAAGTAATGATTCGGTTCAAAAATGATTTTCTTTTATAGCGTTCAAGCATCATGTCGGACAGGCAAAATCGTCTTTCAAGATCTCTTGACTTCAATTCGTATGGTACTCAATCTTGAATGAATCCTGCTATTCGCAAACGTTTTGAAATTGCTGCTTGAGTAGCTTCCAATGACCTTGCAAGCACTTTTTGAGTTTGTCATCAATCTTCATATAGTAATGCCTCCAATTCTTGGTCTTCAAACTTTGTTGTCTGGCCTGGGCGCTTTTTGTCTTCCGTTGTCAAAATCACCACAATCCATCTGTGGAACATTGATAACGATGGAACACATTCAACATAAGCTTTGGTGAGCAATCGGTGTGCCTCAGCGGCACATTTTTCAAATTTAAGTAAAGCAAAACTTCCCGCATATGACGCTTTGTTGGCACAAAATTTGTCATTTTCGAAGCAAAAGAAAACTTTGTTGTTTACACTATAATGTTCAATATAATATGTACCCTTCAAAATGGCATATAAGTTATAAAAAAACAAAAACCGCTTTTTAAAAAATACACCATCTATTGTAAATCCCGCATTTTTAAGTCAAATGCCCAATAAATTACTTGACTAATATATATTTTTAAAATTTTTATTCAAATCTTTAACAAATTCAAAAAAATCAAAACATTTCTGCACAAAGCCTAATAAATTTGACAAACAATTCCATTTCTTCCCTCACCTTATACATATTCCTACAACTTCCCAACAAATCACCTGAGTGAAGCCAATAATAATCTTGGTTGGCTATTTCTTCAAAACTTGAAAGTTATTATAAATGCCATAAATGGCCTCCTCTTTTTAACACATCGTTAAAAAGCCATAAAAACTCAGCCACAATAATAACTTTTCCATAATTCAAAACCCAGCCATGCATTTAAATAACTGCATTTGCTAAGACAATTTTATGTTATTTATTGTATTTACTATTTTTTTTACTTTTTTTTCGTAATAACTTTATAACAATTTAATGTTTTTTTTATCAATAATTTGAATGGATGACTACAAATGACGATGAGGACGTTGTTATAACACATTTATTGACCATTATCGTCATCCATGCTGCTAGATAAACTTCCTGGTAAACATTTTATTTTATTTTATTTAATAATTTATATATTATATTGTATAAACTTATTTGTTATTTTCTTTTATTTATTTATGTTGTGTTGCTGGTTTTTATTTATTTTTATGGTTTTTGTGTTAAATGGTCAAGAGATAAAACGAAATGTATTAGTCATAAAAAAAATGTAGTTTAAACAAATTATACTCATATTATACTCAAAAACAAAATATGAAAAATATATTTTATAAATTTTATAGCCCCTTTTAGTTGTGGGTTATGATGTTGCTGTGATGATGATGACTGTTTTTAGCAACTTTTAAGTGGTTTAAAATAAATGATGATTTTGCTAAGGCGTTTGTGGCATAAGTGGAAGGTAGAACAGTTTAAGTTGGAAAAAGAAGAAATAATATTTACTGTAGGCATTTTATTTTAATGCCCACATTTGTGTTTTACTTTAAATAAAGAATTTGTAGTTTTCATATTATGGACTTAATCAGTTTTTCCGGTTACTGGCGACTCTTTTATTTTAATCTGGAGAGTTTTACTTTAAACCTTTGCAACTTTTTTTTGTAATCAGGTAAATTGAAATAAAGTTTCAATTGTAGACTTAATCATTTTTGCTTATTAGTGTCTTTATTGTTAAGCTTATCGCTTTTATGTCACAACAGCTAAATATTTTTTTATCGTTTACTCAGAATAATGTATTTGATTTATGGTTTTATTGATAGAAAAGGTGATGATTGTTATTTAGTAGGCTGCATTGTAGTTAACACCCTTTTGCAAAAGTTATCTGGCAAATTTATTTTATCTAAATCTTTATAAATACCTTTCAATGAATCTATTGCAATCATAGTGTTTGTTACCTGTAAATAAAGAGAAAAAATATATGTGTTTAGAATTTTTTTGTATAAAAATTAAGACAGTGTTAATTTTATTTCAAAACAAGTAAGAGAGCTATAGTCGGCTGTGACGAATCTTATATACCTTTCACAAAATTATACTTTAAAATACAAATTTTAAATAATTTTAGGTAAACAAAATTTAAAATTTTTTTCCTTAAAAATTTTGCATTTTATGTTTACATTTTTTTTTTTAAATTTATTGAAAACAATTTTTTGGGGAAAAAAAATTCGTAGGTACAGCTTACTATACAGCCTTATATACATCGATGCAATGGATTTTGAAATATCTATCATTAGATATCCATATTGTCTATATTAACGATTTAGTAATCCAGATATAGATAAAAAAAATTTGCCAAAAATCGATGATGTCCCGGTTTTATCCTTATATCTCAGCCATTTGTGTGCCGATTTTTTGGATTCTAAATAGCAACCGAGCCGGAATAATTCCCGATATATTGATGTATCAATCATGTTTGTGAGATATTTGGGGCCTACGGAAAGTTGATTTCAACGGACATGGCTATATCGACTTCGCTATCTATAACGATCCACCATATATATGTACTTAGTGGGGTCGCAAATGAAAAATGTAGAAATTACAAACGGAATGCCATACTTATATATACCCTTGCCATTCATGGTGAAGGGTATAAAAATATTAAACTAATGTTATCCTTCGGTTTACCAAAGATTTTTTTATGTACATGGTTTACCAATACCCACCCGGTGGTACAACACTTCTATAAATATATGCGGCAACGAATTTTAAAAAAATCTAAAAAACTTATAAAAAGTTTAAAATGTTTCTATTAAATTCTATAGAACTCTAATATTTGTTCAGTGAGTATAAATTTAATTTATATCGAAACAAACCCGGGTGGGTATTGGTAAAGCGAAGGTTAAATAGTACCAAAAAGTACTCCTCGATACATATTAATGTTTTTCTAAATTTAAAATAATTTTTTCTACATAAAAGTACTTTTTACAGAAACAACATTTTGTTGTGGGACATAATACTATTGGTGCTTTTTTAGATTTCGAAAAAAAAGTTTGGAAACCAAAAAGTACTTTTAATGTTCAATTGAAATATTGGCCATCTGAGAACTAAACGTAAATACAAATAAGTGTCAATTTATTATCTCAATTTGTTACCAACATTTTGAAAGTACTTTTGATATAAAGTATTACTATTATTATTAAGTAGGTACTTTTTATTAAATATATGATATATATTTCAGTTTAAGGAAAAACAGTTTTTGAAAATGTACCAAAAAAGTACTTTTCAGTAAACATTTTTTGAAAATGTACCAAAAAAGTACTTTTCAGTATATTTTAGTTAATTTAAAGTAGGTTTTTCTAAATAAGAGTACTATTTACAAATAAGACTTGAAATAATATTGCTGGTATTTTTTAGTCTTACATGCTTTTTAGATTGCAATAAAATATTTTGAAACAAAAAAGTACTTTTGGTATATTAGTAATCTGAGTGTTTCAAAAACTTTGAAAGTACTTTTCATCTAAAATGATTACTAAAGGTACTAAAAATTTACTTTTTGTTAAATACTCGTATATGACAATCGCAGAAACATTGTTAAATTTAGGCAATATAGCATTTATTTGAATTTAAAGAACAACTTTTTTAAATAGTACCAAAAAAGTACTTATCGATACATATTTTTTTTTCAATTTAAAATAGTTTTTCAACATATAGGTACTTTTTAGATACAAAATATTTTGTTGGGAACATTAAATAATATATTAGAGGAACTTTTTTAGTACCACATGCTTTAGAATTTAATTTAAAAAAAATACTTTTAGTTGTTAATAGATATATTGGGCACCTAAATACTAAACGTTTATAAAAATAATCGGTAATTTAATCCTTTAATTTAAACCAAAAAAGTACGTTTCGATACATTTTAGAATATTTAATTAAATTGCAGTACCTTTTTCATACACATAAATGTACTTTTAACAAATAAGATTTTTTTTCTGAACAAAAAATAACATCACTGGTACTTTTCTAGTCTCACAGAATAAAATGTTTGGGAACAGAAAAGTACTTTTGGTGTTTAATTGATATAAAAACAAGTAAGACAGCTATATTCGGCTGTGCCGAATCTTATATACCCTTCGCCAATTTATACTTCAAAATAAAAAATTTAAATATTTTTAGATGAACAAAATTTTTTTTTCAGTTTTTTTAATTTTTTGGAAAAAAAAATTTTCGGTTTGTTTTTTAAATTTAAATTTTTTTTTTAAATTTAAAATTTTTTTGTTTAAAGTTTAAAAAAAAAATTTTTTGCTTTTTAAATTTTTTTGGTGAAAAAAAAAATTCGTATTAAAAAATATTTTTTCCGATTTTGACCCATTGTAGGTCCAACTTAATATGATCTTATATACGTCGTTGCAAAGGTCTTTGAAATATCTATCATTAGATATCCATATTGTATATTAATGAATTAGTAATCCAGATATAGGTAAAAAATAGGTCAAAAATCGAGATTGTCCTGGTTTTTTCTTCATATCTCAGCCATTTGTGGACCGATTTTGCTGATTTTAAATAGCAAACTTCTCGAAAGCATGTCTGACAGAATTATTGAAGATTTGGATCCCGAAGATATCAGGGGTCTTCAGAAAATTGATTTCAACAGACAGACGGACAGACAGACGGACATGGCTTAATCGACTCCGCTATCTATAAGGATCCAGAATATATACTTTATAGGGTCGGAAATGAAAAATGTAGAAATTACAAACGGAATGACAAACTTATATACACCCTTCTCACGATGGTGAAGGGTATAATAAGTAGAAATAAATGTCTACAATTTGATACCAAAATTGTAAAGGTACTTTTTAATATAAAATGTTGTAATATTAGTGAATGTACTAAAATAAGTACTTTATACTAAATATATGAAAGTACATACCAACAAGTACTTTTCGATGCATTTTAGGGTTTTTAATTAATTTAAAGTACTTTTTCGTACACATAAAAGTACTTTTGATATAAAAAGTAGTTTTGCTAAAGGCACTAAAAAAGAACCTTTCGCTAAATATATGATGGTTGTAGAAACGTTGTTAATTTGGGCAGATTAGCGAATATTTAAATTTAAAGGGAAATATTTTTTGAAATAGTAACAAAAAAGTACTTTTCGATACATAATAGCAATTTTCTGAATTTAAATTACTTTTTTCTACGTAAAAGTTATTTACAAAAAGAAGATATTTTTTTTTTAATTTCGGTATACTTGCCATCTAAACTTTTGTGCAAATACTAAAAAATTTGAAATCTTGAATTTGTTACAAATATTTCAAAAGTACTTTTGCTGGAAAATATAGCATTATGTTACTAAAAGTACTTTTTTTCTAAATATTTGAAAGTGGGCAAAACCATAAAATTACCATAAAAACCATTAAATTACGTTTAAACAAATTGATTTTTGAGTTTAAAGGAAAACACTGATATAAATATTTAGTACTAAAATAAATACCTACTAGTATTTTGTTTAGCAAATTTATGAATTTGATTATAAATTGGTACCTCAAACCGATAAAATATACTATTTTAACCCTGCAGGGAATTCCAATAGTAAATTTGTAGTGATTTACTAGTGACATTGTCAGTAGCACTACTACCATATGTACCCCAGCCAATGAAATCTTCTATTGACATTTAACATTAGCTTGTCATTGAAAATCCACCAGTAGACTGTATCACTATTGACTAGGTAGTTACTTTCTATACCTATTGACTACACAGCATAATAAAAAAAAAAACCAAACTATTGACTCGATCGTCGACAATGTCACCAAAAATGCACTAGAACTGTTGTCTCTAATGTATTTCTACTGACGCTTAAAGGAAAGTTTGTCGACATTTTAACTAGTTCAATTGGCTGACTACAGGGAAACTATAAAATAACAACACTCGTACCTTTTTGGTCTCAAATGTTTTTAAATTTTTTGCTGTCTTAAAAACTCTTGGCCTTTCTTAAAATTTCCTCTAAAAAACTAAATTTTTATCTCTATTAAACATATTTTTCAGCGACAATTACTTAAAAAACAACTCATACACTACAAAATTGATATGTCAATTTAACATTTTCATATAAATTTTATTTCAAAATATCAAATGCTTATATATTTGATGGCTTATTTAGCATAATTTTACATTTCTTTTCTTATTTAAGTTCGTTGAAGTCATAAACAAAATTTGCTTTGCTAGCAGACTAATGCCACCAAAGCTTATTGGCCAATAAATTCATAAAATCAAGAATAATTGTCATGAATTTTATACTTAACTTGTAGACTACTAACTACCCTTCCTTAAACAATGATACTATTATATGTAAAAACCTGGCGTCATTAAAATTTTCCAAATGCATATGTAGCTGTTTTTACATACCAAAATGTATGCAAGTAAGTTTGTTCCAAAAGGGAGGCGGTTTTGCAAGCTTTGAAATTGCCACTTGATATTATTACTTTTTTAGAAAATCCTGCCATCACCACAAACAAACAAATAATGAAATTTTATTCGCCCCCTCTTATTTTTTTTTTTTTTTTGCAAAACATTCAAGGCGAACTGAAAGAATGGTTTGCCGGCCGGCTTTTGTCATGGCCATAAACTCTACTTGCTGTGACTTAAATTGCCAAAAATTGCAAATTATTGGGGATTAAATGCAACGTGGTTAAGGAGCGAGTGTATATGACTGGTTAAAAGTATGACTACTTCCACTACGTATGCTAAGTGGTAGTCATAGTTGTAGTCATAGAAGCGTAACTTTGGTTTCAGTTGTAGCCAAAACAGTCTATTACCTTACAAAAGTGATACTTGCAGTCGTTTGCTCACTTCAGATGGCAAAAATATTGTACAAAATCTATGATATTATTTTTAAATTTTTCTAACAGAGTGCAACATTTCTTAAGCGCCAAAGTGAAAGGAATATTTACGTATTTCATTACTAAACTCTAATAGACATAGTACTTTTTTGGTGCCAAAAGTACTTTTAAATATAAAAATAACACAAAATGATGTATACGATTATGGGCCATTTTGTAAACATACCTGAAATATACATGAAAAACATTAAATTCATATGAGGTTGTCTAACATTTTATTTCATAACTTTTTTAATACTTATGCGATTTTGCTGATTTTCAATACGAAACTCTTTAGGACTGTGGCAAATATTCTGAATAAAAATAAATTATTTCGGTAACGTAGTTTAGACGTGAGAGTGATTTACACTAACAAACACAAGGAAATCTCTAAGCTAAAGTAAAAATAAAAATCTGGAGGTGTTAAAAGGTATAAAAAGGTATAAAAAGTACCCCACCATGGTACCATTTTTGATTTTTTCCTTCCCTAACTGTCTTTAAGAGTTTGAGTATAACCATAAGTATCTAATATATTTACAAACTAATATATTTATATGAGATGTATGTGTGTTGTGTCTGTTTCTATGGCTGTGTGTGGTTAAAGGATTTCATACACTCAATATAATTAAGGGCTTAAATTTGTTCCTATTCTATGAGTACGAGTATTTGTTCTCTTTGATTTTTTGTTTTTGACCATCAGTTGGTAATTTCGAAAACATCACATAATATATTTATATTGTTGTTGTCATTGTGTTTATGTTTAGGTTTTTTTTCAAGAACGGTAACCCCTTCTTATGGTTGAATATTTTGGGGTTTTATGTTGGTTGGCAAAAACAACCCATACTTGGACACCGGCTTTCTCTTACATACATTTGTATACGATTTGCTAGTGTCTGGTCACATGAGAAGGACGAGCATAAAAAAAAAAATTAAATTAAAGTGGTTTTATTTTAATGTAAAGTCTGAGGCAACACATACGTTTCTTTTTTTTATTGTAGATTTATAATAGAAATTTTGTTTGATTAGTTTTTATGGTTCAATGAGTTTGTTGTGGGCAAATGAGCAAGATTAGATTGGGGGAAATTTGATTATAATTTTTGGATACATTTTGTTCTTTTAATTATAGAGTTAAATTTTGTTTTTGACTGTTCCATCAGCCGACATATGAAAATTTAAAAACCGGCAGACTGCTGATATTTCACTAAATGCATGAGTAAGCCAGAGGAGATATTGTTCTATATTTTGGCCCAGAATTGTGATTTCATGCTCCAAGTACAAGTAGGTTCTTTTTGGTGTAAGCAAAGTAGAGTCGCGAAGTGCGCTGGCTCTCTTTACCGTCATTGACTAGCTGGATCAGAATAAATGAAGAAATTTCGCCCAGATCATGGGAACTTGTGCAATAGCCGATGAAAGCTAAAACCATCATTACAGCATGAGTCCCTATTGCAGACACCAGTAATGTAAGCTCTGCACAAGAGAATCCGATCAGCGATCGGCATGTGGGTTGATTGCAAGATCTCTCCTGAGTGGTCGATAAAGCGCAGCAAACTAAGTCCTCAATAAACTTAGTTCCTAAACCGAAAATTAACTAAAGCCCCAACAATGTTGTATAAAGAAAAACAACAACGATATTTAGGGACTTAGTTAATTTGTTTGGGATTTGTTTCATTTCCAGAATTAGGGACCCAGTTCATAATGAAATAACTCCCTAATTTCTAAAAATTAAATAAATGATCAGTTTTTCGATGTATCAGTTTTTCGATGGGCTGGGCGCAAAGATCTTTTCCTCTGGGGTTTCCTCCTGTGATGTGAATCAAATACCGGCTTCGCTTAGTAAAGATTTCTTGCATTGCCGGCTAAAGGCTAAACATATCTGTAGTAAAAGAAGTCTTTGCTGAGCGAAACCGGTATTTGATTCACATCACAGGAGGAAACCTTTGCCCTCAACAGAAGGCCGGCAATGTATCAACTCTTTATATACTTCGTGGTGGCTTATTTCATTTAGAACATTTGGAACATCATTCATAATGACTTAAGTCCACAACTTATTTTCGGTTTGGGGATTTAGTCCGTAGTTCCGGTCGATCAATGCCTAATCCAGTATAGATTGACACTTATCATTATCATTCGTAACAAAGTTTAGAAGGAAGAAGGAAGAAGGAAGAAGGAAGAAGGAAGAAGGAAGAAGGAAGAAGGAAGAAGGAAGAAGGAAGAAGGAAGAAGGAAGAAGGAAGAAGGAAGAAGGAAGAAGGAAGAAGGAAGAAGGAAGAAGGAAGAAGGAAGAAGGAAGAAGGAAGAAGGAAGAAGGAAGAAGGAAGAAGGAAGAAGGAAGAAGGAAGAAGGAAGAAGGAAGAAGGAAGAAGGAAGAAGGAAGAAGGAAGAAGGAAGAAGGAAGAAGGAAGAAGGAAGAAGGAAGAAGGAAGAAGGAAGAAGGAAGAAGGAAGAAGGAAGAAGGAAGAAGGAAGAAGGAAGAAGGAAGAAGGAAGAAGGAAGAAGGAAGAAGGAAGAAGGAAGAAGGAAGAAGGAAGAAGAAGAAGGAAGAAGGAAGAAGGAAGAAGGAAGAAGGAAGAAGGAAGAAGGAAGAAGGAAGAAGGAAGAAGGAAGAAGGAAGAAGGAAGAAGGAAGAAGGAAGAAGGAAGAAGGAAGAAGGAAGAAGGAAGAAGGAAGAAGGAAGAAGGAAGAAGGAAGAAGGAAGAAGGAAGAAGGAAGAAGGAAGAAGGAAGAAGGAAGAAGGAAGAAGGAAGAAGGAAGAAGGAAGAAGAAGAAGAAGGAAACTTGGCATGATTTAATTTGTTACTATGTACAATTGTAGTTGTGAAGTAAATGGGTGGGATGAGAATAGTGGGCGTGTTAACTCCCATACAAATCTGATATTTAATATTGAATATCTGAGGAATTATAATAGAGTCTTAAAACTTAGCATAAGCTGTTTTTGTTACTAACGTTGGTAGTTGATGGAATCCGAACAGTGGGCATGGCCCCTCCCTTACATAGCAAATATTTATTATTGAAAATCTTGAGAACTATTAAAGAGAGAGTTTGTGTGAAATATTGAACTTTCCTATAATTTTATTAGTCTAAAAATGGGTGGGATGGAAATAGTGGGCATGGTCGTTGCCATACAAATTTAGTGTTTACTATTGAATTACAACTAATAATAAAGTTCCTAAAACTTAGCATGAGCATATATATTTATTATCAAATATCTGAAGAACTATTATTAGTGTCTTTAAACTTTATCTAAATTACTTTTTGGTCAGTGCCCGCTGTTGTGCTAAAAATGAGAAGGATAGAATATCTAGAGAACTATTACAGTAAAATCTTAAAGCCCATTTTGCGTATATGTAATTTAATGCAGATAATCAGCCATTTCATCAACTATTTTTTATTTTTAATTTAATTTAAATTTTAATTTTTTTTTTACAAAATCTAGAAAAGGGCGTTATTATAAAAATTATCTTATATTTAGTGTTCAATTTAAGTTTCTTTAATTTTTGTTTGATTCAATCATTAAAAATATGTATTGCATGTTTATAATTTCCCCGCATCCATTGTTTGAAATACAACCTGTCACTCTGTTGAACTGTGGGCTGTTTGTTCGTTGCCTCCCATTTAATATGCTTCTTATTGTTATTAAGCCTGGGCTTATTATCATGAAAATTATAGCTGTTGATTTATGGCTTTTATGTGTTTTAACGAGGTAAATTTATTTATATTTTTTTTTTGTATTTTTGGGCTAAATTGAGCTTCTGTTTTACGTTTTGGAAATTTCATTTCATTTTTATCTCCATATAAAGGGCGTTTTAATACAATATTAACTTAAAGTATTAAACCAGACAAGAAAAAAAACTGGCTAAAACAGCAGTAGCAGACAAAAAACAAAACCTACAAGCAACAGCAAACAACAAAAAAAAAGTAATTTACTCCAAAAAAAAGTGATAATCTAAAAAATGTTTGCAAAAAAAACAAGAAAAACAAATAACTTTTAGACAAAAATATTACTTTCTGTCTGAAATGTCCGTTGTTTTTGAAACAGACGGTTGTGGTGTCAGTCATTTCACGGTGTCAGATGTCTGTTTATTTACTGTCTTTTTTTTGCATTTACAAAATATATTTTATTCAGCAACATTTTTTTATTACTTTTTACGCTATTTTTAATATTTTATATTTTGTTTATTATTTATTTTATAGAGTAGAAACGACTGAAAACTGAAAGTAATAAAAAATATATGTATATAAAACATAAAATAATCATCATCATTATGTTTGATCATTATTAATTATGCTGGATGTTGTAAATATATTTTTTTTTATTTATATTTTATGCAAAATGAAATTGTATGTTGTATTACTCTGTGTGTAATGTGGCGTTATTAAAAATTATTAATGTTTTGCAATCATAAAAAAATAAATATGAATATTTTAATTTTAAAAAATAAGTAGGTACAAATTACAAAATGTTTATTAAGTATATTGACTGTGAATAAACTGTTTTAAGGATGTAAGTATATTAAAATGTTATATGAGATATAAAATTCTTCATAAATTGTGGTAATCGTCAATATAATTAAATTTTAAAGTAAATTGTAATGAGTCACTTTCAAGTTTAAACTAAATCCGCAAACATATTGTTAAGTTTTCATAAAGATCAGAAATATTCCATCATATGACCTTTGACACTTAAAGGTAAATGTTGTACGATTTAAGTCAAAAGTTCAGCACATATTTCTTATGATCTGTATTACAATATCGAGAAAATGTTTTATAAAAAATAAGAAAGATAATAAAATATTGACAAAAAGAACAATCAATGACAAAAATAGCATATAGAAATAGAAATCCAAAGAATTAAAATCGTATGAAAGGGAAAACTATACAAATATTGCTACAATTTCTTTGCTTCGAATATCTTTTATTAACCCTCAAATATAAAATATTAAATTTATAGAATTTCTTTAACAAAATATTCAAAAAATTTAAATTGCAGTTTTAAAAAAAACTATCATAAATTAAGCATTTTTCGGTGTACCAAAATTTACACAAGATTTTAATTAAATAGAAAACTTAATTTGTTCATTTATATTCTACATTTTTATTGTATCATAAAGTACACAGGATAGGGTAATAATGGCTCCAGCACAAGTTGAAATGACCTCCAAGGCTTTGTGATAAAGGGTGTTTTTTAAGACCGATATAACTTACTATAGGATTAACTGTCAAAAGATCTATCATACTCCACTCACTTGGAGTATGACAGATCGATTTCGATTAAATATATTAACATTTCGATTAAATATATTAACAATTTCATATACTTTATACCGTCGAGCAATTTCTTCTTGAAATAATGCTTATTCAATACCTTTATTATTATGCAATAATGTTGCGTTAGATGTGTTTCATTTTCAAATGTAATAAACTCGGCACATATTTCTGATGTTAGCTGATTATGAAGATTCGAATTGTCAAAAACAACATCAATAATTGGCTGCGCTTTTCTTTAAAGACGTCTTTGATCCATTTTTCGTGTTAAACTATATTTTTATGAATATGTTATTGATAGGATTAGAAATAAAATTTTATTTTCTCACAAATTGACAAAAGAATAATATGTATGTATATGAATTTGTCAATTTGTTTAAAAATAAAATTTGACATTAAAAAAAAACTCGAACATTATTCGCCATTTCTATAAGACATTAAAATACGATATTCTAAAAAATGTAGATTGGATAGAGCATCATAATAAATTCATATTTTCGATTTTAATTCGAAATAAGTTCGATAAAAAGAACTGACTCGAAATGTTGCATACTGGGAATAGATTGACTCTTGAACAAATTTACTTAGATAATCAATCACCGATTTCCGCAACTTATAGACGACTGTTTTATCGCAAAATTGTGTCTAGTGATGAGGCTTATTTTTGGTTTAAGGGTTTGTTAATAAACAAAATTGGCGCATATGGATTGAGATCCAGAAAAATACATCGTTTGGTGCGTTTTACATGTTGGTGACATCATCGAACCTTAACTATTCAAAAATGTAGGCAAAGCTCGCGTTACGGTCAATTGAGATCGTTACAGCACCATGATCAATAATTTTGTTGCTTGAAAATATGGATGATATTCATCCGGACGAGATAACTTGATTTCGAGAAATCGACCTGCAAATTGGCCTCCTAGGTCTTGCGAATTGACACCTCTCGAAGCTGGAAAATGCGCTCATTTTCTGATCATAAATGATAATTTTGTCGGGAGAAAATGGTACCCTATCCGCGACTCGTCTAAATGATTCATTTATGGGTCTCTCTTCTGATCTATAGGATTAACTGTCAAAAGAACTGTCATACTCCACTCACTTTTTGACATTTGTTTTCTGTATACTCTGGCAAATTATCATGAAAATATTGACTCTTGAACAAATTTACTTAGATAATCAATCACCGATTTCCGCAACTTATAGACGACTGTTTTATCGCAAAATTGTGTCTAGTGATGATGCTTATTTTTGGTTTAAGGGTTTGTCCAAATGCTAGCTGGGATCGTTCATGTTATTTGTGACATACGGCTAACAATGGTAGAGACGCTGGCCAAAATTGAACGTCCCGAAGACGTATCGTCCAGAACAGTTTTAACTTACTGTTTCAATTCTTATCAGGCTTTTAAAAACACCCATACATACGCTAGATTCCGAGCCAAAAGAACTGCTCATCTTTTGAGGCCAAGAATGAATCAAACCTATCGGATACTTTGTTCTAAGTAAAGCGTATCCCAGAGAGAGTGTTCTGCATCGATCGAAACAAATATTAGTCAGAGGGGGCAAGGTCTGGACTATAAAGCGGGTGAGGCAAAACTTTACAACCACTTCATTCTAAAGAGTTTGTAACAGGTATTGCAACATGTGGTCGAACGTCATGATGGAATATTACGTTTTCATGTCTGGCAGTGTTTCTTTAGATACTCGCTTTAAACGAATCAGTTGCATTCGGTACAGGTTCCTTGTGATGGTCTGGTCATATTTCAGCATCTCATAATAGATAGAATCCAAATACAGGGAAAAATGCAAAATCGTCTTTCTTGGTATCAATTTTTATGGTACCCAATTTCCCTGTTGCTCGCAAACATTTAAAATTGCTGCTTGAGTAGCTCACAATGATTTTGCAAGGTCTTCTAGAGTTTTACAAAAATCTTCAAAACAAACATTTTTTGGTTGGCCTGAGCGATATTGTATTCCTTGTCAAATTCACCACTTCTTAACCGATCAAACCATCTCTCTCATGGTGAAACCGATAGAGCAAATTCTCTATAACCTTCGGTGAGCACTCGGTAAATTAAAGAAGTAAAGCAAAGAACATAGGTCAAAATATGATCTGATATGAAAATTGGATCATGACAGACTAGCCTCTGGGAGAAAATATAACGGTTGAAAAACAAAATGTTATTAACCCGCCTTCGGTTTGCAGAAGATAAGATAATTTTGCTTGTATTACACATCAAACTGCTACTTATAAAGCAGTAATCATAGATAAAACTGGTCCATGTTTTGCCTTTCTTTCAAGAAGGTTTCCAGGTTTGAGTACAGAAAATATAAAAGCTGGTGTTTTTGATGGAAGACATCGATTTCATACTTTCAATGAATGATTTAAGAGCAGTGGCTTGAAAATCTTTTGCTGCCGTTGTGAAAAATTTCTTAGGAAATCAGAAATATAAAAATATTTAAATATTTACCTTTAAACTGTACCAAACTTTTCATCAATCTTTGCTCTGTAACCCCTTAAACATTATTTTTTTCCAAATGAGTTTTTAAGTAATTTATAGCCCTAGATTTAAATTAAATGAAAATTGCAATTTTTTAATATCATGCCAGAAAAACTACAGAAAAAAATCTGTTTCCTATAAAGCAAACATTCCACCCTTAGGGAAAATCTCCTGTAGACATAAATGCATAAAACAACATTTATCCCCTGTAAATGTGTTTGAACATCCCAAATGACCAAACAATTGAAAATTTATAGAACCAAAACGTTTGTAGAATGATCTAGAATTTTTAAAAATATGAATACTCACAATAACAAAGAATTCTCCATAATTTAAATCCGAAAAATTTATAAATAGTTAAAAAATCTTAAGCGATATTGCTAATTATTCTTTAATGAAATCGTTCTCGAACCTTCGACAATGAAGGTTTTGCTAACACAAACTCAGTGACTACACGTTCTCTTTATACAATTTTCGTAAGCTTTGGTCAGTTGGGAAATTTCACTAAGTGAATGTGTTGTGTAAAACAAAGATAAATTTGTAAGTTTAGATTTTGATAATCGTATAAACGTAACTGTGTTTATCTTTTTTTCTATTTCTATTTCAAAGATGAATGTGTAAGGTGTTACCATGGCATGTAATTTTTTTGTGAACATTTCACCAAACTCATGCCAGCATTTTCCGTTTTCATTTCAATACAAAGAGAAGTGAACAAACAAAAAAACGTTTTGTTAAATTGCATCAAGTTAGATTTTAGCTACGCAATAGATAGACATTAACAATTGTTTTTCTATTGCATTTTTTTTAAAAGGGGTTGTTTTTAATTTGTTCTGTTTAGGGTGGTATTTGGTTTTAGTGTGTCCTTTTCCTTTCTCGGTTGCAATTTTCTTTTTATCTATTTTTATGAGTATAGTTTCAAATATTTTGTCACATTTGTTCAGGTTTTGTTTCAGTTTTATGGTTTAATATAATTTGTGTTCTTTTGGGTTTTATTTACTTTCTTCGCTTCGTTTTAATTGACTTTTGCCGTCATTTATTATGTTTTTTTTTCTCAAATCCCTTAAGAGTAATTATTCATTTTTTTGTCATTAAAAACTAAACAACAGGAAAAACTATAAAATGCTTAATAAAAAGTTATAAAACCAGTTAGTTTTCTAAGCATATGTTTACAGAAACATGACTAAATATGAATTATATTAGAAAATATGTTTTTTAAAGGCTTGTTATAAGGAAAAACATGTTCAGAATACCAATGACCCGATGGTAGGATATATCATGCGAAAATACTATTAACTATTTTGCTTAAGAGGACACTAACTCCAGTTCTAAGTTGGTGGGTGAATTTTTTGGATTATGTAATTGACGATGACGCCCTCTTGGACTCTGACCAAGAAGACCATAACATCACAATCGTATTGAACAAACAGAAAAAACCGAAATTCCGCAACAAAATTACCTTTAAGTAAGGCTTGACATGTTTTTAATCTTCGCAGTCATTTTAGAAATATAAATTTTTTTTTAGAAAAATTTCGAAATTTTTGGATTTTAAAACGGCATTAAAAATTGGAAAATGCGTATACGCTCTTAATTTTTAAATCCAAATGCATATAACTTTGGAGTCGGTCACGATTTGTAAACAATTCTTTTTTTTTGTTTGACATATACATATGTAGTTAAAAATGAGCAAATCGGGAAATATTTGTTATCAAAAAACTGGAGTATGGTGAGTAAAAATGTTGATAATTTAATTTTAAAATGCGAATATCTCCTAAGCTATAAGAGATAGTTGATAGCCACGATGAGGTTTTTTGTAGTGCTCGATGAGGAGATTCTATGTGTGAAAGTTTTTTGAAATCGGAACACAAACGAAGAAAGAGGATCGTTTTAAAAATTAATCATACCCGAGTCCTACTTTGGCCAAAAAAAAATTTATATTTCTAAAACGACTGCGAAGATTATAAAAATGTTAAGCTTTGCTTGAAGGTTATTTCGTTGCGGAATTTCGTTTTTTTTCAGTTTATTCAATAAACTAAATTATTTTTGAGTTACGCGAATATATGTTGTGCAACCTCCTCCATTTTCGAAATACCGGTATATCTCGAAAATACGAGCTAACCTAAAAAATGGCTAGCACCACTGAATTCAGCGTAAAAAAGTGTAAAGTTCGGGCATAGTGTTATTAGAACATATAGAGATTTAAAAATACTTAGTGGAGATATCTATCTATAAAATCGTAATGTTACTGAATGACTGATTCATCATAAATCTTAACAATGGAAGAATCTGATACAAAAATATCAACATAAAAATTATCAAAACATCGACAGATTGCAACAGAGAAATAAATTGCATTATGACTTAGAAATTTCATTTTGAAAGCTACATGCCTGCCATTTATTCTCACTTAGTTATTGAACATTATAGTGCTTCGAAAATGTATAATTGTGTATCAACAAAGCGTCATATGCGGGAAGTTTTGCTTTAATTTACTTCTTTAATTTGAAAAAAGCACACTGATTGCTCACCGAAGCTTATGGCTTCAACGTGCGAGAGATGTATTGTGCGGTTCAGAAGTGGTGATGTTGACACGAAAGGCAAAATCGCCCAGGCCAGCCAAAAAAGTTTAAAGACCTAGAATTGAAGGCATTACTCCTTGATGATTGCTGACAAACTCAACAAGACGTTGCAAAATCATTGGAAGCTACTCAAGCAGTAATTTCAAAATGTTATTGAGCAGCAGGATTCATCCAAAAGCAGGAAAACTGGGTACTAACATACGAATTGAAGATGAGTGACCTTGAAAGACGATTTTGTATGCCCAAAATGCAGCTTGAATGCTACAAAATAAAATAATTTTTGCACCGAATCATTTCATGCCATGAAAAATAGATCCAACACAATAACCCGAAGCGTAAGAAATCGCATATGAAGAACGGCCAACCAGCCGAATCGATACCAAAGTCAAATATCCATGGCGCAAAGGTAATGCTCTGTATTGGGTGGGACAAAAGGGTCCTATCTATTTAGCTGCTGAAATCTGACGAGACCATCACAGCGAACCTGTACCGAATACAACTGCTTCGTTTGAAGCGAACATTGGTCGAAAAAGAGCCAGACATGAAAACATAATATTCCATCATGACAACGCTCGGCCACAAGATACAATAAATGAAAAAACTATTTAGAATGATGTGGTTGGACAGTTTTGTCTCACCCGCCTTATAGTCCAGACCTTCCCCTCTCTAACAAATATTTGTTTCGATCGATGTAGAATGCTCTATCTGGGATACGTTTCACTTAGGAACAGAGTATCCGAAATTTGCTTAATTCGTTCTGGGCCTCAAAAGATGAGGCTCGGAATTGATATATTGCCAGAAAGATGAGAAAAAGTCATAGCTAACAATGGCCTATGCTTTGAATAAATTTATATTGTAAATGAAAACTACCATTTGAAAAAATCCCGAATTTTTAAGTCACCCAATATGTTATTATAATATATTTTGCATTATCTCTTTATGCCAACCACCAATCTGGAGACATGGAATTTAGACTGGAGGTTCCCCTTGAGATTTACAAAGTCCCCTTTTACAATGCAGAAAGGCAGACAGACGAAGTATGTTGGCAAGGGGTTGAAGAGCTAGAGTGTGTACTATACAGGTTTAGGTTAGTTCAAAAGAGAATGTGAAAAATTTCTGCATTGTAAAAGGGGTCTAAGGAAGGATTCAAATATCGAATGTTAAGATGTAAAACTGGTACTTTATATCCATCAAACCATTAAAAAAAAGCAAGTAGATGTCTGGCAATTTTTGGAAATTCAACTGTTTAGGGGGTGAAAGCGGTCTATAACTGTATTTTGGTACCTTTTTGTACTTTTTGTATCATCGAACAAATAAATATAAAAATAAAATTTCTTCTCTAATCAAACAAATATCAAACATGTTTTTGGTACTTTTTGAAAATCGAAAATTTAAGGGGACAAATAAAGTACCAAAATGAGGGAAATGCTGTTTAGTCTAAATTAGTGAGCAAACAACAAAAAATTCATAACATCGGCTTCTAGAAACAAACTGTAGAAACTCAGGTATAGCTTGAGAGGTATCTGTGTGACATAAAATTTCGCCAAAATGAAGAACATTGGAAATTCAAGTCTGTCGAGCATTCAAGGGATATTGGTAATTTTTCCTTTGAGTATTGGTTTTTTAATATTTTAAATTAATGGACATAAAAACATAAAAGTTAGCAGCAATGCAAAGGGGACTTAGTAGTACATTTTCCGTCGGTACAGTCAGATGGAGATTTAATAGTACTTTTCGATTTTTTAAAACTAAACCATGAAAAGAACATAAATTGGATGATATAATGACGAAATATTATGATACATGACGAAATATTAACTATATTAAAATTAATGTCTGTACAAAATTTCATTATATGAACTCACGACATTGTGCGACATGTGGTTTCAACAAGTCGATGTCACATGCCACATATCCCTCCGAAATAATTTAATTACTGGAAGAGACATTTACTGGTCATGTATTCTCTCACCTCAAAGATCATTGATCGTGTGATTTCACACCATTGGATTTCTTTCGATGAAGTTATCAAAGCTAAATTTCATAAATTTTGGGACTGGAATTCTGGAATAAAAATCAGATATTTCAATTTTGTATTTAGAACATTAGAGAGAGTTTTCGGCAAACGAACAGGTACTAACAATTAAGAGAGTTACATTTGGCAGTGACAAATCGTATATACCCTTCACCAAAGTATACTTTAAAACAATTATTGAAAATATTTTTTGGTAAACAATTTTATTTTTTAATAAAAAATGTATTAATGAGAAAATTGTTGATAATTTTTCAAAAATATTTTTCAGGATTTTGACCCATTGTGAGCGCGAATTACGTTATATACGTGGTTGGAAAGGTCTTTGAAATGTCTAACATTAGATATCCATATTAGTATTGACTTAGTTATCCAGATATAGATAAAATATAGGTCAAAAATCGATTTGTGGTCCGATTTTTTTGATTTTAATAGCTACCGAACGGGAATTACAGCGGATATAATGGTTTATAAATCACGTATGTAAATTATTTGCAGAATATTTATGGGGCATTTCATGTCAAGTGAACCAACTTTTGAAATCTATGAATTCCGATAACATTTTCAACAAGATCGGTCGAGAACTCTCTGAGTTAGAGGGGGTCAAACTATGACTTATTGGCCAAGCAGGTGTTTTTTCTTATCCATGTAACTTATTACCTATTGCTCTTAGCAAAATGTGACCCAAATAGCTTAGATAGCTCTTTCTTCAATCTTTCGAAAAAAATATTTAAAAAAAATAAAAAAAATTTAATATTTTTTTTTCCAAAATTTTTTTTAGAAAAAAAGTCAAAAATTGTATGTCTTGAATTACTCGCATCCCACTGAGCGACCACACAGGTCTTAAAGGAATAGACCCAAGCTTTCTTTTGAGCTAAAAAAAATCTGAAAAAGGGTTCATTTTGAAAAACAAATCAACAAAGTTTTTGATTTTGCAAAAAAAAGTCAAAAATTTTATGTTTTGAGTTACAAAATATTTATTTTGATAGATATCCCACTCGCGACCCACTAGGCGACCAAATAGGTATTCAAGGAAAATATCTAAGCTTTATTTTAAGAAATAAAAAAGGGCCTATTTTAAAAAAAAGTCAACAAATTTTTGATTTCGGAAAAAATGTAAAAATTTTTTTTATTATTTCTTAAATATTTTTATTTCGAAAGATTGAAGAAAGAGCTATCTAAGCTATTTGGGTCACATTTTGCTAAGAACACCTGTTTGGCCAAAATGTCAAATTTTTACCCCCTCTAAATCAGAGAGGTCTCGACCGATTTTGTTGAAAAATTGTATCTGAGTTACTATCCAATAGAACTAACCTTTCATCCCGATCGGAAGATATCGATTTCAAAAATGTGAACTAACTTTTGACATGAAATGAATGCCCCATATACTGGGGTCTCAAATGCAAATTGTAGAAATTATAAACGGAATTCCTCACTCATGGTGAAGGATATAAAAGCTTTGCATATCTTAATGCAGAAAGACTTTCTTCCTTTTGAAAATCTGTAACATAAAAAGTATTACACTGCTTCTTGCGGCAGCACAAAATACTTCTGTTTCAAAAAAAAAACCCTTAAATCTGATGCAACATTAAAAAGTCTACAGTTTAGTTACGTTTAATATCCCGATAAACATTACTAAAGCATATTATTATCAAATCATTTACCCCTGACCTGACCTACCTACCCCCTTAAAATAAAACAAACCTCTACACAGACTAAAAACGTTTTACAAAATGATTCATCTAGCCCTGCAACTGTTTTACCAAACACAAGGTAAAGTGCAGTTTTTTATTTTTATTTTCATTTTCATTTCACACAAATGATGCACGTGTTCATTTGGTAATAGACACAGGATTTCTGTTGAATAGAAAATAAATTGAAGGATATAAAATTGACTCACACAGATAGAAAAACTGCTGAATTATTTTTCAATTTAAAGTAAAAATGGTTTAGAGCAAGTAATGAATTGTAAATTTCAGACACATTTACTTTTTAACATACAACTGATGGATATTACTGTGTTTATGTAAAATGTTTCTTGTTTTTTTTTTAGTTAACAAGATTTATGTTGTGTTACATATTAGAAAATGTTATTGAAATCATTTGAAGCATGAAATTAAATATTAAAATCCTATGGATTTTTAACAACCACTAACTAACGTTTATTTTTATAATTCTTTCATTTTTAAAATACTTTTGTGTTTAATAGATGCATTGAAAATTAGTCTGATTTATTGTTTAATTATTTGTTATTTGTATTTATTTTCAAATACATTTTAAGCTTTTATAAAGCAGTTTAGCATTATTTTTTTTTATTTTCTTTTTGGGCAAATTTTGGTTTCCAATTTATTCATGTGGAAATTTTGCAAAATAACTTATAATTATAGGGATTTAAAACTATTTTTTTTCATGGTGAGTTTTATTAGAATGTTCATTAATTTGTTAAACAAAGTGGAAATAAGGCAAATTTTATATTTAGTGCGGTTTGCAGGTGGAAAATTCGAAAAAATAGTACAAATTTAAATACTTTCTACAAAGTAATTAAAAATTATGGAAAAAAGAGAAACACAGTTTTATAAACATTAATTATAAACAAAATTTGCAGGATTAAATTGAACATTACGTAATGAAAATGTAAGTACTATTTAGCTTGATATAAATTCCCTTTATATTTATATTTTTGTGATAAGTATTTTAGAGTTAAAATTTCCAAAGAGATATTGCCAGTAGAGCAACAAAACTTTCACCAAATATTACCCAAACTCTTGTGTATAATATCCTTTTTAAATTATGCACTTATCTTTAAAATTAAAAAAGTTATTTACAAAATTCTTAATATAACCAAAAATTAATATTACTCATACGCTACGTATTACTTTAATTTGATTTAATGAAAATCATTAGTATGACCCAAATAAATATACAACTTTGTATATTTTTGCCTTAAATTATACTAAATAAACACAACTTTAATAAACGACTAAAACAATATTGATTTTTATACGAAAAAAAAAATCAAAATAACGAAAAACTCTGTAACAAACAAACAATAAAATCAAATGATTTGTTAGAAATGCGTTTGTTTTTGTTATTTTTTCTGGGGAAAAGGGCGTTTAGAGCTGAATAAAATGGCACTTTAGGGAGCAATTGTTTAAATAACAAAAGAAAATAAAGGCCAACACATAAATATTTTGGTTTAAATATGTAACAGAGCAGCAGCAAAACAAAAAGAAAGAGGTTTGAAAAAATAGTTGTAGAAAGAGCAAATTATAACTTTATTTTAAATGTTTGTGTATAAATGTTTAAAGAAATTATTAAAGTTGATAATTTGTTCTTGGTTTTTGGAACAATTTAAAATTATTCAAATTTATTTTTTTAATTAAATACAATTTGCTCACGGAACTAGCTAAGGAAACATGCAGCTTGTGATGCCAAGTAAAATAAAATAAAATTGTTTTCTTTTTTAAACAACATGTAATTTCTGGGTCTTTAACACATTAACAACCGCGACGGGAGTCTTGCTAACATGTGGTGAGCAGCAGTTTCTGCATAAAAAATACTTACTACAAGAAATTCTACTTTACATTTGAATGTGGCAAACATTAAAAAATACAAACCCGGCTAAAGGATATAAATTTGTAGAGGGTGGTGCTGGTGGTGGGAGTGCCAGTTGCTGGGTTTGCTGTAGAAAAAAAACTTGCTAAATGTTTGTTGATTGTTGTTTTACGTGTCTTGTTTTCTTCCTGTTCTTGTATTTTTTTCGTGGCAACAACCAAATGCGTGCTGCTTCCTTTCAAATAACAATTATTACAGTTGTTTGTTGGGCCAAACAAAAAAAAGTAAAAGTTTTTGCTGCGTTTTCTTCTTTTTTTTAAAAAAAAAAACAACTTGAATTCTTTTGCTCCTAAGGCGTTTCATAGTTCAAAATACTTTAAGAACATTTTAATGATGAAAAATGTTGTTATTTTTTATACAGATTATTATGGCCTCCAACTTAGTTTAAGGGTGAGTTTTTATAGTTGATTTGTGGCCTTAACTAATGATAAAATAATTAGTATTCGAAAAAAATTTGTATTTATATTACAAAAACTGAGCCAACTTTTAGGAAACCATTAAGGAATTCAAGCATTCAAATGTTTATATAAAAAATTACAAAAAAAAAAACTAGGAAATTTAAGATATTCTCAAGGAAATTACAAATTAAAGAAGTTACAAACACCTATGCGTATGATTGATATTAATTCTAGAGTATTTACATTCAAACACTGAACAATTTATGATCAGAAAGAAATTTCAGGAAACTTTATTACAAATTTGAAGTAAAGAAAGTAAGGTTTATTTTTATATAAAATTTTTAGTTAGTGGTTTTGCTAAAATTGCTTCAAAATTCAAATTTAGTTTAAAAAAACTTCAACATGAATTTTTGCTGTTTATATAATTGTTTGTACTTAACTACAATTTGTTATATATTTTAGATTGTAAAGCCCAAAAGTTTGTATTCAACTACAAATTGTTATATATTTTACATTGTGTAGCCTAAAGTCTTAAGATTTAAATGTTATTAAAAATTAGTTTTAAATTATTTTAAATTTTAAAGTTACAGATAAAAATCTACATTTACACAAACAATAATATCACTCATTAGCTATGTATGGAAATATTTTAATAACGATAAATTTAAATACACTTCTTTAGTAACTATAAAATTTAAAAACACATAAACGTATGATTTATATTAATTTTAGATAACTTACAATGAAACACTGAAAACTGAAAAGTTTATAAAGAAATTTTAAAATAAATTACACTTAATTTTTAGTAAATGACATAAGGTTTAGTTCTGTATTAAAACTTGTATTAAGTAGTTGTCGTATAACATTTAATAGAAAATTCAAATTTAATTAAAAAACAAATTCAACAACATGATTTTTTAATGACCATATTTTCATTTGTTTTTAAGTATAATTTATTTGTTCTTTTGAATTAGAAAGCCTAAAGTCTTGGGATTTAAACAGAATTCCAAATTTGCCAAAACTCCTTTAAGTTTTAAAGTTGTTTATAAAAACTTTAATTTACATATGAATTAATATTACTCATACGCTCAGTATTACTTTAATAAAAATGATTTTAAATAATTATCTTAAATATTTTAATTCGGAAATGTGAAACTAATAGTGTTGGTTTATTTTTTAATAAAACATTCGAGTGTTTTTAATATTTTTACCAAGTTTTATTCAAGTTCTCAAAGTTTTTTTTTGGCTTCGATTTCGAATATACAGTACGTTTTGATTTACTTATTTAATTTGAAGAAAGTGCCGCTGAACCACACCAATTGCTCACCAAATGTGTGTCCCATCGGTTTCAACGTGAAAGAGATGCTTTGTGCGGTTCAGAAGTGGTGATTTTGACACCGAAGACAAAGATCGTCCAGGACAGAAAAAAAAAAGATTGTAGAACAAAAATTGGAGGCATAATTCCATGAAGATTGTTGTAAAACTCAACTAGAGCTTGCACAATTATAGGGAGCTACTCAATCAGCAATTTCAAAACGTTTGGGAGCAACAGTATTCATTCAGCAGCAGGGAAATTGGATACCATACGAACTCAAGCTTGGATACCTTCAAAGATGATTTTGCATATTCGAAATGAAGCTTGAACGTTATAAAATAAACTAATTTTTGCACCGACTCATTACTTGCGATGAAAAATGGATCCATTACGAAAAACGAGCGTAAGAGCTCGTATCCGAAGCCTGGCCAACAAGCCGAATCCACACCCAGCGAGCGAAAAAAGCCTTATCTATTATGAGCTCTTGGCCAGACCATCACAGGGAACCTCTACTAAAGGCATCTGATATTGGACGAAAAACGCCCAGACTATGCTGCCAGCCATGAAACCCTAATATTCTATCATGAATGATAGGTTACATGTTGCTATACCTATTAAAAACTATTTAGAAAGAAGTGGTTGGGGTGTTTTGCCTCACCCGCCTTATAGTACAGACCTTGCCCCGTCCGACTTCTATTTGATTCGATCGATGCAGAACGCTCTCTCTGGGATATGCTTCACTTCAGAATAAAGTATCCTAAATTGGCTTCATTCGTTCTTGGCCTCAAAAGATGAGCGGTTCTTTTGGCTCGGAATACATATGTTGCCAAAAATATGGGAAAATCGTTTTCTTTTGTTAGCTATGACGTTTTCAAAACGTCATAGCTAACAATGGCCAATACTTTGAGTAAATTTATATTGTACATACCTCATACCCAATAAAATACTAAAATCGTTAAACTAAATTCGACTTTTTCAACAGAACAATTTCCAAAATTCATTAAAAATACATCAAATTTTAGCACAAAATATTAAAATCTAAAAATTAAATTCGATTTAATTTTGCTAAAGAAAAACTTGAAAAACTCGATTAAAGATCATAAAAAAATTTACATATTTCCTTTTTCTGGAGGGGTTTTTTTGAATTTATGCAATAATGTCCTAAATGTTTATGTAGATAAACATCCGGAAACCGGATATTAATAGTAATATCCGTTACTATGCAACTAATTTCCTAGTTGTTGAAAATTTAAAAAAAACATCATAACTCATAAATGTTTGAATTAGAAATCTATTAGTTTCTTTTAAAACTAACCAAACTATTTTAAACAAATATTCCAGAAAAAGTTTCGTTACCCGCTGCTACCTTTTTGTTAATATTAAAATTATTTTCAATAAATTTCCTTAAACTTGTCCTAAATACTACATTTTTCAACAAGAATTTCCTTTAAATAGTTTAGTGGCCGCCTAAACTCACCTTAATTTATTTCTTTGACATTTTTCGTAACAGAATTTGATTAAGGTTTATGTCATAAGAAAAGGGTCTTTGCTATAGTTGTGGTATGCTTTTAATTTCCCTTAAGATTTCACCTTAAAAACCAGACAGTAATTTAATATTTTTTTTTAGGCTTAGGGAATTTTTTTTTTTTATTAAATTTAAGTAACCATACCTTTATGTGAAGAAAAATATGTATAAATAACAAAATAACAATAAGTAGATGTCTAGTCACAGTGTAGATTAATTTCAAAGTTAAATTGTCAAGAAAAAATACTCCACATTTTAATGAAATTATATTAAAAGAAGAAAAAGTTAAATTATACCCAAAAGTTTAATTTATAAAATTTTATGGAAATGTAGTACTGATACATGGACAGCAAGATATGATTGACTATATTGATTTAGAATTTTAAATATCAACTGGTTTATAAATACCTTCGAAATGTCATTTGGATATAGAATATATGTTTTGATCTTACCTGTAAACAGAAAAAGTAAATTATTAGTATTTTTAAAAAATAAAATTGCTGAGGAATAAAGTTTCTTAAAATATTTGTTTTGACATTTTTATCCTTTAACTTTTTTAAAATAATATCGTTAAAGAGGCTCCACCATAGTTGGTGAAATATTTGTATTCATTCATATTAAAAATAAACTGTTTTTCGACTCACACATGGTTCCTTTTTTTCAAGGCAAGACAACAATTTGTTATTTTAATTACAAAATCATAAATAAACGATCTGCTTAAATTAATTATTTTTCTCCAAAATCTCTCTGTAAATCATACGCTTAATTAAAACAATTTAACAAATAAAGAAATTTAAGCTACCAATAATGAAAATTGTTTGAGCCGAAAACAGCAAAAAAAATATCTGTCAAAAACACTCAACGTTTTTAAAGCAACAAGATTGTTGAAAATAAAAACAGCAACAAATTAAAAAAAAATCAACCCTTATTAAAAAAAAACTTGCAAAAATAACCATGAAAATATTCAATACTCTTTCGTACTTGCATGTATATTTACATACATAAAATAAAAGAAAACATTGAACCAGTCAAGTGTAATTAAAAGTAAAATAACAATAACAAATAAACAAGAAATAAAAACAAACGTTTTTTTCTCTCATGCACACACACACTCCCGCAGATAAATAACGAGGACAATAAAAACTTAAAGCACAGGATGGGAAAATAAACACACACATTTAAACAGCAATCACTATACAATAGGGTGGCCCCGTTTTTATGAGGATAAAAGGTAAAAATGAAGGTTTAGTTTGTTTGAGGAGACCATTTCTCAAAATGTTTGACCTTGCGTCAAATACCTTTTAGTAATAAAAGGTTTTTTTTTTTAATTTTTATGGTTTTTTCATATTTTATAAACTTAGAAAAATTGAAATTTACTAAGACTTTAATCCGTTTAAACATTGCATTTTAATCGGCTCGGGAGTTTCAGAGTTATAATAACAAATTGATGCAAAAAATATATATTTGTTTTTAAAAAATCATGAAAAATCGAAAACGGCAGAAATTGTTCAAATTTATTACTTTATCGCAAATCCACATGTAATAGGAACAAAATGAAATATCAATCATAAAAATTGATAAACTCTTTTCGAATTTATTCACAATTAAGTAAATTCGCTCATTCCACAAAATTAATTTGTGAAAATGTGCCAACAAATCATCATATGGGGGACGTTTTGTTTTACTTTTTTAGTTTGAAAAAAGTACGGCTAAAGCCGAATGTGCTTCATTGGTTTCAGCGTGTGAGAGATGGTTTCTGAGGCACAGAAGTGTTGATTTTGACACGGAACACAAAGATCGTCCAGGCCCGCCAAAAAAGTTTAAACACCAAGAATTAGAGGTATTATTCCATGGAAATTGTTGTCAAACTCAGTAAGAGCTTGAAAAATCATTGGGAGCTACTCAATCAGCTACTCAATCAGTACCACACGAATTCAAGATGAGAGACCTTGAAAGACGATTTTGAAATACTGCTTCAATGCTACAAAAGAAAATAATTTTTGCAGCAAATCATTACAAATATCCATGGCGCTAAGTTTATGCTCTGTATTTGGTGGGAGCAAAAGGGTCCTATCTATTTTGAGCTGCTGATATCTGGCCAGACCATCACAGAGAATTGTACCGAAAACAACTGATTCGTTTGAAGCGAGCACTGGCCGAAAAACACCCAGAATTTAAACAAACTTAAATCTTTTGCAAATTTTACAACAGTTAACATATTTTTGGACTTACGAGATAATGTTAGTTATGGCTTTCACGTGCTATCAATATTTTATATGTTTCCTTTGTAAGAAATATGAAAAAAAAAACATAAAAACCTTAAATAGGAAATTAGTTTCCTTAGATCCAGCTTATTAAATACTGAACCCGGGCTATAAATATTGAGAAACAGTGTCTTAGAATGAAAAAAACTTGTATTTTAGTTGGAAACATCCACAGTTTTTTTGGGCACCCTACTATTTATAATCATCCTGTGTTTGTATGTTTATGTATTGAAATTATATCGAACATTTAAAGAGAACAACATAATGTTTCATTAAGCTGGGAGAGTAATAATAGTATGAGTTGCTGTGTGTATGTTTACATTAAATGCACTTTAGTAATGACATTATACACATGTAGGTAATCAGACCCAGCTTGTTCGCCCTCTTTACCGCCTATGTATGTACGAACTCCCTTACAGTTTATGCTCTTTAGTGTTTGTTGTTTGTATAATTTTTAATATCCTGTTAAATGTAATGTAAGTATGTATGCATGTAAACATTACTGTCCTTGTTGTTTGTTTACTTGTGACTATTTTGTTGCTTTTGTTTTTGTCTTACTTGCTGTAGTATTCTGCTACAAAGTTTCGTCATGTATAAGAGCGTTTGTTTGCCTGTTTTATTTTAATATTGATAATATTAAAAGCATGTTTACAACAATCTACACTCCAGCATACATGCAATCCATGAAGCAAACGCAGCAGCCTCATTAATGTAAACTCTCATAGAACAGGGACATACCCAAACAGTTGGATACTTGTGTGTGTAAAAACACTTTTGGTGTTCAGATAAGAGCTGGTTGCTGTATTCCATAAAGTACTTTTACATTTGCATCTTTTTTTTCTTTTCTTTTTCGATTTTTTTGTTTGTTGTAAAACTACGTGTAAAACATTTTTAATTGTTGTCACAAAACAAACAAAAAAAAAAACGAAACTTGGAGTGTGTGTACATTTGTTAAAGATGATGGTTAAAATATAATCATCTGACTGTGTTTAAGACCTTTAAAAACGGCTACAATATAAAATACAAACAAAATTTGAAGCACGTGTTGGAATATTCTGGGAAAATTTTTTCATTTATCAGCGTTAAGCATTTATATTTTCAATTTCTCAAAGCCAACCAACAAAAAAACATTTTCACAGAACACTAGAGAAAAATATTCTAAGAATAATGAAAATTTGGCGACAACAGTTTGGATTTTTCAAGCAAAATCTTCCCAAGCGATGAAGTATATTATCAAGTTGATGGCGTTGTTAATCGTCAAATTGGAGCACTGATAATAATGTAATTGTTGAAAGCCAAATGCAACCACAACGTTAACGGTTTGGAGTGGATTTTTCTAGTTGTGACTGCTATATATTTTAATATTTTAAAAAAATATCAATCTAAAGGAATAAATATTTTTATTTAATCAAAATATATGTAGATTTTGGGACATCCTATATAAAATTTTTACACAAAAACAAATTTTTTCACTTTTATACAAAAAAAGTTCTCAAACAAAAACAATTTTTTAACACAAAAACGTACATTAACAATAGAACGTAATTTATTACAAAAAAAAAACGTATTTTTTATGAAAGCACTTAATTTTTTACTAAAAAAAAACTCAGTTTTCAAACAAAAAATCAGTTTTTACACAAAATCTCTGTTTTTACAAAAAACTCTGTTTTTACACAAAAACTATGTTTTTACACAAAAACTCTGTTTTTACACAAAAACTCTGTTTTTACACAAAAACTCTGTTTTTACACAAAAACTCTGTTTTTACACAAAAACTCTGTTTTTACACAAAAACACTGTTTTTACACAAAAACTCTGTTTTTACACAAAAACGCTTTGTTTTTACACAAAAACTTTGTTATTACAAAAACACTTTTTTTTAAACAAAAACCCTATTTTTACGCAAAAACTCAGTAATTTCGTATTTATAATAAAAAAAACCTAAGCTTGACATAAAAACGAGGTTATTTTCACAAACTCGACTTTTTTGCACAAGGAAGCAGATTTATTATCACAAATTTTGAGATTGAGCCTTTTAATCACCATCATTTTTGATTTCGTTAAAAGTAAAGACAGTTTTAGTATTTTGAATTCTTGGTATAATATGACTACAAACTTGTAAATTAAAATAATACTTGAAAGGATTTTTATAGTTAAATTTATTCAAATGTAAAGATTTTTAAATATTATGAAAGTTATAATAGATTTTATAAAACTAATTACGAATTAATATTAATCATACGCCTGGGAGTACAGAAAATACTTTTTCAAGATTTTCTAATATTTTTTTATTAAAATTATTTACATTACAAAGCACAAGCCTTAATGAAAATTTAAAATCTTTTTTACACAATTAACAACTCCATTTAAATACCTTTATTTAGTTTTAATTTGCCTTTGCTTATAAAACTTATTTAACTTTTTAAATTATATAAAAAAATATATTCTTAACTTCTTTACGCAAATTGAGAAATCTCTATTTCTTGTGCCACACAACCTTTAACACAAATTTAATGGCCATAAAAATGTTTACAAATTGCTTAAATAAAAAAGAAAAATTATCTAAACAAATATATTATTTAACAAATATTTTTATGGTTTTTTTACAGAAATAATTTCTAAACACACAACAATTTTTTGGTTTAATTAATTATTGTGCAATTTGAATAAAAGTAGGAATTTTCTTTTAAATACCTTAAAAGGTAATTTAAGCTTCAGTGGCAACAAAAACAACTTATAACAATACAACAGCAACAACTAGAACAACAACAAACAAGCAACTACAAAAGCAAGATACAAAAGCCAGAATATCAAAAGAAAATATGTTTTAATAACATAAATGTATTAAAAGTCTGAACAGGAATATAGCAAATACGGACGGATGGACAGACAGACAGACGGATAAACAGATATTTGAGGCAAGAAAGAGATATTAAATGTTATAAATGCACATAATATTCCTATACATAAAACACATACACAGTATATCACAATAATTAAACGAGGTATAGTATGATAAGTTTTGCAACTGCAAAAAATCTTGCTCCACTGACGATAAATCCTTATCCAACATGCCTCGTAATAGGTATACACAAAGCAGTCGGTATTGAAATAGTAAAGGAAGTAGGCAAATATTCCTTAAAACATTTGTTATTAAAAGATACTAAACTAAACAATTTCAAAATAACTGAGATATTTGTGGATGTAGAAAACAACATTGGGGAAAAAGTGGTAGCAATTGTTTGGGAAGCAAGGTGGTTGCAAGTTAAATTGGCAACAACCAACAACATGCCAACATACATACATTTAAATTGCACAAACACATACAATTATGGCATTATTGTACATACAACAACTAACTAAGATGTTGTTAGGATAGACTTTGTAAATACTTAGATATAAAAGACACACAGACAGACAAACAGCCAACAAAAACAAAACACAGTTGCCTATAACAATTTATGTATGTGTAAGAATCTGTGTGTTTTTTTTAATAAAGACTTAACATGTGTTGTTGTCTGTCTATAGATATTCGTATATAAGTACATTTTCATGCAACAACAAAAATTTTATAAAAAAAGCCTATTAAATAACATATCAAAAGCAGAGGCAAAGATATAAACAAAAAACGGAAGAAACCTCACTCACTTCCCTTTTTCTCCCAGTTATTCTTGATTTTTATATAGTTCTTTATACAGTTGAAAAAGCTTTACTTCAAAAATTGCTTTCAACAATTGCACCCTTCACCATAGTGATATGTATTTTTTCATGGTATATTTGTCGTTCGTTTTTCATTTGTAATTAGGAGAAAAATATTAATTTGTGAAGCCGAATGGATCGTTTTGGATCCTTATAAAGAGAAGAGACACAAACCAAATCGCCAAATTGAATTTTTTACATGTTAACTTATTTTTATACAAAACAACACAGCTTTTTACACAAAAATTTATTTTTTACACAAAAACGTAGTTTTTACACAAATCGTTTTTTTTTTAAAATTCTTAGTTTTTACGCAAAAACTCTCTTTTACGCAAAGAGCTCTGTTTTTACACAAAAACTTAGTTTTTACACAAAACATCAGTTTTTACACAAACACTCGGTGTCTACATAAATACTTTGTTTTAAACAAAAACTCAGTTTTTAACAAAAAAATAAGTTTTCTGTAATTAGGAGAAGAATATTCATTTGTAAAGCCATGACAAATGGATCCTTTCGATCGTTATAATGATACGAGTCACAAACCTATTGTCAAATTGCATTTTTTTACACAAAAACTCATTTTTATACAAAACAACTCAGCTTTTTGCACAAAAATGCAGTTTTTAAACAAAGTCGTTATTTTTTAAAAAAAATCTTAGTTTCTATACAAAAACTTTGTGCAGCTTTTAACCAAATTCACCATTTTTAAGAAGATCTTAGTTTTAACAAAAAAACTCTGTTTTTCCACCAAATTCTGTTTTTACACAAAAACTTTGTTTTTACACAAAAACTTTGTTTTTACACAAAAACTTTGTTTTTACACAAAAACTTTGTTTTTACACAAAAACTTTGTTTTTACACAAAAACTTTGTTTTTACACAAAAACTTTGTTTTTACACAAAAACTTTGTTTTTACACAGAAACTTTCTTTTTACACAGAAACTTTTATTTGTTTTTACACAGAATTTTTTTTTGTTTTTACACAAAAACTTTGTTTTTACACAAAAACTTTGTTTTTACACAACAACTTTGTTTTTACACAAAAACTTTGTTTTTACACAAAAACTTTGTTTTTACACAAAAACTTTGTTTTTACACAAAAACTTTGTTTTTACACAAAAACTTTGTTTTTACACAAAAACTTTGTTTTTACACAAAAACTTTGTTTTTATACAAAAACTTTGTTTTTATACAAAAACTTTTTTTTACACAAAAACTTTGTTTTTACACAAAAACTTTGTTTTTACACAAAAACTGTATTTTTATACAAAAACTTTGTTTTTACACAAAAACTTTGTTTTTATACAAAAACTTAGTTTTTACACAAAAACTTTATTTTTACATAAAAAACTTTATTTTTATACAAAAACTTTGTTTTACACAAAAACGTAGTTTTACACAAAAACGTAGTTTTTACACAAAAACTTTGTTTTTACACAAAAACTTTGTTTCTACACAAAAACTTTGTTTTTACACAGAACTCTGTTTTTACACAAAAACTTTATTTTTATACAAAAACCTTGTTTTACACAAAAACGTAGTTTTAACATAAAAGCTTTGTTTTTACACAAAATCTTTGTTTCTACACAAAAACTTTGTTTTTATACAAAAACGTTGTTTTTACACAAAACTCTGTTTTTACACAAAAAGTTTATTTTTAAACAAAACCCTGACAAAACGTAATTTATACACAAAAACTAAATTTTAAAAAACAACACAAAATGCTGTTTTTACATAAACACAAAGTTGTTTAGACATAAACCTACATTTTACACAAATTACTTTTTTATACAACAATGTATTTTATACAAAAAGGCGGTTTTTTCCAATACTTTATATTATGAAACAAAAAAACAATGTTTAATAATGACAGAAATACCGATATTTTCCCATAAAAATACTTTTTAAGCCTAAGGGTGCCTAAGATTCGTTTTAGCTAAAACTTTTTCCTTACTTGCCCTATAACAGCAGCAACAAATACCTACTTTAGACTTATATTATTATAGTTGAAAGTTTTACCACCACCAAACATACACAAAACATACATAGAGCCTAGAACCATACCAAAGACTTATTAGAAATAAATACAAGAAATAAAATTTTAGTACTTTATACATACGAGTGTGTGTACTAATGTGTTATAAGAACCAAGACAAAGACATTGAAACAAAACAGAAACAAAACAAAAAAAAAGAAAAACAATACGGAAGTTAATATTATTTACTTAAATTGTTTTTTTATGTAAATAAAACATTTGAATTTTAAACATATACATCTACACATTTAAAGGGATTTTCTGGAAAATTTGCGTACATTTAAAAAGTGTTTAAAAGCATAAAGTTTAGACAAATTTACAAAAAGTCTAGGAGTAGGAAATTTTTCAACCATATACAAAAATAATAAGTTGACGTTTGGTTTTACAAAAACGAAACTGAGGAAGTTTGAAGCTTTACTCTTATGCTTGGGCTTTTAGAAAAATAACTACAGAAACTGTTACTTAACTTATTGATTTTAAAAGAAAAATTATTATGTTAAAGAATGTAATCAAAATTGCTTTAAATTTCGAATTATTTTAATTTTAATATTTTTTTAACACAAGGCGTATGATTAATATTTATTATGAGTTAATTAACAAAATAGTACATAACTTCTACAAAACATTAAGTACTTCAAACATTTTAATAGTTATGAAAACAAGACCTTGTGTGCTTTTAGAAAACTAAATAAAGTTATTACTAATTGCTACAAAATATAAAAAATTTTCCATTTAAAACCTTAAAATTAAATTGAATTTCTACAGATATTTATTTTTTTTAAAAAACCCAGAAATCCTTATTACTTAAAAACATTTTTAACAAGTCTTACAAAAAGTAAAAATACACACTTCTAATGTTTATTTTTGTAAAACATTTTACGGTATTATTTCCACCTGTATGCATTTAACAAACCACAATCATTGTCAGACTTCAATACTCTTGTACTTAAACAAATCAAAAGTCTTACATTTGTTTTTTCTTCTTTTCTTTTTTTTATATACATTATAATGTTACTAAAAGAAGTTGGAGTAAAAATGCTGTTAAGGACAACATGTGTCCTTAACAAAATTTTTATCAAAAAAAAATGTTGAAAAGGAAACCGAGAAAAGAAATCTTAAAAGTAAATGTTATAAAATCATTTGAATGTAAACCGAAAGAAAAATAACAAAACTTTTTTAAGATTTTATTACTTGACGCTGTTTTTTTTTCTTTTTCTCTATATTACTTTTAGCGTTAAGTTTTTGTCTGCGGTTGTTCCCTCATGTGCCATCAGCTTAAATCGATTGTTTTTTGTGGTTGAGTCAGTCAGTCGTTTCAGACATTAGAATAGGCAAGAAGATTTAGCAGTAACAAAAAAACAACAACTTTTTAACATTTAAATACCAACAAATAATGATGTTATGCTGTAGCCAAAGTAACCTTTTCTTTGCTTATTTTTATTGGCGGTTTTTCGTTTTAGTTTAACCTCACAATTAATTTCATAACTTTTTGGCTGCTTAACGACCTGTTTTTGTGGTCGATTTCAGTGTTAAATTGGAAAAAACTTTTCTGGTTTTTTAGTTGTCTTGGGTTTTTTATACATAAAATTATTTTATTAACAATGTAAATTTGTGGTTGCTATTAGTTTGCAGACAGGTAAAGTTGGAAATTTGGTAATTTTAATAAGGTAAAGAAAACTTTCAGCTAAAAAAAATGTTAAAGGAAGGAGTTCAAGAAACAAAATTTAGGGATTAAATATTCAAAAGCTTTTTAATACATTTTTTAGTTTAATATTAATTTAACAACATTTTAAAGGAACAAATTTTACTTTTTTAAAAAAATTAAAAATTTTTAATATGTATGTTTTTACTTGGGACTCAAATTTTACCTTGAAGCTAGACAAACAAAATTAAGTTTTATATATATTTTTGAAGCTTAAAGTGTTTTCTATTTAAATTACTTTAAATTTTTGTAAAAGATAAATTATATCTCAAAATATCTGCAGTTGAAGCTTAATACTTAGGAATTAATATTAATCATACGCCTTCTATAACTAATAAAATAAATATTAATTATACGCCTCACTATTTAATATTAATGCTTAAAAAACTACAGAATCTTAAACAAATAAAAAAGATTTGTTAAGTATTTATTCAAATAATACACAATACAAATATTGTACTTCTTTTAATGAAAGATAGTTTGAAAAAAACTAATTAAAAAAATTTGTAGAAAATATGTTGAGTGCTAAATTATCAGATTATAGTATAACTAAATATTAATCATAAATTTTCCTAGTTTTTAAAATTTTTTGAATTTTTTTATTTCTTATTTGATATAAAATTTTAGCTTTAATCTTAAAATTTAGTAGATCCATCTTAAGACTTTTTAAAGTTTGAAATGTTTTCTATTGAAATCAGTTACAAGTCTTGCAAAATAACATACAGAATTAAAGATATAAACAGTTTTAAACTAATACCCAGTAATTAATATTAATCATACGCCTGCAGCCACCAATCTCTTGAATATTAAGTATACAGTAAACAAAGCGAGAAAAATGTGACGAAAATATATTTTCCTTAAAAAGAAAATAATATTTAACAAATATAACAAATTTATTCAATAATGGCAACAAGTTTTATTTTTTTTAAATCGGTTTAAAACTAAAATAAAATGTCGAAAGGTCTTAATAATTTTTGTTTTTTTGGTGCAATTTCAGTATGGAGATGATATCTAAAGTTAGTGGTTATGCTTGCTTAAATTTCAGTTTAAAATCAATTTAAAAGTCAGCTTTTAAAAAAATTTCAAAAAATTAATTTAATTTTTCCGAATTTGATTTAAAATTTTTTTTTTAAATCTTAAAAAAATTTTCCCAAATTCTTAAGGTTTTCTTAGATTAAAATGTTTTCTAAACAAATAGTTTTAAATTTTTAAAAATCAACAACCACAACTAAAGATATGAAGATTTTTAGAGAAATACCCATAAATTAATATTAATCATACGACCTCAATATTAAAAATTATTAATTAGCTTAAAAAATCTATTTTAAAAACTAAAATTTCTTTTAATATAAGAAAATTAAACGTAATTTTGAATCAATGAATTTTAGATACTAAAAAGTACTTAAATAAAACCTGATCTTTTTTCTTTTTATTTTTATGAATATAGATTTTTCGTTTTAACAATACCAACTGTCAATATTCTAACCCTAGCTAATAATACATACATAAATTTGTTTCAACAACTTTCGCTGGCAAAGAAAAATGAAAATTAATTTCCCTCCAATGACCTAAATTTCATTAATTACCATTATCATTTTAATGAGATTTTTTTTTTCTGCTACTACTAATTTAAATACATTTGAGGCTGCTAACATGGTAAATTTGCTATCACAGTGAAATCTTAATTATCATGACAAACAAATTATGTCACATAACTCTAAACACTTGTCTTTAATTCCACCGCAACCTCTCTTCATCAGGGTAGAAATAAATGAATAAGAAGCGAAAGAAAAGAATCTAAAGATTTTTAATAAAATGTTAGCAAAACAAACCAACTGATTTTAGTGGCAAAAGGATGACGAATTTTTCACGCAAATATTTGTAGTCAAGAAATTATAAAGGTTTGAGAGTTTGGCAACAAATCAAAAATGATGTTGGATAAAACAAGAAAAAAACAATGAATGAATGAATAAATATTTTAACTAGATGATAAAGGCAAAAGTCTATTTTATGATTTCTGTTTTTTCAATGTATTTTTCTTTTACCCAGAGCATGACATTTGAATTTTTAATGAATCTTAAATGTTGACTTTAATTAGCAATGATTTTCTTGCATAGAAAAATCTCTGAATGGTTTCGTACATAAAATAAACTAAAAGGAAATAATGTTTGCCCTAAAAAAGGAAAATGGTTGAAAAGTTTATTTAAAAACAACTTTGATATATTAAATTTAATATTTTATCTCATGTAGGCGTATGATTAATATTAATTGGGTCTAAAATTATAAAAACTTAAATAGCTTTTTAGAGTTAACTTTATTACTAGAAATTTTTAATAATTTTTAAAGAAGACATTATATAGTTTAAGGTGAACTAAAAAACCTGTCTAAAACCACAAACACTTGGATATAAATGTTAGCTGAACCCAAAACATACTTCAAAAAGTTAATTTGGTTAATCATCACCTTTTTAGATTAAACAAAATACAATATTTTAAAACTAAATTGTTAACTTTATCCTCAAAAATTAAATTGTTTTGTTTCTGCTTTAAAAAAATAAATTCTTTTTTCAACAGCCTGAAATACTTTTAAACATTTTACCCACAAAACCACATACTTATAGGTCTTTTCTTTTATTATTTCCTGGTGATATATTCTCATACATTACACATATTTTTTATAGCCTTTTTATTCCTAAAAACATACATATATATTTCCTCAGAAAGGCACCATTTTCCTTTATATATTCCTACCTTTAAAGATACCCCAATACTTTGTATAACTGTGCCTTCACTGCTAAATGTGTTGCAGATAATTTGTTATAAAAGATAATAAACATAATAAATGACAGCAAAGAAAAATACATATAATATAAAATTGCTATCTAGTTTTCTGGAGCAAAAATATTAAGTACTTGTACGTACGAGTACAAATTTTGGTATGCATAAAAATGTATTAAATATATTTTTATTTTCAGTTCTCTATTTTTTCGCTACAGTCAGCACAAAAACAAAAATTTTCTATAGAGATAGCAAACCGCCCCTTGATAATGTATTTGTTACGTTCCTCAAAAGGACTTTTAGAGAATTGCCTTAGAAGTGGCAGAAATGATTCCCATATAACGAATACAATAAAAATAAAGCAAGAAGTTACAAATAAATAGGGAAAATAGCACAGGACTAGAAACAGAAAACATTGAAGCTAAATGCTTAGACATTTGCATAAATTATCATTTGTTTAACAAGGCTTATGTTTAAGGCAAAAGTAAAGGAAAGAGAATATATAAATAAATATAACAGAGAATGAAACAAGTTTTGGTAAAACAACTTTGTGTTTTATTACCTGTAATGGTATAACTGTTTTGGTGCAAAAAGAAAATTAAATTTAGTTGAGAAACTTTAAATTATCTTTAAATTATTAAAGCAAACAAGTGTTACATAAAACAATTTTAAAAACAAAATATTCTATTATAGTTCTAGTTCAGTTCTAGTTCAGTTCTAGTTCAGTTCTAGTTCAGTTCTAGTTCAGTTCTAGTTCAGTTCTAGTTCAGTTCTAGTTCAGTTCTAGTTCAGTTCTAGTTCAGTTCTAGTTCAGTTCTAGTTCAGTTCTAGTTCAGTTCTAGTTCAGTTCTAGTTCAGTTCTAGTTCAGTTCTAGTTTAGTTCTAGTTCAGTTCTAGTTCAGTTCTAGTTCAGTTCTAGTTCAGTTCTAGTTCAGTTCTAGTTCAGTTCTAGTTCAGTTCTAGTTCAGTTCTAGTTCAGTTCTAGTTCAGTTCTAGTTCAGTTCTAGTTCAGTTCTAGTTCAGTTCTAGTTCAGTTCTAGTTCAGTTCTAGTTCAGTTCTAGTTCAGTTCTAGTTCAGTTCTAGTTCAGTTCTAGTTCAGTTCTAGTTCAGTTCTAGTTCAGTTCTAGTTCAGTTCTAGTTCAGTTCTAGTTCAGTTCTAGTTCAGTTCTAGTTCAGTTCTAGTTCAGTTCTAGTTCAGTTCTAGTTCAGTTCTAGTTCAGTTCTAGTTCAGTTCTAGTTCAGTTCTAGTTCAGTTCTAGTTCAGTTCTAGTTCAGTTCTAGTTCAGTTCTAGTTCAGTTCTAGTTCAGTTCTAGTTCAGTTCTAGTTCAGTTCTAGTTCAGTTCTAGTTCAGTTCTAGTTCAGTTCTAGTTCAGTTCTAGTTCAGTTCTAGTTCAGTTCTAGTTCAGTTCTAGTTCAGTTCTAGTTCAGTTCTAGTTCAGTTCTAGTTCAGTTCTAGTTCAGTTCTAGTTCAGTTCTAGTTCAGTTCTAGTTCAGTTCTAGTTCAGTTCTAGTTCAGTTCTAGTTCAGTTCTAGTTCAGTTCTAGTTCAGTTCTAGTTCAGTTCTAGTTCAGTTCTAGTTCAGTTCTAGTTCAGTTCTAGTTCAGTTCTAGTTCAGTTCTAGTTCAGTTCTAGTTCAGTTCTAGTTCAGTTCTAGTTCAGTTCTAGTTCAGTTCTAGTTCAGTTCTAGTTCAGTTCTAGTTCAGTTCTAGTTCAGTTCTAGTTCAGTTCTAGTTCAGTTCTAGTTCAGTTCTAGTTCAGTTCTAGTTCAGTTCTAGTTCAGTTCTAGTTCAGTTCTAGTTCAGTTCTAGTTCAGTTCTAGTTCAGTTCTAGTTCAGTTCTAGTTCAGTTCTAGTTCAGTTCTAGTTCAGTTCTAGTTCAGTTCTAGTTCAGTTCTAGTTCAGTTCTAGTTCAGTTCTAGTTCAGTTCTAGTTCAGTTCTAGTTCAGTTCTAGTTCAGTTCTACTTCAGTTCTAGTTCAGTTCTAGTTCAGTTCTAGTTCAGTTCTAGTTCAGTTCTAGTTCAGTTCTAGTTCAGTTCTAGTTCTGTTCTAGTTCAGTTCTAGTTCAGTTCTAATTTCAATAATAGTAGAATTCAGCTAGTCTAATTTTACTTAAATGCAAATCTCAACACTGGCATACAAAATGTCGACCATAAATCTCTATAAAAAGTAAAATTTAAAAAATATGTCTAAGAACTAAAGTATTTTTAAACCACTTAATGTTGTTCACTATTGTTTTTGTGGCGTCTTTAGAAATCGGCAAACTACCCAGTAATTTGAATTAAAAACTATGTGTGCGTTCACTTACACTTAAATAAAACGTACGCAATTTAAATCTCAACACAAAAAAAGGCTGAATTGAATTTTAATTGAATTTTATGGCAAAAGTGTTGAAAACAATTTCCTCTGTGCATACATCATACAAATACAGCAAGACAAGAAAACATTAAGAGTAACGCACGAACAAACCGAAAGACAGACGAACAGACACCTAAACAGAAACTAAATGAAATTGAATTTGAATTTGATAGAAGAGAATAACATTTTTTTCATAAAACTAGAGCCACAATTTGCCTTGACTACATATTGTTTAACTAAGCATCTAGTCTTATATTACGAAAAAAAATTTAAAATCATACAGACTAGACAATATGAGCACTTACGTTACAAGTTTGGAAAGACACCAAAAAAAAAAACAGAACATGTCAAATCTAAAATTGATATATGAGCTTATGATGGAGAAAAATATCTTGCTTTTGTTTTTATTAGAAAATAGAGCAAAATTGTAGTAATTAATTTATGAGAAAATAGTTGAAATGTTATTTTAATTGAGAAGCTTTTTTCTTTAATAAATTTATGTGAAAATAATACAATTATTTTGTTTGCATAAAATATTTGGTTGTAAAAATATGATAGAGCTTTTAACCTTTTTTAATTTTGGTTTGAATTATAGCTAAACATACAGAATAAGTAACAGAATAAGCATTGACAGGAAAGATGTCTTAACTGAACTAGAACTGAACTAGAACTGAACTAGAACTGAACTAGAACTGAACTAGAACTGAACTAGAACTGAACTAGAACTGAACTAGAACTGAACTAGAACTGAACTAGAACTGAACTAGAACTGAACTAGAACTGAACTAGAACTGAACTAGAACTGAACTAGAACTGAACTAGAACTGAACTAGAACTGAACTAGAACTGAACTAGAACTGAACTAGAACTGAACTAGAACTGAACTAGAACTGAACTAGAACTGAACTAGAACTGAACTAGAACTGAACTAGAACTGAACTAGAACTGAACTAGAACTGAACTAGAACTGAACTAGAACTGAACTAGAACTGAACTAGAACTGAACTAGAACTGAACTAGAACTGAACTAGAACTGAACTAGAACTGAACTAGAACTGAACTAGAACTGAACTAGAACTGAACTAGAACTGAACTAGAACTGAACTAGAACTGAACTAGAACTGAACTAGAACTGAACTAGAACTGAACTAGAACTGAACTAGAACTGAACTAGAACTGAACTAGAACTGAACTAGAACTGAACTAGAACTGAACTAGAACTGAACTAGAACTGAACTAGAACTGAACTAGAACTGAACTAGAACTGAACTAGAACTGAACTAGAACTGAACTAGAACTGAACTAGAACTGAACTAGAACTGAACTAGAACTGAACTAGAACTGAACTAGAACTGAACTAGAACTGAACTAGAACTGAACTAGAACTGAACTAGAACTGAACTAGAACTGAACTAGAACTGAACTAGAACTGAACTAGAACTGAACTAGAACTGAACTAGAACTGAACTAGAACTGAACTAGAACTGAACTAGAACTGAACTAGAACTGAACTAGAACTGAACTAGAACTGAACTAGAACTGAACTAGAACTGAACTAGAACTGAACTAGAACTGAACTAGAACTGAACTAGAACTGAACTAGAACTGAACTAGAACTGAACTAGAGCTGAACTAGAACTGAACTAGAACTGAACTAGAACTGAACTAGAACTGAACTAGAACTGAACTAGAACTGAACTAGAACTGAACTAGAACTGAACTAGAACTGAACTAGAACTGAACTAGAACTGAACTAGAACTGAACTAGAACTGAACTAGAACTGAACTAGAACTGAACTAGAACTGAACTAGAACTGAACTAGAACTGAACTAGAACTGAACTAGAACTGAACTAGAACTGAACTAGAACTGAACTAGAACTGAACTAGAACTGAACTAGAACTGAACTAGAACTGAACTAGAACTGAACTAGAACTGAACTAGAACTGAACTAGAACTGAACTAGAACTGAACTAGAACTGAACTAGAACTGAACTAGAACTGAACTAGAACTGAACTAGAACTGAACTAGAACTGAACTAGAACTGAACTAGAACTGAACTAGAACTGAACTAGAACTGAACTAGAACTGAACTAGAACTGAACTAGAACTGAACTAGAACTGAACTAGAACTGAACTTGCAGAAATTAAATTTGAAGTGATTATTTAGTCAATAATTAAGTAAAATTGTGAAATTAATAAAACAACTTATCCTTTAATTTCAGATATTACAGGTCGTGTTGAAATTTGAATAAAACATACCTGAAAGTAGAAATAAAGAAATACATTAAATTATATTGTTCAATAAATTATTTGTTATAATAAATATTTAGCTTAAAAGTTTTGCAATTTAAATTGCCACTAATTATCAAACTTCCTAAAACACTTTCAATTATGGTTACGAAATTATTAAGTAATTATAAAGCTTTTCATTTTATATTATAGCCTAAGAGCATTACTTTGTAAAACCATATTAAATTTTTTGAAATTGTAAATAATTAATAAACCTCTAAAGCTTTTAGTTAAACTACTAGCTAATTAATATTAATCATACGCCCAGTCTAAACTAAATAAAGGAGATTTCATAAAAACAGTCAAATAATTACTTTTGTTGTTAAAGTTTTAACAAATACACAACTTTCGTTTAATAATCACTTGAATATTAATTAAAAATTATTGCTTTATTTACATTTTATGTATTTAAATTAAGTATAAGACAGAAATTTCACAGTCTACAAAGGACGTTGTAAGAGAAAGTAGACAAAAAAAAAGAAAAATTATGTTAATTTACAAAATATCCCTGCTAATATTCATAAATATTGCTAATTAGATTTTCCTATTTTCGTAGCTAACAGTAAAATCAACAAATAACGTTTTGTTGGTTTTTTTTCCTTGTTTTCTGTTATAAGTCCTAGAGCTGGTGTGGTGCCGTGTAATGAAGGTTGGCGGCAAAATTCCTGGCTTGTAGTACACAATTTATGTCTAGAACAAGTACTTTGCCAAAAATAATAATTTGATGCTGTTGTTTTAGCATCAAATTGCGGAAACAGCAGCTCAGTAACATAAAAATTACATTATTTGTTTTCCGCTGTTACAGTAATTTTGGTAAAATATTTTGTTGTACTAGAGTTAGAACATGCTTTCAAACTGATGTAAGTGATAGATTTTTTTGTTTAATTTATACAGTAGTTATAAATTAAGATGATGTCTCTTTACAACTAAGTACGCCAAAGTTAATATGTATGAGGTCTATTTTGTAATGGCGGTTTGTGTACAAATTTTGGCTCCAGCTTACTCTTTACTTATTATGCCGGTAGTAAGTGTGTGTCTCTTACAATGACAATAATTAATAATTTTGCTGTAAAATATGTACACACAGTCCGCCATTGTCCTTATCGTTATGTCTCTAATACACAAACACCAAACATTATTATCAACATCATCAGCATTATTATCATGAATTTCATTACCATCATCCATATCCTTCCTCCCATTTTGTTGAGTCTCTTCTATAATTTACTAAAATTGCTTTTGTGTCATAAACTACAGTTTGACGCTGTTTCTGCTGTTGTAGCCGCTGTTTCGAAGGCTTGTGTTTTACATGTCGTTCGATGATGGTTTTATTACAAAATTCATTCTATAGAATGCTTGTTTTTAATAATGAATAGCAATAGATTTTCATTGGCAAATAATTGGTTTGCTGTTTGTTAATTATGACATGGTTTAAGTGGCGAAATTAGAGGCATATGACAAAGGAGGAATTTAATTTGATGTTAAGAGAACTAGAAATTTGCTACAAATTGTGCTAAATTCCTTTGAAATATACTTTAAATGCAGTATTATAACTAAAATGTGATCACATTTGAAGAAAAAAAGAAATTAAATAAAAATTTTAAAATTTTTTTAAAATTTCTTTCCAAATATTTAAAAATGTCCGCTTTGATTTTCGTTTAGTAGGCCAGAATGTTAGAATTTATTAGTTTGTTGCATTTAATTTTATTAGATTCACTTTTCCTTAAGAAATTCTTTATAATTACAAAAATTTAATTTTCAGTAATGTTGGCGTATGATTAATATTAATTAATGGATATTTTTACAAAAACTTAAATAATTTAAAAACTTTTTAATATATTTGGAAACAGTAAAAAGATTTGGAAAGCAGACACTTGAGCGATTTAAATAATATCACTAGCTGTAACATGTTCTTAGAAATTTCAGCACAAAATTTGTATGTAAACTGCAAAAAAAGTATTTCATAAAGTTATATTTCACTATTATTAATTTAAGTGGCAGAACTTAGAGAATAATATATGGGATTTGTCAAATAAGGAACTAATTTTTTTTATTTCAGAAATAAAAAAAATTAGTTCCTGTGATGACAGAGGAACAAAAAATTCGTTGAAAATTTTAAAAAATTTCGAAATTACTGAGCAATTTTTCAAATTTAGACTTTAATTAAGGTTATTAATACATAAAATTTTTAGAAATAGGTATAAAATCAGCTACTTGAAAATAACCAAAAAAATAAAAACATTTTGAAGGGAAATAAGCAGTTTTGGGCACAGTATTTTTCACTTAAAATTTATATACATATATATATATTTTTTAATTTTTTATGCTAAAGCGCTATACTTTGAAAGACCTGCTTGTCAATTTAAGCAGTAACAAGACTACTTTTAATTTTGAAACTTTCTTTTATGCCATATTTAGTATAAAAGCTCCTAAATTAATATTAATCATACGCTTGGAATACCAAAGAATTTAGAAAATTTTAATTTTTAGTTTTGTTAAGAAATTCTTAATAAAAAAGGATTTTAGTAATGTTTTATTGATAAAGAATATAATTAGAAAATTTGTAGCCATAATATACGAGGGTCGGCCTGAAGTTCTTTGAAAAATTTTAAAAATAATTTTTTAAATTTTTTACACAGAATAAAGTTTCAACATAAATATTATGATTCGAATTCATTGATTTCAATTCATAACATTTATAAATAATTTCTTAAATAGTATGATTTTTTTAATATTTTATGTTTTGAAATAAAATCTAGAAGGCTTGAAAAATATAATTTCAATTTCATTTTTATTTTTATGTTGTTCAAAAATGTTTGAAATTTTTCATGGAAAATTTTTAGTTTTTTTATGATTTTCAGCTACAAAATGACATAAAAAGCGCGAAAATGATTAAATTGATTTAAGAGGATGAAATGCTTTTATATTTATGAATGTTTTATTATGTTTAATGATAATTTTTAAGTTTCAGATATTCTCCTTTTTATCTTAAAATATTGGCCAATATATGGCTATTATGCAAATATTCTTGCACTAATTCATAATACAATTATAATGCAATTTATTAAAAAAATTAAGTAAAAAAAGCAAAAATTTCCGTCATGTAAAATTTTATAATATTTATGAACATGTTCTTATTTTGAATGAAATAAATTTGGGAAAAAAAGTCAAGTTCGATTAATAATATTTATTACAAAATTCATTCCAATTATGAATTTTTTTTTTCTGTGTATGCTATTTTTAAAAACTTTTTTGTTACTAGCATAAAGAAATTTCTGAGTAACTTAAAAAAATTTGCATAATATCAGAAAATTTTTTAAATATTTTCATACTCGTTTTATTTATGAACATGTTTATCGTGATCTAATGTAGCTAAGCTTTTAAGATTCTAAAAATTATAAATAGTTTATAATTAATGACGAAATCATATGACCTTTTTTAGTGAAACACTCGTAAATTAACATAAATCATACGACCTGGCTAACCAGAGATTAGAACGATCCTGGACAGCTATTTTATGCAAGATTAGGCAGACCAATTAGAGACGAAGTTTGGATATATCCATACATGTTTTAGTTGAGGTCTCAATTTGTTCGGATATCGGGAAATTTGCCCACTTTTAAGAGCTGACTGCCTGTATAACCAAAGCAAACTAATCTATCAATCAGCATTTCATACTTTCACAAACAATGTTTAGTTTTAGATCATAATCTTTATTATATCTATGAGTAACCAATTAAGAGTTTCAGACCTATATGTTTTTTTAATTATTTTTATGGCCTAAGCTCTTTCAGTTATATCTGCCTTTAAAATTTTTACAAACTTAAACATTCCAGACTTTTCATTAAAATTTCCATTAAAAGCTCAAAATAAAAATTGTTGAAAAATTTGTTTAATTTAAACATTTTAACAAAAACTTATAAATTCTTTTAATATTACGAAACGTTTTTGTCGTTGGCTTTTAATCTTTATAAGAATCTTGTTTCTACTTTGCTAAACTTCTAGAATTTTATCAACTTTTAGCTATTTTATTAACTTATATCTACATTTACAAACAAAATTACTTTTTTCTCAAACTTTTTTTTTTGCTTTTTTATTATAACTAGACTTGTAAGAAAAGCAAAACTATTTGCCAATATTAAAATCATATTCCTAACAAAATTTGGCAAATATTTTTGAAAGGTATTCATATCATAAACATTTAAGGAGTATCATCTTAAACAAGATTATTTTATTTTCGTTTGTGGTTTTTTTTTAAGTTTTATTAAACCAATATGGTTTTAACCGTAAGAAGTACAAGAATTATATTTGATATGATAAAGAAATTGCCATAGCAACTTCTCTATACAGCAAAACAAAGATTAAAGAAGAAATAAAGAAGAAACTCAAAACTATTTTTTCAATATATTCTTGAAATTTTTAAATAAAAAAAAACTAAGGGAACACAAACTTTTAAGTTAAATTCTTAAGTAAAGAAAATCAAACAATTTTGTTAAGAAATAAAAAGAAAGAGCAAGGGTTACAAAAGAAGAACAAGTAGATTTTTTGAAATATTGAAACAAAACCTGCTGCAAATAGATAAATGACTTCACATGCTCCTTATATATAAAGCTGACAGCCAACAGAAGCAAGTTGTTTATTTTGGCAGTAAAATTTCGTGCAACAATTAATACCCTCCTGATTTTTCCTGTTAAAATTCATATAAAAGCTACAAAAACTCATATTTTTATAACCAGCCTGTAGTGGAGAATAGTTTTACCCCATATTTCCATATATTTTCTCCCATATTTTCCTGTTTTAAATTAAAAATTGTTTGCATACACATTTTGTCACAGTTATTTACGTTCTATTTATTTTGATTACAAAATAAAACATCCCCTGTGGTTTATGAACATTTATTTTAATTTTTTCTTGCTCTAGCTGATGTTGACAAGGATGGTGATGAGGACGATGTAGATGTTGATGATGACGATGTTTAATAAACTGCTACATTTAACATTTTAACCTTTTGAGCTTGACAAAAAAGAAAAAAAAACAACAGCAAACAGGCAACAACAATTGTTAAATGTTTTTAATAAAAGTGGGGTGAACTATACATACAATGACTAAAGGAAATAATAATAATAAAAAAATAGAAGAAATGTAAGAGTTTCTTTTTTTTCGAAATGATTTTTTCCAACATGTAACAACCATAATAAATATTTATGTATATGAACACTTTACATAAACAACTACAACCTAAAGAGGTAAATAAATAATAAAAATAATAACAAAAACAAAAACAACACAAATAACTGAAACAACTCCCTGAGCATCATTCTTCTGCTCTATATGGATGGATGGATGTATGGATGGCTGCTTGCTTGCAGTCTTTTCATCATATGAATGATGTGTTGGTGTCCTTTGCATCATCCTGCTTGTCATCGTCAAAGACATGTGTATGATCTATGATACAAATGACTTTTTCTATGCAGTTTAATAAACCAGAAGATGCTTGGAGATGTGGTGCAATGAAGACAAAAAAAAAATATATGAAAAAGAAGAGGGAAGCCATAACAAAAATGTAAGAATTTTAAAGGTAGATACAACTGAAAGAGCTTAGGTCATAAAAATAATTTAAAAACAAAACATATAGGTCAGAAATTTTTTAATTGGTTAATCAGAGATATAATAAAGATTATGAGCTAAAACTCATTATATTTTGTGGAAGGATCAAATGCTGATTGATATGTTAGGTTGACTAGGTTATACAGACAGTCAGTTCTTAAAAATGGATCCTACATAGGTCCCATTATGATGGAAGAAAGCAAATTTCCCAATAGCAGTTTCCAGCATGAAGTTATCCAAACTTCTAATATCCGTCTCTAATAGATCTACCAAGCTATGCTGAAAATGTTGTAGTTGTCCGTGATCATTCTAATCTTTGGTTAATTTAGGAGTGTTTCACTAAAAATGTTATAATTGGCAAACTATTTATAAATTTTAGAATCTAAAAAGCTATTAAATTAGATACTTAACTACTTAAGATCATGATAAAAATGTTCATCAAAAAATTTAGTATGAAATTATTTAAAAATATTTTTGAAATTATGAAAATTTGTCAATAATGTATTCTCAGTTTAAAAATTTTCAAAGAACTTCTGTGCGACCCTCGTATATTAAGGCCAAAAATATTCTAATTGTATTGTTTATCCAAAAAACATTACTAAAAATCTTTTTTTATTAAGATTTTCTTAACAAATCTAAGAATTAAAATTTTAGGTATTCCAATCGTATGAGTAATATTAATTCAAAGGTATTTTCACTAAAATACAATAATTTGCAATCCTTTTACAATTTTGAAAACCTTACTGAAAATATGAAAAGTGGGCATTTAATCACTTTAAATGGCAACAATAAAATACCAATAACCTTCTAGTTATATCTTTTATCCATAAAACATTATTAAAACCCGCTTCGTATTAAGAATTTCTTAAAAAATATAAAAATTAAAATTTTAGGTATTCCAAGCGTATTTCACTAAAAATACCATAATTTGGAAACCATTTAAAATTTTGAAAACCATGCAACAGATATGAAAACAAGGCATTTAACCACTTAAATTTACAACAATATTTATAACATAAAGGGAAATTTGATATTAAAATATAAGTTCAATCCAAAAAAAAACTTCAGTGCAACCCTCTAATTATATTGTTTATCCATAAAACATTGCTAAAAATCGATATTTATTAAAAATTTCTTAACAAATCTAAAAATTAAAATTTTAGGTTTTCCAGGCGTATGAGTAATATTAATTCAACTGTAGCTTCACTAAAAATACCATAATTTGCATTCTATTTATAATTTTTAAAAACTTGTAAAATATATAAAAACTAGGCATTTAACCACTTAAAACCACTTATAACATTAAGGAAGATTTTTTATAATAAAATATAAGTTCAATTAAAAAAATTAATATTTTTAAAAAAAACTTCAGTGCGACCCTCGTATACTATGGCTAACAATTTTCTAATTATATTGTTTATCCATAAAACATTACTAAAACCTTATTTTTTAAGAATTTCTATTAATATTAAAACTAAAATTTAGGTATTCCAGGCGTATGAGTAATATTAATTCAAGAGTTGTTTCACTAAAAATAGCATAATTTTCATTATATGTATAATTTTTAAAACCTTGCAACAGATATATAATCTAAACATTTAACCACTTCAAATGCCAACAATATTTATAACATTAAGGAAGATTTTTGAGCAAAAAATATAAGTTCAATCCAAAAAAGAAAAATAAATTAAAAATTTTGCTACAAAGAATTTCAGTGGGACCCATCGTTAATCCATTAAACATTATTAAACATCCTTTTTGTTAAACATTACTAAAAATTCTTAACAAAACTAAAAATTAAAATTTTAGGTATTCCAGCGTATGCGTAATATTAATTCAAGATTAGTTTCACTAAAAATTATAACATTAAGGAAGACTTATAATCATTAAATATTAGCTCAATTCAAACAAAAATTGTTTTTCAAAAATTAGACACAACATACCCATAATTGTGTGTAATTGTCTCCATGTCAAAAAATTTTACTAAAACTATTGATCACATTTCTTTAATTTTATTTTCGACTCCTTAGCTGTGGAACTGGTCTGGTAGGGCACTGCTACACTTTCAATATATATTGTGATATTTGGATCGCGATCCATTGAAATGGATCACGCAAAATGAGGTTATTCTGCGATTTGGATCGCGATCCATCAGTACCGTATGCTACACGTTCAATAAATATCGCGATACTGGATCGCGGTCAATATATATTGAACGTGTAGCAGTGCCCGTAGAGCTAGCAACCTTCATATTATTAATAATTGCCATAAACATTATTTAAATTCGTTAAATATTATAAATTTCTTAATAAATCTAACATTTATATTATTTGGTATTACAGGCGTATGATTAATATTAATTTAGGAGTTTCTACACTAAATATGGCATAATTTTTAAACCATATAAGATATTTCAAAACCAAAAAAAAAAATTTCAAAGTAGACTTGATACAGCTTAAAATGACAAAAATGTCTATAAAATTCCCTAAACTTTTTTGCTAAGACTTTGTGTTTACTTTGTTACTTTAACGCAAATTGAAGTAAAATAAAAAAATGTCATCTAAAAAAAAGTTTGTCGAATTCATGAAATTATAATTAATAGCCTTTGTTGATTATTCTTTAAGAACATTTGAATGCCTATAAATCTTAAATTTTTATTTTCAGTTGTGTTGGTCGTATGATAAAAATAATTTATCAAACTATCGAGATTTTTAGAAACTAAGTCTTGATCCATCTCCGACAGATGTCTCAGGTCCAGCAGAAAGAAGAATCATTCTAATCTCTATTCAGACAAGACTGAACATAGGAGGTTCTTCATTATCTGCTTCATAACTAGTCTACGGCAAAGTTTTCATCCATAAAACGTTTCTTGCGGGGGTTGACGGGTGAGTTGGTACAGAGAAAATGCTTAGTTCATGTTGGGATACAGGCGAATAACTTTGTAGTACTAGTAGGTAATTCCTGAAACTTAATGTTTTCTTAATTGAATTTTTAAGATTTCACACAATTTGAAAGTGACTTACCCCCATTAACACGAAGTCTGGTTATGTTTTAACTAATAGTTATACTGACAGTTTTCATACAAAAATAATTTTAACCGACAGTATAACTATTAGTTAGCACCTAACCAGACTTCGTGTTAATGGGGGTTAAAGTAATAACTAAATACCTTTACAAAAAACATAACAAGTTTAATTTATTTTAAAATGGAGTAGAATTTTATTTATACAGTTTTTTAAATTTCTCCGAAGTTCATAAAAAAGCTTAATTTTTATTTAAATTACCAACAATATCCTGTTCTTAGCACTTAAATAATGACAAATCTTTATAGTTAAAAGTATTACATTTTAGTACTAAAAACTTGATAATAAATGTGTGTAGTTTTAAAATACAATATTTTTCGTACTAAATTTTACAGTTTCAAAAATATTTTATTTAAAATACCCACTCTTAAATAAATTGTAAGCAATGTTCTTAATAAAAACAAGGTGACGTATGACTAATATTAATTCGGAGAATGTTTATGCTTTATCTTTTAGTTACCATAAATTATTTTTACAGATTTCTACTTAAGTTAAAGAAAATAGTAAAGGAATTTATCAAAATAATCAATATATTTGAACTACTGAAACCTCGAAAATTTTATCAAAATTTTGTTTCCGTTCTGGTACTTTTAATTTAGTTGCTTAAAATTTCACCCTTCAACTTAAAGTTTTTTTGACAGTTTTGGGTCAATTCAAAACAATACCTCTCACACACAGAGCCATGCAAAAGGTCAACTGTCAGATATGACAAATTCACAAAACTTTCCGGTTGTTTTTTTTGCCACCATTATCCTTTAGGCTAAAAATTAATTCATTAAATTTGTTGCCCAAAAAAAGGCAACAAAAATGTTTACCTACTAAATGAGCAGGAATACAAAACAAAAAGAAAGGATGTGAAAACATTTCAACTCCCCTCCGTTTTTAATTTGTTTGTGTTGTTAATAACCCAACACCGAAAAAAACAAGGAACTCATTAATTTTCCACAAAAAATTAAACAAATTCATTTACACTTGCACTTAATTCTAATTTAAAGCTTAAATTTCTAAATAAACACATTAATTTTTGAGCAAGACAACAATATAAATTTTATTTCTTTATCCTATTTCGAGGAAAAAAACTAATTAAGTAGATAAAATTTGGTGGACAAAAGAGCCAGCAACATAAAAAACAAAATTGAAATTTATTTACTTCAGCTCATTTAATAAATTTTCATTTTTCAACACAATAAACATAAAGTTGTTAGACTGAAATGCTGAGAAGACTGTTTACACTTTGTAAATCATGGTGTAAAAGAAATGATATAAAAGCACAAAAAACACTATAAATTTTTATATTTCATCCCTAATAATACAAATAAGGTGTGTTTTTCTAAGGTCATTTTTTATTTCTTGGCCCATTGCTCAATTTAAACTAGAATTATTATTTATTGTTAAGAATAAATGTCCTGTCTGTTGTCTGTGTTGTTAAAGATAATTTAGACAGTTTGTTAAGATATTTGCTTTTGTTTAAGTACAAATAACAAATCTTTTGTTAAACTGCTTATCGAAATTATAAATAGTAACATTAAAGATTTATTATAAAAGACTTGTTTAAAATTAAAATTAGTTTTCAGTAAAGACTATAATAAATTATTTAACAACAATCATTATTTGTTTAGATTATTAGATTATCTTAAGCACTTCTAAAAGGTTTTTCTAAATCAAAAATGATTTATTTAAAATTGCTACTTTAAGCTAAGTTATAGGATATTTTCTTAATAAAAATACTAGGGCGTATGATTAATATTAATTCAAAGTATTTTTTTGAAATTGCTATATGTTTTATTTAAATTATAATTTATCTTACAAAATTGTACTTAAATTAAAGCAAAGAATACAGTGATTCTTTTCTATAATTTCAGAGTACGTGTAAAGTAATTTTTACATTTTTGGGTAACAAATTCAAAACACTAAGGGAAATACTTGGAAATTAAAAAAAACTTCTGTTGATTTATGTTTCAAAATGCTTTCAACAAATAAATCTGGAGACTTTGTGGAAACCTTTATATTATCTTAACAAAAATAAGACTAATTTCTTGGAATTTAAAAAAGTTTTAAAACATTTGCCATTTTTAACGACAACATGGTATATGATTAATAATATTTAAAATAATTTTCTTAAAATTAGCTGAAAATATTACTAATATTGAAACAAGTAACTAATAGAACAATTTTCACAGAAAAAAAGTGATACATTTCATATAAAAAGTAACAGATTTCATAAATAAATTATAAAGAGAAAAAAATCTTCTACAGATTCCTAAAATTAATTAAAACTAAATGGCGCTACTCAGTTTTAATTTCAGATGTTTATAAAGAAATGTGTAATTTATCTAAGAATTTTCGTTTTTTAATCAAATTGTATAAAATAATCTAAAATTTCTATAGAATATCAATAGCTTTTCAAAAATTTTCATTTTACTTAACTGGATACGTATGATTAACATTAATTAGTAATGATTTTACAAAACCGTGCATAAAATCCAGAATTTTCAATAGTTTTTCAAAATTTAAGTTGCAAAATCTTAATAACTTATCAGTTAATAAGGAAAGTATAAAATAAATTTAGTGAACTTCAATTTAAACTATTTAAAAAGCGGGACTTGCAATAAATGGCATATTTTTTCAATTCGGTTTTTGTCTTTAATAACTTTAAAGGCATTTCGAAGGCTACATATCTATAATTTGTATTCACTTAGATATGAAACATTATAATGTTCCATAGCAGTTTTTTTTTTGGTTTGAAAATATTTGGTGCCTACATAGCGTCATATGGGGGATGTTTTGCTTTAATTATTTAATTTGAAAAAAACTGCCGCTGATGCACATCGATTGCTCACCAAAGCTCATGGTTTGTGCGAATCAGAAGTGGTGGTTTTGACAGGGAAGACATAGAATGCCCAGACCAAACAAAAAAGTTTAAAGACCAATAATTGGAGTCATGACTCCATGATTGTTGTCAAGAGCTTGTTAAAATTTATCAACAATTTCAAAACTTTTGCAAGCAGCATGATTCATCCAAAAGCAGGGAAATTGGATACCATACGAATTGAAGACTATTTTGCATGTCCGAAATTAAGCTTTAACGCCATAAAAGGAAATAAGTTTCGCACCGAATCCATTAGGATAACCGAAAGCGTAAGAGCTCGTATGTGAAGTCCCGCCAACCAGCCGAATCGACACCAAAGCCAAATTTCCATGGCGCTAAGGTAATGCTCTGTATTTGTTGGGACCAAAGAGTCATATCTATTATGAGCTGCTGAAATCTGACCAGAGCAACACAGGGAACCTGTACTAAATGAAACTGATGCGTTTGAAGCGAGCATTGGCCGAAAAATTTCCAGAATATGAAACCGTAATATTCCATCAGAATAACGCTCGGCCACATGTTGCAATACCTGTTAAAAAGTATTTAGAATGATGTAGACCAAAAGAGTCATATCTATTATGAGCTGCTGAAATCTGACCAGAACATCACAGGGAACCTGTACTAAATGGAACTGATGCGTTTGAAGCGAGCATTGGCCGAAAAATTTCCAGAATATGAAACCATAATATTTCATCAAGATAACGCTCTGCCACATGTTGCAATACCTGTTAAAAAGTATTTATAATTTATAGTCCAGACCTTGTGCCGTCTGACAACTATTTGTTTCGATCGATGCAGAACGCTCTCTCCGGGATACGCTTCACTTTGGAACAGAGTATCCGATACTGGCCTGATTTGTTCTTGGCAGTTCTTTTCGCTCAGAATACATATATTGCCAGAAAGATGGGAAGAGATCACAGTTAACAATGGCCAATACTTTGTATAAATAAACATTGTACAAATGTTTCAAAAGCTATACATTTAAAAAAATCTCGCATTTTTAAGTCATACACCCAATTAGCTACAGGTCTTAAAAGTAAATCATTGTTTTAAAGAAGTACAAAAACACAAAAAGATTATTTTATTTTAAAAATTTAAATTTTTGTAGATTTTTCATTTCCGCAAATTTTTACAAAATTTATTGACAAATGGCGGAAAATCATTTGTTAAATTAAAGCTACTAATATTATTTACAACAAAAACATTCAATGTTTGACTTAAATCTAAAATATTTTAAAATATCTGAAACTGGTACAAAGGAGCGTATGATTAATATTAATAGGGAGTTTGAAAATATAAATTGCCATAACTTTGTTATTTAAAGCAATTTTTTAACAATTCCAAATGAAAATAAAATTAAACAAGTAACAAAATTTTTAAGCACTAGAAGCTTAAAAAATCCAGCTGACAATAATTTAAAAATTTTAATCCCAAATTACCAAAAATAAATAATTTTCATTTCTTCCAAGTTGTATTAAATTAAAGCTATGATTCTTAAATTATGATAATTTATCGCAAAAATATTTCAAATATGGTTTAAATATAAAATATTTGCTTAAATCTAAAAAATTAACCAGGGAGCGTATGATTGATATTAATAGGGAGTTTTGACACAACAATTGTCATAACTTCGTTATTAAAAGGAATTTGTAAACAATTTAAAATTTAAATAAAAGTAAACAAACAAGACTATTTCATACCATAAGAACTTTTAAAAGCCATTTTTCGAATCGGAAATTTTGCAGTAACAAACTAACCCCCATTAACACGAAGTTTGGTAAGGTGTTAACTAATAGTTATACAGTCGGTTAAAAATATTTTTGTATGAAAACTGTCAGTATAACTGTTAGTTAACAAATAACCAGACTTCGTGTTAATGCGGGTAAAGCAAATATAATTATTAAATGCATTTGTTATACATTTTTTCAATATCCATAAAATTGTTTGTACCAACATACACAGAAAAAACTATTTCCTAACCAGTTTCAATTGAAATATTTATCACATATTAAACTGGTATCTATTATTTCATGAATACTTGATTCAATTATGAAATACTTAAAACCAGTTCAATATATGATAAATATTTGAATTGAAACTGTTTAGGAAATAGATTTTTTCAATACATTTGGTCAACTGAAATCTGCAAACTGTTGATTTTATAATGCTGACATTAAGTTGAGTATATCACAATTTGGATATAGTTTTAATAAGATTTAAATTGTAAAACTTTTAATTTCTTAAATATTTCAATGTTTTCCTCAACAACTATTTACACTTTCCAACAAAACTCTAATAGCTTAATTCACCTGAGTTTAACACTTAACCTTACAAGTAGCTTTAGCTAAATCTAACCGAGACATTCTACTGAAGCACCTACAAATGTTGATGTGGTGGCAAATGATGGCAAACGACATAACGACCACAAAACAACTTCTCTCTCATCAGTTATTCACACTTTCTGGCAAAAGAAAAACCAAAAAAACCCTTAAGCTTTTGAGGTTAGGTACACATTTCTGTTGAAATGCTGAAGTATCTATTACTTCCCCTCGAAAAAGGAGTTTCATTTCTTTACATCACTCATTCTATATTTTAATTTTCTTAGTTTTTGTTTTTATTTTTATATTCTTAAAACAAATGCGCACATGCTTCATGAATAGCAGAAAACCTGGTTTATGCAGTTTTTTTACATGTGATAAAGGAAAAAAGCAGAAACAAAATAAAAATTGTCATTCTTCATTGTCGCTCGGTTTCTGTTTTATTATTTTTTTTTCAAGTACTTTTTTGTGGCTAAAGGTGGTTTAAGCACATAAACATGTCTATTCATTTGAAGCAATTTTTCAAATAGCAAACATGATTTTTATAAAACTGAAATAAATGTAAATGTATAGAAATGTGTATGTGTTTAATGCTTTTAACCCTTATGAATTCTTTTACATGTTCGAAGAATTTACATGGAAATGATACATGAAATACGGTGTATAATGCTAAAGATGACAAAGTTGGTTTTTTTGTATGTAGTTTGAAGTGGTTATGTTGTGTTATGTTTGCCATTTTTATTGTGTTAAAGTTAGAATCGGAGAGCATAAGAGAAATTAAGCAAATTAAAAATGGAATATGGTTAAACAAATAAATTTTTAGAATTTTAAAATTTTTTATACTTCAAAATTGGAGAATCTTGTTCAAATATAAAATTGTCTGTTTGTTACCTTGTTGTTTTTAATAATATGTAAAAAACATATTTCAAATCATAAAGGGTTTTTTACTTATTTAAAAATTTATAGTTTTTGTATAACGAGACGTATGATTAATATTAATTAGGAATATTTGCAGATAAATGCTTATAACATCGTGAGTTGGTACAATATTTTAGAAAATCGAAATGGGTATGAAAGGCAATATCTCAACGAACTTTAGGTATTTGCCATGAAAAATATTACTGCAAAAATTTTATCTTAATAATATTAGATATTATTTTAATTATAAAAATTTGTTTTTCTTTCTAGCTTTTTTTGTGCGTTTTCTTTTGAAAACCTGATGATTCTTTTGAATTTTCATGCACATTTCATTAATATTTGGTAAGTCAAAATTCACAGATTATCCAAAGATTTAAAAAATCAAGAGTTTTTTGTAATAAAGACAACTCTTAAGTACTACTAAAAATATATTCGTATTTGAAAAAATCTGAAATTATATACAGATCATTAACATATATAGAAAATTTAGCAAGAACTTGAAACTTTCCTCCGAAAAAATTAATACTTCAATAGAAATTAATTTCAAATAAGCAAAGTTAGCTTTTGAATTCCGATCTTACTAAAAATTTTCTCTTAGTGACATAGTATATCTGCTAGTTATAATGGAACCGCTTAAACCCAAATGTTTAATTAAAGTTAAATTTACATTTCTAAACAATATTTCTCTAGGCAAACTTGTACTTTTTGTTTTCTAATCATATAATGCAAAGAAATGTAAAATTTGTATAAAAGTATAGAAACATTTTGTATTTTGAATAACTGGTGACGTATGATCAATATTAATTAGGAACCATTTTACAAAACCATTTCTGCTAGCCATCATTTTCAATATATTTTCCAAATTTAAAAAGGACATTATAAAAAACTAAACAATTAACATGGACTATATTAAAATATGTTTGTGAACTGCATATTATTGGGTGTGTGACTTAAAAATACGGGGTTTTATTTAAATTTTTAGCTTTTATTTTGAAACATTTGTACAATATAAATTTATTCAAAGCGTATTTCAGAGAGAACGTTCTGCATCTAAATATAGAAACAAGTAGTAGTCAAACGGGGCATAGTCTAGACTATAAAGCGGGTAATGCAAAACTTCCCAACCACTTCATTTTAAATACTTTGTAACAGGAATTGCAATATGTGGCCGAGCGATGGATGATGATACAATGATATTACGGTTTCATGTCTGGTCGCATATTTTGTGAGCTTTTTGCCAAATGCACACTTTAAAAGAATCAGTTGAGTTCCATACAGGTTTCCTATGATGGTTTGGCTAGATTTCAGCAGCTCATAATAGATAGAAACCTTTTGATCCTACCAAATACAGAGCATTGCCTTAGAGTCATGGATATTTGGCTTTGGTATCGATTTGTCTGGTTGTCCGGGCTTCACGTACGATCTCTTACTCTTTGGGTTATAGTAATGGATTCATTATTCGTCGCATTTGATGATTCGGTGAAAAACGATTTTCTTTTATAAGGGGCAAACATGATTTCGGACGCAAAATCGTCTTCCAAGGTCTTTCGGCTTCAATTCGTATGGTACCCAATTTTCCTGCTTTTGAATTCTTGGTCTCCAAACTTTTTGGGCTGATATGGAAGATCTTTGTCTTCCATATCAAAATCACCACTTCGGAATCCAACAAACCATCTCTCGCACGATTAAGCACATTCTCCATAAGCTTTGGTGAGTTTCAGCGGCACTTATGTTTTTCAAATTATAGAAGTAAAACAAAACATCCCGCACAAGACAAAATTCGGCATTTTCAAATTTTAAAAAAAATTTTGTTATTTTCAATATAAGTGAGAGTAATTGGCAGAATAATTGACAGATATGAACCCTTAAAAAAAAACCGCGTTCAAAGGATACGCCATCTTACAATAGATGCATTCTGCATTTTTAAGTCATACATAATACAAGGAAATGAACATTTTTATAACTGGTGACGTATGATTAATATTAATTAGGAGTAATTTCAGAAAATCATTTCCAAAAACCATCATTTACAATAGATTTTCAAAATTTAAAAGCGAAATTATAAAAAACTAAACAACTAACAAGGTGTACATTCAAATATATTTGTTACTTGCATTTTATATAAATAAAACTTCTTTGAAAATGGTCTCAACCCAATATTTTATCATTATTATCAAATTACAAAATTCCCAATAATACTTTAGACAATCTTATATTTTGTTTTAAGATATTTCTATTCTAATCAAGTACTTCAAAGAAATGTAGAGTTTATATAAAGGAATATGCAAAATTCAAAATTTGATATTTTTCTTAACTGCTGACGATTGATTAATATTAGCTAATAGCAATTTTCAAAAACTTTTATACAAGCCATAACTCTTCCATATATTTGCAAAATTTAAAATGGAAATTATAAAAAAAACTATATAATGAAACAGGATAATAATAAAATGCTCTTCTAAACCAAAGAAAACCTGTTAAAAATGATTGACATCCAAATACTTCATTTAATTTTCTCTCCACCTTCAAACTACATTATTTCTAATAATATTACTCTAGAGAAAGTAATATATTGTGTTGTAAATTTTCTAAATCTAATCAAATAATCCAAAGAAATGCACAGGTTTCATAAATTAATAAGAAATGTTTAAACAATTTTAATTTATATAACTGATGACGTATGATTAATATTAATTTGGAGCAATTTTACAAAAACATTTACACAAGCCATGATTTATCATACAATTTGAAAATTTTAAAGGTGAATTATAGAAAACTAAAAAAACTAACAAGAAAAGTATTCAAATAAGTTTGTTGCATGATATCTAAATAAAACCTGTTTGAAAATCAATCTCAAATTAATCATAATTTGAAGAAAATGTAAAAGTTTTTGCCCAATATTACTGGGTGAACTTAAAGTTTGTGTAAGAATTTTGTTTTTATTCAACAAAATAAAAAAAAAATCTAAAATTTTCCCAAAGGAATTAGAAATTTTCATAAATTACATTACTGGTGGCGTATGATTAATATTAATTTGGAATAATTTTGCAAAATCTCTTACACAAGCCATAATATGCAATATATTTTCAAAATTTAAAAAGAAAATTATAAAAACTTTACCAATTAATCAGGAAAATATTAAAATATATTTGTAAGCTGCCTCATATCAAACTAAAAGCTCTTTGGAAATACTGGTCTACCAAGCTATTTTTTTTTAAGTTTCTCCTTACGCTCAAATTACATCATTTCTAATTTCTGTTTTAATATAATTTTCCCTTATTATGACTTTTAACATTAACATTTTTGTCATATCACAGCTAATCTTGGACAAAATTGAATATGTTATCTTTGAGTATTTTTAATTATATTCCGTAATACTTTTACCATGTACCAGAGCAATGGAGAACATTTCTAATCTAACTAATTTAGCGCTCATTAATTTCCATAGATGAAATTATCATTAAACATATTATGGCTGGGAAATAAAATTTGTGTGTAAGGATAACAAAAGGGAGCTTGGGCAAAAACATAAAAACCAGCACGCAATAACAGTTCTCTTAAACTCGTAGTGGTATAAAATGTATAATAGGCTTCATTTTCATTATGATTAGTATTTCTTTTTATTATTTCTATTTCAAGAAGAAAAAAAACAAAGATAATTGAATTAAAAAAAGACACACACAACACAGGAATGGTGTGCTGTATCTCAATGTCTTGGAAACAAAAGGCCTTAACACAATATCCTACTCATAACAATACAAAATTGTTGTGTTATCTTAAGTTTAACAACCACTTACATACAATTGGAATCATACAAAGGACTAAAAAGAAGAATAAAAAGAGCCGCTAGTAAAACACAAGTATTTAAAAATAGCCACTCAATTCAGTTAGATAACAACAGAAAGCAGTCAGTCAGTTTTGCTGCCTAGCTGCTAGAGTGTTGTATTGTTTTGTTGACAGCGTTTGTTGTTGATTTGGTTAATTGAAATTATATGTATAATGAGATTTATCTAGAATAGTACAACAGCTAGAGAAAAACACGTTAACAATAGATTGGTACAAAAATATCCTTATTATATCCTTAGGCAACTCACAATCTTATCACATTTGTTTGTTAATTATTAGCAAACATTTACATTTACAGTTTATTTTCTTTCTTTTTTTTCCATCTCTATTGAGTTGAGTAATAATTAAGACTAAAAATACTTGACCCAGATTTAATTACCAACAAGAAAATAACAAAGCATATAAGATTTTCATGGAAATTTTTAATGGCCCTTGAAAATGAAAAAAACCAAACAAAGAAACGAAAACATTTCTTGAGATTTTTTAACAAATTTCTTAAGAAAAGTGTAAATTTTATTTTTTTGGATATTTAAACAAAAAATTTAATTTGAATTAAAAATTTTCTTTCTTGAAATAGTTGTCCTTGAAAAAGTTTGTATTTTGAATTGAATTTTTTTAATATTTCACTGAGAATATTTGTTGTGAATAGAAAATTCAAAAATTACAGTATTTATAAGAATTTTTCAACATTTTGTATTTTGCATAACTGGTGACGTATGATTAATATTAATTAGGAGTAGATTTACAAAAACGATTACACAAGCCATAATTTTCCATATATTTGCACAATTTAAAAGGGAAAATATATAAAACTAAACTATTAATAAAGTACATAATAAATTATGTTTCTTAACTGCTTGATATATAAATAAAATTTCTCTAGAAATATAGGCCCACTAAATACTTTTGTTAATTTTCTCATCACTTCCCAATTATATCATTTCTAATTTTTGGTTTAATATTATATTTCTTTATTATGACTTAAAAGGGAGTTTCATTGAAAATGTTGAATGTTTAATGGAATTAGAAATATTTCAAAAATTAATTTATTTATTTTGGATTTGTCTATGAAAATTTGTATTACTTAAATTTTATAAAATTTAATTTGTCTAAAAAATCTCTTATTTTATTAATTTATTTTCCATTTAGAATTGTTTAAAAATTAATTTTTATAAGGACGTTATAGCAATTTTGCTTAAAAAACTACTTATTAATATCAATCATACGCCCTTTAGTTTAATTTGTATACTTTATCATATATGTTAGTTGAAAGTCGCATATGTTGAAATTTTATAGTAAATTTATATATTTGAAGTCTAAATGGTTTAATTTAATTAAAGATTAAATCTAATTTATCAATAAATTTATGTAAAATTAAAAAAAAATAAATTAAAAATTCAAATTCAATTTTAAATTTTTTTTATAAAAATTCAAAACTGGTTATCACCAATAAATAGTCTTGGTTGTTTAAACAAATTTTTCTCAAATATTTAGATCAAATAATGGGATTTAGTAATTCCAATTGCATAGTCTGAATTTATTTGAATTTTTAAGTCTTTGAATGCATTTATATTAAAAAGCTTCTAAAAATATGTTTTCTGCAACATGTTGTAGGAATAATTTTTCGTAAACTTTCATACAGCAATTTACTTAAATGTTTGTTTAATAAAATGTTACCAGCAGAATGTTGCAAACAAATATGTTATAAATATTTTTATATAAAAACGCCAAAAAATATGAGTCCTTCGACATTTTTACCCACAACATGTTGGCAAAACTTTAAAATTGAATTTCACTTAAACATTTGTTTAATAAAATATTTCCTGCAACATGTTTCAAACTAAATATTATTGATATTCCTCCAAATATATACATTAGGTTGCAGTAAAATGTATTTTAAAAAAGATGGTGCTAGCTAGCAACATGATGCTAAAACAATCTGCATCGCTAAAAGTAAGTCCACTGCCACAATATTTTGTCTATATTCCGCAACATATTTCTAAAAACTTATTAATTCATAAACAAAAGTAATGGAAAACTTTCAAATAGAAACTTGTAAATTTGTTTTATTTGCAACAACATTTCACCATCATTTTGCAAATAAACTATTGTCGAAATTCATGCAATCTTTAAAAAGTGGATGAGACAGAAACATGTCCCAATCATTTTTGTAACTTTTCCTCCAATTTAAAAGCTATTTATGAAAATTTTTTGAAAATATTAGAATTTTTTAAATCATTTGGTTACTAGCAACATGTTGCTGAAAAATTTTACTGATTTTGTGTGGCCAAAAAATCTTGTTAAGGCTGTTATACATTAAAGCTCGGTTTCAAAAATATAAATCCATATAAAAAAACTTTCAGTTAAATTGTTATGAAACTCATTAAAACAGTTGTCTATTCAAGGTTAATACTCTGTTTTCTTCCTGAAATGTTGCTAGCAACATAGTTTTCGCACACATTTTAATTGTACAAACAATATTTAGAAATTTTCAAAAATAAAAATATTTTTTTTTTTCTTTATTTATTTATTGATTCTAACCATTTTTCACTACTTCAAAAAGGTTTAATGTATGTTAAATGTAAATTAAATTAAATTTCTTAAAAATATATGCTGCCAGCAACATTTTGCTGAAAAAGTTATTATTTTTTTACATACTTTGCCAAGAAATTATAATAAAATTTTGATTGATAATGAAATTACCTTCAAAACCATGCTGCCATCAATTAGTTGCAGTACCTGTTACTACTTTTTTACCAACGTTGCCAGCAACAATATACATTATTTGTTACTATCCTTGCTTAAAAATAATAAAAGTAATTGAAAAATAATCCACTTTCTCTAAAAACTATAACACCAGCAACATGTTGCAGAAACAGTTATTACAATTTCAATAAATTTTTACAAATACTTTTAAAAGAAAATTTAATGATCTAGAATAAATGTACTTCCATTAAGAAAATGTTGCCAACAACATGTTTCAAAATCTGTTATTACAATTAATAATAAATTCGGCCAAATCTTTAACAAATAATTAAATATAAGCAACATAATGTCTAAAAATAAATTATAACAAATTTAATAAATTCAAAAGTAGTTAAGAAAATGTTTTACGAAACTAACAAAAATTCATTTACAAAAATATATTGCCAGCAACATGCAGCCAAAAAATACAAGTAAATTATTAAATTTTCTTTTAAATTTAAGTTTTTCCAATTAAAAAAAAATTATTTCTTTATTAAACTTGAATTAATAAATCTTATTTTTAAACACAAAATCCCTTGCTTAAGGCTCTTTTTAATAAAAATATAAAATTCCATGCAAGAAATAAATTTATAAAAAAATTTTCTTTTAACAAACTAAGTACATAAATATAAAACACAAATATTTACATTAAAAAAAAACAACGACAAGCTCACACACCTTTAGGCTATAATATTGATTAAAAATTGAAAGCAGCAAAAAAAATCAAAAAACGTATAAAAAAATATCAATATACAACCTTTCAGTCTTGTCTGTGACAAGCACAATGTCAATGATAATGTTTAATGTTTTTTGTGTCATTATTAAAGCCTAAAGATATGATATCTTTAGATATACTCAGAGAGTTCATACATAGTAACATTTCTATTATAACAAGCAACATTAGACGTTTGTAACGAGAAATAAAATTTTAATAAATTATCAGACAACAGGAAGTTAAAGACAAGAAAATGTCATAAAATATAATAGATATTTGAAATGTTGCTAAATGTTTATGAGAATGTTTTTACTTTCTTGTAGCTTTGTAAGATATTCAAGGATTATGTGGAGATTTTGACACAATATATATGTACATATAAATAAATAGGAAGGAGAGGGTAAAAATATAGCAGAAATTTTATAAATATATTTAGATTTCAACATTAAACAAATATCATAAAAAAAGTTGCTAGCAACATGTTGAGAAACATTTTTGTAATTTTTACAAAATTTGTAAAAGAAAAACCTTGATAACAAAAATTATTATATGTTACCAGCAACATGTTGCTGAAACAATTTTAATGAACTAACCTAAAGAAATATGAAAACATTTTAAATATTAATACAATTACTTAAAAATTATGATGCCAGCAACATAGCAACATGTTTTTTAATATATTTTATTTAAGTAATTTATTAAATCTATGCTATTTAGTTGCCTGTAATTGTGTGTTCTTATTTTTATGCCCAAAATACATCCACATTTTACTTTCCCTAGATTTTCTATGGTACAATAAAGAATATTTTTCATATATATATGTATATAATGTATATCAAAAAGCTTTAGGGCATGTGAGAGTTATTATATTTGTCCCAAATAGGATTAAGTTTCAAGTGTGTTTGGTTTTTTCTTTTTATGAAAATTTTTAAATTTGCAGAAGCCATAAATAAAAAAATATACAAATCCCCAAAGGACTATCACTCTTGTCAACAAAAGAAAACAAATGGAAATAAAGGACAAAAATCTTAAATTACACTTTAAAATAAAGGCAAATTAAATTGAGAATAACATAAAGAGCAACCATAATACAATAAATACATGAGAAAAATATTTAAACAAAAGTTGAAAGCCAATTAAAAATTAAAAAATTTTGAAAATGGTTTTGAAACGGATATTAGTTTCTAATAAAAAAACATTTTAGCAAAATTTTTTTTTAAATGTTGAATTTATTATAATAATAACTAATAACACATACTTTAACTAATATCCCATTTAATTTTGCTGCTAGCAATATGTTGCAGAACTATGCAAGTTTTGATTTACTAAAGTTTCTTTCAAAACCTATTTCCAAAACGAAATTAAAATTATCCAAGACAAAATTTTAAATTTTAAAGTTTCTTTTTAAAAAAAAATATTGCTGAAACATTTTAAATATATTTCTAGCAACATATGTTACTAGCAACATGTTGCATGAAATAACATAAATAATTTGTATAATATTTTGATACATATTAACAATTTTGTTATCTAAAACTAATTAGCAACATGTTGCAGCCAATACTGTTGATTAATTTCAGATTAATATTATCATAAATTAAGCTTTAAAACTAAGTATTTAAATGTTGCCAGCATGTGAATGTTCCTTTAGAAATAACTCATTATCAACAAATAATTAAATGTTTTCAGAGATTTTTTCAAGAAAAAAGGTGTAAGTAGTGATGATGCTTAGAAAAATATAATGAAAAACATGATGCTTAGAAAAATATTTCTTTTTATATTATATTTTCATCAAACCAACCACAAATTTGACACACTATAGAATAAATAATATTCCAGAACAAAATCTTCTTAAACAAAACCTTATTTGTTGATAGCAACATGTTGCTTGGTAAATAGTTTAAATTTTCTTATGAAAATAACTTAATATCAACAAAAAATTAAATGTTTTCAGAGACTTTCAGCAAAAAAACAAAAATAATTAATAATTTCTAGCAACATGTTGCTTAGAAAAATATTCCATTCTTTATTATATTTTTATAAAAAATCACATTACAGAAAAAAATCTCCGTTAATAAAACCATATTTGTTGATAGCAACATGTTGCTTGGTAAATAGTTAAAATACATTTTTTATACTATGCTACTACAAGTTGTTTTTTAAATTAATTTTTGAAGTTGCTAAGTTTTAAATGTTGCTCGCAACATGTTGCCCAAAATATTATTATATTTCATTGATTTTTTAAGGAAAATAATCATAAATCTTTAAATATATTATTGTATGAAGAACTTTTTATTGCATAAATATTGACAGCAACTTGTGGTAGAAATAGATATATCTATTTTGAGCAGTTTGTTCATGAAAATAATCTAAATTGTAGTAGAAATGGAAGTTCGTAACAAAATATCAGTTCACAAAACCAAATTTGTATCTAGCAACATGTTGTATCTTCAAGTAATTTTCAAAAATTAAACCAAAATCATTAAATGAGTAAATGTTTTTTTTTTAGCTTAATATCTAAATTGTTGCCAACAACATGTTTCACAAAAGAGATCTTTCATTTTAGATCATTATACAAGGTGGCGCAAAAGTAAACTTCCGATGTTTTTTGGCTGTAAATAAAAACTTTGATTCTTCTTGTGGATTATTCTTATTTGCTCTTTTAATTTTTTTTACATCAAGTCGAGAATATGATGTCATGTAAATGGCCACAGTTGATTGTCATTTGAGCCCTATTTATGGAATTTTCCATCAATTTGGCCAAAACTTCCGGCAATAGGTCCTCACATTCTTGACGGATATTGTCTTTAAGAGCTGCAAGAGTCTGAGGCTTGTTGACATAAACCCGCGACTTCAAAAAACCCCACAAAAAGAAGGCTGGCAATCGCCAAAACGGGAGATTATCGGTTGTGGCATATCGGTTGTGGCACGTGCAGTGTGTTCCGTTGCACCGTCCTGTTGGAACCATATGTTTTCCAATCCCAATTCATCAAGTAGCGGCAAAAAGAACTCATTGATCATTGCTCTGTAGTGCAGTTTTATTTTCGTATTAGAAACTTAAATCTTTTCCAGCTACATGTTGCACAACAAATATTGGAATTTCCTTATTAAAAACATTCCTAAATCATTAAATGACTAAATGTTTTTAAATATTTTTGGCACTATTAAAGTAAATGTTTCCTAGCAACATGTTGCGAATAAGAAATGTTTCTTTTAACCCTCCGTTACTCGCAAAAGATCTGGTTGATACAGGCAAACATTTTTATATTGTAAATTTTTTTATACACCCTAAATTTTAAGCTATTTTTTGATAAAATAATATTTTACTGCAATTTTTTTTTGTATTACTCTTTTAAATACATTACATTTAGTATTGTTTTTATGCTTTCGAAATAAAAAGTGAAGAGGTTATTTTCAAACTCGCCTTTTTTATTGATATCAATTTGTTACTTTACGACTATTCTCGATTGAAAATGATTGCGACTAACGGACTAACGGTTAAGAGCACCTTACATTAAAAATAATCAAAAATAAATACGTATTGAAGCAATGTTTTCATAAAGCATTTTATAGTGAAAATAATCATAAATCATCCCATAAATATTGTTTCTAGTAGGATGCTTTTCCTTTATTTAAGTTCTTTCAACAAATAACAAAATAGTTACAACAGTTCTAGCAACATGTTGCTAAAACAAAACATGTTGCAGAAGCAAGTGATTTAAGAATACACTTGAAATTCAGTCTTTTTAACATTTATTAATACAAATTTGACTGTCTAAAGCATTGGTAGGCGTTCATATTGTTGAGATTACGAACATTTTCGTGAATTTACACGTACACAACCCGACAGTAAACAAAACACACAGAAAGAGCGTAAAAAATACAAATAACTCATTTAGTTGTAAACAATAGAGTGTAAAAATACAAATATTTCATTCTGTTGCTTGATGTTGTTGCAGATTTTTTATTTTTAACCCATACATGCACACAAACTACAATTTCTCTTTTTGCGCTTCCCTGGTCTAAAGTTACAAATATCAAAATCTGAAAATAATTATGGCAGCATATTGCAGAGTTTATTAAAAGCTATTTTTCCCAAAGAATTTCTAATTGTTTTACTTATTTGCTAGCAATATTTTACGATGAAAAACCGAGTACCAAAGAAATTTTTTTAATAAATTTCACAGCTATCTCATTGATAGTTTTTTATATAGATTTTGACATATTTTTTCACGTGAAATCAAACAGAATACCGAGCTTTATACTTAAAACTTTTCTCATAGCAACAATGTTGCAATACTGTAATATGTGGCTAAATAAATGTATCGATAGAAATGCGTCTAAAACGAGGAAGTTTTAAACTTAATAACAGCTTTTTTATAACAAAATCTTAATATTTAAACATTTTCTAAAAATATCTTCTTGTTTATAACAACATAACAAGAAACTGGGATCTTTAAAATTTAGAAATGTTCTAAATATATAAACTTACTTATTAATTTAAAAAACCATTTGTTTCAATAATTATTTAACTCGTTAACATACCTGCAAATAAATAAAGAAAAGAAAACATTAATAACATTTAAATTCTTAACAATTCAAAAATACTTATAATTATTTATTTATTTTCCTAAATACCCCCTACATTTTATCATCAATCTATTAAAGACATAAAATATATATACAATATAAAACCTAAAATCAATAAATTTGACATTTACTTCCCTTGGTGCTTAAAACACACAAGTTTTTACACTTGTCTGTCTGAATTATTACTGTTGTCATTAAGAAAAGTTTTTATTACCCGCATTTACAAACACAACAAAAAACAAAAACTTTTCTAAAAAGGGTTAACAACAATTCAATCACTATGCCTGCTAACCAAGGGGATTACAAATGAGTACATAAAATATTCATCAGTATACTGTCACCTCCTTGGTGATTAGTTGGCAGCTTTTTGGAAGGCAGCCAACCAGTCAGCCAGTGGTTTCTGTTTTGGGTGATTATTACACATGTCTTCAATTTCCAAAGTAGACAAACCGTAACAATGACAATCACAACAACAACAATAATAATAAGTCTAACCAATGACATATTGATTGACTGATTGACAGTTAACTGTCATGTCATGCCATACCAATGCTTGCAAGAAAGGCAGGCAGAGGTAACATGAGTTTTTTAAACTGTCAAAAAAAGTTAGGAATACATTAAATTTTAAGATACTTTTACTTGGTTTAAATGAAAAAGGGTTTAACTTCAAGGAAATAGGAGCATTTATTTAATTTAAATCTAAATAAAAAAGTGATTTGTTAAAAACAAGTGACAGAATAATGATTGTCATCAAAGGGTAACTATTAGAAAGTAAAATAAATGAAAATTTACTAAAACCAAGCAGAAATGGAAGTAAATTATACAGGATTTTGAAAACTATGCTTAATTTATCTTAAAGTGGTTTGAAACTTCAAATTACATGAAATAATTCTTAATGTTTTACGTTAAATTTGGCATTATTTTTTAATTTTTAAAAAGTATTTTTCGAGGCCTTTGGTTATCGATTATAAACAGTTGAATTCAAACTTAATGACACTTCTTCATATACTGTGAGCATTTGCTTTCCATACCAGACTTTTCACAATCCCCTTAATATTTAAACGTTTCTTCGAACACAATTTTATAATTTCCCATTAAGTAAATTACTACCTGAATATATGTATGACAAAAATACCTTGTAAATTCATAAGGTCTAATCTATATTTAATAATAGTCCTACAACAATTGTCAACTGTTTCACACCAATTTTCTATTAGGGAATTGAAAAAAAAAACCTCAAAATTACCACCTTGTCGTCCAGAAAACCACCAAATTGCTCCATTAAGGCAAATTGCTGTTTAGGTGTTTTGTATTTTATTGCGGCTGCCCACTCATAAGCATTTATAAATTAATTTTGTAAAAAAACAAAATTCTAATACAATACTCAGTTGAAGTCTTTTAAATTTGTATATTAAAAAATAAAAATACAAACTCCAAAAAACAAAAAAACAAGAGAACGCAATTTTCTAATGAAAACGCTATTTTTTTAAACAATTCATGATAAATTTATTTAGATAAGCCTTATAAAAGCCCTAAACATGTAACAAAAACATAAGTTGGGTTTATTTTCTGTATTAAATGAAAAAAATGAGGACTGGCAGCCAACAATTTTAATATTTCAATAATGGTTTAAGAATATAAAATTTTCAATTTGAGAGACCAAGAAACCAAAGCGACTATCTTTCTTGATTATATTAATCAGTTAATCTAAGTATATATTATATTTCTATCTCCATCTACATCTCTGTGTCTATTATATATCTGTATAATACGCCCAGACTATCCCTCGTTGTGTGCCCACAGAATTACGGACGATCCGTGTTCATCTCTGCTTTGACCCGTTTAAATCCCCTGGGCCGGATAGAAACATTCCTGCTGATCTTCAGAAGAATGAAGAAATAACTGTACCATGGCTCACCAATATATACCTAGCGTGTATCGGATGGACCTATTTTCCTACATGGTGGACGAGATGTAGAGTTGTCTTAATTCCGAAAGGAGGTAAGGTGACTCACACTAAATCAAAGGATTACAAACCAATTAGTCCTTTGGCTGAAAACACTAGAAAGGGTGATTGAGAATGTCTATTCCGATGGAACTCAACTCTAAAACCCAACATGCCTCCACCAAGGGCAGATCTGCGGAAACAGTTCTTCACTCGTTAGTTGGCTCCATTGAAGAGTCGCAATCATATAACGAGTATTCACTTGTTGCTTTTCTCGATATTGAAGGAGAATTACAGACCAATGAGTCTTGCATCCTTTCTGCTGAAACCCCAAGAAAGGGTGATTACGTACACTTGATAATGACTATTCCTATGGAACTCATCTCTAAATCCCAACATACCTACATCTAGGGTAGATCTGTGGAAACAGCTCTTCACTCGTTAGTTGACTCTATTGAAGAGGCGCTATCAAATAATGAGTTTTCACTTGTTTCATTCCTCGTTATTGAAGAAGGATTACAGACCAATGAGTCTTGCATCCTTTCTGCTGTAATCCCTAGAAAGTGTGATTGACGAACACTTGAGAATGACTATTCCGATGGAACTCTTCTCTAAATTCTAGCATGCCTACACAAAGGGCAGATCTGTGGAAACAGCTCTTCACTCGTTAGTTGAATTCATTGAAGAGTCGCTATCACATAAGGAGTATACACTTGTTGCCTTCCACGATATTGAACGAGGAGTCTTGCATCCTTTCTGCTGTAATCCCTAGAAAAGGTGATTGACGTAAACTTGAGAGTGACTATTCCGATGGAACTCATCTCTAAATACTAACATGCCTAACCAAAGGTAGATCTGTGGAAACAGCTCTTCACTCGTTAGTTGGCTTAATTGAAGAGTCGCTATCACATAATGAGTATTCACTTGTTGCCTTCCTCGATATTCAAGGAACTTTTAATAATGTCAGGTCCGATGCTATCCAATCTGCGATGGATGATCTTGGGTTTGATCTATGTATACGCCGAATAGTCTGAAAGATACTCGGTTATAGAATCATATGTGCTTCGTTAGGTGGACAATCGCGGAACCCCTCAACACTTCTGTGGAATATGCCTATGAATACCCTGCTGCTCAAAATAGATAGCAGATGGATCAAAACAGTCGCGTATGCTGATGATGTTGCGGTATTAATATCTGGTAAATTTCTAGTTGAATGGCATCAGCATTAAGTACACTGAGGGAGTGGAGTGTTTCGCGTAAACTTAGTGTGAACCTCCAAAATACGCAACTGATTCTCTTCACTAGAAGCTACAAGATCGATGACTTTAGAAAACCTAGACTGAATGAAATTAGTCTTGAGATAAGGGATACTGCAAAGTACATTGGCATCATTCTAGATAAAAGATTATCCTGGAATCTGAACATTCAGACCAGGATTAATAACACAGGTATTATGACGAAGGATATCTATTGGATCTTCAAAGCAGTTGTTAAACCCATCTTGTTTTATGGAGTACTATTGTGGTGACATGCTTGTAGCTCACCGGAAGGCCGTTGAACGAGTTCAAAGGACTATTGATACTGATTACAGGCGCTTTAAGGTCTACCTGCTCTAAGGCACTTTTTTCTATTTATACTGATTACCAGTTTGTTTGATGGTGATAAAAATGGCTCTCAATTTTGCTGTGAGACTGAATGCTGGCTGTTCGTGGTCTGGTAAGGACCTTGGGAACTTGGGATACTGAATTATTGATTACTGCATCGCAAAATCATTAGGGTATATACTGACAGCTCTAAAAGAGGTAATAGGATCCTACTTTTGGCTACCTAGCTACTGCACTCCTTCAGGCGGAAATCAGTGCTTCCAATTGGCTGAGGTATTATCAAATATCTGGAGATATATGTATATTTACTAATAGTAATGCTGCTATTAACGGAATAGCGGGTGTCTTCACGCCACCTAGGTTAAACGAGGAATGCTGGGTATCTCTAAATGAGATAGCGAGACATTCTAGGATAACGCTTATATGGGTCCCTAGAGACGATGGAAATCAGGGTAATTGTATAGCAGATGAATTCGCTAAAAAGGGTGCGATGATGAATAAGGAGGCGATCGGACCAATGAACTCAACTGTGCTGTAAAGAGGTCGACTTGGCCCACATATGATGTCGGCAGGACGAATCTATGTATGGAATTCCGTCGTGAGCAAATAAAGATAATTGTTTCCTTTATTACAGGTCACTGTATAATAGGGACACATGCTAGAACACTTGGCCTACTATACAACGACTATTGTAGAAGCTGTAATAAAGAAGAAGAGGAGGAGACTGTATCCCACACATTCTGCCAATGTCCAGCTCTGACAAACTTGAGGGAACGTATCCTCGGAATTCCATTCATATCGTGTTTAGATGAGCTAACAAGGATGAATCTAAGACGAATCCACTACTTCATCAGATAATCTGGTTGGTTCATCTCGTAGACAACGGAAGTATTATAAATACCTTGCTGTTTACCTCTTGGGTATCACAATGGGATCAGTTTTGAATGGACTCAAGTGAGTTGCTTGACGAGTGGCTGCCCATGGAACCTAACGTATGTGGGTTTGTCAGTTTTCAAAATGGCAGTCATTTTGTGTATTACAACAACATTTGACGGCATCAACAATAACATAAAATCAACAATAGTTGTCCACACAACACATATTCATGTAAGGACAATAAATTCTTCGCTATGTGATCAAATGTGTGTGCCCCGATAGTCCAGTCGATAGTGTGCTGAACTATAAATCTGAGGGTTGCGGGTTCGATTCCCGCCAGAGCCTCTGGGTGTATCTGCAGACAAGCAAAACGCTTTGCAGTTTGTGTTTGTTTTATTAAAAAAAAATTAATTATTGTCAATACGGTGGTTATGCCTGTGATTATCTCTTGTGTCTGTACACATATCTGGAACCATGTTAATATAGATGTATTTATGCCCCTATTTAACTGATCTCTAACCTTAAACTCTACATAATAAAATAAAACACTTTAATGTTTTATATATTTTATTCTCTTTGGCTGGTTGTAATAAACAACAAAACATTTCTGTGGGGACGCTCATAAACTTCTCTCATATTTGAATATTCATACCAACTTTTGTAATTTTATATAAAAACTGTATATAGTTGTACCTATCTGAGCCAAAGAGGGGTGCAGGGTTTATTTTATAATTATATCGTAAAACATTTACAAGCTTCTTTTTTCATGTGTACTTATTTTCCCATGTACAGTCATATATGTTTATATGACTTTAGCTTTTACCAACACCAGCTACAATGAATTTTCTCTGGAAAAACTATGTTTTTCTATGGTTGCTGCCATGGCTGTATGGTTTGGTTTGCGTTGCGTTCGTGGCAGTGTATTAAAACCTTGACAATTGCAGGAAAACATGCGAAATAAGCATAAATTACAACACATAGAAATTAAGTTGGTATTATCCCCAACAAACCAACAAAAAAATATATAAATACTCTAAATATATGTGTGTGATAGAAACGTTAATAAAAATAACCTTCTTTGAGCCAACATCCACCCCTCCAACATTTCTAATACACGCTCACAAGCTTATAGTAGCAAATACAAGTAAAAGTTTTAAATTCTCACACATGAGTATAAATACTTATTTACCTGGGAGTATTCAAATGCATACACTCCAAAGGAGGGCTTATATTAACACTCATAGAGAAAATGTTGGTCCATGTCCATATATTCAGACATAGATACTGACATTAATATGGAATAAAGAAAACTCGTTTGAGGAGTTTTATTTTTCCCGTCAGAAAAAAAACTCATTTGAGGAGTTTTATTTTTCCTGTCAGAAAATAAAACTCATTTGAGGAGTTTTATTTTTCCTGTCATAAAATAAAACTCATTTTATGCAAATTGACACCTAAAGCTTGCCGCTGGTCAGATCAGTACAATTTGTAAAGCACCTTGCATTGCAATTGAATAAATTGTCATTAAAATAAAATCAAATGGGATTTTAATTTGTTATTGTTTGATTCCTATTATAAAATGTTGTTTTTTTCTTAAACAAATAAATTACTAAAAACATATCCAATATAATCAATAAAGAAAGATACTGAAAAAAGTAGAAACTAAATGAAAAGAGTTTTATTTTTAATTCAGTTTTATTTTCTGATGAAAAAAATAAAACTCCTTAAATGAGTTTTTTTTCTGAGGGGAAAAATAAAACTCCTCAAATGAATTTTTTAAATGATGGCTATTTAAAATTCTTTTTTAAAGAGTTTCATGGGAACTTTATTTTTTCGTGGAAAAATAACTGTTAACTGTGGAGTGGAGATCACCATAGGGTACTGCTACACGTTCAATATATATTGTGATATTTGGATCGCGATCCATTGAAATGGATCACGCAAAATTAAGTTATTCTACGATTTTGATCGCGATCCATCAATACTGCATGCTACACGTTCAATAAATATTGCGATACTGGATCGCGGTCAATATATATTGAACGTGTAGCAGTGCCCATAGATTCTGAAAGAGCACGTTAATTCGAATCTAATGGTAATAGTATAGGTCTCCATTGACTCTAATATAGAGAGTTTTTGTTTTCAAATTTTCTAGATAACCGTTATTTACTGTCCCTGGTTCTCAGTCATCTAAATATCAGATTTTGAAAATTTAAGAAAAATCGGAGATAGTTTAGAAGTTCCACCCACATTTTATTAGAAGTCAAAGGTGCAATTTTTTGCAAAAAAAAATTTAAAAATTAAATGTTGAAAAAATTTGAAATTTTTTTTATTTGATTTTTTTTCAACATTTAATTTTGAAATTTTTTTTTAAATATATATACTTTGACCCAAAACTCGAAATTTCTTTATGCATCCCATGTAATCTAGCATGAAGACAATTGTCACTTAATTGCCTCTAAGTATTCTAGAGTGTAGTCACTTAGAACGATTATTTTGTGTTGATATTATTACCATTCTGTTTATTTTCTTTTTGCTTAAGTATACTGATATCCCATGTAAACTACCGTGTAGTCAATTGTCACTTTAATGTCTCTCAGTAACCTATAGTGTAGTCACTTTAAATGTTTATTTTACAGCACTTTAGAAAGTTATTTTATCCACAAGAAGTAATCTATTGAAGAGTTTTCGGTGGAAGGTTTGATGTTTGTATCAGACAAAACAAAATAAAGAAATATTTTTAAAATTCATTACATTGCTTATACATTTCATGTATAATTTTCAACTTTTTCTCGAGTGTATCCTCATAATCTAACTGTTTACCAGGATTAGAAAAAAATTGTTCACATTTTCCACCCATGAAACAAAACAACAAAAGGAAAACCTTTTAGTTTATTTCTTTTTTAGTTTTTATTACACAAAACTAGTGATTATTGATGTGCAAAACTAAAAATGCTTAATAAAACAGCAGGTTATTAAACGAACGGTTATTAAAGGCTTCTTCATTGTACTCTGATCTATAAAAGCCATACATTTAGCCATATTTCTCTATAGTTACAATAAAAAAAAAACTTAAAGTTTTAATTACTAAAAGTTCATTTAGAAAAACAAATTTAAGGCCACACGAAAATATGCGTGACAAAATGAATGTCATGATATCAAAAATAATTTCCCAACTGTTATCCTGGTAATTGTAATAATTATCTGAGTCTGAAACTCTCCTCGCTCTATTATCAACATTTATTTGGCAGTCTATCAACAACGCGACTTACAATCATATCATTTCAACATTTCAACATTTTTATTATTTCAATGTTACTGATGTTTGAAAAAATCATTAGCCTTACAAAAAACTGAAAATATTGTAACGTTTTTTTGTGTGGTTTTTTATATTTGTGGCAGGAGTTTGACGGCGTAGAAAACGCCATAAAAACAAATTGTGCGTTTTTTGTTCGCTTTTAAGTATTATTTATTTATTTATTCATGGTTGTTAAAATATATATGTTTTTTGGGTGTGTTTAATTTAAATGTTTTTCTTGCTTTGTTTTTAGTGTTTTATTACAAAAGGATTTTAGTAAAGATTTGAAAAACGCACTCATAATGTTTTTTTTTCGTTTTATCCTTTTTTATGATTTAAATTTTTTTTTATTAGTTTTGTGAACCAGTAATAAAAACGCAAAGGTGGTAATATTTACCACACCACAAGTTTTACAACTTACTTTTGACATTGGGCATCAAATACGTTTTAAAATAAATTTATATATCATTTTAATAGCTTCATATATGAGAGGAGATGTATGACTCAGCTGTGATAATTTTTAAGTGTTTGATTGCTCAGAGAGTCATAAAAACGAGGATTATTATAGTGTAGAAATTGCACCTGTATTGGCCTCTGAGCGAGGAAAGATAGAACCTGGAGAGAATATCAAAATACGGTTTTGGCACAACTGATATCAGCTCGGATTTAATTAAACTGATTTCTTATACGAAACTATTTGAAAACAGCTGATTTGGTACAGTCATATTGTTGGCTACCAATTGAAGAAATTGCATTTGCTGTAGGTTATCGTGGCGTAAAGGTATAAATATAATCATCTTCCATTACTGCTGACAACCTACTCATTTTGTTTTGCTGAGCCATGGCAGCAAGGCAAAAAACTTGCTGCCATGGCTCAGCAAATGCTTATCAGGCACCAGAAATTTGTTTAAAACTTAAATGCTAATTTACCCTTTTTAAATATGTCATCAAATTTGTTACATACCTGCAAATAAGAAAAGAAAAATGAAACATTAATATCAGTTTAAATTTCAGGTATTTATTAATATTGCAAGAAATATGTAGGCTCAGAATCAAGAAATCAAAATTATTTTGAAAATGAAAATAGCTAAAAATTAATTAATTTTCATACAGTTATTAAAACCAAGTAAGAGAGCTATATTCGGATGTACCGAATCTTATATACAAAGTAAAAAAAAATAATTTGTTTTAGTTTTCATTTCAAAATTTTTTTTAATTTTTTAGTGAAAAAAATTTGATGCCAAAATTTTTTTTCAAAATTTCTTTTTTAATTCTTAAATTTATTAGCGAAAAAATTGTTTGGTAAAATATTTTTTTTTAAATTTATTACAGAAAATATTTTCCCGATTTTGACCCTTACTATTGTAGTTCCCACTTACTATATACGTCGTTGCAAAGGTCCTTGAAATATCTATCATTCTTGGTTTTCTTGTTTTTTGTGGACCAATTTTCTCGCTTATGTATGAATCATGTATGTATCATGAAGTTGATTTCAACATACAGACGAACAGACGGACATGGCTATATCCACTCCGCTATCTATAACGATCCCGAATATATATACTCTGTGGGGTCGCAAATGAAAAATGTAGAAATTACAAACGACATAACAAATATATATATACCCTTGCCCAAGCGCGGTTTCTGGTCAACCATTTGAGGGGGGAAATTAAAATTTGTTCTACATTTTTATTTTTATTCCTTTTTTATATGGGAACTTTTCGGTTTTGTGCGGGGAAATTTCCTATTTCACCCCCTCTGGATCCGCGCCTGCCCTTGCCACTCATGGTGAAGGGTATAAAAACATAAATTTTATGTCTAGTTTTGTCTACATCCGTTTATCTGTCTCTTTCTATATCATCTGTGACTATTATTGTGGACCTTATTTTGCATTTTCGATGCTACCATGATGTCTAAAGCTGTTTTCCGTCACCTAAAACCCAAATGCTGAAAATTTTATCAAAATCGGATAATGTTTAGAAGTTGCACATACAGAGTAGAATGCCTGATGAATTTTGCTTCATTAGAACTGAAACTGGAAATAACTTTTTCAATTCCAATTGTATTAAAAATAGTTTAATTAGTCTTAAAGATAATTGAATTTAAATGCCCGCAATGCTCGCTGATGCAAGTGCTTCATCTTAGCAAAAAGTTGTTCATTACTGCCAGCATAGTTAAGGCTGGAATTGCAGCTATTTTCGCTCGAATTGATTGTTTTAGTTAATTCTCGGTTGCGATTTGTAACACATCCTGTTTATAATAACCCCACAAGAAAAATTCAGCTGAAATTAGGTCAGGCGACCTGGGGGGCCAACGGAAGGCTGAGTTTCTTCAAATGAGCCTGTTAGGAAATTTCCAACATAATTCGGCCATAATCTAAGGATTAATCTACAAAATCAAAAAAAATTCTGGGTTTTTTAGATAGAAAAAATATTATAAAGTTTTCTTTTAGTACCGGCTTTCATCAGCCAATCTGTATTAACAGCAAAAATATTGATCTACATATATCCATAATATTGTCAGTGTCTATTTCTGCTTAAAATAGTGTATATTTCTGTATATAAATTTAAGACTTTGTTGATACCCAGCAGTTAAGCAAGTAGTCAATGTATCCCTTATAGACAGTAATTGCCACTAATGTCTGACAACTTGCCTGATTCCAATTTATATATTTTAGGGTCATTTAACACGTATGTGATATTTGTAGTGCAGAGAGAAGTCAATTGGTTACTTTATACATCCCATGTATTCTAGCTTGAAGACAATTGTCCCTTAAGTGTCTCTAAGTAATCTAGAGTGTAGTCACTTTTTTGTGAGTTATTCGTACAAACCAGTTTTATAAAAATTATGTTGATATAATTCTCATACAGTTTATTTTCGTTTTGCTTAATTATACTGATATTCTATGTAACCTAGCGTGAAGTTAATTGTCACTTTAGTGTCTCTAAGTAATCTATAATGAAGTCACTTTAAACGTCTATTTTGTACTGCACTTTAAAAAGTTGTTATTTTACCAACCAGAAGTAATATATTGGAGAGTTGCTGGAGGAAGCAAATCGACTGTCTATGAGTTGACTTTTTTTTTAACTGACTATTTGAATTCAATTAACTTCCGCTTTACTCGTAAATGTTAAAATAACTAGTTTTAAAGCTGATCAAGTCAACAGTTAAGTAGCTAGTAATTACACTGTAGTCTTAGTCTTAGTCTCATTGTAATCCAAAAGGGTCAATTGAACCCCTGCTTAGGACATGTATGTGTTAAAATAAATAGTCACGTAGCTAGTTATGTAACTAGCTGTCACCCTAAATGATGGGTACAAAATCTCAACTACGATACAGTCTCCTAGAACAGGTGGGATAGGCAGAGGCATGGCAGATACAGACACACAGAAACACATCACATCAAATTCACACTATAGTGTAAACATAACATGACTCAAAAAAAAATCATTTCTTATTAAATTATAAATAAATTATTTATAATCAAACACTTAATAAATCATTTACTTATTTAAACAAAAGACAAATACCAAAAACAAAATACAAGTAAGAATGTGTATGACTTTTATTTACATATATGTCTGTATGTCTAAATAACTATTTGTCTCTCCAACCATCCGCAAAACAACAAATTTGTATCTCTAAATAAACAAAATGTACAATAATAATAATAAATGTAATTAAAATTAACTACTATTTTGCATACAAAATTAAAAGCCAATCATGACATGATGACAATTGTTGTTATTGTTGTTGTTTCCTTTGCCATTATAATTCATTTCATTTGTTGTTGTTGTCAAAATTGTTGCAAGTAGCAACATGAATTTTAATTAAATTTTATGGCATTTTCTAAATTAAAACAAATCAAATGCAGATTTTGTCAGAAAAAAAATACAACTCACACATAATTAATATTAACTAGTAGTTATTACCATTAATATTTCAGGGAAAAAATAATTGTAATAGTTGTCGAAACAGAGGTTTGTGTGTATTTAAATTAAATAAAAACCACAAATTACTATTATTAGTGGCTATTATATTAAAATTAAATATTTTTTTTATATAAATCAAACTTCAAAAGTTTGTTTTAATTATAAAATGAGAAGTTTAAACATCAGAGAGTTTGAGATTATTGTAGTTCTATAAAAAGTTTAAGTTTAATCATGGTATAACCCAGGTTTAGCCAACGCTTTTGCTATAAACAAAATGGTTTCTTTAAGTAGGGTTGTCAAGTAATAGAGTTTTATTTTAATTGAATAAAATTAATTTTTTAAATAAATAAAAAAAGTTTCCTCTATTATTCGACCAAATAACGAGTAAATAATATTATTCGAATAATTTAATAAAATATATTTAAAAGCAGAAATATTTTAATAATTTAATAAGCGGTACATGACTACAGTTTAAGTATAACACCGTACGACACTCAATATTAGACACGAACCGTATGATATACGTCTGAAACAATAAATTAAATGGAGAAAAACTGCGTTTCCAGTTTTTCATTTCGTGATCATGTTTCCTTTTAAAAGAACTTCAAAATTTCAGAGGAGTACATTTTTAAAAAAATGTTTTAAAATACTTCTGATCATCCTACTATGTCAAATTTGGTGTCAAATGATCAAAAAGAATTGTCAAATATTTCGTATTATTTTTACTTTATCCAGTAAGGATAAAAAGATGTCAAAAATTTCCTTTCAAATTTTTATCCTTGGATATCCTTTTAGATTTGAAATAATTTTTTTTTAAAAAAATAGTGTGTTAAAGATCTAAATATTGAATACCAAATGCCAAAATTGCATCCTTCTATCTTAACTGCTTAAGTATTAAAAAATATTTTAAATTTGAATTATTTGATTTTTTATATTTTATTTTAATATTTCATTCGAAAAAAATATAACAAAATCCGTTGTGAAAAGCAACGAAGAAGACTTTTTAATAAATAAGTAAAATGGTATAGCCGGGCAAGCCCGACCTTATGATACCCTACACCGGGTATATGATTATAAAGAGTTTTCTTTTGATATGAAACTTATTTGTGTTGAATCTTATTTGAATACATGATGACTAATTATGGTCCAATCGTCACAAAATTTGGTGGGATGAATTTTGAATATATGAAAGATATTTGTGTTGAATTTTGTTTGGATACTAACATATTTCAAAGATTTATGTATATTAATGACATTTTCGAGAATGTGGCTTATATGGGAGCTATGGAATATTGTCGACCGATCGTCACCAAATTTGGTCGTAAGAGTTCGGCTTACATAAGACTTAATTGTGCTGAATTTGTTTTGAATATGTTTATAATTAAGATATTTATGAGAGCTTAACTATTTTCAAATAGGCCAATTGTATGGGGGCTAGGATAAATAATGGGATGATTCTAACCAAATTCAATAGCCTTTGTCCTTGGGGCAATATAAAGGTTTATGCCAATTTTTGTCGAATTATCTTTAAACCCGCGACCTGTAGTTTGATTACAAGGTTTACATGGATGGACGGACAGACGGACGGACATCGCTTAGTCGACTCAGAAAGTGATCCTGAGCAGATTGGTATATTCTAAGGTGGGTGTTGGGACAATATTTTTGTATGTTGCAAACAACAGCCCTAACCAATTTTACCTCCCCCACTATGGTGTAGTGTAGTTTATAAACATGCACTTTTCTTAATGAAACTTTTTTGTATACTAATAAATTTTGAATGAAATTTTGACATTTAGTATAGAATATTTGGGTCTTTAACGCGCTATTTTTTTAAAAGGAATTTATTGGCAATCTTAAAGGATATTGAAGGATAAACATTTTAAAGGACATTTTGGACATCTTTTGATCCTTACAGGATAAAATAAACATAATATAAACTATTTTACAACTCTTCTTGTTCTTTTGACATACAATTTGTCATTGTTGGAATAGCAGGAGTATTTTTAAATATTTTTTGAAAAATTTACTTCTGTGAAACTTTGAAGTCCTTAAAAAAGAACACAGGATCACAAAATGAAAAACTGAAAACACAGTTTCACAGTTCCATTAAATTTATAGTTTCAGACGTATATCATCCGGTTCGTGTCTAACGAATTTTTTCTCTATTTGTCGGACGGTGTAATCTAGAGCAAAGGAAGCTGCCACGGAACTAATTACGGGACTAGTTCTTTTACAACAATTTAATACGCTGTGGCAGGGTAAACTGTAAAAGAAATAATCTTAACTAACTTCATAGTATTGTATTTGATAATCTTGCTGATAATACAGTAATTTCTGAACTAGGTTATTATTACAAATGTCCAAATTTCCATTATAAACTCTAACAACTGGCCTTAAATTTAAATTTTAATTAAAATTCTATAAATCTTTTTTCTAAAATTTAGAAATAATATTTAAAGAAGGTTAAAAGTTCAAAACATTTAAAGTTCTCCCCATCATAACTATAAACTAGAATTCGAAATGCAATTAAAAATAGATCAAAAGCTCACATTATATCTCCCCCTTTTTTAGAAAATGCCACCCAATTTATGATTATTTTAAATTTATTTTATGACTTTTAAATAGAACTTTCAAAAAACAATTTTTTCTTAATTTTACTAAAACAACAATAAAAACCAAACTCCCAAAAATAAATAAAATGAATGAAAGTATTGGATTTTAATTAAATTTATTTATTTTAGTGACCGTTTGACCAAACGAGTCACTTACAAAATTAAACATTTATTTTCTGTGCTGTACGTTTTTTTTAATGGATTTCAATTCAATCTACATGGGTGTTTCCACTTATTCATCCAACTATTGATTTATTCAGTCATCCATTCCAGCCATCTAAGGGTATTATTCCTTGTGTGTGTTTGAAAGAGTTTGTATCTGTGTTATCATCACATCATGTCATATTTAATTTAATGTCTGTATGTATTTAAGACTCACAATTTTCATTCAGTATTTGTAGATGGCCAGTGTTTGTATTGACTTTAAGAGATTGATTACGTATCAATAATAAATGAAATGAATTCAGTTGAGTTGAGTGACCTTATTTTTTGTTGTTGTTTTTTGTAAAAAGATTTTGTTTAAATTAGAAGCGGATAAAGTTAAGAGAGTAATATAAAAAACTAAGTGCTACTGGTCATTTATTAAAGTTTCCAGCTAAATATTTATCAAGGAAAGGCTATAAATTTTAATGAATTAAAGTAAATATTTAGAAAGTACTTTTAAGAAGAATTAAAGAAGACAAATAGAGAAATAGGAGTCCCTCGAAAGTTGTCATATAAAAAAGGAAAAAAAAAATGCAGAAACAAAAATTTAATTTTCCCCCCAAATTGTAGACCTAGATCCGCTGGGACAAGGATTCTAGGTTTTTTCTACATTTTTCATTTGCCATGGATAGCGGAGTCGATACAGCCATGCCCGTCTGTATGTTGAAATCAACTTTCCGTAGCCCCCCAAATAACTTACAAACATGATTAATACATCAATATATCGTGAATTCTCCCTGATCGGCTATTTAAAATCGAGAAAATCGAAAGGACCTCGATTTTTGGCCTATTTTTGATCAATATCTGGATCACTAAGTCATTAATATAGACAATATGGATATCTCATGATAGATATTTCAAAATCCATTGCAATGATTTATATAAGGCTATAGTATGTTGGACCAACAATGGGTAAAAATCGGGTAAAATATTTTTTAACCCGAACTTTTTTTCTCAAAAAAAAAATATTTTTTCATAAATTTGGTTTCACTATTAAATTTAATATAAAAAATAAAATTTTTTAAAAAAATGTAAAAAAAAAATTTAAAAAATTCTTTTAAAAAAAAAATAAAAAAACAATTTGGAAAAATAATGTTTAAATTTTGTTTACCTAAAAATATTTAAATTTTTATTTTTAAACTATAATTTGGTGAAGGGTATAAATCGGCCCACAAATGGCTGAGATATAAGGAAAAAGCCTATTTTTGATCTATGTATATCTGGATTAATATAGACAATATGGATATCTAATGATAGATATTTCAAAGTCTATTGCAACGATGTATATAAGGCTACAGTTACTTGGAATTACAGTGAGTCAAAATCGGGAAAAATATTTTTTAACCCGAATTTTTTTTCACCAAAAAATGTTTTTTTGTCGTAAATATGTTTCACTAATAAATTTAAAAAAAAAATTTTAAAAAAATATGGAAAAATTCTTTTAATAAATTTTGAAACATTTTCTTTTTTTAAATTTTGTGTACCTAAAAATATTTAAAAATTTAGTTTTAAAGTATAAGTTGATGAAGTGCACAGCCGTTAAAAATAATTTTTTTTGAGGATGCGTCCATTTTCGATTTTCCAATTTCAGATAAAAACATAATGGATACAACCGTTAAAGTTAGCATTTTTCTACCCTACACCACTATAGTAGTGAAGGTATTATAAGTTTGTACAGATGCTTGTAACGGCCGAAAATATTGAGATCATTTTCTGAGTGCCTATGTCTGCTTAAAATCGAATTCTTTTTTCATGTTTCTAAAGTGACTATCAAGTACATGAACTCTTTATTTCCATCGAGTTTTACAGCACTTAAGTATTTTACACTCTTCCACCACTCTTTATTTATCTTTGATTATAATCCAATAAAATCGATTGATTTCTAAAGGCTTTTCGAAAGACAACATAACTATTTGTATGCATTTATATTACTTTTAAAGATAATATTATCTTTATTACTTTTTTTTGTATTAAACAAACATTAAAAAGAATTACTAGCAACATAAAAAAGCAACGTAAAACAGTTCACAATTACAAACAATTAAAAATCATAAAAATGATGGCGTAGAGAATGACATTCTTTTAAAAAAAAATAAGAAATGCTGGAGCATAATAAATAGTATTAAAAATTTAATGCATTTTTCTACAAAGTGTCAAAATGAATGAATGCCTTGTTTCAATTGGTTTTACACACCAAATGATCTTGATGACAGTTGGTGTCAATGCAAATGGTAAAATTAAAGTGCCATAAAAATTTTAATTTTAAAATTTATGGCACCTTTTTTTTCAAAAAAAAAAAAACAAAGCAAAACATTAAAAAAGTGAAAAAAACACAAAACAAGTAGTGTTAATTTATAAAAAAAAAATTGTCCCTGACACTTCAGTGATCATGACAAAGAAAAAAGAGCCGCTTGTCAAGACATATGGGTACGCGTGCCTTTTACAAGGATGTATGTTAGTAAGTGTATTTGAGGGGACACAATTTGAACATATGTTAAAGTATTGTAGTTTAGGGACATCACCCTTATAATGAAGTTTTATTTAAAAAAACTATTAAAGTTTTTATGAAAACAAAAGAAAAATGCATAAAAAAATATTTATTTTAAAAATAAAGTAGTTTTAATGGTTTCATTAAAAAACACTTTTTTAACCCACAAAATAAGGGTTGCATTATGTTTAATAAAAAACTTAGATCAGCGACTCACTAAGCATTCATAAAAGTAAGTATAAAGCAATAAAATCCTAAATTATTTACATTGTAAACTTTGTGTAAAGAATAAAAATTAAACAATTTTTTCTTTAAAACTTAAATTAGAAAAATCTGATGGTAAATTTAAAGTAAAATTAATAATTTACATAATGTAAATACAATAATTACACAATGTAAACAATTGGACAGACTAAAGTAACAATTGACTTAAGTAAAAAGAAACTGTATGAGAATTATATCAACACAATTTGTATAAAACCAATTTGTACAAATTATTCATAAAAAGTGCATAAAAAATAAACGTAAAACATGACTACACTCTAGATTACTTAGAGACACTTAAGTGACAATTGTCTTCTCGCTAGATTAGCAGGGATATACAAAGTAACCAAATGACTTCGATTTGCACTACTAAGAGCACATGCATGTCAAATGACCCAAAACATATAAATTGGAGTCAATCAAGTGATGAGACATGAGTGGGAATTACTGTCTATAAGGGATACATTGGCATTTAGAGTTAGGTACTGTTGTCAAAGGGTCGAATTACTTGGTATACTTTGATGTAGGGTAAAAGATTTCAGCTATAGTTTGGATTTGTTTATTTTACTCATAAAAGTAAGTATAAAGCAATAAAATCTTAAATTATTTACATTGTAAACTTTGTGTAAAGAATAAAAATTAAACAATTTTTTCTTTAAAACTTAAATTAGAAAAATCTGATGATAAATTTAAAGTAAAATTAATAATTTACATAATTTAAATACAATAATTACACAATGTAAACAATTGGACAAACAAATTACAAACCATTGTTTAGTGCAAAAAGTAAATAAAATATTTGAACTAATAAAATACATTATTCTTTACATTAATTACATGGGGTAAACATTGAGTAAATATGTTTGAAAATTTTTACTTTAAACACAAGTTAGTTTGAAAGATTGTATAAATTAAATTTTTTACATAATGTAAATAATACGTAAACAATAAAAATATGTAATTTACACCATGTAAACAACGTTCCAGAAGAACTTCATTCAATGGGTACTTAAAAAAATATAAAAAGTAATACAATATGACATTGTTTACGTTAATTACAAGACGTAACTATTGTGTAAAAATATAAAATTATGTAATTTATTATTTTAAGCTTCAATTTATAGAATGTTTTGTTTGGAAATTTGAAAATCTTGATAAATTACACGCATCCAAATTCGGAACACCTAAAATAGAACATATTGTTTACGTTTTTATTCGGGCTTCTTTATATTTTGTATATTTTTCTGAAAGAATACCTAACGTTAATGCGTGTAAAACAAAAACTGGTTAATTTCAAACTAAATTTTGAATACAAATTTCAGATTTATTGCGTATATGACTTAAAACTGCGGAATTTTTTAAAATGTTTAGCATCGAACCAATTTCAGATACTCTCTTCTGAAGTGAAGTGTATTCCAACCAGAGCGTTCTGCATCGATCGCAACATGTGGCCTAGCCTTGTCATGATCGAATATTAAAGTTTCATGTGTGGCTGCATATTCTAGGCAGTTTTGCGGATTGTGTTCCGTACAGGTTCCCTGTCTGGGCAGATTTTAGCAGCTCATAATAGATAGGACTCTTTTTCTAACACCAAATACAGAGAATTACCTAAGCGCCATTGATATTTGGCTTAGGTGCCGATTCGGCTGGTTGGCCGGGCTTTACATACGATCTCTTACTCTTCGGGTTATCGCAATGGATCCAGTTTTATCGCAAGTAAAGATTCGGTGCAAAAATTATTTTCTTTTATAGCTACATCTCAGGCATACAAAATCGTCATTCAAGGTCTCTCATCTTCACTTCGTATGGTACCCAATTTTCCTGCATTCGGATGAATCCTGCTGCTTGCAAACATTTTGAAATTGCTGCTTGAGTAGCTCCCAATGATTTTGCAAGCTTATGTTGAGTTTTACAACAATATGCATGAGTAATGATTCCAATTCTAGGTCTTCAAACTATTTTGGCTGGCCTGGGCGTATCAAAGTCACCACTTCTGAACACCACTAACTATATCTCGCAAGTTGAAACCGATGGAATACATTCACCATAAGCTTTGGTGAGTAATCGGTGTGTGTTTAGCGTCACTTTTTTCAAATTAAAGAAGTAAAGCAAAACTTCCCACATATGATGCTTTGTTGGCACAAAATTCATAAATTTTGCAGTTTACACTAAATGTTCAGTAACTAAGTGAGAATAAATGACAGATATGTACTTCAAGATGACATAGAAGTTATAAAAAACAAATTCCGCGTTCAAAAGATACGCCATCATTTAAGTCATACACCCAAAAAACTAATTATTTTCGTTTATGTAAACAATGCAATAACAATATTTACATTGTGTAAACAATTGAAAAATCTTTTAAAAACTTTTCTAATTCAATACAAAAAAGAAAGAAATGTATAGACTAATAAAATATTGCTTTATTTACATTATTTACAGGATGTAAACCTTGTGTAAAGAATTAAAATTATGAATTTTTTCATTAAAAATTTAATTTTGATAAATTATATGAAAAATTTAACATAAAATAATTATTTATATAATATGTAAACTAAGAAAATATATTAATTACATAATGTAAATAAATTTAAGAAATTTTTCTTTTTAATTTGTAGTAAATGAATAAATTAAAAATAATAATAAAATATTCTTTATTTACATGGTGTATACTGTGTCTAATGAATTAAAATTTAAACTTTTTTAATTTGAATTAGAACTTGAATCAATTTTATTGAAAATGTAATAAAAAATTAATTATTTACATAATGTAAATTACATGTAAACAATACAATAACATTATTTACACCATGTAAATAATAGAACAACTTTTGAAATTACTTTATACAATAAATGAATAAGAAAAAGATTAATAAAATAAGTTGGTAGTGCATTATTTACATTGTTTACATGGTGTAAAAAAAATAAATTTACTAATTTTTTCTTTGGAATTTAATTTTATTGAAACTTTAATAAATCATATTCATTTACATAATGTAAACAATGTAAATATAAACACTAATTAACCAAGTAAACTGAAAAATTTGTTATTTTTACTATGTTTGTGATTTAATTAAACAATTTAATTTAATATTATTTTATTTATCTGCTTTACTTAATGCGAAAAACAAAGAACTTTTTATTAAAACTAGTTTTTATTTTCCACCAAATTTGTTTGGCGTTTGATTGAAAAATGATGAAAATTTAGTTTTTGCACAAGGTAAATTAAATGAAAACAATTTAATTAAATATTTGTTGGTCCTTAACATTTTTGTTTCTAATATTTATAGTACTTTTTTTTAGTTTTTTTTATTTAACATAATAAACTTCCATTAAATTATAATTTAAAATAAACAAAGCAAAACAAATTTGTTCAACAAATATTTATAAATGCTCTACTGCATAATTATTTTTGTTTTAAATAAAAGGTTTTTCAGAATTGTATATAAATATAAAATTCTGAATTTTTTTCCCAATATAAATTTGTTTTAATAACAATTACGAGGTCACACTAATAAGTTGCCACAAAAGAAATAATTTCTAAACCATTTCAAAGGATTAAGCAACCTACACCAACTTTCTCCACTATTTTATAATAAAAAATAGAGCCAAAATCTTAAAATATTTTTTAAAACTACAGCTTGTTATTTGTCTTTATTCAAATTTCATAAAATGTTGTTGAAACTTTTTGTTTTGCCCTTCGACATAATAATCAGTTTTTAATGCAATCAAAACAATTAACATAAATAAATACTTATTAATTTAAATATACAAAACATCACAACAACAACTACAAAAAAAAACTTAAATTGAATTATTAACAAATAATAAAACTACTAATTTAATATAACAATCATGATCGAACATGCACCAACACCAAAGCACAGTGGAACTGATTGCAATATATAATATATGCAGGTCAAAATTAACATCCATTTCATCCAATACACAAAAATATCCAATATATTATTTCTGGTGGGTAAAATAACTACTTTGCAGTACAAAATAAATGCTTAAAGTGACTACACTCTAGATTACTTAGAGACAGTAAAGTGACAATTGACTTCAGTCTAGAATTATATCAACACAATTTGTATAAAACTTATTTGTACGAATTACTCATAAAAAGAGCATAACAAAATAATAGTTAAAAGTGACTTCACTCTAGATTACTTAGAGACACTTAAGTGACAATTGTCTTCTCGCTTGATTACCTGGGATGTATAAAGTAACCAATTGACTTCTCCCTGCACTACTAAACGCACATACGTGTCAAATGCTCCAAAACATATAAATTGGAGTCAGTCAAGTGATGAGACATGAGTGAGAATTACTGTCTATAAGGGATACATTGTCATTTAGAGTTAGGTAGAGTTAGGTACTGTTGTGAAAGACTCGAACTACTTGGTATAATTTGGTGTAGGCTAAAATATTTCAGCTATAGTAAGGATTTGTTTATTTTACTCAATAAAATGATTTGTGACTCCACTTTATCTAGCCATCAGTCACACTGTTCAAACGCACACTTATTTCAAACATATAAAATTTGCTAAATTGAAGAAAAAAAAACACTGCTACCAAAATACATAATTTTAAATGAGTAATTTTTAATGCTTGATTAAATAATTATTTAAAAACAAACAACAAAACAAATTTGTTAAATTAAATACCTAACTGAGTAGAATATACAATTTGTTGTCTGTTTGAATGGGCTTTAAACCAAACTCAATGAAATGAATTTAATTTTATCAATTTATTTTTTCTATTATTTGTTTTCATTTTATAAATTTAATGGCATAGAAGAGTAGTTAAAATAAATGGAGATTTTTTTTACAATAGCACGTGCTGTACCCCAACAAACCACCATTAATTAGGAATTAAAGCAATATAAAGTTGTCATTTATTGATGGCTAGAGAATTTGTGAACAAATTAAACGTTTTTTTCTTGTGGTGCAGACAGCGGAGCATTAAAAAATATAAAATGGAAATTGTGTGAAATTATAGAGGCTACAATTAGTGATTTAAGTAGCCTTTAAAGCCAGTGATAGGGGTAAAGAGAAGTTTGTGGTTGTTAAAAAATCCAAATTTTTATATAAAACACCTGAGTAATAAAACATTTATAAAAATTCTATTTACAATTTCTCTTAACTGACCAATAAGAAGATTGTTTTAAATAGTCCAGACACCAACCATGTGGCTGTTAAAACTGTTTTTAGCTGCCAATAAATAGCAGAGATTTTAAATCTTTTTACATGAGACGATAACATACATTTAATCAATGTTTTAACATGTTTATAATCCTGTCAACACCCCTTAAATACAAGTCCTTTACAACACACATCCACTCACATCTGCGAAACACACCTAGAAAATAGCGATTTGAAAGGAAAGAAATAGAAAAGAATTCAGGTAAAAAATACACAAGTAAATAAAGTTGTTAACATTTGTTGTTGTACGTGTACAGCTGCTGCTGCTCCTGTTGGGTTCATTCACGTACACACTGCTTCACCACCACGTAATATAATTACAAGCAGGTACGGAAAAGTATGGATTCGTTTACGATCATCACGATAATGTTAGTCAATAATGTATTCGTATAGTTCACGCAAGAACTAATTCAAAAGAACCACACACCGCGAACCAGTTCAGTGGTAATATATTCCTCCATAGAGGAATTAAACTTTCAGAATATTATTTGCAATGATATAAAAAGGACTATAGCATAGACAATCTCTATCTACAATGATTTTAAGTTGTTCACGAACTAATTCCAAACAACTGCTCTTTGCGCTGAAACCAGTTAAATCGTTTTTGTTTATACCAGAAGTTTCATAACATTAAACCGATCTGTACAAAACTTGGATCACCAATAGAGAAAGATCATAATTTTAAAACAGGTTTAAATACAGTAGAACACTTATGACACCTTCTTATCAAAATTTGGCCACATTTACAAAGATTAAGGGCCTCATTTTATAAAACGCAACGTTTGGAAACGCAAGCAATTTGTAAGAAGAATACTGGGAAAAGGGTGTGAAACTTGAATATTTTCCATAGAATTTTATTTTAAAGTTTGTCGTTTCGTTTTATAAAATTAGGACCTTAAAAATTTCAAATCATTGCATTCTTTTCATTAACTGCCCTCGATCTTTTACAATTTATCCTGGAGCTGTATATTTTTGCACACTTGTTTTTTCTTATATTTGTTGTTCTTTGGAATTTTTGTAATTCTTTTGAACTCATTACAATTTTGTTTTCATTTTTATGATTTTCTTCTTTATTTTTTTCAATTTGCAATTTTCTATAGTCCTTTTTCCAGTTTTCTTCTATGTGCAAGTTTGAGTACTTTACTCATATACACTATATTAAAACTCCACTCGTATCCTTATCCTTTAGTCTATTTATTTTGTATATTCTATAAATTTTTATAGTCTAACACCACAATAAGATTTATAGTTTTATGTGAATATAGCAGAAGTATGCACAAACATAATGGACTATGTACTGAAATGCAAAAGTATATAAAAATAAGTACACTGTAAAACTAAAAAAAAAACTGAGATTGCAAAACATGCTAAGTCATCTATTTATGAAAATCGAATTTTCAATACAAAACAAATAAGAATAAGTAAAATTCGATGGTCTACATTTACAACTTTTAAACTTAGTTGAATCTTACAAGAATATTGAAAAATTTGACCTTTAACCTTCACGATTTAAGATTTAACGTTTTCCAATTTTAGTAAAACTTTCAAAGTATATTTAGAATTATCTGGACTATAATATTCTGCATTGGTTTTACTTAAAATTTATAACAGTAATGAAATAGAGCTCATTCGCCAAAAAATGGCCAAATAATTGGTTTTTCTCGAAAATTTCAAAATTTAAATCGTAGGTACGGAAAAACTATAAGAGATATTTTCACAATTTTTTCACATTTTTATTCCCTATTATATTCTCAATAAATCCCATTGAGATGATCAAAAATTTCTGAAATTTGTTTAACAAAATTTTTAAAATTTTGAAAATGGAGTTTTGAAACTGCCTTTAAAAATATTTCATTTTTTTGGTCATACCTGCGAATAGGTTAACGGTATCCGACGAAGACAAAAACTCATAACAAGTAAATATGGACATATTTTAAGTAAAAATGTGATTTTATTTTAATATTTATTAAAATATGTTAATTGTGCTCCTACATTTCTTGTTCTTGTTGCCTGAGACACGTTAACGTCATGGCGAATTTTTGATAAGATTAAAATTTTTTGACCAATTTTTGTCTTTTCTATTCTTTTAAATTAAATTGCAAAATTAATTTTTTAATAAAGCTGCTAACATTAACATTAAAAGCTCTAGGTGATCATTGTGGAAATAGAACATTCTAGTTTTTCCATTAGATAATTCATGAAACTACTAGAAGATGGAAATTACTAGGTACATAAATAGTAACAGCGAGTTGCAGAGCATTCAGTATATCGCACAGAGGGATGGCTTCATAAAATTTTTTGGAAAAATTATAAGGAGTGGTCGTAGAGCGCTGAAATTTTTCACCAATAATTATATGGACCAAACTAAGAAAAATATTAAATTTTATCAAAATCGACCACGCCCAACGCCCACTGCCCATACAATCCAAATAGATTTTTTCGCATAAAATTTTTCCTATCCAAGTAAAAGTCTAGAAATTTAGTACATATATTTTCTGAAACAAAATTAAAATTGGCCATGCCCACCGCATACCGCCCATGCAATCCAAATGCAATACATTTTTGTCCAAAAATTATAAGCAGTAGTCGTAGAGCATTGAAATTTGGCACCGAGAATTATATGGACTAAATTAAAAAAAAAAATGAAATTTTATCAAAATCGACCACGCCCACGCCCATACAATCCAAATTGATTTTTTCGCATAAAATTGCTTATATCCAAGCAAAAATTTGGTACATACATTTATTGGATCAAAAAAGGAACGCATGCCGAGTTTCAATTGAATCGGTCACGCCCACCGCCCACTAAACCCATACATAGATAAGAATTTTTTTGATATTTCGTTTATTATTCGACAAAAAATGTTAAGTTTCCATCCTGTTCCGAAAACTTCCGAAAACTATTTTTTCTTTTAATTGAAACAAGACAATCCCACCATTCATTTTATTAAAAAACAGCTTGGGGAAAGGGGGCAACATTTTTTTCTCCATGGAAAATCAAAAATAAAATAATTTTTAGAGGCTTATAAATATGGCCATATCTTCTTAACGGTTTATGATATCCCCATAATTTTTTTTTTGGTATTTATGGAGAAATGCAATATTTTTCGAATAAGTTAAAGTTAAATGGTATTATTAGGAAAATTATACATAAATAAACCTCTGAATTGCGTGAAAATATAAGTAAATTTTTGCTTAACACCATGGACTTTACATCAATTTTTTTTTAAAAAAAATAAAAATTTTCTTAAAACTATAAGTGTACATTTCATCTTTAAACATTTGTCTACAAAACTGCATCATTTGATTTTTGAAATTAAGTGTTTGAAAAATTTACTTTTTAACACCAAAATCCCTCTGTGTATCGTAGGCGATGTTAGATTTAACATAAAATGTATTAGCAGTGTGTTCTTGTTTATAATGTACAAGAATGACAATTTAAATTGTTATGTGTTAATTTAAGTAAATAAAGAGTTGTTACTATTTTTAAACTACTAAACGCTTTTATTTACAATTAAAAGAATACGGTTTGTTTAAAGGAAATAAACCACCGTTTTTAAAAGGTAAAAACGTAACAATATAGTCAAACATCAATTCTTCGCTACCCGATTTCCGGAATTTTCTGTGGGGAATCCCAAAAAAAAAAATACAGAGAAAACATGTTGAAATGCCAATTTTGTCATCAAAAAATTTGAAAAGGTCTTTTTTACAGTTTTTTGCATATATTCTCGACAATAATAGGCCGCTTATAACAAACATTCTTCCGACAACTCTCCAATTGCTTTCGGTGGGTAATGTAACTACTTTCTAAAGTGCAGTACAAAATAAACATTTAAAGTGTCTACATTATAGGTTACTTAGAGACACTAAGACGACAATTGACTTCACGCTAGGTTACATGGGTTAACAGTATACTTAAGCAAAAACAAAATAAACTGAATGAGAATTATATCCGCACAATTTGTATAAAACCCGTTTGTACGAATTACTCACAAAAAAGAGCAATACAAAATAAACCTTTAAAGTGACTACACTCCAGATTACTTAGAGACACTTAAGTGACAATTGTCTACAAGTTAGATTACATGGAATGTATAAAGTAACCAATTAACTTCTCTCTGCAAAGAGCACATATGTGTCAAATGACCCATAAAATATAAATTGGAGTTAGCCAAGTGATCAGATATTAGTGAGAATCACTGTCTATAAGGTATACATTGACTACTTGCTTAACTGCTGGGTTTCGACCAAAATACGACTCCGAAATAATCAGAGAATGTTTAACCTTCTTCTAAGTTGTTCGGTATTGAGAATCACCTAAAACCGATCAGTTGAAAAATATATATAAATCGAAATGTGAGACCATAGAGAAACAACAAGAGCGGAAACTAGAAAAAAAACTCAAAATAATCACATATACGAGTGTTGTTTTCACATAGTTTTATTTACTAATTCATTCTCACCACTTGGGTTTTTGACAACTGAGTTAGGTCTTTGACAGGAGAGTTTCCGGTCTATGTATATTTATCTATGTGTGAGACAATTTCGAAAAATATTTGACATCTTTCACAAACATTTTCAAATATAATATTGTTGTAGGTTTGGGCATCTGTGATGAGACTAGTGAATTTTATTAAAAATTGTATATATAGATGGAGAGTATTTATGATTCGTCATAGCCATATAACCTCTAACATATTTACTACGTTTTTTGTTTGAATATATTCTTTTTATTAAGTTAAGTTAAATAAATAAATGAATGTAATGCAGACAATTTTTCTAACCCTGTTACTGTACTCTGTCGCATTACATACAAGTAATGACTGACTGACTGGTCGACTGTCTGTACTGACTAAGAGCAGTGAATAGAAACCGTGTTGTTTGTAGTTTAGACAACATTTTTATTTGGTGTGAAAATGGTAAAAATTGCAAATGCTTCTATTTTCCTTTTTTTGTGTACACTAGACGTGAATAGGTTTTGGTTTTGCAGCCTTTGGCCTTTAGGTAAAAAGTAGGTATATATAGTTGATTAAAGATTTAGAGACGTTGAAAAGGGGACTATTCTGTCTGGTGCGCTTATAATTCTGTATTACTTAAGGACTTCTAGGAGGCTTTCATACGAAATTTATTTTCCTTTATGACACAATTCTCTGTTATACATTAGATCAAATGTCGCCCTTACCAAATTAGCATATTTGTCAGTAGTTTCAAAATATCGTAGGTTTTTCTTAGATTTTTTTAAAAATAGAAATTAACCAAAAACAAAAAACGTTATTTCTATAAGCCGTCTGTTAAAAGACTTACCAAACTACTTCCTGGTAATCACTACTTTAGTTTTAAGATTTTGCATTAGCCACTCTCCTCCTCTTATGAGTAGTTGTTTTCCATAGTCTTTTATATCCAATACAAATAAAAATTTGTCAATTGACAAAAGAAAAAAAAACGAATTTACAGCAAATTGTATTTGTATAGTATATGAGTATTTTGTTGTCTATTTATTTTATTTGTTTAGTATTTTGTTTGCCAGACTAATATTATTAGATGAATGTAGTCTACGATGGCAAACAAATAAAATACAAACCATGCTTTCTAACAAAAAATAAAACTAAATAAAGTTGAAAGCCTGCTTGCTCACTGGGGAAATTTGTATTAAAAATATATAGACAAAAATAAAATACAATTTTAACAAGGAATATTAGTTTAATATAAATGTCAATGGCAGAGACACTGGACTGCAGGTTAGATTAGAAAACAAAATAGAAACTTTAATTCATGAGTAAAAAATGTTGAAATAAATATGAAAACTAAATAGTTTTACTTTAAAATCAATATAGGATCAAAGTATTGACAATAACCCAACTGCAAAAAAATAACTTCTCAAGAAGCGGAAAAGTATTCGGATTTACAATTTCAAAGTAGTGAAAAATACCATATTCTACAGTGCATATATGCTCTTTTTTAATTCTTATTCAAAGAATCATTAATTGTGCGCTAAGTGAATTAAAAAATTAGATCCTTGGTATCCCATTATGTTAAATGTATACAACTGTTTGTGTAAAACACCATCTCGTTGAAATTATAAGTTCAAAATGAATAAGATTCACAAATAATATTTATTATAAACCTAAGCAGTTTGGTATTGAAAATCAGAAAAATCCTTTCAACAGCAAAAAAGTTATAGGCTGAATTACATGACAACCTCAAAAAAATTTCAACATAGAAATTTCTGCTTAGTTTGTGGTTTTAGCGTATATGAGATTAATGTGTGTAAGCAAATATATTTTTTCAGAAAAATCAGCAGAAAAATTAATTAAAAATTTAGGGCTAATAATTCTCGAACATAAATGTTCCTAGAAATTTCGTGAACAGTGATTAATTCTCCATAATTTTATATATAAATATCTAGGAAATGTAAATCCGAGATATTTATATATAATTTTTAAAGAACCGTTGTAATATTAAGCAAATAACGATCGATATTGCTAATGATAGTTAATCAGATTACGAAATATTAAAATTAAAATTTCCTCTTCATTTTGTTTCCACCTAATGTCAACAATATCTGTCTTAAAAACTTACTTTAAAATTATATAAACTCCATTATTTAAAAGTCAATAATTTACGAAATTTACAAATTGTTGAAATGTTTTGTAAACAAATAAGCAAAAAGATTAAACAACAAATTATGCAAATACATATATATAAAAATTCTTAAAACTAAAAATCAATATTGTCTTCAGCAAACAACAATAACCTCAAAACACAACCAAGAAATATTTAAACAAATCCAAAAAAATACCAACAAAATATTAATCAATCTTAAATTTTTTAACACTTTATAAAAAGTGTTAAAAAATTCTAACAAGCAACACAATCCCATCATTATCCCAGCATGAATGAATACGAATATATAAATAAATAGCATCTATTTACTATTATTTTCATTTTTTTTTACTTCTAGTTTAGATTTCTTTTACAAGAATTTTCTTGATTTCCTTTCAACCCTTAACTGGGAGAATGAAATAAATGGAAACCTCTTCATCGCTAGCATTAATATCCTTAGAACGTTTTTTTATGTTTTTGTAATCTTATAGGTTACTCGAACTGTCAGAATTTACATGAAAAATGCCTCCAGCTTCAACTTTGACAGTTGGAGGGTAATAAATATTCTTACATTTACACTGACACATACAAACACAACAAGAAACAAATATACATATAGAAATTGTAACTTAAAAAGAGCCTTGAAAGTATTAAATCTCTTCATACGAGTTTAGGAGAACAGCTTTAACCAAACACATAAAATACTACAATAAGTCCATTCAGTTCATTTTCGAATTTTCCCATACAAAGATTTTTACCAACTTTGAACTTATGAAATTTTTTATGTCTTGAACTTTTGTTTATATATGCACTTCTCCCGATGTGTAGATCCACTAAGAAGGGATTTTTGAAATTCTAATTTTAAGGGGCGGAAATGGATAAAAACGGGTAAAATCGGTATCTCTACATTTCCGAAACTAATAAAGCACCAAAGCAAGCACCAACTTAATAACGGGATAAAACGATCGAAAAACCAGTTTTGGTACCTTTTTGTATCCCATATCTCAGAAATTGAATTTAAATGGAATTGTTGTCCTTCTAAAATAAATTTCAAATGGATTTTTGCACTTTTTAGTATCCCATATCTCAGTCCTTCTGAAACAATTGTCAAATTGATTTTGGCACTTTTTTGAAATTTGAATTAATCCCTCTTTTTGGTACTTTTTTTACAAACATTTTTTTAATGAAAAAAGTTGAAGTTTATAATAATAAAGAATTATGTTCTCTGGAAGAATGCTAAAAAATATTTTTTTATGCAGACGTTACGAAATTATTTAGAAGAAACGTAAAAATTTCAACAAATATATCAAAACCTCGATATGATTCCTTAAAATATCTGTCAAGTCCTTTTAAGAACTAGACAAAAATAAGAGACCAAGGAGTAACAAAACCAGTTGGTGTATTATATTCGGCTGCGTCGAATCATAAATACGCTGCAATTAAAACTAAAATTACACTCGTTTCAACATTGCAAACCATTTAGACACACGCCAATCAACACACACCATATGCACAATAAATCAGAGTAAAAAATACAAGAAAAGTGAAATAAAAAAAGTTAAAATTTTGTATTCGGTTATTTCGGGTCTTAAATCTTAAACTAAATTTAAACTCGTTTCAACATTGTTGTCCTTTCACACACATTCACAACAACATACACTCAGTTTTTTACTAAAATCCAACAACATTGTTGATTATACACATTACAACAACAATCTAAGCAAAAATATCCATACAGAAACTAGTTTTCATTACGAATTGCAAATTTGTTTGAGGTTATCTCAGATGTCGGTTCATAACTTTTTTTCTTCTGAACTGATTTTGTTTATTTTCAATACCAAACAGCTTAGGTCAATGATAAACATTTTACATAAATCTCATAAACTTAAATTCAAAACATAGGCCGTGATCTTGATTTACACACACAGGCAAATTAAATTAGAATTTCATATTGTCTGGGATTTTAAGATTATTTTTCGAATATATATAAAAGTTTCACATGGTAATGGACAGCATAAATTTAAGAAATTTATAGTAGGACCTAAAAAGAAGTGCGAGTTACATAAATTTTCTTAACATCAAAGTCGATTAGCATTTTCATGTTGTTTATTATTTTAAATTTCTTTTAGAAAACAGAAAATGAAAAGGAAATTCTTGGTCAAGGAAGTGTTAAGCAAAAAAGGAAAAGGTAAAGCAGGATTTTTGGTTAAATAAAAGATTGTTTAACCTTTAAAAAAAACAAATCTTGGTTACTGTGGTAATAGAGTATCATAAGTTGTGTGTCTGCTAGTAGGTGTCTGAGGAATTTGATTTCCTTACTCTTTTTCCTGCATTGTCTTAAAAAACTTTATTTTATATTTTTGGGGTGTAAGGGGAGCTAAAAAAAAGTCCTAGGTATTTGTGTTAATATATGTTGGTTTGGCTTTTTTATGTTTGTTTTGTTGGGGATGTGATGGCTGGGAAGTGGTGGTGGTGGTATGTATGTTTCCAGCTGGTGTTGTTATAGGAAGATGGTTCTTTTTTGGTTTGTTTGTTTATTTTTTCTTTGGCATTTTTATGTTGTGTATGTGTGTTATGGCTCTTTTGTTTTCTTTGATTTTTCCAATATTTTCTTTTTATGGTAGTTGTTTAATTTAAACATTTCATTTTGGATAAAATTTTGTAACAGGAAAGAAACACTTTAAATTTAATGTGGAATTTTGAGAACACAATTGGAAATAAAGTGTTTGCTTAACTATGTTTTTTTAAATTAAATTTAAATTACAGATTGCTTACATAAATTAGTATAATACATAGTTTTTAGTATAAGACGTAGTCTTAAGTATAAGACGTAGTCTTTAGTATAAGACGTAGTCTTTAGTATAAGACGTAGTCTTTAGTATAAGACGTAGTCTTTAGTATAAGACGTAGTCTTTAGTATAAGACGTAGTCTTTAGTATAAGACGTAGTCTTTAGTATAAGACGTAGTCTTTAGTATAAGACGTAGTCTTTAGTATAAGACGTAGTCTTTAGTATAAGACGTAGTCTTTAGTATAAGACGTAGTCTTTAGTATAAGACGTAGTCTTTACTATAATACGTAGTCTTTACTATAATACGTAGTCTTTAGTATAAGACGTAGTCTTTAGTATAAGACGTAGTCTTTAGTATAAGACGTAGTCTTTAGTATAAGACGTAGTCTTTAGTATAAGACGTAGTCTTTAGTATAAGACGTAGTCTTTAGTATAAGACGTAGTCTTTAGTATAAGACGTAGTCTTTAGTATAAGACGTAGTCTTTAGTATAAGACGTAGTCTTTAGTATAAGACGTAGTCTTTAGTATAAGACGTAGTCTTTAGTATAAGACGTAGTCTTTAGTATAAGACGTAGTCTTGAGTATAAGACGTAGTCTTGAGTATAAGACGTAGTCTTGAGTATAAGACGTAGTTTGAGTATAAGACGTAGCCTTAATATAAGATGTATAGTAATCTTTGTAATGATGTAATATATGCATTTGAACTTATATATATGAGTTCAAAAGCCCATCATTAATTAACTACTTCTAGGTAATTCATACGGTATGTAGTAGTCATGTCAAAGTACATAAATTTTTGAGTTTTATTATAATTCTTAAGTTTGCTGAAATTCTACAGATTTAATATTAAATTAAAGCAAATATTTTCCAAAACCTAGATAAAATCTAGAGCATTATTACTGTAGTATAGACAATTTGACCAGTGGCCATTTTAGGAAAATGTAGTTTTATCTCTAAAACAAATTCTCTTTAGTATTATTTGCTACAGATAAACAAAAGGCTACATGTAAAAATATAAATTTTCTTGTTGTTTTCTACAAACAATCACATTGGTAAATTTACTTACTTACTTTGCTATCAAACTAAGATTTTTATTTTTACATATAAATATTAACTACGTATGTATATTCAAATGTATATATACAATATAATACATGCTACCATTCTTTAGTTCTGCTCTATATTTACTCAAAAGGATAAAGATTTACAACATGGTTATTTATTTGTTTAAGCCAAATACCACTCACTGAAACACACACACACAAAAAATCCTTATAGTTTCATTTAAACCACAACAAAATACGAGTAAAACAAGGAAAAATAAATAAATAAATATTTTAACAATCTACATTTATGCTCTTACATTTATTTATTTATTTGCAACTGAAAGAAGAAAATATTATCCTGTTGTACGAAAGAGAGTAGAAAATTTTTATATGGTTTTTTGTAGTGTCCGAGTTGTTTTGTATGTCGAACAATTTATGGTTTTCATTAGTATTTAAAGGTATTATTTATACTGTTTTTTCGTTTGCCAAACAATAAAACATTTGATAGATTTATAGCTGCTTAAATACAGAGAGAAATAAATGCAATTTAAAAATTCTATGGAAAAATTTAAGTTAAAGGGGAATAAATGTTAAAGTAAAGTTTAGCATAAGAAGAACTTCCATAGAAGTGTAAAACTTAGGTATTCAAAAGAAAGGAATACTTTCATTATAAACAAATTTAATACATGATTACCTTTAAATTCCAATGCAATAATTCGAAAATTGTCCTTGTAATGTTAAGAAATAATGATTAGGTTGATGTTATTTTGAAGAAAAGCAAAGTAAGAGGTATCCAGAACATCCAATATCACTTGGGAATTTTTAATACTTATAAATAATTATCTTCAAACCCAGAAATTGCAAGATGCTTATGAAACTGCATGTCAAATTAACAATATCCCTCTGATTGTTAGTGTAAATCACGATTGCGTCATTAATACAAAACCGAATATTATAAGATTCACCTAGAATATTTATAATTGTCATGGGCAAATTGCTATTGAAAATCAGCAAAATCGATTCAGTAGAAAAACAGTTATAAAGAAAAATCTAACACAACCTAGAAAAATTTTATGTAAAAAAATGTTTATACATTTTAATACAATGATACTTTATCTTATATTGTTGTTGTAATGTATTTGTGAGTTTAAAATGTTGTAATTGTAGTTTTGTTTGTTGTTGTAATCCTAACTTTTTTGAAAAGTAGGTAAACAACAAACTGACACAGAAATATTTTGGTTAAGAAATAAGATTCAAAAGAATTGATTTTTTTTAATATATTATTATATTTTAAAATGTTTGTATGAAAAACACTAAAAAATTATTCAAAAACTGAGTGATTTTCATAGAAAAATTTTGAAATTGTCAGAAATACAAAAGGTATTTCTGAATCAGGTCCTTAATTTAAAAATATTTTGTGATTAGTTTAAAACAATTGAAAATTTAATTTTGTTTCTCAAGTCGTAATAAATTCTTTAAATAAACAGTTTAAAATTAAATTATACAATTAAATTAAAATCTTCAGAGTCCAACCTCGAATAAATTTATTCATATACCCTACATTAAGCACAAGGCACTTATTGAAAAAATCGACCCTTAACAGCGAAAATATCTTAACCAAGAATATATTAGATGTTGGTTTTTTTTTTTAAATAATCTGATGAAATTTCATAAAATTTTTTTATATTGAATAAACATTAAGCAATCACAAAAAATGCTTCTCCTGTAAAGTTTGTGGTAAAGCATTTAAGATTAACTCTGAAGAAAATTTAATTATTTTAAACATGAATTATTTTCTTAATAAATATACTATCACATTTCCAGTATTCATTCAGGTTTGAAGTCGAATTAACAAAGATAAATATTTGAGACCATAATTCTAAAATTGTTTCTTATTTTCAAATGTATTGTTACTGAAATAATTGCTCTAGAATTTTATTTAAAATTTCGAATATTCATAACTTTTGTGGAACAATTTATTAAACTACATATTTTAAAATAATATAGTTATATGAAATTTGTTTCAGTCTGATTAGACTTTAGGCTAGAGAATGATTTGAAATTGATATTTAATATAGAATTTTAAAAACGCAATAAGAACTAAAGCCCCAAAAATTCAAACACTAGAACATTTTGTTGGAATTTTACTTGAATGCAAATATAATTAAAAACCTATGGCTTGAATTTATATTTCCATTTTATTGGAAAATGCTACTGATATAAAGTGTAATCCAACTATAATTCAATTGCTTGACTATAATTTAAGGCTTGAATTACACTTGTTTTCAACTTGAATTCCATTAAAAATTATTATTGGGTATACGATGTTAATAAAATAAATAAATAATGATAACAATGTTTAAAGATTGGGTAACAAAAAGGTGAATTTATTTTAAAATTCATCTCAAATATTAGAGAGTAAACCTTATTTGCATATGTGAATCACTTTTTCTTTTAAAATATTATATACCAGTTTTTTGATTCAGAATGGTCTTCAGGTTTGAGAATAACTTGAGATTTACATTTGATATTAAATTGAGAAAATATTAGTTTTAATTTATTAGTTCTCAACCTCAAATATAGTAGGTATTTTATTAAAATCAACAACAAATTTAATTAAAATGTGAAATTTTTAGATTTCAGAAACCTTTGAGAAATACGTTTGATATTTCAAACTTTTCAGTTGTCGGTTTGCTAACAATTTTTTAACAAATTTTTAGTTGTTATCGTCCAAATTATGTAACAGTTGAATTTAGAATTGATAATATGGAGAAAATTTATTATTCATTTGTAATAATTTAAAGAATATATGTATTATGAATTTTCTGTACCGCTACAGGCCTCCACAGCTACATTCAGCTGTCCCGTAAATTTTGTTAACTTTATCTATTGAACTCACTACTGTTGGGATATTTAATTTGGAATTGATTTCACAGCCACCAAATCATATTTTTTTACAATTAATAATATTTTTGAATTATTAATAATTTTTGAAGAATGCTGAGGAGGCCAATAGCAATTCAGAAAATTTATTCCTATGAATAATTAAAATTAAACAAGAATAAATTGTTTTTTTTTCAAAATTTTTTAAAAAATTGTTTTACTTTTTTAATTTAAATTTTGTGAAAATTATTTTGTAAAAATTTAAAAAATGCAACCTTTATTTTGCATTGAAAGAAAATCATCATTATTTTAAAAATAAGTAAAATAAAATTTAAAGAAAAAAAAATTGTCTGCCTTTTAGATAAACAGGCGTGTCACAAATTTGTTCGGAATGGTTTCAATTCTGTTGTTTTTATTCCAATATATTACGTTTTAGGTTCTTCACCTTCCGTGTAATTTATTAATTCCAAAAATATTTAATAATTCTTTATATTAAAACAAAAGTGAAGTTTTTGGTACAGAAATTGATTAAAATTTTTCGAAAAATCAATTCCACTTTGAAAACTGAAAGTGGTGTCATTCCAAAATAAATTTTGGTTTTACTTTTTCTGAAGAAGAGAAATGCGAATTAATTCCACTTTCGATCGGAATGGAATTCTCTGACAGGCCTAATGATAAATCTCTTAGTATTTCTTTAATAAATTTTCAAAAATTACAAGATATTCATTAAGACACCTTCAAACAAATATTTGCAAAAAATTTATGAAGAATTCCGAGCATTGTAATTAGACATTTCAAAATTGATAAACTAAGTTTTGTACAGATTTATATTAAAATTTAAATTTGCAAGAATATGAAATGTTCTAAAATATTCAAAGGAATTTTTATTTCAGTGACAGTTGAAACCATCGACCTGTTGCAAAAACAAACAATGGAATACGATCGGTTTCCGTTTAAAGAGTTTTTTGGTGTTGTACTTTTTAACCCCATTGCAGTGCAGATAAATTTTATTTTATATACAAAATTTTAAAAAATCTGAAAAAAATAATTTTAGAAAATTTTAATCAAATCTATTTTCCATCCACACAATTAAAAATTTCAATCCACAGCTAACATTTTCTACAACTTATGGAACCTATCAGAGTCTCTATTAGATTTTTTTCAAATGTCAACAGTACTAAATAATCATATTGATAAATTTGTGGAAATGTCGAAGCTTTATTGACAATAAGCTCTTAGCTGATCTTTGAGGAACTAAAAAAGTTTCAAATAAGAGTCATTGGAAATAAATAATACTCAAATCACATAAAACAAATGAGTAGAGACCGACCGAATATTCGATTAGGCCAAAAATTTATCAAAAACCCCTGTCATACTTTTAAACCACTTTCCAACACCCTTATGTTAAAAAAAAAAATTTCACTCTCTTACCTTTTGAGCTTTACAAGTAGTGCTGATCGGCTGCACTTCATGTTGTGGATGACGCTGATCATTGATGCACTCCGGACAGGCTGGCATCTTGCAAGTCAGACAATACATTGACAAAATATCTTCATGTTCACCACAAACCGACTCGCGCTGTTGAGCCGCGCCCTTAGGCTTAACCAAAGTGTGTTTGGCCAGGGGACCCCTGGCTGGATGACACAATTCACGGCAAGAATCGCAATAACGTATTTCACATTGTTCACACACCAAAGAGGCCACTTTGGGATCAGTTTCACACATCTGGCAGCGTAAGGCCTCACGAGCACAGAAACGATCCACAATGGATTCCATGGCACGATAGGGTGGCAGATTGCGTACACCACCCTCGTCAAAGAACACAATTTTACGACACAAAGGGCAAGTGAGACTGTAAGCAGCACCGGGTGGTGCAGAAGCAGCTCCCTGCAATAAACCCTGTATGTGTCCAGTACCAGCGTACGAAACTGGCCGTGAAGTATTGGAGCAGCAAACTACACCAGAATCAGCTTCACTCAAAATGCTAACCTTGTCGGCTTGATCTTGATCGGAAGTTACCGATTCGGAGCCAGTGGCCGAGCTGGCTGTACTGGCAGCCGAAGAGTTGGATGAATGCCTAGTGGTGGCGTGTGTGTGTGAATGTGTATGATGATTTGAGGCTGCACCCGAAGGATGTGGATGTATGGTGGCGGCTACACTGTGTATGGTGCCACCATTTAAGGAGGCTGAACCGCCTGTAACTGAGGCTAATATGGCTCCCGGTGTATAGGGTGTTTGTATATCCAGGGCACAACCCAAACACAGAGCGTGAAAACAAGGCAGCAATACGGGATTAGCAAATAGCTGTTTGCAAGTAGGGCAACGTAATTCGTCCTCCATAATCAGTTTGTATTTAATGATGCCGCTTTAAAAGGGTATTGGATGGTATAGGGTGGGTGTTTTTCAGGATAAAATTAGCAGCAATTCACAAATTTCAAATTTTATACACAAGTTATTTTTGCATTTTTGAAAATATTTGTATTATTTTTTAAACACTTTTTTTATTCTTAAACACAGCTTTTTTAAAATTATTTTCAAATTTTTTTTTATTTAAAAATTTTTTATTTTCACTATATTTTTTTAAAATCCCGCCAAAAATTTTAGTATTTTTTTACTATCAATTAAATATAGATTTTCTTGCTAATCAATAAACCTTTTCACTTGCAAATTTTTGTTGTAACAATTATTCATTTACACAATATTTTTTTATAGGTAATTTGTCATAAATTTTTATCAATTTTATCTATAATTTCTGTTATCTACTTCTTTTGTGTGTGATTTCATTTAACAATCATCAATTATGATTCAATCAATAATATTTTTGCACTTTTTCCTTCTATTTCCTGTTTCAATAATAATTTAATTTCCGTTTTTTTTGTTGTTTTCCTTCTTTAAGCAGAAACTTCCTTTTTAATTTCCACTTTAGTTTGCTTTAAAATATTTTTTCTTTACACTTTTAATTTCGTTTTATATTTTTTTTCTTCCAACTTAAATCTTTAATATTATTTGTTTTGATATATTTTTTTTTTGCTTTCATAGAATTTTTACAAATTTCTTTACAAAAATTTAAAACGACCGTTTATCATTTGATTGTAACGTTTACAATATTCCGTTCATTCAACCACTTTCCACGAAATCCCAACATTGACTAATCAAACTCAATGTTTTTGTATGCTTTGCAGTTTGGTTGCGTTCGATGCGGTGTGCAAACACTTCGAACATGTTGGAATGCGGCTATTTTCCAGTATTTAGTTTGCAACATTTTTGTTGCCATTTGGGTTGTACAGTGGTTTATGTTGTCTAAATTATGGGGATGATTTTGTACAAGCGATAGTAAATTGATATTTCCAAGAAAGGAAAATTAAATTTTTGTTCGTTATCAAATATTAGCGAAGTTCTGTACTGCAAGTATTCTATAGAAAATATTGTTATACACTAATTTGTCTATAGAAGAAACTGTTATACACAAACTTGTATATAGAAAAACATCTGTTATACAGAAATTTTCCATAGAAAAACAGTTTTACCTAAAATGTTATATAGAAAAAAACCGTTATAGAATAAAGTTTTCATAGAAAAATCTGTTATACAGATTTTTTCTATTGAACTTTTATGACAAAAATCTTAGTTGAAAATCTTTTATATAAAAAATGTTCAGTAGAAGAAACTGTTATACTGTTAATTTGTTTAGGAACAACTTTTATACAGACAATTTTATATAGAAAAAACTGTACAAAAAAAGATCCTATATCAAAAACTGTTATACGAAAAATTTTATATAAATAAACTGTTATACAGAAAATTTTCCATAGAAAGTAATTAGTGTTTATAAAAAACCGACTTTTTAAAAAAACGGTTTGTCGGTTAACCGAAAAATGGCCTTTTTTAAAAAACCGGGTTTTCGGTTAACCGACATCGAAAAAACCGGTTAAACCGGTTAACCGTCATATATGTGTAGAAAACATAAAATGTACAAAAAAGTATATACAGCTTTAAATTTTTTAATTTTTAGTAGTCAGGAATGGTTAATATTAAATAACTATTAATATACAAAAGTGCTAAGTCCATTTATTTTGTAAAAATTTCAAAATTATTATCTCAGTCAAATAGAAATGATTATAAATATGTTACTAAATATAAAATACTCGTTTTAATTATTGGTTTATTCATTAAATTTCAACCAAAAAATATAAATCACTTTTTTTATTTAATATTTGATAACATTGAAATTTATTTTCACCTCTACTTTCTGATATGAAAGACAAAATGTTCCAAGTCCCAAAAAAGGACCTATAAGATGTAAACGTACTTCCACTTAGCTGTGATTATTTGTTATTATATAAAACTCCATTATCAGATTTCATAAATATTTCAAATAATGAATTTTAGAACGTTTTTTGTCTCTCCTGTAATATTTCTGAAAAGCTAACGAAATGATTAATAAATTAAAATTTTAAGAACAAAATACACTAATGAAGTCAAATTTATTGAAGGAAGGTATGTACATCGAATTCAATTTAACGTTTGGTAAGATCATCACTAAGTTTTTAATGAATCATTAGTAAGATTTAGCCTAAATTTATGGAATTATGCGGAATTTAATTTTAATTTTTAATAGTTTCATTATGTGCAAAAAAGTTTTTAAGTAAACTCATCGTCCTCTATTATTTAGAATCATTATAATTCTTAAAAATATTAATCTAAAGAGTTTTGTATTGTAAATCAGCAGTTTAGGTTTCAAATCAGACCAATAATGTGTATACAATGAATATTAAAAATGCACAAAAACGTGAGATTTATCAATTTTAGTCCCAAATTTTAAAAACCGGTTAACCGAGTGATAAAAACCGGATAAACCGGTTAATCGAAAATCAACATTTAAATTAAATTAACCGGTTCGCAAAAAACCGAGATTTGGAAGAAAAACCGGTTTTTCGGTTAACCGGTTTATAAACACTAAAAGTAATACAGAAAATATTCTAGAAAAAATCAGTTATACAAAAGCATATCAATATAATAAAAACAGTAAAACTATTCTGCAGGCAGTAAAACTGTTATACATAATAGTTTTATTAAAAGAAACTAAGTTTTCGATAGAAAAAACTGTTATACACCCACTTTTCGACATAAAAAATCTGTTATACACAAAATGTCTATTGAAAGAATTTTCCATTCATACACAAAATGTTCTATGAAAAACTAAAATTCCGGATTTTTTTCTTTCAAAAACTGTTATGCAGAATATTTTATATTCAAAAACTGTTATACAGTCAATTGTCAATAAAAAGATATTTATGCAAAAAATTTTCTATAAAGAAAACTATTATATAGGAATTTTTTCATAGAAAACGCTGTAATGCATATATTCTAGAAAAATACTGTTATACAAACGCTTTTCAATATAAAAAACATTAAATTTTCCATAGAAAAAATTGTTCTACAGGCAAATTTCTGTAAAAAATGTTCATAAGAAAAAACGAAATTCTCGACACAAAAAAAACTGTTATACACAAATTTTTATACAGAACATTTTATACAGAAAAAACTTTTATACAAAAAATATCTATAGAAAGAATTCTAATGCCGGAAATTTTCCACAGGAAAAACTGTGATACACAAATTTGTATACAGAACATTTTACATAGAAAAAACTGTTATACCCAAAATTTCTATAGAATGAATTGTAGTGCCGTGAATTTTCCACAGAAAAAACTGTTATACACATATTTTTAAACAACCATTTTATATAGAAAAAAAAACTGTTATAACCAAAATTTCTTTATAAGGAATTCTAATGCCGGGAATTTTCCATAGAAATAACTGTCATACATAATATTTTATATAAAAAAAACTGGAATACACAAATTCTGTACTCTTTTCTTTTGTTAAAATGTTTCAACATTTTTGTTTTAAAGTAGCAGTTGCATAAACCATGCATTCAGTCATATGATCTGGGCGGAAAATAGGCCAAGTTTCATTAAAATAATGTTTTCTAACTTTAATATCCTTCCACTGGCAGTTAATGTTTGCAAATTTTTCAATACTAGACAAATTGCGAAAACATTTTATAAAGTGAGGACGAAAAAGTGTAAATCTCTGCTGACATGCCATTCGGCTACAGCCCTAGAAGTGTGTTTGGGATTATTGTCGTGCAGGAATCTCCAAACTGAATATAATTTAAAACATAACCACTTTCAGTCATAGTATCTTCTATGATATAAAGTGGCTTCACTCCATAGTATTGTCACCACCAAACTTGACTATATTATTTCTGTTCTTGGGGTCGAACACAAATCGTGTACAAGTAAGGTTCTTTTTAGAAATAAGAAGTGTTTTCATGGGGCCATAGCAACTAAGACAGGCCTCATTGCCCACTGCGGCTAACAATTCGAAAATTAATTATTATACCCTTCACTGAGAGTGTGTAGCTTTGTCATTCCGTTTTAAATTTACACATTTTTAAATTCGACCCCATAAAGTATATCTATTCTGGATCGTTATGTCGGAGTCGATATACATTTTTGTTTGCCAAATAATGAACTTTTCCAAATTTCATCAGTTCTTTCAAATAACGATACATAATTATTGTCTTTTAATTCAATCATTTCATTACAAATTGTTTTCTAATTTTCTACTCATTTCATTCTAGAAAACAGATTTTACACCTACTTTTACGCGCCCTATTGCAGACTATTCCAGTCTCAACAAAAACACACAACCTGCAACCTTTGTGTGGACATCAAACATGTTTAAATTGTTAAGAAAAATATGCATGCAACATGTTGCATGGAGGCGTTTGCCCAAAAAAATCTGCAAACACACAACAAAATGCGGTTGCATCGGAATTTAAATGTTTGTGCAAAAATTTATTTGCTAAAAATTTTTTGTTCAAAACCAATGTTGATAATGATAATGACGATTATTTGGAAAAATTTATAAATTAATGGGGAAATTGTGAAAAGAAAATGTTTGTGTATAGGCTGTACAAGGTACAAAAAAAGGTAGGCTGTTTAATAACAAAATTATTAAATGTAATATAAATTTTATACACAAACTATTAGAACAAATTTGTTTTTAGATAGTGTTATTTATGCACTAAAGTCAGAGGCTATTAAGAACTAATTCGATAAACGAATTATAGGCAGTTATAGGTAATTATTGAATGATATATTCGGCTGTGCAGAATCTTAAATATCTACACATAAAACTAGAATTACACAAACTACGCCTGTCCTTACAATTATGACCATTCCGTCCTTCTTAAGAACTAGTGATTTTACCTATAATTTAGGTTCACCACTGATCCAGACGAAAGTCGATTGACTCTACAAAGATTACATTTTACACATCAGTTGCATAGAGCTAGTTACCTCACTAGCTTCCTTAGTGATTACTTGACTATTTAGTTTAAGCTACTTTACACCTAATAGACAGTGCACAGTTGGGCAGTATCAAAATTTATTGAAAAAAAATCTGGCATTTCTAAACGGCTGGTGCGATCGAGATAAAATTTGACCCTACATGTTCCAGGGGTGGCGATATGGGGGCTCCAAGTAGGGTACCAGCAATCTGTAAACTTTTCCCATCCGATTTCAAAGATTTTTATATTTTTTTCATAATAAAATTTTTTTATGCATTTTCTTAATATTTTATTCAACAACAAGTCAATAGTTCTGACATGTTAAACGAAAATATAAAAAAGTGCAATATTTTTGAAGGACGGAGTTTTAAAGTACCTTATTTTTCAATTTAATTGAGATATTGACTTGAATTTTTTTTGTAAGACCAAAAATTAATTTATCTCAAAAAAATATTAGTTCGGAATAAAGTTGGTTCAAATTGTTCCTAAAATGTTGATACAAATTTTAGTTTTAAAATCTCAATAAATATGTAATAAAATCTTTATTTGTTAACAAAACTCAATAAAATTTTCAACCTTTTTTAATTTATCATTGTAAATAACAAAGTGTAAAAAAACATGTAAAAAGGTTAAAGATAATCCCGCAATTCCTAAAAATTGGAGCGAAAATCCCAAAAATGGTATTTTTAAATTTTGGCCATGGGGACCACATTTGGAAAAATAATTTGGGGATAAATAGGGAACACATCAAGGTTTCCAAGGCTGCTTTCCGTTTTCTGATCCCAGCTTTGTAGCCCAAATTTTAAAATTTTATAAAAAAATAGGTCAAATTTCGAAGGACGTAGGGGCGAAATATTCCAAAAATAGACATGTTTTTTATATCAAAATATGTTCTCCGTAAATATACCTTACAGAAAAACATAAAATTGTTACATTTTCTTACAGAATTTTTTTTTTGTAATAAAAAAAGATTTAATTCACCTTTTTGCCCAAAAAACAGCAAATCTACTATTTTTTAAGTTTTTAATTGAAAATTGTTTATTTTTGGATCCATAATCGATATTTCTCTGAAATCTTTTGACTCCATTCGCTCCAAAAGTACGAACTATATTTTTTAAAAAAATGCACCAATGTTTGGCAAAATTTTGTAAATTTAAATTTTGAAATGCCTATAACTCGGAAAGCATGTTTTTTCAAGCCGAGCACTTTCCAAAAATATAAAAATATTTGAAATCGGATTGAAAATTTGAGTTTTTTTTTCTTGTTTCCGCACTACCCATTAGTAAAATTATTGTCTAAAAGGGATAAGTTCACAATTTTTTTTTAAGTATTTTTTTTAACCCGAATTTTTTTCACCAACAATATTTTTTTGTCATAAAATACACTAATAAATTTAAAAAAAAAAATTTAATGGAAAAAATTTTGGCATACAATTTTTTCACAAAAAAATTATTTTTAATTTAGTTTACCTGAAAATATTTAAAAATTTGAAGGGTATATAAGATTCGGCACAGCCGACTATAGCTCTCTTACTTGTTTTTATTCAATATTGTTGAAAAATTCTTCACGGAAACACTCCAAATTATTCAGCTATATTACGAAAATCAGGGTTCTGTGAAAAATATTTTTGTTTTCCGGACCTGTCAACTGGCCGCCTAGATTGTGTGATATTACACTTCTGGATTTTTATACCCTTCACCTTCGTGAGAAGGGTATATATAAGTTTGTCATTCCGTTTGTAATTTCCACAATATAATTTTCCTACCCTATAAAGTATATATATTCTGGATCCTTATAGATAGCGGAGTCGATTAAGACATGTCCGTCTGTCTGTCTGTCCGTCTGTTTGTTGTAATTAATTTTCTGAAAACCCCAGATAACTTCGGGATCCAAATCTTCAATAATTCTGTCAGACATGCTTTCGAGAAGTTTCCTGTTTAAAATCAGTAAAATCAGTCCACAAACGGCTGAGATATGAGGAAAAAACCAGGACAAACTCGATTTTTGACCTATTAATATAGACAATATGGATATCTAATGATAGATATTTCAAAGACCTTTGCAACGACGTATATAAGACCATAGTAAGTTGGACCTACAATGGGTCAAAATCGGAAAAAAAATTTAATATTTAATATTTAAAAAAAAAAATTTTAATTAAAAAAAAAAAGTTAAAATTAAAAAAAAAAATAATAACAATTCGGAAAAAAAAAATTCCAAAAAATGAAAAAAAAAAAATTTTTGGTATAATTTGGTGAAGGGTATATAAGATTCGGCACAGCCGAATATAGATCTCTTATAGGGGGGTCAGACGGCATGTATTGCTTGTGTATTGGGACATGTATTCGATACATATGGAATTCCATGTGTATGTCAAAATTCACGTTATACATACGATTCATAATTTCCACGTTCAAACGTACATATGTAATTGCATGTGACATAACCTCTATTAGTTTATATGTTTGTTGTTTTTAACAATATATTTATTTAAAACGTTTTTAAATCACAATAAATATATTTAATGCAATGAAACTTATTTTGTTATGATTTTTCATTACTCGTTTTTGTTTTGTTTTTTTATTTTGCACTCACACAGTGTTGTATTTCAAAATACAACACTGTTATACACACGAAAATAGAACATGCTCTAATTGCCAAAAATGTCACGAGTAATACACATGTATTCTACATTCACAAATTTTCATATGGATTACACGGTATGTTTACATATGGAACAAGTAAGGGCTTGACCGACCATATAATACCCTACACCAAGTAAATGAGTAAAAATATTTTTCTTTTAAAATATCAATAATTTATATTTTTGAGTGATTTTTGGAAGTGGGCCTTATATGGGAGCTATGACCAATTATGGACCGATCACCATAAAATTAGGTCGTGTGATTTATGTCTATATTAAAGTTAACTATATTGAATTTTGTGTGTATACCAACATTTTTAAGCGATTTATGCACGTTAAAGTGATTTTCGGAAGCGGGTCTATATGGGAGCTATGACTAATTATGGACCGATCGTAACAAAATTTGGTGACATGAATTTTGTATATATAAAACTTGTTTGGAGCGAAATTTGTGTAGATACATAGATAAATTAAACAGTTATGACCGATAAAGTTCAATTTCGAGGGGACATTTGTATGGGGGCTAGGTGAAATAATGGACCGATTTTAGTCAGTTTCAATAGGCTTGGTCCTTGGGCCGAAAAAGTAATATGTACCAAATTTGATCGAAATATCTTCAAAATTGCGACCTGTACTCTGCGCACAAGGTTTACATGGACAGCCAGCCAGCCAGCCAGCCAGCCAACCAGACGGACGGACGGACATCGTTTAATCGACTCAGAAAGTGATTCTAAGTCGATCGGTATACTTTGAGGTGGGTGTTAGACAAATATTTTTGGGCGTTACAAACATCTGCACAAACGCATAATACCCTCCCCACTATGGTGGTGTAGGGTATAAAAATGTCCCAATACATGGCACAAAACACAAGCAATACATGCCGTCTGACCCCCCTTTTACTTTTTTTTCTTTGGGGTTATGTGAAGTCAAAAGCGATGAGCCAGCTACAAACGATTCAAGACATTGAAGCCAATTCGGTAGAATACCTGTAGTATTACAGGAAAGAGTGATCGAAAATTGACCACCTACAGCGGCCATCTGAATGCAATTATCTTTAAAAAGTAAATATCAGAGATTGTTCTTTCTGGTCATAATAAAGATTCCGACCTCCAATTATATTTTAAGTGTTATACTTAAAATTTAAGAAAAAAATCTGAATGAATAAATGAATATTGTTCCATATTTTAGTGTATATTTTTCATTTTTTTACTAAACCGTTTTTGCTTATTTTTAATGCCAAACTGCTTAAGACAATGTTACATATTTTCGAATTAATTTTAATAATTTGACTTGTGTATTTAAGACGTGGACGTGTTTTAAATACACAAACATATGGACAAAGTTAAATGTATTTTGAAGAATGTATTTACTTTGTTGGATCTTAGATGAATATTTCTTAGTTTTATACACAGAATGACATATTTATATATCAACTTTTTCACCAGTTGAGGGTATAAGTAGGACAGAAAATCCTCTGGTTCAGCTGTGCTTAGATTATGCCTTTCTAAGAAAAGCTGTACACATCCTGTAAATGCTGCAGGAAACCATTGGGGTTCAAATTCGAAATTTCGTTATAATTTGTTTATATCGTTCTAGACAATTCATAGAATTTACAAGTGAGACTTGGATATAAACTCATAGATAAAGTGTTTCTAGAAAAAACTAGATTAAGCCTGGAAATGGTTCAGGGAACCTCTTGAGTTCGAAATTTGTTTGCCACATCTTTATATATTTCCAATGAGTTATTTCCTTCAACTATCTGTTTTTAATTCCCATCTTTATAGTTAATTTGTTCTTAGTTTTTGTTATCAACAGCAATTTGTGATTGACTATCATTAAGTCATCATCATCATAAGAGTGTCGACGAGTTAATAGACCTGTTTAATAAACAAATAAACAGCGTCGAAAACGTTGGGACGGACTCCAATATAGTTTACACAAGTAGTTGTACAAAAACCAATCAAATACACAGACACAACATTTAAAATGTAAATAACAGATAAATTACGAGCATTTATTAGATTTATTGATATATAGACCAAAAACCACAAAAAAACAACGTAACTAACATGAAATAAAAATAGAAAATTATAAAAATCATTATCGATAAATATTGAAATACAAAAGTAGTGTGTTTGTGATTTCTATTTGTAAAACCCCTTCAACTGTTCAACATTGACGTCTAAATATACAGAGTGTGTACATAAAAAGGTGTCATAAAACACACACACTCGTCTAATAAATACATTCATTTTGGTGAAAAAAAAGACCTGCTCGAAAATGCAACATTACATTACAAACATTCCAAAATAAAATAAAAAAGAGCACAATCTACTCGTATCTATCAAATTCATTTATCCATCTTTCAGTATTTTATCTGTATCTCTGATTCACTGATGTTGCATAGAAATGTGTAGGTAGGTATGTACTTGAAATGTAACTAGTACATACTTATTTACACTCGTAAACTATAAACATAAACTCATTCATACGAGTAGTAAATTATTTTATCTTTTATGTACATTTTCGTTCATTAACTTTATAAACTAACACTCATTTTGCCGTCAAATTTCTATCTCCTCGTAGTACTTATCAATGATACTCATAGTTACTCAAATAAAATGTACATCAATGGTGTATTTTGTTTTAAATACGAGTTTGTATATAAAACAAACATTTAAAACCAAACACGTACTTTACATTCAATGATTTGGAGTGCTCATCTGGTTCTCAGGCTACCGGCATTTTATGGAGGGTGATGAAAAGGGAAGTGAAACCTTAAATCCTTGTTACTATACATAGCGGTCAATAAACCAAATAAGCTACAATTTTGAAAAGCACTTGAAATAAAATGGACAAAATATGAAAAATATCAGGTAGCTTTGGGTAGAGGGAGAAAAGTATTTTAGGATAAAAGCACCAAATAGGAATTTTGGATCAATCCAAATACATAAGTATTAAAACACTTCACTATGAATGGTAAGTATAATAATGTCTGTCTGAAGGAGATATTTAATGGACCCAAATCCTGTATCAATATATCCAAAATACCTTCGATATCGTAAGAATGAACTTTTTCATTTTAACCATTTAAAAATTTTTATATCCAACATCAAAAAGATAGGGCCAAATCGAAAGAATCTAGCTGGCTGAAATTTTCCACAAATACTCTCTTTTCGCAAGTGGTCAAAAAGTGGTCGAAGAGTAGTCGAAAAATTTGAAGAGACTGGTTCGGTTATGTACTGTAAGATTTCTGCGCGTAAACATACCGGTCGGTCTCTTGAAAACATCGCTGTTGTAAACGAGAGTGTCGCCGAAAACATCAATTCACCATCGTTGTCAACAACTTTAAATTTTGAAGAAGCGTACAAAATTCGGCTTACTCAGGAGCTCAAACTAGCAGACCATGGAAAGCGCCGACAATTCGTTCAATGGATAATGGAGACAATTTTTCGAAAAAAGTCATCTTCTCCGATGAAGCGCATTTTTATGTGAATGGCTCATAAGATCTTCATGCAATCCATGAGAAACAAATGCACAACGAGCAACTGTCTGGTGTGGATTTTGATCACGTGGCGTGGTTGGACCTTAATTTTTTACTTTTACAGGAACATGGTAACGAAGTTATTGTGGCTTCAACTGGACAGCGTGGATCTGGACGACATGTGGTTTCAGCAAGACAACGCCACCTGCCACACCGCTCAATCAACAATCGATTTATTGCAACAACGATTTCCAGAACAATTTATATCAAGAAATTCTGATGTCAACTGCCCACCAAGATCATGCGATTGGTGGCGTGTTTTTTCTTTGGGGTTTTGTGAAATCTCTGTTTTATGCGAATAAACCAGAAACAATTCCTGAGCTCAAATCCGAAATCCAACTCGTCATCGGTGAGATACTGCCACATCTCTGTGAAAAAGTCATGTAAAATTTCATGAAAAGAGTAATGTCACCTGTCATCAGAGCTGTGGGGGCCATTTGACGGATATTTTTTCCATACTTAATCGGAACATGCCTTCCTTACAATTTAAAAAAAAAAATCACAACTACACGCAGAAAAAAAAAATATAGTTGTGCATGTTTACTGTAACCATTTAAAATTGTTTACAAGTTTTTTAACAATAGTTTAGTCACAGTAACTATTTATATGATTGTGGTAACTACAATATGGATAATTTATGATTCACATGATTGTATTACGCATATATATGGTTACAGTAAACAAACGAATTGTGGGCGCTTTCATTGGTCTGCTAGTTTGAGCTCCTGAGTAAGCCGAATTTTGTACGCATGAAGGTAAAGGTCTTTTTTCCAAATTTGCTGCGTAGTACTTCTTCATCAAACATTAAAGTTGTTGACAACGATGGCGAATTGATGTTTTCGGCGACACTCTCGTTTACAGCAGCGATGTTTTCAAGAAACCGGTATGTTGACGCACAGAAGTCTTACTGTACATAACCGAACCAGTCTCTTCAAATTTGTTGACCACTCTTCGAATGGTTGATAATACATTAGGTGCACTTTCTCGACTAAAAACTCTTCGAAGTTTGAGAACAGAGAGTATTTGTGAAAATTTCAGCCAGCTAGATCCTTTCGTTTGGGCCCTATCTTTTAGATGTTGGATATAAATATTTCTTAAGAAATTTTTATTATGCCCTTCTGGATCCTTATAGATAGCGGAGTCGACTAAGCCATGTCCGTCTGTCTGTCCGTCTGTTTGTTGCAATCAATTTTCTGAAGAACCCAGATATCTTCGGGATCAAAATCTTCAATAATTCTGTCAGACATGCTTTCGAGAAGTTTTCTATTTAAAATCGGTCCACAAATGGCTAAGATATTAGGAAAAACCAGGACAACCTAGATTTTTGACATATTTTTTACCTATATCTGGATTACTAAGTCATTAATATAGACAATATGGATATCTAATGATATTTCAAAGACCTTTGCAACGACGTATATAAGACCATAGCAAGTTGGACTACAATGGGTCAAAATCGGAAAAAATATTTATTAACCCGAATTTTCAACTCACCAAAACAAAAATTAGAATACAAAAAATTTTTTTTAAAATTTAAAAAAAAAAAAATTAAAATAACAATTAAAAAAAAATTTTTCCAAAAAATTAAAAAAACAACTTTGGAAAAAAAAAAAAATTTTGTTTACCTAAAAATATTTAAAATTTGTATTTTGAAGTATAATTTGGCGAAGGGTATATAAGATTTGGCACAGCCGAATATAGCTCTCTTACTTGTTTTTTATTAATATTTCTTATTTTCTTATATTCAGCAAAACAAAAACATAATTAATTTCTGAAAATAGAAAACAAACTAAAAAGGATTCATTATTATGGTATTGATAAGTCATTGGAAACTTAGATTTAATTATTAAAAAAATATTAGGGACGCCGTATTTTGTTGAATACCATGGTTTTTATTACTGCTACAAAGCGACCATGCATTGATCCATTTAAAGAGTCAATAATCTAATTTTAAATAGTTTACAACCCGCATCTGAAAAGGCTTCTTTCGTGGTATAATTTTGAATTCGTATTTTGTGATCTACAATTTCCCATAGGCTTTCCTTTGGTTTGTAGCCACTTGGATTAAACCCTAGAAATGAGTTTGGGGTCATTATTGTGCTGGAATCTATAAACTAGGGGCATAGTTTCCTCAGCGTATGGATACATAACATCATTTAAAATGAATCTACATATATCCAATTCCAGTCTTAGTAACTTTTATGATATGAATTGGGTCCATCCATACATTGTCTCACACCATAATATTTACTGTCTTATTTGAGTACTTTGGGTCCAGCATCTTTCCCTTCCGCCGTCATACAAATATTTTTCCGACCAAGCAATGAAATTGTATTTGGATTTATTCTAATAAGAGAACAGTATTCCATTTCTGTCTGCACCTGTTTAAATAGTCTTTTGGCTCGACCAGTTTAAATGATCTTTGTATAATTATAAACTTTCGTATAATTTTTTCTCTCTACTCCTTGGGTTAATAAATCAATATCCTGATTACAAGTAAGAATTTTAAACAAAATCCTTACTTACCTTGACAAAATTAAAATGATATTTTGATTTTATCTGCAAATAAAAATTAAAAACAATGATTGCAAAATAAATATGTTTCAAATTATGTAAACGAAATGGTTTTTTAACACATTCAATAGTAAATATTAAAGCCATTTTAAATAATATTGAAAAGAAACTGATATTGTAAATATTTCTAATATATTTGGATACCATTATTCGCTAGTAAATGGTTAGCTAAAGGGTGCCAATGAAACTAGTCAGAAGGACTTACTCTAGTTCAATTCGCCAGGCGAATACTTTGCAAGTAGGTAGTTGGGTAACTAGTGGTCTATGGAATAAAAGCTGTAAATAAAATCCTTCGATTTCCAACAAATAAAACTGTCTAAAGTACTAAATTTAGGTCATTATAAAAATACCAAACATTTAATTTAGCCCTTCATCCAAACTGGCTAAATGTCAACGAATTTATCCCCACTATTTGGTATCTATGTCCGTGTTTATTATACAGAGAAAACGCCAACAAACACTAATGTGTAAACACAAACTACAATATATATGATATTGCTGTGTTTCTGTACGATAATGTCAATATCTGTATAACAATTTCATATCAAAGATACATTTAATAATAACTGCAATAACAAACATACACATGACATTTGTATCTAATGTAAGGCAATGTATATAAGAGAGTGTGTGTTTATGTGTATCTGAAAACATTTGCACAGCATGTACCAGTGTAGTTTTGTGTAAATTTGCGCTATAGTTACTTCATTTAGAGTAAAACTACAGATAGTATAGCACAGTGTTTGTTCTAACTGTGGCCAAATTACGAGGAAAACATAAAAATCTTTATACCTTTTATTATCCCCAAATATATTTACCAATAACATACATACACATAAACACTAGGGTGGCCCCCAACTAAAAGAAAAGTTTAATTCATTCTAAGATATAATTTTTCAAAATTTTTGTCCTGACGTCAGGATTTGGTGAACTGGATTCAATGGTAAAAAGGTCCTTTTTTAAGGTCTCTATGATTTCTCTCATATTTCTCGCAAATGAAACATACGTAATATTGGTATCGTGTGAAAGTTGTTTGAAATGCCATAATTAAGTCCAAAAATATTCTGACTTTTGTAATTATTTGCAACCTCATATAATTTCACCGAAACTATATCTAACAAGTAAGATATTCGGTTGTGCCGAATCTTATATACCCTTCACCAAATTATACTTCAAAATAAAAAATTTAAATATTTTTAGGTGAACAAATTTTTTTTAAGTTTTTGGAAAAAAAATTGTTTCTTTTTAAATTTAAATTTTTTTTACATTTAAATTTTAAAATTTTTTTTTGTTTTTACATTTTTTTTTTTTTGGGTGAAAAAAAAATCTGTTTAAAAAATATTTTTTCCGATTTTGACCCATTCTTACTATGGTCTTATATACGTCGTTGCAAAGGTCTTTGAATTATCTGTCATTAGATATCCATATTGTCTATATTAATGACTTAGTAATACAGATATATGTAGGTCAAAAATCGATGTTGTGCTGGTTTTTTCCTCATATCTCAGCCATTTGTGGACCGATTTTGCTGATTTTAAATAGCAAACTTCTCGAAAGCATGTCTGATAGAATTATTGAAGATTTGGATCCCGAAGATATCAGGGGTCTTCAGAAAATTGATTTCAATAGACAGACAGACGGACATGGCTTAATCGACTCCGCTATCTATAAGGATCCAGAATATATATACTTTATAGGGTCGGAAATGAAAAATGTAGAAATTACAAACGGAATGACAAACTTATATATACCCTTCTCACGAAGGTGAAGGGTATAAAAATAGTGGGTGTATGCGCATTTTACAATAGATGGCGTAACTTTTGAACACGATTTTTATTTTTAATAACTTATATGTCATTTTGAAAGGTATATATCTGTCAATTATTCTCACGTAGTTATTGAAGCATTACTCCATTAAGATAGATGTCAAACTCAACAAGAGCTTGCAAAATCATTGGGAGCTACTCAAGCATGATTCATTCAAAAGCAGGAAAATTTGGTACCATACGAATTGAAGCTGAGAGAGCTTGCAAAACGAGAGCTTGAACGGCTATAAAGGAAAATAATTTTTGCATCCAATCATTACTCTCGATGAAAAATGGATCCATTACGATAACCCGAAGCGTAAGAGACCGTACGTGAAGCCCGGACAAGGTCATTATTTTGAATAAATTTATGTATATTGTACTAATGTTTCAGAATTAAAGCTAAAAATATTTCCCAAAAATTACAAAACCTCGAATATTTTTGGACTCTCAGATACGGCATTTAAAATAGTCGCCTTTCCTTTGCTAGAAATATGTAAAACAAAATCCTTAAAATGTATTTATTCTTTGATCCAGCTCACCAAGAAAATTTTATATACAAACAACCTAAACTTTAATTTTAGTTGAGAACATCGACGGCTTATTTTTCCTCCATAAAATCTGGGCCAACCTAATAAACACACGTAATTTTACACACACATAGTACACACATATAAATTTGTGCTAGTATGTGTCTAACATATACTCACGTAAAACTAACTCACTCACGTATATAAAAAAAAGTTAAACAGCCTGTTATTTCTGTTGTTATTGTTTGCATTAGAGTGTGTTTGGGAATAACGGATGAATGATTGTCTGAATCTATCTGTGTGTTTGCAACGTACTATTGAGTATATTTGTCAAATATAAACATTATGTACAACTATCACGCATGTTACTAATATAACAAATACAATAACGACGACAGCAACAGCAATAATAGTGATATAAAAAGGTTATCAAATGAAATTTGGTCAAAATATTGACTTCACTAATACACACTAACTGGTATACACTCAGAGCAAAGCACTAGTTAAATGTGTCCTTCATTCAAGAACCGTTACTAGTCTCCAAAGTAAAGTTCTAGCAGACTGATTAAGAAACAAATGTGTCCTTCAACAATCCTTCATTCAAGTGTTTTTGAATTGAAGGTTATCTCCATTGGAGTTGTAGCAATCTGATGAAGATACAATGTATTCCTTTTATATCGTACGAAGCTATTTGCTTGTCTGCATTTACACCCAGAGTCTCTGGCGGGAATCGAACCCGCAGCCTCAGATTGATATTCCAGAACACTAGCTTCTAGTCTATGCTGACTTCAACCCACTGATTGCGTCTATAAGTGAGATCAGTCACCATTAACAAAGGTGAAGCCTTACAGCTATATCTTATCTACTAATCGCAGTATCTTCAATATTAATATTTCTAATCGAGATACTGATCTACTGTATCTCGGTTAGAAATATTCATAATTTTGTAAATCTAGGATGCTTTCTTCGGATCATCAGCCATTACAGAACTCATTGGTGAAAATTCCGAGATCTTGTCAATTCCATCACCATGGTATGGAAAGGTATTCTCTAAAAATACATCGAGTTTCCAAATTAAATCAAACGTTTTGTTTACTGAAGGTAGCTTAGAGATCTTGGAAATACCTGTGGAGACTAACACTGAGTCAACATTTGGGAGTCAACTTGGCGATATATACACAATTTTGGAATTTAGACTACCACAATTGGATAGTATTTTGAAATCTTCGAAGTAAGCCAAATATGTACATTGGAATAATTCTAGACTCTAAGTTATTATGGAAGCGTAATCCGGAGAGTCTTATTAAAAAGGAAATACATGCATTTTATAATATCAAGTGAATCCTTGGGAAGTAATAGTCTAAAACCATATACACAGTCATTAGACTTATTCAGACCTATGGTGCCCATGTTTGGGGAAGAATGATAGCATGTGGTGTTAAAAGAGACATAACTGAGGCGGTTGACGATTACCTCTTGCAGAATATCAAAAATACCCTGGTACAGGAAACTACTAAGACTTTGTGGCTTTTGGTAGGAATTTGATTAGAATTCTTAAAGGAATACTTACTTCTTAAATACTTACTTCTTAAAGGAATACAATTCTTGATCATATTTTGGAAAGTGTGGGTAACCCACGTAACAACTATTGCAGAAGTTGCTTGAACGATGAAGAGAAGGAACCGCTCCCACTTACAGGAGCTTAGATGTATAGGTCACTTTCGGGATCTGGACAGTCTCAAGCATGCGTCACCGATGATTCTGATAAAATGTGTAAGAACTATTGATGGGTTATCCAGGGAACCGCAAGAGTTACAAGTGGTCCGGATTTCGGAAGAATATTTTTAATAATCTTGTATAATTCACATCATTCAGTAATTGTTTGGGAGTGTCATAAAAATTCCCGGTGCCTATACCAATGAGGAATTTTCTAAATAAGTCCAATACCTTTTAGGAATTTGGAACTCTAAATTCACGTGAAATCATGCAAATCTTTTTTCTACTTCTTTTGCTGATGGATTATATTGGAATACCAACCAATGAGGCAACTATGAAACATTTGCAGCGAATGTCAGACTGAAATTTATAATATGCGTTTCAGGCAACATATGTATTCCGACCCAAGAGAACTGCTCATTTTTTGAAACCAAGAACGAATAAATCCAATATCGGATACTTGGTTACAAAATGAAGCGTATCTCAGAGAAAGTGATATGCATCGTTCGAAACATATAGTAGTTGGACAAGGCAAGGTCTGGACTATAAGGCGGGTGAGCCAAAACTTTCCAGCCACATCTTTCTAAATAGTTTTTAACATATATTGCACTATGTGGCCGAGCGTTGTCATGATGGAATATTACAGTTTCATGCCTGACAGCATATTCTGGGTGTTTTTTCGGCCAATTCTCGCTTCAAACGAATCTGTTGTGTTCGGTACAGGTTCCCTGTGATGGTCCTGCCAGATTTTGCAGAGCATTACCTTAGCGCCATGTATATTTGGCTTTGTTGTCGATTCGGATGGATGGCCGGGCTTCTCATATTATCTCCTACGCTTCGGGTTATCGTAATGGATCCATTTTTCATCGAGAGTAATGATTGGGTGCAAAAATTATTATCCTTTATAGCCCTTCAAGCTGCATTTCAGACATACAAAATCGTTTTTCAAGCTCTCTCAGCTTCAATTCGTATGGTACCCAATTTTCCTGCTTTTGGAAGAATCATGCTGATCGAAAACGTTTAGGAATTGTTGCTTGAATACCTCCCAATGATTTTCAAAACTCTTGTTGAGTTTTACAACAATATTCATGGAGTAATGTCTGCAATAATGTCTTCAAACTTTTTGGCTGGCCTGGACGATCTTTGTCTTCCGTGTCAAAATCATCACTTCAGAACAGCACAAACCATCTCACGCATATTGAAACCGATGAAACACATTCACCGTAAGCTTTGGTGAGCAAAGCGGCACTTTTTTTCAAATAAAAGAAGTAAAGCGAAACTTCCCGCATATGACGCTTTGTGGGTACAAAATTCGACATTTTCGAAGCAAAACAACTTCGTTGCTTACAAAGTGAGGATAAATGAGAGATATGTACCCTTCAAAACGACATAATATGTCCCAAAGCGTGTCCCAGGGAGAGCGTTCTGCAGTAATAGGACTGGGCAAGGTCTGGACTATAAGGCAGGTCAGGCAAAACTTTCTAACCACTTCTTTCTAAATAGTTTTTAACAGGTATTGCAACATGTGACCGTTGCAATTCATGCTTCAAACGATGATCTGGTCATAATAGATAGGACCCACCAAATACAGAGTATTACATTAGTGCCATGGATATTTTGCTTTGGTGTCGATTCGGCTGATTGTCGAGCTTCACATACGATCTCTTACCCTTCTGGTTATCGTAATGGATCCATTTTTCATCGCAAATTTATAGCGTTCAAGCATCATTTCGGAAATGCAAAATCAATCTTTCAGGGTTTCTCGGCTTCAATTCGCATGGTAACCAATTTCCCTGCTTTTGGATGAATCTTGCTGCTCGCAAACATTTTGAAATTGATGCTTGAGTAGCTCCCAATGATTTAGCAAGTTCTTGTTGAGTTTTACAACAATATTCATGGAGTAATGTCTGCAATTCTCGGTCTTCAAACTTTTTGGCTGGCCTGGACGATCTTTGTCTTCCGTATCAAAATCATCACCGCACAAACCATCACACGCATATTGAAACCAATGAATCACATTCACCGTAAGCTTTGGTGAGCAATCGGCGTGCTTCAGCGGCACTTCTTTTCAAATAAAAGAAGTAAAGCCTAACTTCCCGCATATGACGGTTTGTGGGTACAAAGTTCGATATTTTCGAAGCAAAACAACTTTGTTGCTTACAATGTTCAAAAGATATGCCATCTATTGTAAATCCCGCATTTTAAAATCTTAAGGTTTTGGAATATTATTTACAAAGATCTCACACTAAACATTAAAGTTTATTGAAGGTGAAATCAGATATTTTTCAAAATCTCCTCATTTTACAATATTTAATGAATTTGAATCAAAAATATGATCTTTAAGCGGAACTTAATTGTTACTTTCCTTTCTTTTAATGGAACCTTCCTCTTATTTTAATAAACTCGTAAACATGTGAGACAAGTAATTATTTCTGTGTCTAAAAATATTACTTCCTCGTAGATTCTGAAACTGATATCACTCTTCACTACCATCAATATTTTTCGAGTGTATTAATAATGTTTTTAAAATATACTTAGTACACAAAACCAAGTGCATTAGACAAAATAAAAGCAACAGCCAACAAATAGAAATAGATATAAAACAAAAAAATTTATTTACGATTATTGATTTCTTTCTTTCTACTCAGCATTTAGATGAATTTCAAACCATTGTTGGGTTCATTTAACGAAGTGATGTCAGAGAGTTGGTTGCTGATAATAAAGTGATGTATTTATTTGTTGTTGTTTATTTTAGTGACATTGATGACTTCATAGGTTCATGCAGGGAATGATGACAACGACGTCGATCATGATGACGTTTAATGTTGCTGATGATTTCATTTGTTGGAATGAAGACGTTTTGCCTGTTGGTCGGTCTATTTATTATTTGGCCCATCTATACATTTCTAACTATGTGCTGCAAATAAAGGTAATTTTTCTTTAAGTTTCTAGTTTTTATTTGTTTTAATAATTTAGGAAGTGTTGATTTGTTAGAGTGTACTCTGGTTATGTTATTATGTATATGCTAGATATGGAAATCTTCTGGGAATGTTTTTTTGCTATTTTATGCTAATATTAACAGGTATACAGGCATACAAATATTTATTTGTTAAATAAATTGTAGTTACAATTTATTAACTAGTGTTTATTTTATTATTTATGATAGTGATATTAATAAATACACACAGAAACTATTTTTTTCTCTCATAAGTTTCTATTCATTTTTCATGTTGAAGGCCATTAAGTGTAACATGTTTTTGGAAATTTCAACATAATATGGTAAGAAAATATAGACAAATTGTCTAAGAAATAATTTTAAAGAAAGTTGTAATTTTAAAACACTAAAACCGTTAATACCAAATAATAAAAGTGTTTTATAGAAATTAAATTGACCAAAATTATCCAAAAAAAAAACAATTGTTGTTCAATTTGTTATAAATTTTTTTTAAAAATCTATAATAATCAATTTTTCGACTATCGCAATGAGGCAATATTTTTAAGAACTTTAACATATTCTTCTTATCTTGACCCCCAGTACATTAAAGGGTTAATTTTTACTAACATTTAATCATCAGAATCCATAGAAGTTTTATCAACTTATAGCAATAAATAGAAAATAATTAATTTTTTTTAAAAAAATTACAAATATTCTAAAATTTGACTTTTAACACTTCCCATTTTCAGTATATCGAGGGTTTATATTCAAATAGAGCTATAAGGAATATCAACATTTTACAGGAGAGCGAAAAAACTGTTTTTTTCGTTAACTATAAGAGTAATAACTAAAGTTTATTTTACAATGTTATTTAAAAACGACGTCTAAATACTACACATGTTAAGTTTTTATTAATGCCTGATATTCGCGCTTATATGTTAGATAGCACTTTTTACAAGTTGAAGCTTTTTCGATTCTAACAGTGAAATAAGCAGATAGCACTATTTGAACAAAAATAAAAATGAGCTTTAATGTAAACTTTCAGGTTTTTATGTAAGTCATAGGGCTCATACACAACACCATCGATGTAGTGACATCAATTGATTGTGCAATTAAGCTGGGCACACACACTACACCAGCATGCTGGTACAAAATAATTTTTTTATTTTATTTTATTGAGTAATAATATTCTGATATAACCAAATTTGTCTCTTGTAAACGCATTTCTAACTAAAGACGGATTAACATTATCTGATTTGATCCAAATTTTCCACGTTTCATCGAAATAAGAAAAAAATCTCTATAAAATTAGATTTGCCATATACAATTTGATTGTCACAATAATTTCCACATATTCACTTCGCAACAATATCAATAACTAGAATAAATATCCACCTAGTATACGATACAGATGATAAGTAGTCTGAAAGTCTAGGAAGATACTCACAAACAAATATTATCAAACTAATGCTTATTTATACCCTATACCACCATAGTGGGGAGGGTATAATGCGTTTGTGCAGATGTTTGTAACGCCCTAAAATATTGGTCTAACACCTTAAAGTATACCGATCGACTTAGAATCACTATCTGATTAAACGATGTCCGTCCGTCTGGCTGGCTGTCCATGTAAACCTTGTACGCAGAGTACAGGTCGCAATTTTGAAGATATTTCGATAAAATTTGGTACATATTACCAAGCCTATTGAAACTGGCTGAAATCGGTCCATTATTTCACCTAGCCCCCATACAAATGTTCTCTCGAAATTGGACTTTATCGGTCGTAAATGTTTAATTTATATATGTATCTACACAAATTTCCCTCCAAATAAGTTTTATATATACAAAATTCATGTCACCAAATTTTGTTGCGATTGGTCCGTAATGAGTCATAGCTCCCATATAGACCCGCTACCGAAAATAACTTTAACGTGCATAAATCTCTTAAAAATGTTGGTATATACACAAAATTCAACATAAAAAACTTTCATATAGACATAAATCACACGACCTAATTTCATGGTGATCGGTCCATAATTGGTCATAGCTCCCATATAAGGCTCACTTCCGAAAATCACTCACGAATATAAATTATAGATATTTTAAAAGAAAAATATTTTTACTCATTTACTTGGTGTAGGGTATTATAAGGTCGGGCTTGACCGAAGCTTGACTTGAAGTGGAAATGTAACCGGCCCCAATAATAGCCCGGTTACATTTCACTGAATGATGAATTTATGCAAAATTAGTGCAAAATTCTAACGCATTAAAGTATTGTAATAAAATTTATACATTTTATATCGAAAGGTCATTTAATCAATGGCTAAATTTTGCCATTGTTTTCACTTAAATACCTAAATTCCAAAAAAAAATAGTTTTTTTATAAAAGAGGCCAATATCTTTTGAACCAGGTTTTTGTTTTTAATATCTTATATGTTATTTTGAAGGGTACATATCTATCATTTAATCTCAATTAGATATTGAAAAAAAATTTTTTTTTTTGCTTTTTTTGCGAAAATTCAGAATTTTGTGTCAACAAAGCATCATACGTGGGAAGTTTTGCTTTACTTCGTTGATTTGAAAACAAGTGCAGCATCCGTTTCAAGAGATGGTTTGTTCGGTTGAGAAGTGATGATTTTGACACGGAAGACAAAGATCGCCCAGGCCAGCCAAAAAAGTTTGAAGGCCAATAATTGGAGGCATTACTCATTAAAGATTGTTAAACTCAACAAGAGCTTGTAAAATCATTGGGAGCTACTCAAGCAGCAATTTCCAAACACTTGAATCCATAAGCAGGGAAATACGAATTAAAGCCGAGCGACCTTTAAAGACGATTTTGCATGTCCGAAATAATGCTTGAACGCTATAAAAGAAAATCATTTCTGCAACGAATCAATACTTGCGATGAAAAAAGGATCCACTACGATAACCCGAAGCGTAATAGATTGTATGTGAAGCCCGGCCAACCAGCCGAATCGACACCAAAGCCAAATATTCATGGCGCTAAGATAATTCTCTGTATTTGGTGGGAGCAAAAAGGGTCCTATCTATTATGAGCTGCTGCAATCTGACCAGAACCTGTACCGAACGTAACTGATTCATTTGAAGCGAGCATTGGCCGAAAAATGCCCAGAATATGTGACCAGGCATTAAACCGTAATATTTCACCATGACAACGCTCGGCCACATGTTACAATACCTTCAAAAAAGTATTTGGAATGAAGTGGTTGGCAAGTTTAGCCTCACCCGCTTTATAGTCCAGACCGTGCCCGTCCGATTACTATTTGTTTCGATCGATGCAGAATGCTCTCTCTGGAATACGCTACACATTGGAATAGATTATCCTATATTGGCTTGATTCGTTCTTAGCCGCATAAAATGTGCAGTTCTTTTGGCTCGGAATCGATATGTTGTCAGAAAGATGGGAAAAGGTCATAGCTAACAATTTATTAGATTTCTAAAAATAAAAGTTTATTAATGTTCTTCTATTTAATTTTCTGATTACACTGCTCAAATAATCTATATATGTATCTATGTATATATACAAAAGAGTATCGTTAATGAGTTACTGACTGATTAAACATCGCTCAGCCCATACGACAAATTTGGACTATACCTACTATATGTAGATCCACTAAGAAGGTACTTTTGGAAATTTGGAAGTTGTTAAAAACGGACCAAAAGTATTTAAAATGCATATTCATCTACTTAAAAAAATAGAACTCTGTTGTTTGGTACTTTTTTTAAATTCCTCCCTTTTGGAAAGAATACGGGTTTGTTTTGGTACTCTAGAATCAAATCCTATCTAGCGCATTTCGTCTTTTATCCAATGATATTCCAATATATATATTTTTTTATTGGATAAAAGACGAAATGCGCAAGGAAGGATTTGATTTTAGACCTATGGTTTCTTGAGGAAACTTTCTTTTTTACTTTTTGATCGTCCATACAATTCGACCCAGTCTAATACTTATACACTATTGTTTTATTGAGGGAACGAAATTACCAAATATGAATTTGGTACTTTTTAGAAATTCGAACCCTTTAGGTGTAAAATTTTGATGTTTTTATGTTTCAGTTAATTATCATTTGAGAAATTGATTTTTGCCTGCAAATATAATAGATCGCAAATTATCGTTCTTTTTCCATTTAGACCACAATTTACCAACATATGGCCACGTTTATATTTCAGTTAAGTTTTATGTAAAAATTCGAAATTTTGGTTGAAAATAAAGTGATCACCAGGGAAACCGGAAATATGCTCTAAAAAAAGCGTTTTAGGCGCTTTAAATATGCAGTAAAATCTTTAAAATATGCTCTTATAATTTAAAAAATATGCTCTTAAAAAAACAAACTTTTACATAATTTTTAAACAAAAAAATTTACTTAAATTTTCAAATAAAAATCGATGTCTATTGGATCTGAAAACATTTTTAAACATAGAAAATGTTCTTTCGACATCAACTGATGTTACAGGAGCAAATTTAAAAGACAATATTTATTTAACACTTAGAACGGTTAAGTTTGAATTAGAACTAAAATTTGATATTTAGATGGAGCTATTATTAAAATAGTGCTTATTTTATATTAAAAACAAGTAAGAGAGCTATATTCGGCTGTGCCGAATCTTATATACCCTTCACCTAATTATACTTCAAAATAAAAAATTTAAATATTTTTAGGTGAACAAAAATTTTTTTCAGTTTTTTAATTTTTTGGATAAAAAAATTTTTCGAATTGTTATTTTAAATTTTAAAAAAATTATTTCTGTTTTTTAAATTTTTTTTTGGTGAAAAGCCATCTATTTTTCAATTTTGAATTTTAAACAAAGGAAGTAAAAACCTGTAACACAACAGCGAAAAATAAGTAAGACAAAATTTGTTTTTGATAAACTCAAAATATGCTATTAAACAGTAAAATATGCTCTAAAAACGCAAAATATGACATAAATATGCTCTTAAAACAAATATATGCAAAAATATGTATTTAAGGGTAAAATATGCAAAAATATGCACTAACAAATCGATGCCAAAATTCTTAAATAGTTCTGAAACGTGTAAATATCTTATCCATGTGCTCATTAGACTCACCAGAAAAAACATGCATTTGCATATTTTGGTTTCCCTGGTGATCACAGATTATTATAATTTTTCCATTTGGAACATATTTTACTAAGATTGGTAGACGAAGCACACCGGGTTCAGTAGCTTTTATTAATTTTTATAATTCATTAGCAAACTATGCCGTATTATTTTATATTTATTTTCTATATGTCATCCTTACAATTCCCGTTGTCATGACCATTAGGCTAAATATGGAATGCCTGCAATCCATGGCATCCATAAAAATAGACAAAATAAAGATGACAACAATAGGCCAATACAACAGGCAAATGGCAAAAAAAAGGATAATCATAATGCTGGGATAAATGATGAGTTGTAGCGGCAGGCAGGCAGGCTCAGCCTCGAGTGTTATAATAACAGATTTATTGTGTTGGCTGTTGATTTCCAGTGAGACAGGTGTAAAGGTGGGTGAGGAAATAAAAATTGACTTGAGTTAACTTCACTTCATTACACTTCATTGGGTTGCCATGATAGCACCAATTTTACAACGATTTTTTTCTAGCAATTGATGCCAGTGTTAGTTACCCACTTTCTCTTACTATGCTTTTTATTTTTGATTTATTTATTTTAATAACAAAGACCACTGTCAACCATTGACTACCGTGTTTAGTTTAGTTTTCGGGCCAATTTTATGTGAAGCTGTGTTTTTTTTTTTGTCTCCTTACTGCCACGCAACTTTTGTTGTGCCACAACAATATGTTTCGCTTGTTTTTTGTAACGAAATATTTCCCCAAAATTTATTTATACTTTTTCTAACGAAAAAAAAAACAAAGAAAACATGTTGATTTAGCTATTTTGTTGTTTCCTCTATTTTCAAATCCTTTAACACTCCATACAGCAGAGTAGTGAGTTAACAACGTTACGTGCGAGTGTGAGTAACATTTTGTTTAATATGTTTAGGAAGGACATTTATGTATATTTACCGCTTAAATGCTTTATACTCTGTTGCATGCCTCCGCTGCTGGTCGTTTGGGTTTGGTCTGTTGTGGCCGTGTCTAGTCTGGTCTGGGTTGATGTGGTCGTTTGTTTGCCTCTACTATATAAAACAATGCAATACAACAATTTCGCTAAAGTCAACTTTTGGAATTTTTTTTGGAAACATTTTTTTTTATAAATATTGCAGTTGAGGGAAAGTATTCCCAAGAAAATTCACAGGATTCCTAGGTTTGTGTATGGTATACCGATATTTGTCACTGATTTTATTAATTTCGAAACCCAAATCTGAATACAGTTTAGACGATGCTCATGTGAATACACTCAGAACTCTTTTAACCCAACCTAAACTCATTCTCCGCTCTGTTTAGTAACACTAAAGCAATTTTAAATTATCTGAGTTTATATTAAAATATTTAAAGTCATCACAGTATGTAAAATCATCTAATTTGTCACATTCCCCGTCACTTTACATCTTGTTCCTTCACGATATGAACTCAGATAGTGTAAAGATAACTTTAGGAATCCTTCCCGCTCAGAACAAAAACTACACACAGTCATTGTTCTCTTTGCAGGATTTCCTCTTTCATATTTTTTTTAATTTGTTTGACTGTTTGTTGCTACTTACAGCTTTTATATCATTCACTGAGAGTAATAATGTTATACGATGCATTCCATTTGTAACATCCAAAACTACACGATTAACAAATAATATCAATATGAAATCCGAGAGTTCAGCAGAGAACTCAAAGCCAACGTATTCCAAGTGTGACATCAACTGATAAATACACTGAATAAAGAGACATGCGAGATCTTGAATATATCAAGCTTCCAATTGGGAACTCACAATACAAACGTCATGATTACTGTAAGAGAAAGATAGAGTGTGCGCCTCCGGCTTTCACTAATTTATTGTAGGGCTTACTGAGGCTATGTGCTAAAACAAATTGCAAAAGTCACGTTTTTTTATAATTAATTTCCATGCAATAGCTTGTGTTTTAATGTCATTACACTACAACATCTATGAAGCTGTTGTAGATGGGATCTTATCGTATGATTTCATAATTAGTTCTGAATGACCGAAAAGCTTTATTCTTTCTCCTACTATATTTCTTACATTCTTCAAAGATCTTCTGTGTCATATGTAATGAATTGGTGCAACATAGAACAAGTAAAAGTGCTATTTTCAGTTGTGCTGACTTGTAGATCTTCTAAAGGAATATTTATTTTCAAAATTTCAGCTCATTCGGAATAACATGGATTTTAGGCAATTTTTTTAAAAAAAATTAAACCCAAGGTAAGCGTAAAGAGCTTTATTTACAACTTTGGTATCTTTAGTGAGCCCCGCTGATATTTTTTGCCAAAAAATGTTCGTAAAATATTTGAATTCTCAAATGTCGAAAGGACTTTTTTATTTTCCCGAAAATAAGGGTCAAATTGACCCCTAAAGAGAGTGTTAGAGGGTTAAGATCTTCCACAAAAATGATACCCATAATATTCCACAATATAACTCTGACAATAAGAATTCTCTCAGACATAAACTTACAACATTTTTTTTCATTTAGTATAATGCTCCCTTCGATCAAAAAAGAAAAAACTCAGACCAGCTGGACTATAAGTTTATTCTACAATGATCTACTCAACATGCCCTTTCAGAATTATAGGGTCGCTATTCTGTTCCAATCAAAAAGTCTCAATTTGTTGGACAGTGTATTCAGTTAAAAACACATCTTATAGACATTCCAATATCCGATTACATGTAAACTAACCTTTCTAAAGTACAGTACAAAGTAAGCGATTAAAGTAATTACACTCTATGATACTTAGAGACACTAAAGTGACAATTGACTTCACTCCAGATTACATGGGATGTCAGTACATATAAATAATATAACCTGTATGAGAATTACATCAACACAATTTGTTTAAAACCATTTTTAACAAATTACTTATAAAAAGTGGAGTATAAAATAAACGTTTAAAGTGACTACACTCTAGATTACTTAGAGACACTTAAATGACAATTGCGTACACGCTAGATTACATGGGATGTATAAAGCAACCAATTGGCTTCTCTATGCACAAAAATATATAAATTGGAGTTAGCCAAGTGATCAGACATTAGTGACAATTTCTGTCTATATGGAATACATTGACTTCTTGCTAAACTGCTAGGTAATTTTGATTATTTGATACAACAGGAACATTTTCATTTCTATACTCTATAATACTCCTTTTATTTTATCGGATATTTGAACACAACTAACACTTCGTTATTAAAAGTTTTCATTATTTTTCCATTAAAATTAAAAAAAATATGGAAATATGATCAATATTTTGAAATAAATTAATATCATTTATTATTGAAAATTTTCCAAAAAATGAATTAGAATGTTACATGCCTGGGCAGGCTACTTCATTCGAAGCAATTATTGAAATGTAATTTAACAATCTTAAAAAAATCCAATGATATTTTTACATCGATTTGACTTTAGAGAAATTGGATGAATCATCGGTATCTAAAGACCTTATATACCCTTCACCAAATTATACTTCAAAATACAAATTTTAAATATATTTAGGTAAACAAAATATATTTTTTTTCCAAAGTTGTTTTTTTAATTTTTTGTAAAATTTTTTTTTTTAAATTTTTTTAAATTTTAAAAATAAATTTTTTGTTTTTTAATTTTTTTGATGAAAAAAAAATCGGGTTAAAAATATTTATTTTACTATGGTCTTCTATACGTCGTTGCAAAGGTCTTTGAAGTATCTATCATTAGCTATCCATATTATTTATTTTAGTGACTTAGTAATCCAGTTATAGGTCAAAAATAGGTAAAAAATCGAGGTTGTCCTGGTTTTTTCCTCATATCTCAGCCATTTGTGGACCGATTTTGCTGATTTTAAATAGGAAACTTCTCGAAAGCCTATCTGATAGAATCATTGAAGATTTGGATCCCGAAGATATCTGGGGTCTTCAGAAAATAGACAGACAGACAGACGGGCATGTCTTAATCGACTCCGCTATCTATAAGGATCCATATACATTATAGGGTCGGAAAATTATATGGTGGAAATTACAAACGGAATGACAAACTTATACATACCCTTCTCACGAAGGTGAAGGGTATAAAAACGAAAAGAGAAGAAAAAACGGATTTAGGCCTTGCAGAACAGCGGTTTCGGTTAAAACCGAACACGAAACTCTAATATATAGGCACATACTGATACGTTTTTACCTTTTAAAAACGGTGGTTTATTTCCTTTAAATAAACGGCATTCTTTTAAAAAAGCGATCAGTAGTTTAAAATTTGTAACAGCTCTTTATTTAATTAAATTTATACAACAATTTAAATAGTCACTCTCTTTTAATACACACACTTACATATATTACACACTTTAAAAACACACTTTATAATTTACAAGAATACAATGGTAAAACAATTGATATTAACGCTAACAGCGCCTATGATATACTAACTGACTGCATGGTGTGATTTTTTAAATGTTTCATGAATTATCTAAGGGACAAAACTAGAAAGTTCAATTTCTAGAGCTTTCAGCAGCCTTAATGTTAATGTTAGCAGCTTTAACAGTTAATGTTGTTATACTTATAAACAATGTTAATAACAGCGTATTATCAACATTGTTGATAAGTAGAAGTTTCTACTGATGAAAATGTTTTTAAACATGATGAATGTTACAAGCAGCCGTTACAGACCGTTAAATTCAAATTGATAATGTAATTTCGTAACAATATGTAAGTTTTTTTTACCAAATGGTATATATGATTCGGCCTTACTGAACACATTTTCTGCATTTAATTTCGCTGCTGATTTTTACGTTGGTTCTTTTGTCATAACAGCACAGTAACATGGCTACCATCATCAACATTCCCCAAACAAATGATTTTATTTTGTTGCTTCATTGTACATATTTATTCAAATATTGTAAGAGTTTGTGTGTGTAAATATAAAATTTTCTATTTTTCTAATGTCTACAACAAATAAAAGCGGGAATATAAAGTCATCTGCGGTAGGAATCCTTTATACCCCCGTTACTAATGTCAAAAAATATCTGACTGTTGGAAACGACTGTGCATCTGTGTGTTTCTGTAAATATGTTAAAATTTCATTTTTGACAACTTGTGATGTCCACATATATGAATGAATGTTGGCAAGGATATGTTCACATGTAAGCGTATGTTATAGAGAGAGAGACTGAGTAAGAAGTAAATTTTGAATATTTTATTTGTCTTGTCTGTTTGTTTGTTTCCGTATTTGTTTAGGGCGTCATAATTGCTTTTTATGCCCCAAAAACTTTAATAATTCCTCATGTAGTCGAGTTGTGCGGATGATTGGATTGGGGGAAATGCTTTGGATGTGTTTCACTCCCTCCCCTTTTTGGATGTTGTTTACAGCGATGAGGCAAAATTTGCATGTTTAACCATTAAATTAATTTAGTAACAAATATGATTTCATTTATTTGCCAAATAGTTGGAGATTTTAGAAATATAAGATTTAATTAAATTTTGTGTAGGTTTTTTTTTGGGTGTCAGCATATGAATTGTTTACATGGAGAATAGGAATGGAATGGGAATTGATAACAGATTTTGGGAATACTATAAAAAGCTACTCGTAGCTTATCTATGATATTCATAGATCGGAACCATGCCAATGGTATGAGACATCCAAATATGTCATAGTGTCCACAAGCACGGTGTCATAAAGTCCCTAATTTTCAATAAAGTTAGTCGATGTCTATTCGATGTTCGCTGAAGTTTGAAACTTTTGACTTCGGCGGGTGACAATTTGTTAATCGAAGTCAAAATCCACGTCATACCAGAGTTACAACTTGTGAAGTGTGATCCAAGCTTGCAGCACCTGAAAATCTTATAAAATTTTGTTACAAATTTTGAATGTTCATAACATCCATAAAAGTTATGAGAGACAAATTATTTAAAGTGCTATATTTGTGACGTATTCTACAAAGTATTTCATTGATTACATTTGAACTTCAATAAAATCCAAGAAATGGGAGCTTGATTAAAGTTTTACAGAATTGCATGGTCGTTTTTATTCTGGATACAAACTTGAAGTACAACTCTAGTCTTCAACGATAGAGACTTCGATGGATGGATTTTCCTTATTATATTGATGTTATTCTGATCTTTGAAAACAAAGAAAGAGCTCTATAACCATCAAAAATTCCGATATCAGGATCTCATTAATGCGTTTCATAAGTTCTGATGTCAAAACCTTTAAAACTATCAAAAAAAATGTCAAAAATAAAAAGGTGTCAATGACGAAAATTTCGAGTTAAACAATTAAGGAGTGAGATCGAAAAATTCTTAACACACGTTTTTCATTACATTTTTTAACCCAAGTATTATTTGAATTTTTTTTTGATCAAGTTACCTTTGAAAAACATGTCAGTTATTATGTGTAATGTCAATTATATTAATTTTTTTGTTAATCTGATTAAAATGAGTGACCAGAAAAAAGTGCGTACTGAAATTATTAAATATTTTCAACAAAACCCAACTTGGTCTTACAAAAAGTTGGCCAAGCATACAAAGGTCTGCCGTCAAACTGTTTCCAATGTTATTAAACAGTACCGGGAGAACTTGTCAGTTGATAGAAAACCTGGTTCAGGTAGAAGGAATGGTCCACATGATGTTTCTAAAGCCAAAAAAATAGAACGCATTTTCAAAAGAGCTCCCAACACATCCGGTAGGAAAGCAGCCCGGTTAGCTCAGTGCTCGGACTATTTGGTACGAAAAGTTAAAGCTAATGCAGGTTTAAAAACATACAAGGCTCAAAAAGTTCCTGACAGGAACGCTACTAAAAATTTAGAGGCCAAAAACAGAGCACGGAAATTGAAGTCAAGTTTTATAAAAAAATATTCTTGCTGCATAATGGATGACGAAACGTATGTTCTGGCAGATTTTTCGCAACTTCCAGGTCAAAAATTTTATGTTGCTGATGCTCGAGGGAATGTTGAAGAAAAGTTTAGGACCCAAAAGCAGACAAAATTTCCCAGAAAGTTCTTGGTATGGCAAGCAATATGCAGTTGCGGCAAAAGAAGCCACTCATTTGTTACAACGGGCTCTATAAATACCGAAATTTACATCAAGGAATGTTTACAAAAAAGGCTGCTTCCATTCATAAGACTTCATAATGTGTCCACTTATTTTTGGCCTGACTTGGCATCCTGTCACTATGGCAAACAAGCCCTTGAGTGGTACAAGAACAATAATGTGGTATTTGTACCAAGAGAGGCAAATCCTCCAAACTGCCCGGAGCTAAGGCCAGTGGAGAGATATTGGGCTCTTGTTAAAAGAGAATTGAAGAGTACAAAAAAGGTGTCCAAAAGTGTGGTAGATTTTAAACGGAGATGGACTACATGTTCGAGCAAAGTGACAGAAAGCACTATAAAAACGTTAATGGAAGGGTTTCCGAAAAAGGTTCAAAATTTCATCACTAGTGATTAAAACTATAAAAATAATTTTTTTTGTAAATTGTAATAATAATTTCAATCAAATAAAAAAAAAATTAAAGCTGTAAGTTTAGTGGTTTCTTTTTTATAAACATATATGTATGTTAAGAATTTTTCGATCTCACTCCTTAGTTCTCCAGGATGAGGCCCAATCGCCACATCTATCAAATACTGGAAATTGGCATCGTTTTAAATTTGGTATATATCCGAAGTACCCCACTTTGAGGCCTTGTAACCCCGTATGTGTATAAAATCTAAATTCAAAGAATAAACTACAAGCCATGCAAAGTTCTATTAAAATACCATAATCTGTATAGAATTTCTCCTGGATGGGATTGAACATTCTGTCTAACTTCTACATCTTTAAACTCACAGCAACTATGCAATGCTAAGGCAAATGACGCTGGCAGGGAAATCAAAACAAAATTTCACTGCGATTAACCCGAAATTATCATCAATGAAGGATGAAGGTAAACATAATATTATGTATCATCGTCGATAGCGTACAAATTGCTACTGTGAACCAACCGAAGAATTTGTCGATCTTACTTGACATCCTTTTTAAATCCTCAGATCAGTGTGGTCTCCAAAGCTGCCAAAAAAGAAGCTCAGCGAACCATCTCAGACTGCCTACAAGCATCCACTCAATACTAGCAATATGCTGATATTAAGATCCTCAGTTACAGCGCACATGATGTCATGCTAACACAATAGTAAGTTCCAGGAGAGCATTCTGTTAGTCATTTAAATTTCAATATCACACATTTAGGGCCTATCCTAGATGACCCATTCGATAGCAGATCGAACGGTATTCATAATAACGCCATCAATTCTCCACTTCCAGGAACATCCATGAATGTCAACCTGTAGGCCGTCCATCGATTAACTATAGCAGACGCCTCCTATTTATACCCCACAGGTCTTATGACACTTAGAAGTTCCAGTTACACCAAGGCCATAATTCAATACTGAAGATTTTCCAGTTGGAGCCGTGGTTTATTGCTTATATCTCAGCCATCTGTGTGCCGATTCTAAATAACGGGACTGTACCTGATATATTTATGAATCAGTCATGTTTGTAAGTTGGTTGGTTGACATGATATTTCACTAGTAGTCAGGTAGAGTCGAAAGGACTCCGTTTTGTCAAGATCGTAGCCGTGAGATGTCTCAGTAGGTCATTGAGTTTAGACTCAGCTACCTCAGCGAGGTTGATCAGTGTGTAGATGCCCAGAAATTTATGTCTCTTGACAATCAGGGCTGGGCATTCGCAGAGAAGGTGGAAAATCGTTTCCTCTTTTTTCCTATCCTTACAGCTACGACAATGGTCGTTAAAAGGGAGTCCAAGGCGACTTGCATGCTTACCTAGCGTCCAATACCCCGTTAGAACTGCCAAAAACCTTGATTTATCCCTTCTATTTAGGGTTATCGGTTGCATAGTTAGTTTCTCGTTAAATGAGGACCACAATAACTTAGCTACCCTACATGTATCTAAGTTGCGCCATCTGTTCTCAGCCTTTGAAAGAAAGTGGCAGAAGATAATACTTTTAATACTACCCAGTGCAGTTGCTACTGAAACCGCATTGAAGATATCCAAAGGAGATCCCATTCTGGCTAATTCATCTAATCATTGTCATATGTATTTCATACATTGCCTGACTAAAAAAGATGAAGTTGTACAGACATTCAGTGAGTGAAGTGCCGGCAAATTGTCGCAAAAATGGGAAAAGGAAAAAAACTCCCGCGGATTTTTTCATTCTCGATTAGGCTGGATATGAGATGTCTATCCCAAGTTCGTCACAACACCACAGCTCATCTTAGATCCTGTATATATTCTAGTGTCATATTCGTACACGAGATTACCCCTACACTCCTGGAGCGAATTAAGACCTTGACAACCTATCAAAATCTCTCTATGGAGAAATACAGGTAGTCTGATTTAGGGCAGTATGTCTTGAATACGCGCGTGGCCATATGTTGTCAATCTCCAACATCCAGATGCGTGAAGCCTCGCTGCAGACAGACGCGGCCATTATATGTAGGTCTATTAGAACAAGATGCAGTTTAGTGTTCTAAAGGACTAGATCTTAGTGCGCCAGTTATGCTAATGTAGGATGATCTCTGGACTTTATATAGATGATCTACAACATAGTTCCTTCTAATTTCAGTCCACCATACAAGAGATCCCTAAGTAAGAATTGGTCGTACTAAAGCCGAGTACATCCATTTAACTATGTTGGGAACAAGTCCCTATTCTATACCAAACATCTTACGACAGGTGAAATAGGTAACCGTTTCCCTCTTAACCCTGTGTTGAGTATTTAGTGTCCACGATCATTTAGAGTCCTGGATGATACCTAGATTATTTGAAAGGAGGATTTCGCAGCTTTTCAACCGCTTAGAATATTGGTCTTTTTCGTGAAAAGTACGAGTTCTGTTTTGCTTGGGTTTAACCCAACAACACTTTCAGTGGTCCAATTATCGAGGAACCCCAAAGCAGTGGACTAATCACTAATCACATCCTTTTTTGTCTATTTCAAATCGAGTTAATAACGATAAGCCATAGTAGTGGAGAGATCACACCTGTAAGTTATTATTGTAAGCTATTTAGGGTCTTTGGAAAATTGATTTAAAGTGGACGGTCGCAAGTGAAAAAACCGATTGAAAAACTTATATGTACTCAGCAATTAATGGACCCTTTTACATGAATAGCGGTTTATTTAGAATTTTCGAAAAGTTGATTTCGACAGACAGACTTGCTGAACAACACGCTAATTCGACTACGCTATCTATGGCGAATCGAGTTTGGATATTTAATTCTATTTTGGATAGCAACGTTTTCATAATATCCAATATTACAGAATATTTGGTTGAATCAGGCGATATTGCAATAACTGCAATTTGATGGCGATTAAATTCCTATAAAATTTAATGTTGATGAACCTAATTTGATCATATCTTAGGATGGTGAGTTTCGTTACATTTCATCATCCCTCAGAGGTGTAGATGTCCAAGAATGTTTTTCAAAGGTTCTTGACCCATTACCAACCTCCCACACTGTTAACGATCCATTTCTTTATATTGTTCATGTATCATTATGTTACTTTGCAAATATTTAATTGTTAAAATTTAAGAACACTTTACCCTCTTCCTCTCCAGTACTTGATCAATTTCCAAACCCCAACAATGTCTATGGCCACCCTTAAACCTAGAAATTATAATTAAATTTTGTAATTTTTATCCCTTAACATTTGACAAGCATTAAAAGTGTCATGTTGCATATTATTTTTGCATATTGTAGACAAATAGACAAAGGACCATTAAACAAAATATTGTTTCCTTTATTAACTTTCTCCCACATCCTTACCATCAATTCCTCCTTAGACCAGTCGTAAAAACAAAAAATGTTTATGAAATTTAATATATTTTCATCATAACCATATCAATTAAAGTTAAATAAGTATAAAAAAACACAAACATTTGATGCCAAATAATGGTTGCAACATCATAAGTATTGTTGCAATATTACAGGCACAAATTTGTCGAATGTATTGTAAACATAAGTACTCGAATCATTTGTTGCAAACTAAACTGAAAATCAGTTGGAAAACTTTCTTTATTGCAGGCAGAGCAAAAGGAAACATGATGATGCGGAGAATCATCATCCTCATTAGTTTGTTATATATATTTATTTGTACGAGGAGGAGTAACAATTGAAAGGCATCCCTGGTACTTGTGTTAAGGGTTTTTGTTTTTCTTTTGCTTTGTGCTGCATCCACAATAAAAATTGGCCATTAGTATTGAAAATAAAAATAGAAAAACAACCAACCAATTTTAGAAAAAAGGCAAAAGTTTGTTGTATTAAGTTACAATAAAAGTTATTGTTGCTCCATAATAATAATAAAAGTTGCAAATAAGTTCAAGATGCCACTTAATTGGAGTAATATTTACATTCAATATTTAAATGGGTAAAGAAAAATTGGAAACAAAAATTATACTTTTGTAAATGAAATTTAATTAAAAATCTAAAAAATTACACTGATAAATCAAATAATGTACAGGGCGGAAGTATTGAAATATGTCACAGTTCAAAAGATATGAAATACTCAATGCATTAGTTTTTTAAAAGATCTATTGTTTTCAACTGACATCTTCCAGACTCCCTTTGTTTTTACTCTCAGCTAATTTTCTCCATTAACTTTTCTGTTTTTAACACAATTTCAATTAGCTTCTCTTCAATTAAATTTAAACAAAAATTACAACTTTCCACAATAATAATAAACAGCTTCAATTTCAAATTACTTGTTGTGAAAGTTTCAAATTTAACAGAAAATAATAAAAAGTTATATGATCTATGAAAAATACTTGTATGTTTTTGGCAACTAAAAACTATTGAAACTAAAAGCAACAACAAATGAAATTGGACAAGTTTTTGTATCTTTTTTTTCAGTTATTTTGAAAATGAATTTTAAGTTTAACACCCCTGTCTGCATATGTATGAAAGGAATGATAATGTTCATATGGAATTTTCTTTCTGAAACGATACACTTTGTATTATTTGATAAGGGAAAGAATAAGAGAGATTTAAACCAAAATTTTAAACTGTTTACTGGAATAACTTTATTATTGAATGGTGGCCTAGGAAGGAATTGGTAAAACTAAAATTAGATTTCGAATGGGTGTTTTAGAAAATGTTAGAGAACATTGACATTAAGATCACGTCAAAGTGTTTATTCCACTTCTGTTAGATACTTCCAGAAAACTACCAAACATATAATTATCTAGGCAGTTAAATATGTGGGGTATCCTCACAAACCTGTACACATGCTGGACTTGTACACATGGAGAAGTTACGATTTATAACTGACCAAAGGCCAATTGATCTATACAAAACTCAATTATTCCAGTTGAATTCTTGATTTCTGAACAAGATTGTTTTTAGTGTTTACTATGGAACTTCCAAAAACTGGCTCTCGTCTACAAGACGACGAAATCAAATATTTGGTTCGTGTTCCGCTTTGATGATGTAAGTCGCTTCTGCTGCAAGAACGTTGGCTTCGGATTCTGGTATCAGTGGTGACAGAGCTCTTATTAATATATGTTTTCATCTCGACTTCATCATGAAAATTTCTATAAAAGTCATTAGAAAGAAGATTCAGTTACCTAACGGAAGGAAATAACTGAATCTTCTTTCTACTTACTTTTGCAGAAGTTATCATGATGAAGTCGAGAAGAAAACATGGAATACTTTCTCTGTCTTTTACCTTATCTATCGGAAACTAGGACTGCGATCAGACGGATCAATAAAGGCTGGAATTATGAGGATCGATGCGTTCATTCGTGCATCAGGTTGGTTCGTTACCATACACGAACATGTAAACCTCCTGATGGGGGAAGGGAATGTAATCGTTTTATGGAATTACATAGGGACCCATCTATGGACCCAAGTGAGCTGGTACAACTGACTGCCTTTATAACCTAACCTTGCCATAAAACTGCAAAATTGTCGTTCGAACTGCGATTGAATGAATCCTGGACATTCTTCTGTGTGTCCTTCTTGTATTCTCAAAAGTGATATATTTTTGGCTGACTGCTACTGTAACAATTGAACGATTGTTAAATCCATTTAACGATGAAATCTCTTCAGCAACTTTTGAAAACATCTTCGTTTCCTTATGCAGTATCTCCTCTTAGGATATTTTTAAGTAGCCCGAGTTGTGGTTCCAATTATTCTAAATTTTATTTAAATACAAAATTTTGTATTCGAGGTGTTAAATATTGTTGCTGATTAGCGCATTGAATCAAACTGCAGGTTATGCACAGTGCAGTGAATTTAGTGAGTTATAAACTGTTAAACAAGAGTACCTCACCATGAAGAACCCCTTGTTTGCACCATAAGTATCTCAACTCGTCGTCTGATTAGATACTGTGAATCTCATTACGCTCATCCGCAATTCTAGCTTATTATTTAATTGGTAAATAAGGCCTAGTATCGTCACTTAGTCTACAGAAATTGGGCTTGAAATACGTTCCGTCAACAAAATACCTTTAGTGTCGGAATAGTGTTATGTTAACTGCTAGCGAAACGTTTACCTTACAGAGCGATCTGACCATCATACCTTGAGCCTCAATATATTGGACTGTAGATTCTATATCGAATCCTTTACAAAAAATCTCTATACCACCAACCAATAATTCCACCTTTGTATCTGGTTTGAGGAACATTGTATCCGTTCTGACTTTGTCTTCTTACTGTAATCACTGAGCGATGCTGGTTGTTGCAGTTGCAATCGTGATTTTGTTTGCATCGAAAATGTAGAATTTTGTCAAATGCGGGAAATTTTGCTTTACTTCTTTAATTTGGAAAAAGTGACGCGGAAGCTCACCGAATGCTCAACGCATCTTATGGTGGATCTGTTCCATAGATTTAAACGTGCGAGAGGTGGTGGTGATTTTGACACGTAAACCAAAAAAGTGTAGTTGATGAGACCAAAAGGTTCCCCAATCCTGATCCCTTTGTGATCATGTTAAACAGCAGGGTATTTATAATACGTCCATTGTCTCCGAGATGATCCAACCAGATTCTGTGTTGAAAGAGTAGATTCGTCTTAGATTCATCTTTTATTGCTCATCTAAACTCGATAGGAATGGGATTCCGAGGATACGTTACCTCAAGTTTGTCAAAGCCGGAAATTGGCAGAATCTTCTTCATTATGACAGCTTCTAAGTAGCCATTGTACCGTAGGCCCACTCTTCTAGCATGTGTCGACCATGTGTTTTGTGCAGTTTCATATAGTTTCTGCTGTACAACCGTCTTGCATTTAGCAATGGAAACTATAAAAGGGGTCGATCGCCTCCTCATTTATCATCTCCTATACAATTACCGTGATTTCTATCGTGTCCAGAGACCCATATAAGCATTATCCTATGTCTCGCTATCTCATTTAGGGATACCCGTCATTCCTTGGTTAACCTAGATGCCGTGGAGGCACCCGCTATTCCGTTAACGACCTGTCTATCAGTAAATATATATATATCACCAGATATTCGATAAGACCTCAGCCAATTGGATGCACGTTTAATAGCAGTAATTTTCGCCTGAAGAGCAGTACAGAAGTTAGGTAGCCTAAAGTAGGATTTGGTCCCAAAGTTCTCAATAAAGAATCATCCGCCGACAATATTACCCCTTTTAGAGCCATCAGTACATCGTCAGGGAGGAAGACTTAGCGCTGCAATATATCCCTGTTTGGGATTCTAATATGGAAATGCATATCGAAAAAAGGTTTTGCGATGCATAGTAATTCTGTATCTTAGAGTTTCCAAGGTCCCTACCAGACCTCGAACAACCAGCCTCACAGCAGAATTGAGAGCCATTTGTATCATAGTAAAAAGTGCCTTAGAGGAGTTAGACTTTATAGCGCCTGTAATTAGTATCGCAATAGTCCTTAATACTCGTTCAACGGAAGAACGAGGGTATCCCAAGATACCCTTCGGTATAATACCCCAGCTAGTACCAATTGCCCTTTTGCAAGAGTAGATAAGGTCTATGTGGCCATCTCCTGTTTTGAATGTTTAGATCCAATTGATACAATTCGGTATAATACCCCAGCTATTACCAATTGCCCTTTTGCAAGAGTAGATAAGGCCTATGTGGCTATCTCCTGTTTTGAATGTTTAGATTCAAGGATAAACCAATTTATATAAATGTGTCTGAATTTGTTGATTCATGGTTGAATTTCCTCTTTCAATGCACCGTAAACCGAGAGTTTACTCGCGAAATACCAAAGGCTATGCAGTCATAAATGTAGCAGCCTCTACTGGAATAATCAAAAAAAAAATTATGGTTTCCAAGAACAGTCAAGATGCTTGAAAACCCGTGGAGTCAATTAAGGTAATTATGAAAGATTTATTAAAACAGGATCCGGATAACAGCCATTGTTTGATCTCTGACTCCTTGCCACTTTCACCAACCCTGCAGCATTAAATAGAATTTCTTTGGTTCATTTCAAAACAATAATAATAATTACCCTCATCATGTACTAACACATCATAATATGCATGAGAAGTTTCTACTGCAACATTACCAGTTTCATTAAACACTATTCTTTTTTAATTTTGATATGTTACAAAACGGAAAAACCAAACTACAAATAATAATAATGATAAAGTTTTTCCTTTTGGGGATTCACAATTTCCAATTATCAAAAAATAAAATAAATCTTAACAAATACGAGCGAGAGCAAGCAAGCACTCAACAATATAAACAACCCACAAACAAAAATTTCATACGAGCAGAGCAAAAAAACGGAAATTTTAAACCTCAATTATTAAATACACTTCTACTTTACGGGCTCCAAATGTAATGAAATGAGATAAAATGTAATGGGAGTAGTGGAGGAAAGTTAAGTTGAGAGTAGAGAGTGCTGTTTTTCCTTTTTAATTATGAAATTGAGCACAATATTATGGGAATTTGTGTAAATATTAGGGTGGAGTTTAAGAAGATCGAAGTACTTTCCTTGATTTTCAATGATATTTTAGCTTTGTTTTACAATGTTTCAATAACAAGATCGTTCACTTGGGTCGCATGTAATTTTGCCTGAAACTCGACATCACGTCCCATGAAGTTGCAGATTACTAACATGTCTAATAATTACTGAAGATCCAAGAACCATGAAATTCGGATCTACTCTCATATCGGAATTGAAATGATCAATGATCTCTATTGCGGATCTGTATCCAGATCAGAGATGTAACTGAATCGTTCATTTTTGAATTAATTCGCGAATCATTCACACAAAAAATGAATTGAATGAAATTTGAGTCAATTCAAATGAATTTGATAAAAATGAATTGCAATTCGTTTCCAATTCAAAAGAATTGAATTGATTTTGAATTAATTCAAATGAATTAGAAAAAAGAATTAACAATTCAAATGAATGAATCAAAAATAAGTTGCAATCAATCAAATTCAAGAGCAGATTGCAACACATTTCTACAAATTCATTTGAATTGGAAATGTAATGAAATTCACTTCTGCCTAATTCGTTTGAATTGATTCAAATTTAATTCAATTAATTTTTTTCAATTAATTAAAAATTTAGCTAATTCATAATGAATTAAAATCAAAAACGAATGATTCATTTACAGCTCTGATCCAGATCTGGCAGGCTATGAATAGTAAGAAAGTCTAGTCTGGAGACAGCAAATGATAGGACACTACCGCCTCATCAGATTTTGTTGGGATCTTCGTTTATGCTTATAATTTTATTTTAAAAATTTGTTGCATCTTATTAAATAAGGCACTTTGTGATAATATATAAAAAAATTACTGCAATTGCAATTAGTTTAATTGAAAAGTTTTCATCAGTTTCAGTTTACTATGTATGAATGTATGTTAAAAATTGAAAAATAATTATTGTTTATCGATATAAACTAATGACAGGAAAAGTTCCTTTTATTTTCAATAAAAGAAGAGAAACAAAGTTTTGTTAGGTTGAATTTTAAAAATGTGAACATCATTACAGTCACAGGATACTGATGAATAAATGAAAATAATAGAAAGGAAGAAGGTAAGAAAAACCAATTATTTACTGAGTTAAATGATGAAACTCTAGTTTAGTTTATGCTTCTTTAAATACTCCTTCCTCGAAACCATCTAGTATTTTAAAAACTCCTTAAAACCTATTTAAAATAAATTTAATTCCTTTGTATTGCGCCTATTTGTTTTGCTCTCAATAAAAATGTTTATTTTTAATTAAATTAAATCTTTCGTATTGTGCACAACTCACAACTCAAAAAATAAAACATCCTTTTAATGAAGAAAAATTTGCAATTAAATGGGAAAATTTATTGATCACACCAAGCAACACTCACCAGAAAATCTCTTAAAGAGGTTTTGTTTTTATTATTTGGAAAAATGTAAATTTGTTAGTTTCATACTTGAACAAACAGAAAGCAAAAACAACAACAACACAAAAACAATAATAATAAACAAAAATCAAAAGTTTATTTTGAGAAAAACAGAGAGTGAGAAAAATTAAATAAAACAATTTTATTGTTTTTGTTTTCTGTGAAAATCCAGCCAGAATGAGTATTAGTTGCACAAATGTTGTAGGCCGGTCTATAAGTTGTAGTTGCTGTTTTCTTTTGAACGAAATATATAGAATAGAACCAACTACTTGAATGTTGTTTCATGCAAATACTGGGTTAGAGAGACAAACAGTCGAACAAACAAATATGAAATTTTATACGTTTAACCCTATAAAGTTTTGAAACGATTAAGAATAGTCATGAAACTTCCAAATATAGGATGTTTGTGACTTTACGAATTTTAAATGGAAAATCTCAATTCCTGTCGATTCTTTTTTGAATTCGAAGTGGAAAAACTCATTTTTATGTGTTCTTTTCTAAAAATCTGAAAGAATGTCCCAAGAAGTGCTTCAAAGTGAAGACATTTTGCTTTTTTATGGGATGATTGACTTGAAAATGTCTTGCATTTCTTTTAATTTTTTAGCTTTTATGTTGAAACATTTGTACAAAACAAATTTAATCAAAATATTGGCCATTGTTAGCTATGCCGTTTTTCAATCTTTCTGGCAACATATCCATTCCGAGCCTAAATAACTACTCATCTTTTGAGGCCTTTTGAGACTCTGTTTCAAAGTGAAGCGTATCCCAGAGAGTGAGTTCTGCATCGATCGAAACAAATAGTTGTCGGGCGGAGCACTGTCTGGACTATAAAGCAGGTACGGCAACTACTTCATTCTAAATACTTTTGATAAGGTATTGCAACATGTGACCGAGTGTTGTCCTGATGGAATATTACGGTTTCTTGTCTGGGAGTTTTTTCGCCAATGCTCACTTCAAAAGAATCATTTGCGTTCGGTACAGGTTCCCTGTGATGGTCTAGTCAAATTTCACATACGATCACTTATGCTTTGGGTTTCATCGCAAGTAATGGTTGGGTGCAAAAATGATTTTCGTTTATAGCCTTCAAGAATCATTTCGCACATGCTAATTTCGGAACATGTTACCTGTTTCATGTTCCGATATGGTAAAGAGGCTTTCAAATATGATATCCAATACTTTCGAGTTTCATGAAAACAAATAAATTGTAGCTACAGAGCGTCTCCAATTAAAGTAGAATCAATAATTAGCTTTATTCATTCTAGTCGAATTGAAGACTACTGAATAATCTATTTCATGGAACTTCCTATAAGCTATAGGTCTTCAAATACCGAATGGGGTTAATTCGACTCTTTATTCGATTCTACTTCATGGAACTTCCTCTAGGCTTTAAGTGATTGCTTATTCGACTTATTAGTCGAGACCCATGATATAGCTGGGCCCGAATCATACTAATATAACAATACTATAAACTTCATTCCGGTTACATTAATAAGTTAAAGGTCCATTATGAACCCCTTCAAATATGATTAAAGAAATTTTCTAGAATATTTTCCATTTGAAAGAACCTCTCTTCCATAAGTTCTATATTATCCTCTAAACTTCAGCAACTAATATTTTCTAATCCATTGTGGTATTGTAGACCAAGGCACTTAGTGCTGTTCCATTGCAAACCCGGGCATTTACAGAGAATATGTCGCGTATATGAATAGAAAGTCATCGTATATGAATATTTTCATCTCTGTATCCGAATCTTTTAAGACCTTCAGGAACTCCACCTAAAAGTAGTCTCCGGAATTCTAAAAGAACATTTATTGTATTTCCCCATTATGTCGACAGCAAAGCCGGTGCCATTTTTCATCTTCGAGCTTTCAATAAATACTGCTTAATACTCTAGTCCACCGAAACTTTTCTAGACATGCCTTTCTCGGATCTCTCTATCATATAGTCCGCGAGAACCAAATCACTGAGGATCCATGTGCTATTTTTATGGCCACAGCATAAATCCAAATCAAGGTTGAATATGCTTTTTGATGTCATATACATTTCATATTCACCCATAAGTAGAATAATATGCTATGGTGTTATTGTTACAACTGATTGCAGATCCAATTCATAGCGTTACAAATTCGTTTGAGTTATTATAGGCGTAGTAAGCATTAAACTCTTTTTCCAAATATCCTGTGTAGGAATACTCCTAAATACCTCGCTTCACTATCTTAAGTAAGTTCCACTCCTTCGATTTTGTTGACGGGAAATTCACACTGGTGAAAAGAATAAGATCCGTTTTCTAACGGTTGATCTTCGAAGGTGTGAAGAAATTAGTCCAAGAGCTGTATCACATCATCGGCGTTTGCCGTTCCTCAAAATGCTTCAGGATCACGTTAACCTCCAGCAACGATAGTGGGGGTGATAATACTCCGCCTTGCGGAATCTCCCAGTAAGCCCCCATGTTGTGTTCCATGTTCAAAACAACCGACTATGTCATGAAATGTGCTCCCAACAGATTTATTCTTGAAGTAGACATATTCAGCACCACGTTTCCATTACACATATTCTTCAAGTGCAGATGTATTAGTAGCTTTAATGTTTTCAGTAAAAATTACAGATAAACTAATTGGACGAAAATCCCTCGGCTTCGAGTGGAAATCATTATTGCTTTGGGTATAAATATTACCCTAATCTATGTCTACTCTTTAAGTATGTAGCTTATGATCAGACACCTCTAATATTTATAATCCTGGAGATCATGCTTCAAATAAAAATATTGATCATCAAATTCATTTCTGATATGTCGTCCTATAAATCATGCATATAAACGATTCAAAGCACAATAGTATTGGACTGAATTCTAACGAACACGGATAGTTTCGGTACTTTTGGCCTCTCTCATGTTTCTCTCAGATAATTAAATAGCTGATCATACTCCATCTAAGAAATTCTTTTTCATAAATGTGGATGCAACGATATTAAAAATAACTTGAGCAGTTTTGCATTTAATTTACTGGCCTGCGTAGCAATGCGGTTCGATTCTTCCCCTATTCGCAAAGGCTAGTTCATATTTAGTTGCTTAAACTATCGAACGACAAGAAGAGGCTCATACTCAACTGGGAGAATCCATATCAAAACAGACAGAAAACTGCTATTTTCGGATTTGACATCTTCGAATTTAATGAATTTTACCACACATATTACGGTTCCAAAGGGTTCCTCAAATCTATGACTATTTCATAGGAGAACCATTCCATTTCAAAAATATCGCGATTTGAAAATTTGTTAAAATTTTCTAAAATTATATACACATAATTCAAAAAGAAAATGGTATGAGGACAAATAAACTCTCTACTATATTCGTGCAAAAAAAAAATCAATGGAAAATTGATTAGTTCAGGAGTTATAAATAAAAACGTTATTAAAAGTAAGTTTTTTCAAAAAGAAAAAATTAAGCACATAGAAAACAGAACACAGTTGAATAAATTTCAATTTATGTGGTAAAACACAGGTGCTTAAATTTTTATTTGAATTTATATGAAAAGCGTACTTTTAATAACGTTTTTCTTTATAACTCCTGAACTAATCGAGTCTCCATCGAAATTTTTTTTGCACGGATATAGTAGAGAGTTTAGGTGTCCTCATACCATTTTCTTTTTGAATTTTTAACACCGCGATCTTTGATATTTTTTTATATAATTTTCAAATCGCGATATTTTTACATCGGAATGAGTTTCCATTGAAAATGAGTTTCCATTGAGTGGTAAATTTCATTAAAATCGGAAAAGGTAAATCCGACTGCTGTCTGCTTTGACATGGATCTTCCCAACTGTTTAAAATGTATCCATACTTTTACATATGTCCCTCACTAGGTTGAAAAGGTTCTAATATATTTTTGGCATTTGGAAGAAATATAACTTGCGATAGCGTACTTCAAAACAGAACACATTCATACGAATAGCGATTAATGCTGAAGCTTTGTGTATGAAGTGATGGAAGAGATAATACTTGCCATTAAATATTAAAATCAATAGCTTGGAATACTGCTTTGATGATCTGGCTTGTCTTTGAGATGTGTTACTGACTTCGCTACTCCATATAGTTGAATTATTCAGGATTATTGGATGGTTAAAAATTGTTGAAACTTTAATTTGAGAATTTCTTTGTGAAACGGAAGTGTGATTGAGTATTGGGTGGTTAAAAATTGTTGAAACTTCAATTTGAGAATTTCTTTGCTAAACCGAAGAGTTTTTTCATTGTTCTTTGAATATCACAATACATCTCATACTCATCTTTAAATTCAAACTTTAAAATTGTTTTCAAATTTTCTTAGCTCATTATACCAGATCATTGAAGGGTTAAAAAAACATATCTGCAACGGAAATAAATTCAATTTGTCTGCATTCATGTGGAAAATAAATTTATATATCCAGAGTACCAAGTAAGTGGTAGTCGAAGATGTAGAAGCAGCCATAGAAGCACCAGTATTTTCATGATTGGTATACAAAACTTTTGATATTTACACCAAACAATACAAATCAAAATCGAAAACAACTACAAATAATTTTGAATACAAAACTAAAAAAGCCAAGAAAAGAGGCCAAAAAAGGAAACGGAAGTTCATTTGGTTGTTATGAAACTATTATCCCTTTGAAAGAAAGAGTTAGAGAGATAGAGAAAACTTCTGGACTAAACTTTGTTAATAGTAAATGTGTTTATATGTTAATAGTATTGATTTTAAAAGGACTTTAGCTTTTTTATACTTCAACTTGTGGTATATTGTATTGAAAAGGGAAATCTGTTTTATTTAGGCTTAAATTTTCCCAAAGAAAAGTTATGTTTATTGGTGTGTACGAGGAACATGGTAATTTTAATAATGTTTATAATCCTTTTGACACCTCTAGTATCCTGTAACCCCTTTTCATACATATTGTTCTTGGCTGGTATTCGAAAGAATATGGAAATCTAAAGACTAAAAAGTCAATTTGCCAAAATATGTTTCAGGTTCATAAGTGACAATGGCAAAAATTTGCATATTGTTGCTAAAACATGTTCAACGTTAACAACGACTTGTATGAGATGTGTTCAAAAACAAGACAATGACAATGCCAAACCAGGAGAAGGGTAAACAACAAAGGCACACCAGTATTCAACCAATATCTAGGAAACATGCCACCAACAATAAAGTTGATAGAAAAAAGGAAGTCAACATGAAACAAACACCAATTCACTACTTTTCTTCTGTTGTCAGAGAAAACGAGCAAAGAAACATGAACTAATTTTCACGTTGTGTCATATCGATGATGACTGAAGAGGAAAGCACATGCAGGCTTATATATGACTGCATGCTAAAACACCATTCATGACTGAACAACAACCAAAAATAAGAACGTATGAACTGAACGAAAAAAATCCAAAGAAAAACATGATTATAAAGCATACAAACATACAACAACAACAACAACAACAATATTAATGCGAAAGATGCCAACAAGGAAATGCATATTCATACATGCAAAGTTGATTTTCCAACAAACAAACTATTTTTTTTTTCATAAACACCCCCTACTCCATTATAAACCCACCTACAAAGAGATCAGGGAGAGTGGAAGATGGGAAACAAATACATGACCGGATATGAAATAACATGATAAAAGCATATGTTCCTAGAAAAACAAATGCGCTCTAGCCATAAGATACTTCGTACCAAAACCACAATTTTCGAGTTGTTAAACTATTAATGGCTGAAACTACAAATGAAAATGTCAAGTGATTTGGAAGGATGAAAAAGAAATGCACAAAACTCTAAAGCAAATGGTAAACATATAAGTATTTACTTGAATTTCATGCTAAAACTTAGTCATCCTAGAGGATACACTAAAAAGAACTTTAATGTTTTATCTACTATATTGTTGAACCTCCAGTCGGTTCGTGATTAAACTCCGGCTTGTCTAGGGTCCCTTTGACAATTCATCATAGAAGACTCACAGCGCATCATCGTCTCCAAATTATTCAATTGAAAAATAATTTTGTTGAGCTGAAAATTTTAGGTTCAGGACTTGTCAACTTAGATCGAAAATATCACATCTCTGGATGTTTTTCTTTGGGGTTATGAGAAGACAAAGTTCATAATTCAAGAGATACTGGTGAAAATGCACATTTGGGCAGAATCAACATTTTTTGGAAATTAATTTTTGAAATCAGATGGGAAAGAAAAAAATGGCACGTGTTTAAAAATTTTACATGTCGAAAGTACCCTAATTTGATCTCCCATAGCGCCGCCACTGGAACATTTGTAGGGCCCATTTCAAATACTCCTTGGCTACGCCCACGTCAAATTTTATTCTGATCGGACCAGCCATTTAGAACCTACAACGTAGTAGCGTCCAACATTTGAATGAAATTATTATTCAAAATTTAATATTAAAGAGATTGTTCTTTCGGGCCATACTTTGAAGTGTTTTATTTAAAAGACACAATGCAAATTGATTGTTGTTTTCAGAAGATTGCAGCTGTTCTTTAACGCTTTTTCTGTGGGTAATAAACTTCCGACTGATACAGCTGTTGTTGCTGAGTTGACAATCTTTGGTTGAGTAGGACACGGATTTGTCCGGATCAAAAATCCAATTGTCGTGGGAATGAAGTTTTCATGTGAAGAGTTCCGGTGTACTACCTACCTCCCCTCTAGCTCCTACTCTTCCAATATTCCATGTAAATATTCCCTGCCACCTAGTTTTGCCTAGTGTTGCTATTTGCACACTCTTATCCCGACTTAGTGCCCTTTTCTCCTGCCTCATGCGGATATAAATCCTAGTGAAGATAAGTAGAATGTAAATTCTTGCTGATTAATAACCAGACCCTTTCCATTCTAATTTAGGACTGCTGTTACTAATCCAGTTTAATCTGTGTTATTTGTTTATCTCTATGTGTTCTTGACATTAAATCTTCATAGATAATTTATCGACATATTCCAGTTTTATCCGACTAGTGATTGGTCCCACTTCTGTTTTGTGTGCAGCACATTCTAAACATGTCACAAATCATATTAATGGCTGTGTTAGTTACATTACAGAGCCATACATGACCCCAGATGTGACTTAGTATTGTTCGGTGCCATTGTTGCTTCCGTAAACTACTTATAATTTCTTATCCCGAAGTAATCCATTAGTAGATCATGGATGTGTCAGACATTTTTTACCAGAACTCCTTCTCTCCAACCTTTTGCACGAGACAACGTCAATTGTTGATCAAACTTTTTGAAATCCAAATTGCAACCCTGTTATGGATCCTTATTCTTCGTGATATGGTATGTTACCTTACACTAGCTTTTGAATTGTGTATATGTTTGGCAATAGCATTTCCCAAAGACTCTCTGCAGAGTGTTCATGAAGAGAGTAGTTTTGGCGTACTTAACTCCTGGCCCCGATGCTGTACTATCTTCAATATATTCATACTGGGTGCCCCGATAGACTAGTCAATAGTGTGCTGGACTATTAACCTGAGGATTGTGGGTTCGATTCCGCCAGAGACTCTGGGTGTATCTGCAGACAAGCCACATGCTTCGCAATTAAAAAAAATATAAAAAGCTTTATCCAATTCTACAAGTACAATGACTAACAACCTACCAGAATTCCCTCGCTCTATCCTTTTACTTTTAGCACGAGATAGCATTCAGCGCTGTATCCAACCATCTTGACGGATTGCATCTATGACAGGGGATCCATTATATTTCAACTATTGGCATGATATTGGCGGTGCGATAATGGCTCATCCCTAGGTTTGTTGCTTTTTGATATCAGGACTAGCTTTTCAGTTGTCAATATTCTTGAGTTTTGCTTTATTCAATTTCATCTGACAATGGCATTCCACATCTAACATGGCTTTGCTTTTTTGGGAAATGGAAGCTAATATTTGTTCTGCAGGTCCTAAACTAAATGCTGCTGAGTCGATAAACTACTCTGTATTGTTTGGGAACTCGTGGCTTACGGTTTGTCGTTGATTGATGAAGTTCATATTCTATTGTTAATATGATCATCTCTTTAAGATGATCGCTTACATACCGATCGATAAGTCGCAATGAAGTTGTCTTTAATAGACCACTTCATATAAAGGTATAGGTCGTTAAGAAGTTCTACATCAAGTGAAGCAAATGATTCCAACAGGATGTAACCTCTGGAATTGATATATTTGCTTCCAAATTTAGTAGCCTACGCATTTTATTCTCTAGCACAATAGGGTATTTCGTTCTAGCATTAGCGAATAGTTCAGTCAACCTTTTTCGGAATATTATACGTGTTAGGCACCTCAAGCCCCCAATTTAAGCTTGCTTTGAAAAGACCTTTCTTTCCACGATTTGCTATCACTACTCTGTTATATCTTATTTGGTTCATTTCTTGCGTGTATTGTTATACATCCTGACATTTCGGTATTGGGTGCTTCCCTGCCTTGTTAAACTAGTAATCTCTAATGCTGACTAATATATCCATGGCTCTCCTCAGATTATATTCTTCTGCTCTAGGCCTGATTTACTGATTAGCTTATACGCCGTCTACTATCTATTGTTACTCTGCTATTTGAACTTTTATTGTGTTACTATCTGTCAACATAAATAAAAACCCATCACCTGATCCTGACTGAACGCCTCGATCGACCACATCGTCTTCCGTATAATTTGAAACGAAATAAGCAGAAAGGATGTAATCCATCTAAAACAATGAATGGATTATACATATTTTATAGTAAAGTGTGTCCTAATTAATTGTCTATAATTAAATAATTAAACTAATTCCAAGAATTAAGAATTTCACAATTTAATGTGTGGAAAAACTGTCATTGCAAAACTGGAGGCCCTCTATCATAAAATAATTTAATAACTCTCATATCAGTTCTAGCTAATTTCATATTTAAACAACATTGTAATAAAGATGAAATTTAAATTTCTTCCTTCATTAAATATGATTTAACCTATAAAAAATTCTACAGGGAAAAGTAGCTTTTCTTTTCAAATACATATTTTCCTTTATTTATAAATAAGAGGATATCTACTTAAATTATGAAAACAACTACTTACTTTAAAGCAAATATGTATAGTAAAAGTATATTTTTGCAAGTACTTACTTGCAAGTTCAACAACAATAAGGAGAGCATGTATATGCACTCAAACGTATTTAACATAAATTGTAAACTATTTTACATTTATATTTTGCATACACAAATGTATTTACATATTTACTTATATTCGTACTGATAATAGTTATTTAATTTTAAATATTTAAACTGATTTTACAATTCAATGCCTTTTTTCTACGTGCAAGAGGTTTTCTTGCACCAGCATGTATGTTCATGTTCATGTATTTTATAATATTTTGTATGCAAAACTGCAGTAGAGTATTGGGTAAATAATATTTAAAATAGTAACTACTCGTAATGTAGAGCTTATAATGAATTGTGTGGTTAAAAAATAAATTCACATAATTTTATTGAAATTCTACTCCAATATTGAAAAATACTACCTACAATCAATGATTGAAATGATATGTTGATATGCAGCATAAGAGTATGTTGTACAGGATGAATGACAGTGACAAGGGAAACTGGTTTTATAAATCATGGATATTCGAGAGTCAGGCTATTATAGCACACAAATTCAATGATCACAAACAGTTCTTCCTCCCTCGACAAAGAGAAGTGTTCAAAGTCGACACATTCTTTACCATAATGATATTCGCAGAAATGTAGGCACCCAATATAACGAAAATTCTCACTGAAAGAATGAAGAATCGAGCCGTTAAAGATCGGCTTAGTAAGTCTCAGAGATCTGCGTCATATAAATGCCACAAGGAATGACATCAAGTTGAATGCAAACAATCTTTACTCTCATCATTTGAAGATTAGATCAAGAGCCTGCTGCATTCTTTCCAATATCGTTAAGTCGTTAAGCCCGGAAACTTACATATCGCTACCTTAATATAGAAACGCCCTAACTAACATTTTCCTTACTTTACAGGAGAAGGAAAAAACTCAATAAAACTTAAAGTTTTGTAGTTGCGATTTTTTTACACCGATTTTTATGAAGGACTTAAACCAATTTAATGTTTTGGCATTTTATTTTAATTTATTAATGGTTTATTAGGGGATTATCTATCGAAGAATGCAAAAAACTCAATTTTGGAAAAAAAACGAGTTAGGGCCTTTCTATATTAAGGTAACGATATATTTTTTAAGTAAAATATCGAATTTTCTACCCGGTCAAAAAAATATTTCAAGAGTTCTTTGTAGATTTTCCGATTGTAGGATCACCAAAATATGTTTCCGTTTGTACTAAATGTAGTTATTCGTATCTGAATTCAGGAGCTCCCAAATATCTTACATCTTGTATGACTTAAAAATCTTTTGAACGCGGTTTTTGTTTTTAATAAATTATATGACTTTCTGCATCTGTCATTTATTACACAAAAATGTTTTTTTTGTTTCGAAAATATAGAATTTTGTGGCAACAAAGCGTCATATGCGATAAGGTTTGCTTTAATTCTTTAACTTGGAAAAAAAAGTGCCGTTTAAGGGCACCGATTGCTCACCAAAGCTTATGGTGAATGTGTTCCATCGGTTTGAATGTGCGAGAGATGGTTTGTATGGTTCAGAAGTGATGTATTGAAACGGAAGATAAAGATCGCCCAGGTCAGACAAAAAAGTTTGAAGACCAAGATCTGGTGATATTACTCCATGAAGATTGTTGTAAAACTCAAGAAGAGCTTGCAAAATCATTGGGAGCTACTCAAGCAGCAATTTCAAGACATTTGCGAACAGCAGGATTCATCCAAAAGCATTGAAATTGGGTACCATACGAATTGAAGCCGAGAGACCTTGAATGACGATTTTGTATATCTGAAATTTTTTGAAGGACGGAGTTTTAAAGTGTCATAATTTTCTATCTTATTAAGATATTGCCTTGAATTTTTTTTTGTAAAAATTAACTTCTCTAAACAAAATAGTTGGGAATAAATATGCATCAAATTGTTCCAAATAATATTAAAATTTTTATACAAATTGTAGTTTTAGAAACTCAATAAATATGTAATATGTAATAAAATATTTATTTATTAACAAAACTCAATGAAATTTACAACGTTTTTTAAATTTGTCATTTTAAATAACAGAGTGTAAAAAAACTTGACAAAAGCTTAAAGGGAATCCCGCAATTCCTAAAAATTGGAGCGCAAATCCCAAAAATGGTATTTTTAAAAATTTTGCCCATAGGTTACAAATTTCCTTTCAAATTTGGGCTACATGTGTTCCATATTTATCACTAAAGTACTTGAAAACATCAAGGTTTCCAATGCTGCTTTCCGTTTTCTGATTTGAAATTTTGATAAAAAATATGTCAAATTCAAAAGGACGTAGGGGACACATATTCGAAAAATATGACATGTTTTTTATACCAAAATGTTCTCCGTAAAGATAACTTACAGAAAAATATAAAACTGTTATATGTTCTTAAAGAAAGTTTGTTTTTAATAAAAAACGAGTTAAGACAATCTAAAATTCTTAGGGCCATGACGGGAGCACCATGGTATATAAGAAATGAAAACAACATCCCAATACGCTTGCAAGACAACTTGTGCAACCTTTTCGCCCAAAAAAAAGCAAAAATAAACTATTTTTTGAATTTTTAAATTGAAGGTCGCACAGTGGTATGAGAAAAACTAGTAAGAGAGCTATATTCGGCTGTGCCGAATCTTATATACCCTTCACCAAAATATAAAATTTCACATGCGCAAAGGGGAAGTGTTGACGAGTTTAAGTTTTGAATCTGGACCTCATGAGCCTAGGAGCTGGGCCAAGGGTCCCAAAGTAGGACACCTCGGATATGGTCAATTTTAAAAATTATCGTAATTCTTCGTTTGTGTTCCGATTTCAAAAAAAAAAATCATATATATAATCTTCTCATCGAGCACTACATGAAACCGCTATGAATTATCTCTTATAGCTTAGGAGATATTCGCATTTGAAAATTAAATTTTCAACATTTTTACCCACCCTACTCCAGTTTTTTCATGACCGCGGTTCCATATTTCCATATTTCCCGATTGTCTCCATTTTTCTTTTATACGATTAACAACATATGTATATATCAAATAAAGAAAGAATTGTTTAAAAATCATGACTTAGTCCAATGTTACATGCATTAGGATTTAAAAAAATTAAAAAGGCGATTTTTCGCTATTTTTTGGGGAAAAAAGTACTTTATTATTTTTAAGTTATCTAAAAAATTTGAATTTGTACTTTTTGAAAAGCTAACTTTACATCAAATATTTTAAATGAAAAAAATTATAATTTTTGATAACGAGGCGACCAGGTCCATTCGCCTATTTTGTCTGTAAAATTTAACTTTAGGGCAAACATTTTGAAATCGCATAGTCGATATCAAAATATAGTAACGTATTTTAGATGGCCCAATATGTTCTTAATTATTTTGTAAAAGGGTTTCGATCTCCCCACCCCTATTGTGGATAATATAGATAAAAAACTAAAAAATCCCATTTTTGGAATTTTTCAATACTTTTTTGGGAATTGCGGGATTCCTGATTACAAATTTCAAAATTTTCAATAAAAAAATCTATGTAAGGGCGTGTGTGAAACGGTAGCAAAGTCTGAGGGAAAGTAAATTTTTGATAGATATGAGGTGAATAAAATTTCCTTAGCTACATAAATTTTTGACAAACGAATAGAAATTTTGACAAATTTAAACAAATAAAAAAAATATAAAAACTAAAATATGATAAGATTTGTTGTAAATTAGTGTTATTTTATGTTTATTTAATTTGTAAATTCTAAATAAAATGCAAACATATTTAAACAGACTGGAAATCGTATAAATTCTTGGTATGTATTTTGAATTTTCTAGACAGTTGTCAGAATTTATCAGACTCAAAAGATATTTCATTTGGCACAGCAGAATTATAAAATTTTCTCACCATAGGAAAATTATAATTTACCATAGTACTTTGCTACCGTTTGGCACACGCTCTAAGTGTATAATTTCATTAAAAAATATTCATAAATAACAATTTTATTTCAATTTGAAAAATTTATATCTATGCAAAAACTTAATAAAAATCATTTTTTGTCATATTTTTCAAAAAAGTATTCCATGAATTTTTTAATTGTCAAAGTTATGTATATTATTGAAAAGTAGACAAAATCCTCTATCCATTGATATATAACATGTCTACCTTATGTTTTTTACGTGGCAAATTAATTAGGGAAAACTTAACAAGACATAGCCAAGCGCTTTCCAAAAATATAAAAATCTTTGAAATCGGATAGGAAACAAAACAATGGCACGTGTTTAAAAATTTTACATGTCGAAGGTACTCTATTTTGAGCGCCCATAGCGCTGCCCCTGGAGCATTTTTAGGATACATTTATTACCAAAAAATGTTTGGCCAAAAATCGCCCAAAATAAGCGGCAAGACAGGAAACAGTAATATTTCATCATGACAACACTCAGACACATGTTAAAAAGTATTTAGAAAAAAGTTGTTGGGAAGTTTTGCCTCACCCGATTTATTGTCAAGACCTTGCCCCGGTCGACTACTACATATTTGTTTCGATCGATACAAAATTCTCTCTCTGAGATACGTTTCACTTCGGAACAGAGTATCCGATATTAGCTTGATTCGTACTGGCCTCAAAAGATGAGCAATTCCTTTGGCTCGGAATCCATATGATGCCAGAAAGTCTCATTAATTATAATTAACGACACGCCAGCCTCAAAGTCTGCGACTCCTTAACAACGACTTTTGTAGAAGCTGCAACGATGAAGAAGAAGGGGAGACAATTGTGCATCATATCTGTTATGGTCAATAAACTTAAGGTGAATTGTGCGATAAGCACAAGGTATCAAAACGGGAGCTATGTTTAAACCCCAGTGAGCTTTGATTGAAAATGCCGACCGAAATAGCATTAGCCATTAACGCACCTAAACCCTCAAAGGTTTGTGAAACCCAATAGGAACATGCTCCTCAAAGCTCTAGACAGCAATCTTGTTACTTTAGTCTTAAGGATAATAAATATAAAGTTAATATAATTCCTTTAAATATTCTCTGAGCATCATGTTTAGGAGATAGGATCGTTATGAAATAAGGTCACACAGTTAAGTAGTTTATTTCACAAACCAGTATCGCTTATCCCTAGTAACTCTTCAGAGATTGATTGCTTTCTTATCATCAACTGCCTTTATAGGTACAGTTTATTCATCTTTCTATGCTTTTAAAAAAGTTTTGTTAGCTTCAAGTTATCCACATTTTGAAGGAAAAAAGAACCTAAAAGAAGAAAAAGGGAAACCATTAAAGATGGTTGCGGGATAATGCAGGACATTGACAGATAAAATGAATGGTGTTCTCCTTGTAGCAAAGGCTGACTAGCCTGACTATCTACGAATATGGTAATATTAAGTGATTATATCGGCATCATAGATATCAGTCTAGTTGATTCAGACCGTGTAAATATTGCCATTTGGAAAATGCTGTATGAGTTCCTCAGTCTTGAGCAATGTCTGATCCCCAACTTCTCACAGAAAACACTACTTCCGGTGTCATTATCTGTCTTTGAACCATCGGTAACTACTTCGATAACTTCAACCGTTTATTATAACCAAATTATTAGTTAGAGGAAGCAGACCTCTGAATCGAATCTGAATAATACCTCGTTTGTAAAATTAATTGATTGGTTTTGTTCGACACTGTCTGGATTTTTATATAAAATTTTATATTATTTGTGAACTACATATAAAATATATATTATGTATTTATTTATATAAGTATATAGAAATATGAAGGTACATATATAGTAGTTATGTATTTATGGTTTAAAATTATAGGTTACTAAATAACTTTGTAGAGAAAAATATTATTTTTTTATTTAAAATAAATGTAAATACAACTTAATTGCTTTTAAGTTTTAAGGAGTATATTGATATAAAAATGTTAATTGCTACTCAGAAATATATATTTAATTCAGGGAAGGAAATTGTTATTGTAAAATCGCAAGGAAATCAAAAAGCTGTTGAAATATTTGACTTAGATCCGGTGAATAATAAGAAATATTGAAAAATATTAAAAATTAAATTTAAAACTTTATTTTACATACAAACATCTATTATAAATTTAGTAAAAAAAAACTTAATACTATTGCTTAAAAATAACTAGGAGCAATAACTCCTCCCAACTCCTCTCATAGCTTGATAAATAAACTTAAAAACTAATAAAACTAAACTAAAAATCACCTCTCTCTATCATTTCCATGAGTTTTAACATTTTGTTATAGAGCAGCTCTCTGGCATTAATGCCCCAAACAAAATCTAAATGATTAAAATCGGGATAATTAACCTTAAATTTACCCACTACATTGGGCAAACGTTGATGTAGCTTTTCCACATCATCGGGCGTAGCCAGCCAATCATTGATGGAATAATGTAAAGCCACTTTGGCGCGAACATTGGCCAAATTGTAGTCGGGTGGTGTAATGGAATCATAACGCCAATGATTACGTATCCAACCATAATCGTATTGTCTGAAATGGCCACTTCTCTTCAACTGGCCATAGTGTTGCATTTGTTTGGTGGCAGCACCGGCTGGTGCATGACCCAAAATCACCGGCAACATGGTCTCGTTCATTTGTTTCTTATCGAAGCCGGCCACCAAAAACATGACATTCGAACAAATAGCCTCGGTAATGGAATCCTCATCACAAATGATTTGATTAAACATAGTAATGAATTCATTGCTGGGTAAAAACTCATGGGCTCCAATTAATTTTAAAAGTAACTGCATGAAATAAACCATTTAAATATCTTTTAATTTTATACCAAAAAGCACCAAATACTTACTGCCAAGGGCTCATGAAAGAAAGCCAAAAATTCCACCACCGGACTTTTGGCATGTTTTATAAAGGCCACCGGTGCCAGAGCCTGCATCAACATGACTTTATCACACATTTCCGGACGTTCACTGCACATTATGTAAAATGTCATGGTGCCCTGAGAGTGGCCAATATAATGCAACTGCTTGTGATCGGTGATATTTAAAACATAATCTATGGTTGCCGGCAAATCGTATTTTCCCATCTCATGAAATGTAAAGTCCCAAAATGCGGCATGCTTGGTGGTGTATTTGATGTGTTTCCGGGAGTAAGTGTTGCCGCGCACATTTGTCATCCAAACATCGTAACCTTTGTCGTGCAACAGATAAGCTGTAAATGAGAGAGCAAATGGGAATTTGAATAATTTTGTTTAAGAATTTGGCTACTGCATCAAGTTAATTCATTTCTTATCGGTTGAATATTAAAATACGTCATAGTTTGTAATTGTTTTGGTATTTTTTTCGTGGGGGATTTTTAACGACAATTAACCTTATAGTATTCTTATCATTAGGTCAAGTATAGCTAGAATATCTCATGTTATGCACATGTCTTCTCCATTCCGATGAAAACAAATTAAAAATTACTGACTCAAATGGTTTGTCTTTTTTCATGTTTACCTGAATACTAGAAAAAATCAGCTATTGATATCGAAAATCAATATGGAAGGATAATAAATAACAAATAGTTTGGGATTTATTTTAAAATTCTATTTATTTTTTAGGGATTCAGTTCAAAATAATCCAAATCTGTAGACTGCACGACTGAATCTGTGTCAGTCTACATTGTAATGAATTTCGCATTAAGATATTGGCCTACATCCTTACAAGATCAAATTAGTTTGTGAACTGAAACCTCTAGATCAATGCATTCAAACATGTTAAGAAAATCCTGAATTTAATGGAAAAATCACTGCTGCAAAAGACTCCATTTACATCACAAAATAGTGCATAGTTCCCATAGAACGAATGGATAAAAATACAAGGAGTAGTCGTAGACAAATAAAATTTAGTACAGACATTTAGTAGATATTCATCGAGAACTATATTAAGTACATATCATGATCCATATAAAATTTTAAATCAGTTGAGCTCGTCCGTATTTCTGTCTGTGTAAAACAATATTATACAGACATGTGAACAAATACTGGGACAAGAAGAAAGGAGTGGATGAGCTCCCAAACTTGGTCCTTAATCGAAGAAAGACGATCTTTGAAAACATCAAAGAACAATGAAAAGTCCCTTAGTAAACGCATCGAACTAGAAAAAGCTGATTCAATAAATAAGTAAGAAGAGCTTGTAGGAGAGACAAAAGGATATTTACCGGCAAACGACACTAAAACTATTTACGAGATAACGAGAAGACTGCCTGACCGCCCCATCAAATCCAATGATGGAACTCTACTAACAAACTTAGATGAACAATGAAGGATGCACTTTATGGAAACCTCAACAACAGCTCACCATATCGTGGACCATCCAATGACATGTCAGCATTAGTTCAGCTTAACTCCAGCCCTCCATCTCCGGATGTAATTGGAAAATTAAAAAACCTGAAATCACCAAGTTTTAACCGGATTCCACCTGAAATTATAAAATTCTGCCCAGGTAAAATGGCTACGATATTTCTTCACTCTTCGATACGAAGAGAATTTGAAAAAATTTGGTACGAAGAGACGACTGTCTTCAAGGAATCCTTAGAAAAACACCTAAAAAAGGCGACCTTTCGCAATGTAAGAATTATCGTGGAATCTCACTTCTCTCTATACCATCTAAAATACTTACAAAAACCCTCATAAATAGAATAAATGATACAATAGAAATGAAATTGTCTAAGGAACAAGCCGCTTCCGCATTTGACATCATATTCCGTTGCAAAATATGGGACCTCATAAAATTCTCTGGTATTCCACATGAGCTAATTAACCTCATAAGAGCTCAATATGATAACTTTCAAGGCAGAGTATTGCACAACAACCGGCTCTCAAACCATTTCTTCCGAAATCGGGTGTAAGAGAGGGATGTCTAATGTCTCCATTTCTGATTGTTATAGACAATGTCCTTGCAAATATGGATGCAACTAATCGACGCTGTATTCAATGAAACTTAACCAGACTAGGGAAAACAAAGGCGATGAAAATAAGAGTCGCAAACAACAACCCTTTTGTCATCGGTCAGGAACAGAATGAGTTTGTTGACAAATTCTATTACGCACAACCAGACTTCGAACATAGGATTGGTAAAGCAAACAGTGCGTTCTTCCAATTGCGAAATATTTGGAAATCAGCCATTATATCAGTCAAAACTAAAATAAACATATTCAATGAAATTTGCGCCCCCTGTTGTGGGTTTTGGAACTATTTTTAAGGATTCAAAAAACATTAATTGTATTAATTTTTGATGCACACTCGACTAGTGAAATCAGATTTGCAATATACTCAACCGAAAATGTGCTCAAAATGCGCGTCTTTAGGTGCGTTGAACCACCACAAGGAGTGAACATTTTCAAAGAAAAGAACCTTCAGAAAAATTATGATACCCGCAAATCAAATTTTTGAAATTAACTCTAGTATATATATTTTTTGTAGATCTTCTCTAGAACTACTTATATTTTAAATATCAGCTCATTCGGATCATAAATAGATTTTTGTGATTTTTTTAAAAAATGTGAAACCCAAGGTGGCGAGTAATCTTGCGAATTAAACGTAAAGAGCTTTATTTACAACTTTGGTATCTTTGGTGACCGCCACTGAAATTTTCCGGCAAAAATGTTCGTAGAATATTTGAATCCTTAAATGTCCTTTTTGAAAGGACCCCTAAAGAGAGAAGCTAAAGGGTTAAGATCTTCCACAAAAATGATCCCCATAAAATTCCATAATATAACTCTGACCATAAGAATTCTCTCAGATATTAACTAACAACATTTTTTCAGTTAGTATACTGCTCCTTTCGATCAAGAAATGAAAACTTTGACCCACTGTAAAACAAAAATTCAGACCAGCTGGACTATAAGTTTATTCTACAAAAATGTTCTACTCAACATGCCCTTTCAGAATTATAGGGTCGCTATTCTGTTCCAAAAGTGCTGTTGGACAGTATTATCATTCAACAATACGTTTTTTTCTATTTTTAACTATTTTTAGCCATTTCAAATCGAACACAACAATATATTTCAGTGAATTTATCTACACAGAAAAAAGTTTCAACATAAATATTATGATTTGATTTCATTGATTTCAATTCATAACATTTATAAATAATTTCTTAAATAGTATGATTTTGTTCATATTTTATGTTTTCAAAAAAAAAATCTAGAAGGCTTGAAAAATATTATTTCAATTTCATTTATATTTTTATGTTGTTCAAAAATGTTAGAAATTTTCCTTTGGAAATTTTTTATTTTTTTATGATTTTCAGCTACAAAATGAGAAAAAATGCGCGAAATTCACTAAATTTTGTTAAAAGGATGAAATGCTTTAATGTTTATTAATGTTTCATTATGATTAATGATATTTTTTAAGTTTCAGATATTTATAATTCATCTCAATATATTGGCCAATATACGGCTATTATGCAAACATTTTTAAAATAATTCATTAGATACAATTATAATGAAATTTATTATAAAATACCATACAATTTACGTAAAAAAAGCAAAAAAATCCGTCATGTAAAATTTTATAATATTTACATATGAACATGTTCTTATTCTGAATGAAAATAGTTTGGGAAAAAAATCAAGTTCGATTAATAATATTTATTACAAAATTCATTCCAATTATGAATTTCTTTTTTCTGTGTATAATTAAATTGGGAATTTTTGTATTCCCTAAAATAACTTTTTGTTGAAATAAAATTATTTTTGGGTAAAAAATATTTTTGAAAGTTTGAACCATTGTCGGTTCGAATTTCTATGGCATTATAATCGTTGATAATCTAAATATAGATAAGCAAATCAAGGAAGTCTTGAGTTTCTGCTTATATCTCAGTTATTTGTGGTCCGATTTTCCCGAATTTAAATAGTTACCGAACCAGAACTATACACCATTTATTAAAATGATTTCAACAGACACACGGACATTGTTAAAAGGAATGTCAAACTTATATACAGAGAGCCTCAAAAGTGAGTGGAACACCACAAATTATTTTATTTTTTTAAGACAATGAAAATCCTAAAATCTTTCCATTGATTAAAATTAAAAAGTTTCAGTGTGTTGGTGATTGAGCTGAATAACAGATTCGGTTCTGAAAAAAAAAGATTTTAGTCAAAAAATTCACTGGTGTTTACTAGGGTATTCAATCGATTAACCGTTAATCGGTTAACCGATTAATTTTGGACGGTTAACTGTTCGAATAATTTGAAATTGCCGATTTTCAAATAACAAATAAACCGATTAATTTATATCGATTAACCGATTAACCGAAATTCCTTTTTTTGCACTTTAACCATTTTTTTGTATTTATTTTTTTATTTCAATTCAAATTAAAATTAGATTTTTTTTGAATATCCAATAAACATGATTAGTGAGTATGTATAACAACTGACATATTTAATTTACATGTATTTGAAACTTTGTTTGGATTTACATGTATAGACGAAACTTTTTTTTTGAAATGAGTCTTTTATAATAACTGAACGAAACTATGAAAAATCTAAAACAATGCAAAAAGGAATATTCTTTATCATGATTTTGATTTCTCTAACATATACAATCAGCGAGAGAGTTTTTTTCCAAGAAAAGTTTTATTAAATCTAAAGAAAAAATCTTTTAAATTATATTCTTTTAATAAAATATTATTTCAGAAGATCTCACTAAAGCCCTAAAAACCTCACACATTGCTCATTTGCTGCAACGACGTCATAACTCAAAAAAAGTCGTTTCGAGAAAAACGTCTTAGAATATTTTATGACATTTTACTACATATTTCTTAAATAAATGTTCAACAAATCATGCGATTTCAGAAATATAAATAGTAGATGTTAATATCTTTCTAATCTGTATTTAACCCAAACTTATAAAATATACGAGAAAACATGAATTTTAATTTTGATGTTTATAACAAAAAAACACTCTCACACAAAAAATAATTGACTTTTTTGAAAACTGATAAAACTTTAAGAAAGATTGTAGAACAGCTCATATTTTTTATTACTCAGTTCAAAAAAACACGGATTTTGAGTTATGACGTTGTTGCAGCAAATAACCGATATGTTTACAAAAATGATCTTTTATGTTTTTGTACACAAAATTCGTTGTTGTATTTTCAATTTAAAATGAAAATAAAAATTATTCGGTTAATCGAATAATTTTAAATTAACCGATTATTAACCGAATAAATCTAAACCTCGATTAATTATTTGCTCGATTAACCGATTAAATCAGAAACCCGATTAATTGAATACCCTAGTGTTTACTAACTTCTGAGGCTCTCTGTATACTTTTACCACTCATGGTGAAGTGTTACAAAATTTATTTAAAATACTCTATTTAAAACTAAATTTGATTTTTTTCTGTTGTGTCTATATACACTAAAATTAACACTTTAACTTACCTAAACCTTTATTGGGTCCCATTAGCACCCATGTAGCTGAACTATCCAAAAGACCATGGGTCAACAACACTGGTATGGCGCCTGGATTTGCAATGCGATGTATTTCCAAAATATAACCATCATCGGTAGTAACATTATGAATTTCCGATGGATAACCATATTTTTTTATTAAATCCGGCTAAAAAAATAGACAAAACCATTTACCACAATTCTTTTTTAAGTTCAAAGCAATAAATCACAATTTTTCACACCAACCGTTTTCAACAGCGAATCTTCAATAATATCTGGATCAATTGACACTTCATTTGAATAACTATTTTCCACTGAATTTGCACTACTACGTTCATTAGGTTCCGTAGCGCCAAATAACGACAGAGAACCACCGAATTTCGGTATATCAAATAAATGCACGCTGCCCAATGAAAAAGACCAATTATTTGAATCCTTTTCAGCTGCCCATACTTGCAGCGCAAATAGATTTACGATTAAGAATAAACTTAACAAAGAACGTAATAAAGCCGAGGACGTCGTCATATTTCTTTAAGGTTTGATTAACAACTGATTGCAAAAATATTCTATTTCTCAGCTAGTAGTTGGGTTGTAGGGGCATTTTTACAAATTAAATTAATCAAGTTTTTTTTTTCTACTGCGAAAAAAAATATAGCAGAAACCAGCAACTACAAACATTGTAAACAACTCTCAGTTGAAGATTGTGTTTAATAATGAATGATTGTATTATTTATGAACAGTGCGAACTGGATAGACGGCCCATTGTAGCTGAAGATGCTTGATTAGGTTTGAAATTAAAATTTGAATTTTTTTTTAACTAATGTTAAAATTGTTTCATATCAGTTTCGAAGACCTTACACTACCGGAGTCTCAATGCACCTTTTCTGAAAACTTAAGTTCTTCGGTATAGAAAAGCTATGTTTTATATAGATTGGGCCATTAATTCTAAAGATCTATGTTTATTTCTTACTGATCTACATTGTGCCTCGTTATTAAAGTCTCAAGTGTCTTCCACTTAGTGCTCTTTTTGTGTATATTTATTTTTATTTTCGTTGGTCATCGGTTTTATTACAGTTTTTGTTATTGTACTTACACACATACCAACGTCTACAAAAAGAGAGAGAGATAACCTTTAAAAATATCAAGTACCGATAAGACGATCAACGCTGCCCCAGCAAGAAAGTGTTGTGTCTTTATTAAATCAATTAATAATATTATTATGTTAAAGTATTATTTATTTATTTAGCAGATAAGAGTGATTCCCACTTCTATTCACAAAGAAACCATACATTATGACGCACAGCACGAGACTTTAAATCTACAAGAATATGTTGCCTTAAAAGATTTTTAAAACTTCCGTTTGTTAGGCAAGAGGGAAGTACTTAAAGATTTTATTTTAACACCCTGTATTTAACTATAGTTTGTGAGAGCCAGAGAATGAAGGGCCAACTCAATGCGCTACAAGCGAGCCTCTTTTCTGATCACTACTACTAGTTTAAAAGTAAAGAAAAAAAATAGTTCTAAAAATAATGTGAGAAACTGTAGATACATGAGCTTGAGTAAATTATTTAGATCTGGAGATTTCATTGCACGCTACAACATTGGATGAGGAGTCAATAAAGTAGTTTATTGAATTTGTCTCAAGCATCCATGGTTTGTATATTTGGTCGAAATAAACTTTGTAATTTAAGTGCAATTTGCGATTGAATGTAAGGGAATGAACTCTGAACAAATTCTTTGAAAATTATTGAAAGTTTTTATATATGGAGGATTTCATGTCAAGTGACCCAATTTTTAAAATCGATGTCTTCCGATCGGGATGAAAGGTTAGATCGGTCAAGAACTCTCTGAGTTATAGGGGGTCAAAATTTGACATTTTGGCAAAACATGTGTTTTTTCTCATCCATGTAACTTATTACCTATTGATCTTAGCAAAATGGGTCCCAAATGGTTTAGATAGCTACTTCTAATGCGCCCATTTAAAAAAAAAAATTCAAAAAAGTTTTTGATTTCGGGAAAAAAATATTAAAATTTTTTTATATAAATTTTTTTTAAATATTTTTTTTTTTTGAAAGAGTGAAGAAATAGCCCAGAGAGTTCTTGACCGATATTGTCGAACAATTGTATCTGAATTACTATCCAATAGGTCTAACCTTGGTGCAAATTTCATTCCGATAGGAAGACATCGATTTTAAAAATTAGTTCACTTGACATGAAATCCCCCATATGTTTATCTGTAGGATATATATCAATTAAACGATTTAAGGGCATATGTACGTTAAAATGAGGAAATAAATGCCGTCACTGTTCTAATTGTCAAAAAGTCACTATTAACATGTTCATTAATTAGGTCTATTGGATCACATCTAGAATCGAATGTGATCGAGAATTAACATAAACCGATGAAAACCACACACCTCTCCGTAGTACGAACATTCATCGTCTTTAACAAAAATACAAGAAGAGTTCATAAAAGCTATTGAGAAGCTGATATTGCCCATAATACCCCTACAAATTGTGATATTTAAATATTTAAAAATATCAAAATTATCTGTGAGAGATTTTTAATAAAAAAGAATACCTTTAATATAGATTGAAAATATGATGCAAGAAAGTTATATCATACATTACCTGGTAATTGTGTTATTGTGATGATAGTGTCGTGGATTATACGTCTGAGGGTTGCGGGTTCGATTAGTGCCAAAGGCTCTTGGTTTTTCTACAAACAAGCCAAAAATCTTCACAGTTTGTTAAACAAATTAAAGGAATTTAATTCAGTTTTGTATATTGCTCAACGGGCTAAAATGTCCGACCACAAAACGAGTCATCATTCGGTCCACAATTGGTAATGGCTTTCATATAAGGACATCTTCGTACTTCGCTATAGGTTCATTATACCCTTCACCTTCGTAAGAAGGGTATATATAAGTTTGTCATTCCGTTTGTAATTTCCACAATATAATTTTCCGACCCTATAAAGTATATATATTCTAGATCCTTATAGATAGCGGAGTCGATCCGTCTGTATGTCCGTCTGTCTGTCTGTCTGTCTGTTGAAATCAATTATCTGAAGACCCCAGATATCTTCGGTATCCAAATCTTCAATAATTCTGTCAGACATGCTTTCGATAAGTTTCCTATTTAAAATCAGCAAAATCGGTCCACAAATGGTTGAGATATGGGGAAAAAACCAGGACGACCTCGATTTTTGACCTATTAATATAGACAATATGGGCAATTCCACCAGAATTGCTACCACAACTGAAAAAACAAAAACCCTTGAAACTTTTTTTCAAGATGATTTGAATAGAAGAAAATAATAAAATGTTACTATGTGAAAGTATTTAGATCATATTACAACATTTTAAAGACAAAAATTACAGTTTAAAATGATTATATTTAATTTGTTAATGTTTTAGTCTAAAATTGCGGCGAAAACTAGGATCCCAATTAGCTTGTAGTATGAAATGAATTTGATTGTTTTTTTGCTATTGTGAAATTGTTTATTGAAACCGAATGTATATTTTCTATTAATTTTTTTAGTTTTTGTATACATATATTTACAGATTATATGTATATTGTTTTATTATAAGAGAAAAATCTGTCACGTACGATATTAAATTTTATTTATTATAAAACCATCCAAAGATTGTTTTTATTTAAATATAATGGATTATAAAGGAAAAATATAGTAGGATGGACCTACAATGGTTCAAAATCTAAAAAAATATTTTTTAACCCGAATTTTTTTTAACCAGAATTTTGAATCGTTATAGATAGGGGAGTTGGGGATCTATGATCCTCTCTATGTTGAAATTAACTTTACGAAGCCCCCAAATAACTTATATGTATGTATTCACACATCAATATAACTGGTTTAGCCCTGGTTCGATTGATATTTAAATTTGGGAAAATCGACCCACAAATAGTTGAGTTATAAGCAAAAATCCACGACTAACTCGATTTGTTACCAATTTTTGTATCTATTTCTGAATTATTAAGTTATGAACATGATAGACATTTCCAACGAAAATCGGGAAAAATATTTTTTAACCCGAATTTTTTTTTCACCCACTTTTTTTCAATCTTTATCTTAAACTATGCTATTGTGAAGGGTATATAAGACTCGTTTAGTTTTTCAGAAAGCCAAATTTCATAATTAAAACTCGTTGTTCACGAGTGTAGCGTTCTGTTAGTTTGTACTGAATAAATGACAGCCCCACTTTTTATTTTTTTTATTTTATTTACTTTATAACCTCAAATATGCCCACCCTGTTGAATAACACATTGTGAAAAATAATTACGCTAATTGATTTTATAGAAACACGTGTTAATCGTATAAAACTATAATATTTTGTTACATTTTAAATCAGTAACTCTTATTATTCACTTTCGGTTTCACAAAAAATGGTATCATTTTACTTGCATGTGAATTTGCCGCATGAAGAAATCTTGAAAAATTAAATAATTGTAAATTTTTAGCTGTTTTAATAAGAGCAAGTAAGTAAGTAAACTGACACCAAACTTGTCACATGAATGATTAATAGATGATATCGGTCCTACTTTTGACACTTTGTAGGAAGGGACCTATCTATCATATTTACATGACCTCATGCTCTCACATCCAAAGTTATTAATAAACTTATTAAGTAGGGCATCCATTCGAGTAATGATCATTCGATTAATCTAACAATTTCTTACGAATACAAAATATCAATCCTCAAGTCATAATATTTTCAACAATATCAAATACATATCTACAAAACCATAAAAAGATCGAGCAAAATTAAAAAAAATAAGTCAATAAACCTAAATATCTCTTCAACTAATAGAGACAACCTACACTTGTAAGCGTAGATATTCTCAAGGACTATTTATATTCAAAATTTCAGCTCATTCGGATCATAAATGGATTTTTGGCTATTTTTTAAAAAAATTAGAGACCCGAGGTGACCAACTTTGAGGGGCTACGTACTTGCCCCCATTAGCGCTAGGAAGCTGAACAAACGTAAATCAACTCGAAAACACCTCAGCTCAAACCATGTAAAATGTACAATATCTCCAATAATTCCCAAGATACCGAATTATTTCCAAAAAAAAGTTTTTAAACCACTGTGCCACTGCCAATTTATATACACTGCATTACCATCTAGATGCCTCTCGAAAGATCAATGATTTTTTAAAAAAAAATCTAGGTAGTCGATGACTTTCGCCTATATATCAACCATTTATGAGACGATTTTGCTAATTTTCAATAACAAAATTCTCGTGACTATGTCTGATATATTGTTACTACATACGTTATATTTGTACTATCTGGGGGCTTCGAAAAATCGATTTAATTCAACTCACGGACAATGCAATGAATATTAATTTAAAAGAAGATCTTGCAGCACTGTTTTTAATTCACAGTTTAAAAACACTTTGGTCTAGTAAATTCTAGTTATTTTACGCTTCTTCGGAAGTTCTTGGAGAAATAGTTCCGCTAACTGCAAATAATATGTTAAAGGGTATACAAAATTCCAACAAACTCTAAAAAATGTATTTATTAATACTTTAAAATAAACACATTTACATACTTAACGTCACCTGAAATGCAAAAGGGCGTAACAACCAAAAAATTCAAAATCATATTTGAAACCACAACACTTTCCATTTTATTAAATTGTTATGTCTCTGCTGTAAAATTTTTAAAAGTGATGATAGGCTCTTTTGCATTTTAGGTGACGATATATTTATAAGTTAATAATTTTGCTTATAATTTCAATTTACTAAATATTTATAATATTGTTAAATGTGCTATTTCATTTCTTACAAAATCATGCATGAAATTGCAAAATTAGTTATAAATATTTTAAAAGATTTTATACATCCCAGCAGTTAAGCAAGTAGTCAATGTAACCCTTATATATACACAGTAATTGTCACTAATGTCTGATCATTTTGCTGACTGCAATTTATTTATTTTGGTTCACTTGACAAGTACGTGGTGATCTTTGTAGTGCAGAGAGAAGTCAATTGGTTACTTTATATAACCCATGTAATCAAGCGTAAAATTAATCACTTAAGTGTCTCTAAGTAATCTAGAGTGTAATCACTTGAAACATTTGTTCTGCAATTGCAATTTTTTATGAGTAATTCTTATAAACTGGTTTAATACAAATTGTATTGATATAATTCTTTGTCACTTTAGTGTCTCAAAAGGTAGGGTCACACATGACAAATATTTGACGAAAAAGACGTAACCACTAAATAAAATACATTTGAATTCATTTATTTATTTATTTATTTATTTCAAAAACTTATTTTACTTAGTATGATTCAAAACAAAAAATTTAGTTTTGTTTTATTTGCTGTTTGATCTTACAAAACACTTGTAAGAGTAAACATGTCAAACAAATTTGTGCTAAAAAAAGTGGTTACGCTTTTTTGAGCAAATATTTGCCATGTGGAAGGAGGAAGATTTGTTTACAAGCAATCGGTCATTGGATTGTCTTTTAACTGACTGTTTGAAGTTACTTAGACCCATGCATGTTAAAATAACTAGTTATGTAGCTGTTGAAGAAACCAGTTAGGAAGCCAGTAAGGTAGCTGACTCTATGAAACCAGTATATGAATCCAATGAGTTGACTACTTTGGATATAAGACCAGCTATCAGATAATCTCATTGTAATCTAATAAGGTCAATTGACCACCTGTTTTGTAAAATCGCTTGTTCGGGACAATCACCAAGAACTGCTGGGTATGTTTAACTACAATACATATCTACACTCTGACATACAAGTACAAACGTGAGTAATTCCATATCAAACCAAAAAATAACTTTAATAGATTTGTTTGCAACAAAATTTACTATTGAAACCTTTTTTGGAAATATTGAAATTGATAATGACCGATAATATCGATCTTTTAGAGCAATTTCATAACATAATATCCCACAAAATGATTTCATAGATTTAATGAACATAATTTGTTATCTTATAGAGCAAATGTGTTAAGTCCATTTATAAAAACAATTGTTCAAGACAGACTTAAAAGTTAGTAAAATCATTTGTTTATAAAAAATCAATATTGCAATATTATAAACATTTCTAGTGCTTGAAACTTGTACCTATCAACAATGTTGATCAGACGCTGTTATGAACATTGTTTATAAGTATAACAACATTAACTGTTAAAGCTGCTAAAATTAAAATTAAAGCTGCTAAAAGCTATAGAAATAATTCATGAAACTACTAGAAGATGGCACTGTGTATATAAATGATAACAGCAGGTTGCAGTATTCCTGTACATTATAACGAGATTGAATATTTAAATTGTTGTACAAATAATAAAGAGTATTAACTATTTTAAACTGCTTTTATTTGCAATCAAAGGAATTAGGTTTATTTAAAGAAAATAAACCACTGCTTTTAAATGGTAAAGGAAGTTTCTTTCCTAATTTAGTAAAGTTTCTTAAGACGTTTTGGAAGTAAAGCGTTGACAACTTTTTTCTATTAGTTTGTATGTGTTTGTGTTCATAGCAAAATTTTAAATTATGAAAAATTCTTTAAGCAAATGTTGTATTTTTTTAGCTTATCCTACCGTTTTCCAGTATAAATTTTATTTTTATTAAAATTGGACTTAGCATGTTTTCACTCTAAGTTAACGATATTCCGTTTTTTTTTTGGAATGAATCAAATACACAAATTTTCATGTTAATATTATGTTATTAAAAATAATAATGAAAAATATTTAATAACAAAATAAGCAGTAGAAAATAAGTATAATAAACAAAAATACGTTTAGGGGGAAGTAACCCAAAAGTATTTGATAGTCACAAAACTAAATATACTTTAAAAAAATTAAAATTCCTCTTAAATAGTTATGTTTTTCTTTAATTATTGCAACAAAATTTATATAAAAAGTCAGTTCCTATATAAATATTATAAGGCAACTTCCCTAATTAGTCATTATTGCGAAATAAAGTATTATATTGAAAACAAAAATTTCCATTTATTGTAGGTATATTTATAAAAATATCATAATACCTAAATTGGTAGTCATATAAATAAAATAAATATATTTATTAGTATTTTCTCTTAATCAAAGTTCAAATTACAAAATGAAATTAGTTCTACACTTGGGTATCAGTTATACATCAGTTCTTAGTCACATGTTAAAAGAAAACAATAATAATGATAGCAAATTTTGTTATTAATTATAACCCATGTTAAAACACTTTTAAACAAAATAAAAACAAAGAGAATTTTTTAAAAACAATTAATGTATTTTTAGAAAGCATTCCAAGTACTTGAAATCAACAATCATTATTACTGAAGCCTGTAAATTTAAACCAATTATCATATAGTGCCAACAATCGAACATTGACCTTTGCCATGTTACACCACCCAAACACATTATCTAAAACCAGGCTTAATTATTGAAAATCACACCATATGTTAGCAATAATTTCGGCATTTGTCTGCAATATTGTCAAATAATTATAAACAAAAATTTTAAAATTAACCGCACATGCTTGTAAACACACTCAGACACAACAAGAGGGTCAAATTGTTTACATCTGTTGGAGGTTGGTTACATTTGACACTTTCTTTTTAAAAGATCCCAGTACAACAAACATATTGTGTTTAAACAGTAGCATCAGTATGTATTATTCTTCTTCAACATACCCTGTTTATTTTGACATGTCAATGCTGAAATAATAAAAATATTTAAACATTTCTTGTCTAAATACAAAAATATTTGTTCATCGTTGTTTATACTATAAATATGAAGGGATGCTTATAAATACAAATATTCAAACAAAAATAAGTCACAAATATTTTTAGAATTTTACAAATAATATAAATATTTACACTTATGTAGACAAGTACATACCTATGTAAGTAGAATGCATTTTCAAGAAATGGAAAATTATTAGAGATTATGGCAAATAACAAATGTAATCGATTTTAATTTAAGTTTCTTAAACATTAGAGAATCGTACATTGAATTAAGGGAAGTCACAGTGTATGAAATACAATAATTGTATTCATAAGAATTGTTCCTTTTGTGCTATACAATAGATGACGTATCTTTTGAACAAGGTTTTTGTTTTTAATAACTTATATGTAATTTTGAAGGGTACATATCTGTCTTATATTATCACTTAGTTATTGAACATTATAGTGTAAACAACAAGGTTTTTTTTGCTTCGAATATGTCGAATTTTGTACCAACGAATCGTCATAGGGATCAAGAGTGTCCCATAAATTATGATCTGCGGAAATCTAACCAGACCATCACATGGAACCTGTACCGAACGCTAATGATACTGAATACACTCTGATATACGGTCAGACATAAGCAGGTGTTTTTTCTTATCCATGTAACTTATTACCTATTGTTCTTAGCAAAATGTGTCCCAAATAGCTTAGATAGCTCTTTCTTCAAACTTTCGAAAAAAAAAAATATTTTTTTAAAAAAAATAAAAAAAATTTAATATTTGTTTTTCCGAAATCAAAAACTTTTTTGACTTTTTTTTTAAAATGGGCCCTTTTTTTGCTTAAAATAAAGCTTAGATATTTTCCTTGAAGACTTATTTGGTCGCTTAGTGGGATGCGAGTGGGATATCTATCAAAATAAACGTTTTAACACAAAAATTGTATGTCTTGAGATACAAAACATTTATTTTGTATATCCCACTAGCATCCCACTAAACGACCAACACCATCTTAAAGGAATAGACCAAGCTTTCTTTACAAAAAAAAAAATTGTAAAAAAGGACCCATTTAAAAAAAAAGTTCAAAAAGTTTTTGCCAAAAAAATCAAAAATTGTATAACTTCAGTTTCAAAACATTTATTTTGATATTTATTCCACTCGCATCTCACTAATCGACCAAATACGATTTAAAGTAAATCAACTAAGCTTTCTTTTTAGCAAAAAAAATTTAAAAAAAGGGGCCATTTTGAAAAAAAAAAAGTTCGAATTTGCAAAAAAAAGTCAATAATTGTATGTCTTGAGTTACAAAATATTTATTTTTATAGATATCCCACTCGCATCCCACTAAGCGACCAAAAAGATCTTAAAGGAATGGACCGAAGCTTTCTTTTGAGCAAAAAAAAAATTAAAAAAGCGGGACCATTTTAGAAAAATGTTAGATTTTGCAAAAAAATCAAAAATTTTATGTCTTGAGTTAAAAAAATATTTATTTTTATAAATATTCCAAATATTAAAGGAATAGACCCAAGCTTTTTTTTGAGCTAAAAAAAAAATTAAAAAAAGGGTCCATTTTGAGAAAAAAATCAACAAAATTTTTGATTTTGCAAAAAAAGTTTGCAAAAGTATGTTTTGAGTTACAAAATATTTATTTTGATAGACATCCCACTAAGCGACCAAATAGGTCTTCAAGGAAAATATATAAGCTTTATTTTAAGAAAAAAAAGTCAAAAAAGTTTTTGATTTCAGAAAAAAAATATTAAAATTTTTTTTATTTTTTTTAAATATTTTTTTTCGAAAGATTGAAGAAAGAGCTATCTAAGCTATTTGGGATACATTTTGCTAAGAACAATAGGTAATAAGATACATGTATAAGAAAAAACACCTGCTTGGCCAAAATGTCAAATTTTTACCCCCTCTAACTCAGAGAGTTCTCAACCGATCTTGTGTCAAAATAGTGTCTGAGTTACTATCCAATAGAACTAACCATGGTGTTAATTTTATCCCGATCGGAAGACATCGATTTCAAAAGTTGGTTCACTTGACATGATATGTCCCATATATAAAAATTAAATGGTCCATGTATGTAATGGCATCACGTGAGAACGGCTGGAGCGATTTGGCTCATTTTTATACCCTACACCACCATAATGGGGAGGGTATTATGCGTTTGTGCAGATGTTTTGTAACGCCCAAAAATATTAGTCTAACACCCACCTTAAAGTATACCAATCGACCTAGAATCACTTTCTGGTCGGCTGGCTGGCTGGCTGTCCATGTAAACCTTGTGCGCAGAGTACAGGTCGCAATTTTGAAGATATTTCAATCAAATTTGGTACATGTTATTTTTTCGGCCCAAGGACCAAGCCTATTGAAACTGGCTGAAATCGGTCCATTATTTCACCTAGCCCCCATACAAAGTCCTTCCGAAATTGGACTTTATCGGTCATAAATGTTTAATTTATATATGTATCTCCACAAATTCCACTCCAAATAAGTTTTATATATACAAAATTCATGTCACCAAATTTTGTTACGATCGGTCCATAATTAGTCATAGCTCCCATATAGACCCGCTTCCGAAAATCACTTTAATGTGCATAAATCGCTTAAAAATGTTGGTATACACACAAAATTCAACATAATTGCCTTTAATATAGATATAAATCACACGACCTAATTTCATGGTGATCGGTCCATAATTGGCCATAGCTCCCATATTAGGCCCATTTCCGAAAATCACTCAAAAATATATATTATTGAAATTTTAAAAGAAAATGAATTTGCTCTTTTACTTAGTGTAGGGTATTATATGGTCGGGCTTGACCGACCATACTTTCTTACTTGTTTTTTATTAGATTCGAAATTTTCAGGAGATGGTTTGAAAATAAAAAAATCTAAATTTTTTATGCAGTACAAATTTAGATATTTTATTTGCAAATAAACAGGAACTGGTAGGTGTATGTGGGTTGGAGAAACTTGAAGAACTAACATTAGTAAATGCTACGGGGCGAAGCCGAGACGGTCAACTAGTGTTTAACCCTTTAGTGCATATTGTTGCCAATTGTCTACATTCCAGTTCCACTTAATTTTAGACGAATATAAGCTTGATACTAATTCAGATTCTAATTGAGAAAAATGAAATGGAGTACGAAAAGTTTCAGCTAACGAAATTCTAAATCAAACTTAAGCTAAAGGAAATATAATAAAAAACAAGTAAGAAAGTATGGTCGGTCAAGCCCGACCATATAATACCCTACACCAAGTAAATGAGTAAAAATATTTTTCTTTTAAAATTTCAATAATTTTTATTTTTGAGTGATTTTCGGAAGTGGGCCTTATATGGGAGCTATGACCAATTATGGACCGATCACCATAAAATTAGGTCGTGTGATTTATGTCTATATTAAAGTTAACTATGTTGAATTTTGTGTGTATACCAACATTTTTAAGCGATTTATGCACGTTAAAGTGATTTTCGGAAGCGGGTCTATATGGGAGCTATGACTAATTATGGACCGATCGTAACAAAATTTGGTGACATGAATTTTGTATATATAAAACTTATTTGGAGCGAAATTTGTGTAGATACATAGATAAATTAAACATTTATGACCGATAAAGTCCAATTTCGAGGGGACATTTGTATGGGGGCTAGGTGAAATAATGGACCGATTTCAGCCAGTTTCAATAGGCTTGGTCTTTGTGCTGAAAAAGTAATATGTACCAAATTTGATCGAAATATCTTCAAAATTGCGACCTGTACTCTGCGCACAAGGTTTACATGGACAGCCAGCCAGCCAGCCAGCCAGCCAGCCAGCCAACCAGACGGACGGACGGACGGACGGACGGACATCGTTTAATCGACTCAGAAAGTGATTCTAAGTCGATCGGTATACTTTAAGGTGGGTGTTAGACTAATATTTTTGGGCGTTACAAACATCTGCACAAACGCATAATACCCTCCCCACTATGGTGGTGTAGGGTATAAAAATCAACTAAATATTTGATACTTTATAGAAAAATAAAAGTAAAAATCATGCATTTAAGGGTTAAATAAATCTGAAAATTTACCTTAAAATTGACCAAGTTTGAATATGGCTTTGTTCCTTTACTGCTAATGAATCACCCTTATGTCTCTTAAAGCCATCTATTATAATCTCATTCAAATTCATGACACAAATACAATTAAAACACACAATTTCCAAAAAACAACTATGGAGAAAGTTTTAATTGTTTTTAAAATTTTCCAAAACCAAAAACAGTAGCAAATTCATTTAAAACAGACCATAACAAATCACTTCATTTTATTTAAAGAAAAAACTCCAAAAAATCCTTTAAGCAGAAGATAATACTTCATAATGATTGTAACCTCAAAATAAAAACAACTCAACTCAACTAGGCAGTAATAGTTTTCGGTCAACCTACAAAAACCAAAAGAAACTATAAAAAGTCTATAGTTAAAAATAAAAAAAAACAACTTAAAACTAATGTCAACTTGTATCTCTATAAATAAAACAAATGTGGTCAAAGTGAGCACACTACAGCCGCAAAAAGAGGCAAGGAAAAATATTGTTGTACAAAAAAAAATTTGCATGTCAAATAGTTCTAAAAGGACTCACATCCATGATGAGTTTCGGGGCAAAAAAGGCAAGGGGCAAAAGAAATAAACACATCAAAGAGAGGCGGTAAAGTGCATAAGTGTCAACATAAAGAGGGCTAAAACTAAAAAGTTCTTAAGGGAAGTGCTGGTGATGGTTAAGGTGGAATGGAAGTTTGTTAAAAGACTACAGGGAAAATATGATGCACTTTGTGGTTGTTGCAAGTGAAAACATGCAACACAACTTTCTACATGACACAACACACATAACTACTATCGTATGTACTATCAAAAACTCCAACACAAAATGAATTAAAGTAAGCCGGAAGAAGGGACAGACGCCACAATGGATTGTTGCATATAATACTCGTGCAACAAAACATACAGCTATAGATTATTATGGCTGTGTATGTTTCTTTGAATATGTAAGAGTGAGTGTTCCATAGATGTTGAGTAGATATGCTGACATAAAACTTTTGTTATTGTATAATTAGTTTGTGGCCAAAAAAGAAAACCTAGTAGAATAAACCTTAAATGACAATACTGGATTATAAACACTTATTGTTTGGTAGATAAGTGCACATACTTACTCTACACATACTCTACTAACTATTGTACTACTATTGCATGCAACATGCTGAGGGACAGACGACACAATTTTGCAACCTCAAAATAGATTTGACTAAAGTCTTATGTAGGAGTTTATATTTAGATTTCATTATACATACATATATACGAAGTGATATTTAAACCGAATATTATCTCTATCTAAATATATTTATGTATATTTACTGTGTATCATTGATAGAATTGTAGCAAAATCCTTATTGTTAAATCTTGCAACTTGTACTCACAAGGCCTACAGATAATTTAGTTTATAGGTTTGTGGATAAATTTTATAATTTACCCTACACCACATAGAAAACCAATTAATCCGTACTATTAGTACAGAATGTGTTGTATTTAGTTTGGAATTGAAATTGTTGATAAAGGTTTTACTATGAAATAGATAGAGATTTAAAAAAAAAGTTCCAAACGAAATGAGACGAAATGAGACGAAAAAGATCTTTAATAATATGTGCAACAAAAATGTAACAAAAGTTTCTTGGTTAATCGAGAAAAGCTCCTTCAAGCTGTACTCATCTTCGCTGGTAAATAGGCAGCAAAAAGTTTTGGCACTTCGAACTTTGCAAACTTTGATACTAGTAAAACTATTGTAATCGATGTAGACGCCAGGTCCTATCCAATTAATCATAGTTAATTAACGTGCTCACAAGCAAAGAAAGGTATTAGATTAGGACCCTTTGGCTGAGTCGGAATACTTTAAACTTTCCATCCAACCTTACTAGTAGAAGTTTGATAGTCGACGCAGACGTCAGGTCCAAACCTGTACCCTTTCTCGGCCTAACGGCCATCGTAAAGTCCATGCATCATAGATCCAAGTCAATTAACATGCTCACAAGCAACAAAATGTATTGAATTGGAACCCTTTGACTGATTCGGAATTCTTCAACCTTTCCATCAGCGTAGATGTAGCGGACAAAGTCGTATCTGCAGCGTGTAAATCGGACGACGATCAAGTTCACCAGCAAAACCAATAGTCGAAGACTAAACGTCCTGTGAAGAGCGATACTCGTATAGCGAGTAGGCCATATATTGATAGACACACAAATGACAGAACCAGTTCATCCTTTCGAAATGAAGATACCGGTTGTTACCAAGGCTACATCAAACTGCTGGCGTTCACATTAAAACGCTCAGACTTTATTCTTAAATTAGCTGCTGCATCCCTAGGAGAAGAGTGGCCTCTGCGCTGACAGAGATCCTTTCAACTACATTCAGGACAAAAGTCCTGACTTACCGAGCAACAACTGGAATGTGTGGTTAAGATATGCTGTCCGGAAGGTGAGAACAGGAGGATGGCCATGATCCTGAAAAATAAAACATTGCCACCACTATGAGAAAGGCTAAGCTAAATACCTACATAAATTCTACGGATTTGATATTACAGTGATGACGACAAATGATAAACTGGATGCTTCGCAGGATATATGCTAACTCTGATAATGGAATGGAAACACAATAAACCTCCAGTATGGTATCTGGGTTAAGTAGAAGTTGAAATCTAGTAACAGGTAGCAAATATACAGGAAGTTTTGGACATTACGCTATGCAGTTCAAGCCATGCGCAGTCCACAAAGTTGGACTGCTCTTTTTCAAATCATCGATATCTGAAATTTTCGATATAGTTAAAACATTTTCTAAATAGGAGAAAGACTAAATGGTAGGAACAGCGACACATCATGCATGAAATGCTTCCATCACCCCTTCTGATAAGTGACTGCCTAAGCAACTGCGCGAATATGCATATCCTCTAGACGTAGAGGGAGATGACGTAAACATTTCAACGTTCCAAAGGATCAGGTGACTCGTCGACATAAAAGTCATCGTTGAATAAATTTAATTAAGCAAAACGTAAGTCTGGAGGAACTTCTGCAACACCGAAAGTTGCCTTGTGAAACCAGTCCAAATACCATTCAAAATTATGTCCAGAGGACTACTAGAGGACTTGAGATACTGGAAGTTCTCATGCACAACTATTTTTTTTGGCAACTTTTTGATAACAATTTATCAGTTTTGATCCCTACAAGTCTTTGGGCCCGAATGCTATTATACCAGCTGATATGCATCATAATGCAGATCTGGTTACTCCATGGCTGTTTGAAATAGATTGTTATTGTCTTTCATGGTCGTACATACTCCATCGATGGAATGAAAATTAATTCCAAAGAGAGGGAAAGTGATACATACCAAAGCAAAGAATTTTATAACAATAATTTAAACATATTTTTTGCTTAAATCCTTGGATAAAATCATTAACACTCACATACGATTATGTATGGACTATAGAAGCACACCTCAAGGGAGTGTCTTTTCTCCACATTTATGGAATTTGACAATCGGTCAGAAAATTGTATTCCATGAACTATAAAACTGTCATGGATGGATTCAGCTCCCAAAACACCGATGGAGCATCGACAGTGGACAGAGTGTGAATCGTAGCAAAACTGAAATTGTATTATTTTCGAGGAGATACAAGATTTCTTACCTTATCAATGAAAACTAACATTCCGTCAAGGACAACAAAAGTTATAGACGGCAATGTATGTTTCAATGTGATTGAGTATCAGAGATACGTGAACGGGATATTTGATTCGGTTACTAGATCGATATTATTATATGTAGTCTTTATTTGGTGGAATGGAATGGACAGGAACTCAAACTGTGTACTAATTTATGAAAGTATTAAGCATAACGCGATGGAAGCATGGTCATGCTAATATAATTGGAAGTATACAGAATCTTCCAGACCACTGCACAATGGTTTAGAATTTTTTTTAATAATACGGTATCTCGGGAACTATTGGAGATTGCGCAAAGAAATTTCACAAGGTTGGATCTGAGTTGTTTTATTTACAGTTGTTCAGCTTTGTAGCCGAAATGGGGGCCAGTTGGTGGCGTCTCAAATTTGGTTACCTCGTTTTTTAAACAATTGCCAAAAATCCATATATGATCTGAATGAAAACAAACTAACTTTTAGTTTAATTAAGAACATTGACGACAATTTGGTTAGGGACCATCTTAATGTTTGTACATATATAAATTCACATAAACGTGTAAATATAATTGTGTATTTACCCTTTATGATTTGTAAAAGTTCTCTTTCAAAAAACATATCTTGATGATTTTAAACTACAACCCAACAAGTTTTATTTTAGTTCTCTGTAAAATTTAGAGTACAATAAATTCATTATAATGCTTGATTTCAATATTAAAACATTTGCTGGGTAATGCCAAGTATCTACAAAATTGTGTAAATTTTTACAGCAACCTTTTTGCAAAGTTTATTTTTGAAATACTCATATGATCAAGTATTGTTTTGATTGCCTGCTATCTTGTATGCTTTGGTATTGATTGATTTTTGTGTTGGGGCTATTTTTTTAAACTCAGCATTTCAAATTTAATCCTTAACACTTGTGTTTATCTATATGTTAACATTTTGTTTGTTGTCTGTGTTTTTAAATCGTTACGGTTGAGAGATTTTAAGGAGATAAAAGAAAAAATGATTTTTCGATATAAAATTTTAAAACAAATTGCATAAATTTTGGTAGAGATTTACAATTAGAACAGCATGAGCAAAATTTAAATTTTTGTTTGTTGTTAATTGCGGAAAATGTTTTGAATAAGTGTAAATTGAAAATTCTACAAATATTCTATTATAATTTAAGGTTTAAACAATCTCATAGACTTTTCATTAAACAGTGTCTTACCATATGTCTTGCAAGATGAATTAAATCTCAAGAGTACCAGTAAAAATGTTCAATACTTCAGCATTTATACTCGTGTAAGATACAGTGAACGTAAACTACTTTTGCGCAAAATATTGTTACGAAATTGCACTATGAATTTGAATTTAACGGCCTGTAATGAATGCTTGCAACATTCATCATGTTTATAAACATTTCCAGTAATCGAAACTTCTACTTATCAACAATGTTGCTCTTAAAAGAACATTCTATTTTTGTCCGTTAGATAATTCATGAAATTACTAGAAAATGGCACTGTGTACACTGACTATTTAAATTGTTGTGTAAAATTAAATAAAGAGTTGTTACAATTTTTAAACTACTGATCGGTTTTGTTTGTAATTACTCAGTATTTTCGTCTGAAAATACCTTAACTAAATAAGAATTATATTGATTATTTGTATTGCACATTATAATTATATGATTTGCAAATGTCTATTTAACAATTAAATTAATTGGTATGTGGTAGTATGTTCCCAAGTTTAGCCTAGAATTCTAACCAAATTTTCATTACTTAAAAAATTCTTTAAATTTCTTTAACTACAAACTAAATATACAAACTTTCCTTCATAAACACCCATAATAATATAGCTATATTTCAATGTTTATCTTTAATTCTAATTGTACAAACAAAATCCTCATACAATTCTCATGCATTGTATGCATAAATAAATGGAATATTATCAGAATTCAAAATTCATTTTAATCCAATGTTTTACGCACAACTTAATCATTTGCAAATTCCAATTTAATTTTCCTCTTAAACCAGGTATTAAAAACAAATAATTTCATTAGATAAACATTGTTGCTGCTAGTGTTGTTGTTTTTGTAGTTGTTATTGTTATTTTGTTGTTATTTGTACAAAAACATACAAAGATTCGAGTTTAGATACCCTGCAGTTGTCAAATTTTTTCTTAAATTAATACTAATGGTTACTTCTCTAATCCAAGGTAATGTAAGTGGTGTCAGTTGGGTATCTTTTCTATGTCATAATGTTCAAAGACTTTATGACAGACCGGGAAGTATTCATTAATACTAAAATGGCACACATTCTTCGGGGTTCAAGAAATCCCGAAAACCCCGGGATTTTCGGGAACGGGATTCCCCGTTTGGCATCTCTAATCTTGACGCTATTCCTTCACGTCATTGGTTTAAATTCCATGTTACCCCAAATAACAACAAAGGGAAGACGATACAAGTGCTCACCTAGAAACTTATGGTGTTTTCTTTTCTGGCATAAATGATGCATTTTTTCTGCCTTTTACCCTTCTTTGTGTTCTTTTCTGAAAAAAAATGTAGTTTGGTCGTGTTCTTTTCTAATAATGTTACCCTAAAACCCTGAATATATGCCACATGTTTCACCCTCAATTTTATCAAAGGGTTAGAAATGCACCACTTTTTATGTAAGCAAAAAGTATAGTTTTATAATATTTCGAAGCTACATAAAAGAAAATTGCATAAATGGTAATGATTTTTGTTCTATTGTGATCGTTAAAAATGCAACACATTATGAGGGTATGGGTAATATTTAATAAATGGTACAAAATATATAGGCAACATTTTATGTCAGAAAAGAAAACACCATTAGTGAAAAGATAATATAATATAGAAAAGATAATATAAGTAGAAATTTGTGACCGATTATGGACTATAATAGGCTAGTTTATGATGAAATAAATAATAATTTAGTTAGTTAGTTACACAGATACCCAGATAAGAAACCATTGACACCTGTCAAAATAGTAATATCGAACCGTATGGTTTTGTTTACATTTTTTGTTTACCATTTTTTCAATTCCACCATTAAGGCAGATCTTAGAGCGAGAGAAAAAGTAAAATGTAGTAAAAAATCGATGAGTGTGTTAGACGATATATAGAAAGATAAATTTATATGTTTGTCCCTCTTTTAAATCTACCGTGGTTTATTATACATTTTCTTTTGTTCATTTTTCGTAAATTTTTTTTGTTTGCCTCCGCCATGTTGCTAAAAACATCTGATTCGGGTCTATGTTAGTCTATGGTTAGTTACATGAACTACAGGGTACTTCTTTGACAACACATACTATGAGCTAAATTCATTTTCATAAATATTTATGTTCAATCAATAATTTTCCATAATAAAATGTCATTTTTAGTGTGTGTTGTCTTGCGTGTATTTTTCACACAAAATGCAAATAAACGAAAACAATTTGGAAAATGATTGTTTGATGATTTTAGGAATTTTCAACGTTAGCAATGGAATTTGAAAAAATCAACAGCGAAGTGAATAATGCATTGGCTAAAGTTTTGCGAAGTTTGCAAAAGATTGCATTTGTCACTAAAGCGAAGAGGGACTAAAGAGGGCACTAAAACCAAGATGGGCTTCGCCTTACGATCCAACCGCTCTCTTCGGGAAAATTATAGCTCCGAATGAATTTCTCAGATCGGACAAGAAGGTCACTTTGGACTACCATGTACTAAGGCAAGGATAATGTAGCCTGTGTACTGCAATTGATATATGACTCTGTAATATGTATATTTCACTTGTTTAATAGTGATAAGATAAGTATCTGATAAGTATCAAAGCAGACTAATTGATCTGTGTATAGCTCTATTCGTATACAAGGATGTTCCAGGAGAATCTCTACGATCGTCAGTCTGCGATCGATGAGTTTGTTAGAATTGCATCGTGTTCAACTGTGGTGTTAAGTATGGATGTTCACAAGCCAATGCGTGATCGTATTGCACTTTTGAGTGATCAACTCTCCCATATTATGACTTCTGTAGAAGTTATAATGACGAGAAAGAGGAGGAAACGCAAAATAATCATTGGAGATGGAGGTCAAGAGGGTAAATAACTTCATTCGCTTTTCATTTCTCATTAACATATATTTCTGATATAAATGGACCAATGTACTGCAATAAGCTCGCATTTATTTAAAGATCTGCTTAAAAAAGCTTCACATATGCAGACTCTCACAAAAACAAGTGTGAAAGTGTTTTTTTAGCACAAATTCCCACAAGAAAATGACGACAACCAAAAACTATCGACAGCAACAATTACAGCTAAATCATCAATAAACATTACAATAGACAAAAGTTTTTCATCTGGATGAATGTGTAAATATTTGCAACAGAAACTCAGACAGACAATCACATAAATACACAAACACACACACTCCAACATTGAATTTCTAGGGAAAACTCTCGGTTAATATGTGAAGGATAATTTCCGAATGTGTTGTCTGCAATAAAGTGTAGAAAGAACTAAAATTTTATAACGTTTTATGGCATTAAATGGATTTGAAAATGTAGAGCTTCAAACAAAAAAAAAACAAAACAATGTCACAACAATAGTAAAACAATTGCTGTTCGCTTTACTTTACTTGCTGCTGCCGCCTGACATTTGCTGTCTGTATTGTTCGTGCAACTCTTTTTGGCGTTAATGTTATGAAAAGTGTCAATTAAGCTTTCACAGTAAATAGTGGTTGGCTGGCTGGGTAAAGGGTGTTAGGTGGCAGTGGCAATCATGTCAATCGACATTTACAACCTCTAGAAAACTGGGTTAGAGTTCAGGGTATTGTAAAATAACAACAGAAAAATAATAATAATGGAATTATAAAACAATACAAGGATAATGAAACACTCAAGTTTTATATGCCCCTTCCACTTACACACCTTTATTACTTAATGTTTTAGTTATTATTTTTTTCCTTTTTTCCATAGAGTGGCTTTTATTTTCTGTAAGAAGCAGGGTGTGGGTAACAGAACACTGGAACTGTAGGGTGGGGTACTAAGAGGTTAATTATAAATATAAAAAAAAAACAATTAGTTAAAGTCATACATAAAGCAAAAGATAATGACATTTTAATTGAATTAAAACAAGTAAATAATGTAGAAATCTTCAGGGTCAAATATGTGTACTTTTTTTTACTTTGTTAGAAGGTTTTTAAAGTTGTTGCCTATTGTTTTCCAGTATGTAATGATGTTAACTGAACTAATGCTGTTACCACTCAAATTAAGCTACAAATTAGGTTTACACTGGAAAAACTGGCTAATGTCCATGTTAGGAATATAATCTCCCCTGATAATTTCTGTAGGACACAACACGCATAACTTAATAGGTTGTCGGTACTAACGAGGGAACACTTGTATATTGAAGGTGCTTTAATAATATATCCTAAATAGACGATGATACAGCTGACTTAGGCGTCGATCAGCGGATAAGAAACTGGAATAGGTAGGGCCTATTTTGGTTTCAGATTCTATTTTTTTCACTTTAGAATTGAGTTTCCCTATAGGGTATGGATGGCCTGCCGACTAGAGAGTTCTGCTAGTGTCTGATGCATTCCTTTATCGTAGCACTTCAATAAGTTGAAGTAATGGTTGGGCAAATGTTAAATAATGCTTCAACATTCACTCTAAAAAGGGATAACTGTCATCCCATACAGATAAACAATATCAAAATTGCTGGCAAACATGGTATAATCCTAGACTAAACTTAGTCATGTCTACGAAAAGTACTATCCAAAGATAGTAACCGGATGATAACTTTACTGAAAGTAGTATCGAAACTTTGGAACTACTTATGGACACTTAATAAATTGTAGAGAAAATAAAAGCTACGCTTCGGATCACCATGCAGTTTCTCAAATCCACTTAGGTGAATTAGTAAGTTCCATTGTTAGCGAGGAGAATATTTCTTGGGCTGTGACAAGGTCCAGATGACATTTTCCTATCGTTACTCCAGCAATTGATGTCATGGCTTATTAAGATCTTCAGGATATGCCTGGAAATAGAAAGATAGAGGTAACAGGATATTTCAAGGATTATAGACCGATCAGTCGGTCATAATTTTTACTGAAAACACTGGAAAGACTGGCTGATATCCATGTTAGGCTGATATCCCACAACCCATTATCTCCCTTAATGGGTTGTGGGAAGTATTGAGAGGACACTTGGATATAGAGGGTGTGAACATATCCTCAATACATGATGTTTTAGGTGACTTTTGCGTTGATCAGCAGATAATGAACTGGAAAGGAAATATGCTTAATATGCACATCACATGGTGGTGTAATTTCGTCACTTCTCAGTGGGATAGGCACCAAAGTAATTGCATATGCTGACGAGATGTGCTTCTTATTATAGTGAATCTGCTCTTAGCGTCTACTATCATGGGCCAGAAAAAATGGTCTGCGGGTCATCCAAGCAAAGACCGAATTCGTTCTCTTTACCAGATGATGTCCTTTAAATTTAGACGCTTTTTAATCCTTTATTCTTTTTTATTGAATCTGACTTCTTTTAAAATGTTGATGAATCCTTACTGTAATTCAATCTAGAGCGTGACTTAGTTGATTGGATTGGTCATATGTTATGGAACAGATGGATATGGATGGAATTATGGGACAAAGCATGTGAAATCCTCAACAGTCTCTTAAGGAAATTAAATATGCTACACGCCTAACAATAAGAAAGTCTAGATCATGGTTCTATGACTTTTGCATTAGGCTTTATATATGATATCTAATGGTATTGCAGGCCGTTCCACACACTTGAATTTCATATGTCCAAATTGGTCTCAGAGAGGTCTATGAGTTTCGACCAATGATTTCTATAGACGAATTACTTAGCGCCTTCATATGAAAACCAAGATAATTCACATGAAACTAGAAGCCTCTAGCTTCATGCGCAATCGATATCATTCAAAAAGTTGTTAACACTATTCCAGTGATATTCTTAAAAGTATTCCAATGCCCAGCTATAAAAAAAAGTTATCAAATGAAAAGGCATTAGCTTTATTTTTGGATTTGAAGTTAACAAAACACAATATACTCAGCTAGGATTTTGTGCGATTAAAAAGTCTCAAATCTCTATCGATCATATCATCACATAACTGCTGCTAAGAAAGACTGTTTGCCACCAAACGTCACTCTATCCTGTTTCACAATATCGAATGATGGATTCAATTCGTATTCCAAGGTTAAAAAAACTGATTCATTCACATAAATATGAAGTTAGAGATACCAAAATTAGTTTTCTTTCGCTTAGAATGCGAACAAAATATTTCATTCGATATTGTGAAACAGGCAATATACAATCACAACTTCACAACTACTTAATCATACAGTTCAACGCTCCCTACTATCATTTAAAGGAAATGATTTGAAGAAATATAGAATAAATATAGAATATAAATATAGAAATATTCTGGACAAAAATAACACAGGTATGTTCATGATCTCATTTGAACCATTGCGAATGATAAAGAATTTGGAAGACTCGGATCCTTCGACCAGTATGACACAAAGGAAATTTGAAAAATCAAACACCATCTTCTACGAAATGCTGCAGACCATTAAAAAAGAAGTAAAGCAAGTCCCTGAAAAATCATTAGATAATAATGATGCATATGAATTTGGATTATCACCGCTAAGATTTATGGAACACATACTAAAAATCAGTTATGATTGGATTTTGGAACTATAGGATGAATAAGAAACAATGACACCAATAAAGAATTAAGGAGTTTAAAAAACAAACATGTTGAGAACGAATTTCTCAGATATGGGTTGAATATCGATTAATCAAAACAAGGATCAGGCAATAGGAATGATGGGAACACAGCAAGAAAGTTATTTTCTAATCCCGAAAGAGCATCTGAAATAACAGGTGTTAATATAAATCTTATTTCAAGATTTAAAACAATTATCGATGTACTTGTATGCAATGAACAAATTGATGCTTGAAAATTAGGTGATTATACGAAGGAAACTGCACGAATATATACAGCCAAATATCCAGCGAGAAATATGTCTGCAACAAATCACAGAATTCTTTATCATGGAGAAGATCATTTAGTACCAGTTGGAGATCTATCAGAGGAAGCCCATGAAAAAAGGCATACCGATTACAGACACAATACTAGAAAAATATCACGAAATTCTGCACTTAAATTATGTTTAATAAAGAATGAGGAATAAAATTGCAACCAAACAGAAAACAAGCGCAATATTTTATTTCATTTCGGTTCGATACCATGCAACTGCTGTCTCATTTGAGGACCACTAAGTAAATTTATATTAGGCGCCCTTCTTTGTACTGCAAATATTACCATAATACTTAATTCCCACATTAAAGAAACATTAAAAATATATTAACTCCTCCTCCTCCTCTTTATCCTTAAAAAAAATACTAAAAATTATTTTATAAATACCTCATGTTCTTGTACATTAATTTCCAAAAAAGAAAAAGAAACAGACCAAAAATCCATAATTGCTTCTAAAAATAATTGTAAATCATACAGTGTGCAACAACATAATTTAAAATAACAAATTACTTGACATTCATAATGTCAAATATTAACACATGACAGAAACATGTTGCCACATTTTACATACATACATCCATACAAACAAACAAACATTCAGCCACTCAGCTCCCTGCTCCAAATAAACTTCTTAAGAAGTGAAAAAACATTTGGTTGGGAAAAAAGAAAGCGAACGAAAAAAAAATAATGTCGTAAACAACCCGAAAAAAAGGAAGTGTATGCCAGCCATCATAATCAGCAGAGGAAAAATGAGGCCTATTTTATCATTTGGTTGAATGAGGACTGCTTGCTTATTACACCGTTAAGTACTTGCGATGAGTATGTGAACATTTCAGTGGATGCGTGTGTTCGTTTACATGTTTTCGTATTTATTTTAAAATGTACCCAAAACAGCATTTAGTACTAATAAATAACCCGTGTGACCAAACAGAATTGGAAAGAAGATTGTACTGTCACAATATGATTTAAGGAGAGCTCTCCAGAATTTTATTGTTTCAAGAATAACATTTCAGAACAAACTTAAAAAAGGAACAAACACAAACTGCGAAGTGTTTTGCTTGTCTGCAGATACACCCAGTGTCTTTGGCGGGAATCGAACCCGCAACCCAGCACACTATCATCTAGTAACGATGGAATTATCATTTTCCAAAGCCTTGGTCAATTGGTACATTTCTATGTGTTTGGTTTAGATGAATGTGTGTATTTAACACTTCCACAGCAACAAATTATGATGCATACAAGATTTTTTCATGTCACTTGGCACAAGTGATTTTTCTCTTCATTTCCATAATTTCGATTCTTTTTTCTCTCCCGTAAGGAGTTAATGACATAAACAGCTGTCAGTTGTGTTGAACCATGCAAAACGCCACTTATATTTTTTTTCGTTTTTAAAAATCGTATATTGAATTTTTTATTTAGAACATTTTTGTGGTACTTGGTGAAGAAGGCAGTTTATTATTTACATATAACTTATGAAACAAATTTGGATAATTTTTAAGAGGACATTTATGACATTTTGATACTCTACCTTATATGACCTAAAGTCTCATATAAGTCTGAATCTTATAGTTTGACGTATTTAATAGCGCACCTTCCTCAAACGTTTTGTAATACAAAGCTAAGTTTTGTTTTATCGAATTCTTAGAAATACTCTCTCATATTTTCTCTCATCAATATCGCAACATCGTCTGCGTTTAATTTAATCTCCTTAAGAGACTGTGGTGGATCTCACATCCCTTGTCCCTTATATTTATGTGTCCGCCACACAATTTATCCATCTTAACATATGAGCAATTTAAGAGACTAGTTTCGATCTATCAATCATCCCGCAGTAGGTTGATTTACTTAGAGCCGTCCACCATTCTAGAGCTCCATGCATTAGTATGGGCTTTACCATCATGTCAAATAACCATTTCGCATTCCGAGAGCTTAAGTTCCACTGCGTTAAGGCGCGGTAATGGGAAGGAAGGAATTTTGAAGTTTCCCGTTTTCCCAGGATTCACACCACTATCCACTATCTGTGATCCAATGGTCAAATGTACTTAATGAAGTTTCTAGGCATTGTGATAATGTGTAAAGATGTTTCCCAAAAACAGCAACATCATCAGCATATGCGACACAAGAGTGGTGATAAAACACCTCTCTCCGGAGTCCCCCGGTTCGTTAATCTAAAGATAATAGCACTCCCAGCAGAATAAATAATGACTCTATTGGTCAGTAGTCTACCTATTAAGCAGACAATAGACTGATCTATATCCAGTCCGCCTAAAGCCGAAATAATCGTATCTGGCGTCACATTGTTAAAGGCCTCTTCAATACCCAATAAGGCCACCAATGCAAATTCTTTGTGCTCGATTGATTTTTCTACAAATTCTACAAGAGAGTGTAGAGCCATCTCAACAAATCTGCCCTTCATGTAGGCATGCTGAGACAAAGAAAGTTGGGTAGGATCAATCGTTGAACGAAGGTGCATATCGATTATCCTTATCATGGTCTTCACGATAGACTAATAAGCCTAAAGTCCACAGATCAAGTATGAGAAGACTTCCCTCCCTTAGCGATATATGACCCAGATAAACGGCCGAATATATACGATTCAACCAGGGTATAATTATATCCGTTGAGATCAGCTGGAATGATACCATCAGGACCCGGTGATTTATATGGGTCAAAACTATTGAGACTTCAAAGGGCTCAATGGAAAGTTCCGCAATGTTACACTCGGATAGAGGGACACTGCCAGGGAAGTGAGCGCCCATCAAAACCTCTACGGTTTTTTTCCAGCTAGTAGTCCAGCTGTCTTTCAATATCTGGGTGTAACTCGGGACAGCGGAATGCGCATGCAACTCGTCTCAGAGGATCCTTCCACGCCGCTACAGAAGGTTATCCAGGACTTGCGATTTGCGTTTCTTACCAGGTTCTAGAATTTATTTAGAGGACTTATAAACGGACAGTCTCTTTGCCTCATTGAAAAAGAATAAATTCAAAAATTGACTCACCCGTACGTTGGTATCCGAGCTACCCCATACAACATGATGTTCATTGGCATCAGCTCCTATAATGACCGGCAAATTTTTTACTCTTGCCCTTTTAATAATGTCGCGGACCTACATGGCATAACCTGGAGTTCCAATCTTCACACACCCTTCGCAGTAAATCAGGCAGTATTTCGGCAATAATTCGATTTCAAGTGCTCAATCGTTTCTGGTTTATCTGAATAGACCTGAGAAAATAGTGTAATGGAGTCAAATTACCTGAAAGAGTTGGTCAGTTAACAGGTCCATTTCTTATAATTATTCGTATCGCTCGCTGTGGGACATATGCTATCATCCTGCTGAAACCACATGTCTGCAATACTAATGCCTTTCAATTGATGCACGAAAATGTTAGTAAGCATATGTCCTTACATCGGCCCATAAAGAACACCAAACAGTGAGTTTTTCTGTACGTCGCTCCAGTTCTGTTTAGTGTCACAGCCATTTAACCAAACGTGGGCTTCATCACTGAACAAAATTTTCAAATCAAGGCTGGTGAAAATTGGACCTCCAGGTTACGCCATAGAAACGTTACGAACTAGACGCGGCGACCACAAACCCGAAATCATATCAAAGCATCAATGCCAGAAAATGATCTTATTAGAATCGAGTTTTCCAAAGGATATTGTATGTCCTGCAGACTGAAGAGTTCTGCCAGTCTATCATGTGTTCCTTATCCATAGGAATCTTAATGTGCCTGCAATAAATAAATTATTATTTAACAAATCACAAGATTAACAGATTTTCTCTTTCCCTTAAATTGATTTTTTTTCAATTTGATGTAGACCTACAACCGTATACTTGCTACACAATATTATGAAAAATTGCACATTTTCTGGAGTGTCAACAATTTCACGCAATTTAACAACTGTGATTTGTCAAATAACAAGAGTCAATGCCAGCAATGAAAGGGGCAACTTAAGATTGTTCATTGCGAGAAAAGGGGAGATATTTTTTAATATTTCTACAGGGCAAAAAACTATAGCAAAAACTTGTAATTATGTTTATAATACCTACAATTCTAAAAACAAATAATCTTTCTAATAAATCTTTTAACATTTCATTCTACCACAAATCGATTGATTACCAACACCCCTTCTTATCATAAACCAAAAAACATGCAACTGTTTTAAAAAATATTTATTCACTTCATTATAATAAGCAGCATCATGTGGCCTTTTTTGTATTATTTTGTCTTCCTTCCTTAGAGGTGTTAAGTACAGTACGGGGAATACAGCCAAAAAAAATATCAAATTACAAGTAGCTTTTTTTATAAAAAGAAAGAAAAACAAAACAACAAGAAGCCAACATCAAAAGCCCAATCAACTCATCAGCATCATTTTCATCAGCATCAACAGCTTTACTAAACAACATTGTAATTTGTTCCTCATTGTTGATGCCGTCGACACTGTACACCATTGTCGTCATCGACACCCTTATCGATTATGGACAATTCACACCAAAATCTGATGCGGCCACAGTCAAGACACATTTTTCTAACAGTCTTGGAAAAAAGAGAAGTAGAAAGAAAATATGTAAATGTGTCTTGTAATCGATACTTAATCAATTTCTATGTTGTTTAGGGAATTCAGAATAACAAGATTTGAGCACAAAATTTCTCACGACTCTGGCTTTTTTCCGATGTGATATTGCAGCAGTAGTGCTTACATGCGTTTGAGGTAATAAAAATACGGAAATTTATTAGTGATTTTTGTTGGAGATTTGGTTTTGATTTTCGTTTGATTGTGTAAAAATATTTGAGAAAGAAATTGTTTTTGAGCTTTGACAAGACATAGGCAAGGCAATTGCTTTGAACTGTTTAGGAATTCATGCGGCTCATTTTAATACGTTTTACAAGACTGAGAATCCAGAAAATATTTACGAGCTAAAGGTCAAGGAATGCCTTACTTTGTAGCTTCATTCACTACTCTCCGCATTACCTTATACCGATGCAATAAACACTTCATCATTAGTCGTACAGTAATCCCATTTCATGTCCTACTAAAGTATTAATCAGAAGAATTTATTTTACACATTATTATTGAATCGAGTCCAACAACACAATATAAGTTATTTACAATTGAAACTGCACAATTTTTGTCGGAAATTATTGTTTCCTCCCGGGATTTTCGGGTTCGAGATTTCGCGATTGGCAATATTGGTATTTTTATCGACAGTCAGTTAGTACTACTTACTTAGTATTACTCAACTCATATACTTGTTCTTCAGTCCTAGTCAGTTAGTATAAGAAAAGCTGCAGTTTATCTGTTACTATCCCTGATATTGTGCTGACAGAGAAGCTCGCCAGATCAGATTGTGCTTTAAATATTCCTAAAAAAAGCATTGAACTGTTAAAAGTGGAATCTTCAGTTCCAATTTTCAAATATCTGAAACTAGAAAACGTGGCCCATTTTCAATGAGAAGTGCACTAACCAATTAATAAATCGTAATAGAAGGGATATTTCTAGACTGATGACAGTGTTAATGGGCAATTGGATGATCAGTACATATAATAATTTAATCAGATTTCCTTTCAATAAATTCTTAAGCATTCCAACATATAGGGTAGCTACTCTTCAATCAGCACACTTGGACCCATGCTAAAGTATTACCATTGTGATTCTCAAGAATTAAACTGTGTGTCTCTCAATCGACGTGCATTGTTTCCACAACGAACCAACTACATTATCTGAGGAAAAATATATGTATGTATATGAGATTCATCTTCGACAGCTTCTCCAAGTTTTAGAGAAATGAGAGACCATAAAAGCAAGTTTTCCAATCATGCAGTGTCTTGTCAGCTTTATCAGCTCTCGACGGAATACAATAAATAATTAATCCTGTCAGCGTCATATACGGGCCAGGTCGACATCACTGTAGCATAATTGGATTCACTGTATCATCTGGTTCTGCTTGACAATCACTTTACAGTTTCCACATCGCACTCCATCTGGCCAGTTTATCAGCTGTACAGTTACCCTGGTTATTACCGTGTCCAAGGAACCATTTTAGCCTTAACCTAGAATGTCTTGGTATCTCTTTCAGTGACATCAGGCATTCTGGTTAACCTAGATGTCAAGTAGACACCCACTATTCCATATTCATCGTCTTGGCACCCTCAGAATATAGAGTCATCTCAACCACATAATAGTGTTCGGAATAAGTGTGGCAAGAAATGGTCCTGATATGTAATTCAGAGTCTTTGTCAGAACATAAGCCTCCAGCATTTATCTGCAGCTCAGAGTTGAGAGAAAGTTGAATGGCTACCAGATCCACCCCTAACGAATTAAAGATACACCTAAAAAGTTTCAAATGGTAAATAGAGCTTTAGATGAAGTAAACCTTATTTTCTGTCATTAGAACACATTTAAAGGCATTTCGGTGGAAAGCATTTTCCAAGGCATGACACTACACTATTATTCCCTAAAACTAACATATACTAATGTATTGGAAACTTGACTTTTCACTACAAAATTCGGCCACTCACTTCACTACCTAACCAAAGACCATATCCGTATACCTTACAAAGTCGAGATAGATAGACCTACCAGTCGGTTCAAACAACAATCATATAAACAACCGCGAAGATTCTAGCTTGGTTATCGTTCAGCTTACAACCAATAGTTGCGAAAGTTACCAGTTACTAAGGCAAATGGTCACCACAATTAACCGCCTAAACCAGGCAATTATTTTTTGCACCAGTGCATGGGGATGGCTTGTTAATGCCCGAGTTGTCAACGTCGAGATGGAGAAAGATGACACTTTACTCTTATATCAAATTGCACTTGTGAATGCCCCAGCTGCCAGCAGCAAGAAAGGTTGTGGAATACCCATTGGATAAGTATTCAATGCTGTCAAAATTAGCCTTAAAGATTTTCACACATGCAGATCAACTCGTGACATGATCCACATGAGAAAACGAGAGTCCTCAAGAGAATAACATTCATAGAGAATCCCATACAAATACGAATAACATTCATAGAGAAGCAGTCAATTCTGCAGTCGCAGAATACCGCATGAATCACTTTATAAACAACTACTTAGAAGTAAAATATGGAAAAACCAAAATTATATTAAGAAATATAAATTAGTTCGCAATACTCTAATGATAAGCCAAGTTCCTGCGACATTCAAAACGCTAATAAATTGATGGGTTTTTTCATTATTTAGCTAACTGCAGACAATTGTCTTATCTCTTTAAACTCTTCTTATTTTTAAAATAAAAAACCATTAAAAAATGTTATGTTTATTTTCAATCATTCAATCGCCAATCAACAACGTCAACCTCATCATTCTAAAGTATTATTTGGCTTCAAGGCTAAATATGCCAATCTTCATCTTTACAGTCCATAATCAGACAAAAAAAAACAAATAATAGACCAAACGCTCAGCTCTAAAATCAATAATCAATTTGAAATTTAGATTTCTACTATTTCTAATATTTCGAATACAAATAATCCGACAAATGGAAAATGCACTCAAGTGAAAAATAAATGTAAATATTAAACGAATGATAAAAAAACAGAAATAAATATAAAGACAATAAACTATTTACAAGGAAAAAATCCAAAAAAAAAAACTCTACAGGTTGTTTAAAGCAAAAGCCAAGTGTATAACAGCCAACAACACCACCTTCCTTGCCAACAATAGTCCGCACCACTAACTAGCCAACATTAAGGGAGGGAAATCAAAGTAAATAAGAATTGATAACGATAAAAAAAACTGCAAAAAAAAAATAAATAAAAAAATATACAATGTTTATGGAATCCTAAGAAAAATCAACAAAATGGAATGTTTAAACTAAAAGAATTAATATAAAAAGCAAAACGAATTGTGGTCATTTGTTTAAGGAAGTTGGTTCAACAAAAATTGTATATTTCATTTCAAAAATATTGCAGTTGCTTCAAAAGAATTTGTTTATTTTAGTATTTCACCACCATAGTGGGGAGGGTATTAAACATTTGTGCTGATGTTTGTAACGTCCAAAAATATTAGTCTTAACTTCCAGCTTAAAGTGTAACGATCAGATTCAGAATCACTTTCTTAATCACTTTAGTCCAATATTTCACTTAGCCCTAAAACAAATGTCCTCCCGAAATAGAACTTTATAGGTCATAATTGTCACAAATTTCGCTCCAAATAAGTTATATATTGAAGTCATGTCAGCTAATTTTATGACGATCGTTCCATAATTAGTCATAACTTCCGGAAATCACTTTAACATTCCGGAAAACATTTTGTTTGCGATCTGTCCATAATTTGCTCAATTACTCGGAGTAGGGTATTATATGGTAGGACTTGACCGACTAAACTTTCTTACTTGTTCTTTTTAAAAGTTTTTGGAGGGTTAAATTCGGTTTTTTTAAAATAATTTTTTGTTGCTTAAAAATACATAGAGAAAAGAAACTGCAAATGAAGAGGGTAAATGTTTGAATGTTAAAGAAAAACAAACGAATGAATACAAGAACGTTGGCGGAAAAAAAATGTTGGCAGAAAATAAATTTAACATCAAAGTAAATATTATGGCAACCTTTTACACATAAATGATTTCTAAATGAAATATTAACAAATGTCAAACTAAAAGTTACCAGACTTTAAGCATCGAGATTTGCAAGACCTAACGAATTAATGTCAATCACAGTGTATCAAATCAGACTTTCTAAAAATGCGGGATAAATGGCGTATATTTTGAACGCGGTTTTTAATAACTTATAAGCAGGGAAACCAAAATATGCAAATGCATGTTTTTTCTGGTGAGTCTAATGAGCACATGGATAAGATATTTACACGTTTCAGAACTATTTAAGAATTTTCGCATCGATTTGTTATTGCATATTTTTGCATATTTTACCCTTAAATGCATATTTTTGCATATATTTATTTTAAGAGCATATTTATGTCATATTTTTGCGTTTTTAGAGCAAAAACTAATTTTGTCTTACTTATTTTTCGCTGTTGTGTTACAGGTTTTTACTTCCTTTGTTTAAAATTCAAAATTGAAAAATAGATGGCTTTTCACCAAAAAAAAACTTTAAAAAACAAAAACTTTTTTTTCAAAATTTAAAAAAAAAACAATTCGAAAAATTTTTTTTTCCAAAAAATGAAAAAACTAAAAAAAAAATTTTTTGTTCACCTAAAAATATTTAAATTTTGTAATTTGAAGCATAATTTGGTGAAGGGTATATAAGATTCGGCACAGCCGAATATAGCTCTCTTACTTGTTTTAATATAAAATAAGCACTATTTTAATAATATCGACATCTAAATGTCAAATTTTAGTTCTAATTCATACTAAACCGTTCTAAGTGTTAAAAAATATTGTCTTTTAAATTTGCTCCTATAACATCAGTTGATGTCGAAAGAATATTTTCTATGTATAAAAATGTTTTCAGATCCAATAGACAACGATTTTTATTTGAAATTTTAAGTCAATATTTTGTAATTTATTGCAATAATAAACTTAATTGAAGAAGTGACTTTATATTTATATAAAATATCAAAAAATACCTCTCGAGGCCTTTTCATAGCTTTAGTTCCTATAGTTTTTATGTTGTATATATTTTTTGTTATACTTGTTTTAGTTCATGTTATTTTTGTTTATTTTATGTTACTTTACCTTTTTAGAAATGAATTGCATTGATTTTTTTTAAATAAAAGTATTTTTTTTGGTTAAAAATTATGTAAAAGTTTGTTTTTTTAAGAGCATATTTTTTAAATTTTAAGAACATATTTTAAAGTTTTTACTGCATATTTAAAGCGCTTAAAACGCTTTTTTAGAGCATATTTCCGGTTTCCCTGCTTATAAGTAATTTTGAAGGGTACATATGTATCTGTCATTTATTCTCACTTCTAGTTTAGTTTGGAATAGTCTTGGATACCATAATGTCCATTGTCATTCCCTTCAAGAGTCCTATAGAGAGAAAAAGTCTGCCATTCCTGAAAGAGGGGGAGGGACATCAAGAAAATAATGGTTGTGTTTTAGCAAAAGAAGAAACAAAAAGAAAAACCCAAATCTGCATAAAGAGGACAAATTGGATAAGGTTTTTAATTCACTTTAGAACGTCCCTTAAATAGCCAATCTATTCACCTGATAAAAGCTAGTATGTTACTCAATTTACAGCTAGCAACACTCCCAAGTTCATCTGAAAATTTGTTACCTAGCCATTTAAATCTAGCAAAAGAAGAAACAAAAAGAAAAACCCAAATCTGCATAAAGAGGACAAATTGGATAAGGTTTTTAATTCACTTTAGAACGTCCCTTAAATAGCCAATCTATTCACCTGATAAAAGCTAGTATGTTACTCAATTTACAGCTAGCAACACTCCCAAGTTCATCTGAAAATTTGTTACCTAGCCATTTAAATCTATGACTCTGTAGTCTCGGGCAGTTGCACATAATGTCTCCAACTCCTCTACATCCACACACACCCACAAAAATGCTGTGTGCTATTATCCCATTGAACAGATCCAACCCAATTAGTGTTTGGGTTACTTTTGCATTCAGGTTTGGTCACAAGGCCAACTATTCCAGGATTGGTTGATGGAGTCACGTGAATCTTTGAAATATTAGCCTGTAGTAGTGACATGGTGACATATCGGAGGTCTTACCCCGTTCCCTAGAACCATGGTTTAGATGAGAGCCATATCTGGCCAGTTGATCTGTCACCTCATTTCGCTATATGTTATAGTGTCCTGGTACCCAACACAATCTGATTGAGTACTGTACCAATAACTCTTCAAGAGCTTTACTGCAGTTTTCCACTAAGCTAGAATGTGTTAAGTGACATTTCAAAGCCCTAAGTTCCGCCTGAGTGTCCATATAAATAGTCACTACAGACCCCTGCGAGACATGTGTTTTTATCAAATTTATGGCTTTCCAGATCGCGAAGATCTCTGCCTGCTCGCCTAATATCCTTGTCGACCATATAAACCCCGGCCCCTATACCAGAGTTATTGAGCATTTTGATGTAAAAAACAAAGTTTCTTTTATGCTTCGCAAATGACGAATTTTTTACCAAGCAATAGTCAAATGCGGGAAGTTTTGCTTTACTTCTTTAATTTGAAAAAAGTCCCTCTGAAGAACACCGATTCATCGGTTTCAAAATGCGAGAGATGATTTGTGCTGTTCAGAAGTGGTTATTTTGACATGGAAGCCACAGATCGCCCAGGCCAGCCAAAAAAGGTTGAAGTCCTAGAATTGGAGGCATTACTCCATGAAGATTTTTGTGAACCAAGAGCTTGCAAAATCATTGGGAGCTACTCAATCAGCAATTTTAATAGGTTTTCAATCAGCAGGATTCATCCAAAAGCAGGGAAATTGGTTACCATACGAATTGAAGACGAGAGACCTTGAAAGCTGATTTAGTATGTCCAAAATTATGCTTCAACAATATAAATGAAAATCATTTTTGCATCGAATATTTACTTGCGATGAAAAATGGATCCTTTATAATAACCCGAAGCGTAAGAGGTCGTATGTTATGTCCGGCCACCCAGACAAATCGACACCAATGCAAAATATCCATGGCTCTTAAGTAATTCTCTGTATTTGGTGGGGGCAAAAGGATCCTATCTATTATGAGCTAACCAGACCATAACCAGGGAATCTATACCAAACGAAATTGAATCGTTTGAAGCAAGAAAACCAAAAATTAAACCGTAATATTCCATCATGACAACATCGTGGCCACATTTTGAAATAACTGTATTTAGAATGAAATGGTTGAGAAGTTTTGCCTCACCCGCTTTATAGTCCAGACCGTGCCCGTTCGACGACTATTTGTTTCGATCGATGCAGAGCTCTCTCTCTCTGGGATACGCTTCACTTTGGAACAGAGTATCCGAAATTGGCTTGATTCGTTCTTGGCCTCAAAAGATGAGCAGTTTTTTGGTTCGGTATCCATAAAGATGGAAAAAGGTCATAGCTAACAATGGCCAATACTTTGAATAAATTTATATTGCTCAAATGTTTCAAAATAAAAGCTAAACATTTGAAAACCCCTCATTTTTAATTCATATATGTACCGAATACTTGACCTAAGATTTGGAAAATTATATTGAGATTGTAATTTACCCTAATAATTCCCAGACTAATACCACAAGCAGATCGCGAACGAGCCTTTTGAGCTCATCTGTGGCTCAATTTGAGGCAGCAAATTTATTGATATTTATACCCTACACCATAATGCGTTTGTGCAGATGTTTGTAACGTCCAAAAATATTAGTCTAACACCCACCTTCGATCGACTTAGAATCTGCAGAGTACAGATCGCAATTTTGAAAATATTTCGATAAAATTTTCTTCATATTATTTTTTCGGCCCAAAGACCAAACTAGCTGAAATCGGTCCATTATTTCACCTAGCCCTCATACAAATGTCTTTCCGAAATTGGAATTTATCGGTCATAAATGTTTAATTTATATATGTATCTCCACAAATTTCGCTCCAAATAAGTTTTAGATATACAAAATTCATGTCACCAAATTTTGTTACGATCGGTCCATAATTAGTCATAGCTCCCATATAGACCCGCTTCCGAAAATCACTTTAACGTACATAAATCGCTTAAAAATTTTGGTATACACACAAAATTCAACATAGTTAACTTTAATATAGACATAAATCACACGACCTAATTTCATGGTTATCGGTCCATAATTGGTCATAGCTCCCATATAAGGCCCACTTCCGAAAATCAATATAAATTATTGAAATTTTAAAAGAAAAATGTTTTTGCTCTTTTACTTAGTGTAGGGTATTATATGGTCGGGCTTGACCATATAATCAGTTGGAAAAGAAGTTGAAATAACCAACTTGAATGAATGCAAATGCAATTATGCTTTAAACTTGAAAAATATTAAAAAAAAAAATAAATATTTTTCAAACAAAAAACATATGCAATTGCATGAGTATAATTCAAGGCTTGAATTACACTTGCTTTCTACTTGAATTCCAGTAAAAAAGCTTATTGGGAAGAGTAGTTTTTCGAAAAAAATTTACTGGTTTATGGTTTAATTTGGTATAAAAAAATTCTGGGAATGAAACGATTTATTAATTTCCTTCCGAGGAGAGAAAAATTCCGGGAAGTTACCGTCATCCCAATCCTTCATATTTATCAAAATTCTCCATTGTATCTCCAATACTATTGATTCAAGCCAATATCAAGCATTGTTTGCTATTGAGATCGTATTTTTAAACATTAATATTTCGTGAGAATGTTATTTTGTAAACGTTTGAAAATTTTCCAATATTTCCCCAACAATCTGGCATTCTTGTCTCTTCCTCTCCACCATTTGAATCCGTTTTTATAGCGAATACCTTTATTTCTATTTTGTTTCAGTTTGTTCCATTTCTTTTTTTTTCCATGGTTTTTTTTATTGTTTATTTTAACTTGTTAACTTTTTTTGTTGCTGATTTTTGGAAAATATTTCCATAAAATGTATTTTTGTATTGATGAATTTTACGACTTGTTGAGTATTTTATTTCCACAACCCCCTTCAGCAATTACTGCCAACTGCACAGGCAGACAGACCCCGAGAAATTATTTGTATTATTCCCTTCCATTATTATAATGAATTGTAGATGTATGCATAAATGTGAATGTATGTATGGTAGCTGTATATGCATTAACTTACAAACACAAATTCACCGAATTGGAAACGGAAATAATTTTCGAAATTGTACAAGTATGTGTACGTACGTACGTTGCTGCAAAACAAATATGTATTTAATAATTTTAAATGTTACAAGTAACATGGGATTTTTTTGTTGGTAAATACATTTGGTTTTTCTTTGCTGAATTGGATTTCAGTAAAAATTGCAATATAGCTCTTTAAAAGACTCTTTAAATAATCGGTTTTTGTAAATTCTTCTTCGGAGATTTATGAATAATCACATGAAGGTTAAAAGGATAAAATCTAAACTCTTGCTATGTTCATTGTGGTATTTGCTGACTAAGATATCTAAAACTCTATTTTGTTAGGGATTTCCTGCTTTGAAAATCCGAAATTTCTAAATAAAATGGGTTAAACTTCGAAGGATATGTGGAGGATCTCTCTTAAAAATTGGGTGCCCAGATAAAATAGACAATAGTGTGCTGGGCTATTTCGGGTATGCGGGTTCGATTCCCCCAGAGACTCTGGGTGTATCATAAAGATGTAGTAATATCTTTAAAGAAAATAATAAAACTATGTTCCTTTTGTACACATATTTTGTCCAAGGGCTAAGACTTGTATGTAGGGTCTTGACCAAAAATCTATGAAATTAAAAATTTCTGCAAGATTTAACTTTAAAGTTACCTATTTTTGGATTCATTGAATGTGAAAATTTTTTAAACAAAAGAGTTAATTTTAGTAAAATTCGGAGTAACATTTTATTTCAAAAATACTAAATAACACTGCCCAACAGCATTTTTGGAACAGAATAGCGACCTCATAATTCTGAGTAGATTCCAGCTTTTTAGCGTAAATTCAAAATTCGATACAAAAAAAGGGCTCATAAGGACCTAGATAAACCCCTGTTTATCCATGCACACAAATATTTTCTCAATTTTCAAATTCAATTGTTCTTGTGTCCGATATTATGAAAAAACTGGTGAATTTTGAATATTCAAATTCGTATAAATCAATAACTGTAAGAGATAAATATCAAATCACACTATATTTTTTATAGGCCTAACCAAGGACATTGATAATATTGTTACGAAATTATCAATTTAAATTTAACAGTCTGTAATGGCTTCTTGCAACATTCATCATGTTTATAAACATTTCCACCAGTAGAAGCTTCTACTTATCAACAATGTTGATAGCACTCCGTTATTAGCATTGTTTTTATAACCTTCACCTTCATGAGAAAGGTATATATAAGTTTGTCATTCCGTTTATAATTTCCACAATATAATTTTACAACCCTATAAAGTATATATATTCTCCTATCGATCCTTATAAATAGCGGAGTCGATTATGCCATGTCCGTCTGTCTGTTGAAATCAATTTTCTGAAGACTGAATAATTTAATCTTCTGACTGAATAATTTAAGATTCCGATCTTCAATTATTCAGTCAGACATACTTTCGAAAAGTTTCCTATTTAAAATCAGCAAAATCGGTCCACAAATGGCTGAGATATGAGGAAAAACCCAGGACAACCTCGATTTTTTTACCTATTTTTGACCTATATCTGGATTACTAAGTCATTAATATAGACAATTATAGATATCTAATGATAGATATTTCAAAGACCTTTGCAACGACGTATATAAGACCACAGTACGTTGGACCTACAATGGGTCAAAATCGGAAAAATATTTTTTAACCCGAATTTTTTTTCAGCAAAAAAATTATTTTTTTTTAAATTTAAAAAAAAAATAAAAAAATTTTAAATTTACAAAAAAAAAGAAATTAAAAAAAAAATTAAAATAATTCGAAAAAAATGTTTTTCCAAAAAAAAATTTTAAAATAACAATTCTAAAAAAAATTTTTTCATTAAAAAAAAAAAAAAATTTGTTTACCTAAAAATATTTAAAATTTGTATTTTGAAGTATAATTTGGTGAAGGGAAGGGTTTTGGGAAGCCACAGCCGAATATAGCTCTCTTACTTGTTAAATCTAAAATTTATTACAGGTTTATATAACAAATTTTGTATGGAAATTTTGTTTTATAAACCTTTTATAAAATTAAAAATCGATTATGAATAAGGTGGTAAATGTTTAAGCTGCTAACACTAACATTGAAGCAGCTTAAAGATCTAGAATTCGAACATTCTAGTTTTGTCCATTAAGATCATTCATGAAGCTACTGGAAGGAAGATGGCGCCGGGTATAAATAGTGTCAGAGGTTGCAGTCAGTAGTTGTCATAGTCGCTGTTACAGTTAACATCAACTGTCTTGTTCATTATTAAGTGTAATGGAGGAGACGCAGAACAAAAGCGAAATTGATTTTCTCTAAACGATTTCAACGCATATATTATAAAAATACCAAAAAATCAATTTGTAAAAAAGTACCTTTTATTCCACGGATCCTCAATTTAAGTGTGTGTACTATCGAGAATTATAAAGGTGTTTTTGTATTGATTATTTAAACTGTTGTTATGTAAATTTTAATAAATAAAGAGTTGTTACAATTTTAATCAAAAGTATCCGGTTTATTTAAAGGACATAAGCCACCGTTTCTAAAATCCACCTCCAAAATATATAATATTTAAGCATATTTGGGTGTTGTTCAATGCAATCCCCAGTGTGTGTGTCAAATGGCGAAGGCAGTTCAATATATTGGAATGTCGGCAAAACAGATTGTTGTAATATTGCCAGGAGTATGGGTACATTTACTCACTGCATCATACTTATTTCTACAAAATAATCGCATTAAAATTTATAAAAGAGAAATTAATTATTTTCCATAAATTATTTAATTTTCAATACCTTTAATTAAATTTTCCTTTAAAGGTAAAAAAAATAGACTTAAACTATTTAAGAGTTCCTTAAAAGCATTTATGCAAAATGTTCCTTTAATTATTTTATCACAATCCTTTTAATATTATAAATTGTTTGATGTAATTAATAACTTTTAATTATTTTCCAAGTAAAATTTCATTTCATTCATTTGAGCTGTTGGAACTTTGTTGTTGGCATTATTAATTAACACCTTTATTATTATTTTTTCTTCTTCTTCTGTTGTATTTATGTAATTTAAAAAATAAAGTCATGTCGAAAACATCATAAAGTAAATAGAAGTATTTTTTTTCTTTACTTTTACTCTAATGAAATTAGCAACAACTTTGCTGAAGGTATTTTATGTATGGGAAAGTACCAGTATTTTCTGTATATCTAACGTTCGAAGTGTATTTAGTCTTTTGGCATTATTAAATACACTTTATACGAAGGATTGTTTGTTTTTTTTGTTAGATATAAAAGGGTGTTGCATTAAAATGTTTCATTTTACTAAAGGTGTTGTACAAGAAATAATTGTTTTAGGAAATAAGCTATCCCTTTGTATTCATGGTATTTTACCATCTAGGTGAAGGTTTGCTATTTTTAGCTTTCTAATCTTTAAAGAAATTATTGCTACACCCTTTTCGTTATGCTTGGTAATTTGTTCTCTAGACAACGCGGCACATTTGACTACAGATAAAAATGAGTTTTAACTTTATTAAACTCTAAAAGTAAATTTTTCTTCTAAGAAAGTTTTATTAACACGAAATAGAGTAGTATTAATTAAGAATATAATAGATTTTACATGGTAAGCAAATTAGTTTCTTTTTTAAAGCAGCTTAATTGAATGCTGAAGCAAAGGTGAAGTGGTTATTAAATTAATGGAAAAACATTACCACATTATTTTATATTTCGATGTGGACGATTTCAATTAAATCCAAGCCATTCCCATACTAATCTGACACCAACACTTCCCCAGTAGTTAAGTAAGTAGTCAATGTATCCCTTATAGACAGTAATTGTCTCTAATGTCTGTCACTTGGCTGACTCCAATTTATATATATTGGGTCATTTGACACGTATGTGCTCTTTGTAGTTCTGATAGAAATCAATTGGTTACTTTATGCATCCCAGGTAATCTATAGTGAATACCATTGCCTCTTAAGTATATCTAAGTAATCTAGAGTATAATCACTTTAAACGTTTATTTTGTATTTTATTTTTTTGTGAGTAACTGGTTTTATACAAATTGTGTTGATATGTTAGTTGACTACTTTGGACCAGCTACAGACAGTATCATTGTAATCAAAAAGGGTCAAAATAACTAGTCACCTTAGTCACTTATGTAACTTAGATAAAATCACTAGTTCAGGACAGTCACCAAGAACTGCTGGGTCTTAACAAAGACCAACAAAAAAATATTCCCGATTCTCTGTCCATGTAATTGAATATTTACAAAGATGAAGTTGTCATTAAGTTGATGGATTTTGTGCTAAAAAAATGTGGGATGATCATTTCCACACTCTTGTAAAGATCGATGTGCATATATCTCATATTTAAAGAATTCAAAACAATTCATTCCTCGCGCACTCTCAGCTGTTTATTTTGATCTGACAGCAAGTCTTAATGGTAATATAAATCTTAAATTCACTACAATAGAATTGAGGCCTTAGTTTCCGCGAAACTGTACTCACAGTTGTCTCTGAACATTATTTCGGAAGCAAGTTTCACGATTCACTTCACAGCTACATATGTATGTAAATAGTGTTTATTAAATTGCCTTTCCATCGATACCAAACACAAGTATTTCTCTGAAATGCCTAATTAATTTCAATCGGATCAGCCAGTTAGAAATGACAATTTTATTTCCAAAATAAGACTAAAAATTCCCTAGCCAGTGCCCGTGTATCCTTAGAACAATAAGAATAAAATTAAAATACGCCGATTGACTGAGTCTCCTCCAATTTAAGATATATAATCTAAAAATTCTACATGATTCACTCTCCCATTCTCTGAATAATGTTGTTGTTTCTTTGGATTCGCATATCGGAAATGTATTTAAGTAAAGCTATGTAGATCTAACCCCACCAGTTATGGTTAGGCAGGCCTTCAAGATAATGGCATGTATATCATGTCTCATTCTATGTACATCCAATACACAATGTACGGTTTGAGAATCTATAATCTAAAGTTATTTTACCATAACGTTTCCTCTTGAGCATAGACTAGACGATTTTGCCAATATAGCTTGACTTCTCCTAATGTTATGGGATATTATCTGCAAACGCTTAACCTTGGAGCACGTCAGTTATATATACAGTGTCAATTATTTGTTTAATTTAAAGTCGGGATAAATTTTACCAATCATTCTACGCAGGCTGAATCTATGAGAAACCAGTAGGCATTGAATCTGTTGCATCGAGATCTCAATTGTACTAGTACTACTATTTTTTCGCGAGAGTGTTAGTTCGGCTTCTGCAATAGGATGTGGGTAGGCTTCCCCATGCATCGGAGGAGTCCAACTCCGTTCTATGAGTTCGTTCTTCTGATGCATCCCACAAGGAAGTAGCATAGAATCATGATGTTGTATTCCCTAACAGGTAATACCTTCGATTCTTCATGAAGATGGTGTTCCGAAGACATCTGTAGGTTTCCTTATACATACCACAAGAGCTACTGATAAGTACTTAGAGAACATTCTATCTAAATCGCAATTTATGAGAGATTGTAGTTACATCCAATATTTGCGGATGATTTATTGTCCGATTTCTGAATTCTTCAACTTCAACATTAATTTCCAGCCGTTCATTTCTTCGTCCATATCGTGAAAACTGTTGCAGGTTATGTGCAATCATGAATAACTCTGAGATTACTCTTCAACAAAAGATGTTGTTATGCTGTGAATGAGCCACTGTAAGTGCCTCGACTGTATTCGCAACTGGCTCGCCAACCAAATGATTTAATCTAAATTTTATGTGGTTTAAATAGCGTTGTGTAGTGATGATCCTAACTCAAATGTGCCAAAAAATTTGTCTTCTCTATGTAGCCAATCAGAGGTCTTCAACAGGCTGCTGTGAATTTGTTCGACTCAATGCGGGACAAAGATTCAACCAGTGTTTTGTCATCGAAAGATCGTCAGATCACATAGAGGACGCCTAATATCCTTGTGACATACACTCTATTCAGTTTTAGAATCTTATTCTACAAGAGCGAAAATTTAACACCGTCTTGTAGAGTACGCAATCTTGCAGTCTTAAGCAAGTTCCCCATCCAGTTAGAATTTCATGGATCTGGCCTTATTTTAGAAAGAGATAATTCACGTTATTAATGGCACCTTCTAAATTAATGGCACATTCAAATCTGATCCCATTGTGATACCCAAGGGGTAGACAGCAGGGTATTTACAATACTTCCGGTGCCTCCAAATTAAACCAGCCAGATTCCCGGATGAAGGAGTAGATACGTCTAATATTCATCCTTGATAGCTCGTCCAAGCATGATAGGAATGGAAATCCGAGGATGCGTTCCTTCAGGTTTGTAAGAGCCGGGCATTGGCAGAAAAGGTGGTACACAGTTTCTTCCTCTTCATCGTTATGACAGCTTCTACAGTAATCATTGTACCGTAGGCCCAATCTTCTAGCATGTGTCCCGATTAAACAGTGTCCTGTAATAAAGGAGACAATTAGCCTTATTTGCTCACGACGGTATTCTATAAGTAGATTCGTCCTGTTGGCATCATATACGGGCCAAGTCGACCTCGCTTACATTACATACTCCTAACTGTACGGACATTATTTTAATGTAGGAATCTCCTACCCTACAGATATATTTGGGGGAGAGAATCTCCTGAATTTCGAGTGTTTTCAATAAAGCAATGAAACGGATTGGCCTGTTGATTCTGGATTTTATTACCCGTCTTAAAAAAAGCAAAGACATATCTCTCCATCCTTTGGCTAACTAGACCATAACGAATGAATATTGACAATTGAAAATGCGTTTAGAAACCCCATATAAAAAACCCTTAATATAAAAATCATTAACTGTCATCAAAAATGCATTTCACCAGCGAATCCAAATCAAACGTAATAAATCAAAAAATACTTTTAAAATATAACAAATTTTTATGGCCAATCAAGATATCATATTGAGGGGAGAAGGCGGCATGAGTCGACAGTGAAATAAAATAGAAAATATCAAGTTAAAACGACGACAGTGCTGCAGGCCATACGAAAAGGATGACGTAAAAATTTATTTTTATCAGTGGAACAACATCATGCTAAATAAAAAAAAACCAACCATCATAAATGTATTAAAATGAATAAAAATTGTAAGGGCGTCTACGAAATTTCGTAGTCGAGTTGTTTTAAACGAATTCATATGTACCTAGAACTCTTGACGTAAATACACAATATAAAAATCCTAAAAAAAAGGAAAGAAAATAACAAATTAACTTTGCGAACGAAGGCGAAGAAGTATGAATTTTATTTTAAGGGTTGTGGGGTGGAGGTTGGAGATGGAGAGTACATGGGTGGCATTGCGCGTTGTGCATGAAACAAATAAATATATAAAATGCACTATAATGCTTTGACTAGCTTATAACCCCAGGGAGAATATGCCATTACTGCGACTACTACCATCAAACACCCACTCATTTTATGGTTTGCTCACCCCTCGAATCTATTAAGGGGATTTTGAAAGAATTAATTCTTCATTAGTAGTCGGAAATGAGCAGTCTTTGCAGAATTTGTTTTCATAATGAAACTCTCGTTTAAGTTTTGTTCATAATAATCTCTCTCTGCTTCACTTATTTAAGATCGTTCTTATAGTGTTGCTACCGTTTTCGATCAACCTCAGTTATAGTATAATTTCAGGTTGAAGGGAGGAATCTGAAACGGAGTCGACATTCATCCTAAACATGATACGAAGTCTGAGCAGCTATTTATATTTTGAAAGGTCTTCGGAAAATAATGAGGGTGAGGAAATAATTCCTTTAAACCTCTGCTTGTTTTATAGCCCATTCATGCAACCAATATTAGTTTGATGTTAACTGAACATTAAAAATTTGTTAAAAACAACAGAAGCCTAAAATTAAGCAAATACTCGTACGTACACACTCAAACATGCAGAAACAACAGTAAGTATTCGAAAAAGTAATAGATTACAAGGGGGCCAAAACAGTCAATGGGTGGGGTAAAACCCAAATAAAAAAAGAAATAAAGATTATAAAAATGCTTTTTACACTGCCCCATGCCACCACAGAGCACAATTTATCCCCAATTTGCGTGCATCAGCGTCACATTTTATGGCATGCCCCAAAAGTAACATAAAGCACTCCTTGAATTTTAGCCAAACACAAAAAAACTGACAAATCTTATCAGTGTTAAAACACACTCATACTCAAATATTCACCATGAATTCTTTAAGACTAAATCCATATCTTTGTATAATATGCAACTATGCACAATTATTTTCAAACGAATTTAATATTCAACCCTCGTTTGGTTGATAATTTTTGAACCGCTTTTATATTAGAATAAGAAATTTGCTTTTAAAAGAAGTTAAGCAGACATTATCAGACAATTTACCTTGCAATGTAATATGCCTTATCAATTACAAATACCGCTGCCAAAAGGAAATCTCAACCACCTCCACCCCCATTCACCCAGAACAGCTCGTATATTTGAATTGATAGACTAATATTGCCTGTTTTTTTATAATGGATCAAACACTTTAGTTTGTTTTTTGAGTAAATATTTTGAATTGTGCACGTTTTAAGGTGTAATATTTTCAATCAATACTTAAAAGTCAATAGCGTTAAACATTTGTTTTTAATACCCACCCAAAATCAAGTTTATATATTGGGGATGTGATTTTAATTTTTAAACATTTGTTCAATATAAATTTATTCAAAGTATTGGCTATTTTTAGCTATGACCCGAGCCAAAAGAACTGCTCATCTTTTGAGGGCACAAAAACGAATCAAGTCAATATCGGATACTCTGTTCCAAAGTGATGCGTACATCAGAGAGAGTGTTCTGCTTCGAATGAAAAAAATAGTATTCGGACGAATCTCGGTCTGGACTATAAAGCGGGTGAGTCCAAACTTCCCAACCACTTCATTCTAAATAGTTTTTTACATATAATATAACATGTGTCCGAGTGTTGTAACAACAATTACGGTTTTATGACAGACCGCATATTTTGCCCGTTGTCGCTCCAATCGAATCACTTGTGTTTGGTACATGGTCAGATTTCAGCAGCTCATAATAATAGTACCCTTTTGGTGGCAACAAATGCAGAGCATGACAGCTTCGGCTTGCCGGGCTTCACATACGATCTCTTACACTTCGAAAATGGATAAATTTTTAATCGCAAGTAATGATGCGGTGAAAAAATGATTTTCATTTATTGCGTTGAAACAGAATTTCAAACATACAAAATCGTTTTTCAAGGCTCAGCTTCAATTCGTATAGTACCCAATTTATCTGCTTTTGGATGAATCCGGCTGCTTGTAAACGCTTTGAAATTGCTGATTGAGTAGCTCCAAATGATTTTGCAAGATCTTGTTGAGTTTGACAACAATCTTCAATATTAAAATCACCAATCACTAGAACTGAACTAGAACTGAACTAGAACTGAACTAGAACTGAACTAGAACTGAACTAGAACTGAACTAGAACTGAACTAGAACTGAACTAGAACTGAACTAGAACTGAACTAGAACTGAACTAGAACTGAACTAGAACTGAACTAGAACTGAACTAGAACTGAACTAGAACTGAACTAGAACTGAACTAGAACTGAACTAGAACTGAACTAGAACTGAACTAGAACTGAACTAGAACTGAACTAGAACTGAACTAGAACTGAACTAGAACTGAACTAGAACTGAACTAGAACTGAACTAGAACTGAACTAGAACTGAACTAGAACTGAACTAGAACTGAACTAGAACTGAACTAGAACTGAACTAGAACTGAACTAGAACTGAACTAGAACTGAACTAGAACTGAACTAGAACTGAACTAGAACTGAACTAGAACTGAACTAGAACTGAACTAGAACTGAACTAGAACTGAACTAGAACTGAACTAGAACTGAACTAGAACTGAACTAGAACTGAACTAGAACTGAACTAGAACTGAACTAGAACTGAACTAGAACTGAACTAGAACTGAACTAGAACTGAACTAGAACTGAACTAGAACTGAACTAGAACTGAACTAGAACTGAACTAGAACTGAACTAGAACTGAACTAGAACTGAACTAGAACTGAACTAGAACTGAACTAGAACTGAACTAGAACTAGAACTGAACTAGAACTGAACTAGAACTGAACTAGAACTGAACTAGAACTGAACTAGAACTGAACTAGAACTGAACTAGAACTGAACTAGAACTGAACTAGAACTGAACTAGAACTGAACTAGAACTGAACTAGAACTGAACTAGAACTGAACTAGAACTGAACTAGAACTGAACTAGAACTGAACTAGAACTGAACTAGAACTGAACTAGAACTGAACTAGAACTGAACTAGAACTGAACTAGAACTGAACTAGAACTGAACTAGAACTGAACTAGAACTGAACTAGAACTGAACTAGAACTGAACTAGAACTGAACTAGAACTGAACTAGAACTGAACTAGAACTGAACTAGAACTGAACTAGAACTGAACTAGAACTGAACTAGAACTGAACTAGAACTGAACTAGAACTGAACTAGAACTGAACTAGAACTGAACTAGAACTGAACTAGAACTGAACTAGAACTGAACTAGAACTGAACTAGAACTGAACTAGAACTGAACTAGAACTAGAACTGAACTAGAACTGAACTAGAACTGAACTAGAACTGAACTAGAACTGAACTAGAACTGAACTAGAACTGAACTAGAACTGAACTAGAACTGAACTAGAACTGAACTAGAACTGAACTAGAACTGAACTAGAACTGAACTAGAACTGAACTAGAACTGAACTAGAACTGAACTAGAACTGAACTAGAACTGAACTAGAACTGAACTAGAACTGAACTAGAACTGAACTAGAACTGAACTAGAACTGAACTAGAACTGAACTAGAACTGAACTAGAACTGAACTAGAACTGAACTAGAACTGAACTAGAACTGAACTAGAACTGAACTAGAACTGAACTAGAACTGAACTAGAACTGAACTAGAACTGAACTAGAACTGAACTAGAACTGAACTAGAACTGAACTAGAACTGAACTAGAACTGAACTAGAACTGAACTAGAACTGAACTAGAACTGAACTAGAACTGAACTAGAACTGAACTAGAACTGAACTAGAACTGAACTAGAACTGAACTAGAACTGAACTAGAACTGAACTAGAACTGAACTAGAACTGAACTAGAACTGAACTAGAACTGAACTAGAACTGAACTAGAACTGAACTAGAACTGAACTAGAACTGAACTAGAACTTAACTAGAACTGAACTAGAACTGAAATAGAACTGAACTAGAACTGAACTAGAACTGAACTAGTTAGGCCTTAAAAACCGGTTTCAATATGACTCAAAACATCAATGATACCTTAAAATACTTAAAATTTAACCAAAATTAAATCCATATTATAAAAATTTAAGTCTTCAAACTCTGTCTGAAAGAAGTTCAAGTTAAATTTTATTGATAAAATCATAAATGTTTAACTTATTGAACTTTTTACATAAATTGTATTGTATGTATAAAGCCAAATGAAAATAATAAAAGAATATATAATCTAATCCATATAATTTTTATTAAATAATTTTCATTATTTAACAACTGGTACGTTTTCATATTTCATATAATCCTTAGATAAGGACATCAGTATTATAAATAAGTAAATATAAAAAGTGGTATGTATTGCTGTATATAAAACGAATAATGTGCCATTTATTGTAAACAAAGTTAAGAAACTTTTATTTGTCAAGTGGTATCACTTAACTTTTTTTTTGCTGTTGTTGTTGTTGTTTTGGTGTAGAGGGAGACCAAAAGGACATGTACACAGAAATACAAAATTTATAATATCATATCTAATCATTTAACATATGAATAGTGGTCATGTAAACTGAATGGATATTTATTTGTATGAAGTATGTGTAATAGAGCTACCACTACAACTTTATCTACTTATACATATATGGATATGGATTCATGTTTGTGTCAGTAGTTGTAGTAGTAGTAGTTGATCAAGTTAGTTAAAAAAAGACCCCAACATTATTATTTGCTCATATTTTGAAGAGCTTGATGGTTTTTATGAATGTATGTATTTGTACAATAACAACATCAAAAAGCATAAAACTTTAAATGTACAAATACACACAAACCTACGATACATATGCATACATTCATATGCTTGTGCAAACAATTCAAATGTATTTGCTTTTATCACACAAACACTCGCTGACATTTGAACAGGGTTACGAATCTTCTCAATACAAAATAGTAGTAAAATTAATATTTTTATATTCGAAATTAATATGATTTTCCCATTGAAAATAATTAATTTACATTATTTAACGAACATCACTAAGGAAAACTGACGCGCCAGTCAGTCACGTCATGGCGTGATTATCTTGTCTCCAGATTGCAGAGTTAGCAGACTATGGATATCTTTGCAAATTCGAAAGATATTGTAAAGGACTAATTCCACTGTTTATGATATAATCAATATGCCGATCTCTTCACATCCATCTTATAAGTTGACCCATAGTTTCCATTCACATATCATACCGGTGAATTCCCAAAGGAATGTCACCGTAATGACTTGGCACAATGGGTTCATTAAAACATCACTTATTCCAGAAAGTAGTTATTAAATATATTGAAACATTCTTTTAATTATTATTACACAGCATAGAAAGATCACTACAACTTAAAGATCATTCCTCAGTAACTTCTCTGGAAACAAAATTGATAATTAACCACGACCAAATTAACATATTCCACTTGCCGCCAAATGATCCCGAAATTTGTTACCCCAAAAATAAATCGGTTCAACCAATATCGGATATAACGCTGAACTGAAGTCTGAGAATCAGTTTGGTTTGACGCTACGAGATACCAGGACTGAATATAAATATTCGGCCTATTCTAAGAATAAATGGGTTAATCCTATCCATAACAAATAGAGCCAAGTACCTTGAACTAATAACGGATATAGTGCCAAACATAATTCAGAAGTGCTGCACTATAAGCTCTATAAATATATCATCACACTTATTTAGTTCTATTGAGTTTCAGTATAGTGGTTGGTAATGATGAAGAAAAATCACTTAAGCAGATTTGAACCAAATATGAGCTAGTGGACAATCAAGGCTCTCAATGATTAAACTGCAAAGTACATGCATTCCTTATTAAGACTGTTGATTTGGTATTAGTTTCCCTCGGTGAAGTACAGTGATGAACCCAAGCGGCCTGAGAATGGTTGAGATTAATCTGCACCATTCCGAAGCAGCATCAGACGATTTGCACACTCGTAGATTAGTGTGATGCTAATGCCCATCATACTCTGTGAAGGAGCTGGGATAGTGTTTAATTATTCTACTAACCTTAGTGTTTGCAATAGGGGTAATAGACCAACGTTCTTCAATAGGATCAGGGATCAGGTCATTGATATTACTTTGATATGGAATACTGTCTCAGTTACACTGGATAGGAAAAAATACTTTAGAAATCCTAGGAAAACCGACTGCGTCAAAATCAGTAATTTTAGTGATATCATACCACCTCTAGACAACTCGGCAGGGGCCTAGGAAATTACGGCAACCATGGTGGAATCTTACAATAATGCACCTACGGAAGGAATGTAGAAAATTTTTTAATAGTTAAAGTGAAGAGAGACCAAGACCCGACCCGGGATGATTATCGTCGAAAGCTTCAATACTTTCAAGAGGGAAACTAGGCGGGCAAAGAAGGAATCTTGTGAGCGTTTCTGCGAGGAACTTGAGAGTATCATGGATTTATCTCGTCTACGAAAGGAAATTTCCAAATATCCTGGTGCCTGGATTCCTGATGAAAACCGATGGTAACTTTAATGAAAGTGGTGCCGAAACTTTGGAACTGCTTATGGAGACACACTTTCCGGGTTGCAGAGATGATGAAAATGAGAGCTCCACTTCGGAGTAAAAGGTGTCATAGGTGTCCGAAGGTGTATTAGTTAGCTCCAGGGCCAGACACATTCCTAAAAAATGTAAAGATTACAGTGGTATTTATCCCCAAAGCGGGAAAGGTAAACTATATTACTGCCAAGGACTATAGACCGATCAGTCATCGCCTTTATTGAAAATACTGGAAAGACTACTTGTTATTCAAAAGAAGTTTCTTCCCACAATAAGTGAACTCATGGAATCAGCTGTTAGCTTTTTGCTATCGTGGGCTATGGAAACGGTCTAGTGGTCAAACCTGCCAAAACCGAACTGGTTCTTTTTACCAGAAGATATAAAATTCCAGAATTCAGACATACACGACTGGATGGTACTTTTCTGAAGTTTTCGAGTAAAGCCGAATATCTTGGCGTTATATTGGACTCAATCTACATTGATGGTTCAAAGACAGAAAGAAGCACGGGCTCGGGAATTTTTTCCGATAATCTGGACCTTTTGTCTTTTTTTTTGATTGCCCGGTCTATGCCATCGATACAGCCACGAGATGAATCCGGGAACTGAATATCAAAAATTCGACTATACATATCTACACGCAGAGAAAAAATATAATTGGGCATGGTTACTGTAACCATTTATATAGTGTTACAAGTTTTTTAACTATATTATAGTCACAGTAACCATTTACATGATTGTGGTAACCATAATATGGTTAACTTACGATTCACATGATTGTCTCAACCATATATATGGTTACAGTAAACATATATATGTTTGTGGCAACCATATTTATGATGAATAATTTTATCATAATATGTTGTTCTCAGATTATGATAAGCCTTAAGCCGAGAGCACCATAATATGATAAGTCCTTCATCATATAAATGGTTGTCACAAACATATATATGTTTACTGTAACCATATATATGGTTGAGACAATCATGTGAATCGTAAGTTAACCATATTATGGTTACCACAATCATGTAAATGGTTACTGTGACTATAATATAGTTAAAAAACTTGTAACAATATTGAAATGGTTACAGTAACCATGCCCAACTATATTTTTTCTCTGCGTGTACTTGAACAGCCTTGCATCAATCAAGAGCATTGATTCCAACGTTATTAGGTCGAAATGTTTTCTCAATTGTATTCACTCACTAGCACAACTGACACAACATCACGTCGAGTTGATATGGGTTCCAGAACATAAATGTAACTATTGCGCAAAGGGATATTCACACTCCCTTGATGATCGTATCGAATTTGATACGGCTAAATACTCGTGGTGCATTTAGCCGAAATCGAAACCTGATCTCTTGGACTAATACTCCTGCATACTATTCTCTTGTCTATCGGGGCAGACATTTGGATTGAAGATTTCTTTATCAATAAGAGCCTCCGAGTGAACTAGACAATATACGATTCGTATTTTAGTACGAATTATTATTACATCAGATAGTACAAATATACTTAAGGTTCAAAGTCACAAGCTTGAGTGTGGTGCTGAATTTGGTTGGTTGGTTTATGTGATAGCTCGCTGTACACAAGCATTCAAGTAGAATCAATTAGATTCCGCTTTAGATTAAAGATGAGGCAATGAAACAGGTGAAAACTAAATCAAATCCAGATACTTGTAACTAAGGAGTACTAAGTTCAACCGGTGCATTAAGGTATCAGATTAGATCACACAATCTTATACCGGATGTCTCAGCTAAATCATTTATTATACATATGTATGTACAAAAATACATGTATTTCCAGTGAACGTGTGAATATATGTATATTAGTCGATCATTAATGAAGTGTTTATAATATTGAATAATTGCTCGTGAGGATCGAGAAACGTTTTATTGCTTATTTTTGAATGACTTGCCTTAGTTCATGCAACTGAATGGTTTGATTAAAGATTCATTACAATTGAAGGGGGTACTGATTCGGTACGATTAACTTCGATCCGTTCTTTCTAGGTCGACGGCCGATTCAACCCAAACTAAACTTCCCCATTCATTTAATTTATAGTGTATTTTCATACAAATATAATAATGTAAACACATATGAAATTTTCGTATGTATAAGTACTCTATTTTCATTTATTTCCAAAAAGTACTGGGGATAGATAGATACTCTTGAGCATTTCAATAATTTCATTTCATATTTTTCTATTTTGTACATTTAGGTCTTTTTTTTTGCTATTTTTCTGTGACCATCAAAAAATAAAATTTTCATAATCAACTTTATCAGAGAATATTTGTACAATTCTCTAATGTTGAGTAGATTATTTCAGTTATGATGACTACAGTTAGTCAAATGGCACTTAAACGAAAGCACAAAAAAACCTCGACAGAGAAGAAATGAAGTAAAAGGATGTGGTAAAAATAAATATGAAAAGAAAGTAGAAAAAATTTAAGAAAAGAAAAAACTGCTTGTCCCAAAGTCATTTTGAAATACAAACAGACAGATAGACACATTTATTAACATTAAATGTGTGTGTATGATGTATACAGATGTATGTAGTACGTGTGTGAATAGGTTCCTGTCACTGGCTCATATGGGACTGTATTTGTTGTATCCTCTTCTGGTCTATTGTAAAAAATATGTTAGTAAACAAATGTTCAAAGTTTAATTGTGACCCTACAGTATGTTTACTTAGTAATGGTAAGATTATGTCTGTTATAAGCATCAACATAAAAATCAAGTACATATTAGGACATAAATACATAAATCATATCGTAAACACTTTTTTGTAATGCTTTATTACCCTACACTATGTTTATTTAGTAATGGTAGGATTATGTCGGTCATAAGCAACATCATATTTACATTTAATAAAACATACAGAGATAGTCAAGTATTAGGAAAAGTACTGAAATCATATCATAAACAATTGTATGTGATGCTTTATTATGATTCGAATCAATATCCGTGTTGGTAAGGAAGCTCCAACCTGATCCACCGTATTTGCGGTTATCAAAATGTAAAATAGGATACTTCCTAAAATAAGGTCAAAATGAGTTTTGTTTAAGAAAATCATGTATAGTACTTGATGATACTTTATTTTCAATTTTGGTTATAATTTGGTTATCTTTTATCGTTAATGTTTAAAATTTGGCACACATATGTAATATAATGTTGTGAATCGTAATCAATAATAAAATCAATTTCGAATTTTTTGATGATACGTTGTTTTGGATTTTATGTGACGACTAGCTGACCCGGTGCGCTTCGCCACCCCAATTAGAAGAAAGAAATAGTACTATCAAGTCATTCATATTTCTGGATCCATTATTATAGAAAATGCTAAATGTGTTCCTAATTTTAAATTTTTTGGTTTTAATTATAAAATATTCAAAAAGAACCATTGCAATAAGGAAATAGTACCATTGATTATCACTTTTAAATTCGATTTGTATATCATTTCCTATATTATCAACTAATTTTGTTTCTATAATACTTAATATTTAATAAATTATCACAAAACCGAAACCGATCGGTTTTTAATTTTTTAAAACCGAAACCGCGGTTTTGAAATTCTTCGATTTTTTGGAAACTCTAGGTCCATTATTATAGGAAATTCAAAAAAGTACCATTAGAATATATAAAAAGTACCAAAAATCCCCCACTTGTGGTTTCCCACTCACTCGGGTCCATATAAGCTTAATTTCATGGCTTTAGGTTCATTGGTGAAAAAATTACAAAAAGTACCATTCGAATAAAGAAAAAGTACCAAAAAGTATCCCCCTAGAATTATCACTTACTTAGGACCATATATGTTTAATTTCATGTTTCTAAGTCCATTGTTATAGAAATTTCAAAAAGTACCATTAGAAGAACAAAAAAATACCTATAGTTCAGTTCTCACATTTTGGTACCTAAATATTATATCCTATTCCTAACACTAACTTCACTCACATACATATCAGCTAACTTTAATGTCGATAACTGAAATAATTTAAAATGTTAAAAAAGTACCATTAGGAGAAAAGTACCAATTTTCCTTTTCTTCCTTGAACACCCCTCAAGTTTGAAATTTAAAAATATTCCATTTTGCCAAAATTGTTTATGCTACAGGCATGTCTCAAAATATTAAAATCTGTTTTAATGTGCCCAAGAATAAATATGTTTTAAAAAAAAGTACCAAACTGCTTACCCGGATTTGGCCCAATATACACCTTGGTACTCGAGTTCCAAATAACACCCTGTTAGTTAATTTTTGTATGAATCCAGGAACCAACGTTAAAAAAAAAATTTCAAAATTGGCTTAATAATTTCAAATATAATGTATTTTCCCGATTTTATCCCCTTTTTGGTACCTTTTTTATCCCCATTGAGGTGGTAAAATTTTATTCAAATAAATTTCTGTAACGTGGTGGGAGCTCAAAATAAAATATTCGTATGTCTATTTTATGAAAAAGTACCAAAAAGTCGAATTTCGAATTTCCAAAAAGTACCAAACTTATATTTTTTGATAAGTAAAGAATACGATTTAAAATTTGGTTCTATGTTTATTGGTTTAAAAGATACATAGGGTGCCAAAAAAGTACCAAAATACAGTTTTTACCCATTTTCTCCCCTAAAAGTTTCGAATTTCGAAAAAGTACGAAACACTTGTCAGCTTATTTTTTTAATGGAGTAACATGTAATTTTAAGTTTTTTTGTATCTTTATTACTTTTGAAGATATAAGGTTACCGAATTTACCCTTTTTTAGCCTCTAAACGTTCGAATTTCCAAAAATCCCTTCTTATCGGATCGTTTTGGGGAGGGAGCTACCCACAGTTAAAATTAAATCATGATTCTAGCTTCAGCCGTTTGGGCTGTGCGATGATGAATCAGTCAGTCAGTAACGTTACTCTTTTATATATATAGATAATAATGTTGTGAATCGTAATCAATAATAAAATCAATTTCGAATTTTTTGATGATACGTTGTTTTGCATTTTATGTGACGATATGTACATTCCAAATATATTCTAAGGTGAAGGGCTTTCCCGAATTCTTACTGATTGAATTTTATAAGAATCCTATTTTTCTGTATGTTTATGAAATTTATTTGCAAAAATTTTTCTTCATTCCTTTTTTCAGTTGTTATTATTTTTTTTATAAAGATAAATAATGATAAACAGAAGGAAAGAAATGAAAAACAAAAAAAAATATCATTCATATGATTACTTGTTCATATGTGTGTTTGAATAAATAAATATTATTTTCTACCAGCAATAATAACTGCTTGTTTTAAAAGTTTTAGATTTTTGTTCTATAGTCGTATATGTCCTTTTCACTACTTTAGCATTTCTTTTGCTCAAAAAAAGGAAAGAATGGAAACAAAAGGAAATCGTGACAAAAACACAATGTTGTTGACTTTTAATGTGGGTTTATTTACATACATATGTATGGATGTGTTCCCAGTTGTTTGTATTTGTGTTTGAACTTCTACTTGATTTGTTTTTGACATATTTCCGCAAGAACAGAAACCGAAAAAACAAACGAATGAAAGGAAGAAAAGAAATCATAATGTGGTCATAAGACAAGCAGATTGTGACAAATACAAAGACGATAGACACATTTTATATGGTTGAAGTTTATAAAATTTAATGGTAAGTAATATGTAAATATTATTTATGATTTATTTATAGATAAAAAGTTTAGCACAAAATATGCATGCGAATAAACGAGATTTGAAAATTTAGGCAGCAGTAAAATGGAAGGAAAATGTAACAAGTATTTTCATATAAAGTAGGTCTATAAACAAAATTAAATTTAAATTGAAAATAATATGACCTATTAGAATTTAAATTTTATGTCAATCATAAAATAAAACGTAGGGGTTAAGCCAAAAGCCATAGAAAAGGACATAGAGAGGGAAATCTGCCGTAAAAAAATTTGTTAAACAAAATGTTGGTAAAAGTTTGAAACATTTTTGGTGAACCAGAACTATATCCGATATATTGATGTATCAATCATGTTTGCAAGTCATTCGGGGGGTTCGGAAAGTTGATTTCAACCGACATACGAGCACAGCTCTATCGAATCCGCGTTCCAGAATACATAAATTTTATTTTTACTTTGGAATCTTATAGTTTCCTAAGTTTTCGACATCAGATTGCTTTCTAATTCTTCCTTTATATGTTTTCCTCTCTGTACTCTAAGCTACTAAATATGCAAGGTTTAGATAGGTTGATCGGAGCGAACTCATACCAACTAGTATTTTAAATTTCATACTTGATAGATGGAACTCCTGTGTTTTAGTTCTCAAGGTAGACATTTTCCGAGAAGAAACCCATCCTGAATAGCGCGTCTGCCTTTTCGTTTTCAATGATGCCTAAACTCCCGCTTTAGGAATTTATCTCCTTCATACATTCGTTTGATATGGTATCATTATAAATCTTAGATAATCTTTATATGACTCCGTCATACTTTTCAGAAGCCTTCGGAATTGGAGTAAACCTACCTTATGTGTATGGTGTGATGATCTAAATCAATGAATATCTATTCTTCTTTTGCGGTTAGTCTGATGGCAGCCAGAACTAACATATTTCACTTATATATGTTCCCGTTGATCCATAAATTGGTTGAACATATTTCTATCTTGTGCTAACGCTCTCACTTTGCTCCAGTCCTTATCCATTCCGGTGATGTCTTCGTCGATTTGCCTTCTCCAGGTATGAGCTGGGCGTCCCCTTCCTGTGGATTTTACTCAATTCCATTTATTTTGATGTCATTTCATGACCTTCTCAATATATGGCTAATCCATCGCCATTTACGTCTTTTTTATTTCAGAGGCATAATATTGGATATCACCCTTAGCCAGAATATTCGCAAGATCGTGCGAAGAGACTTGTTCACAAACACCTGAATCATTTGCATGTCTCGAGGGACAGCGTTCCACATCTCACAACCGCAAAAAAAGAATGGATTTTACATTCGTGTTACATTGTCGCGCTTACTTACACGGTTGTCAAAGACTTCACCCTACCCGCCATTTTTTTAAATTATTCTCCCAAGGTTGCAAAAACAGCTGACATCTTCTATTTGAGTATTGCTCATTTTAAATAACTCTTGGGATGTCACATTTACTCGGATAGTTTTGGTTTTAGCAGTATTTATCTTCAGACTAGCGCATTTTCATTTTTGTTGTTATGTTTCGCAGATTTTATGTAAGGTCTGAGAAGCTTTGAGCCAAAAGGCAAATGTCATCTGCGTAGTCAAGATCAGTCAAACGACCTTGCAGTCCCCATGTAATTGCCTTGCTGTTTTGGAGAACACTTCATAGAATTGTAGTTAGGACTACATTAAACGGAAGTGGTGATAATACACAACCTTGCCGAGCACCGATTTCAACCTTTACAGTTCTACTTAGCACTTTACCGTATTTAATTCGACCGCTAGCATTCTGGTAAAGGCACTTAATAAGTGAGATAAATTTGAGCGGGACATGTTTACATCTTAGTGTGCTCCAAATCACAAATGTGTAAACACGGACTCTGAATCCAGCCTGTTCTTGTCTTAATGCTGGTGGCATCCTAATGGAGATCCTTTTGGCGATTATTTGAGTGATGACCTGGCTGACAATGCACAGCAAAGTAATACCACACCCGTTATTTGAGTTTGTAAGATCTCCCTTCTTTGGGATGTTTATCATTATGCCTTCTATCAATTCGACAGGTAGACTTTAATTTTTCCAGAAGAAGCGGATAAGTGGGTAGATTATTTTGGAGCTTGTATGAGAGTCTGCGTTTAAAAATTCAGCAGACATTCCATCTAAACCAGGTTATTTATTGGAGTGTTTGTGATCTCATCTACGGTGGGACAGACAGAATATATATTCGGATCGTATTCATGTGATTCTCAGTCACAGCTGATCTGAGCACTGTGTCCATTTGCGGATAATACGTCACTGTAGAAATCTGTCCAAACATTGACTTGTTCCTCGGAAGATGTAGCAAGTTCTCTGTTCCGTTTCCATAAGGGCCGTTGTGCCGTCACATGTCCATTGGTAAATTTTCTCAAACACCTGTACATAACACTGGTACGATGAGTTTCCGCTGCCGATTGTGCTTCCTTGCCGATGTCTTCGATCCATTTGAGTTTGTAGCGTCGTGACCATTTTGTCGAGTTCTTTGTACTGTGCCCGCAGACTGAGTTTGGCAACACGAGTTTTCGCTCTAATAACATCAGCTTTTATCGATTTGCGTTGTTCGATGATACGCCAAGTCTCATCTGATATTCATTCTTTCCGTATGTTTTCCTTATATCCAAGAATATCCTTAGCGGGGTTTATAAAAACGGACTTAATTGCTTCCCACTCGCTTATGATGTTTTCTTGTGCTGCAATAAAAGTACGGCTTAATTCTTCGGAATATGCAGTGGTTATTACTGGATTCTTTAGTCTTTGGACGTTGACAGGCCTCATATTGCTGTAGGTGTTGCTGATGTCTCGTATTGCAGCAAGTTTTATACGTAGTACTGCAACGAGAGTGGTGATCTGTTGCCATATCTTCACCTCTACGATTTCGCACATCCAAGAGGTATTCTCGCAATCTGCTACTTATTGCCACGTGGTCAATCTGATTTTACATTCTTTGGTCAGGAGACATCCATGTTACCTTGTGTGGGAATACGGACCCACTTACAACTAAGTTGTTATATGCACACATTCCCAGCATCTGTAGGGGCGTAGCATTGACTGCAATTAGCATGAATTAAGAAAATTCAATTAGTACCATTCGAATAAAGAAAGAAGGCCTCATTTGTTGAACATCATTTATTCAGGAGCACTGAGTCTCTAGCTTCACTAATATATCAAATTTGAGATGTTAGATAGTCAGTCATAATATCGTTATAGATCTCTCAATAAGTATTATTCTAAGAAAACCAATATCCAATTATGATTACTCTGTTATCTTGCTACGTTTTCAGAATTTCAAATAGTAAAAATTATTAAAACTCCCACCTCCTTTTCCAACTGTGCCTATAAGACTATAAAACTTTAATAGGACTCTTCCTGTTTCATTAAAATAATACCATTAAATACATTATTGCTGCGTACATAAAAAAACATGTTGAATAAACTATAAATGTTGGTATGTAATGAGAATTTGCCATTCCATGAATAAGAATGTTCTTTTTTTACCACCTCTACTCCCACCCTTTCCCAAAATCAAAGTAAATATTTGACATTTATTTTTCCACTTATTTTGATTTTCCTTATTGATGACATTGAATGAAAAAATGGGATACAAACACAAACACACATGTGGAGACAAATCCAAAACCAATCTTTAACCTTTTTTATTTTTTTCATCCTTTTTTTCTTATGTTAATCAAAGGATCTGTGATTTCTTTTTTGTCTTGTACTTGTAATATTCCGTCTAACTATTTATATAGAAAATTATTTCCATATGTACTCAAGCACACAAATAGGTATCCTGCAGTTCTGGGAACTAATTCTGATTTTGCGAATGTGTTAGCTACAAAAAAGCTCTATTAAATACTAACGTCAATGAGGAATTTATGCGGGAGTCATATTGGTACCCTCTGTATAACTATTTACTAATGATATTACTAGTAAATAATGGTCTTTTGGTGGCGTGTGAAAATAAAGGGAAATATTGTTTTTAAATTTATTTTTTATAGTTTCTGTAGTGGTGAAAAATTTTATAGTTTTCATATTTTTATGGATCTTTGACAGTTTGGTACGAACTCACAATCATATTCTCTCTTCAATCAAAATCAAAAGTGTTCTGTTTCAGATTATCTCCTATATAATTCTATTTAATAGGTTTTATCAAGTAATAAAAACCAACGATCATACAAAGTTCTATATGAAGACAAATCCTAGCAACAAAGTTGACAATAGGTACCTTTAAAACTGCAGGGTATACACAAGTATGTATGTGAACATAACCAAGTTTGTTTGTTTAGTTTCTTTGATTGTATACACTCATGTAAATATAAATGGATAAGTTTAAGGATATTATTAAAAGGATATAATATGTAGATAAAATGTATGCATAGTCAATATATATGTATATTAGGATGGCCTTTATTTCTATGCTCCCAATGTCTAAAATTGCTGAACGGTTGAACTAAATCGGATAATGCTTACAGTTTATACATTTTGCTTGAAGTTTCGTATTTTGGGTCAATGTAGCATTTTTTTTAAAAAAAAATTTCAAAAATTAAATGATGAAAAATCCAATTAAAAATAGTTTTTGAATTTAATTTATCCATAGATGTTTCAATATATTGTTACGGTTTTACCTTTTAATAAAAACGGTGGTTTATGTCGTTTAAATAAACCGTATTCTTTCGATTGCAAATAAAAGCATTTTAGTAATTTAAAATTGTAACAACACTGGCAATGCAGTTGATGTTAACTCTACCAGCTCATGTTATTAACTGACTGGGTTATTGTTCTTCCTACACAATTTATACACAGCGATATCTTCTAGATAATTCGAACATTATCTTAACGGAAATAACTCGAATGTTGTATTTCCAGCAGCTTTTTTTAAAGTTCCTGGACAACCTACTACAGTTGTCAATTATTCGTGTTTAATTTTGATCGAATAAAGGTTAAACATTTTTGTATACCCTTGACAGAGTGTCCGTCTGTATGTTGAAATCAACTTTCCGTACATCAATATATCGGGAATTTTCCCTGTTCGGTTGTTTGGAATCGAGACAATCGCACCACAAATGGCAGAGAACAACCTCAATTTTTGATCTATGTATATCTGGATTACTAAGTCATTAATATAGTCAATATGGATATCCAATAATAGATATCTGAAAGACCTTTGCAACGGCGTATATAAGACTAAAGTAAGTCGGAGCTATAATTGATCAAAATCGGGAAAAATATTTTTTACTCCGATTTTTGTTTCACCAAAAAAATGTTTTGTTATGCATTTTTTCACAAATAAATTAAAACATTTTTTTAAGAATTTAAAAAAAAAATTTCACATAAAATTTTTTCTCTAGATATTTTTTTTAAAAATTTGTTTTCCCCAAAAATTATTTAAATTTTTATTTTAAAGTATAATTTGGTGAAGGGTATATAAGATTCGGCACAGACGAATATAGCTTTTTATTATTCGAGTGATTGATTGATTAATTATTAAACTGTCATCGATTATTTCAACGAACAAAGAGTAAAATATATTATTCGAATAATTGAATAACATTTATTTAAATCCAGAAACCTCTAATACTTAATTTTATTCTAAACAATGAAAAGAAATACAAAGTTAATACACCTAAATAATAAAAAATTATAACATTTGTATGTATTTTTGTTAAACACTAAAAAATATATTTTTGATTTAGTTTTTTATTAAATCCTTTTAGAATTCATTCTATATAAAATTAATTCCTTTATTTCATATTTTCTTTAATTCAAATCTATTAAGTAAATAAGCTTAAGTAAATTTTTTTATTCTAAATAGAAAATTTTTATTCATTCGAATAAAAAATATTTTTTTCCTCGATTATTTTATATTTTTAATACTTTTTTGTGTACAGGTCTAACATTGATACCTTGAACTTTTTATATTGTAAAGTTTTACCTTTTAAAAATGGTGGTTTATATCCTTTAAATAGTAGTTTAGTAGTTTAAAATTGTAACAACTCTTTATTTATTTAAATTTACTCAGTAAATAAAATTAATTAGCAGCTTTAACAGTTAATGTTGTTATACTTACAGCGTGTTATTAACATTGTCGATAAGAATAAAAATGATAAATGTTACAATCAGTCGTTACTGACCGTTAAATTCAAATCGTTAATGCAACTTCGTAACATGAAATACAAAAACTACTTTTAATACAATTTTTATTTTCATCATTTAATTTTTAAAATTTTTTGGAAAATATTGCTACTTTGACCGAAAACACAAAACATCAATTAAAATATGCAACCTCTAAACGATATCCGAATTTGCTCAAATTTTCAGCATTTGATTTTTATATAACGGACAACAATTTTAGACCTTGGAAGCATCGTAAATCCAATAAGTGAAAAATAAGGGCCACCCTAGTCTACATAAACATATATAGCAGTGTATGTCAGTCAAAAGTTTAATACAGACAACTTAACAGTGACACTTGAAATCAAGTGGAAAATCAGAAACATACAGAAGAACAAGTATAAACACATTTCATACACATAAAGCTACTAAATCAAAAGAAAACGTACAGATACGAAGTGCTACTCATAAAAAGGACAACGTTTAAATAAGCACATATACAAATACAAACAGAAACTTATACTCACACCCACCTACAAATGCAAATCTACATGTTAAGAAGTCATTTTATTATAAAAAGTAAACAAATAAAAATTACTCGTATATAAAAAATACTATTGAATAGATAATTTAAGATCATAAACTGGATTAGAATCATATGGTTGAAATTAAAATTGGATAAGGACCATAATCCTCTTTTAAGCTCTTAAGATTAGAGACTTCCTCTTTTAAACGTCACAAAAAAGCATTTTTTCTAATTTAATACATGAGAAATATTGTAAAAATGTTATAGGTACATAAATACTTATGTTACATTTTATTTATTAAAGGTCAAAGGTCATATTACATGATTTAAACTTAAAACAAGTAAAAGAGCTATATTCCAATTTTTAAAATAAGATATAAAAAAAAAAATTGTTCGAAATTGTTTTTTAATTTTTTTTAAAAAAATTTTTTTTGGAAAAAGAATCTATGCCAAAAAAAAATTTTAATGAAAAAAAAATTCGGGTTAAAAATATTTTCCCGATTTTGATCCATTGTTGGTCGAACTTACTATATCCATATATACATCGTTGCAATGGACTTTGAAATATCTATCATTAGATATCCATATTGTCTATATTAATGACTTAGTAATCCAGATATAGATAAAAAATTGGCCAAAAATCGAGGTTGTCCCGGTTTTTTCCTTATATCTCAGCCATTTGTGGGCCAGCACTTAGGGGATGACCCCTACCCATGCAATGCATTATGTATACTAGGAAAAGGGAGTAGTGTTTGTGGACATTCAATTTGAGTGTAGAGCGTCCTCTACGGAAGCCATACTGGCGTTCGTTAAGTAAATTGTTGGACTGTAAATATTTAACCAGATGGTAGTTTGCCATACTTTCCATAACTTTGCTATTGCCAATTGCTATTGGATTATAATTTTCAGTGTTGTTAGCCGCGCCTTTTTTAGGAAATGGCGTGACATTTTCAACTTTCCAATATACAGTAAATACGCCGGCACGGTATGAAATGTTGAAACGGTTAGCTAATGGACGAGCTAACGTCAAAGAGCACTGCTTCAAGACCAGTGCTGGTATGACATCTGGCCCAGGAGGCTTATTTACGTTGAGATCCGATAAAACCCTTTTTACAGCACGAGCTTGAAAGAATATATCTGGCATATATCACTAATACTCTTGCGAGTTCGGGCACTGCGGTTACTATTGAGAAAAAAAGGCCACGGCAAGTGAGAATTACTTGCGAATAATTGAGCTAAAAGGTTAGCTTTATCGACCGGGTCAGTGAATGTTTGGTCATGCTTTAAAAGAGTCGGAATGGGGAACTAGCATTATCCTCTACTTTTTTAACGAATGGCCAAAGCTTATACAATGGCACCATTGTCAACCCATTTATAAACAAACAAAAATTCGAATTAATAATATTGAAAATCAAAAGTGAAACAAAATTCGAGAATAAATTAAATAAAAAATGGATAGCGACATTTCAATTAATGAAACCTGCATCATAGATTGCAGCTATGAGCCAATTGACTTGACTTTTCTTATCCAGTCACCAACAGACTCTGGATAAGAAAAAAGTCAGGCCAAGGCACTGATGAACAATTTCAAATTGATTGTTTGAAATGATTTAACAGTTCTAGCCATGTCTAACAATGGATCTAGCAATTTTTTAACAAACTGACAACAAACCATGTGAACTGACAAACTATGTATGTATGTATGTATGTTAGCAGATAAATATTTATTGTCTCACAATTGTCTGGCAATGAAATTTTAAGGTTTTCTTCAATAACTTCGCCAGCAATGGTCTAGATTAAGTGAAGTTACAATCATGGAGGATATATACATACATACTTCGGTCTTCACATATGAAATGTAGTTAAATATGCAAACTTTCCCCCATATGCATAAACAGTTTATAAATTTATCAAAGGTTTATAAAACTGATTTGGTATGGAAATTTTGTTTAATAAACCTTTGATAAATTTATAAACTGTTTATGCATATGGGGGAAACCCCCATATGACTCTACTTAGAAAACATTTTGGGAAGATTTCTCCCAAAATATTTCTTGAAAAATAAGAAGCCATCGAAAATTTGTTATCATTATACATACCTAATAATACTTTATTTGGCATCCTCAATTGGACTTCTTAGCGGACAACTGAAAAGCGTTTAACCATGAAACGTTTCAATATTGGCGGATTATTGCTGGTCTGTTACTGTTAGTCGAAATCTTCAACCGAATCCAAGAGGACAGCTATAAGAGGGCATACAAAACTGCAACTAAATTTGAAATGCAATTATTGTTTTGGTATTCAGCATGTAAAACGGTTTTTGGAGGAATAAAGAATAGACAAACCATGAAATTGGAATAACAGTTCCTATTGACTTAATCGTTCTTGAAAAACGTGACCAAATATCTCCCATTTGTTGGGACTATCCGCTTTCTTAATGTTTATATGTTTAATGTTTCATTCACATTAACGATTTCTGTTATTGTACGAACTGGCTTCAAATATTTTTTTTTTCTAATTTTCAATTCTAACCACTATTAGGTTAGGTTTGAGAAGCATTGTAGTATTTTACTATACCAATGTAATAAATTTAGTGCTTCTCATATAATGCATATTTGATCAAGGCATAAAATTAATTATTATAGATATAAATAATAGAACACATCTTTGAACAATTAAACATTTTCCCAAAAATATATTAAATTCTATTATTTAACAAATTTACTATTATAAAAGTAGTAGATTTTGTTCTAAATAAGTAGGAGCTTTTTATTCAAGTTTTGAAATAGTTGGTATCACTAATTATTTAAACAGTTTGAGAGTCTCGGAAAAAACAAAAACAACTGAACAGCTGTTTCTAAAAGAAAGAGAGAAAGAACACAACTGAGAACCATTGAAAAATAAAAACAACAAAAATTTTTTGACATTTCACAAAAGAAAACAAAAACTCGCAGAAAAGGCGGATTTTTTTTATTTATTTGCAAAAATTTGTTTTATTATTAAATGGAAACGAATTAAATCTTTTGTTTAATTGTGAATAATAACTAAGAAACTCCTTGTTGTGGAAAACAATATAAATACAACAACAAATGTTTTAAAGGCGAAATTATCAAACGCAATGAAAATACTCTGTGAAACACAAGTACTAAATCGTCTGACACAGACGAACAAGGCGCCTCGTATGGTTAAAGCCACCTTGGCGGTGGGTTTCAATACCTCCGCCAAGGACAGTAATGGTGAATGTAAAAAAGACCTGGAAATTATACATTTTACTCCACAGGAGAAGACGGGTAAACGATATAAAGTAAAAAACAATATCGAGAAAATGTTTACGAAATTTCTCAAAGATGGCAAAGCTACTATTAGTTTTATACAGCCGGCGGAGAATTTAATGATTAAGTGTGATCCCATACAGTTGAAGGGTTTTCTGCAGACCTTAAAATTGGGTTTGGAGGGCAAAGATTCGATAAATTTGAGAATGAATATAGCGGCTGCCACCGCGATACCACTGAAGTCTCAGCCGCAAACCAAACTGTCGGTTTTAAATAGGGGAGATTATCCGACAAAGGGTTTTCCTAGGACTTTAAAGTCCCTGACTATTTCGGGCATACAATTGTGTAAGGTGACCTTTGAAATATGTTCATTAAGAAATTTGACCATGCTGAATTTAAGTTTTAATACTATAGAAAAGGTAATTGAATATTTATAATTGTTACAGTTAACAAACTTTTTAAATAATTTTTGCAATTTTTTAGATTCCCGACGAAATGGGTAGATTACAATTGACTGAATTACATTTGCACAATAATAATCTGGGTGATAAAAATTGCTGGCAATGGTTGCAGGGTAGAAATCTGCAAGAATCCTTAAGAGAGCTAGATCTCTCTGCCAATAAATTGGAATATTTTCCACCGGTTTTAATTAAATTAGAAAAACTGGTGACTTTAAAAATCAACAACAATCTCCTGAAACGCATACCCTTTGGAGTAAGGCGCATGCGCAGCTTAAGGTATCTGCATATGTCTTCGAATCAATTGGAATCGCTGCCGGCAGCATTTAACAACAATCGCTTAGAAATGTTAGATGTGTGGGGCAATAATTTCCAGCCTCAAAAAGAATACGATTTGGATAATAAACTAGCAAATCCCACCTGCTCATCAGTACAAAGTCTAAACACAGCCTCGCCCTTATGGCTGTTGGCCTCACGTTCCGTGTGTCAACATAAATTGCCTTATTCATCGGCCACTTTGCCTTGGATTTTAGTTGATATACTATCGGAGGCGCCCAAATGTGCCTGTGGTAAATTGTGTTACGGAGATGCGGTGTTGGAACGTGCTGCCATGGCCACTTTTGAAAATGTCAAGAATCTAGTGTTCAGTCGAGATCGTTTGATCTATGCCGATATTGTTTTATGTGGTGCACAGTGTGGGGGTCGAAAACAAATCGTGGCTTCATAGTCTTAGTTTTAATCACATTTTTATTTCACAAAACAGAAACAACCATTGTTTTAGTTATTGTTTTATTTAATCATCAATTTCAATTATTTAATCATTCTTTTAATTTAATCATTATAATTTCTAGTTTTTATATGAAGTGTAATTCGTTTTTTAGTTTTTTAAATAATAGGAATTTGCTTTTAAATTTGAGATATTGAATAAACTGAAAATACACGTATTCATAAACAAAATGTAAATTAAAAGGATTTTATTTATTGTATATAAATGTCGGATCATCATAGTGGACTAATACTCCATATAATACTTGGCTTTGGTTAATAAAATCAGTTCTAATTCTGAGATATCTTTAAAAATGCCATCTTAAGAAAAACTCAAAATACTTTATTAGTTTTTTTTATTCAACATTATTTTCTCTTCAATTTATTTAGCTAAATTTAAATACAATTTTGTAATAAATTTATAAAACAAAAAGCTCGCTAATAAACAAAAATATTGTTTATTTTTCCAAAACAAAATTAAGTGCAATATAAATTTGTGCTTTAATAAATTAGTTTGTAAAAAAATTAAATATAAACCCTAATAAGGAACATTAAAGTATAAAAAAGTGTCTCTTTAAGAATAATATTACTAGAAAATAATAAAAAAAAATTAAATGCTAAGTACTTAACAGAAGTCATTATCATGTTTAAGTAACAAATAATGATTCAAACATTAAACAAAAGACCATATATAAATAGAGTAATATTTAGAGTTTGAACGGAAAAAGGTCTAATTAAGTATAGAAGTTTATATCAGTTGAATTTAAGTAACATTTTTTTAAAACTATCGAATGTGTATTAATATTTTGTTAGTATACAATATTTAGAGACATGTTTGCTATTGAATATTAGTGCAAATATTGCATTTATTATTTTCAATTTTATTACCAACTTTTTTTCCGTTCAAACTCTTTATAACACAATAAAAATTTGTGCGTTACAAACATAGTAAACAAAGAACACAAAACAGCAAATACAGCCACGCTGGCTTGCGGACTCTTTCACCACAGCTTGGAAATAAAGTAAATCGATGTTTAAATAAAGCTAAAGATAAGACAAGTCATTCGAAATCACCGGCTTAATCAACTCATAATTTACACAGACAGAAGAGCAGAGGTATAAAACAACCGATTGCTATAAACACTGGCATTAACACCATGGAATCGTCCATAGTGTAAGGATTCGGTTGGCGGGGACCACTTGTTTTACTATTTTTACGATTATCCGTAAATGACAAATCGAAATCATCTTCTTCATCGTCAACGATCAACGTGTTATCCTCCTCTACAGGTGGTGTGGGAATTTTCTTTTCTTCTGTTATGGTTTTCTTAACCTTTGCAGATTTCTTTGTTGTGCTGGCAGTTGTTGCGGGCATTCTCTCTGTAATTGGCTGCTCAGTTACTTCATTAAAGTCACCATCTTGTATTACAGCATCATTGTGTAGGGGTTTCAATTTGGGTATTCTATTGACATCGCCTTTGAATAGGACAAAGGCATTTATTTTGGGATTGTCATAGGAACCCTTAATGAATTCCAAACGCACAATATTGTTGCGAATATCGGAAATTTCATCTTTATAGTGTAACTTTCCTCGCGTAACAGTAAAGTAGACATATTCATCGTGGGCTGTGCCGCGACCCACTTGTGCAAAAATGTCCAGATTGGAGACCACTTCATGTTTGCGATTTAGTACCACATCGAAAATCTGTAATATTAAAATAGAAAATTTTATTTTTGATTTAAAAATTCTAAATGATTTCGAAAATCACTTAAATAAAGAAATCGAAAAAAGCCCAAAATTAGGCAAAGTTTGGAAACTCGAAATTAAGTTCGAATTCTTAAAATCTTCCGAAATTGGATCTATTTCCAAAAAAGCATAAAATTTTACAATTTTTTTGTAAATTAAAATAGAAAATAGAAGAAAATTTTAATTTAGTTTTCAAAAATTCTAAATAATTTCGAACATTCCAAATTAGATTGAATTTTCGAAAACTAATTAAATCTAATTTTATTTGCTTTTGAAAAAAAAATTTTTAAATTTTAAAAAAAAGTCGAACAAAACCAAAAATTTGGTGAAGTTTGAAAATATGAAAATAAGTTCTAAAATTTTAAATTATGTTCTAATCTTCCAAAATGTAGTTCTATTTACCATAAAACAAAAATTCATGTAATTTTTAATAAATTTTAGAGTTTTCGTGAAGTTCGAAATCTGATTCAATTTAGACATCCAATTATAATAATAATTTCAAACTTAATCTGTGAAATGTTGATTAAAATTTTTAGTTTTATATTTTAATTCAAATTCAATGCAAGTGTTCGAAATTAATTTCGAATTGGAAAAACTACTAACTGACACCCAATCTCAAAGATCTAAGTCTCTAATCTTTGAGATTGGGTGTCATGGTGTAATTTTTCCAATTGGAAATTAATTTGAAAATTTTGAAAATTCCAGTTTCAAAACTTGTAAATGTAATGTAAAATTTGTTATTTTGAAAGTTAGAATTTTGAAAAATACTTTAAATTTTAAAAATTTTAACCGAATTTTTTCTTAAGAAATTTATATTTTTTTCAAAACAATTTCCGAAAGTGTAATTTAAATAAAATTATCCAAATTTTATTTTAAATAATCTATGAACTTTTTTAAAACTTCCCTCCCGTTCCCACTCACCTTCATATTTGGTTCATTAAAATAGACCTCGCAGAATTTCAGTACCAATGCATATTCACCATCCCCCTCCAAGGGTAAATCATAGCCAAAGGTTGCAGTGTGATAACGTTCTGTGCGATACAAAACCTCATCTTGCTCGGGCACCCGTCCAATAATCAATAAATGATTGCCATAATCGGAGGCGGTGCCCACATTCAAAGGATCCGATTCATAGTGAATACTATGTTTGTCTATATGATCATAACCACCGGAATTAACTGCATAGATAACTTGTAGACTATTATCTTTATCATCGGCAGCATTAGTTGTTGCAATGCAATTGCTGCTTATCAACAGCAACGACCATGAAAAAGTCAATATTATTAACCTTTTGCTTAAACGTGTCTTCATGATTAATAGAGCTCTATATTTAAACAATTAGCTATAGTTTTATTTTCGAATTGCTACTGTTAAACAATTCTAGCTGCCTTCGTGGCTTTTCTCGATGCTATTTTTATAACAAGCTGTTTAGGGTACGTGTTCCTTTTTTCAAATTTCTGCTGAAGTTGCAATTTTGCAGGTGTACTGTAACTGTAAAAATGCAATAAAGTTATAGTTGTCGATTGTGGCAATTTTTTAATGAAATTTTTGTAAAATTATTGATTTTTTCATTCACTTTTTTTGGGGAAAAATTATTGTTTACCTTTTTTTCGGCGTGCTAGGTCAAATAATTTTTTTTTCGGCAAATTAAAAAGAAAATTTTGTTGATAATCGGTCAGCTGGTAAATGTTTATGGTGTTTCACAACAAACAGACTGGGTATGTTTATGGTGTTTCACAACCAGCAAATTGTGTATATATCAACAAGACATAGAGTTACCAGACTCCCCGGTAATTGTTTTGTGTAAATTAACATTCATTAACAGAGAAGTGATGAATCACAAATTCGGTCAAACATTTATATATATTTGATTTCAAAACGATGGGGGATATATTTATTATGTCATTATGTTTTTAACATATCTAAATATTTGTCGTAGAAACAAAAAGTATATATTTCCTCAACGTATGGATACATAACATCGTTTAAATTTGATCTGTATTCAATTCCAGTCATGATATCTTTAGTGATATGAGTTGGACCCATACGTTGCACTGGAAACAGCCGCACAAAATAATATTGCCACCTAAACTTGACTATCTTATTTGTGTTTTTGGGATCCAGTCTCTTTTCCTTCGACAGTCTTACGAATTTTATCCCATCAGTGTATCCTTAAATTTAACTTGGACTCAGCCGAAAGTTTAAATGTTTCATCGAACAGTTTAAAATTTTTTATGAGAAAGGCCTCATTTGCAACTAATTTCCAGTTTTTGATAATTAACAACCTCCCGCAGAGTAATTTTTGGCAATTTCTTAAACGCTCTTGTTATTAAATTATCTTTACTTTGCAAAATTTTGACCATTGTAAATTTTACTAACTATTTAATAAACTTATTGTGTGAAAAAAATTGCAAAAAGAAATGATATTCTTTTTGTAATATGTATAGCACCTAATTGCTATAAATATTTTACATATTAATAAATCCAGATAAATATAAAAAGGTAAAAATCGTGGTTGTCATGGTATTTTGATTATATCTCAGCGATTTTCCCGAATTTACAGACTACAGACTCCACTATCTATAACGATCCAGAATATATATAATAATGTGGACATAAAAACGGAATGACGAACTTATATAAGTAACAAACTTTATTTTAAATTAACTATTAACGTATCAATCATTTCCCTTCAAAGCTATTTTCTGCAAGGTTGGAAACCGATACATCTGAACTACCGTTACGCCTAAAATACACTTTCAACTCAAGTACCATTACCGGTAAAATACCGTTACCGATATAATAGTAAATAATAATCGTATTTGAGTATTTGAAGGTAACTCTATAAATAATTTTAATTATAAAAATATATTTTTTTTAAATTTAAAATGTAAGAAATCCTTGTCAACTTATTTTTGTAATTTTTTTAAGAATTTTATTACCGCATCATTAAAATTCCGTAACCGAAATAACAGCAAATACCGTTCCCCTATGCTCCCGTTACCGAAATAACTGCAATTACCGTTAAAATAACGTTACTAAAATAGCCTTACCGTTATCATTTCGAATCGGTAGCCAACCTTGCTTTTCTGTGATTCAAATATAACCTTTTATTAATCCCAATTTCAGTTTTCCTCATACGGCAACACTCTCACAGTTATTGAGAAAATACCACCACTAGCTGTCACTATACAAAAAACTACTCTCTGAACATCAACACGTGCGGTAGATGGTGGAATTTATTAAAACTGATATTAATTTCAATTAGTTTTGTGAAAAACTATTAAATAAGTGTAACAAAAAATAACAAAATTACACTACCAGCACTAAGAAAAGTGAATGTGAAACATTTTCATCAGTAAATCAATAAAATATTAACGTAAACAAAACATTACAAGCATAATTTTTCTAAGACCTCAAGAAATAAATTTCTAAAACAACATGGATTTTGAAAATGAAGAAAATGATAATTTAAAATTTCAACACTTAGCAGGAGGATATATTTTAGATTATGCCCCCTTATACTCCAAAACTGGAGAGTAAGTATAGTGCCTAAATATCTACCAAAGAACTTATACTATAACTTTGATTTGATTGTTTTACTTTCGTCAGGCACTTGTTGTTTATGGCCCAGAATGAAGTTAGAATTTACTCCACCATAAGTGGCCAGTTTGTGAGAAAGCTGGAGGGTTCCACAAAACCCCTTATAGATTTTGAATTTGAATTAAATGATGATAGTACTTTGGTAGCCTGCAATAAAGCGGCCGAAATTTTTTCCTGGGACTGGAAGACTGGAGTTCTTAAGAATACTCTTGCAATACATACTCCTGAAGAGGCAGCAAAAAGAACGGTGACAAGTTTCAAACTTATTAGTCTATATGATAATAATTCGGAATTATCTCATGCTGTTATTTGCTACAGAGTCCTAAGCAAACCGATTAAATTTCGTTTATTTAATCGAGGAACACAACAATATATGATAATACCATGTACTATGAAATTAACGTAAGTAAATCTTTGCGTTCTGATTACTATATAATACTGATCGATTTAATTGTAGTACGGAGATACCCTTGTTAGCAGTGGATAATAATAATTTCCCAAATCTCGTGTTGGCACAGGATTATTTTGTATATTTTGTGAACTACAAAACTTGGCAATGGGTTAGGTGAGTAATAAAAAAAATAATAGTTTGAAATTTAAAATTCGTTCATGAACGAAATTTCATTTAGCAATCGCATACATATTTGATCTGTTCAATAATAAAAACTACATATTACGAATTATTACAAATTTTCACAGAAAAATTTATTAAAAAACAAAAACAATTTGTAAAAATTTGTAATAGTTTTTTTTTTTTGCTATTGAACAAAACAATTGTTCAGTCTAAACATTTTCTTAAATTATAATTTTTTATTCAGATTAATGAATGCCCACAAAGTACCCGTTACTGCTATACAAATTCACCCATCAGAAGATTGTGTAGCAACAGGTGATGAATATGGAAAAATTTTCCTGTGGCGTCAGTTTAACAATCATAAAACTGTTAGAACTGTAAGTAATTGGCAAAAAATTAAAATTTCTTTGAAGCATTTTAATAATTTCCCTAATTTTTAGAGCTTATATCATTGGCATCATACGAGAATTACCAGCATTTGTTTCACTCCAGCCGGTGCAAATTTCTACAGCAGTGGTGAAGAAGCTGTATTGGTTAAATGGCATATAGAAAGGCCTGATTTAAAACAATATATACCACGTATGGTGGCTAAAATCCGTCATATTGTTGTTAGTCCAGACAATTCAAATGTGGTAGTATGTACGATTGACAATAGCATACAAATTTATGGCATTGAAAAGACAGTAATTCAGAATCTACAAGAATTCACTTATGTAGCAGAGGATTCTACTGAAAATTATAAATTTCCTACGGGTTTACTTTTAAACCCACGTAACAATTCGTTGGTATTAAATGGTCGTGTTGGATCATTACAATTTTATAATACCTATACCAAGAGTTTGTTGTATAATGTATGTATGCTGATGTTATTTATATGTCTAAAAATAGAGATTAATAGTTTGATTTTGTTTTCAGATAAATATTGTTAATCAAAATTTATTGTCCGTAGAACGAGATAGGATAATGTACGATATACGTGTTACTAAAGCGGCGTTTAATATTGATTGGATGGCTACTGGAGAAGTTTTCAATGATGAAGAGCATTTACCAGAATTACGTTTAAAGTTTTGGAAATATCAAGAGGAATCACAAAAGTAAGTGAAAACTATGAGGGTTGATACTAGTCACTATACTATAGAGGAAAACTTAAAATAAGATGTACAAATATTAATTTTCAAAATGTAAATTTATATATTTTTTTAGCTACGCTTTAAATACCAACATTGAATTGCCCCATGAAGGCGGTTTTAAAGCCATTGAATTCTCCAATGACTATCAAGTGGATAATCTGCTATGTGCTACTGTAGGCGAAGATAATATTATAAAAATGTGGTCTCTAGATGACTCTGATAATATTTATAAAAGCGGCAAAACCTGGTATTGTATAGCACAAACTTCGTACAAAGATTTTCCAGTCGATTCGATTTCATTCTCCCAAGATGGTTCTCTCTTGGCCGCTGGTTATGGCAACACCTTGTGTGTATATAAATCTGATAATCTAAAACTAAAAGCAGCTCTTACCGGCTCCAATGGTCTGGATGGCTGTGCAACTAAAGCTCTAGTTAGATTGCCCACCAAAAATATAAACTACGCCAAATCAGAATTATCGGAGAAACGTAAAAAAATCATGCAATTATTTACCAATATGTTGGATACCAACGAAGAGACCTTAATCAAAGAGCTGCAAAAGGCTTTAAATGATAAGAAATCTGAGGACAATAATACAGCTCAACCCTTAAAACATCTCGATGAACAACAAAAGACAAATTTATATAAAAAGGTTTTGCAAATGCATGAATTGAGTTTATATCAAAAAGTTCAACTCTATCAAAAATTGGGTATAACTTGTAAAGTTCATCCACAAATGGAAACAAAGCTAGCTGAATATTTAAATATTGTGTGTAAAAAACGACAAGTGGAATGTGTATTGCACGCCAAGGCTCATCGTTTGAATTTAAGGCAACGTTTTAAGGCAAAATATCGTTTGCATCATTATTTCAAACAACAACATAACTATGATGCTAAAGTTGTACAAAATCTAGTGCCCATATTGAGCTTAATGAATCTGGGAAGTACTATTGTACACAAAAAAAATGATATTATTAAGTCGGATAAGGTCAACTGTGTGATTGGTAATAAGAAAAGCGTGGTACCGCCTAAACCAACATTGGCTGAAATAACTCACGTACAATTTGCTGCCGGAGAATATGCTCATTTGGTGGTTGTATGTACGCAGCGTCGTGTTCTAATATGGAATCTTTTAACTCTCAGGCTGCAATCGGTTTTAAAATTAAGTGTTAAACACTTGACATTTGATCCACAAACTAATTTAATGGCTGTGGTAACTCACAATAATGAATGTAAGTTGAGTTAAGATGAATGGAGTTGAGTTGAATAATTTAATGTTTTTTTTTTTTTTTTGATAAACAATAATTTCAGTGCATCTTTTCCAACCCAATGTTCCGCTGCCCATTTACCAGCGACGCAATGTACCAAATGTGTATGGTATTGCTTGGATACCAAGACGTTACCCGAAGCAAAGATCTATAAATTTAGATTGGCAGGCTCAGTCAACTTTATATTTCTTAAATGAAAATCAGGTTTGTTTATTATTTCTTAAACATTTAATCCTCTTGTAAGGTTAATAAGAAAATTGTATATTTTGTTTTTAGCAAATTATTTACTTATCTTCGCCCAATGAACAACATTCAGATGTTGCAGCACCCATTGCATTTGATAATGCAGCCACCGATTCTATAAATTATACCACATTTGGTACTTATGCTACAAAAGCAGTCAGCGACAAACAAACTGCATCACGTCAAAATGGTCCCTTAGTTTTGGGCAATAGTGATAAGACTGCAGTTAAAGCGGTAAGTCATTTTTTTCTTAATAATTTAATTGTGTTCTTAATAATCATCAGACTGAAATACTTAAGTTATTTACTGCAGACTTTGAATTTGTTACATAAAATGTAGTTTTTAAATTGACATTTACGAGGATCGTTATAAATCATTTCATCATTCAAAGATAAATATACATAGATCGGAAACTCTACTGTCAAAGACCTAACTCAGTTGTCAAAAACCTAAGTGGTGAGAATGATAAGGTTTGTTTGGTATTGAAATTGGGCAATATCCATCCATAATTTCACCTAGCCCCCATATAAATGTAATTCAGTAATACAGTTAGAGCAGTCATAAATATGTTTATTATGCGGCAATCCTGATAAAATTTTTTACAAATTAGTTCTAAGTACTCTGAAATTATATTGTAGCCCCCCCTCAGAAAATGACTTGAACCTTCATAATTGTCTTATAACAATTAATATCGTTTTTTCACTAACAAAAATTTATCCACCAAAAATAGTTTTTAATCGTTATTTTAAAGTATATTTTCGTGAAGGGCATTTAAGATTCGGTACATCCGAATAAAGCTCTCTTACTTGTTATTTGTATATAAATTTCCATTAATCGTTTTCAAAATCGATTTCACAAACCGGGATTTCGACATAAGCTTTTATTAAGGTGATTATTGTTTTATGGTTTGCTACTCATCTTTTGAGGCCATGAACGAATCAAGGCAATATCAGTTCCAAAGTGAAGCGTATCCCAGATTGAGCGTTCTGCGTCGATTGAAACAAATAGTAGTAAAGCGGTTGAAGCAAAACTTCCCAACTACTTCATTCTAAATAGTTTTTAACAGGTATTGCAATATGTTGCCTATCGTTGTCATGATGGAATATTACGGTTTTATGCCTGGCGGCATATTCTTTGCGTTTTTCGGCCAATGCTCGCTTCAAACGAATCAGTTGCGTTCGGTAGAAGTTTCTTGTGATGGTCTGGCTAGATTTTATCAGCTCATAATAGATAGGACCCTTTTGCTCTTAACAAATACAGAGCATTACCTTAGCGCCATAGATATTTGGCTTTGGTGTTTATTAGGCTGCTTGCCGTTCTTCACATACGATCTCTAACACTTCGGGTTATCGTAATGAATCTATAACGTAACGAATCATTACTTATTCGGTGCAAAAATGTTTTTCTTTTATTGCGTTTAAGCATGATTTCGGACATGCTAACTCGTATTTCAAGGTCTCACGGCTTCAATTCGTATGGTACCCATTTTCCCTGCTTTTGGATGAACCCAGCTGTTTGAAAATATTTTGTAATTTTCTTGTTGAGTTTGAGAACAATATTCATGGTGTAATGCTTGGCCTTCATATGTTTTTGGCTGGCCTAGGCGATCTTTGTTTTCCGTGTCAAAAATCACCACTTCTGAACCGCACAAACCATCTCTCGCACATTGAAACCAATGAAACACATTCACCATATGCTTCAAATTAAAGAAGCAAAACAAACACATTGTTGGCACAAAATTCGACATTTTCAAAGCAAAAAAAAACTTTGTCGTCCTCATCAAGATCATCCAATTTAGAAAGAAAAAAAAAAACTCTTTTATGTCGCTATATCAAGCACCAGTTGTTGTTGTTGTAGCAGCATGAACAATTTTACATTAATCAATCTGGATGTTCTGGTGGTTCTGCATGTTGTTCAAGTCCAAGAAATTGAGCTACTTCAACAGGATGATTCCATAAATCCATTGGACTGAGTGAAGTAGGTTTGGCTGAACAGTTAAATATGTGGAGGGTGTCATGAGGACCCTGACCACATGCTGGCCATAAGTTAAGGACGGCACGGTCTATGCGGGACCAAAAGGCATTAAGCCTGTTGCTCCATCCTGATCTAAGTTGTGCCAGAACGACTCTTGTTCCACGCCGCATAATCTTCTCGGCGTCTGCTATCGGTGGTGGGCGACCTCCAAGTACGACATTCATACGGTATCCTGCTACCGCGGAATTGATGGCGTCTCTGTGAATGTCGTTCAAAGCTGTCATATTCGAGCGACGATCAAATGGATCCTGCATACCACTGTATGTTCTCCTCGTATTTCCGATGGTCCTGTCTGACATGCATCGGGGGAGACTCCAACTGTGTGATGTTGAAGTTTGGATGACTCCTCCGATGATATCAACATGACGTTGAGTTCCTTGACCGGTAGAACCTTGGTTTCCTCGTGAAGGTGGTGTTCGGAGGTTATTTGAAGGCAGCCTGTGACGGTCCTTATGGATTGAGATAACCATTCACCATACCGCAAAACTCATCAACGTTGTGACATGTTGCCAATATAGTGCATCAAGCACCAGTGACTATCCCTGCTTGACCGGCATCATTTTCACAGTGACACGTTGTAGATGTATTTGTATTTCGACAATCGCATGTAGGTGATTTGGTGAATCGCAAATACGTAAATTTTGACGATTAACAAAGACAGCAGGTTGAAACTGATATCATTGCCTAATAAGACTGTAAATTTTTCAGTTTTTCCTTGCTTACTTACAAAATTTGATCATCGTCATAAATAAAAACCACATAATCGTTTTAAATCTCAAAAAAAAAACATTTTATTAATTTTCTTCAATTTTAAAAAATAAAGCTTAAAAACTATGAAGTACTTTGGCTTTTTAAATAAATGTTAAAACACAACAAGAGCATAGCTCCCTCCAACTTTCCAAGCTAAAGTTTATATAAAAATCTCTGAACTAAAATGTATTCCATTTGAATACAAAACTACTTTTTACTCTTGTTATGTTTGTACATTTATGTTTAAAATTAAATTTTTTTATATAAAAATTTTACATTTTGTTAGTTTGGCTATATTTTTGGTTTATACATTTTCTTTTTTTTTCAAATATGAAATATGACTGTGAATATTTTAAGTGTTTTAACAAGAATTGCTGTAAAAATGTATCAAATGTTTAAATTACACTTATTAAATACACAACTACTATTTCTAAAATTATATATTATTTTCATCATTTATATATTGTAATTATCAACTATGTTTGGTATCAGTCGTTTTAACAATGTTATAATTAAATGTGTGGTTATATCTGCAATTAAAACAAAATCAGAAAAGCATATTAAACTAAAAGGTAAAGAAAAACCAAAAATCTAAAATTAATTCAAATCAAATGAAAAATAAAAATACATTCCAAGCTATTTTTTTATCTTATACATAAATAGAAACATTAGTTTGTTTGAAAACTTATTTAGAAGTAATCTCACTTTTTCACATCACCCAATCTGGGAGCCGTGGGCACACGTAAATGTCGACAGCGTCTCATCATTAAAACGTCATGTTTGAAATAACGTAGACAATGCCATTGTGGTACTTTCGGCATTAACATCTCGTGCTAAAATAAATTTGCAAACATAAATAAATTATTTATTCATTAAATAGACAGTGGATATTTTTTTATTCTGGGTTTTTAGTTCTTAAACAAATATTTTCGTTTTATTTTGAATTTTACTACTCCTAAGCTTTAGAAATTTTTACTTTTTTTTTTGTTATTTGAAAAATTTATTTATAACTTTTGTTGCTTATTAAATATTTAATAAACTAACAATAGCTGTTGTTGTTGAACGAATTTAACTACTGTTTTTGTAGCTTCATTTTGTATTATGTTATTCTATACAAAGACTTGTAAATTCTTTCTCTTTTCTTTTGATAAATAAAATGACCTGACCTATATCGGAATAATTTGGTTTATTTTTGTGCAAGTGAATGTTATTTAAAATCAGTAATAGGTTTTTTGGGAATTATTATTCTAATTTTCGTTTAGTTTCCTAAAGAAAATAATATATGGGAACTAAAAAACTTCTAAAAATAGCGACATGTCTGTATTGAATTATTGAGTTAAACGCTGACAGATTTACTTGTCTATTCAAAGTGGGATATTATTCGTACGAAGATAACTTCTTTAATTTTAAGATGTAGCAGTACTGGAAGAGACGCGTAAACCTTAGGTCGCCCTTATTAAGCTATTATAATTTCTAATATCTTCTTGACAGTGTTGCAGGTTGTTTGAGCCTTAATATTGCTCCCCAGGAAGCGAAATTTTCTCTATCATATCTATTCCTTAGATACCAAGATTCGGTTCCCATAAAGAAACCCGAAATATCATCGCGGTACTTAAAATGGGGTTGATTATATTATAGAGGTTCTAAGCTCCGTGACTCCAAGGATCTTTTGTGCAGCCCCAGTCGTTCCTGTACGATGAGAAATTAAAAACATCCAATGTGGCTCTAAGAGAAACTTCGCTATCTAAGAACACAATATTCAGTAAACAAAACCGTAAGACAGCGTATGAAATTGCTACGACTGTCTGAGCCCAAATGGTTTCCCAGGAACTGGAATTTTCTCTAGCCATTCATTATATATACCAAGAAATCGTTGAACCGGAAGGTTCCACAAAAATGCAGCCTGGCTTTCTATTGACCCGTTCGTACTCAGAGTAGCCCTAATGACACAATGTTAACTTATTCACTAGTTAGTTCAGAGATTAAACTCAGTCGATAACCACTCCCGAAATTATTTCATGCAATGATAAGGTCCTTTGCGAATCCTTGATGCCTAGCATTACAATTATGTTTGCTCCCCATCACCTTCTCTGATAAAACGAATCTGCCATTAATTTTACCATTGATCAGTTTGAATCCGTCAAATGAGGTGATTTGGAGGTACATCACCGAAAATATACAACGTCCGACAATTCGATTTGGAATTCGAAAGCATCTAATTGAACATTAGTTGGATTTTCATGACGCCTGAAGAAGCGTTTTGGTTTTATCATTTAAAAGTAATGTTTCAGAGTTATGGATGAAAAAAGTACTTGGAAAATATCTAAAAAAATATAGAAAGTGTTTTCGATGATTCATTAAAAAAAAAATTGTTTTGAATGGTAATATTTCGGCTACATGCCAGTTCTAGTCCATATCAGAAGTAGAGATGGGTGATGAAAATATTCAAAGTGACTTCCTAAACTTGAGAATCTGCAGCAGCAAGCAAAGGTCCTGCAAACATATATATTATTAAGCTGTAAGGGAGATACAAGCATCTGAAGACAAACGGTTGAAAGCATCAACCTGCTTGACATCAGACCAGAGCTATAAGCAATATTGTGGGTAAAGATATTTGAAATGATAAAATATTAAATAACCGGGGTACACTCCAAAGTGATATCTGCGAATTCCTCAAACCCAAGGATCCGCGGCAACTAGCAAATGACCTGCAAAAAGACCTAATATTAAGTGGCAAAGGTCAGATGAGATGCAAGTGTTTGAAGGCAAGTGGCTGAAAACTCCAACCAGCTTGATATCAGTACCTGAGCTATAAGCGGTCATTGAAAGGGAGGAATTATATTTGGGGACATTCGACTTCAACATTCCTACATTGAAATTATTTATCAGTGAAGTTTATTGCATATGCGGACATTTAGTCTAGAAACGAATTTTCCCCAATTCACCTCAAATGAGTTATTATTGAAGATTGATTATTATTTAAAAACATCGGGAAAAAGTTCCTTAATTTCAGAAGAACCTATTTCATTTTAGTATTCAAAGAGTTTCCTTGAAATTCCCTACCGTCACAGATCCGAATCTTCGCCTTCTTCTGCAGGAGAAGCGTCAATATAGTCTAACTCCAGTTCATACATGAGGTTTCTTTGTAATTAGTAAGAACATCTAAGGATTGAATTTTTGTTACACAATTTTAAAGACAACGAGTCAAGCTTGACCTGAAATGAGTTCTTGTTCAAGTATTAAATATGTAATAAAGGTTACCTAATTCCAGAATAGCTTATTCCCTTGTAAGAACCAACAGAGTTGGTTTTTCTACTCTCACTTCGGCATCTTCTACAGAAGAATCGGCGAAATAGTGTTTGAACTCTTGGCTCATATATGAGGGTACACATTTTTAAAGAAACGATTTTCAAATGAGGTCTGGTTGAAGTTCTAGTACGTATTAAATATGTAAAAATATCGTTTATTGAGAACAAGTTGTATAATTCCATAAGAACATATTCCATTGAAGTATCATGAACTCGCTCCTATCACAATTGGAACGATTCGATTCTCACTCGACCAAATATTATCCATTCTGCAACAGCTGTTTCAACCGGAAGCTTTTTCCCCAGTGAACTACAACAACAAAAGTACTTCTCTTTCGATTTTTGTAAAATTCCCATTCCTAGAAAAACTTCTGATTCCTTAATAGTTACACTAACCACAAATACAGATGAAGCAACATGATCTGACAGGCGCTTAAGATATTCATAGATTGTCACAGGATCCTGATCTCTTCCCACCTGCTTAGGGTTTTCGTTTTGAGCGTATCAATTAAATATATTTGATAAATTAACTAAGTAGTTTCAAAACTAATGATCTTTTTTTACAACTCTTACCTACTTTGTTTTTATACCCTTCGCCATGAGTGACAAGGGCCCACAAATGGCTGAGATATAAGGAAAAAAACGGGAAAACCTCGATTTTTGGCCAATTTTTGTATCTATATCAGGATTAATAAGTCATTAATGTATATCTAATGATAGATATTTTAAAGTCCATTGCTACGTGTATATAAAGCTATAGTAAGTTGGACCTACAATGGGTCAAAATCGGGAAAATATTTTTTAACCCGATTTTTTTTTCTTCAAAAATGATTTATTGTCATAAATTATTTTTCCAAAAAAATTTTTTTTTAAAATTAAAAAAAAAGTTTAAAAAAAATATAAGAAAAAAAAATTGAAAAAACCTTTTTTTAAAAATAAAATTAAAAAACTATTTCGAAAAGAAAAAATTTAAAAAAAAACTTTTTTATAAAAAAATTTCGAAAAAAAATGTTTAATTTTGTGTACTTAAAAATATTAAAAAAAATAAAAATATTTTTAAGTATAATTTTGTGAAGGGTATCCAAGATTCGGCACAGCCGAATATAGCTCTCATACTTGTTATACCCTTCACCTTCGTGAGAAGGGTATATATAAGTTTGTCATTCCGTTTGTAATTTCTAATTTTTCATTTCCGACCCTATAAAGTATATATATTCTGAATCCTTATAGATAGCGGAGTCGATTAAGCCATGTCCGTCTGTCTGTCTGTCTGTCCGTCTATTAGTTGAAATCAATTTTCTGAAGACCCCAGATATCTTCGGGATCCAAATCTTCAATAATTCTGTCAGACATGCTTTCGAGAAGTTTGCTATTTAAAATCAGCAAAATCCGTCTATAAATAACGGATATATGAGCAAAAAACCGGGACAACCTCGATTTTTGACCGTTGGTAAGTTGGACCTACAATGGGTCAAAATCAAGAAAAAAATTTTTTGACCCGAATTTTTTTTCATCAAAAAATTATTTTTGTCATCAATTTTTTTCCAAAAAAAAGAAATTTTAAAAAAAACTTTTTAAAAAAAATTAAAAAACAATTAAAAAAAAAATAAATTTTGTTTACCTAAAAATATTTAAAAAAAAATATTTTAAAGTATAATTTGGTGAAGGGTATGTAAGATTCGGCACAGCCGAATATAGCTCTCTTACTTGTTTTTTTCTACTTTTATATTGTATGCTTAGATTTTTTCATGGACTGTATTCTAAATTACTGGAATGAATGGTTTAAATATCTGAATTCTTACAGATTCACCAAAAATTATTTAAAAAATATGCTTTCACACTCTTTAGATTTTGTATGTAAATTTTTGTTCTAAGCTTTAGATTTATAAAATTGTTTTAATTTCTTTTATAAATTGGAAAATAAAATGAGTTATTTCCTGATACTACGAATGTTTAAATTATATGACCACCACTGTATGTACAGTAACTCCTTTCATACATTTGTTGGCTTTTGTCATAACTTCCCTGTTTAAGTTTTTTTTCCTTAGTTCCGAGCCTTTTTTGTCATAAGGAAACTAAACTGACGCCAAGCATTCTATATGTGGTGTGTAGTTTGGCTGGTTGATTCCTTTGTTTGCTTACCTCATTCACTTTTGGCACTGGGCCACATTGACCGGCTGGCAAAAAAAGGACGATGGTAAAAACAAAAACAAATGTCACTAACAAATTGAATCTTTTTGGCAACATTTTATAAACAATTTATTTTGCTTTTGATTTTGATTTTAGTTGCAAAAGTTCACTGATGTTTTTCTGGTGCAATTTTTTAATTAAATTTCACGTTAGAATTTTTTATATTATAATTAAATTTAATATCTTTCTTTGTATTTGTTTAATTTGTTTACATACGGAAGTAAAATTGTTTTTATTTTGTTTTGTTTTAATGTTTTTTTTTTTTAAATTTAAGCGTGTTGTTCTCCGGTTGTTTTCAGTTTCGTTTTACAATGATAATTGACTGGAGCATTTTCCAAAGCACATGATTTTATATCACAACACAAACAATACCTACTACTGGCTGGCTGGACTGACGACTACTGGCCTGACTTTTTTAGAATCAAGCGCCATATACGACGCAACACTCGAGAATACAATACAGTTTTGAGAAAACATCACACACAATTACAACTGGAGCAGCATATGCATGTTCTTTGAAGCAGCAACTGAGGAACTTTGTAAAGTGTCTGTGACTGCTGCCTCTTTGCATGCGAATTCTTCATTAAAATGAATTCTATGCACATTGTCGTATTTGCCATCTTAAAACCGAATTGTTGTGTGAGCGCTTCTTTCTAATGCCTGTGTTTTCTTTATTTTTTTTTTATTGTTGTTCCGTTTTGTTTACAAAACATACGCAGGGAAAGTTTGTAGTGTTTTTCCGAAATGGTTACGGCTATGGCATGGGACCAACTATGGGGAATTTTTCAGTGAAAAAAGCTTTTTTGGTAAAAAACTGCAAAAAGGCCTTCTATACCCTTCACCATGAGTGAAAGTTTGTGTTGTTGTTAAATTTGTTTTTAAATTTTGTTTACCCAATAATATTTAAAATTTTTATTTTAAAGTATAACTTGCTTAAGGGTACATAAGATTCGGGGTTTGCGTCATGGTGTTCGATACTAACCAAGTTTCATTTCCGTACAACATGCGTTTTCAACATGCGTTGAAAATTTTATGCTTGGTTCGTCTGGATATTTGTGAGTTTCTCCTTCCGAATGCCGCTGCCGCTTTATTGAACCTGTTATTTACGACTGTTTCAGAGCCGCCATTCGTTGATAGTAGAAGCTTTCTACGTATTCAAGTGGTTGGCCTTGTAGCATGATGTTATCGGTGCTAACGTTGTTGATTCACATAGCTTTGGTTTTCTTGATATTTATCACAGAGTAGACAAATATCATCCGCATAATCCAAATTCTCGAGTTGACATTAGAGGATCCATGTTATTGCTCTTCTCTCTGAACAGACTTCGCTCATGATGTCATCCAGAACTATAGTGAATAACAGGGGTGATAGGGGTTATCCTTGTTTTACTCCATCGTTTGTGTGAAATGGTTGACTTGTATTCTCGTTGTGAAGAACTGATACTTCTACATCCTCGTACATACATATCACTGATGATTCGAGTTATTTTCTGGGGTACTCCATTTCTTCTCAATGCTTTCTATTTGGCAGTCCGTCTGATGGTATCGAAGGTTTGAAATCTACGAACAGTAGGTACATTCTAGAGATTGCTCTATTATAATGCGTGTTGTCCTGGTCTACGCAGCTCCTGTTTGGCCGGAAACCTGCCTGTTCAGGATTTTGGTAACTTAACGATGACGTCGTTAAGTTCGAGGTAGACCTTCCTCCCTTCCTCCCAGACTGTTGTGATGTGTGGTCATAGAAGTTCAGCTGTGGTTTCGATGTTAACCCGAAAAATTTCCGCTGGTATTCCATCTTCGCCTGCTGCCCTGTTATTTCTTAACTTCCCGATGGCCTCCTTTATCTCACTCATACACGGGGGACTACCTGATATTCTTAGGATATTTTCTGTTGTTTTCCATTTCATTGTCCTCAGTAGTTGCATCTGTAATGACGTTACTAATTTCTTCGAAATGTTCTCTCCATCTTTGTGACTGCAATCAGCGACTGGTTGGTTCCTGTTAAATTTTCGATTCGTGAGACAGTTTATTCAAAAAAAAGATATTTTTTTGGTCATAAAGCTTTGTTAATATAAAAATATTTCTTTGGGAATTTTTTTTTTTGTAAAGTTAAGTAAAATCTTTTTAAAAAAGCTTATTTAGGGAATTGAGATTTTTTATGAATTGTTTTTAATCAATAAATTCTTGATCTAACTCTTTTGGGAATAAATCTGTATAAAGCTTTTTGGGTGAAAACTATTCAATTCCCAAAAAAGCTTTCAAGTTTTTATTTCAACAAGATTTTTTGGTTAAATAAAATTTTGATATAAAATGTTTGTAAAAACATTTAAAAGCTTTTTTGATATTTTTTTAATGAATCAAATTTTTGGTTGAAGCAAATTTTTTGGCGAATAAATAAATTCTGTGAATAAGGCTTTTGAATGAAAAATAAGCTTTTTGTAAAAAACTTATATTATAAAAGGTTTTTTGCAAAAAGCTTTTGTGTGAAAACAACTTTTTTGGGAATAAAGCTTTTTGATGAAAAATACCTTTATTGTGATTAAAGCTTTTCAGGGAAAATACTGTTTTTAATGATTTTGGTGAAAATTCACTTTTTTCAAAATTTTATTTAACGAAGAACCTATTTTGAAGATTTTCAAAACAATATTCGATGTATTAATGCTACAAGTTCTCTGGGGACCTAACAAAAAATCCTGGGCATTTTTTTCTTTCAGTTTTTAGTTGGTCCCATTATTCTTTAATTGTGTGTTGTTGCATTAGAATTCAACACAAATACAATTTTATTTGTGTATCATGACACAATTGTTTCCTTCTAGTTTTACACAGTTTTTTTTTAAGAGGGAAAATTTATATCTTTACTTACCACTTCCTCCTCTCCTCAACACACCTTCGCAAGATGCATTTTACAATATCCTCATAATTCTCATTTCTTTTACACTCCACCAGTATTCGAGAAAATTAATATAAATAATTTCGAGACTACTCTTGAGACATGTTTATTCTTTGCTTGTATTCGTAAATAGTTTACAAAATTTGTTTTATATTTCTACTGACCGAGTGCCAGCTAATATAAAAGATGCATTTTATTTATGTTTTACTATCATACCACAATTATGATAATTGTTATTATAACCAGTGATCGTCTCCACTCTTGACTTTATCTAGTTGTTTAAGGCATTAAGTCATCACAAATAGTGGAATGTGAGTGTAGTTTTTGCGTTATGCGTAATTTTTTTTTACCTAAATTCAATTTGTGTGCGTAATAACAATTGAATTTGTGACACGCGTCATTTAGCACGGATATATTTATTTACTTATACAAAATTCATACAAATTTACATACTTATTATTTAATATAATTGGAAAATTGATATAGCGCCTCAATTTATTTACGAGTATCATTTAGTATGTTTTCACTTAACAAGGGGTCATTTTGAAAGTGTGTGTTGGTTTTAATATGATTAAAGAACTAGTTTTATCTAAACAATTAGATTAGTTGGAATTTAGTTGATTCAGGAGAATTTTGTTAATTGTTTTTTTGAATTTTTGCAGACACTAGGGATTGCTTTTTGTTTCTATACAAATACGTTTTTACTGTAGTTTTCGTGGAAAATTTCAAAACCCTGATATCTGGGTTTGGATGATCTATGATTTTTCTTGCATGATTTTGTATTTCTTGAACACATACTTGCATTCGTGATCGAAAAATATTTTCGATATCGTAATTATAACAAAATGTACTAAATTTCATTCTCGATTATGATCGATTTTACTCGAAATCGAATGCGGTAATTCGGCCCCTGGATTATATTGAGAAAACCCTTGAATATAGCGAATAAACATTGGCAGCTTTCCTGGATATGGATGAAGCTTTTAATAATGTTAACCTCGCATCAATTATATTGGCTTTGAACGGATTTGATGCCTACAAATCCATTGTTTCTTTCATGGAGACTCTTCTGTCCCAAAGGATCATTACCTTTACAATGGGGGAAATCACCATCTCTAGAATGACGAATCACGTGTCTCCACAATGTGGTGTACTATCTCACCTTTTGTTGAATCTTGGAATTAATTCATTACTAGTAGAACTTGATTCTATTGGTTTTAGGACTCTTCTGAAAGTCAATTAAAATAGGTTGCTCTTAACTCAGCCTTTAGAGTCAATGTTTCGAGGCATATAATCAGGTTGACTATGGACATGAGTCTGCGGTTTAGTCTGTGGGAAATCGTGTATAATATTGATTACTGCACTCCCAAAACATTTGTCGACAAAGAACTCATGAAAGTCTGCACTGGTGGTTCAATGAGAGTAAGGGAGTTGTCGTTACAAACTAACGAGACAATGTCTCTTCAAAATGGTTGATAATGGATAGTGATTTATGGTGCACTCGTTTGATGGAGTGCTCCTCTGAAAGTCAGTTACAGTTGGTTGCTCTTAACTCTGCCATTAGACTCAATGTTTCGTAGGAATATAATCGGGTTGACTATGGACATGCGACTGTTCTTTAGTCTGTGGGAAATGCTAGACAATATTGATTACTTCACTCCCAAACCATTTTTCGATAGAGAACTAATGAAAGTATTTTTGAGATATTCACTGATGGTTCAGGAGAGATTTCGCTTTTATATTGCAAGGACACTACCAATGTAGTGTTCTGCAGGCTGAAATTTCTGCCGTTTATAAGGCTGTAAATTGGTTAAGGTTTTAGTGGATATACGGGTTTGATATTCGAATCTATACTGATAGTTTGGCTACCCGAATAATCTGGTAAGGAGGCGGATCTTGCTCTTTGAAGCGAACATTTTTCGTTTTTTTGTGGTATCGCTTCCATGATGTATTATCACTCTGACAATACTTTACGACTAGGCATATTCAAGGTGGTCTATAGAGACTACGTGTAGTAGAGTTGGGTTTATAAGCTCAGTGAAGTGGCCGCTGTTTTCAGCTCTGCTCACTCAAATGAACTAGGTCGCTCAATAGTTCGTTATGTTGTATAATGACCATCTCGTTGTTGCCTTCAACACTCACTTTTCAATGTTTACAATCGAGTACAATCGAATACAGATTCGTGATAGCAACCGAATTTGTTCTAAATCGAATGATTCTACCTTAGTGACCGAATTTTACAGTTGTGGCTACGAAATTTTAGAAGGGGTAACAAAAGTTTGGCTGCTTCAACCGAAATTCTTCTTTATCAACCGACTTTCGCTTGATAGAACCGAGAAATTCTATGTGTTGTTTCGGTTCTATCATGAATCTGTTTTCTCTGTGAAGGAATTTTACAGCATTGACGAGTGAATGGATGTGCTTGTGCAGCCCTTTAATGAATACTGAACGAAATACGTGCATACTATGAAACCGCTCAGCGCTGAGCTGAAAACGCTCAGTACGATAAACGATTCACTTCCTTGAGTTGAGTGAATAGTTCAATTGTACTAGGTAATTCATGAACTACACAACTCTAACATGTAGGACGATAAGAGAAATATGGCTTGAATATAATTATTGTCGATATATTGCTATGACGATCATTCCGCGGGTTCAGCTTCGGAATCTTGTAGCAGAGATAACTGGTTCGGATTGCATGCCATTTCAAGATTTCTGTAGAATTTGTCATAATGGGAAAGAGGAGAAAAACGGTTGAGCCTATTTTCAGCAAATATCCGCCTTCTATTTGCACGATTTGACGAATCTGCTGGGAATGGACATCGGAAGTATAAATGTCTTCGCCGCACGACTGAATGGTTTGGTTAAGGACTCAAAATTTACTGATTCGTTACTGCTTTCAGGTATCACATCGGGAGCGATGGTGCGATTGTGTCAATATTACATATGGTGTCTGTTTTAATATAACGTCCTTCCTCGAGCAGCAGCAACATAAAATAACATACGTCTCGCTGTCCATTATGTAGCAAGCAGGATTATTTTTTTTTATATCATTTCAATATCCGTGCTCTGTTTTTGACATCTCTATTCTTTACTGCATTTATATCTTGAACTTGTATTCCTGATTTTCAATTCTGCATTAGTTATCTGTTAGCTTTAACTTTTGGCAGAGAACTGGGCTAATTGGGATGATTTGCTTTCATAGCTGTTGGGAGCTCAGTTTATATACTAGAAGACCTTATTTATTATGATTTTTTCATTGGGATTATTTAATTGTTGCTTAAAAAATCACACAGTTTTTGGAAATTTCACTATCACTTTATTATTCATGGGAAAAAATTATATTTTTGTTTTCTTATTTTCAATTTAGTTTATTATATTTCAAGATCAAAATAATCTTGTGTTAATCAAATCATCAAACAGTTGATTGAACTTTAAGATCATCTGAAAATTCATTGAAATTCATGCGGCACATATTTGTCACATACAAGGAAATGCAAATTAATAAATGAGCTAAACTTTTGCTTTCGTAAAATGTCACCGCATATTTTGTAAGAAAATATCAAAAAAGTCTCAGAATCTTGACATAAACATTTGTCGCATTAATAAATATGAACAATTTATAAAAATTAAATTTATTATTTATAGAATTTTACATAATTTCCCATATACCTAATTGTACTTACCTCGTGGGTCATGTTGAGGTTATCTATAAATAACGAACATCATTTTTAGGAAGAAAACAATATTTTGCGTATTAAATAATATAAAGAGGAGGGAATTATATAAGAACGTTTTTTTTTTAAATTTAAATAACAACATGCTTTTACAATTAATTATTCTTTGGAAATGCAATTATAATTGGAAACAACTGAACAATTAATATTATTATTGTTTGCTTTAATTTGTTAATGAAATCTCGTTTAAACCACATTTATTGTGCTTTAAAAGCAGAATTAAAAACAATACTTATTATTAATTAAAGAAGAACTTTTAGTTTATTTTACATTTAATGTACAATATTTACTTGTGCTTTCCTCCAAATTCCTCTTCAATGTAGTACATGACTAAGCAGATGTTCGCGAAGATGTTTTTGTTGACATGTTTGATTTAATTATTAAATGACTGCTTTAAATGACCCCGTATGTAAATTGCAATTAATTAAAATGACCAAGATTACAAAAATGAAAACAGGATAAATGTAGTTAAAGCAGTTGCTAACATATACACACAGCTTCAAAAGTGAGTAAACACCAGTTTAAGATCATGAAAGTCAGACCTAAATTTGTATTCAGAACCGAATCTATTATTCAGCCCTATCTCCAACAAATCGATTTTAATCTTAAAAAAATCAAATAATTTATGGTGTTTACTCACTTTTGGGGCCATAGAGAATTATGCATAGAGACGAGACACTCCGGATTGTCAAACAAAAATACAATAAATTATATTTCTCATACAACAACAAAATACATTGACTAACATGTATTTTGTTGTTGCAAGAGTTAGGTTTTTGACAACAGACTCGGGTTTTTGACAATTACATCTCTTTTCTATGTTACCCTATGCCCTATATTAGCCCTAAACATAGGGTAACATAGAGACGAGATGTAATTGTCAAAAACCTAAGTCTGTTGCCAAAAACCTAACTCTTGTAAACACACTATTTGTATTTACAGTTCGAATTATTTGAATAAGGAATCAAATTTGTTTAACCTTTAAGCTCCAGACTTTTTGTAATATGTTGAGAACTGGAGCAAGATGGCACATTTTGTTCATGAATCCCCAATATATGGCTTATTTCCTATTTAAATATTCTTTCGCTATTTTGTAGACCTTGAGTTTATCTTATTTGTTAACATTAATATCAAGACTATTATGAACTTAATTTGGACAAATCTTGATAATCAACTAATCACCGGTTTCAGAAAAATATTCATTTAAAATTTACAATTTTGAGTATTTCAAAAAGGTCAAGAAATTTAATGGTAGGCCATTGATCATTTCAATCGTACATTTTGCAGAATAACGCCCCTATTGCAGAACTCCACTCCGATCGAAAGTACGCTCTACGGGAGACTTGCTAGTCTTCCTATCGGAAAAATGGTCGCGTTCCTTACACCGTTTTGGCGAAATTAAAGTGGTGGCTCTAGATATTTCTAAAGCGTTTGATAGAGAATGGCATGGTGCGCTTTTAGCAAAACTTATTGCTTTTGGTGTGGGTAATAAATTCTCTCGATTTATATCGAGCTTTCTCTGAGTTCGCACTATACGAGTTGTTATAGATGGAATTTCATCAAACGAGTTCAAGATCAATTCAGGGGTATCGCAAGGCTCCGTCCTTTCTCCTACTCTATTTATTATCTTTATAAACGACCTTCTACGTCAAACTTCCTACCCTATCTACTCTTTTGCAGATTACAGCAACATATGCATTCAATTATAGACCAAGCCAGTCGTAGATTGGGGCAATAAGGCAAAACATGACTGATACGCTTAATCAAGATCTTGTGACAATCTCTAAATGGTGTTGTGCGAATAGAATATTTTAACATACATACGCACAACAGATTATGTTGCTTCATCTGTTTTTATGGGTGGTGTAAATATTAAGGAATCATAAGCTCTTGATATTCTAGGCATGAGTAATCAGTGCGATATCCGCTGGACAAAACACATTTTTCGAGTGTCGAAAGAAGCATTCATATGCCTTGGTTTTCTAAAACTGTGTAAGAAATACTTGACTCCATCTGACCTCCTTACTATTTACACCACTTATATCCGACCTAAAATGGAATACAACTCTCATGTGTGGGCCGGTGCTTCGAATTCTATTTTGGAGTTAGGGCGAAGATGCTTATCGGTGACAATAGGGTATCCAGCTCTATTGACTCACTGGAACATCGTCGCAATGTGGGTTGTGTTTCACTGTTCTGCCGATACTACAATGGCATGTGCTCTGCTGAAATTAGGGAACTTGTTCCCGAAACCCGTAGTTTTTTACGCAATACACGTTCTACGGCAAGGGCTCATCAATTCGTGGTCGACTGGGCAATGGATCACATAACAAATTAAGGGGAAAACTCGTTCTTTAGCCGTACTGTCCGTATGTGGAATAAGCATCCTCCTGAATTCTTTCCTGTCACTTTCGATATAGGAAAATTCAAATCAAATGCCCACAAACACTACTCCCTCTATCCTCCCTCCCATAACCTATTTTTCTAGTTCCAACACAATGCTTTGCATGAGGGTCATACTCTGAGTGCTGGTTCAAAAAAAAAATTAGCTTTTTCAGAAAAAGTAAAACCTACATTTGTCTGCTTTTACACACAGCAAGTTTACTTGAAGCAAGTCTCTTCGATTCCCTTTTAAACTTGCTCGACTGTTTACACACAGCAAGTCTGTGTTCAATTTTGTATGTCAAAACCTAATGGACGCCATAGTGAAAATGAGAAAATAAAAGAGAATTGAAGAGACTTGCCAGTACAAGCAAGTGTGTACCCCTCATCATTCTTCTTGCCTCTCTCTCCTATAAACTCTAGACTTGCGCAAGAAAACTTGCCCTGTGTAAAAGCAGACTTTGTTTCGAAATGAAACCACATTAAATTTGTCCAAGTGAAATTGAAATATAATATAATTAGTTGCTGTTTTTCTCAAATATACGAAAAGTTGCCAAATAAGATTTTTTTTAAATGAAGCTTAAACAAAATCGATCGAAATGACAACTAAGAAATTGAAACCGTTATTTGTGAAATTCGTGATTTAGGAGGCCAATATATTCCAGGAGCATTCAATTTCAGCTTTTGTAACACCTTAAGGACATTTTACGGAGTTTTGAAGTGGTCCATCGTGATCCTTCAATGTTTCGTAGTATCTGGAGAATTCGTAAAGTCCACTTTAAAACCTGTAAAATTATTTCACTTTTACAACATTATAAGTAAGAACTAAGATAATAACTGCGATCATAGCTAGGATCATAACTTCGACGATCAGTAAAGTTATTTCAATTGAGGAAACTAAACTGAAATACTAATGAATTCGTAGTTATGCCGTATAATAACACGAACTCGAGTAAAATTATTTTATTTTGAGGAAGCGAATTTTCATTGACCGCGTTTTAACAATTACTACGACGATGAGTTACGATTATGAGGGATCAAAAAAAAAAATAAGGAAAATTTGATTTAGGATTTATACTTAAGCAGTGAAATTATTTGGTTAAACTACTAACGTTACTATTTTATGAAGTGCAAACCAGTGAATATTATTTACCATTACATTCATTAAAATTCAAGAACTAGCTCAACAATCAAACTTCACATTAATCATCATTCAAGAACAATACAGCTACAACTTACCACAATGTTTTTCCCATAAACACAACATAGAACCTTCTTCATATGAATCAACATTCAAGAACATTCAAGAACTTTCACTAACACAACATACAACTCAAGAAACTTAACATTATATTAATTCCAACCTCCCTGATCTCTGATTTTAGCTTATTGACATGTCTGTTCATACTATGCCGCCAATGAGTTTGATTTGTGAAGATTTCCTCAAATCAATGATAAAATCAAGTGATCCCAAATCATTCAACGACCATTCCCATACCGGGGAAGATGTTTTAACCACAAGGCTAAATGGTGATCAAAATGGTTTTGGTAAACACTCAGACGATGATGATGATGATGACAATACCAAAATGACAAATGGCTCATCACCCGCCAGTAATCAAACCAAGCAAATACGTAAAGAAGTAATGCATAAAACGGAACAGCTGAAACGCAAACAGAAACATTTAGGTATAAGCGAGAACTTACAATCAGCACCACCTGCCAATGAAACTGAGGAAAACCAATTAAGAAATATGGCCAAGCATGCCATACTATTAGATTTTTAATTATTTTTTTCTTCTTTAGTTTTAATTTAACGCTCCTATTAAAATTGAAACTCTTAAGGATTTGTATTTAGTTCTTAAACTATGACTCCAAGTTTTTCTTGATTTATTGTGTAAAAATTATATATTGATCAGCTGTTACAATTTGCTTTTTATAATAGTTTTTTTCTTAACTTTTTTTCTATATTTCTTTATGTAAAGAAACTGTAAATGCATTAAAGTTATTTTTATATAGAAACAAAAAAAATTACTGTTTTCTTAAATAAATGCTATATTCTTAAAAACAAAATATAAAAAACATTTTTATTATTATATCGTATTTTTTTTTAATTTTAAATTTACAAAAAGTTTCTTCTTTCGATGAGACCAGCATGACTTAAAACATTGTAAATTTCCCGTCTGGCAATCTTTTCAGCTTGTCTATCCAAAACCTAAAAATAAATAGAAATAATATAAATAATTTGACACTTGTGTAGAAGTTGCGAGATAATCAAGATTAAATAAAATAAAAATAAGATCAAAAGTTATGATAAATTTCGAAGGAAGAAATTTTTATTTTAAGGATAGGGACACACTTGTCTTGAATATTCCAAGCGGATCACTACTTCCGGTTTTATACCAAGTATCCCCTGGTTATGGCGTTCAGGAGATCGTCTGACTGCGGCTAGAGTCACAAGATGTACGGTTGAATAAATGAAGTGGCAAGATAACACCACTGCGCCTCAGGTTATTAAGTGACAATAAGGGGGAAACAGTAACTGAAACTCAACAGTTTTTTTTTACCGTTTTACGGCTTTCCTGCCTAGAGATTGTTGGATCAGACAAGGTGGCTCAATTAGTCTCTTTGGTCAAAAAGCACGATGACGGCCTTCGGATCCCCACGATGACGACCTTCAGCTTCAAACAAAATACACCAATCGGAACATGGAACGTATGAACACTCCTAGAAACATTTCACTGGTTCAAGCACGTGGTGAATTCGTCAGCTATAACTTGTAATTTTAGGAATGTTCGAAACAAGATGGCCAGAAGTAGGAAAAATCAATACCTACAAAAACCTCACACTTTTATACTCCAGCAAACCAGCCGATCAACAACGATCTAATGGAGCCCATAATGTTCTTATCAATTGGAAATCTTTTGGTAATAGAATTCTCACACAGCAATAATTCCGCACTAGAGCCTTATATCCGTTCAATGTAACTCTCCAACGTTAATATCCGAAACGTCAGAGAAGCAAATTTTCTACAGCTACCTGAACAGAGTTTTGCCTTCAATACAGATCGGCGACGCAATCAAACATATGGGAGATTTTAAAGCATAATTAGGACGAAACAAAATACGGTCAGAATTCGTGGGAAGCAAAATGTGCTACGACGACAAGTTAGTGAAGTGGAGTGCCAGAAGGGATAAGAGAAGATGGCAGGAACATGATAGTGATGTTCAAAAAGACTCTGAGGAATACAGATCTTTACGTATTAAGCACTTTCAGAATTGTTCAATTGGAAATATGGAAACAGCATTACTTTAGCAAACTATCCAATTCCTTCCACAATAAATCAAGTATCTGTAACTATACTACCGGAGTTAGGCAAGACTTCTTCATATGTCCTGAAGTCACAGAAGTAATAAAAACCGTCAATAACTTGAAGTCTAATAAAGTCCTTGGAACTGATAACAGAGATGCTTAAAGCTAATTCCCACACAACTGAGGAATTACTGATAATAAATATCCCTAAAGAAGTGACCTTATGGATTGCAGCAACTGGAGTGGAATCACAATCCTAAGCGCTGTAAACAAGGTAATTGCTCACATTATGAACAGTAAAGGGTCTGATCTTAGACAAGAATAAAGTCTTTGGAACTGATAGTGTTGCTCCAGAGATGCTTAAAGCTTATTCCCAAATAACTGCGGAATTGCTGTTAATAAATATCCCTGAAAAGGTGGATTGCAGCAACTGGAGTGGATTCACAATCCTAAGCGCTGTAAACAAGGTAATTGCTCACACTGAACCGAAAAGGGTCTGATCTTAGACAAGAATAGGCTGGCTTCCGCCCGCACAATTCTTGCGCCGAACATATGAACAATCTGCGCGTAATAATCGAGCAGTCCGACGAATACATGATTTTTATAAACTTTGAAAAGGCGAACATGCAATATGGATCGCAAAAATCATTACTGTAAAAAAAAGTTAAATTCCGCGATCAACCAGCGATCGATAAGGGAGAGTATTAACATCTCTTTTATTTAACATCGTCCTTGTCATCGTTGTACGTAATTCTACTAAAGCAAATATAAGCTAGGAACATCACCAACAACTAGAGAGCTGATGATCTATAAATCGAATCATTTCAAAAACAAGCGATTTCAAAACCGAATTGTCGACCAATGGATCTTCTGCAATTCGCACGATTTACAGAACACCAACATATCTGAATTCGGTTTCAAACAAAAATGTTACTCACATTTGGTTTTTAGATAATCAAGGGATATCTCCTGCCTTCTGTCGCACAGTTATCATGTTGTCACAAGCAAATCCATTGAGATCGAAGCTTTAAAAGCCAGGATAACGATTAACATAAAGAAGAGCAATGTAAATTTAAAATACAGAATGTTGAGCTGGCAGCCTTCCGAATTTAAAAAGATAACCAGGCATTTGGAATGTTGCGATCTGTTTGGAAGTTTACTGCTATATCGAGGCGTAAAAATATCAGGGGCATTCGTGATCGAATGAGCTATCGTAACGAAAAATGATTTCTATATCGAATTTATGATAAAATATACTAAATTTCTTCCTCGATATCGAGTGCCATAATCTCAAATAAGAAAATTACGATCAATTTTACTCGATATCGAATGCGGAAGTTTGCGAATTTTGGAACACTTTGCACGAAATTAATGCGATTCAGGTATTCAACAATCGTTGTCTGTGATGAATTCATAAAATATTTTGGTATAACACTAATTCCAATACGGAACTATGGAACCAAACATATCAATGTCAGAACCACATCGACATTCTTAATCGAAGGCGACACACCTGGAAACGTCAACCAGAATCTGAAACAAATCAAAGCGCCCTAAGCTGCAGAGAAACATAGCTTCAAAAATGACTAAAGAGAGAGAGAGAGAGAGAAAGGGAGATAGTTCGTTGTTAAGCGAAGCCCACAATCGATTCGGCACTGCCGAATAAAGTAATCTTGCTTGTTATTATTTTAATTTTGATCTAATCTCACGGATTACACCCTTTCAATTACACTCATTTTTAAACTTACCGGCATTTCGCCCGGACCAAACCAAGACGACTTGGCCAAGGCATTTCTTACTCTAGGCGTTTTATAAAAGGGGTTTCGTAGTTCACTTGGCAACGTCTGTTCCCAGGCATCATTTTCTATCACAGCAATATGTTGGAAACGATTCAATTGTGGTCGTGCTGTTACCAACACAATCAGACTAAAAACGATCACTAAAATTGTGCTTAAAGGAGACCTAGAAAAAACAGAGCAGAAAACAAAATTGATTAAAAATAGTATTTTGGTTCGATCTATAAATAACAACTACATTAAGATGATAATCAATTAATCGAAATAAATTTATCATTAAGTAATAATTGTGTTTTTCTTTTGTTATTGTTTTAACTTGATTATTTATTAAGGTTTTGTTTAAAATATGTATAACATTTTTATTAGGATAGTATTTTTATTTCTTTAATTTACAATTGGCTATCTTGGCAATATATCACCATATTTTGTAATCACGTTTTTGGCCTTATTTATTTTCCATTGAATGCTACTATGACAACGACTTTGTGAATGTCTGTCTGTCTGCTGCTGCTGCTACGTGAAGTTGTATGTTGAGACCATAAATATATCAAAAATTTTATTTCTTTTTATTTGGTTTATATATTCGTAACTGAAGTCAATATGCAGTGAAAGTGTTATACTTAATAAAAAGAAATAGACACCTTATTTACTTGTAGACATTTTCGCATTACATTTCCATTTAGCATTTAGTTTTGGCCAAGGAGGGTTACGCACCATGAATATTATGAGGTAATTGTGGTATGACGTTTATGGCAGCAGTCAACAGTAAACTGCAGAAAAAAATCACACCTTATTGTGGCTGATGGAAAAAATCAAAATGCTGTTAATAAATAAAGGTGCAAAAGTATTATTATTTTGCAAGAATTGCAAAGTTGTGATTAAAGGTATGAAATACTTTAATTAATGTGTCATGATCTGATTTTTTTTACAAAGAGTGATGAAATATAGGTCTCACTTCCAAAACCGATTAATAACAGTAGCTATACAACCTTATTCTAACAAATCTGCTATATCCAAGTTCTTGGAAACAGGGACAAAAATCGGCTTACATTTGTACATTAAACAAGTATGATCCTAAATCGTTCTACTAAATTTTGTGAGGATCGGTACATAATTGACCCAAGTCCCCATATAACCCTTATATCATAAACATATTTTATTGTTACATATTGATGGTGGGTATACAAGATTCGGGACAGCCAAATATAAAACTCTTACTTGTTACTGTTTATTTTCTCGAGATCCCCTCATGATACCACTCTAGATTTATTACACCATACAATGGCTTATAATTAAGGAACATTTTTAGAAAATGGAAGGTAAATTTTTTGAGATATAAAATTGGATGAGCGGTTTAAAAGTTATATACAATTAAATTTGAGCGATTTTACACCATTTTTATATAAAATTTTAACTTTGATCATCGATGAAGGACAAACCAAAGCTCATTTAAAATTGTTATTTCTCCATTACCCCTCTTGGGGAAATATGGCTTTCACAAAGCATTTCCATCTTACACGATTTGTTGCAGTTGTTTTCGCGTCTTCCCATGTATGATTGCACTGTCCTAGTTCGTGGAGTATTGTGCGTTTCCATGTATCCTATGGCCGACCACGGCTTCTTGAGTCTTGAGGATTCCACTCTTCGGGTTCTTCGTTGATAAGGTTCCAGATATCCGCGTTGCTGATGTTGGTAGGCCAGAATATTCCGCACCAGAGCCTTAAATGCGTTCAATGTTACGCTCCAACTTAAATATCTGAAACATAGGAGAAGGACATTTTCTACAGCTACCTGAACAGAGATTTGTCTTCAATAGAGATCGGCGACATAATCATACTTATGGGAGATTTTAACGCATAATTAGGCGAAACAAAAAACAGTCAGAAATCGTGGAGCTAGGACGACAAGTTAGTGAAGTGGAGTGCCAGAAAGGATAAGAGAAGATATCATGAGCTTGATGGTGATTTTCAAAAATCCTATGAAAAACAAACTTCAAAAGATCTTTATGTATTATACACTTTCAGAATTGGGCAATTGGAAATATGAGGACAGCATTACTCTAACAAACTATCCAATTCCACAATAAATCAAGTCTCAGTTCCTATACCCTGAAGTAACAGAAGTAATAAATCCGTCAATATCTTGAAGTCTGATAAAGTCCTTGGAACTGATACAACTGCAGAATTACTGATAATAAATATCCCTAAAAAGGTGACCTTATGGAATGCAGCAGCTAGAGTGGAATCACAATCCTAAGCTCTGTATACAATTATGATAAATTTCACACATTATAATCATAAAAGTGTCCGATCTTAGACAAGATCAGGCCGCACAAATTGTAAGTAAACCATATCAATAATCGAGCAGTCCGAGCGTTTTTATAAACTTTGAAAAAGCGTTGCCTGGCGATGAGGCGTTTGACAAGGGAGTGTACTATCACCTCTTATTTAACATCGTCCTTTTCATAGTTGTACGTAATGCTACTAAAGCAAATGTAAGATCACCATCAACTAGAGAGCTAATGATCTATAAATCGAGTAATTTCAAAAACAACCGATTTCAAAACCGAATTGCCGACCAATGGATCTTCTGCAATTCGCACGATTTAAATTTAAATCCTAGTTCGTGCTTATGCATGTATTCTATGGCCAACCTCGGCTTCTTGAGCCTGGATGATTCCATTTTTTTTTTTTCTTGGACCAGCACTCAGGGGATGATCCCTACTCATGCAAAGCATTGTGTTGGAACTAGGAAAATAGGTTATGGGAGGGAGGATAGAGGGAGTAGTGTTTGTGGACATTTGATTTGAATTTTCCTATATTGAAAGTGACAGGAAATACTTCAGGAGGAAGCTTATTCCACATACGGACAGTACGGCTAAAGAACGAATTTTCCCTGTAATGTGTTGTTCGATCTACTGTCCAGTCGACAACGAATTGATGTGCCCTTGCCGAAGAGCGTGTGTTGCGTAAAGATCTACGGGTTTCGGGAACAAGTTCCCTAATTTCAGCAGAGCACATACCATTGTAGTATCGGTAGATCAGTGAAACACAACCCACATTGCGACGATGTTCCAGTGAGTCAATAGAGCTGGATACCCTACTGTCACCGATAAGCATCTTCGCCCTCTCCTGTACGTGGTCGAGTAACTCCAAAATAGACTTCGAAGCACCGGCCCACACATGAGAGTTGTATTCCATTTTAGGTCGGATATAAGTGGTGTAAATAGTAAGGAGATCAGATGGAGTGAAGTATTCCTTACCGTTTAGAAAACCAAGGCACTTGAATGCTTCTTTCGACACTCGAAAAATGTGTTTTGTCCAGCGGACATCGCACTGAATACTCATGCCTAGAACATCAAGAGCTTCTGATTCCTTAATATTTACACCACCCATAAAAACAGATGGAGCAACATGATCTGTTGTGCGTTTGTGGGTTAACATACAACATTGAGTCTTGCGCGCATTAAAATCGACTCTATTCGCACAACCCCATATTCTGCATATGATTTGAGCCTGTTTTTGACACTGTACTGTCTAGATAGCAGAAGTTTCTACGTATTCAATTGGTTGGCCTTGTGGCATGATGTTGGTTTGGTTTTCTTGATATTTATCTCAAGTCCAACATTGCGTGCTAATCTTTCCAAATCTTCTCTTTTGCTTGCATGTTGGAGACCTTGTGCGAGAGTAGGCAAATATCATCCGCATAATCCAAATCATCGAGTTGGCATGATAGCCTCCATGTTATTCCTCTTTAAGCAACTTCATATTTTGTATGACCACAAAGAACCAGAGTATCAAGTTTTAACAAATTTGGAAAGGGGAAGGTTCGATGCCTTGTCGCAAATTTGTATTTCCGCCCATTTAACGTAAAGGTCTGGATCGTTTCCGAAGTATTGTTCTTTAAAGGCAACTTTTAATAGCAGCATCTATTAAACCAATTGATATTGTTATGACATCGACCCAAGTTCCAACATATTTCAATTCTGCCCATCTTCCCTATATGTAGAGACAATTGTCCATTCTTGTTTATATCTACTACTCCTCATTCGTTTAGGAAATTTGATCATCTCCATGTTTAAACTCATTTCATAATTGTTATACATTTAAATTTCTTTTTTCTTTCAACATTTTTACATCTTTTCAATGTAAATTACAAAAATTCCAATTACGTCTGCTAAAATAGAAATATAAAAATTCAATAATTTCAAAAATGTATTTTAAATAAAACCACATATTTGAAAATATATGTATGAAGAAAAAAAAAATGTCCAGTGAAAAGTTGTCTGATCAAATGGACAACTTTTTTTTGTTGGTTTTTTTAAATTTTAACAATTTCAGCAATTGATATAAATAAAGATAAAGATGAAAAAAAAGTCAACAAATAGTGTTTGAAAAAAAGGGAAAAATGTTTGCACCAACATGCGGAAATATTCATTACAACAAGTCGAGTGACTAACTGCACCGCACTTTCTTACGCACAAAATAATGCGCAACAAACACATTTACACTCTCTTTTAGATTGAAAAATGAAAAGTGCGTGAGTTGGCAACAGGCTGCAAAAGAAAAAAAAAACAAATCTGACAAAGAGTTGCATACTAATATACAATAATAACTAAAACTACTACATACTACTATTTATTTAATACTACGCGTACCAGTAGTATTGCCAGTAGTTGTATTTGACTAATCATAACTTGTAGCTAAAATGCCGGTTACAAATAGTTAAAACGGCTGCTCCATGTATTCGCTAAACTGCTCTAATAAATTTTTATTGAACACAAAACACCGTAGCGTAGCGTTCAGGAAAATGAAACTCAAAATTGATTGCTAATGTTTGAAAGCCAAACATCAGCAAACAAAACATGAATGCAGAAATATTTTTGAAAATAAAAAACGTACTATAATGAACCACGCTTCTGGTGATAATTTCAAACATTACACCATTTGCAAAACTAAAATCAAATTATTGCTACTCTTACACTCATACAAAAAAGATTAGTGGTAGAAAAACCAACAACGATATTTTGTAACTTTGAGTATCATCCCTATGATGACTATTTGTCCTCCGGACTCTTCTTAAAAATCTGTTGACTTCCTTTGACTTTCTAATTCATAATTCGAGCAGCAAAATATAAGCAGTCAGTCAATTATACAAAAAGAGAAAATATTTTAGGATTCTTCTTCTTCAATGTCGAGTAAAATTTATCGCCGTTTTCTTAGTTAAGATTATGGCATTTTATAATAATTTTGATAACGAAATTATGTTTTCTTTGATCACGAATAACCTGTTGTATCCAATTGATCATATGCATGAAATGGCGATATCGCACGGTCAAACCGTCAGATTTGAAGTCATCGGTCGATTGCGGTTTTTGATAGACACATATCTTCCACGTCCATATCGTTCTATTCCGGTCAAAAGAAATTAATTATTATTGGTTTGTGCCGCTCCCCTTTGATGGCTTCACCAACTCCAGTTTTGAAGAAATAGGAACCAATGATGTCAACGGCTAAAAATCAACTCCGAACCTTAACTTTTTGTGAACCTCTGCGTATTTACAGCATTGGGCAATCTCAGAGGTTTCAGCTTGAAGTTCACAAAACCTACACGCTCATTCGCAACACTAGCTACAATAACTTGGTGATACCTAAACCATAGTGTCCGGTGAACGATCCAGTAAATATTATCAATTCACCCTTTCTGAGCGATAGCAACAATTGAGATCTACGTCTGGACAGAGTAATGAACCTTTTGGACTGTCTAAGTCCTGGCAAGATCTTCAACATGTTAAAAATATCCAAACCGAAGAATCCTTGGATTTCAATTACCCTTCGGCACAGTTAAAGTCTTATCATTTGTTAGTCTACTAAACCTGGTTCGAGCTGTGGGCCTGTTCCTGTAGAGGTGGTGGTCAATTGACATCTCTTAGATAAATGAACACAATTGCAGAATTGAGTGGCCAAAATATGCAATCTTTAATGGGCTGGGTGACACGTTGCTGCATCCTGTTGAAACCAATGATCGTTGAAGTTGATATCTTATATTTTACGGCAAACATTGTCAGTATTTATGGATTTGTGGTAGCCACCATTGATCGAAATTGCGTTGCGATATTCCGTAATAGAGTCGTACAATACAGCAGCACACGCGATAAACACAGAAATTCTATTACGATGGGTATTCTGATCTACAAAATCAATCGTATGGAAATATTGTTAAATCTCTTGATGGTCTGAGTGATGCTGAGAAGTCAAGATCATTAGATAATATTCCAGTAAACATCTATCTTAGAGCATCAAGTGAACACCCAGTTGTCCGAATACATCTGACTTGTTCTCCTCACTACATAAATATTAGGACCACAATATATATATAAAGATGGGATTTGCCTCCAGTATAGCTTGCGGAGTGCATCATCAGTATTTGAAGAACATAATTATGTCGGTACTGAGTATAAAGTAGAAATATATGTCTTCGACGTTCACAGCTCTTTACCCAATCTATTGAGATCATTTTTTGTAGACAACTTTTGCTACTGGTTATCTGGTCGGGTTTCTAAGTTGAACGATTTCTCAACGATCTGCAGTGTAACTTATATACTTATATTTCGGTTAGTTTGAAGTATAAGAGAACAATAATAACATCAGTTCATAAGCTCAATTCCTTTGCAATCTTGTTTTAGTCGTTCTACTTTATTTTATTGGCGTAATTTTGTATAAGTTTTCAGGGTAGAAATCCATTTAAGAATGAAGAAAATGCAAGTTGTTACTGTTTCTATTACAAACATAAAGTTCAATAACGCTCTAGAGTAATTCCTGGCCGATGCCCAATTGGAAAAGATATTGTTTTTCATTAATTTAATAATATCTGATCCAACAAAAACGTTTTCTTCTCTTCAGGTGATCTTGCAGATATTGGAAGCTAAGTCTATTCAACATCATTTACGACAATTTTTTCTAAGTTGTCAGGGAAGAATACGCATTCAACGATATTCGAACAATTATTTTGTAATAATCTTCCAAAAGATATGCAATAATTTGCTTTTAGCTAATTTGGATTATTCCCATGTTGGGGATTCCTTTGCTTATAAGCATTTAGTAAAGTTATCGTCCATTATTAAACTTATTATATTTGATCCAATAAATGTTCAGCAAACATGAGAAATGAAAGTAATCTGACCTGATTTCCGAAATGAGTTATCTGTTTCCAAGGGTCTAGTCCAGAATTAAATTTCGGCACTTTATCTTTCTAAAATGTCAGAAAGCATGTGTGGCATAAGCTCTCTGATCCTATATTATCTGGGAAAAATTACCTATTCAGTTTTCTTTGAACGGCAATGGGCTGACGATGATGTCATGTTAATATATGTAAAAGTTGTGTAAGTATTTTGTAAAACCAACTGTTAACTCAATTATTTTTTGATTAACATTTAATTTGTTCCTTGGTAAATGGTGTAATTGCGTGTTTGGATGTCGCATTCAATTAAATTATTTACATAATTATATATTATGTCAATATAACTAACTATTGTATGGCTTGTGGTTTTAAGCTCAAGAAATCAAGTAACCACCGCACAATTACGATACTACTGTGCCACACTACATGCAACTAAACAAAGAAAATCAGGCTAAATACAATGGAAAGCTGCAAGTAAATAAATCAAGTATTGTGCTGGTAAATAAGAAAATCTATTTTCCGCCCTTTTCCATAAAACTAAAGTATCTCTGCCTTTGATGTCTTCTCATTACGATAGTTACTTATTGGTTGGATGGTGGTGGTCATCAGCCGAACAAAAGTGTATTTGTTTTGTAAGAAACAGCTTGAAAAGTAGTGTGGTATTTATACAAATGGAATGTACGTATTGACTTATAATTGTTACTTCTTCTACTAGAAAGGTTGTTTTATACAATCAAGTTGATTTAGAAATTATATGCAAAGAATGGTAAATAATGTGGGATATTTTACTACTTGGAAAAAGTTTTTTCCATTCATAAATTCATCTTGGAATGTGTCACATGTTTTCAAAACATATTGGTGTAGGGTCTCATATATTCATCTTCGTTTGTAACCAACAAATCCTCTTACTTTGTTCATGTTTTTCATTTATCCGCCCATATCGTTGTTTACATTTTTTCAATTTTCTGTTACACCTGTGATTCTTGTTGTAAAAATATAATTGCAAACATTTTTGTTTACTTATTGTTTTTGTAGCGATTTGTTTGCTGTAGTTGAGATTTGTTGCAATATTGAAAATTAACAAAAGTTTTTTTCTCAAGCAAATTTTGTAATATTCATACAGCAGACATGGAAAATTGAGATTTTTGAAATGAAACGAACTCTCTAATGAAAATAGTACTTTTTTAAGATTGCAAGTACTGGATGCATGATAAACAGCTATAGAGGGACTGGTGTTGTTATTGGAAGGGAAATTGACACTATTTTAGTATAAGAAGTATTCATTAGCTGAAGACGTAATCTTTAGTATAAGACGTAGTCTTTAGTACAAGACGTAGTATAAGACTTAGTCCTTATTATAAGACTTAGTCTTTAGTATAAGACTTAGTCTTTAGTGTAAGACTTAGTCTTTAGTATAAGACTTAGTCTTTAGTATAAGACTTAGTCTTTAGTATAAGACTTAGTCTTTAGTACAAGACTTAGTCTTTAGTATAAGACTTAGTCTTTAGTATAAGACTTAGTCTTTAGTATAAGACTTAGTCTTTAGTATAAGACTTAGTCTTTAGTATAAGACTTAGTCTTTAGTATAAGACTTAGTCTTTAGTATAAGACTTAGTCTTTAGTATAAGACTTAGTCTTTAGTATAAGACTTAGTCTTTAGTATAAGACTTAGTCTTTAGTACAAGACTTAGTCTTTAGTATAAGACTTAGTCTTTAGTATAAGACTTAGTCTTTAGTATAAGACTTAGTCTTTAGTATAAGACTTAGTCTTTAGTATAAGACTTAGTCTTTAGTATAAGACTTAGTCTTTAGTATAAGACTTAGTCTTTAGTATAAGACTTAGTCTTTAGTATAAGACTTAGTCTTTAGTATAAGACTTAGTCTTTAGTATAAGACTTAGTCTTTAGTATAAGACTTAGTCTTTAGTATAAGACTTAGTCTTTAGTATAAGACTTAGTCTTTAGTATAAGACTTAGTCTTTAGTATAAGGCTTAGCTTTAATATAAGACTTTGTCTTTAGTATAAGACTTAGTCTTTAGTATAAGACTAAGTCTTTAGTATAAGACTAAGTCTTTAGTATAAGACTTAGTCTTTAGTATAAGACTTAGTCTTCACTATAAGACATAGACTTTAGTATAAGACTTAGTCTTTAGTATAAGACTTAGTCTTTAGTATAAGACTTAGTCTTTAGTATAAGACTTAGTCTTTAGTATAAGACTTAGTCTTTAGTATAAGACTTAGTCTTTAGTATAAGACTTAGTCTTTAGTATAAGACTTAGTCTTTAGTATAAGACTTTGTCTTTAGTATAAGACTTAGTCTTTAGTATAAGACTTAGTCTTTAGTATAAGACTTAGTCTTTAGTATAAGACTTAGTCTTTAGTATAAGACTTAGTCTTTAGTATAAGACTTAGTCTTTAGTATAAGACTTAGTCTTTAGTATAAGACTTAGTCTTTAGTATAAGACTTAGTCTTTAGTATAAGACTTAGTCTTTAGTATAAGACTTAGTCTTTAGTATAAGACTTAGTCTTTAGTATAAGACTTAGTCTTTAGTATAAGACTTAGTCTTTAGTATAAGACTTAGTCTTTAGTATAAGACTTAGTCTTTAGTATAAGACTTAGTCTTTAGTATAAGACTTAGTCTTTAGTATAAGACTTAGTCTTTAGTATAAGACTTAGTCTTTAGTATAAGACTTAGTCTTTAGTATAAGACTTAGTCTTTAGTATAAGACTTAGTTTTTAGTATAAGACTTAGTCTTTAGTATAAGACTTAGTCCTTAGTATAAGACTTAGTCTTTATCATAAGACGTAGCCTTTAGCATAAGACGTAGTCTTTAACACAGGACGTAGTCTTTAGCATAAGACGTAGTCTTTAGCGTAAGACGTAGTATTTAGCATAAGACGTAGACTTTAGCATAAGACGTAGCCTTTAGCATAAGACGTAGTCTTTAACATAGGACGTAGTCTTTAGCATATGACGTAGTCTTTAGCATAAGACGTAGTCTTTAGCATAAGACGTAGTCTTTAGCATAAGACGTATAAGACTCTTGAACAACGCTACCAAATTATCCAAATTTTCTGTTTTATCAAAGTTTTGTTCAGTTTTGTTTTTTGTAGTTTAAGTGGCCCAAAATAGGACATTCAGAATTAATTTCGTCAAGAACAGCCGCGGAGGGAATATGCCTGAAATCTTTTTAATGATGGACGTCCAATTTTGGATAAATAAGGTTCGATGATGTCATCAGCCTGTAAACCGCACTAAATGGTATATTTTTCTGGATGTAATGGAGTCTGTAGGGTCTGTTGTGGATTGGCAATTTTGTTTAATAAACAACCCCTTTAAGCCAATCACGAAGTCGTCTATAAGTTGCACGAATCGATGACTGATTTTCAAAGTATAGTTGAATAATTTGGTGGCATTGTTCAAGCGTATACCAATTCATTATGATTTGCTAGAGTATACTGATCATAAATGTCAATAAGTGTGCGGAGTATAACAGTTCGTTGGACAGTTAACACTTTCGTAAGTTCTATGGGTTTTAAAAAACACCCTTTATAAAAATCGGCTTTTAGTATAAGACACAGTAAATAAATAGAATAGTACTGAATTTTCCATCCCCGTCGTACGTTATTTAGATTTGAGTCAATATTTGCCTGACAAACAAATGGTTAAAGTCTATTTGTAACCAGAGATTTATGTTTGAAAAACTCTTATAAATTGTTTAAACATCTCTGATTAATTTCATTGAAGCTGAAAAGATGTAAATTAGTTGCAACAATTTTAAGCGAACAGTAAATTGTTAAATAAAGTTGATTGGGAGATTTTCAGTGATATTTTTTTTTAATATAGATAATTAAGATGCCAAATTGGTTTTGAAACAATCAATTAATCAATCAATCAATTTCATTCAATACTCTAGTTTAATAGATGTTTGGTAAATTAAAACTTTTTTAAAATTCAATGTTTTTTAATATTTAATTTTTAAGAAATTCTTGAGTTTGTCATTACTTTGGATTCAAACAGTTTGTGCTACAAATTTATTATCAATCATTCACTCTGCACCCAGTATTACCCAGTAGAGTACGAGTGGGTATATAATAATATTATTAATCAAACTTGTTGATACGCGTTGATATGAACCACCTGTTGTTAGTAGTCGATAGTAGCCTGAAACTGAAAGATTATCAAATTATTATTTTATGCAAGAATCTATTAAATATTATTAACAAATTTCAAATACACCCCCTGCAATAAGGCACACACAAAAAAAAAATCTCAAAAAATTTCCATAAATAATTAAAATTTTGCGCCAAAATATTACAAATTTTACAAAAAGTGAATATTTGTAACCGGCTTCATGATTTAAAATCATGTTGTACGATTGTTACATAATAATAATGCAATTTTAAGTGCCAATTATTGTTGTAGACAGTTGTGTGGCAGCAACAGACAACAGTAAGAGAAAGAGAAGGAGACAGAAGCCAGTCAGCATCCAGAGTCACCAAGAAATAGTACAAAAAAAAAAATAAAAGAAAAATCAAAAAGTTAACAACCGATATTAACGGATTAAAATAAAACAGCACAACTGCACGTTCGAAATTTAACAAGTGACCATGTGATTTTACAAAAACAAACCAAAACCAAAAGACTGGGAATGACAGTGTGACATACGAAGTGAGAGACGCAAACACTTTTATGCAGTCAAAAGGACGGTTAGATGGGCGTATGGATGAAGCGGTCATGGCAAAAAAAAAAGATTGTAAAAAAACTTACATCTTCTACTAAAACTGGAATTTTACATTCATTCATTTGTTTGTTGGTTTGAGTTGGTTTTTTGTGGTCTACGGAGATGCATTCAATATAAACTACCACAGAGCTGCAACAATTTACTCAATATTATGCAAGGTTTTTTCTTTCTTTAGCTTCTTTTTAACATTATTGCTTTATGCAGATGTGTAAAGTTGAAATTTATTTAAAGAAGAATTATTATACTAAAATGTAGTCTTTAGTATGACGTAGCCTTTAGTAAGACGTAGTCTTTAGTAAGACACAATCTTTAGTAAGACGTAGTCTTTAGTAAGACGCAATCTTTAGTAAGACGTAGTCTTTAGCAAGACCAAGTCTTTAGTAAGACGAAGTCTTTAGTAAGACGTAGTTTTTAGTCTAAGACGTAGTCTTTCGTCTAAGACGTAGTCTTTCATCTAAAACGTACTATTTCGTCTAACGTACTCTTTCGTCTAACGTACTCTTTCGTCTAAAACGTACTCTTTCGTCTAAAATGTACTCTTTCGTCTAAGACGTAGTCTTTCATCTAAGACGTAGTCTTTAGTCGAATACGTAGTCTATAGTCGAAGACGTAGTCTTTAGTGGAAGACGTAGTCTTTAGTCTACCATTTATTTCGTTAATAATGAATTCATTCCTTTAATATACTGTTTAATATTAACTTTTATTTTTCATGCAAAAATAAACTAAATTGCAATAAACTACTCGAAGACAGAGACAAAAAGTAAAAAAGCGAAACACAAATTCAATGAAATAAAGAAGTCTGAAAACATCATTATGAAGATGGTAAATTAAATAGAGTTTTTGCTAAATTAAACAAAAAAGAAATATTCATAATAAAAAAAATATTTAGGTCACTAGGTTCATAAACAGGAGATGACGATTTTTTTTAAATAAATGTAGTTTTTTTGATACAAAACAATTTATGTTGCCGATGAAAAATGTTGCTCAGATACTTTTAAAACAAAACTGAAACATGTTTTTTAGATTATTTCTTATATTAAATTTTAAAACATGACTTAACATATTATGTGGAAATTATTTAACTGAAAGGGTTTTTCAAATTGATAATTTATGTCTTAATTTTTGTATTTGTTTGTTTGTTTTCGGTATTAAAACCTTGATTCATCTCTGCTTTTCAAACCATCTTCAATTTTAGACAATCATTTAATCTTTGCAGTTTTATTTTATTAATACTCAGCTTAATATTTGTTTACATTTGTTCGTTTAATTTTTCAATGCTCATAATTTGTGCTAATTGTTTGCACTTACACACGTACTCGAGTGTACCATGCCCAAGTACACTCGAAGAAATCACTCTATCACTCGTTAATGAAAGTAAGTATTCAAGTTCATACGCGTACTCGAAATGATCTACTTATGCCGTCATTAATCTACTAAAAATAAAATAAATCATAATGTGTGTGTCTCCATGTGCTGGTTTATTTTTAAGCCAAAAATTATAAAAAAAAATAAACATTTAAATAGCGTGAAGATTAATAAAAATAAAGAAATTAAATAAAAGGTCAGTTTTAAAGATGAGTAAATAAATAATGATTGTAATTTTTAGTGTAAATATGGTACAAGTGTGAATGAAAACTGGAAAGACAAAGCTGAGGTACGAAAAATCAATTATTTTTTATTAAGGAATACAAATAGAAGTCAACAGTCTCTAATTTGATATGATACAATCTTTTGTCTTTAATATAAGAAAGACTTAGTCTTTAGTACAAGACTTAGTCTTTAGTATAAGACTTAGTCTTTAGTATAAGACTAAGTCTTTAGTATAAGACTTAGTCTTTAGTATAAGACTAAGTCTTTAGTATAAGACTAAGTCTTTAGTATAAGACTAAATATATGAGACATGATATATGTAAGTATCTTCTTTAGCCCAGCCATTTCGAGTTTGTATGGTTGCCGGAACATGAGGGAATTCGAAGTAATGAAATGGTTCTGCATTGGACGAAACTGTAGGAACGCTTTAGTTGCGGTATCGAATATGATCAATGGATGGATATTCAGAGAAACGGAACAATTGGCTCTCTTGGCTCTGGGTAGCAACTTGATCTGACTTCTTATAGACACATAATGGACATAGAGTGGAAATGAATGTGTAAACGACATGATAACTATTTCAGAAGAGAATGTAGAGGAGCGCCGACTAAAATTAGCGTTTATTAAAAATTTGAACTGTCTCAAAAATGTGTCGTATGTAGGAATCTGGTCAGATTTGTCAAAATTTAACATTTCTGATCTATACATACACACTCTAATAAATTTTCATGTAAATTTCCTACATTAATAGTAGGAAACTTTTCTCCTTCTATAATTAGGGTAAAAATCAGGGTTTCGATATTCAGCTCTAGCAACATATTTCTTACATTTGACTATGCAATAAATATGAAATTATCTCATTTCATCACAATCAGCTAATATAAATATTCATACTGTTCGTTCGTATTACTATTAAAATTGCAATGCTAGTCTGCAATATTTAGTAGCAAACACAATCCATTGCATATCCACCAAAATATATCTTCGTGCTTTAGTAGCACACACAGTTTTTTTGTCGTGCTAATTTGCACTCCATTCGTTTTATTTTGTTGTGCTGGCAAACTTTTCTAGCAAAAATACACACTTCTGTAGTTGTGCTATAGCACAATTGACATTTCTGCAATTGATGCTATCAGTTGCTGTTCTTGATAAGTGCATAACAACATATCAGTAAACACACCCAATGTACAGTTGGGCAGAATCAAAATTTTTTTGAAATAAATCTGGCATTTCTTAACGGCTGATCTGATCAGGATAAAATTTGACGTGGGCGTAGCCAAGGAGTATTCGAGTTTAAATTATTGAAATGGGCCCTACAAATGCCCCAGAGGCGGCGCTATGGGGGCTCAGAATAGGGTACCTTCGACATGCAAAATTTTTAAACACGTCCCATTTTTTTGTTTCCCATTCGATTTCAAAGAGTTTTATATGTTTTGAAAGCGCTCGCCTATGTCTTGAAAAAATATGCTTGCGCGTGCTATTTATCTCTAATACTTTTCGAGTTATAGGCATTTCAAAATTGAAATTTTAAAATTTTGCCATACCTTGGTCCGCTTTTTTAAAAATATAGGTCGTACTTTTTAAATTATCAGTAATATACAAAATATTTCAGAGTAATATCGATTATAGATCCAAAAATAAACGATTTTCAATTTAAGAATTCAAAAAATAGTAGATTTTTGCTGTTTTTTGGATGAAAAGGTGACTTAACTCTTTTTTATTAAAAAAAAACTTTCTTTAAGAACATATAACAATTTTATGTTTTTCTGTAAGGTAGCTTTACAGAGAACATTTTGGTATAAAAAACATGTCCTATTTTTGGAACATCTTGCCCTTTCGTCCTGCGGAATTTGACCTATTTTTTGATAAAAATTTCAACTTTGGGCCACATGTTCTAAAATCCCAAAGTTGGGATCAAAAAACGGAAAGCAGCTTTAGAAACCTTGATGTGTTCCCTATTTATCCCCAAAGTATTTTCCCCGCCCCGAAGGAAATGTAGACCCTATGGTTAAAATTATAAAAAATACCATTTTCGGGATTTTCGCTTAAATTTTTAGGAATTGTGGCATTCCTTTTGACCTTTTGAAAAGTTTTTTTACACTTTGTTATTTATAATGAAAAATTGGAAAAAACGTTGAAAATTTCATTGAGTTTTGCTAATAAATAAAGATTTTATTACATATTTATTGAGTTTCTAAAACTAAAATTTTTATCAAAATTTTAATAGGATTGCAAATACATATTAGGAACAATTTGATCCACATTTATTCCGAACATTTTTTTTCTTGTTTAGATATTTTAATTTTTGGTCTTACAAAAAAAATGCAAGTCAATATCTCAGTTAGATTCAAAAATATTTACACTAATGAATAATAGTTATTTAGTATTACATACTTGACAATAAAATAACTAGCAGCATCCAAATAGCCAAAAAACAAGAAATATCAATGCAACCATAGCAGAGCAACCAAAGAAATGTAAATTGCTGCCAGAGAAAATTGCTAGCAGAACAAAACAAAAACGAATGCTGACGCGCAATATTAGTTCGGCAAAAAAGTGTGTATGCTGCTATAGCAAGAACATATATTTGGGTTGTTGTGGTACAATAACGAGTTGACAACTGGTTGTATCTGCTACTAGAAATTGCAAACTAACATTGCAATTTGTATAGTAATATATGAATAGTACATCAAATTTATATTAGCAGAGTTATACAAAATTATAATAGTAACTATATTTTTAGTATGCAGATTGATAAAAATGTATATTTACTGCAATTGACGGCTAATATAGTAGCAATTGTAAACCCTGGTAAAAATACATGTTGTGTGTAAATTCAAATATTTTTTTATAATAAATGATTTTTGTTTTTTTTAGAAATAAAATTTTGACAATTTGTATATTAAACGTTTGAATTACTTTACACACTTTATGTGTAAAACTTCAATTTATGCACAATATATGTAATTTTAAATATAAAATGCTTATTATATTATAAAAATTTAAAATAAAACATTTTGTTTGTATTTTTGCTGAAAAAAGTATGTAATTGATTTTGATAAACATATTGTGCTTAAATTTACGCATATTGTGTAAGTTTACATGCAAACTTACTTACTTTATAGTAGTATATTTACATGCATTTTTTAGAGTGCATATTTATTACTTCACTTTGGAATTTGATCTACTATGACCCCAAGGTTGGCCAGTGCAGACCTATGTAAATGAT